>NC_136063.1:426350705-428750705 GCF_964261635.1 Lissotriton helveticus
GAGTGTGTCCCTCCTTTCCCTGACTAGAAACAAAGGTCCCTATTTGGACTAAGGTACCTACCTCAGCCAATTAGAGACCTCCAGGTCTAACAGCTACCCTGCACCGGGCCGTGGCCCACTGAGATAGCCGATCTGTAAGAATTGTGCGGTATGCTAAACCCTCCGTGGCCAGGGAGGCAAGAAAATTAATGATGTACACCACCTCGCACCCCACGGGATACTGATCCCGGCTAAGGCACCAACCCACCCACCTGGATCAAGCAGATCTGTATAGTTTGTTGGTGACGTCCGCCCATGCTGCTGACAGGATGTTTTGAACTTCTCCTGATAAGCCCCGGAGTCGCCAAGGTTGCCGGAAATCCGCCAAGCCATGAGGGGCATCCGGTTCTACAGGACCAAGGGGTGAGGCTCTCCCTGGGGATTCCGAAGAATCATCTGATCGCGGGGTAGCAGTATTGTAGAATCCCAGGAAAGTTCCAGAAGAACTGGAAACCACACTTGCGACCTAAAATAAGGAGTGATCAACACTACCTTTGCTTGCTGCCTGCAGACCTGAGCCGAGAGGCGCATTATCATGGCAAACGGAGGAAAGGCGTAACCTGTCTCCGTCGACCAATCCTGAAGGAAGGCGTCCGTGGCCGCCGCCAGAGGGTCTGGCTTCCAACTGAAAAATCTGGGAAGCTGGTGATAAAGGTGAGACGCAAAGAGATCCATCGAGAAGGGGCCCCAAAGGGCGTGAAGTCTCTGGAAGACTCTGGCACCCAATTGCCAGAGGCTCACATCCGATCACACGCAGGAGTATTAGTCCGCTACTACTTTGGACGCTCCCGGAAAATACTCCGCTGTCACAGACCCGTTGTCCTCCAGGCAAAAGGTCCAAAACTCCTTGGCCATATCCGCCAACACCTTGGACTTCATGCCCCCTAGGTGATTTATGTAGCGGACAGCCGACACATTGTCCATCTTGAGAAGGACATTGCAACTGATTATGTCCTTCGTCTAACACTTGTGGTGAAGAAACCGGCCAAAAGCTTCAAGCAATTGATATGAAGCCTTTGCGGACCAGTTTCTTGTAAAGGAGTCCCCGCAACGCACCCCCCAGCCCGACCTGTTGGCGTCCGATTCTATGACAATGTCCGGAACAGAGATGAAAATAGCCCTCCCGTTCCATGCCTCCCTATGGTCCAGCCACCACTCCATCTCTAACCTCACTTCGTCTGTGAGAGGAACAAGTTCTGCATACTGCAGGCCTTTCTGGAGGTGAGTGGCCTTTAGCCGTTGCAGGGCTCTGTAGTGGAGAGGCCCCAGGAAGATGGCGTGTATGGAGGATGAAAGAAGACCCACCACCCTGGCGACTTGCCGGAGAGAGATAGTGGAACGGGCTAGAGTGCGCCTGAGCTTCTGACGGATTTTGAACACTTTCCTCGAGGGGAGACTCAGTGTCTTGTGGACAGAGTCTATGACAAACCCTATAAACATAGTTTGCTGGGCTGGGATGAGGAGGGACTTTTTCTCGTTGATAACGAAACCGAGGTCCTGCAACAAAGCCAAAGTCATTGACAGTTGGTCTGCCAGCACGGTCGGAGCCTGAGCTAGAAGAAGAATATCGTCTAGGTAAATAATAAGGCGTAAGCCTCAGGCTCTGAGGTATTCCACTACCGGCTTGAGCACCTTGGTAAAGCACCAAGGTGCGGAGGAAAGACCGAAGGGGAGTGTCGTGAATTCATAAACTTGTCCGTTCCACTGAAACTGGAGGAACCTGCGGCGCAGAGAAAAATATCGGGATGGATAAATATTGTCCTGGCAAGCTTTCCAGGACCTATCAATCCCTTTCTTGGGATCTCAAATATATACTTTTGGTGAAAGGTGGCCATTCTGGCGTCTATTTCAGGGGTGACCGCCACCTTGCCCGCTAGGGCGGGGCAAGGGCATTCCGCCCCCAAACAGGCCCTAACCTCTTTTTCTAGGGGCTTCCTCATGCGGCTCACTACAAACTACGCCACCTTTTCACTCGGGGTTTACACTGAAGAGCGAAGTTGCAGGAGATCCTTAGAGGACTAACATGTCCGGTGGGGACTTCGTGACATTCGTGGAAGGATGCCAGGGCCTAGAAGGGCCTGGTACCTCTAGGGACTCTGTGGAGGAATCATCTCCATCATCATCCTCCCGGGGATACAGGGATCACCTCCTCTACTGGCTCTATTGGCCCCAAGGAAGGACACGCTAAGAAGGTCTTTTTAAGGCGCTCAAATTTCCCCAAATCCACCGCAGAGTCCTGCTTTCTTTCAGGCTGGTGGGGAACGGGGGGTCGTCCCTCAGAGGGCTGTCCACCTGCGCAGGAAAGAGCCACTGGCATTATACGCCTCTTGAAGGGTCCCATAGCCGCAGCGACTGCCTGGTGGATGGAGAAGTCCACCGTGTCGCACAAGTCGTCATCTAGGAGCAGAAGCTGAAAGGTTTCCTCCTCTACATATTCCCCTTCCATGGCAACGAAGGCCAGCAAATGTACAGACTCTCAGGTCAAAAGAATTAGGCGAACTCGAGGTTCCTTGAAATTTGGCGGGTCTGTAAACCCTGGAGTTTAGCCTGCGCACGCGCACGGATCAAGGGCAAGGAACCATGTGGCCCCACACTCACTAATCAAAGGGGTAATGAGAAGTATAAAGTTATGCCTGGGCCGGGCCCCTCAATAGAGAATGACAGCCTTTATGCAATGAAACAAATGTCACATTGAGGATTAATCCTCTAAGGGCCCAATCGAGCGTCAGGCTGCTATAATACTGACCCGGGAACCGGGCGTCAAGGCTTCCAGGCTTGTGGGCTGCTGCTCGGCGTGGGACGCACTGACAGGAAATCCTGACAGAAAATACAAGCTCCCGCCGAGCATCGAGACACACTACAATGGCGCCCTCTAGCGGTCGCTGCATCACCGCGAAACCCGTCGAACTACTGCCACGAAAGGAGCGATGAGAGACGCTCCCACAGCCCCGAAAATGCGCGGCAACAATGCCGCTTCAGAGAAAAACAACCACAACAATCACAAGCGCTCACGCTACCTCCATACAGCAGAAAGCGCTCGTGCTGGCACAAAATACTCAATAATGAAGGGATTTCAAATACAGTGCCAGAAACATTAGAGTAACAAGCATTTGCAATGCAATAGGTCTCGCATAAATTACGTTTGAGCTATTGGCATTGCTGAATATTGCAACACCAATTGCAACAATAGTCTATAAATTGCAGGCCAAAAAAAGTGTATTCATTTTTGTAGAAATGGTGGCACGCTGCCCTTTAGATGAATATGTTTAAAAGTAAAGCGCGCCATACTGTGATTGCTACAATAGTTAATTGTGGATGCGTTAACAATTGATATGTGCACTGATGGCTGGTGGTGTGTGTGCCTGTAGAAATTGTGCACCGATGCCTGGTGGTGTGTGTGCCTGGTGAAAGCCTGCACGGACAGCTGGTGGTGTGTGTGCCTGGTGAAAGCATGCACTGACGGCTGGTGGTGTGTACCTGGTGAAAGCATGCTCTGACGGCTGGTGGTGTTTGTGCCCGGTGATATCGTGCACGGACGGCTGGTGGTGTTTGTGCCCGGTGAAAGTGTGCACTGACAACTTATGGTGTCTGTGTCTGGTAAAAGTGTGCACTGACGGTGTGGTTGTGTGTGGTTGTGTGTGTGTGTGTGTGGTTGTGTGAGTGGTTGTGTGTGTGTGGTTGTATGTGTGTGGTTGTGTGTGTGTGTGGTTGTGAGAGTGTGGTTGTGAGAGTGTGGTTGTGGTTGTGAGTGTGATTGTGAGTGTGGTTGTGAGTGTGTGGTTGTGAGTGTGTGGTTGTGAGTGTGTGGTTGTGAGTGTGTGGTTGTGAGTGTGTGGTGTTGAGTGTGTGGTTGTGAGTGTGTGGTTGTGAGTGTGTGGTTGTGAGTGTGGGGTGGTGAGTGTGGGGTGGTGAGTGTGTGGTTGTGAGTGTGGTTGTGAGTGTTTGGTTGTGAGTGTGTGGTTGCGAGTGTGGTTGTGAGTGTGGTGTGTGGGGGTGTGGTTGTGAGTGTGGGGGTGTGGTTGTGAGTGTGGGGGTGTGGTTTTGAGTGTGGTGGTGTGGTTGTGAGTGTGGTGGTGTGGTTGTGAGTGTGGTGGTGTGGCTGTGAGTGTGTGGTGGTGTGGTCTGTATGTGTGTGTGGTGTTGTGTAGAACAGGGTGCTGGTGAGAGGTCTCGCTCATGGTACTGTAAGCACTTGTGAATGGCCTCTAGGCGCCTGCATGAACAGGATGCTGGTGAGAAGTAGTGATTTATTTGCAGTGCAGTCTCAATGCACCGTAGGAACTTGTATGGTAAGCGTATGATGTTGAGAATTACCGATTGATTAGCACTGCATTTCGAAAGGCCTCTTGGCGCCTGAGTGAAATGCGTGCTACGAGAATCACCGATTAATTAGCCCTGAAACGGAAGGTCCTCTACGGGCAGGGACGAATTCTGTGTTGGTGATAGGGAGAGAAGTTTAATATTTTTACGGAGTTTTATAAAGCTCGAACTGGACCCAAAGCACCAAGGTCGAGAGTGAGGGGGGGCGTGGCTAGGCACGCAATGGTGAAAGTCGCACCCGGGTAGAGCTCCGAGCTGAGCTCCCCTTCCCCGGGCCGATTCTCCGGAATTTGTCCTCGGAGCCGCCAGAAATTGTAGGCGGACCAACAGACAACTGTTCTCGGCATCCTGGCTGATTTTCGCATTGGAGAACCGACGTCGCGACACCGGACTCTCTTGGGACCCCCTGGCGGGGCTTGCCGCCACCCGGTCGGCGAGAACGGCTGCGAGAGGCCACGGCTCGGGCCTCTCATCTAGACCCCATCACGCGGCCCGCGACCCAGCCTCAGCCACTCCCACACGCATCGGGACGATGGCCTGAGGGCCGCCTGGACGTTCTGGCCTCTGCATCCCCCCCGCTACAGAGAGATCGAGCACACTTACTTTGGGGACTGCAGATACATAGCCGGCGTGCCGAAAACACTGTGCTGACAGCGGCCCGGGCCTGGGACGTGGCTGCCGGGCTGCCTGCTCGTGCACTTGAGGGCGACGCAATCCCGGAAGGCCTACGACCACCCGGTCGGCGGAGGCGGCTACGGGGGTCCGCGGCTCGGGCCTACCGCCTGGGCCCCATCGCGAGGCCCGCGACCTGACCTCCGCGCTCCCTACATTCACCAAGAGCGGTACCTGAGAGCCATCTGGGCTTGCTGGCCGCTGCTTCTCCCCCCCGCACCAGGGAGGTCGCGGGAGACTCGACCCAAAAATAACCTGTGTGACGCAGCCACACAGCTGACGGTGACCAAGGCCTGGGTCGCGGCTACCGGACTATCTACTCGTGCGCCCGAGGAGGCGCAGCCGGCGCTTACAGGAGGGACCGGGAGTCGAGGTGAGGGGGACCCACCCACCAGACATCGCAGGAAAGCTGCGACCCCCCCCCGCCGAGACACCATCTCCTGGCGGAAGCGGCAGAGTTGAGGGGGGCAGTCGTCCACGGAGGGCCACACTCGATGCCTTGGCCCACGCGCTGGCAGCGCTGCGACCCCGCCGACATCCAACGCCCATTGCGGGGCGAATTCTGTAGGGGGTGGCAGCTTCTGGATCCAGGCGCTGAGGCATCACTCCCCCCGCTGGGCCCCCTCGAGACAGACAGACCCGTGGGGCGTAGTGGCGGCTGGTAACCGGTGTACATGGTAAAGACCCGACCCCGTGGAGGCCGCGGGCGGCGCGGTGCAGACATTACAGGCCCGAGGTGGGAGACGGAGCCGCGAACTCCCGAGGAGACACGGGTGCAAACGATTGCATTACTCCACAAAGACACTTGGAAATATACAACGGCCTCGAACTGGTGACCCTGAGCTCTCCGGTGAACACGCGGTGAAGACTGGCCCACCCCACCTGCCCAGAGATGGACTAAGACCCTCGCGCCTGCAAGACAATTCCCGACTGGGAGATCAGTTGGCTGCTGCGACCGCAGAACACCTGAAGCTGTGGTTGACGACTTGCCACGACGCGCCACTACGCAAACCCGCCACCAGCACAGAGGACATACAAGGGGCCAACTACTCTGCCTCGCGACGACAGGCACAGGTGACGACTCACTGCGAACCACAGGCACTGCCGGAACCGAGTAACATCGGCCGCCTCATCCCCCGGCCCCACTGGACTACACTGTTGGCCACGTCACCTTGCACATTTCCGGAGGGTTGAGAACCCGCACTGGAACCGGAGGGGCCCCGCCGAAGGGAAAATCCGACAAGTCACTGCACCAGATGGCAACTGATCAAGTAACCACGCGGTTGGACAATGTGCTCGCCGCCATGGAACGCATGGAACAGTCGCTCCAACTGACCAGGACATCTCTGGAATCCAAGATAGACAGTGTTGCCATAGACCTCACCCACCTACGAGATGACCACAAGAAGCTGGCTGATCGGACCAAGACGCTGGAGGGAACAGTGGAGGAACTTGGCCCCACAGTCACACAAACTGATAAACAAGTTCAAGATCTCCTGAACAGGGTGGAGTTCCTAGAGGACCACGCTGAGGACACGGAAGGGAGAGCGAGACGCAACAACATCAGACTCGTTGGGGTTCCGGAGAAATGGGAAGGCAACCGGCCAACTCAACGAGTGGAGGACTGGCTGAGAGATCTTTTACCGGAAGGCACGCTCTCGCCCCATTTTGTGGTGGAGCGGGCACATCGTGTACCCACGAGACCTCACACCACCGGCTCCAACCCGAGGCCGCTACTCTTCAGGGTCCTGAACTATCGAGACAGAGACACTATACTGAGGGAAACCAGACGACTCGGGGAAATCCGCATCGACAATGCTACCGTGATGTTCTTCCCAGACTACACCATTCAGGTGCAACGTCAGCGGCACGATTTCTTGGAAGTGAAACGACGCCTACGTGTGGCAGGCCTCAAGTACTCCCTACTCTTCCCTGCAAAACTGAGAGTAGTGGCGCAGGACAAGACCTACTTCTTTAATACTCCTGTGGAAGTGAGCGACTGGCTGGACAGCGGAACGGACACAGCACCCAGACAAGCACAGAACCCTGAGACAAGACCCCGGAGCCGTGGGCCACGACGCCGACGCCGAAACAGAGACCGCAGGACCGGCCGTCCGGAAGACGCGGCACGCCACTCTCCACCGCTGGACCAAATGATCCAGGAGCAACGAGATGCACTCCGGAGGGCCTCCCAACTAAGCGCTTCACCAACCTCGGACAACGTTCAAGCCACGAGCCCACAGATGGTTCCGAGCGACGATGAAGCTATTTACGGGATACCGGACTCCCAACTGTCGGTGGAGCTACCAGACATTACGCCGCAAACGGCTGACATGCCCCATTGAAGTAACGTGTGCACAACTATTGGATGTTGCCAGGGCGGCGGGGACGGGACCAGAGGCCAGACAATTGCTGAGATGCTGCGGCTGGGAGCCGTTGCCGAAGATGTCCGTCGCCGCCCTGGGGGCAGAGAGAGAGGCCTTGACGCAGTGAGTACTCACCCAGATGTATAGACGCTGTGAAGGTGATAAAGGGGTGGGACCATCTGCAGGGTTTCCCCCACTTCTCTCTGACCCATATCATCCGCCCATATTGCCTGGTAACATTCCTACTCCGGAAACTTGGGGAGTGGGATTTGCCTCTCTCCCTTGTACATGCATGGTTAACCATGCGACCACACTACTAGAGATGACGCTACCTACTTGAGCGCCGCTTTTGACTACATGGTGGGAGTGACTTATGGTCCGGGGAAGGGCCACGGACCACCTTCTCTTGGTTAGAAATTGGAGATCTGCCAAAATTGTACCTAGCTCAAGTTACCCCCTAGACTTGAAATCTGTTCTTTTGCCCTCTTGGCGCGTTTGGACGGCGACATGTTACGTTGCCGACCTTTTGGTATTTACTGCTGTTTAGCACTGTTAGCACACCCTGTTTTATTTTCCGCCCTCCACCTCAGAGAATTGCCTATACCCTTTATAGCTATGCTGATGTCTGTGTCTGGAGTGGGTGGGGGAGGGGGACTGGGAGCTTTGTGGGGGCGATCGCCTGGGGGGCGAATGGCGGGTGAGGTGGGTGTCTCTTACCATGACAGTGAATATGGCTGAGATTAGGATTTGCACGTGGAATGTGAGGGGCATGCACACACCGTCGAGACGCTACCAAATCTACTCATATATACGACGCCATAAATTTCATGTAGTACTATTACAGGAAACGCACCTAAACAAGACTGAGGTACACGCACTGCGCCGACGGTGGCGCGGGCAGCTCTATGCCACGGAGTACTCCTCCTATGCTCGAGGGGCACTCATATGGATACGGCCGGGCACTCCTTGGGTGGTCATAGACACACAGATAGACTCAGAGGGTCGGTATGCGATGGCATGAGGCAGACTCGATGGACACCCTGTGGTAATTACCTCCTTATACTCCCCAAACACTGAACAGGGCGGCTTCCTTGAGTGCCTCTCCACGGCACTGGCGCCCTGGCATGGGCTCCCGTGGATCCTTGGAGACGACTACAATTGTGTCCTAGATGTACACTTAGACAGGTCTACCGCACCCCCAGCCAATGCGCAGACACACGTCACCACGAAAGCCCTCCTCAACTGGGCCCAGCAATGGAACCTACACGACGCATGGAGGACACACAACCCCGCAACGCGCACATATTCCTACTGGTCGGGTGCGCACGCACTACACGTACACTTAGATAGATACATGGTCTCCTCCGATCTCCTTCCATTGGTCCAAGACATACAATATATGGGCCGCACCCACTCAGATCATAATCCTCACACACTGGTCATCGCCTGGGACGACCCACATCCTCCCATTCCCACTTGGCGCCTCCAACCAGACCTCTTACTTGACGCGACCTTCCGCGACTCCCTACTTACACAAACGGCTCAATACTTTGATCTCAATGCAGGCACAGCGTCCTCTCCCCAAACCGAATGGGATGCTTTCAAGGTGGTGACCCGGGGACTCTGCTTGGGAACACAGGGACACATGCAACGCCAAATTGAACAGGACCTGACGCGACTAGAAACTGAATTACTGGACCTTGAGCGCACTGTGGGGGGGGTGCGACCGCCCGACTGACAGAAGCTAAGGCGAAACACGACCGCCTACTAGACCGTTTGCGAAGCGTCAACTTCGCAGCACACTCCGCCCGGGTCCACAGACAGGGTGACAGACCAGGCAAACTGTTGGCATGGCAGATCGAGCGGGAGGATCGGTCGGCCCCAATATCGACCATACAGGCTGGAGACGGCGGATTACTCTACTCCCAACGCCAAATACACGAGGCGTTCACAGGTCATTAATCGGGACTATATCACTCCCGATTGCGCGTCCCACTGGCTGCCATCACGGAGTATCTCTCTGACATACAGCTGCCTGCCCTAACGGCGACACAGCAGGATGACCTCGGAGCACCACTGGACTCCGAGGAACTTCGTGACACCATCTTTAACCTCTCGAATGGCAAGTCTCCGGGAACGGATGGCTTGCCAGCCGAGTTCTATAAGGCCGCCTCGGACATCCTGATCCCACACCTGGCAAAGATGTACTCCACGGCTATAGATGAGTTTGCCTTGCCCCCAACACTTAATGAGGCAACCCTCGTCTCCTTACTCAAACCTGGCAGGGATGGCACACAGATGGGTTCCTACCGCCCTCTCGCACTCCTCAACATAGACTACAAAATCCTCGCCTCCGCACTTGCTCGCAGACTAGCCCCTATGGTTCCTGCGCTGGTGCATCACGACCAAAATGGGTTCGTACCGACAAGACATACGTCCCACAACATCCGCCGCCTGTTCCGCTTGCAGGAATACGCCACGAGACAGTGGCCACGAGCAGGGTGCCTAGTGCTAGACCTGGAGAAGGCGTTCGACTCGGTGGAATGGCCCTACCTGGAAGCGGTCATGGACAAATTCGAGCTGGGGGACAACTATCAGACTATGGTTGGACTCTTATACCGCAGACCCACGGTCCGAGTGCGTACTGGAGCGTTACTCTCCGACCCTATTTGTGTGCGGAGAGGCACCAGGCAGGGTTGCCCACTGTCACCCCTGCTGTTCTCCTTAGCAGTGGAACCCCTAGCTGAGAAACTCCGGTCACAAGGAATAGATTGGGGTATACCGATGGCGGACGGACTACATGTAGTGTCATTGTATGCTGATGACCTTCTCTTGTACGTCAATGACCTGAGCAACGTCCCGGCGTCCCTAACTGCCATTTTCGGCACCTTCGAGGAAATGTCGGGATTGCGGGTAAACTGGGCCCAATCGGGGGCCTACTCCTTCAACCCGAACGTTCCCGAGTGCGAAATACGCATCGGGGGTGAGAGATTGCAGTGGTACCCCACCACGTTCCGATACCTTGGGATACACATCTATCGAGACCCCATGGATATCTTGGAATGAAACCTGATGAGAGCGATTGCATCTACCCGAGCACAGGCTGGGTTCTGGAAGACACTGCCACTGAATGTTCCTAGCCGCATAGCCCTAGCAAAAATGATAGTCCTACCGAGGCTGCTGTACTACTTTGCAAACATACCGACTTATGTCCCTACCCGGGTGTTCCGAGACCTCGAGGTCCTGATGCGTGACCTGATTTGGAATAAAGGTCGGCCACGAGTTGCATTGACGAAACTCTACATGCCCACTGAAGAGGGCGGACTAGCTGTTCCCAACATGGAGTTATACTATCTAGCGGCGCAAATGCAGTGGGTGTCAGGCTGGCTAGGTGGTAAGAACCTGGGAGACACGGCCACGGACACCGCTATCTGGTCCCTATTTCAGGTCCACGTGTTGTTTCATCCGCTGACACGGACTCCCCGACCGCCACAACTGCTGCTCGCAGTGGCGCGCAGGTGCTTCCTCCGCTGCTTGCGCCTGACCCGGGCGACGGTACCATATGCGCCGATACTACCACTATTAGGTACCCCGACAACGGCAAGGACCCTAACAGCTGTACAGTTGGATAGTTGGACCACCGCGGGGGTGGAAACATTGGGAGACCTATACTCTGATGGCGCCCTCCTGCCCTTCGCAGATCTCGTAAGAGACGCATCCCTCCCGGCTGGGCAGTTCCTATTACACGCATCCCTCATTCACGCGCTGACTGCCACTTGGGGAGACATGTCTGGTGAGCCACCAACACACCACTTCATGCAATACCTTCATGTCATGAGCAACGGCACTCACATAATTCATGGGTTAACGCAAGCACTCCTCCTACACACACATCCAACAACTGCGCAGCTGAGGGAAAAGTGGGCGACTGACAGGGGGAGGGACTGGACGGACAAAGAGTGGGCTATGATCCTGGCTGGCCCAGTGAACATCCCCCGCAACCCTCGCTTCAAAATCATACAGCTTTACATATTACACCGCGCATATCTCACCCCGGACAAGATAAATAAGTATTTTTCAGTCACAGACACTGCCTGCGGACGCTGCTCCCTACTGGGTGCGGACCTCCTCCACATGCTCTGGCTCTGTCCTGCCCTCCAACAGTACTGGGAAGGGGTGACCATGATGCTCCGACATTGCACCAAGGAACAGGTGCCACACACGTTGGGAAGCCTGCGTACTAGGATTGTACAAACGTATGCGACTAAAAGTCCAGACCAGGTACTGGGATCTCGGACTCATCATGGCCAAGAGACTGCTTACCAAGCGGTGGAAGGCTGCTACACCCCCACACATCCGACACTGGAGCCTGTCGCTGACGAACTGGGCACGGGCAGAGAGCTCTGTCCTGAGACGGGAGGAGACGGCGGGGCTCAGAAAATTTCCTATCGCACAGCACTGGGATGACATCCTACATTCCTTTCTGCAGAAATGTGTGGAACAAGGGATCACGTAAAGACCTGTGTGCTGCCCCCCCCTCCCAGTACCGGTTCCTGCGAGCCCCATACAGTGCACCGAACGCCACCTACACGACCACTGTGCTCTGCCCACCGTATGACACGTGCTTGGCTGTTTCACACTGGCGATTGCCTGCCCCCCTCCCGGACGTGCGTCACCGCACGCAGCGCTGCAACATAGGCCCGGACACCGCAGCCCTGCCAAGTGTCACGCTTCAGACGTGACGCTAACGCATTTCAGTGCGGTGGTCCGCATCACCGCACTGAAATGCATTGTCACGCATTATGGCGCCTCTCAGCTGTGAAGCCGTAGCACCTATAATCCACCAATACCGAAATCTGCAGAGTGGTAGCGCGATGTGCGATTCTCCGACAGGCTTGGGGCTGGTTCGTCTGCTCAGTCCTGTAGTATCGCGAGGCATGACTTCAGGAGATGAGTCATTGTCAGTGCCTGCCTATTGTGGGACTCAATTTAATAGGACTGGACGGCCGGCGCGAGAGGGCAGTATTTCGAATCATGAAATAAATGGCTGGGCTGCTCAGCAGCTGTGTGTGTGGGATTTAGTGCAGCTCAGCATGCACCACGTTGCGGCGGCATAATGGATCCCTTGGGCTGCCTGCACCCTCTGAGGCTCACCTGACGCCGGGCACTGGATGATCCACTCGCCGTTGCTGCACAACTGTGAGAAAACTGTAATGCCAAGTAAGTATAATTATTTAGATAACTAATTAATCTAGGAGCTGAATATTCGGAGCTGAAACTGAGCGTTTAGGATAATTGAAATATACACGGTGAGGCCAGGGCTTTACAGAAAAGCCGTGCCCCACCCGACCTATCTCCCGTCAGTCTTCTCTGGGCATAGGTGATCCATCTGTCGGCGCCATGGCTGCAATTTTCCTGCGATGTCTGTGATGTTGCTGGCCACTAAAGGGGTTGCCCCTTTGATGGCCAGCAACGTCACACACATCGCAGATTGCCCCCAGCCCCAGGTAAACAGAATGGCAGGCGGCAGCTTTGTTTATCTTTGCAGCGCCCGCCATCAGCAGACGTGGTGCTTAGTGTGTGCTGTCCAAGCCCTAATATTAATGTGAGACGCGGGGAGGGTCATGGTGCAGGCCTGGGTGTTGGTTTGCATCCAGATGGGCCAAGGCCCTCCTAAGCCCCCACGCCAGGCTGGCCACAGATTGTAAAAAAAAAGTCACCTACGCAGCTCCTGCCCCCAATTATCGTGGTTTTGGGAACGAGGGCACAGTGTTTGTCCATTGTCATGATCCCGGGCCTTTTCCGGTCGGCAGACTGCTCAAGTCTTTAAGTGTGACAGTGATAAGCCCAGGGTGTCAACAACTCCACTCGAAGCTCCTGCCATCCCCCATACTAGAAAGAAGAAGGGTGGCAGCACTTTACCTGGGAGACAGCCCAGGCCAGGGTGAGATTGCAGCCAGACACCAGCAACAATTTGGTATGGAGTGGTGATAAATGTACAGGGACTGCTAAGTACGTACTTCAGAAAATAATGGTAATTAATTTGGGCAATTTGTATCAATTGCAAAACTAAAATAACAAACTAGTGTAACATTTCTTTACAACAAAATTAATTTCTAACTCGCAGATCAAAGGGTATATGCAGGCCAACACTGAGATAAGACAGCTGTAATTTGGTATAGATTACCAGCTGCATTTTATTAAATACTATTACAAAATATTACAGGAAAGTATGGTACGATAGGAAAGGGCGCAGGGCAACTTCAAAAATCACATAGTACCCCATGTCAGGCGTGAGTGGTGTATTTAATTCAGGTACTACACTGCATTTACTAAAACGAGATTTTCGCTTTGTACCCTACATTTTCTTAATCCACTGCTCCTTATAAAGTGTCACTGAAGGTGTCACTAATGAGATGTGAATATCCCTCATAGGTGACTTGAAAACATAGAAATGTCATTCGTGCATATTGAAAACTTGGCAGCTATGTTTAGACCGCGCCGGTGAAGGTCGGATGACTTTGGTCAGTGGTGACGGAGATAGTGTCACTCATAGTCATTGAAATGTCACTCATAATTACACTGAAATTATGAAACGTCACACATAACAATCTGAAACCTTGGCAGCTATGACACCGTAGGATTGCACCGGAATGCTACGCCCAACGGGCCCTTGGGACCCCTCCCCCTGTAGCCTTGACACGCGGAGATCCTGCCCCCCCCCCTCCCGGTCTCCCACCTGCTTGCCCCATAGGACACGACTGACACACTGACTCCACACCCCCCCTCTCAACAGTATGGCAATCTCTACCCCTATCTACCCCTACCTGCCGCTTACATAGCTCATGTTACTGTTTTATAGTTCATTAATAATCTGGTTTTATCTCCTTTTAGACCATGCCCATACGAGTACAACTCTGCATTTCATACTATACGACGCCCTCGGGCATGACAGCTAGGGCCTAGGCGCATCACTCGAGTGCTGAGATAAGTGGAAGTCATTTTCGTCAGGGTGGGCGAGCAAGGCGGCCGCGCGCTCCAAACACGCTTAGACACTGAGCAACCTCATCACTCGTTCATATAACACCATATTCACTTGAATGTCGACCCACACTGATACTCTTCCCAACGATGCACAAAAGACATGGTGGGCTCGACCGAAACTGAAGCTGTTGATGAGTGCCAACCTAACGTAGCAACTCTGACCTCACAGACCCTATAAGAAAAATCCATAGACCACACACTTTCGTAACACCGAATGATTGTATGATTGCAGAGTTCTGTGACATGTTGATATGCGCTGCCGAACCCCAGGGTTGTCGGCCTTGAAGCTGTGTTCACTTATTCCATCTAGTGTAATATTCATTAATCGCAGCTGGCCCAACTGGGTTGTAAGCTAAATGCTGTGTACAATGTATGTTGGACAATAAAGGTCTTTTAAAAAAAAAAAAACAAGGTCGAGAGTGAGCTCATGGAACAGCGGGACGTGGATGGAGTAAATTACAGTGGTAGGGGCGAATATATTTAACGTGATGTGGCACAAGGAGGTTTTAACTATAACATTGAGGTTTAAACAGCACACTGAGGGCCTCTCAGAGGCACAAACGAGGTGCGCCAAAACTAAAACAAGCATTTGCAATGCAATAGGTCTCGCATTATGAAAGTTTGAGCTATTGGTCTTGTAAATGACAATTTTTTTATTTATGTGTTGATTTTGAAAATAGCTAAATTAATAGCTTTGTCATTTTCAATGCCAATAGTTATAACTTTCGCACATGTGACGACTATAGCATTTGTAATGCAACATGTTTTGTATTTACGTGACTTAGATGTATTGATATTACAAATAGCAACGGCTTTTAATTTTTTAAAATAATTAATACTTAAATAAAAGTGATTGTAATTTATATTGGCAATAGCTTAAACTTTTGTAAATAACGTTTGTGAAGATTATGTTCAGTGTATTTTATTGTGATGAAAATCCAAGAACAGAAGTGAAATAACATCTTTTTGTGACATTTGTAATAAAGCTTGAAACATTGAGAGAACATAATTGAACCAGTTGTTGTTGAATGGTTGCACAGATTGATGCTGTGGTGGTGGTGCTGCTGAGTTTTCTCTGAATCTGCACTCTGAATCTGCACCCACAATCTGCACCCACAATCGGCACTCTGAATCTGCACCCACAATCTGCACCCACAATCTGCACCCACATTCTGCACCCACATTCTGCACCCACATTCTGCACCCACATTCTGCACCCACAATCTGCACCCACAATCTGCACCCACAATCTGCACTCACAATCTGCACTCACAATCTGCACCCTGAATCTGCACCCTGAATCTGCACCCTGAATCTGCACCCACAATCTGCACCCACATTCTGCACCCACAATCTGCACCCACAATCTGCACCCACAATCTGCACCCACAATCTGCACCCACATTCTGCACCCACATTCTGCACCCACAATCTGCACCCACAATCTGCACCCACAATCTGCACTCACAATCTGCACTCACAATCTGCACCCTGAATCTGCACCCACAATCTGCACCCACAATCTGCACCCACAATCTGCACCCTGAATCTGCACCCACAATCTGCACCCACAATCTGCACCCACAATCTGCACCCACAATCTGCACCCACAATCTGCACCCACAATCTGCACTCTGAATCTGCACCCACAATCTGCACCCACAATCTGCACTCTGAATCCAATCTGCACCCACAATCTGCACTCACAATCTGCACCCACAATCTGCACCCACAATCTGCACCCACAATCTGCACCCTGAATCTGCACCCACAATCTGCACTCTGAATCTGCACCCACAATCTGCACCCACAATCTGCACTCTGAATCTGCACTCTGAATCTGCACTCTGAATCTGCACTCTGAATCTGCACCCACAATCTGCACCCACAATCCGCACTCTGAATCTGCACCCACAATCTGCACCCACAATCTGCACCCAATCAGCACCCACAATCCGCACCCACAATCCGCACCCACAATCTGCACCCACAATCTGCACCCACAATCTGCACTCTGAATCCAATCTGCACTCTGAATCTGCACTCTGAATCTGCACCCACAATCTGCACCCACAATCTGCACTCTGAATCTGCACCCACAATCTGCACCCACAATCTGCACCCACAATCTGCACTCACAATCTGCACTCACAATCTGCACTCACAATCTGCACCCACAATCTGCACTCTGAATCCAATCTGCACTCTGAATCCAATCTGCACTCTGAATCCAATCTGCACTCTGAATCCAATCTGCACTCTGAATCTGCACTCTGAATCTGCACCCACAATCTGCACCCACAATCTGCACCCACAATCCGCACCCACAATCCGCACTCTGAATCTGCACCCACAATCTGCACCCACAATCTGCACTCACAATCTGCACCCACAATCTGCACTCACAATCTGCACCCACAATCTGCACTCTGAATCTGCACTCTGAATCTGCACCCACAATCTGCACCCACAATCTGCACTCTGAATCTGCACTCTGAATCTGCACCCACAATCTGCACCCACAATCTGCACCCACAATCTGCACTCTGAATCTGCACTCTGAATCTGCACCCACAATCTGCACCCACAATCTGCACTCACAATCTGCACTCACAATCTGCACTCACAATCTGCACTCTGAAGCTGCACTCTGAAGCTGCACTCTGAATCTGCACCCACAATCTGCACTCTGAATCTGTACTCTGAATCTGCACCCACAATCTGCACCCACAATCTGCACCCACAATCTGCACTCACAATCTGCACTCACAATCTGCACTCTGCACTCTGAATCTGCACTCTGCACTCTACATATGGTATGTTATGCTTACATACGTTCCATATATTATCCATGTATATGCCACATTTAGTTAAGAATATATGTTCTGTTTAGTTACATTACTTTGTTTGTATACCCTTTTATTTTATTTCAATGGGTGAAATGCGGAGCCTGGGTAGCAGGAAGGAGAAGAAAACAATACAACTTAACAAAACTAAATATACTGTAAAAAACACAAAACGCTCGATTTCAAAGTGCTGTTGTTTCAGCTGCTGTATTGTAATTGTTGTTGATAGTTTAAGAATCTTCTAATAAACGACTAACGACCAAGTAAAACGGTTAAAAGGAAATGTAAAGAAAAAGAAAAGAAAGGGAAAACAAGGCAGTGCTGGGAGGGGGGCTGCGCACCAACTGAAGTGCTCTGGTTGCACGGCCTGTGGCCGGCCGTGTGAAGTGATAAGCCTTTGAAGTATGTCACGGCGCCTGAGGGGAGAGCAGAGTTCTGACGGCAAAGTTAGGGGAGGAGAAGTAAAGGCTGTGTTTGCGAGGGGAGGTGCTGGTGTGGGAGGAGTGCTGCTACGGCCTGGGGGAAGCTGGCTGTGCAAGTTTATGGCCCAAAAGCGCGTGCCTGTGGCCACGTGAACTTCATGAAAACGCCAGCAAAAAGCTGGTGGTTTCATGAGGATTTTGAGCACTTGAATTCTCGATCCCTCAATGCGCTTGCGCGCATTGTAGGTCACGAGACCTAAAGAGTTTCTATACCTGCCCACTAGTAAGCAAAGTAACTTCTCTATTAAAATTATGATTATTAAAAAAACATTTTCTTTACATGCACACGGATTGCTCATTTGGGTGGTGGCATGTATTTTTCCCCTTTTTTACTGTTGTGACATATGAAATAAATAAAATACAAAAATCTATAAATAGTACTTAGGATAGCCCAAAACTATTGCCTTTGCTAGAGTCTGTTTCGAAGCGCTGTACAGTCAAATGAAACTTTGGCGCGTTGCAGTCACAAATGACTAATCCTGATAGGCAGACTTTTACAGGAGCAGAAGGCCATTGCTAAAGCAGAAACTTGGTCAAAAGTTTGGATTTGTGGCAGTTGCATGTGAGAACTAGAACATCAAAGCAGCCGCTTTTGTGGCGCCTGCTGTCTGTATGAAGGTGAGAAAAAAAAAAGAAAAGAGCGGAAGTAAAAGCAGAGTGAGGCCAACAAAGAGAGGGGCAGGGCTCCTTAATGGAGCAGGGAGGGGATGGGGTGCTCTTAGCGCTGTACAGTCAAATGAAACTTTGGCGCGTTGCAGTCACAAATGACTAATCCTGATAGGCAGACTTTTACAGGAGCAGAAGACCATTGCTAAAGCAGAAACTTGGTCAAAAGTTTGGATTTGTGGCAGTTGCATGTGAGAACTAGAACATCAAAGCAGCCGCTTTTGTGGCGCCTGCTGTCTGTATGAAGGTGAGAAAAAAAAAGAAAAGAGCGGAAGTAAAAGCAGAGTGAGGCCAACAAAGAGAGGGGCAGGGCTCCTTAATGGAGCAGGGAGGGGATGGGGTGCTCTTAGTGCTTAGCGAGGTGTGTCAACAGCAGCACTGTGTGTGGGGGAATGCAGCGTGTGCTCTAGTGAAGTGAATCCAAGCACAGGGTTTGCATGTAAACAGCGCCTGTGATTAGCAACAAAAACAAGTCCTTTTAGATCTATCTCACACTCTAAAAACAGCATGGGGGAGGCATATAAGTGGTGCTTCATAGACTCTTAACAAAACACCATTGCACTTCACTGACAGGCAAGAGCCACAACATACATCGCCATCATGTTGGAATGGAAAAAAGATAGGAGCAAACCTGGGGTCGGGTCTGTGGTGGTGACCTGGGCGCCCGAGAGACTGAGCTAAGTGGTACAACAAGCAGCCATTAAGAATTTATGGTCAGTGTCACGATGTGCGAACTTGGGAACACATAGATATAAGAGGTGTTAAATGTAAAACGTGCCACTAATAAAAGTCAAAAGCGTCTGTAAAAAGTAGCGAAGGAAGGCAAACAAGCACTGGCGTTGCCAATAGGTTTCGCATTTGGAAAGTTGGAGCTATTGGTTTTGTAAATTACATTTTATATTTATATATTGTTATTGACAATGCCAATAACGATATATAAATATAAAATGTCATTTACAAAACAAATAGCTCCAACTTTCCAAATGCGAAACCTATTGGCAACGCCAGTGCTTGTTCACTCGGGTTGCTGGCTGAGAGGCCTAATCTCTTGGTGGTGCTGCTGCTCCGCGGCCAGCCTGGCCCTGCAGAAGGCGCTGATTTATGAATACCAAAGAAGCCGGGCGCCAGGGGAGCGGCTCCTGCAGCTGGAGAGCGATGGAGCGCATCTTGCCGCTTCCGAAAGCTGAACTGCACACTTCAAGCGCTTTAATTGTATGCACGCTTTTCATTATAAGTGTTGGCTAGAAGCTGCTGCCAGGCAAGCCGGGCACGCCAATAATCTCGCCTCGTTTGCTGAAATCGAAATTTGCCCTTTGTCAGCACAAACAGTTAATTTGATGTTTTTTAACCCAAGTAGGCAAGCCGCATCTTTGGGCAACCTAATGAAAGGCAAAATGCTTTCTCGACCTCAGCAAACGTATTACGATGTAAAATAGTTTTTAAACAAATTAGGAAACTACTTTTTCTCAATAAAGCTCAGAATTGACTTTATTTGCCATGAAAATTAAAGTCTAAGTGTAGTGTATGTTATTGTTTGAAATGACGCGCGTGAACGCACGCGCGTCATTCACAAACAATATATACTGTGTATGGTTTGAATGTGTGTCTGCCGCGTGTCTGTATGTTGTAGTTTGAATGTTGCGGTTTGCATGCAAGTTTGGATCGCGTGTCCGTGTTGTGTTTTGAAGATAACGAGGGAGATTAAATAACGTTGTAGGACAGAGAAACGGCATTCAACTGATACGCTGATGTTCACTGGCTGCACAATAAAGGATCTCTCTACTGACACAATTTGGATTCCGTTTAATTACCTTTATTACACTGGCGACGATCAGGAACACGTTTCCATGCGTGCAACAAGTACAATTTCAGAAGGTTTTCTCATATTCTGCAAAGAATCGTTTTCATTGGCTGTTTGACTTGGATTTTTCTACATTGGCACTTTCTATTGGATCTTTCACGACGTTTTCCATTGGATAATACAAAGAAGGATTTGTGAGGGCTATTTCCATTGGTTACCACTTAATATCATCGTTTTAAAAAAAAAAAAAAAGAAAAAAAAAAAGGGAACACTTTATTCTTCAGTTTACTGTGGATTGTGAACAAATAAAATATATCTGCCTAGAGGAGTATAAACAAGAAGGAAATTAACAGTAAGTGACATCTGTGATTCGCACACACTGTTGTGAGTCACAAATATTTCAATTGTAAAATATTTATTTTCTTTCATTGTTTAAATCTTGGTTTTCATTAACAATGACTGGGATTTAACCTCCTCCTTCATTTTTAGCCAGTAAGGGTGATCCTCCCATTGAGTGGGACATTTGGGAACCTATGTTTTTAGCATATGTTGATGTATTAGAAGAAGAAGAATGTGGAGCAGAAAGGAAGTTAGCTCTATTAAAGCACTGTCTTGGTGGAATAGCACTTAAAGAATTCAAAAGTCTGCCTCCTTTAAGTGACACTTCTAATTTAGATGTATATCAAATTGCTACCAAGCAATTAGCTATTAGATATGGAAAAAAAATTAATATGGTCATGGAAAGGTTTAAATTTTACTCAAGGAAACAACAAACAGATGAGTCCATTGATAACTATGTATCTACATTGAGAGCACTAGCAGTTAAGCTTATGCAGAAATCTAAAGAAGAGAATGAAACGTTTACAGAAAACGTCTGCAGTAAATAACCTTCCCTGCACTGAGATTCATTTTAAACACAGCGAAGACAAAGTGCAATCCAACTGAGGGGGGGCAAGATAATGCAGCAAACATCCGAGCTTAATCCAACAAAAAAAAAACAGCTTGCCGATTTCGATTACTGGCACTTTTATATACAGTGCTGCTCAGAATTGTAAATGCAGCTTTGTGAGAGGTGGTAGCGCCAAATACCGTGTTAGGCGACAGGCAGAGGCCACGCGCGGCGGACAAAGGAAAAGTGGGAGGGGAAAAAAACTGATTAGCGGGGAAGCAGATTGCCTTCAAGCAAGCCCCTTTAAAGCTCTCGCGTTTGACGTGGCCAGCGAGTGGGGGGAGGAAAGGGAGTGACAGCAAACGTATTACGATGTAAAATAGTTTTAAAACAAATTAGGAAACTACTTTTTCTCAATAAAGCTCAGAGTTGACTTTATTTGCCATGAAAATTAAAGTCTAAGCGTATGCAGAAATCTAAAGAAGAGAATGAAACGTTTACAGAAAACGTCTGCAGTAAATAACCTTCCCTGCACTGAGATTCATTTTAAACACAGCGAAGACAAAGTGCAATCCAACTGAGGGGGGGCAAGATAATGCAGCAAACATCCGAGGTTAATCCAACAAAAACCAGTGCTTGTTATTTGTGGTGCATCGAGCTTTACCCTACAAATGTGGATGTGTGCCATTGTGTAGCACTAGTGTTGCTTGAAGGCGCCCGGCTAATCAGCAAATAAACACGAGTACGTTAATGTTATTGGCTCCTTTAGAACCTGTGGCATGTTCATCGTAAAACTATTCGGATATCCTAAATGTAGGAAACGTTCCATTGCATCACGGATAGAGTCCTCACAGGAAGCGATCTGCTATGACGCAGAACCCTTCGCATTCAAATTCAGAATCACCGAGTTGTCCTGTTACTAGGCGTGCGGGGAGGCGGCCATCGAGAACCCGACCTTGATGGAAAACCCCGGTTACCTTTGTTTCCTCGGGGTCGTCCTTGGGTAAGGTGGTTTGGCAGTGTTTTTACTGTGGGGTTGGCTGGGAAAGGGGGGGTTGGGTTACATTCTTACACCTACCTTTGGAGTTTGTGATGGACGTGACAGACTGGGGGGTCAATGCTGCAGAGTATAAGTTCCGTCAACCCCGGACTCAACCTTTTGCGTTGTTTCCTTGAAGGAAGCAGAACGAGTGCTGCTAATGTAATAACAGTTAAAGCCAAGCACGCGGCAGAAGCCCAGAGGACCACGCAGCATGTTTGTTGGCCAAAGTGACCTCCTATAAAACCGGTCTTGTCAATGTAAGACTGGTTCTCTTGAACCTGTACCAAAGGTGACCGGGGCCAGTTAATAAATCATTCTGTCAAAGCTATCGAACTGTTCGAACCGCACTGGCTTTTTGAATAAATGCTAGTAGAAGATGCTAGGATCGAGTCGAGTGTAAAGAAGACCCGCCTTTATCGTATTTTATGCAAAAGCTGGACTGTGTTTTTAGAGTGAAAAAACATGAACCCTGGGCGCAGTGTTTAAAGTGCACACCGCGTGTGAAAGGCCTTCAGCTCCTGCCGGCACCGTGGCACGCACCTACATCTGTTAATAGTTTTATGGCTCGAGGCCATGACCAAATCAGCCATTCTGATTGTATAATGTAGAATTCAGTGTCCAAACTAGAGTACGACAGCGATTGAAACAAATGTGATTATCCGACGTACAAATGAGCCAGCCTCTCAAGGGCAAAGCTGTTGATACATTCGACAAAGCAGTGCTTGTGTCTGTTGTTTTGTGTTCAGCGTGGGCCTGCTCTGTCTTAAAAACCAACAAAGGCACCATTCGCCGTTTGTCAGATTCGGAAGAAAGAGCTCAACTTACTGTAAGGCGTCGCTTTTGATACCTCCTATGGGCAGGTAAACAAGTAAACACCCGGAAAGCAACAACGAGCAAGGGTGAGGAATAGAGGAAGCCGGATGGGGGCGGGAGAGCCTGGTGGGGGGGCGGGAATGCGTGCGAGGGGAGAAGTGTGGCAGGCAGATGCGCGGAGGGAAGCCGGATGGGGGCGGGA
This sequence comes from Lissotriton helveticus, assembly GCF_964261635.1. Lineage (NCBI taxonomy): Eukaryota > Metazoa > Chordata > Amphibia > Caudata > Salamandridae > Lissotriton > Lissotriton helveticus. The sequence goes on from NC_136063.1 coordinate 426,373,888, forward strand.
GAGCCTGGTGGGGGCAGGCGGATTAGAGAGATGCTCGTGCTTGTGTGGTCACGTGACCCGCTTTTGTGTTCACGTGACCTCACATGCACTGTGAAGAAACCGCAGTGAAACCGCAGTGGTTTCACTAGTCGATCAAGCCCTTGAATTTTCGCCTATTCCATTCGCAAGCGAATGGTAATAGGCGAAACCTAAAAAGGAGAGGTTAGATAAGGCGTAACGGCCAAAGCTGCAGACTGAGTCCTTGTGTAATATAACTGGTCTTCGTGTAAAGCGCTCCAATGCCTCCCAATCGAGTTAGTGCTACATAAAGCTGCAAGAAAAGACGGATCAGGGTGGGAGTGATGATGGGAGATCGGGGAAGAGGGATTGGAATGGTATTGGGTGGAAATAAGAGAAGAAAGGACGAGAAGAGTGACAGGAACACAGGTGGGGGAGAGAAGAAAGAAAGGGAAAATATAAAAGAAGGCGAAAGAGAGAGCAAAGTGGCTACAACCGAGATGGAAAAGGGGGAGAAGAGTGAGGGTGGAAAGAGTGAGGGTGGAAAGAGTGAGGGTGGAAAGAGTGAGGATGGTGAGGCTGAGGGAGAAGAGAGATGGCGCGGAGAGGCCCAGAGAAGAGGTTAGGAAATAAACGTAGAGAAGAAGAGAGGTAAAATCGTTTTACTCTCAACTTGTACATACTGAGAGTTGAATACTCTCTGCTGTAAGCTTTATTAAAAGGTTGGAGAGTAATAGAGAGGGGAGAGAAGAGCAAAGGTTGCGAAGGAGGGGAAGATGAAAAAGGAGAGGTTAGATAAGGCATAACGGCCAGAGCTGCAGACTAAGTCCTTGTGTAATGTAGTGGTCCTCGTGTAAAGTGCTCCAATGCCTCTCGGTCGAGTTTGTGCTACATAAAATTGCAAGAAAACACAGAGCGGGGTATGAGTGATGGTGGGAGATCGGGGAAGAGGAGTTGGAATGGTTTTGGGTGACCCGCTGAGCGGACAGAGCTGCAAGAAAACACGGAGCGGGGTAGGAGTAATGGTGGGAGATTGGGGAAGAGGGGTTGGAATGGTATTGGGTGACCCGCTAAGTGGACAGAGCTGGGGGAGGAAGAGTCACAGGGAGGTCCATGTGTGGGGTAGGAGTGATGGGTGGAGATCGGGGAATAAAAGTGCAAGAAAAAGTGGACAGAGCTGCAAAAAAAAGACGGAGCAGAGCAAGAAAAGATGGAGCGTGGTAGGAGTGATGGTGGGAGATCGGGGAAGAGGAATTGAAATGGTATTGGGTGGAAAGACGAGGAGAAAGGGCGAGAAGAGTGACAGGAACACGGGTGGGGAAGAGAAGAAAGAAAGGGATGATATGAAAGAAGGCGAAAGAGAGAGCAAAGTGGCTACAACCGAGATGGAAAAGGAGGAGAAGAGTGAGGGTGGAAAGAGTGAGGGTGGTGAGGCTGAGGGAGAAGAGAGATGGCGCGGAGAGGCCACAGAGAAGAGGTTAGGAAAAAGACGTAGAGAAGAAGGGAGGTAAAATCGTTTTACTCTCAACTTGTACATACTGGGCGTTGAATACTCTCTGCTGTAAGCTTTATTAAAAGGTTGGAGAGTAATTGAGAGAGGAGAGAAGAGCAAAGGTTGCGAAGGAGGGGAAAGTGAAAAAGGAGAGGTTAGATAAGACATAACGGCCAGAGCTGCAGACTAAGTCCTTGTGAAATGTAAGTGGTCCTCGAGTAAAGTGCTCCAATGCCTCCCGGTCGAGTTTGTGCTACATAAAATTGCAAGAAAACACAGAGCGGGGTATGAGGGATGGTGGGAGATCAGGGAAGAGGAATTGGAATGGTTTTGGGTGACCCGCTGAGCGGACAGAGCTGCAAGAAAACACGGAGCGGGGTAGGAGTAATGGTGGGATATTGGGGAAGAGGGGTTGGAATGGTATTGGGTGACCCGCTGAGCGGACAGAGCTGGGGGCCGAAGAGTCACAGGGAGGTCCATGTGTGGGGTAGGAATGATGGAGGGAGATCGGGGAATAAAAGTGCAAGAAAAAAACGGAGCAAGGAAATACGGAGCGTGGTAGGAGTGATGGTGGGAGATCGGGGAATAAAACTGCAAGAAAAAGTGGACAGAGCTGCAAAAAAAGGCAGAGCAAGAAAAGATGGAGCGGGGTAGGAGTGATGGTGGGAGATTGGGACTAAAACTGCAAGAAAAAACGGAGCAAGAAAAACAAGAAAAAACGAAGCAAGAAAAAAAGGAGCTTTTGGGGAATAAAACTGCAAGAAAAAGCAGGCCGCTGCAAAAAAAGACGTAGCGTGGTAGGATGATGGTAAAGTGAGTTCATAAACAGAATGAGTAAACAAACCAAGACAGCTGTGATTTTGATGTGCTTTGCATTCTAAACCAAGTTCTACAAACACCGGAATACAAATAGAAAACAAGACGTGCACGCACAGAGACTAAACAGAAAAGAACAAGACGTCAGCGTTTAGTTGCTTCGGCCGTGAAACGGATCAAACAAGCTCTCGGCATTGCTGTGGCGGAGGAGGCATTCCTTTGAAGTCTGATGGGGGGGGGGGGAGCCTTTGAAGTGATGCGAGGCACAAATGGTGGAATGGTGGTGTCGAGCGTCGGAAGGGGGTGGGGGGGCGGGGGAGCAAATGGCGAGCGCACGGAGCACATGCACTGTCGATAATCTGCATTGAAAATCCCCTTGGTAAGCTTTCGTGGAGCAGCTCTCTATATCTCTCGCAGAGCGATTGCTACGCAATACACTAGGTGAGACCTAATAAAAAACGACTTATCTGCTAGTGGAGCAGGAAAAGAAAGAGGACGTATCCCTGCAGCCCCAGGCCTTTCAGGAGAAAGACAGCTGCTGATTGGTTGATCTCTGAACTGTCCTTTGCAGATGTTCCATGGGAAAGAGAGTTTTTTCGGTTAAAGTTTAATACTGCTCGTGTTGGAAAATAAAGAAAGAGGGTCATAATCCTCGCCTCCGGTCCTGCCAAAGAATTGTCACATAGCTTCACTATACAAATTTCGCTCCCCTTGCAGTTATAGAAGGAAAAGTAAACACAAATCTGTATGTAAAAGAATAAGCATCAATTTTTCAGAAGAGATGGCCTCATATCTCACCTCTATCTTTGAATGCACAGAAAATGTGACAAGATAAAAACAAACTTTCACCTCGGAAATACCGAATGGTTATTGAGGGGGTGCTCCAGCATCCCCAGTGCCTCTACTTCCAGCAACTATGCGTGTGTGATAGTACTGATGTGTTAGTTCAAGATGTCTCCTGCTCACTTTTGCAAGCAAGGCACTAAATTTACTCTGATTTTTTAAAATAAAAATGTATTGTATCCAGCTTTGGCCTACCAAAATGCTCATCCAGTCCAGTTCATCTGCATGGAAACCTCACATCTATATCTTCATGATATGGAACCCTTGCTGCACGGCAGGAAACTCTGGAGCAAGGACCTGCTCAAAGACCCTTCCGGCCCTTATTCCTAGTAGAGAGAACTGGGGAGAGGTAGCTTTTCCAGAGGAACTCCTGGCAGGGTATTCAATGTGACCTACAGGAGCCTTCTCAATCTAGTTCACGTGTGGTGACTAATATGAGTGGGTGGTAGGGATCTGGGGTTTAAATCAGAGGCCTCCCAAATTATTTAGGGGCGACAAAGGCAAACACAGATGACTGGTAAGGGAGAACCTATCTTTGAGTCTGCTCCATGTCTGTTCTAACACTTTAAAACTGCCAGGAAGCATGTGTCACATGTACCACTGCCCCTTCCTTATGATCAGGGGCAGTGGTACTGTCACAAGGGTTTATACACCATCTTAGAGTCCTTCAATTCTTTTTTCCCCTGACTCATGAAGCACTGTAGCACATTTGACCAACGACAGCCAGTCTTCACACTTGAGGCCTAAGCCTTATAGCGCCCTTTGAAGCTGCCATGTAGGGTTGTAAAGCACCAGGCCACCATTAGAGACAGCAGCTTCTCCTTCAACATCAATGTGCTGAATATGAACATATGTGATAAGAATGTTCACAATTAAGTGCTGGGTGCCAACCTTAGCACACCTACTTTAACACAGGCAATGCATCTCTGCACAACTCCAATGCAAATGTCTGCATACATCAGCCGCAACCAAGAGAGAAGAAAAGTGAGAGGGCAGCAAGGGGGAACGCAGGAGGGTGGGAGGAAGCAGTAAGTGGGAGAGCAGGAGAGTGGAAGGGAGCAATAAGTGGGAGAGCAGGAAGGTGGGAGGGGGCAGCAAGGAACAAGCAGGGGAGCGAGAGAGGGCAGCAAGGAAGGAACGAAGGGAGTCGCAAGGAAGGAGCGGAAGGGTTGGTGGGAGGGGGCAGCAAGGAAGGAGCGGGAAGGTGGGTAGGGGTAGCAAGGGGGAGAGGGTGGGAGGGGTAGCAAAGGGGAGAGGGTGGGTGGGAGGGGTAGCAAGGGGGAGAGGGTGGGTGGGAGGGGCAGCAAGAGGGAGCGGGAGGATGGGAGGGGCAGCAAGGGGGAGCAGAAGGGGGCAGCAAGGGGGAGCGGAAGGGTGCAGCAAGCGGGAGGGTGGGAGGAGGCAGCAAGCGGGAGGGTGGGAGGAGGCAGCAAGCGGGAGGGTGGGAGGAGGCAGCAAGCGGGAGGGTGGGAGGGGGCAGCAAGAGGGAGTGGGAGGTGGCAGCAAGGGGGAGAGCAGGAGGGTGCAGCAAGGGGAGAGCAGGAGGGTGGGAGGAAGCAGTAAGTGGGAGAGCAGGAGGGGACAGTAAGTGGGAGAGCAGGAAGGTTAGAGGGGGAAGCAAGGAACAAGCAGGGGAGCTGGAGGAGGCAGCAAGGAAGGAACGGAGGGGGTAGCAAGGAAGGAGCGGGAGGGTCAGCAAGGAAGGCGCGGGAGGGTGGGAGGGGTCAGCAAGGAAGGGGTGGGAGGGGTCAGCAAGGAAGGCGCGGGAGGGTGAGTGGGAGGGGGCAGCAAGTAAGGAGCGGGAGGGTGGGTGGGAGGAGGCAGCAAGGAAGGAGCAGGAGGGTGGGTGGCGGCAGCAAAGAAGGAGCGGGAGGGTGGGTAGGGGTAGCAAGGGGGAGAAGGAGGGTGGGAGGGGCAGCAAGGAGGAGCGGGAGGGGGCAGCAAGGGGGAGCGGGTGGGTGGGAGGGGCAGCAAGGGGAGGAGAAAGAGTGGTAGGGTGCAGAAAGGGGGAGCGGAAGGAGTAGCAAGGGGGAACCGAAGGGTGCAGCGAGTGGGAGAGGGCAGCGAGTGGGAGGGGGCAGCAAGGGAAGGGGGCAGCAAGCGGGAGGGGGAAGCAAGCGGGAGGGGGAAGCAAGCGGGAGGGGCAGCAAGGGGTGGCTAGGAAGGAACAGGAGGGGGCAGCAAGGAAGGAGCGGGAGAGTGGGAGGGGCAGCAAGGAAGGAGCTGGTAGCAAGGGTGAGAAGGAGAGGCAGCAAGGGGCAGAGGGGGGTGGGAAGGGCAGTAAGGGGGAGCGGAAGGAGGCAGCAAGGGGGAGCAGAAGGGGGCAGCAAGGGAGTGGGAGGGTGCAGCAAGCGGGAGGGGGCAGCAAGGGGGAGCGGGAGGGGGCAGCAAGGGGGAGCGGGAGGAGACAGCAAACGGGAGGGTCCTGCAAAGAGGAGCGGGAAGAAGCAGCAAGGGGAAGCGGATGGGGAGCGGAAGGGTAGGAAAGATCAGCACTCACGGGAGGAGAGCAGGCAGATGGGTGGGGAAAAGCAGCACTCATGCACACAATGAAAAAAGCACTGAGGGGGAGAAGCACATGAGGTTGAGTGCAACACGCATGGGGAGAGGCATTTAGGCGAGAGGAAGCAACATGGTGTAAGGCTGAGGGAGGGAGGAAGAGAAGTACGTGAGGAAAACAGCTTTTAAACACATGCACTCTAACGGAGTGCTTAATCAAAAACAAAAAAGTCATAGCCGAAAAGTAAGTAGTGGAAGGGCGCAAGTTAAGAAGCTATCCTTCATGGGAGGGACAAACTTAAGAGGAAGAAAAACTCACTTAAGATAACGAATAAAAAAGCATGCAAATGAGAGCTACAATAAAGCCAACCACTTGTAAGCAAAGGGAGGGCTCTGATCCCACGGTAACCTGACAAAATGTCTTTTCACAATCGGGCAGCTTGCAATGTCTAGTAGGCGAGACCTAAATATGGCTTCATCTAAATGTGGCGCACATATGTTTCCAAATAAACAAATAGAAAATTACCCAATGCAAAAATACTACATCTCATGAATACATTGAAAGCAGAAATTAAAGTAGAGACTGGCCTACCAGCCCTGGTCTGAAGTGTATCCTTTTTAGGTGGATGTGCACAAGTAAAATATCGTCACTCACAGTGATGGGAGCCAATGCCTGAAGTGGGCTGCCCCACTGCCCATGAGGTATGCTGTGGTTGGTTGAAGCAAAAGGTGAATAACACAAAGAGACCAATGGATAAAAATGGCTGCCCGAAAGTCCTTGTATGTATGTATATACATATATGAAAGTGAGCTGAATACTTTAAGTAACTGAACCGAGTAGCAATTGCTGTAGCAGTTTTTGAACTCTAAATTCACTCTCCGGAATTCCATTTTCCCATGTACCTGGCCACTCAATGAAGCCACCTACCTTATAGCTTAGTTCCCCTTTTTTGAACAGTGCTCCATTACTTTGTAACTCGGGCTGCGGTCCATAAATTCCAGAATACATACATAATTGGTCCATCAAATACCATCATCTTAATCAGTCTGCCAAATTTATTATGCAATATAATGCAGAATTGTTAGTTGTCAGTAATTGGCAAAGCAAGTTGTGATGGAGCATAGCTTCTTAACAACAGATATGTTAGCTAGCAACTCCATAAGGATATATATTAATACATTAGCAATGATTATTTACAAAACTCATATCATTGCATTGTAATAAATGGTAGGCACACAATTCATTATGCAGACCCTTGGGACATGCTTACCCCTCAATCACTATTTGCTTTTGCTTTGCTCAGATTAAGATTACTTTTGTGCTATGGCACAAATTCTTGACCAAATGTAGAGGCATTTGGCTAACATTTTGGGCTATTTGGGAGACTAGCAAGTAGGATCATTACTGTGGAACTCAGTACTAGACAGGGCATGGTGAAAGCAGATTAGGCGGTCTTCGAGTTTTAAATGGCATAGATTTGTATTGACATCAGTCATGAACTTCACAGTCGATGTGCCAGTCTTTTAAACACACAAACAAGTTGCAGCCTCCTGAGTAGATCTGGTTGTGACAGCCACAGTAAGCTTCTAAGCTGAATAACATAGGCACAAAATCTGCCTAAAACTATGCCCCACTTCTCAACAAAACACACAGTCATTCCCGTGGCAAAAGTAACAGCACATGCATGACCTTCACCTCTGAGCTTCTTTTGCACATAACAGTACACTTGTTACATTGTTGGACATCAGTTACTGAGGGTCCTTTTGAGAAGTAACACACTTTGCTATTCATATATATTTGTGATAACAAGTTTCAAATTCATTGTAGGTGGAGTTTGGTTTTGTAAAGCTAAAGATAAAAAGAACGACAAACATCAAGGTAGCACCTGGGGGCCCAGGTCAGGCAAGGCCTAGTGGTAACAATCATAAACTGAAGGCATCCAATTTGAGGCTTGATATTAAACATCAATAACTATCTGTGCAAACCTGTACTGTATTGATCCTGGATTTCTTACTAAAACAAGCCCTTTTCTGTCAGCGGGCTGTGTGGCTAGCATATGCAGCAAGCCGGTCAGGCTGACAAATCCAACGGCCTCACCACAACCCACAGCCAATGAGAAATCACCACGCGTGACAAATCCAAATACAACTCGAGAGCAGTGGGAAGAAACATCAGGAAGGGAGTCGGGCCACAAGCCAAGAGTTAGGTCTTCATAGCCATCGATATCCTCAGACTTCAAATTGTCCTCCGTAGAGCCAGAAGCAGCCTCCACAGTACCGCATGCCGCTTCCAGGCTACTAGCACTGCCTGTTTCTGTGCGTATGCTGTTCTTTAGCTTTTTTTTCATTTTCTTGAATTTTATTACTTTGTGCCTGAATATGTCTCTGTGTTTGGGTTCTTGAGGGCCACTGTACACCTTATCTCTGCTGAGCTGCACCAGATCTTCAGGCAGAGGGATACAAACCATAGCATGCATTTCTGGGGTACCCTTCTTCAGAAGAGAGAGCCTGATCCAGACAAGTGATCGTGGGTACAAGCTGATAAGAGGCGCTATGTCTTCAGACGTCATCTCTTGCTTGATGGAATGATGAACCTTTTGACCTTTCCGCAAGGAAGGGCGACACCAATGCGATAGCTGCTTTATTGTTCTTCGGCACCTATTTCAAATGATATAAAATAAAAAAATGAAAGTTCACATACAAATTTGACACGAAATACAGTAAACTAGATATAGATGCTAGAGAGTTTATCTGGCTTGCTTGATGAATAATTCACTCGGTCACAGGTGTAGAGGTGTCCATCAGTGTTCAAGATAATGCTACTCTTAACTACATGTCTACTTGAGATTTTTAGCATGAGTTCTGATCTGTAACTATCAATGCTAAATCCAAATTCCTCCCCTAAGTATGATTGAGCAACTCTGGCAACACTTTCATACAAAAGCCTCAAAGGCCAATTTTCAAATTACTAGGTTTTAAGGTAAGTACAGATTTGGAGCACAAAGAAAATATACTAGTAGTGGTGAAAAGGCTAGTAAAGTCAGTTGTCAGTTCCCAAAGCCCCCTGATAGCCAGACCCCGGTATTGTTCAGTTCATGACCGTGGTCCTCCCAAACAATATTTTAAGCATCCGAATTAGTAATCAAAAATCATTTACTAAGCCCACAGGGATAACAGTCAACCCAGATTAGGCAGTATGAGAGCCAGGGGTTTTTCCAACACAGGAGGCCTGAGGTGGGTAGTGAGTGGTGTTGACCATTCATGGACCAAGAGGGTGTAAATGATGTGTTAAGGAAAGAGAGTGCTTTCTCCACTGTGACATATAAAGGAAAGAGGGGCAATGGCCAGGGTGTGTGTGTGTATCTATATATACACACAGTAGGATGCTGCAACAGAAGTGCACTTGTACCTGGCCTAGGAACTAATTAACAAGTGTTGTGATGGCAGCATGCTCCAGTATCCTTGTATGTAGGTATGAGCTGTGTTAAATGAAGGTATGAGCTGTGTAAATGACATGCAGCAGGTGGAACCTTAGAGGTGCCACAGTGGTGAAGAGGGGCGTTGCTGTAATTCCTGCAACAACTTAAGAAGCACATCATGATTAAGATGCCCAGACCCTTAAGACTAAACTCCGAAAGGATCCAAATTCTACTAAGCAGGTGTGAAACATGCAACTGACAAAGGGTGCAATGAATGATTGCATAGTCTATAGCCCATACTTCTTAAAGCTGAATGGAGTTGGGAATGCTTACTAATAAGGGAACTGTTAATTAGTGCCAAACGCAAACAAATGTATGCAGTGGATGCGCATACATAGAAGCATTTGCGTAGAACCAACGCAGCTACCAAGGACAGGCCACAAAGGCTATACGAGCACCTGGGCAGAATGTATGTTGCACCAAGAATGCAGCATCACATACATCAAGATAAGAGTGGACTCATCTGGGTAGGGCTCTAAGGCGAGTGCTTGGCTGCATACGGCTCATGAAACATGAGTCCATTCTAAAGAAAATAGGTGACTCACAAGTTTCAAAAAGCACAATGTAGAAGAGTTATGTAATGCATGCCTATTTCCACCCTACACAAATATTTTCTAAAATTTCACATTCATAAAAAAAATTGGCGGTGGTTTTGGAAACTGGAAAGCTGGCCTGGGTGTTTAGTAATGGTTAAATAACACAAGAGCAAAAGTCATACATTTTGGAAACAAATCATGAAGACGGATGGAAAAAGGGGTCCTGAATGTTCATAAACATCAGAGATACCAGGTCAACACAATGATGCAATACAACAAAGTAATCTGCGAGAGGAAGTAACGTGAAGGTGTACTGGTGAAATAGGTACCGTAGTCATCTTTCCTGCCAAAAACTCATCTGAAAAGATTAAGCAGATGAAAGAACAGGAACAAAACAGCTGGAAAGATATGAAAAGAAGTAGGGGAGTAATCATTTGCCCAAGCAGTGGTCAAAGCAGACGCAGTCAAGTGGAGTGTGCTGGAAAAAGGATGGAGAAGATGCTTTGACAAGCATAATCACCCGGGACATGAACCACTTTACCTGGTTCAGAGGGAAAGAGTTAGGGCTTCCAGCACAAATGAGAAGCAACTACTTTTCTAGTATGAATCTGAGGGAATACACACATTCCCCCTCTAGTCATTGCAGCAGTACGTGCACCTTATTACTTTGAGGTTTGCACTGGCAGTTCTTAGTGACAGTGATCCAGCGGCCTATAGAAAATATATCATAAACAACGCTACCCAACTTCATAACCTATAAACAAAATTCTATACTAAATATGGACCCATTTATAAACCTGACATATTTTGGGCCTACTGAATCAGGTGGTCAGATTAAATCTATATACACATTATCTACAAGCTATATACAATTTATACATCTGCGGAAAGAATATTGTCATTAGAATAAAACTTGACCATTTAAATGACCACCATTGGCGACGTGATCTAGCTAATAGTAACCTACACTTCTGAATAACCAAGTCCAGCTTGTTTGTCAAAAGTAAGATTTTATTTACTAAATTATGGTATATAAGTTGATAGTTTTATAAATGAATTTTATTAGCAATAAAGCAAGCATGATTGTAAAGAAATATGAGAAAATACAATTTAAGCGAATGAATCGAATTTAAAGTGAATATATAAAGTTTAGCATTTCTAAAACCTAATTCCCTAACTGAGCTAAATAGATAGAAATTAAAGTAAAGTTCTTTGAGAATTCTTACGTGCTCCACGCAAAGTCCGTCAGCACTTCACCCTCATCGGAAAGTCAGAAAGCAGCAGCCAGCCCATCCCTAAGGGCATGACTTTTTATACCTTTCTATGCTAACTAAACTACGCAAAGGAAAGTTTTCAGAAATCTTCGACGTCCCATTGGCTGAGAGTGACAAGTGACATGTCACCCACTTTTCAAAAAGTTCCATTAAGTCATGTTTCACAAAGACCATTGTCTCTTCCACGCGAAACCAGGAGCTTCCTGAGTTTGCAACAAATGTTCAAATTTGTTCTCACTACGTCCAAGCAACTTCCGCGGATGCCAAGTTAAGGCTGACAAAATGTTCGCTTTCGACCTTGGCTATGTCCGACAGAATGATGACAACACATCAGTTTTTGCTTTGTGAATGCAGCTTTGGTAAACGCTTTAATTCAGAATGGGCGTCTCGTGACTTTTGCAGAATTACAAGTCAGCTCTTTTCTGCGACTCAAGTGACTAGGCCCAAAAGCAGGCAACTTATGATTTCTAGTATAAAACAAACACAAGAAAAGTATTAATGTAAGAAATAATGTAGATTCTGTATCCACCCCAAGATTTACTAATTAATTAACCCACCCGATTAATCAAAATGTTACCTAGCAAATGCAAACAAATAAAGCAGCGTTTATATCTACCAGTCTCCGTTATTCCATGAGACTCATATGCACCTAGAATAGTAGAAATGACATCACACAGACAAGGAAAAGCAAAACAAGCACATGCTTCTTTTAAGTTTGCAGCAGTTAGTAATGACAAAAACGAAAACAATAAATTATTTTATTATTTTGCACGAACTAAAAGATGCAACAATTATGCACGTTTATGAGCACATATATTAGTCCCCCCATGTGTAAAGTTTAATCTAAGTTGTATTAGCACGACATATCACAAATCATTAATATTATTATTCATGTTATGGAAATGTGACTTCACGAGATTAAACAAAATTTTGTTTTCTATCTCGCTCCATCAACTGCAGAAAATTATTTGCAAATAAACATTAGAAATGGGAGATCCATCTGTGCATGAGTGGCCCAGCCTTCAGCCCATCGACCACTACCTGGTCGCCACGCCTCAGTCACATTGTCTCACAGTGCAGATGTAGAAAGAGAGGACCTAGTGTGGCTATGTTCTTCTGCAGGAAAGTAGGCTATTGATTACTGGCACAGAACTAACTCCTATGAGTATTGCACAACTATTGGTAAGTCTAGTACTGATTCCTACAGAGTTATTAAAACTCTTAAAGCATGAGAATTTCTGAAGGTGGGGGAAGGCTGGAGAAAGGATTTCCAGTTGTTTGCCAATTTACCCAAATATATTTTGCATGTAGACTTTAGCAAACTCGGTGTTTAATCTGGAACCAACAACCACGTAGTAACAGAAAATTTGTGAGGAGATTCCTAGACGGTTATCTTATTTTTTTAAAATGTGTGGCATTTTAACTAGAAGAGGAAAATAAAGAGATCGTAAACTGTGTAAGGTTTCAGAGCTTAGGGAAAAACATGTAGGAGCCTACAAAATGACACTTTACTACTCTACCAAGTAAAAGGATTATGAGGTAAGCATGTGTTTGTGGCATGTACTGCTGTAGATTCACATGCTCTGCATACTCCTGCCATGTAGTGTTGGGTTTGGAGTTGTACAAGTTGTTTTTCTTCAAAGAATTCTTTCGAGTCACGAGGTACTCCTGCTCTCGGTGATACTGAATTCAACTCCTTTATTAGATTGTTTTCCCACAGGAAGGTGAGAAAGGAGTGTAAGGAATGAGTAAAATAGAGATATCCATGCTAACATGTGAATATAACAGAGAGATGTGTTAAAACATAACTGCAAAGGCCACAAGAGTACAGGGATGAGGGGAGTGTGCATGTGAATCTACAACACTACATGCCACGAAAAGATGCTTACAGGGTAAGTAACATAATACGTTCAATGGCTTGTGTGGCTGTAAATACACATGCTCGGCATAGACTGTAAAACAGGCCCTCCTTAGAAATGGTGGCTAGCAGAGTTGAAGTAGTTTGAAAAAGGGGACGTAGCACTGCGTGACCTACATTAGCATGTTGGTGTGCTAAAACAGCCACACAGTAGTGTTTTTAAAAAAAAACACGTTATTTTCCATTTTCTTCTTAGAAAGTAAATACATATATATGTTCGTACATCATTCCTTGGTCATAGATTGTCACATCATTCCAAGACAGCGTCTTATTCTTTACACAAATATATTCAACCAAAATATATTCAACCAGTCACCAAGTAAAAGGATCAATTGCGATACTAACCGTTCATCATGTAAGGGTCCCTCTGAATCTACCTACCCCACATTTATAATAACAAAAATCATCAACAAAAGCACTCCTCTTCCCAAAAATCAACATGCATCGCAGTGAGATTCACTGACTTTTATACTTAATAAACCTGACAAATGTGGATGCAGGATCACCCCACTACCTCAGGAGATATGCCATGCTCTAGTTGGGTTTCAGATTCCTGTCTAAGTTCCTCGACATATGACTTGTAGGGTCCCCAGATGTCTTTGGGGCGAGATGTACTGGGCATCAAACGTGCATGGAGCTCACTGTTCACATTGCAATAGGCGAGACTGGGTAACCGACCCTGAACATTTGGGGCAGTTTTCCGCCCCCAGTGTAGAGCCACTTCTAGGGGCGAAGGTAATGGTATATCCTAGTAGGGCAACTTCTGGGATTGGAGTCAGGGGAATGTGCAACATCTGACCCAACTTGTGGTGGACCTGTTCCCAATAATTTTGTAGGTTGGGGCATGTCCAGGAGAGGTGAGCAAAGTACGTGTGTGGTACGGAGCATTTGTGACAGTTATGTGGCCTGGCTGGGTCTAGTTTGTGAGCCAGGGCTGGGGTGGAATAAATGCGACGCAGGAATTTAAAATGTAGCAGTTTGTGTCTGCTGTTCAGGGAGACGTCTTGCATAACTGAACAGCAGTGAGCCCATTGTTCACCAGTGATCGGGGTTCCCAGGACTTTTTCCCATGCGCTTCGAATGTAGCTGTCCCATACAGGCTTCAGTGAGGCACATGCCTTGTAAAGCTTGGAGATCAGGTGTGTGCTGTCCGTGTTGTATATCAACAGTGTTAGAGGAAGAAACAAGGCTTGTTCGAGTGGGAAAGTTGGGAAAGTGGATCGTAGTATGGAGTTGATGCGTCCAAAAACTAATTTATCCATGATGCTACTCGGATTAAAGCGTGCATCTTCTGTGGAGGAGAAAATGTTGCCGCCTGGATACAGGTCCCATGGTCTTGCTAGTTCAAATTGCATCAGATTGCGCTGTACCAGCCTTTCACCTGTTATGGGGATTAAACGAGGGTTTACGGTTGGTAGGGCGGAGGAATATTGTCTCTCAGATCCTGTGATCCGGCATAATTTATGCCAGGCCCAGCTCGTGGTGGAGATGGTTTGAATGTCAAGTGGGTCTCTGGGGAAACCCGTGGGGAGGATCGTCAAGAGGCGCTCAGGCAGCACCAGGTCCGCCTCAGGCTTCAGACAGGGAATCCAGGCATCAGGGTGATACCAGGCGTAGGCATAGCTACTTTGTGCCACCAGATAGTAAAGCTGAAAATCTGGAACATTATAACCCCCGCTTTCATATGGTAACGTAAGGACAGCCCAGCAGATACATGCTTGCCCATCGCCCGATACCAAGCGACTCAGGAGGGAATTAAGTGTGCTAAAAAAATGATCGGTGAGCGGGATCGGTATGTTATTGAAAAAATATAGAAATTGGAGAGGACTATGATCTTTATTATGGCCACATGTCCAGCTAATGACAAGGGGAGTTTCAGCCATTTCTCTATGAGTGGTTAGTGTGTCCACTGCCCACCCGTAGTTGAGGCTCATTATTTGGGCTGTGTCCAGATGTAAGTGAATACCTAAGTATTTCACAGATTCGGTGCACCATTCTAGAGGGAACTTCAGGTCCCATGGCTTCGCACTGCTCGTCAATGGAAACATGACTGATTTGTGCCAGTTTATGCCCAACCCAGAAAAACTGCGAAATCTATTAATTTCTCTAATCAATTTGTGTAAGTTATCTTTTGGGTGTCTAACATAGAGTATTGTATCATCAGCATACAGCGATACCAGTAGGGGGCTAGTGTTAAATTGCAACCCACTGTGCAAATGTCTCTCTTGGAAGTGCCTTATGCGGGAGTCCATGGCCAAAATAAACAATAGAGGGGATAGAGGGTACCCTTGTCTAGTACCGTGTGTAAGCTGAAAAGGAGTGGAGAGTGTACCATTTAAACGCAGACGGGCAGTCGGCTTAGTATATAGGAGGGCTGTCGTGGCAACGAAGCCCATGGACATGCCCATGAGGCACATGATGGAGAGAAAAAAAAGGGCCATTCCAATGAGTCAAAAGCTTTTTCCGTGTCCAGTAGGATGGCAGCTGCAGGAGTGTCAGGGTCAATCCTAGGAATGACCGAGAACAGCGTGCGGTGATTGAGGGCGGTGGAGCTATGGGGCACAAAGCCGGATTTAGCCGGGGAGATTATAAATTCCATTAGTTGGGACAGTCTATTGGAGATGACCTTTGCCAGTATTTTATTATCCAAGTTAGGAGGGACAGCGGGTCACATTACAAAGGGTCTTTGCCTGGTTTGGCATAAAGAATTATGACTGCTTCACGAGGGGGGGGGGAGGGTGAGTCTGTTTTTCTAAAGCTTCAGCATAGACTTCAATAAGTTTAGGGGCCAGTATGTCTTTAAATGTTTTGTGAAACACCCCCGTGAATCTGTCTAACCCAGGTGCTGAGGAGCGAGAAGCACATCTGCGACAGAGCTGTGTACAGCTAGGAATTCCTGCATGTGTTTTTACAGATAGACTTATGCAATTTCGTCGGGATAGCTCTCCTGTGCCTCGTTATCATCCAATAGGGTAGATGAGTATAACTTTAGGAAGAACTCCAGGAAGCTACTCTGAATGTCTTTAGTAGAGGTGTGAGTATGTGAGTCAGATGCCTGCAGTTCAGTAATGTAGGTTTTGTGATAAGGGGGTCTCAGTAACTGAGCCAGGACCCTCCCAGGCAGTTCACCCTCTCCATAGCGTCTAGCTGTCTGATATTTCCCTAAGAATAGAATTTCCCTGTCTGCAATGTCTCTGTATTCCTCCAGTAGTACCAATCGTCTATTCTCATATGTGGATATTGTCTTTTAATACTCTGGCGTGCTTAGCAATGCATGTGCCTCTAAGAACCACTTTAAATCCCTCAGACAATACAGCCCATGAATCTACCGAGCCTGTGTTTATCGAGAAATAGTCCTCAATAGCCTTGTGTATTCCAGCCCTGAAGACTTCATCCCGCAAGGCACGGTTGGGAAACCACCATTGTCACTCGAAACCCTCCGGGCGGGAGATCCGTAGGAGCAACTTAACCGGAGAGTGATCCGAATAGGTCCTAGGGAGCCTCTCGACCAAAGAACACCAGCCAAAAATATCGGGTGAGATAAGCCAAAAATCAATCCTCATCCACGTGTTGTGTTGGCTTGAATAGTGTGTGTATTCTGTAGACGTGGGATTGCGTTTCCGACAAACGTCTAGCTGGGTGTACCGGTCACAGAGCTCTTGAAGAGCCCAGCGGGCCCGGGGATTAGAATCCTGTGCCACTGAGGTACTATCCGCGATGGGGTTGGGGAGTAGGTTGAAGTCTCTGCCCATGAGCAGAGTCAGCGGATCCAGATTACCCAATTGCAGCGACACAGTGTGAAAAAAAATCTGTATTATCCGTGTTAGGGGCGTATATGCATACTATTGCAACTTTCCTACCAAAGAGAGACCCCCCAACACAGCCAGATATCATCCCTCGCAATCTTGGAGAGTAGAACTGTTGCAGAATGGGACCCTGTTGTTTATTAAAATGGCTGATCGCCCGGCGAAGTTGCTGTAATTTTTTGAAATATCTATGTGGGCCCCAACTAGCCCCGAAATGTGCACTGTCTGACTTGGGGAGATGTGTCTCCTGCAAGTAAGAAGTTATAGTGAGGTTCGCGGGAGGCACTCCTAATACATTTTGAGTTGACCTACTATTCTATTGGTGCTGTGACTGATAAGGTTTGTCAGTCCTTTGTGTCATGAGAGATTAGACCAACTGGGGGGTCAGTCCAGTCACGCACTGTTCACTTATTGTTATCACACACCTTTTGATTTTACCAACGTAATCAATTCTTAAACAATAGCATTTCATTCATTTATTTCTTCATGATTATATCAAAAAATTCATGTTTTAAATCACATGTTATTAAACAGTCACTTTACATTTTCTGAACAAAACATATACGACATAATCATTATGATTCCTATTCGTAATTTACAACAAGTTTTTTAGCACATGACATTTCTTAATCGCATGCCCGATGCATTTTGGCACCCACTTGGTGCCTTCCTCAGGGGCTTCACTACAAAAAAAGAAATAAAACCATCGTGATTGTCTTGTACGCTCATGGATGCTCATAAGTGTTAATAACTGACCGTATATAGTCATACCTTGTGAGTTTTGGAGTTTTGCGTGTAATATCTGTAATAAATACATGTCAAAGTCAGTGTAATGTGTTCCTATTTACGGAACGAAGGATGAACATAAACGATATTTGTAGATATCTTACTGATACGTTTCTAAAGTGAATCAACATATGTGCTGTAACAAAAAACACATAGATAATCTCGTCCCATAGAGCCTAGATATGGGTCTCTGAAATATTAATGGTTTGCTGTCTCAACTGAGACGGAATGTCCTACCTGTGCCTGATGCTCTCTGTTTCTACCCTGAATAGCTGCAAGAGATCGCATAAAAATGGTATTTAGATTCTTACTCATGTGTCTGTGGAGAGTACCACATGTATAAAAATAATAACCTCGATCTCATACCGGTGATGTTTCTGATTTAGGGATCTGCGGAAAAATACAAGAAACCGCATTAAAAAGGAGATTCATAGCTCTGCCATTGGTTCTAGAAAGACGTAGTGCATCTAATTACGCTCAAAACTAGTTATGCCAAGTATTCGGCGTATAATCATAATCGGACTGTGCCCTATTTACATACGGGGTCGAAGCGGTCTAAGCTTACCTAAAAGTCGATATATCCGCGTCTATATTTGGGGTCTCAACTGTCGCGTACTCAGAGTTGTTGTGTTCCTCAAGGGTGATCGTAATAAGTCGGCGTCTCCCTATGTAGCCACAAATGACGGACTACTAATCAACGGTGGAGCCTAACTGTTGTTCCATCGTCGCCATCTTTTGATGGTATTTGATGTTTAGTGATGACCTATTCTTCGTCTACAACTTTGGAGTGTCCATAATGACCGGTCTGTGAAAAAAACCGTTGATATTGTTGCGGTTCACAAAATATTGGTGATGTTATTTATTGATCGATTAAAAACCGTTTTGGTGTCTAAATCTTATTCTAGACTGTATGTGTCCATTTCGTATGAATCCCAGTGTTTATATGATACAAAAACTATCCAAAATACGTTCGTATGTGGTCAAGTGCAGATGAATTTATGGCCATGTATGTTTGTGCAGGAATAGTTTTTCTGGATAGTTGCTATGTTAACAGTGTATATATGTATGAGTAAACTGCACTGTTATAACATTGGTGCCCATATTCGTGATAGGATTAATATAATGTGCCATACATGTATACATATGCATTCTAATATAAGACAGTCTTAAGATCTTATATAATCCCCATATTATGAAATAAAACCTGTTGGATCTTTCTCTATTTGTGTCGAACTAGTAGAAGGTAATTTACCTGACCCCATTTGCCTACTTGTTACGTAGCCAGAGCATTCTACATCGTTTCCTATGTTAACCCAGTCTCCGTTCTTGTATCTGTTTATAAATAACACAATAAATCATATCTGTCATTAAGCCCTATTGGCTTTATCGTTTTCAAAGTTTTTATCCAATAAAGTTCACGCTGCAAAAGTTTCTGTCTCATGTCAATACCCTGTTTTGGTTCCACCTTTTCAATGATCATAAACCGTAACTGTGAGATGGAGTGATTTTGTTCTTTCCAATGGGTGGCCAGTGGCGATGTCAGCGCTTGGTTTCTAATTTTACTTTTGTGCACTGTGATTCTGATTTTCAGTTTATGTTCAGTTTTCCCTACGTACATTTTGCCACACGGACATTTAATGCCATAGATCACATTCTGTGTATTGCAGTCACTTGTGTGTCTTAATTTTACCGGTTTACCAGTTGTGGGATGGTTGAATATATTTCCAGTAATCCCATTGTTGCAATGTGTACAGTTATGACAACGTGTTGTACCTTTATTGATGGCCTCTTTCCGGCCAATGTTAGGCCGTTTCAGTAGTTCCTTCAGGTTCCTGCCTCTGGAGTACGCATGCAAAGGTGTCTCTTGAAATATGCCCTTAAAATCTGGTTCATTGGATAGTAGTTCCCATCTCGGGTTAATGATTTTCTTGATAGCTTAGAATTGTGTTGTATATTTGGACACAAATACCATTTTCTTACTAGTTGTTTTGGCTTTTGTTTGTAGTAACTCCTGTCTGCTTAAATTCAAGACTCTGTCCTTGCTTTGATTCAACACCTCCATTGGATATCCCTTGTCTTTGTACTTGGTGAGATGTCGTCCATTTTAGTCAGACCAATCTGAGGGTCTGAACAAAAAAGTTTTATACGTATCAATTGTGAGTATGGTAAGCAATGTCTACCTTGTGTCTCAATAAATAATGGACTATCTGTCTACGGTTCCGAGTATTATTCAAGCCCCTCACATTCCATGAAAGTAGGGTGAGGGAGGATGGACCCTCCACATTACCGAACTCTGCCATCTGGTGGACGTAACATTTCTTTTTTTGAAAAATCTTTTTATTATAATCAAGGCACAAGTTGATCAGACAGTACGTATAAACATCATATCCAGATGTCAACACTTTTATGACAATTTGCTTAGTAATAGTGCGTACATCGTAACAGATGACAATATTCCCTCCATTACGTTTGCGTTCCCCCGCCATTTTCTCCATCAGATTCCTCCTCCACCCATACCACATGTGGCTCACAGATGTAACCCCATAATTGATTCCAGGCCCCCCAAACTCTGCCCCACTTTTGAGGACAGTCTCGATTGACAAACACTGCCTTCTCGGCCACCAAAACTGAATCCATATTTTTGCACCATGCTGCAAGTGTTGGTGACACTTCTGCACCCCATTTTTGTGCGATGTTACGCTTTGCAACCACTATCCCCAGTGTGGCCCAAATCTGTGCTGGGCGAGTAAGATAATTTGGTTCCCAAACATTTAACAAGCATCTCTTGGGTTCTGGCACTAGGGACACCTCGACCGCTTGTGATATTGTTCTCATCACCTTTACCCAGTACTCCATGATCTTCGGACACTGCCACACGGATTGGTAGAATATACCCTCCTCCCCGCATCGCCTCAGGCAGTATGGGTGTGATGTTGTCCCTATTTTATAAAGGGTGAGCCTTGTATAGTAGGTTCTATGTAGAATTTTGAGCTGCACTAGTTTGAGTCTTGAGGGTATAGCCACTTCCCGCGGGGAAGCCAGCGCCTCCTGCCATTCGGAATCTTCGAATTCGTCGATGTCCCAGGACCACTTTTCCCTGAGTGCCACGTGTAGGTCAGGTAAATTATTGACTAATTTTCGGTAGGTGAGGGAAGTAGCCCATTTATGCATGCAGTCCGTCAACAGTCTGTCCTCTAGGGGGGGGGCCTCTGGAACCTCTGTTCCGGATGGTATGGCCGCTTGCAGCGCATGTTTTATCTGCATGTATCTAAATATTTCCGAGTGCACCAGCTCGTACTGTGATTGAAGACATTCAAATGTAATTACCTCCCCTCTGTGCCACATGTCCCCCACCGTGGATATACCAATTGCATCCCACGGAGCAAATCCCTTGTAATTCCTAAGGCCACCCAATCGCTGTGTATCCCATAGAGGAGTAAGTTGGGTTATAACTCCCCGCCATCCCAATTTAGTATGTGCCTTGTGCCATATGTTGACCGTCTGTTTTGTGAGTCCTAAAATAGCGGGGTCTCGCTTCTTATTATAAAGGGCAGACATCATGCCCTCCACCCCTAATCCATGCCTGTCAGCCTTGAATGCGGGGTCCGTCTGTGGGGCGTGTATCCATTATTTGACGACCTTCAGCTGGCCCGCCCAGTAGTATAATTGTATGTTTGGGAGAGCTATCCCGCCGTCATACCACCCTTTAACCAATTTGCTCTGCGCTATGCGTGCTGGTTTGTTCCCCCACAACAGCCTGGAAACCTGAGCCGCCATCTTTTGGAAGTAGCCTGGTAGCACCGGGTATGGGGTATTTTCTAATGCGTAGAGGAACCGAGGGAGCGCCATCATTTTAACCGTTCCAGGGGAGGTACGAGATTTCTTTTTACGAATTCATCCGAGTCAGCCGTCATATATATACCCAAGTATTTAAATGCATCCTCTGTGATCTGCAGTGGACAGTCGTTTGGGAGTTGAGGTGGTGGGCCATGAAGCACAAATAAGATCAACTTGGACCAGTTTATGATGTACCCAGACGCACGACCCAAAAGGTCACGTATGTTTAGGAGTACCAGAATGGATCGTCTAGGGGAGGCCATGTACAATAATACATCATACGCATACAATGAGATGCGGTCTTCCCACACTTCCGTCCACCTAATTCCCCGGATCATTGGCTCCCTTCTAATCCACGCTGCTAACGACTCCAGCACTAGGGCAAAGAGCAGCGGCGACAGCGGGCAGCCCTGGCGTGTGCCTCATGTCAATGGAAAGTCTTTGCATATATGACCATTAGCTGTCACATGCGCCAGTGGTTTTGTATATAGGAGACTTATCCATGCGCAGAACTTCGGGCCAAAGCCCAGGTGAGTTAGCACAGCGAATAAGAAGGGCCACTCAACCATATCGAACGCTATTTGGGCGTATAAGGAAAGGAGAACGGCTGGTTCCTGAAGATATGGTAACCGGGCCATCACTCCATGCAAACGCCGCAAGTTCAGCGCTGTATTTCTGCTTGACATGAAACTGGGCTGGTCTGGATGTATCAGGGTTGTGAGGTGTGGGGTCAGTCTGAACGCAAGGAGTTTCACATGGATTTTAGCCTCTGCATTGATTAAGGATAGGGGGCGATACGAGGTACATTCCTCCGGGGGCTTTCCAGGCTTTTGGATCGTCACTACGGTGGCTAGGCGCTGATCGGGTGGGAGCTCGCCCATTTGTAGACTGTCACAGTACATGCTTAGCAGGTGTGGGGCTATTGTCCCTACCATCTTTTTATAAAGTTCTATGGGTATACCATTCGGTCCTACCGCCTTCCCAGATTGCAGTGAGCCAATCGCCACCTGTAGCTCGTCAGCTGTAAGGTCGGCCTCCAGTGTAAGGGCCACCTCTGGTGTGAGCTTGGGCATAGCAATATCTTTTATACAAGTCAGCGCCTCTTCTATAGTCATCGCTGACAGTGATGTATATACTTGTTGAAAGTGTTGCGCTAACGTGTGTACTGTTGTCAGTGGGTCAGTCACTACCTGATTGTCCCTTGTTCTGAGTTGTGCTATCCACTTTTTCCTCTTACTCCCTTTTATCGAGCCATGCCAGAAGTTTCCCGGCCTTATCGCCTGTTTCATATATCTTATGTCATGTGGCTGATAATTGCAGTTTAGTCGCCTCCCTAAGATATTCCCTATGCTCTTGTTGTTTAAGACATAAGCATTGGGCCATAGCCGAGGTTGGGTTGCGGGTGTGTTGGGCCTCGGCATTACATAGTTCTAATTCTATGGTGTTGAGCTCTTGCTGCTTTTCACGCTTATGACCTGCAATGGAAGCGATGGCCTGTCCCCTGAGAACGGTTTTGTAGGCCTCCCACAGGGTGGTTGGAGAGTGGACCGATGAGATGTTTTCTTGGAAATAGTGTTGTGTTGTAGTGGTCATAGATTTCATGATCTTGGGAACCCATAAGTATCCAGGAAATATAGGATGTATTCGCTGCCGCACCCTGTGGTAATATGTATATGTTAAAAGCACTGGCGAGTGGTCAGAAATGCCTTTGGGTCTAATCTCAATCTTTTCCACATTTCTCAAACTATATAGAGATGCAAGAAAGTAGTCCATTCTAGATAAACTATTATGAACCCCAGGATGAAAGGTAAATTGTCGTGTCGTGGGGTTGCGATGCCGCCATATGTCGGCGAGCCCTAGCGCATCCAGAAAGCTCCCCAAGCAAGAGACACCCATAGCATGTTCCCTTGCGGGGTGCCGGTCTAAGGTCCCATCCACTGTGTCAATAAAATCTCCACCAATCAGCAGTTCCCCTTCCGGGAGATCAAGGAGGAAGTCACTAAGAGCTGGGAATGTGACGGCATGCAAGGCTGGCGGAATGTAGACTGATACTTTATTAATAGGGTGTCCTTCCCATTGACCAACGAGAGCCGCAAAGCAGCCCCCTGCGTCCGTCTTCGTTTTATGAATTGTGAGCGGCGACTGCTTTCGGACTAGGATACCTACACTTCTCAAACCCAAGGAGAATTCAGAGTGGGCTATCCTCTTAAACCCCCACCTGTCCAACGCCCTGCAAGTGGTACCAGTGAGATGCGTCTCCTGTAGCAGGGCCACCATCGGGGAGCATCGCTTTAGACACTGTAGGACC
Organism: Lissotriton helveticus; assembly: GCF_964261635.1. Lineage (NCBI taxonomy): Eukaryota > Metazoa > Chordata > Amphibia > Caudata > Salamandridae > Lissotriton > Lissotriton helveticus. The sequence goes on from NC_136063.1 coordinate 426,397,479, forward strand.
AAATCTCTCTGTCACCCAGGCCGTGCACATTCCACGTAATCAATGACAGGGGAGCCATCTGTATATCGGGGAACTGCCGTCGGTCAGATGCCTGTGGATCTTGTGCTATCATGACTGTCAGTGTGTATAAATTGCATCACAGAGTTATATGAACAATGCAGTTGCCAACCAACGTCTGGAAAGGTGTCGTACACGAGTGGCCTTGTGTTGAATATAAACAAGAAAAAACATAACCATAATAACAATCCCACTCCCTCCACCCCCCTCCCTGCCTCCCTGCTAGACAGACTTAGAACTACCCGCCACCCTAACATTGCAGAGCGTTTAATACCCCATCCCATTAACAGTACTTGCGTGTAGGGGGTGAGAAGTCCTACCCCCCTCCTTGAAGACCAATTACCAACAGAGTCTCACCACGGCTGTACAGCAGGTCCCATTGACGCGGACCCTGGTGTGCCCCCAGTCAGGGGAAGATGGCCATGATAGCCGGTTACCAACTGTCAACGTGTCCATTACCCATATATAAGGGCAAATCTCAGGCACGTCATTCAAGTTCGGCGAATTCCATTTGCGCCATGTCCCCTTCTTCACTCTTCAGCCTCCGACCGTCGCGCATTGTCATCCTCCTGCTCTTGTCTACGATCCTTGGGGTCCTCTTCTACCCTCCTCTGTTGCTGGCATTTCTCCGATCATCTGGACCCCTCCACTCGCCGCCACCCTTCGAGCCAGTCGTGGGCCTCCTCCGGCGTTTCAAAAAACCAGGTCTTTCCATCCGCCACCACTCGCAGCTTCGCAGGAAATAGCATGGAGTAAGGTAATTCTCTGCGCCGAAGTTCTTTTTTAACCTCAAGGAAGCTCCTGCGATGTTTAGTATTCGCAGCTGTGTAGTCTGGAAAAAAGGAGACCACTGAGTTTTGAATGCAAATTGGCGGGGCTACTCTTGCTGTTTGCAGTATCGATTCCCTGTCGCGGAAATTAAAAATTCGGGCCAGGACGGGTCTGGGAGGTGCCCCAGGCTTGGGCCTACCACCTGGCACCCTGTGTGCCCTTTCCACTGAGAAGAAGGTGGGGAGCCCCCTAGGTTGGAGTCTGGTCTTTATGAGTTCCTCGACATAAAGGTACATTGCCGGACCCCCTTCACTTTCGGGAATGCCCGTGATCCGAACATTATTGCGGCGAGTGCCCCTCCTGGTCATCCAGCTTTGCCGCCATGATTTTATTTTTCAGCTTCTAAGTGGCTGACTTTTTGGAGCAGTGTGGCAGTGTCTTTAGACAGGGTTTTTGTTACTTGTTCCACCTCTGTGACCCTTGCGGTCATCTTTTGAAAATCAGCCAGACATCAGTAGAAATGGTGCCTACTGTCGACTGAACGTTAGTGAGAGCAGCCATAATATCATCCAGCGTCACTTTATTTGCACCCTCTCCTTTCCCAGTCTTGTCCGGCGTTTCCTTGTGATCTGGCAGAGCCGGAAAGTCTCTTGCATATGCATATTTGTCCAGTTTGCGCTGGGAGATCGTGCGTGGGCCTCTGACCCCCATTCTTTTTTTGTAATTTTTTTATTTTATTGAACAAAAGCAGAGGTAGTATCAAGTAGTCAGTCACAAAATACATATTTGACATAGAATACGTATGTTACAGCAATGTATCGCCAGCACGATTTCGAGGGGAACCAGATCTAGCCAATGACATTTCAGTAGAGGGGGAAGTACACAGTTCACCTCTATAAACGTTCCATTGCCCCCATTTTTTATCCCAGACACCAGGGCATCCCCATATCTTATAGACCGTTTTTTCAGACAACATACACACATCCATAGCAGCGACCCATCTGATCAAAAGCGGTTTAGCTGGTGAGCCCCATTGCATTGCTATTTTCCTTTTCAGTAAGAGGAAGCCCAGAGATGCCCACTGTTGCTCCAGTGCAGTTAGATCTGTGGGGTCCCATATATTGAGGAGTGCTCACCTGGGAGTCAGAGGGACGGGCTTCCCTAGAGCATCGGTCATTTTGCGAACAGCTCGCTCCCATAGGTCTTGGATCACCGGGCATTCCCAGAGAATGTGGTAGAAGGTACCAATCAGACCGCAGTTACGGAGACAGAGGTCAGATGTGCGTCTACCAATCTTGGCCAGTAGGGGAGCGGACATATATGTTCTGTGTAGTATCTTTAATTGTATGAGTCGAAATCTATGATTAATAGCTGATTCGCGCGGGGACATCAGCGCCGCCTGCCATTCTGTCTCGTCTAAGTCTTCGATGTCGTTTTGCCATTTGTCTCGTAAAAGTTGGAAGGCAATGGGCATATTATTACATAATTTGCAGTAGGTGTACGATATTGCTTTGGCCTGGAGGAATTCCGATAAGAGTCTATCCTCGAGGGGCGAGGATTGTGGAAGAGAAGAAAGATCAGGGACGTTGGCAAGTATGGCGTGTTTGATTTGGAGATGGCGGAAAGCCTCAGATTGGGCCAAGTCATGTGCCTTCTGGAGTTCCTCGAACGTCAGCAGTTTACCCTTGTGAAGCATGTCATCTAGAGTGGAGATGCCAATTGTGTCCCATCTGTCAAAGCCCTGATAGTGGCAGAGAGAGCCCAGTTTATGTGAGGTCCATAGTGGGGTAGATAGCGTAAGAGTGTTGGCCCACCCAAGTCGTTTGTTAGCACGGTGCCAGATTGTGATTGTGTGGGACATCGGGCCTATATATCGGGCTCGAGAGTGTTTACCATATAAGGCCTCTAGATAGCCCCCGCGGCCCGTCTGGTACCGCTCTAGGTGAAAAGCCGGGTTCGTGGGTGAACCATAGATCCATGCGTTAGTGGCGGTCAGTTGGGTAGCCCAATAGTAAAGTCCGAAGTTCGGCAAGGCAATACCTCCGTCGTACCACCCCTGTGTAAGTGAAAGGAGAGCAATACGGGGGGAACCGCCGTCCCATATAAGGAGTCGGAGGTCTCCTTCGAGCGTGTTAAAGTAAGAATCGGCTATGGGAAATGGACAGTTCTGTAAGGCATATAAGAATCGAGGGAGTGCTAACATTTTAAAGAGGACTGCTCTGCTGGGGAGAAAGAGAGGGAGTGATCTTCAATGAGAAATGTCATCACAAAGTCTTTGTAGTGGGCCTTAAAGGTTGCGATCGTAGAATATTTTTGGGTCTGGAGTGACAAAAATTCAGAGGTATTTAAATCCCTCCTGGGCCAGTTCAATTGAGTAGCCTCGTGGGAGGGGAGGTGGTGGGCCGTGTAGTATGTATATTATCGATTTGGACCAATTAATGGAAAAACCTGAGTACTTGCCAAAGTTGGTGATGACGTGTAATAAACTATTGATAGAGGATTTGGGGGAGGAGACGTATACGAGAATGTCGTCCGCGTAGAGCGAGATCTTGTCAATCGTGTCGTCATTCCATTGGAGGCCGCGGATGGAGTTGTCAGTCCTGACCCAGTGGGCCAAAGGTTCGAGAGTGAGTGCGAACAACAGAGGGGATAGTGGGCACCCCTGCCTCGTACCTCTGTGTAGGGGAAATCGCCTGGATGTATGCCCATTAACATAGACTTGACCCCAGAGATCAGTGTAAAGCAATCGGATCCACTGGATGAATTTGGGACCAAAGCCATAGCGATGTAGGACCGCGAAAAGGTATGACCATTCTATAGAATCAAAGGCAAGTGTAGCATCTAGGGAGAGAATGGCTGCGTCTTCCTGAAGGTGTGGCATTCTACTCATTAGGTTATGAACCCGTCAGAGGTTGAGCGCTGTATTCCGGCCTGGCAGGAAGCCAGATTGATCTTCGTGGATCAAGGCGGGGAGGACTGTCATGAGCCTGGTAGCGAGGAGCTTCGCCAGGATCTTCGCCTCAGAGTTAATGAGGGAGATTGGTCGGTAGGAGCCGCAATCGTTAGTTGGTTCATTAGGTTTACGGATGACCACTATTGACGCTAATCATTGGTCAAGTGGCAGTCATCCAACCTCTCGACTCTCCTCAAACATCGCCTTAAGGTGTGGGAGGATCTCGCCTGCCATGCCTTTTAGGAACTCAATAGGGACACCGTTGGGGCCCATAGCTTTACCTGATTGAACGGCAAACAAGGCATTTTCAACCTCTTCTGAGGTGAGGTCTGCCTCCAATTCCTGCACTTCAGAGTTGGAGAGAGTGGGAAGTCTCATCTCGTCCAGGAGCAGTCTAGACTCTTCTGCGCTATATAGTGCTTTGGCCGTGTAGATTTTCTCAAAGTGGGCGGCAAAGGCCTCTGCTGTTTCACCTGGGTCTGTGATAGGGGATTGGTCTGGATTGGTCAATTCTGGGATCCATCGGGACCCCTGGTCGCGTTTTTCCAGCCATGCCAGCAGTTTACCTGCCCTGTCTCCCAGTTCGTAGACACAGTGGCGAGTTTTCAGGAGCTTGGCCTGCGCCTTCTCAGAGGCCAGCGCTTTATATTCCATTTGTTTCGCGCGGAGACGAGCCGCTGTCACGTCCGTGGGATTTGCGTTGTGGAGTGATTCTAGGTCGGTCAGGTCTGTTTCTACCTGAGACAGGTGTTCGCTTTGCTTGCGGATTTAACCAGTTTTGAGGGATAGTGCCCTACCCTTAAGTACCGCCTTATAGGCCTCCCATATAGTTATAGCGGATTTCACCGAGCCGACATTTTCCGCGAAGTAGTATTCTGTGTGTTCTAGTAAGTTGTCTTTTATGTCAGGGATTTTTAGGATCCAGGGTGTTATGATGATAGGGCCGCGGGGTCTCTGGCGGTGATGCGTGAATTCTACTGTAAGTGGGGAGTGATCCGAGATTCCTCTGGGAAGCCCTTTAGGGTGACGAAAGAACTCTAGGTCAGTGATTGGTGAGAACAGATAGTCTATACGAGAGCTGCTGTTGTGAGCGTTGGAATAGTGTGTGAAATAAGAAGTAGTCGGGTGAGATGAACGCCATAGGTCCTCAAGCCCCATTGTTTGTGCGAAGTCAGATAGGTCAGAACCCGGTCGGTGTGACGGCCGCTGGGGGTGTCGGTCCTGGGCATCATCCATTGTCATGTTGAAGTCGCCCCCAATAATTAGAGGTCCTTGCGGGAGGTCTAACATTATGCGTTGCAGGGCCTGCAATGCAGCCGTGCCTAGGGCTGGAGGAATGTAGAGTGAGATGACATTTAGCGGTTTGCCTTCCCAGTTGGCCTCTATTACTGCAAAACGACCCAGAGGGTCAGCCCATGTCTTTGTGCATGTCAGTGCAACATTATTCCGAACCAGGATCCCAGTCCCTCTAGATCCAGAGGTGAAGCCTGCGTGTACGAGTAGTTTATAGCCTCCCCGGTGTAGTGCTTGGCATGCATTGCCCATCAAGTGTGTTTCTTGGAGGAGAACCAAGTCTGGGGCATGGCGTTTAAGATATTGTATGACTATCCCTCTTTTAATTCTATTGCCTAGGCCGTTGACGTTCCACGTCATGAGTGAGAGAGCTGTTGTTGATGGGGGTGTCATGGTGGCTCAAAGGACGGAGGGTGTGCGCGAATTAGTGGTCTTGGGGGCACCAATTGTGCCCAGTAGAAGATGACAGTTCCGGGTATGCCCATAGCGGGTTAAGTGAGGGACCTGGTATGGCTGACCGTTGGGTAGTGGGTGCTTTGTGAAAGTGTTGAGCGTTGTGTAGGTAGGCCCATGCCTGAGATATCAGTGTGGGGTGGAAACAGGAAATAAGTCAGAAAGAGCAGCAACGTCAGAGCTAGGTTCTCAAGCACCCATCTCTCTCTAAGGAGGGAGCCGGCATTGTCGATAGTGAGTGTGGACTGTGTCATGAAGGCGTGGATCGCTGCCTAGTACGCTCCATGTTCATAGACTCTCTGCAATATGTAAACAAGGACAAAGCCAAAAACCATAACATTGACGTGGCAAACTTCTCAACTACCCCCCCTCCCCCCCATTGAGTGCGGGATGACTGGTGTGGGCGCTTAGCGCTGTAACAACAGAAACAATAACAGTGTCTTAGCGACTTTCCCAACTACCCCTGTCCCCCCCAAATCCTCCCCCCGTCCCGTATCCCTACCCCCAACCCCCTCCCTGCCCCCCTGCCCGCGGATTTAGAACTATCCACTCCCCAACTAGGCAGAGTGCCTGTCGCCCTCCCGAACATTAATGGGGTGCGTGGCGAGCCATAGGTGCCCCCGCTAGCAGTTAACAGGATGACATCGTCTAGTGCAGTCAAATGCAACTTGCATCAATAACAGTATTCACATAGTAGATAACAGTAACAAATTAATCGGAGTAGGCCATGATGGCTGGAACTAGAGGAGGATAAGGAGAGAGTCAAATAGTCGGTTGTACCCAGTGGGCCCCCGGCTGGCCCCTCGTTGGAGACCCAATCTATATCAGTTCAGACATTTGGCAGTGTCTGGCAGCAATAACTAATGTATACGGACAGCATGCACACTCCCGATAGGATCAGGACAGTCAAGTTCTGTGGCGTTTCTCTCTCCAATTAAGCATGAAGCTCATCACTCTCCCATGTTTCAATAAGCCGCCCAGAGGGCCAAGGATTGCCTCCACTGCGAGGACATTGGGTGAGTTAGACTATCATATCCTAGAACCATCTACATGAGTAATACCACTCACAGGTCATAGGAAAAACATCAAACGGAGCAAAATTCACAATTACAGCAAAATCAAGAAAAGGATATATATGGATCAGGATAAGTTGCAGATCATTAGATTGAGTCCAATCCGGAGAGGAAGGTTGTGAAAGTTGAGGATTGAGTTCATAGCTGCGATCTGGAAAAAAAACAAAACCCGGAGGCACGAACCAATGAGAAGGTCACTTCCGTGGAGTCGAAATACTGTAGTCTGTTGCAGCCCCAGACCAGTGTGGATAGTTCAGGCAGTAACACAGTGTCATGACAGACTAAGGAAGTAGCGGATATTTATCCAAGGAGCCAACAAAGAATCGCATGACGGGGAGGAACAACATCTCAGGCTGTGCAAGCTTAAACGGTCTAGAGCAAGAGTGCTCAAGTTGTTATGTTATGTTATACAGTTTATTAAGCGCACAGCTGCCCCAGCAAAGGGGCATCCCGGCGCTAGTCCCAAGTGAAGAAACATAGCTGAGGTAGAGAAGAGACGGAGGACCACTATTTCTCCGGGAATAGGTGCGTTTTGATGGCTTTTCTGAATTGCAGCACCTCCTCTATCTCTCGAATATGAACAGGAAGTGAATTCCAAAGCTTAGCCGCCCGAAAACGAAAGGAACGACCTCCTGCTCTACTACGCTTAAACCGGGGTTCAGCCAACAGATTTTGTCCTGCCGATCGCAGAGACCGCGTGGGCATGTACAGATTAAGCAGAGGGCTCTGCAATTTAGTGGTGGATAGTCTAATGATTTTAAAAGCGATAAACAAGGTTTTAAACTGTATCCGTTGAGCCACTGGAAGCCAATGAAGTTTCCGGATAACGGCCGATGTTGGACTAAAACGTGGCAGACCCATTAGTGCTCCAGCAGCAGAATTTTGAATGCGTTGAAGGCGGGTAATTTCCGCCTTATTAACACCAATAAGTAACGAGCTCGCATAGTCCAGCCTTGAAAGCATCATTGACTGGACAATTAGTTGTCTGGTAGCGGGGTCGAAGAATATCAAAACTGGCTTGAGGCTGCGTAAGATGCCGAAACACGTGGCTGCAACCTTTTTAGTATGAACAGAGAAACTAAGCTCTGAGTCTAGCCAGACTCCCAAATTCTTCACTTCATTCTTTGGTATCGGGGCAGTCCCCAAAGAGGATGGCCACCAATGGTCGCCCCACAGGTCCACCTTCCTGCCCACCAACAACACTTCTGTCTTAGCAGCATTTAATTGGAGACAGTTAGCTGTTAACCAGTTAGCGACTGCTGCCAGTCCTGTTTTGAAATATTATGATCCATAGCAGAGCCTTCCGTTAGGGCAACCACTAGCTGTGTATCGTCAGCATAGGAAACGATGTTAAGGCCCCATGTTTTCGCGACCGCAGCCAGTGGTTGTACGTAGAGATTGAACAGGGTGGGGCTAAAGGCAGAGCCCTGAGGAACACCCTGCTCAATCGAACGCGCCCTGGAAAGAAAAGGAGGAGTGGAGACACGGAATGTTCTACCGGTCAAAAAAGAACGGAACCAAGCAAGAGCCCCATCCGTGATCCCAGCCTCTTCAAGACGATGGAGAAGGATCTGATGGGAGACAGTGTCAAAGGCGGCACTGAGGTCCAACAGGACCAGCGTCGCCATTTGACCATTGTCCATAGTGGAATGAAGGTGTTCAGTCACAGCCAGGAGCGCGTCTCCGTGCTGTGACCGGACCGAAACCCATGTTGGGTATCGTCCAAAACGTCACCTACACTCAGAATGCTGGTAAGAACTGAATTCACGTGAGACTCCGCAATCTTCCCGCCCATGGTAACAAAGATATGGGCCTGAAGTTTTCTGGTTTTAGTGGGTCTAAGGAGGGTTTTTTCAAAATAGGTGAGACCCAGGCCTGCTTCCACCTGGCTGGGACAGTAGCCGTAGCAAAAGAGATATTAACAAGGTTCAGCAAGGGAGTCAGGCAATGAAGGGAGAGCTCTCGAAATTGCTCTGGTTTTAAAGGGTCTGCTGGGGAACCACATTTAGTCGGTCTAATCAGCTTGTCAAACTCCTCTCTAGATAGTTCGGGAATAGTTGACATCTTACAAATTAGACCCGACGGGGGACCAGGACCAGAGTTGTTTTGTGGCACCGGGGCAAAAGCCTGATAAATGTCCCGAATTTTGTCTACAAAAAAGGTAGCCAATTCTTCATATAGAACAGCCGAGGGCGGGGTAGCATTATCCTATTTTTTCATATTGAGCTCATTAAGAATAAAAAAAAAAAAAAATAACTTTAGCAGGATTAGTGCTGGCCTTTATTTCAGAGGCATAAAATTCAGCTCCCACCCTGCAGATAGCTTTATGGTAGGCTTTTAGCTCCTTCATATAGCTAATCTTTTTCTGTAAGGAATAATCCTTTCTCCAGTCCCGCTCATGTCTTTTACAGTGAGTCTTTAGGGCAGCCAAGGTATCATTATACCAAGGATTGGTATCTTTTGTACGTCCTTTGACCCATCTTGCTGGAATAAGCGTATCCAGTGCCCGGGTAAGCCAGGTACAAAAAGAATCATAGCCTGTCTCCATGTCCGAAAAAGAGTCTAAGGGGCCAAGATCCAGCAGGGCTTGGAACTCCTCCAGCCAGAATTTGCACCAAGGTCTTTTGCACATAGCCCTTTGACTTTTGTGTGCAGTAGTGATAGCAGCACATACGGACAGCTCGACTAGAAAATGGTCTGTCCACACTAACGGCTTAGGAGTGGGAGTTCTAGAAAGTTCTATATTAGTAAAGATGGGGTCCAACACGTGGCCTCCTATATGGGTGGGGCTTTTAATAAGTTGAAGAAGCTGAAATGCCGCCAAGTTGGAGATTAAAGTACGCACACTCTGATCTTGGTCAGAATCAAAATGAAAATTACGGTCACCCAGTATATTAAAGTTAGCTGACCCCATCGCATAAGCTTCCACCACTTCCAAAAGAGAAGTATTAAAACTCTGCATGGGTCCAAGAGGCCTATATATTAAAAGTCCAGTAAAGGAAAAATGGGGGTTAACAGAGATGCTGAAATAAGCACATTCACCCCCTTTCAGATCAATTTTCTCAAATTTGCAAGCGTAGCCAATTCTAGTGATTACGGCAATGCCGCCTCCTCTAGTGGTTCTATTCACTAGCTTAATCGAATAATTAGGGGTAGCGTTAAATTAGGAATGGTTGTAAGATCATCCCACATCCAAGTTTTGGTCAGAAAAAGAATATCCGGGATTTCGTCAACTAAAAGGTCATACACCTCCGCATAATGTTTCAGTAATGACCTGACATTCAACTGTAGTATTTTTAGCCATTGCTGGGCGGAAGAATTAGCAGAGGCACCTATCATAGTAGGAGATAGAAAAGTAAATTGAGAACAAGGACAGGTTACCGGACCACTCAAGAAATCGAGTGGACCCAAGCATTCTGTATTCTTGGCAGGACGGAGACCTAGGAGCTCCTCTTTAGAATAAGCTATATTACCTAGAGGATTAGGTCCAGCATCTCCGGCGGGAGGCGGTGGACTGGCGCGGACGGGCGCAGACGGGCTTGCCTTTGGCGCACCCGCTGCGCTGACGGTGTCCAACACACATTTATAGGACGTGAGGAGGGTGGGAGAAAGTGAAACAACTAGACCACAGTAGTCAATGACCCCCCCCAAGATGGCGGCTTACCCCTGTCCAATCCGGCGTCAGCACCTGATAGGCTGCTCTCGGATCTGAGGACAAGCTGGAATTGGAATGGGGCATAACGAAGAGCACCGCAGCAGTGAAGGTATCAAATACAAAGCACTGGACAATCAATAAGTTTTAAAACACAACATATGTAAATAGATAACAGGCTAAAAACAAGCAAGTTGCTGGATAAGTCTTCATCAAGTGATGCGCTGCTCATCCTCAGTGGCGTCTGCGAATAGGTCCTGACTTTCAGGTAGCACCTCTGAGTCAGAGCGATCTGGGGATTTCCTGTGACGATCCTGAGTGGTCTTAGTTTGGCGCCATCCTTCAAGCCAATCCCACACCTCAGCAGGGGATTCAAAAAACCATGTCTTGCCCTCCGATTCAATGCGGAGTTTCGCGGGAAACAGCACGGAGTACTTGATGGATTGTGCGCGGAGCGCCTTCTTCACTTCAAGGAAACTGTGCCGACGAGCCTGCACTTTTACAGTGAAATCCGGGAAGATCATGATCTGTGCGTTGTCAAGTCGCAGCGGGGGCCCCGCTCGTGCCGTCTGGAGGATGACATCTCGGTCACGAAAATTAAATACGCGGTCCACGATAGGGCGGGGGGGAGCACCGGCTTCGGCCTGCCCCCGGGGACCCTATGTGCTCTTTTTATGGAGAAGTAATTGGAGAGTTTCTTTGGTTGGAGATGTTGTAAAACCAGTTTCTCCACAAAGAGGTCGGCGGCCGGCTCTTCAAGACGCTCCGGAACACCCAGGATGCGGAGGTTATTGCGTTGTGCGCGTCCTTCATAATCATCGAGAAGAAGCTCCATTTGTTACAGTTGTTTCTGAAGTTGGGTCACCTGTTGCTGTAGAGTGGAGGTATCATACATGAGTGCTGAGGTTTTGATCTCTATATCTTTTACTTTGGTATCCATTTTCCGAAGATCCGCGCGTAACAGCGTCACTTCTATATTCACAGAGTCAATACGGGTTTCTAATGAGGACCGGACCCCAGCGATCGCCTCCATGACATCATCTAGAGTGGGGGGTCTCGTCTGCAGAGGGGGAGTCACTGTCTTAGGTATAGCATCAGGGGCAGTGTCTTTAGGTTCCCCCTTAGAGCCCAGGATAATTTATTGATTTGTCTTTGGTTGGGGGGTCGATTCCCCTTACCAGAGGCCATTGTGAAGTGCAGATCTTGCCAGAGGTCGCAACGACACAGTCTCGAGTGGCACGTAATTTGAAAGGGGGGTCCCACGTCGATCGTAGAGGGGAACGAGCCTTGTGTACCCTGGAATATATGCCTCTGAAAGAAATTGCAAGTCCACAGGGTCCCAGATGGCGGGGGGCAAACAGCAGTCCACACAAGGGAGAGGGGAGGCAGGAACACCACTCTCAAGCTTGTAGGCCCCACGACGTAAATCTCAGGTCCACGGCGGGGGATGGGGGGGGGAAGGACCCCAGCTTCCTGGTCAGATCGAGCGTAGAGGGGTGAAAGGACTCCCCCGAGTTACCACCTCTCCCGCAGCACTCGGGAACCACAGGAGGGGTCACAGAGGCAGGACTCAGGTCGGCACTGGGACACCCTGTATCCACCATAGAGTCTAGTTAAGGGTGTAGAGTGGGGTGTAGACCGCACCACCTCTGGGCAGCGTCAACGACCCAGGGAGGGCCGATCGTCGCAAAGCGGAGGCAGGATGAGTGCCATTCACAGCGTGTCAAAATAGGGCTCAGGGTGATGTGTGGCCACATACCAGCAGGCTTTCAAGATGCCCGGAAGTCTTCCTTGCCATTTTGGCCACGTGGTCAGGCAGGGAGAGGTGGTCCAGTAAGTGGGGCAGTATGCCTGTCCGCTGCGTCGCTGAGCAGGAGAAAACCGGGTGCCATCGGTGGCTGCAGGGCGGTCCCCGGCAGTAGGCCAAAAGCCGGGGACTCGCGTGAATGTAGGTGCGGGGCGGCAGGGAGGGCCCGTAAATCACTGTGCTGCTCGTCGCACGGGGTGGGGGCAGCAAGGCGGGGCCAATTGGACGTGGTGGGGAATCGCCCCCACAAGACTCGATGTTGCTCACAGGAATGTGGGGCTACTGGGCGTCAGGAGCGGCCCCGGAGTTTGCTGCCAGGCAGCCGGTGCCCGCGGCCGCCATCTTGGGCCGAGGGAGGTCTGACTGTCGGAATCAAACTCCGGTATGTAAGAGGACCTGGTGGGCAGCAGAGGCCCAGCAGGGGCGCCCGGAAGGTCTGTGGTCTTGCGGCTATCTGTTATGGGCAGCCTGGAAGCACTAGTACAGGATAGGCAGCAGTGTGGTAGCGAGGACCGAGGAGTCGCTTTAGGGTGCGACCATTCTCCTCGGCTGCAAGCCACGCGCCCCCCCTCTGACCCCCATTCTTGTCCAAGGAACCTAGTGTCAGTCGGTAGTCGTCTCCGCCTGCCATGTGATCTCTCTCCACACGCAGCCTGTCGTTTTCCCGCCGCGCCGTAAACTGATAGGCACTGGGGCACTGGTCCGATAATGCTCACACGGTCAAAGTGCACGTGTTCTTCAGGGGCACCCTGTAAGGCCAAGGGATGCCTGTCCACCTCCAGGGATCTTCAGTCAGTTGGGCTTTGGTCAGATGTGGCTGCAGCTTGTGGGATGCTGTTCAGGGAATCAGGCCTGCCATGGGCGCAGGGAGAAGATTCAGCAGGGTCTCCCTGGGGCCATCACTCTTCTGTTTGCGTCTGCTGGTCGTTGCCCAGTGCTGCCCCGGGCCTTAAAGCACCTCCCAGGGGGCCGTATGAGAAATTTGCAGCTTCAGAATCACCCCGGTCACGAGGCCGTAGTAATATGGGTCCTTGGCTTCTGGAGTGAAATGTTTGCACACGGGACTTCCTAGTAATGGAGGCCCGGGCCTCTGCTAGGCTCCCTGGGCTCTCCTTGCCACAAAGCGGATCGCACTGCCTCCACCTCGCGTGCCGCTCCTCCCGCCAGCAGTCTCTGCCCGAGGTCGGTCCCCACACACCTCCAGGCGGGCGTCGATTCACTTCAGGTCCCGGTCGGAACGAGGCAGCTCCACCGGCCCCTCCTTTGGTTGTCTCGGTGCGTGCCGCGTATGGAGTCGGGCAGGGGCCCGCACCGCAGGCGTTCCTCTGCTCACTGCTCACCTGTGTTAAAGCCGGGGGGGCCCGAGATGACCGTTGATCGGCGCCCGACAGCGTCGCTCGGCCCCCACTCTCACCCGCCAACTTTGCTCGCAGCGCCCGGCCGTCCGGCAGTTGCGTGGTCCCACTGGGCCCAAGGTGCAGGCCAGTGGGTAGGCCGCGCTGTTCCACACGGTCCCTCCGGCGCGCTGGTGGTTTTTCACACCCGGGAAGTTGATCACTCGATGCCCTGCCACCTCCGTTCTCCTCGGCTGTCTTCAAGGCAGGATTAACGTGCGGATTATATTGGCATTTTGCTTTTTCAGCTGTGACGAATAAGTCTATCTGAAGGAATCTTCACTTTTGAAAGTATGGAAGGAGAGCTTGTAGATTGAGTTCCCATTCATGGGTTCTATGGTGCGTCCTGCTGAGCAAGTCCGCAAGAATGCTGTCAGTTCCAAGCAGGTATTCGCTAAGAGACGAATGTGATGGTGTTGAACCCAATTCCATATGGTCTGAGCGAGCTGTGACAGCTGAAATTATCATGTACCCCCATTTTTGTAGGTAGTACATGGCTGTGATGTTGTCTGTTCGGACTAAGACAACCTTGTGTGATAGATGAATAAGGAAAGCTTTCAGTGTTAGAAAGTCTGCCTAAAGTGCCAAGTAGTTGATATGAAGGGATTGTTGTTTGGCATCCCACAGACCTTGTATTGTTAGGTTTTGTAGGTGTGCATCCCTTAAAGTTTCTGATGACTCTGTGGTCAGAATGATATGAGGCACTGGGTCCAAGAAAGGCCGCCCCTCCAACAGATTGTTGGAATACCACCATTGCAGAGAACGGTGAGTGTGGCGGTCTATCAACACTAGATCGTGTAGGTGACCTTATACTTGAGACCATTGTCGAGAGAGACACTGTTGCAGTGGGTGCAAGTGTAGTCTTGAGTGTGGATCTATGGCAATGCTAGATGCCATCACTCCCAGTAGATGCATGATAGTCCGAACTGTCAATGTTGTTTGGCTGGAAGGGAGGTAGCACTGTTTGGAAATTTGGTATCCGAGCTGGAGTGGGATATGCTAACCCCAACTGTGTGTTGAGTGTTGCCCCTAAGTATGGTTGAATCTGAAGAGGTTGACGGTGAGATTTGGGAACATGGATGGTGAACCCCAAGCTGTGGAGTAGATCTACTGTCAACTGAATTTGTTGTTGACATTGTTGATGGGTGCTGGCTTTTATGAGCCAGTCGTCTAGGTATGGGAATATGTGTACGTTTTGTCATCTTTAGTGTGCTGCTACTACTTCCAAGCACTTAGTGAAACGTGAGGTGGGATAGTGACTTCAAACGTAAGAGCATTGAATTGGTAGTGTTTTCCTGTTATGAGAAATCAGAGGTATTTGAGATGAACAGGGTGTAGGAGTACGTGAAAGTAAGCGTCCATTAGGTGTCCTATATCCATAAAGTTGCCCTGTTGTAGAAGGGGAATAACATCCTAAATGTTCTGATAAAATGTAGTAATTAGGGGTCTGAGATCCAAGATTGGTCCTAAGGACCCCTCCTTTTTTGGAATCAGAAAGTATCAGGGGTATACTCCTGTGCCCTGAGAATGGATTGCACATGTTGCTTGAGAAGTGTTAGATGATCATGTGATAACCTGTGAGTGTGAGGTAGGATGTTGGGCTATGTGGTAATGAGCTGCAGACAATAACCATGTTGGATAATGTCTACAGAGGTGTGGCGCCGCGGCCAGGGCGACTGATGCTGGAATATGGGGACCACGGTTCGATCCCCGGCTCCGGCGGCAGGTTAGCCCAGCACCATGTGACTCTTGGCAATAGCTCGCTTAATCTTCCCGACGGCCCCCCAGCGCCTAGAGACCCTTACGGGTGATTGTGCGCTTTACAAATGTGGACTTTACTTTACTTTAGCACCCATTGATCTGTGGTGATGGATTCCCAGACTGGATGGAAAAACTGAAGTCTTCCCCCGACAGGAGTTGTGTGGTCAGGGGGAATGGTTAGGCAGTTAGTGTTTTGCAGTGGAGAATGCTTCACGGGTGGAAGCACCCCTGCCTCTGTCTTTACTGTTACAACCTCTCATGGAGCCCCTGAAAAACCCTTTGGAATATGTGGATTGGCCCTGCTTCTGTTGAGAAGAGGAGGACTCGGTGTTTGAGGATTTAAATCCACCCCTTTAACCCGAGTGACAAAAGGAGCCTCTAGATGTATTAGTGTGCAAGGCACCCATGGCTTTAGCAGTGTCTGTTAAACAGATATTCCTTGTCAAATGGCATGTTAAGAACTGCTTGTTGCACTTCTGCCTTAAAGCCAGAGCATCTGAGCAAAATGTGTCTCCTGAAAAGGACATTGGTGTTCATTAGGCTTTAAGGGCTCATTATCATATATATCCCATGGGGGCTTGGTCTTCTAATGGGTCTCCCATGCCCCTAGTGTTTGAACTGGGTGAGCCTGGAGGTGTAGCATCTATATGATCATGATGTGGAGATGCATGAGTGAAAGGAGGGGATAATGGAGAGGTGGTGATGGTGGGGGAAGTGAGGGAGGTAGAGAGGTGGCTGTGGAGGAGGAGGATGATGAGTAGGACTTGTAGCAGTGTCCTCTTTTTTAGAGACACAGAAGTGTCCAAAACCTCTGTAAAAGTAAACTGACTCTTCATTGGAGGAGAGGCCATTATTCTCCCAGTTCCGTATTGAATCTGGATTTTCTTGTGTCTAATATCCATGGTTTCCAGGATAGGCTTAACAGGAGACAAGGAAACTGTGGAATGTTTAAGTTTTTGTCAAGGATGGTGTCAGAACTGAAGAATGCTTCAAGCATTTAGATTTGGTTGGTTTCGGAACTGAACCTTTCGAAGCAGAATAATATTTTTTGGCCGGCACCAAGACAGAAACAGTCAGTTGCCGGATTGACTCCGAAGAGTTGGAAAAAACTGACACATGTGCCTGATCTGAGGAGGTTGATACAGAGGATTTTAACCTTGGTGAAAGGTTTTGGTGCCGAATGTGAGAGTGAGGGCATCCGAAGTGCCTTTTTGGATCGGACTATGGCCAGGTTGGCAGTGGTGGTCTCACAACATCTAATAATGGAAAGGGCAAAGGTTTGGAGGTCTTTTTAGGTGGAGGAACAGGGTCGCTAGTACTCATGTCATACCCGAGAGGGGTGCACTCCAATTCTTCCTCAGAGCCTGAAATTTCCTCGATGGATAAAGCTTTTTTCTTCCTCCTTACAAGCATGCTCTTCTTTGGGTATGTTTTTCTCCCAAAATGTTGGGAGTGTCGTCTTCAGTGCAAAGACACATTTCCAGCCCAAGCACCCTCCGATTCTGGAAGGTCTTTTTCGATCAGTAAGACTTGCAGGCGTCACAATCAGCCTCACGATGATCTGGCAAAAGGCAAAGATAGTACACAAGATGTTGGTCAGTGTGCGGGTAATTGGCGTGACACTGCGGGCAAAATCGAAAAGGTATCCATCAGGAACACATCCTCAGCACTGACGGTGCACGTGGATGGAAGGCTCGAGATGAACGGCGCCCCGAGGGGCGATTGGTCGTTGTCCGAACTGACGAATTTAAAGCAGCATAGTAATGGAAAAGCGGAATCGAAACTATACCGTCGAAGACAGGATAGGACCGAGAAGTCGTGCCAAAAGGTAGTCCAACACGGAGGAGAGGCAAACACATCCGAACCAGATGGCGGAGAGAAAACAATCTAACAAAGGAATCAATGCCCATGCGCGGTATCACAGACAGGAGGAGTCACTCTACTTTGTGACTTGAAAGAATTCTTCGAAAAAATAACAACTTGTACAACTCCTAATCTAGCACTAGAAGGCAGCAGTGTGCAGCACATGTATATCTACAGCCACACATGCCATTGAACATATTAATTCTTTGAGCCCCAATCAACTCCAATAGCAGTTAAAGCATTTTGCAAGCTTCCCATCTAAATGCAAGACCCAGCCTGTTAGGAAATAAACATGCCATCTAAAGAACACAAGGACCCCAATTTTTCTTTTGCTCTTATACAGACCGTGGGGAGCATTTTCTGGTGATTTGAAGGATGTCAAGTTTCTATTTGGAAAGCCTCAAGATGGTTAGATAACAATTGTTCAGAAATCAGGGGAGCAAATTCACAGAATGATACAGTGCAAGGTACATATACTAGCAAACAATATTCTCTGTCCCAACCGTGGGTTGGAAACAGGGGTACTCACAGGCCAAAAGCATCTGTAAATGAAAAGGACCATGGCCAGTAAAGACCCACTAGCATCATTTGGCATGTGGAAGGTCTTTTGATCTACCTTAGGGAGGAGAAGTGGAAGAGTGTCAGAGAGGAAAGTTCACTTGACGTAAAGTCCATAAGTGCAGACTCCACCTTCTCTATTTTTGTCTAGTCATTCATGTCTGCCTTTGATGAAAAAGCTGTCTGTGCGTATCTTTCCAAGAACTAGTAAAAGTGTCAAGTCATTCAGAAAATGACATTGATAAGACACGTGATGCGGCATCAGTCTGGGACAAGTGTCTTGTTATCTCTATTTCAAGGTCAAATACTAAAAATAACAAACAATGTTGTCTGAACTGACCTGCTTTTACTTTATTTGTTTATAATAATGCATCTAAGACCACCATATTGATATACACAGGTTACGTCAGTTATTAAATTTCTAAGGGCGTGTCAGAAATTCTCCACATCAGATAAGGCACAGTATAAAAGGCCTGCCAAGTGACCACTTGGTAGGAGAGGTTTTTCCCCCAAAATTATTGATGTAAGATACTGCAAGAAAATCTTGACAGTGACTACCGAACTGCTGCAGAATTCGTTCTGCACTGAAAGTTAATACTGAGCCAAGTTGAAGAGGAGAGGAGTTAATGTGTGTTTTTCTTTCAAGGAAACACTCTCTCCCGGCTACTGATAATCACAGCTTCTTGCTATGCGTTGAATCTCCTTAAGAAATTCTAGATGAAAGCTACGCTACTCTATACTCTCATAGTACAGCACATAGATGTAGGGTTTAGGGTGTTAAGTTGCTAGACAATAGTTCCACCATGGTAGAAAAGTTTGAACTGTTTTCACTGTTAGCAACATGTATTAGTGCCGTTTTAATACTTTTTTATGTGGTTATTTTACATGTGCTAAGCAATAGGATAAGCCTGCCGAATTAAACACTTTTAAGCATAAAGTTACTTTTCTTAGTGCAGTACTTGTGTGTGATATTCTAAAGAACAACGTTTGACTTACAAATTACCACTGCGTCCCTGGCACCCTGTTTAGAGACTGTCAGTAACATAAAAAGCATGGATATCACAACAACTATGTATTGAATGAGGGTGTGTGGGGATAAAACAATCTGTTATGTCACATTCAATTGCTGGTGCATAGAACTAAGTTCACTTGTGACACCCGTGGATGCAAAAGCAAACTTTGTAGAGCTCAGCCAGAGTCTTAATTTACACACTTCAATGTAAAAGATAGGCATCACCCAATTGGATAGCCCCTGACCACCTAAAAGACATACTGGCTTCCCTCAAAGCTCATAGTTGAGTTAGAGATACATATGTGCATGGACCACCTACTAAAAAGGAGGGAAACCGCCTTATTGTTAAGTTCTCACACCTGAGAAGCCCAAGTCAACTAGGTGAGATTCACTGTAGTGTGCAATACTTACTGGCAGTCCAGCTGAAAGCACTGGATTATGCTGCAGCTCTCCCAACCACTAGTAGGAAGTGTAAAACGTGAATTTATGGGTTAAATGGATTAGATATTATATTTCATTGTAGAGAAGGAATGCTTTTTATGAAAAACAAAATGCCTTCTGATGGACAATTCTAACCACAGATTGGAATATTCCTTTACAATATTCCCCTTTCATCAGACTGGATCCGGATATTTTCACAGCAGTGCTCTCACGTGCTGCTGGGTGTCATTGTGTGGCTCTGCGTTGGCTTGGTTCTACCTCCAAAATGATGGAGCAGAGCTGGATTTAATTGCCACCCTTGCATGCCGACATCAATTTCTCACAGAGACCTAAAATGCTGATCTTAAGCTCCCCACTCTTTTTTCTAATCGGTTGATGAGTTTTTTCTCCAAAAACATTTGAAAACCAGTGTGCAAGGGTACAATGTCCCCTTCTAAAAACTACAGGGTTTAAACCTAGCCGCGACTGTCTCAAACAAATGTTGGTGGCAGACGTGCCTTTGGTGTTTGGGCTCAGGGTGTGACTCCAAGTCGTATGAAGAATGTACCCTCATGAACCCAAAGCCAATCTAGTACCATCAAGAGCAGCTGTACATCGCCAACCATTAGAAGAAACCTCTAAAGTCCAGCTCTAGGCTATTTGCCATGCTTGAGGCTGTTCCCACATCAGGTTCTCTTCGCGGTTAAAGTTTTTTGGAAAGTCATAATCCATGTTGAAACTGAAGTGCACGAAGGCCACCAGTACTCATCACCATGATGCCATTCCCTATCCTCAGAGAAGTTACAAGTGCATCATGAAGCTACTTGATCTCGCTCAGAACCTCTTCCACAGTTGTTTCTGATGCACCTCGAGTTCCCTGGGTCATCGGCAATGCAGCAGCATATAGATGCCATGTTGCACATTTTTAGCACTTTTCAGGTTCCCTCTGATGTGCCTTCAGGCCAAGGATCGACAGAGGCCTCCAGTGGGGAAGACACCTGGCGTATCCGTTCTCTGTACCACCTGTGCCTCTTCAATACGCTCTTTGGAGGTTGGGAATATATTTAACTCGGCGACTAGCTATTGACGCTGGGCACACCACAGTCAGTCATAGACCACCTCCAAATGGCAGTGAACCTCCTGACATATTAGGGATTTTCGATAAATGAGCCAAAGTCACACCAACTCTTTTGCAGATGCTCTCCTTTTAAGGAGCCATTGTAGACGAAATGTAGCTCTGAACCTTTCCTTTGCTGCAATGAGTCCAGGATATTTGACCTATGATTCAGATATTTCAGCTTGACCCTGGATCTCGGTCAGAGCAGCTCTGAGTCTCCTTGGCCTGCTGACCGCATGCATTCAGCTTATCCACTTCACCACGTGGCATATGCTGGCTCTGCAGCGGGATCTGAAGTCTCAGTGGGCCCAGAGCTAAGGAAACCTGTCAGATGTCATCCAGTTTTCTGCAATGGCTGCTGCTCAACCACAACCTAACCTGCGACATACTGTTGTCTTTTCACCATCAAGTGTTGACAGTGGTAACAGATTAATCACTGCTGTGTTGGGGAGGTAATCTGGAAAAGGCGAAGACCAGAATACTCTGGTGTCCGGCAAAAGCCAGACTCCATACAAATTTGTTGGCGCTGCATGCCATTTACGTGAGCTGAAAACCTTTCTGCCATTCATCAAGGCAAGGCTAGTGCAGGCACTCACAGACACCACCACTGATATGTGGAACTGCTACAAGCAGGGTGTGGTGGGGTCCTGGGTCTAGTGTCAGGAAGTGCTACGCCTCTGGAGTTAGCTGGAGCGTAACAACATTTTCCTGATCTTAAACTACCTGGGGAGACCTTAAAATGCCAGGGCAGACAAGCTCAGCTAGTAGCGCAAGGCAGCTCACAAGTGGCAGATGCACTCCGAGGTGGCGCAGGGTATCTTCCAACAATGCAGGAGAGAATCTGGCTGGATCGTTTTGCCACAGTTGAGAATGTGCAATGTCAAAACTCCTGCGAATGGAAGTTTCCAAGAATGAGTTCTAGGAGACACATTCAGGCGAGAGTGGAGAACAGGACTACCATATGCCTTTTCACCTCTGCTCTCCTGACACGAGTTCTGAAGAAGATCAGGACAGACCGGGTCAAAGTTATACCAGTATCTCCAGATTTGGCCAGGAGAGGGTCCTATACAGAACTTCTTGGCATGGGCATTTGTCCTCGCATCAGGCTATCAATGCCGGAGGATCTGCTGTCACAGCAGCAGGGCAGTGTTCTGCACCCGAACCTGTGCTACCTATATCTCCATTTGTAGAGACTGAGTGGCTGCAGCTGACTGTGTTTGATCTGCCACCTGAGGTTGTGGATGTCATCCTCAGGTCCATGTGTCGTCCAACAAAGTCCATCTATGCCGGGCCCTGGGACACATTTGTGGCCTGGTGTTGAGTCCGCACAATAGAACCCTTACAAGCCAAGCTGTCTGATATCTTACTGTCTGTTCTGTCTTTGGCCCAGCACAGCCTTGCATTGGGCACTGTTATAGTTTATTAGTCAGTTCTCGTTTTTTTGCGGTTGCTGGACCAGTTGTCCGAGTTTAAATCACCTGTTGTGATGCGAGTTCTGAAAGGGTTGCCAAGAATCCTCCCACACCCTTTGTGATACCATAGTGGGACCTTAATTTGGTCCTAACATTTCTTTTTTTTTTATTAAAATTTTATTGATTGAAAAAGAGAAGAAAAAGAAAAAAGGAAAAAAGGAAAAAAAACTAAAGCAGAGCACAGTAATGTTACAATAGTACGGCAGCATGAGGGAAAGTTACATAATAGACAAAGTATACAGTACATACATGAAAGCAGACTCGGTGTCCGGTCCCACCAAGGAAACATACATTATGAAAACCTTCATTCCTTCACAATATGAAAGGATTACAATAGAATAAAACATTTAGAGACAATCACAGAGGTTTTTGGGGCCATGAACGTGGCCTTTCCATTGCCATATCTACTGAGGGGGAACTGCAAATTTCACCTCTAAAGGCATTCCAACCACCCCATTTGTCCCATTTTTAGGGCACCCGCGGAGCTTATAGACCGTTTTCTCGGCAAGCATCGCTTGGTCCATCTCAGCCGTCCATCCCACCACCATCGGAGGGTCTGGGGAACCCCATTTCATGGCTATGGCCCGTTTTAGAAGAAGATATCCTAGAGCCAACTATTGGTGCTCAATATCTGTGAGGTATGTCGCCCCCCAAACGTTAAGGAGACCCCCTTTTGCCGTGAGTCGCCAAATTGAAGGAGGGTGGAGAGAGGTTTGAAATATAGGTTGTGGGTCAAAGGAGTGGTATGATGCAGCAGTGAGATAAAAATGAGGGTATTAACAACGCAGGATGGTTTTCATGTGAGGGAGTTAGCAAGCGCCATAAGTGGGTGAGCGTTAAGATAAAGGAATAAGCAGCTTGCGTAATCGGAACAGTAATATGAGTCTTGAGAAAAAACGGATGTAATTATTGTTCCTCGGGTACAAAAAGTGTGTTATATGATATTGTTTAATATACACTGGGTAAACAGTTCATGCTTCACGCAGAGTTTATTGATTTCGAGCTGGAGATTGCTTCCCGAGGGATTTAGATGGGGGAAGAGATGGATGGCACTCTAGAATGCAGTTTGAGATGACCTATGATTAGTGTTGCTACATTATGTTTAATGAAGGCTTAAAGTGATAATGGCTATTGTTCTTTGTTATTATAGTGACCCCTGATGAAGGGCAATAATGGCCCGAAATGCATTGGGTTTTACCTAAATAAAATACTGTCTTGGATGAAGTTGCATCAGTCGTGTTATTGGAAGAGGTTCGGATGGCCCACCTTCAACACAAGAAAATAGAAAATTGGCATCCTATTCCACGTGTGGATTTATTGAACTTTGCATAGATTCAAATAAATGTTTGAAAAATCAGATTAATAGGATTAAAAGGTGAAAATTGGAATAATTATATGACCGCCATGAAGGCGCAACTTAAGCTGTGCATTTGGCTGGGGCGAGATGTCGCCTCACTTTCGGAAATGTTTTGATCTGCTTACCCAGTGCCATCGCCATTTTTCCAGTAGCTTTGGACCAGAACCTCTGGATTATCGGGCACTCCCAGAGGGTGGTCCTGACATTTATAATGTGCACTCCCTTCTAACAAAGCACAGCTGCTCTTTTTTTCTCCTGGCTCTTAAGACCATCTTCCTCGTCGCAATTACTTCAGCTCTGGCTGTGAGTGAAGTCAAGGCTCTCTCAGTGCAGCTACCCTACCCCGTCTTTTCTTCCAGACAGGCTAGGGTTGAGGACTAGGGCGTACTTTCTTCCAAACGTTGTGACTGTTTCATGTTGGGCAAACCATCACTCTCTCAAAGTTTCAGAGGGGAGGCTACATAAGTTGGATCCCAAGAGAGGTTCTATAGCGATCGCACCAAGACTATCGGGTGGATGATCAGCTATTTGTACGGTTCTCTGGGGCAAAGAAAGGTAAGGCAGTGCAGAAAAAGGACTCTGTCATTCCCCTAACTGTCCCCTTCTTTGAGACCTATTACGCACTGGCCAGTATGCAGCCTTCAAAAGTACTGAAGGCTTGTTCCACCAAGACAAATGCTGATGCCACTGTGTTGGCACACATGGTGCCTGTGCTGGAAATCTGTCAGGATGCAAAGCAGGCATCAATGCACACTTTCATGAAGCACTACTGACTTCTGACTTCAAAGCCAGTAACAATATGAAGCCTATTTTGCCTGTTCGGTCCTGGAAGACTTTTTAGTCTGATCCCACTCAAAAGACTTCACCTTTGGGAGGTACTGCTTTTGTATCTATTCAAAAAGTAAGGACTGTGCTGTTAGAAGTATCGATCAGAAGAACAAGTTCCTTATCTTTGGTTACACACTTTCTGGAGCATACTCTGTATAGCCACAGAATCCTCACCATCCGTTCTATGGAGTGGACTCTTGTTGCCATCTAAAAAGGTTCCAAATTAGAGATTGCCACACTGGCACTTCCAATTGTCTTGTGCTCAGCATGCAAGGGTGCGGAATGAGTCAAGCAGGAAACTGATGTTGGTGTTTGTATGCAGCTCTGCTCTATCACTTACATGGGCGTAATACTGCCAATGCGGACCTGCACACCTAACGGCACGGAGAAGCACGGCTGTGTAAAAAATTCCAGATCTAGTCGGGCACCTCGGGAATATTCTAGGGTGAGAAATCTAGCGTTAGATAGAGTATCCACTAGAAAGAGCATTATTTAAAGGTAAGTAGCTCTTTCTTTAGTTCCGCAGATTTATTACGCAAAAGTTTTTCCTGAGGACTTGGCAGAGTGTCAATCTTTCGCCACTACAAGTTGCGCTCCCAGGCGCTTTTTAAGGAGACACTGCAAATGCTGATCTGATTGCACCATGTAACATTTCTCTCTTGAAAGTGTCACAGACGTTCTTTACTAACATCTCATGAGACCGGTATCGGGGCAGAGGATCAAACTACTATACGCAGTAAAAAGAACCCTGTACAGATACATCCAAAAGGCACTATCTGCATGCAAACGCTCATCAGGCCCTAAGGTTGTCTGCACTCAATATTGATTTGGAGCTCCAAAAGGCTGCAAAGAAGAAGATTCTCAGAATAGTCTGAAAAGCACAGACGCATCTTGTTGATGTAATCTACCAGAAATGGTGCCTCCATTACTTTGCCACAGATAAAAAAAAGCCTTTTCACCTCTGCCTCTCCTGACCCGAGTTCTGAAGAAGATCAGGGCCGACCGGGTCAAAGTCATACTAGTAGCTCCAGATTTGGCAAGGAGAGGGTCCTACACAGAACTTCTAGGCATGGGCATTTGTCCTCCCATCAGGCTACCAATGCCGGAGGATCTTCTGTCACAGCAGCAGGACAGGGTTCTGCACCCGAACCTGTGGTACCTACATCTCCATGTGAAGAGACTGAGTAGCTGCAGCTGACTGTGTTTGATCTGTCACCTGTGGTTGTGGATGTCATCCCCAGGTCCAGGCGTCCTTCAACAAAGTCCATCTATGCCGGGCCCTTGGACAAATTTGTGGTCTGGTGTGGAGTCCACACCATAGAAACCTTACAAGCCAAGTGGTATGATGTCTTACTGTCTGTTCTGTCTTTGAACCCGCACAGCCTTGCATTGGGCACTGTTATAGTTTATTTGTCAGTTCTCGTTTTTTGCGGTTGCTGGACCAGTTGTCTGAGTTTAAATCACCTGTTGTGGCGTAAGTCCTTAAAAGGTTGCCAAGTTTCCTCCCAGACAATTTCCGATACCACAGTGGGACCTTAATTTGGTCCTGACATTTCTAATGTGCACTCCTTCTAACAAACCGCAGCTGTTCGTTTCTTCTTCTGGCTCTTAAGACCATCTTTCTCATTGCAATTACTTCAGCTTTGGCTGTGAGTGAAGTCAAGGCTCTCTAAGTGCAGCCAGCCTTCCCACCTTTTCTTCCAGACAGGTTAGTGTTGAGGACTATGGCGTACTTTCTTCCAAAAGTTGTGACTGTTTCATGTTGGGCAAAACATCACACTCCCAAAGTTTCAGAGGGGAGGCTACATAAGTTGGATCCCAAGAGAGCTTCTATAGCGATCGCACCAAGACTATCGGGTGGATGATCAGCTCTTTGTATGGTTCTCTGGGGCAAAGAAAGGTAAGGAAAAAGGACTCTGTCATTCCCCTGACACTCCCCTGCATTAAGACCTGCTACGCACTGGCCAGGAGGCAGACTTCAAAAGTACTGAGGGCTCGTTCCACCAAGACAAATGCTGATGCCACTGTGTTGGCACAGATGGTGCCTGTGCTGGAAATCGGTCAGGCGGCGACGCAGGCATCAGTGCACACTTTCATGAAGCACTACTGACTTCACAGCCAGTTCCGATATGAAGGACATTTTGCCTGTTCGTCCCGGAAGATTTTTTAGTCTGAGCCGACTCACCAGACTCTTTTGGGAGGTACTGCTTTGGTATCTATTAAAATGGTGAGGAATGTGCAGTTAGTATCGATCAAAAGAACAATTTCCTTATCTACGATTACACTCTTTCTGGAGCATAGTATGTCTAGCAACAGAATCCTCACCACCCGCTCTATGAAGAGGACTCTTTTTGCCATCTTAAAAGGTTCCAAATTAGAGTTTTCCACACTCGCACTTTCAATTGTTTAGTGCTCGGCATCCAAGGGTGCAGAATGAGTCAAGCAGGAAACTGACAGAGTTTGTATGCAGCTCTGCTCCATCATATACATGGGCGGAATACTGCCAATGCGGACCTGCACACCTATCGGCACGTTGGAGCACAGCTGTGTAACAATGTCCAGATCTAGTCTGGTGCCTAGGGAATATTCTATGGTTTGAAATCCAGTGTTAGATAGAGTATCCACAAGAAAGAGCATTACCAAAGATAAGTACCTTGTGTTAATATTTTGCCACAGCAATTTGCACTCCTAGGTGCTTTTTGAAGAGACACCCCAAATGGTGATCTGAGAGCACTATGTAACATTTCACTCTTGAGTGTCACAGAAGTTTTTTACTAACATTTCATGAGACCGGTATCAGGCAGAGGATCAAAATACTGTCCACAGTGAATAGAGAACCATGCTTCATACTACTGCCCATCCAGATACATGTAAAAGGAACTATCTGCATGCAAAAGCTCAGCAGGCCTAAGCATGTCTGCACTCAATGTTGACTTGGAGCTACAAAAGGCTGCAGAGAAGGAGATGCTCAGTGAAGTCTGATAAGCACAGACACGCCTTGTAGATACAATCTACCAAAAATGGTGCCTTTGTTACTTTGCCTCAGATAAAAGAAGCCCTTACGAGAACTTTTGCTTTAAAGATTTTCAAACATTTTTGTAAATTGCTTTTGCACTACAGATACATGTTTACTGGACCTGAAGCTTGCATCATTAATATACCAAAAAGGATGAAACTATAAATGCTAACAGAAAAACCCAAACAAAGTGGACTGGTAATCAGGGGTAAAATATGTGTTGCAGCAGACTATAGTTAAAAGAGCTACAACTGTAGAGCTGGCTTGTCTATTCTGGACCCTAGGAGAAGCGTCTGAATTCGCACACTCAGTTCTTCCGGATTTCAACTGACAGATACACATGAAATGATGTGGGTTATGTTGGGTGGTGGTGGGGAGGAAGAGGGCAGTAAAGGAGAAAACTAGTAATTCATTAAATTGATGGGATGATGAGAGTATTTCTTCATTTAACATTTTGGCAACAGGATATTCAGCCTCCGTATATTATGGCACAGATATTAAATTGTAATTGTATTTCTGGTAGAATTATAAAATATTGGTTCACAGGAATGGGGTTACCAGACTGACTTATTTAAAGTACTCTACTGAAAATATGGAAATATTATCGAATCACAAATTAGGTTCTCATTTCACTAAAACCAAGCTGCCTACTTCTTCTCATGAACCATCTATTGTTGTACGTGTTTCGAGCATCAGAAAGAGGGGTCTACACATTTAATAAAATTTAAACATACCTATCAAACTTAAGAAATTGCGTAGATAATGGCATGAAATTAGATAAACAGATGCACACACACATCTACAACACAAGTGTACGTCGGATTACAAAAATAGGACAAACAGGAAACGATGTCATACTTGCAAAAGGTTTTGTATCAACAAATACGCACCGGACTACACAGAAAGAGATGCTTTGTTGATCTGTGTCTTCCGCTTGTGAAGATGCGCTATCCTGAATTGTTTCCATCTCCACACAAGCACTGTCTTCTGGTAGAAGGGTCCGGCTAGCGGAGACAGGCATTTCATCTTCACAGGATTTGCTTCCCATGGTTACTGCCATATTAGCCCTCGTCTCAGCCTTGTTGCGGGCTTCCCAGTCGTGTGTTAATTGTTTCCACGGACAAAGAAATGGTGCAACAGAACCATGCTTGACATAATTTGTTCTCTTGGCAGGTGGACGTCTATAAAAGCAAAAAAATGAATAAATTCAAACTTAATGATGACTTTAGTTCTCGTGGACATAAACCCCTGTCACTATCTCCTGGTAACCTGCTGTTTTATTCACACACTTGTTTCAACATTTTCCCAAGTCAACTTACATGAAAATCCAAAAGGAGTCAGATATTAAGTATACTGAATTAAGCATGGTTCAGTATGCTTATTTTCATCCGTGGAGGCACTCTATCCACACCTGTCCACCATTTGTGTCAGATAGGGTTTGTTGCATGTGAAAGAGATTCTACAAGAATGATGCTCCGTCTCTGTTCTTTCTTGCTAGCAAAATGACCACGCTTACAAACGAAGGTTAGGCTGTCGGCTCATGCCATGTTTCTTTGCTGCTCTAAATGTTGTCAGAGACGTTTTAAGTTATGGGCAAAATGGCCTCCTGCCCCGGGTCCCAGCCTTTCAGGGGGCCCTGATAGAGCCATCTCTGTTTTGTAGCCAGTCTTTCCTTGATGACCTTGAATAATTCTTGAAAAATCTCGTTTTCCTTTTGTTTATTTTTAATCTGTGTGATGGATGGGAGTCTATAAAAAACATTTTTCTGAGAAATGTTTGTTTTTCAACACCATTCAACGTCCAAAAACAAAGCTTCTTTTAGATCAAAACAGGACCTCACATATGAACAAGCATTTACAATGCAACGGTCTCGCCTTTGCAAAAGTTAAAGCTATTGGCATTGTAAATGACAACATTTTTATTTATGTGTTGGTTTTGAAAACAGATAAATAAATGGCATTGTCATTCACGATGCCAATAGCTTAATTTCTGGCAAATTCAGAACCTATTGCATTTGCACCCACACACACACAGAGCCCCCCCACACACACACCCCCACACACACACAGCCACACACACAGCCACACACACACACAGCCCCAAACACACACACACACACACAGCCCCCCCCACACACACACACAGAGCCACACACACACAGAGCCAAACACACACACAGAGCCACACACACACACAGAGCCACACACACACAGAGCCACACACACACAGAGCCACACACACAGAGCCACACACACACACACACAGAGCCACACACACACGCACAGAGCCATACACACACGCACAGAGCCATACACACACACACACACACACACACACACACACCCACACACACAGAGCCCCACACCAGGCTCAACAGGGGCCCGCTGGCCTAACTCTAACCACCCCTACATAAACGTACACAGCACTCCAACGCAACATATGCTCTTCTGGTAGAGAGGAAGACCGAGAGGGACTGGTACGAACTGGTCTGCACTGCAAACAAAGACAGCGATTACTTGGATCTGGAACAAGTTGAGAAGCTAACTGGCGGAGGTGGCACTGTCACCGCTACACACTGCAGGACAAGAGGAGGAGATGCACCGAGGGCCTGCGGGTCACAACAAACTACAGGAGGAGGGGGTCGCAAGACTCAGGAGGCTCCCTCGCCAATACACACTGCAGGACAACCAAAATACAATCTATTCCGGAAGTCTGTGGGGCGGGAGGAATCGCCAGGATCTTATAGGACAATGGAGCCATTGAGAACAGACCAAAGGATGAATTACAAGACCACGGTGAGAAACTGAAAGAACAAGCTGCTAACACATGCGAAGAGACTACGCAAACGATCTACTAAGATCGCGGCCTAGGAGTCTCGCCGACACTATGAGAAGTTAAAGGAGACGAAAGCCGGCACAACTGCTAACAAGCAGTGATCCCCTAAGAACTGAATATAGGGCCATGAACATGAGGTTTATTGCAGGACAAAGAGGCCATTGCTGAAACCACTGACCAGGAGCCCATCATAAGTGAAAGCTTTTGCTATCAAGGTTTCACAAACGCACCATAAACGAAGGAGCATCACCCCCACTACAGCCAAGGAGAGACTCGGAGCAGATGACACGATACAGTCTTCAGGGCTGGGAGTAGCCACAGTTTACACACTACAGAAGGGGGTGCCGTTCCTACGACAGTGGTGCTGGAGAGGCCGACACACTGCAGGCCATTGTAAGGTGCAGTCCACGTTGCAACCCTAGTAAAAAACCCAAGTCCTTGCACAGCAAGCACTTAAGCCCAATGACTGATCCATCACAACTGTAAGGTCACGGCAGAAGATGGATTTTAGCCAAATACTGCAGCAAAGTCGTGTAAAGATATGCACCCCAATCCGCAGCTCTGTGTCACCCCATGAACAAGCGCACTCAAGAGGATGGACCGTGGTCCTAAGTAAAGCAAAACGCCTGCTTTAGAAAGAAAAAAAGTTACACCGCCTCCCAAAAAAAACCTGCCACTGGTAGAATGAAGGAGAAAAGAAATATAAAATGATGTATCCAAACTAACAAACGTCGCCACTCAGCTTGCGAGACCTGATGGTTAAAAATTCAGACTCCGATGACGAAACCTGGGGTCGAATTGGCGCTAGCCAAGTTAGCCACCTTGTTTCAGCCTGGGTAATCTAGTTTTAGACGATGACAAATGTGGGAGCGCAGGCTTAACAAACAGGCGAGGAGGCTGTATATATGATCCAAAAGGAAGTGTTTTATTTACAGTACTTGGAATAGTCAATGATACAGGGGGTCTATCTTCCTGGTCTTCTTCGGAACTACTGGATGATGAGCGGTCAATCTTTGATGTTCCTGGCTCCTCGTCTTCGGACTGGATGGGGTCTCCCCGGAGGCTCATAGAAGAGAAAGATAAATGGAGCCGTCAGTCACTCTGTACCATTTGGGGTTTAAAGTGTACCAGTCACTGCACCGTAAGTGAAGGGAAACTGAGTCATGGAAAAGAAAGTGCTCGGGTGAGGAAGGGAAGGGAATAACTAAAGAAGAAAATAGTGAAGAAAGGTTCCTGAAGGCTTCCGTGGTCGGGTATTAGAGGGCTATAGTGGTGGTTCACTAAGAACATGCAGCCTTGTTTGTGCCGTTTTTATTATTTAAGAGTCTACACGGCGTGTCGTGGGTAGTATCCGGGTGAAACAAACCAGGCACCCCTGTTTCCTACGTCTACCCGCCTCCCCTTCCACACACACAACTCGACTCCTCTCACAACTTCCCAGTGCCCGCCCCACTCACCGGCTCCGCCGCAACTCTCTCCTCGAGTTGCGGCCGCTCTCCAGCCTCCTCCGGCGGGTACCAACACTTCTCAGTCCACCGGTCTCCCGCCTCGTCGTCTTCCTGGTATACGGCAGGTCCCGTCTCCGTCTGGAACTCCACGGGGTCCTCTCCAGGTTCGCGTCCATGTTCGGCGTCTCCTCTCACTCCTCGTACGTCCTCGCTCTCGCTGGTCAAAGACCCCGCCTCCAGGGTTCTTCCTTCTTTTACTGGTTCCTCCTGTTTACTTCCCGTGTCCTCTGGATTGACTTCCAGGTTCACTCCGGGTTTCCTCTGTGAAGACATGGTACACGGGGATGTCAGTCGGCCTGAACACAGTTACTTCATGTCCCAAGAAGCATTGGGTGGTTGCGACATCGTTGCATGTTCGTTTCCGTTATGCGCCCCGGAGGTAAGGCAGCCGTCTTCCTCACAACAATTGTTTGAGTTTTAACTTGCGAGCAGTTGATGTGAGTGACAGGGGCCAGACAGTGAACTATAAGAAAATGTATACATTAGGTGGGCTCCCGTATGGATTATTATAGACCATCGTCTGGCGCAAACCAAAAGTGTAATTAACAGCAGGCAACGGTAAAATTGAACACATTTATAGCGTTATGCACAAGTGCTCACTGACAGCGCGCTCCGTGCCAGCACTCCCCCTCGACACCGCTGGAGGGAAGGGGAATACATGCATGCCCGGGCCCAAGCTGCGGTGTGCCCTCACCACCCGAGTCGGGCATGCCCACATTCAAAAGAAGAGGTACGACGACAGGCGCGAGTTAATGAGACTTTGAACAGCCACTGTCGAGCAGCTGGGTTCTGGAGGTCGTGAGTGCAACAGAACATAAAGTGTCAACATGTTCACATTTTATGGGGCCGTACAGGGGAAAGGACTGCTTTCAGAATCACATTTATGATCCCTACTTAGTGCCCCCTCCCCCACAGCTTCCAGGTTTATTCTCCGCGTCACCCCGGTGACAGGCAGGCCCCAGAGCACACACACTGGTGCACACGTGTGCGGTCCCACATCCCTCGTACTGATCGCCTCCCCTGCGCAGCTCAGCCACTTCCCCCGCCGCCCGCCATCGCCCTTAAGGCCGGGACGTAGCAGCTGCTATGCACAGGCGCCCGCTGGCGGCGGCCACCATTTTGTTGAGATCACCGAGGCAGCAGAAGCGCCTTTGTGCCATCTGTTCGGATGCTGTTCCTTTTCTGTCCACGGTGGGCAAACGAAGCCTGTGTATGAGCATCTGGGAGCGTCCTTGACGTACCTCAAGGTTCATGTCTAGGATTTAGACATACAAGCATCCCATGCCACATGACTCATTCATGGCCCCTTAAATGCATTACACCACTTTGCCAAATAGGATGAAGTCAACTATTTGTATACTAAAGTGGGTCACTGATGGGTGTGCCTGGTTTAAAAATCTAGGCACGGCAGATCTTGCGCGCGGCTCCAGGGTCGCGGCCGGCAGACCCCTCTGCTCACAGGGAGCGGGGTCTGGCGGCATTGCGCCCAGCAACACAGTACACTGTAAACATTACACAGAAGCAGCGGCAAACAAGGGATCAAGGAACGTAAACAACAGTCAAAAACACGCCCCCCAGTCTGAAAAGGACGGGGCTTAGATAGAAAGAAGAACGTCACTAGGACCTCTTCCCAGCCAATGGAGAAGAGGGGCGGGCTTAACCTTGCTAGTGATGTTCTCCTCTATCTCATTAAATCTCGCCAGCGAGACTGCGCAAGTGCAGCCATCGCAGGCTGAGACCTAAAAATGGGCAGAGGTCATAAAGATTATTTGTAATAATATTAGTGAGCTGCTGCTGTATAATAATACTGAAAACACATGTAACACACATTTCAGATGTGATAATTAAATATTAGATGTAAACATATTTAGAATTTGGACTAGTGTACGTGAGCACTGTCAGTAACCTGCGCGGAGGGGGCATGAAAGAGCTGAAATTGCATCCTAAATTGAAAGCTGTTCTTTACAGAGGCCCCAAAATACTTTTAGTCCAGGGCCCCTGAAATCCTTAAGATGTCCCTGAATGTTATTTCGCTCATTTGGCATCATTATACCCATCTTGCACTCTCTCTAAATTCCCATTTGGATTACTGGGCCTTCTGCTGTTCCCCCTTTTTGGCGTTAACAAACACATGACTCCACGGCTCCTCCGGCTCAATTTTCTGCTATGGAGTTGATGGAGCAAGATTTTGCACGTTACGCGACTTGCTCGTACTCATGAACCTCGAATAACTATAACGAATTAACTCAACCTGTTTGTCTTACTAATTTCCCTTTTATTCTGACATTTGGGGTATCCGAGAGATGCTTGCGTATGTGTGTATTAACATTAACAAACGCTTGTCATTAAAATGGCCGCTGCTTGGCGGGATTTTCTTCTGCGCATGCGTCGATCACAATCACGTGATGTGACGTACTCGCAGTTCTGGTGGGAATCTCTTGCACTTGCGCACTAGCATTAAGATGGCCGCTTTGTGTTCTCACATGCCGAAGCTTGCGCTGCTGCTTTTGCGCTACTGTTTCGTGAGCCTCTAACACTAATGCTATAGTTATTATAAAGTAAGGGGTATAGAGTAGTTATTCATGGTATACAGTGTATTCATTTTTTCTTGTATTTCTAATTTGTTTTCGCTTACTTTTCATGTACCGTAACTCTTGGGCCTGGGAGGGAAGCAAACCCCATCTTAGAAGTCCCTACTGCACATGTCACCCTGGCAGAGGGAAGAAAACCTTGAACAGTGGAACTCAGCCAGCTGGCAGCCACAGCTAAGATGCTCCTGAGAGAGTGACCTGCGACCCAGCAGAACGAAGCTGAACTGTCCTGCAAAAGATACACTTGTATATATTCCATTGTATTCTGTAGAACTTCTCATGGGAACCCCAAATTCAATAGGCGGTCCCAGAATATGTAAATGGAGACTTGTAAAGGTGAAATGTGGTTGGTGTGTTGACCTATCCTACTTGGGGACCAATCGGAATTGGGGATTCTGACACTTGCAACATTTGGGGGGTGGTAAACTGACCCGAAAACAGTATAACTAGCCTAGGTTTAGCTAGAGAAATTGTCCGACTTGTCCGAATAGCTGACCTGTCACTGACCCAACGCACTCAATAGGTGACTTGATACAGAGGGCTGCGGAGCACTCTGTCCGAAATTTCCATAGACTCAAGGGTTTTGTTAAAGAAACCTTAAGTGCTGGCGGAGCACTTTGCTGGGGAGATCGATAACCCAATCGGGGTTCTGACTGATAGCTGCAGAGAGGGTGGAGCGCAGGCGTTGCTTCCGAACTGCGGGTGCTGGTCGTGCCTTGGTGGTCCTGTCCTGATCCTAATCTGGGTTTTCCTGTCCTGTCCTGGGGAGTCCCTTCCGTCCTTTCTGTTCTACCGGCGACTGTCCTTCCTTGGGGGGTCCTCCCGTCCTTAACTGACCCGTGGCCAGGGTTGGTCTTCACACCACTTTA
The DNA here is from genome assembly GCF_964261635.1 of Lissotriton helveticus. Classification (NCBI taxonomy): domain Eukaryota; kingdom Metazoa; phylum Chordata; class Amphibia; order Caudata; family Salamandridae; genus Lissotriton; species Lissotriton helveticus. Next base: position 426,432,139 of record NC_136063.1, read on the forward strand.
GGTAAATATAGTGCTGAAAAACTCTACTCTGCACCTTCTATAATTTCCTTCCTTTTGCTTCAATAAAGTCATACTCGTGCATTTTTGATTTCCATGCTTTTCGCATCTCTGAATGAACAAGTCATACATAAAATTGTTGTTATTCTAGCATGTTCCATTTTTCCCATCCTTTAAGTTAATTTCCTTTTCAGGTCATGATATACCGATGTTCCTTGTTTTACCCATCTTTTAATTGATTCAAGTAATTACACCGGTTTATTAGTACGGTCTATTTGCACCTTACCTGTAGTTCCTCTTTATGGGGAAATATTTCACTGTGAAGTTCTAGTATGTTCTTTATTCTTCCCCGTCCTTTAGTCTCTCCTTACTAAGTTAAAATTCTGAAATTGCTGCCTAGCAGGTTCCTTGTTCTTACCTTACTGTAGACTCATAAATGGTTGGTTTGATCTATTTCCTTTATGGATATGTGCTCTTTATGATTTTGGTTATCGACTGTTTGTTCATTGTGAACCTCATGCTTTCTGAGATTGAAGAATTTTAGATAAAGGTTTTCAAAACTTCTTGAGTTTGTGGTTATAAAAGTACAAATAGAATATATAAAGTATAAGTATTTTGGTGTCTGCCTTTTCTTTTACAGCTAGCTCCCTGATCCATTGTGATCTTAGGTACCCGTAATGGTGGAATGGTAAGTCGGGTACACTGGAAATAAATAGGAAGGGATACTGGTAGTAGAGTGTATGGTCACCCGATTAATAATATGGTAAATTGAAGTTTATGAGGTAAAATTGTTGGCCGGGTGACCTGCGCGCGCTATCAGTATTTTTCTGGTAGCAGAGCTATGGTTAGGGACTAGTTAAAGTTAGGTAGGACTAGTTAAGATAGGTAGGTTGGATGCTGCAAAAAGATTATTTGCTGCTAAACTGTGAACATTTTATTGCTGCTAGATTGATCAATCACGTGAAATGTTTTTGCTTTAAATTATGAAATGTTTTAAATTGTTTTTCTTGCTGCTATATTGATATATGTTTTAACAAAACTCGTTAGTAATTGTTACATGTTTGTCTGGAATCCCCGGGGAATTGAATAGCGAGTGGTGAGGAGAATCCACTTTGCACTGAGGTCATTGGCTCAAGGAAAATTGGTGCAGGTTAGGCAGAGCTGGAAGCACTGATTAGGGTTTTCTGAATGTATGTTTGAATAAATGATAGCAAAGAGTTCGCTTGCAAAACTTCTATTGTGATATAACCTAGTAAGGGTCACACGGAAGGAGTAGCAGGTTCATCTAAGCTTGATTGATAGCAAAGGAGTCCACTAGTGAAACTTTAGACTTAGTATATATCCCGGAAAGAAGTGGATGAGTCAAAAGGAGTAACAGGTTCTCTAATGCTTGAGTGAAGGGTAGGCAGAAGAGACCTATCCGTAGTGTATGAAAAGTAAACGAAATAGGTTTACTTGCACTAAAACAAATCTTTCCTGTCTAGACACTCGAGTACAATGGCGAATGTTTCTACGTTGTAAATTAAATAACGCACTTGCACTTTAAGAAAGAAATAAAAGTTTCCGTTACCTTGTGAAAGAGGGAGTCAGTTGCGGAGCTGCTCTGACGTCACTCTGTGCCGCGCTGGGATTGGTAGAGACAGCGGGTGTGTAGAGGAGCTAGTATTGTAAAAGAGGGGTGAGTGCCGAAGTGTGAGAACTTGTCTCGCGAAAAGGCCGCGCACCCATTGGTCGAGGTTATTTGAAATCGCGCATTTGATTGGAGGCACGAAAATAAAAGACGCATTTGGATTGGGAGTGATTTTGTAAACACAGAATCGTTTGCGGAAAAGTATATGTGGCATATAACTAACCCGGAGACTAGACCTGATCCAAAATATTTAGGGTTTGGAAAAGAGAAGTGGAAGGGTCGTAGATACGACATTATGTACGGAAGTAAGAGAAAAATGACTTTAGTAGATAAAGTGAAGAATTATTTAAAAAAAGACAAGCCTATTAAAACTAGAGATGGTGTTGTCATTCCTCCACCTAATACTCCCGCATCTTTCATGATGTTTGATAAAGGGTACCACTCTTGTGTGTGGTTGGAGAATTGGGTGGAATACACTGAAAATGACGGAATTTTGGCATTTCCGTTAGAGGGTACATTTAATGGCAGGATTGTGTTCAATTTAAGAACCCGAATGAACGATTTACATCCCAGACCCAGATTAACGAAGTACGAAGCCTTAGAGGAATGGGAGATAGAGGCTTTTGAGAGAGACAAGCCCCGAATGGATAAAGGGTTAACCAAATGGTATCCTAAAGTAAAACCCGAAACCCGAGAGAAAAGAATGAAAGAGTGGAGGCAGAATATGATAGTAGAGGGACTGTACCCTATGATGGCCCTAGAAGATCCCATGGGAGGGAAAAGGACCGAAAAGACTAAGCATCTGATGACCGGAGGGGATTCAGATGACGATTTACTGGACGATTTGTTCATGAAAAATCCACCTCCTTATAATGAAGGACCTCGATCTTCTAGTGTAAGGGATGCTTGCCTGAGACCTCCTTACCAGGTGGGGCCTAAACCTGTAAATGTAAGAGACGGCTGTCAAATACCTCCTTATCAGGAGATGCCGAGACCTTTGAGCACAGGAAATCCATTTATGAAACCTAATTATGGTGAGGGACCAAGTATGACGCATCCAACTGCCCCGACCCTGACCCCGCAAATAGTACCTGAAATAAGTCTGGAAAGAATACTACAGGAGAGAGAGCAAGAGGCATTAATTAAACAGAGAACTGAATTAATTCAGAAAATCACCCAGCTAAATACAAGTCCTGAAGCCCTGATCATCCCAGTAACTATTGGACCAGTCGTTCCTTTGTATGGGGATAAACAGGGGTGTCCCAAGACACCGATTATTACCCCGGCTATAGTACAGCCAAGAAAAGAGCCCTTAATTGTAGATGATCAGACCAGCGAATGCGAATCTGTAATTTCCTTGATGGATTTGCCAGTACGAGAGCTGGAAAGGGGTTCACAGAGAAGACACACTCCTCTCAGTTCAGGAGAAGTGCAGATTGAGTTAGCTTCTGGTACTAAACGTGCCACTGTAGTAACTCCTGAAGAAATCGAGAGATGGAGTGGAGAACTAGAGAAACCAAATTCCCCGTCGAGACCATTAGATATTTACAAATTAAGAATAGAATTGGAAGAACTGATGGCTGGAAATGTGGGGTTGGACAGACTAAATACCTTTTCTGAAGAAGAACTGCTGTTTATTAGTAAGAATCTTACCCGGAATACCAGAGTGTTTCATGAGAAATTAACAGACACTGCGGCTAGTATGGGAATAGATATTTCAAAATCAAAGCCCTTGAAGAAACCCTATAGAGCAGAGTTCTCAGACAAAGATCTGGAAAATATGAATGTGTCAGGAAAGAAGGTACATATCAAAGAATTGTTGAACGTACTGCGAAAATGGGGAGAATTAGAAAAGTGGAAAGCCAGGTGGGCAAAGAAAAAGGAGGAGGTTAGGTCCAAACAGATGACTTCTGAGTATGTTCTAAAAGAAGCTGACAAACCAGAACAGTTATATCCCATGCGAGAGGTGCCAGGTGGAAAGTATGTGCACGTTCCATGGTCCAGACAGGATATTGTGTCCTTTACTAATGACTTCCTGAAATTACGAGAGAAGCCTGTAGATTGGTACCGACAGATTGAGAGGTACGTGAAGGTTCAAAAATGCCTGTGGAAAGATCTGGATGGGCTTTTCGATATCGTAGTTCCCGTAGATTTGTGGACGGAATGTAAAATTGCTGTTGATTGGCCTAGTAAGGAATACCCGAGGGACCCTCTCACAGGGGCTCCTTCTGATGATGTAATGAACAAATACAATCAGGTAATGTTACATCTGAAAGGAAAGGTGCCTGCAAAAGAAACTGATTGGACCAGAATAGATAGAACTACCCAGGATAGGGATGAAACTGTGCATTCCTATTATGAAAGACTGTTGCAGGTGTTCAAAACGTACAGCGGTATAGATAACATTGAGATGAAGGACATGACCCACTTCATTTACAGGTTTGTAAACGGTTTAAGACCTGAAATTTGTCAATGGATCAAAGACAATAAAATTTGTTGGCAGTCTAAGAAAATAGATGAGATTTTAAGGTACGCCAAGTACTGCGAGGATGAGATGGCTGACAAACGAAAGGCCTTAAAGGAAAAAGTCATGTGGGTACAAGTAAAATTAGCTGAGCAACAAGAAAAGCAGTTAAATAAAATGAATACTAATACCCAAAACCAAGGTTCTGGGGGTGGAGGGAAGCCCAAAGTAAAAATGAGCCGAGAGGAAGCTAAAAAGAAATTCCCCTGCCACGGGTGCGGACAGATAGGGCACTGGAGAGACGAGTGTCCATACGCACAAAACAGTAACCCCCAAACTAATGATTTAAATCCACAGACGCAGAATGAAAAGCCACGAAAGACCCAGCAACAGGTAAAGGCGAATCAGTTGCCCCGAGCACTTAGACCGAATTTTAAGGAAAAAGCACAGCAGGGTGAAGACATAGAAATTTGGGGAGGAAAGAAGGATAGAAATGCAGCAACTTCGCAATTTCTGTTGAATGACACTTTCCTCTATGATGAACCTTACTGACGGGGCCTGAGAGGGGAGGACGGGGAGTGCGTACTTGGCGCCTCCTTGCCGGTAGACCAGCCAGGGCCATACATTGAAGGAAAGGTAGAAGGCAATGATGTCACCTTTCTATTGGACACTGGTGCTACCCGATCTACTGTAAGAACAGCAGATGTTCCAAACCTACCCCTCTCGGGAGAAGCAATCCAAGTAGTGGGTGTATCTAATCAATAGATTAGTACCCCAGTTACTGAACCCATGGAGATTACAATAGGGAATTTCAAAGAAATGCACAGATTTGTTGTCTGTGATTCCAGTCCTGTAAACTTACTGGGACGTGATTTGTTGTGTAAAATGAACTGCACCATCTTTTGCACACCAAAAGGCGTCGAAATTCAAACCCCAGACGAAGATGGAATATACAAATTAATGCTAATAAGACCTGACTCAGAAATTAAACGACTGACAATACAAGACTTACCTGATGAACTCCGACAGACAGTGAAACCAGAAGTATGGGACTTTACTGGAAAGGATGTAGGATTAATGGCAAATGTTGACCCAATAAAAATAGCAATAAAAGAAAATGCAGTTTACCCAAATACTAAGCCATATAAAATGAGTGCAGAAGTGAAAGCAGGAGTTGCCATCGAAATAAAAAGATTGCTAGAGGCAAATATTATACAAGAAGTGTTGAGTAGCCCATGTAACTCACCCATAATTGGAATCAAGAAACCTAGTGGCAAGTACAGGGTAGTGCAGGACCTGCGAAAGGTAAATAAAATTGTTGTTCCTTGCTGTCCTATTGTTCCGAACCCAGCAGTGATCCTGTATCAGATTCCCTGGAATGCTGAGTGGTTTACTGTAATTGACTTGTGTCATGCATTCTTTTCGATCCCATTGCATCCAGACAGCAAATTTCTTTTCTCATTTGCATTCGACAGTCACGTGTTCGTTTGGAATCGCGTCCCTCAGGGGTACACAGAAAGCCCCTCGATCTTTAATCAGATTCTGAAAAAGTGCCTTGAATCTTTAGTCTTACCTGGAAACTCAGTTTTGGTGCAATATATAGACGACCTCTTGGTGGCGTCTAAGAGTCAGAAAGACTGTGTTGATGACACCATTGCCTTACTGAATCATCTAGGTGAAGGAGGACACAAAGTATCACCTGACAAACTACAGTTCTGTACCTCTTCAGTAAAATATCTGGGGCACCAGATAGAGAAGGGTATCAGGAAAGTTACTTCAGAAAGAATTAGGATAATTCGAAACATGCAGTTACCTAATACTCAGAAAGAAATCAGAATGTTCCTTGGAGATGTAGGATATTGCAGACAATGGATTGTGGGATTTGCAGTCCTATCAAAACCATTGATAAAAATGACAAAGAAAGGAGCAAAGGACCCAGTGAAATGGGATGAGGAAACCCTGACGGCATTTACTAAATTACGAGAATGTCTATGTACAGCCCCCGCTTTAGGAATGCCTGATTATTCGAAAGAATGTGCACTGTTTTGTGATACAAGAAACAATTGTGCATTGTCAGTCCTAACACAAGAGCATGGTTTGACTAGACGTCCAGGAGCATGCTTGTCTGCTACTCTGGATCCAGTGGCTGCTGGATTACCAGGATGCCTAAAAGCAGTAGCTGCAACTTGCATGAGTCTTGAACAGAGCGAATCCATCATTATGGGACATCCTGTAACTGTATATGTTCCACATGGAGTTGTAATTTTACTGACCAGAACTAAAACCCAGTATCTCACCCCTAGTCGGCTGACTAAATATGAGAGGATTCTTGTAGGTGCTGCAAATGTAAACATTACTCGATGTAACATATTGAATCCAGCAACTCTATTACCAGACTCACTAATTGCAGAAGCAAAGGGAGAGGTCGAGCATGACTGCATTGACCCGACCGAGTTTAGTACCAAACCATGTCCAGATATCAAAGAGATGCCCTTGCCTGTAGAAGATTATGAGCTGTTTGTAGATGGTTCATGTTTGAGACATGAGAATGGAGGCCTAAGTGCTGCCTATGCTGTAGTCACAGTATCACGCGCTATAGAAGCATCTTCATTTGGAATAAAGTCTGCACAAGTAGCCGAATTGAATGCATTGGCAAGAGCCTGTAAAATCGGGAAAAACAAAAGAGTAACCGTATACACTGACAGTCAGTATGGTTACGGAGTTGTGCATGACTTCATTGTGGCTGCAAAGAGAGTTCCTGACTTCTTCAGGTACTCCCATCAGAAATGGAAAAGTGGTACAGGAATTACTGGAAGCAATCCAGTTACCAAAGGAATTGGCAGTGGTCAAATGTGCTGCTCACAAATCTGGCAATGACAATGTGACAGTAGGTAATAAATATGCTGACCAACTAGCCCAACATTGTGCAAGACATCAAATGTCAGTCAATATAAAATTGGGGGGGGGGGGCATGGAAACAGCTGCCAACTTATGGTGTTTGAAGATGTGCCCACATGGGAGGAATTGAGAGAGTTGCAAGGTGCAGCAGGACCGAAGGAAAAGGGAAAATGGAGAAAGCTTGGTTGTCAACCGAGAAGCGAGGATGGTGTTATGGTTTGCTCTGATGGTATGCCTGTGTTGCCTAATAGTTTGCTTGATCCTATGGCCAGATTAATACATGGAAATACACACATTGGTAGGGATACCATGGTTCGTGTTTTTAAGCAAACCTGGTTCAATCCGAAGTTCAGGAAAGTAGCAGAGTCACTCTGCCAGAGGTGCTTGACATGTCATCAATACAATGCTGGGAAGAAAACAGTAGTTGAGATAGGAAAAATTGGGAAAACAGGAGGTCCTTTTGCAAGATTACAGATTGACTTCATTCAGTTACCCCTTTGTAGAGGAATGAGATATGTCCTTGTCATTGTTTGCCTGTTTTCAAAATGGGTAGAGGCTTACCCAGCCAAAAAGAATGATGCCATCACTGTAGCCTAGTTGTTACTGCGAGAACTAATACCTAGGTACGGGGTCCCAGTCACAATTGAATCACCCCGAGGGGGGCATTTTCAGAATGAAATAATTGGTCAGATCTGTGAAGCATTCAAAATCACACAAAAACTGCACTGTGCATATCGTCCAGAGGCTTCCGGAGTGGTGGAACAAGTACATGGCACTATCAAGTCGAGATTAGGGAAGATGTGTGAATCTACTGGCATGAACTGGATAGAGGCTTTACCTCTTGTCCTGATGGGAATCCGAAGTATTCCAGACCGAAATACAGGCCTGAGTCCCCATGAGATCCTGATGGGAAGAGTGATGAGACAAGCATGGGTACCAGGACACAAACTGATAAGCATTTTTGATGATTTGGTACTTGAGTACTGCAAGCAACTGGGTGACCAAGTGCGTTCTATCTCTCACCAGATTGGGGAAGACGCCGTCGCCAGTCCAGCAACTCCAGTCCATAAATTGAATCCAGGTGATTGGGTGGTACTCAAAAAGCACACCCGATTAAATTGCCTTGCACCGAAGTGGGGAAAGCCAAGACAGGTGATCCTGGTGACCACGACAGCGGTGAAGTGTGCAGGAGTACCAAAGTGGATCCATGCAAGTCATACGAAGAAGGTAACTGAAGACGAAAAAACTGACGCTGAAGGTTGTCCAGCTGAGGGGTCTCCGGATGTTGGTCCTGAAGTAGCTGATGATGAACAACCGAGCACCAGTCAAGATGAATGGATCCCAGTGATCGACCTGACTGTTGATCCGATAAGAACCAGAAGCCAGACATATGCAGACAGAGAGTGGGATAGTGAGGAAGAGACAGGAATAGAAGGAGAAAATCAGATCATTGAAATCCATGTTGAATCTGATGAGGAGGAAGGTCAGATAGGGACAGAACAGGTTATCGATACACCTCCAAGAATTCCTGAGATTGAAAAGGGACAGATAGAGATTAGGGCGAAAGTTCAAGCGAAAGAAAATCAAGGGTTCGAAGTGCTTGAGCAGGATCAGAAAAAAATAAACGAATGTGTTCAGGATACAGGAAACGAAACATCGAAAAGTCAAATTCAATATACACCTGAACAAGGCCAGCTTAGCAACCAGGCAGAAGAAACTGAAATAAGACCTGGGACTAGTCAGATAGAAAGGGAAAAGGAAACAGAAACCGAAGTGCCACAACTGAACGAAAATAAAAGAGCATTAGACGAAAGCCCAACAACAGTGCCAGTTAAAAGACTCAAGAAGTAAAATACAAAACCAAGGTACATCAAAAGACTGAAACTAAGACTGAAAACTGTAGAAGAGAAGCTTGAGCAGAGGAAACAAGCTTCCACTAAAACAGAGCCACCTGGAGAAAGTACTAAGCGAAGAAGTGCACGAATAAAAAGACTGAACGAAAAGTATCAGGATCCTGAATGGACTTACCTGGTGTTGGAGGAATTTGAGGATCTTGATATAAGTGACGAAAGTGACGAAGAACAGACTACTGACCAGTCTGCCGAAGAAGACGATCCAACCTGAAATTGCCCAGTGTAAGCTACCTGTGCAAAGTTACAAAGAGGGGTTGAAAAGCTTCTTTTGAGCGAAAAATGTCTGATTCAAGTGTGAATGGAAGACCGAGACGAAGTTGTTGTAAAACATGCTGCCAAGTATGTTTATGTAGTGTAGCTATAGTACTGATCCTTTGGATAGGACTAACAATAACACTTCCTTCTATGATGAGCAAGAACCCAAGTCTGTACCCAAATAATAATTTACCTGACGACACTGTAGAATCACATACTAGAAAGACACCACAAAGAGTAGACTCGTTGGACAAACCACTTATTCTAAAACGAAGACAATTAAACTTAGAAGCACCAGATGAGGAAGGATTACACTTTAACAAAATTAAGAACAAGACGCATTTAAATGTTTTCGCAAACCTGTTATTGCATTATGTAGAAACTATGGAAATAGACGACTGTTATGTCTGCATGAAGCTACCTACTTCTGTAGCTGAAGGCGTGACTTATCATCACTTGCCCTTAACTTATGGAATTTCATGTAGTATACTAACTAGTTTATTTTATAAAAAAGGACCTTTACAGTATTATTATTCAAACTCTGACGTGACATTTTCTGAACTTCCTGTTCGACGAAACCTGAACCCTGTACATACGACAAGGGATGTAGCTAAGTCCATGAGTGATTATTTTCTAACTGTAGGAATAATTAATATAGATGATGCACACAAAAATAAACTGACCTGTTCTTTACATGAGAAGGAAAAGGAGTTTCTGGACATGGTAGAGAAAAGGAGAGAGTTTCCAAAAGAAAGCCAAAGACAGGAACCATACATTTTCTAAATGGGCAGAAAATATAGGGAGCATCTCAAATGGTGGAGCAAGTGCTGCTATGCTCCTTGATTTCGAAAAGAAGGGGAAGCTCTGTCTAAAAAGGGAAATGACTAGTTATTATAACAATGTTTTCATTGGTTCCAGTGAATGCGAACATAATTACAAGGTAATTGGAGGCTGGGGTTTCAAAGATGGGACAGAGCCGGTGTTTCCTGGAATTTATTTTATTTGTGGGAACAAGGCTTACTTCAAATTACCCGACCATTGGTACGGGAGTTGCTATTTTGGTATTGTCTTCCCAAAGATATACCATGTGGGGAAAATCACTGGAAGCACTGAAGAAACTAACAAATTAGTACGCATTAAAAGAGAAACTACTGGTGAGTTTGTAGGAGATATTTTTAGTGCAATAATACCTGCAGTGGGAGTGGTTCTGAACTCAAACAAAATTTGCAAACTATCAACAGTAGTAGATCGGTTATCTACCGACACTGCTGGAGGTTTCCTGATGGTCAATACCGAAATGGTTGCGATCAGATCAATGGTTTTACAGAACCGACTTGCCCTTGATACTCTATTAGCGAAAGAGGGCGGAGTCTGCAGAAGTTGAAAGCGCAACATTGTTGCACTTACATACCTGATAAAAGTGTGGGAATCCAAAGGTATGTAAGGAACATTACAAATTTGGAAAAGGAACTCAAACCACTGGAGGTTGACAGTGCCTGGAAAAGACTTACTGATGGTCTCTCCGCTGTAGGTCATTGGTTTGCAAATTTAGGTAGGGGTTTATTGTTTAAGGTACTGATGCCAATTGCAGGAATAGGTTTTGTCATATTCCTCATATTTGTCTGCTGCAAATGTCGCAAGCACCAAAAGAAATATACTGTGAATAAGAGAGGTGTGAAACGGAATGTGGATGAACTTGAATTAGAGGAATTGAATAATCAGATTTATAAAAGGGTGAAAAATTCTCACCCTAACAAAGAAACGAAAGTAAAATTGAATCGAATGTTGGAAGAGATTGAATTGGGCAAATTGTGAAAGTTGGCATCTGATTCTATTGGTTTTGTGATGATAGTAAATATCATCAAAGAGGGGATTGATGGAGCAAGATTTTGCACGTTACGCGACTTGCTCGTACTCATGAACCTCGAATAACTATAACGAATTAACTCAACCTGTTTGTCTTACTAATTTCCCTTTTATTCTGACATTTGGGGTATCCGAGAGATGCTTGCGTAGGTGTGTATTAACATTAACAAACGCTTGTCATTAAAATGGCCGCTGCTTGGCGGGATTTTTTTTCTGCGCATGCGTCGATCACAATCACGTGATGTGACGTACTCCCAGTTCTGGTGGGAATCTTTTGCACTTGCGCACTAGCATTAAGATGGCCGCTTTGTGTTCTCACATGCCGAAGCTTGCGCTTCTGCTTTTGCGCTACTGTTTCGTGAGCCTCTAACACTAATGCTATAGTTATTATAAAGTAAGGGGTATAGAGTAGCTATTCATGGTATACGGTGTATTAATTTTTTCTTGTATTTCTAATTTGTTTTCGCTTACTTTTCATGTACCGTAACTCTTGGGCCTGGGAGGGAAGCAAACCCCATCTTAGAAGTCCCTACTGCGCATGTCACCCTGGCAGAGGGAAGAAAACCTTGAACAGTGGAACTCAGCCAGCTGACAGCCACAGCTAAGATGCTCCTGAGAGAGTGACCTGCGACCCAGCAGAACGAAGCTTAACTGTCCTGCAAAAGATACATTTGTATATATTCCATTGTATTCTGTAAAACTTCTCATGGGAACCCCAAATTCAATAGGCGGTCCCAGAATATGTAAATGGAGACTTGTAAAGGTGAAATGTGGTTGGTGTGTTGACCTATCCTACTTGGGGACCAATCGGAATTGGGGATTCTGACACTTGCAACATTTGGGGGGTGGTACACTGACCCGAAAACAGTATAACTAGCCTAGGTTTAGCTAGAGAAATTGTCCTACTTGTCCGAATAGCTGACCTGTCACTGACCCAACGCACTCAATAGGTGACTTGATACAGAGGGCTGCGGAGCACTCTTTCCGAAATTTCCATAGACTCAAGGGTTTAGTGCTGGCGGAGCACTTTGCTGGGGAGATCGATAACCCAATTGGGGTTCTGACTGATAGCTGCAGAGAGGGTGGAGCGCAGGCGTTGCTTCCGAACTGCGGGTGCTGGTCGTGCCTTGTTGGTCCTGTCCTGATCCTAATCTGGGTTTTCCTGTCCTGTCGAGTCCCTTCCGTCCTTGCTGTTCTACCGGCGACTGTCCTTCCTTGGGGGGTCCTCCCGTCCTTAACTGACCCGTGGCCAGGGTTGGTCTTCACACCACTTTAGGTAAATATAGTGCTGAAAAACTCTACTCTGCACCTTCTATAATTTCATTCCTTTTGCTTCAATAAAGTCATACTCGTGCATTTTTGATTTCCATGCTTTTCGCATCTCTGAATGAACAAGTCATACATAAAATTGTCGTTATTCTAGCATGTTCCATTTTTCCCATCCTTTAAGTTCATTTCCTTTTCAGGTCATGATATACCGATGTTCCTTGTTTTACCCATCTTTTAATTGATTCAAGTAATTACACCGGTTTATTAGTACGGTCTATTTGCACCTTACCTGTAGTTCCTCTTTATGGGGAAATATTTCACTGTGAAGTTCTAGTATGTTCTTTATTCTTCCCCGTCCTTTAGTCTCTCCTTACTAAGTTAAAATTCTGAAATTGCTGCCTAGCAGGTTCCTTGTTCTTACCTTACCGTAGACTCATAAATGGTTGGTTTGATCTATTTCCTGTATGGATATGTGCTCTTTAAGATTTTGGTTATCGACGGTTTGTTCAATGTGAACCTCATGCTTTCTGAGATTGAAGAATTTTAGATAAAGGTTTTCAAAACTTCTTGAGTTTGTGGTTATTATAAAAGTACAAATAGAATATATAAAGTATAAGTATTTTGGGGTCTGCCTTTTCTTTTACAGCTAGCTCCCTGATCCATTGTGATCTTAGGTACCCGTAACGGTGGAATGGTAAGTCGGGTACACTGGAAATAAATAGGAAGGAACAAGGGATAATGGTAGTAGAGTGTATGGTCACCCGATTAATAATATGGTAAATTGAAGTTTATGGGCCCGATACGTATGTGGTAAAATTGTTGGCCGGGTGACCTGCGCGCTCTATCAGAGTTGCCTGTATGAGCACAAAACCACCCACCGCACTATCTCTACCCAGTGACTAAAGTAAACTGTGCATCTGCTTGCTTCTGACAGACCCTGTGTGCTTGTACCTTGTTTAACAGCCCCAAGTGGCCGGGTCTCTATCGCTTCTGAGTTGCTGCTTCAAATAAAAAACTTCCTGTTGAGCTCCACCTATCCAAATGATACACACTGTATGATGTCATCCTTCAGTAATGAGCCACTCCTAAAAGGGTATGTATACCATCCTACTAACTGGCTCACCCAATGCACGACCTCCTACCTTCACTCCCCAAAAACACGAAAAGCTTTCTGTCCTGCTTCTAGCTGAACACCGCAGCACATGGCACTGCCTTTCTGGAGTCTGGCAAACCCCTCGCCTTTCGAAGCTCCACTGAAGGTTTTATTTTACTGAAAAACACGAATTGTCTCAGCGGGAGAAAACCCGACTACATTTAACCAATCACAGATTTGCACAGGGTTCAATCACACTCAAAATCACACAACAGAACAAAAGTAAAAAAGCGCCTTGGAGAAACATAGAAAAAAAAGACATAAAACAACAAATTAGAAAGCTGCAATGTACCTGGCTCCAAACAAATGGCAAACAAGACAAATTGCACCTACAGAAAATTAATAGACTAAACAAGGCGGCTATCAAAAAAAGCTAAGAAAAGGTACTATTCAGACAGAACTCAAAACGCTAAATGTGCAAATAAAGAATTCTATAAAATACTCAATGAATTTCACAAACCAAAATGCCTAGAAGGAACTCATCCTGTTACTCAAGATTTCCCAGACAAACTGGCACATCATTACACGGATAAAGCAGACACGCTGGAGCCGTACTTAAAACAGAAACAAAGCACCAGCACTAACCCTGGTACAAAACAACAATCCAAGAATGCTCTAATCAAGCCTCTCCGTTCCTTCCAACACATCTCACACAATGAATTTATGGACCTGGTCAAAGCAAGCAGGCCTGCCGGCAGCCCTTCTGACACCTGTCCGCCACAAACGTTCAAGACAATTATTTTAACAACCTCTGCTGCCACTCCAGTAAAAGAATCATCAACGATTCCTTAACTACTGGAATATTTCCAGAAGAACTCAAAAAGTCATACATACGCCCTTTACTGAAGAAAACAAACTTGGACCCGCTGAACCCTGACAACTACAGACTCATTACAAATGGACCTTTCATGGGCAAACTGATAGAAAGAGCAGTGTTCACCCAGATGTCACAATTCATTGAAGAGAATGACATACTTTCAGACTTCCAAACAGGATTACGTCCGGGAAGAAGCACTGAATCTGCCCTCCTTGCCATCTGGAATGACCTAAAGAATACAGTTGACCGCAACGGGGTTGCTGTGCTACTTCTCTTGGACCTCTCAGCTGTCTTTGACACGGTTGAACATGACACTCTGAAACAAAGACTCTATGAAGCCGGCATAGAGGGAACTGCTCTAGACTGGATCAAGTCCTACCTTCGAAACAGAACGAATATCATCCATACCCCATACATTTCTCGTCCAAACCGTACTCCTGAAAAAGCATATCCAATGCACTACCCTATTTCTCATCTTGTGCCTCTTTCAATATCTTTAATCTACATATACTTACCTCCTTTATGTATCTATATACGTTCAATGTACCTATGGACCTATATATTTATCACTTTCTTCTAATTTAGCATTTCTAATTGTTGGACCCGGTCCTTTGGGCAGGTTTACCCCGTGACTTTTTGCTTTTCCCTAGCCTGTTTTTGGAACCTGGGTTGGTGATTTTTAGGCCTCTGCGCACTTTTCACTGTAGTACAGTGTAAAGTGCGTGTGCTCTCTGTGTATGGATGGTGAGCGCCCTGCCCTCCCATAGGAATGAATGGGGAATATGTATGCCCATGGTAGATTCCTGATGCATGGGGAGTGCAGGGTCGAGTTTGATATGTATGAACTCGTGAGAATGAATGCTGCAGAATGGTGTATGCGGCATGGCTGTATCTAGTCCAGAAGCGCCACTTTTAGAAGTTGGCATAATTGTGTAGTGAGTCTGCTAGCACGTGATTGGCTGATGGGCCTGGCCCAGGCATGCCTGGGCCTGTTGGTAGATGGACTGTCTGGTTTGAGTAGGACAGGGTCTGCAGGGTCTGCAGGGCCCCGGAGGAGGGGGTCTGAGTCAGCCGTAGATGAAAGGCCCCTCTGCTGTCAGGGATGGGAGGAAAGAGCGTCTGGTGGTGCCGGGCCGTGCCTGCCGCCCACCCTGCTGGCTCTCCATCCTGACGGCCCACTGTCACCTCTGGCCCTGAAGCTGTCAGGGAGACGTAAACCAGAAACATTCCAGTACTCAGGGCCCCTTGCACGAAAGCTTCAAAGTACTTCAAAGGCATTTTTGTGTATAAGAAGGGGCTGTGTCTCCTTCCAAATGGTTCTTGTTCTTGCTCTTGTGGCTGACTTGGATCTACCAGGGGTGGGCGCTGCCCAGCCCCTGGATTCCTGGATTCCTGGACGCCTGGGGGACCCCTCTGCCCTGCCTGGGCTGAAGGGGGGACTTGGCTTTGCCCCCTGGGGAAGCTCTGGGACCGTGGCAGCATGGAGAAGCTGCCTTTTCCTGTTGAGAGCGCTTTCTCTGGACTTCCTAGCGCTTAGGAGCGCTTTTATGCTCACTTATAGCGCTGGACGCGCTGAGGCTTCTTGCCCGTATTTATTTAATTATTTACGAGTGCCCACCTCGATCTGCCGCGGAGAAAACAACCACGAAGGGGCCGCGACCGGATTGGCCGAGACCCGAGGAGAGCCGTGCTCTGATTGGTCCTTGGACGGGAGCCTGGTCCAGGAGCCGCGCTGTGGTTGGCTGACTCCTGGAAGCTGCATGACGTGGTGGGGAGCCGAAGAGGAGGAAGGACGCAGGGTGGCCGGGAGAGGGCTGTTCCCGCTTCCCCCTGCCTGGGGGAAGCTCTGGGTTGTTGTTGCCGGTCTCCCGTGTGCAGAGGGAGACCGGAGATTCCCCCGCCGCCAGTGGAAGCCGCCACATCGAGGCCGGCGGGAGGAGCTGCCGTCTGGAGGAGCAGGCGGGGCTCCGGCGGCAGGAGCAGAGAGCCCCCGCGTGCAGCCGCCGCCTCAGGAGACCGGTGAGTGGGGTGCGGGCGTTTGACCGGCCTTAAGACGCTGGTGTATGCAGGGCGGCCCCCGATGGCAGTGGGCCGCCCCAACGTCGCGCAGAGCCTGTAGAGGCTCCCACACCCCGGGGGCAGTATTTGTGCCAGAGTCCCCCGTGAGGGACTCCAACGGAGCGAGGATGCTTTGGGCGGCCCCGCTTGGCAGAGGGCCGCCCCGACGATCGCGGGGCATATTACTTGGAGCCCTGTGAGAGGCTCGTGCCCGCATGTTGTTTGGTGAGCCTGTTGAGGCTCAGGAGGGCGTTTTCTTGACTCGAGTCCCCCGTGAGGGACTCCAACTGCCCTAAGTCGTGTTCAGAGCCTGTTGAGGCTCTTGGGGGCCATGTTAGATAAGTAGGGGCGTCGGGGCATATTGTCGGTGCCCGTCCCCTCCTGCCTGGGAGAAGCTCGTGTCCAGGGAGGCTCCAGGGGGCATGTTGCTTTAGAGCCAGTGTGGCTCCAACGTTTGACCCGTGTTGGCCAGGGCCTGTGTGGCTCCAACGTGCGCAGTGTTTGTTTTAGAGCCTGTGTGGCTCAGGTGGCGCAGATTTGTTCTAGGGGCTACTGAGAGCCCTGCCACAGCTTCTGGTACACAGTTGCCCAGCACTTCGTGGGCAGCTGCCACGTTTAGGCTTTTTGTACTTTGAGACTGGCAGCGCACCCTGACACTGAGACTCAGGGCGTCTGAGCCCCAACAAGGCCAGTTGGCCTAGGGACTGCCACAGGTGGTGGCTTATGTGAGTCTTTGCGCAATGATATGGTTCTTGCACCTCTGAATGTGTTCTCTTGCATCATGTGTTATTCCTGCGCCCCTGAATGTTTTTAGACATCATGTGATTCTTGCGCTATTGTATTGCTCTGGCACCTCTGAATGTTTTTATGCATTATGTGTCTCTCTTTTCCTGCGCTGCACCTCTGAATGTTTAGTCATCATGTGTCTCCTTGCGCTGCACCCCTGAATGTATTTTAGTGCATCATGCACCTTATTCTTAACCCCGCTGAATGTGTAGGTTTATGCATTATGTGGTGTTCTTTACTACTCCTCTGAATGTGTTTCATACATCATGGGTAATGTGTTCTTTCTTAGACCCCTAAATGCTGTGTGATACTTAGGTGGTTGTTCTTTTTAGTACAGGTGGTCCTAGTGAGGTCCGGGTCCCCTGCGTGACAGTCTCCCAAGGAGTTTAGGGTTGCGTAGGTGGTACTTACCTGTTCCCAGTAGTTACGGGATGTGATCTATAACTGTTACTTTGTGTTACGGTGAAGTTTATATACTTTTATTCTAATTTCTGACAAGTATTTCTATATCTGCAAAGTGTTGATTCAGACAGTGGCCCATGTGGCCCTGCCTTGTAAATAATCCCTTGTGAATATGGCCGTGCCAGTTGGCACAATGTACATGTGTAATTTCTATCTGATATGTTTTGACAATACAAAAGTTATTTTAATATAACCTTGTGTGGAGTCTCTTTTGTGGTGTACCTAGTATGTTGTTGCTGTTGTGCGCTGACGCAAATGCTTTACACATCGCCTCCGAGTTTAGCCTAGACTGCCCGCGCCATGCTACCTAGAGGGCGAGCAGGGGTTATCTTGGCGTGTGACTTCCTTGCCCTGACTGGAATGGTGGTTTCTGCCTGGCTTTGGCATCAGCCTTAGCCTACCAGAAATAACCGGTTTCCAACACTAATGCATTACCCTATTTCTCAGCCTATACTTCGCTCAATATATCTTCTAGCCCAACCTTCTGACTCATCTCAAACTTCTTTCTACTACTCCTTCCAATGCACTACCCTATCTCTCATCCTACACATCTATCAATACATCCTCTACATCCACTCTCATGTATCCCAAACCCCATACCACTACTATGATCGCCAAAATAACCCTTTCTAGACTCTCTCCTACTCTACCCCTCCTTGCATCATCTGACATCTCTTTTTACTATACCGATCCCCTAAAACAAACCTTTCTAAACTCTTCTCTCTGACTCCTCCCCTCCAAACTCCGTTTTACTCATCCAAAAGCCTCCTCCTATTGCTAAGACCTAAAAAAATCCTTCACTCTTTTATTCCTCCACTATCCTTTTCAATCAAAATTAACAGACTAACAAGTTCACTTCTCAAATTCCATATTCAACTATACTAATATACTACCCAAATAACTGAATAACATATCCACTACTCAATTTACTTCATATTTATACTATACTAATTTTCAACACCAATCCTTTAGGGTTCCGGACTGGCGTGCTACTCGCCAGAAAAGCGCTTTAACACCCATCAGGGGTAACAAGTGCTATATGAATATAGAAAATGTTTCTTCCCCTTTTATCCCTCTACTATCCTTCTCACTCCATGTAACTGACTAATATCCACCACTGAAATTACTTCCCATTTCACCATATTAATCCACCACTAATCCTTTATAGGCTTCCTAAATAGCGTGCGTCAACAAGCGCCACATAAATACAAACCTTTGTCCTCCTCTATCCTTCTGCTATCATTCCAAATCCAAATAACTGACTAACCTATCCACCACTAAAAATGGACTTGCATGTTTTCACTATACTAATTCAACACTAATCCTCTCTGGGTCCCGGAGTGGCGTGCTACTCGCCGAAAAAGCGATTCGACTCCTCGTCAGGGGTAGTAAGAGCTATATAAATGCAATTACAATACAATACAAAGTATGCTGCCCAACGTATGAAGAAGTCCCTCAGATGGTCAGAAATCCTCTTTTTCTGACTAACCATTTATCGCTTTGAAGGGATTAGAGGAGCAACAACTCATTCCTACTGGAAATTCTGACGTTCAGAGCCTCACTAACCTTGAAGCACTCTTTTCGAGGTTTGGCCACACAACTATAGAACTCTCCTTTTCACCTTTCCGAGACCCCAACCTGCCATTCACTCCTTCAGAAAGTTACTGAAGGCACTTCTCTTCTGAACAACCATTGGCTAACAAGGTCTCCCTCTGAACTATCTATTCTCACAGGACCCCTAAACCTGGCACCAAGATGTTATGTTATGTTACTGCAATTTGTATAGCGCAACAGCTGCCCCAGGACAGCAAAAACAGCTAACACAGGGTGAAAGGCAGAAGCTACTTGGCGGGGAAGAGGTGAGTTTTTATGTCCTTCCTGGAAGCCAGGTAGTTGGTATGACTCCGGATGTGAGTGGGCAGTGAATTCCAAAGATGGGCTGCCTTATTACGAAAAGAACGGCCTCCTGCCCGTACCTTCCGAAACCTAGGAACCTGCAACCGGTGCTGACCAAGTGCCCGGAGTTGCCGTGTAGGGACGTAGGGAGTGACTATGTTGGCCAAGACACTAGGGGTCTTGAGTTTGAGGGCTTTAAAGGTGATGCACAGGGCTTTAAATTCAATTCTCCTGGCTACAGATAGCCAGTGTAGCCGGTGGATGGTGCTTGCCACCGGGCAAGACCTGCGCAGACCAATCAAAGATCTGGCTGCTGCATTCTGTGCCCGTTGTAATCGCACAATCTCGGCCTTATTGGCCCCTAGATACAGGGAGCATGCATAATCCAGTCTGGACATTATAGATGTCTGGATGATGGTCTGGCGAGTAGGTGGATCAAATAAGCCCAGTAAGGGTCTAAGTTCCTGCAAAAGCCCAAAACAGGTCCCCGCTACCTTTTTGGTTTGGACTTGGTAGCGGAGGGTTGAGTCCAGCCATACCCCCAAGTTTTTAATGGCCTGCTTAGGGGGAGATGGGGGGCGCTACCTAGGCTTTTGGCCACCAGCGTTCACTCTATAACTCACGGTCCTTTCCCACCAATAGCACCTCAGATTTACTAGAATTCAGGTGGAGGCTATTGGCGGTCATCCACTCAGCGACCACCGCCAGGTCGCTCCGAAATTTCAGGGCATCCCTCTTGGTGTTGCTAGAGAGTGTTACCACCAGCTGAGTATCGTCGGCGTAGGAGACCATGGTCAGTCCCCTATTTCTGGCCACCACAGCCAGAGGTTGGACATAGAGATTGAATAAAAGGGGACTGAGGGAGGAGCCCTGAGGGACGCCCTGTTTTATGGAGCGTGATCCCGATGAAAAAGGGGGAACTGTGACCATAAATGACCTTTCGCTAAGAAACGAGGTGAGCTACTTCAAGGCCAAGCCTACAATCCCCGCCTCCTCCAGTCGTTGTAGCAGGATGGCATGGGACACTGTGTCACATGCGGCGCTGAGATCCAACAGGATCAGCACCGACGTATGCCCAGAGTCTAAGGCAGACCAAAGATGCCCCGTCACGGCCAGGAGAGCAGATTCCGTGCTATGGCCAGGTCTGAAGCCATTTTGGGAGGGGTCCAGAGTGTTGTTCTTGGTCAGAAAGTCTGAAAGCAATGAGTTGACATGCGCCTCCATGATCTTGGTTGCCCAGGGGAGAAGGGAGATAGGGCGATAGTTTTCAGGCTTGGCCGGGTCTAGCACAGGTTTTTTTAAGTAGGGGTAACACCTTAGCTTGTTTCCATGCCTTGGGTACAGTTGCCGAGGCAAGCAATATATTAATTACCTGCCTCAGGGAGGGCATAATCGCAGGCAGCACCTTTCTGAATTGGTCAGGTCTGAGCATCAGCAGGGGAGCCAGATTTAATTTTCCTGCACACAGTTTGCAGCGGGTCTGTAGAAATGGGTGTGAAAGACTCCAGCATGTTGGTAGTTTGGTCCGAGACCCCAACCTTCCATTCACTCCTTCAGAAAGTTACTGAAGGCACTTCTCTTCTGAACAACCTTTGGCTAACAATGTCTCCCTCTGAACTATCTATTCTCACAGGACCCCTAAACCTGGCACAAAGATGCACCCCACCATATGTCCTTCTACTTATCAATTACTGTTGTTTGCCTAGTTATTGAGTTGTATCAGGACATGCTGTTGTTGCCTCCAATAACTCCATCTTCATAATGTTCTTGCTACAAAGTAAAAAATGCCAATGCTGCTTGGCGCAGCTGCGCTATGGAAGAAGATTAAATAAATTACAATTTACCACCCTATCAGCTAGGTAATCTGAATGGGTGCCAGGAAGCAGATGAAAACAGGAACATTCTGAGCCCTCATCAAGGGTGGTAAGTGCTCCATAAATGTTACAATACAGTATGTGCCGCCACCTTTGGCATGCTCCATAAATAATGTTTATTTCTTCAATGGGTTTAACAGATTTGTTTTACAGCATAGAAGCAACAAAGAAGAAGCTGTTCTGAAGACTGACTCCTGATATATTTCAATGCTCCAAGGTCTGGCAGTGCACCAACAACATCATTCCTCTGCAGCAGCACATTATATATGTGTGCGTAAGGAAATATAGGGCACATGTATGAAATAGCCTTTTTGCGGGTCCTTAATAGTGATTTTATGCGAATCGCTATTATGGACTTGCAAAATGCTATGTATGTAGGAATCGCAATATTAATAGTGATTCCTACATATTCCTTATTTGCGAATCGCAAATTGCGATCACAATTAAGGAATTCCTTTCCATTCATTCCTATGGGCCTAGAGGCCCATAGGAATGAATGGGAAGACATTCACAATTTGCGAGAACCCATTAGGTACTTGCAAAATGTGAATGCAATT
The DNA here is from genome assembly GCF_964261635.1 of Lissotriton helveticus. Lineage (NCBI taxonomy): Eukaryota > Metazoa > Chordata > Amphibia > Caudata > Salamandridae > Lissotriton > Lissotriton helveticus. Next base: position 426,454,034 of record NC_136063.1, read on the forward strand.
TCAAGGGTGCAAGGGTGTCAAAAGGTCACCCTATAGCACCCATGAAATATGTATGTGTGAACATGTGGCACACAAACATTCCCTAAGGGCATGTATGTGCGCCACATGGCACTTTGAAAAATACAAAAAAGTGCATTTTTCAAAGAGATCGCAAATTACAACCAACCTGAAGTTGGTGGTAATTTGTGATTTCTTAAGCCAAAATCACACAACTTGGGTGCTTCCTGCATTGCATTTAAGGAATCGCAATTTGAGATTCCTTAAATGCATTTGCAAAATAGGGTATCGCAAATTTTGTGATTCCTTATTTTGCAAGGGCCTTTTGGGATGATACAACCCAAAAGGCTTTTTCCTGTTTGCAAACAGGTTGATTCTGAGAATCGGCCCGGTTGCGAACGGGAAAAGGGCTTGATACATATGCCCCTGTGTCTTTCTCACTCAAGGAAGTTATCATAGTCGCATTTGCTTTCTCAGGCGATCCAGCCCTGAAAGTAGTTCATGTTGGGGGATTCCTGTATGGCAATATGTCCTTGCACAAGATTCACAGAGGAGGACTGAAGATGTTTTCAGGTTAGTATTAGTTAGTGATTGGTTTGAAATGGTCTTATTTGTTTTCAGTAAAGATCACTGGGCTAAATACGAATTAACAATTTACTTACCTTTGGTAAACCTTATCTGGTAGAGACTATCTAGCAGCAGATTCCCTACCTTAGAATTTCCGCAGGCGCCAGACTGGATCCAGAAGATTTTTCATGAGCAGTACCCCTGCACGCTGGTAGGTGGTGTCTACTGGTTTGACATCTGTCACCAGCATTGTCCGCTCCAGAAGTGACGCTGTGGTACTTATATAGGCACCAGCCAGGCATGCTGACGTCTGTTACTTTTCACAATGTTCCACGCCAGAAGCGCGGAGCCAGCAAGAACACTGATCAGTGGTGTGTCAAAACTAGGGCCATGAAATGAGTCATCCCTGTCTCTAGAAATCTGTTTGCAAAGTAAGGAAGAAGGGTGGGTCGGTATGGAATCTGCAGCTAGATATAGTCTTTACCAGATCAGGAGTTACCGTAGGTAAGTAACTTGTTCATCAGATAAGAGACTTCTAGCTGCAGATTCCTCACCTTAGAATAGATACCCAAGCAATACCATCCCCGGAGGAGGAGTCTGTGAACCAATTAAAAAAGAGAAAGTCCTGCAGGATTGAACAGGCAAAGTGCCCAATCCTGCGGACCTAACTGTCCAGAGCGTAATGTTTAGTGAACGTGTGCAGGGAAGTCCACTTTGCTACCTGGCAGATATCGAGGACCCGAACTATGCCTGCTAACGTAGTGGTGGGAACTTTAGCTCTGGAGTAGTGAGCCTGCAAACCTTCAGGAGATTGCTTATTGTCCAGTACGTAGCACATTTTGATGCAGAGCACGACCCATCTGGAGATGGTCCGCTTCGGTCTTTCTTTGCACCAACATACCCCACGAAGAGTTGGCTGTCCACCTGGAACTCTCGTGTGCAGTCAAGGTATAACGACAATACTCTTTTTGGGGCCAGACGATAAATTTGCTCCTCTTTCTTAGAGGGATATGGAGGAGCATAAAAGGCCAGAAAAGTCATGGATTGGCCTACATGAAAAGGGTGGTCACTTTGGGTAGAAAGGAAGCCCATACGCGAAGCACCCCTTTTGTCCTAATAGACTGAGAGGCAAGACGGCTTAGATAAAAAGGCCTGCAGCTCACTTACTTGGTGGGCAGATGCAATTACCACAAGGAAGGCTGTTTTTTACGGTAAGAATCCTGAGGGGACAATTGTGTAAGGCTCGAAAGGAGCGCATATCAAAAAAGTTAAAACCAAATAAAGGTCCTAATGAGGAACAATAAATGGTGAAGGAGGGAAGAGATGAGTAAGGCTCTTGAGGAACCTATGTTCAATAGGGGACTTGAACAAAAAAGGTTGATCAGCCAACCGCATGAAGGCAGAAATGGCAGAAAGATAGCCCTTAAGAGTGCCCCGAGCAAAGCCCTGCTGGGCAAGGGAAAGAATGAAAAGCAAAACCTCAGGAAGAGAGGCAGAAAGGGGATCAACAGATTTTTCTGCACACCATGCCACAAATTATTTCGAAAGGCAGGTGTACACAGTCTTGGTGGAAGGACACCTGGCTGCCAAGATGACATTACAAACTTGTGGAGGAAAGTCGAAAGCTGCCAACTATCGCCAATCAATCTCCACACAAGAAGGCGGGCAGTGAACAGGTTCAGGTGGAGAACATTTCCTGTTGCTGAGACAGAAGATCTTACTGGAGGGGCAGCCTGATCAGAGAATCAATGGCCATGCTTAGAAGCTTGTGATACCAGACTCTCTGTGCCCAAGCCGGAGCCACGAGGATGGCTTGGGCCTGGTCATTGTTTTTTTTTTTAAACTCTTTTTTATTATAATCCGCTACATCAAGGCAAAGTTCTTCCATTTGGTACTTATAAATATTAAAAACCAGCATTACACAGTTTCGGTACATTATTATGGCAATACACAATACATTAGGATCAAGCCCGTTACCGCATCTGTCACCTGCATCTTTCTTCCTAAGGGCCATCCTCCAGTCCTTCATCCATCTGGTCCTGCGGAGGTTCACAGATGTTGCCCCTGAATGCGTTCCATGCCCCCCAGATCTTGCTCCATTTCTTGGGACAGCCACAATTAGTAAACAATGTTTTTTCTGTTACCATTGCCATGTCCATGTCATTACACCATGCGGTGAGTGTCGGTACCTCTGCCGCACCCCATTTCTGCGCTATATTGCGTTTAGCAACCATGAACCCTAGAGTGGCCCAGTCTTGCATAGGATGAGTAAGGTCATTTGGCTCCCATATATTTAACAAACATCTTTTGGGCTCGGGCAGTAGTGACACCTTCCCCACTTGTGATACTGTTCTCAACACCTGTACCCAGTAGTTCATGATCTTCGAGCACTGCCTTAAAGTATGGTAAAACGTCCCCTCCTCCCCGCATCTTTGTAGGCAGTATGGATTAGGTGCTCTACCTATTGTGTGCATGATACATCTAGTAAAATAGACTCAGTGTAATATTTTGAGTTGCACCAGCCTAAGACGTGAGGGTATACCCACCTCCCTTGGTGAGGCAAGCGCCTCCTGCCAGTCCGAGTCCAACATTACCAACGTCGCGGGACCACTTCCCTCTGAGCGCCGTCGTTGGGTCTGGGAGGTTATTAATTAACTTCCGATAAGTAAATGAAGTAGCCCGCTTGGGCATGTACTCTGTTAGCAACCTGTCCTCGAGAGGCGAGGCTTCCTGGACTTCAGTACCTGGTGGCAGGGCCGCTGTCAATGCATGTTTTATGTGTGTATATCTAAACAGTTCAGTGGGTGCTACCTCATAATGCGGCTGGAGGCGCTCAAATGTCATTACCGCTCCCTTGTACAAAATGTCCCCCACCGTGGAGATACCAATTGCATCCCACCTGTCAAAGCCTTTGCTGTTCCTAAGCCGACCCAACTGCGTCGCGTCCCACAGGGGGGTAAGTTGAGTTATAATCCCCTGCCAACCCAGTTTAACCTGCGCCGCATGTCATAGTGCTACTGTCTGCTTCGTGGGTCCAATGAGAGCTTTGGCTCGCTTCTTGTCATAAAGTGGAGACAACATATTATCTGCACCCAGAACCACCCTGTCTGCCCTAAACGCTGGTTCTACTTGAGGAGTGTGTATCCATTGATTGATCACCTTTAACTGAGCCGTTGAATGGTAAAGCTGTATGTTTGGGAGCACTATCCCTCTGTCATACCAGCTGCGGACCAGTTTAGCCTGAGCAATGCGTGCAGTTCTGTGTCCCCAAAGCAGGTTGGAGACCTGAGCCTCTATTGCCTTAAAGTAACCCATGGGTACCGGGAACGGCGTGTTTTCCAGCACGTATATAAAACGAGGCAGTGCCATCATTTTAAACTGCGCCGCCTTCCCTAATAGTGTAAGCGGTAAATCCCCCCAGTGTGTTGTGTCACTTCGAAGGCGCTCCAGCGGGGGCAGTAAATTATACTTATAGAAGTCATCAGAATTGGTTGTAATATGGATAAATATTTCAACCTGTCATCCGCAATCATGAGTGGACAATCTTTGGGGAGTTGTGGCGGTGTGCCGTGCAGTACGTACAGTATAGATTTGGACCAGTTTATGGTATAACCGGACGCCCGTCCGAAGAGTTCACAGACATTCAAAAGTACCAGTCTAGAGCACTTGGGAGATGTCATATAGCAGGACATCGTCCGCGTATAACGAGATGCGGTCTTCCCATTCTGGTGTCCTCCTGAATCTCCGTATCATTGGTTCCCAACGAATCCATGCCGCTAATGGCTCAATTACCAGTGCGAAAAGCAATGGGGACAGGGGACAGCCCTGACGGGTGCCCCGTGCCAAGGGAAAATCCTCAGAGATGTGTCCATTAACTGTCACGTGAGCCACGGGTTTGGTGTGGAGCAGATGGACCCATGCGCAGAATTTAGGGCCGAAGCCCAGATGACGAAGCACTGCAAACAGAAACGGCCATTCTACCATATCAAATGCCATTTTCGCGTCCAATGAGAGTATCACTGCTGGCTCCCTGAGATACGGGATGCGTGCCATCACTCCGTGTAGACGCCTCAAATTTAGGGCCGTATTCCTACCTGGCATGAAGCCCGACTGGTCCTGATGTATCAGGGTTGCAAGGTGTGGTGTTAATCGCTAGCAGTTTTGCAAGAATTTTGGCCTCCGCATTAATTAACGAAATTGGGCGATAAGAGTTGCAGTCGTCGGCAGGCATACCCGGTTTGTGTATTGCAACTATCGTAGACATTCTCTGGTCCAATGGTAATTCCCCCATCTGTAGGCAGTCGTTATACATACCGGTCATTCTTGATATTGTTGCGAACTCTGGGTACGAGTGGCATGGGCACAAAGGCATACAGGAGACATGAGCGCCACTTGAGATGAAAAGCGTCTCTGAGCAAGCGCCACCATGGAAACTCCAGCTTTCAAAACTGCTGACTTGCGAGTCCTCGGCGGTAGTGAACAGCTCTAACCAAGGCTCTCCTCACTGCAGAAAGAGACCTTGCACCACCTCCGGATGGAGATGCCATTCGTGATCTGCTAGCCATCATCGACTGAGTTTGTCCGCTCTGGCATTCGGAGACCTCTCAGATGTTGAACCACCAGCCATGTCCAGAGAAGCTGCGTCGCTTAAAAAGGGTCCATGACCCCACCTAGCCATGTTAGCTGCAGTACAATATGGCGGTGGTGCTGTCTGTGAACACTTATATCAGCCTTCCCTTGATGGAAGGTAGAAAGGCTTTCAATGGCAGTCGGATCACCTTGAGCTTTAGCATGTTGATGTGGAGTCTGGATTCCGCCAGAGCCCTCTGATCTCCACCTCTCCCAGATGGCCGCCCAACCCAGGAATGATGCCTCTATCTCTACTGTGACATTTGGTTGGGAAAGGGAGAGGGGTCTGCCTCTGACCTAATCGCGGTTCATTAGCCACCACTACAGATCATTCACAGTTCTCTTCAAGATATGGAGCAGGTTGGAGAGATTTCCTTGATGCTGCACCCACTGGAACGTCAGGTCCCACTGCAGAGCCTGCATATGACATTTGGCATCTGTCACCAGCAGGATGCAGGAGGCCATGAGGCCCAGCAGCCTCAGAGTCATTATCACCAAAACCCAGGATGGAGGCTGAAATATCAGCATCATAGTTTCAATATCCTGGACACACAGCTCGGAAGGATAAGCCTTAAGCTGCACTGTGTCCAGAACAGTCCTGATGAAAGGGAGGGTCTGAGAGGGAGTCTGGTGTGATTTCGGCACATGATAGTAAACCCCAGCAAGTGAACGTTCACCGTAGTCTGGAGGTGGGTGCTGACAGCCTGAGGTGAGCCCACTAATCTGTAGAAACTGCACGTTTGTGGACAGCATAAACTGTGGGTTGGTGTCAGACTGGGTCTGTGCACCCCCACAGGATATGTTAGCCCATAGACCAGCGAGCTCACAGTACCACCATAAGCCCCCCTAACCTAGACAGGGAGTGAACAGTTCCGACAACCACTGAACACGACAACCCTGTTCCTTCAGGAACCGAGGTGGCTAACCTAGGACATTTCACCCACACACTTGTGCCCTCTTTTGCTCTGAGAAATATACAAAGAACACAGAGGGGCATTTACAATATTTATTGAACCAAAATGAGTCTTGAATAGAATATATGTGCTGTAATGACTAATAGACAGAAGCAGATGAAAGTTATAACGAGCATCAGGACAGTGAACAGAACAAAAAGTTCCACCATCGTGCTGAAACAACATATATATGAAAGTATATAATATAACAATCCTGCGTACTCCTACAATGTAGACCCTAACTTACTTGTCTAGGGTGCATGTGTATGTTCTGCCAAGAATCCCCTTATCCAACCCCATTACCAGGTTGGTAAGAATGTAGGACCCCCGTCTTGGTCATGAGCTGGGCACCCCTCACAGAGATATCAGTCAACTGCTGGGTGAAAGCTCCAGCATGAAGAGACCTTTCGATATCAGCAGAGTGCCTCCTCTGACTATACTTGGAAACTGATATTTATTTATGGAAAAAGGTATTCTTGCCTTGGGCCGAGATTGTGATCAGGCTGCCTTTGTTTGTACATTACAGATAGCTGTGTCGCCAAATGGACACAAATAAACACAATTGCACAACATGTATGTAGGCCCTGTACATAATGTCAAAGCAATATGATAGTGTTCATGCGAAGTTGATTTGTGTAAGCAAGTCGTTGTTTCTAGGAAACTAACCCAAAGTGTCACGAATGCAATTGTGTGTCAAAAGTCGATGTGAAAAGTGAAGGCACTTTTAGGAAAGATCCACATTCATGTAAAAATGACAACTTTTCCTACTAGGCCTAACTGGGACACATGACACTGCCTTCAGCAGCCAGTCATCGAGGTAGAGGAAGACTGGCCCCCCTGACCTCCGCAGAAGAGCTGCAAACACTGGCCATCACCTTGGTGAACCCCCGAGGGGAGCTGGTAAGGCCAAAGGGGAGCATGGTCAGATGAAAGTGCGTGTGAACCTCCGTAATCCGCAGATAGTGCTGATAGGCAGGCAGTACAAGAATATGAAAATAGGTGCCCTACAAGTCCAACGCTACCATCCAGTCTCCTGGATCCAGGGCAGACGAGACTTGAGCCAACATGAGCATTTTGAATTTCTCCTTCTTGAGGAAGCGATTAAGAGTTCGGCAATTACGGATCGGACGAATGCCCCTGTCCTTTTTGGGAATCGTAAAGCAGTGGGAATAACAACCACAGCCTATTTCTAGCAACAGAACTTTATCTATGGCTCCCTTGGCCAAGAGAGCCATGATCTCCTCGTGTAGAAGGGAAAGCTGATTCTCCATCAGCCAGTCATGAGATAATGGCATGGCTGCCAGGGTAGTCTTCAATGAGAGGGAGTTGTCTCTTCTGACAATCTGCAAAACCCACCTGTCCGATTTTCTGGACTGACAGTGGGGCAGGTAATGGAGGATCCTGCTGCCAACTGGGTGTCCATGGTGGTGAAGGGGCAGACTAGGAGGGTTTGAGGTTGTAGCAGCAGAGGGGATGGCAAATTGACCAGACCGCTGGGCACCTGACCCATGAGGCCTGTGGGTACCGCACCCTCAGCCACCCAGAAGCTGGGGAGCCTGCGTGGCTGGGTGGGAATCGGTACAGCTGGAAGTACTTTCCTTAGCCATGAAAGGAGTAAAATGCAGATTGAGGTGGATGTGGGGCAGCAGAGAGGCCTAAAGACCTGGCAGTAGCACAAGAATCCTTAAGGAGCTTGGGCGCCAAATTTGCCTGGTCTCTCCGAAGAGACAGGAGCCATCGAAGGGCTTGGACATCCCCCAAAAATTCAGTCATCCTCAGCCAGGCATGGTCCTAAGGGCCACTGTTGTGGAAACCGTTCTGCCTGGCAAGTCGGTCGTGTCAGCCCACATCGAATAGTGAACTTTGCCAAGTCCTCTCGCTTCGGTGACAGCCTGTGAGATAGAGCCCAGGACTCCTCCGGGATCTGTGGCAGCACTTGCGCAACCATATCCCACAAAGTGTGGGAATAACAGCCAAAAAAGCATGTGGTGTTCACAGACTACAATGCAAAGCTAAAATGAGTACAGTCTCTTGGATTCCCTATCTGGGGAGAGGTAGGAAAAGTACCGTGGGAGGTGGAGGCTTGGGCCACCAAGCTATCAGGAGTAGGATGTTGCGTGAGAAGTTTGGGTCCCCAGGTGTGGGGCGATGGCAGCAGGCAATCAACCTATTCACAGGAGCCCCTTTTTTGGGTTTGGACCAGGTATCCAACACGACATCAGTGAGGGCCGAATAAGGGCTCCAACTTAGAAACTCCCAGTTGCAGCACCTCAGTCATGAGATTAGCCTTGACTGCCACTGTGGGTAGCTGAAGGTCAAGGACCTCAGCCACCCTCTGCACCACCATTGCCTTCTCAGTAGCCACGGAAGGGGAGAAAGCAGACCAGCATCTGGAGACTTATCCAGACCGCTGGCTTCACCCAGGTCCTCACACCAGTCCACACTCTGTTCTTCCTCATAGGGCTGATATTCTAAAGGGTCCAGTGACCCCACCCAGTATTCCCCGAGGCCTAGCTGATAAAAATACGTCTTAGGCTCCGGATCAAGGAGGCAAGGCTCCCGCAAGCGTCAAAGTCGGGCGACATCCCTCCGGCTCCATGTCAGAGGCGGGGGTGACATTGGGAATGGTGCTGGAAGTATCAGCATCACAACAAGCGCTCGGAAAGGTTGAGATGGCATGGCTGGCATCGGTCTGCATCCAGGAATGGAACTCTGGGGCCCGCCGTGGCCAGAGCCACTGGTGCAAAACCTTCTGAACCTAAAGGTGCGTCAACTTGGTCGGACCACACTATTACATGCCTTCATAGAACTCCTTCAGTTGGGTGGGGGTCGCTCTCATCTTCGGAAATTCCGGGAGGCATGGAGGTGACCCATGTGCAGGGTCGAGGGAATGAGGCCTAGAACAACTAGGCTGCCTCCTCTCCTTAGCCGGCATACGGACGGAGAGAAGTCGAAGAACGCTCCGACTTATTGCTCTTCCTTTTGTACCTCCTACCCAAGTGTCCCGAGGACTTCGAATGGCACAAGGAAGACTTTGGGCCCCACAAAGGATCCCGAGAACTTCCCCTCAACTGGGATCTCAACTTCCACAGAGTCGCATGCTGGGCAATTGCAGCTTCAGGGATTGCTCTCTCAAAGCCTTGGAGCCATGGCCCGGCAATCGGGACATGCCTTCGCGTTGTGTCGTGCTCCAGAACGCACAGACAAACGAGGTGCGTGTCTGTCACCGACATCGGTCGGTGACAGGCCCGCAGAGCTTAAAATCTGACTTGCGCAAAGACACCCTCGACACACTCAAAAATAGTCTACAAAACGTCAAAAAAAGGCTGTCAAAAATGGCAAAGGGTAGCTCTTCTCCAGATCAGACCTGGCTGGTGCAGAAAAAAGAACTAATGTCAGCACGCCTATATAGGGACCGCAATGTCATTTTCGATGCGGACGACAGAGCCGATTGACACCATCAACCGACACAGGGGTAACTGCTCACGAAAAATCTTCCGGATCCACTCTGACCCTTAGGGTAATTCTAAGGTTAGGAATCTGAGGCTAGAAGTCTCGATCAGATAGCTGTGTTAGCAGTAGTTGGCTTTGTGTTCGCTAATCAGAACTATGTAGTATTTCCTTGATCTGTGAGAGGTTCTAGGGACTCTTGAAAAGTAGCGGGTTGTATTATTGTTTCTTTATAATTAGCTATTTGCTAGGATTGTTGCATTTTTATGTCAGATCATAATAAAGTGCACCTCCTCACCTGTGGGCTGTTCAGAATGTTAAATGAATTAGGCGATGAGTGAGGCATATACTACTAAATGTGGAGCTCACAAGTGAGTAATTTTCTTGAAGTCACCAAGGAAGCTGTACCACCACGGAGGTCTTCTGCAAGATCAATTTTGCGGCACACAGGGTAGTAGATAATAAGGCAGTCCTTACGTAAGAAAGGACATAATTTTGTCACAGTCCCATATTTTTTTCTGCCAGTGTTCAACAGTGTACCATTCATGTCCCTTTTTCTATAAACTTGTACTGTGTATTGAATGCATCAACGGCATGCATGGAAGTTAAATGTCAGATGTGGGCTGAAGCATGTATGTATACCACCCATACAGATTGTGTTCATGATGGGCTGCAGTTTTAATGCACTGCAGTGGCACATTGGAAGAAAAAATGCCTGTATCAGCTAGAAAAAACTATTCATAAACATATAATATATAAAAATGTGCCAATATTACATAATGGGACTAGTGTGTCATTGCAGTGAACACTTGTCAGCAACTTGTTTTCACCGTGCAGGTAAATCTGCATTTCCTAGGAACAGGTCTAGATGTGATTAAAATCATTATTTTATTTCCATAGCTAGGAAAACGCTGGAACAATGATTAAAATAAATTGTTCACTTAGTTTCAAAAAGCTAATTCAATAGTAAAAGATTTTTTTTTTCAAACTCATTTTTATTGAACATGCTCTTCACATAGCACAAGATATAGCAATATACACATCCTGTTGGAAGTTTGGGGGAGGGGGCCAGACAGGGGGGAAACCAGAGACTTAGCCCAGTTACTTCTGTAACTATAGTAGCTACTAAACAAGTCAAATATGTGCAAGATGTGGGCTAACGAAAAGTACAGTCCGGACACATATAACAGTATATTGTCGGCATATAGAGAGATCCGCTGCTCCCATCTGCCCTTCGATGGGATCCCCCACACAAGTGGGTCAGTCCTGATCCAGGCCGCTAGGGACTCCAGTGCTAGGACAAAGATCAAAGGCAACAGCAGGCAACCTTGTTGGGTGCCCAGTCTTAATGGAAAGGATCTATATAATACACCATTCACCCCTACTGTTTTCATTGGGGCCTGATATATCCGTCTAATGCACTCTCAGAACTTAGGGCCGAGGCCCAGTCTAGCCAGGATGGCAAAAAAGTATGGTAATTCTATACTATCAAGTGTCATCGAGGCGTCTAATGCCAACAGAGCGGACTGTGGCGTCTGCAGTAAACCAGTCAAATGCAGGACCCCATATAGCCTCCGCACATTGTGACAGGTGTTTCTCTGTGACATAAAACTGGATTGTTCTATATGAATAACTGAGGAGAGGGCCGGCGTCAGTCTAGTCACCAAGATCTTGGCTAAGACCTTCGCCTCCCCGTTGAACAGCGAGATCGGTCTATATGAATTGCATTCCTTAGGAGGCTAGCCCACCTTATGGATTACCACTATGGTGGCCATGCGCTGGTCCTCCGGTAGGCGTACCCGCTCTTTAGCTGCCTTAAACAACTCGAACATCGGAGAGGTCCCATTCTCAGACATACTTTCAAAAAGTTCCACTGGCAGCCCATTCGGCCCTACCACCTTCCCAGATTGCAGGGCCCTAATGGCTGCTCCCACCTCCTTTATTTATTTATTTGCAGGTTTGTATCGCGCTGGCTTCGACTCCCGGAGAAGTATCTCCGCGCCTCTCCTTGATCGTAAGGCCCCCCTCCAAGCCCTCCGCCACCCCACTAGGGAGAGTTTGCAGGGAGAAGTCTCTTAGAAACTCGTAAAAGACAATTTTAGATCACGTTTGAAGAAAAGTTACTGTAAGAATGTGTACAGTGTGCTGCCTGACAGAAAACTGTTAAGAACTGTTTTCCTCTCATTCCTGCTCCAATGCAGATCCACATCTGTCTGCTAAAGGCCTTGCTCCAGGAGAACCATGGATTGGCCTATGGGTGCAGGATAGCAGGGGTGATATCAACAAGTGGTGACCTAGTAGGCATTAGCCATCTGGGAGGGGGGTAGAAACATTTGGCAGAATACACAACAGCATCAAGGAGGCTGGCAGGAACTGTTGCTGTTCATTCCCAAGGTCCTTCCAGACTTTCTGTCTCAAACATCGTTAGGGGTGAAGCCAGTCTAGATTCTTGCAGAGGGACACCTTCTCTCCATAAAGAAGTGGCAAGGGGAAGGTCCAGATCGCCCTCAAGTGCAAAATGGCAGGTGTCACCTTTCTTAAGGGTCGTGGAAAGTATTACAGTAAACTAAGAAAACAAGCATTTGCAATGCAATAGGTCTCGGGTTAATTAAGTTTGAGCTATTGGCATTGCTAAATATTGCAACACCAACTGTAATATTCCATGCAGCACAAGAGCAGTGATGAATGTGTGAACAGGTGCCCGTGTTTGCCCGTGCATGTGTGTGTGTGACACATTGTGCACGGATCCATGTGTGCGCGTTTGGATGTGTGTGTTGGCTTGAGAGCGTGTATGCCTCGTGTGTGCATGGATCCACGTGGCATATCTAAACAAACTTTTACGTGTTTCTGTGTGGCATTGAGTGTGCGTTTTTATGTAGCCAAATGGAACCATGTGCAAATGTGTGGGCTGCGTGAGTGCCTATATATGTGTGTATGCATCTTTGGGCTTATATTTGTGTTTGCTTGTGTACTTGCATGGCAATATAGAAATGTGTTATTGTGTAGGTGCGTGCATGTGTGTGCGGTCTTATATGTGCCCTGGTGTATTTGCATGTCTGTGCTTTTATGTGCGTGGGTTTCGATGTGCGTGCTTATATGTGCCCTGGTGTATTTGCGTTTCTGCATGTATGTGCTTGTGCTTCGATGTGTGCGTGCTTATATGTGCCCTGGTGTATTTGCGTGTCTGTGCTTTTATGTGCTTGTGTTTTGATGTGTGCATGTGTCTTCATGCTTATATGTGCCCTGGTGTATTTGCGTGTCTGTGCTTTTATGTGCTTGTGTTTCGATGTGTGCATGTGTGTTCATGCTTATATGTGCCCTGGTGTATTTGCGTGTCTGTGCTTTTATGTGCTTGTGTTTCGATGTGTGCATGTGTGTTCATGCTTATATGTGCCCTGCTGTATTTACGGGTCTGTGTTTCAATGTGTGTGTGGGATTTTGTACACGGCTGTACCAGAGCAATGGCATTAACTAAAGACATCTTGCTTTTTTACAACGGTTTCTACTGGGGAGACAAAATAACAATATGTGGGTAGTCTCAGAATGTCTATATATATATATATATATATATATATATATATATCTGCACAACCGCTTACCCCCCCCCCCCCCCCCTCAAAACTGGCCTTTGCTTTCAAAGGTCGGGTGAATGCATTGAAGCCGCAGTGATTTGCATGCCCTGCCTTGTAACTCGCTCTGCCCAAAACAAACGTGCCGAGAGCCTGAACTTTCAGTTTAGCAGATACAAACCGTTTTGTCACACCACCTTGTCAACAGAGCGTCGATCCATGCCCCCCAGACTCCCTCCCTCCCACGGCGTGAGAATGTGCCGACGCTATCAGGGGCCGGCACCATCGTCTGCCTTGCTCGTCACTAATCTGCAAAAGGTCAATATTTAGCAGGCCTACATCTCAGCACAAGGCGGAGGAAATGAAAGTTTGGTGGGATCTCGTGCTGAGAGACGCGCAGCTTTGTGTAAGAAAGGAGTTGATGTTCACTGATGTAATGTTAGATAATGTCAGATTTGCCTTTCATGCATCTGAAACAAATTCTCACTCTACAGCCTAATGGCAAATTAGCAGTTGTGCTCTTAAGAGCCACAATGTTTAGTTTCTTCGTTTGCAGTTGTGTCTTAACTTCTGATTGAATATGCTACTTACCAGTATGCATCTGTTCTTGGCATGTAGGGCTGCTAACATTCATATCTTAGCATTAGATCGCCGCCTAGTGTTGGGCTCGGATGATTGCACATTGTTGTCCTGGAAGAGTCTTCGAAGTATCCTGAGATAGGTGGCTCCTCCCCTGGACTACAGTGCGCATGGGCATCGGCTCCATCCCCAGATTGTTTTTCGCCATTGTGGCAGGAGATGGAGTGAAAGTGTAAAGGATGTCCATGCTAATGAAATAAATACAATAGTATATCTGCAGCTGCGACAGGCACCGGGGAGGAGGGCGGGCGATATGAATGTTAGCAGCCCTACATGCCAAGAACAGATGCATACTGGTAAGTAGCATATTCAGTTCGAGGCATGTGGGCTGCTAAATTCATATCTTAGCATAGAATACATAGCAGTCCCTCCATCAGCGGCGGTTGCCCGTGCCAGCTGCAGAAACCTGAAAAAGTGTTTTGAGAACAGCCTGTCCTACAGCTGCTTGCTGCTTGGAATGCACATCAACACAGTAGTGTTTTGTGAAGGTATGTGGTGTGACCCACGTGGCTGCTCTGCAAATATCCTCTAAAGGAATGTTCCCTAGGAAAGCCATGGATGCCCCCAGTTTGCGTGTGGAGTGCGCTCTGGGGGGTATTGTTAAAGTGCGCTTGGCTTTTTGATAACATATCTGGATGCACTTAACAATCCACCTGGCTATCCCTGCTTTGGAAATTGGGTTGCCTTTGTGTTGTGGTGCGAAGGCAACAAAGAGTTGTTTTGTCTTTCTAAAGGGTTGTGTCCTGTCTATGTAGTACATCAACGCCCTCCGTACATCTAAGGTATGGAGCATTCTTTCCGCCACCGTTTGCGGGTTTTGAAAGAATGCTGGTAAGTCGATAGTTTGGTTAAGATGAAACTGTGACACCACCTTAGGGAGGAATTTTGGGTTAGTGCGTAGCACTACCCTATTCGGGTGAATTTGAATGAACGGCTCTTGTATGGTGAGCGCTTGCAACTCACTGACACGCCTCAGAGACGTAATAGCTATCAGAAAGGCCACTTTCCACGTAAGGAATTGGAGCTCACACGAGTGTAGTGGCTCAAATGGTGGCCCCATCAGTCTGGTGAGAACGACGTTGAGGTTCCACACCGGAGCTGGTGGAGTTCTTGGGGGAATGACTCTCTTCAGACCTTCAAGGAAGGCTTTAATGGCGGGCACTCTGAAGACAGAGAGGTGCTGCCTGTTCTGAAGATAAGCCGCTATGGCTGAGAGATGTATCCGAATGGAAGTGTACGCCAGATTGCACTTGTAGAGATGTAACAGATAGCAGATGATGTTGGGAATAGATGCATCTAGCGGGTTGATGTCATTGGACGTACAATAGATGACAAAACGCTTCCACTTAGCAGCATAGCATGCTCTAGTAGTAGGTTTCCTCGCCTCCTTGATGATACTCATGCATTCTGGAGGTAGGTTAAGGTATCCAAACTCTAGGACTTCAGGAGCCAGATCGCCAGGTTGAGCTGTCGTGGATCTGGATGCTGAATGTCTCCATGGTTCTGCGTCAAAAGACTGGGTGTGAGGCGCAGTCTTTGATGCGGCACCACTGAGAGTTCGAGGAACGTGGTGTACCAAGCCTGACGTGCCCACGTTGGAGCAACCAGGACGAGAGTCATGGAGTGCTGCCTTAGCTTTCTTGCGACCAGCGGTATTAGAGGGGCTGGCGGAAAAGCGTATGCAAATTTGCCTGACCAGTTCATCCATATCGCATTCCCCTGCGACTGTGGGTGAGGGAACCTGGCGGCAAAGAGTCGGCATTTTGCGTTCTCCTTTGTTGCGAACAGGTCTATCTCCGGATGACCCCACTGCTGGAAGTACGGGTGGAGAACAGAAGAGTGTATCTCCCACTCGTGCATCTGATGGCTGTATCTGCTGAGCAGATCCGCCATCTGATTGTCCTTGCCCGGGAGGTGTTCTGCCATGAGGAAAATGTTCCTCTGAATGGCCCACTTCCACATGCTCTGAGCTAGATGAGACAGCTGTGGCGAGTGGGTGCCCCCCTGTTTCTGAATGTAGTACATCGCGGTCATGTTGTCCGTCCGGACTAGCACGACCTTGTTGCTCAGATGTACAATGAAGGACTTGAGCGCCATGAAGATTGCCATCAGTTCCAGATAGTTGATGTGCATCTTCTGTTGCTGCGTCGTCCATAGTCCCTGCACCGTGTAAGTGAGCACATGTGCTCCCCATCCCTGGAGGGATGCGTCCGTCGTCAGGACAATCTGCGGCACGGGCTCTTGGAACAGTCGGCCCTTGCAAAGGTTGTGTGGAGTCCACCAATGCAGAGAGTCGAATGCCCGACTGGTAACCAACACTAGGTCTGTCAATTGCCCACGAGCCTGTGTCCACTGATTCGCTAAGCACTCCTGGAGCGGGCGCATATGTAACCGTGCGTGAGGGACTATGAAGATGCAGGAGGCCATCATGCCTATCAACTGCATGAACACTCTCGCTGGCAGGGAGTGTCTCGGTCGGAATCGTTGGATCAGTGACTGAATGCTGTCGATTCTGACTTGGTTTGGCTGAGCCATGGCTGTCAGGGTGTTGATCGTAGCACCCAGGAACTGCCGGACATGTGCCGGCTGAAGATGGGATTTTGGGTAATTTAGGGAGAAACCCAGATCGTGAAGAAGGTGAATTGTAGTCGACATGTCTGCGGCGCACTGTTGCTCTGACTTGGCTTGTACGAGCCAGTCGTCTAGGTAGGGGTAGACATGGATATTCTGCCTCCTGAGGTGCGCCGCCACTGTCGCTAGACACTTGGTGAACACCCTCGGGGCCGTAGTGACTCCGAAGGGTAGGACCTTGAACTGGTAGTGCCTGCCTTGAATAGTGAATCTTAGGTATTTCCTGTGAGACGGGTGTAGTGGAATGTGGAAATAAGCATCCTTGAGATCTAAGGTCGCTAAGAAGTCTCCCTGGTTTAGCAAGGGAAGAATCTGCTGCAGTGTAAGCATATGGAAATGCTCTGACAGTATGTACAGGTTGAGGGGACGTAGATCGAGAATGGGCCTGAGAGAACCGTCCTTCTTTGGAATAAGGAAGTACAGGGAGTATACCCCTGTGCCTTCCTCCCCCACCGGCACGAGCTCGATTGCGCCTTTTTGCAGCATCGCCACTACTTCCTGCTGCAATAAGTGCAAATGCTCTGCGGACATAGGCCTTTGCCTCGGTGGGATGTTGGGTGGAGTGGATTTCAGCTCTAGGCAATAACCATTTTGGATCAGTTGACGCACCCACCTGTCTGTGGTGATGTTTCTCCAGACGGGCAGGAACTGCTGCAGTCTCCCCCCGACAGGTGTTAGGTGGTCGGGGGGCAGTGACAGAAAGTCACTGTTTGCTTGGAGTCGAGGTGCGGGAGCTGTTGTTTCCTCTGCCGCGACCTCTGTTGCTGTTATTCCTATAACCTCCCTTGTTCTGCTTAGTGAACGAGGATTGCGCCCCACCTTTGGAGAACTGGGATTGTTGACCCATCTGTCCTCTGGTGACTCCACGTGCACCTGAGCGACGAAAATTGCTGCCACGAAACTGTTGGGACTGCAAGGCCCCCATAGACTTAGCAGTTTCCGTGTCCTTCTTTATCTTCTCTAGGGTGGTGTCAACATCCGGACCAAACAGACTATCAGGATTGACGGGCTGATTCAGGATTGTAGTCTGAATATCCTGCTTGAACCCTGAGATGCGGAGCCAGGCTTGTCTTCTCAGCATAACGCTAGTGTTGATAGCCCTAGCAGCTGTGTCCGCAGCGTCAAGTGCACACTTGATGGCTGCGTTTGATATTAGCTTTCCTTCCTCAATAAGCATCTTGGTGCCTTCTTGGAACTGTGGGGGCAGGTGTTGTATAACCTGTTCTAGGGTGTCGTAGTGCGCCCTATCATAACGCGCCAGGAGCGCCTGTGTATTTGCGATGCGCCAAAAGTTAGCCGCCTGTGCAGCCACTCTCTTGCCTCCTGCCTCAAGCACTTTGGACTCTTTATCCGGGGGAGGAGCTTCACCCGTTGTCTGGGAGTTGGCACGTTTCCTGGCATTGGCAACCACAAGAGAGTCCAGTGGCAATTGTCCCCGGATGTAGACGGGGTCCGCAGGAGCAGGCCTGTACTTCTTTTCAATGCGAGGGTTGACCACTCTAGCCCTCGTAGGCTCCTTAAAAATGTCTCCAGCATGTTTGAGAACACCTTTCAGCATAGGAAGTGTCTTTACTGTCCTTTCAGATATGGCAAAGGTGTCAAAAAGGAAGTCTTCCTCAACCGGGTCGGCATGCATGTCCACATCATGATTGGCCGCCGCCCGTTCAATTAGTGCATGAAATCCTGCTGAGTCCTCAGTCGGGGATGCACGTGGATTAAAGGTCTGCGGGTCTTGGCCCGCACCTTGGGTGTTCTGGTCACCAGTGTCGTCGTATGAATCTGGTTGGACATCAGGTTCATCGATGGGGAAATTGTACTGTTCATCCTCATCATCTTCCTCACCCACAGAGTGTTCTGGGGAGGGAGTAGGGCTCCGTCTAGGAGGAGGCTGAATCGGTTCCGTGAGGCCTAAGGCGTCAAGGGGCACCCTCTTCTTCTTCAACGGGATGACGTAGGGGTCCACCGGCTCCGAAGTGATCTTCCGTTTATAGAGTGTCAGCTTGCCAGTGGCAGCATCGATGAAATGCTCTGAATCGTCTTCCGATTCGAGTACACGACGTGGAAGAGGGTCAGGCAGCGAGGAACCCTGTTTCGGAGCCGATTTCGTCGAAAACGCTTTCGGCGCCTCCTTAGGTGGCAAGAGAAAAAGGAGTTTCCCAGAAGGCTTAGCCGGAGCGTCCTTTTGCGTCTGCGGTGATGGCATCGGAGCCGATGGAGCAAAGGCTTTCTCCCTGATTCTCTGCAGTGACTCCGCAATGGGGGACGGTACACTGCCAGTGGGTTTCGTCGCCGACAAGGATGCTTTGAGCGGTCCCTCGGATCCGACGTCCTCGCGGGCCTTGTGCGGTTTGGGCGCGGAAACCTTCTTCGGCTCCTCCGAATCTTGAGGCCGGGGCGCAGACTTCTTGGGCGTAGCCTCTTTGGAGCCGACCTTGGCGGGCTTGGACGGCGTCGGAGCCGCTGATCCGTGCCGACCATCTTTCTTGGGGGCCCCTTCCTCGGGCGTCGGCTTCGATTTCGGAGCATCGGAATCGATAGACTTCCTCGGCTTCTGCGGACCGGAGGTCGACGGAGCCGACGGGGTGACGGGCACCGACTTCTTCACAGGCACGGCAGCCATCTTAGGGACACTCGAGTCCTTTGGTTTCAGTTTCGATTTCGGGTCGGCCATTTTAGGTGTTGACGACCCCGACGGTTTCAGTTTCGGTTTCGAAACATCGCGCCCAGCAAGTGAGTCCGTAGCCGGGCCCGAAGGCGGGGCTGTGGCTTGCGGCAACGGGTCCAGGGTAAGGCCGACAGGCGATCCCGTGTCCCGGTCGGTATCCTCGAAACTTTCGGGGCAGAGCTCGTCCGCAGAGCTGTCCGCCGCGGCCCCATAAATCTCATCGTCGTCTCCTACCTCTTCGACGTATTCGAGGACCTGACCCGCGACTCCGTCGTCGTCTCCCGGATCCGCCTCGACCTCCGCCTGTGACGGGGAGATTTGTAGAAGGTGACCCTGGACCTCTTCTTCCTGGTCGCCGAAGATGTTCTCCGGATCTGGGGCCGCTTGCCTAGCTTCCAAGCGCACCGCGCGCCGAAGCTTGAGAGTTTTCTTGGAGCGGAACTGTGCACAAGCCTTGCACTTCCCGTCGTCGTGGTCCGGTGAAAGGCACTTGTTACACACAGGGTGTAGATCGATGTGTGGGTACTTGGACCCACAGAGCGGGCAGTACTTGAACGGGCTCCGCTCCATGTCCGTAAAGGCTTGCTGTCGTGTCGCGATGAGAAGGCCTCAAAGTTTAGAAAGCGAAGAAAACTCCGCTTATTCCGGCTTCAAGAGACGGAAGACTCGAGACCGAGCGCAGACAATACCGACGCAAGAAAATCGAGGCCTTTTGGCCGGTAAAAGATAGTTTTACTTGGTTCCGACAGTAAGACGTCGAGACCACATCCGAACCCAATGGCGGAAAAAAACAATCTGGGGATGGAGCCGATGCCCATGCGCACTGTAGTCCAGGGGAGGAGCCACCTATCTCAGGATACTTCGAAGACTCTTCCAGGACAACAATGTGCAATCATCCGAGCCCAACACTAGGCGGCGATCTAATGCTAAGATATGAATTTAGCAGCCCACATGCCTCGAACTCTTTGATATCTTCTGTTAAATTGCTTCTTTTGTGTGATACTCATTTCGTCCCCTATTTTTTGCATTCTCCCTAGCTGAGAGGTGGGTGGGTATTGATACCTTAATTTTTAACGTAAGAAAAGCAATTTAAACACGACTTCATCGGTGAAGAAATTCTTCTGTTACGGTATTCTTCATAGTAGTTTATTATTTACAGTTTTTAACCAGTTCCGGAAATTATATGCAAAAAGAAGCGTTGTTTTGTGTTTCTAATTATGGTTCCATCCTGGAAATCAGATTGCCACACCCAGTGCAGAAATAGTCCACAAGCCTGTACAATTTTGTTTGTAAAAGTCTCCAGAGCATAGCCAAATAAACACCTTGACCAGGAGAAAAAAGGCAACAGAGTCCGCTACCATGAAACCATTGCTACAGAGAATTAC
The DNA here is from genome assembly GCF_964261635.1 of Lissotriton helveticus. Classification (NCBI taxonomy): domain Eukaryota; kingdom Metazoa; phylum Chordata; class Amphibia; order Caudata; family Salamandridae; genus Lissotriton; species Lissotriton helveticus. The sequence goes on from NC_136063.1 coordinate 426,474,519, forward strand.
TAATTCTGGTATAACATTGGGAGAAAGGGGGCACCGCCATCCATGTAAATCATTCGCTAGCAAAGTAAACCGGTCTTGAGCAATGCTAAAAAAATCTGATGCTGATGAAGAAAGAAAACAAGTGGCTGATCGGACCTGTCACTCAGAAGGCCCCTCTAGACACAGACCTCACCCCGCCCACATGACTGTGTGGTTGGGTGGCACATCGAACAATCAGTGGCGCTGTTGATCACAATGTGTGAATACCTCCGTAAACACAATAAACCCCCGTGCCATCCACCGAACAGCTGCTCCATAAGACGATTTCTGAATGCTGAAAAGGACATTGACAGACTGCAAATGAAACGTGGAACACCACACTTGCCCCTCTATTTATCTTTGGGATGGGGAGAAGGAAGCGGGAAGAAACGATGTGCTTCACTCCCCTAGATCCGTAGCACGAGCAGGAGGCGGGGCACACGAGTACATGGAGGACACGGTTTCAGATTCAGATTTATGTTTGATCTCGAGCAGTGGTGGGGGCAGGCAAATGCGTAGCAAGACGTAAGGAGATGGATAGTAAACAGAACCGCAAGAGAGAGAGAGCAGGAAAGAGTGAAGAGAGTTAAGCGGACCGCGCTTGTGCAACTAATTAAATAAATAAAGAAGCGCCTCCAAAGCAGACCGCGCTTGTGCAACTAATTAAATAAATGAACAAGTGCATCGAAAGAGGACCGCACTTGTGCAACTAATCAAATAAATAAAAAAACAAGCGCATCCGAAGCGGACCGTGCTTGTGCAATGTAGTAAAGAAATAAATAAACAAGCACGAAACATATGCACTTTGGGAAAAAAAGAGCACAAGCCCCACGCGCCTCGAGCCAATGTAAAACTGAACAAAAGAAGGGAATGCATCCCACACGCAAGGTGCAGGCATGCAATAGTAACAAAAACAAGCTCACGCGCCGCACGCCTCTCTGCAGACTCCCCCTGCATTCCAGAGAGGCGCGCGATGCGATCCGCTCTGCATTGCCATGCTCTGGAGACAAGACCTGGCCGCGCGCACAACGTTATCCTATGGAAAAACGCTGCGCGCGGCCAGGTCTTGTCTCACTTCGGCGTTCTCAGATTGCTGAGACGCCGACTATAGTTCTCTGGCGAGAACGCGCTTTCAGCGCGTTACTAGCCGAGACCTAAAAAGTGGTGGTGCTTCTGAGCAAAAGTATAAATGATTATCCAATCTCTGGCTAGTGCACATTATACGAATGGCACCTTACCACCACCTCCTCGGAACTCTCCTGGACCAGAAAAAAATTAATCTTGAAGAAAAAACACCCAAGGACTCCTGACATTTGCTAATAACCTGGTACCAGCAGGACCAGGGCATGGATGTGCTCTCCAAGGGTAAAGTGACTGGCAACCTGTTGATTGCTATGGGAACACAAAACACAGAAGGTCACGACCCGAAGAAGGTCCAGCTGACCATTTAGGAGCAGACCATGCAGGACTCCTGACTGAATAGCGACCTGGTGAATAGAAGCCTTACCAGAGAAAAGCTGAACTGTCCAGAGGGAACTTTCCGAAGCATCAGAACAAGGGATAGATGCTTTTCCAATGTGAGTGCACCCTCAGTTTATCCTGCTTTGTGGTTTGTGCTGAGTTTGAATGTAGTTCAGCAGGACTTCGTGATAAAGATATTCAACATTGCAGATCCCTGCCCGGCCTGCATCCTTGATCTGCTGGAGGATTTTAAAATGCAAAAAAGTTACACAAAAAACATTCAGTGATAATTTAGTGACTATTTAGCTTAGAAATGATTCCAGGAATGTCCGATCTCATGACCGTTTCCCTCCATAATTCTATATTTTATCTATTTTATTCACTTGCTTTTGGGCTTCTTTCTTTTAGTTTTTGGTTATTTACCCCCCATACATGACGAGTTCAGTTTTAGCTATAGTCTCCATTTTAGTTAGCCTGTCCAGCTTATTTACCAAATCGATCTTATGTAATAGAGGTCGCCATCTTAGATTTTGGGAGTCGTCATTTTATTTACCCATGGTACAACACAAGAATTGAGAGCATGGGTTTTATTACACATTAACTAATATCCTCATCAATGCAAAATGCCCCTGTGACATCACATTGAGCGTGCAATCTGGGGGATGACGAAAGTCCATAAGGTCCGACTCCATTCCGGGTAGGTCCCAATTCTATTTCGGACAACACTTCTCCAGTTTTCTGCCGACTCACTGTCACGTCTGGTATAAACACTAAAGACACTAATGTTGTCTGCCTTTATCGTTCTTATCATTCCTAGAACTGGGAGTGTGAAGTCATTCAGATAACAACCTAAATATAACACCTGATGCACCTCCCAATATAGGACAAGTGTTCACTTATCATAATGCCAACGTCATCAAAAGAACATCCCTAGATAAATCATCAAAACCTTGTAGAGCGGAGTCTAAGACACAGTTTACGCAACAGAGTTTGTACATTCCTGACCTTCCAAGCCTAAACCCAGAAGAAAATAATCTGCGGTGGAGCCAGTGTGCTGGTGCATTGTGGACCAAAAGTGGAGTCACAACGGGCCTTTAAAGAAAAACAAGTTGCAAACGTACGGGCACAATTTTAGATGACAGGTGTGTGCACAGCATGTGTATTCTCATCCAAACATGCTGATAATTAGTATTACACCTAGGGTAGACCAGGAAGGGTGAACACATTCCATTCCCTTTATCTAGTTGTATTCTCTCTGAAAATGATCAAGACTTGATGTTTGTCGAAGACCAAGGTGACAAGGCGCGGTGCGTCCAATGCTAATGGCTGATGACAGTTAGGTCCGAGATCCCGGCAGATGCTCTTGTCGCAATAATGTTGTTTTCACTATGGGGTTCGAAGAGCTTGCAGTAGGAACCAAGAAAACGGTAATAGAACACTACGCCCCATCGGCAGCGATTCCAAACCTCCAAGCATAATGGCGGAAGAAAACAATGTGAGGTGGAGCCAGTGTGCTGGTGCATTGTGGGCCAACAGCAGAGGGCCTCCACATCCAAACATGCTACGAACATACATAATCTGTGTATGGAAATACCCATACATAGTTGAAACTAAGCTCAAAATAGTTTTTGTTTTTATATTGTCACATGTTTTTAAATTCAGGTTATTTCTGGTGATTTCACATGCATGCAGTTCACAAAATTATCACTAGCAGGAAATTGGTTGTGAGCAGGAAATGTCTTGTGGGAACAGTAAGGTAAAAGATGATGGACATTTCCATTTTTTACTCGCCCCAGTCTGCTTGTGTCTTGCATGGCTTAGGTATGCCCTAATGTTCAATTTTCACACAAGAGACTGGCTTGACCCAAGAAGTTAAGCTTCATTGCACGATTTTGCCCACTCGTACATCTAGCACAACTGCTCCTTTATAGGCAATCATAATTTCAATAAGGAATTTACAAGTTTAGAAGTCGTTACTTGAAGACATGGGATGGGAGAATATGTTAGACATGCAAATGTGGCTCCACATCCTTCAGCTTCTAAATAAACCTATGGACTGTACTGAAAATATATTGCAGGCTGTGCGTTTATTTTCCCTTAATAATAAACATTTCTCTTTCTTAAAAATATATATTATTTTCTGAAAAATAGGACAATTTGAATAAAGGTTACTTCCAACAGTTAACAAGCAGTTAAGTTAAGGTGCATATCATATGACCGTTATTGTTTCATAAACTTAATAGAAGGGAAAATGTTCTTTACCGTTTGTACTTTTCCAGGAGAATCGCCTCTAGCTCCTTGGCAGCCTGAACTCCAGCAGGGCAATCTGGGAAGTCATTAGGGATGTAAGGTGTTCCTTTGCACAGGGAGTGATGCAACGCCTCTTTTAATCCACCAATCCGGGCACCTCGATATATCTGAATGGGAGTAGGCAAATCAGAAAGTTACTGACCTTCAATAATAATATTTCTGGTGGATAAGTGATCTAGCTGCAGATCCCTCACCTTATGAATTGCCCTCTAGGCACCAGAATGGTCAAGAAAATATTTCCCAGCAATAGCTGGCTAGGTGGCACCATTCAGCTTTAACCGTAACTCAACACACCTGATGCCACGACATCCAACTATATTAGATACTAACTGCATGCTGGTGTCAATCAATCAATACATACTTTATTCGATTTAAAAAATACAATCATATAAAAGTCAAACACAGTGTAATACATTACATACATGATGACAACAACACAAATTACAATTTAACTTGCTTTAAAACACCAGAAAGATAACATTATAAAAATAACCTACTGTAGGGATAGTTAAAAATTGTAAAAAACCAATAACGCAGGTGTCGGTTCTTGGTACTTTTTCCACATGCCATGGAGGATTGAAGGGGAACTAAGACAGCAACAATAACAGCACATAACATGTTTGATACCACGGGATATTATTATGTACAGCCCTATCTCATCAGAGGAGGAAGGAGGGTGGTGTGGAATCTGAGGGAAAGCAATGTAGCCTTAAGAAATCTTCCTGTAGAATTCTCACCTTGACTGAATCCCAAAGAAATTACCCCCCCCGCGGATGAAATTCAGAAGTGTTGATTGAACACAAAAAATATGTGGAACAGCCAAGGCAAGCTATAAGTCACTGCTCACTTATGGTGAGGCAGCAATGGTTGGCAAATGGATAAGGATGATAACGTGGTCACCTAGCAGAAATCAGCCACAGGAACACGTCTGGTGAGATCCGCCTCTGGTAAGGGCACAAATGCCCTCGGAAGGATCTTTTTTGGCTAAGGCATAGTAGATCTTGATAAACAGGGCGACAGTGCATAATAGTGCATTTGGTCACTGCTTAGCTCTGTCTACTGCAGTAGTAATTACGTAATAAAATACCACGACCCTGTTGTCAAATCATCCCTTTTGGCTCAATGGGCGGAGGGATGAAAGATGGAAGAGTAACAGACTGGCTCATATGAAAGGAAGATAAGTGTGCGAACTGAAAGGACTTGAAGTTTACCAAGCCTAGGAGCTGAGAAGTCGAACTCTACAACTGTGCAAAGCTCAAATAGATAGGCCTCTAGGAAAGCCAACACAAAAATTAAATCCCACTAAGGAACAATGAACAAATAGGGAAGAAACAAGTAAAGCAACACCTTTAAAAAATATGCCATTAGTAGTGATTTAAAAAAGCATGGATGGTCAAGTGGGTGCAAGAAGATTGGCAGGACAGCAAAATCACCTTGACTGTAGACATTGATAGGTCATGTTCAGTAAATGTCTGAATACCTTATGCTTTATCTTGGAGGGGACAATATGGAGACGTGTATCCAAGCAGGTATACAGATAAGAGTGGACATACAAACAGAGAAAAGGGGAACTGGACAGAGAAGAGAGACAAAACACTGCAGGAGGTAACATTGGAATTCCTTCTTCAGGGGTGACTTTCTACAGTTTTAATAAATGGTATACCTTCTCGAAGTTTGGATCCAAGCCAATAAAGGAGTTGACCCAAATATAGAACAGTAACTGCACTTCTGTGGGACTTTACGGGGCTGGTGTATGAGGATATGTCAACATAGAACCACTCCAGAATAGAGAAAATATATTTGTCAATCACCTTTAATCAAGTCAGCTTTCTGTATCTACTTTAATCAGCCAAGCAAAACTGGGTCTGAACTATTTAGTACAGTGATTAATGATTACTGGAATTCGGGGATCACCACTGAGTCATTACTTAAATTCAGTGACCACATTCTAACCGATTTTGATGATCTGACTCGCAAAACAATGCACAAAAATACTGAAACAAACATTCAGCAAATTAATTATGACCTATTTTATTTAATTAACAAATATACAAATAAAATCAAAATTTTAATGGGAAGGTTAGAACTTTTCTAAACTCAACTAACATCACCCTCCATCCCTACTATATTCTTCAATTCACTTGCACTGCTCCCATTAATCAATCTGAGGATGCCAATCAATGTCAAACTCCTTCACATTTAATGAACATTTTACATATTTGCAATTTTGCTTCTTTATGTACACTTTATTAATCTGTTAATATTTCATTTTCTGACTTGTCGTGGAACTCCAGAGCCGGTGTTGTAGACCCCCAGAGGTCCCTAGATCGCAGGTAGATGCATGTTCACATCGCCCCCTTATTGTTATGGCTTAAGATTTGGAACACGCCTGAAGCAGACTTTACTTGGCAGGTACTGAATGATAGTTTAGCATTGAAGAAAATGTGGGACATTCCCTTGCTGAACTATATTATGCAGACCTTTGCGGAGCTGGGTGTTAAGGAACTTTTCACCAACCCAGCCTCAATTTCTGCTACGTCTAAAGAGCGAATGAAAATCTTGTTTTATGACTATTGGTATGCTAAAACTTGCAAACGTATTCCAATTTGATGACTACCACGGGGTGGAGCATTATTTTGCACAAATATGTAATTCACAACATAGATTTCCTCTTACAAGGTTGAAACCGAGCACTGTACACTTCTTGTTTGTATTTCCTGAACATGGCACTTAGTTTAGGGCTCTCCTCAAATGTCCTTGTGATAATTCATCTAATCAAAGCTCAGCTCACTTTATGTTATTTTGCACTATATATATATATATATAAATATATATATATATTTATTATACACACAAACCTCCCTTGGCGGCGAGGAATAATGGGACGAACTCCCGTTCTCACTTTCTTTTGCTGTTTTTATTATTTTTAAGCCTTCAATTAAGCATTTATGCAGATAAGCACAGATCTACGCGTTTCGGGAGCACCTCTCCCTTGCTCACGATCAACTGGTTCTCAGGAAGTTAGTCCTTTTAAAGTCACATTTTCTCTCATTTCCTGTTTAGTGTGTTCCTTGGCTCAAAGCATTCTGGAGGCTGTAGTTTTTATTAAAACCCATAAGTGTAACTTATGTTGAATTTCATCATATTTAATGTAAGCTGGTCCCAATTTCGACAACAATACTATTCTTTGGCATAGTATATGTGACGCAATTAAATTCATTTTATTTTTGGTATCGCATTTTATTTCAAAAAGTCTCATTTATGTATGATTCATTTTTGCCCTCTAGTGGGCTGTATCATTAAATGTCTTTCTTGATTGAAAATGTTATTTCTTGAATTATTATGGTATTCCTTCACACATTTTTCTTTTTTCTTGTCTTTATTTCTTTCTTTCTTTTTTGTTGTAGATGTCGAATCCAATCAGCTTACAAATTTCTTGAAGTTTTACGAAGTGTTTCCTATCCTCAATTCCTCATAGATGTATATAGAGTTCTTCAGATTGGTTGAGGCCATGTGGGTGCATTGTCCTCAGCTTGATGATGTACCTCGATTCTTTTCGACGAAGTTCTCTCTCTCTGTCACCGCCTCTCTTCATTTGTGGCACTGTGTCTATTCCAAAGAATCTTAGTTTCGTCCAGTCACCTTGATGATGTGATTCCATATGTTTCGCGATGGCATTTGCTCGATCTTTATGCACCGTCGCTCTGACATGTTCCAGGATTCGTTTTTTTAATTCGCAGATTGTGCTGCCAACATATTGTAGGGGGCATGGGCATTCCACTATGTACACCACATATTGTGTTTTACAAGTTATTAGTTGTCTAATTTCCCATGACTTGTTATTGTTCAATTTCAGTATTTTAGTCTGTTTAGCAATCTGACACACCTTACACATGTGGCATTTCACTAATCCCTTAGTTTTAAGCCAATCGTCTTCCTTCTTTTTGGGTTTAAAATGGCTGTGGATTAGGTGATCCTTAAGATTTCTTGGTCTACGGTATGTCACTACCGGATGGGTCCCCATCACTTCTTTTACTGTGCTGTCCAATTGTAAAATTTTACAATTCCTTCTCAGGATACTTATCACTTGTTTACTTTCAACTGAAAAATCAGTTATGAATCTTATTGGTTCCTTGTTGGTAACGTTTATCTTTGGTTTAGGCTTTAAGCACTCCTCCCTTTGCTTTTTGTTCGCTTTTTCCCAGCTTTTCAGGACTATTTTGTTATTGTACTTTCTCCTTTTGAAGCGTTCTGCTGTCTGTTGACCATGTTTCTGCCATTCTTGTTCTTCACTGCAGATTCTCCGAATTCTGAGGAATTCCCCATATGGGATACTGGCTTTCAATGTTTCTTGATGGAAACTGGTTGCTTCCAAGGTTGAGTTCGTAGATGTACTTTTACGATGCAGCGTGGTGTGGATCTGGTTTTCTCTGATGTAGATCTCTGTGTCCAGAAATATTACACGTTCCTTACTGGATTCGAACGTGAATTTCAATTGGGTGGTGTTGTTATTTAAAATTTCGAAGTATTCTCGAAACTCATCACATGTTCCATCCCAAATTATAAAAAGATCATCTATGAATTTTTTCCAAGAGATGATCTTATTCAGATAGACATCATTTTCCGCTTTCCACGCCACTTCCTTTTCCCAGTATCCCATCGTGAGACAAGCGTAGTTTGGACTAAAGGAAAAGCCCATTGCTGTCCCATTTCTTTGCCTGTATAGTTCTTCACCAAAGAGAAAAATGTTTTTGTTCAGGCAGATTGTGATCATCTGTCTCAGCATGGTATTGTGATCTTGATACATTATATTTCTCTCTTGTAAGAAAAAGCTACACGCTTCAATTCCAAAGTCATTGTCTATTGTTGTATATAACAATACAACATCCATCGTTACCAACAAGTAAGATTCCTGCCAAGGTGTGTTCTGTAGCATATTCAGTATATCTGTCGTATCCTGTATATAGGAGCTGAGTTGTTTCACATATGGTTGTAAAAAGTAATCAATGAAGTTAGCTAATGGTTCCAGCAGAGATCCCCCCGCTGATAGTATTGGTCGGCCTGGTGGCTTTTTTTGGTCCTTATGTAATTTAGGCAAGAAATAAATTGTTGCCAAAATAGGGTGATTCACAGTTAAGTATTTACACTCTTCCTCATTGATTAGATTTTTCCTAGTCCATTCCTGTAGTTTTGCATCCAACATTTCTTTAATGTCCTTTGTTGGGTTATTTTTTAGTTTTTCATAATACCTGCTGTCCCAAAGTTGTCTATGAGCTTCAATGACATATGCTGTTTTATCTTGGATTATGATGTTACCGCCTTTGTCAGCAATTTTAATTTCAATGTTGTCATCATTCATCAGATTTTTCAAGGCCTCTCTCTCCTCCTTGGTCAAGTTGTCTTTGTAAATTTGATTTTTTATTTTATACACATCTTCAATTACAGCTTCCTGAAATAAATCTACTTTATTACCTGGTGCCAGCTGGGGATAACATTTAGATTTGGGTTTCAGTCCACTCAGACCCCCTCCTTTTTGTTCCACCACTTCATTCAAATTTATTTCATCACCTTCAACTGCATCCAGGTTCATTAGTGTCAGATAGCTTTCAACATCTTTTGCTTGTAATCCACTAGTAATTTCCTGTGGTTTGTTTCGTGCTGTTGCATTTGCTTTTTCTGCAAAAACTTTGCTAATTTGATTTTACGAAAATAGAGGTAAAGGTCTATTCTTACTTGTGCCAAGTCCATTCTTTTTGTTGGACAAAATTGCATTCCTTTTTTTAGTAGTAAAATCTCATTGTCTGTTATCTCGCGGTTTGATAGGTTTACTACTTGTAGCTCATCCCTTATGTTTTCTTCAGGCGCATACTCCGGGTTTCTGGGCCTATTTTCTCCGTACTTTGTCCGGCACCTTTTGCCCCTTCTTGTGGGTTTCTTTGATACCTTTGCCTGCCACGTCCTCTTTTTCCTTGTTGATGGAAAGTGGGATGAGATTGGTCCCATTGTCGCTGTTGCAATACGAGGCGCATGTCCCCTAAAAAAGAATTCCTGCGTCTGTTCTCCTCACTGTCTTCGTTCGATATCAGCGATGATGCACTGCTCGTGCAGCTTGTCGCACTACTCCAGGATAGTTGTTCCTTCATTGCATCGTACTTTCTAGCATACGTAAAGATTCGCCCTTCCTCATAATCATTAGCATCTCGAATGAATTTTGAGTGTTTTCTTTCCCTTACAATGTCTTCATGTTTTTCAATCTGAGCTTCTAATTCTTCTTTAAATTTAGTCATTTCACTTGATAACTTCATTGCTGTAATTTCTTTTTCAATTTCATTCAGTTCTTCCTTTACTTTATTGAGGTTAATTTCTATGTGTTTGACCAAGATGTCGATCAGTCCAAGTGATGACTTCAGTATGAACTCCCCCCACTCTTGTAATAACTCATTTGAGGAGTCTTGATGACTAGGCATTAATGTAATTCTCAACCCACGTGGTACCCTTTGGACTTCAAGATACTTCTTCAGTGTAATTAATTCCCATGACTTGTTAATTTCTTTACGGCTTAATCTCTCCCAGGCAATTGAGAGTTCTAAATAGAACAAGCGGTGATAATACCCCAACCAGAAGGCAGTACAACGTTATATTGCACGTTCTCACAGAATTTTTGATTTATAAGTTGAAAATCACACAATTAACAAATATGCAGCGGAGAGAAGAAAAACGGAGTGAAAAACTAATAACCATGTTTACAAAAGAAAAGATTAGTGAAACCTCAATGGCTGGCTCATCGAGCAAGGTTGAAAAGGTGGATGCAAAATCCAAGCTACGTGCCTGGGAGAGATTAAGCCGTAAAGAAATTAACAAGTCATGGGAATTAATTACACTGAAGAAGTATCTTGAAGTCCAAAGGGTACCACGTGGGTTGAGAATTACATTAATGCCTAGTCATCAAGACTCCTCAAATGAGTTATTACAAGAGTGGGGGGGAGTTCATACTGAAATCATCACTTGGACTGATCGACATCTTGGTCAAACACATAGAAATTAACCTCAATAAAGTAAAGGAAGAACTGAATGAAATTGAAAAAGAAATTACAGCAATGAAGTTATCAAGTGAAATGACTAAATTTAAAGAAGAATTAGAAGCTCAGATTGAAAAACATGAAGACATCGTAAGGGAAAGAAAACACTCAAAATTCATTTGAGATGCTAATGATTATGAGGAAGGGCGAATCTTTACGTATGCTAGAAAGTACGATGCAATGAAGGAACAACTATCCTGGAGTAGTGCGACAAGCTGCACGAGCAGTGCATCATCGCTGATATCGAACGAAGACAGTGAGGAGAACAGACGCAGGAATTCTTTTTTAGGGGACATGCGCCTCATATTGCAACAGCGACAATGGGACCAATCTCATCCCACATTCCATCAACAAGGAAAAAGAGGACGTGGCAGGCAAAGGTATCAAAGAAATCCACAAGAAGGGGCAAAAGGTGCCGGACAAAGTACGGAGAAAATAGGCCCAGAAACCCGGAGTATGCGCCTGAAGAAAACATAAGGGATGAGCTACAAGTAGTAAACCTATCAAACCGCGAGATAACAGACAATGAGATTTTACTACTAAAAAAAGGAATACAATTTTGTCCAACAAAAAGAATGGACTTGGCACAAGTAAGAATAGACCTTTACCTCTATTTTCGTAAAATCAAATTAGCAAAGTTTTTTGCAGAAAAAGCAAATGCAACAGCACGAAACAAACCACAGGAAATTACTAGTGGATTACAAGCAAAAGATGTTGAAAGCTATCTGACACTAATGAACCTGGATGCAGTTGAAGGTGATGAAATAAATTTGAATGAAGTGGTGGAACAAAAAGGAGGGGGTCTGAGTGGACTGAAACCCAAATCTAAATTTTATCCCCAGCTGGCACCAGGTAATAAAGTAGATTTATTTCAGGAAGCTGTAATTGAAGATGTGTATAAAATAAAAAATCTAATTTACAAAGACAACTTGACCAAGGAGGAGAGAGAGGCCTTGAAAAATCTGATGAATGATGACAACATTGAAATTAAAATTGCTGACAAAGGCGGTAACATCATAATCCAAGATAAAACAGCATATGTCATTGAAGCTCATAGACAACTTTGGGACAGCAGGTATTATGAAAAACGAAAAAATAACCCAACAAAGAACATTAAAGAAATGTTGGATGCAAAACTACAGGAATGGACTAGGAAAAATCTAATCAATGAGGAAGAGTGTAAATACTTAACTGTGAATCACCCTATTTTGGCAACAATTTATTTCTTGCCTAAATTACATAAGGACCAAAAAAAGCCACCAGGCCGACCAATACTATCAGCGGGGGGATCTCTGCTGGAACCATTAGCTAACTTCATTGATTACTTTTTACAACCATATGTGAAACAACTCAGCTCCTATATACAGGATACGACAGATATACTGAATATGCTACAGAACACACCTTGGCAGGAATCTTACTTGTTGGTAACGATGGACGTTGTATCGTTATATACAACAATAGACAATGACTTTGGAATTGAAGCGTGTAGCTTATTCTTACAAGAGAGAAATATAATGTATCAATATCACAATACCATGCTGAGACAGATGATCACAATCTGCCTGAACAAAAACATTTTTCTCTTTGGTGAAGAACTATACAGGCAAAGAAATGGGACAGCAATGGGCTTTTCCTTTAGTCCAAACTACGCTTGTCTCACGATGGGATACTGGGAAAAGGAAGTGGCGTGGAAAGCGGAAAAGGATGTCTATCTGAATAAGATCATCTCTTGGAAAAGATTCATAGATGATCTTTTTATAATTTGGGATGGAACATGTGATGAGTTTCGAGAATACTTCGAAATTTTAAATAACAGCACCACCCAATTGAAATTCACGTTCAAATCCAGTAAGGAACGTGTAATATTTCTGGACACAGAGATCTACATCAGAGAAAACCAGATCCACACCATGCTGCATCGTAAAAGTACATCTACGAACTCAACCTTGGAAGCAACCAGTTTCCATCAAGAAACATTGAAAGCCAGTATCCCATATGGGGAATTCCTCAGAATTCGGAGAATCTGCAGTGAAGAACAAGAATGGCAGAAACATGGTCAACAGACAGCAGAACGCTTCAAAAGGAGAAAGTACAATAACAAAATAGTCCTGAAAAGCTGGGAAAAAGCGAACAAAAAGCAAAGGGAGGAGTGCTTAAAGCCTAAACCAAAGATAAACGTTACCAACAAGGAACCAATAAGATTCATAACTGATTTTTCAGTTGAAAGTAAACAAGTGATAAGTATCCTGAGAAGGAATTGGAAAATTTTACAATTGGACAGCACAGTAAAAGAAGTGATGGGGACCCATCCGGTAGTGACATACCGTAGACCAAGAAATCTTAAGGATCACCTAATCCACAGCCATTTTAAACCCAAAAAGAAGGAAGACGATTGGCTTAAAACTAAGGGATTCGTGAAATGCCACATGTGTAAGGTGTGTCAGATTGCTAAACAGACTAAAATACTGAAATTGAACAATAACAAGTCATGGGAAATTAGACAACTAATAACTTGTAAAACACAATATGTGGTGTACATAGTGGAATGCCCATGCCCCCTACAATATGTTGGCAGCACAATCTGCGAATTAAAAAAACGAATCCTGGAACATGTCAGAGCGACGGTGCATAAAGATCGAGCAAATGCCATCGCGAAACATATGGAATCACATCATCAAGGTGACTGGACGAAACTAAGATTCTTTGGAATAGACACAGTGCCACAAATGAAGAGAGGCGGTGACAGAGAGAGAGAACTTCGTCGAAAAGAATCGAGGTACATCATCAAGCTGAGGACAATGCACCCACATGGCCTCAACCAATCTGAAGAACTCTATATACATCTATGAGGAATTGAGGATAGGAAACACTTCGTAAAACTTCAAGAAATTTGTAAGCTGATTGGATTCGACATCTACAACAAAAAAGAAAGAAAGAAATAAAGACAAGAAAAAAAGAAAAATGTGTGAAGGAATACCATAATAATTCAAGAAATAACATTTTCAATCAAGAAAGACATTTAATGATACAGCCCACTAGAGGGCAAAAATGAATCATACATAAATGAGACTTTTTGAAATAAAATGAGATACCAAAAATAAAATGAATTTAATTGCGTCACATATACTATGCCAAAGAATAGTATTGTTGTCGAAATTGGGACCAGCTTACATTAAATATGATGAAATTCAACATAAGTTACACTTATGGGTTTTAATAAAAACTACAGCCTCCAGAATGCTTTGAGCCAAGGAACACACTAAACAGGAAATGAGAGAAAATGTGACTTTAAAAGGACTAACTTCCTGAGAACCAGTTGATCGTGAGCAAGGGAGAGGTGCTCCCGAAACGCGTAGATCTGTGCTTATCTGCATAAATGCTTAATTGAAGGCTTAAAAATAATAAAAACAGCAAAAGAAAGTGAGAACGGGAGTTCGTCCCATTATTCCTCGCCGCCAAGGGAGGTTTGTGTGTATAATTAATTAGCAGCGTGGTTCTGCTGCAGGGACTTCGAACCGAGCGTTGCAATTCCCGGGCACATGGAACCGAAGGCAAGATATATATATATATATATATAAATCCTGCTATTCTCGATTTTTACTCCCGAATATAGGGGCTGGGAATAATAGACATTATCGGTCAGCTGTGGCTTATTTACAACAGCTTGGTTCACCCATAATATGTATATCAGTAGTGCTCCGACAGTAAAGTGTACTTATGATAGTGCAATTTTGGATTCATTGATATGTATTTTATGAAGTTTTAAATCTTTCTTGTTTTCCCGAATTCTTATTGTTATAATGATTGAAAAAACCCTGCCTGGTCTTATCGTTTTTTGTCCAAGTTTAATGCACAGTAGGAATGATTTTTATACGTTTCTTTAACCGGCACATGTGGCATGAGCTCATCTGATTCCAATTGTTTTCTGCTCTAATCACATATATTGTACTTTGTAATGATTTTATACTTGTGATATGTATTTTTATTACATGTTATGGGTGTTTTAACAGACCGAAATGAAATCTGACTGACTGATATATAAAGTGATTATTAGTATTTTGCATTTTAGGCAATAAAATCTTGGATAATTCACATTGAACTTAAATGACTTATCTCAACATACATTTATAGTATATATCTCTTTCATGTTGATACGAAAGATTTAATATTGAAGTAATGCAATCTAAAACAACAAAAAACATTGGAGATACGGTTAAATGGTAACACATTTTTGCACCTAGCATACCAACAATTACTAGTTTCTTGTACAAATAAGTACCTATTAATGTAATGTTGTCAAATAAATCAGGAGTTAACAGGTAAATCTGATAGATCCTTAAGGGTGAAAAATGGTTCAGAATTAGCAAGTTTGCTCTCCTTTGATTGAAGAAATATAAGAATAGTGGAAAATAAAGTACATACAGTTACATTATCAGAAGCTCTCCTTGGGTTTAAAAAAAAATACTCAAAGTATTTTCTAGGAAAACAATAGTTAGAACTTTCACAACAACAAAAGTAAAACTCCACAAAGAAACAAGATTAAAACCCTTTCTTCACAAAACCAGAATCTAAATAACAAAATTCCCCCGAAGGGGATTCACAGGGCAACAAGAACCGGAAAACTGGAGGCTTGGATGAGCAAAAAGGAAAGCACGGTGGTCTGCGACTCTAAGAACAATCTACCATAGAGTACAAGCCACTGTCGCTTTAAATATAGCCTGACTTCCTTACCCGACTCGGTACGTTCCAACTGAGTGCATACAACAAGGGACTGATGGGCAGCATATGCGGAGGTTTGGTAACTTCCTTATCCGGCTTGAGCAGCAAATGACTGGCTGGTGAATGCAGAGTCCCTTTATTGGTCTAAGAACACCTTCAGAGCACATGGACTCTCCCCCACGACTTGGGCTTTACAATGTAAATGGTCATGATGAAGGCAACCTGCTTAGAAGTAGTGCTGAACGCAACCCAAATAATTCTTACATTCTGCAAATCTCTGAAACATAGGAAGATGTCCACCCAGGAGCTTGTCAACAAAGCGTGCTGTGATATCTGGGTATTATTCTTACTATTATAATGATTTAGAACCCCTGAGTGGTGTTATCGCTGTGATATCTGGGTATTATTCTTACTATTATTAGAGAGTTAAATTCTTAAATTGGTCATCTATCTAGTGTGTGTCAGCGATTTTTACGGTCCACTTTAGAATGTTTTACTATGAACATGTGAAGGTTCTGTGAAGTTGGTGGAAGCTGGACGGTGGATAGAGTTCCTCTACTGTGAATAAACTATCATCACCACCTAGCCTGGAGTCATAGCTCTTCGAGTGCCTGGGTTTTGCAGATTAGTGCACATGCTTCAACTTTTTTCTTTAATAATTGTGTGATTTCAGCCAATTCCGAGGACTACTGGGATGGTGCAAGAGCAGTTTCAATGGCTAATTGCTGACAGAACTGGGGACGCCACCCTGGCCAGAGTTGACTTCTTCTTAGGCACTGAGACATGAGCCTGTAGAGGCATGGAGTCGGGAGGCCTTAGGGTGAGAGCTGCTAATCCCTCAGGGTCAGACTCAGACTTGGAGAGTGGCACACAGCCTACTGGACATAACTTGAACTAATTCAATGGAGCTAGTCGGAAGCCCTTGATTGGAGCAGGCGTGTGCAATGGAACCAGGAACTCCAATTTTAACTTCTTTAACACCCGAATCTTCTCTGAAAATTAGCCTGGTGCTAAGAATCTGAACAGTCCCAGGAGTGGTACTGTTTACTCAAGGAAGACAAGCTTTTCCTCTTCCTGTTTGGAAGAACTTTTAAGAGTTTGTTTCTTGTACAAGGGTCTAACCTGAAGATGAAGGGTAACCTGCTTGGTGTATCCATGCTGATCGCTGCAAAAAATATCTTGGACCTCACCGCCTGGTAGCCTTGGAGTGAATTAGAACACAGGAGTTGCAGGTCGCTGATTTGTGGTTCATAACATGCAGATGTTGTGTAGCACACATTATCTTGAGACTCAGTTCGAACAGGTCATTGATGAAAAGCTGAGAAATGTTTTTAACTATGCACTAAATAGCCTGCATTAGGTGCCTGCTCAATATACCGTAATGCTGTAGCACCTAGTGGGCACAGTCGCTTTGAAGCTGCATGGAGCCAACTGACGACTGGAGGAATATTCATGAGGTGAGTAATCTGTGGGAAGAAGTATGGATTAGAAACTGTAGTTCTAATAAGTAATAATTGCACTTATGATGAAGCACATAGTCACATATTCCCTTCTCTACCACCTAGCTGTCACACCCACAGGTTCTTTGAGTACCCACTTGGGACTCTCAAAATAATACACTTAAAGTAAATAGATGAATTATTATTCAACAGGTTGATCAGAATAGAAACATAATAAAATCTAATGAAATTATGTGGTTTACATTGGTGATGGAACCCGTTTTGGTATCCCAGAGAATGCAGTGGTTACTTGGTCTCAATTGTGAGATTTACCTCTGATGTCCTGGGCCTGACACACGAGATCCAAAAACTGAGCACCAAGTACACCCCTTCAGCACTTGCCTCTCAGAGTAGTGAGTATACGCAGTTTCACTCCACATTGGCATCCCGCCAAACTATTCTAGGCCATGGATGATGGCCAAGACAATCTCAAGGCCAAAGTGGTAGCAGCCAGGGACGCATACTTAGCAAGTATGGGTCCTGCCACTCACACCCTGGGTTTCCAGTGCTCGCTAAACTTATTTGGCCATCGCTTTTTGAACTTGTTCAGTCCTTCCTCTTTACCCAAGCAGCTGGGCTAACTTCTCCCTTCTTCCTCTTCTGCAGAAGCACATAGAGTGCATTTTTTGCAGCAAGCAAGGGCAGGCTCCTTCTCCTAGGGCAGATCCTCAGCGCTTCTGGCAGGAATCCTTGGTGTTCACTCTCCTGGCTAGGAAGTGTCTCTTGGCTGAGACACTGGTCCATCACCCTTCAGAGGTGTTGCTTTGGCATCAGTCAGTGAGAAGTTCTCGAACACTGCCTTTGTGTTTCAGCTCCATTGTAAGTATACTATGTTTCCAGACAGGGACTGTGGAATCACCAGACAGTTCTGGGGACTGGTCTCAGGCGGTTCTGCTCCTTTTGATTATTCCTATCAGACAGGCCAACCACAGCCTTAGTCTTCGAGTGTCAGTGGGAAGTAGTGGTGGGGCTGGTAGTCTCTCTGTAGCTCAGAGAACCCCAAGATACAGGCCCAAAAGGAGGAGAATTCATTCCATTCTACACCTTTCAACTTGACATTGGGACAGCTGTCCCCAGTCCTCCCACACACTGGCTTGACACTAGGGCTTCAAGAATGCATTAAAGGAGTCTTCTAATATACACTGCTGATCTGGTATAGTACCTTCATCCTCCATTTTGTGCACGATCCCCACAAAGGAAATCCACATGGATTTCACAGTCTCCACAGTCAACCATTGCACACACGCATTTACTCATTCAGACACAAACATACTGTATACACAGAGGCAACACACACAACTGGATGCAGTGAAGGACCTGGCTGCAAGGGACTGGCACACTAATGAAGAGAGGAAGGCAATTAGGCTACTCTCCCTGTGCAGGTTAGATGTAAAAAGACCAGTCCGCCCATACTAATAATTTGGTGCGACCACTGTTCAGCCCACTTCCACATGGTAAGCGGACTGCAGTCATGTTCGATTAATGACAGTGCAACTAGGGTGCCCCTCTGGCCCACAGAGATCCATTCTGGGTCGCAATTTTTGAAACTCTGGGCCCTCATCTTACACACTATTGCAATGTACAATCAGGCAACAAATTAGTCAAAAACATCAGAGGCCCAGTCACTCACTGAGAGGGCACTGGTACATGCTTAAAGTCATGTATGGGACATTTCCATCCCAACACTTGGGTGAAGTTCTTGTTCACCGTGTAACAATTACTTTTGAAGTGGAGGATGCTTACTCAATCTTTTGTATAGCCTCACAAACAACAGTAATGGTTGACTGGTATGAGATCCAAGGTGAGAAGGCAGGTGAAACACATCCAAATCGAAACTAAAACTTGCTCCACTGCTCATAGTAAGGCGCTGAGAGAGAGGCAGCTTCTCTAGAAACCAATTGTAGAGCTCAGTAGAGAACAGTCTGGGAAGCATTTGATATATCCTTTAGTCCAGTGCACACTAGTACAGATAACAAGAACAAAGCTAGAATCTGGTCTCACTTCATGACAGACTGCTGGTAGGTCATGTGATCCTCTCAGGACCCATCACCTTTAATGTCACTCCAAGTATAGTAAAGTGATGAGTGCTTCGTTCAAAGAAGCCTTGTCCATTTGAAATGAAGGACTCTCTGCAAGGAACAGATCAAATGGAGCTGGGGGCTTACTTACCAGTGCATAGACCTACAAAGAGTGGGAAACAAAGATGATCTGAAAGAAAATATCAGGTCTTCAAAGAAGTAGCTCAAAAGGAGCCACATTAAACACTTTTTATCAAATAATGGTGCCGACTACCTCGATGGAATGCCAGTGGAGATCTCCAAGAGGAATATATACCCTGCAGAAATTACATTTTTGAAACCGAGGATACAAAAAGGTTCGGAACTAGGGGAAGTTAGCATGCAGGAGGCACACCTTTTCTGCTTCAAGATTAAACCTTTTTGCTAGTAGTGTAATTTAAAATCAGTGCCTGAATCCTGGAGTCCAGGAGAGAGATACCACACATTTAGACTCTTGGGAGGAGAGAAGCAATTGGAACTAAGCAGAGGAGGCTGTAAATAGGGGAATGGGCGCTGACTTTTGCCAGGTGTGCAGCTATACTTGGAAAACACTCAAGTCCCTCCAAGTGGAGAGACAGGACACTCCATAAGATAAAAAAAAGGATGGTGGTTAATGGGAGGACAGCCATGCATGGATAGTATTAGACATGCCTTCATGGGCTCCCGGGCCCCATAATGTTCAGGGACTGCTCTGTGTCATAACAGAACTGGTGAGCAGTGGCATTACTGGTCTTTCCTGAGCCCATGATTGCTGTGTAGTCCAGCCAAAGATGATGTCTGCTCATGAGCCAATGTGGATGAAAACATCTCATCAAAGCACCTACTGAGGAGGTGAAATGTAGGGCGGGCAAATAGACAGCAGTAGGAGGGCACTGCTATCCTACCTCATTACTATTCCAGCGGCAGCTCAAGGATTGGATCTCTTGTGTAGAAAGAGTTCTATTTCACAGGGCCAGAAATGAAGCCCCAGCAACACTGTGATGCACGTGTGCTGCAGGCCAACCCTTAGGGGATTCCTTCAAGGTGAGCCAGTTAACCCCAGTTGGTCTTCCAGTTCATGCCCATCATGAGCAGTTCAAGGATGAGTCCAAGACTTGGTAATGCCAGGCCACGTATACGCATTATTATACAGGGAATGCTGAAGCACAATAGTCCTCTCACAAAAAGGACACATTGGCCCGGGTCTTTCTTGACCTTGTGATTCATGCAACTTATTTTCAACCACTGTGGCTTTGTTCCACTATAGACTGACCACCAGATTGCTAAAGCTGGTTGTTTTTGTGTTCTTAACTGAATCTAGAATATGTCTAACATTACATGGGGTTGGTGCTAACTTCCACAGCCATCTCGGTGGTCCTCGCCCCAAGGAACTGGCCATCTTGCATTCACAGCAATGCCCTTTGACCAGTCATGCCTTACTTTAAAGACTGGGAAACACCCAGAAGAGTTGGCTCCACAGTGGATGAGCTGTTAACTACAGAGGAGCGGCCCACTGGAAAGAGTGTTAATCTACCATTATGTCCTAAACAGAAGAGCAATCGTTTGCACAAACTCACTCAGAATATAAAGCCCTATAAGCACACAGATCGGCTCACAGTCAACATCAAGGAAATTATGCAACTGGGAATTGTTCCTGCTGACCCACCTTATTCCAAATCAAAGTCAACACATCACAGAAGGACTGGTGGATTTTAACACCTGAAGCTTATCACAAGCTGAGATCCCGAAGTCATTGTTGGGCATTAATAACATCATCACATACAGTGAGAATCGAGACCTTTATTGAGTATGTGCATAAGGATAGGAACGAGAAAGTAAAATCTGCTCAAGAGAAACGTTTGGGTGAAAGCTATACCCTTGTCAATCGCACATGTGGACCTGGAGCAACATGTGACAGTGCGCTTTGCGGAGTTACCTAAGTGACTGGAGCCATGTGAACTGGTGCAGGACTGGAACCACAGCTTATCCACAGTCCAATAAAGAAGGGCCGTGTCCTAGATGCCCTAACTAGTGTTCACTACTTCAAGATGGTGAAGTAGATCCTTCCCAATGCAAAGAAGAAAAAAATCGAGGTTTCATAGCGCACATCTCATTGTTCCCATTATGTCTCAAAACACCCTTCCATTTAAGGTACAAAAGAATGCCACTCTAGTAGGGTTACCCAAATTAGAACCTTGGCAACTGAAATGTTTTTGCCCACCATGAAGAAGGAAGCCACTAACATACTTTGAATGGACAGTGCAAGAGGGGAGTAAATACTCCCACAAGAACCTAACCAATCAGGGTTCATACCAAGTTCCATCCAAACCGGTGTGACATGCAGAAGACACTGGCAACCACAAACCAAGCAAGTCTAGAGAAATAAATAAATGATACACCTGGAGAAGGAACCGCCACCTCAGAAGTTGAAACTTGACAGTTTGTTTAATCCGTGCGGCATCACACAACTAACCATGACATCCTTTAGTCGCAAAAAGTAAGCTACTACACCCATGGAGTGTGGGGAAAAACTGACAACATTCTATTTCTCCATATTGTTAAAGTAACCTTTAAAAATTATTTCCCTAAATGATCTGAAATGAAAGTGCAATACTCCCTGTAGGCCACCCAGGTTGGGTCTAAGCCTATGTGTTCATGAAAGGGGCAATATGGCTCTTCATATGCATGTTTGCTCCCAATGGGAGCTGGAAGCGAACATTTGTAATGACGTAGATACCAGTATAAGAAAAAGTTTGGGGTTACGCACTCCGCTGATGATAACGTAAACCAGTTGTGGTGTGCATCCGGGATATCACTCCCTGACAAAGGTGTGGAAATCAGAATACAGTCAGCGACACCTAGGATAGGTGCCGACTCCCTGGGCACGACCACTATGAACGTATCCAACGTTCTGTGAAAATTTCAATCAATTTAAATCCACAAGAAAATGAATTCCATCATCATGATTTATTTCATGTTTCTCCACATGAAGTTATTCAATATTAATTCAATGATAATCCATTTGGCATAATTATCAATCCAATAATGTATGCATTCATTATTGGATTGATAATTATGCCAAATGGATTATCATTGAATGAATATTGAATAACTTCATGTGGAGAAACATGAAATAAATCATGATGATGGAATTCATTTTCTTGTGGATTTAAATTGATTGAAATTGTCACAGAACGTTGGGAGATACGTTCATATTGGTTGTGCCCAGGGAGTAGATACCAGTATGCCATGTGAAGTTTCAGGGACAAAGGAAGTGGAGAAGACTATAATGTATAATAAACATTGTACAAGGGGAGAAGAAAGGGAAAAGAAAGAACCAGAAGCAAAGCATGCAATGAGAAACAGTGACCTACACACAGAGGAAACATACAGTACATCACTAGATCTGTGTACATGCCAAAGTAGTTACTAAGAACATACTTCACAAGGTGTAGTTGGGATCATGAAGAGAATAGATAATGTGCAAAGGGCTTGCCCTACAATGAGGATCTCGTAGTAAAAGCAAAACTCGCTCAATGTAAAATCACAAGTTGAATATACTTTGCATAAAGTGAGGGGTTTAACATCCCACTGAAGAGGAATCTTGAATCTTCTTTTGCGCTAACAGGAAGCATGGAAAACTGATGAGGCTTTACTGATGGAAAAATACCTTCTTCTGGCAAAATGAAATAGTTAAAGATGAGAAACTACGTACACCAATTATTTTCACGTTAATCCATGAAGAAATTGAGTGGCCATTTGAGACAAAGATAAAATCCATTTACACAAAATTCACTCTGAGAAAGTAAGTTCCTAGCAGTAGAACCCACTTTATGACTCTCAAAAGCACTATAATCTATATGTATATACCCAATGAAACCCAGACCGCTTACTACGAAGAGCTGATCCCCAAGCTAGTGTTCGTTATATTGGGAAAGCAAATACCAGGGGATTGGGGGAGTGACCTAAATGAAGTTCTTTACCAGTTACTAGTAGATGATTCACCCATAGACTAGAAGACCTGGAACTCCCTGCCTCTGCAACTCAAGCAATCAATCACCGTCGCTGTCTCAATTCAGGAGGAAGCTCAAGACCTGGCTCTTCGACTGAAACACAGATCCCCCTCCCCCAACACCCCCAGCGCCTTGAGACCCTAACGGGTGAGTAGTCACGCTTTACAAGAAAACTGATTGATCGATTGACCCATACATCAACCCCATAGTAATTACGAAATTGCCTGTTGACCGCTGAATATTGCTAGGGAGGGTCAGGTTTGCTTGGAAACAATATCAGAATATCTCGAACGTCTTTTCATAAACGCCTGTAAACCATACAGTATTTTAGCAAATGTATTTGCTAATTAAGCTGTAAAAGGCACCAGTTGGCCCCATAGTTTCGATATGTTCTTACATGGTGGACCCCTACTACAACATTTCAGTGAAATGGGTTGGGTCTGTAGGTGCAATTTGGAGACATGCTTTAGAACCCAGATTTTAAACTTCAGCATCCACCACTCGCACTGGCAGAAGACACCACGCTGTCACCACGCTGTCACAAGCTTGAGGAAAGTAGGCTGGAAACCAGTGGGTTTCCAACTGCGAGACAGGCTCCAAAGGCCCTCAAATCTTGTAAACTGAACAGGTGCCACTTTTACTAACTGTTCTCAACTGAGTGTCCTGTCCCAACACCTGATCTATTAAATCGGGCTACTGTCACAGTTCCAGAGAGTCAGAAAAAGACAATGTTTTCCCCTTCACAAGCTGCTAACTCTGAAACCCTGCATGAAGTCTCAACAAGGGCTGCCCTCTGGCATTCTGCAGATCACTAAATCTGGTTTCATTCGTGTACCATTCTGCTTCACATCTTTTCGTGCTGATTCATTCTGACACTTGCTATGAAAGACACATTTGTTTTGCTGACTTTGGAATGCCTGTTAGTGCGGTTGCACCAAATCATTTTCTATTTTAAGTCCCTCTCAGGTCTTATTTTCTTTAAATGGAGCAAAACACATTCAGAAAGGAACTTGATGAACTTTTCTTTCTGCATATCCTAAGAGAGTCTCTGCCAAACGATTCATTTAGAGAAGACAGGGGTGTCCTCCTGGCCCACAGTGGGGATGACTCAGAAGGTGCTGTCTGGGTTGCGCCATTTTCCTTTGGCAGCATGTGCTACAGAGAGCAGGTTGGACTCTCTCTGGGGGTAGGAGCAGCGGTGGCAGGGTATGGAGGAAGACATTTGCAAATTCCTAAAATGAATTACAAGTTTAATGAAATCTTGCAAACCAGGGTCAGTTATTTTGTTATATGTATAAAACTTCCATATCCTGACAAGGGCAGATTTCAAACGCTTATAATTCAAGGAGGAAGGAAGGAGGGTGGTAGGGTAACCAAGACAAAGAGTAAATAGAAAATAAAAAAATGAAATTAACAAAATACACTCAATTTTTTAAGAACTTAAGTTTGGCTAATATTCACATGGGTATTTTCAAAACAAAATTAGAGAGCAGACGGTGCCCCCTAAAAATCAGAACAATTTGTAATATATGCATTTCTTTCTCATCAATAAAATGCATGTGAAAAAAACCATTGACTTACAAAAGAAATCCAGAATGCCATGCCCCAGCCTTTGGGCAGACAGATGTCCCAGCCAGCTCCCCAGCCCCTGAGCTCTTCTCCGGTGACTTTTCCTGGCTGTTGAATTAGGAGGACTGGAACCTTGGACTCCGAGGGACCCAGTTCAAGCCTCGACCCCGGCACCAATAGCTCTCTCCTCAAACGATTGATTTTCTGGAATGATCAAATAAGATTAATTTGAACATGAGTATGCAAGCATTAAATTACAAGTAGGCTTGTTTTATCATTCTATTGTTCTTAATGAAACATAATAAGGAACTCCAGTTAAACGTGCCCCGTGGAATGTGGTGCTTTTCACACAATGTTGTATTGAATAACTTTCTCCTACATCCACCTCCCACTCCCCCCTCCCCGATGTGTATCTTAAAGTGCAACACGTCTTATAATTACAAAAACCGTCTTGGGTCGACCTTTACAATTTCTCCTTCTTAAGTTGAATATAGCGCTATCTGATGGCCCTTAATGTCTTTTAACTAGCCAATGCCCTGTAGTCTCTGGCAACGTTACTGGCCACCACCGGTTCACAAAGATATGTTCTTCCCCTTGTATGAAATTCAAAATCTTATCCATATCCATTATATATTACTCTTTCCCATACCAATCTTTCAGTGTGGGTAGCTTGGTTGCCTCTTAACTCTTTAGCATCATTTGTTTTGCAGATGACAAAGAATCCATCAGCCTAGTTTGACTCGGGTCTAGCACATTTTACCCAAGCCTCCATGCTAAATTGTGCTGGCTGGGGCCCTAGGGATTTGCATAAGTATTGCCTCTATCACTTTTATCACATCTTCCCAATATGTTCCAACATCTCTTAAAATGTGCTTTATCGTTCCTTATTTCAGGCAATTTCTTCAGCAGGTCTTGGAGTGTTCCTTATTGGTACCATCTATGCGGCATAGCGTTTACCGTCATCTGAGGAGTATTTTGCTACCTGCTTCTCTCCCTTGTACATGCTTGATCTCCGTATAAGCATTTTAGTTTAGTGTCTTCTATTGTTCTACAGTGGATTCAATTTCTATGACTTTATCCCAACTAGACTGTGAAGCCTTCTTTGACATCTAACACAACACAAAACCTATACATTTTGGATATTAAGTGTGTATCTTCTGACCATTTCAGTATCAGTTTTCAAATTCAGTGAGTGGACGTGTAGTAGCTGTTTTTTAGGTCTCGCGACCTATCAATGCGCGCAAGCGCATTGAGCGGAGCGAGAATTCAAGTGCTCAAAATCCTCGTCAAACCAAGGGCTTCTTGCTGCGGTTTTGTTTGAGTTCACGTGAATCATGTGACCAAACAAGCACGCGCATCAGCCTCCCTCCCTCCTAATTGCATTTTTTTTAACGCCCGCACAGCACATCAAAGGGCTTCGCCCAGCGTGCGCTCTGCGGCTTCTCCTCCCCTAATTAATCATGGCTGTTTGGCCGTACTTTCAGTTTCCCGGCCGCTCTGCATTATCAGGTACGTGTTGGTGACGCATTATTTCACTTTGTCTCCGTGCGTGCATTTATTTAATGTTATCCTCTCGTTCATTAGGTCCTATCTCTTGCACTTAGGTCAATGTGTCTCTATCACACTCTCATTATTTCCCTTTCTTTCTCTGCCCACTTCTCCCTCCTCTCTCTCCTATCCTCTTCTCCTCATCTCCGTCTATCACTCATTCTCCCTCAGTCGCCTCTCTGCTTCATTTGCTTCTCTTGTTCTCTATCTCATTGGATTCTTACCCCCTTGATTCTTTCTCTCATTCTCTTTCTCTAGACTCTCTCTCATCCTCACGTTTCCTCTTTCTGTCTCTCACGAACTGTTTCATTGTCACCCCTCAATCTCTCAATGTCTGTGTTCCGCTCTCTCTCTTCCCGCATCTTTCGCTCTAAACTTTCTGGCACACACACCATAATTATCTTTCTTTTTCCTGTGACCCTTGCTTCCTCTCCTGCGTCCCTTCTGTGCCTCTCTGTCTATTACTCGTTGTCACCCACACTGTCTCTTCACCTCTCTGTCTCTCCCGCACCGCTCTCATTGACCTACTCACTCTCGTCTCTATTGCTCTCCCACCCTAGACATTCCCCTTCCACTCACTCCCTCGCTTTCCTGCCCTCACCCCCTCCTTACCTATCGATGTTGCGTGTAATAGACCAAAGGAACATTATAATAATTCTATAATAATCTGTAAAAATAAAAAATAACTAGAAAACTGAAACGCGAACAAACTCTAAAGTAAAAATAAAAAACCATACATGCGGTTCACTTGTTTTATTGCAGAGTTTGCTGGATGATTGATTGAGCCCTTTTCGCCACTCCATGTCTATATTTGCTCATGCCGGCAGCTTGTACCCACTCAACCTCAGTGATGCTGCACTGAGCACAGTGAAAAGGGGCGCCCGAGCCCCAGCCCTCACCGTCAGACTCCAAAGGCCCGAGCAAGCTCCTGCTAGAGACAGGAGTGAGCGTAGCAACCAGGAAGCACATGGTGGTCAGGGATGGGATGCCCATTACAGGTTTGCCAAACTCAACACCATAAAAGTGTCACTGTGTTTAACGTGTCCACCGAATTCACAGCCTCAGTAAGGTGTTTATTATTAATGAGTTTTTCTTACAAATATGAAATGATTTATGTGATGCTCCTGGCATTTTTGAGGTCACTTAGTCCTTTATTGTTCTCATTTAGCTCTAAAACGTTCTGCCGCAGTAATGCCTCACGCATGAGAAAAGCATAACCTGAAAAGTTATGCGGAGAGGACGTGGTTACTCCATAGCTGCCCACTTCGCAACTAGGGATCCGGGTTCGAGTCTCGGCGCTGGCTCAACATCCTGTGGTTCTGGGCAATTTAAGTAATCTCCCTGTGCCTTTAAAATAACACAGTGACCTAGTGTAGTGTAAAAGGTGCTCATGTTGGGCGCTCCAATACCTTTGGGTTGAGTTCACTCTATATAAAACTGCAACAAAACATTAAGTAATGGAAGCCACCGCCGCAATTATCTGGACACAACACTTAGAGCGGGCCGCCATATGCTGCTCACGTCTCGGCAGATGGAGGGAAGGGCCATAAAACCCCCCACTCCACTTCAAAGCGGGCACAAGGGATTCTTCAGAGTTGAAGGCCATCCCCCCACCCATAAATTATCAGCTTATCTCCAAGAGCGCATTCCTCTAATGCTCTCTGAGAACAGGCAGAGACACGGGAATTTGGAAAAGGGGGCCCCAGCAACAACATAAAATGTTGGCTGGGGCTATCAAGTATAGTACATATCCCCTCTATAACATAACGCAAAGGCCCAAAAAACGCGCTACAACCTTTGGCACTATTTATAGCCGCTCAAGGCATTTGACTTAATAGTAAGCCGCAGGTACAAATAACCAATGCTGCTGCCTCCAACACACATTAACACGTGTGCCAGGGCACGTTTTATCGCAGCTGCAAAATGAAACAGCTGCCTCACAATTATGGGGGGAAAAGTGATACAGATCAAGTACACGCGAAATGCCCTGTATTGCTACAGAAACTGCCAAGCTTTCAACTAAGAACAAGCACTGGCGTTGCCAATAGGTTTCGCATTTGGAAAGTTGGAGCTATTGGTTTTGTAAAAGACATTTTATATTTATAGATTGTTATTGACAATGCCAATAACGATATATAAATATAAAATGTCATTTACAAAACCAATAGCTACAACTTTCCTACTGCGAGACCTATTGGCAACGCCAGTGCTTGTAATTCTCTTTGCATGATCCAGGGTCTGATTTGGATATAGTTAAATCTCTATTTTATTTGCTGAGACAATAATGTATATATATATATATAAGGTATATTTTATTTAAATTAATCTCGGTTTTTAAAAAGGTCTACAATTATGATGCATCTGGCCTGTTGCCATTGACCAAAGGCCCCTATCCAACACTGGCCCAAATGTATTATTTCCAAACAATGGTGTGTATGGTGACAGGTGATCCTCTTACAGTCCACCTGCGTTATGCCATTTTTAGAGAGTGGCCTTAATGATAGGATACCTAGATAGATTTTGATGCTTATATTTAGGTCCCATTGTGGGCTCTCTGCTGGAAAGTAGTCTTTTAAAACACCAAAGTTGCTCTATTTCGTCTTTCAGTCAATCTAGACGGCGGCCTAAGTGAGTTGATGATAATAAACTTGAAAATTGAGGATCCCCAATATTCCTCTATCTAGTGACCAATTCAAGACTTGGTTGCTACTCTCGTTTTCCACCTCCACCACCCCCAGGAGAGAAATAGTACCTCGGTTAAGATCATTAGAACATTTTTTATTTCAAAAGGTTTTATTAAAGATTTTGGTGCAAAACAGCGGTTGGTATACATACATGAGATGAATACATTGTAAATAGTAGGGTTGCAAGGCATTTACACATGGGTAATATAAAAACTGTTAAACATGGATCGGAGATCATGCTAAAGTATCAATTTCTACGTTGCTCAACCTTGTGGTGGGAAAAGAAAAGAGAACAGAAAAGAAAAGAAAGAAAAGAAAGAAGAGGGAGACAGAAGAAGAAAATCAAAGAAATAGAAATACAAAAGAGTGGAAGGAAGGTTGTGAAAGTTAATAGGCGGTTAATGTGTCACTATTTAAACATCTGTGGTGCTGTTCTGTGCACTCGTGGCAAACCGAGCACTGGAGGCAGCTCTCCTCCGGAGGTAACGCCATCTTGGGTCGGGAGACGGATGAGCAGTCTAGTGCTCCGCCCCTCCCGCCCTTTCCTCCTTAAAACTCGTGCATTTCCACACTTGCCGCTGACTGCTAGTGCGAGTGTGAGTGTGTTAACGTCCTGAGGCGGAAAGCCGGGACCGTGCATTTTAAACACTGCGACTGCTGCTTTGTTTTTACTTAAAATTGAATTTTTATTTTGATTGCATTACCTGCCGGTTTTTACCCTGTGTCACTATTTAAACATCTGTGGTGCTGTTCTGTGCACTCATGGCAAACCGAGCACTGGAGGCAGCTCTCCTCCGGAGGTAACGCCATCTTGGATCGGGAGACGGACGAGCAGTCTAGTGCTCCGCCCCTCCCGACCTTTCCTCCTTAAAACTCGTGCATTTCCACACTTGCCGCTGACTGCTAGTGCGAGTGTGAGTGTGTTAACGTCCTGAGGCGGAAAGCCGGGACCGTGCTTTAAACACTGCGACTGCTGCTTTGTTTTTACTTAAAATTGAATTTTTATTTTGATTGCATTACCTGCCGGTTTTTACCCTGTGTCACTATTTAAACATCTGTGGTGCTGTTCTGTGCACTCGTGGCAAACCGAGCACTGGAGGCAGCTCTCCTCCGGAGGTAACGCCATCTTGGGTCGGGAGACGGACGAGCAGTCTAGTGCTCCGCCCCTCCCGCCCTTTCCTCCTTAAATGGCCCCCCTCACTAGGAAGCGCAGCGGACGAGCGCAGCGGGCGCGCCAGCGGCGCGCCGAAGGCTCGCCAAAGGCGAGCCCGTCTGCGCCCGTCAGCGCCGGACCCGCGCCTAGGGCCAGTCCCCCTGCCTCACACAGCTTCCATCCTACCTCCAAACATCTATACGATAGAGAAACGCTGTGGGCTCTAAACAAAAAGCCCGCAACAGAGGGCTGCGAAGTAAGGAAACCAGGACGGAAAGCCCAATTTCATCTCTCGTACTGCGCCAACTGTCGGCAAACCCTGCCCAAATTTCTCTGGCAACCTATTGCATCCCAAAATAACCATAAATCCATCCCGCCGAAGGGAAACAACCCCTCGGTCAAATGCCTGCTGCTGAACACAAGAGCCCTGGTCAAACATAGTTTGGAGATAGCGGAAGCTATCCAAGAGGAGGACATTAAGATTGCATTTATCACGGAGTCATGGACTGATGCAGCATCAGGGCCAGATATAGTCAAAGCAACCCCCCAGGACTACGTGTGCCACACCCAAAATAGGGACAAAAGAAGAGGGGGAGGTTTAGCGATCATTTATCATAACAGCATCAGAGGCTCTTTTCAACCCGGTCCCGCCGGCCTTAATGAATCGCTGCTTTTCAACCTCACGCTCTCAGATCATCAATCCTTTAGTGGCGGTCTGATCTATAGACCCCCAGGTGGGAAAGCCCAATTTTTCACAGGATTAAATAGGGCACTCGAAGCCGCAGCATCTGCCCAAATGTTCACCCTTCTGGGCGATTTCAACTTTCACTTGGAATGTGACGCTGACATAAATTCCCGGGAGCTAATCGACCTACTAGGGGGGATTGATATGACGCAACGGGTATCTGACCCTACACACAAAGCAGGACATACCCTAGACGGCATTTTTACAAATCATCCCAACCTAAAAGTTACATCGGTTCTTCCAGTATCATGGTCGGACCACTCTGCAATTTACTTCACCATACCCCTCATCACCCCTATGAAACCCCTTAATACCAAAAACGCCCCGAGACAGGTCAGAAAATGGAAGAACATCAAAGGGGACAAGCTGGAAAATACGCTAGCAAACTCCCTGACCCCGCTCCCTGACAATATAGAGGAAGCGGCCATGTCCTATACAGCCTGGCTGGACCATGCCTGCTCGCTCTTGGCCCCCCCTAAAATTACCTATTCCACCCGGGCTTCTCCAGCAGCTCCCTGGTTTACAGAACAAATCAGGGAACACAAAACACGGTGTAAAAAATTGGAGAGAATCTGGCGAACAAACTATAGCGAGGCAGACAAACAAACTCTTCATTTGGAACAAAGAAGCTACAGAGAAAGAATTTTGCAAGCAAAAAAGGCCTTCCTTACTAAACAGATAAGGGAAGCCAGCAACACCTCCAAAAAATTGTTTCAAACGGTTTCACTTCTAGCCGATCCCAAAGCCACAGAAATTCCCCCCAGTCTTCCGCTCTGTGAAAACCTGGCCAGCTTTTTTCGAGAAAAGGTAGAAAACATCTTCTTTTCATTAGACTGTCTAGTCTTGACACCCCCCTCGAGGGAGGGCCTGGAGATCCTAGGCCCATCAGCCAGACTTCAACAATTCCAGCCCATCACTGAAAATGAAGTGGTTACGCGCCTTTTAAAAATAAAATCAGGCTCGCCTCATGACCCCTGTCCCACCAGCATAGCCAAACTAGCCCCAGAGGCCATTGCAAGTGGACTTACTCCACTTTTCAATCAGATGCTGGAGAAAGGAGAATATCCCTCCATATGGAAGCGAGCATCCATCCTGCCTTTACTAAAAAAAAACAACCAAGACATCACCAATTTGAATAATTATCGACCGATAGCTCGACTTCCTCTCCCCGCTAAAATTATCGAAGGCAGCCTTAATTCACAACTTAGCGCCTTTTTAAACACAGGGGATTACCTCGACCCTTCACAACACGGGTTTCGGGCGGAGCACAGCACGGAATCCGCCCTGATTAAATCAGTGGAAGACATCAGGCAGGTGATGGACGCAGGAGGCAGAGCGGCCCTGATCCTGCTGGATCTCTCCGCGGCCTTTGATACGGTCCACCACAAATTGTTGGTGGACCGGCTGAGGGCCTGTGGAATCCAGGGAAAGGCACTTAACATCTTACAGGCCTTCCTGGCCGACAGAACCCAGGTAGTGGCCCTAGGAGACTACGAATCCCACCCGTTTGTGCTGCCTTGTGGAGTCCCTCAGGGGTCTTCGCTCAGCCCTACCCTTTTTAATGTCTATGTTGCATCCCTAGCCCCGGTGATACGTTCGTTTGGCTTTCACCTCACAGCATATGCAGACGACACTCAGATAGTGGTGTCACTCTTACCAGGAAAGGTTGAAAATACAGCAGACAGATTTAAAAACTGCATGCGTGAGGTGGACTGCTGGATGGCACAAAACTGCCTAAAACTTAATTCCACCAAGACAGAAGTTTTGCTCTTCGGAGCCACGGACAACTTCTGGTCCCCGAGCTGGTGGCCAGATGAAATGGGTCCTCTCCCCTCCCCGGTGGACAAAGTAAAAAACCTGGGCATTCTTGTGGACAATTCCCTGTCCTTTAAACCCCAGGTTAACGCAAGCTCCTCCTCCTTGCATTATGTTCTTAAAACCATCAGAAAAATTCTTCCCTATGTGGAGAGGGAACATAGGAAAACCATTGTTACAGGTCTAGTCCTCTCCCGCTTAGACTATTGTAACAGTCTGATGCTAAACGCCCAGCAGAGCGTCCTCAATAAACTTCAACTACTACAGAACGCAGCTGCCCGCCTGATC
The DNA here is from genome assembly GCF_964261635.1 of Lissotriton helveticus. Lineage (NCBI taxonomy): Eukaryota > Metazoa > Chordata > Amphibia > Caudata > Salamandridae > Lissotriton > Lissotriton helveticus. Next base: position 426,507,459 of record NC_136063.1, read on the forward strand.
ACTGACACTCCCAAATTCGCATCTATCAGTCAGAACTTGGTGACTCTACACTGGCTACCTGTCCGCAAGCGAATTGTCTTTAAGGCACTATGCATGGTTTTTAAAGCCCTACATGAAATGGGCCCCAGATATATGAAACTGCTCTTTCGATGGTATACACCGGCAAGAACTCTGAGATCAGGGGAACAGGCCCTGGTCACAGTCCCCAGAACTAAAAGAGCTCGCTGGGGAGGCAGGAGTTTCTCCCTTGGGGCTGCCGAGGCCTGGAATAAACTTCCGCTCAGGCTTAGACAATCCCAGGACCTGATGGTGTTCAGGAGAGAGCTCAAAACCTGGCTCTTTACCCACTAAGCCCATCTACTCATTCCAGCACCAGCAGTCAGCGCCAGGACACCTCCGGGTAACAGAGCGCTCTACAAATGTGAAAATAAATAAAATAAATAAATAATGTGAAGGACCCGTCGAGCCTAAATAGGCTGCTTCCACAAGTCTACGATAGAAGGCACCAAAATATTGGTTGCAAGTCGGAGTAGTGGGTTGTTAGTAGTGATGACATATAGCAGTATATCGTAGTGACTCTGAGAGGATTGATCAGCTCGAGGTATGTGTCTAGGAGGATTGATCAGTTTGAGGGTTCTGCCTAGGCTGTTCCATAAATCTTTATTAGCTGAGATCCAGGGATACTTGGTAGATGGTATGGAATGTGCGCCCCAATTTTTTTGTTTGAATATGTTTATTGCATTTTGTCATTATACAACAGTACACATATGTAAGCATAGCAAGTAAAAGGCGCTGTTACTTAAGTCATGGAGTCCCAGAGTATGTGGACCATCCCACCCACACGGAGGTATGGCGGGGGAGAACAAACTATATCAGTGCACAGTTAGACCACATAACAAATTTGTAGTGCAGTAGCTGTTGTGTGTTACATTTACGTTCAGTAATGGCAGTGCCCAGTATTGGCGTAATAGAACTTCTGCATCGCCACTGCATACCTTAGACTCATTTCGTATAGCGCTCAAAGTATACCATGACCGGAGAAACAGAGCAGTCATTCACATTAGCAACATATTACACATTTCAAAATTGCATTCGAAAACTACTAACTATACAAAACAATTCCAGATATATTGGAAACCATAAACCAGGTGGTGTCTGTCAGCGGTCATGTGTGTGTGTGTGGAGCTGGAGGTGCGGAGAGGAGTGTGATCCAAATGTGTCATAGCAACGGCAATGTTATTTTCGTTGGAGTCTTCACTTGTGCAGCAGGGTGTGAGGGAAGCGCCGTGGAGGTGGGGGGGGGGGGGCGGGGGGGGAGGGGGGGCAGGGAGGAGGGAGAAAGGGAGGGGGGGAGAGGCTGGGAGCGAGAAGAACGTTGGGTGTGTCATAGGTGAATATGTGGTAAACACTCACTCAATACCATTCCGCAGACACTCTTGGTGGTAGGCCACCAGGACACCATCCCACTCTAGCGCAATAGGGTACATCCGGAGACCCGCCGTCTCCTCCCGGTGCAGTGCCACACTCTCAGCCCTCGCCCAAGCATCCAGTGAGCGACGCCACTGCACCGTTTGGGGGGGGCAGACTATGTTTCCAACGCCTGGTAATGGACGTTTCGCCGTTATCAGGCCCAGATCCCAGAATCTCGCTTGGACTCTTGTCTGCTTCGTCCTTTTAAATAACCCCAACAGACAACCTTCCCAAGTGTGTGGTAAGGTACCCCCCGTCGCCCCCGCCAAGACAGTCGACACTGCGGTCCAATATGGCTGCAGCAGATTGCAGGACCAGAGGACATGTAGGAACTGTGCGTCCACTAGTCCGCATTTAGGGCATCCCATCGTAGTGAGTCCAAAGTAGCGATTAATTTTTATCCAGGGACAGATACGCTCAATGGATCACATAGTACTGTATGATCTTGAAGCGTGCATTGCGTGGTACGTGTAGAGCTCCAGCTAGTACCCCCGCCCACTCCCTGTCTGTCCAGTCCCGTCCTCTATCAGCCGCCCATTTGTCACGTAGGCGCTGAGGGGAGAATTGCGTGTGTGTGTGCAACGCTTGGGATATCCAATGCACAAGGTGAGAGCCTTGTCCCATCACATGTAAGTATTGAATGAGCAGGTGTATTGGTGGTTCCTCCGTCAGCGGACCCGAAGCTGTCGTCAGTGTATGCAGCAGCTTCGCATATGTCAGGAACTGTCCTGCCGGCAGTCCTGTGCTGACTGTCAGTGTCTCGAAAGGGAGCAGTGCACCCTCCTCAAACAGGTCGCCCAAGCTCTCTAAGTCTGCTGCTCCCCAGCTGTCCAGTAGTGGCGCCGCAAGCATCCCGGATCCCCAAGGCGTGCCCAGCAGTGGTAGGTTAGGCGCGTACGGTTTCACCGCTGCAGTGAGTTTCAGGCTTCTCAAGAAGCACCTTCTCGCCACCTCAAGGTGGAGTTGGTTCTGAACAGGCGACTTAGCCAAAGGATGAAACAACGCATGTACCTGCGGGACCGTCAGGATAGTCGTTGTCGTGGCCGTATCACTCAAGTTACGTCCACTCAGCCAGTAGGCTACCCATTGCAGCTGTGCAGCCAGATAATACAACTCGTGGTTTGGGACTGACAGCCCACCACTATCGGTCGCGGCATAAAGGGTTTTTAAAGCCACTCTGGGGCGACCTTTGTTCCAAATCAGTCGCCTATGTATAGTCTCTAGCTCGCGAAAGGTGCGAACCGGCACATATATCGGTAGGTTTGCATAATAGTACAGGAGCCTAGGCAAAACAACCGCTTTCGCCAGGGTAATTCGGCTGGGCACATTCAGTGGGAGAGTATTCCAGAAGGAAACCTGCGCTGTAAGCGAAGAGATCGCTCTCGTAAGGTTGCCTTCCAGGATGTCTGTGGGGTCGCGATACACATGGACTCCTAAATAACGGAACACTGTGGGATACCAGAGGAGCCGCTCGCCCATTACCATTACGTCACACTCCGGTACATCTGCTGCAAAAGAGTACACCCCCGACTTCGCCCAGTTGACGCGCAACCCCGACATTTCGCCAAAGCTACTGAAAATGCCCGTGAGCGCTCGAGGGAAGCAGGTCAGGTCCCTGACATAGAGTAATAGGTCATCGGCATAAAGCGACACCGAATGCATCCCATCCATCAACGGGATCCCCCAAATCTCGCCAGAGGTGCGCAATTGTGCCGCCAGTGGCTCCATCATGAGCGCAAAAATCAGGGGGGAGAGGGGACATCCCTGTCTCGTGCCCCTGCGGACACGAATCTGATCTGAGAAAAGCTTGTTCGTTCGAACCCGCACCACTGGTGCAGAGTAGAGGAGTTCCACCATGCGGAGGTAGGCTGCGCCCCGCCCAAATTTCTCCAACACCAGCGCTAGGTAGGGCCACTCCACGGAATCGAACGCCTTTTCAAGATCAAGGATTACGCACCCCGAGTGGGGCCAGTGGGTCACCGCCAGATTCTGTACTCGGAATAACCGTCTAATATTGTAAGACGTGCTGCGGGTAGGGACAAACCCGTTTTGGTCCGCGTGCACTAGGGTAGGGACCAGTGGCGCCAGTCTCTGGGCCAACGCTGATGCCAGAATCTTGTAGTCCGTGTTAAGGAGGGCTAGTGGCCTGTAAGACCCCACATTCAATGCATCCTTGCCGGGTTTCAAGAGCGAGATCACATTGGCTTCGTTGAGGGACAAAGGAAGCACTGCATCCCGTTCCGCCGCCCCGTACACCCGCAACAGTTCGGGAATGAGAATGGTGGAATACGCCTTATAAAACTCCACCGGTAGTCCATCAGGCCCGGGGGACTTGCCATTCGAAAGAGAGTATATTACAGCTCGGAGTTCCTCTGCAGTGAATGGCGCACCTAGTTCTTCACACTGTGCATTAGTGACCGTCGGCAATAGGACGCCTGATAAATACTCAGCAATCTCCACTGTAGTGACTCTTAGGCGAGTACAATACAAGGATCTGTAGTGACTCGAAAATGCCTTGTGGATGGCCCTCTGGGTGTAGACCACATCGCCCTGTGTAGTGCGGATCGACATCACCGGCAACGTTTGGGTGTCTCTCCTGACCAGCCAGGACAAAAGCTTGCCAGCTTTATCCCCAGCATGATGCACACGCGCAGTGTGTGCTGCATAATTCAAGTTCTTCAGTCTCTCAAGAAGTTGCGTGTGTTTTCCGCGAGCGTCTAGCAAGTTCGAGTCGTCCCCCTCCACTGCCTCCCGTTCGCCCGATAGCAGTGTCGTCTCCAAATGTGTCAATTCCCTGTCCACCTGGCGTCGCAATCCGGCCTGTGCTCCCAAGCAATGCCCCCTCACTACCACCTTGAATGCATCCCATTCAACCTGCGGGGTGGATGCGGTATCAGTATTGTCTTCAAAGTACTGTAAGACACGATTCGAGAGCAGTTCCCGAAAGGGAGCTCCCAGCAAGATATCCGGCTGGAGGCGCCACGTGGGCACCGGCGGGTGCGGGCGCACCCAGGCAAAGTCAAGTGTGTGTGGGTTGTGGTCCGAATGAGTGCGACCCAGGTAGTGGGAGTCAGTGACTAAGGGCAAGAGATCACTGGTCAGCATGAACCTATCGAGCCTGACGTGTAACGCATGAGCGCCCGAATAGTACGAGTAAGTCCGTGTGGTAGGGTTGCGGCTGCGCCAAGCGTCAGTGAGTTCCCATTGTGTTGCCCAGTCAGCAAATGTGCGCGATGTACCGTGAATTGTCGCATGCGCCAAAGGAGGGGCGGATCTATCTAACACAACATCTAGGACACAATTATAGTCGCCCCCTAACAGGAGCGGTACCCCTGGCCATGCTGCAATCGCCACCGATAAGTGTGTGAGGAAGCGTCCATGGTCGACGTTGGGAGCGTAAATAGATGCCAGGGCAATGTGTTGGCCGTCTAGGTTACCCTGAAGGAACACATACCTGCCTTCCTTATCTATGTTGCAATGTGTCATGGCAAAAGGAACCCCCGGGCGAATCCATATGAGAGCCCCACGCGCGAAGGCCGAGTAGCCTGTAGCATATATTTGCCCCCTCCAGCGGCGGCGCAGTGTATGTGGCTCCGGTACCGGCAGGTGCGTCTCTTGCAATAGCGCTATCTGTACCTGGTGCCGCTTCAGGTACGAGTACACCTGATAGCGACGTGAGGGGGTGTGCATACCACGTACATTCCAAGTGCAAAATTTAACCACAGCCATTACAACATTTCCTCTCCTCCACCCAGAGCCCCCACCCACCCGCCGCACCACAAGCTATGACCCACCAGTTCAGTACATCACGGAATGTCTCACACTTTGACCAGTGATTCGCATCAGCTCTCTTACACACAGTAGGGGGAGGGGAACGTTGCACCAAACCTGTAACCACAAAAAACATAATGTCAATGCCAAAAGGTCGACTGCAAACCATGCCGTCGTCCAAACGCTCTAGTGAGCACTAACTGTTCGTGAGTTCAATAAGAAAGAAGGGGGGTTCACTAAGCACGTATTTTAAATGCACGTATGATACATGTAATAATGTCATGGGCACTCCTCCCATGCCACAGGCGTCCAATATCGCACAGCCCAATGTCAGCAGAGGCGCACTGTTCCTGGCGGCAATAAGGCGGCAATAATCCCGCAGCCACTGCAGACAGGTCACATATAAAGACTTACCACCGTGGGGCAGCATATCTACATCCCCCGTTGAGACCCACCAGAGACAGGCCCCCAGTAGGCATGGGCCAACAGCCCGCCCTGCATGCAGGGTCAGCGTGTCCGAAGCCAGGCCTCTCCCCAGTGCCCACCAAGGCAACATCGGAGTCTTCCCGGTCGGCAATAAATGCAGGGGCACTTAAGTTGCAGGAAAGCGTCGTACTCCTTGTTGTAGCTTCCAGTGAGTCTGTAACAGTATTAATTTTGCAGATCAGCTGTCTGTGGTGTGACATCCGGGAGTTCAACAGATACCTGGGAGTCCGGTAGGCCATATATATATTCATCATCACTCCCCACGCCGCTAGGACTGGCACCAGCAGCCGGGGCGTCCGGTTGTGAACCGCTAATTTCCGCCACTCTGCGGATAGCTTCCTGCTGCTCCTCGTTGCGGTGTTCAGGGGTAGGGCCAACGTTCGCCTCAGGATGCGCCAAGCTCGCCGTCGAGTTTCTTCTGTGCCGACGATGTCGAGAACCTCCTCCACGGCGGGATCTCATGGGTGGGCCACCCGGGTCCGGGACAACTCCAGAGTCCAGCCAGGTCTCAGCAGCCTCCGGGGTGTTGAAGAAGTACGTTTTATCCTGTGCTACAACTCGTAGGCGGGCAGGGAATAATAGGGAGTATTTAAGTGCCATGCGGCGGAGCTGCTGCTTGACGTCCAGAAAGGAGTGCCGCTGCCGCTGTACCTGAATTGTATAGTCCGGGAAAAACATAATCGTGGCGTTGTCCACCCTGACCTCCCCTAACTTCCTGACCTCCCGTAGGACAGTGTCCCGATCCCGATAGTTCAGCACTCGGACGAGCATGGGCCGAGGGTTGGAGCCCTCAGGGGGGGGTTTAGAGGGCACGCGGTGAGCGCGCTCTATCACAAAGTGCTGCGAGAGGGTACCTTCCGGGAGAATGTCTCTGATCCACCTCTCCACGTGCTCCGGCGCCTCCCGTGGCTCCCACCGTTCCGGCAGACCCACGATGCGGATGTTGTTCCGTCTTGCTCGCCCTTCCGCATCTTCCGCTCGATCCTCCAGGAAGTCCACCCTGTTGAGGAGATTCTGTACATGCTTATCCATCTGGGAGAGTTTGGGTGTCAGGTCTGTCACCGTGGTTTCCAGCGTCGTCGCCCTCTCAGACAGTTTTTTGTGATCTGCTCGGAGATGCGTCATGTCAATAGCCACGCTATCAATTTTAGACTCCAAAGAGGCACGGGTCAGTTGCATTGATTCCTCAAGCCTTTCCATGGCCGCCAGCATTGTGTCCAGCTTGGAAGCAGTGTGATACGTCTCCGCCTGCTTCGCCATTCTACCCTTCACCTGTGTGTTGCCTGTCACAGCTCTCGTTTTAGGTCCCCCCGACATGAGCAGTCGCGACGCGGCCAGCTGGTGGAGCAATGCAAAGAGACCCGCTGCGGCACAAGTGGTGTATGGCTCGGAGGAAGGGGGGAAGGGGCAGAGCCGCCCCAAGCAGTCAAGTCCAGCACACTCCCAGGACTACACAGATCCCCTGTGTGTTACGTGGATATCACTGTCCTGCTCAAGCAGTTCGCAGTTATGATGAGACGCTGCATGCGTGGGCAAGTGCCGTGGGCAGGGCAAGATGTGGGCAAGGTCCACTGTTATCCCCAAACGACAACGCAACGGGGTAGGGTCCAGTTGCCAGGACAGATCAGGGCCAGAGTCACACCGTCAGGGGTACCTCCGCAGCAGGCCAAGCCTCCAGGTGTCGTCCGGGCAGCACAAACTCTCAGCCCCCTCCGCAGTGCCGGTCTCACCAAGGGCCCAACTATACGTCGCAGTCACTGCAAGTCAATGGGGGGGGAGGGGTGAAGCGCTGCGACTCACCAGCCTTCTCATCCCGCCTGGTTCTAACCCACACAATACCTGGGTACCTCCGAGTCGCCAGTGTCCGCCGCTCACCACCTCCGCCGCCGTCGCCACGCTGGGCCACCGGTCGGTGCTGCGCTGGCCTCGCCTGTCTCCAGTGTCTCACTCCAGCGCCTGCTCCAGCGCACAGGCCGCGTCCCCAGTCCCGGGCAGCCTCTCCTCGCAGCGACGAATGTTCCAGGAATCCAGCCCTGCACCTCAGTACTAGTAGGCCCGTGGGGGCGGGGGGCCGATTAGGTGCATCTCACCATGTTCTCCCAGGGCGCCGCCTGCAATCGACTGCCGCCCTCAGCTCCGGGCCTGCGTGGTAGGCCGTATCCCCGGGCTCGGTTAGTTTCAAAGCCGGTACCAGTGGCCACCGGTCTGTGAGTCCGTCGATCGTGTTCCGGGGCGGCTAACACCCGGGCAGCCAGGAAGGCACTCCGATTAAGCCCTCAGGCAAGCCTCCGGTCGCACCACTGGGATGCCGCAGCGGGGAGGGGGGGTGCACTTCCACACCGACCCGGGCACCGGATCCCGCGAGCCAGCAGGGCCGTCCCGTTCCGCCGCACCGATCTCAGAGGCGGCCCACCCAGGGAGGACAGAGGGCAGTTCCGATGGCACCCAGCCGCTGCCAGGGGGCTCAAAGCAGCAGCCCGCTTCGGTGGGCCCAGAGGGCCGGCTGGATCCCCGGCCTCGCCCAACTCTTCACGCCACTCCGCAGTGAGGGCCGAACAGGCAGGGAGCGCTCGTCGTCACCGGAGCGGCCCAGAGCGAGGTAGCCGTCCCAAACTCTGGCAGGCAGCGGGGTAGTGCTTAACAGTCACTCGTCAGGAGTTGCAAAGTGTAGCGGGCAAAAACTACTGAGAAATGGCCTGTGGCAGGGGAGTCTCTCTCGGAGCTCTACCCAGGCACGTCCGTCGCCATTTCGCGCTTAGCCACGCCCCCATGGAATGTGCGCCCCAATATATCTCATCCACTCCCACCAAGTTTTATTGGAGGAATTCCCTAGTGATTTCCAAGATGACAGGATGGTTTTGTGGGCCAGGGTAAACATTAAGTCTATTAGGAGTAAGTCATCCTGTTGTAGTCAAGTCATGTGTGAGGGACTGAAAGCACCACAAACTAAAAACAAAGATTTCCTAGGGAGTTTAGTATGAAAGATGCTGTCAATAGTGTTGTGGATTTTAGTCCAAAAAGAGTAAGGCAAAGGATAGCCATACATCATGTGACGAAGGTCCACATTTTCAGAATTACAATTCCAGCAGGTGTCTTTGTCCATCAAACCCAGTGCAGCCAAGCTGCGTGGGGTCCAAAAGGCTCTGTGAAGCATATGTAGTGTTGTCTGAGCAAGATTTGGTGTGATTGTTTTAGTGAATGGGAAAGTCCACAATTTTGGCCAGTCAATGCCTTATGGGTTAGATCAGTAATACCTGAAGTACAGCTTAAGGGCAGCATGAAGCCCTCATAACCTTTACATGTGCCCCTGGTACACTGCAGCACTGGGCTGCTCTGTTTACTCGACTCAGCACTAAACCTTAACAAATGTTAAATAAACAGGCAAGTATTTATTTAAAGGTTAATTGATGTTAAAGAAACGAAGTAACTAGGGAGTCCTGCTCTGCTTAACTTTAGAACACCTATAAGACATCTTGCAGCAAAAGTGTAAAAATATGATTAAGACTCTTAAAAATTGTATTTCATTAACTTGCAGAACCGTTTCATTTTAGTACATCAGATTATACCAGTGCATTAAGATTTTTTTTTTTTAAGTGATAGTTTTCACACGTGAATTAGAAGCACTCTTTGGGTGGCCTGGGTTATTACTATACATGAACAACATTATACTTTATTAAATTAAACACAGGAAAAGGTTTTGTACATCACACATGACACAGGTCTTGTGCTTCGAGGTCCTCGTATACGTTAACAGAGAAAAAGGATGGAAGGTGAACAAAAACAATTGCCCAGGGTCACACAATTTGGTAAAGTAGGGAAGCCTGGATTAACCCCAGGCTTTCTGGTTTCTCATTGCGCAAGTCAAGTCAAGTCAAGTCAAATAATTTATATAGCGCGCTACATACCCAGAGGGTCTCAAGGCGCTTGAGGAAGGGTGGGGAATTACTTGTCGAATATCCAAGTTGCTTTCTGAATGCTAGGTGGTTCTGAGTGAGGCGAAGGTGAATGGGGAGTGAGTTCCAGGTGTTAGCTGCCAGGTAGGAGAAGGATCTTCCTCCCATGGTGGTTTTGTTGATGCGGGGTACAGTAGCAAGGGCTTGGTTGGAGGAGCGTAGCTGGCGGGAGGGGGTGTAGAAGGAAAGTCGTGTGTTGAGGCATTCGGGTCCGAGTTCGTAAAGTGCTTTGTGTGCGTGGGTTAAAAGGCGGAATGTTATTCTCTTATTGACGGGGAGCCAGTGGAGGTTTTTCAGGTGACTAGAAATGTGGTCTTTACGCGGGATGTCTAGTATGAGTCTGGCTGAAGCGTTCTGGATGCGTTGGAGTTTTTTCTGAAGTTTTGCGGTGGTGCCGGCGTATAGGGTGTTACCGTAGTCCAGGCGGCTTGTGACCAGTGCGTGGGTGACCGTTTTTCTAGTTTCGGTGGGGATCCAGCGAAATGTTTTTTTGAGCATGCGAAGAATGTTGAAGCACGATGATGAAACGGCGTTGACTTGTCTGTTCATCGAGAGTGTGGAGTCCAGGATGATGCCCAGGTTCCGTGCGTGGTCCGTCGGGATGGGTGCTTTTCCAAGGGCCTCTGGCCACCAAGAGTCATCCCAGGCGGAAGGGGAGGTGCCTAAGATAAGGACTTCTGTTTTGTCTGAGTTCAGTTTCAGACGGCTGTGTTTCATCCACTCGGCTACTTCTTTCATTCCTTCATGTAGGTTGGTTTTGGCGGTGTTCGGGTCTTTGGTGAGTGAGAGGATCAGTTGAGTGTCATCAGCGTAGGAGATGATGTTGAGGTTGTGTTGGCGTGCGATGGTCGCGAGGGGGCTCATGTATACGTTGAAGAGAGTGGGGCTGAGTGAAGATCCTTGTGGCACACCGCAAATGACTTCAGTGGCTTCTGACTTGAATGGTGGAAGTCGGACTCTCTGAGTTCTTCCGGTAAGGAACGAGGTGATCCAATCCAGTGCTTTTCCTTGGATTCCGATGTTTCTGAGGCGTTGTAGGAGGGTGTGGTGACAGACTGTGTCGAAGGCTGCGGAGAGGTCAAGGAGGATGAGGGCGACTGTGTCTCCATTGTCCAGTAGGGTTCGAATGTCGTCTGTTGCTGCGATGAGTGGGGTCTCAGTGCTGTGTTTTGCTCGGAAGCCGGACTGTGAGGAGTCGAGGGATTTGTTGGTTTCGAGGAAGGCGGCGAGCTGGCTGTTGACGGCTTTCTCAATGACTTTGGCCGGGAATGGTAGGAGCGAGATGGGGCGGACACTGAATGTGTATGCTTCACCTCCCCTACTCTCAACAACACCCAGACCCCCCCCCCCCCTCCGACCGCCACCGCTGGCATCAATGTGGCCCTCGGTCACATCACAGACCAAACTTTGTGGCCCCAGGGAAAATGTTTGAAAGTACCCATGGATTAAATAGCCCTTCTTGGGATCAGTCAGTGCATCAATTCCGTTGAGTAGAGGAACATAACGAAATGGATATAGGTCTGAGTTTGGCATATATCTTAGAGGCCATGTGTTTAACCCTACCAAACAACATTAGGAGGGTTGGGAGCAAGGCATCTCTGAAAGGGAAGGCTTTGTGTTTGGAGATGGCTATTTTGAGTTTAAGGAAGTCCTATAAGCCGGAGGAAGCAATGTTGTATTTTTGCTTAATGTTGTGGAACGATAAGGGATTTTGTTTGGAGCCAAGATCACACACTGTAGAAATTACTTTGACCAACATGATTTGCCTACGGAGATGTTGGGATCAGCTTGGATGTCTTTATTGAATCAGATTGAGGTCACAGCAGAGAGGCGAAGGTCGAGCTTTAGCGAAATATTTCTATTGTTTCAGAATCAAGTAGTCGAAAATGTGATGATCTTTGGAAATGTCAAAGGAAATATTAGTGTTGCAAGGAAGCCAGTCCTCCAGAAAGGCAATGCGTGAGCCGTATTTTGCTTTGCTGTTTTTAGGAAAGCAAAAGAATGGAGTAGTTTCTTACCTGTAACTCCAGTTCTGTAGTAGGCGTATCTCTGTGATAGTAATAATCTTGTGAATATTCCCGCCCATGTGCGTGGACCCCGGAGCAATCAGAATAGTCTCTTAAGTTGTCTTCTTCTGCAGTCCTGCATAGACACTTAAGAGAAAATCAAAGACAAATAATGCAGCCTAAAACTACGAGGCTACATTGGCCAGCACCTCATCTTGAAGTGAAAAGGATAGCCAAATAATATTAAAATGTACACATTTTGCTAAGTTTACACATAGAGAAACTCTCCTTCACAAAAATCCTTTATCATAATAGAGAGGAAGGGTTGGACAGACAAGCCCCCATAGGCTGCCATTATGTGCCTGGAAAAGGGATACCGTGCCTTTAAGGAACTCTCCAGAGACCCTCAGTATACCAGGATGCACAGCTAAAGGCAAGTTACTTTCAGTTCTTTTTGAAGGTGTATAAAGCCAGACCTGTAGCATTCAGTATATTATTGTTTCATCCACCGTGGAGGAGGGCGGGTCGCTTATGACTATCACAGAGATACCCCTACTACAGAAATGGAGTTACAGGTAAGAAACTACTCCTTCTGTAGTAGGGGTTCTCTGTGTATAGTCATAATCTTGTGAATAAAATGGCAAGCCCATCCCAACAAACCAAACCAGCGGTGGAGGAAACAGACAACCACTACTGTGCAAACAGATTTCTCAACGAAGCCTGCCCAACTTGAACGTCTGACCTGGCATCAGAATCCAGGCAGTAGTGTTTGGCAAAGGTATGGGCCGACTTCCAAGTGGCAGCCCTACAGATATCAGCAATGGGAACATTACGTAGCAAAGCCGTTGTAGCCGCTTTGCCCCTGGTGGAATGAGCCTTAGGTTTACCCCCGAAGGTCTTGTTAGCCTTTTGGTAACATAGCTGGATACAGGACACAATCCACCTAGAGATGGACTGATTAGAGGTGGCAAGACCAGTCCTGACCGAACCGTAATTGACAAACAATTGGTCTGACCTACGAATGTCCTTGGTCTTATCCAAGTAGAATTTCAACACCCTTCCTACATCCAGGGAATGAAGAGACCTCTCCGCCAGAGAGGAAGGATGTTGGAAAAACGTAGGTAAAGTTATCGTCTGATTAACATGGAAATCAGAAATTACTTTAGGAAGGAACATAGGGTGAGTCCTCATGACAACCTTAGATGCATGAAATACAGTATAAGGCTCTGGAAAAAGGATGTTTGTGAAGGGCATTTCCTATACGCAGTTAATGCTGCAAGGTGAACCTTAATAGAATGGAAATTAAGGCCAGATTGAGCTAAATGCAAGAGGTATGGAAGGATGACATCTTCCTTGCAGGAGGTAGGATCAGCGTACTTGGATGCGCACCAGATGCAGAACCGTTTCCACTTGTAGGCATAGGAAGTCCTGGTGGATGGCCTTTTAGCCTCCTTAAGTATTTCCATGCAGTTGTCAGGTAAGTTCAAGTGTCCATACTGTACTATCTCAGGAGCCATGCCGCCAAACTCAACGATGAGAGGTTAGGGTGCACCATCTGCCCCCGAACTTCGTTAGAAGGTCCGGCCGACATGGAAGTCGCAGATGGGGTTGGAGAGACCGGTGGAGCAGGTCTGTGAACCACCACTGTCGAGGTCACTCCGGAGCAATGAGGATCATTCGCACTCTGGATTGAGACAGCTTGATGAGCACTGCCGGAATCAGGGGAATGGTGGAAAAGAGTACAGAAAGCTGTTCGACCAGCTGATCCATAGCGCATTCCCCAGAGTGCCCGGTTGGTAAAACCTGGAGGCGAAGTCTCTGCATTTTCTGTTTTCGGCGGTGGCAAACAGATCTATTTCTGGAGTGCCCCATCATTCGAAGATGTTTCCTAGCACCTCATTGTTTAGGACCCACTCGTGGTTTTACTGAACGAGCCTGCTGAGTGCCTCTGCTTAAGCATTCTGCACACCTGGTAGATGGGTAGCCGTCATCGTCAGTCCTCTGGCTAGCAGCCAGTACCAGATCGCTGAGACAGTGTGCGCGATCTCGAGCCCCCCTGCTTGTTGAAGTAATGCCACCACTGCCATGCATTTTGAAAAAGTCCTGGTGCAGACTTCAGATCAAACGGTGTACTGCTAGTGGTTGGTGCCGACTAGGAAGCGTAGGAACTCCCGATGTTTCTGTGCAATGGGCACATGGAAGTACACATCCTGCAGATCTATCACGCAAAGCCAGTCTCCTCGATGCAGCTGAGGATAGATCTGGTGCAAGGACAGCATGCAAAATTTCTCCCGGTGAATCCATTTGTTTACTTGTTGCAAATCCAGAATGGGCCTGAACTTGTTTTGGTCCTTTTTCCGTACCACAAAGAAACTTGAGTATATAATCCACATTTGTAAAGCGCACAATCACCCGTAAGGGTCTCTAGGCGCTGGGGGCCGTTGGGAAGATTAAGCAAGCTATTGCCCAGAGTCACATGGTGCTGGGCTAATCTGCCACCGCCGAGTATAGACCCTTTCCCCTTTGAGACAGAGGGACATCTTCTATTGCCCTTTTTCTTAACAGGGTATCGACCTCCGCTTGAAGTTCGTGCAGCTGGTACTGTGAACGAACCGGAGGAATAGCTGGAGGAGGGCTGACAAAACTAAGACTGTATCCATTGCCAACAATATTCAGCACCTACTTGTCTTGAGTAATTTTTCTCCACTCTGCCAAGTAATTCTGTATGCTTCCCCCCCACCGGAGTGGGTAACGGACGAGGGGGAAGAAATCCCTCAGGGCTTAGACCCGGCCGGGCCCTTATTCCCCGAGGAGGCCTGCCCTTCTGACGCTTCTGGAAAGGCTGCCTCTGATCTTGTCGTTGCTGCTACTGCTGTTGGCCTGCTTGGCGACCTTGCCCTCGCTGGAATCTCTGGGAGGAGTAACGCCTCTGGAAGGGGCGGAACGACTTCCGCTGGTCCTTTGGTTTCTCCAAACCTACAGCTTTCAGACTTTCCACTTCTGCCTTCATGCGGGCCATCTCCTCGTCCGCATGAGTCCCGAAGAGGGTAGAGCCCGAAAAGGGCAAGTTGGCAATGCGCTGCTGCGCCTCTGGCTTAAGAGAGGTAAGGCGCAACCAGGAGTGGCGTCTCAAGTATATGCTGTGGCAGTACCCATGAGCAGCCAGGAGAGAGGCGTCTGCCGCCGTGCTGATGACTTGATTGGAAACCATCATGCCTTCATTCAACATCTCCTGAAAATCTTCTCTTCTGTCCCTCGGGAGGAGCTCAATGAATTGTTGCAGGGACTCCCACAATGAACAGTCATACCGACCCAAAAGCGCCGTCGATCTCGCAGCTTTCATAGAGGTGGCAGCTGTACTGCAGACCTTTCTCCCAGCCAAATCCATTTGACGGCTCTCCTTGTCCGGAGGGACCGTAGACGAAGGACCAGTAGAATGCTGTTTCTTGGCCGCTGTCACAATGACCGAATCCGGGACAGGATCTGATCTTAAAAACGCTGGATCCGAATCCGGGGGCCTGTACTTCTTCTGAAGTCGGGATGGAGCAGACTTCACCGAGGCGGGTGTCAGAAACAGCTCCATGGCCGGTTTCTCCAGCCCTGGCATCAAAGGCAGCAAAGGGCGATAAAGGTGCTTACACTGCAACTTTTCGAAGATGAGAGAGGTGAAAGGGGTGGTCACCGTCAGTGTGATCCCCAACTTCGCTGCTCCCCTCAGCAGCACATCCTGAAACGTCACAATGTCATCCACTGGCGACACTCTCGTAGGAGAGTCCGACAAAGTAGGTGAATACCTCCTGTCACTGGAAGAGTCCGTGTACCTGGTATGCCTGGACCGTGACCTTTCCCTCCGACGACGATGATGTGATCTGGTTGAAAAACTACGCTCACTGCGAGAGCGATGCCTCCCTCGTGATCTGGACCTTGGCTTTCTGGGCCTCTCCGGAACCACCGGCACAGGAGGCTGCGGAAGAGGAGGCAGCTGAGACAGAACCAAAGGCCTCGGTTGTGGAGGCCGAGGCGGTGGTGGAGGAGGAGGAGGTGGAGGTGGAGGAGGAGGAGGCAGTTGCGGAAGGGTAGGAGGCGTAGGCGTCCTAGGTCTTGAGGGCGAGTAGGTCCGAGAATATTCAGAGTCCGGGGACCTAACAACTCTCTACTTCTTACGAGCATGCCTCAGAAAGGATGCTCTGGAGGTAGACCTTTCCGAGGACTAGCGCCGGCGCCGCCACAACCGGGGACTCGCTGATGATGAGGAGACACTAACCACAGAGGTACTAGACACCGTTCTGGGCATCTACTTCCTCTTCAACGTCGACTTTCTCTTTGACGGCGACCTCCTTGACGTCGCTCTCCTTGACGTCGAGTGTCTTCTCCTTGACGTCGATCTTCCTCTCTTCGACGTCGACCTCCGCTTCGACGTTGATGGTGCACGGCGGTGTCGCCTCGACGGCGAGCGCCTGCCTCTTCGGCACCCAGCACGACGTCGATGGTGTGTCGACGCCGGTGAAGTCCTTGACGTCGACCTCGTCCGAGGTCTTGACGTCCTACCCCTCGACCCAGAGCCCTGGGTCGATGGGAAACATATGGTAGTCATACCTCTTGACGCCGACATCTAAGCCATCGACGACGACCGGGACCGGTGTCTTATCTGGGCCTGTTCTTGACTGGGGATCCCCCAGAGGCTGATGCACGGGCAGAGGACAATGAAAGAGTCCCTCCATGCCCAGAAGCCTCACCTGTTTATTGATGTCTCCTCTGCTCCAGGCCTTGGAGACAAATCGTCTCCCTGTCACGCAGGGTCCTCCTGGAGAAAGAGTGATAAATATCACAGTAGTCAGGGACATGGATAGAAGGGAGACAGATTATGTGGGGGTCAGACTTAGCCTTCTTCCTACCACACTCAGGGCACTTTTCGAATAAAGCTGGCATTTCGACAATATAGAGGTGGCAAAACTGGGCAGAAAAGACAGCAACTGGAAGAGGAAGACCCCAGACGTCGAGTGAAACACTAATATCACTGGAAAAGCTCAAAAAATTGAAGACCTACCCAAAAAGGTACAGCTCAATGCTCCAGGGTCCTGCTAGCAGGAACCGGAAAAAAGAACTGAAAGTAACTTGCCTTTGGCTGTGCATCCTGGGATACCGAGGGTCTCTAGAGAGTTCCTTAAAGGCACGGTATCCCTTTTCCAGACACATAATGGCAGCCTATGGGGGCTTGTCTGTCCAACACTTCCTCTCTATCATGATAAAGGATTTTTGTGAAGGGGAGTTCCTCTATGAGTGAAACTTAGCAAAATGTGTAAATTGTAATATTATTTGGCTATCCTTTTCACTTCAAGATGAGGTGCTGGCCAATGTAGCCTTGTAGTTTTAGGCTGCATTATTTTTTCTCTTAAGTGTCTATGCAGGACTGCAGAAGAAGACAACTTAAGAGACTATTTCCATTGCTCCAGGGTCCACGCACATGGGCGGGACGATTTACAAGATTATGACTATACACATAGATCACCTACTATAGAACTTATAAAAAGAACAAAACAAGCCACTATTGGCACTCCATTAAGTGTCCCATTAGTATAAAGCATATGAATTCATAAAAATACGTTCGGGTCCGTAGTAAGGTCTACCAATATTCACAACAATGTCCATTAGTCTTGCTCCAAATTCAGAAATCTGACTCAGATATATTTTCCAAGATTTTCTTTTATTAAATATCCATATTTTATTCACAACTTCACAGCACACCCGCCGACACGTGTTTCGTCTCTAACTGAGACTTTTTCAAGGCCTAGAGTATATAGGGTACTCAAAGATGTCCAGCGTCCAGAGTAATAAGCAACCGTAAAATTCATCCAAATATGTATCTTCAATGGTCATAGAGAGTAAGAGCAGAGTCCACAATGCCTCTCTATACACATATGTAGCCGTATGTTCGGTCTTGTAGTGTTCATTAGTAGTTATTTGTCACTAAGTAACTAGTATATGTCAACTGTAAAATCCTAAACGGAGAGTCCATCTACATAGTGAGGTCGTTTATCGTGCAGCATCAGACCATAATAAGTCTCTCCAGGTCCAAATGAATCCGACTCTGAAACCCTCTTCAAGACCGCCAAACGCCTGGACATCCCGGGACATCCCTGGTGGTGGATGTACAGCAAGCCATATGAGCACCCGTGTATGTGTTATACAACAATTATCTCTTCATAGATTCAACGTCTCAACACTTATGTTTTGAAGTATATTACGTCAGGTGCTGACGCTTTCCCTTTAGCTAGGGGAACACTACCACCACTTTTGCTCTTGTACTATAGAACTTATGTTTCCCCTCCTATTTCTATCCTTTAGTTCGGTGATTGCATCTATATAGACATTTTATGTAACAAGCAGAAGATGTTTTGCGCAGAGAGATTTGTCTTCAAGGTTGCTGATGCGCTGATCTGCTGCAGATAGCTTTTTAGTTATTTGTTTGATATCCGAGACTCATACCTGCCACATCTTACTGCTTGATGTCCATACTGACTTTTTTTGTTCGGACAAGTTGTAAGAAAGGTGTTCATTGTTTCCTTAAATTCAGTTTTGTTTTTAATAGGAGATTCAGGAGCTGGAGACTTTGGCTTTGTTCTTTTCATACCTATTTTTGATTTTTCTCAGCCATCAGGGAACCCCTACAGACAAAAAAAAGCAGAGACACTTACTGCATTTTGTTCGCAGGGAAGCAGGCGATCAGAAGCTTTGTGTGGAATGAGTTTCCGGTAACTACGCTCACCCCGAGAATCTAGTTGCGGGCTCACTGCGTTACGGTAAGGTGGGCAGCCATGTTTTAGATTGCAAACAGCCTGTTTTCCAGGTCGCACAACTGCAGTAGAACCCCTGTGTTCAACACAGATGTAATTGTGGCCACCTTAATTGGTTATGGAGTACTTGTGAGGAGGTTAGCAATAGGAGGCTTTATGCTGCCTTTGTCGCAGTCGATGCAGTCTGGCAGGCTCTTTAGTTGTGGCCTCGCCGCGTTGCGGGATAGGGAGCAACCATGCTGTACACCACATTCAAACCATTTTCACGTCATGCTACTGCAACAGAGTTGGAAGAGGTAGCGGGTGATTTGAAATCGTGCCACTTCTAAGATTGTGGAACCCCCACAATTACAGGGTTGCGGTCACCTCAATTCATTATAGCCTGCTTGTGTGTATCGCTGTTGAAACTGCTGCAATGGTAGGATCACTCACTTCTTATCAGTTATAGAGAGGCTAGCAACTGGAGGATTGATAAGGGATTTGCCCTGGTGGGGCGATCTCGCCAGATCTTTATTTGCGGCCTTGCCGCCTTACAGGTATAGAGGGGTCCATGCTGTACCCTTCAGTCAGCCTGTTTCTCAGTCGCATTGTTCCCCCAGAGTGGATGCATCAGGGAGCGATTTGGGAGCACGTGCCGCCTTCCCCGTCTGCTTCGGAGCACTTTCCCTTGTAGATGGAGTGTGTTTAGTGTATTTGGCTAATTTCGGAGACGATTATGCAGCACCGGAGGAGTTGGAGCTAAAACTCGGGCACCCATTTTCCTCTGCGTCAGACCACAACCCCCTAAGATCATCATTTTAGTGGGGTGATACAGCTATGCCAAGGTAAGGAGTAACTGCACCAAGTCTGTAGCTCCTCTTGAAATGATCTTGACATTTGGAGAAAGTTAGTGTTGTGTATGCATTTTAGTGTCATTCCTAGCTAAATTGATAGGTCCTTAAATGTGCACCAGCTCCAGGCATATGGTGAGTTAGTGCTAAGCAAGGCTGCATCTTCCCTGGTAATGTTTATCCTAATTGCCTTCAAATTAGTCATGTTGAGTTTGAATACCACAGTTGTACAAAATATTCAGAGTTCTTCCATAAGTGGAGCAGCTTTTATTTTGGTTTGGTCAGGATCAGCACTATATAAACTGTGAATAAGGAGAGTTTGAATTGCTACGTGTCTAGTCTCACTCCCTGTATAGCTGATGAATTGTATATCTGCTGTGCCAGGGGTTCTAGGCAGAGTGCGAAAAGTAGAAGTGACCGGGGATACCCCTACCTTGTTCCCCTCTCCATGTGCACTACTGTGGAGTCCCCTCCATTGACCGTATCATAGCAGCAGGACTGTGATATCCAGCAGTTATCCCGCTAGATATAAACCAATGACCTAGGGTTCTACATCTCAGAGGTTCTCTCAAAAAATGTCCAATCCATCCTGTCAAATGCTTATTCAACATTGAGTGATAATAAAATGGTCCCTTTCTTTTGCGTATTTACAACACTGATCCGTTGAAACACTTTCTTGGGATTATTTCTCACTTATATTTTAGTAAGAAATCCAGCTTGATCCAGGTGCGATCAGGTCTGACATTAAGTGCTGGAGTTGATTAGTTATGATTTTTATAGAGATGTTTTTGTCTAAATTTAACAATGAGATCGTAGGCATATTTTACCTGCCTGCTTCTGTCATAATAGGATACTTTTTCACTTAATAAAGAAAGGGATAAAAGTCATAGCATATGGCTTAAGCAAATAAGGGATTCAATGGCAGAAAGGTATCCTTTTCATATAAACCCCAGTATGAAAGTCCACATTAACTGTCAGGAGATACGAGTATGAACTCCTACAGTTAAGTAGCCCAACACCTAAGATAAAACACAACATTCAGTCAAGATAGCTGCAGCTTACAAGCGAGAGGTTTCTCGCAAAGAAAATGCATGTAACGAATTTTTAGCAGCATTAAAATAAACTTATAGCCAGAACATTTTACAGTAATATCCCCCAAAAATTATTAAAAAGAAGAAAAATAAAACTAACTACCAGGAGAACTTTCAAGCAGACACCGTCCTCAAGGTCTTACTATAGGTTCGGAGCCGAGAAGGGAGGTGAGAGTATTTTTGGTAATATAACCATTAAAATTGTAATGAGCAAAAGCCTACCTTATAGCGGAAAACAAGTTACTTTAGAATATTCCCAGACGCAAGACTGGATCTGGAGATTTTTTCAGCAATGACGTCCGGGAGGCACCACTAGGTTGGTTTTATGACCCCAGAGTGATGGAGCGAAGCCGCATGTAGGCACCACCCCTGTGTGCTGCCATCAGTTTCTTGATTACTTCTTTGGTGCCCTCAGATGCAGATAATTTGCAACAAATGGTTGATGAAAGTATTCTGATATCTATTTTGGGACCTTTTAACAATGTGCAGATGTCCACTCCAGAGAAAAGGAAGGCGGGTGGGCAGTGAAGAATCTGCTGTTAGACAGAGTATCAACACAAAGCATTACTTAAGATAAGTAACTTGTCTTTCTGATGGATACTCACATTTAGAAGCGATACTCAAGTAATACCTGCCAAAAGATGGACGGTCTGAAAAGTACACTCAAACCAGAAAATCCTGCAGGACGCAGCAAGCAAAATAGCCCTCTCTCCAGACCTGGCTGTCAGGGTAGAAGTGGTAGGTGAACATATGCACGGATACCCACTTTGGAGCCTGGCAATGTCCAGAACAGGTACTCTTTTGCCAGTGCCGTCGTAGCAGCAGCCTTGTGCCTGGTAGAATGGCCCCCAGCCCTTCATGGGGCTTCTTCTTGGTGATGCAGGGACAGGTAGTATTTCTTAAGAGGTAGATGTTGGCAGAGCAAATGTTCAGGCTTAAGAGATCTGGGTACCACACCGATCTGGCCCAATTCACCTATCAAGATAACTTGGGCCCGGATGTCCTGATTTTCTTTAGATCTAGAAATGCTTTACCTGTGGGAGTAATTTTGCAGCTTGAAGAGCGTTTGGATTCACATGCTGTGCATTATTCCGCCATCTATTGGTTAAGACCGGTATGGTCTACTTTCTCCTCTTTTTTTTAAGTGGGCTTCGTCGTCGACCATTTCATGGCCTGTCCCTCCTCTATGACGTCAGACGTACATACAGCCCAGAATTTCCATTGCATGGTCCCCATCTTCAGATTCTTTCAATCCGGAGGCTTTTTGTGTGTCTCCTCCCTTGAGACATAAGCTGTCTTGTCCTCCCTTTGAAAATTTCTGCACTGGTTTTCAAGCAGAGGCAGGAGTGTTGCATGTGAATCAAGAGAGTCTTCAAGCTGCAAAACTACTGATACAGGTAAGTAACCTTTTCGTTCTGCAGCATAAATCTTTCTGGATTCATATAGATTATTTAGCAGTGTTCTGTCCTGTGGGAGGAGGGGTAGAGAAAGAGTTTGTGTGCTATGGAGTGAATCCTAGAGCTCACTCAATAGCATCCAGACCCAACAGCAGAAAAAAGAATCTGAAGATGTCCATGATGCAATGGGGCTTCTGAAGAGTACGTGTGACGTCACAGAGAGACAGGCTGCCAAATGGTTGAAGTAAAACAAAGTTCTGCAGCACACTTATAGAAAAAGTTATTTAAATGCAGGAGATGTCTCAATGGACATATAGTTCAAAGTTCATACGCGAAGAAGTGGTCCATCATAGTGTTATTCTTTCTTTTATTGTTCATACATAAGCCAGCCGACACGTGTTTCGTCGCAAGAAATCACAATATTTCCAGCGACTCCTCAGGGCTGTAGGTGGATGGCATAAAACTACAGGTCGCGGTGCCGGTGATAATTCCGACCCGGCTCCGCTCAAGACCGGGTAATGATGTAAGTTTAAAAAGGATTGTGCCAGTGTAAATCTTGAATATCTCCAGAATACGTTGTAGAAAAAATAGTAACTATAGGTATTTTTCTTCGGTTAATGGTGATGGTCACTTGGTAGTTGTGTGTAGATCGTGGTAATATTAAAGACTTGCCTGGAGATGTCCCCGAAGTGCGGGAAAAGTTACGACGTGCACTACTTTCCAGTGCTAGCGTTTCAGTTCCGGGTGCGTATTCTGGAGATATTCAAGATTTACACTGGCACAATCCTTTTTAAACTTACATCATTACCCGGTCTTGAGCGGAGCCGGGTCGGAATTATCACCGGCACCGCGACCTGTAGTTTTATGCCATCCACCTACAGCCCTGAGGAGTCGCTGGAAATATTGTGATTTCTTGCGACGAAACACATGTCGGCTGGCTTATGTATGAACAATAAAAGAAAGAATAACACTATGATGGACCACTTCTTCGCGTATGAACTTTGAACTATATGTCCATTGAGACATCTCCTGCATTTAAATAACTTTTTCTATAAGTGTGCTGCAGAACTTTGTTTTACTGTTACTTAATGTGTCCACAAAACACATTTTGAGGGGTTACAGGGTGTTGCCTCTCATCCGCACGCACCTTTTGCTTGAAGCATTCACTTGTACGTTAACCGAGTAGTGCGCCTAGAATTTCCCTCACGCCTGAAACCCTGTTCTTTTGAAGCACACCAAATGGTTGAAGACAACACCTACTCCAAATTTTAAAAAAAAAGGCGAAAACAGAGACCATTCCAGACACAACCACTTGATGGCAGAATAATGCATAACATGCCAATACAGAAAGAATCATGCTGCAAATCCTGGATCCATCGCAGACGCAGTGCGTCTCTTAGTGACAATACTGGAGGGAACTCTAGTATGTAAAGTTTATGACAATGTCTGTTCTCTGCAATGGGAAACAGATCTAGTAAGGCCACAGCCCTCTGTTCTAAGATGCCTAGTGCCATCTTTGGATGAAGACACAATTTGTGCTCTTCCAGCTGACACCGCCTCAGCTCATCTGCTCTGGCTTTCAAAAATCCTGAAAGGCGGTAGCATCTGCTGATGGTTCAGCCATTTTCCAAAGACGCAAGGCTCATGGGCCAGGATATAATACCGTCCTGCTTCTTGCGCTAACTTGTGACGACCTTCACCAGTCTCCAACTGATTGTCAGTAAGAAGCCCTGACGCACCAAAAGACTGAGGTGGAGCTGGCTCTCCATCAGAGAATAGAGGCTTCTGATTCTCCCCAGCCCTCCCCCCCAGATGATAGCCCTCGTCCACTGCAGAAGTGACAAGTTTGTCAGAACTGTGAAGTCTGGATGGGGAAGAAATAAAGGCCTGTCATAGGTCAGATAAGTTTGTCTGGCACCACAGAAGATACAGTGCCATCTTCTGAGAAATATCCATGGAGTCAGTGATACAGCCACAGTGCTCAGCCCACTGAAACTCACTGAACAGAGGTGAGGTAAAAAGGCAGTTGAGCAAATTATTTCGGCACCGCATTTAATCACAAGTAGCATCTGTGAGACTGCAGGGTGGGTATATGGAAATATGCAGTCTGCAAATCCAAGTACACCATCTTGTGTTCAGGATCCAGAGCAAAGAGCATCTCAACCAGAGTAAGCATTTTTGAACTTGTCCATTCTCAAAAATACATTCAGTGGCTGGAGGTCCAGTATAGACATGAGACCTCTGTCTTCTGGTACAAGGAAGTAGGGAGAGTAGCATTCCTTGCCCCTCTCAGATTCTGGCACCTGTTCAATGACACACTTATCCAGAAGGAGGTTGACACGCTGCAGTAAGATTGCGATGTGGTATGCCGAAATATACTCTGTTGTGGGGCAGGAGAGGAGCAAATATAAGGCAGGAATGAAATGAAAGGTAGTGCAGAGCCTCTTTGAACAATCTGTAAAACTCAATGGCCTGCTGTAGCTGATTTTTAGCTGAAGAAGAAATGTTGGATTGTACCCTATCGGTTGGGCTGTGCATCCGCGTAGGTTGGCTGCAGCAATGGAGGAGGAAGTAAATAAATGCTACACCTGCTGGTGTGGATTGGTTTGACTGCCATCATGTCTTCTGCCTCAAAAAAGCTTATAAAGTCGACTTTCTTGGATGAGAAGGTAGACATTGCCAGTAAGCTATGCCTGTTGAAAAACCCCTACTCTTCTTGCAATGCTAGTGGAATTGGCAAGCTGGCGAAAATAACCCCAAGCGTGGGGCTGTGGCATGACTAAGTTTAAATTGCTCAAGCTCAGAGTCAGCTTTTTCTCCAAAAAGTCTAGATCCGTCAATGGGCATGTCCATGAGAGACTGCTGGACAGCACCAGAAAATCCAGTTGCTCACATACAAGCGTGTCACCTAAGTACTTTGATGGGGCGTAGTTGACCTTCTTGGCTGAGAGGGTATACAATATGCTTTGATTCCTTGTCTTGGGAGGGGGTGGGGAGATAGGCATTCAAATTTACCTTACTTGATGAAGCCTGCTCCACAAAGTTTTCAGGTCTATGGGGTTTTGTCAGATATTCAGGGTCAATCAGGTCCAGTTTGTGGCACCCAGACACGGGAATACTGCTGGGAGGAGTCGAGCTGTGATTTGACCAGGTGGCTATGAGAGTGTCTCGTTAAATAGAGGCTCTGACAAAGATCCAACTTGAGTATTTCAGTCTGCAAACGGAGTTGGTTTAAACAGTAAGGAGTACAATTTTTATGCCTTTATCGCTTTGCACACTACTGTAAAAGAGGCACTTCCTTTCGTTGATGGAATGGTGAGTCAAGTTCACTCTCAGGAAGGTGTCCAGCCAACTGGCATTTTGTAGGTGTAGGTTAAGTCCTTCATCAGTGTAATGAAGGGGGAGCAGATTGTACATCTCCTCCCCCTCATCATCAAGTGTCTTGGGTAATGTTCTGCAGGCCTGGCCCGGGTTAGAATCAGAACTAGAGAGGACCTCAAACCTCCGATTATACTGGCATCGTGGAGGAGGCAGAGGACCTGGTTGAATGACCACTGTCTGTATTTGGTAATTTCACTGCGTGAAATAAGCCTGGTGTGGGTGAACATTAGCTCAAGTTAGAGACCGGTGTCAGGATGAAATAAGGCATAGGTGCCACTGAAGTCAGCAGCTTCGCCTGCATGGAAGGTTTCGGTGTGGACCATGGAGCCAGACTGGAAACCTGGACCTATGTCAGTAAAGGCTAGGAAGTGGTTCCCAAGGGGGCACCCGGGCATGGGCTGATTAGAGGCACCCATGGCTTCGAAGGGGGTAGAGAAAGTCGGCAGCATCTGAAAGATCTGCAGCATCACCAGCATGAAGACCACACTTTGGTGCAAGTTAAATAACAACCCAGGGAATTTGGGACATGCTGATATAAACTGTAGCATAGAATCGGATTCAGAAGAGTCAGCAAGTGAGGAGCCTTTCGAGTGTCACCCACACAACTTCTTGCCTAATTTCGAATGGCTGGAAGTCGGGTCCTGCTTTGCCTGTGACACACTTCCAATTTCAATTGGCCTGAAGACTTATCAGGGACTTCGTGCAAGACTGGTCCTGCACTTAAGAGTAGGAGAGACAGCTATTTCAAATGCGCCTCCTCTACAGCTAGACAATGCATGCAGGCACATTTCTTACACAACTGAGTTATGACCAGAGCCCAGGCACCAGAGGCACACACAGTTGCAGCAGGGCTTGAATCTTGTCGCCTTTGGTGGAGACATCATCCCTAGCAGATGGTCTGCAAATGTTTGCTAGTTCTGCGACAACTCCAAAAGTTGGAAGTGGAGCTCTGAATGTGTGTTGAAGCACATGGAAGGAAAGGAACTGACCTCAGCATGCAGAAGAGTCTCGTATATACGTCTCCGTTTCAGCCCTTCCATGACAGTGCGAGGGTGCAGTGGAGACACACTGCACCTCCTGGCGGCAAGCGAGAATCACAGAAAAAAATCTCCAAATCCAGTTTGTATCCTAGGAATATCCGAGAGGTACGAAATCTGCAGTTAGAAGTATCTATCTCAAAAAATAGATAACTCAGCCTGTGTTGACTCACGCCTCAAATAATAAACATTTACAGCACATAGCTTCTGTGGATGATAGCCCAAAAGATTTGCAGTTGAAGCTGAAAATACTTACTAGCATTAACTAGGTTCAAGATAGTGCTGATGTGCATTTTAGATCTCTCAAGAGTAATACAGCTATTCCCTTTTCAAATAAGTTCTGGTCTATTGCTAGGCTAGAAAACTAAGAGGCAACTAGAGAAACAAGCATTGGCATAGCCAATAGGTCTCGCCTTTGGGACCTTATAAGTGAAAAGCGAGACCTATTGGCTATGCCAATGCTTGTTCGTTCCAGTGGTTACTGAAATGAGCCTGACGTTCTACTCGTCTGCAGTTTGCCCTGAGCTGGCGTGGGGAGAAGTCACGCCTGACCATGAAGCTTAATAAAGCCTTTTAATTACAAGCTTATTAGTCCCAGAGCTTCATATTACAACATAATTTTGGCGACGACTTGCCGGCTCAATGACAAAGTCGCAGCGTGAACTTCAAGATCCTGTGAAAGCAGTCAGGAAAACAAACCCATGAAGGAAGGTTGAGAGGAGCACTTGACACCCCCATGAGGATTGTAAAAGACAGTCTGTGGATTTGGTGTCAATGCGCAAGTGCAACAGAAAATGAATGTGGAGCGTCGCTGAAAGAAAGAGGAACTAGCGTGATATGCTGTAAAGTGAAAGAGACACCATGTTTAAGTGTAGCAGGAGGATTGTTTTTTAATAGCGGAAAAAAGCAAACTTGTGAAAGCGATTAGTTGAGGCGAGCGCAAGACATCCCATCTCTAAAAGTACATTTTTGATATAAAGACCACAGTCACATTGACGCAGTTCGATATTGTGTGTTGCAGCGGAGGCACAGCGCAAGGTAATCAGATACAGTGGGGGAGAGATAAAACAAGAGCGGCCGAGAAACTGAAAGTACGGCCGGCCAGCCATGATTAATTAGGGGAGGAGAAGCCGCAGAGCGCACGCTGGGCGAAGCCCTTTGATGTGCTGTGCGGCCGTGAAAAAATGCAATTAGGAGGGAGGGAGGGAGGCTGATGCGCGTGCTTGTTTGGTCACGTGATCTCAAAGAAAACCGCAGCAAAAAGCCCTTGGTTTGACGAGCTTTTTGAGCACTTGAATTCTCGCTATAGGTCGCGAGACCTAAAAAGATACTTATGTAGACCAGACAGGAACGGAAAAATTAGGCTGGGGAATTCTGGCTCTAAGAAGCTGGAGATTATGCTGCAAGAAATAAGTAAAGCAATGAAAATCCTTTCTGAGTCATCAGAAGTCCAGACAAAGAAATAAAAATAGTCTGCTGCTTCTCTGGAAATTAGGCAGCATGAATTGGTAAATGAAACCAAAAAACTGGAAGGGTTGGTGAAAAACATTGGCAGAGCTGGTGAATATAGTTAAGATACCAGAAAATATACAAGCAAAAACAGATGTATGCGGTATGACAAATTACTGTAAACTAATTTATTGATTAGTCAGAATGTCGGGACACAAATCTCAGAAAACTAGGCTATAAAACAGATTATTATGGTTGATAACTATCGTTAAATGAAGATCCAAGTGAACTATGTGTACTTGCACCTCCTGAGATCATCCAAAATTATGGTCTCTTTTCATTCCGAAATTATTCGACTTCCCAGCTCTATAGATAGTAGGAGGCAATTTTAATCCCCTGTTAGACAATATGCTGGATAGGTTAAGGTCTGTTTGACCATTAAATACCGAACATTTGTGCAGGGTATTTATTGATATGCTCGGTGATTAGGGACAATGTGATATTTAGTGAGAGTGTGCTGCATCCTTGCTAAGGTACAAAGAGGGTATACATTCAATTTAAATGAGGCCATGTTTCTAGACAAGTTATGGTCTTAGTACATGGATTGCAGATAGAAATAGTAGAATAAGTTAAGCACCTCCCAGTGCACATCTGAGATTACTGTGCAGTGAGTACAATATTTGTATCCCCCTCTATGTGAACTAATACTATTTGGACATTTAATTGGGAGCTTCGTTAGTCCTAAAAGGGATATGTAGTATACAACATTAAAAAGCAGAAAACGACAGTCCGGTGCAGACATACAGTATTGAAGTAAACAATGTAGATGTAAAACGAAAGCAAATGGAACAAAATCCAACGTAGATTTCTTTAATTGGTGATAGCGCAAGACAGCCAGCCGACAAGTGTTTCATCAGAGAAACAGTGATCTCCGACTCTGACAGGCTTGATGGCTGATTCAAAGGTCAGTGCAGTCACTGCACTGGTGATAATTCCAACCCGGTAGGGCACAAGTCAAAATAAAAATAATGAGTACTATTGAGAATGGAAACAGAACGCTGCAAGGTCAGGCCAAAGATGGCGTGCATGTGATAGCGGTGAAAATTCTAGCCCGG
Organism: Lissotriton helveticus; assembly: GCF_964261635.1. Classification (NCBI taxonomy): domain Eukaryota; kingdom Metazoa; phylum Chordata; class Amphibia; order Caudata; family Salamandridae; genus Lissotriton; species Lissotriton helveticus. Next base: position 426,536,239 of record NC_136063.1, read on the forward strand.
CATCAACGTTGCTACTTCTAAAGTTGAGGCTACGAACTATACAGGTGATCTTATAGAAAAACAAATAAGAAGATTAATGCAAGTACGGTCGCACATTGGGACACAATCCTCCCAACTGTAGCACGGTCGTGTTAATATGCTCTGAAATCCGCGTTAACTTCAGTAAGACACGTGTGTGTGCCGGACAGGTGAGGTGCAAACGTCCTGGCGGCGCCAACTCAATCTTCCCGGATCGAGTTGGAGCCGCCAGGATGTCTGCACCGATCCTAAGTAGTTCAGAAGGCACACACACGTGTCTTACCGAAGTTAGCGCAGATTTTAGCGCATATTAACATGATCCTGTTACAGTTGGGAGGATTGTGTCCCAATGTGCGACCATACTGGCGTTAACCTTCTTATTTGTTTTTCTACAAGATCACCTGTATAGTTCGTAGTCTCAACTTTAGAAATGGCAACGTTGATGCCGGTCTGGAATTTTCACCGCTATCACGTGCACGCCATGTTTGGCCTGACCTCGCAGCGCTCTGTTTCCATTCTCAACAGTACTCATTATTTTGATGTTGACTTGTGCCCTACCGGGTTGGAATTATCACCGGTGCAGGGACTGCACTGACCTTTGAATCAGCCATCAAGCCCTGAAGAGTCAGAGATCACTGTTTCTCTGACGAAACACGTGTCGGCTGGCTGTCTTGTGCTATCACCAATTAAAGAAATTAAGAAATCTACGTTGGATTTTGTTCCATTAGCTTTCGTTTTACATCTACATTGTTTACTTCAATACTGTATGTGTGCACCGGACTGCTGTTTTATGTATATGTGGTAGGACTCTCCTTCACAGAGTAAGGGATTGTTAGGGTCTCCCCTTCCCGGTAAGCACCATTCTTAATGGTCTCATGTACAACACACCAACGTTAATTAGCTGAGCGCCACTACTTCCTCTATATGGAAACCTTGTTCTCTTGTATCTAAACATTAAAAAGCAGACTGAATTTTTTTTTAAACTCAATATGCACTCTGCTCGACTCCACTGTGGAGTAAATGGGATTCATATAGGGCCTTTCACAGGAGTTTTGACAGAGATTACCAAAGATAGGTCTAGAAATTGGCATGAAAAATATATCTATATGCAAGAAATAAACCAAAGATCAGAAGATAAACAACTGATTCACGAGATGGACAGACACTTAATCTTAGCCTAGAACAAGCCCAAGCTGAATATACATTTTGAATAGTCAAGAAATACCACATGCAATAGGGAAGCTATCAGACTTAAACATTTTGACTATGGTGAATTTAGTGAGGCCTTTTTTGGCCTGGAAGTTTAGAGCAGTTAAGACAAACTACATAAAGGAGGTACTAAATCCTGTATCCTGGGTTACATTTCTAAAAAGTCACCAATCAAGTCTGCTTTCTGCAAGTTCTTTTAGACATTAGATAGGGAAGAGATGTCACCAGAAGAAGAACCAGTGGGCAGTGCTAAAGCTTCATGAACTCACTCTTGTGTCATCCAGCTCCCTGCTCCAGCAGGCTGGCTGTAAGGAACTCAACGTAAGGGCTATCTGGGTCAGAATCTGAATACACTGCCCTGACAAGAGATTCTGGAGGAGGTGGAGAGGCGAGTATGAGTGTGGTTGTGATGGACGAGAAGTAGTGGGGATTGCCTGGATGGGCGAGATTGGGTTTGAGGGCTTATTGCTTTGTCCTTATTGCCTACTTGGGACTGGGCGATGTGGTATATTGAAGGAGAGTTCTTCCTCAAAAGTCAGTCTCCATTTTTTGGAAATCGGGGGGGGGCAACATGCATGGTTTCCTGGAGGTGGTTTAACAGAAATTTGGTTGGTTTCTGGGTGCAGGAAGAATGGCTTGTGCCCAGCGGCGAGTTTTGCTGCTAATCTCACCAGGATGGGAGCATCAGATTCCTCTGACCTCTGTGTCAATTTTGGCTCCATAGGAAGCGCATCGGTGCCATTCACACGTGAGGGGGTGAGTCGATGTGTGTTGAGGTTCAACACTCTTCACTGGTATCTTGCTCAGCTATTAAGCCTTTCGTCAATGCTGGCCAGAGCCCAAGGGTTGACAGTTCGGGCTGCACTGTTCCTATTGGAGCAGGGGGAACACCGATTTGCATATGGCTCGGTCGAAGCTGAGGTGGCATGGTGTACATAACGATGGACTGGGCTGCGGACCAGAGTGAATACAAATTGACTGAGATTAATAATGGTAAAACCAGTCCACGGTTGCTTGTGCTCTGGTTCAGGGAGGACCTGGCCTGGAAGTTTGAGCTGGACAGTTCCTACTGGAGCAGGGTCAAGACTGATTCGCATACGGCTGGGCCCGAACTGAGGTGGCATGGTGTGCAAAATAGAAATGAACACTAATGCAGCTGAGATTAATTCAAATAATCCAAACATCAATTTCTTCTGTTTTTTTTAATGCTTCAAAGCCAGAGTACGGGGTGGGACAATTTTCTTTCTGCCCTGCTCGGTGCTTGATGCTTGACTCCTGCAGGATCAGGCTCTGACTTGGTGTGGGGAAATTCAAGTAGGTGGTGGTTACCCCCTGGCTTTGCACTGGAATAATACTTATGCCTCGTTGTGTCTTCTTGGTGCTGAGACATGTTGATGTTGATGTCAATGGTACCCCCAGCCTGATAAACTCAGGCTGGGCATCATTTGGGCTTGCAGGAACCCAGAGAGTCCAACCTTTTTCACTGCAATATTGACAGGGTGTTGTTGGCTTAAAATGTTAGGTGTATCAGAGGATGACTGCTGAAGCATTTTTTGTGCACTCAATGTCTTTCTTTTCGGTACCTAATAGTCTTCTTGCACTGAAAGGTGAGACAGAACTCAAATGACTCAAATGAGGTCTTGCTGTGGTTGGGGGAAGAGACAGGGATTGCAAACGTAGTGCTGATCAGCCCACGGGTACTTCGATTCGCCCCTTTAACAGAATTGGAAAGGTGTGTGTTCCATCACCCCCGTCCTGTGTACATTCTCCAGGGCGAGCCCAGTGGATCTGACTAAGTCAGAGACCGGAGTAAAGGGCACTGGAAAGTAGAAGTGAAGCTGTCACACTTGGTAGAAGTAGAGCTATATTTACCATCAGAAGAACAGATAAATAGAGGGCAGTAATTAAGGGACTGTTCTCAGAGTTGTTGATCTTGAAAAGTGGTGCAGACGGGTCTGAAAATGCATAGAGGATAGCGTCGATCTCTGAGCCATTGCTATACACGTCCAGTTTCAATAAATAGAAAATAACAATCTAAGGTGGAGTTAGTGACCATATGCTTTGTGGACTAAAGGAGGATTCGTAGAACATCCTGTGACTTAAAGCTTCTCTGAAGAAAATCAAATTGTAATGTCGGAGTCCAACACTAGATAGCAGGAGTATGCAGAGCATGTGTATCTACAGCCACACGTGCTATGAATTTATTGTTTCTATGTTGCGTGATAGTTTCCACTCAAACCTACTAGAGGGTTAGAAAATCAGGGGTTCAAAGTTATGACTTTACTGATCTTAAAGCAACATAAACATTCTAGTCACTGCAAGTCATACATACAAATCTCTTTACTGAACTTACTTCGTTCGATCTTATCCGGTATTCCAGCAAAGGAGATTAAGAAAAGATCAGAAAGCACTCATGGGGACATCACATGCATGATCTAACCCATACGTTGAGGCTCAATTGATCTAGCAGTGACCCTCAGAATCCAATATCTATTTACACACTAGACTATGGTGGAAGTGGTTTTTTCAGGCCAATTCAAGCACTGTATAAATCCAAAACTGCAAGGGTCCAGGTTATTGGGAATTTGAGATATAGGTTGATTACACAGTGAGATTAGACAAGAGTGTTCACTTTCCCCCACCACTGTTATATTTATTTTTTGATGAGGAGAGTTGAGGAATTAGTTTACATTTTGGGATTTCAAACCGGGTATTTGGTGTGGAAATAAAAATAATACATTTTTATCTGGAATGCAAAATATGAGTCTATGCTGATCTGTACAGAAATGAGGCATATCATACTAACTCGCTCATAATTTGAATACAGTACCGGACCCTAAAGTGACCAATGTCAGCAAACAGAGTGTGGACAAAGTACAAGTCCAGGTGAGTAGCTTTTTGTGTGGGCTTTGAGGGAGGTAAAGCTTTTGTGGAAGAAGCGGAAGGCCTTCATTAGAAAAGGGGCTCCGTCTTTATCATATATGCAATTTTATGGATGGTCCTTTCAATTGAAGAATTGTATATCATTAATAATTAATCTGTTTGAGCTATGCTGAGTGATGTATGTAAAGGGAAATTTCTTAAAGTTCCTCTTTCTAAGTATTTAAAAAAAATAAAGTACTTCTGAAACTCAAAGTCTGCACCCAAAGTGTAGTTTGAGGAACTAAGGGGAGCCAATATTATTGTAGCCATAAAAATATGGAATTCACAGGGTACTCCTTGCTGTCTGATACATTCTCTTAGTCTACCATTACGTGTATTAAGCCTTAATTTATTTGGGGGCACGATGCTCATGTCTTGGGTGGCTTTTTTCACCTATGACTGGAGCATCCTATAAAGGTTTAAATGTATACAGATGACATCTTGAAAAGTAGCAAAACAATTTTGGAATGAAAAGGAAACTGATGACATGCGATTAGTACTGCACAATGATGCCCTTAAATGAAAGGAGGATGAAAGATTGTATAAGATGACAAGTGTAACAAAAAAGAGGATGAGGCGGTTCCTGTAGAACTAGTCTGAGCTGGACTCGTGCCAATGCTGGAGCGTTAAGACTTACAACTTGTATCAATGAACATGTTGTATTCCATTGTCGAATTTGCCAAACTAAAAAAAAACTAATTCTCCATTTGATCCACTGGACGCCTAAAATCTCTCTAAAGTGAGGGGAAGTTTTATGCCCAAATTGTGACAAGCCAACAGTGGATGACTGGTATATGTTAGCTGTCCGGATCTGGATCTTCTCTGTCAGAATGCAACTAGACTTGCTTCTTCTATCACAATATTTTGTCGGTGGTACCTTCGTGATATTGTGGGCGGAATAAAAAGAGGAAATGTTGGAAAAAGCAATATCTACTCTTTTATTTCTTGCAGTTGGGCAGGTGTGCAACTTGCCAACAAGCATTTGCAATGCAATAGGTCTCGCATTATGAAAGTTTGAGCTATTGGTCTTGTAAATGACAATTTTTGTATTTATGTGTTGATTTTGAAAATAGCTAAATTAATAGCTTTGTCATTTTCAATGCCAATAGTTATAACTTTCGCACATGTGACGACTATAGCATTTGTAATGCAACATGTTTTGTATTTACTTGACTTAGATGTATTGATATTACAAATAGCAACGGCTTTTAATTTTTTTAAATAATTAATACTTAAATAAAAGTGATTGTAATTTATATTGGCAATAGCTTAAACTTTTGTAAATAACGTTTGTGAAGATTATGTTCAGTGTATTTTATTGTGATGAAAATGCAAGAACAGAAGTGAAATAACATCTTTTTGTGACAATTGTAATAAAGCTTGAAACATTGAGAGAACATAATTGAACCAGTTGTTGTTGAATGGTTGCACAGATTGATGCTGTGGTGGTGGTGCTGCTGAGTTTTCTCTGAATCTGCACCCACAATCTGCACTCTGAATCTGCACTCTGAATCTGCACTCTGAATCTGCACTCTGAATCTGCACTCTGAATCTGCACTCTGAATCTGCACTCTGAATCTGCACTCTGAATCTGCACTCTGAATCTGCACTCTGAATCTGCACCCACAATCTGCACCCACAATCTGCACCCACAATCTGCACCCACAATCTGCACCCACAATCTGCACCCACAATCTGCACCCACAATCTGCACCCACAATCTGCACCCACAATCTGCACCCACAATCTGCACTCTGAATCTGCACCCACAATCTGCACCCACAATCTGCACCCACAATCTGCACCCACAATCTGCACCCACAATCTGCACCCACAATCTGCACCCACAATCTGCACCCACAATCTGCACTCTGAATCTGCACTCTGAATCTGCACTCTGAATCTGCACTCTGAATCTGCACCCACAATCTGCACCCACAATCTGCACCCACAATCTGCACCCACAATCTGCACTCTGAATCTGCACCCACAATCTGCACCCACAATCTGCACCCACAATCTGCACCCACAATCTGCACCCACAATCTGCACCCACAATCTGCACCCACAATCTGCACCCACAATCTGCACCCACAATCTGCACTCTGAATCTGCACTCTGAATCTGCACCCACAATCTGCACCCACAATCTGCACCCACAATCTGCACCCACAATCTGCACCCACAATCTGCACCCACAATCTGCACCCACAATCTGCACCCACAATCTGCACCCACAATCTGCACCCACAATCTGCACCCACAATCTGCACCCACAATCTGCACCCACAATCTGCACCCACAATCTGCACCCACAATCTGCACCCACAATCTGCACCCACAATCTGCACTCTGAATCTGCACCCACAATCTGCACCCACAATCTGCACCCACAATCTGCACCCACAATCTGCACCCACAATCTGCACCCACAATCTGCACCCACAATCTGTACCCACAATCTGCACCCACAATCTGCACTCTGAATCTGCACTCTGAATCTGCACTCTGAATCTGCACCCACAATCTGCACCCACAATCTGCACCCACAATCTGCACCCACAATCTGCACCCACAATCTGCACCCACAATCTGCACCCACAATCTGCACCCACAATCTGCACTCTGAATTTGCACCCACAATCTGCACCCACAATCTGCACCCACAATCTGCACCCACAATCTGCACCCACAATCTGCACCCACAATCTGCACCCACAATCTGCACCCACAATCTGCACCCACAATCTGCACCCACAATCTGCACTCACAATCTGCAGTCTGCACACTGCACTCTGAATCTGCACTCTGCACTCTACATATGGTATGTTATGCTTACATACGTTCCATATATTATCCATGTATATGCCACATTTAGTTAAGAATATATGTTCTGTTTAGTTACATTACTTTGTTTGTATACCCTTTTATGCTGCTCTAAAGTTATTTCAATGGGTGAAATGCGGAGCCTGGGTAGCAGGAAGGAGAAGAAAACAGTACAACTTAACAATACTAAATATATTGTAAAAAACACAAAATGCTCGATTTCAAAGTGCTGTTGTTTCAGCTGCTGTATTGTAATTGTTGTTGATAGTTTAAGAATCTTCTAATAAACGACTAACGACCAAGTAAAACGGTTAAAAGGAAATGTAAAGAAAAAGAAAAGAAAGGGAAAACAAGGCAGTGCTGGGAGGGGGATTGCGCACCAACTGAAGTGCTCTGGTTGCACGGCCTGCGGCCCTGTGAAGTGATAAGCCTTTGAAGTATGTCACGGCGCCTGAGGGGAGAGCAGAGTTCTGACGGCAAAGTTAGGGGAGGAGAAGTAAAGGCTGTGTTTGCGAGGGGAGGTGCTGGTGTGGGAGGAGTGCTGCTACGGCCTGGGGGAAGCTGGCTATGCAAGTTTATGGCCCAAAAGCGCGTGCCTGTGGCCACGTGAACTTCATGAAAACGCCAGCAAAAAGCTGGTGGTTTCATGAGGATTTTGAGCACTTGAATTCTCGATCCCTCAATGCGCTTGCGCGTATTGTAGGTCACGAGACCTAAAAATGGGTCTCACACCTGACACCTTCAGTATTATGATAGTTGCAGTCTTTAAGGAGCATTTGTAGACGAATATGAAAGAAGATAGAATTTTCTAGAGCATTTGAAAGTTGGTTGAGAGCTGCAGAGTAGTCTGATCTGCATTTTACCATGTAAACAAACCGCACCAGGTTATGTGCCCTTTGGACTTCTGCACAAACGTTCAGATGGATAGGCTAGATGGCAATTCATAAAAGAGTCTCTGGTAGTGATTAAGCCATTAGATGTTTATATGAGGACAAAGCAATAAATATAAAAAATAAAAAATACATTTTTAAGCATGTTCTTCCTGGAATCATCCAAAGCTCCCAAACTTTCAAGAACTCTTCTGAGGGAAATCAGATTTCTCTAGCCCCTGGATCTTTAGGACTAAAGCCAAAGTCCCCCTGGATGTGCAGATTCCTTCTGCCAAAGTATCTCCCTTTTTTCTAGGTTTTCCCTGTGGATCACAGGAGGCCAGCTTTCCTAATATTCAGAAAATCACCACTAGATGTAAGAGAGACAAGAATCAAAGGCACAACTTGGAGCCATGCAGGCAGCTATTAGACATCCTCTCCTTGTTCTCTGTCAAGTCCTGTAGAGGTGTGAGTTACAGTGGCTAGAAAGAACAATACTAACTTAGTTGTGGTAGGTGGAGGGTCCTGAGCCTATTCCACCTGTCTCCACGAAGCTCCAAACAAGGTTCTTCTCAACTCTTGAAAAGTCTCTAGCCAAAACAATTCCAGAAATTTTTAAGATGGCAGAAAACTGTTTAAGCTCCAAAAGCCTGTTCCTGAGCTTGCCTGTTATGAGGTACTTCCTCCTTCTAACTAAACCGAACTGGTACTGTTTTCCCTGCCATGCCCCGGTGGAGTCAACCTGGCTTGGAACAGCCTAAACGATATCGCTGCATTCACAAACAATGTAACTTAAACATGTCTACCTCTACTTTGTGTAGCTAATTGGTGTCATCTTCTCTCCCCTCACATCCCCCCAGATAAGTGTTGATTGGGGTTGTTGTTATTTAAAACTCCTGTATTCCAGCAGGGCAGCTGTCACAGATAGCACTTTGTTTTCCAGAAGAACCATAAAAATGATGTTAAAACTAATCTATATCAACTCTGGACTGGGGAAATCTAATTACTGTCACCACAGAAGGGGAAATTCCAGCAGGCCCAGCTTATGGGGCTGCTCTGGGTCAGGCGGAGATGATCAGATTTTCTAGGCATTATTTTTGTTCATTTATACTAAATATCTATGTTTATCAAAACATACGATTTTTTTTATAACTATCACTATTCTGCAAATATGGATACTCTAGTTTTTTTCCTAGCTGAAGTTAATGTAAAATGAATATTCTACTGACTCCAAAGAAGTCATGGCTGATCCTCAACCTGCCCAGGAGAACCCACATCACCAAGCACCTGAAGGACCATCACTCGCTCCAAGTCCAGAAGATATGCCTATTCAAACTCCTGACCCACGCCCACAAAGCACTCCACGAACAAGGACCCGCCTATATGAACCACTGCCTGCATTTACACCGACCTCTCAGGAATCTCCACACACCTCGCATACGCCGCTCCAGAAGATGCTCCTACTCCCATCTCACCGCCAAATCCTGGAACGCCCTCCCTCTCTGCACTGCACCCTGGATGACTCACTTCAGGTAGGGACTCAAGACCTGGCTCTTCGAATGAAACCTGCAGCAAGCTCCTGCATACACTTCCGGGTCACAAGCTGCACTCTACAAGTACGATTTGATTAATTGATTGCTTGATTAAAAGGCTTTGTCAATCTTTGTAGCAAGGAAGCACTTTTGAATTCTATTACTGCAGAGCAAACTCAGCCTTATATTTGGCATGCCTCCCTTACTTAGGGCTTGTGGCTTCAAGGTATATTTCATAGGCCACTTTAATATTAGAAGCTGGCTTTAAGCACCTCATTTTTTTTTGTAAAACAATTTTTATTGCAGAAGTAATGTGAATTATACAACATACACACCAGATTGGTCTCGGTGTCGCAAGCAAGGTCTCTACAACCAAGTGTCATGTACACAGCCTCATAACCCACATCCCGGAGGTTGGGTGGCGTAATATCACAGTGTAATGTGCCGCAGTATCCATTTACATGTGTTCTCATCGATACATCTCCTTCCGCTTTTAATTTTCAATGCATTCCGTTTCCCTCGTTCAGTGGTGGTACATGTACTTTCCATAATGTCTGATGTGATGCAACTCTAATCTTCCCCCCCCCCACCCCGTCCCCCTGGTGTCTGGGCCTCCGTGTTAATGTCAGAAACATACTTGAGTTGGTGGTTCTAGGATCAAGGTGTCGATTATTTGGTGTGTGTGTCCGGTGGTAGGGCGGGGCCCAATCCCTCCTCCTCCGGGGCCTCCGTGTTCCCTACGTCCCCCTCTTCGTCCCTCGTTCCTGTGCCGTCCCTAAGCGCCTGGACTAGGATCTCCCACGCTAGCGCCGCTTCCTGAGCCTTCTCATCCGTTCTGCGCCTGGCCAGCTGGTACCTAAGCGTGCTCTCTGCCGCAGCCCATTTCAGAAACTCCCTCAACCATTTTTGATGTGTCGGTGCTGTCTTAGATTTCCAACCCTTGGTGAGCTCCCTCTTTGCGCTAAGTAGACCCATGTCTATAAATTTACTCGTCAGTTTGGTTTTGCGTGTATGTGGAAAACAATGCAGAAGGACAATCGCGCTATCATAGTGTAGGACTCTATCTGTAACCTCGTTCAGGGTGTCCCCCACCCCTTCCCAGTATTCTTGTAATTGTGGACAGTCCCTGAGCATGTGTAGTAAGTCAGCTCCTGTTAGCGCGCATCTGGGGCACGCTGCATCTACTGCTCCAAAGTATTGTGCTATTTTATTTTATTCGGAGTGATGTAGGCCCTGTGAAGGATGTAAAGCTGTATTAATTGGAAGCGGGCGTTCCTAGTGCATTTCTTGGCTCTCTGAAGCAGGTGGGACCATGTTGTGTCAGGGATTTCTTTTTGCAGATCAGTCTCCCATTGTGTTTTGAGGCGTGTTAAAGGTGGTATGTTTCCCGAGCTCATTCTGGAGTAGAGACACGTGACCGCTTTGATCGTTCCCGCCGTCATCATCGTGTATTGGCACGCCAGTGATGTTTCAGGTTCAATCAATCCCTCTCCCCAATGTGCCTGAATAGTCCTCACTACCGCCGCATGCAGTAAATAGTCCCCTCTCGGTAGGTCATACTGCTCTTGCAAAGTCTGGAATGTCGTCAGCACCCCGTCAGTATACAGGTCTCCCACCATCTGCAGTCCCGCTTCTTCCCACAATTGGAGGTTCGACCAATCCCCTCCATGCGGAAGCGCCGTTATCATCCCTAAAGGTATCTCTGGTGCATATGGGTGACCAGGACCGGCACGCTTCTGCATGCGGTTCCAGCACAGCCGCAGCGTCCTCTCCTCTTGGGTCAACCCACTGAGTGTCAGTTTCTGCTGTAGGGCTATATACGCCGCCTACCGTCTCCCCATAGGAAGGATATTATGCTAGATTTCAGGCGCCTGAACACTTCACCCGGAATCCATACCGGGAGGGTCCTGAAGAAGTACAGTAACCGTGGCAGGGCTATCATTTTAAGGAGGGACACTCGTCCCGTCATGGACAGGGGAAGGGTAGCCCAGAAGGACATGTTGCCCTTCAATGCACGGATACATCGTCCGACGTTCCCGTCCAACAAGTTGGTGGGATCGTGGTAGATGTATACCCCAAGGTAATGCAGACAGTCTGGTTCCCATCGCACGTTCATGTCGTCCGATGGGCATTTCTCCGACTTCCGGAGCGGAAAGAGGCAAGTTTTCGCCCAATTCACCTTTAAGCCCGATAGTGCTCCGAATCTCATCAGTAGTTCCTCCGCACCCTTAACCACCTCCCCGGCATTGTCTAAGAACAACAGAAGATCGTCCGCGTACAGCGAGATATGGTGGTGGGTACCTCCAGTCTCAATTCCCTGGTAGGCCTCGCCCCTTCTAGCCATTGTTGCAAATGGCTCCATCGCCAGAGCAAATAATAGAGGAGAAAGCGCACACCCCTGCCTCGTACCCCTGTTCACCTCATAACGATCCGATATTAAAGCGCCTACTCTCACCCTCGCGCCTGCTGATGCATAAAGCACTTTGGTCCACTTTATGTAGTCGTCCCCCAGCCCAAACCCCTGCATTACTGTGTAGAGGTAGTCCCATTCCAGGCTATCGAATGCTTTTTCGATGTCGACTGATAGCACCATAGGGGCTCTTGCAGTTCGCGGAGGGTCCGCTATTAGTCTAAGCAACCGTCGAATGTTGTGTGATGTGTTTCTAGTAGGGATGAAGCCCGATTGGTCTCCATGAATCAGACCCCTCATATGGGCTACCAGTCTCGTGGCCAGGATCGTGCTTAGTATTTTGTAATCTGTCGTCAGCATAGACAACGGCCGGTATGAAGCTGGATCTGCGCTATCCCTGCGCGGTTTTAGCAGTGGGATCATGATCGCCTCACGCATCGATTGGGGCAACTCGCCCCTCTCCTTTGCTTCGTTATACACCGTTCGAAGCCTGGGGGCTAGTAAATCCATATACTTTGCGTAGAACTCAATAGGTAGCCCATCCATCCCTGGTGTTTTGTTACGGGCCATACTCTTTATGGCCCCTCTAATTTCCGCGAGGTCGATCGGGCCTCCGATGGTTTTGGCATGTTCCGGGTCTAGCCGAGGGAGCTGGATCTCTGCTAGCAAGGCTTCTGTCGCTTCGGGTCGAGTCTCCAAGCCCCTCCTGTATAATTTGCCATAATAGGCCTTGAAGCACCTCACTATGTCCAGTTGGGTGGTGTACACTTCCCCGCCCGACCCTTGTAAGGATAATATCGGGGTCGTACCCCGATTGGGGTTGGCCAGACAGGCTAGGAGTGTCCCCGTCTTATCCCCCTCCGCGAGAGCTTTAGACAAATAGGCTTTGTGATCAAAGCAGCGTAGGCGTTCTACTTCAACAGCCACCGCTTCACGCGCCGCACATACCCTACCCTGCAATTCGGGATGATTGGGTCGCGATTTCTCAGCGTCCCGTAATAGCCGTTCAGCTCTGTCTACGTCCTCCACCAACGTCCGCCGTGCACCTGCAAATTTCCCGATACAGTGTCCCCTCACCACTACCTTGAATGCGTTCCATTCAGCGGCTCTTGAGGAGGTAGTCTCCTCGTTCTCCGTAAAGTATTGGGTGATTCTAAGTTCTAAGTCTGCACTGAACGGGGGGTCATCCAACGTGTCTGGCCAGAGCCGCCACGTCGGGATCGGCGCGGTCTCAGTCATCCAGGCCAGTGTGAGTAGTAGGGGGTTATGATCTGATATCGTGCGTGTCAGGTATTCTGTACGGGCAACCATCGGTAATACTTGCTGGGAGGAGAGGAACGTGTCTATACGGACGTGTAGGTCGTGCATGCTGGAATAGAATGAATAGTCCCTCTCTACCGGGTGTTGTATGCGCCACACATCAGTCAGGTCCCACTGCTCCTGCCAATTCAACCTGTGTTTCGCCAGTCTATGCACTGGGGAAGCGTGCAGCGGAGGGTGAGATCTATCTAAGGTGGTGTTCTCAATAGAGTTGAAGTCTCCTCCCATCAATAGAGGGCCAGCGAAATAGGCAGCTAAGTGCTTGGATAGCTTAGTGAAGAATGCCGCTTGTTCAGTGTTCGGCGCATAAACGCTACAGAGTGCTATATCACGGCCCCTGAGTAATCCCTCAAGAGCTACAAATCGCCCTTCCGGGTCTACAGTGTGCTTAGTGACTTGTAAGGGGACCCCGGCCCGAATCCAGATGAGTGTTCCCCTGGCAAACGCTGAATATGTGGTGTAGTACAGGTGACCCCTCCACCTCCGTTGTAGTGCGGCTCCTTCCTTTTTAGTTAAATGAGTCTCCTGTAGGAAGGCAATGTGAACCCCCCTGCGGATCAGGTAGGAGTGTATTTTGTGTCTTTTAGACATCGAGTTCAGACCCCGCACATTCCAGGACACACAGTTTAACAATCCCACACTACCCATCATCTCGGTGTTGTCGGCTAAGAGCCCTGATTAACAGTGGCCAGACACCAGTAACGACCCCTCTTGCGTCCATCCCCAACAGTTCCGCCCCCTCACATTCCTCCCTCCAACCCCTCCCTGCACAGCCCCTCCCCCCCATCCCCCACCCCAGTCCTGAGATACCCCAACCTCTCCAGACATCCTCCCCCCCCAGAACAGGACCTAACTACAAAAGAGTTACCCCCGTCCAAACAATTGAGCAAAAGTGCTCTCAAAACTTTCTACTCCACAGTCTGTACTGCGGCGGCCTTATGGGCCTCTGGGCGCGTGAACTAGCTTCCTCTGTGGAATTCACCTCCCATTTCCCCCCCCCGCCCCACAAAAATGCAACCAGACTCACGATTGTTCAAGCGTACGTCTGCCTGCTCCCGTAGCCGGCCACGCCATCCCGGCCAGGCTGTCGCCGCCAGACCCCCCATCATCTACAGTTCAGCTGCCAAAAACTTCCTCCGCTGTTTGTGGCGTTACTGTCGGGCCTCTTGTGCTGTCCACCTCCGACAGGTCGGTATCCGACCCCGTTTTCCTGCTCTCTGAGATCGACTCCCCCCCCAGCTGCGGCGACACCACGCCCGATACCTCCTTCGCTGCTTGTAGAGCTGCTCTCCGCTCCGCTTCCGTCTGCGATTCCGTCGGCTGCTTCCGATGTTGTCCACGTTTCCGAAGTCGCTTGGATCTTCGTACCGAGCCCTGCTTGAACTCCCCCTCAGCTCTGAAGCGGGCCCCATCCGTTCCAGCCTTGTAAGTGTCCCACCAGGCCCAGGCATCCGCTGATGACGTAAAGAACAATGCCTTCCCATCCAGTGATATTCGGAGCCGTGCTGGGAATAATAGTGAATATTGCAGTCCCTCCGTACGTAGTTCTTTTTTAATGGATAGGAACGAAGCTCGTTGTTTTTGAGTTTCGAAGGTGTAGTCCGGGAACAGCGTGACTTTACTATTATCAACTTGGAATGGCCCCGCCTCCCTCGCTCGTTGCAGAAGCCAGTCTCTGTCCCTATAGTGGAGCAATTTAATCACAACCGGTCGCGGGGGGAGCCCCGGTTTCGGAGGCCGGGCCGGTACTCTATGTGCTCGCTCCAATGTAAAGAACGGGGACAGGCCCTCTGGCCCCACTACTGTCCGCAGCCAATTGTCCACGTAACCCATCATGTCTGCCCCTTCCGTTTTCTCTGGCAGACCCACCAGGCGTACATTGTTCCGCCGGCTTCGGTTTTCCGCATCCTCCGCCCTTCTCTCCAGTATCTGGATGCGGTCCAGGGCGTCCGAAAGTTTTCCTTCCAAGGCTTTATGTCCCGGCACTATTTCTTTCAGGGTGGTTTCCGCTTCTTTGACCCTGTCGGCCAGCTTCCCATGGTCGGCTCTCAGGAGCCCCAGGCTCGTTGCCACCTGGGCTATGTCCTGCTGCAGAGCGTCTTTCGTGGCCGTAATAGCTCCTAGGATCTTGTCCTGCATCATTTGCAACTCTGTTTGGGGCTGTTGCATGGCGTCAGGAGCTTCTGTGGTCGGTCCCGCCTCACCTTTCGGCCCTTTAGGTTTCCCCATGCCACCTACGGGTGAACAGCCGGCCCGATTTGGGCAAGTCGTGATAGACAGGGCACACGCCGGGATTCCAGGCCGCCACCTCCAGTTAGATCCGTCACTCGCCGGATGGTTGCGAACTGCGTTCCGCGTGGTCGGGGATCACTCACCGGCAGTGGTAGTCGTCATGCCCCAAGGGCCCCCCGCCTCTGTACCCTCGCGTGCCCCTTGTGACAGCGTGGGGGAGGGAGTTCGTCCTTCTCCACGATGCAGCCCTGCGACGTCTTTTACGCAGATACCGGTCAGCACCGGTTCCCACACCGCTCCTCGGGGCCGCACATGTGCTCCTTCTCCCACCGTATGCCACTGCGCTGTTAGCTGGTGCACCAGGCCTCCGTGTGCGTGCTCTTGTCTGCCTGTCGAGGCGGCTCCCTCGACGGGGAATCGGGTCGTCGTCCCTGGGGCCGTGCAGCCAGGCCTCGCCGTTACTCTCCACCCAGGCCGCACACTGGACCGGCTCAAGGTCTCCAGCCAGTCGCCACGTCCCCACTGCCTGGAAGTCCGGAAGGCTCACCGCCCCGGCCGGGCGCCAATTCCCCCGAAGGTGTCGAAACTCGCGGTCACCAGCCCTCCTCTCTGCCGGAGCACCGCTCCGTCGATCTGTGTAGTGCCGAGAGCACGTCCGGGTGGGTGCAGGGTACCGAGTTCTACTGCAGGCGCCCCCAGGAGCAGCACACCGGAGCGGGCCCGCAGAGCGTCGGGGCCCGGTCACAGGATTTAGGGACCTTCACCTAGTCCAGTAGTGCCAAATTGGAGCTCGCCGGGTCTCCCCTGGGCCTCATGTGATGAGTCGGCAGGGCTCCGGCCAGGCTCCGCTCACCTCCCGCCGGTGTCGCACTCACCCCACCTGGGCTCCCAACCGCCGGCCGCCGCTGTCGCCTCCTCACCGCCGCAGGTCTGCAGCGGAGATCCGCCTATGATCTGGGTGCAGCTTCTCTCCCGTTGCTCGAGGGGGGTGCCGCTCACTTTTGGCCCACAAGCACCGATGCGCCGGAGCCAGAGGGGTTGTAGGCCCACAAGCCGGGGCGTCGATTTACGGGTGCTCCAGGACCGGAGATTCCACTGGGCACCGCAGCCCCACACACGCCCCCTCACAGCTTGCTTCCGCCGGGGCGCCTGGCAGGGGGCTATCTCCGACGTGCAATACCACCGGCCTCGGGCAGCTGTGCTCCAGGCCTTCGCCGGCGACGGTCCGTTGTCCTCCGCCTCCCCTATGCCGCCATCTTGCTCTCCGTCCTCCTGGGAACCGGACAGCTTCCAGCGCTGGCCGTGGACGGTCTGCGCGCCAGCCACTCACCCTGGGCAGGCACTGACGATAGTTGCGGGATCGACCCGAGTTGCACGGGGATTCCGCTATTAATTCCGGATATTTTCACGGATAATGGGGCCGAGGGCCGGGAGCCTCGCTAGGCTTCGTCCGCGCACATCGGCTGCTAGCCACGCCCCTCGGCTTTAAGCACCTCATGAAGGTATATTCTGATATGTTATTCCTGCAGCCTTGGCTCATAGCTGTCTACAGCTAAATTCACAGCCGTGAGGCCAGTTTTTAAAAATAAATATCTAAGTGTATGGTGTGAAGCTATATGGCGGCACACCATTTCGTAAGCTACCCCACAACCATCCCCACTTATCTCTTTCTCCAACACTTCTAGCACCAGTACACCAATGTACTAACCACCTTACATCCACAATTTTAGATTCTAGCAATTGAACTGATATTCAACCATGACCTGCCAACTGGATATATTCCGGGTCTTGGTGTGGGATTATGCTTGTTTCCTACTACAAGAAAGGTGAAATGTCGGATCCAAATAATTAGTGTTGCATTGCCATTCTAGATGCAGAGGAGGAGCACTTTGCAAGACATCCACCCCTTCCACCCCTCGCCCCCTTCTTACATGCTCACTTGGGTCCCAGGGCATGAAATCACGTATGGGTCCAGGATGGGCTTTAGAAAGGGACAGGAACCAATAACAATGTGATTGCGATGGTAGCAAATAGTGCCAAGGTAATAAATATTCAGAATTATATTGTAGCTTAAAAAACCACAGAAGTGCCTTTGATTGGCTCGATAGGGGAATATTATGAAATACATTGCTAAACTATAGACATTACATGAGACCTGGGTTGGGATGCAGTTAAATAAAGATTTTGTTTCTAAATATACTTCTATAAATAATGACCTGTGCCTAAGCACATCCTCTAACCCCTATTATCTACATTAGAAAAAGAAAATATTGCTTATCTGTTAATTTGACAAAAATAAACAATATGTATTTTGACTCTCAAGACAAAAAAGGGAAATGTTCTTGGTCCCTAGGAAGGAAAATGAGCAGGTTCATAGTTAGCATTATTTATGTGAATCTGATTTGACATTGGTCCCCAATATGAATACAGGGAAAGTAAAGTGCAATTGTGCATTTGGGGGAATATGTAAATTTCACATTTCATATGGCACCATGCCAGTATCCCTAGTGCCAACATTTTTACTTACAAAATTAATTCGATAATGCTAAATGAAAAAGATATTTATCATTAGTAATGAGCTGTCTGGTGGATACTCTGTCTACCTGCAGATTCCTCACCAGGCACCAGATTGGATTTAGAAGCTTTTGCAATATATCTTCAGAGCGAACATGTGGCACCACGTTGAACCATACATTTCTTTTGGTCTTCCCCCGCATGTGGCATTATAGAGCAATATAAATTACTAACATACACATTTTAGTCTTCGTCCATTTCCAATGCCCTCAGAGGCGGAGGGGAAACTGCCAAGATGTACAAAATCTTGGCAGTGTACAAATCCAAACTAAATTGGACTTATTATCGACATTTGAAAGACCACTCCTTAGAACAGGAAAATGGGCAAGTCGGTAAGGACTGAACATAGACAGAGTATCTACCAAAAGATTGTTACCAAAGATAATTAATTGCTTTTTCTGTAAATGTATACCAAGGAAGTACCTACATGGATAAGGGTCTGAGGAGGTTAACACGCCAAAACATTTGGTAGTCGTACCTTACAAAACTACCATCGATCCAGACTTAAAAGTCAAGACAGTAGGGCCTGGTGAAGGTGTGGATAAAATGAGCTATTGCTGTCCGACAGGAGTTCAGAATGGGAAACCCACTAAACAAAATCAAAGAAGCAGCCTTCACATTGTTGGAATGTGTCCATATGCCTGCAGGAGGCCCTTCTTGGCAAGGGCATGGCACCCCTTTAAGCACAGGACAATCTACTGGGAACTATTTTCTGCTAGACTGCCTTGCCCAATATCTCAAAACACAAGGTAATCAAAATGATGCCTATGGACCATTTACTAATACTATTTAGGGGACAGATACCATTAATTATCTCTCCCTCAAGCAATTATTCTCGTAGGAACTGAATAAATCATTTATTTTTACACTCATTCGACCAGCTTGCTATCCACCAAATTCAAAAGATCAAAGAAAAAAGTCAAAAGTTGGTTTGTATATTTAGTTTAGTAAACCATATCTTTCTCAAAAGGTTGATTCTCTTTACTTTTTCTATTTTTTACATATATATACACAAATATATACAATACACACAAATGCACAATGTACAAACAAATACAAAGAATCCTTTGAACCTTTTTAGGGTTCTTTGCCCACAACTATATCAAAAAGGATGTTTTAATTAATTACAACAGAACATTCCTTGTAACCAGGTCACCAAAACCAAACTCGAAGGAGCATCTAAAGGTATAATCTTTTAACCTTTCTTTATATGTGAGCTCCTCCCAATCTATTTCATATGTTCAACATAAATTATCTTGTAGTGGTGCCTTCTGATAAACAGTCGACCGTTTCAGCCTTTTAACATTTCAGGCATCTTCAGGACTTGGGCAAATAAGGCTCGTTATAAACTACATCCATCCGTAGTATAGAATCTCTTATTCGTCTGAAATGGACCAAATGTAAAAGCCTCTCTGCTATGTTAAAGTCCTCGCTCTTCTCAATTTAGCCACACCAGTATTTCTTTACACGTATTTGGAGTCACAAATCCCCGACCGCCAGCTCGATATCTCAAAACGTCAATAAACGACTGAATGTCAACAGAATGGTCCTAGCTCCTGCAGATGAAGAAGCTCGGAGAGATTAGATTCAATGCATCCTCTTTTCCTCCTTGGTAGGATGAGGGGGACGGGAAAATACTTGTAAGGGAGTGGACTGCACAATATGAAAGAGGGAACCCAACTTTGATGGAAAGGAGGACCACAGCTAGAGCACAACCTCATACAATAAGCACAAGGCAAACAGAGGATGAACAGAAAGTGTTTGCAACTCGCAGGCACAACGGACTTCGTTCCATGCCGTCGAAGGCTTGCTGCGTCGACTGGGCCTCGATCCTCGAAGTTCCACAACTCACGGGATATCCGACTGAAAGAGTTGGATTAAGTGAGGCACCGAACGCGAACAATACCAACGGTTCAAAGAAGGCCTTTTGGCCTTCAAAAACTATGTTTTGATCGATTCCGAACCGGAGTGAACGAAATCACATCCGAACCCAATGGCGGAAAAAAACAATCTAAGGATGGAATCGATGCCCATGCGCACTGTAGTCCAGGGGAGGAGCCACCTATCTCGTGATACTTCGAAGACTCTTCCAGGACAACAAGGTGCAATCATCCGGACCCAACACTAGGCGGCGATCTATGCTATAGATATGAATTCAGCAGCCCACATGCCTCGAACACTAAGAACCCACAGGAGACAGGGAAACAGGGAACAACCCCTTTCAGAAAACACATTACAACAGATGATTTGAACAAGGAAATCTAATCCGGTAAACAAAGAAATTCAACAAATACACCAGGTGACTTTCATAGTGCCTAGAGCAAAACCTTGCTGGACATAAAAAAAGTGCAAATCATCAAATAACTGTGCCTTGAGCAGGTTTTGCTTTGGAGCACCACATCACATAACAGAACCAGTGACTGGAATAAATACATTTCAGTGAGGGGCGGTGAGCAATAAGGATGACGTCAACAACCATAAGCTGAAGGCACTTAAATTGTGATGCTCAAACTCCAAGCATGAAGATGGAAGCTCTTGGGATTCAGATGAGGCACCTGCCCCTCACACTACAGGAGAATACTCTCTTGAGTGAAAGAGATGGATAACAAAGAGATGCAGCATCTCTGAATATAACACCTCCTGGGACCAGAACAGCATAATCAAGATCACGAGTGCACAGTTCTGCCTCACCTTCCTCCGAACTTTAGAAATTAGGAGAAAGGGTGGAAACATAAAGAAGTGCATTACAAACTCCACTGTGTGCCAAACACATCCCCTGGAGCCCCTACACCTGAAACTGCAGGGTGCAGAACACCATACGGTGAACATTCTCATGAGCGTTCGAACTACTTCTGGATGGAGATGCCACTCAGTCATCTAGATGGCACCTGCTCAGGTCATCTGCATAGTACCATAATATCTGTGCTTCCACACACATGGGGCAAGAACCCACCATGCTCTGCTTGATGATGTACAATGCTGTGCTGTTTGACCGGAGTACCCGAATTATCTGAATCTAGATCAAGGCCAGGAAAAGGCTTGAGAGCCAACAAAATTAATGTAACACCTTTGCTCTACAGGGGACCAGAGACCCCAAATATCAATACGTCTATAAAACCATGCCACCTGAGGGATGAGACATTGATCACAACCGTGGCAAATCATCAGCTGACAAAACCAGAAACTCCAAAAGCAACTTCATCAATAGAAACCTGCTCCGATGATATCAATACCAGTGTCGGGGGGGATGTTGGGGGGGTGAGCATGCCGGTGATTATCGCACCTGTCCCAAGAACGGGAACAGTATCAGGAGAGGAAGGCTTCGGGTTGCAGTGCTTTTTCTGCTTCTATTAATAGGATTTCTCCTTTAATTACTCTCACTTAGATGACATAACTGAAGGAGATCTGGAACGGAGAGTCCGTACGGTCTTGGGAACAAACTATGAGGAGGTTGGCATCCCTCTCCTTGACCATCTTTGAGTATACAAGGCAACATTAAGGCACAAATCAGAGTTGTGCATGGGGCTCAAGCATCAAAGAAAAATGCTTGTAAGAAGATTTCCACTCTTTGGAGGCAGATTTCTTGAGGGACCACATGCCTGTAAAGTATACTAAAGTACACTGCCAAACAATACAGTTTCAACGAAAGTCAGTAAAAATCAAAGAGATAGTTAGCAAAGGCAGCATAACAGAACAAACTGATGTCAGCCTGTACTCTGGTGCCTCATATGACTCTGTGTAGCCACATCCTGGGGAGGAGCTATAACTATGATGCCAACGTAATGTGATGAGGAGCTACTGCAGCAGTCTCCATCACCAGTCTAGCATCTGTGCTAGACTCTGTGCAATTTCTCATTTGGGATGAAATGTTGAATTATGTTGATCAGCCAGTTAATTCTCGCCTAAGAATTATTTAATTGAAATATAATTGAAATTAGTCATATTCACCTATTGGAACGTTATATAAGGCTTTTAAGAAAATTTCATATGAAAGGATAAAATACAAAAATAATTTAAAGGATGGCAGTAAACATTACAAATAGTTAGAAGTACTGGCTTTTAGTCAGAAGAACTTCGAGTTCAGCATTATTTAAATGCATTTGTGAGCCCTGCTGTAAGAAGGAAATTTATTAGATTTAAGTTTCATTACTGTCCTGAAAAGCAATTGTTAAACAGTGGAATGTGTCAGGTGTTGCATCACAGTGCAGATTGTGGGAGTTAGGTAAGCAGGGTTTTACTCATACTATATATTTGTTCCACTTTATTAGGGTTAAGTAAAATCTATTTAAAACTTCGAACAGACTGCAAGGATATTATGTTTGTGGGGCAATTCTAATATCATATGCACTTGTGCCGTAAAGTTTCTGAAACAGGGAATATCAAATATTGGCGAGAGTACCTTAAGAACTTTGAAACAAAAGTGTGAAATAATTGTGTTTTAACTGTATTTCTCTAAGGTGCAAATATGGTTTTATCCCCATACAATGTTTTTATAAACCTATTTTTATTCTCTTTGCAGTCTTAGTTCTTTCATTGCAATGTTTGGTGACTCTGTTTTGATTTGTGTATTGTTAGGCTAGCAATATAGCAATTCTATTATTACCTATTCATGTAGATTTGGGCCTCCACAATAAAGTCTAAGTGTACTTCTTCTATTTGACTGCCGGGACCTTACGCCACACAAGACAACTGTAACATGATTAGAGAACAGGCTTGCTTGGCTGTCATATCACAATTAACATACAGTTCTCATTAACCTCCATCAATACAATCATGTTTGTGCATGTGCTTGCTGGACTAGGTCATTGTTATGTCCTAGTTCACTGCAGTGTTGATGGAACCACCTGAAGTCATCCAACATAGAATGTTGGTGTCACGGGGCGTTCCAGGAGCAGGCGGTTGACAATGTGCATGGAGGCTGGAAGTACACATATGAAGTGGGCTGAATAAAGTATTTTCCTACCAACTTTCTTTTAGTGGATTCAATAGTGTCTCAACATCATGCACATCTTAGAATTGCATTATATAAATACTATGGCACACAAAGAAATGTGATTCCGAAAGATAATAAAGTTAGTACTGACAGGAACTGGGTGCATGGGATGTCAAGCACTCCTGAATATTAAGATTCTTTGGTCCGAAGTAATTTAATTCTCAAACAAAATGTACTCTATAAACCTCCAAACCTACTCTCTACTTGCCTTTCCCCCAACCAAAAAGGTTTCACCGCTCAAGGAATGATTCCCCTTTTCCTTACCCACAGGGCTTATTCGACTGTAATTCAATGTAACTTACCAGTCTCCACAGGACATTATTTAACAATGGTTGAGAATCATGTCCTGGACTATACAGAATTGCTGATAATGTTAATGTTACCTGCTCTGGGATTTTGTTTTCAGTGACGCTGTTCCGAACAGCCTGGTTCCACATAAGCGTCTTTGCACACTCAACAGGGACACCTTCTATGGTCATCTGCCTCACCTTCTCTTGATCTACAAAGCAGAAAAGTATTAGCCCATATTTTACACAGAAATAGTAGATTCTAAAATTGTCTTGCTATATTCATTACAGAAATAGAAGGTGACAGATATAATTGATGTTCAATTTAATTAAGGCAGCAATTTACACAAATAGTTATAAAAAATAGTATGATCCGTGCAGTATCAAAACATTTACAGATAAGCCAGGGGGAAGAAGTGTATTACAGAGACCACTAATAGTTATGGTTCATTTAGCACACAGGATATATACCTAAAGTGAATTGAAGACGTAAAATGCTAGCCATGATTACACTGTCCCTACTATAATTTGCTTACCACAATAATTAGAAGCTTGAAGACTAACTCAGGAATAAAACATGTAACACTCAACATATAAAAAACAGATTTGACACAACAAAAACAAGAACTGGCAATCTCTCACCAGCTTCAAACAACCAACACTGCACTTATCCAGTTAATCAAATCAAGTAACCCAGTTGGCTATCCTCATATTCCTATGCCATCCTTTTCAAGCCTTGGTAGTGACGTCTGATGACGAACAGTGTCAAAGGTTGCAACTAGGGCAAAAGGTAATAGTGCTTGCACTCCAGTATTGTCCACTGTTAATTTCAGTTCAGTTCGGAGAAGATGTACATGCTACATCAATGCCTCTGCGTGGCCAAATACTGGATTGTTGGTCTGAGAGTAGATAGTTCTTCTCAGAAAAGTTTTTAAACTGCGAGAAGACCTCCCTTTCTATCAGTTTTCAGGAATGCCCATGGCATAGGTTATTTTTCCTCTTGAGTGGTCTGATGAAGGAATTCTTCAGTTCGGATGGGAAGATTGAGGTGGTTTGTGGATTATTCAAGACATTCCATGCCACAGAGCTAGCACATATATTTAGGAGAATGCTTTTCAAAATGTTTGATGGTTGCCAAGAACTATTATCTCTCCCTGGTAAGAGGAGTTTCTAATGGCACTGTGAGCTAGCTGGTACACAGGCCAACATACCCTGTGGGGCATCTAGAATCAGTCTGACACCAATCCTACAGTGTATGTTGTCTAAACGCGCAGATCCTATATAGGTTTTATAGGAACTACACAACAGGGGCACCTCGTTGGGGGGCTGCTCACGAGTAGGCCACTCTGTCTTGGAAGTCAAGCTCCTAGGGTTAAGGTCAGAACAAAGGGGGTCCCAGGTCAGCACTAAGTTCACACCACCGGAGGCGCAGGGGCGGGTAAAGAGTGCTTAGGAGGGGTCAGGAGCCCAATGCAATCCTATGAAGATTGGCGGTTTTGGTTTTTAGCTGCAGGCTGGGTCCATAATGTCTTCCAGGAGGAACTAACAACTGGGCAGGTAAGTTGGAGGGCTCGGTGACGTATGTGTGCCTTAGGCCCTCTTCTCCAGGGTGGCTGGATGCTGGGGTGCCATTTCAGGTCAGACTTCACCTTACATGGTTACTTGATGTTGGGGGATCTCTGTGCAGAGACTGCAAGCAGCGTCAGGGAGTCCTGGAGGTGTCATCCCACGGTGGACTCGGACTTCATGAGCACTGGGGGACCTCGCTGGGACCGGTGGGCCACTCGAGCCGTAGGCGATGGGTGCAGTGGTGGTTCTTTGCCCTCAGCAGGCTCAGAGTCTTTCTTTGGAGATTCTTTTGAATAGAGCTGCTATTCACAGGAGATCCGGTCTTTGTTGAAAGCAGTCAGTCCCCCCCAAGGGTTCTACAGGTCGCTGGCTGCAGGGCAAGGCAACTTTTGGCACATTATCTCTGGAAACTGCAGATGGGCTGGTAGGGCTGAGGCCAAGTCAATTCTTCTCTGCAGTCTCCTCTGCTGTGCATCTTCTTTCGTCCTTCTTCGTAGGTTGTGGGAATCTTCCTTCTGGTTTCAGTGCTGCCCCCCCTAAATACTGTACTTTGGGGTGTTTTAAGGCTCTTGGGTTAGAAACCAATGGGCTACTGACCTTAGGGTGGCTGCACCCTTGATATGCTCACCCCACTTGGGGGGGCACAATCCCTTATCCTGATTGGAGAGTGCCTGTCATCTGCAAGATGGCGGGCACTCAACAGTGGGCTTCATCTCGCTTCTCCCACCTGAGGAGTGGGATTGGCAGAGGTGGGCACACCTTCTGGGCTGTTCTAATTATTCCCGACTGTCTTCCCACCGAAAAGGAGGTGAGACAGGAAGGGCGCCTGATCCTATAGCAGAAGAGGCTGGGGGTCGTGTTGCAAAAGCGACACAGCCTTTGAGGCTCTCCTGCCACAGATGGCTCTTCCTGACCTGTGGGAGGTGTGAACACCTTCGCCCAGGAAAGGCTTTGTTTCTGGGCTCAGGGAGCGAAGGCTCCCACCCCAGGGGTCCAGAAACCTGTCTCATGGTGGCAGGCTGTTGTTTACCAGTCAGGGAACCCACCAGAGGCTGGTTATTTTTCAGGGGGCGTCTCTAAGATGCCCTCTGAGTGCATTGTATAATACATCCCACACTGGCATCAGTGTGGGTTTATTATGCTGAGAAATTTGATACCACACTTCCCAGAGTTCAGTAAAGCCATTATGGTGCTGTGGAGTTCGTAATGACAAACTCCCACACCATATACTCTTTATGGCTTTACTGCACTTACAATGTCTAAAAATGGATTTAAATACTGTAGGGGTACAGTGCTCATGCAATTGTACCGTCACCAGTGGTGTAGTGTGTTAGATTCCTGCCCAACCCACACACTGCAGGAATGAAGTATGTTCCAGCCTCTTCCCCGACTCACCAGTCACTCACAAAAAGTATTCAATGAGTAAACTGATGACCCAGAAAAGGGGTGGATATCAGGGAGACACCAAGTCTACCACCCCTTATGTAAACAACGAACAGCTCCGTCCTTCACGCTTCTGCACCTGCACAAACACAAAGCAAAAAACACTTTTACAATACTAACCCTACCTGACAACCTGTTCTCAGTGACCATATCCTGCTACCACAATAAAAAAAGGCTTACCAGTCTAGAGCGCAGGGTTTGTTTCATGGAGACAGCAAAATCACCTGTTTCTATCCAAGATATCGTCTCTCGGGAGCAACAACAGGTCGAGCCAAGGTTTTCACAAAAGGTGTCTCACTGCCCGTTACAGTCTTCGGGGGGAAAAAACATTCATGGAACCAAAAAACCCCCTTTCACGCTTAAGTATCAACGTGAAAATCAGAACGGGAACGGGAAGGCTACAAAAAACGGGGAAGTATCTACACTACACCCGGGAGCTTCAGCTTCCTCCGGGATCAGGGTGCACTCGCGGAATGACCTAAAACGTCATTTCCGCGTCCAAAACGATGTGATGTGGCGTCTACAATGGACGCGTGAAAGCGAAAGGATTCGCTTATGGAAACGCCACCCCGCCTCTTCCATGCAAATAATACAAGGATAAAAAAACCTACTAGGGGGAGCAGGAAACTAAAACAAACCGGGGAAACCTAAGGACAGAAGCTCCAAGGAGAAGGGGAACTCGGGATCCTAACTAGCTAAACTCACTACGCAGGGACAAAAGAAAAACAAGTTCAACGAAAGGGACAGAACATGAAGGCTCCAAAAAGAAGGAAGGGGAACAAGGAGGAAAGAATTTCTCACGAGCCCGCAAGAAATAGCACGAGGATTCCAGGCACACCGAAGCCAACAACAGGAACCCACAGGTGAGCAATAATAAGCCCCGACAGCAAGGTAGGACTGGATTTTATCCCTCACTGGCCGATCATGTGACCACAGGACATGGCCACTGAGAGAGGACTGCGCCTGGTTCCTAACAGTACCCCCCCCAATGACCCTCCCCACTGGTCTAGGTTTCAGGGGATGCTGTCTATGGAACAACCTCACTAACCGTGGTGCATGCACCCCTCCAGCTGGCTCCCACGTCCTATCCTCTGAGGTATATCCCTTCCAATCAACCAGATAGTATAAACGTCCCCTCCTACGCCTGGAATCAAGGATGGCCTGGACCTCAAACTCCTCTTGTCCATCGACCAACAAAGGGGCAGGAGGGGGTAACACCTGATCGGAAGGGACATATGGCTTCAACAAAGAGGTATGGAACACAGGATGAACTTTTAAATCCTGTGACAACTGGAGCTTCATAGCCACCGGAGAAACCACCCGAACCACAGGGAAAGGACCCACAAAACGGGGTTGCAGTTTTCGAGACCCCTGTAATCTCAGATTGCGAGAAGCCAGCCACACCTGGTCACCCACTTGATAAGAAGGAGCGGGGACCCGATGACGGTCAGCCTGCAGTTTCATAGTGGCCTTAGCTTCGTGCAACCGTACCCTCGCCGCCTCCCAGATGTCACTCAGCCTTTTACACACATCATCAATGGCCGGCACATGCCCAGTAGGTTGAATAGCTAAAGCCTTAGGATGGTACCCCAAAGAACAATAGAAAGGAGTCATACCCAAAGCGGAATGTAAACTGTTGTTATACGCAAATTCCGCTATGGGTAGAGCAGTCACCCAATCACATGACAGAGACGAAATCAAGCACCTCAAGTACTGTTCCATTGTCTGGTTGGTGCGCTCAGTCTGGCCGTCGGACTGCGGATGGTATGCCGATGACAACCGTATCTCCGTCTTGAGTACCAAACAAAGCTCGGTCCAAAAATGAGACACGAACTGAGCCCCCCTATCGGACACGATAACGGACGGTAAGCCATGCAACCTCACCACTGAGGCCATAAAAACCACAGCCATCTCCTTAGCTGTAGGGATCTTGGCTAGCGAGATGAAGTGCGCCATTTTCGTGAATAGATCCACCACCACCAAAATGGCGGTGAACCCAGACACAGATGGTAAATCCGTCACAAAATCCATACTGAAGGTATGCCAAGGAGAAGGAGGGACTTCTAAAGGTTGTAATAGACCAGAGGGCTTACTATGTGAGGGCTTACTAATGGCACACACCGGACAAGCGGACACATAACACTGGATGTCTCGCGCCACCGTCTCCCACCAGAACCATCTCAAACATAGCTCCTTCGTCTTCCGTATTCCAGGATGTGCCACCAATGCGGAGGAATGAAACCACTCCAAAACCATCTCTCTCAGGGCAGGAGGGACAAACAACCGACCCTCGTTGTACAATAACCCATCTAGTGACACCACCTGGGGTAATGCCAACCAAGGAGTCAAATCCACCTTACGTAACCGCTCTTTCACTAGTGAAGAGAAGTCATCGGTAGTTACAAGCCCGATGATTCTCTCACTCTCAATCATCGGTCTATCTTCCTTCACCGACCTCACTTCATCCGGGACCACATGGATCCGAGAAAGGGCGTCAGATTTGATCTGCTGCGCTGCGGGACGGTAGGTTATAACGAACTCATATTCGTTAAAGAATAGAACCCAGCGCATCTGGCGCGGAGTCAAAGCTCGAGCCGACCGGAAGAACTCCAAATTCTTATGGTCGGTATAAATTGTAATAGTATGCCTAGCGCCCCATAAATAATGGCGCCACTCTTCAAAGGACAACTTCACAGCCAATAACTCCCTCTCCGCCACTGTGTAGTTGCGTTCCGCTGGCAACAGGGTTTTAGAAAAGTAAGCGATAGGGTGCATATGGCCTGTACTCTCCTCTCGCTGTGATAACACCCCTCCCACCGCACACGAGGAGGCATCCGTTTCCACAAAGAACGGCAGGGCAGGATCAGGATGCGTCAACACAGGTGCTGACGTAAAACTCTTGAGCAACAACCGGAAGGCGTCCTGAGCCTCAGCAGACCAAACGAAGGGAACCCCCTTTCTCAACAGACGGGTCATGGGTGCCACTATATCTGAAAAGTGGAAAATAAAACGCCGATAGAAATTGGCGAAACCCAGAAGCACCTGAATGTGCTTCACCGTAGATGGAATAGGCCAGGTCACAATAGCCTGAATCTTCTTCGGGTCCATTCGTATACCTTCTGCTGAGATAATAAACCCCAAGAACTCAACCTCTGAAGCGCCAAACTGACACTTCTCAAGTTTAGCATTCAATTGATGCTCCTGCAGTTTCTGTAGCACCTGTAACACATGCTCTTGATGTTCGGCAGCAGTGTTTGAGAATATAAGGATATCATCCAAGTACACAATGACAGTCCTGTCAAGGTACTCACCAAGGACTTCATTAATAAAGTACTGAAATCCCGCTGGTGCATTGCATAAGCCGAACGGCATTACACAGTACTCAAAGAGGCCCTGTTTGGTCTTAAAAGCCGTCTTCCACTCATCCCCGGATCAAACTCGTATAAGATGGTATGCGCCCCGCAAATCCAATTTGGTAAACACCGTGGCTTTGCGGAGCTGGTCCAATAAAACGGGGATGAGTGGAAGAGGGTACTTGTTCTTCACTGTGGCCTTGTTTAAGGTTCTATAATCCACACAGGTCCTCAACGTCCCCTCCTTCTTCGGTATAAAGAAGATCGCCGATGACACTGGCAAACTGGAGGGACGGATAAAACCTGACTTCAGCATATCCGCAATGTACTCCCTGAGATGTTGTTCCTCAGGTTCTGACAATGCGTATATACGACTACATGGCAAAGGGATACCGGGCACCAGCTCGATCCTACAATCAAAGGATCGGTGTGGTGGAAGACCCTGGGCCTGACCTTTATCAAATACCTTCTTGAAAGCAGCATACTGCGGTGGGACTGAACACACCTCCGTTACCGCGCAAGACAGAGGGGGAATCCTTTCATGGGCCTCTCTGTAGCAATGTTTCAAACAATGTACTGAATCCAACGTCACCAAGCGCTGCACCCAATCAATCCTGGGGTTGTGCTCTTGTAACCATGGAACCCCCAACACCAACCCTAAAGACGGAGCATCAATTAAGTCAAACACCACCATCTCTGAATGCCCATTCTCACACAACAGTCTCAAAGGAACGGTTTGACGTGTGATGCACCCTGATGTCAATTCTGTTCCGTCAATGGCTCTCACCGGCTCTGGGTGTTGCTTATACATACAGGATATCCTCAGTTTCTCCGCCAATGATATATCTATAAAGTTACCGGTGGCCCCGGAATCCAATAACACTGACACCGGTACTTGTTCCTGTACCGAAAGCAACAGATGGGCTGATATAACAAAATGCCTAGGAGCCATATCCACTGCCCCCACCACTTCATACCGTCCCCTTACTTCATCCTCCGATTGAGTGTAACAATCCACATGGACAAAGGCAACCCTCTTGCCGTACCCAGCACCAGATGGTTTCACAGGACATTCCCTGGCGAAATGCCCACCCTGTCCACAATACAGACAGAGATTTAACTCTCTTCTCCGTTTCTTTTCTTCGGGGGTCAAGGGCCCTCTTACTCCCCCTATCTACATGGGTTCAGGGGTGCTCTTATGCTCCCCAAGGGGTTTGATGTCCGGTTTTACATAACTGCGGGATACTTGATATCGGCTCTTATCACCCCGCCTCTCAGCCAATCGATGGTTGAGTTTCACAACCAGGTCAATGAACTCAGCACAATCGTCTGGTGGATTCACCACCTGTGATACGATGTCCTTGAGTTCTTCAGACAGACCCTGGTAGAACAAAGACGTCCGCTTCTCCGCCGGCCAATGGGTCTCAGACACCAACCGGTTGAACGTTGCTATGTATGTTAAGAGATTCTGTCTGCCCTGCCGTAGCTTTAGTAATTCAGAGTCGCTTGCCTGCATAAACGCATGTTTGGCAAACAATCCTCGCATCAACTCTTTGAACTCTGCATAATTGTTCAACACACGATCATCACATTCCACTAAAGGAATAGCCCACTGAGCAGCGGTGCCAGCCAAATATGAGATTGTGAAAGCGACTTTAGCTGAATCATTAGGAAAAGCCCCAGGTCTGCACATAAAATGTAACTGGCACTGATTCATGAACATCCCGTATTTGTCACTCTCTCCCGTGAACCTCTCTGGGGGGGCCAATGGTACCGGAACAGGGGAGGTGACAGTAACAGCAATCGGGACCCCACTTCCACTAACGCTCTGTCCCGCCCCTCCATACTGAAACGTGGCAGGTTGTAAAACAGGAGCAGTCCCTCTCGCATATGTCTGTTCCCTAGCTCTCACGGACCCCAGTTCCTGTCTAAGACCCACATTCTCCTGACGTAAGTCCTGTACCTGGGACTGTAAGGCAGTCAAAGCCCCCATCACGTCCTGCATTGTGGGGACATCCGTGCCCCCACCCAATGCCCCTCCCGCATCCACATCCATACTCGTCCAGGCAGTGTAATTTTTCGTGGGCTTATTATTCTGTTAGATTCCTGCCCAACCCACACACTGCAGGAACGAAGTATGTTCCAGCCTCTTCCCCGACTCACCAGTCACTCACAAAAAGTATTCAATGAGTAAACTGATGACCCAGAAAAGGGGGTGGATATCAGGGAGACACCAAGTCTACCACCCCTTATGTAAACAACGAACAGCTCCGTCCTCCACGCTTCTGCACCTGCACAAACACAAAGCAAAAAACACTTTTACAATACTAACCCTACCTGACAACCTGTTCTCAGTGACCATATCCTGCTACCACAATAAAAAAGGCTTACCAGTCTAGAGCGCAGGGTTTGTTTCATGGAGATAGCAAAATCACCTGTTTCTATCCAAGATATCGTCTCTCGGGAGCAACAACAGGTCGAGCCAAGGTTTTCACAAAAGGTGTCTCACTGCCCGTTACAGTCTTCGGGGGAAACAAAACATTCATGGAACCAAAAAACCCCCTTTCACGCTTAAGTATCAACGTGAAAATCAGAACGGGAACGGGAAGGCTACAAAAAACGGGGAAGTATCTACACTACACCCGGGAGCTTCAGCTTCCTCCGGGATCAGGGTGCACTCGCGGAATGACCTAAAACGTCATTTCCGCGTCCAAAACGATGTGGAGTGGCGTCTACAATGGACGCGTGAAAGCGAAAGGATTCGCTTATGGAAACGCCACCCAGCCTCTTCCATGCAAATAATACAAGGATAAAAAAACCTACTAGGGGGAGCAGGAAACTAAAACAACCCGGGGAAACCCTAAGGACAGAAACTCCAAGGAGAAGGGGAACTCGGGATCCTAACTAGCTAAACTCACTACGCAGGGACAAAAGAAAAACAAGTTCAACGAAAGGGACAGAACATGAAGGCTCCAAAAAGAAGGAAGGGGAACAAGGAGGAAAGAATTTCTCACGAGCCCGCAAGAAATAGCACGATGATTCCAGGCACACCGAAGCCAACAACAGGAACCCACAGGTGAGCAATAATAAGCCCCGACAGCAAGGTAGGACTGGATTTTATCCCTCACTGGCCGATCATGTGACCACAGGACATGGCCACCGAGAGAGGACTGCGCCTGGTTCTTAACATAGTGAACCCACGTAAATTGGTATCTTACCGATACCATAGGCAGTGGGTTGCAGGCATGGCATACAGGTATGCGTGCCATGTCGACTCTTCACTTTTCTCTGCACCAAAATGCACAGCCTGCAAAGGTAGTGTGTGTGTGTTAAGGTACAGGACTTCCAAGGGTGGCACTTCATGAGTTGCAGCCCATCGAGGCCTTACCTGATCACAGTGCCCTTGGTACGCATGGTACCTTTTACAAGGGACTTGTATGTGGCCACCAAAGAGGTGCCAATTGGGGGTAACAAAGGTACAGTTTTGGGAAAGAACACAGGCCCTGGGAACCCGATTGGCAGGGACCGAGGGCACATCAAGTTAAAGTGCATCAAAAATCTGGCAAAAAGTGGGGAGGTTACAGCAACAGAACCCCACTTTCCTACAGTGGTTGATGTAGGCAGGGCCGCAGTTGTGGAGGGCTGTGTATGCATAAGTTAGTAGCTTGATCTGGCATCTCTTCTGCGCTGGGAGCCAGTGAAGTTCCTTGAGGTGGGGGATGATGGGGGTTCAATGAGAGAGGTCGAGGATGAGTCTGGCAGCTGTGTCCTGTATGACCTGAAGTCCAGAGTAGACAGTGTTGCCGTAGTCCAGTCGGCGGGTGATGACAGCTTGAATGATGGTGTGTCTTGAGCTCTGGGGACGCAATTTGAAGAGCATGAATAGAATGAAGAAGTAGGAGGAGGAGACGGTGTTTACTTGGGATGTCATGGTTAGTTTTCTCTCCAGGATGATGGCAAGGTTTTTTGCGTGGTAGGTCGAGAGCAGTACAAGTACCAGTTACGCAGGCCACCAGGAGTCGATCTAGGGGCAGTGGTCGTTCCCCAAGATCAGTACCTCAGTTTTATCCATGTTGATCTTCAGGCATTTGTTCCTCATCCAGTTGGCGATGCTGGTCATGCATTTATGGAAGCTGGTCCTGGTGGAGTCTTCAGAAAGCGACAGGATGTGTTTAGTGTCATCGGAGGATGAGATAATGTTGAGCCCGTGTGATCTGATGATGTCGGCCAGTGGGGTCATGTAGGTGTTGAAGAGGGTGGGGCTGAGAGATGAGCATTCGGGTACTCCACAGACTATTTCTCTGGGTTTGGAGGGGAATGGTGGGAAGTGGACTTTCTGCATTCTTCCGGTGAGGAGGGAGGTGCTCCATATGAGAACGGCTCCTTGGATGCAGACGCTATGTAGCCTTGTGATGAGCGTGTGGTGGGAGACTGTGTTGAATGCTGCCGATAAGTCGAGGAGGATGAGTGCTGCTGTTTCTCCTCTGTTAAGGACAGCTTGGATGTCATCAGTGGCTGCGATCAGGGCTGTCTCGGTGCTGTGGTTGGTGCAGAAGTTGGATTGAGAGGAGTCGAGAAGGTGGCTCTGTTCCAGGTGCTTCGTGAATTGTCAAGGACTTTTGCAGGGAAATGGGCCGGTCGTTGCGGAGTTCACTGGAGTCTGCAGAAGGTTTCTTTAGAAGTGCATTGACCTCGGCGTGTTTTCATTCCTTGGGTGAAGTGCTTGTGGCTATAGATGTGTTGAATAGGAAGGTGAGCTTGTAGCTGATCCTGGTGAATTCATACACATTTTCATCCTTGAAAAGGTTACAACTAAAACAAAACATGTGTCGGTAG
Source organism: Lissotriton helveticus (assembly GCF_964261635.1). Lineage (NCBI taxonomy): Eukaryota > Metazoa > Chordata > Amphibia > Caudata > Salamandridae > Lissotriton > Lissotriton helveticus. The sequence goes on from NC_136063.1 coordinate 426,570,632, forward strand.
CCTTATCTTCATTTGTGTACGTATTTATGAACCTCTGCATTGCAACAAGGATTTTGCATATTGCGTTCCATATCACCTCCAAACATTTGACTCCTCGATCTGAAGTCTTTATTATATTGCAGCTGGAAAAAGCAGAATTATTATTTACTTTACTGGTGATAATCTACAATTCTTTGACTTTAACAGTTTTATTCTTGCTTACATTGCATATTAACAGACTAGAGCAAATTAATTTTAGTGTATTAAATACAACTATCTTTATTAACTTCTCTGCATTACTGCAACCTTTATAGGGAACACTGTTGTATATCTCGTCTTTCCAATTGAGGGCTGTGTTGCTTTGTTACATTATTCACAAGGATTGATTCCTCTGGCTCTTTCCTCCTCAGATGATTTCCTTTACAGTATACTCTCAGCCTAGTGCTGTGCTATCATTGGATGGTCAGTGGCTACTGAGAAAAAAAAAATATGACCAGCCGCAAGAAAATAGCGTAAAAGGTTGACTGTTGCGCCCAACCCTTGAGACTAATATTCTAAAGTCAATGTAAGGAGTAGTTTCTGTCCTGTAACTCCAGTTCTGTAGTAGGGGTATCTCTGTTATAGTCATAATCTAGTGAATAGTCCCGCCCATGTGCGCGGACCCCGGAGCAATCACAAATAATCTCTTAAATTGTCAAAACATGCAGAACTGCACAGACACTCAAGAGAGAATTTAAAGACAGATAATGCAGCCTATATCCACAGGCTACACTGTCCAGTACTTCGACTAGAAATTCCACCAAAAATCCACAAACAGCACAGCCTGTCCAGGGTTTTCTTACAGAGAAAACCTTGCCTGTAACAGCAAAACCCTCTGGGATGATAGAGAGGAAGAAGTGGACAGACAAGCCCCATAGGCTGCCATTATGTGGCTCAAAACAGGATACTGTGCCTTTAAGAGAACTTTCCAGAAGCCTCACAGTATCCCAGAATGCACTGCAGGTCCCTTTTACTTTCAGTTCTTTTTGAAGGCGTAACACGCCAGACCTGTAGTATTTCTTACATGAATATCTCTCTCCACCGGGGAGGAGGGCGGGCGCTTATGACTATAACAGAGATACCCCTACTACAGAACTGGAGTTACAGGACAGAAACTACTCCTTCTGTAGTAGGGGATCTCTGTGTATAGTCATAATCTAGTGAATAGAATGGCAAGCCCATCCCCACACCAAAGCGGCGGTGGAGAAAAGAGAAATAACACCACTATTGTGCGAACAGATTTCGCAGCAAAGCCTGCCCAACCCGAGCATCTGTCCTGGCCTCAGTGTCCAGACAGTAATGCTTAACAAAGGTATGGACCGACTTCCAAGTGGCCGCCTTGCAGATTTCTGCAATTGGAACACTACGGAGCAAAGCAGTCGTGGCAGCTTTGCCCCCGGTGGAATGAGCCTTAGGTTCACCCCCTACGGTCTTATCAGCTTTTTGGTAACACCATTGTATACAGGACACAATCCACCTCGAGATGGACTGTTTAGAGGTAGCAAGACCGGTCCTGACTGATCCATAATTGATAAACAATTGGTCTGACCTACGAATATCTTCGTTTTATCCAGATAAAAATTTTCAACACCCTCCTAACATCCAGGGAATGCACAGACCTTTCCGCTGGAGATGAAGGATTCTGAAAAATCGTAGGTAAAGTTATAGTCTGGTTAACATGGAAGTCAGATATAACTTTTGGAAGAACTTTAGGGCGAGTACGCATAACAACCATAGCAGCATGAAATACAGTATAAGATTCTTGGCAACACAACGCCTGAATTTCCCTCACCCTGCGGGCCGATGTAATGGCCACGAGGAACGCCGCCTTCCAGGGCAGGTGCTGCAATGAAGCCTTATGAATAGGTTCAAAAAGCTCCTTCATCAATCTGGACAGCACCACGTTCAATTCCCATGAAGGCGAAGGAAGCCTGACAGGATTAGACACTTTCTTCGAGCCTTCCAAAAACCCTTTGATCACAGGGATCCGAAAGAAGGAAGTCTGTGAAGGCCATTTCCTGTAGGCAGTCAGCGCAGCAAGATGAACCTTAATGGAATGGACATTAAGGCCAGACTGCGCCAGGTGTAGAAGATACGGAAGGATGACATCTTCCTTACACGTCGTTAGGTCATAGTCCTTGAACTTGCACCAGATGCAAAACCTCTTCCACTTGTAAGCATAAGAAGTCCTAGTGGAAGGTCGCCTAGCCTCCTTCAGTATGTCCATACAAACTTCTGGTAGATTCAAATGGCCATATTGCACTAACGCAGGAGCCATGCCGCCAAACTCAAAGACGAGAGGTTGGGTTGCAACATCTGCCCCCCGAACTTCATGAGAAGGTCTGGCCTGCACAGCAGCCGTATGTGAGGAAGGAGAGACCGGTGAAGCAGGTCCGTGAACCACCACTGCCTGGGCCATTCCAGGGCAATCAGAATCATCCGCGCCCTGCACTGGGACAGCTTGAGTACCGTCGGAATCAGGGGAATGGGTGGAAAAGCGTACAGAAAGCTGTTCGACCAGCTAATCCATAAGGCATACCCCAGCGTCCCCTGCTGGTAGTACCTGGAGGCGAAGTCTCAGCGTTTGCTGTTTTCGCCGGTGAACAGATCTACGTCTGGAGTCCCCCACCTTGCGAAGACTTCTCCTAGTACTTCGTCATTTATGAACCATTCGTGGTTTTCCTGAATCAGGCTGCTCAGTGCGTCTGCCTGAACACTCTGCACACCTAGCAGATGGGTAGCCGTGATAGTCAGTCCTTTGGCTAGAAGCCAGCGCCAGATCGCCTTCGCCTCCTGCGACAGAGTGCGCGATCTCGAACCCCCCTACTTGTTGAGGCAAGTCATCGTGGTCGTATTGTCCGTCTGTACAAGCAGAGAGTTGGTCTGGAAGGACGTAACAAACTCCTACAGTGCCAAGTGAACAGCTCTAAGTTCCAGGAAATTGATGTGATACGTGGACTCCATCGGGGACCACGTTCCTTGTATCTGTCAGTCTCCGGAATGCGCCCCCCCAGCCGTGGAGAGAAACATCCGTCACAATAGTCTGTGCGGGAATGTCCTTGTGAAAGGGAACCCCTCTGAGGAGATTCTCCGCCGAACACCACCACTTCAGAGACTGAAGAGCATGCAGAGACAGTCGTATCTTGTCGTCCCAAGAACCATTCCTCTGATTCCACTGATCCTCCACGCACTCCTGCAAAGGTCTCATGGGCAGCCGTGGGTGTGGCCTGAGGAAGATACAAGAGGCCATCGGCCCCAGTAGAGCAGACACTGTCCCCACTGTTGCAGATGGAGGGGTCATAAGAGCCTGAGCCTTCCGAAGGAGCGATAATCGTCTCTCCTCCGAAGGAGACACGCTTGCTGACAGCGTATTGACGGAGGCTCCCAAGTACTGTATCCACTGGACCGGAATCGGGACAGCCTTGGACATGTTGATGTGCAACCCCAGCTTGTTCAAAAGAACGCACGTCTTCTGGAAGCGTGCTTGAGCTTCCGAGAAAGAGGAGGCCTTGATCAACCAACCGTCCAGGTACGGGTAGACAAACACCTCGTTTATCCTCAGGTGTGCAGCTACCACTGCCATGCACTTCGAAAATGTTCTGGGCGCAGACGTCAGCCCGAATGGCAGTACTGAGTACTGATGAAGATTGGCGCGACTTGGAATCGCAGGAACTTCCTGTGTATATGTGCAAATGGCACATGGAAGTACTCATCCAGTAGATCTATGGCACAGAGCCAATCTCCCTGTTGCAGCTGAGGAAAAACCTGATGCAACGATAGCATGTGAAATTCCTCTCTCTCTGCGAATCCACTCGTTTGCTTGCCGCAAATCTAGAATGGGCCTGAACTCGTTCTTGTCCTTCTTGCGAAGCAGAAAGAACCGGGAGTACCGACCTCTTCCCCTTCGAGACAGAGGTACGTCTCCTATCGCCCTTTTCCTTAACAGGATATTGGCCTCCGCCTGGAGCTCGCGCAGCTGAAACCGCGAGCTGACCGGAGGAATTGCTGGAGAAGGGCTGATGAACCGAAGACTGACTTAGACCCGGCCGGCCTTAGTCCACCGAGGAGCATCAAGCTCTCCTGCGTATGCGCACAATATACTTGTGAAGCATTAAAGGCGGCCCGGGACCACAGACAAATCCTGGGAGGAAAAACGCCGCTAGAAAGGGAAGAAGGCCTCAAGCCGTTCTCCACGCCCCAAACCTACAGCCTTTCAAAAGTCTCCGAGTCAGACTTATGCGGGCCACTCACTACCCTCATGGCAACCCAATTGTTGCCCAAAGAACGGGAGAGTAGATGCACACTGCTGAGCCGTAGGCTGCAGAGACGTCCGACGAATACAAGTATGGCAACGTAGGACAAACCCACAATACCTGGGGGTCGGTAGGAGAGAAAAACTCCGCTCCGACACCGATGCTTAGATCTGAAACTATCAGGTCCATAGACTATCTCTTGTAAGGCTTCCCTCCTGTCACTCGGCAGGGGAACCATAAATCGGTGAAGAAAACACCCCCACACAGGGATCTTACCACAACAGCCCAGCAACAGTGGGCCACCGCATGACGTATACATGCCGCCACTCCTGCGACCAAGTCAGGGGTACATTCGAAGCCAGAACCTCCTGGCAGGTGGTAGCGGACCAAAGCTAAGTACCGCCAACCAGTTAAGAGTCGGAGAGAGACTCCCCGTACTTCATGGAAGACGCATCCCTGGCAACAAGGCACAGGGAATCGCAGACTGAGGGGCCAAAGGCCCCTGGGGTGGTGGATGAGAGAGGGAACCGAGAGAAATCCGAAACATCCCCGGTGGTCTCACCAGTGGTGGCAGAGCAGGAGGCGACCTAGCCGATGAGCAGGTATGCGAAAACTCAAACCTAAGCAAAAGGACCAACGTCCCTCGCTTACACGTGGTGAGTAGCCACAGACTCCCCATCAGAAGGGTTCATAGACGCTGATCAACTGCTCGGCGTCGTGGGTGGACGGTGCCGGGAACACAAAGTCCCCTCCTACGCAGAGGGGGCTCACCACAGAGCGAAGCCTGGAACAAGACCCAGGCCGCAAGCGCCGGCAAGTATTCTGCGGCTGTAACCCATGACGTCGACCTCACTACGACGTCACCATCACTAAGAGAGTGACTGTCTCTACGACAACCAACACTCCGACGTCAAAACGCCACTACGGTGTCAAACACCGAGACGCCGAGCCATCCATAACAGTGACGTCCGGACCCAACGGAAGATAGCGGAGCCCAAGCGACCAACGCCCCAAAAGGAGCATCACTGCTTCATGACGTCGAGCCTCACTGCTCCATGACGTCGAGCCTCATCGCTCCATGACGTCGAGCATCACCGCCCCATGACGTCGAGCATCACCGCCCCACGACGTCGTGGCACTCCACGACGTCGAGGCACTCCACGACGTCGAGGCACTCCACGACGTCGAGGCACTCCACGACGTCGAGGCACTCCACGACGTCGAGGCACTCCACGACGTCGAGGCACTCCACGACGTCGAGGCACTCCACGACGTCGAGGCACTCCACGACGTCGAGGCACTCCACGACGTCGAGGCACTCCACGACGTCGAGGCACTCCACGACGTCGAGGCACTCCACGACGTCGAGGCACTCCACGACGTCGAGGCACCCCACGACGTCGGGGCACCCCACGACGTCGGGGCACTCCACGACGTCGGGGCACTCCACGACGTCGGGCACTCCACAACGTCGGGGCACTCCACGACGTCGAGGCAATCCACGACGTTGAGGCAATCCACGACGTCGAGGCACTCCACGTCCTCGACGCCGACCGGAACCGCGTCATAGCTCAGACGTGCCCTTACCGGGGAAAACCCCAGAGGTTACAGCATGGGACTCGGTAGAGGACCCACCCTCTCCTTACCCAGAGGCTGAAGATGCCTTCAAACTCCTCTGTTCCCAACCTGGGAGAAGAAGCCTCCCAGAAAACAAGTTTCAGAGAAGACAGGTGTCAAAAGACACAGGCAAGCACAGAATACAAACCCTGTGAGCTTCAGCTTTGGTCTTTAGTACAGCTGCAGACAAAGCACTTGTCAGTCTAGAAGTAGTTTAAGACAAGAATACTGCAGAAATTCTGCCAAACAAACACAGCAGAATGTAGATAAAGGCCAAAGAGGTCGAGTGAAGCTGCAAAAATCCACATTTATCACAAAAATAATCTAGAAAAAGCTCAAAAAAGAAGAGCTAATGCTCCAGGGTCCTGCTAGCAGGAGCCGGAAAAAAGAACTGAAAGTAAAAGGGACCTGCAGTGCATTCTGGGATACTGTGAGGCTTCTGGAAAGTTCTCTTAAAGGCACAGTATCCTGTTTTGAGCCACATAATGGCAGCCTATGGGGCTTGTCTGTCCACTTCTTCCTCTCTATCATCCCAGAGAGTTTTGCTGTTACAGGCAAGGTTTTCTCTGTAAGAAAACCCAGGACAGGCTGTGCTGTTTGTGGATTTTTGGTGGAATTTCTAGTCGAAGTACTGGACAGTGTAGCCTGTGGATATAGGCTGCATTATCTGTCTTTAAATTCTCTCTTAAGTGTCTGTGCAGTTCTGCATGTTTTGACAACTTAAGAGATTATTTTTGATTGCTCCGGGGTCCGCGCACATGGGCGGGACTATTCATTAGATTATGACTATACACAGAGATCCCCTACTACAGAACATTGCAATACTCACAAAAGCACAAAGGACTGAGGAATACACCCCAAAGTAATTATGTAGTGCAAACAGCTGTGCCTCCTATAAAACCTGAAAAAAGCAATACACACAAGAATGGTTTTCAAATAGACCCTTTTACGAAATGTGTTACTTCCAAACATAGTTCCACTCATTTGTAACCCCAAACATCTTATTTCCAAGTCTGCTGAAAGCAACTGTCAAGAACTTCAAAATATGTTGCACAAGTAAGAAGGAATATGCTACTTACCAGTATGCATCTGTTCTTGGCATGTAGGGCTGCTGACATTCACATCTTGTGCATAGATCGCCGCCTAGTGTTGGGTCCGGATGATTGCACATTGTTGTCCTGGAAGAGTCTTCGAAGTATCACGAGATAGGTGGCTCCTCCCCCGGACTACAGTGCGCATGGGCATCCTTTCCATCCTCAGATTGTTTTTCGCCATTGTGGCAGGGATGGAGTATGATACAGTAAGTGATGTCCATGCTAGAGATTAAGTCTGAGTGCTACAGCTGCGACAGGCACCTGGGAGGAGGGAGGGCGATGTGAATGTCAGCAGCCCTACAAGCCAAGAACAGATGCATACTGGTAAGTAGCATATTCCGATAGAGGCATGTGGGCTGCTGAATTCACATCTTGTGCATAGAATGTATAGTAGTCTCCTCCTAGCGCCGGTTGCCCGTGCCAGCTGTAGCAGTCTGAAAAAGAGTTTTGAGTACAGCCTGCCCTACAGCTGTTTGCTGTTTGGAGTGTACATCTACGCAGTAGTGTTTGGTAAATGTATGTATGGTAGTCCATGTGGCTGCCTTACATATGTCTTCTAGAGGAATGTTTCCTAGGAAAGCCTTGGATGCCCCTAACTTGCGTGTTGAATGCGCTCTTGGGGGAACTGTTAATGTGCGTTTAGCTTTTTGATAACAGATTTGTATGCACTTAACAATCCATCTGGCTATACCTGATTTGGAAATGGGGTTGCCTTTGTGCTGTGGGGAAAAGGCAACAAATAGTTGTTTAGTTTTCCTGAAAAGTTTTGTTCTGTCTATATAGTACAGGAGAGCTCTTTTAACGTCCAGGGTATGTAGAGCTCTTTCTGCCACGGAATCTGTATTAGGGAAGAATACTGGCAGTTTTATAGCTTGATTCATGTGAAACTGGGACACCACCTTTGGCATAAATTTAGGGTTAGTTCGCAGCACTACCCTATTTGCGTGAATTTGTATGAATGGCTCCTGAATAGTTAGGGCTTGCAGCTCACTAACTCTTCTGAGTGATGTAATCGCCACTAGAAAGGCCACTTTCCACGTTAGGAATTGTATCTAACAGGAGTGTAGAGGTTCAAAAGGTGGTCCCATTAGTCTGGTTAGAACCATGTTGAGGTTCCAGACAGGTGAAGGTGGGTGTCTTGGAGGAATGATTCGTTTGAGTCCCTCTAGGAAAGATTTAATAGCAGGTACTCTGAAGAGTGAAAGGTGCTGCCTGTTCTGAAGATAAGCTGCCACCACAGCTAAATGTATACGTATGGAACTGTAAGCCAGATTGCATCTGTGTAAATGTAAGAGATAACATATGATGTTTTGAGTAGATGCATCTAGCGGATTTATGTCATTATTGTTACAATAGATGACAAATCGTTTCCACTTTGCCGCATAGCATGCTCTGGTTGTAGGCCTCCTTGATAATATTCATACAGTCGGGAGGCAAGTTTAGGTAACCAAACTCTATGACCTCAGGAGCCAGATCGCAAGGTTCAACTGTTGCGGATCTGGGTGTTGAATGTCGCCATGGCTCTGCGTTAAAAGACTGGGTGTTAATCGCAGCCTTTGATGAGGAACCACGGAAAGTTCTAGGAACGTGGTGTACCATGGTTGCCGCGCCCATGTTGGAGCAACTAGGATTAGTGTCATTGAGTGTTGTCGCAGTTTGCGTGCCACTAGTGGTATGAGCGGGGCTGGGGGAAAAGCGTACGCAAACTTGCCTGACCAGTTCATCCATATCGCATTGCCCTGAGACTGCGGATGTGGAAACCTGGCAGCGAAGCTTTGGCATTTTGCGTTTTCCCTTGTGGTGAACAGGTCTATTTCTGGGTGGCCCCACCTCTGGAAGTACGGTTGCAGCACTGAGGGATGTATCTCCCACTCGTGCATCTGATGGCTGTGTCTGCTGAGCAAGTCCGCCATCTGGTTGTCCCTGCCTGGGATGTGTTCCGCCATGAGGAAGATGTTTCTCTGAATGGCCCACTTCCACATGCTTTGCGCTAGATGGGACAACTGTGGAGAGTGTGTCCCCCCCCTGCTTCTGTATGTAGTACATGGCAGTCATGTTGTCCGTCCGGAATAACACGACTTTGTTGCACAAGTGGACCTTGAAAGCCTTCAGTGCCATAAAGATTGCCATCAGTTCCAGCAGGTTGATGTGCATCCTTTTTTGCTGTGTCGTCCATAGTCCCTGCACTGTGTAATGGAGGACATGCGCTCCCCATCCTAGGAGAGATGCGTCCGTTGTCAGCACTATTTGTGGTCCAGGTTCTTGGAACGGTCGTCCCTTGCAAAGGTTTTGTGGGTTCCACCAATGCAGAGAGCTGTATGCACGACCGGTCACCAACACTAGGTCTTTCAATTGTCCCTGAGCCTTGTTCCACTGCCGTGCTAAGCACTCCTGAAGCAGACGCATGTGTAGTCTTGCGTGAGGAACTATGAAGATGTAGGAGGCCATCATGCCTATCAACTGCATAAACACCCTTGCTGTGAGCGAGTGTTGGGGTCTGAATTTTTGAATGAGTAACAGAATGCTGTTGATTCTTGCTGAGTTTGGCTGCGCCTTTGCCGCCAGAGTGTCTATTGTTCCTCCCAGGTACTGTTGTACGTGGGCGGGCTGAAGATGAGACTTTGGGTAGTTTAATGAGAATCCGAGGCTGTGTAGGAGGTGAATAGTGCGGGACACGTGGCTGGCACATTGCTGGGCCGACTTTGCTTGGATGAGCCAGTCGTCCAGATAGGAGTAGACGTGAATATGGTTTCTCCGTAGGTGTGCAGCCACTATCGCTAGGCACTTGGTAAACACCCTGGGGGCTGTAGTCACCCCGAAAGGCAGTACCTTGAACTGGTAGTGCTGATTTCGGATGGTAAACCTGAGATACTTCCTGTGTGCTGGATGTATTGGTATGTGGAAATACGCATCCTTTAGGTCTAGCGTTGCGAGGAAGTCTCCCTGACTGAGTAATGGTAGAACTTGCTGTAAAGTGAACATGTGAAAATGTTCTGACAAGATGTATTGGTTTAGGGGCCTGAGGTCTAGTATTGGCCTGAGAGACCCATCCTTTTTGGGGATTAAGAAGTACAGAGAGTACACCCCTGTACCCTGTTCTTGTATAGGGACGAGTTCTATGGCCCCTTTTTGCAGCATGCTGATAACTTCTTGCTGCAATAAGTTTATATGCTCTGTGGACATAGGACGGTGTTTTGGGGGTATGTTGGGTGGAGTGGATGTTAGCTCTAGACAATAGCCGTACTGAACAAGTTGTCTCACCCACCTGTCTGTGGTAATGCTTTCCCAGACTGGCAGGAACTGTTGTAATCTGCCCCCGACCGGTGTTATATGGTCCGGGGGCAGCGACAAGGCGTCACTGTTTAGTATTGGCGGAGAATCTGGTGTTATTCCCTCGTCCTCTGCCTTTACTGCTGTTGCCACGGTATCCACCTCTGCTTGTTTTATTATAGGTGGTTTGCGTGTTCCCTTTATTGTATTGAGTTTGCTGGGACGCCTGGCCTCTTGTAGCTCCTCTGTTACTGGAGCGACGAAAGGAACCTCCTCTGCATTGTTGGGACTGCAAGGCCCCCATAGATTTGGCTGTCTCTGTGTCTTTTTTAATCTTTTCTAAGATTGTGTCCACATCAGGACCAAATAAAAAATTAGGGTTTACAGGCCGATTTAATAATGTGGTTTGAATCTCTAGTTTGAATCCTGAGATGCGCAACCAAGCATGCCTTCTGAGCATGACACTTGTGTTGATGGCTTTGGCTGCAGTGTCTGCTACGTCCAGTGCACATTTAATGGATGCGTTGGATATCAGTTTCCCTTCTTGTATTAGTGTTTCTGCTCCTTCCTTGTAGGCATCAGGCAAATGTTGTAGCAGTTGCTCTAATGTGTCGTAATGTGCCCTATCGTATCTGGCTAATAGGGCCTGTGTGTTGGAAATTCTCCAGATGTTTGCTGCTTGAGCAGCCACCCTTTTCCCAGAGGCTTCTAATACTTTAGACTCCTTGTCTGGAGGAGGAGCATCACCAGTAGTTTGTGAGTTAGCACGTTTACGAGCATTGGATACCACCAAAGAGTCCAACGGCAGCTGTCCCTTAATGTATGTAGGGTCCACAGGCGCCGGTCTGTATTTCCTTTCAATTCTGGGGTTAACAACCCTTGCTCTTGTGGTTTCCTTGAAAATGTCTCCTGCGTGTTTTAGGACACCCTTTAACATTGGCAATGTTTTAACTGATCTTTCTGAAGTGGAGAAAGTGTCAAACAAGAAGTCCTCCTCAATTGGGTCAGCATGCATGTCCACATCATGATTATGTGCTGCCCTCTCTATTAATGCATTAAATGCTGCTGTATCCTCTGTTGGTGAAGTTTTTACAGGGTAAGAAGGAGTATCAGGGATAGTTTGTGACTCCCCCTGGTCAATAGGGTCAGTCCAGGTTTGAGTCTGGTCATCTTTATCATTGTCCGCAGGGTAAGTATATTGTTCATCATAGTCATACCCCATATCTTCATTAGAGCGTGTGGGTGAGTAAGCAGCAGTGTCCTGGCCATGGTACCTTACAGTTTCAAAATGGACAGGTGATGTTGAAGAATCTTTTTTCTTCTTTAGTGGATTTATATGATTCCAGAGGATTTTCCAACCTGATTTTTCTTTGATAAATAGTAAGTCTGCCGGTTTCGGCGTCGATATGGAGTTTTGACTGATCATCATAGGAGGGCTCCTGGTACATAACGTCCTCTTCTAGAGGATGACTCCTTTTACCAAGTGACACAGTTTTGGGTGGCTCGACCCCTGTTTTTGGATCGACCGCCTTAGGCCGAGCTGTCGGGGGCAGTCCGAATTTTATCGGTGGCTTTTGGCCTGGCGTCGATATCGGACCGACGGACTTCGCCCTGTCGTCGTGCTTTTGGCCTTGCGTTGACCTCGGTGCTTGTTGCGTCGGAGGCGCGCTTTTTTTCCTCGATTCGACTTGCTCCTTCGAGGCGCCTTTGGTTTTTGGCTCGAGGGCTTTGACGAGCTGTGGTTTTTCGACTCGGTGCCTCGGTTCGAGACCCTTCCGAGACTCGAGTCCCTAGTTTGTGTCGCTGTCCGTCGACGCCGACCTCGTCGGTTTGACGTACTTGGCTTTAGCGATAGACTTTAGCGCACCAATATTCGTCTCGACATGTTTTGTGGTTGATCCCGCAGGGTCTTAGACACTTTTTTTCGACGTCGAATCCGATGTGTTCGAAGTCTTCGGCCCGAAGACTGTCTTCAGCAGTTTTGGTTTCGTTTTTGACTCGATAGGTTTCGGTTTCGCTTTCTGAAGTGCGACCGATGGCTCTTGTGAAATATTCTTAGCCGGGCCGACACGCGGGGCTATAGAAATTTTGTCATGATCTTGGCTAAGGCCTTTTGGCGATCCCTCGACCTGAGCCGTCGAAAGTTTTTGAGTGTCTTTTTTGGGCCCAGTACCCACTGCTGGGCCTGGTTCATCACTCGAGTCGTCATCGACGGCTCCGATGGGGGACACGTCGTCCCTTACCTCTTCGACGTTTTCATCTTCAACGATGTGTTCATCGTCGTCTTCGTAGTAGTTGGAGTTGTGCTCCGAACCTGGATCCCATGGCTGTTCTGGATCCTCAGTCTCGACGACCTCATCTTCGTCTTCATCGAAGATATTCACCGGGTCGGGCGCTGGCTTCGTCATTGTTTGTCTTGCTGCACGTCGGAGCCTAAGCGTCTTCTTTGACCGGAACCGAGCACAAGCTAGACAGTTGTCCTCGTTGTGGTCTGGTGATAAGCACTTCTTGCACACCGGGTGTACATCGATGTGCGGGTATTTCGAGTTACAAAGGGGGCATCGTTTGAACGGGCTCCGTTCCATCGACGATCGGGCCTCTGGTGTCGAAAAGGCCACACGGCTCTTTTCGACGTCCTGCTTCGAAAAGAACTGGAACAAGAACTCGGCACTGATCGAAAGAACAATACCGACGACCCCGAAGGCCTTTTGGCCTTGTAGAAAAGTTTCCGAACTTGAGTAAAGAAAAGTACATCCGAACCCAATGGCGGAAAAAAACAATCTGAGAATGGAAAGGATGCCCATGCGCACTGTAGTCCGGGGGAGGAGCCACCTATCTTGTGATACTTCGAAGACTCTTCCAGGACAACAATGTGCAATCATCCGGACGCAACACTAGGCAGCGATCTATGCACAAGATGTGAATTCAGCAGCCCACATGCCTCAAACTTACTTTTCACATGCATCATATATCTCGAAAATGTCGAGACTGCTCCCTGAACACCAGGCCACAGATTCAAGTGGAAAGGAAAACCTTTCCCCATCACCAAACAGAACTACAGTAAGATGTCCAGTAAACATGGATCTTCCCCTTCCAAGAATTGCAAACTCGTTACTCCCTTGACGCTTCCCAGTTCTACAGATACCTGCAAATACGCCATGCCCTCCACTGTCACATTTCAGACGGCACCTCCCTACCCGAGTATAGACCGCCAGAAGCCCAGACCATGACCGGTAATGTAGGGAAGGGGGGAATCTCTCGTATTCATCCTTCCATTATCAATAAAACCCTTAACACACTATCACACCTCAGGGACAGATGGGAGGGTTGGCTTGGGTCTTTGGATGACGGCGATTGGAGGGACGCATTGATGGCTCCCAAAACAGTCTCCTGGTTCAAGTATACTATCTTCACACTCCTTATCTTACGCCGCTGCGTCTCCATCGTGCTGGGCTCCGATCTGATGCATCATGTCCCCGCTGCAGCCATCCACAAGCTGACTTTCATCACATCATTATGTGTGGAGTCAGTAACTGGGGAACTCACCGAGGTTCTAGGCTGGGAAGTTCCTCTTAACCCTATGAATATTCTGCAAGGTGTCACCGAAGGGTTGGATGGTTCCAGAGCTGAAAAACTCTTTCTTAATACGGCACTGATGGTGGCCAAAAGAGACATTGCGGCCCACTGGCTGAGTTCGGCTGCCCCCACCATGACGTACTGGCGCAGAGGGGTGGGCTGGTGCGCTGCTCAGGTGCAACCCCTGTTTGAGGAAAGAGGCTGCTAGAAGAAATTTTGTAGAATGTGGGGCAAATGGGTTGAGGTAGTTGAAGACTAATACCTCCCATGGAAACTCGAGGTTGGGATTGGGTGCAACACTGTCTTTACTTCTGCCTTGTCTATCAGTTCCTTCATGCTGGTGTAATGTCCTCTTGTATTTGCCTTTCACAGCCAAATGTGGTAATGTTATTCTTTGTTGGTTTCTTATAAAATCAATAAACTTGGTTAACGAAAAAAAAGCATGGATCTTCCTGCTGTTCTTCCAGGAAAATACAACGGTCCCTTTTTCATGCATTCTCCCCTCTTCTCCGTTTCAGGAAAGGCAGTTTGACAGTCACGCAAATTCTAGTTAGATCCTGGCTCCTCCACACTCCTTTACCTTGTGACATGAGGAAGAGGGCATCTTCCTGCACTCAGTCTTTTCAGGTTCACAGATTCAATGAAAAGCTTAAATCAATTATGCTAGTCCTTTCCCAGGAAGCCACGAATTCTACCACGCAAGTCGTCTTCTCTTTGTCTCTCTCCAAGCAACATTCTGAGCTGTGAGTGAGGGGAGCAATGGTTTATAGAATTCACACTACCGAAAGGCTGGAGTCCCCGAGGAGATCGCATCAAAATGTCTGCGCAATCTCCAACCTCTTTTCCCAACAATATGATCCAGTTCTTGCAACCTATTGCAGGAAACTATCCTACCATACCTCCCAGATTTTTAAAATGGTGATGGGGACCGCTATCCACATTTCTCTTTCCCTGCTCCTTAATTTGATCTCTTGCCTACCCCTTTCAGCCTCTACCTTATCTAAGTTGAACATACCCCTTTATGGTAGCCATGAGCTATGTCATAAATTAAGAAAGGCCTCATGGTCGCGAGTAGATCTCCCATCTTCAAGCACTGGTGATGTTCCTTTTTAGGTTTCGTCTGCACAGCACTTGCACTGTGCTTGCAAAATTTCTTGTAAAAATAATCTTAAAAGGGGCTTACTGTCTGCCTGTTACTTACCTATACTTACCACTGGTTGGATCCCACGTCACTCTCCATTCCAGTCTTCCTATTGGTCAGGAGCTCCTCCAAGGCTCCGGCTTCCTCCTAAGATTTAAGCTGAGTCTTTGTCCATTGAGATTGGACCAAGTACTCATTCCAGTGGCCAATGTCGTTACACTAGCCACAGGCTACTGCAGGTACTCTTTTTTTAGGTCCGGCAAAGACAGTGCATGCAATGTTTTCTCAAGATATGCTGTAATCACTCTCTGGACTTACAGTCCGCCCATTGCCTTTCTATTTATCCCTTCGATTGTCGTTCAAAAATGCTTGCTTGCTAGTGGTTAACCCTTCCTCTTTGTCCCTCCTTTTTTTGTTTTGTTTCACCAACAGAGCACTTCCCAATTACTGCTACCATTATGCTTCCGTGTTTGCATGTTCATTTGATATGGCTTTTTTTTTTTATTCGATTCCCGCTCGTGTGACTGTTTGCCCATCTTCGGTGGTTCAGATTCGGCGCCCGTCACTTAATCTCCCCGTCCCGTTCAAATACCGAGATGAAATGTCAGTCGCTTCAAACTCGCATTTCAAAGTCTCTTTAATTTTCTCTGACTTCAAAGTGCGAGGATATCCCCAAAATCCCCTTCCGTTTCTCTGCTTGTAGCATTAGCAAACCTCTGTCACCGGCCGGACCTTCAGCAGACGAACCGTGCAACACAGTTAATGGCAACACTTGAGCAACTCCCGCCACGTTTTCTCCGAAGCTTGTTTATATAATGTGAACTCGAGCGACCCGAAGGTGTTGGAGTGCATTACATGAGCGCTAGTTACATTACGCAAGGTAAAATAAATTGGGGAGAATCTTTATAGCGCATGAACTCGACTGACCTGAAGGTATTGGAGCGCTAAACAAAAGCGCTAGTTACATTAAACAAGGTCAGGTTATTTTTTTTCGTTTTTAGGTGTGCCGAGATTAAGTGATGCTGACGCTGTCCCTGTTCATTCATTATTTCCCCTCTATCTGACAAATGGGAGCATTTTGTTGTTGTTACTATGTCTAGTGCTCCTATACTCAGGGGGCTGGGAATGGGGCGGGCCGGGGCTTGCTGGTAAACAAATGGTGTGAGCAGTACTTTGAATGGAAAACTCTGGAGAAGTGAGCCTGGTGAACAGAGGCCTGGGGAGGGGAGGGGGATGAGACAACTCCGCCACTGAAAAGTACTTCACTGCTTTTATTTTTTTTAACTCTAGTGATGCAGTTGCACACAGAATGTTATAGTGCTGTTGCCTTGCATCGAGGCACTTGTCTCTTTGTCTGTGCATCAAAAAGCATAGGAATGTGTCAATAAATGTTTCATGAGGCAAGCATGTATTCCTGAATCACATTGCATGACCCAGTGTGTAGTAATTGTATAGCTTTTCAATCCCCGGTGGCACAGCACCCAGGATAATGTGCTGAATGGCTAAACAATTATAAGGTTCCAAAGGCGACACCTGTTGGCTATGCCAATGCTTGTACTTTCTGGCGCGACACCTCTCCCGCCCCGCCCCCGCTTTTCATATTTTAATTATCGATGCTCTTCCTAACCCTTTCTCTTTAACCAACCCAATTTTTTGGCACGACCCCACCCCAACCCAATTTTTCATGCAGGATTATATTTAACTAGTCTAAGCTCCCCCTGTTTTTTCTATTTAACCCACTTATTGAGTTTTCAAACAATGTACCCATGTCTGCTCAATCCCCCTCTCGCTATATGTCATCATGCTGTCTCCTCCAGAGTACCACCATATCATGTCATTCGCTGGCCCCATGCCCTGTACTGTTGATTGCAAAGCACACAAGATGTCAAGGCATTAATTGCCTGAATTAATTGCACTAGAAGCTGGCGAAAACATTGATAAAGTCACTACATTCTGCATGGGCGAAATCTATTGGCTTTGCCAATGCTAGTTTCCTGAGACTAATGCTCGTTAGAGCCTGCCTTAGACGAGCGTCAACTTTAAATGTCAGAAAAAGAACGCTGCTTTGAAATTTCGTTATGCTGGCAGCCTGCTCCAGAGCATGTAGCCAATGTGCGAAACATGTTTGCACAGTTACGGTTGTGGGGTATTAGCAGAAAACGGGAAGGATGGTGGATAAATGGAGCATGTGGTCATATTCAAGGGAGTGGCAGCATCAATGGAGAGTCTGCCCAGATGTCACAAGGTGGGTGTCCCTTCTTTCTGTTGCAAATGTGTCAAGTTAAGCAATTAACACGCAGAGTACAGCTTTCCATGTCCTAAGTGATGTAATATGTAAGGTCCTAAACAATGCATTGTGGGGGCATAAATTATATTTAGTTGAGGTAACTATAACTACTGAATTTCTATGGTTTTCTACGAGTGAAATCTGAACCTAACTTGAACGTCCCTGTAACCTTTGGTTTTTTTAAGTGTATTTCTCAGGTTTTTTAAACTAGTAGTTGTGTTTGCAGAGTGGTGGAGAAAGGGGCTGGGCCTCAGACCAGCTCTCAGGAATCCAGCTGTGTCAGACTTACTGGAGGTAACAGGAGAGCATGTTGACCCTCATGGAAGTGGCGGCCTCCGGGGCCGAGAACGGCCTGAGAGGGGTAGGGGTGGGTGGGGCGATGGTGGCACCTCCTCCCTTCAATTAAAAAAAAAACCTTGATTTTGGCCCTGGGGAGGTGGTGGCCCCCAGGGCAAGCGAGGCCTACCCAAATGTATTTCTATTAGCCCCGGGAAGGTGGCGATTCCCTGGGCTGCGGGGGAGGCCATACAGGCCTTCCCCGCATTAAGTTTCTAAATAACCCCAGGGAAGTGGCGGTCCCCGGGGGTGCTTATATAATGCCTGCATGCTGTAGTGATTTGGTCAACCTAGGGGCTGCCTTGAAAAGAAGCATGGGAGCCCGCACTTCTTTTTTTGTTTTTCAATTTGAATGCAAATTGACCCATAAATATGTGGTAAAATGTATTTTAAAAAGTTTTTAGCCCCCTGTGGGACCCCACCACCAGTTCTAGGTGGTCAGGGTAGTCCTACCCTGCCCACCTTTGTTTCTTTTTAGGTCCAGCCTAGCAAAGCGCGCATGCTCAGCCCTACTCTAGGAGATGCCCTTTTGGAATCGGTCTGCAGTTTTCAAGCACTCGTGGCAGCATCCACCTTGCGGGAGCAAGCAGCGGCGCGCAGGGGCCATCTGTTTCCAATTAGTGTGGCCGCGTGCGCATCTGCAGTTTTCAAGCACTGGTGCTTGTGACGGTCGCCGACCCTGTGCCTCACAGAAGTTGTACACTGTCGCTTTGCTCCCTGCGGCAAGATGCACTCCTCTGACCCTCCCACGGCTGTCACTTTTACTTTTATTTTACATGGTCCATTCGTACAAAGTTAAATAGAGGACTTTATACTGCCGCTTGAATATCTCCTATAATCAGTTTTAGAAAGAAAGGAGTTCTGGAGCTTCAAATTGTCATCTACCCAAAAGGTAAGGTTTTGTGCTGCTCACATATGTCCTCGTTGTTGTGCCAGAGTTTCATGCAATGATGTTAGCGTTTGTTTCAAATGCACTGTTGAGAGCAACAGTTAGTTCCTAACAGGCTTCAGGAGCACTGCCAAGGCCACAGACCGCATCTGCATCAGTGTTCATTGGGCTGCCCTCAAGGCACTTGAATTCAAGACAGCCAGTACCCTCACTGCCATGCAAAGTTTTCATCAGTACGAAAGCATAGCAGTTTTTCTTGATTGACAAAGCACAGACAGCTGTCAACATCCTACCTGAATAAAATGTAAACACTTTTTTAGCTGTCTCACTCTAGGGTTGTTAATTCTTTTGCCACGGACAACGGCAGTAATGTTGTCCATGATGGGCACAGAAAACATCCTTCTCTGTGCTCTGTTTTGGACATAACCCAAACCTCAATGTACATCATTTTTCAAAAATAAGCATTGGCATAACCAATAGGTCTCACTTTTGGGCCCTTATAAGTATTTAGTTATGCAGCACAATATCCTTGGTGCAACAACATCAACCGTTGCATGGCTAAACACTTATAAGGCGAGACCTATTGGCTATGCCAAAGCTTGTTTACGCTTTCTGTGGGACTCAGCTCAAGCAGAGTCCCAAGATGGCTTCCATCACTTCCTGGTTGAAGTGTTGGCAGTCAATTAGATTACAGCATGGAGACTGTTAAATTCCCAGAGGATCCACATCGCTAGATATACAATTTTGTTTTCTAGTTAATATCTCCCAAACTGCTGAATGGATTTGCACCAAATCACAAAAAGCCCGATCTGCATACCAACATATAGCTTCCTGTCAAATTTGGAGTAATTCCATACAACAGTTCTGGGTGTAGTCGTGTCTAAAGGTCCTATGGGAATTAATATGGGAAAATTTGTCTTGGGAACACTCGTCCTTTATTTTCTCGCCCCCTGCTTGATGAACGACCCCAAAACTTTCCGGAACAAACCTGAAGTCCAGGGCAAATTGTTTTGGAAAATTTCATGAAGATTCATCAACCAGCACCAAAGATATAGGCAACTGAAAAATCCTCTTTCTGATGGAAACTCCGTCCTAACTATAACTACCTTAAGTACCCACACACATTCACTGTAAAAACATAGTTTATACAGTGCCCGCCAGTCAAAGCAACATTGCAGTTAGACTAACGGGGCAAAGTGGCTTGGCAGAGCGGTAGCACCCGTGTGAGCCCCGAAGGGCAGGTCTGGGTAGAGCACTAGTCCCGACTGTGTGGGAATGGGGTAAGATCCGATGAAGTGAAGGACGGCAGACAGTGGCCCGCCCGCCCGCCCGCCAACCAGTTACCACGGGGACTAGTGTAAAGGCGAAGTGGCCAGGTGGTGCGGCTGCTGATGAAGACTCCGGTAGCAGAGGTGACCCTGCCTGGTGCTTGGGGAGTTGGCTGGGCCCAGCGGGGGAATTGAGGCCCCTGAAATCCACAGCGAATGGCATGGTAGCCCGGCAGAGAGACTGCCTGCACAGACCCCGGCGACAACTGTGAACACACCTGGAGCATATTGACCTGGTTGGCGGCTAGAAGGGGCGCAGAGTTTGTGGCTGTGGGGGGCCTGGGGCCTTTCGTGAGGTGGGCCAGTGTGGAGACTGGATGTCTATGAGGAGATTGCTGGGCGGGCCTCTGCATGTTGGAGAAAGAGCTTCTTGTGCTGAAGAGCCGTAATGCCTGCTGATTTGGGGAGCCTAGGCGTGGGACGGCAGGTTGGCTTTTTGCTCCTGTCATCTTTGTTTTCGGTGCACACTTGACTCGTTGGGACCTGCCCCATGGCTGTGTGGGCCAGGGATCTACCCCCCACCCCACTGGTGACTGCTGAGTGACAGTGGGGTCCCTTGCCAGCGCCAGGGACTCAGGTGACTGGGCCTAGCCTGGGGGTCCGCTGCCAGACTGGTCAGACAATTTGGGTTCTTCTGGTCGATCCTACATTACCCGCTTGCATCCAGGAGAGGACTGGTGGTGGGGCTCCCTCCCATTGGTTTCAGATCATCAGTGCAGCGAGATTGGGTGCCTCCTCTTTGCAGCTGGGGGACTGCCACATGGAGTGCAGGCTCCGAGAGCATTGGACCATTGGAATTGCGCAAGGCAGCAGCTGCAGCATCTGTCGATGAAGGTGAGGTGTGTGAGGAACAGAGAGCCCTGTCTGAGGTGCACAAGCAGTTTGAGTTGGAAAACTCTGGCACACATCGGTGCTTGGCACCAGCATATATGAAGGCGGAGAACGGCCTGGTCCTGCTGGCCCCCGTGCATTGACCCTGATGTTTGGAAACCAATTTTCCCTTGAGCTAGTGGTGTTGGCGTGCTCCTGTGGCCCTGCCTGGGTGAACTGTGGTGCGCGAGCTGCAGTGTCAGGGCACATGCCAGCATCCAGTGGTGGCACCTGTTCTAAAATTCGTGCACTGGGTTCGGGGACCCTGCCCTGGTGGCGGGTGAAGATGTTCTTGGAGGCTGCCAGAGCATGACAACTTGCCTGGTGGGACAATTGGCACACCTCCCTTGCACAACCTTATGGCTGTATGGGCCAGGTGCACTTAAACATACCCCTGAAAGTTTTTTTTGCAACTTTGGACGATAATGGTTGGTTCTAGGCTGACTAGGTGCTGGATTGGCATGAAAACAAGTTAATTACCAGTAACTTTGGTTCTCCAGTATTAGTAACTTTCAAAGATTCCCACTGCTTGTATCATTCCCCGTCATCGAGATGGGAGTCCCCGGTAAATATAAAATACCATAGAAATAGGTACAAAAAAAAGAATAAAGCCTAGGCCTCCACTAATTTTGTAGCGTATCTACCTCTTTTTGTAAAAGAGACCAAATAAAATGAACAGCCAATCAGAACAGCCTCACCCCATAGAACCTTCCTGAGAGAGCCTCAGATTTTCGTAGCCGTTGTGTAACAGAACAACAGAAGATGTTGAAGGCTGAGCTTTCCCAGGGGAGGAGGGTGGGCACATGGGAATCTATGAAAGGTACCAATACTGGAGAACCAAAGTTACAGGTAAGTAACTTGTTTTCTAACTCCAGTATTGGAACTTTCATAGATTGCTTGTGTCAGAATAGCTAACAGTCAGAACGTACATTTTGTGTAATAATACATGGTTATAAAATCTTGCAAGATACATCACAGTCATTAGAGATAAAAATTATTCATAGAATAGTAAGTGAAAATCAAGAGTTACAAAATGTGCGAATAACCAATAAAGGGAAGGAGGGTTAGTAGGGAAAGCTCACCACTTATTGAAAGAGGTTCCTCAGGACTGCCTGTCCCATGGCAGCTTCACTACGTGTGGAGGAGTCCAAGCAGTAAAGCCATGTGAAGGTATGGGCACTGCCATGTTCCTGCTCTGCAAATGTCCTTGATCGGCACTCCGGCGACGAGAGCAACTGAAGAAGACATGGCTCTAGTAGAGTGCGCCTGGACCCGCCCCTCTAGGGGCTTACCAGCCTCTTGGTGACAGTATTGGATCGTGCTGGCAATCCTTCAAGCAATACCCTGCTTTAAAAGCAACAAAGAGCTGTGTTGATCTTCTGAAGTCCTTAGTATGTTGAAGATAAAATTTCAGACACTTTTGAACGTCCAGAGGGTGTAGAGCACTCTCCGCTGGAGTAGTGGGTCGAGGAAAAAAGGATTTGAGAATCACTGGTACCTTCAAGTGAAAGTCTAAAGGCACCTTCAGGATAAATTTGGGATTTGTCCTCAAAATCAAAGTCTGTCTTTTAAACTGTAAGAAAAGTTCTTTAATATTTAATAGTGAGAGCGTGCAGTTCACCTACCCTCCTGGCCGATGTTAATGCGAGAAAGAGGGCCACTTTCCATGAGAGGAATTTAAGGTCCGCCCTATGAATTGGTTCAAAAGGTGGCCTCATGACCTGATTTAGCCAATGCCAGAAAGCATGGCAAAATCGGATGAGGAGCAGAAGAGTAAGGATGAATTTTTTCTTGCAGGCACCACAGGCAGAAACGCTTCCAATTCAAGCGATATTTGTTTTATTTGTACTCGGTGCTCGAACTTGAGCAAGCACCTCTCTACACTCTGCCGAGATATTTAGATTCAGAAATTCTCGGTGCTCAGGAGCCACGCTGATAACTGAAGAGAGCTCGGATCCGTATGTACCACTTGGCCCTGGGACATCGTCAGCAGGGAAGGAATTTAGTGCAGATGAACTGGATGATCCAGGGAGAGCAGGAGAAGCTTCATAAACCAAAACTGGCAGGGCCATGCCGGGGCTAAAAGAATCATGCTGCAGGGTTCCGCCTTGAGCTTCCTGAGAAGTCTGGGAATTAGTGGGATTGGAGGAAAAGTGTAAACAAAGGTGGCTGACCAGGCCATCGAAAGCGCATTCACCAATGATCCCGGATGATGCTCCCTGCTTGGGTAGAGTCACCATTTCTTGTTCTCTGGAGTGGCAAAGAGATCTATGGGCGGAGTGCCCCAGAGAATGAAAATTTTCTCTGGAGTGTCTTGGTCTAATTCCCACTCGTGGCTCACTGACCTTAGGCGACTGAGTGTGTCCGCTGTCTTGTTGAGGGCACCTGGAAGAAGTTCCGCCAAGAGCGATATCTCCTTTTGGATTGCCCATTCTCAAATTTCTTCAGCCTCTTTGGATAGTGGACGAGACCTTGTACCGCCCTGCTTGTTTACATAATGCATGGCCGTCGTGTTGTCCGTATGGACCAGGACAGTGGATCGTCGAATCCTCGGAAGGAAGGCCTGTAAGGTTAGACAGATTGATGTGGAGTAGGCGATGTTGGGGCAACCAGCGGCCGCTTACCTGAAGGTCTTGTAAGACTGCTCCCCAGCCTTCTAGTGAGGAGTCTTATTATTAGAGGAGCTGGGGTGAGACCCTGAGAGATGTGATCTCTGACCGTCCACCACTTGGCCGCCTCTTTCATAGGCTGAGTTATTGTGATCTTGTCTTCGAAAGAGCCTTTTGCCTGGCGCCACTGCAAATCCAGTTGTTCTTGGACGGGGCGCATTCGTAAGCTGCAATGTGGAATCAAGGGAATGAAGGACGATATTGACCCCAGAAGGGACTTGTAGAGGCAAACTGAAAGTGACCCTCTTATTTGCAACCGACGAGCAGAGGTCATCAGTTTTGTCTGCCTTTCTTTTGATGGGAACGCTTTGCAGCAAGATGTGTCCAGAATGTCTCCCAAGAACTTGGCCACTTAGATGGGCACAGGACTGACTTTTCCGTGTTGAGCTGGAGACCCAGGTAACGGAAGAGCTGCGTGCATGTTCTGACAGCCTTTTCCACTGTGTGATGAGACGGAGCTTTCATCACCAACCAGTCGTCCAGGTAAGGAAAGACCTGGAGCTTCTGTTTCATGAGAAACGCTGCGACCGGGGCTAGGACCTTTGTGAAAATCCGCAGAGCAGATCGGAGTCCGAAAGGCAGGACCTTGAATTGAAAGTGGCTCTTGGCTACTGTAAAGCGTAAAAACTTCCTGTGGGCAGGGTGGATGGGGACATGAAAGTATGCATCCTCGAGGTCCAGGGAGGCCATGTAATCTGGATTGAGGAGCCATAAAATGTCCTGTAAGGAGACCATCTGAAAGGAGTTTTATGAGATAGGTGTTTAGCTCCCTCAGGTCTAAAATTGGGTGCCATTTTTCTACGGTCTTTTGAACTACGAAAGAACCGGAAACAGAATCCTTTTCCTCGTTGGGATAGAGGGACCGGTTCTATCGCTCCCTTGAGAAGTAGTTGGTGGGCTTCTAGACGTTTGGATTCAGTGGCGCGAGGGGCTTTGGATGGTGGTTGATGTTGAAATTCCAGCATATGACCCGACAAAACAATATTGAGAACCCATCAATCTGATGTTATAAGTTGCCAGTTGTGGAAGTATTGGGATATCCTGACCCCTACTGGTGTCACAGGGGACAAAGGACGAGCCAGGAAGCCGCTACTGGCACTTCGAGGAATCCCTCCCCTGGCGCCCTTGTCGTCCTCTAGATGAAGATCTAGAGAAAGAAGACGACTGGCCCTGTCGTTGAGAATATTGCGGCCGGTATGATTGAGAAGGCTGCGAGAGGAATAGCGCTGCTGCTGATATCCGCCTCTGTATGAGGAAATACCTCTACCTCTCGCTCCACGGAAAGGAACCTTGCAGTATTGTAGAGTCCCAAGGGACTTTGCAGTTTCCGTGTCTTTCTTTATATCTTGCAGCACATCATCAATGTGCTTCCCAATGAGCACCTCGCAGTCAAAGGGAAGATCCAGGATCTTGTTTTGGACTTCCGGCCAGAACAAAGTGGCACGAAGCCAGCCTTGGCGTAGAAGGACTGCTGCCCCTGCTAGGGAACGGAAGGCTGTAGTGGCAATATCCATTGCGCAGTCAATTATTTCAGAAGATGTTTTTTCTCCGTCCTGGAGGATCTGTTTGGCTTCAGCTTTAGCTTCTTCCGGCAGCTGGTCTAGATAAGGAGAGAGATCACACCACATCTGGCGATCATACCTTCCAAGAATTGCCAAGGCATTGGCTGCTCTGACCAGGAGGCTCGACATGGAAGAGAACCTCTTCCCAGCATTATCCAAATGCCTTCCCTTTTTATCAGGTGGTGAGGTAAGAGGGGTCGCCGGATTTTGAGACTTTCTTGGGCCGCTTGAGAAATCACAGAATTCGGGTTTGGCTGAATGACAAAACAAGCAGGGCTATCTTCCGGAGCCCTGTCATTTTTCCAGACGAGGAAGCACAGGTATGACTGTGTCAGGCGACTTCATAACCTTTAGCCCCTCATCCCAGACATGACCCACGATAGGGATAGAGTGTACTGACTTCCTGTATGGTTCTTTAAAGTCATATAAAAAACATTCCAACTGCACAGATGGAATGGGCAGATCGAAACGCTTAGAAGCTCTCTGCATTAGATTATTAAAGCCCCCAATATCAGCAGGAGGGGAATCCGCCGGTTCTGGAACGAGAAAGGCGGGATCCGGAATGATGTACTGATCCCATTCCCTGTCCGGGTCCGGGATCGTCAGTGTACCTTGGTCATCATCTGATGTATCATCCTGGACTGTAACCACATTCTGCTGTAGTTCCGGTAACTCCGGTATTGGAATTTGAGGAAGCTGAGGTGTAACCGGAAGAGCAAATGGAGTTGGAGGCACTTGCACTGTTTCTTAGACAGCGGGTTGTGTTGGAAATCTTTTCCTGTAATCAGAAAGCATGTACTGCAGGTCTGTAAAGAGGGAAGATGGCATACATCTCCTGTTGATATTGTTCTTGAGATCTCAATTGTGGCACATACTGTTGCTGCTCAATGTTATACTCCTCAGAGTCTTGATATTTAACTTGCAGCTGAGATGGACTATCTGCATCACCATAAGGACCGTCATCGTCCTCAGAAAACTCCTCTTCCAAAAGGAGAGCAGGAGGTAGGGGTGTCACTTTCCTTGGAGAAGTCATTTCTGGAGTAATGCGACATCTCCGTATAGAAATCGCCACATTTTGTATCGTCGACACCACGACAATGTTTAAACTGTCGACGAGGAGAGACCCACCGTCAACGTGACCGTCGTCAAGACCGTCGTCATAATCAGGCTTGAAGCTGTCAACGTCGCCGTTGACGTGGTTGCCTTCGACACCATCACAGTCGTCATCCTCGTCGACGTGGAGGTTGTCAGAGTAGACATAGACGACAGAATGAAAGGTACCTCTGTGTGTGCCGGTGTCGTTGTCGAATCAGTCGTTGACGAAGCCGTTGGAGACGAGGAAACTCTCGTCGATGAGCCTGTTGACAGAGCAGAAGTAGACGCCGGTAAGGCTTTTGAAGTCGTCGTCGACAGAATTGATGTTGTCGTCGACAAGCGAACTTTTCTGTCAGCTTTACCCTCAGATGGGACAGAAGCTGTTTTTTAAAAAAGTTTTAGCCTTCTAAGAAGGAGGAGAAGAAGCAGCAGGTACCATGGCTTGTCTTCTTTGCAGGTGCCCCATCTGAAGCAATCCTTCCCTCTCCTTTACACCACGGTGAGGAGATTTGATGGGACTACGCCTGTTAGACCTAACAGAGGTCTTTTGTAAGGCTTTCGAAGGTGGGAATGAAGAAGTAGAAAGTAAAAATCTACCCCTTTTTGTGTGATCTCAATGAAGTAGCAGATGAAGGGTCATCACTGTCACTGGAAACAGGATCTTAACATGACTTTAGTTTTTGAAGCCAAGTGAGTAGACGTCCCTCACGGTACCGCAAGGTCTTGGTGGAGAAGGTCAGACCGATTTTGCAGTCAGTAGGTTTATGGTCAGGATACTGACAATAAATACAGTCTTTATATTTGTCCTCCACATAAAGTCTCTTTTTGGAGCAGGTGGCACAAGCTTTGAAAAGAGCCTTCTTCTACTTGTCTGACATGTTGAATTTGTGAAGAGTTGAAGTGAAAAAGTAGTTGAAGTTAAAGAAAACTGAGCAGAGCTCATTGGAGACTCCCTTGCACAATGTGCAGTAGAAAATCTGAGGCTCTCTCGGGAAGGTTTTATGGGGTGGGGCTGTTCTGATTGGCAGTTCATTTTATTTGGTCTCTTTTACAAAAAGAGGTGGATATGCTACAAACTGAGATGAGGCCTAGGCCTTATTCTTTTTTTTTACCTATTTCTATAGTATTTTTTATTTACCGGGGACTCCCATCTCGACGACGGGGAATGATACAAGCAATGGGAATCTATGAAAGTTCCAATACTGGAGTAACTGTACTACTGTCTGCCTTGAACTCAAATAGCGATACCCAATAGCTATCTGGATGCTGGGGTAGACCATCCTGCGATCCCAGGTACTGTGAGCCCTGTCCAAGCTACTACACCTCCGTTGCCATAAAACGTCCCCTTCACGACCACGGGGAAACTAAGCACCAAATTATCAGGCGCACAGACAGGAGAGGGAGATTATTCCCAACGTACACCAGCAGATATGGATGGGGCTGAACCAGTTTTACCACCCCCTACAGCTACAACTAGACAAGATCCTTTCTGTCATTGCCAATACTAAATCCACACTCCAGCAAGACATCAGTGCTGTCTGGCTAGGCCTTGGACTCCTGAGAGCCGACTACCATAAACTAGAGAAAAGAGAGAAATAAGGAGACATTTGCAGGTGAGTTTCGCCCAGAACATCAGCACTGACCAGACAAGTAACAAACCAGAGCGATAGAGTGCGTACCCTGGAACACGGTGACGAGGATGCAACCGTCGGAACAATGTTCGCATTGTGGAACTCCCTGAAGAAACAGTGGGTGGAGACATGGCATCTTACCTTGAGCAATGGTTGCCGACGGAGGTCGCTCCGAATCACCTGTTGCCCTTCTTCACCCTAGAGAGTACACACAGGGTGCCGGCCCGCCTACCGGCACCGGGCTGCCCGTCCCGACCAGTGGCCAGATTACTCCACTTCAGAGACAGTGATGTGATACGACAGAGCTCAGACAGAGGGCCCATGTGCCATTTGTAATGGGGGAGTGTTGCTGCTCCCGAACTTTCCAGGCAAACTGAAAATAATGCTGGATGGTGCCACGCACTTTTGCAACAACCCTAAAATGGCATGGGAATGGCTAGACGCTTACAGATCAGGGTCCTCGGGGGCAAGACCCTGTGGTTGCATGGGAAACGATCTTGAGGAACCAGTCACAGGGAGGCTCTGAAGAAACAGACTAGGTCCCAGACTGAGAAGGATCGAGTGACTACACTTTATGCTATGGCAGAGAGCACAGTGCCACGTGTCAGACTCAAGAGACTGGTTCCTCATTGGAATGGCAGTCCACAGACTCAGAATCTGATAGTTTTACAATGGCCGCGGGGGTCTCCCATAGGTGACCCCACAATCAGTGGAGGACTTGATCTAACTTGATGTATCGCAGAGGTGTTTGTTTACTGGGACTGGCACTGGCACTGGTACTATCCCCCTTTTGCCGTTGAGTTCCTCTGCCTTTGTAGCCTGCCCTTTGATGGTTGTTTGGTTTACCTGCCATGACACTGACTGAGGACCGCAGTGGATGACTCTGCTGATGCATCTGAGATGTCTGGAGAGCATCCAAGTAGGCTAATCAGGCACTGTCGTTTCTCGGATGACATGTACAGCCTGGGCGGGAATGGTGACATTGGTCTACTCTTGCCTGCCTGTCACAACTTGGCCCCTACCAGGAGTCTGGTGGAGTCATTCTTAGGACACTGTTCTTCTATTATGTGTTTTAGTGGCAAGCCGTTGCGGGACTGCTCTCGTGTTGGGGAGTTCGACGTTAGGGTACTTGTGGTTTGTCTCAGGGAATGCAGTGGATGTTGTGGTGGGGGGTGAGCACAGGGTTGATTTCAAGTCTACTGTATGGACCTTCTGCTCTGATTGGATAGATGGCTACTCAACACCCAGGTTTCACTTTTATGACGTGGAACATCTGGGGGATGGGGTTCGCATTCAAGCGACACAACATACATATCTTAGATGCAGGTGGTGCACATTGCTCCGCTGCAAAAGTCACCTTACGGGTGTCAAAGTTGAGCGCTTGTGCCATAGGTGGTGCGGTCAATTGTATGCTACCTCCTATTCCGCCTATGCCCGTGGGGTCTTGGTGTGGATAAGGGCCAGTGCCTCCTTTGAACTAGAACACTCCTCCATAGACAAGGTAGGGAGATATGTCCTGGTCAAGGGCAGACTGCTGGGCAGAGAAATTACGCTAGGGAGTATATATACATGAATCAAGACCAGGTTGAGTTCTTCTAGTTCCTCTTGGCACCCCTGGACAAGTAGCGAGTGATGATCTGCTCCAGGGTGGAGACTTTAATTGTGTTACAGATGTGTCACAGGATCGCTCCACACCCCTCAGCTGATAGCACAGGTACATAGAAAAGTAGCAGAACTCTTGAATGGTTGAAACACTGGGAACTGGGTGACATCTGGCATACACCCCATGGGGTAGAACGGGATTACTCCTATTATTCCCACATTTATGCACGACATACTAGATTGAACTGGTTTGTGTGCTCCGGCAGGATGAGTCAGTATCGACTTACTCTGAATACTTTGGCTGTACCTTTTCAGACCACAGCCCGTTGCTTCTAGGGTTCAGGCTGATCGATGATCACCCAGTGATCCCTACATGGAGACTTCACCCGTTGGCACTTGAGGACGCCTGCTGTGGGGACTCCCTGCAAACTGCCATCACAGGGTAATTTGATACTAACCAGGGCTCAGCCTTGTGGAATGGCAGACATTTAAGGTGGTGGTCCGGTGGCACTGTCTGGGTCAGTCGACGGGAGTCCAAAGGGAATTGGATTGGGAGTTAAGTGCTCTAGATGCCACACTCCATTCCTTAGATAATGCCGTAGGGGCAGATCCCATGGCCCACTATAGGCTCCTTGATGCAATTGAGCGGTATAACACTACTCCAGAGAGTTTGGGCGGACATGAATATAGGAACTATGTGGCCCAGGCTCATAAGGAGGAGGGAAAAATCGGTAAGGCAAGGCTCATCCGAACGGAGACTCGAGGCACTCCCATCACCCCACTTCAAGCCGCTGACGGTGAGCGTGTCTATTCCCCGGGGGCCATTTATGATGCCTTTCGGGATTATTATGAGGAGCTTTAGCACCGCCCGAGCTACATCTGGAGGGCCTGCAGACAGCTTTTCTGGACCGGTTGCTATTCCTAACTTTACCTCATGGGGCCAGAGAAGATCTTGGGGGACAATGATTGTTCAGGAAATATGGCATGTCATTAAAGAAATGGCTACTGGCAAAACCCTAGGTCCAGATGGACTCCCTGCTGAATTTTACTCCTCATTCATGGGACAAGTGGCCCAAAACTGGAAGCACTTTATGCAGAGTCGCAGAGATTGTGAGCATTGCCTGACTCCACAAGAGATGCGATCTTGGAACCCCTTCCTAAGACCAAAGTAGTGGGTGTGCCTACGTCCTAGTTCCAGCCTCTGTCCATGCTCAACATGGACTTTAGGATCCTTAATAGTGTTCTGGCCTCTCTTCTATTACCTTAACATACAGGCCCTAGTCCAACAGGACCAGGATGACTTCACACTGGCCCGCAGTACCTCCCTTAACCTCAGACAGCTCTATCATATTCTATTCTACCCCGTTGTACAGTCCATACCAGGAGCCATGCTGATGTCGTTAGACCTTGAAAAAGCCTTCAATACAGTTTGATGGGGCTTGCTAACAGAGGTCATTTGTCAGGTGGGACTAGGTCAACAGGGCCACATTACTGTATTCTGTCTCAACGGCCTGCATCAGGACTGGCACTACAATCTACCATCAGTATTATATTATTCGGGGCATGAGAAAAGGCCTGCCCGTTGTCGCCCCTCCTGTTTGCCTTGGCCATTGAGCCTCTGGCAGAACTGTTTTGTCAGGAGGGCGGGGGCAGTGGTATTGTTGTGGATGGCCGCAAACATAAAATTTTACTTCATGCAGGTAACTTGCTGCTTTATTTGACCTATGGCATTGCTGGTGCCCCCGATGCGCTCCGACTGTTGGAGAAATTTGGAACACTTTTGGGCCTCTGAGTCAATCAGTCCAAGATCTGCTTGTTTCTGGTTATGCAAGGAGCCCAGCAGCTTCTAGACTTCTCTCTGGGTCTGATCTGGTCCCCTTCCTCTTTTAAATATCTAGGTGTTCAGGAGTACCAGAGTCTGGAGGATTTGTGGGAGGGCAACTTGGGAGTGGTGCTCAGATCCCTTAGGTGTTCGGTCTCTTTCTGGAGATGCCTATGGTTGCCAATCATGGCCCGGATATCGGTCTCCAAACTGGTGATGCCCCCGCTTACTATATTTATTTACAAATCTCCCAGTCAAGGTTCCAGTCACCTGGTTCTGACAGCTGGATGTCCTGCTCCGAGACTTGTTATGGGTTGGGAGTCAGAGTATCACTCGAGGTTCTGTAGCGTACACCTGACGGAGGGGGACTGGGGGCTTCCAATTCCGAGCTGTACTTCCGAGAGGCACAGCTTCAATGGGTCTCCTGCTTGCTCGATTGGACCCCCAAATTGGACTTTATGGCTCTGGCGCCCCCATCAGGGAGGGCTATTGGCGCATCTGCTCCAACCAGCAGTGGTTACCCCTCACCCTGGTGCCCTGTTGAGGGTGGCCCTAAAGTGCTGGCAGCACTGCATAGTGAAAACTAGAAACGTGCCACTTTATGCCCCTGCCCTGCATTTAGTGGGGCTACCTCATGGGGACCCTATTGCTTTCTTCATGTCTCTGCAGCTTTTGTACTGGACTGAGGCTGGGCTGACGTCGGTTGGTGATAGTTACCATCTGGGTCCCTTTAGTCCTTTGGAGGAGCTATCAGCCCAACATGCTTTATCCCTAGGACAAATGTGTGCCATATGAAGCACTGGTATGGACCTTTGATGATCTCTGGAATGGGGGCTGGGCGGAACCAGTGCCCCATGTGGTACTCCGGTTGTTCCTGTCTATGGGGTTCACTCGGCGTCTAGGGAGGTGGTTCTGCAGGGCCCGAAAGGAAATGGTGCGGAGATCCTTGGTGGCGCTTATGACCAGGTGGGATGGAGTATTGGGACACCAAGTTACTGATTGGGAATGGAGTGGGATACTGGCCTACCCCAAGAAAGTCTCCAGAAATAGGAGACTGAAGTATATGCAATTTAACTATGTCCACATAAACTAATTGATGCTTCACAGGCTCCAGGTAATTTATGCGGGGAGTCATGTGTCTGTCCCAAGTGCACACACCCAGATGTAGACATCTGTCACATGACTTGGGGCAGCCCCACACTACAGCTGTTCTGGGATGATGTAATTCTTAGACGGCACACCATTCTGGGCTGCACTCTCCCGTGCACGATTGGAACTTCGGGGGGTTCATCAAACCCAAATTCCAGAAGGTGGGTACCAGATTTTGGACCTTGCCCCTTATATTGGCCAAGAGATGAATTGCAGTAGTATGGAGGTCGTGGTGGGCCATGTTATGGGGACCTAGACGAGGGATGTTACCACATGGGCTAGGTTTGAAGAAAGAGTCCTGCCTAAGGAAGATGCGCGTTGGGTGCGGAGGCTGTGACTTGAGGTGTTGGAGGGCATGGGAATGCCCAAAGGGAGATGTGGAGTCACAGCCCGGGGATCAAGATGATCCAGTTGATGGAGATCAGGGCAGGGACCCAGATGCTGGAGAGGGAGGGGATGTGCATTGAGGGGACCCAGCCCCCTTACTTTCAAGTTCTTATGCCCTCCCCATTTGTGATCTTCGACCACCACCGCCATCCCTCCTCCCCTTGGATGTGATGAGGCTAACCCTATATGTTCCAAAGCGCTCACCCCGCTGATACCCACTTACCTGCACCCCCTTTGACATTACACCTTACTTGTTGGAAATACGCCTGAGACAGTTGTTTCTCTTTTTTCTCATGTTACTTTCTGTGTTTACCCCCTTCCCGCCCTCCGGACCGAAAACGCTACAGGCTACATGGGACATAGTAACGTTTATACCTTTACAATGGCTCTGCTTCGGTTAGGTTGGCGACCATGCTATGGCCCAACCCTGATTGCTACTTTGAACCATTCAACACAGGTTGGAACCTTCTGAGCTTGTCCTTGAGATACTATGTTTGCAGCGTATTCAGTGATCCTGCTATGTTTTTGTCGCACACACTCATTACTTGCTACTAGAAAGCCATTGCAGAGATCTATTCCTGTACATCATGTATTTGTTATTAACAAAATGCCAATAAGCACATATTTACAAAACAAGTCTCTTGCCACTGAGTGGCATGTTCACTTGGTGCTCACTCCAAGGAGGATCCTCTTTTTTACTCAAAAGTTTGTCACCACAGAATGGCATATTAAGAAGACAGGCTGGATGTCTCAATAAAAACCATTTAAGGCATACAGGCATACCAATGCAAGATCACCATGCAAGACAGTAGACCAAGCATGCCACGGTATCAACAGAACCTGGCTGCACTGTAGAATCTGGCAAGATGCATCTAGGCCAGCTCAAAGGATAAGGAATATCCATTTCTGGATACATGTCAAGACAACAGGTATTTTCGCAGTCCGAATAAACCCCAGCATCAATATACTGAAAATTGGGGATTTAGCCTCTTAATCTAAACCAGTGCCTCTATTTCAATACCAAAAGGTCCTTGAGGGATGCAAACCTTTGAAAAGAGGAAAGAGGATCTGCCAAGGGCTGACCCTTAAAGCATGCCAGGACCCTCTTCCGGAGTAAACCCAACAGGAGCTGTTCTGTATACCTTAGTGAAACCTAAGCATATAAAAGTAAACATCAATAACGTTCATTGTGTTAACCATTTGAAGAATTAAGAAACAAAATCAACAGAAGGAGGTATAATTAAAAATTCTCAAATTAATTTTATGATAAATCATGTAAAAAAAGTAGCACCCCATGTTATGTTTAGTTATAAATGGATGAATTATAATATGAAACATACAAACATAATAGAAAAAGTGCTTAGTGGAAAGATGATTATATGGTCCATGAACAAAATGCAATACAAAACTTCTGGACAATGACCAGAGCCAGTCCTGATGGAACACAGATTCTTGATGATCTTTTCTCAATTAAAATTCCCCAAACTATTCCAATTTAGGTAGTTAACGTTGTTTCGACCTCCATGTTACTATATGGTCATCATTAGGACAACTGGTATTAAAAGTATGAGTGGAATGTTTATGGGCGTGAAGAATGAAGTAAAACAGTGGAACAATTATAAGGCAGGTCAGGAGATCCCCCACATAAAAGCAAAATTAACCACCGCACAGGCATATTAAGTTTTAGTTATATTGCTATGTGGTACAGGTGATGGCGGTTATTAAATCAAGCTCTTAACAGTGACACACAAAAATGTTTGTTTTAATTGAAAAGAGGCATGTCAAAGTCTGTATCCTCCTTGGAAGGTAATGCTTCACTCAAATGCTGCAACAGCTTTCGAATGCTAAAACTGTATCCTCAATGAAACAGTCTGGAGGGTTGCCTGAGGGAGAGGAGAGGGACCACTTGTGAGTCTCTTGGCCTCCCGCTCCCTTATGGCTTCTGGAGGCTTGGAAGCAAATCACACAAGCTCTCCCCGGTAGTGCCCGACCTTATAGTGAATATTATTATTCAGCACTCATATTCGTTCCTCATTCACCCAATGTAGGCAAAAACACAGAACCACTAAGAATCTTTTTAAAATATATATTACAAATTTGATAAAGACAGTTAAGCCGAAACGAGTCATGTCAGTCTGATTAAAATTGTGAGCTCCTCGAACCAGCGTGTGCTCAAATCTTTTCGGATAGGGAAGGATTATGGACTGATATTTTGTGTGTCCACTAGCACAGAGAGCACCCATCCTTAACAGTTCAGTGGCAACCGTGGCACATAAAGGGTTTCTCCAAAGTTCTTGGGAGCCGCCGAACCGCTGCAGCCTGCAGCATTGGCCTGCCAACACGAGTTCGAATGTGATTTCATAGAAGGGCTCAACTTTCAGGTACGACATCTGATGGGGCAAAAGTTGCAATTTTTCTACAGAGACATTGGAGTATGTGAGGGGAAGTAGCAGGCGCGGCCCATTGTTGATTTGAAAAGGTACTTACCATAGAGCGCTTGCACGAATGGACTCGTAATACCAAGATCGGGATGTCCCTCCACGCCTGCTAGAGTGTGTCCACCAATTACAAAAAGACAATTTTCATTTAAAAACTTGAACACTGGCAGCAACTATGTCATGGACATTTGATAAAGGCAGTTATACTGAAATGCGCCATGCCGGTCAGATTAAAAATGTGAGCTCCTCGGACCCGCGTGTGCTCAAATCTTTTCAGATGGGGAAGGATTATGGACTGTGATATATATATATATATATATATATATATATATACACACACACACACACATGTACACACACACACATATATATATATATATATATTTATATATATATATATATATATTTATATATTTTTTTATATATAGCTTTAAAACATAATCTTTATAATAAAAATATTTCAGTAATGAGCATAGTTTTTTTTAGTTTTGCGCCAGAAAAGAAATCAAAGAGGGAATCAGAACATAGAGGTCAACTCCAGAGAGGCAACGCTCCTCAAGAGAATATGAGAACCAGGATTCAAGAAGGTTGGTAGCAGGCAGGGGACCTGTAATTAATTTGTACAAGAGGAATATCAGAGAATATCAGAAAATATAGAGAAAGAAATATTAGAAAAGGGTCTTAGTTTTGTTCCTACAACTGTGATTAATAAATCTGAGATAGAACAGGAACTTGGGACTTTCTTTAGAAAAATATATTTAAATAAATTGTTTGAAGGAAAGGAAAGGTTCCTGGTACCTAATAGATAAGGATAAGGATATAGACCTAAATCTACATATACACTTCCTTATCCTAAGTGGGGAAAGAAACTGAAGTGTTTGAAAGGATAGTGGAGACTGATATGCGAAGAATTCTGGAGCAACCCAAAAAGGAGCCCAATAATCTCTATGGTGAACACAGAATGGCCTTGTAGGAGGATTTTTCTATTACCATCAAACCTGCCAACAGGAGCGTGGGTGGTTATATTTGATACTGTAGGCTATGAAGCATGGGTCTGGAAATTACTAAAGGTGCAGGAACATTATCAAA
Organism: Lissotriton helveticus; assembly: GCF_964261635.1. NCBI lineage: Eukaryota > Metazoa > Chordata > Amphibia > Caudata > Salamandridae > Lissotriton > Lissotriton helveticus. The sequence goes on from NC_136063.1 coordinate 426,606,755, forward strand.
AGGTTGAACAAGGAAGGTTGGATAAAGTAATATGGGAAGAGCTGAAACTTTGGACAAGGCTAAAGAAAATGGCTGGCTCTGCGATCAAACATGGTCCCACTAGACCAGTAATATATGGACAACCTAACAGCCATAACAATGTATATGATTCACCACTTAGGCCTACTGTATCGTGTCTTAGGTCTCTCAGCAAGTATATAGTTTACTTTCAGAAGCCTCTAGTGGCCTTAAAAAATCTTATTACAAATTCGGCACATATGAGCTCCACGGTAGAGGGTTTGGAATTTGAAACATATAATTAGTTTTTAGTCCCATTAGAAATAGAAGCCCTTAATATGAATATTTCTCAGGATAGCACCATTAGTGTCATCAAGGACATTTTGGAAGAATACTGTATTCAGGAAGTTAGCAATGAGTTTTTAGTGAGATGTGTAACAATGATTTTGAAGAATATTTTGTATTTAAGAAAGAGCTCTTCATACTTAAAAGGAAAAAGCATGTGAGCCACATGTGCTCCAAGTCTAGCATGCCTCTTGTGAATTTAAGAGGAAACATGTATACAATGAGGTAATTCCCTTTTTTGAGAATGCAAGACATTGGCCTTTTTTTATGTATAATATTGTTTACATAGACATGCTCAGAGAAACAACTAGATGAATCTGTAGCTTGGCCCAACTTGAGATGTATTGCTACTAAAAGCAACACGTCACTTTTTGTATATATTGTTAAAGAAGTTTCAGGTCATCTTGATGCTGAACTTTTTAGAAAGCCTACAGATAAGAATACTCTGTTGCATTTCTCATGTTTTCACCCCATGAGTCAAAAGGAGAATATTCCTTTTACACAGTTTCTTCATCTTCGAAGAAACTTTAATACCATGGATCATTTAATAAGCACTCAGATTTAGAAGAGCAAACTACAGGAAAGAGGTTATCCTACAAATATTGATACAACACTCCTTCAAAGGGCCAAATACTAGAATAGAGAGAGTATGTTAGGGGATAATGGAAGAGAAAATAAAACTGAGAGAATAGTTTTATTAAATAATTTTTCAGGAGTTAGTAACAGGGTGAAACGAGATTAATAAGAATTGGAACATCCTAAATAGTGGACAATCAGGTAAAATACAGAGACCCCTTTTTGCTTTCCTCTGAAATAGGAATTTAGGAAGGAATTGGAATCCATACTAATATAATAAAGAGAGAGCCCAAACCTTTGAGGCGGGTAATCTCAGGAACCACAGCACCAATCACAACACCCAATACAGCTTTGGAAAGGGCAGTTGCAGCAGAAGGACATAGGCTATGCAGACGCCCACCATATACATTTAAAAGGTAAAAGAACCGTGCCAGCAAAGTACTCCCTTGTGGGCGTGTCTGCGTTGTGCTGTGGGCGTGACAAACGCTGGGGGCGTGTGGTACGTTCCGCCCTTCATGCCATGTCTCATATCGTGTGCTAATCCCACCCTGCTCCCTTTAAATACCCCTGCACTCCATAATCATAACCCACCCTTACTCCTTAAAATACCCCAACACCCTTAAACACTAACCAATCTTAACCCTATAAATATACTGTGTACCCCAAAACCCAAACCTATCCCTAAAAATACCCCTGTAACCCAAAACCCAAACCTAGCCCTGAACCCTGTACCTCAAAACCCAAACCTACCCCTGAAACCTAAAAATACCCCTGTACCCCAAAACCCAAACCTAGCCCTGAACCCTAAAAATACCACTGTACCCCAACACCCAAACCTACCCCTGAACGCTAAAATACCACTGTACCCCAAAACCCAAACCTAGCCCTGAACCCTTAAAATACCCCAAAACCCAAACCTACCCTTGAACCCTAAAAATACCCCTGTACCCCAAAACCCAAACCTAGCCCTGAACCCTACAAATACCCCTGTACCTCAAAACCCAAACCTACCCCTGAACCCTAAAATACCCCTGTACCCCAAAACCCAAACCTAGCCCTGAACCCTAAAAATACCCCTGTACCCCAAAACCCAAACCTACCCTGAACCCTTAAAATACCCCTGTACCCCAAAACCCAAACCTACCCTGAACCCTTAAAATACCCCTGTACCCAAAAACCCAAACCTACCCATGAACCCTAAAAATACCCCAAAACCCAAACCTAGCCCTGAACCCTAAAAATACCCCTGTACCCTAAAACTCATACCTATCCCTACACCCTAAAACTACCCCTGTACCCCATAACCCAAAACTATATCTGAACCCTTAAAATACCCAAACACCCCAAAACATATACCCGTATACCCATACTTACCTTATCCAAACATTAAAAAAAACATGCTTTTACCATTCATGCATTTACAACGAACTTCGTAAATGTATGCGTGGTAAAAGCATATAAAATGTAATGCCTTGCGTTATAATGGCATTACGGAGTCATGGTACTTTCGTAATGAAAGTTTGCGGAGTGATGGTATGCGGAAAGAAAGTGCGGAATAATGGGTGTTTACCCTCCCCCGGTAAGTACATTGGTGGCACGGCGGCCCACATCTCCAGCAACATACTCATTTTTTCACCACCCATTTGAAAAATGCACAGGTCTCTCTCATTAATGGCCAGCACCGACATACACTTTTAGACACACCTCCCACCACAAGTTCTAGAATTGCGAACTTTAGATCTGGGGAGCTACGTTCGAATCTCTGCATCAGCTCAACATCCTGTGATTCCAGGCAAATCGCTTTGTCTCCCCGTGCCTACCACAAATGAATGTGTTTTTCTGTAATGTAAATTGTGCTCATGCCATGTTGTCGAGTTCGCGCTATATAATATTGCAAGGAAAAATAAAGTAGGGAAACTTGAGTTCACACACTACTGAACGCGCACTCTTAAGTGCATCAGCAGTACACTGTGAATCGGAGCATTTCACAGGCCTGTCACAGATAAGAAATGCTATCAAAACGAAATCCGACAAAACAATATACTACTGCCCGGCAGCAATTCATACCCTGACAACGTCGGGACGGGCTGCTAGTTGGTTTATAACTATAGAGAAGAGAAACCACGGCCCCTTGTAGCTATAAATAAAAGAAGGGTAGTAGGAAACTACAAATGCGATGAATGTAGTGTATACCATAAATGCATTACAGATACTAAGATTTCTTGTCATGGTGCAACTCATGAAACAACATTTTTCACCAACTGCCTTGGTAAAAATGTAGTATACTTAATTATTTGTCCATGTAATAAAGAATACGTTGGTGAAACAAGTTGTGAGCTACATATTGGGATTAATGAACACAAATCAGTGGTTAGGACAAACCAGACCAAAGCCCTGTTAGGGGAGCATTGTTTTGAAAAAGAACACAGTGAACAAAACATTCGATGGTTTATTTTAGAAAACATGTAAATGAAAAAATGGGCTGGTAATATGAAAAAAATTCCAAAAATTCGAGAACACGTCATTATGTCCAAATTCAATACATATAGGTTAGTATTAAATAGAGGGAACAAATGATCATGGAATAATGTTTGGATTCCATTTGGTTTATTTTAGCAACCATTTTTAGGTCTCGCATAGAGCATAGCGCGCAGTGCTGATCTACAAGTGACCTTGAGGAATCGGTCAGCTCTTTTCAAGCACTCGTGCTTGTGCTGGCATCCACCTTGCGTGAGCAAGCAGGGGCGCACGTGCTAATTGAAAACAGATGGCCCGTGCGCCGCTGCTCGCTCCCACAAGGTGGATGCCAGTACAAGGACAAGTGCTTGAAAACAGCTGTTTGCTTTTGCCGTTTTTTTTCTCCATGTTTTGTCTTGCCCTCGCTATCCCTTCTGAACTACTTGTCTTGCCGTCGCTTTGCCAACATTTCTATGTATATGTCTGTTCCATTGGGTCTAATATCAAAATTAGATGTTTAAGTACATGTTTTCATGCACCCAAAAAACAGGAACAGTTTTGCCTATTTGTGATTTCCTCTGGAAATACTGAATAATTTTCTGTACTTAAGCTGTCCACGGGTTTGCTTTTCTCTAACGGTGCAATGAAAATGTAAGATGTGTGTTTACGGGTCTGCTTCTGCTGTCATCACACAGTAAATATTCCCTATATAAATTTGATGCTCTGCCTTAAATTCACAATGCGTTGTTTATGCTGCTCTGCTACAATTTCACTGCCCACTGTTTCTTTACACGTTTGCTGCTTCCTCTGCTATAATTTCACAGGTGTTGCACTATCTACGGCATGAACACAACTCCGCGTCAGCATGCTAATCAACCTGAAAGTAAAAGTTATAGGCTTCATTTATTTGCCTTTTGAAAACTACATAAATAGACGTAATATACATAAATGATACATGCTGTTCAAACCTGTGTTTATGCTGAAGGCCACTGATTCTTTTTAAAACTCTTTGGTCTAGTGGAGCTTTCAATCCATTCAAAGCAAGACATATGTGGGCTCCGCAGGAACTTGGAAGGCCTAGTATCAATTATTTAAAATACATAGCTCTACTTCATATGTCTGCAGAATAATTAAAGGGGCAAACTGCTTCCAACAGACTATACTTTTGCATTAAGGTCAGAAATATGGTGCACAACTGCTTTTTACAGGCACCATCTTTAAAAGTTACCAATGCCCTCATGGAAATAAATTGCCTTACAACAGGCTGAATATGTTATAATTCAAATTTAAATCAATTTATAAGCGCAAACCTTCAAGCACATGTGGTTAAAAAATTGTCAAGAACAACTACCACTGTTAGATGAAATGTGACTGGTTGCTGTCTTCTTTCTGATGTTTGTAAACACGCAGCTTCTGTGCTGCATGGCTAACCACTTATATGATCCCAAAGACAAGACCTATTGGCTATGCCAATGCTTGTTTAGACTGTTGCGACCCTTATATCAGGTGATATGATGTAGACAATCTTTTAAAGCTGGCATCAAAAAGTAAGACTTTCTGTGATGATGCTATAATATGGATGGACTGCCCATACAGTTTTATTTAACATCATTAGGGAGGGCTCACATTATTATCTTGTTAATATTTTAAAATATGTAATAAGAAGGAATGCAATTATCAAATGCTGTGTCACGTAACTCGGCCCGGACACAGAAAGGATTGACAGATTGATAGCTCTTTCTCGATACTATGTGTACTGGTACATGGCCGTTCTAGTTGGTTGAGGATTTTTCTGCTTAATTCCCATAATGGACGAGACGTCTCCACACTAACAAGTTACGTGATCCTCCCTCTCCCAGAGTTTGCTAATAGTACTCAAAGAAAAATTATGTGATTCAAATATTTTTTAAATGTTGAGGACTACACAAACATTGGTTTTCTATGAATGAGATTGATATATTGTAACTAATAAAATTAATTTTGAAAATATGAAATTGCATTCTCAATTTTCCTAGGTGCCTCTTACGGGATTTTATAATGGAATCTTATTAACTTTCCTCAACCCCTGTTTGATGTGTTCTAGGAAATCTGCAGGTAGAGTATCCACCAGAAAGGTAACTTTCTTCTGATGGATACTTCTACCTGCAGCTTTCTCGGAATAAAGAGCAATACCTTGCCCTTGGAGGAATGTTAATGGATGGTTAGACAAGGAAATTCTGAAGAACAGCTCAGGCAAAGTGCCTATTCCTGCGCACTTTGGAAGTCAGGCCGTAGTGCATGGCAAAAGTGTGAGGGATGTCTATGTCCCTGTGATGGGACCGCACCCCTGCTTCCTCTGCCTGCTCCTCCTTAGTGGAATGGGGTGGGGATAGAAGGTTGGGAGCGTGATGGAATGACCCAGGTGGAAGAGAGTCATTCCTTTTGGCTGGAAAGCATCCCTGGCTCGCAGCCCCTATTTATCTGGATAAAAAGAAGTAATAAGGCTTGAAACTCGCTCACACGCCTGGCTGAAGTAATAACTTTTAAAACTGTGTTTGTACGGGCTAACATCCTTAAGAGACCTCATAACAAAAGTCAACACTTAATTAAGGTCCGACTGGGGCACAACAAAGGGGGTTGCAAGATACATTGGTCGACCCCTTCAAAAAACGCATGTAAAGGGGAGACTTGAAAAAGGATGGCTGGTCCAGCAGACGGAGGAATGCAGACAAGGCATCTAAACAAGTCTCAACAGAATAATCCCTCTGATCAAGAGGAAGGGCATATTGCAGTCCTGAGACAGTTTGGGCTGTAAGGGGGTCCACATTATTGTCCGAACATCATGCAAGAAAGTTGTCCACCTGCCAGAGTAAGCAGATTTGGTGGAGGGGCGTCACGCGTACAAAATTATGTCCACCACTTCTTGTGGTGGTTGAAAGGGAACTCCGATGTCCCCGCTCAATCTCCAAGCATTTAGGTGGAAGCCTGGGATTTTGGGATGGAGAAGCAATCCGCCCGACGGGGAGAGAAAGTCGGCCTCAATGGGAGCTGTAGCATGGGGACATTTGGAGGAGCACAAGAGGTCTGCATATCACTCTTCTTGACCAATCTAGGGAAATGAAAATGACATGGGCCCGGTCTTGTTGAATCTTCCTGAGAACCGAATGGATCAAGGGTATGGGGGAAATGTGTAATGCAGCTGAAAGTTCCACCTCAACTGAAAGGTGTCTCCAAGGGTAAACACGACAGATAATGGAGGGTGCAGAATGCAGGCACTGATTTTTTTCCAAAGAGGCAAAGAATTCCACCTGAGGAGTGCCCCACAGGGCGAAAATGTCCTGGGCTACCTTCAGTAGAAAACACCACTTGTGGCCGGCAAGATAACTCCAGCTCAGGATGTCGGCTCTAATATTCAGAGACCGGTGAGCTGATTGAGACAAATCCCTTGGCAGTGTGCCCAGGACCACAGTTTCAACACTTACAGTTAAAGGAGGTGAGCCCCTACTTTCCCTTGCTTGTTAACATACCACATTGCTGCTGTGTTGTCTGTCAAGATCCGGATGGACCGAACTGGGATGGAGTGGAGGAAGGCCTTGAGCACCAACTGAGTCGCCTGCAGTTCTAACAGGTTGATTTGAAAGACCTGTTCTTCGGGAGACGAGAGACCTTGGATATCCAGAAACTCCAGATGGGCTCCTTATCTTCTTAGGATAGAGGCATCAGTCACTACAATAGTCACGGGTGGGGAAGGCGGTGGTTGAGGAGTGGAGGGCGGGGGGCGGTTGAGGAGTGGAGGGCGGGCAAGGCCATTCCAAAGCTCAGGTTTGTCTGGATTCCCCCACCAAACCACTTCTGCCACAGATATTGGGGAGATCATGATGGAGTCTGACAGGTCTACCCTGTACTGTGGCCTTTACTATAGCCACTGCTTGCAGAGGAACCTCTGCAGGGCCCTCATGTGCCAACGTGCATGCATGACTAAGAAAATGCAGAAAGCCAGCAGTCTTATGAATCTTAGGACTCTCAAGATTGGAACTCTTGTGTTTTCTTAGAAAGATGGAACCATTTCCTGGTGTAGCTGATCTTCTGTGGTGGAGGAAGGGTGCGGGGAAGGGTGGTGTCCAAAACCAACCCTATCAACTGGAGTCGTAGGGAGGGACGCAGGTGAGATTTGGTGTCCTGAATGAAAAAAAACAGGTCTCACAGCAGGGAAACTGTTGATAGTAGTTGGAGCAACAGCACCTCTGGCGAACCAGCTTTGGATCAGCAAGTTGTCCAGATACAGAAATATTGGGATGCCCAATCTTCTGAGGTGGGCCGCTGCCATCAACTTTGTAAAGACCCAAGGGACAGATTTCAAACCAAAGGGTAGTACTGCAAATTGGTGGTGTGTAGATATTACCACAAATCGCAACTGCTTCAAATGTGAACGCAGGATAGGGGTGTGAAGTAAACTTCTTGCAGGTAGAGCGACACCATCCAGTTTCCAAGTTTAAACACCAGTAGTGTGCTGTTTCCTTTGGCTTCCATATAAAGATTGTTAACTGGAGCGATGCATGGAACGCATCCTATTCCGTATGTTCTTTGGCTCGGACCATAAATAGCTTCGCTCCACACTCCTTCACTTCATTGGGGTGCATGCTGCAACATGAGGAATAGATCCAGTAGTCGTGGGCCGACCAGAAGCGGCAGAGACAAACAGTGTGGGACCCGTGATTGACATCCAATCCAATCCAATCCAAAAAGCTTTATTCGACGGGTTATGAAATAAAAGCACACAAAATACATCTAAGACAATTCATAGAACATCTAAAACAGTTCATAATATACCATAACAAATATGATGCACACCCAAATGTATGGATAAATATAATTACCATAAAAAACGCTGTGTACAAATATAAAAATACAATAGGATAGGATAAAAGTTTATAAAGCGCTCGATTGCCGTGGCGTTCTGGCGCTGATGTATGTGAAAAGATCCAGCAACTGCAGCTTCAACAGCTTAGATGTCAGTGAAAAGAAGCGTCTTCAAGTCCTTCCTAAACATCTTTCTGTCGGCTTGGAATCTCATGGCTATAGGTAGTCTATTCCATAAGTGCGCTGCCCCATTGGATAAAGTCCTACCTCCCGACCTTGCCCGCCTAATCTTAGCCGTCTTAAGTAGACCCAAGTTAGTGGATCTTAAGGGGCGTGAGGGGGTATAGGGCATAAATAATTTAGAAACCTCATCGGCGCCGCCTCCATAAAGCGCTTTGTGAACCAGGCATAATGCCTTGAAATCCACGCACTGCTGCACCGGAAGCCAATGCAACTATTTAATGCCCGCGGAAGTTGAGCAACCCCTGGGGATGTTCAGAAGCAACCTTGCTGCTGCATTCTGAAGAGACAGGAGCTTTCCCATCTGTGTTTTGTCTATGCCCATAAAAAGGTGTTACAATAGTCTAATTTAGACAGGAAAAGACTCACCATTACTGTCTTTTGTAGCTCACGTGAGATAAATGGGAAAATCTTTCTTAATGTTTTTAAGAGAAAGAATCAGGATGAAGTCAAACTGTTAACCTGGGCAGAGAAATTTAACTTGTCATAAAAGATGACCCTAAGGTTCCTGGCCTTAGTGACGGGGCCCGGACACTTCCCAGCCTCAGCTGGCCACCAAGAATCATTCCACACGGGGAGTCTCCCTCCAAATTCTATCACCTCCGTTTTGTCTGTATTGATCTTCAAAAAATTATGGTTCATCCAGGTAATGATCTCGGAAAGGCAAGCATGACATTTAGTAGCTTTGACCTCCGGCTGCTTGCTTATGGAAATAACAAGTTGCGAGTCGTCAGCATAAAATACCAATGCAGAGCCATACCTTCTGATGAGCCTAGTCAACGGGTGACAGATATTAAACAATAAAAATTATTGTGATAAAACTTTGTAGTTGTTCGTAATACAGACTTCTGATTCCGAAGCGAAGTAGTTATAAAAAGGGGGAAATAATCCCACAAAAAATACAATACGGCGTGACATAATCTCTTTTAATCCAATGCTTAATCTTGGTGACGTGCTATTATTGCCCACGCCCACCCCAGGTATTTCGCCATTGCTATGACAATCACTTCTGTTGTGTCGGTTTTTAGGATTCTTTCAGCTTCGCTGGCCCTTCTTGTTCCCAAGAGCTTACAAATTGGTGTCAACCAGACACGACGGGGGCATTGTATCCAATACATTCAAACAATAGGTAGGACAGTGATTCTTTGCCATACTGGCATACCGAACACAAGTCATATCTAGGTTTGGACCATTTACTAGTAAAGGCTCTTAATGGCAATGTACCCACCCTAAACTGGTAATATAGTTTCCGTTTGTGGGCTTTTTGCTAAATGCCAATATTGTTCCAGCCTAGGGATAGGTTTACAGTTCAGAAATAGCCCTGCTAAAGAAGAGGACTCACAACTTCTCACAATATTAACTTGGACCGATTCCCAATATTTGGCGTTCAGAATCTTTTTGGATGGAAAAGTCGTGTTTTTAGGATCCACCTACAAAGAAATCATACCAATATTCGTTAGGATAGCTTTAAGCTCACTCAACCATTTTATTTGGTGCGATGTGTCTACCCTTATTATATATAGGAAGCCATGCCGCATATTCTGAGAGCTCTGGGGTGGACCAGAGTCTACGCCAGTACAAAAGGAGACGTAGATTAGCAGTGTCTGCAATTGACTTTCTCCCAAGATCGTTCAAATAATGGGCATGTCGGGGTAATCTGTGGCAAGTTGGTGCTATTCCTAAAAAAAGTATTTTCAGAAAGTGTGAGCTAATCTAAGTTCTCATGCCCCCAAAGCTCCGCAGCGTATAGGGCAGAGCTGATGACTTTCATATTATAGATCCCGATTGCCAGGCTGATTATCTTAGAGAATGAGGTGTTATATTCCTTTTGCAGCACCCCTGCCAGTTGTCGGTGTTTTAGGGATGCTATATCGACCTGGTGTGCCCAATTTAGCCCCTCCTGGATGTTTACCCCCAGGTATGTGAACTCCTGGACTTGCTCAAGCAGGAGGTTGTTCATTTTAATTTTAATGCCCCCCTTGAAGGCCCTATGCGGATTAAAGGTCATCAATTTTGTTTTAGACACATTGACCTCCAATTTCACGCCTCGAGTAGAACTCCTCAAAAATTGTTAGAGCTCTCTGGAGCCCACTCGGCGTCTTGAAAATGATCAATGTGTCATCCGCGAACATTAGTATGGGGACTTTTTCACCTGCTAGTGTCCGGGCATCCGTGGGGGTTGACCTCATACAGTCCAATATTCCATTGATGTATAAGGAAAATAGTGTTGGGGACATCACACATCCTTGTCAAACTCCTTGCTCTACCAGGAAAGATTCCGTGACTTCACCCTGCATACCCCAGAAAATCTTAGCCATGTTGTCCTCAGACATCCTAATAAGTGTCAACAGGTCAGATGGTAGCCCTATTTCTTGTAATGTCCGCCAAAGTTTAGCTTGTGGTACAAGGTCAAATGCCGACCTAAGGTCAACAAAGACAGTGTACAAACTACTCTTACCCAGGATTAAAGTTTTCCCAAAAAATAAAATAAACCTGAACACTTGGTCGATTGTGCTAGTGAAAGCTCGGAACCCTGCTTGTAATGGCGATAGGATGCTAAACTCATAAATCCATTCTTGAACTTCGTTGAGCACCAGTCACCCATTACCTTTTGCAAAGAATCTATTAGGCTGATTGGCCTATAATTCCCTGGGCACGCTTTGTCCCCTTTCTTAAAAACTGGTATGATTTCTGCTGTTTTGCAGGAGTCTGGGACCGGCGCACCCTGGGCTATAGCATTTGTCAATAAGTGGATGTACTTGCACCATCTCTCTATCATAAAGGAATACATCCCCCGGTATTCCATCTGGGCCAGGCGCCTTCTCAGCCAAAATGGTTTTCAGTGCCACCTCAACATCTTCCTTGCTAAAGACTGCCTCCTGGAAAAAAATTTTTGCCGATGCTACCCTCTTTTCCATGCACATTTGCGGCGTATTGTGGTTTAAAATAGTTTAGCCACTCCGACTGTGAGACATGATTTTGGGGCTGGCAGGCCTGTTCACCTCTGTCCCATTTGTGTACATCCCAGAACTGTTTGGAGTTTCTCCTAACACATGCCTTCCTAAGTTCCTCCCACGTTTCATTGTCCCACTCTTTGCCCTTACTTGGGCCCCCGATAGGTAGCCCTTGCTGCTTGTACCACTGTGGGGATACCTTCTTTAATAGCCACCCCTAGGAGTGCGGTGCCTTTTTACATTCTTTCATTCTTTGTTATACCATTTCTGCGTTTTAGGAATAGCTGCCTTTTTAGTTCTACCCTTTTTTGATAAAATACAGAAGTAGCTGGCCAAAGAATTTATTGTGTATGCAAGTGGGTTGCTTTAGGGCGGTTGGATTTACTACACTAGCCTGTAGCTCATTTATGGCATGATCTATATCCTTTTCATTGCTGGTTAATACTTCGGGTAGCTCAGTACTCTTAGTCCATTCAAGGCGCCTCAAGTCATTCGATGGAACAACATCGGCGGTGGAATATGTGTCCCGTTTTTCATGGGGAGCCTTAAACCGTATTAGGTCCAGGTCCACACATAATGGATCATGGTCACTTTCCAATCTATCGTGAACCCTCATATCCTTAACGGCATGCCAAAGTGCTAGGCTAACCAATACATAGTCTATCCTACTAGCACTACAGCCATTGTCAAATGTCTTAGACCCCATTTTGTCTGACGGTGTACGGCCATTAAGTGCCTGCAATCACTTCTCCATACAGATAGAATTAATTTGGATCACCACATCTGTCCATTTTTTTATTGGATCTAGTTCCAGCTTTGAGACCAGCCACTTAGTGTCTTCCTCATATAACAAATTACCCTCCTCACTCAACAGGGGCTCAAATGTCGCGTTCAGCGCCCCCGCACCAATGACGTTGTTGTTTGTCTGACTACCAACGAGAATATCCATGATCCCGTTAGTTCCCCTAGACACTCTAACGGTCTGGATGCCCTGATTAAAAGTTGGGAGTGCTTGGATGTCTAACCCTATGTCTTGCCTCACCCAGATTGTCAAGCCCCCTGATGGCCTCCCTTTTGAACCTTTAACGGCTGGGATGTAAAAATTTAAATATCCCTCAAAAAAGAGAGGGGCTTCTGCCCAAGTCTTTTGAAAGAGACAGATCTCAACACCTTCAATGAAAACATGCCACTCGGGGGATCCCAGTTTGGAACCTAGTCCTGTGATGTTCCAGGAGAACAGGGTTTTCTTTAAGGGTATTGTACAAACAGCCAAATGACCACTCAGGACCGCTAAAATGGACTATCCTCCTGTCCTGGACCATCTTTTCGTCTAATTGGCAGGGATTCAGCTTCGGGGGTGAACTGTCCCTTTAGATAGTGTTAGCTAATTGGTATTCCAGCTGCCTTATAGGCAATTCACCCTCTAGTCAGTCTATATTTTCTAGGGTAGAGCTGCCCTGCATTCTAGCTAGTTTGTGGTTGAGAGGGCAGGCATTCTCACTACTCACAGGGGAGTGTCTGAACTGAATAGCTGACCGACCCGGCGGGCTTGTGAGAAACTCTAAAGCACATAAATTATCTGCTATATCCGCCCTTGTCATCGTGAGCTCGATGCAATCCAGATGGTTAGCCGATGAAAACAACCTATGAGCTTTTGCTATGTCTTCCCTTATTACCGATCGGCATCCCCTAACATGCTGTATCCAGTGAATGATTTTATTTATTAGGGAATCCTCGTTTTCTGAGCTTTTGCTTACCTCAAGCTTTGGTACGTTCACCATAAAAATTCTATGGGTTTTAGGAGAATCTGCAAAATGGTGAGCTAATTGCGTGCGTCTCAGACTGGTCTCTGGCTGGATAGGATCTACTACAAAATTTTCGTTAGGCCGTGTCGAAGCCCACATGAGAGCTGCTTTGTAGGGGTTGTAAATGTAACTAACAGTAGGGTGTGGAGTAAGTCTAGACTTTGGTGGAGGTGGCCACGTATTATCTAACCTGGGCCTTCCAAAACTGGATGGGGCCCCTTCTGCAGGAGTTTTTGTTACTTGAGGGGCAGTGACTGGTATAGCCCTAGATGTTTCATGGGTAGCTGAAATTATACTCTTCCTTACATCCCCAGTTTGAGCTAGGGCATGTATCAATAGCTTAACCATCGCCGTTAGTTCCTCTATCTGGCTTCTCATTGATCCCATTTCCTGCCTCAATAAAATAACTTGCTGTAGCATATCTTGGTGCTCCTTAGTCATCCCTGGCCCAACATCTTTTCCTGCTAAGGTGAGGTCTGTGTCATGTGTTTTATCTATAGCCCTCCTACTCCCCTTATTTAGTTGTCGGATATGTCTAGCAGTGGCAGAAATCTGTTTGTACAATGTACTACTGGAACAATGCGATCTATATTAGCTATGCCCCCATTAGCCCCTTCTCCATCTTCCTTCTTATTAGACGCTTTCTTTTTAAGTGTTTTATGGAACATTGCAGGGATGGCGGGAGTTGTGGAATTTATCTGTGGGGACAAACTGGGGGGACTTGTGATACAAGTGGGCTGTGTAGTGGGTGCAGACTCCAAAATGCCCTCACACCCTCCTATTAAGGTATCAAGCTGATCTAAAACACAATTACTACCTGCATGCAATTGGAGCTTCCTTGCCTTTTTACCCCTATTACCCCGATTTGATCCATTGCCTCCTACCTCCCCCCACCGTCCCCGTTTCCACCCGGTAGCTCTCTTTTGCCCATAGCTGACAGTTACGGGTTTGGCAATGTGCCCCCTTCAGGAAAGCAGTACACCTAACGTCAATACAACACCTTTGCTTCAATATGATATTTCCTTGCGAGCGCTAACTCTAGTATGACAACCAAAAGGAGAAATTATTGCAAAATAGAAATTAACGCCAACTATTTCAAAAAGCAAGTTTCATTAGCGGCTTAGTCGTTCAATCAAAGTCGGTAGGATGCGAACAGTACCTTGGGGGTTTGCGATAGTCTCCACGAGGTCTCAACATCAGCTCCGCAGCTGGCCCAGCAAACGAAAAAGGGGTGGCCCAGCCCTACCTCGGACGGGCACGGACGGGCTGCCCTTGGCCCGTGCACGTCCCGCGCTGCGGGGGCCCTTTGCTGGTTTTCGAGACCTCCGGCACAGCAGGAGTGACGCGGCAGGAAAACGCCTCCTGGCGCTGGTGTCTCTGGGGGTTGGAGTCCCCACCTTCCTGGCAGCTAGGGTGATGTGGCAATCCTTCAGCGCGTCCCTACATGGTGTTGATGCATTTGTTGAACACACACAGTCAATGATTGAGACACACACTCAAGAAGAAACTGGAGACTAATTAAGAAAAATAAGAATTTTTATATTTATTTTAACACCAAGAACTTTATTATTGGGTAAGTACTCTTCGTAATAGTAATTTTTGCAGGTAAGTAAAAACGTCACTCCAATCTTTTTTTATGCTGTAATGCTTTCCTATGGAGGAAAAGGCATACACTGCATACGCGTATTTGCAAACGATTTTCAGGGGTCCCCTTAAGGACTTAAGGTGCTAGGAGGGCCAAGGTCCAAAGCATCACCAGCAGTTCAAGATACCCTGCCCTGGAGTTTCCGTGTGCAGAGGTGCTGTACGGGTTGTTGGCCTTGCACACTACACTGTAGACAAAAAGCGCGGCCACCTAGAAACAGGCTGCAGAGGGGGACTTGGGGACAAGTCTGGGAGCTCCCAATAGGGGAATCGGTTTGTTGGGGCCCTGGGAGCAGGGGAGCACAGTCAGTGGTCATGGACCCAGGCGGGCAACTCAGGTGCAGAGGGTTTTGGTCGGCTGGTACCAGCAAAAGGGGACAAAACAGGACAAATGGGCCCCTCTCAGTGTTGGGGTCTGCGGTGCCGACTCTCTCATCGACTGCTCAGTGATTGCAGCTGTGTAATTCAGAGTGGAATCAAACAAGCTTTGGTTGCTGCAAGGGGTTTGGTACCCCTGGTATTTGTGCAGGGCAGCTTCGGTTGATCCTAGAGTCTTCTCATTTGGTGGGGAGACGGATCTGACCTCTAGGAGCACTGTGACCCTTTCATGGGCGACTGCTGCCTTGGTGGACCCATTGAACAGCAGAAAGGTGAACAGTACTTTGCGGTCAGTGCTTGCAGGGATGTCGCTCCTCATACTTCAAGGGAGATGCTGACGGCTTGGAGAAGTGCTGGAGGCCCTCCAAAGTTTTTGGAGGACGGACAGCTGTAAAATGAGTCGGGTTGTCACAACGGTCTAGACAGGAGGATGTAAGCAGGCAGAGTTTGGAGCCAAAGTCCACCTGCAGTCTGCAGTTTTTGCTACTTTGACTCTTCTTTGTCCTCTTTCTTCAGTCACACAAATCTAAGTTTCTGATTTGAGGGTGTCCCCTACATACTCAATTTAGTGGCATTAAGGGGAGTGAAGGAAAGTACCCAATGGGCTACTTATCCTTGAGGTCACTACACACTCTATATGACCACTTCTTGTGGGGAGTGGGTATAACTCTATTGCAGAATTCCTATTTTCATCAAAATCAAAATGCTGGAACCCCTCTTTCGTGGGGCACACCAGGCAGCCCACCTTAGGGGTGTGGCTGGCCTGGTAGAGCGTCACGCCTCCTAGCATTGCTAATTTCCAACCTGTCCTGATGCCAAATGGTCCAACCAACCATCTTTTGGCTAACAAGTGTACAAAATCAATCCATGACTGACTCAAGGTTCTGTGAGCCTCCCTGACTTACTTCTATACTCCTCGGTGGCGATTCCAAAGCCCTCAACCAGGGTATCCTTCATGAGGTCATAAGACTCAGCATCTGCCTCATCCAGTGTCAGGAGTCTATTCCTTCACTTTCCTGAGAATAAATCCCAGAGTAGAGCGCCCCAGATCTTGGATATAACCTCCTCGTTTTACATGCCCTCTCAAATGTAGTAAACCATTTTGTAATGCCATCACACTAGACACATTTAGGAACAATCCCTTTGGGGTTTTTTGGATCAAAAGTTTCCTCTCTCTCCCTATTTATTTTGTTGTCACCACTTATGTGTCCTAAACCCATCCCAGCCCTTTCTATTTCTATGGCCAGGATTTTGGCCTCAAGAGCTGCTCTTCTGGCTAGTCTGACCAGGACTACGTCCTCATCATCTAGCTCTTCTTCCTGTTCTGAGTGGCGTGATCTACACCCAGTAGGGTAAGAAATTCCAGGAACAGTTCTAAAGTAGATGTGGGAAGTTTCCTCCTCACCGTCTCTAGTTGGGTTGAGGGGCTGTCCCCAGGAATACTGTCTCCAGACTCCTTTTCAATGATATCATCCTCATCTAGGAGTTTGTCAGTGTCATCTGTAAAATGGGTGACATCACACTCTGCAAAATGCTACTGGAGCTTGAGTTTTGTAGATTTTGAGACAGTTTTGATTTTATAATTTATACAGAGGAGCCTTAGCTGCTGTGTTTTAAGATGCAGCTAAAGGTCTCAGGTCGAGTTCTTGAACAATCTCCCTGTGGATGTCATTTTCTAGTAAAGTTGGGACTTTTTGAGAAGATTGGAAAAATTCTAAACAGACTTTTAAGGCCTACCTAACTTGCACACTTTTTAAATGGGCCACTTTCGATGCTGCCCTCTGCGGTGCCGACATTCCTCGTCGACTGCTCGGTCTTTGGAGTCTGGATATTACTCAAACAAGCTTTGGTTGCTGCAAGGTGTCCGGTACCCAGGGTACTGCTGGAGGGCGGTTCTGGCTGGTCCTGGAGTCTTGTCACTTGGTAAGGAGACAGCTCGAACCTCTAGGAGCATGGTGACTTCTTCCTGGGTGGCTTCTGCGTTGGTGGACCCAGTGAACAGCAGAACAGTGAACCGGACGTTGCTGTCGGTGCCTGCAGGCAAATGGCTCCTCCACTCAAGGGAGTTCAAAGGGGGAAGCTAACGGCCTGGCAAAGTGCTCGAGGCCCTCTGAGGCTTTTGGAGGGTGTACAGCTGTAGTACGAGTCGGGTTGTCGTAAATGTCGGCACAGAGTTTGGTGCCAAGTACACCAGCAGTATGCAGTTCTTGCTTCTTCGGCTCTTTGTCCTCTTCTTTCTTCAGTCAGACAAATCTAAGTTCCTGGTGTCAGAAGCCTACCTAAATACTACATTTAGAGGCATTAAGGGGAGCGAAGGTTAACAGCCAATTGGCTACTTAACCTTGGGGTCACTACACCCCCGGTATGAATACTTCCTGAGGGGAGTGGGCATAACCCTGTCCCAGAATCCCCATTTCCACCAAAATCGAAATAGTGCAACCCTTCTTTCGTGGGGCACATCAGGCAGCCCACTTTAGGGGTGTGACTGGCCTGGTAGTGTGCCACGCCTCCTAGCATACCTCATTTCCAGCCTCTCCTGGTGCCAAATGGGCCTCAGGGCAGGGGTGACATCTCTCAAGTATGGGGAAAGCTGGTATCGCATATCAAAGGAGGCAGGGGCTTTGAAGTCAGCAGAATCACTATCCATCCTGCTAGAGGAGATCTGAACTCCTTCCTCTGGAGCAGGCATTGTTTCTGGAGTGTGCAGGCCCCCACATGCAGTGGGTCATAAACCTGTCTGTGGTGGCAGGCTGGATGATACCAGTCAGCCAGCACACTAAGAAGTTGGTAAGTTTTCAGGGGCACCTCTAAACAGTAAGTATAATGCACACTGCCTAAGGGCTGCTGTTGTGGTGACATATATATTGCATATAGTGTATGTCATGTTTTCACTTTTGTCTGCACCATTTAGCACAGCCTGCAATGACAGTCAGCATGAGTTTGGTGAGGGGTCCCTTAGGGTGGCCCAATACATGCTGCAGTCCTTAGGGACCCTCGTTAGTACCCATGCCCTAGGTACCATGGGTACCATTTATTAGGGACTTACAGGGGTACTAAAGGTCTTGCCAATTGGGGTACAATTGCACATTTATCTTATTTTGGAGAAAAATCCCTGGCACTGGGGACTTTTTTTTTTTTTTAAATGGGACCCCTATATTAATAATGGACTTACTACACATAGGGAAAATAACTAGTTTAGGTAAAGGTCTGTAGTTTCCTTAGTCACACATTTGACAATACACACATAGATTTCTAGGTTAGAGAGTTACTGATTTAGATAATTATGTCCCACTTCAATCAAAATTTGTCACACATAAGTGATAGGCGCATTTCTCGGGGTTCTTACAGCTAGGACCACGCGGTGGAAGTTCATAGAACGCCATCATGCCGAAACGCGTCAATACAAGTCTAATGTTAATTTGGTTGTTTTTAAAAATGTTTAAGATATATATATATATAAAAGTCCATGAGAAATATTGATATATGAGATCAAATTTGTACATTTATATGAGGTCAACACAAAGAGTTATGACCCTCAATACTTCCATAATCAAATATTTAAATAACACTGAAAAATAAAATGAAAACATTTCTGATCACTTATGTGTGACAAATTTTGATTGAAGTGGGACATAATGATCTAAATCAGTAACTCTCTAACCTAGAAATCTATATGTGTATTGTCAAATGTGTGACTGACGAAACTACAGACCTTTACCTAAACTGGGGACTTGGTTAGCAGGAACCAGTGCACTTCAGTCCAAATTGCATCAGATACCATGTGGGGTTGGCCATGCCAAATAGGGGCATGTTCCTACAGTAGTACACTTTTTAAATATTGTGTAAAGAAAAAAATCTCCTTAGAGAGTGTTGAAGGAGCAGAAAACAGGGAACTTACATGGTTAAGCCTTGGTGGGTGCTACATCACTTTGACGATGTCGCCGGTCGCCACTTCCGGCGTTGATATAAAGACAACGCCCCCTACCGGAGATTGTTCTACAGGTGAGGAATCTGCAGACAGAAGTATCCATCTAAAGGGCTATCATAGCTTTTTATCCTTCTGAAATCAATGTGTGCCATAGAGTTTGTTAATGACACATCATACAAGCAATAGCTCAAATTATGGTGTTCACTTATTATGATACATTATCACTGCATTATTATTGCCTTATTGTTACTAATAAGTTATAATAAGTGTTTTAGAATCGGTCTTAACTGCCAAAGCAGTGTGATAAAGGCACATAATGAACTCTCCAAAATACTCCTATAAATACATCCTCAGCAATCGATTTCATGTTACTGAGCAAATGGGGGCTAGGTAGAGGTAACAATAGACTAATGTACAAATACCCATAAACTACTGCAGATTTTGTACTATGACTTTACATTTTATTTCTTAACTGCCAGATAGAGTCACTGTCACAGGTGGGCCTAAATGTTAGTGGTCCACTATTGTGCTTGAATATTTGAAAGCTTTAGTTTTAAAAGTGTGCTTGTCATTGAGACATCCTGTATTAAAGTGCTTACGAACAGAACTAATACAAGTATACAGTAGGCCCCCATTAGCCATGGATTTGAAAGATACTTGTATCTGATACACAAAGAGGATTAAATGTCAGTGTCATACCACAAAACAGAACAAAGGGGACGAGCAGCACGCAAGAAGCCCAGTACAGAGAGGACGGAAACAAACAGCACCCTGGTTATAGGACCTTGATTGAAACCTTGGTGGTCTCAACAACTTAAAGATGCAAGCAACAAACTAGTTAGACACCAAAAGAGAGAACAACCTCTTTAGGTGCACGGACTGTGTCTCAAACTAGGAAATTGAGCTAAGTTAAGAAATATCGGCACTTGACATCCTGATGCGCTCAAAATACAATTAGCGACCTAGTTACAGACTACAAACATGAAAGAGGATTATAGTGCTCCATGATAAAAAGTGATTTGCCCTGAAGAAGACCTCAAAGCACCAGTGTGTCCATATGAAGGTGGTTGAAATGTATTGTCACATATTATACCTTTGAGGTTTGTGATATAACTGCTAATTATTCCCCTAATGTTTGAGACAAGTCAAGGTGTAACCCAATGGTCGAAGACGCCCTGCACTACATTGGGATGGAGAAACCTTATAGTGCACCAGCAGACGTTTGCTCTGGCATTTAGTGACCCTGCTAGACAGGTGGACACAAGACAGATGTTGAGCTGGTCCAGGGAGACAAGGAACTTACTGACACAGAATAGAAGACCCCCACACTGCCCTGCTTGTTGAGGTACTACATGGTGGTCGTGGGAGTAAGGCTTTTAGAACTCCAGAAGATTTGTCTGGAGCGGGCCCTCCATTGGAGAACAGAGCTGTCTGATCTCCACCTCAAAGTGACCCTTACACCCACCCCTCCCTCCCCCTCTCCCTGCCCCCCAAACCACAATGTCACATCTGTCAGTGAAATCTGGGTGAGGAAGGGGGAGTAGCCTGAGGGGGCTCTGATTGGGACTGGTCAGCCTCCATTACAGCTTTCTGTGCAACTTGATTAAAGTCAGAGAGGCATCTCCCGTGGTGGAACCACTGCAGGGCCTGCATATGCCATCTGGTGTTTGAAATGAAGAAGATAGACAAGGCAAAAAGTCCAAGCAGTTTCAGAGCCATCCTCACTGAGAACCAGCATTGAGCCCAAAATATTGGGATCATATCGGTAGTGGAAAGGCCCTGAATGCTACTGTGTCCAGGATAACCCCAATGACAGAGATCCTTTGTGTAGCACCCAAGTGGGACTATTGCTTGCGGATAGTAAAGTTCACATAATAGGAGTCCAACCAGGGTGGTGTAAGGCTGACTGCCAAGATACGCCATTGAGCAGCCAGTCTTCGAGGGATAAACTACAGGTAACGTCTGTGAGACTACAGGACTGATATATGGAAATATGCCACACAACACCATCCAGCTTCCTAGGTCCAAAGCAGAAAGAATCGGAAACACAGTGAACATTTTGAATTTCTCGGTCCTCGGAATGGCATTCAATGGCAGGAGGTACAGAATAGGACTGAGGCCTCTATCCTTTTTAGGTATAAGGAAGTGGTGAAAGTAGCACCCTTAATCACTGTCCAAGTCCGATACCCACTCAATCGCATCCTTGGTCAGAAAAAGGTTGACTTCTTGCTTTAACAATCTGAAATGTTCCTTTAAAAGTCACTCTAATGTGAAGGAAAATGGGGCAGGGAGGGACCAAAAGGCAGGACGTGGCCCTGTCAATCAACGATCTGCAAGAGCCATCTATCATATTTGATTGACCTTCAGCTAAGGAGAAAACGCCGTATATTGCCTCCTACTGGCTAACAAGGTAAACTAAAGTAGGCTGGACGCCACTTAAGTAGGAGAGGAATTGGAAGACTGTTGTCTCCGACGGTGCAAACATCCTTGTCAGGCCCCTGGTTCCCAGCTCCGAAAGTACATTGGTCTGCTGCTGTAGTACCAGTTAGTTTGGTCTGGTATTGCTATAATCCGGGCCAGACCTGAGGAAAGCCCCCAAACTTTCTATACAGCTGGTAACATTTCTTGGCTGGAGACAGTAGTTCCAAAGATCATTCTGTGGAGCAATTCTCCTTAAAGAACGTCATTTGCCTTTGATAATGACTTTTCTGGTAGAGACTATCTAACCACAGATTCCGCAACTTCTGAATTTCTCCTAGGTGCCATACTGGATCCAGAATCTTTGCTAGCAATTCCTTTGAATGCCAGTATGTGGTGCATGAAGCTTGCGTTGGATTTGTACACCCCGTATGGGACATCGGGGCCAGCATATGAGTGCCACCCCAGCCCATGGACGTCATTTGTTTTCTCAACTCAGCTTGCACCGTCTGACACACAGTTCACAGAAATCAATCTCCTCACATCTCTAAATTGGGATCATATTAGCAGACTGTATGAGTCAATTCCACAGAACGGGAAAGAAGGTGGGTCGGTAAGGAAGGTATGCTTTCTTACCTGGAATCCTGGTTCTCTCTTGGGGGAATCTCCATTTAAGTCAAAAGCATCTGAATAGTTTGCCCACATGCAGTAATCCCAGAGCACTTCTTCATAGAATATCTTCTTAAGTGTAGACGTTCGCCTTTCTTAAGGAAGGCCTGCAGAAATACTTAGAAAAGAACATAACTTGCATTCTAGAAAATAGGCTACAGTGGTGAAATTCTTCAGATTGCACTTAGAAAAGGGTTAAGGTACTCATATAAAGGTATCATTTGACGAAGATGTTTTACAAAACAGCTCAATTCTCTTTCACAAACTTTTCTGTAAAGTAAGAGATGGCGGATAGAAGGACAGTGTAGCACCATAGGTTGATATGATGTGAGTTTAAAATAGAGACTGTGCCTTTAAGGGCCCCGAGACTATAAGTATCCCATCATGCTCAGCAAGTGGCAGTTGCCTCGGTTGAATTTGACGAGAAGTGTCAGTGATTGGTAAGCCCAAAAATATCCTCTGCTATGTCCACCGGGAAGGAGGGCGGGTTGCTTAGGACTTCAATGTAGATTCCCCCAAGAGAGAACTAGGATTCCAGGTAAGAAACCATACCTTCTCTCTTCGGGGATCTGAACAGGCTAGCAAGCTAATCCCGATCAATCACAGTTGAAAGAACAGATGAGAAAAGATCAGACTGGATTAGGCAAATATATTTCTGAGGGAGGTTTGTCCTACTTGAGCATCTGCTCTAGAATTTGAATCCAAACAATAGTGATGGGTGAATGTGTGAACAAAACTAAATGTGGCTGCTTTACAAATCTCAGCAATAGGCAAATTTCTCCTTAAAGCAGCTGTAGCTGCTTTTCCCCTAGTTGGATGGGCATTAGGTCTAGCTGACAAAGACTTGTTGGCTTTTCGGTCACATAAAAAAGTATGCAGGAGAATATCCATTGGAAGATGGATTGTTTGGAAGTGGCTAAGCCTGTATAGACGCCATAATTAACAAAGTTGGTTGGATCTGTGGATGCCAAGTAACTTATCTAGCTAAAACTTCAAGACCCACCTAACATCTAGGAAATGAAGTGTTCTTTCTGCCAGTGTAGACGGATTCTAAAAGAAGGTGAGCAAAGAGACTGATTGACATGAAAATCAAAAAAAAACCTTGTGAAGGAATTTCGGGTGAGTTCTCATAACTAACTTTTTAAAGTGGAAGACTGTGTAAGGTTCATTAGAGAATAATGCCTGGATTGCGCTAACCATGCGAGCTGATGTGATTGCTACAAGGAAAGCAGTTTTCCAGGAGAGATGATGCAGGAATGCCTTATGAATGGGGTTAAAAGGTTACTTTATGAGACAAGAAAGTACTATGTTAGGCTCCCACGGAGGAGAAGGACACCTGATGGGAGGGAAGACCTTCTTTAACCCTTCTAAAAAAAAAAGTTTAATTTCTGGGATTTTGAAAAAGAGGTTTGTGAATGACATTTTCTGTTTATGGAAGAGAATTGCAGGCCAGATTTTGCCAAATGGAGGAGGTAGGGAAGAATGACTTTCCTGGCAAGATGAAGGTTCTATGTTCTTGGAGGAACACCAAATGCAAAATCTCTCCCACTTGAAGGCATATGCGGCTGGGGTGAACCATCTAGCCTCAGAATTTCATTAGCAGGTCTAGTCGGCATGGCAGCTTGAGATGTTGACGCTGTGAACGGTGACTCCGGGGCCATCAGAAGGAGTCTGGTCCTCAAGTAGTAGAGCGTGAGGAAGACTGCCGGGATCAGAGGGACTGCTGGAAAGCCATAATTAAATTTGCCTGACCCATCTATCCATAGGGCATTCCCCAGAGATCCTTGTTGAAAGTACCTCGAGGTGAAGTCTTGGCATTTTTGTTTTCTGCGGTGGCGAAAACGTGGAAGTGCAGAGAGCCCTACAGCCTGAAGATGTCTTGCATGACAGCTTCGTGAAGGACCGATTTGTGATTTTCTTGCAGAACCCTAATGAGGGCTCCTGTCTGCACATTTTACATACCTGGAAAATGAGCTGCCATGAACCGCAGAATTCTGGCTATGAGCCATCTCCAGATTGCTTGGGCTTCGTGGGAGAACGGTCTGGGCCTCATATCCCCCTGCTTGTTGAGGTAATACATGGGGGTTGTATTGTCCATCTGAACAAGCAGGGACTGGGTCTTGAATGATGGGTGAAACGCTTTCATCGTAAGTTGGACTGCCTGGAGCTCGAAGAGATTGATGTGATAGGTCATCTCCTACGGAGACTATGTGCCTTGAATTTGGAGATCCATGTGGGCTTCCTACCCAAGTAACGATGCATCTGTCACTATGGTTTGAGAGGAAGCCTGTAGGTTTTAAGGCATGCCTTGAAAGAGGATGTAAGGAGACCACCATGTGAGAGATTGCTTCACATAAGGGGAAAGAATGATCTTGTTTATCCATTTGCTTGTTTCCTGTCAACCGGTCCACAAGTGATTACTGAAGGGGACGCATGTGGAGGCGTGCATTCAGAATGAGGTAGATACCAGAGGCCATGGAGCTGAGGAGGGATGACACTGACTACACCGTGGGATGAGAGGCTTTCATTACAGAGTGATATTTCCGACAGAACGATGAAAGTCTCTTCTCCGAAAGAGACACTCTTGCCAGCACTGTGTCAATGATGGCCCCTTAGTATTTCAGAGTCTGAACTGGAGTGGAGATTGACTTGCCATGTTTGATGTGAATCCCCAACTGTTGGAGGACATTGCATGTCCAGTTGTAATGCCGCTGGGCTTCTTGTGAAGTTGACGCCTTGATTAATCAATCATCTAGATAGGGATAGAGGAAGATTCAGTGGTTTCGGAGATAAGCAGCAGCCACTGCCATGCACTTCGAGAAAGGTGAAGTCCACTCTTCGGTGCCCGCCATCTTGCAGATGGCAGGCACTCTCCAATCAGGATTAGGGGTTGTGCCCACTACCCCACGTGGGGTGAGCACACCACGGGTGTAGTCACCCTAAGGTCAGTAGCCCATTGGCTACTGACCTCAAGACCCCTAAAATGCCCCCTAAATACAGTATTAAGGGGGCAGCACTGAACCAAGGAGACAGATTCCCGCAACCTATGAAGAAGGATGAAAGAAGATGCCCAGCAGAGGAGACTGCAGAGAAGAACTGACTTGGCCCCAGCCCTATTGTCCCGTCTACAGTATCCAGAGATCCTGCGCCAAAAGTCACTTTGTCCTGTAGTCAGCGACATTCAGAACCCATGGGAGGACTGACTGCCTTCAACAAAGACCGGATCTCCTGTGAACAGCAGCTCTATTAAAAAGAAACTCCAAAGACAGACCCTGAGCCTGCCGAGGACAAAGAAACCAGACGCCTGCAACCACCACTGCACCCGATGCCTATGGCCCGAATCCGGGTGGCCCACCATCCCAGTAAGGTCCCCCAGTGTTCCAGTATCCGAGTCCACCATGCCTCCAGGACTCCCTGACGTCACCAGCAGCCTCTGCATGGAGACCACCCCACCATGAGTGAAATCCGACCTAAAAAGACACCTGCATCCAGCCGCCCTCCACTCTAGAGAAGAGAACCTATGTCCAAGCCCCCAACTTACCTGCCTAGCTGTTGGTTCCTCCCGGAAGTCTCCATGGACCAAGCCTGCAACCAGGAAACAAAAACAGCAACTCCCATTGAAAACAGGGGACCCTACACCAAAACAGCACCCTGATCCCAGCTGCCCCTCCGGGTAAGGGTGCTTTGAGAGTGCATCCTTGACCCTGGGGGAACACTGGTTCTAACCCCAGAATACCAACTCCCACAAATAAGTACTTACCTGCAAACCATTAACTTAATTTCCTTCCATAGGCTTGCATTGACTGCTTTTCCTTGAAAAGCGTGGAGTTGGCTTGTATAAAACATTGAAAAACTGCAAATGTACTAACAGTGAATTACTTACCTTTTGTCTAAAAATTGTCTCAGTTTGATATCTAGGCATATCACACTGATAAGCAAAAGTAACTTAAAAAGTAATGTGCATAGTAATCTGTAAAGTAGCTAAAAGTAATTTCGAACTGTTGACTTACCTGTAATTCAACCAACTGCATTTGAACCTGCAATCACTGCATAAGATTTTGCAAAGTATTATTTCACTTACCTGCACCAGACTTGGCTTGGTTCTAGAAATACAGTAACTAAATAATCTTTTTGATACAAACAAATTGGTCTGAGTTCAGTCTTTGAGTGTGTGACATCATTTCTTGACTGTGTGTACAACAAATGCTTAACACTGCCCGTTGATAAAGCCTTACTGCTCGCCCACACAACCACAAATAGAGAGTAAGGTGCCATCTACTTTTATCTCTGCCTACCTTTGGGTTTCCACTGGACTCTGTGCACATTATACCTCATTTTGGTATACAGTATACAGAGCCAGCTTCCTACATGATAGTACTGTTCTACTATAAAACTCAAGAACTTGCGGCGTTTCTTGACGATGGGTATATGAAAATACTTGTTTCAGAGTTCTATGGAACGGAGCCAATCTCCCAGGATAGATCTGATGCACAGTCAGCATCAGACACCTTTCTTGTTAAATCCATTTGTTGGCTACTATTAAGTCTGAATTTGTTCTGCTCTTTTTTCTTCACCAGACAATATCTGGAGTAGATGCCTGTAACCAGTTGTTTGTGGGGGATGGCCTCCAACGCTGCTTCTGTAGTAAGATGATGACTTTGCGTGTGCAGATGATGGTTTTGATGGTACGGTCGGGGGAGGACTGGAAAATCTGAGAGAATACCCATTCTGAATAATATTCAGAACCCATGCGTCTTTTGTAATGTTTTGACACTGCCAGAAAATGTGAGATTGTTTCCCCTACTGAAGAGGCTAACGGAAGAAGTGGAAGGGAGGAGTCAAGGTTTGGCGCCTGTTGTGGGATTAACCCCTTGGGCGGGTTGTTAGGCAGAACGCCCTTTATACTGTTGTCACCGTTGCTGCTGGTATGGCCGTGGCTGTTGTGGTTCGTGGAGATCCTGGTACCAAAGAGGGGTTTGAACCCTCTGGGGGTAAAACCAGCCATGGTAAGGGCTGAAGGAACACCATTGCTATTTTGGTCTTTGTAGGCTGACAGCCTTCAGAGTCTTCATTTCAGACTTTATATGAGCCATCTCATCTCCTGTGTGGCTGCCGAACAGGGTAGACCCTGAAAGGGAAGATTTCAAATCCTTTGTTGGGACACAGACTTAGAATCCGTGAGGCGGAGCCAAGAATGCTGTCTCAAGGAAATCCCATGACAGTATTCATGTGCCGCTAACAAAGTCAGATGTGGCGCTGATGACTAGGCTGCACACAATGAGGCCTTCACTTACAATCTCCAGGAAGTCTTCCCTTCTGTCCCATGGAAGATCATCTGCAAATTGTTAGATAGGGTCCCAGAGCGCTCAATTATATCTACCGGGGAGGGCAGTAGCACCTGCTGCTTTCATGGTAGTTACTGCCATGATACAAACCTTGATACCCACAGAGTTCAATATTTTCCTCTCCTTATCAGGAGGAACTGAAGAAGCAGGGGTGGTAGCATGATGCTTATTGGCTGCTAGAGTGACCATCGAGTAAAGAGGTGGATCCGATCCGAGGAAAACAGGATCTTGCTCATGAGGACTACATTTTTTCTGTAACTTTGAAGGAGATGTTTTGGTTGAGCCTGGGGTCAGAGCGAGTTCCATTGCTGGCTCCAAAAAACCTGGCCAGGCAGTGGTCCCTGGCACCACCGCCTGCTCTTAAAAAAC
This sequence comes from Lissotriton helveticus, assembly GCF_964261635.1. Classification (NCBI taxonomy): domain Eukaryota; kingdom Metazoa; phylum Chordata; class Amphibia; order Caudata; family Salamandridae; genus Lissotriton; species Lissotriton helveticus. The sequence goes on from NC_136063.1 coordinate 426,634,719, forward strand.
TATTATTTACATTGTCAAAGGGGAAGGGGCCCCTCTGGGACACCTTTCCCTTTGATAATGGGTTACCATCAGTTTTTAACTTGTGGTAAAGTATTAATGTTGTGCGACCGGAATTCAGTCACAACACAGTAACACATTCCATACAGATCCCATATTTTGAAGGGGTTCCCTAAAGACGCCCCTTTTAAATATCGAATTGCAAATGCAATTTGACAACAAGTTACCGAATTTCATTTTGTACGTTTGAAAAAGCATTTTAGAAGAATCCTTTGTACATCTGGACCCTTATTCCTATGACACTAACTTTTAATAGCAGATTCCTTGCCTTGTGAATAGATAACAAGGTGGTACCTCTCCAGGTCGTGGTGCAGTGGAATGGCTCTGACACGGAAATCCTGCAGGAAAGATCGGGCCCTCCCGCCAAACCTCGTTGTCTAGGCAGCAGTACATTGTTAACATGTGGCGAGATGCCCACATAGCAACCTAAAGTTGTCCAAGATTGGCACACTGCGAAGGGGTAGTAATATCATTTACTCTGGTGGAATGAGTGAACAAGTCTTCTGTGGGCTGCATTTTGGCCAGCCCATAGCAGAACTTAAATCATAACAATGCATTAAGGGGATGATCCTCTTTTGCATTGCTTTCTCCTTTTTGTTTCAGAGAAACTGACAAAAAGTTGGTCACCCCATTTATGGTCTCTGGTGCAATCTATGTAGAAGCTGAAGTCCCTCTTGGGGTCGAGACGAAGGATTAGTTCCTCCTCCTTTGAGAAATGAGGCAGTGATGGATTGCCATCTGTGATAGGGCGTCACTACTTTTGGCAGGAAGGATGTGTAGGAGGCTGACTCAGTATGTAGGGTCCACCTATGGTGAGGCACTGTGCACTGTGTCCAGGTAACCCTTAGTGATAGTGTATAGGTCCCTGAAAACCAGAACTCGCAAGGGGTAGCTGTGAAGAGAAGCTTAGGCCGATTCACGAGGGGTGTAAAACAAGTGCATTTACCACTAAAGTATGGCAGCAAGCTTTTCACACAAGAAAGAACTACACCAGGCGAGTATAAAGATACTCACCCATGCGCTCAGGCAAGTTAAAACAAAAAGGATGCTTTAAACAATGCATGTGAGAAGTACATGAATGTCAGACATGGTTAAAATTCATGCTCTCATTTACACCAGCTAATCAAGCAGAGAACGAAGAAAAACCCACCAAGTGCAGTTATCCAGATGAAACATAAATACACATACGCCACAAAGATCAGTTGGCCAACAGTGATGAATTCTCCCAAAGAAAACGGTAGGAGAGGGACTCAAAAAGAAAAAAAAATGGATAAGAGTTTCCTTTACACAAAAAAGTTAGTTAAAAGTGAATTACATTTTTTAAATTATGATTGAGAAACAATATCATTTTTCTATTTTACAGTTAAAAAACGGCCTTGGTCCTGAAGAGACCTCAAATTGAGGAGGTCGAAAAGCTGCGACTTTAATCCTTAGTAAGGGAGTTGAACAAATAAAATCTAGTCTTAAATTTGAGGCAACCAGGGTCTGGGACTTTTGCAGACATTCATTTAGTCTTCTTTCAGAAAGTATACTGAAATAATGACTCTTGCTTGTAAAAGTTCAAGACTGGTTTGCTCTGATTTCATTTCAATATATATTAAGTTGATAGGTTTGTATCAAGTGGATTGTTTTAAAACAGTTAGTGTTTCAGGCAATGCACATGAAGACGTTAATGTCATGTTTTAATTGTTTGTCTTAAATGTAGGATTTGTCATTATGATTTGATCAAGGCCCAAGTGGGTACAAAAAGCTTTGGTATATGTGATCTAATTTGTCTGACATAGCAATTGAATAAAAGCCTTGGTAAACAAACAGGGGCTCAGGCACTCACAATCCTGAAGCCAAAATGAAAAAAAAAAGAGTGTTGAATAATTCCAGCCTAGGCAAAACATAATTTGTACATTCAATGCCAGGGTAATTAATCCTAACTCCAACAAATTGATGTATAGGGGCGTCTCTGCCAGGGAGCAGCATCCTCTGAATGCCACCTCTCCCAACCAACCTCGCCAACACAGAAATAATGCATCCATCACAACCATTAGTTCCAGGCAGGGTAAGGAATCTGGTGCCGGTCCAACTGTGGTCGAGCAGCCACCACTGCATAGTTTTTGCAGTTTCCTCCAGGTTCCCTTGGTGCTGAGCAGACAGACTTCAGGTGCCACCTTAGAACCCTCATGCACCACTTGGCATGGTGCACAAGCAGGATGCAGGAGGTTAAGTGTACCAGAAGTTTCAGAGCTGCTCTCATTGAGACCCAGGTCAATGATTGTAGCATCGGGATAATAGCCTGAATGTCCTTGACTTGTTAAGGAAGAGAGAAAGCTCGAAAAAGGTCCATATCTAGGAAGGCTCCAATGAAAGGGAACCATTGTAAAGAACTCTGGAGTGACTTCGGCACATTGATGGAACAACCCAATGATATCAACAGCTCGCTTTAGACAGTTTGAGGAGAGCCCGCCTACAGTAGCCAGTCGTCAAGATATAGGAAGACTGGTATTTCCAACTTCTGCAAATGCACTGCGACCACCACCATCACTTTTGTGAACACCCAAGGCACACTAGTAAGGCCAAAAGGAAGCACCGAGAACTGAAATTGCTCATGGCCTACCTGAAACCGCAGGTACCGTCTGTGGAATTGCAGAATCAGATGTAAAAGAGATGTCCTGCAAATCCAATGCTGCCATCTATTTTCCTGTCCAGTCTCTTGGATAAAGGACAACGGATATAGGCCAGAGTGAGCATTTTTAATGTGTCCTTCCGAAAGAAGGATTTAAAGGGTGCAGTTCTAGGTTTGGGCCTCTGTCCTTTGACACCAAAACATAATGGTAGTAGCAGCCAGTCTCAGTCTCTGATGCCGGCACCCTCTCTTTTGCTCCCATTGCCAAGAAAGCCTGAACTCCCCAGGGTATCAGGGAGGAGTTGTGGTGTGGGTGGTATATCTGGGGTATGTGACAGAAAGGGTAGGGAATAACAAAGCTCCTAGACCTGGAGCACCCATTGGTCAGACATGTCCAACATGCAGGGGGGACACAGGGAGACAATACAAGTGCGAGCGGACGCGTACTCTTGATGAATATGTGACTACAGAGTCCGTCCTCCCCTGGTACCCCTATGAAATCTGCTGAAAAAACAAGTCATTTACACCCATACAAGGAAATGGTCCTATAAATATGGTCTGTATGGTTACGTGCATGGTTTTTTACCATTTTATTGCACCGAAAATAAGCAATTGCAAAAAGCAGGGTAAAACAAGGTCCTGAGGAAAGCATACGGCCCTTCACAGGCTATTTAAATGCTGAAACATGTCGACCTATTGGATGCCTGGGAACATTAATTCCTAAAAGCATCACACTGATCTATTTTAACCTAGCCCTAGATCCAAGAATAATACATTTTTTTCAAAGAATTTAAAGGGTATTTTAACACACTCACTCAACCCTGCCTTCACTCACTGCTACCACTCAAAGAGCTCAACTTACAAACGTGTTGAGCCCACCTATTCATGTTACGTGTCAGGGTGAGGTTCCAATGTTGAAGTGTGCCACAGGTGGTACCTGTGGGTGAGGAACAGACAGACAGACAGACAGACAGACACACACACACACACACACACAGAAATTCACAGTTCTTTACTGCAACAGACTGCTCCGAGACGCGTTTCGGTGGACGGACCACCTTGATCACACAGGTCAGCACCACTAAAGTGAGTGTATTTAAAACGTTGCCATTGGAACTATGCCGTTGAAATTGACATAGAAGAAATGTACATATTCAGTTAAGGCAAGCATGTTAACTTCACAATGCTCGTCAACCACTTATATTAAAATAAGATTGTCATTTAAAATTAAAATGAATTAAACAAACTATGCAATGGAAATGGTTATCACAATCAGGGCTGTGCATTGCATGAAAAGTTTCAAATAATCTACTGATCACAAGATAATCATTGATTGTCACAAGGCTTCTGAGATGCTCAGTGTATTTAGTAAATACAAATGTAACAACTAAATACACGGTTTTCAGAATATAATGATGTGCAAGGTCACACTATCAGATTAGTACCTTATGATGCTGATAACAGAAAATTAAGCATGTGTGCCTACACATCTGGCCCAAGTGGGCATAGGATCTCAAACCCAGTGAAATTACATAGATGGCATACTGAGCTCCACCTCAAGAATACCTTGTGCTCAGTACATTTGCAACAAGTGTTGCACCCAATTACTACAGAGAGCAATGTTCTAGAACCACACCCAATGTTATAGCCCATGGCAATCAACAAAATTGTGAAAAAGAAATCAAAACTCATGCACTGGAAAGGCCGCCAAGAAGTGGGTATGGCTAAGCATGGTTACAAGTTTGAATTTAACTCTTCATCAGTATTAAGCCCATATGGGATTTTGCTATTGAGCATGATATATCTATATTCTAGCTTTCTCAGTTGTTGCTCTCTATTGCATCCTCTAGGATTTTTGGGAATGGTGTCAACCACATTATTCACCAGATCTTTCGCTGACCTTTGGTGGTGCTCGTGTATATGTATGGCTACTGGGTAGCTCTTGTCATTGTTGGCTATGGCCCTTAGATTTTTCAGAATTCTGACATGGACCATGTGTATGGTACTGCCTACATATTGTTTGGGGCAGGTACATTCCAGTATGTACACTGCAAAATCTGTCTTGCCGTTGCACTTTCCCTTGATGGTTACTGGTGAATTTCTCAATGGCAACTGAATGTTTTTCACATTTTTACCATGTTTGCAGGCTTTACACCTGAAGCATCTTTGAAAACCTTTGTTGTATGTTAGCCACTCTAACCCAATACTTTTTTTGGGTGTACTTTGTACCAATTTGTTTCTCGTCGATTTGGCCCTTCTGAATGAGATAAGAGGTACACAGGGTATGTCTTACCCTATTACAGGATTGCTCTTAATCAGCCGCCAGTGTCTTTATAGGATATTCTGCAGTCTGGAATAATATGTCAAATAACCTGTGATCAGATGTATCTGACCGGAGTCCGTATCTTTACGCTTTCTCTTAGGTGTCTCAAAGAGCAGATCTTCTCGTTTCCAGCCTGGTCTCTCGCTGTGTCCAGTATTTCACTTGCATAACCACGCTTAGAAAGGCGGTTGGACATATCTATCTGGACCTCCCTCAATGAATCCTCACTGCTGCAATTACGCTTCATGCGCAGGTTTTCTAGATATGGAATGCTGTATTTAAGTTTGGTAGGGTGAAAACTGCTGGTTTGCAGAATAGAATTGCCAGCAGTTTGTTATCTATATGTTTTAGCGTGCAGTCTGTTCTTTTCTACATACACTACTAAATCTAAAAAATTGACCTTACTCTTGCTGATATATGTAAATGAAAGATTCAGATTATTCACATTGAGTTGCTGGGCAAATACTTTAGCTGACTCGGTGAAAACTTCCATAGTATAAAGAGATCGTCTATAAATCTCGTCCACAGAACGATGTTCTCTGCCCACTCCTTTGCAAAGTCAACTGCCAGTACATGCTCCTCCCACCAGTCCATATGCGGATTCGCATAGCTGGGGGCGAAGCATGTACCCATGGCAGTGCTCTGCAGTTTATATGTCTGCTTTTGGAACATAAAGACATTGTTTTTGAGACACCACTCAGCCATAATAATCAACATATGTGTGGGTGGATGGATGTAAGTGAATGTGCCTTGTTCCTAGGTAATGTGATAGTGCCATTATACCGTCAGTATGTCTTATGCTTGTATACAGAGCCATGACGTCCATAGTCATAAGAACATCATGAATTCTGTCCATGATGAACAATGGTAGGGCTCTGAAATGCTCTTGGAGAAAAACTAAATAAACCTAGAAGTATTTTCAAATAACACACCAATTGCAGAAATAATAGGTTGCCATGAAGGCACCGTGGCGGTCCTATGTATAATTTAGGAGTTACAGGATGTTCAACTTTTAAGCATCTCAGTTCATCTTGTGATAACAGACCTCTACCTCTCCATTTGCATAGTTCTGCATGGAACTTGTCCTTGATTTAATCAATGGTAGACGGACTTACTTTACAGTAGCAGACACTGTCCTGAAGTTGCCTGTGTGCTTCGTTATTGTACTTCTCCTAAAGCCACAGTACGAGATTACCTCCTTTGTCTGACCATCTCACAACAATATCCTTTCTGTCTTTCACTTTCTTCATGGTCAGAGCATACTGCTGACCAATGCTTGAGTTGGCATGTAGGAACTGCTTACTCTAATCCACTGCCAGTTTCTTCAGGTCTGAGATGACTGTTTGAGAATAGATCCAACGTGTCCCTCTGCATGATCAGAAGGAATACTGATTTGGGCTTGAAGGGTGTCTGTGCTCCCATAGATGTCAAGTCCCATGGCTGCTGCCAAGTCTTTCAAGGATCTGCCCACTGATATTTTGCTGCGTTTCATATTGCAGTTCATCTAATGCATGTAGCACCTGCATGTCACCTACTGCTAGATTCCCTGCAATTTCTTCATCTTGATTCACCGTGTGTGGCCTGCTGGATTTGCCTTTGAAGAACTTGAGGCGTTTACATTTTCTCACGAACTTGGAAAAAAAATGGACCCTTGTCTGTACATGATGAAAATTGGTTGGTGAGCAGAATGACAGTCCCAGCGACAGTCTTTTTCATCACTCAATTTTAAGTTGGAGAGATTCACAACTGTATTCGGCGTGTCACGCTCTATCATGGTTTGTTGCATGTCTGTTTTGGCTTGTTTCTTTGATCCTCCACCTGTTTTTTCTGCTCCTCTTCCCCTCCCTCAGACCGCTTTGTCTTTTCTTTGGGGCTGGGGTCTGAGGTTGTTGGTCCGGTCTAAGCGTAAAAAACGCAGCTCTTCCACTACTGAAGGAATTGCTTTCCCTGCTACCCCTTGGCTGTGCCTTCATCAGGGTCTGTTTCACCTTCTGAGCTCAGTTTCGAGCTTGTTTCTTTATTTTGAGGTTGTGGAGACGGGGATGCCTTCTCTGAAAACTGCTGGTGTCATGTTGTCGAATCTTTTTGAAAATGTATGGATTCTACCCATTTGGTAGTCCAATTTGTCACGTTGGAATTTAGTTGGTTTTCTGTCCTTAATTGATTGCTCATATTTTTGCAGTCGGATTTTCATTTCACTTTCAAAGCGCTGAACTTCCTCTTTGTGTGTTTATTTATTTCTGCTTGCTGTGTCTCAATGTTTATCATAATCGTTTCTCCATCACTGACAGCATTTTTAATCAGGATGTTCAGCATCCGTTGTAAGGATTCAGCACTGGGTACTGCCCATTCCTTGAGCATGATTGGGTCTAGGTATTCGTATGTCAGTGCCACAAAGTATGCGCAATCCCCGCGGGATTCTGACAACATATAAATATCTCTGGAGTGACCTGTAATCCCACCACTTGGAAATTTCATTATATATATATATAAATATAAAAGACCAGAGGACACAGCAGGGGATGTTCAGGCACCGATTTATTCACAAAGTGCAGGGCATGATGCATTTCGGCGAGTGTGCCTTCCTCAGATGCCTGTTGCACTGAGCCTCGCTCTGTCCCTCCTTTAAATACTACACGGCACTCCCATGGGCGGGAGTCAAGCTGGCTTCGCTACTGATTGTTAGCAGCTGCAGTCCCGATGGCCCAGACTCCAGTTACCATGATGCATCACTCCAGTGAATATCAAATAGCGGCGCCGTATATGCTGATGTCAGCGCTAAAATGCCTTTGTTGAAAGGAGGGAAAGGTTTAATGACAACTCAGCGAGTCCCAAAATCAAAGTGTTCCTGGTTGCCTTGAGTCCCCAAACGCCTCAGCCGCAGTTCTGGGTCCAAAGTAGGGCCGTGACAGTTACCGCACGTCTCCATATGACGGACTGCTAATAGCAGCAGCCACATTCCCGGATCCTTTCGTGTGGCGGGCCTGCAATATTCCAATACCTTGAATACTTCGCCACCTTGCCAATTTTGTTGCAGGCCACTTGATGAGACGGGTCCTCTCACACGCGCAGTTGGTCAGCATGTGAAAATATGCCCAAACGATCAACTCCAAATGGAAAGACCAGAGGACACAGCAGGGGATGTTCAGGCAGCAATGTATTCACAAAGTGCAGGGCATGATGTATTTCGGCGAGTGTGCCTTCCTCAGATGCCTGTTGCACGGAGCCTCGCTCTGTCCCTCCTTTAAATACTACACGGCACTCCCATGTCCCATACACACTATATATATATATATATATATATATATATATATATATATATATATATATTTTCATTTTCACACCAACTCAGACAGTTTACTGTATGAAATTGTGAAGCAAGCACAGATTTGTCTGGGTGCATTGCACTCACTTGTCTCGGATACAGGCGAGCCAGACACGGTCACAAATAATTGGGTCTTCCCTCTCCTTGTGTTCATTGTATAGTATTTGTATTTGTTAAGCGCAACATTCATCTGAAAGGATATCACAGGCCTGGGAAAGCTAGGACCTAAAATGAGGATGGTATAACACTGGGGGCATCTGAGAAAAAGGGAACCTAGGCGATAGACTGCGAAATGTCAACAATTATAGTAAAATAGGGAAGCAGAGGCAATACACTCACCATATACTGCTCCCTCGTCGATAAACCTTCCTGAATTGCGTCTTGAGCTGCAAAGGGTGAATTAAAGCGGCTTTGCAGCTGCTGTGGGAGGGGGGCCTGGTGTTTGGGTAGCATGTTGCCCATGGGGCCCCAACCTCTACAGAGTACTGATAAACATGTTGCTGCTGAGGCACGTTTTGGTTTTGCCTCTGTTAATATCCCTTGCCGAAGCCTTGAAATGTGCGAAATTGCTGGGAGTAATGCCAAACAGGTGGAGATAGGGCGAGACAGTGAGCAGTCAATTTACTCTCTTTAAAACATTCTAAGGCTCCAAACAGCCCGCAGCCGTCAAAGGGCATATCCATCAACGACTGTGGGACGTCATTGGAAAAGCCCATTGACAAAATCCAGGTGTGGCACTGAAGCACCACACTGGTCCCAATTGCCCTTCCCCAACTGCCAGTGTGTCTAGGCCCAAACAAATGGAGTACTTTGTTGCATTCTGGTCGTCAGTGAAGAGGTTATGTAGGGTTGGACGGATGTCCTCGCGAACAACTGGCAAGATACCAGCCACTAATTCCCACAGTGCCTGCGAGTACCTCACCAGGAGACAACTAGTGTTGACAGATAGTAAGGCAGGCAAAGAAGAATACATGCTTGGCGAAAGTCTTCATACATTTTGACTCCCTGTCCAGAGGAGTTGTAGCAAAGGCATTAGGTTGGAGGAGACTTGTGGACGCTTGCACAACCAAGTTTTACGGGGTGGGAAACTGAAGGAGAAAATCTGGGTCCCCTGAAGCACGTCTATTCTGCCTTGCTACCTGCCTAATAACTGGGGCAGCAAGATCCTAGTTTATCCAAGTGCCAATGAGCACTTAAAAAGTGCCTCACTGAAAGACAGAAGTTCTAGGTTTGGTTCTCCAGTATTAGACGTCAATCAACACATTAGTCTTCATCTCTGTAGTTGGCAGGAGGTCCAAAGCATCTGCTACTCTCATGATCACTGTCGCAAAGGAGAGGACTCCTCTGCTGATATACTTTGGTTAGGGGAGAATAGGCCAACTTCTATAGAGGTGTCCTGTCCACTGGCATCCTGCAGATCTCATAAGATGGAGCCATGGTGCAGCGTGGTGTCTTTGAAAGTCGTTATTTGTCACAGAGTTGGCAATGGCTTGGAAAATTTGGGGTGCACCAATACCAATTGTGGGGTTGGGTGTAATATTTAGCTTGATGCCCGCATGCTCTCTTGCCAGACTTAGAGTGGTGGGATGGGGTATAGCCCTGCTTGGCTTTCTTTCAATTACGGACAGTTTTTGTTTTGGACTTAACAAAAGACTTTAGAAAATGGACCTTTTGTGGAACAGCCTTGTGACTGGCCTTGAGACATTGGAACTGGACTTGTGTTTCATCATGACCTCTGTTTAATTTGAGCAATGTAGAGTTTCGACTCTCATTCCCGGATCGCTTTAAAGTGCACTTATTGCACGACCTAGAGTTGTGACCGGAGCATAAGCACATGCCGTCTGGGTCCATAACAGACACCCGTCTCCTGCTGTCTTGACACAACAGTTTGAATCCTGTTATTTTTGGACTGGACATTTTGCATAGCTTATTGTACTAGTAAGAATTGTGAAGTCATCAGAAGACTGGCAAAGCAAGGAGTAAAGCTTAGATCCAAAACAAAAGATGTGTGGGGGCAGGTGGGACAATGAAGACAGCACGCGTGGTAGCACTTGCATGCGGCTCTATTCCATACCTTCCGGGCCATACAGAGTCACAGCGGGAACCACAAAGCCAGTGTGTGGTAGCATTGCTGGAAAATTTCTCCAGATCCAGACAGGTGCCTTAGAGTATCCTAAAAGTGAGGAATGTGCTGTTTTTAGTATTCGTCAAAAGATAATTTTATAATGTGGGATATGCTGAAACTGGCAGAGCAAAAATGTTCTTGAAATGTTGGGGGGGTGGAATGAACTTTCAAAACTTGCTTGGTACTGGTAATGTGTAATTCATATATTGTGAGGTCAGGAAAATGTGGAAACGGGCAATGATGCTTTACATTCAGACAACTGAAAGCTTTTTGGCAAGTTGTGCTTTGAAATAGAAGTGCCCAAAATGTGTAGAAAATGGTGCCTTACACATAGGAGGATGTGTTTTGAAATCTGCATTCCAATGTGTATATACCAGGGCAATATACAGGATGGCATCTCAGTAACTCAATGGATTAACACCATCTGAGGCCTCATTCTGTAAAATCAAAAAGTTGTACATAATGCACAAACAGCATCGTTCAAGCACCTTGACTAACAGACTTGGCACTGTGATCGCTCTCCAGGCAAAGGAACTAGATCTCTGGCAAAGTGAACAGCCTCCTGGCGCAAAAAGAAGCACTATTTGAATATTATGAATACGACGAAAGGCTGGTATATTGAACAGAACTTTTGTTTTTTAAGCCGTGCTACAGATAAGTGGGTCAAATCAAGCCTCATAATAGTAGCACACAAATATGTAAGCAGCACCGTAATATACTTGGATGGACTCTGAAATGATTGATCCACACTCACATATGTATTGAACATGCCTTGTCATATGTTGGGAGCAGCCTGGTAACTATTAGAACGATTTCTAATGGGACTTTATTTATGTTTTAATCTGTTTTTAGTGGTGCACAGACACGAATTACCTATTTGTAGAAAAACTGCTCCTGGGTAATACGACCATTTTTGAAGTATAGGCTTTTTGCATTAGTTTAGGGCAGCCTGTAAGGCGCTGCTTAACATGGATTACTTACCAGGTCGGCCAGCTGATCTAACACAGTTACAAACACCATAGATGCCTCTTTTAGTTTGAAGGGAAGAGGATTAGAAGCAGTGGTGCAAACACACATTCTATACATACATGAAGTAGAATCAATGCTCTGGCCACAGAGGCTACCACCTCAGAAACAATGATCATCTTAAAATAATGCAGCAGTAGAAACTGATTACAAAACAGATCTAGATGAGACCTCGCAGTGGGTATTCTTTCTTCCACAGCAACATGATGAATGTGGTAAAAGAGTTCTGGCTGCTGTGTTCCAGCACATAATTCAGCACATTTATTCTTGGGAGTTTTAAGCTATCATAGGGCAATTAAGAGAGCAACAGAAACCAAGCTTCAAGACCTGTGGATAATTAAAAGTGGGAAAAATTCAAATCTTTGCAAAATTGATTTATATTATTTGTTCTCATGACCTACAGAGAACCGCAGATGTCAGCAGGCTAATGACATACTGAGCCATCTTGTCAGTTTAACTAGGAGACTTAGCCATCAATCCTAGGGGAATCAAATCTAGATGCATTTGAATAGCTCAAACATTCAGGGGATTTAAAGAAACCTTCAGAATCTGAGGTTCATTGCCCATATAAGTGGGTGGGAGATAGGCTGTCTTATGTCAATTGCCCCTCCAGCCCACAACCCAGACTCTTTTTTATTATGTATTTTAACACAAATGTCTTAAATAATCTGACCCTGAATCACATTCTGTGAGGAAAGTATCCTTCTTAAAGGAATCCTTCTAATTGATGGGACACAAAGAATTTCTTCCAAATATTCAAAGAATCCTTCTTGTTGATGTTAATTGGTCTTCCCCAGGCCTACTAGTCACAACCTGGATAGTTTTAAATTATCACAACACTATTGAGGTGCAGAAAAAACCTGAACTCATCTAAGCAAATTATCTTACGCAGGCTTTCTGGTGATGTATTTTGCAGGACAGGAACACACAGCCATAGTTTCAAAGGATGGAACCGAGCCGTTGGCATCAAAGGCTGTTGTTCGGTTGCCTCCTTGCATCATTCCTCATGAATTGTGATATTTACAGCATATTTAAATATTCAATTCCACACAGATTAGACTTGAAGAAAGAGATTGTACATGCACATCACTTAATTAATTATCTTTCATCCAAATAGCCAGAACCCAAAGAATGTCGGACTTTTTAAAATACAATCAAAGGTGTCACTCTTGTCTACAGGGTTAAAATCACACCACTACTGACTGAGTCACCAAATTAGTCACTATGAAAATCAGCTGATTCTTCAGGATCTTTTAATTCTTATCCAATAAATCAGAAATAGGCGTTTATGCATGGATCTTGAGTCATATAGCAAGATCATTTCTGGATGCGGAAAACCCGGTTGAGTACAATGAGTAGGTGTCAATATAGATTTACACAAAGCTACCCTTTTATAAGGTGAAAATTAGTGGTGTATAAAGGACTTTCATGATTCCCGTATGGGTTTCATGATACTGCTTGAAGAATGAACCAATCCGGATCACATAATCTGAATCATTTTAAGTGCAGTAATTGATCATCAAAACTGGATGAATAATTTTCTCACCTTGAATTAAAAATAACTCACAGAAACAAGATAGACACGTCAAGTGCAAAGCACTCATGGATGCTATCTAGGATCTATTAAGGAGCAAACAGTAACAATATGGTGGTGCACTAGAACAAGGGTTGGCTACCATACAACCCCAAACATAACCCCCAGAGTTAGGGGTTAATCAATGAAATCCAAGAATGTAATACGTCAAATGTCCAACTTTCAGGAGTTGTGAAGTTCAAGCAGTTTTATTCCTGATCAACCATGTGGTTCATACAGCGATGATGAAAGACAAAAAGTAAACAAAGTATTAAAGAAACACGGACAGAAAGCTCAGAAAAATATTAGATTCTTCCCAAAGGGCATCAAGGGTGAGGAAAATACAGTAAATACATGGTATATATGATGTAACATTTTCATCACATTCCTACAATTTAATGGCGTGCTGTAATCTGCCTTTATGTATAGCAATTCCATTTTAGCAGCAGGGGCAAGGAATAGACGTGTCAGAATAACAGTATAGGTACTGAACCTAAAACAGAGAATCAGGTTACACTATCCAAACTCCTAGAAGGCATAATCCGTTTGTAGGCATTACAAATCAGATTAACATCTGAGGCAGGGATTAAACATGTCACAATAACAGTAGAGGTACAACATTTTGTACAAAAATCACAGGTTGCAATAATCTAATTTCCGAGAAATTATTGCAGTTCATTGCCCTCGTTCTACTGATTTCAATTTGATTATCCAAGTAGCCTCAGAGTGTCTAAGTTTAATTTTACGATTACCATCAATGGCATCACTTCTGGTGTGATTTTTTATTATTATTTATTAAGTTATATAGCGCGAACAAGATCCCGAAGGATATCACAGCGCTTTACAATAAATAAAATTAGAGCACCATTTCTGTAGCTGAGAGATTCTGTGGATTTGGGATCTGCGCCAAGGCGTCCTTCAGTTTGCCTCTTAAACCTCGATAAAAAACTGCAGCTCTCTTATGTTCAGGCATTCTGTTTTGGCTACAGCTTTTCTCCTGTCGAAGATCCGTAGAAACTCTTTCTTGAAATCCTCAAGATCATATAATATTGAGTTGTCTTTTGTTACCAAGGGTATGGACCAAGAGCCAGCTTCACCGCTGAGATAAGACAAGATGAATGAAACACGGGACTGTGCGTCAGGAAAAATGGCCAGGCGGCACATAAATTGGAGCAAACATTGCAACAGAAACATCTAAGTATTTTGAGGGTCGCCACAGAAACGCTCAGGAGGTGCTAGCGGGATTACTGGAGAGTGAGAGTGTATTGCCGAAAAAGGGTCATTTTTCACTGCGAATTTGAGGTGTGACCACGTTGCGTTTCCTGTCGCAGGCACTAGGCCGACCCACACAAGCGAGGTACCACTTTTCTCATAAGACTTTAGGGAACGTGGGGTGGATGGAAATTTGTGGATCCACGCAGATTCAAGAACTTTCCACCACAGAGATGTGCGGAAAATGATGTGTTTTTTGGGATAATTTTTTAGGTTTGCAAGGGATTCTGGGTAACAGAAACTGGTGGGAGGCAGTCAAGTCACCCCATCCTGGATTCCCCTGGGTGTCTAGTTTTAAAAAATGTATGGGTTTGCTAGGTTTCCCTAGGTGCCGGCAGAGCTAGAGTTCAAAAACTACAGCTAGGCCCTTTGCCAAAAAAGGGTCATTTTTCACTGAGAAATGGAGTTGTGACCATGTTGCGTTTTGCGCCGTTTCCTGTCGCGGGCACTAGGCCGACCCACACAAGTGAGGTACCATTTTTCTCATAAGACGTTGGGGAACGCTGGGTGGGTGGAAATTTGTGGATCCACGCAGATTCCAGTACTTACCACAGAGATGTGGGGAAAATTATGTGTTTTTTTGGGATAATTTTTTAGGTTTGCAAGGGATTCTGGGTAACAAACGTTTGGGAGGAAGTCAAGTCACCCCATAGGTTTGCTTGGTTTCCCTATGTGCCGGCAGAGCTAGTGTTAATAAACTACAGCTAGACACTTCGCACAAAAAGGGTACATTTTCATTGTGAAAATGTGGTGTGTTGACGTTGGGTTTTGAGCCATTTTATGTCGTGGGCACTATGCCTACCAATACAAGTGAGGTACAATTTTTATCGGGAGACTTGGGGTAATTCAGATTTGCAAAGCAACTGTTATTACCTATTGATTTTTGATGCATTTCTGCCTTCCAAATGAAATACACTGTGTAAAAAAGAAGTCATTTTGAAAAATGACCGATAATTCTCATGCTAGTATGAGTATTCCCAATTTTGAAAATGTGCAAATATGTACTGTTTCTAAACTCTATCATTTGTTCCCATATCAGAAATACATAGGTGTCTTTCATACCGATTTTTCCATGTATACATTTTCCCACAATAATTGCTATATTTATTTATTTTATTTTGAAAGTTTATAGAGCACCCGGTACATAACAAGCCATTGCAAATTTCTGCTCAGTTTTTGACTCTGGGTTCGTCTGGTTCTTGGTGAACCTACAAGTCCTATATATCCCCACAACCAGGAAGGTCCAGCGGATGTAGCCGTATATTGCTTTCAAAGAGCGGTCATAATTACAAGAAGTTACAGATGAAAACATTGACACAAAAGGCTGTTTTTTTCAACTAATTTTCAGGTTTTTCCTATATTTAACTGTTAGTTTCTATAAAGAAAGCTTGATGGATCTACACAAATTAACCCTTGCTGAATTCAGAATTGTGTCTACTTTTCCAAAATGTATATCTTTCCAGGATTCATTATTGCTTTCACACCTATTTCTACCATTAACTGGAAGGAGGTTAAAAGCACAAAAAATAGGCTATGTCCCAAAAAAATTCCAAAACTGTGTAAAAAATGTTGGTTTTCTGACAAAAATCTGTTATTCTCTAAAAGCTGGGAAAATGGTGATTTCAGCCCCACAAACCCTTTTTTGATAACATTTGCAGGGAAACAATAGGGCATTTCATGTATTTTTGTTTAAACGCTAGAAAGTGTTCAGCCATCTGTTGGCTGAGTGGCCTAATCTTACTTACATCGTAAATTTGCTGGCATTGGCAAATAATAACAAGCCACATATTTTGCACCACAGTCAATATGCACAGACATTGAGAATCTACCAGTATCCATGTAGTTTAAAAAACCTTGCTTTATCAAGTGCTCATCTACAGACACTACAACGTCTACATTTGTGAAAGCCTCTATTGTAGTCAGTGAGCCAAACCTTTGGTGAGGGTATGTGCGGATAGCTTGGGCTAATCATTTTAGCCAGCTTTAAGCCTCTGCTGAAAGTAGTACTAGGCATTTATGATAGATACGAATGCAGAGTCTTATCAGAAATCAGGACATGGCAGTGTTTAAGAATACTATAAAGCTTGCCAGAGTCAGGGTGAAATAGTAATAAATCATTTTGTCTGATGTATCCTTCTGTTTAGGTCTTAGCGTAGACATGTGTAAGACGGCAAGACCTCGTTTGCCTTTTTCACCACAACCTTGTCATAGTTCCTATTCATAAACAGTGTTTTTTTTTTTTTTTAAACCTTTATTATCACGGCACATAAATACAAGCATGGGCCTACAACCATCCCTGGCCGGCCGCTAGGCAATCCGTAAGGTCAGCAGAGCAATATAAAAAGAAACAGCAGGCCATAAGCCAGGGTCAGGTAAGTATCCAGGATACGACTCGTATTTAAGCGCACAGCGAGAGAAGCAGGCATTAAGAAGGTTAATTTTACAATAAAGAAAGTAAAACAGAAGAAATATCAGAAGAAGTGCCAGATGGTCACACATGATCCCACAATAGCAACATACAACAGAAAACCGTGCGAACACACTGAAGGACACGGGGGCAAGGCATACGAGTCAGGATAAATGGAAACAACACATACATGTCATGTCGAATCAGCACCCCAGCTCTTAAAAACAAAACAGATTGTGGGAAACATGAAGACGACGACACCTAGAAAAAGAAAAGGCAAAGGGCCATAGAGACAAAGAAAGAACAAATAAACAACCCTCTACCCCCTACCCTGCACCCCTGCAGAAGGCTACGGCCTACCCCCCCCAGCAGCGTGCCTATCGCCCTAAAGAAGAGACCCGAAATATAGAAGAAAGAGGAAGAAAAAGAAAGGAAAAGTTATGGAGAAGGGCCATCGAGCAGACCACCCGGCCTCCCCCTCACCTGTCGCGCACAACATACATCAGAAGCAAAGTCAGAATAGCCACAGTAAGCAAGAATCATAAATTCAATCGGTAACATCCCCGTGGAGTGTCCTTCCAAAACACCGTCGGCCAACAATGTGTTCCATCATATCCTAAACGATATCATCCTTGGCCTTCTCTATCAATGGTACCCACAGACGGCCATTCATCAATCGGCAAACAGTACAGTGTGGTGGGTCCAACCGAACCGGGCGGTCCGGGAAGCGCCAATACTCCATGGGACTGAGGCCCCCAAATCTCAGCCAAGTACTCATGGCGGAACTCCGTCTGTGGCGATACTGACACCGGAAACATCCCCCAGGCAGAACACAGTCTCAGCAGCCAGGAGGAGAAAGTCACACAATCCGACAATAGCTGAGACGCCGCCGGGGTAACCCAAACCATGGATCGATGTTGTTTCTTCCGCCGCCGTACGAATAAGGGCCCCGACGAGTCACTCCCAAACACAACAGAGCAATCGAAGGCGGATTCACGGACCAGGTCTATCGGCGTCTCCACAAACGTAGGCGCAGCTGGAACGTTCATCACTGACGCAAAGGCGGGCACATCGGCGCTTCCTTGCGATTCATCCCTACCCATGTGGAGCGGTGGGACAACAATGGCAGCCATCCTCCTACCCAGATCCAGGGCGTCCCGGATCAGGGTCACATGCAGAGTTGTTAACGCAGCCAAAACATCTCTGGACGTGGGCTCTCTCTCGTGTCTCCAGACCCCAGGACTCTCTCGCATAGCGGCTTCTCCGCCCGGGTGAGGTGTGCGTACGAGGGCGCTCTCCGCCATCTTAGCTGTTCCGGCCTTGTCCTTCTCCACCTCACCTCGGGACCGGGTCTCACATCAGGGAGGAACAGGATTCACAGCGGGAATCTCACAAGCCAAGGCAGGTTTCTCAGCGGAGAGTCACCGAAAGGCTAAAAACTCCGCCACACCCTGGGGGCCGCACGCTGACTCCGGGCAAAATCGGTAATGGGCCCGGATACAACACCGGAATGGGGGGCTAAGAATCATGCACCTCCCTCGACCCAGCCGCATCACACTCCCCGCAAGGTTCTCCGCCAGTTGGGCTGGGTCGGCACTGTCGCCATCGGCAATCAGGCTTCAGTTCCCTCCGGTCGAGTCCTCACCATCACCAGAGGCCGCTGTTGTTGCATTCGCGGCCGGCCACTCTCCGCACTCGAGACCCCGGTCCCAGCTCCGCGAAGGCCTCAAAACAGTCGGGGACAATCCAACGGGTCTACAGCAAGCAGAAGCCTCAGGAGCAAGCGGTAAGTAAGATTGATCCTTCGCCTACATGTAGATGCCGTTGCAGCTCAGGATAAGTGCCAGGATGTATGTGCGGGGTGAGGAGGCTCACGGAGCCGAGCGGTTACGCAGCCATCTCGATCGCCATCTTGGCTCCTCCCCCATAAAACAGTGTTCAATATCCAACAAGGCTTTTTCGAATTCAGCGTCTTCACTACAATTTCTGCGACCCCTTAACATTTCACCACAAGGGATTGCATTGGTTTGAGTTTTGGGTTGGGAGCTGGTGGCATGTAGGAGTGAATTACAAGGAGTATTTTTCCTATGCATTTTGCTGCAAATGTTGGTACACCGGCAATACAGTTCTATATCCAGTAACACCATTAGCTCCTGGCTATGTTTAAAAGTAAAAGACAGATTGCAATCATCCATGTTCAGGTAAGTAAAAAAGTAAAAAAGAAATTAAGGAGCTCCAAGTCTCCTGTCCAGATCATAAAACAATCGTCTGTTTACCTCCCCAGTAATGTATGCAGTCAATCCATCGAGTTCCTTTGGGACCCCAGACCACTCTGCCTCAAACCATCCCTTAAAGAGATTAGCAAAAGACAGAGTGAATCTGGAACCCATTGCGGATCAGTGTAACTACTTGTACCATTAAACAAAAAACATTATTCTTAAGAATAAATCTCGTCATGTACAAAAGCATCTTAGTATGCTCCAGATATTCAATAGCTCGAGTATTGAGAAAGCGTCTTAAAGCTTTTATACCCATCTCATGCGAGATATTAGTATATAAGGAGACCACATCAATGGTCACCATGGTCATCCCGGGTTCCCAAGTAACGTCATTTAGGTTAAGAATTAGTTTAGTGTCCTGAATATAGGAAGGTAGGTTTGTTACAAAGGTATTTAGGAAAACTTCCACATATTGCGATAATCTTTCTGTAGACCCCCTATCTGGACCACTATCGGTCTCCCGTTGGTGAATTGTAGATTCTTGTGGACCTTAGGTGGGCATATAAACATGGACAACGTGGGCGATCAATAAGTAATTAAAAGTACTCATTGTCACTGATTAACCCCAAGCCTCCCAGACCTCGAGTTTCTCATTAGTCTTTCTGGTAATATCAGGAATAGGGTTTGCATACAATTTCTGTAAAGGATGACAACTCCAAGTTGGGAGAACACCTATCTTTCAATCATTTTTATTCATCAGGACGATGTTCCCACCCTGGTCTGCCATTTGTACACTCAGATCTTTATTGTCTTGTAATAGTTTAAAAGGATGTCGTTTACCCTTAGTCATGTTGTCCTGAAAAGGCATTTTTTGTCCAGCGTAAGTTATCAGTCCATTTGTCCAATTCAAAATTGACAGTTTTATAAAAATGAGTCAATGCTAATACCAGATGGCAACTGGGGAGTCCACCTACGATTAGACTTGAGTCCGCCCTCCACACTTCAGTCCGTGATAACCACTAAGCCTGTTAATAACAGGCTCATCGTGAACGTACTTGAATATACTCTTAATGATACTAGCTTTGGACTGATTGGTTACGTTAAGTATTTTTAAAGTTACACTGAGTGGAATGGAGGAGATCCTCCTTGCAGACTTTGAATTGATTTGTATTTAGTTTATATCTTATTTTCAACAGGATACTGTTTGGATACTGGCATCGACATAGGCTTCTATAGCCTTATATTAGAACACTTTGTTTTGCGCCTTCTCAGGCTAATAAATACTTTTATCTGTTATTTCTTTCCTTTTAGTTGTCCTAGATATTTTCTCGGAGTGCACGGGGGAGTGGCAGGCACATCTATATAGGTTCACTGCATGCTTGTTTGTTCAAGCAGATACCGCTGAAGCGCATAAACAATGCTTCGCAGCTTGAATTCAGAGCTCCAAAAGTGGGCGAACTCAAAATTGTAGCCAACATAAACCTTGTCGCACACATCAGATACAATACCTGCAGCCTTAATCAGGAGCTCTAGCCATTTCATCACCCTTCTCTGGACCACAATAGTCAATGCTTCTCTCAGACTGCCTGAAAATGGGGCAAGTCACACCCCTTCTCAAGAAACCTGGAGCTGATGCAGAAGATTTGAACAATTTTCACCCTGTGACCAACCTCCCTTTCCAGGCCGAAAAACTAAAAAGTTGTGTTTTACCACAACTAAACCAACACATCATGGACTACACCTTTCTAGGCTATTACCAGTCAAGATTCCGAGCTGGCTGTAGCATGGATACAGCCATCTTCAACATCATAGATGATTACCTCGCAATTTTAGACAAAGGATTAATCCTGCCTGATTATACTTCTCAATCTCTCCTAAGCCCTTGACAAGGTCAACCACAACATTCTACCACTCATCCTAAAATTCAAAAGGGTCAGAGTGGTACAGTCCTCGAAATAGCTCTCCCCATCTCAACGATCGCATTCAACCAATCAAATTAAAGGACTCCCTATCAAATCATACCTATGGTAACCAAGGAGTTACTCGAGGTTCTAAATCTAGTCCCAACTCTTCAATTTCTACATGGAACCCTTAACTTCGATATCCCCCCCCCCCGCCCCCGCCCAATAGATCATACTATCTTTATGCAGATGATATCACTACCTCAAAATCACCTCCACCTAAAACTAAACCCATGGCAGAATAACTTCCTGCTCAACTCTCCCCCTCCCCCCTCCCACCTCCAAAAGGAAACTGGCTGCTCCACCTGAACACCCTAGACTGCAATCTGAAAATCACAATCAGTACTACATCTCTCAGAATCTCCCTTGACAAACACCTAAACATGACAGTCCACATTAACTCTACCCCCAAAGAAGCACTATACCAACACAGGCCACTTAGGAGAAGTAAGGCTTTCATTCCCATGCCAGTTTTCCAAAATGTGGTTCAAATGCTTGTAATCTCCTGACTAAAATATGAAAATGTGGTACTTACTTCTACACCCAAATCAACTACACCCATTAAGGACTATGCTCAATGCGGCTGCTAGACTAATAACCAGAACAAGTCGCTACAATCGCATCACACCATCTCGGACTGCACTCAAGTGGCTACCTGTCGAAGCATGTAGCATGCTAAAGTTAGCATGTATCACACAAAGTGCTACACCACAGAACCCCAAAATATCAGGCCCAGAAACTCATTGTGTCTGCTGGCAGCCACTCACTTTAAAGTTCAAAGACTCTACTCTTAGAACAGCCAAGATTATTATTTTTTATTTTGTTTTAAAGGAGAGCACCTACTCTCACTTCACTGGTAGTGCACCCACAATATGAAACTCTTCCTTCCAAAGTAAATACACAAAAAGCCCTCAACTCTGGGTTTCAAGAAGAGTGTGAAAACCCCACTTTTCGAAAGATACTTAATGCATTGAGCAATGTGATCAATTCAGTGGCGGTCTACTATAGCAATGCCAAATCTGCTACATTAGCTGTAAACTTACCAATGTTACATACTAGGATGTAACCAGCTGTTGGGCGCAATGGTAACCTAACATTTAAGCTGCTTGCATTGCAACCTACCTGTAAATCTCCAGTGTTTGTCTGTATCTTATACTATAGAGCGCTCTGATACCTTCGGATTAAGTGTGTGCTTTATAAAACTCTCAATAGATAAACTACCCTTACCTTAATGAACAATTTGAAAACACTTCATATTGAATCCTAATTAGCTTAGCAAGTTACTTGTCGGTTGAGTTGATGGTGGCAGTGTTCAGTTTACCCTCTTTACCAACTAGTCGTCCAAGCATAGGTAGATGCATATTAACTGGCGACGTAAGTGGGCTGCCACAACCAACAGAGATTTGATAAAGACACTCAGCACATTTTGATGCCAAATGGCAGCACAGTGAATTGCTGATTAAATGCACAGTGCTATCTTACTTGCGAATGAAGAAGCCTACAGCCTGTCCTGTACAAAGGAACATTTGCTAAGGCTTTTTTGAGTAACAGTGAAGCTAATTCTTCCACTAATGAGAGCAAATACTTTGGTATTTGTCTTTCTTGGGCAGTTGTGACAGGCTAAAATGTTTTGAAATACTTATCTGTTAAGGTACATCAGTCATCCCCCAATGCTTACTGGAGTTGGGAGGAAGTTTTATAGGTGGTATTGCATCTTTTCTGTGTGCCGCTGGATAGAAGCAGGTGTGGAATTCACTCAATTGTACGAGATGCCCAGTTGCCACTTTTGCTTGTTTTGCTCTGTAAAGGCCTGGTTGATTTGAAATAGATGCCTCTGTAGCTATCCTTCTTCCCTTGGATCGATAGTAAAAATAAAAAACTACATTGCCCAGAAATTTTGTCTAGACATGGCCAACCTACTTTCCATATCTTGTAAATTGTGAGGGACTTCGAAGTAAAAAGTACTTAAGGCTAGGACAGTTTGTTTCAAAACCGTATATTTAGGTTTTTTCAGGTGTAGCAGCAAATATCTGAAACTCTTTACCTTCTGGCCTTTGCACTCATCCTAGACTAGCCATCTGGGAAAACAAACAAAAAGCAAACCCTCAGAATGTTATCTTATATGCAAATTCCATAATGACTGGATATCTTGTACTCACTGGCCAATCTGTTCTTACCCCCTATATCTTGCAAGTTTGTTCCTTTCACTATATTACATTAGTCAAATCCACAAAAGAAGACATTGATATATGTTCCCAAAAACTGTGGTCACAAACTCTGCTGCAGATACCAGGTTATGAGACTCACATGATGTCAGCCAAAAGAAACTGTAGAAGAAGAGACTCCAGTTGTCTATAAATAAATGCCAGGGTAGAATAATAAAAGCAGTTTAAACTGATTACGTTTAGCAGGCCAAACAGAAAAACAAAGCCAAGGCATTCCAAAACTACACAAGGGAACAAAATCTGTTCTCCACCTATAATGCTTTTCGGCACCCACCTCAAATGACCAGGACTTACCACAGACAAAATTCTGAATCAGTGATTGATATGTTTATTGATCAAAGGGGTACACTCAAGTGTGAATCGGCATAACCCAAGTTGGTGGAGTGATCACATTACAACACTTCAGTAAACTACACACTTCCCCTTGCAAACAATCCACAAAGGCAAGGAAATCCCATTAACCGCAGGGAAATTAGAAATGAGGCAAGCATTTGATACCTCCACGAGGGATGCTTCACCCATTGTCTTTTGTTTCAGAGAGAAATATGATACTGGAATTCAGCTAACGTAGCCCACTTAAACCAATACTTCAATGGGAGGAGTTTCCTCCTAGCCTTACTCCACATAACCATACTACTTCTCCTAGCCCGTGAGGACATATTTGCCACTCTTCCATTCAGCAGTGGAGAGGAACAAATCTTTACCCAAGAATTTTAGATGCATGATTATCACTGAGATTTTAAAAAGTGGTATGTCTAAGATCTTTTGACCCAAAAAAAAAAAAGCATCTAGGAAAATCTATCATCAACCTGGGAGAATATTGAGAAGATTTTAGAATATCTCATTACCCATCTGGCTGTGCAAACAAAATATAGGAGAACAACACTCCTTTCTCAAATGTACGATGCGGTGAACAACTGGAATTCACTTCCAATGTACAATGTCCTACCATACAACGTTCCCAACACTTCTACCAAAAAAACCTTTGCCAAGAGAACCCTACCAACCACAGGTATTTCTGACATTTGCAGATCTAGGGAAATCCATGGTCTTCGTAATTCCATCACTTTTTCATACCTACAATGCCTCCTACTATGATATTATTGGCTTTAAAAATAAACTCTCACAATTCTCGCCCGAATGACAGCAGTATTTGGACTCATGGAGGGGGAGCTCTAAGTGAAAGCTAGAGGTCAGTTGCATTCAGGGTGTTGTGGTGTAAAAGGATCCCACTCAAGTTTCTATGCCAGAGTGCTCTGCAAATCTAACAATGTTAAAAACAATTAAATTAGTTTGAAGTTTTATTAATTTAGCACAGTTACTTAAAACCATTGCTATAAAAGACAGCATTAGCACATATCTAAAAAATCAGCGTTAACACATTTGTCATGTTTGAGATAAAAGGAAGAAAACAGACACAAAGCTGAGAAACAGCTCACAGAGCTTAGTGTCCGTTGTGCTTCTAAGAAAAACAGTCTTGTAATTGCCGATATAAATATTTTGCTACGCAAAACCAAAATAAAGATAATAAAAACGAAAAATGCTAAACCATGGAGGAGAAAAAGTTTGTAATTAGTTTTTGAGGGGGAAGACGTAGGAGAGCGGGGGCCGAAGAAGGTAACAGAAGATTGTCCAAGAGTCTCACAAATGTTCCTGACCTTGCAAGCACTGGAGTGTCAGACGCGAAACAAAAGGCCGAAGCCTCCCAGCATGTCCTAATGCCCCATCTTAAATACAAGGGTTTTAAGAGAGACTTTCTTGAGGCAGCTAGGGCCGGGCAACAACACAGGAGATGCAGCCATGACTCAGAGTGGTAATTGGACAGTCTGCAGGCCCCCCCTCCCTTGTTGGAGCTCATCTGCTAAAAAGCCATTGAACGCAAGCCAAGAAGTCGCATGAACATAATGTTCTTCCGTGCCACTGCATTTAAGTTTTCCTGGAAATAGGCTTGCGGTTTCCCGGGAAGATACGAAGAGTTCAGTGGGAGCAAAATGGAAGATGTTTTTTCGGAGTGCAGATCCATGCGGTGGGAAATTAATTTGACCTGTCTGTTGATGGCATTTTACCAGGCTGAGTATGGAATGGTATCTAAAAGAAGGGATGTGTTGTCCATCTCTAGCACTCTTTTGGCCTTTGCAATCTGAGTGTTCCAAGGGTTGTCAGGACTGGAAAAGGTTTCTTTTAGCTGGGATTTTAAAGTGTCACCGGCTTTTAATAACCTTATGAAATATTTCAGGGTATCGGCCTCGCAGTAAATTGATTGTCTTTGTAGGCCCAGCTCCAAACGTAGTTTTGCTCGCTCAATGAAACTTGGGAGGTGGAATTCTTTTTTATAGGTGGATATTTGGGCGAGATCAAGACTAGCAGAGCATGCCCCGGGAGAGGCCTGATGCCCATAGGTTAAAAGCGGTACAAAAGGGGGTGGTGATGGGCGGAGCATCTGAACCAATCAAACACTCACACCCAGTCAAAAGATCTGGGTTTAATCCATCACCGTTCTTAAGCCCACTATGCCACCCCAGTTCAGACATGGCTATATGCAAATCAGTCTGACCCTGTGCCTCATGGGAACAGTCCAGCCCGAACTGCCAAGCCATGTCTTCCATGGACCAGAAACAAGCTTCAGAGAACCGGTTTCTGGCATTACAGCCGTCTTCAGCCCGGCTTGCTTGAATCCAGTGGCAAAGTGAGCAAGGGACTCACGTCTGAGCATACCCTGCCACACTTATGGCAGCCGAAAGCGGTACAAAAGGAGGTGGTGATGGGCGGAGCATCTGAACATCAAACACTCACACCCAGTCAAAAGAATGGTGGTGGATTAAACCCAGATCAGTTGACTGGGGGTGAGTGTTTGATTTGCTCAAACGCTCCGTCCATCATCCCCTTTTGTATCGCTTTGTTCGCCCTAAGTGTGGCAAGGTATGCTCAGACGTGAGTCCCTTGTTCACTTGGCCACTGGATTCAAGATAGCCTGGCTGATGAGGATTATGAATCCGAAACCGGTCCCAGGATGCTTGTTTCCGGTCCATGGAAGACATGGCTTGGCAGTTCGGGCTGGACTGTTCCCATGAGGCACAGGGTCAGACTGATTTGCATATGGCCATGTCTGAAATGGGGTGGCTGAGTGGGCTAAAGAATGGTGGTGGATTAAACCCAGATCAGTTGACTGGGGGTGAGAGTTTGATTTGCTCAAACGCTCCGTCCATCATCCCCTTTTGTATCGCCCATAGGTTAAGGCAGGAAGAAGAGTAGCTTTGATCACCTTCAGAATGGCTTCTGCAGAGGGACTGCACAGGGACAGGTTCAACCGAGTCAGGGAGTATGTTATTGCTCCTGCTCTCTTTTGCAAGGCAGCTAGATGAGCTGCAGGACTTCCAGATAATTATATTTTACGGTTGTGTTGATCCTGGCAGGCCCAATGTTCCACATTAAGCTTTTCTTATTCTTACACCTGCCAAATATCAGTACCTTGGTCTTTGCCGGATTGATTTTCAAGGCATTAGCGATGTTGTATATATGCAGCGTACATAACGCTCGTTGGAGACCCGATTTGGCTTGGTCCATTATTATGTCATCCGCATATTGTAATATATGCAGAGACTTTTTAACAGGGCCGAGTTTTGGCGGGAGGAGATTGCGGTTCTCTAAAAATGTTCCAAGATCGGCTGTGTAATGGTTTAATAAGAGGGGCAAGAACGCAGCCTTGCTTTAGCCCGTCAGCGACACTAATTCTTGAAGAGACTGTCTTTGGGCCGGTTTTGATTTGCACCCATGTGTTGTTGTGCAGGGAGATGAGTGCTCCTAGGAGGCTCTGCGGGATCCCCCACTTATTCAATTTCCTCCACAAGGTATTCCGTGACACTTTGTCGAAAGCCGCGCTGTAGTCAAAGCAGCAGTAAAGTGGAAGATGTTTTTTTTGGGCTGCTTGTTGACTCAGGATGGCTAGAGTGGTGATATTGTCTATTGTGGAGGCCGATGCCCGAAAACCTGTTTGGTAGTATGGTATTATGTATTTGTCAGCAACCCATTTTTCAAGCACCCTAAAAAGACATCGTGCGTATGCCTTTGCCTCAAGATCTAACAGTGCGATGAGTCGGTAATTAGCCGGAAGCGTGGGATCTCCTTTCTTGAATATGGGGCACAGAATCGAGCCTAACCATGAGTCTGGTAGCTGGCATGTCCTGAACACGTTGTTGTATAGAGGAGTCAAGAGGACCGCCCACTCTTCCAGGGCACATTTAAATACCCTAGCCGGAAGACCGTTGGGCCCTGGAGCACCGTCGTTTTTCATATTTCGCAGATGCTCGGAGATCTCGGCTGCAGTGGTCAGCTCATGAGTTTCTGTTTGAGTGGATTCAACAAGATCTCCTAGTCCAATCACCACCGGGTCCGAGGTATCACTG
Source organism: Lissotriton helveticus (assembly GCF_964261635.1). Taxonomy (NCBI): domain Eukaryota; kingdom Metazoa; phylum Chordata; class Amphibia; order Caudata; family Salamandridae; genus Lissotriton; species Lissotriton helveticus. The sequence goes on from NC_136063.1 coordinate 426,662,252, forward strand.
CGATATAGTTGGGACACGTGCAGGGCCCAATCTTCTTCACAAACAGCGTTTCCTCTCATCTTATTCATGGAACGGAGTTTGTTCATGTAGGTCCAAAACTTGGACTGGCTATTGCCCTTAAGGAGGTTGAATATTTTTAGCCACTCAGTGTTCTTTTAGTCTCTTGGTTTCCCATAAGGATTTCTTGAAGGTCTTTTGCAGCGATGCCACGTTATTGGCAGTATGTACAGTTCCGATCAGTTTGTGCCGGCGCACAGCCCTCCTGAGGGTCTTTCTTTGGGAGGCTAGTGCTGGATCATGAATTAGCTTCAGACGTGGCCCAGATGATCTGGGCTGAACCTTGCGGCCTACCAAGAGATCCTGTAATTTAACGATGGCATTATCCCACAGGTGATGTAACTCTGTGGGGGCCTCTAGTCTGAAGTTAGGTATTTCGGCCTTAAGCCAAATTCCCACCTTGACAGAGCCTAGTGAATCCCATTTGATTCTTCTAGCCAAGGTGTGGAGTTCGGCCCGCGATGATTGCCCCACTTCTGTTGTTTCCGCGGCAACCGGCGTTTGCAGATGCATTGTTACCGTTAGGGGGTTGTGGTCACTCTCCATACGATCGAGAATTTCCATCCTGGCCAGGTTATTGCCCAAAAGCGGTGATAAGAAAATGTAATCAATAGTTGAGATGTTTCTAAACGTAGGCAAAAAATGAACACCCGGGTGCTATTCCAGTATAATTTGCTGAGCTGACCGGAGGTTGTATGTTGTTACGTTCATGTGGAAGGGGAAGGCCAAAGGATCGTGTGTGAAAAAGAGCATGTAATTCACATAGGACGTATGACTTGGCCGATATAGAGTTATAATATTGAGCCTCACATCTTTTCTTTATATCTGAATCGCTAGGTGGTGATTGAGAACCCCTCAATGCGGGACTGAACTATAGCTATTTAAAGGTTCCATGCAATTGAAATACATCTATGCCTCAACTCCGTACTCTAAACTCACAAAGGTGACCTTGCCCTGCATGGAGACTGATGGTTGGCAGAATAAATGAAACCGGAGAACACCCACCCGCCCCACCCCCCACCCCCTCTCGCTATGGCACGGCATGATAATGAAACAGCTATCCGAGCTGAAAGGATTCTGACAATGGGACCTTACCGGTGTCTTAAAGGTCGGAGATATCTGGGTCATGGGTCACCTTAAATCGTTCAAGGTTCTCTCAGAGTACTATGGGATACACCATTTACCGTTAAGGTTTCTGCAACTAAGACTCACACTAGATCACCATAAAGAAAAGTTAAGATTCCAGATCCAACCCCATAGAAACCATAGTTACTTTAGAAAGATTAGGGAAGCACTGATTAGCCCGAAATAAATCCTTCCCGACAAATGCTTCAGATGGATTTATTGCACTAAACCATGCTTGTAAGAGTGATATGGTGCCGCAGTAGAAGGAAGAATGACTTTTGGCTTGATTGGCTCCCTGGGAGCTTGCTGTATCAGAATGTCTGCACCTACTTAAGATATTTTTGCACAGATTCCATTATCCTCCAAATAGATTTTGGAAAGGGGCTTTTACTGAATCTGATGTAGGGCTCTGCATGCTGTAGGGTGAGTGTCAGGAGGAGTATGGGCATTTGTTCCATGTCACCTGGAAATGCCGGGCACCCTTCAATTTTTGGTAGAGAGTTAGCCCACCAACATCCAGGGTTCTGGGTCAGCCTGTGGGCCGGTCTCTGAAAAGGAGCATGCTGAGAATGATGGTAGAGTTGTATTGTTCACGATCTGTGCATTACTAGTGGTAATGGGTTGCCTCATAGTTAAAATGGATACAGCTAGGATGGGGGTCTCTTCATAGGCGGAGTGGGTGAGGGCAATATACTTCTGAGCAATTACTGAAGGAAGCCTACTGGGCGTGAAGCTCCCTCAAGAAACATTAGGATTTGAGGTCCTTAGGGGGAATTACTTCACACTAGATGCAAGCTAAACTGTATGCAAAGAAGAGTAGGTTTGCTTGTCTTGACTTGACTGCCACTCATTTTGTATGTGCATTGTGGTTACGATTTCTTGTAAGGATTTCTTATACATTAACTTGTACAAAAACTGTACTGTGTTAAAAACTTAAAGAATGCTTATTAAAAAAATGTTACCATTTCACAGTCACTGCAAGAATAGCTCCAGGAAAGCACAACAGTTTACCTCTTGCTCAACTACAAACCTTTAAACCGAAATATCACTTATACTTTCAGTTCTGGAATCATATGTAACAGAATATTTTTCGTTGTATAATGACCTAGATTTGAATTACAAACCAATTTAACACATTTTAGGACCTGGATGTTGGGGTAGAAGGTCAATAAATTCTGGGTTCAAAATGCAATAATAATTGTTCTATTTATGATAACTTGCACTATGCAACTCAACTCTCAAGTATAACCAGGTGCATAAGACTTATTTAGTCTAGTATGCTGCACAAATTCATAATCTAACTCTGGTTTACATTTTAAAGCATTGAAAAGGTGGAAGGGTAGAATAAAATGTTGCAAGCTAAAACATGATACCCCCAAGTTGGCCTTGCCAGGATTTGAACCTGGATCATCTGTATGGTTTAACAGAGGCTCCCACTGAGCACAAGACCAGCAGCGGGGGCAAACTCCGGACTACATTAAAGTAAACGAATAGCATAGCAAATCCTCATAGTATGTGTGTGCTCGAATGGTTACCCAATTCAAGCAAATTAATATTGAACTTTGTACATTTTAAAATCCTTTCATATAGGTTCTAATAGGCTAGTGTCTTTGGAACGGAAAGAACAAGATGCATCTGTAACGTTTACAGCTTAACTTATGAAGGTTTGCTACACAACCACAGAGCAACGTTATTTCTACCTTGAACGTTTAAATCTGGCACAGCTTTTGACCTTTTTGCTGGTAAATTCAACCTTGGGTCACCAGTTGTTAAGCCAATGACAGTGCCCGATGGAATTTCTGCTGGCGATCGTACAGCTATTAAGGAAGAAACAAACAAACAAAAAAAATACCGAAAACTTAGATATGCCTTAAAAGAAAAACATTTTGCAGCGACTAAAGTATTTAACATTTAGACACACCATGAAAAAGTTACTTATTTGTAAACTGAGTTCTCCACAACGGTTATTTTCCAAAGTCATAGTAGGCAATATATTTCCATGCATGTTCAGCAGTGCAGCAATCTTTTTTAAAGAACTTTTTTTTTTTTTTAATTAAATAGCTCATCGGTCCAATGAAACATACAATTGTACATATGACAGAAATAAAACACTGCAGTACACTGAATTTACAAGAAAAATAAATCAAGAAATGATAATCCTATATAAACTGCAAAAGAACCGAAAAACAATCTGTCCCTTTCAAAAACACTAGAAGCTGTCCTTTCCATTTATGTCCAGGAATGAGTCAATCAGGCAATTTGTTTAAGGAGGACTCGGTGAGAAAGACACATATTTAGACTAGGATCTTAGCACATTGGCACACAAATGGTCCTTTTGGATTTTCAGAAGGAATCAAAGGAGTACGAGAATCCCAAATGTTATCCAATACCTGAGGCACATATCCTGAAGCATTAAAGAAGAAAAAGGTACTTACCTTCGGTAACGCTTTTCTGGTAAAGACCATCTAACCGCAGATTTGAGGTCAGCACTGGAGGCGAGGATTATGCTTTCCTTCTTCGCTTTAATCCAACATTTAACACAGCAGCCATTAAAGCCATAAAAGTACCACTAGAGAAACAAGCATTTGCAATGCAATAGGTCTCGCATTAGGAAAGTTTGAGCTATTGGCATTGTAAATGACAATTTTTTAATTTATGTGTTGGTTTTGAGAATAGCGAAATTAATAGCTTTGTCATTTACAATTTTTATTTATTTATTTTTATTTTAAAAGTTTTATATAGCGCTAGCTTGACCCGTAGGTATCAGAGCGCTTTACATACATACAGTAAACAAGTAAACATTATGTAAAAAGGAACCACCCTATTAAAAGAAAATTAATATATACACTGTCTTCCAGTATGTCTTTCCTGTTGCTGAGATAATGCTATGCTGATACTCAGGTGATGCTGAGTTAAACTGACATGGTGCTGAGTGATGCGCTAATGCTGAAGTTGTGCTGAGGTAGTGCAACGCTGATGCTGTGATGGGGCTGCGCTGGTACTGAGTTGGTGCTTTGCTGGTGGTGCACTGATGCAGAGGTGGTGCTGTGCTGATACAGAGGTGGTGCTGTGGTGGTGAGTGATGTTGAGGAGATTCTGCGCTGGTGCTGAGTGATGCTGTGCTGGTGCTACGGTGCTACGGTGATGCAGAGGTGGCAGTGCTGCACTAATGCCAAGGTAGTGCTGTGCTGGTGCTCAGATCATGCAGAGTTAAATTGAAGTAGTGCTTAGGTGGTGGTGTGCTTGTGCGGAGGTGGTGCTCATGTGGTGCGGAGTGATACTGAGGTGTTGTTCAATGATGCTGAGGTGGTGCAGAGTGATGCTGAGGTGGTGGTGTTGAGTGATGCTAAGGAGATGCTGGTGCTGAGTGATGCTGTGCTGGTGCCGCACTAATGTTGAGGTTGTGTTGGTGCTGAGGTGGTGTTGTGCTAGTGCTGAGGTAGTGCTGCGCTGGTGCTAAGATGGTGCTGCGCTGGGGCTGAATAATGTTGAGGTGGTGTTGTGCTGATGGTTGTAGTAGTGCTCAGCTGCTGCTGAGTGATGTTTAGGTGGTGCTGCTGAAGTGGTCCTGAGTGACCGTGACTGGTGTTGAAGTGGTGCTGCGCAGATGCAGAAACGGTGCTGAGGTATTGCTGCACTGATGCATTGGTGTTGCGGTGGTGCTCAGGTGGTGCTGAGTGATACTGAGGTGGTACTGTGCTGGGGTGGTGCTGCGCTGGGCCTGAGTGATGCTGAAGTGATGCTGTTGTTGTGGTCGTGCCCAGGTGCTGGTGAGTGAAGCTCAGGTGGTGTTGCTGCAGTGGTGATGAGTGACGCTAACTGGTGCTGAAGTGATGCTGTGCAGATGCTGGGGAGGTGCTGCGATAGGTGTTGTACTGATGCGAAGGTGGTGCTGTGCTGTGTTGATGCTGTGGTGTTAAAATGGTGCCGTGATCAGTGATGCTGAGGTGGTGCGGAGTCAAGCTGAGATGGTGGTGCTGGTCTGGTCTATGACATTTATTTTCTGAAATTCCGTCTGCTTACAGTGTCTTAAACCCTCTGCAGAGGATAAAGTGCCACACGTTGGCAGTCAAAACAATTACATAAACATACATATAAACCAGTCAGGCAATATTTCTTCTAATGGAGGGTGCAAAAAAATGAAATTTCGTGCAGTTTACTCCCGTGATTTGTAGCCGGTTTTCTAGCAGCAAATCCTGGGAGCAAATATTTAAGATGTGATTTGCACCCTAAATTGTGAGTGGCAGTAGCGTAGCCAGCGTGTCATGGGCCTAGTGCAAGCAATGGGCCACCCTGGTTGCTGTTTCAATTATAAAATACAGCAATAATCAGGGCTCAACGGGCCCCTCGGGTCTCTAGGTACCGGTGCCACTGCACCTGCTGTACGAATGGAAGTCACGCCGCTGAGAGGGAAGAGGGGAGGGGTTTGGGAGTTTGCATCTGAAACAGAATTAGCATCACAGTTGTAACTAAAAACTTGGACCCGAGAAATGTACAGCTGAAACATAACAGTGCGGGAGTGCGAGGGAATGGAGATTGTGGGAAGGATACGTGGAAGCAAGAGAGCAGGGAGGGAAAAAAGGTGAAAAGAAATAGACTTAGGCATTGTGAAAAGAAGGAAGAAATGTGAACAAGCCTAAGCCAGCAGCACATGTAGTTATAGGTGCAGCAGTAATGAGAACCAATTAGCGCCCGCGCTGCCCTTGAGCACATTTGAAGGCACAAAAATGAGAAACTCGGAAGCCAAGCCATTGCCTCGTAACATTGTCCTCTTTCTATTGGTGATGACGGTTGGGTAACTGACGCAGGCACTGAAACTTCTACTATTGGAGGGGGGAGGAGGGTCGGGAGGTGCCACGTTAGCCTCATCTCTTCAGCAACCTTTTATGCACCCCTTGTCATTACATATACCTGCAGAGCCTGCCACATAACCCAGTTTCCCTTGCACACAGGCCCACTTTTATTGTTCCTCGACTTGCTGTTTACCCTGGAGCGTCTTAGACGCCCATTCTCTCTGCTCTGGTGTCTCAGGGAGAGGAGGGGGGTGGCGTTTAAAAGGAACGGAGGTATTGAGGCATATGCGGTGGAGGGAGGGGCGCATGCGAGATTTGCGTGTGGAATCGTGCCTGTGTGAGCTGTGAGGTGATGGGATGCTTCCTCTGCGAGGTGGGGGCATAGTGCATTAAAAGTGTACAAGCACGCAAAGAGAAAAAAAAAGACGCGAGTACAGTGAAGGTGCGTGTGGAATCGTGTCTGTGTGACCTGTGAGGCGATGGGATGCTTCCTCTGCGAGGTGGGGGCATAGTGCATTAAAAGTGAACACGCACGCGAAAAGAAAAAATAATGTTATCGACAGTACCTTGGTTTCAGCACCCCGAGCTCTTCCAGCCTCTGAGGGGCGCCGGCTTCAAAGGCCTCCGGCGCCCTCCTCTGACGTGTGCAAAGTGCGCCTCGCGAAGCCACTTGGGCGTTGTAGGCACAGGGGCTGCTGGCACAAATGAGCGCTGGCCGTTCCCCTCACTGCGTCGGCACCACAGGAAACAAGGGGGCAACAGAGATGCGTGAAGTTTCTTGTTCGGGTCTGACAGCAATTGGCAACAGCTGGGCCCTCAAAAAAGTTACATAAAATTAATACGGAATGAAAACAAGGGATAGAGATGAAATGGAAGGGCATATAACGGGGAAGTAATGAAGGAGGTATGTGTTTGATGTGGGGTTAGCAGCACAGGGTTGAGAGTAAAAACATATGGAGTTTCATGGAGTGCTTTACAAAAAAAAACGGAAGTCAGGCACTTTTGCCTGAGACGGGGGCGGGGCCTGCAATCCAGCAGGAAGTCCCGCCCGCCGCCACAGCCGCCGCCGCCGAGGAAGAAGTGGAGCGATGAGACACTGAACACGCCGAAAGAGCCCGGTAAGTGGTGGGGATGGGGGTCACGCGCGTGTGTATGTGTCTGGAGTGCGTGTGTGTGTGACTGTGGGGGAGGGGGGTGTGTGTGAGCGAGTGTCTGCCGTGTGCCTGCGTGTGCATGCACTCGCCTGTGTGTGCGCATGCAGAGGGGTGGGGGCTGCCTATATGTGAAGCGCTCTGATACCTGATTCGGTTCGGGGCTGGGAAATAAAAAAATAAAAAAATGCTGTTACTCTGCGCATGCGCGGGTGAGACGCGCGCTCCCGCGGTGAAATCCGCGAAGGAAACGCTCGTGTCAGATTGGTGTCCACTCTCCCAATAACGGGCCACATTAGGTCTGAAACAGACTCTCTCAATGCTCACGCATTGAGCGTACGTCTGCTCGACCTAAAAAACCACAAGAGTTCGATAGTCCTTCTCCAATGTCTATGACCAAGTCCCAAAGTCCTCTGTTACTGCCTACTTTCCCTCTTTCTTCGCTGATCAGCAGACAGTTAAGTGGTGCTTCATTTCCCCCTTATTTACTGTGTTTACTGGTTTTGTAGGAAGGCCATGCCCAATATGATGCTGCAGCGCATTTGATTACTTTCAGATTCCTATAGTCGCTGGACCGGTAGAGCCCTCCGTACGAGACTTGACCTCAATTTGCAAACGCGATGCAGTCATCCGCCCAATGAGAGTGCTGCGGGCGGCAGAGACGCTCTGGCCTGCAGCGCATCTCCCGTATCGGGTATTCATACGCACACTGTTGGGGCCTGGGATTGCTCGTGGCCCATCCCGGCTGCTCAGGAGAGCGCCCAGCAATCCGCTCGGGACTGTATTGGTGTGGTGCACATATTTGAAAACACTCAGAGCAGTCTTCTGATTTTAAGGCCTGGAAGGCCTATGTTAGGACAGTTGCCGGTAGGTAGCATAAAACGTATACAACTAAGGGTGTTTTGTGTTCCTTGGGCTTGCAGCCGTAAATGTGTGCCTTTTGGCACGCCCACAAGTGCCTTGGTTTCCCCCCAGCCCCATAATTTTGACATGCTTGCATGTCTGGTTAGTCCCACAGCATATTAATCCTTATGAGAAGGAAGACTCATTGGCCTAGCTCCAATGGAATGAGGATTTGTATGAGGCAGTAGACATTTCGATATATAGGCCGGTTAATGAACTTATGGCCCCCATGGAGCAAAGACTCTCAGACAGAATTGTGCAGGAATGCACAAAAATTGCCCATTCCACTGCTCCTACCACAGAGAAACCTCCTCAAGATGCTCTAGGTGAAGGGCCCCGCCCCGAAAAAAGAAGTGAGATGAGAGAGTCGATAAGGACACGTTTGAGCAACTTCAACAGGCCTTTTTAGTTGATACCACCCCCACTCCCATCCGTGAGTTCCAGGGGACCTCCTGATGCCGCTCAGTCCACAGCAACAGGATGGGGATTCCCCAGGGGATTCAGACGAGGAAGCAGGTTGCCCAGATCTTGGCAGACAGCCACAAACCCTATGTCATTGTCCATCCTAGATAAGCTGAGTGGGATCCAGCCGAGAAAGTGGCAAAATATGTTGTGGCGCAGCTTAGGAAGCAGTTAGAGAAGGACGCCCACAGTCGCCTCAGAGCAGAATGCCCTGTCCCACCTTAGCAGGGAAAGGGTCTCTCACCCACGACATAGATGCAAAAATGGGCACGATTTTGGGGAAGTTTGTGAAGGACTCTAAGGGCATTGATAGGTCTTGCCGTTTGTGCAAAGACAAATTTATGTGTGCCATCGGCCCTATTACCAAAATATTGGACATAGCAGAAGAAGCCAAGGCCTCGGGTTCAGTCATTGCCCCAAACGCCTCTCCAACTGGGCGCAGTACCCCATATGTTTCATGGGCATTTCAAACTGCCCTGTCAACGGAGTTTCTCCTATTCTTCCTCCTCCAGGAGACAAGGCTCTAGCTTTGGGCAATAACAGGCTAACCCACAATTCAACAACTTTTACCCGACACAGGGACAACGCCTCCATGGAGGCTATAAAGGACAAGCGAGCGGTGGTGGTGGTGGAAACGTTAAGTGTCCTTACATCTGCTGAAGGTGGAAGGGTGGCTGGCGTGGTTACTCCCAGCCTGGGCTTCTATTACATCGTACACATGGGTTTTAAAGACGGTGCGAAGGTTCCAAGTAGAATTTTATCGTTCCCACCTCCAATACAAGCATCCCTGCCCCATTTGCTTCTCCACCCACAATGCAGCGCTAATTGACAAAGTAGTGTCAGCACTCCTGTAGAACAAAGCCATCTGTCGATCAGTGGTACATCCCAAGGGAATCCTCAGCAACTTCTTTCTAGTCGAGAAGGCCGACGTGGGCAGCAGACCTGTAATCAACATCATGGTTTTCAACGAGTGGCTGGTATATTGCCACTTCAAAATGGAAGGCATTCAACTTCTCCGGGAAGTGCTGCTTCCATCCGACTGGATGGTGCGCCTGGACATGGAAGGTGCATACCTTGTGGTGCCACTCTTCCTACCTCATCGTCGGTTTCTGCAGTTCATATAGCGCGCTCAGACCTTCGAGTTGCTCATTCAACCCTTTGGCCTTTCATAAACCCCTTGGTGCTTCACAAAAGTGGTAGCGTTTCTACGAGCTCAGGGTATACGGATAATAATCTACCTGAAAGATATGCTAATTTAGCCCAATGTCCCAAGAAACTGAAGATACACCTCCAGACCGCGATAAATCTGTTGCAAGGGCTGGGGTCCGATATACACGAAAAGAAGTCATATTGACCCAGACGCAGAGAGGCCCTTTCTAGGGTTCTTCATAGATTCCACCTCTTCATCCCAGAGTCTCCCCTCCCATAAGATTGCAAAAATAAGACAAACTCCACCAACCTCTGGCTAGATCCCGCATGCATCATAGAAAAATTGCCCGTCTAGTGAGTTTCCTCTCCTCCTCGATTCAATCGATTTTTCCTGGCCCTTTACATAAATCGAGCCCTGCAGTGTCTAAAGGTGCATAATCTATGGAAGGGACTTAAGTACTTGCAGTTGGTTCCGTTGATGTACGAGGCCAAGGAGGAAATAGAATGGTGGTTGACCCACATGGAGGCCTGGAACAGGAGAGTAATCTTCGGTTTCACCCCGATCTGGTGATCGAATAAGATGCCAGCAGGTCCAGCTGGGGCGCCAGGTGTGGGAATTTCTACACAGGCGGAAGTTTGTCTATTCTAGAACAACACTTACACATAAATGGTCTGGAGCTCCTGGTAGGATCATTCGCTGTTCAGGGTTGTACAAAAAAAATCATTCAGTCCTCGGTCCGGTTAAAGATGAACAATGCCTCAGCAGTGAGCTATATGAATCACTTAGGAGTAAGATCACATGCACTGGAAGACATGGTAAAGGAATTTTGGAATTTCTGCCTGAAAATCATGTTTTGGTGACCTGTGGGACTCCAGGATTTGGAAGCTGGACCCTCTGGTTGGCCAGGGATTAAACAACAGGTGAAGCCCATTCTCGATAGACTTGTTTGCACCTTGCCTCGATCAACAGCTACAACACTTTTTTAGTTGGATGGCAGACCCTCTAGCCAAGGCAACAGATGCATTTCTCCACGACTGGAGTCAGAAGGGTTATACATTTCCCTCCTTCTTGCTGATCACCCGGGCATCAGCTCAAGTTCGCAGAGGGCGGACGTGGTCCTGATGGCACCCATATAGAGGTCTCAACTATGGTTTCCAGTTCTTCAGGAACTTTGAGCTTCTCCACTCAGACTCCATCGCTTTCCTCACATACTGATGAGTCTGACAGCGAGCTGCATCGGCTGGTGACCAGAGGGTCTTTGCATTTCATGGCTTAGCAGAATAACGTCAACAGTGGAAATTCCCAGGCCTTTCGAGCCACGTTGAGTTCCTCCTATCTAGAGCCTGGGCAGAGGGTACAATGAAAGGCTACAATTCCTTCTGGACAAGATGGGTGCGTTGTTGTCTGCGATGAGATGTGAATCCTGTGGGATCTGGTGTAGTCTAAATCCTTAATTTTCTGTCAAGCCTAGGAGAGGATGGATTGGCATATCTGTCAATTAACGCCACTCGATCAGCCATCTCAGCAGGACATGCCCCTATTGATGGGGCCACAGCTGGTGAGTGAGCATCCTTTTATTTGCAGACTGCTTAGAGGAATTAGTCTTTCTCTTCCCCCAGAACCACGTTAAGGGGTGCTTTGGGATGTTCATTTGCTCTTGAACCTTTTCTTGTCATGGCAACTGAATCAGTTTTTGTCCTGGAAAGAGATATCAGCTAAATTGGAAATGTTACTTTGTTTCATCTCGTGCAGAAGGGTCTCAGATGTGCGAGCCTTAAATATAATAGCCAGAGTGTTTTCCCCCGAAGGGGTAGTTTTCACATTAAGTAGATGCACCCACTCCCAATACACGCACAATTTCTTACACAGCTTTTGCAGATTCTCCCAAACTATGTGTGGTGAAATGCCTTAAAGCATGCGAGATGACTGAGGAAGTCTGCCAACTGGGCCTGAGACACTTCTTGCACAGAGAAAACCTGTACAGAGCTGTGTCCTCACCTACAATAGCCCGTTAGGTTAGATGGGTCAAGAATTGACAGAGGTTTTAGGAGAACCTTCGGCAAGAGGTGCAATGGCCTCTAAAGCTTATTGCTTGGGTGCACGCTAAGAGGATCTCATGCATGAAGCAGACTGATCTTCAGAATCTACTTTTAAGAGCTTCTACTTTAAGCCAGTCAGAGTTGTAGCCCAATTGGTTGTAAGTAAGTTTTGAAATCACATAATCCTCGCCTCCGGTCCAGACATAGAATGAAAATTTGTCTAGCTCAAGTGAAGGCAACTTTCATTTCTATAGAGAACACAGAGGCGAGGATTATCCCACCCAGCGATTAAGTCAGACAAGCCCGCATTGGAGTAAGTAGTCTGCTTTCATTTATCATTAGCATGGTTAAGGCTACGCCATTAAGTTTGCATTTGCTTTATCATCAAGTTCATTGCAGAAGTTTGCATGACTGATTGATGCTACTAGCTTAAGAATATGTTGAAATGGTCACTGACGCAATGATTCTTTGCAGGAAACAATGGGTCTAAAGAGGAAATAATGAAGGAACCTGTTGGTGTGATTCACGCAAAGAAAGAGGAAGAACAGGTAGCAACAGAAGACTATGTTGAGACCTGGTCACGGACATTGAGGAAGGACTATCAAACTCTTGTGAGCTTTTTTTTTATCCCCCCTAGTGTTTATGGCAAATCTTGTTTTATGGCTTTAATGGCTGACGTGTTGATAAATATTTGATTAAAGCTAAGAAGGGAAGTATGATCCTCGCCTCATTGTCCTTAACAGGATTGAGACTCCCCTTCACTTGAGCTGGGCAATTTTTAATTCCTCACCTTACAATATTCCCTAGGTGTCAGACTGGATCCGGAAAATCTTGAGCAGTACCTCTGCATCGGCAGGAGGCTCCGCGTCAGAAGTGTTGTGTATGGTTGCCTATAAAGACGCCACCCCGGCATGTTGACATCAATTACTTTCGTGACTATTTCCACACCAAAAGAGCAGAGCCATGTTAGACTGAGTATGACCAGTTTGCAGAATGTAACCATGTGTTAGAGAGAAGAGTCCATTTCGCAGAGAAGGGAGGATCAGCGAGGAATCTGTGGTTAAATAGAGTCTCTACCAGAAAAAGTGAAACCGGAGGCAAGTAACTTGTTCATGCTTATAGAGATTTCTATTCCATGTTGAAGAATCTGCCTTTAGATATCCTGGTGGGTCTGCGAATAGCTCTTACCAGTACGTCCTGGAGGTCCAAATGACTGTCCTGGCAGACCTGGCCTTTCAAACAGTAGTGCTTCGTGAACGTTGGAGGGACACCCATGTAGCAGCTTGGCAGACATCCAGGATAGGTATCTCTGGGTGCTAATAAGCTTGTTAGCCCATGTGTAGCAGACCTTGATCCATGTACAATCCATAGAGGGATGGTTCTTTCCTCAACAGCTTTGCCCTTTTTCCCTCCAGTGAAACCAATAAACAGCTCATCATCCACCTGATGCTCTCTGGGGTGATCGATGTTGAAAAAGAGCTCTCTTTGGTTCAAAATGGTGGAGTCTCTCCTCCTCTTTAGAAGCATGAGGTGGGGCAAAAAAAACTGGGCAGTGAGATGTACTGGCCAACATGAAAAGGAATAACCACCTTTGTAGAAAAGAGGCACATGTCCAAAGAACCAGTTTGTCTAGGTAAATGTTGCTGTAAAGAGAAATGACAGATCGATTTTTAAGCTCCCTGATGCTCCTTGCTGTCTTGATAGTTAGGAGTCGGAGCAAACAACTAAGCAGTGGCTCAAATGACACTAGCAGTACCAGGAGGGGTGTTTTGAGAAACCTCACTTTCTCTTCTAGACACAACCCATCCTTTTTCTCTATTTTAATCCTGGTGGAGGAACCTTATAATAATGTTTGGTTTGGTATCCTCAAACCAGTTTTAAATCACATCCTATTAACTGCACTTTATGTCGCATCACTAGTTCCAGTCACTTGGTGATATGCACTGCTCTATCACTTTGTATGTTACGTGTTGAGTTCTGTGTTCTTACGTTGTGTGTTTTTTGCGTATTTTATTATTTTTTTCCCTCCCTTATGCTCCGCCCTGAGTGTGGCTACACCAGGGCGTATTGTAAGCAGGCCCAATGATGAAGCATGTCACATACTCCGGTATGTGAGTGAGGGCAGTTTTTCAAAACAGATGATTTTTTCTGTTTTGTTATATGTGTTGTGTTGTGCTCTCCACCTCTTATAGTGTGTTTAGCTCAAATGAGAAGCCCATAAGGAACATTAGGACCAAATCAAAGTCCCATTGCGGCATGATGAAAGGGAAAGGAGGGAAAAAATGTTGCAAGCCATTAAGAAAAAGTGTCCACCAGGTGACTTAAACAATGCAGGCTGATCCGGCAGCCATAAAAAATCCAGAATGACTAAAAGTTAACCTTAAACAGTGTCCAGGACAGGTGTTGCAGTTTGCAATTTTAGCTCCCATAGGAAACTTTGTTTCCACCTACAGCACAAACTGCTGAACGGATTTACACCAAACTTGGCATGAAAGTAGAACTTTCCTCATAAAGGTCTTTCTGTTGGTTGGCCTGCAGTCAGTACCTGGAGTAAAACATTTTAAAAAAATGACAGAACCACAAGTAGCACCAAATGTCTTCTGTTTTAGTAAATGATAAAACGAAAGTATAATGTCCATGAAATGTTAATTGTTTGTATGTTTTCACGTGTATTGTAGTATTGTTCTTTTTAGATATGAAAACACTGTTTTTTGTACTTTGGTATTAATGAAAAAAAGTTTTCAACAAATTGTAAATTACACAAGGTGAAAGGAATTCTAGAATGTCAAATACATAAACTGCAAAAATAACTTAAAAAGTACAATAAAAGCGACTTCTGTTCAAAAGTTAGTGTGATTTATGGTGTCAGAGGTATCTTGTTTTGTTAAAATTGACCTTTGGTTCTAGCCTCTGTCTACCTTAAATGAACCATTCCCCGTAATTATTTAACCAGCCTCCCAACAGGGCACACCACGTCTAGTGGGCCACAGGAACACAGCGCTCTCCCTCCTCCGCCCGCCCCCCCCCCCAAGGGGCGAGCGCTCCTCCGGGCCTCAGACTTCAGTTCTTCACTCCCAGGCCAGAGCGGGCGCAACTCAGCAGGCTTTCTGGATGTCAGCGTGGGGGTAGGGGGAAGCAACAGCCTCAGGAGACAAGCGGTCTCCATCACCCTCCACTGGTACCCCTTCCCAAAGCTCACCTCCAGTATCCCCCCAATTTACAACATGCGAGAAGAGGGGAGTGGGGGGGGCAAGGTGCATTACAGAATATAGTCACCCTTAAGGTCCCCACCTTCAGTATCCCCCCAGTTTAGAACATGGGAGAAGAGGAGGAGACAAGGTGCACTACAGAATATAGTCACCCTTAAGGCCCAGACAGCCAGAGGGCCAGCCTCAAGGGGAGGGCAGACCCCACTTCGTGTGTCGGCCTCCTGACCTCGCGACTGCAGGCAGTGAAGGAGGGCAACGCAGGGTTCAGACAAGTTTTCTGCAATGGCAGGGCACTTAGGAAGGCAGTTTCGATATGTTAGGCAGCACGATGGCCATGATCAAGATCAATGCAGAATTATAGATGGGCCAGTTCAGAGCTCGGAAACTAGACGTCCAACTCCACCATCATCCTGGCCACGCTCCCCTTTTTGTAGGTCCTGTGCATCTCTCTGGGTATCCACGAGTGACTGAGTAAAACGGTTCAAGATCTGTTACCACAATTCCTTCGGTAGTCAGTCAGTGTGGTCATGTTCTTAGGTTTCCAAATCCATATGTTACCCTCTTAGGTTTAGGGATACTTATGGTGGCACTGTGAGCTAGCAGCACTATAGTCCAACATATCCTGAAGGGGTGCTTAGAATCAGTCTGACACCATCTCAATGTTGTCCAACAAACGAACAGTTCCTACTGAGAAAGTGGAAACCGTACGACAAGGGGCTACTATTACAGTTTTAGAGCTCTTCTCTGTTGTCTGAACATAGACAATTTCTTACATGACCAGGGAGAGCTGGAGAGGGGTGGAAAAGTTGGTGGTAAAACAACCTTTCAACCGTTCCAAATTCAGAGTAACAGTGACTACAAAATAACCACAGCCCATTATTTTCTGTGATTGGTGTGGGAGAATTATGCGTCACATTTCGGGCTTATGACCGGATCAGTTCAGAGTGGGTATTGAAACATGAATGCTAAGCTTTGGGATTTTTCCTTTTCTGCAGATTTCCCACTCTGCAAAGATTTGTTCTAGGACTTCTTGATTCAGTTCCAACTCATGGATATGCATATTTCTCTGTTCAGTTGGTCTGTCTCTACGTTCAGTCATCCTACTAGGTGGACAGCTGTGACTAATTTAGCTTTTTATTGCCCAATTGTATTTCTCATGTGCAAGTTTTGACAGGGTGTATTTGTTTAGCTGGCACAGTTATAATTGTCAGTCTGTGTTTAATGTGTCTGTTCCTATTACTTACATTTAGAAAGTTGTTAGCTCCAGAAAGATGGTCTTTAACACCTCCATGTTTGTGTGTGGAACTGCTTCTTTCATGTTCCCCTGTTCCATTATCTGTAGTTTTCTCACCGTACGCATGATGAATGCATGGTTACGGTCATAGAGGAAAGCAGGGTCCCCAAAAACCGATCCTATTTTTAGGTTCACCGTCGTCCACCATTTTAGCTCTTTGAATTTGTTTATTGTCAACCACTAGATCATCTCACTTAACCTTGTTTTGTGACCATTGACTCATTAGCCACTTCTGCACCGGTCAGGTGAATAATTGAAAGGCAGTAAGCCAGCATGCCCAACAGCCTCATCACTGTACTCACCATCAGATTGCAACTTCTGGTAAGGACCAATCTGTTCCTGCATAGGCAGAATCTTCTTTTCTGAGGGACTGCTAGATTCCAATGAGCGCAGAAGTTGAAGGATCGTGTTAATGCTCTTCTGGGATTGTAGAAAGTAATTCCTCTACACTACGGTTGTCTATGCATGAGTTGATAGGCTGTCCTTCAAGATTGCTGCAACTACTGAAAGATACTTTGTGAAAGCCTTGAGACAGACTTTATTCCCAAGAGCAGTATCCAGAATGGGGAACAATTCTCTCACCTCCCCCACCCCAACACAAAGCAGAGGTATTTGGATAGTGTTGGTTCATCGGTACACGAAAGTAGGAATCTTTCGAATCCATTGTTGCCAGGCAGTCTCTTTTTTCCAACGTGGGAATAAAACCCTATAGTATTGTCATTTTGAACGTCAGTATTTTGATGAACATATTTAGGAGCATAATTTATTTGGCATACATGGTCTTTGTCTGCCTTTTGGTCTATGCAGTGTCCATGTTTGAAAATATTTAAAATCCAATTGTCGGTTGTGATTTCTCTCCATTCTTTAAGTAAATTTTGGGTTTTATGTCAGGACCGGAGGAGAGGATTATGCTTTTCCTTCTTCGCTTTAATGCAACTCCAAAAACACAGCAGCCATTAAAACACCACTACATTTCCCATGAACACCAGGAAAACAAACACCAAAAAGTTGGAGTCTTTCCTTAATGTCCTTGACCAGGCTCCCATAACATCCTCTGTCTTCCTGTTCCTCCTTTTTCTTCGCTGCCCAGCAGCCAGTTAAGTGGGACCTTTTTTCGCTCTTATATTTGTTGACTGATTAAGAGAATTGCGAGGGCTCAGTGCAGGGGTAATCACTGTGTAATTGTGCGTGGATGCAGGTCTAGTTTTTCTTAGCAGATTCCCTGAATTGGTCACGGGACCGCTACTGCGCCCCTTACGCAACACGATTGCCCAACATGACAGCAGTGTTGTCCGCCGCCCGATAAGAGGGCACTGTGGGGCTGCCTTGACGTTCTGGCCCGCATCTCCTGTCTAGGCATTCCAATTAGCTATGATCGACCAGATACTGCTCGCGCCTCCCCGGGTGCCTGGTAATCGCCTAGCGGAGAACTCGGTCTGTACATTCTTTACACATAATTGTTGCAAGTGATGCCCCGCGGGGGTAGGTAGTGGTGTGGTGCACCGATGGATTGACCAGATGGCTCCTACGGAACAGAGATTGTCAGAGAAAACAGCCTTGGAGTGTGCAAAGATTGCATAATCTAGTTCTGGTTCTGTCCCAGCCGCTGCCGCGGGGAAGGTCCCTCAGGAGGATGCCGGAGAGGGCTCCCCACCCCCCAAGAAGAAGTGTGAGGAGGGGGTGGACAAGGACAAGTTTGAGCATCTTAAACAGCTTTCCTGGCCAAGACATCCCACCGGAAGCCAGGCAGGGCCTTCCCATGCCAGAGATGAAGCCTACCCGTCCAGATTCACCTCATCATCAGGAAGGGGACTCCCCAGAGTCGTCTGATGAGTAAGCGGGATCCTCTAGATCTTGGCAGCCAACGGGCCACCAAGAGCCACCCAAGAGGGCATTTCTGATATGTTGGACCCGGATGACATTGTCCATCCCAGGGCGGCTGAGTGGGCCCCAGCCAAAAAGGTAGCCAAGTAAGTGGCAGCCCGTCTCAGGAAGCCACTAGAGAATGAAGCCCGCAGCCGGCTGAGGGCAGAATGTCAGCGTCCCAGCTTAGAAGGGAGGGTTGCACTCACACCAGATATAGATGCGAAGATGACCACGTTCCTGGCAAAGTTAGTCAAGGACCCTAAGAAAGGAATTGACAGGTCCTGGCGGGCTTGCCAGAATAAGCTCCTGGATGATATTGGCCAATGACCAACATTTTGGACATGATCGAGGCGGCCAAGGTGTCCAGTTCGCTTACTGCCCCTGAAGTCCTCTCTGATTGGGCACAGAATGCCATCTGCTTTATGGGGAATGCGAACTGCGCCCGGGTTTTCCAGAGGGTGATTGTGGCAGGGACCGAAGGACCGGCTGCTTCTCCTCTCCCCACTTGCAAAGGGACAAGGCTCTGGGCGCGGGAAGCATCAGGCTAACCCACGCTTCAACAACATTTACCCAACAAGAGGACAACGCTTCCAAGGCAGCGGAGGATGCAAGGCGGCAACAACAACAATTCGACCGCTGAGTGTTATCCCCTCGGTGCAGCTAAGGGTGAGAGGGTGGGGGGTTGGCTTTGTTACTCCAGGCCTGGGCAGCCATTACAGTGGACGCATGGGTTTTGCAGAGGGTCCAGGTGTTCAAAATAGAGTTTTACGGTTCCCCCTGTCAATACGCCCGCCCCATTTCTTTTTCCGCCCCGACATGGCTATGCTCGATGACGACGTGTCAGATCTGCTTCAGAAGGGTGCTGTCTGTCGAACGGTGATACACCCCGAGGGATTTCTCAGCAGCCTCTGCTTGGTCGACAAGGCTGATGGGGGCCGGTGATCAACTTCAGGGATTTCAACGAGTCGCTCGTATACTCGCCACTGCAAGATGGAGGGTATCCATCTCCACTGGGACGTGCTGCTACCATTCGATTGGATGGTGTGCATGGACCTAAAGGATGCGCACCTGACGGTCACGATCTTTCCCCCTCACCGCCCCTTACTCCATTTTCTCTGGAGTGGTCAGGCCTACAAGTTTCTAACTCTGCCTTTCGGCCTCTTGGTGCTGCACCAAGGTCCTCAAACCAGCGGTGGAGTTCCTGCGGGCTCAGGGGATTTGGTTCATCTATTTGGACGATATGCTCATCCTAGCAGTGTCCCTCGAGGCGGAGGGCGCATCTTCAGTCAGCGGTAGACCTGTTGCAGGGACTAGGGTTTGTGATAAAAAAATCAAAAGTCTCATTACCCAGACGTAGAAAGTGGTCTTTCTAGGTTTCGTCATAGACGACAACTCTTCTTCCTTGAGTCTTTTCGCTCGGAAGTTCATGAAGATAAGTCACAAGATTTGCCAAACTTTGGTCAAACATACATACGCTGAGGCAGATCGCGTGCATAGTGGGCCTGCTCTCATCCTCGATACAGGCGATTTTTCCGGGCGCGTTGCACTATTGTGCCTTGCAGCACCTGAAAGCCCACCATTTAAGGAAGGGCCTCACATATTCGCAAGTGGTTCCACTGACGGACGAGGTAAGAGAGGAGTTGGAGTGGTGGCTCGCTCACATGGAGGCCTGGAACAGGAGAGCTATCTTCGGTTCTGATCCCAACTTGGTGATATAGAGTCGGACGCCAGCAGGTCAGGCTGGGGAGCCCTGTGTGGGGATGTTCCCACCTGCGGAAGTTGGACTCCTCAAGAGCAGCACTTACACATAAATTGCCTGGACGTCCTGGCAGGGTAATTTGCGGTCCAGTGCTGGACCAAGAACCGGATCCAGTCCTCTGTGCTCTTAAAGATGGACAATGTCTCAGCGGTGAGGTATATTAATTATCTGAGTTGTACCAGATCCCACGCCCTGGCAAACATGGCGAAGGAGTTCTGGAATTTCTACTTGGACAACCAGGTGTCCGTAACGGCAGAATATCTCCCTGGTTGGGACAATCAGGTGGTGGACTGGCACTCCCAGTACCTGCGGGACACCAGCGTTTGAAAGCTGGACCCTCAAGTTTTCCGACTGCTGTCGGACAGATGGGGTCTTTTTCCATCGACCTGTTTGCTTGCCGCCTCGATCACCAGTTGCCACTGTTCTTCAGCTGGAGACCGGACCCGCTGGCAGAGGACAGAGACTTTCCTTCAGGACTGGAGCCTAGAGAGGGGTTACACCTTTCCCCCATTCGAGGATAACCCGGGCGGCTGCCCTGATTCGCAGGCAAGGCAGAGGACGAGCGTGGTGTTGATAACGCCGCTTTGGAGGTTGCATGTGTGGTTTTGGTTCTACTGGAACTTTCTTGGGCTTCTCCAATCAGACTCCCTCACTTTCCCCGCACTCTGACGAATTCGGACACTGAGCCACACCACCTTGTGAAGGAAGGCTCTTTACACCTCATGGCGTGGCAGATTACAAGGAGAGGTGGAGATTCCCAGGCTTTTTGAGCCACTCCGAGTTGCTGCTTTCCAGAGCCTGGGCAGACAGCACGACAAAGCGTTATTGTTCCTCATGGACGAGATGGGTATATTGGTATTTGCGATGGGGAAGCGGATCCCATGGGATCAGATATAATTCAATAATTCATGTCCTCAATTTCCTTGCAAGTCTGGCGTACCAGTCCATAAATGCCATACGGTCAGCCATATCAACGGGGTATTCCCCAGTGGAGTGCAACCCGGTGGGCGAACATCCCTTTGTCTGCACGTTACTAAAGGGGATCAGTTTGTCTCTCCCTCAATACCGCGGTATACTACACTCTGGGATGTGAATTTGGCCTTGAACCTATTTTTGTCCGGGCAACCGAACCGGTTTCTGTCCTGGAAAGAGATGTCAGCAAAGCTGGCAATGCTACTATGCCGCATCTCATGCAGCAGGGTTTCAGACGTGCGTGCCTTGGATAGAACGGCTAGAGTTTTTCTCCTGACGGAGAAACCTTTGCGATAAGTAGGCGTACCAAGTTGAATACCACCACAATCTCTTATCCAGCCTTATCCAATTCCCCTAAGCTGTGTGGTGAAATTTCTAGGGATCTATGAGGAGATAACAGAGGAAGTCTGCCAGCCGGGCAAACGTCACCTCCTGATTGGACGCAGAAAGCCAATCAAGGCGGTCTCTTCACCAACAATAGCCTGCTGGGTTAGATGAGTAATGCAGGAGGTGGGTATCAACACAAAGGCCTTCAGGGTACATTCAGCAACGGGGGTTATGGCCTCAAACGCATTTACCTCGGTGCACGGCTGGAGGACCTCATGAGGGCAGCAGACTGGGCTTCAGACTCCACAGGAGCATAATCCTCGCCTCCGGTTCTGACATAGAATGAGAATTTGCCTAGCTCTAGTGAAGGAAAGTTTCAATTCTATCAAGCACACGGAAGCGAGGATTATCCCACCCAGCAACCAGGAGGGATGCAGACCCGTCCGTAAGGGAGTAAGTAATCTGTTGTCTTTGACTGGATGTTCCATGAAGTTGTTTGCAATTGATCCATTAGGTTAAGTTCGGTAGTTTTCTGAACGGATTGTGGTCACTACTGTATGACAAGAGGGTTTTTTCCAGTTACTGACGCATAATGTCTTTGCAGGAAATGATGGGTGGAACACGATGCACGATAGAAAAGTATGGTGTGATTTGCGCGAAGAAAGAGGAGGAACAGGAAGAGACAGAGGATGTTATGGGAGCCTGGTCAAGAACATTAAGAAAGAACTGCAAAGTTTTTGCTGTTTGTTTCCCTGGTGTTCATGGAAAATGTAGTTGTGTTTTAATAGCTGCTGTGTTTTTTTGGAGTTGCATTAACCCCTTCGACGCTGATGACGAGCTGGGCTCGTCATGAGGTAGCCTCCTGCTACGCTGATGAGGAGCCCAGCTCGTCACGTAACATGCGCTTTTAAATATCTCAGCGTGCGAGCGGAATTCCGCCGCACGCATGCGGTTAAAGAGAAGAAGGAAAAGCATAATCCTCGCCTCTGTGTCCTTAATAGAATTTAAACTTCCCTTCACTAGAGCTAGGCAAATTTTTATTCTGCCCCATGTTGGTGTCACATGTACTGGGTATGGACTGATACAGTTGCCTTGTTTTAGTATTTCCTCTGGTGGACTGATCTCTCCCTCTACCTTTAAAGGAGTGGTGTGTAGGTGAGTTTTATTGCTACTGAGAAATCACTTGGGATGTGTTTGGACCTATACTGAGTGCGTCTGAGTGATGAAGGGTCTATTGCCTCAGTTCCCTCTTCTGGAAATAAAAGCTCCTTTCCAAAAGTGTCCCCTTTGATTGCAAGGATTCCCTTGGCCCAAGCATGGTCTGATGGCTTTTTCATGTTTTCATATGCTTAGTTTACAGTATCCTTGAGCAGATATTGCCCATTAAATGGGTTAATGATTGATGTTTGCACCTCCGGTTTGAAGTCGGAGATTGAGTCATACATGCCTATGAAGTACCATGTCCATACACAGTTGCTTACTGGCTATATCCACAGAACCCAGGGATTATCCAACACGTGTTGGAGAAAGCTTTACTCTCTGCAATGAGTCCTTGACCTCTTTTGAAGTTGTCCAGGTAATTGTTGCTTGAGCGCCACAATTTTGTTTCATTGAGGGTGTCTCTAATGTAAAATATCACCAAGTCATTTGTTACCTCATGTTGCAAGTCATGTATGTCCTCTATGTGTATTTTGGGACTTCTTGACCTTGTGAGTCCGGTGTCAGTCGAATCTCTACCATGGCTTTTTATGCTCAATTTTACTTAGGCTCTTGTAAAAGGCCAATAAAGCTTGGAATTACTACTTCTGAAGAACATCTGCCATTTCTGCCTCTTGACGGAACCCAATTTATGGGTCTTGTGTACCCTAGGCTTCAGACTGCTTGTTCTTAGAGTTACTTCAGTTTCAATCCTCTATCAATACAGAACCAGGTGGTTGAACCTTTTTCACAAGATCAGTGACTTAATTTTCGATCAGGGTGTGGAGTCCTACGGTCTGTCACTCACTGGTTTTTGACATCAAGATGGTATCTTTTACTTTCCTGGAGCCTGTAGTTTTCGGCTCGATAGCTTTCTTTTCTGAAGCATTGTTTGCCTAGGCTATTCTGGTGTTATGAGCAGGTCTTTCAGTACTGTATTGGTTAATGCTAGGTCTATATGAATTAAGTCCTTGATATATGAATCCTTGATATGTTGCTTCGGGACCTCAGTGCCCTCTAGTGTATTGGGTCCCTTCCTTTCAGATAATCTGTTTCTGCTTGGTCTCTGTAATTTTGCCTGTGCTATGGCATAATGTGCCCAGGTCTGTTTGTCCCTAATCTTCGTTTTACGATGGAGGCAGCTTTGCAGGGTTTGGACTAATTTTCTTTTGAGAAACAGATTACATACCTTGTAACCATCCGTCTGCACTAATACGTGGTGACACTTTACTTAAAAAGGACCGAGGGGGCCTCAAGCAGAACATAACTGCAAAAGGTATAGTCCTCAAGTACACAGCAGGCTGTACTGTGGGTAGGCCCGCCCTCAAGTACACAGCAGGCTGTACTGTGGGTAGGCCCGCCCTCACCGTCAGTGAACTGAAAACTACAAACCTTACATGCTACTTGTTCACAAACATTCCAACGAGCCACCACTACTGTCACTACTGTCAGGGCATAAAATCACAAAAACACCCAAATAAAATACCATGGCACTACTCCCAACCTACAAATATGTACAAAAACGTCAGTCAAAGTACCCAGACATCGTTTAGACTTTGAAAATACATGAATAGCTCAGATCACGAGTTAAAAGTGAACAAGTACAGTCACAGAATTTAGACCCAACATTAGATCTGTAAGAAAGGAATTTTATTTGGTTTATAATGCAAAAAAAACTCTATAAAACAGGTTTGCTACACATTCATGTATTTGGCACACTAATTTTGATGGAATGGAATGGAATTGCATTGGTGGATGGTGAATTTGTGCTAAAAGCAATGTTGAAAGTCAAATTATCTGTGGGGAACATATTGAATAGTGCTTTCTCATGCAGATTGATAAAAGTGGCAAAATGGCTTTCCTTGAGGTCAGCAGAATATTACAATATACTATTGGTGACTAGAACCAAACCAAGCATCATTGTGCATCAAGTGTACATCTCACAGACTAAAATATGCTAATATGTATGTGACCCATTAAAAATAACACATTGTGCAAAACATGCCATGCTCATATTTTAAATGAGCCAGCATGAGCAATGTGCCATTTGTCACCTCATTACAGTCGTATGTACTTTTCAGGAACAGTTACTATTAAAAGAAATATATAAGATTTATAATGCATTCTGGTTGTACTGGTTGTCAGCTTGGCGGATTTCTCCCTACATGTGATCTTGAAAGAAGAATGGAAACGACAGGAAGAATATTTTTTCCAACATCTCTGAAAATATTTTTGTTGGATTCTCAGTTTTTGGGTGTAAACGTCATTTGCATTGCCTGTTCTTGGTCACTACCTAAGCATAGCCTACACATATAAAGTGCACATTACTATAGCTTGGGCAGCCTTGGACTATAATACTTATCCCTTCGATAATCATGCACTGTAACCAACTTTGGCCACTGGTGCGATAAAGCTTCCAAAGCAACAGAAACGAAAAACCAAACAAAAGGAAAATGCTACTTACCAGTATGCATGTGTTCTTGGCATGTAGATATGCAGAGATTCATACTTGTGCATAGATCGCCATCTGGTGTTGGGCTCGGATGCTTGCACCTTGTTATTGTCTTGGAAGAAGTCTTTTGTAGTCACGAGATAGGGGACTCCTCCCCTTTGACGATACTGCGCAAGGGCATCAACTCCGTCCTCGGATTGTTTTTCGCCATGATGGGAAATGATTGAGTTTGTAAGAACAGAAAAGATGTCCATGTGAATGTATCTAAGTAAGATAGCACTGGAACAGGTACAGCTTCCGGGAAGGCGGGTGGGCGTATGAATCTGTGCAGCTCTACATGCAAAGAACAGATGCATTCTGGTAAGTAGCATTTTCCGTTTGAGGCATAGGAGCTGCAGAATTCATACTTGTGCACAGACTGTATAGCAGTTTCTCCCCTAGCAGTGGTTGCCTGTATCAGTTGGTGGTTTGAAAAAGTGTTGTAAGAACAGCCTGGCCTAAAGAAGCTTGTGGCTTGGCCTGCGCATGTACACAATAGTGGTTGCTGATGGTGTGTGTAGTAGACCATTTTGCTGCCTTACAAATGTCTTCTAGGGGAATGTTCCCTGAGAATGCCATGGAAGCCCCTAGTTTGCGTGTTGAATGCGTCCTAGGGGGAATTGTTAATGTGCGTTTTGCTTTTTGGTAGCATATTTGAATGCATTTGTCTATCCAGCTGGCTATTCCAGCTATGGAGATGGGGTTGCCTATATGAGGTGGAGAAAAAGCTACAAACCATGCTTTTGTTTTTCTAAAGGCTTTAGTCCTGTCTATGTAATAAAGTAAAGGTCTTTTGATGTCAAGCGTGTGAAGGGCTCTCTCCGCTGCAGAATCAGGGTTTTGGAAAAACACTGGTAACTCTACCGATTGATTAAGATGAAAGGCAGAGATTACTTTTGGAAGGAACTTTGGATTAGTTCTAAGAACCACTTTATTAGGATGCATTTGTAAGAACGGTTCTTGTATGGTTAAAGCCTGGATCTCACTTACTATCCTGAGAGAGGGGATTGCAACAAGAAAAGCTACTTTCCATGTAAGGAACTGCAACTCACATTTGTGTAGGGGTTCAAATGGGGGACCCATGAGTATAGTAAGAACAACGTTTAGGTTCCACACTGGAGAGGGTGGCAATCTAGGGGGAATTATTATTTTAAGGCCTTCCATAAAGGCTTTAATAGAGAGTACTCTAAACAATTACAAATGCCTGTTATGTAGGTATGCGGCAAGAGCAGCAAGATGTAATCCTATAGATGAATATGCAAGATTACATCTTTGTAACTGTAGTAAATAGCAGATGATGTTTCGAATAGAAGCATCTAGCGGGTCAATGTTGTTAGCGCAGTAAATGACGAATCGCTTCCATTTGGATGCATAGCAAGCTCTAGTAGTAGGATGTCTGGCCTCTTAAATAATGTTCACACAGTCCGGTGGGAGGTTAAGGTAACCAAACTCTAGGACTTCAGGAGCCACAGCGCTAGATTTAACTGGTCTGGATGTGGGTGCCCTATCTCTCCATGGTTCTGCATTAGTAGACTTGGGGAGAGGTAGTTTTTTTGGTGTGGAACTACTGAGAGTTCGAGGAGTGTTGTGAACCATGGTTGCCGTGCCCATGTGGTAGCAACTAGGATGTGAATGTATGTGAATGTATTTGTCTTGTAAAGCGCACTGCTGCCCTGAGGCGTAGTGGCGCTGTAGACCGCTGGGGAACCCGTCCTGGCTATCCCTGTGAGATGGTCCCTACTGGGTATCTCCAAGGTGAAACAAGGCATCCCTGGCGAATGTGGGGGGCCGTTGTAGAGATGAGGCAAGCTAATGCCCAGAGTTGCCGAGTGTGATCCCTGGTTAGAGTAGGCACCGAGGCGAGAATGATCGAGTCCGCTGACCCTGGCGTGTCGGGAAGTGAACCCTGGTCCCGGGCCGTTCTCTGCTTCCATCTTGAGAGACTGATTGAGCTTGCGTACTACTAGCGGAATGAGTGGGAATGTCGGAAAAGCGTATGCAAATCTGCCTGACCAGTTCATCCATATCGCATTGCCCTTGGACAACAGGTGTGGGAACCTGGCGGCGAAGGTTGGGCATTTTGCGTTTGCCGCAAACATATCTATGTACATTTGGAAAAAGGGTTGAGGAACTTGTGGATGGAGTTCCCATTTGTGCATCTGCGGAGTCTGATGACTTAACAGCTCCGCAATGTGATTGCTCACTCCTGGAAGATGTTCTGCTAAAAGATATATGTTCCGTGGAATGGCCCATCTCCATATGCTTTGCGCTAGATGAGACAGCTGCAAAGAATGTGCTCCTCCTTGCTTCTGCATATAATACATTGCTGTCATATTGTCAGTGGGGACCAGGACAGTCTTGGTGAGCAGATGTGCTCGGAATGATTTTAACTCTAGAACAATTGCCAGTAACTCTAGGTGATTGATGTGGAGCACTTTTTGTTGAGTGGTCAACCTGCCCTGAATTGTGTGGTTTAGGCGATGGGCACTCCAGCCGGTGAATGATGCATTTGCTGTTAGCACTAGAACTGGCTCTAGGAATGGCCGCTTCTGGAAAGGGTTTGTGTGTTCCACCACTGCAGAGAGCGATGTGTGCGGCTGTCCACCAACATCAGATCTGTAAGTGGACAGTGAGCCTGGTTCCACTGACGTGCTAAGTATTCCTGTAAAGGGCGCATCTGAAGTCTTGCGTGAGGTACAATGAAAATGCAAGAGCCCATCATTCCTATGAGCTGCATAAACACTCGGGCTGGAAGAGTGTGTTGGGGTTGAAATTTGGTGATGAGGGTTTGCATACTGGCTAACCTGGCTGGATTGGGGTATGCTAGAGCTTTGGAATGGTCTATTGTGGCTCCTAGATACTGATGAAGGTCGGAGGGCTGAAGGTGCGACTTGGTGTAGTTTACTGTGAACCCCACGTTGTGTAGTAACCGAATTGTTTGTCGAGTGTGAACACACTGGTTGTATGACTTGGCTTTTATTAGCCAGTCATCCAGGTATGGAAACACATGGATGTGCTGCCTTCGGAGGTGTGCTGCTCACACCGCAAGACTTTGTGAATACCCTGGGTGCTGTGGTGACTCCAAATGGGAGAACCTTGAACTGATAGTGTTGGCTGTCCACTGTAAATCTTAGTTATTTCCTGTGAGCAGGGTGTATGGGAATATGGAAGTAGGTGTCCTTGAGGTCTAATGTGGCAAGGAAGTCACCTTGTTGAAGCAGTTGAAAGACTTGTTGAAGAGTGATCATGTGAAAATTATCCAACTGTATGTAGAGATTGAGAGGTCTGAGGTCCAGTCTTGATCTGAGAGTCCCATCCTTTTTGAGGATTAGGAAATACAGGGAGTAAACCCCTGTTCCTTGATGCTCTATGGGGACTGGCTCTATTGCATGCTTTTGAAGCAGTGAGAGAACCTCCTATTTGAGGAGCGTCAAATGTTCTGGGGACATTGGACGCTGTCTGGGCTGTATGTTGGGGGGAGATGCAGTAAGTTCCAGGCAGTAACCAGACTGGATAATTTGTTTTACCCAGCTGTCTGTAGTGATGGAATTCCAGACAGGTAGGAACTGTGAGAGTCTTCCTCCGACCAGAGTGGAATGGTCTGGAGGGAGTGGTGAGAAGTCACTGTTTGTTAGTGGAGGAGGTGCGAGTGTTGTTACCTCGGCATCTTCCCTTGTTGTTATTTCCCTGTACCCACCTCTGAAATATCTCCTGTTGTGGGATGTTTGTGTGGTGTTTTTATAAGAGGAAGAAGCTGTCTGTACTGATGTTTTTGGATGCACCTCTATAAAACGAGTGGCAAAAGGAGCCTCGTGTAAATGGAGACTGTAATGCTCCCATGGATTTTGCAGTCTGTGTCCTTTCACATTTTTTCTAAGGCTAGGTCTACAGCTGGGCCAAAAAGTTGTTCCTTATTGAAAGGTTGATTCAGGATAGTAGTTTGCACCTCCTGCTTTAACCCAGAAACGCGCAACCAGGCATGCCTTCGTAGTAACACACTAGTGTTGATTGATCTGGATGCAGCATCTGCCTCATCAAGGTGCATTTAATGGATTAGATCATTGGCTTTGGCCTTGTATTGGTCAGGCAAGTGCTGCATGAGGGTCTCAAGTTCGTCGTAGTGAGCCCTATCGTATCTGGCAAGTAATGCTTGTGCATTAGCTATCCTCCAGTGATTAGCTGCCTGGGAGGCAACTAGTTTGCCAGAAGCAACTTGTAACTTAGACTCCATCTGGAGGTGGAGCTTCGCCGGAGGTTTGAGAGTTTGCACGATTTCTGGCATTGGACACTACCAAGGAATCTAATGTGAGCTGTCCTCTAATGTAGGTGGGATCATTAGGGGTGGGCTTATATTTTTTATCAATCCGAGGATTGATAATTCTGGTCCTGACTGGGTCTTTGAATACAACTGGAGCATGTTTGATGACACCTTTAAGCATGGGCAGTGTTTGTACTGTACTTTGTGTCTGTGCAAAAGTGTCTGAATGCATTTGGATACAATGATATTGGGCAGCCCTATCAGTAAGCGGACTAAACCCAATGTTGTCATCTGGATGAGACGGCCTAGTGGGATATGCATCTGGATCAGGAAGATCCGAAGGATCTACAGGGACATTGTAGTCCTCCCATGGCTCTGGTGGTATGTTAGTGTCGTCATCAGGATCAGTGAAAGGGTCATTATTTCCTCCCCCACCCCCTAGTTCATCATCATCCTGTGGTGGTGAGGAATATGGTGGAAGTATGGGGGACTTTGGTGGAGAGATAGGCTTTGGATGAAGAACAGGATAAGAGGGTCTTAAAAGGTGAAGTTGCGCAGTCTCTTTCCTTCACAGGCACCTCACGGATGTGTGGGTGTCCAATTTCCTCTTTTTGTGTGGAACACTGACAATATGGCCTGTTTTATGGACCACATGGAACGTTTTTTGCTTTGGATCCGGCAGAAAAAGTTCTTCCTCTTCGTTGGTAGCTTTCGGCACCGATTTTCTGGTTCCAAATGTGGTTTAGTTTTCAGATCTGGAGCCTTAGAAGGGGTTTTTGTGTCCTTTGGCTTCGATGTGTCTGAATTCTTTTTCGGATCCGAAGGGTTTCGAGGTGTCTTTGGTTCCGAGGCCTTGTGTTCTCTGGGCGCAGAGGCCTTTTTGGAGCCCGCGGGAGTAGGATGTGTTCCCGCTTTCGGTGCAGACTATGTTTTTGGGGCACTGGCATGCGGCTTGCTGGCTCCCGAGCTGCCAGAAGGCTTCTCCTTTGTGTGTGGAGCCGGGCCCAGGGGCGGGGCTTCTGAAGTTCTCTTGGTCGCGACTAGGGCCTTCAGGCGAAGTCTTGACTGAAGCCTTTTGCTTTTCGGGTGGAGTTGGGGCAGTTGTACTCACTCGTTGACCTGAAGTGATGTGGTCATCGGAGTGGTAGTCATCTGCTTCGGATACGATGTCGAGATCCCATAGGATTTCGACATCATAATCCTCTGCCTCTGGAACGTCGGGGCCTTCATCGAAGATGTCCTCTGGTACCAGAGCAGCCTGTCCCCCCATAACGTGTCGTCGAGCCCAGCGATCACGGTTAGTCTTCTGGGACTGGAAGGAGGCACAGGCTAGGCAATTCTTCTCCTTGTGCTCGGGCGAGAGACAGAGGTTGCAGACCTTGTGTTGGTTATTGTGTGGGAATTTAGCTCCACACTGGGGGCATTTTTTAAACTGAGTCCTTTCCATTTGCTGTAGGCTCTCATGGCATTGATAGGCCCAGCAGCCCAGGTCGACGACCGGAATAGAGATTGAGAGTTAGCGCGCCGAAAGGCATGCAAACGAAAACAATACCGTCGAATCTACAATGGTTTGCGCGTCAAAAGATTTGGAAACACAGTACGGAAACGGAGCGCTGAAGTTACATCCGAACCCGATGGTGGAAAAAAACAATCCGAGGATGGAGTCGATGCCCATGCGCACTGTCGTCCAAGGGAGGAGTCACCTATCTAGTGACTGCAAAAGACTTCTTCCAAGACAATAACAAGGTGCAAGCATCCGAGCCAAACACCAGATGGCGATCTATGCACAAGTATGAATTCTGCAGCTCATATGCCTCGAACACTTATTTCAGTAAAAAATATTAACTTTACCCTTGTCATTTTAGTCAAGGCTCTTGAAAGGCACAGAACATCCACTTTAAATTTTCATCTGCAGCAACATTAGAGTGGTGTTTTACAAATTGGTAAAGGTTCAAAAACCCAGAGTAAAATCTTCCCCTACAACTATTGGTGTCTAGATAAATACACAGTTCAAGCTAAATATACTTCCATTTAGATGTGCACTTTGATTATAAAGCCTAATCAATAACCGCTATCTTTATTGAAAGCTAAAATCAGGGATAATACTACACATTCCATTTGAATGCAAGTTCATAGCCATACCGTGTAAAAGCTGAAAAGCTGTTGCTTGCCGATTATGGAGAGACACGTTGTCAGAATCCTTACAATACTCTGTCCACCAAGCATGAGGATCCGCTTCTGAAGCTTGCATCTCCTGAAACAATCAACAAAATTAAAGTTTACCTGCGAGTGATGTACTATATTTCTGGAAGTGCCTTAATTTTCCACATGGTCCTTCATCACATCCCTAATTAGTGTTCGTCACAAGCCTAAAATGTGACACCCAAAATGTGCAAACATTCCAGATATGTGAAATATGCCAAAAGGTTCAGGGACATGGTTTGGATACCCCAACAAACGTGAAAAGATTACTGCTCTTGCATGGCAGCAGGGCATGAATTTTCAAATCTAGGTGCTACTCCCAGGGAAGAGAAGTGGCAAGAACCTGTCTCCCCTTCCAAACAGCCTCCAATCCCATATCAAAAGGAAGGAAAATGCCTCTACACATCAGAGTCAAATGGCGGCTATTCTTTTCTCCAGGATATGGCCAACGCTTGGGGGCATATTGCAGTTTCCCAGGAAAGTAACAAGATGGTTGAGGCACAACTGGAGAATAGAATAGGCTCCGCACAGTTTTAACATACACATAAGTGACACCAACTCATATGAAGATAAAGTAAAAAGCAACACATGAGCGTTGAAGGACAGTAATGCACAAGGCCATGATTATGGTTGAACTGCAGCAATCAGGTGCCAACTGCTCACCTGCACTTCTGCAAAAGGCCCCAAGTAAAGAATTACATTACTTTTGACACGTATAGTTTGGACAACGTGATCAACATGCTGGCATGGGGTGCATGGCAAATGCAAAAACAACAATTGATGGCCGGAATGTTGCACAATAGCAAAACATTCACCCCCAGTCACAGATCTGGGTTTAATCCATCGTTATTTTGCTCACCACACCAACCCAGTTCAGATATGGCCATATGCAAATCAGTCTTGACCCTGTGCCTCATGGGAACAGTCCAGCCCGAACTGCCAAGCCATGTCTTCCCTGGACCGGAATCAAGCATCCTAGGACCGGTTTCTGGCTATCAGCCGTCATCAGCCAGGCTAGCTTGATTCCAGTGGCATGGAGAGCACGGGACTCACAGGGTGCATGGCAACCCACTGCACTTGCAGTGCCCCAATAAAACAAATACCTGCTGTGTGACAGCAGGAAAATACCGATCCCTGAGCATGCATCTTTTTGGAAGGCAGCCCTAGTGATCAGGTACGTGCTTAGGAATCACAATCCTATAGCAAGAATGCTCGTAGGGGGGGATTGACTGAGACTCACCATTCCAATGCTGCATCTCCCACTCTTATTTCGATCAAATGAGATGCAATCTAAAGCTTTCAGAGAATCTGTATTCAGTCAACTCCATGGTGCTTCTTCATTCACCCAACACAGAGATACAGTAGAAAGGAGAGGTAGCTCTAGGAAAAGAAGCTGTTCCTCTGGTCAATTATGCACTTCCCACAAGATTTTCCTGCTTGGACAGGATGACAACCTTCCCCCCCCCCCCATATTGCTACTGGCCTTTACTCTGCAGTTGTGAGTTTTCTATTTTCAAGCACAATTTTAACACATCACGTGGGAAAACTGCAAAAGGGTGCGATTGACACATGAAGCAACTGTCTTGGGTTTCACAAACATCGAGCGGTAACTTTTCAAATTTCCTCCACACCGTAGTATCCCATACATGTGAGATATGAAACTTGTTAAGGCCAGACAGGGTGACCATTCCCGTTGCTATTTATGTGCTCTGCCTGCGGTTATTTACAATTACATATTAATAAAGGAGAAAGAAGCAGATGTAGAAGAATGGGTAGCGTGAATCAGGAGTATTTGAAAAACAGACTGATATGGGGATAGATATAAATGTAATACATTCCATTTTCTATTGTGGATGCATCAGAAACACACTTGTTCCATTTGCCTCAACTGTTTGTTAATGAACTGCTATGCTATTGTTGGTCTTTAAGGCACTAGTACCATTGTTGAATGCAGTATTCCTATTTCTTGAACAGCATAGAGAGTACCATCTGCACTGCAAAGCATTCTCTCCTTAAGCTCACACCACCTACACACTTATTCACACTTGACACATTTAGAGTACTTTTGTAGTATACCAAAACACAATATTAATAAAATTTTAAAAAATGCATTTAGCCGATGTACTTCTGTGTCGAGCATGGACCTGATTGGAGTTGGAGGGCACCAAACGTTCAGTAACGGTTGAATACTCAGAAGATCCGAGCCAAAGGAGGAGGTCCACCTCTTATGCACGTAAAACTGTTCAACTCGTTCTGGCTGAGGGAAGGTTACAGGTGCTTCTTGGAGGGTGGGGGCAGGGGGCATTGTGAAGATTGGGGGGTATTTATTTATTGTTGTTGACAACAATCACACTTATAAGCAAGTAGTCCACACCAACCTGAGTGGATTTACAGAAAACCCATCCCCGGTTCAGAGGGGGCCCACCCCTCTACACACAAAAGGTGAACTCCTTCAGAATTAGCCCTTACGTACGCTTCCACTGATGACAAAATCTTATGCCATGTCAAAGAACGTGAACGGCTCCTGAACCGCATCAAGCGGACAACAGTACTCAGATACGCCAAACAATTCCAACCCTTAGTCCTTACGCTCCAAGAAACTTACCTGATGAGCTCCCGCTGCCCATTCCGGAGGAGATTTGGATATGATAAGATCTAAAGAGCTACCAAGAGTTCACCCTTGGCTCTGGAGGAATTGAGGTGCTCCTACACAGAAACCTTCCCATGACGGTGACATCAACAATAACGGACCCAATGGATAGATTTGTGCGGTTAGAGGGGCTCCTTGAAGGGAGACAATACAGCTTTCATAATGTAGATGTGCCATCCTGGATGTATGACGTTACAACGCATACTTTTACCACGCCTACCATTACCACGCAATTTTTACAATGCAGAATCCATTACAACGAAGTACCATAACCACGCATGTATTTACAACGCATATACCTTTACAACGCATACAATTACAACGTAAGTATTGGTAAGTATATAATATTTTTTAAATTTTAATTTAATTAAAATTAATATAATGTAATTTAATTTAATTAATTTAATTTAATTTAATTTAATGTAATTTAATATAATTAATTTAATTTAATTAATTTATTTTAATGTAATTTAAATTTAATTATATTTAATTTGTACCCTGTACCCTTTTACCCAAAAACCCAAAACTGACCCTGAACCCTAAAAATACCCCTTTACCCAAAAACCCCAAACTGACCCTGAACCCTAAAAATACCCCTTTACCCAAAAACTGAAAACTGACCCTGAACCCTAAAAATACCCCTTTACCCAAAAACTGAAAACTGACCCTGAACCCTAAAAATACCCCTTTACCCAAAAAACTGAAAACTGAGCCTGAACCCTAAAAATACCCTTTTACCCAAAAACTGAAAACTGACCCTGAACCCTAAAAATACCCCTTTACCCAAAAACCCCAAACTGAGCCTGAACCCTAAAAATACCCCTTTACCAAAAAAAAAAAACTGACCCTGAACTCTAAAAATACCCCTTTACCCAAAAACCCAAATAATATTTTTAATAAAATAATATACTTACCAATACTTACGTTGTAATGGTATGCGTTGTAAAAGTACCTGCGTTGTAAATACATGCGTGGTAATGGTGTGCGTTGTAATGGATCCTGCGTTGTAAAAAATGCGTGGTGATGGTAGGTCGTTGTAAAAGTTGCGTTGTAAAGGTTGTATACCGCCATCCTACTTGCAATCTACAATACTAGACGCTCTGATGACACCCACATCTGAACTCCCAGGGAATGACCATTGTGGGAGGGAACTTATATCCTGTTGTGTCTGTCAGAGTTTGAGGCAACGTCTGACATCCTCCCCAAAGCCACCCTCACACCCAAAGACTGGCAGCCTAACTGGGTCCAAGAATCCAAGAGACTTGATGGACCTTCAAGGTCTACGCGACAGCTAGAGGACCCAGAATTCTCAGCCTGAGGAGTACACCCACACATCTGCAGCCCACATGCCAGTCCTCATGGACCTCATACTGCTCCCGGCAACTGACATGTTACATATAACCCAAGTCAACTTTTACCCCTGGGGCATTTCAGACCACTCACAAATGGTAACCTGGGCAATAGTAGGGGGTCCATACGGCGCATCAACGCATGGTATGCGAGAGACGAGAAAATAATTCCTCTTTGCAGGAAATCACTTTACACAAAATCAAGGCACGGTAGAGCAGTCAGGTGTACTGTGGGCAGTGAGCAAAGCTACCATTAGAGAAACAAGCAATGTATTCACCCTGATTAAATAGATTGAGAAGTCTCAGGACATGACGGCCCTTTAACATCTTGGAGCTAGAAAAACGCTACATCAGACAACGGACAAAAATCATAGGCAGGCAATTGGTCCTAGCGAAAAAGACTCTGGCAGACTACCATGGAGTAGGCCTGACAATGTTGGAGAGCATTGACGCAAAACGTATATATGAACACAGTGACAAGTCGGGGTAGTTGCTATACTGGCTGACCAGCAGGGATGTAACCTCCCAGATTGTTCCGGAGATATTACATTTAACTAGTACCCCAATGAGTAGCTTCCCAGAGGTAACAGCGGTCTTTGCCACATAAGATGCACCAATCTGTGAGCTGCACAGTTATTCAGGGGTTTGATCCTGATGGTTGTTTGCCTCCTTGAGCAGGCTGCTGGGTGGATCTTCTCCTAGTCTGCTTCCGTTGGTATGGCTGATAATGTCATTGGTGCTGGTGCTGTTGCCCCCCGGATACATCTGAGAACAGAAATTGCGTTGGTAGGGTCTGAAAGATTTTCTCTGATCTCTAAGTCTCGCTCAGCTGACTGCCTTGAGAGAATCCATTTCCGCTTTCATTTGTGCCCTTATCAGTGCGGCTTCCGAAGAGGGTAGTACCAGTACCGCGGAATGGGAGGTTCAAGATCCTCTGCTGAGATGTTGGTTTGAGAGATGTGAAACTGAGCCAAGAATGTCTTCTCCGAGCGATGCCGTAGCAGTACTCATGTGCCGCTAAAAGGAAAGAGTCTGCTGCAGCACTAATGATTTGGTTCGAAACCAATAATCCTTCAATTAGGTTTTCCATGAAGTCTTCCTGTTTATCTCTAGGGAGATGTTCCGCAAACTGTTGCATGGATTCCAATATTGCCCTGCCATACCGGATGAGGTGCACAGTTTCACTAGCTGCTTTCATTGATGTTGCTGCAAACTTTACGATCCACCAAGTTAACTTTCGACCCTCTTTATCGAGAGGCACTATAGAAGTGGGAGTAGCAGCATGGTTCTTTTTTGCTGCTACCACTATAACGGAGTCAAAAGATGGGTCAGCACAGAAAAAGGCAGGATCTTGTTCCAGAGGGTGATATTTCTTTTGAAGCCTTGATGGAGCTGTTTTAACCGAGGCTGAAGCTAAGAAAAAGTCCATAGCTGGTATTGTAAACGTATCTAGGACCCTAATTAGATATTCCCGATTTATGCGCTTATGTGGTTGTAACAAATCATATCGTTATAAAGGCATAAGAATCATATCCATATTTAGTCATAGCCAATGCAGTCCAAATACGACAAGGCTACTCACATAGACTCCTAGAAAGTACAACGTGTTCTCTAAACAAACCAAGCCTCCAGCAGCCCGGGAATTCCCCCTGCTTTTGTTTTGATTTGTGCAAGAACTCCTGGAGTCCAGAAAGAACTGTAAGTTCTTAGTGACGTCTTATGTCCAACCTTACGTCAAACTCGGCACCTTCCAGTTATAAATATACCAGCATTTGCCTTAAGCAAAGACACAGTGGTTTGGAGCAGAGCGGCTATGTACTTGCCCGACGCCCAGCTGATGCGAATGCTGAAGGAAGCCGACCCTCTCATTGACGCACTGAGAGAGACACGGTCTTTTCTCCTGCCGAGAAATCCAGCTCCAGTGTTTCCAGTCACCCTTGCGGGTTGCTGGGAGATCGAGTCCTGAGAGAGAGATACAAGACCTCCTTCATTCTATAAACTAGGTACGGAGCTGATTAGATCCTTAGAGAATTCTTGATGCAGATTCTTGGCAAAACTATCTTAACTTACTTACTCCTTCCCACGTATTAGGCTTAGGTCAGGTACACCGGGGTAGGCGTATTTTAGAAACACCAGTTGAGCACGTTTAGTCAATGATTTTATGTATGTATATATTTTATCCATTTTAAGTATCATATGGCTCAGAAACCATATCAATGCTTTTACAGTATTATTTCATAACACTCCTTTTACTGTACGCACTTTACTTTATAACAAGTATTGCAATTGTGGCAATTCACTTCTCTTGCATGAGAAAGAGGACTGCTCAATAAATAACTTTTATTGAAAACGCCAGTCTCTATTTCTCTGCACTCCTGGTGAAACTAAGCATGCACGATTGACTGAGTGAAATAGCGGTCTATTGTTTTCACACGACTCTGGGGATATACTCCTTATTCGGGGGGAGCAAAGTTGTCATGGTTATGCGGTTGTCAGAAACTAATCTCTTCTTGTCTATTCAGGAAAGTTAACCCCTTCCTGTTCACTCGAGAAAGTTTCTAGTGACCTCTGAGCTAGCTGGCATTCATAATTAAGTCTAACATATTCAATAGAGACCTAGTCGACCTCAGTCCTACGTCTAAACTATCGTTTATGTTATTCCAATGCGCAGAGCCTATTGGAAATATAGGAACTAGACTACATTGGTTCTAGGAGACCTGGCACTAGTGGCAGCAATGGTGTTAATGCTGGCCAGTGTTGAAATGTCTCAAATATTACTGATATTGTAGGAGTAAGAGCAGACATAGCAATATTGAGTTTCGCAACTCCCCTCACCAATACCTCTTAGAAAGTGGTGATATCATCCACCAGTGATATGCGTGGTGGTGGGCAATCTGAATGTGTTGAAGAGTATTGTCCGGCAGAAGTGGAAAATATATCCATGGCATGATGTCTAGACCGAGACAGTCATGGGTAGTGACAATATCGGGAAGATGGAGATAAGCACCTTGGCGTTAAGTCATGTATTGATGGCGAACAAGTGCCATGCCTCTCCTCGACATAAATCCTCTCAATGTCAACTGGGACTGATGGTGTTTTTCTGCAGTTTTCGTCCTGGCACGGCCTCCAGAGACAGATGATAGAGCCCTGATAAAAGTACTGACCTTCTCCTCGCCCTGCGGTCCAACCTTCAGACTGCGTCCGTTGTCTTCTTTGCACCTCAATATCATGGAAGAGAATTTGGTCCCTGTCCTTCATGGTGAGTCTTGAGAAGTTCCTGCAGATAGTGACAAGACGGAGGAACATAACTATCTGCAAATACATACCTCATGAGGGTTTGTTTTAGGCTCTTTTCTCCAACAGGTTGGGGATTTGTCAAAGACAGAAGGCATTTTTTCTGTCAAAATACCTCAATTTTTCTGTCAGGCAAAAACACAGAAAAAGACAGGGAGAGACCAAAAATGTCTTGTGAAATAGTGGTCAACAAGATTTACTTGGAAACTTTGTGGCGAAAAAAAAAGCGCCGAAATTGCCAGAGCTAAATGCTGGGTCCTGCCAGCGGGAGCCAAAAAAAGAATTTAAGCAACTGCCATCTGCTGTGCACGAAGGGATACTGGTGGTCCAGCAGTGTAACAAAGGCCCCCAGCAGATCGCGCAGTGCAGGGGGGCGAGCTCCAGGGGGCCCCCCTTAGCAAAGTATACTGGCCTGGCAGCCCCAGAGTGTGGCCTGGCAGCCCCAGAGTGAGCCGGAAGGGGGGGGGGGGGGAGGGGGGGGAGGAGGGCTCCATGTACTTTGCAGGGGGGGCCCCCTCGAGTTTTGTTACACCACTGTGGTGGTCCCTGGGTTCTTAAAGAAAGTCTCTATATCTAACTCATAATGATAGCCTACGGGCTACACTGCTCTCCTTCATGTCTATCAAAAAAGGGTTTGTGAAAGATGTATGCTGTTTTCTTAAAAAAAAAAAAAAAAGGCAGGAGAAAGTGTGTGTATAATTTCGTGATGTTTTAAGTACATAATGAAGAATTGGCAATTGTTGGCTACTAATCCATTTCCTTTTTAAGTGACTCTTCAGGCCTTACTGAAGAAAGGTGAAAATCTACACTTAAGAAGATAAAAATTATATTATGCAAAAGTGGTCCGCGGTCTCTGCACATTTGCGGCACTATTGAGTGGTTATGAACATCAATGGATATCCTCTACAAGAGAAACATATCTGAACTTACCTGGAACCTTAAACAAACTCCGCTCATGAAGACCACACGAGCAGACCTACAGCGCTGCCGCTACAGGTGAAGCATTATTTAAAATTAGGATTCTACCCTACTACTTGTACGTTTTTCCAAAACTTCCTACTCCTTACTTTTAACAGTTTGTTTCAGCATCTATCATCAACAATCTGCTCCTTCTTGTGGTCCAACTGCCAGTCCGGTATAGCAAAGAACAAATGTAGAAAATTGGTTTGCGATGGTGGTATAGAACTGACAGACCTCCAACTCTATTATAGAGCAGCACACCCTATAGTTATTAACAACTTAACAGGTGGGTTAAATGATCCTGCTCACGGAACTGTACTCCTTACTGGCCCTAGATCAGCTGATGGGACTCCTACATGACAACCCACTCCCACACAGCGTCTCACATGTCACCAAGGTAGTGTTTGGGTGCCATCAGGAAACTTTCCAAGGAGTTGGAGGAAAACTTTGTCACAGCAAACCTCCCTGTGGCAGGGTCACCGACTCGCACATACAGCACAGATCACTGGCTTCAAGTGGGACACAATTGGTATCACAAGTTTAGATTATTTCTGGCAAGGAGATACCCTCATTCCAAGGCTTACAAACACAGTTCTCCCTCAGACCCAATTTCACAAACATCACCAAGTCCTAAACCCATACATGCTGGTGGGTCTTTCCAAGTACAACCCCCTTGAAGTCAATCTACGAATGGGAAAATTGGAGAGAGGGAGTATCTCATAAATCTATCAGAAACTAGTCCTCCACACACCCGATAGGTTCCCATCCCGGAAGCAGAAATGAGACAAATGGATAGGACGCTTAGATGACACTGACTAGACTGTGGCACATGTGTCCCCCCCCCATGAGACGCAATATCCTCAAGCTCATGCAACTACATTATCTACATACCTCACCCCACAATGACTATGGTATACAGGAGAGGTCCCTAGCACCAAATGCCCCCATTGTCCATGCCCCGATGTGGACTTTCACCACATGGTCTGGAAATGCTCACCATTCGCTTCCTACTAGCAATGAATCATGAACCCTCTCACCCAGGTGCTGGGATCTCCCATTAACCTCTTGCAAAGCCGGCATTACTTGGAGTTCAATGAGGGGGTTGGGGCGGAAAGGGGGGGGTCATTGTCTGATTGGGATGGCCACCATCATGACCAAAAGAAACATTGATCACAAGCGGAGATCCACAGTCCTGCCCACTTCTCCCAAAGTGGTGCACCAGAATGGACGGGTGCACCAAGCTCGAGGAGCCCACCTAGAGGTTGTCCGTGGAAACATGTAGGATAAATGGCTCAAATACTACGGACCAGGTCTGCAACATCTACTAAGTTAAGTAGAACTACTAATGCGCATACTCACACTGATGCCGATGGTAATGGTGCTTTGTTTATTTGTTTTGTTTTATTGATTGGAGCCTCATAATTATCAGAATACTATGCAAAAAGAGAATTAATACAATACATAGTATTAGGTAGAACAGTCACGTTCAAGTGAGATGTAGACTCTGCACAAAAAATTATGTTAACAGGGGTGGAAAAGTAATAATAAAGAACATAATCAAGACGCACAGAAACATTTCTGAACCTCGAACTGGGTATCTGCAGGTTAGAGGAACAACCATCCTACATCTCACCATCAAGGTCAGCAGACACCGGTGTACCTTTGGAATACTTCACAATTCCAGACATGCTCCATGTACCACCAGTATCCAACGTCACCACATTTTTCTTTATGGCGACAATGGCAAAAGGTCCCGTGAACCTGGTTAAGCCCTTCCTCTCCCTCTTTGGTTTCTTCATCACATGATCACCTACATTCCACTTTTCCTATTCGACAGAATTTTTCTCATCATATATTTTCTTCTATTTCTGTTGATATGCCTTAAGAGGGGCTCTCCTCTCCTTTTCATTGAACACCTCTCTCTTCCTGGCAGGCAACCAGACAGGATTCAGTTTGGAATTAGCCAACTGCCCCTCAAAGCCTGAAGGGGAAAAATGTGTGAAATTGAATTAGGGGTGATGCGGTGTGCCTACCACATCCACATCATCATCATCATCATCATCGTCATTTGTAGAGTGCATGGTTACACCAAACAGTGTGTCCCCGCACTGAAACAAAACTAACGGAAGGCAAGCAGAACTAGGCAAGGGTAGATTGATTCATGCTTTAAATTGCGGCGGCAATTCCGCCACAGTGCGGGCGTTCTAAAAAGTGGGCGGGGCTGCGACGGCCGTTCGCAGCACAAGTGACGGAGTGCTCCCGTCCGCCGACGGGAGCACGCAACGAGTTAAGAGAGGGATCTGAAAAGCCACGTTTTCAAATCTTTGCGGCAGGCTCGTTCAGTAGAACAAGCCCTCAGGGAAAGCAGAAAAGAATACCATGTTTTTGCAGCTAAGTAGCTAAACGAGTGAGCACCTATTCTAGCCCTGTAGACTCTGGGATCATGTGGAACCCTGCAGGCAAACGTCCCCAAAGTACGAGAAGGGCGGTAAAGTATGAGTTACCGGACTGTCTGCTTTCCTCTCCCCTGTGTACCTTTCCCCCTACCTGCCATTCCCCATATGACATGTGTCTTGGATATGCTACGCGCTAATATCTTATATTATTGTGTAAGCTCACGTTTTTCTCCTAAGCATATACTGGTAACTGTAACTGATGTAACTATGTAACAATGTTCTGAAACAATGTCCTAGCTCATATAAAGCACTCTGATACCTCCAGGTCTAGCCAGCTCTACATAAAACTTCCAAAATAAATAAATAATTAGAGCCCTCAAGGTAGCTTGGTCTCTTATTCCACCAAATTTTGTGGCAGTAACATATTGCCTTAAAAATA
Source organism: Lissotriton helveticus (assembly GCF_964261635.1). Classification (NCBI taxonomy): domain Eukaryota; kingdom Metazoa; phylum Chordata; class Amphibia; order Caudata; family Salamandridae; genus Lissotriton; species Lissotriton helveticus. The sequence goes on from NC_136063.1 coordinate 426,704,595, forward strand.
ACTCTTCCACTGGAAGCCAATGTAAATTAGTCAGAGCTTTTGAAGCAGACTATCTCTAGTGAAGTCCTAAACCAAGACGAGCAGCGGCGTTTTGAATTCTCTGAAGTCTCGAAAGGCTTTCTTTGTTCGCGCCTAAATAAAGGACATTCCCGTAGTCCAAATGTGCTGTGAATAGAGAGTGAACAATGGTCTTTCTTGCAGGTATCGTCAGGAGTGCAATACATTTCCTTAGCATTTTAAGAATGCTGAAGCACTTTCCAGCAACTGCTCTGATCTGATGATCGAAGGAGAGATTTGAATCAAACCAAATCCCAAGATTTTTTGTTGCATCTTTGGGCGTGGGGCCCCGACCTAATACACTGGGCCACCATGCGGATGACCATATAGAAGGGGCCTTTCCTACAATCAGTATACCCCAGTCTTATTGCCCTTAAGCTTGAGGCAATGATTAGCCATCCATGTTGCTAGCGCTTCCGAACAGGCAGAGAAGCGGGCGGCCATGGCTTCGGAGTCTTGAGAGAGTGGGACTATAAGTTGTGTGTCATCCGCACAGGACACTATAGTGACCTTGTGACCGTGCACGATCTCTGCCAGTGGGCCCATGTAGAGATTGAATAAGGTTGGGCTTAAAATGGAGCCCCGAGGCACACCTTGTCCTAAAGGCACGCTTTCAGAAAAGAAAGGTTTTTGGGAAACCTGGAAACTCCGTTTGTGTAGATATGAGCATATCAAGCGGAGTGCTGGGCCTACGATTCCGCAGCTGCTGAGTCTTTGATTAAGGAGAAACTGTGTCAAATGCCACACTCAGAAGGATAGTGCGGCCGTCTGACCTGCATCAGCGCATTGCCTTAAAGTTTCAGTGGCTAGCAAGAGAGTCAATTCTGTAGAGTAAGATGGCCTGAAACCAGACTGGGTTGAATGATGAAGATCATTCATGATAAAATCAGTAAGTTGCTTGTTAACCACCTTATTGGTTAGTTTGCCAATTGTCTCGAGTAATGAGATCAGATATAAATTATCAAGAGGATCACTAGAAGGCTTTTTTTTGTAGGGCTATGACAGTGGCATGTTTCCATTTTAATGAAACTATACCAGAAATAAAAGAGAGGGCAAGTAGTTGTTGTACAGATGTAATAATCACGTTAAATCCTTGTATTAAGTCCTTGGGTGGTGCCAGATCGAAAGGTGAGCCGGATTTAATACTGCAAGCCAATTTTTCCAAGCTGGCGGTGTCGGGGACTGTAAATTCTTTAAGGCAGCCAATGTTGTCCAAGTCCATTGGTAAAGCCTCAAGACTCAAAGGGATTCTAGCCTCTAGGGGAAATGATTCATAGATTTTGGCCACTTTAAATGCAAACTAGCGCGTAACAAGTTGCAGTTCTCAGGAGACGCAGTGGGGGTTCTCTGGTGTGATCTAAAGATGACAATGATTTCAAAATTGAGTAGAGTTCCTTCGAGGAATTAATGGCCTTTTCTATTTTGCTTGTATAGAAATCACATCTGGTTAATCTAATTAGAGCATGATTTTTTTTAATTCTTCTTAGAAATTGGTTCTACTGATCAAATTGTAGTCTCTTCTCCATATCCGCTCCAGGCATTGACACGCCTTTTTTACTGCTTGACGTTGGTCTGTGAACCAGGGGACCGAATGCTTCGCTCTCGGGTTTCGGTTCCCTGATGACCATGGTACAGCTTTCTCCACAGCTGACTTAATCCATTTTTCAATTTGGCAGTTAGCCGTGTTAACATTGTCTAGCTGGGGTAAGCCACGGCTCAGAGACGTAATGAAGAATGTGGAATTCATTGAATTCCATTTCCAGCTTCTGGGCCCTCGGTCCTTTAAGTTGTTGAAAATTAGCAAAGATCGGATCCAGAGTATGGCCCAGCTGATGTGTTGGGTTGTGCGCTCTTTGGGTTGTATTAACTGTCTCCAATTCGTTGCTAAGTGTTATCGCATTGGGCCGGATTAGCCCCAAAATGCATATTGAGGTCCCCTAAGACTAATAGTTTAGTGTGGGGAAAAGCTGGTTGAGTAATCTTATCTGCTAGGCTCTCTATAAAATGTGAAATAGGCCTTAGTGGGTGGTAAATTAAGAATCCTGTGATAGCAGTGTTTCTTTCCAAGGTTAGTACAAAAGAGACTGCTTCACAGTCTTCGATATAGGCTTACTTGATAGAGCATTTCAATGATAAATTAAAGGCAATGGCTATCCGGCCGCCTCTTTTTAAGATGCAATTTGGTCTTAAAATTCCAGGGCCGTGGTGTCACTTAGCCACGTTTCCGTTAAAAAGAGGGCATCAGGTAGTTGCTACTCAATAAGTTCTGCTAGCTCCTGCTTATGATTGCTTAACGATCTACAACTGAGTAGGATGAAATGGAATACATTTTGTTTTTAAGTGGGGACCGCTTGGGCAGGTGCAATTTAAACTTACAATGTGGACACTATGCTTGGGGAGGTTCCCCAGATAGATCCCTCATTAGGTCCCTTTAACAGTTTGGGGTTGTCTCTGGTCTTCGGCTTCTAAAACGTTCAGGGGAGTAAATAATCCTAGGTTAGGTTATGAAACCGGCAGGGGTTCTGGCCCCTGGCACCAGCCAGCCATGGACGGGCGCAGACAGGCTTGCCTTTGGCGCGTCTTCTGCGCACCAACGGCACGTCCGCACCGCATGCAATTAGAAGTAGCCAGCTCCTGTCTCCAGGGGCTTGGCCCAGTCACACCAGTGCAACGAGAGCAAGGCAGGTGGGGAGAACACACACCACATCCTCCTCTTGAGTCAGGAACAGGTAAGGATTGGGGGTGGGGTGGGGGAGACTTGGGAGAGCAAAAACTGAACCGGGCAACTCCAGCACTAAGTGCTTACAAGGAAAATGAAATAGAAGGGAGCCAGGCACCTCCCAGCAAATAATGCCACAAGGAAAGGAAAGTTTAAAATCACAGTGAACCACACAATAAATCACTCAACTCGGAGTGGTGCTCACACTCAGGGGAGAGTGGGATTTGACTAAATAAAGAGTGCTCCGCTCTTACCGAAGGTCTTGAATCCACATCTCCCTCAACACACTCCTAAGAGGGACCCTAGTTTCTAATGCCCTTTGTGTACAAGCATTCACCCTATTCATCCGTTTCGCCGGCAAACCATTGGCCTGTGGCGTATAAAAGACTGTTTTTTGATGCACAATTCCCAGTTCCTTCAATAATTCTTACATTATTAGTGACAAACTGTACCCCATTTTCAGTAACCATATATTTGGGCACACCTTCACTTACAAATACACATCCCTGAGAAATTCTATCATTGTCCAGGTATTGGCAGAGCTTACACATCTAGTCTCCACCCACTTAGAAGTAAAGTCAACTAAGAGAAGCACAAACCTCTCCCCCGATGACAATTCAAAAAGGTACATAATATCCAGACCCACCTTTGACCAAGGTTCACCTGGTACTGCAACTGGAGACAAAGGAGCAGAATTGGTCACACATATTTTGTCATTGGCAGCACAAGGAGGACACTCCTTACCAACCCGTTCTACCATTCCGTCCATGCCTGGCCACCCATATCTCTCCCTTACACGAGCCTTGGTCAGGCTCCTTCCAAGATGTCCCTCGTGGCCAAGGTTCACCATCTTGTTCCTAAGCCAACAGGGAGGAATCATCCAGTCACCCCCTCATTAGGTTACCATGGCACAATTTCGGTTCATCTCTCACTGACCAGTACGGCCTAAAATCCTAATTTAACGACCTGTACTCTGGCCACCCCTTCATCACAAGCTATTGTAGGAAATAAGGTATCTTAATCAAAACTCTTGGACCACTCCTCTTCAAAGAGTAGGCTCCATGAATCAGTGCACATCCTCTATTCCCAATTCACTGTCCTCACTCTTCAAGGGCAACTGTGAAACAGCCAGCTGATTTATTTGCAGACCCTGGTAGATATTGTACTCTGAAGTTAAACTCCTCGAATACCTCATTCCACCGCTTGAGTCTGGAAGTGATAGGTTCACTCTGTCGACAGGAAAAGACCAGTATTAGGGGTCTGTGGTCTGTCCTTACTAAAAAGGGAATGCCCCACAAATAAAACTTTAAATGTTTGACAGCCCAATATATACTGAACGCCTCTCTTTCAATACATGAATAATGCCATTCTGCACCTGTGAGTGCTCTTAAAGCGAAAGCAACTATTCTTTCGCCCCCTCCACCATTTGGGATAGCACAGCCCCCAATCCCTTGGTGCTAGCGTCGGTGTCAGGATAGTTTTATGTTTGGTATAAAAATGCCCCAAGGTGGGCATCTTCCCAATCTCAGATTAACTTTAGCGAAAGCCTCCTCACACTTTCAGGCAGCACTCCCTTCAACTTAAGTCTAATGGGTTCCACTACACTAGCAAATCCCTTCTTGAACTGGGAGTAAAATTCAGCAAGCCCCAGGAATAACCCGACTGGTTCTTTGTCACTAGGGTTGGGAGTCTTGATTATACTCTCCCCCGCTCTATCTTAGGTTTTAGCCCCTCACCTGAAATCACATGTCCAAAGTAAGTAATGGATGTCACCCCAATTCGGCATTTCTGTTTCTTCACAGTAGGCCCCTTTTCTCTCAATCGCTCCAACACTCTCCTTAAGACAACTTAATGCTCATTTTCATTTCTGCCATAGATCCAAATATCATCTGGAAAAAGAGGACATTAGCCAGGTCACCAATTGCCAATTTCATAAACCATTGGAAGCAGACCACCGCCGAGGCTAACCAAATGGCATCCTCTTAAAGTGGTACACTTCCAAAGGGGGGGTCGCAAAAGAGGTTAAATGCCTTGACTCCTGATGCAATTTCACTTGATAGTAGGCTGATGCGAGATCCAAAACACTGAAAATCTTAGCTCCCTTCAGTACATGAATGGACTGAGAAATGTTAGGGAGAGGCTTGGGGTCGACCCAGATCCACTCAGAGGCAGCACAAGTCCACACATCCTAATAGTCTTGCCACCATCCTTGGGCGCTAGAACTACTGGCCCCAACCACTCAGAGGCCTCAATCTCTTCTATAACATCCATATCGAGGAGTATACTCATTTCCTCTTTTAACGGCTCAATCATCATGTTTGGTACCCTGCCTACCTTATGCACACAAGGCTTGGAATTTTTTTTTTTTTTAACTATGCGATGCTCAAAATCCTTAAGCAAGCCCAGTTTGTCACTGAACACTTCTGGAAAGTCCTTCAAAAAACATTCTCCATAATCGAATTGTCAATCAGCATAACTTGATCTCTCGGATTGGAAGCATTAGGATTTAAAATAATCCCCAAATGAAGAGGTCTCCAACCCAGGAGATTGTCACCTCTTTCCACTACATTTTAAGAGCAGAATGAAAATTCTGCTCTTAACTTCAACTTTCATCACAACATATCCCAACACATTAATGCGACAGCCTTCATAACGGACCAGATTGATGTATGGAGGCTCCAATTGTATACCATCTCTTGCAAACGTTTTATTCCACTGCTTGTTCCCAATCATAGTAAAAGGTGAGCCTGAGTCTGCAAGCACTGTAAAAGGTTTCCCATCAACACAAATCTCACACTCTGGCAAGGTTATCGCTCCTCTATCCACTACTCCACTACCTTCACTTACACTCAGAATCACTGTTCGAACACTCTCAGGTACCTTCTCCACAGCTTTCATGCTTTCTGTAGACTTGCACACTAGTGCATAATGTCTCTTGATGCCACACTAACGACATACTTGACCTTTGGCATAACAATTCGGACAATTAGAATAGTGGGCAAAACTCCCACATCTCGAATTCAAAGGCTTTATTCGAGGATTTCTCTCATAAAAGCACAAACATACATTTAAAATACATCATTAAACAGTTGTTTCCTCGATAAAAACAATAATTAAAAAAGATTAAACAGACATAGACAATTAGTTAAAAACAAATAGATATAAAACTTGGTACATATTTACACGGGAGCCAGAAGAGATGCTCCATTCAGTGTACTCTTGGGAACAGCCCTCCTTCTAATAGACCATGCCCAACCCAAATACTTAGCTGTTGCTAAAACTACCGGCATGTAAGTGGAGGTACAGATGATTCGTAAGGCCTCTACACCCCTACATGTTCCTAAATTTTTACAGACAGGGACTAGCCAAACTTTCCTCGGGATGCCATAGGCTTCACAGGAGAATAAGAAGTGGCCTATACTTTCATTTGGTGCTCCAAAGGCTGGGCAATATAGAGTGGAGGAGCTCCTCCACCTACCTGTCAGTGATCTCAATGGAAGGGCACCTGATCTTAACTGGAAGAAAAGCTTTGTCCCCAGGGTTGGTTATGCTATCCCAGTAGGGTTCCAAAACTGGATACAGTTTAACTTCCAAAAAGCGCCCGTCATGGAATCAGATTTAGTTTTACTCCAAACCCTTGCAGCTACATAATCCCAGTACAGATCTTTAATCGCTTTTTTGCTCGAAAAGAGCTCCCCGGTTGGATTATCCCATAAATTTGAGAGACCAAGATCACATAAGGAAGACCTAAGATTTTTCAGCCATTCTATCCTATGAAAGGTATCAGCATTTATTATGGCTAAAAACCCCTCTGCGTGATGCAGGATCTCCGGGGTGGTCCAGAGTCATCTCCAGTAGAGAATCGGGCGCAACCTCACTAGATCACTAACTACTCTCCTCCCCAGGTCAAGACCCAGGGGAATTAGTGGGGTGCTCTGCGGGAGTCCTGTAATTCCCCTAAAAAACCTGTTCTCAGAGGACTGCAAGGGGAGAAGTTTCCTAAAGCCCCACAGCTCTGCCCCATATAGAGCAGACCCAAGAGTCTTGGCCTCAGACAGGCTTTATTGGTTTGGACCTGGATTTTTTGTGCTCCACCCGAAGTGCCCCCGAGATTTGTTGGTGCCTCAAGACCGCCATCTCTATATGCTGGGACCATCTCAAATCGTTTGTTATCTGGATCCCAAGATAGGTGAATACAGTAACCACCTCTAACAAACTATTGTTCAAGTATATTTTCGGCCTGGGTCTACGTTTTGGTGCAAAGGCCATCAGCTTAGTCTTACCCACATTGACTTCCAGGCCATGTTCCCCGCAAAAAGAATCGAAGATGTTCAGAGCTCGCTGCAGACCGCCTGGAGTTTTGGATAGGATTAGCGTATCGTCGGCAAACATCAGGATCGGAAAACTGGTGCCCGCCAACGATGGCGCATCTACCCTGGCGTCCAACATTCGAGCCACAATCCCATTTATAAATAATGAGAAAAGCAGGGGAGCCATTGCGCACCCCTGGCGCACTCCACGTTCAACCGGGAAGTCATCAGAGGATTCACCATGCATGCCCCATTGGATTTTAGCGAAGTTGCATTCATGCAACCTCATAACCAAGGTAAGTAACTCGCCGGGAGACCCATTTCACTCAAGACTGCCCAGAGCTTTCTCCTTGGGACCAGGTCGAAGGCAGCCCGCAGGTCGACAAAAGCAACATGCAGACTGCCTTCGCCTAGCACCACTGTCCCCCACTGTAGCAGAGTAAAGCGAAACACCTGGTCAACTGTACTCGTGGCCCGCCAAAAACCAGCCTGGTAAGGGGACAGGGCATTGTTCTCATCAACCCAGTCCATCAATTTATTAACCACCATCCTACCTACCACTTTTTGAACGGTGGCAATCAGGTTTATCGGCCTGTAGTTGGCTGGAACAGACTGATCCCCTTTTTTGTATATGGGTATGATGAACGCTCCCTTCCATAGTTCCGGGACGGCCGCTCCCTTCGCAATGGCGTTTCCCAAAAGGAATATATATCTATCCCACCGCGCCTTATCATTAATGAAAACATCAGCTGGTACGCCATCTAAGCCCGGGGCCCTTCCCCCGGGGCCAGTGCTTAGAAATGATTCGGTTTCCTTGAGAGTGAATAAATCCCCAGTGGGATATACAGCTAGAATTTCTTCCATGCCCTTATACTGTGCAGTCTCTGCATATTGGGATTTAAAATGATCTACCCAGGCACCCTCCGGGACATTGTTACCGGGTTTGTCTGGAATTCCACCTCTTCCCCACTTAATGTTCCAGAATAACCTAGAATCCTTAGCCCCCGAGGCCTCCTTGAGTTCGGCCCAATGCTGATCGTCCCATAGTTTTTTAGCTAGGGATAGGCTGGCCTTGTAATGCTTTCTGGCGCCACTAATCACTACCCCATCCCTACTCCGGATTGCTCTGCCCAAGCTTAGCCTAGCTTCCCTACACTGGTGATTATACCATTTAGCTAGTCTAGGTGTTTGTTTGCTATTTGTCTTACAGGGCCTCAGGAAGTGCGGTTTTAGGAGGGAAAAGAGTTCATCATGAATATTTGATATTTCCCTTGACCCTGGAATTACTAAGGCTGCATCCTCCATAGCGGTGATTGCAATATCCACCTCGGAGGTTATAAATGCCATGGATTCCACATTAGCCAGTACACACGGCCATTTCAATCTGCGCATGTCATTAGTCATGTCAGGCAGCAGAGCATTGGTCGGTTGAGAATTCCCTGTTGTGACCGACCACCAGTTGTGGGCCACACAGAGAGGGTTGTGGTCACTCTCCAATCTACCCTTTACTTACATGTCACATACTAGCTGCCACAGGTTCAGGCTACAAAGGACATAGTCTATCTGACTTTTGCTACGACCATTGTCAAATGTGCAGGCGCCTCCCCTGTCACTCTTCTTTCTCCCATTTAGGGCTCTTAGTCCGTGTTCCAGGCAGATGGCATTCAATCGTATTATGTCAATGGTCCACCGCCTAACCGGGGCCAGATCTAAGATTGGGACGCCCCATTGCGTGTCCTCCTCCCGCCCCAAAGAATCGTCAGAGATATCTAGGGGTTCAAAAGTCCGGTTTAGATCGCCAGCAACAATAACATTGTTGCCCAAGGACTGTTTTTCCATAAGAGAGGACAAAGCCTCTAGGATAGGTGACTTCCCTCTTATATTGCCCCTAGCGTAGACATTGTAAATGTCTAATCCTCCCCTGAGGTCTAAAACCATTCTTATCAGTTGGATATCGTTGCTACCCGATTCCACCAACTTAATTGTAACGGGTAGACTTTGACGTATCCAGATAGTTAGACCCCCCCATGAGTCGTCCCTTGGCACCTTTGCTAGCCGGGATTGAAAAATTTAGATAACCCGGGAGGAATATAGGATCACAGGCCCATGTTTCTTGGAATAGACATACATCAAAACCATTGATGAAGTCTATCCAATTTTGGGATTCAAGCTTACTACATAATCCCGCAATGTTCCATGAGACCATCTTACCTAGACTGGAACCGTCTACGGGAGCCAATACTACAGGGGGAGCCCCAGGATGACTAATTGAGATTCCTACATACCCCTCCTCTACTAGATTTTTGTCCTCCTTGTTATTCGCAATATTGTGATTGCCAAGAATGCTAGTTTCGTTTAAGTCCTCGTTTCCTAATACCCCGGAAATAGGTGCAGACTCCCCAAACCATACCTCTAAATTCATACTTTCCCGATTAATCATGGTATAATCTGGATTGAGATTTTCACGGCCCAATCCCAGTGGATTGTTACCATTACGTCAATCAACCCACCCCGGATCTGACATCGCTTCAAAACGATTGAAAGTTGGTACATTGTAAAGATTTCCCTGCTGGTAAGGTACAGTGAAGGGGTCAAGTCCGGGAGTGGGAAGGTTGTGATAACGACCCACCTCTGGGGTGACGCCAAAATAAATACCAGGTGGTCTCGGGTAGAAGAAGGTCAGGTCGACTACACCAATGCCAGCGCTACTTGTGCCCAAGTTCTGCCTCGTAATTAAATGAGCTACCCTGGAATCCTTGAAGTTAACTATTACACAGTCCCCTTCAAAGCGCTTATGGGTACTACCTACCCAACATATCCTTCTAACACCAATAATCAGCCCATCCACTTCCCTGGGCAGTGGTCTATTAGTCCTTAACCAGTGCATTGTTTTATTTTTCAGCATCTGGAAGGATTCTTGCTGCCCAACCAACAACGGTGGTACGTTGGTAAGGATGGCAACAAAAGGATAGCAGTCTGGGGGCAGATTCATGGGTGGTGTCCTACGGGGCACTTTAGTAGGGATTGTGTCAGGCAGACTAGAGGAACAGGGCAGGTCGATGGAATTTGAGATGAGGCTATGAGATTTTGGGATCCAAGATTCCCAGTTTTGGATCTATTGTTGATTCCCGTGACCACAGTAGCTAAACGCTTCTTGGGTTGAGATGTGTTAGCCTGTGAATAGTCTGTGGGGTGGGGAGTGATCTTGGGGATTTGCCCTGAGAGACAGGGCCCAGTTTTGGTAGTAATAGCACAGGAGGAAGGGACTCTGGAACAGGTACTCCATTTGCCAGCCTACTTGTGTTAGTGGGATTATTACTGTCCCCCATCCTAAGGTGGGTCTTAATTAGGGATTTAGTTGAGAAGACGTTATCAAGGGTAGCCTGTTCAAAGCAATCTAATCGATCAGCTATCCTTTTAACTTGTTCTACAATGGGGGTCAGTAATGACTTCATCAACTTCTCTAGCTGCATGAGCAAGAGTGAATCCAGGGTTAAAGTCCCAGCAGGCCCTGTCACCGGAGAATCACTAGGGTTAGATACAGAGTTAGCCGGGGTGATTCCATCCTTAGCAGCTTGTACCCCGCCTAAACCGACCCCTTTAGGCTTGCAGGGAGCTCCCAGACCTATGCCAAGTTTTCTAATTTTCTTGGGGTGTTTAGGGAAACAACTCTTCCTCGGGGTAATGTATCTTTTCCTTTTAGTGCGAGGGTTAATCGAGGCCACATGGGATAACACACCCGATTGGGCAGTATTTTCTTCATCAGTAGAAGAAACATTTAAAGTGATAGACAAAGGGGGAGGCAAGATGGTCGAGGGGTATTTCCGGTCTGGGGGTCCGAACTTAAATTGCCTTCGACCCCAGCCAAGCTGGGCGACTGGGAAGAGACCTGGGACATTTCTACTATCACTGGTAAAAGATAGTAAAGATAGTGAGGGGGGAACCGGTGCCAGGGAACCCAGAGGTAGCCGCTTTTCCAGAGGAAGTTTAAGGAGTTCAAGGGATTGCCTACGCTCGGTGTGTCTCTCGGCTAGGGCACTCTCTTTATCAATATCACGAGTTGCCCTACTAAAGTACTGGTCTAGGGGACCCAAGATTGTTATCCCTACCGTGGGTGGGGGGGGACTCAGTACAGGGGTGGTTGGGGGGAAAACATACTTAGTAGTCAGTGCCGCTTGAAGGGCGGGCTAAAACAGTGTTGACCAGAGCGGGTCCTCTCAAGGCACAGGGGCAAACTAAAACTACAGCCGGTATATTAAGCAAATCAAAATGACAGTTTGCCAAAAAGACAACACTGCAAAAGCGAGGCTATGTAGGATGACAGAGAGTGGGCCCAGCCCAGCCTCCTGCAGCCCCTGACGGCCACAGACGGTCCCGCCCTTGTCCCGTGCTTCTCCCGGGACGCTCCAGAGTTAGCCTCGCTTTTGCAGTGTTGTCCTTTTGGCAATGTAGGATGACAGAGAGTGGGCCCAGCCCAGCCTCCTGCAGCCCCTGAGGGCCACAGACGGTCCCGCCCTTGTCCCGTGCTTCTCCCGGGACGCTCCCGCGCAGCGGCCTGCAACGCCTGATTTAAATGATTAAGGAAGGTAGGGGGGCGTGGCAATCAGGGAGAGCGGGCCAGTTGCTGGTAATTCAAACCTGCAGGGACTCTTGGGAAACTGAGTCCCTGCGGCGCCGCTCGCAGCCCTGCTGCCCGTTCTACCCCCGGCTTCACTACTCAGTAAGGTCTCTGCCCCAGTTCAGATGCGTGCTCTTTCAATCCACGAAGCGGGACCCGCGCAGTGGGTCCGGCGAGCGGTGATGCACAGATGCACAAATGCTGGTCCCAGGGAAACAGGCAAATACTCCACGTAGACAATGTCAGGTTAAGATTGGAGTCCCATGGTGATCAGAAGGGCTAGGCTTTTTGTTCCCCTTCGGTCGGGGGGCGTGGCAATCGGGGAGAGCGGGCCAGGTGCTGGTAATTCAAACCTGCAGGGACTCTTGGGAAACTGAGTCCCTGCGGCGCCGCTCGCAGCCCTGCTGCCCGTTCTGCCCCCGGCTTCACCACTCAGTAAGTTCTCTGCCCCAGTTCCGATGCGTGCTCCTTCAATCCGCGAAGCGGGACCCGCGCAGCGGGTCCGGCGAGCGGTGATGCAGGACTCAGTTGCACAAATGCTGGTCCCAGGGAAACAGGCAAATACTCCATGTAGACAATGTCAGGTTAAGATTGGCGTCCCACATCTAAAACACTTGACTTTCTGAGAATCAGGTGCATTCCTAAATTTCACTCCAGAAGACACCTTTAAATAGATCTTTCATTAGCCTGTTGCGTTTCCTCCTCAATATGTTCATGAATGCTGCTCTGTGTAATGCTGTTGTCCATCGTTCGAGGGCTTTTGTCCACTGCTAGAGCATTATTCCTCATCTTTCAACCAACCAGAGGTGTTCTCCATGCTTTCCTCAATGGCAATCTCCTCTAGAAGTGTAGGATTTCGGGACAAGAGCTTCTCTTGCACTCGGTTACTGTTTGTACATCTCACTAGTTGATCTCTTACAAGGGAATCGGTAAAATCCTCAAACTCACACGTACAAGCCAATGTTTACAAGGACACTATATAATTACCCACTTTCTTATTTGTTTCCTGAATTCTAGTGAAAAATGTGTGACGTTCCAGTACTACGTTTATACGTGGCCCAAAGTATTGTTCCAGCATCTTCATGGACATTTCGAAAACCATCCAAAGGTTCCCATTCACCATTACCAATGGGCAGCTCATCAATAAGTTATGACTGCTGAGATGAGGGGCACTTTTGCCCGGTGGTAGTGAGAGAATCAGAGGAGGCGGTCCTGGGGAGTGGGGGCACCAAAAAGGATTGTTGCACCAGACACCACCAGCGCTAAAGCTGGTCCTGTGAAAAGGGTTCTCATCATCATAATCCTATGTCAGGACCAGATGCGAGAATTCTGCTCTACTTGCTTCATTTTTTATCCATTCTACAGCAGCCTTCAAACATTAGCCAGTTGGAAAAGGAAACAGAAAGGAACTTTAACCAATCAGAGTCTCTGTCCAATGCATAGTCTATTGTCTACGTCCCCTCTATCTTTGCTGCTCCAGCAACCTCAAGATAAGTTGCTTCATTTTCTCAGACCTTATCTGGTATTGTAAAAAAAAAAAAAAAAAATTGCATCTCAAGCGTCTAATTGCATGTGAATAACACTTGTTTTTCACGTTTTTCTGCGGCAGGACTGCAGCTCATTGCTTACGCAGATTGCTTACATACACATTTGCTTACGCTTATTGCTCACGTACACATTTGATGTCAGGGCCACACGACTGCTGTATTTCCCTGTGGCCACAGGAGGGCTCTCAAATACCATGGAGGCACTCCTCAGGCTCTGAGGTCTGAGGTCTGCATGCATTTCTGCCTCCCCCTGCAGGGGGACAGCACGACTGCAAAAGAGTCTTGGACTCATGTCTTCTTTTCCTGACCAAGCACAGAGAGAGACATCCCTAACCAAGGTTCTGTATCCTGTTGGCATACTTCTTCCCTCTGTTTAGACTGCGGTATGGATGCCCGCACTGATCTGTATTCTAAAAATGTCTAGAAAAACAAATACACAACAGGACTGGCCCAGGCTTTAACCCCAGAGAACGGTGAATTGGTCCCAGGGAAAGCACCCACTGGAGTCTGAACACTCACCTCACACGGCTGGTACCCTGAGCCAAATACATCCCTATAGAACACAATAAAGCCAGGACAATAGTAAGCATGTATATACAATGCAGAACTCAGAGTACGTACATTGAGGAGTAATCTGTGTCCTCCTTTCTTCTGAACGACAACTTTCACTAAGCAGTGGAAGCCTTCATCCTCCAAGCTGTGACCCCCTTGAAAGAAAATGGATTCAATTGGCCTATGTTTACCCCGAGTGTTTCTAGGCATGGGGCGACCCTATCATGAGGCCAAGATTTCGAACACAGACCGAGGTAAGACCACACCAAATTTTGGATTTTTTCGCCTCCAGAGGCTTCGAGAGAAACCAAGAAGCCGGAGGAAGCGTGCAGGGACACCTGTAGGGATCTAACCAAGGTAAGAGTTTCCCCTTCTTCCCGACTATAAGTGGGAGGGAGACTAACCAGATTCTCCCACAGGTGGAGAGCCTTAACATTGGATGTTTGGGGACTGCAGACATGGCAAGTATTCCATACATTATTCTATTGTACCCCGGTTTAACCTCACAGGCCATAACACTTCAGTCTAACCCCCGCAACCCCCCAGACATTAATTCCAACAGATTCATGAGGAATCTTTTCTTGGTGGAGAAACGAGACGGCAACCAAGGGCCGGTAATCAACCTGCAGGAATTCAACGAATGACTGGTGACAATTTCAAAATGAAGGGCGTCCAACCGCTGCAGGAAATCCTTGAACTCAAGAATGCATATCTGACGGTCCCCCAATTTCCCCCGCCCCCTTGATTCCTTCAGTTTGAGGGGGGTTCTCAAGCCTTCGAATTCCAGACTCTACCTTTTGTAGGTCCTCCGCACCAAAGTGCTTTACAAAGATATTCTAGCCACCTATGGAATAGCTTCGATCACACAGAGTCCACGTCACAGTCCATCTGGATGACATTCTTCTAATGGATCAATGACCAAGACGGTTAGTGAAACATCTGCAGAGAATGGAATAGTTATTGGAAAGTCTGGGCTCTGTCAATGAATAGAAGTTCCTCCTTGTGCCCGCTTAGAGAACTAACTTCTTGGGGTGTGTAATAGACTCTAGGGAAACTACCTTCAGCTTGCTATGCGATAATAATGCAAAGATACAACAAGAACTCTGGAAAACATTGTCAGGACATACCATCACACTGAGACAGTGGGTTTATTGGTGTCATCAATACAAGCAATAGCTCCACTCCCCCTGCTTTACAGCATACAGAACAGTGATGGATGGACTGCTTGAATTGATCTCAGACACTGATTATTACTCGGGTCGCATCCCAATCTATTGTTATCTTGCACAGCATGTCACCTCAGTTTGGACCCTGCTCCAATGGGAACCGTCCAGCCTGAACTGCCATGCCAGGTCCTCCCTGAATCTGAACACCAGCAACTCATTGTTTGTGTATACTTTAGTGTGCCGCCCTAAGCGGGATGGGTATGCCCAGACATGGGGCTCGTGCACACTGTCACTGGAAACAAGCTGTACCCAGCTGATGAGCACATGATTAGGGCGAAACGGGTCTTGGCTTGCATGTGCCCCAGTTCAGGACAGACCAGGCTTGGCAGTACGGACTGGACGGTTTTCAGTGGCTCACGTTCAAGGCTGATTTGCGTGTATCTGGGTCCAAACAGATGCCATAGTGTGCAAAATACCAATGGAATGCGATGCTGCCCCAGTAATTTCCAGTGGCCGAGATAAATTCAAGCATTTCATCCATCACTGTTTTGTATACTTTAGTTCCCCTGCATTACAGGGTGCTCCAACGGCTGAAGCGTACCATATGTGCAAAGGCTAGACTTATTTGGAAATGGTTCTCCTGACACAGGAGTTCAAGGAAAAGATGCAGTGTGGTTAGCCCACGTGGAGGCTTGGAATGGGAGAGCAAAATTCGGTACCAGTCTGGATATCGTTAGAGTCCAATACCAGCTTTGCAGCGGTGCCAGATATGGGGGTGTGTCCACAAGAGAAGGTTGCTCAGTAGGGGTTCATCCTTTAGTTTATTTTATTTTATTTATTTTATTTTTGACATTTATTGAGCGCGACGAATACCCTAAGGCGTCTCGGCGCTAGACCATTCATTTGTTTCCTAGTTGTGCAGATAATTTCATTGGTTGAACAGCCATGTCTTTACTTGTTTCCTAAACTGGAGGAGAGAGGAACTCATCTTAATGTAATGAGGAAGTGCATTCCATAGCTTGGGTGCGGCTACAAGAAAACGACGATCTCCCCATGACACCGTCTTTGAACGTGGAACAACCAATTGATACTGCTCCGATGATCGCAGATGTCTGCGGGGAATGTAAGGTTTTAATTGATCCTTAAGGGTATGGGGTCCTTGGTTGTGAAGGGTTTTGTAGACTATACATAAGGACTTGAACTTTATTCGATTTTTAATGGTGAGCCAGTGATATCGCCTTATTGTTTCTGCGATGGGGTGAAACTTAGCAGTCCCAGAAAGCAGGCGTGCCGCCGCATTCTGTATGGACTGAAGCTTGTTTATGACTCTAACCTGGGCGTCAAGAAAGAGTCCATTGCAATAGTCCAATGAGGACAGGACCAAGGAACAAACCAGTGTTTTAATTAATGCTTCTGGTAGGAAAGGTCTGATCTTTCTTATCATTTTTAATTTAAAATGAGCCGTTGTCGCAACTTTATTTGCATGGTCCATAAAGCTGAGCCCATTGTCAAAAATGACTCCCAAATTCCTAACCTTTGCAATTGGGATGGGGGGTAATCCAAGGTCCAGAGGCCACCAGCAAGATGGCCATTCTGGGAGAAGGGGACCGAAGATGACTACCTCGGTCTTCTCAGAGTTGAGTTTTAAACAATTTGTGGCCATCCATGCACTTATTTCCGTCATTCCGTTTTTGAAATTGTGGGCTACCTGTCTTCCATCCCCTTTAATGGCCAGGACCAGCTGCGTGTCATCCGCGTATGATGTTAGGCTCATCCCATATGCTCTGATGACATTTGCAAGGTCCGACACGTAGATATTAAATAGTGTCGGACTAAGGGATGAGCCTTGGGGGACACCACATGGCAGCGTGAATTGAGCAGACTGAAATGGTCCGAGGGAGACCGCTTGGGTTCTCTCGACAAGAAAAGAGGCAAGCAGGTCTTTAGCAGAATGACTGATGCCTAGCCTTCCGACACGATCGATCAAGGTGTTGTGATCGACCGTGTCGAAAGCTGCTGACAGATCAAGTAGGACTAAGATCGCAGTCCCACCTTGATCCCTTATGGCTCTAAAGTCGTCAGCAGCCTTAATAAGGGCAGTCTCTGTCCCATGAAATCTCCTAAAACCATATTGCGAGTCATCCAGCAATTGATGTTTCTCGATGTAGTCTGAGAGTTGGGTATTCATCGCCTTTTCGGTCAGTTTGGCCAGAAACGGTAGGCTCGCTATAGGTCTGTAGTTTTTAAGTTCCTTTTTGTCGAGGCCAGGTTTTTTTAATAGGGGCTTCAGTAAAGTTTTCTTTAATAAATTGGGGTAGTTCCCTGAGGACAGGATGGCATTGCAAACTTGTGTCAGCGTTGGTATAATCGAATCCCAGACTGGTGGTAGCACTGACAGAGGGCAAGGGTCCAAAGCAGAGCCTGATTTAATTGTAGAGACTATGCTCGTTGTAAGGTCATCTGACAATTCCTGAAAGTTAGAGAAAGCGATAGTCTGATGTGGACCTGATAGCGCGCCATTCGTCCTAGATGATTTAGTTGTGAAGGCTTGAAAGATTTCGTCCACCTTGGTAAAAAAAAATTGCCAAGTCCTCGCAGAGGGCTTGGGAAGGAGGGGGAATAATGTCAGGGGCGTTTCCTGCCAATGTCTTGGTGATTTCATACAGTCGTCTACTGGAGTTTTTTGCTTGCTCAATTTGGTTGGTATAGTATATCTTTTTTGCTTTAATGATCATGTCTTTATAAAGTCCTAGAGCATCTTTATAAACTTTCTTGCTTGCTGTATCATATGTTTTTCTCCAGCATCTTTCCAAGTTCCTATTAATTTGTTTTTGTTGTCTTAGCTCAATGGAGTACCATGGGGCAGTTTGTTTTGACCTATTCTTAGACACAGTTTAAATGGGGGCTGTATTCTCGGTGGCCTGAGCAATCCATGTGTAAAATTGTTGTGTGGCCACATTCGGGTCGGTGGAAATTACTGGACTGGTTTTGTCCAGTTGTATTTTCAGTTCAGTAGGATTAATATTCTTCCAGTCTTTAAAAGGAGCATGGGTTATTGTGGCAGAGTTCCTGTTTTGTAGGGAATTAGTGGTAATTTTACCGAAAATGGCGTAGTGATCAGTCCACGGCATTGGGCAGATGTCCGTTATTTGGAGGTCGTCCAGATTGGAAAATATGGCGTCTAAAGTATGACCCGCTACATGCGTGGCCTTAGCAACTAATTGTTTCAACCCCAAGGTTGCCATGTCCGCTATGAGAAAGGCTGTATCTGTCTGATCAGCCTGGTCTAGATGAAAGTTAAAGTCTCCTAAGACCGTTAGCGTTTGTTCTATAGCTAACGTTTCCATCATTGTAGTGAGATTGGCAAGGAAGGGGGCGATAAATCAATAATCCCTTAAAACTGGATAGTGAGCAGAGCTTTATTCTGAACTGTAGGGCTTCACAATGGATAGAAGGAATGGGAGTAATTGTAACAGTAAGGCAGTCTCTAGCTATATTCGCTAGACCACCTCCTTTTTTCCTGGCTCTATCCTGCCGATAGGCTTTATAACCGCTGGGCACCGCGGTAACTAAATCTGGCTCTGATGACTCATTGGTCCAGGTTTCGGTGACAAAGAGAATGTCAAGTTTGTTATCCGTTATAAGGTCGGCTATTTCTTGGCTATGTTTACATAGTGAGCGGGCGTTGATAAGTGCTATTAGAAATGATTGCTCTTTAGTAATGGTCAAGGGTTTGGAGTACTCAGTGGCCATATGTAGAGGGATAGAATAACTGCAATGTGGGCAAGTTGCACCAAGGTCATGTCTACCGTTAGCGGGATCACGTCGTAGACAGAGCGCATTAGCCGGTGGTCTGAGTTCTAACAGCTTTGTTTGCGGGTAGGCTAGGTCTGCAGCACAAGTCAATCGGGCAGGGGGTAAGGCCCTCGGCCCGGTCCCGGCGCAGACGGGCTTGCCTTTGGCGCGCCTTCGGGGCGCCGTCGGCGCGCCCGCTGCGCCCGCCCGCTGCGCGGACGGGAAAAGCTGTTACTTTTATACATGAAAGAATGGGAGGAGGGCGGTAGGGTTTGAACGACTAGACCGCCACCCTTACCTCGCTCAAGATGGCTGCTGAGGTGGGTGATGTAAAGTGTCAGCGTTTGACACAGCGCTGAGGTCTATGTGTTACAGGAGCCTGTCTGGAACCTCGAGGCGACTTTACTCTCGCTCCGAGGTGAGCGCGATTATTAAAAACGGGCAGTTTAAAATATTTACAAGTTTTAGAAACACGCTATTGTAATCACAGCATAAGTATCTAATACGCTCCTATAAATGACAGTTTAAATATACAAACACGCTATTGTATATCACAGCGAGATTAGTGCACAAGATAGGCAGAGAACCCCCGGCTTCCGCCTCAGGGGTGAAATGAAACAAAATAGAAGTTAGGAAAATACTGAGGGAGGATTGGGTTATCCCTTCTGTTGTGAATCGACTTAGATTCCGTATGAATTTCAAGATTCATGCCCTTATATAGGTACATTTCACATTGCCCTTATATAGGCATAGAATTCCAGTACTTATTTAGGCATAGTCCATGCTACCCAAATACAGGCACGGCTACCTCCATCCATTCATCTACGTCACAACGAGTTCTTGGAAAACCAGACTGTCAAGCTTTAGGGACTTCCCCTTGCCAGGATATTGATTTATGCCCGTCCTGAGACCCTCAGAAGCGGTCGCTCCTCCGCTGCTCCCTGATCCCAGTCTGGTATCGTAGCGCTATACTGCCTGAGTGCTCCTTGCCCTCACTATCAGCTGCCCATTGCTCGCATTGCCCCTGCAACCATTTTTGCCTTAGTGCTACGATCTAAATATATTCAAGGTGCTAATATCGTAGCTGCCTGCTAAGCTGCGCTTGCATTGTTTATCGATTTGTGCACTGCTGTCTTTGAATTACTTGTGCCTGATTGTGCCGGTGACGCTTCCCTTTTATTAAGGAGTGTTGGGGTCTCGTCCTGTGCGACTTTTGGCTTGCTGCCATTTTTGTTGTTTGTTTGTGCCTTCCCAGCCCAGCTCTCCACCCCGCTCCCGCTTCCCAGCTGCTCCTCCCTCGCCCCCGCCGCCATCCACATATGACAGATGCATCTACGCGCAGCGGACGCACCCCATGCGCGCCGAAGGTGCTGCAAAGGTAAGCCAGTCTACGCCCGTCCGCGCCTGGACCGCGCCTAGCGCCAGGCACCCTGGCCCCCACAAAATCCACTCCGCCCGCATTACATATGACGCCGCAACCCTCTCAGCTCTAAACCCCGGCCGCTCACCACAATGCTACCTGGCTGCCCCGGGACACACCCATGGACCCTTCACCTGCCACTCCTGCAAATTCGAATGCATCAGGACCCACACCAAATCCACAAACTCCAAACAGTGCCCCGACAACAACCACCTGAAGTGCATCCTCCTCAACACCCGCTCGATCCACAAACACTCCATTGAACTCTGGAACCTACTCGACACCACATCTCCGGACGTCGCCTTCCTTACAGAAACCTGGATGAACGCCTCTTCAGCTCCCGACATCGCCATAGCCATCCCGAACGGCTACAAGATCATCCGGAAGGACCGCACCAACCAAACAGGAGGAGGCATCGCCATCGTCCATAAAAACACCATCCGCATCACGACCAGCTCCGACGATAACCTCGCTACCGCCGAATATCTTCACTTCCAGATCCACACCGACCCCAAGACCACACTCAGAGGCACCCTCATCTACAGACCACCAGGACCCCGTACACAATTTAGCGAAGACATCACTGACTTTATCAGCCCACATGCCCTCCCCTCCGAGAACTACATCCTACTGGGAGACCTGAACTTCCACCTGGAAAAGAAAAACGACAGCAATACCACCAACCTTCTAGACAACCTAGCCAATCTCGGACTCAAACAACTTGTTGACACCCCCACGCACCTTGCCGGACACACGCTCGACCCAATCTTCACCTCCAGCATGCACATCTCCTTCGATCACACCACAGCTCTCCATTGGACGGACCACAGCTGCGTTCACTTCAACTACAAAAAGACCTCAACCCACAACCCCCCCACAACCTATTCCCCGAAGAAACTGGAACAAAATTACCACCGACCAGCTCCTCACATCGCTTCACCAAAACCCCCCTGCCAAATCATCGGACCCAAACCAAGCAACCACCAACATCACACAATGGATCACCCACAGCGCAGACGAACTAGCACCCTTGAAATACCATCAAATCAAGCAAGGTAGCAAAAAAGCCCCTTGGTTCAACGACAACCGTAAGAAATCCAAGAGGCTCTGTCGTACCCTCGAGAAAGCCTGGAGAAAAAACCCTACCACTGACAACCTGGCCTCCTTTAAGAACGCCACCTGCAACCACCACCAACTCATCCGATCCACCAAGAAATCAGCATTCAAGGATCAACTTGACAACAACGCCCAAAACAGCAAGGAACTACTCAACATCGTTAAAGAATTTACCAACCCCACCGCCGGCACCAACGACATCACCCCCTCCGAAGACCTCTGCGACTCTCTATCCTCATTCTTCCACAACAAAATCGCCGACATACATAACAGCTTCAAAAACAAATCCGAAGACCAGCCCACTTCACCCACCCCGAACCTAAACCGCACTCTAACAACCTCCACGCCTGGAACCCAATCACCACTGAAGACACCATCCGCCTGATGAACTCCATCCACTCAGGATCGCCAACCGACCCTTGTCCCCACCACATTTTCAACAAAGCAGACTATCATCGCACCCCATCTCCGCGATGTCATCAACTGCTCGCTCAACTCCGCTACCTTCCCGGAAAGCTGGAAACATGCCGAACTCAGCGCACTTCTGAAGAAACCCACAGCAGATCCCACTGAACTTAAGAACTACCGCCCCATCTCGCTCCTCCCATTCCCTGCCAAAGTCATTGAGAAGGCCGTCAACAGTCAGCTCGCCGCCTTCCTCGAATCCAACAAATCCCTCGACCCTTCACAGTCCGGCTTCCGAGCCAAACAAAGCACCGAAACCGCCCTCATCGCAGCAACAGACTACATTCGAACACTACTGGACAACGGAGAAACGGTTGCCCTCATCCTACTTGACCTCTCCGCAGCCTTCGACACAGTCTGTCACAGCACCCTCATACAACGTCTCAACAATATCGGAATACAAGGAAAAGCATTGGACTGGATCATCTCGTTTCTCACAGGAAGAACCCAGAGAGTCCGCCTCCCCCTTTCAGATCTGAGGCCACTGAAGTCATCTGCGGCGTACCACAAGGATCATCACTCAGCCCCACCCTCTTCAACGTATACATGAGCCCCCTCGCATCCATCGCGCGCCAACACAACAAGTCAAGTCAATAAATTTATATAGCGCGCTACATACCCAGAGGGTCTCAAGGCGCTTGTAGAGGGGTGGGGACTTACTTGTCAAATATCCACGTTTTAAGTTGCTTTCTGAATGCTAGGTGGTTCTGAGTAAGGCGAAGGTGAGTGGGAAGTGAGTTCCAGGTTTTAGCTGCCAGGTAGGAGAAGGATCTACCTCCCATGGTGGTTTTGTTGATGCGAGGTACAGTGGCAAGGGCCTGGTTGGAGGATCGTAGCTGGCGGGAGGGGGTGTAGAAGGACAGTCGTGTGTTGAGGCATTCGGGTCCAATTTCGTAGAGTGCTTTGTGTGCGTGGGTTAGGAGCCGGAAAGTAATCCTCTTATTGACGGGGAGCCAGTGGAGGCTTTTCAGGTGACCAGAGATGTGTTCTTTACGCGGGATGTCTAATATGAGCCTAGCTGAAGCGTTCTGGATGCGTTGGAGTTTTTTCTGGAGTTTTGCGGTGGTACCGGCATAGAGGGTGTTTCCGTAGTCCAGTCGGCTCGTAACCAGAGCGTGGGTGACTGTTTTTCTAGTTTCGGTGGGGATCCAGCGAAATGTTTTTTTGAGCATGCGAAGAATGTTGAAGCAAGATGAAGAAACGGCGTTGACTTGTCTGTTCATCGAGAGTGAGGAGTCCAGGATGACGCCCAGGTTCCGTGCGTGGTCCGTCGGGATGGGTGCTTTTCCAAGGGCCTCAGGCCACCAAGAGTCATCCCAGGCGGAGGGGGAGGTGCCTAGGATGAGGACTTCTGTTTTGTCTGAGTTCAGTTTCAGACGGCTGTGCTTCATCCATTCGGCTACTTCTTTCATTCCTTCATGCAGGTTGGTTTTGGCAGTGTTGGGGTCTCTGGTGAGTGATAGGATCAGTTGAGTGTCGTCGGCGTAGGAGATGATGTTGAGGTTGTGTTGGCGTGCGATGACCGCGAGGGGGCTCATGTATACGTTGAAGAGGGTGGGGCTGAGTGAAGATCCTTGTGGTACGCCGCAGATGACTTCAGTGGCCTCTGACTTGAATGGTGGAAGGCGGACTCTCTGGGTTCTTTCAGTGAGGAACGAGGTGATCCATTCCAGTGCTTTTCCTTGGATTCCGACGTTTCTAAGGCGTTGTAAAAGGGTGCTATGACAGACCGTGTCGAAGGCTGCGGAGAGGTCAAGGAGGATGAGGGCGACTGTGTCTCCATTGTCCAGTAGAGTTCGAATGTCGTCTGTTGCTGCGATGAGGGCGGTTTCAGTGCTGTGCTTGGCTCGGAAGCCGGATTGAGAGGAGTCGAGGGATTTGTTGGTTTCGAGGAATGCGGCGAGCTGATTGTTGACCGCTTTCTCGATGACTTTGGCCGGGAATGGAAGGAGTGAGATAGGGCGGTAGTTTTTGAGTTCGGTGGGGTCAGCTGTGGGTTTCTTCAGGAGGGCGCTGAGTTTGGCATGTTTTCAGCTTTCCGGGAAGGTTGCGGAGTTGAGGGAGCAGTTGATGACGTCTCGAAGGTGTGGTGCTATGATGGAGTCTGCTTTGTTGAAGATGTGGTGAGGGCATGGGTCTGTGGGGGATCCTGAGTGGATGGAGTTCATCAGACGGATTGTGTCCTCAGTGGAGATTAGCTTCCAGTCATTGAGGATATTCAGGGGGGGTGGGGGTCCTGCAGGGGGTTGGGTGGGTTGGTCTTTGGGTCGGTTATCGAAGCTGTTGTGGATGTCTGCAATTTTGTTGTGGAAGAATGAGGCTAGGGATTCGCAGAGGGCTTGAGAGGGGGTGATGTCGTTGGAGTTGGCTGAGGGGTTGGTAAATTCCTTGACGATGTTGAATAATTCCTTGCTGTTGTGGGCGTTGTTATCTAGTCGGTCCTTTAAAGCGGCTTTCTTGGCATTCCGGATCAGTTGGTGGTGTATGCGGGTGGCATTTTTGAAGGCGTTCTTGGTGCTGGTGGTTGGGTCTTTTTTCCAGGCCTTCTCAAGGGAGCGACAGAGTTTCTTGGATTTCTTAAGATCATCGTTGAACCAGGAGGCCTTCTTGCTGCCTAGTTTGATTTGTCGTTTTTTCAGTGGTGCTAGGATGTTGGCGCTGTTTGATAACCATTGGGTGAGGTTGGTGGCTGCTTGGTCTGGGTTTGAGGAGTGGGCTGGGGGGTTTTGAAGAAGCGATGAGGAGATCTGGTCGATGGTGATTTTGTTCCAGTTTCTTTGCAGAGTGGGTTGGGGGTGGTTGTTGGATGTGGGCTTGTTGTAGGTAAAGTGAACGCAGCTGTGGTCAGTCCAAAGGAGAGCTGTGGTGTGGCTGAAGGAGACATGTTTGCTGGAGGTGAAGATAGGGTCGAGTGTGTGACCTGCGATGTGGGTGGGAGTAGTGACAAGTTGTTTAAGTCCGAGGTTGGCGAGGTTGTCCAAAAGGGTGGTGGTGTTGCGGTCGTTGTTCTTTTCAAGGTGAAAGTTGAGGTCTCCCAAAAGGATGTAATCCTCGGAGGGGAGCGCGTGTGGAGTGATGAAGTCCGTGATGTCTTCACTAAATTGTGCACGGGGTCCTGGTGGCCTGTAAAGGAGGGTGCCTCTGAGTGTGGTCTTAGGGTCGGTGTGGATCTGGAAGTGAAGGTGTTCAGAGTTGGCGAGGTTGACGTCTGAGCTGGTTGAGATGCGGATGGATTTCTTATGGACTATAGCGATGCCTCCTCCTGTGTGGCCGGTGCGGTCCTTGCGAATGATCTTATAGCCTTCCGGGATGGCAATGGTGATGTCTGGTGCTGATGTGGCGTTCATCCATGTTTCTGTCAGGAAGGCGACGTCTTGAGAGATGGTGTGTAGTAGATTCCAGAGGTCAATGGCGTGCCTGTGGACCGAGCGGGTGTTGAGCAGGATGCATTGTAGGTGGTTGGGGTCGGATATCTGTAGTGTGTTCGTGGGTGAGGAGTTGTTCTTGGTGCCGTCGAACTTGCAGGAGTAGCAGGAAAAGGGGCCATGGGTGTGTCCAGGGGCGGCTTGGACGCAGTTGGGGGAACGGCCGGGGTTAAGGGCTAGGAGGGTGGTGGCATCGTAAGTGATGCGGGAGGGGTGGACATTACGAGGACCAGGGGCTCTGGCGCTGGGCGCGGTCCAGGCGAGGACGGGCGTAGACGGGCTTACCTTTGGCGCACCTTCGGCGCGCATGGGGCGCGCATGGGGCGCGTTCGCTGCGCGTGGACGCTGCGCGTTAGGTCATTGGTCATAAATGGTGAGTGGAGGGGGCGGAGCGTGGGAGGGTCAGCAGCTGGGAGGCGGTAGCAGGGAGGAGGGGCGGGCCAGGGAGCAGGTAAACAAGATGGAGGGTCAACGGGAGAGTAGGGCAGGGGCAGCAGATGCACCACGGCACCGGGGGCACGGACGAAGTCCCAGGGAGAAAATAGAGCCTCAGCAAGTGTCGCGCTTCAGAGTACAGTAGAGTGAGCTGCAAAACCTGGTGAGGTACTATGCCTAGAGTCACGTAACGAGGCAGCTCTGTGGGAATGCGTAAACACAATGAATGTCAAAGCGCAGCTGATTGCGTGTTGCACGAGCGCGATGTAAATGAGATAAATAAATGCGCGATGCAAATGAAATAAATAAATGCTGTTAGAGATCAGCAAACACAATGAATGCCAAAGCACAGCTGAATGCGTGCTACACGAGCGCGATGCAATTGAAATAAATAAATAAATGCGCGATGCAAATTAAATAAATAAATGCGGTCAGAGCTCAGCAGTCAAGATACGATACCACCAGCAAGTTAAGGCACGAGTGGGAGCTGGGATCAGGGAGCGTGGTGGGAGCGACCGTGCTGGAGCAGGTCCAGGCGATCACCAACCTCAACATCATCTCCTACGCAGACGACACCCAACTGATACTCTCCCTCACCAAAGACCCAAACACCGCCAAAACCAACCTACACGAAGGAATGAAAGAAGTAGCCGAGTGGATGAAGAACAGCTGTTTAAAACTAAACTCGGACAAAACGGAAGTCCTCATCTTAGGTTCATCCCCCAGTGCCTGGGACAACTCTTGGTGGCCACCTGCCCTGGGAACCGCACCCATACCTACGGATCACGCACGCAACCTGGGCTTCATCCTAGACTCCTCTCTCTCGATGTCCAGACAAGTCAACGCCGTCTCATCATCCTGCTTCAACATCCTACGCATGCTCAAAAAAGTCTTCCGTTGGATCCCCACTGAAACAAGAAAGACGGTCACCAGCCGTCTGGATTACGGAAACACCCTTTACGCCGGAACCACAGCCAAACTACAGAAAAAACTCCAACGCATCCAAAATGCCTCAGCCAGACTCATACTGGACATTCCTCGTCAGGCTCACATTTCCGGTCACCTGAAAGACCTCCACTGGCTCCCTGTCAACAAGAGAATAACGTTTCGTCTCCTCACCCACACACACAAAGCCCTCTACGACCTTGGACCCGAATGCCTCAACACACGACTAACCTTCTACACCCCCACCCGCCAACTACGATCATCCAATCAAGCCCTCGCCGCAATCCCACGCATCCATAGATCCACCATGGGGGGCAGATCCTTCTCCTACCTAGCGGCCAAGACCTGGAATTCTCTCCCCACCCACCTCTGCCTTACTCAGAACCACCTCTCCTTCAGAAAACAACTAAAAACTTGGATATTCGATAAGTAAATGCACCCCCCTCCCCCAAGCGCCTTGAGACCCTCTGGGTGAGTAGTGCTCTATATAAATTTCTGAACTTGAACTATAGGCCCGACTTTTACCTTGACACTGGCAATCCTAAACACCTTCAAGGTATAAATATACCTTTACTTGCTATGGCAAAGCACGGTGTGGTTCGGTGCAGTTCAACTACCTACTTGCACGACGCAGCTCGCCACAGCAAGTACCGAAGGAAGCCAACTCCCCAGCTGACGCACTGCCTAGACGCCATCATCCTCCTGCCGAGAATCCAGCTCCAGTGTTTCTGACTCCCCTTGCGGGGTGTTGGGAAATTGAGTCCCGGGAAAGAGATACCAACCTCTCTAATTCTAAAGGTATAGAGCTGATTAGAACCTACAGAAACCTTTGGCAAAACTAAACTTATGCTAAAACAGCACCTACTTCTTCGCTCATACTAGACTTCGGTTAGGTACACGGGGGTAGGATTATTTTAGAGGCAGCAGTTGAGTATTTTAGCCTATGTTCTTTATGTATGTATTTTTATTTATGTCATAGCTACAGACCGTGCTATTACAGTATTATTTTATATTACTGTTTACGCTGTACGCATTATACTTCGCATTCGGTCTACGATTGTAGCCGTTCACATCTTTCATAAGAAATAAGACTGTTCAATAAACCCTTTTTATTGAAACACCCGTCTCTCTATTTCTGTGCAACTCTGTAGAAATGATGCATGCGCGATTGACTGAGTGAAATAGTTATCTATTGTTTCCACGACTCTGAAGATATTATTGTGACTCTAAGGGAAACAAAGTTGTCATGTTTATGTGGTTACCAGAGACAAATCCCTTCTTGTTCATTCAAGAAGTTTCTAGTGGCCACTGAGCTAGCTGACACACACACACAATTAAGTTTAATATACTCGATAGAGACATACTGATCTCAGTCCTATGTCAAATCTATAGTGTATGTTATTCCAATGCGCAGAGCTTTTCAGGGATATAGGAACTACACTACATGGCACCCAACGGTTTGGTAATGCACTAATTTAACGCCAGATACTGAAGTAGCTCAGTCGTGCTTTTCTCAGAGACCCCTTTTTCCGTAATACTCCGTCTGGAGTGGGTAAGCGATAATATCCACTATAGCGGAGTGGGACAAAAAATCCCATGTATTAGCTTTTTGGTTTGTTCAACGTTGAAGGATACAGAGTTCCAAAATATTGTGCACCTCATCTTTGTTCCCTTTAAACTTGTTCTGTAACTTTCATTAAAATGGCTGACGAGGAGAACACCTCCACTGGAGCTGCGACTGTCCAAGCCAAAACAGTTTTAAACTATACAGGTTTTCAAGAAACCGATGAGAATGCTGTAATAATTCCTCCAAATTTAAGGAAAGCCATCACTATAAAACTTATAAAACATGGCCTATCATCAAGAGGTGGTAGAGCAGTTTTTGTGATAGAGGCACAGGAATATAAGACAGAGGTATTCTATTTATGGATAGTATTCCCAGAATCTACTCCAGTAACACATTTGTTTCACTTCTACGAAGAAGATGATCCACCGGATGAATATATTCCTTTCGAGGATATTGCAATCCCACTCACATAACAGGTGCATGAGCTCTTGTTTAAAGGCACCCTAAAACATTTAAATCACATTACCAGGCTCGGTCCACTAGGTAGACCAGGAGCAACATGGCCGATTTTAGCCGGATATACACCTGATCCGGACATTGAAGCAATGCTGGACGATGAATTACTTAGTGACATACAAAGATTAATAGAATTATACAGTTAAACCACAACTGTCTGAAAGTCCTGAAAAGGTCTTAATTAAAAACACTCCTACATCTTCTAAAAAAGAAGTGGGAAAATAGCAAACAACCTTCCAAAGAGAAGTGTTCTCATTCCAGAGGTAGGTCTCCTCAAAAGGAGCCCTCTGAAAGGAGTTATAACCTCAGGAATAGGGATAATTTGAGAAAACCTGAAAGATATCAAGAAAATGATACACGTTCTTCTCGTACCTTTCAGAATTCGTCACAGAAATCAGGAAGAAGAGGACGGTCAGAAAACAAGGAAGAACGCGTGAAGTCCAAAGACGATCAACACGTTCAGAAAAACAACAAGCATTGGCTTAGCCAATAGGTATCGCCTTTGGGACCTTATAAGTGTTTAGCCAGGCAACAGTTAATGTTGTTGTACCAAGGATATTGTGCTGCATAACTAAATACTTATAAGTTCCCAAAGGTGAGACCTATTGGCTATGCCACTGCTTGTTAAAACATCACTCCCAGTTTTGCCAAATAAAGAACCCAGCTAAGATTTTTTTGCCCAGGATCACATAGTTCAGCCAAGCGTCCGAGTTGGGACTGGAACCCCGTTTTCTTGACTCTACTCAATAGTTTGACAAATCAGACCCATTTATGAAAAAAAAAGAAAGAGGATTTGAAGGGCTGTAAGTATCGGCAATGCAGTTAGCCAAGTAAAAAGATGTTCCACAAATACAGGAACACAACCAGAACAGCATTGAGCATCATTTAATGTGCACGTGGCATCATGCAGGCAACTGCTCTGTATACTGAGGCCGGGGTGAAATTTGCAGTGATCATAATAATGATAACAGAGCAATACTAAAACACATAGCGCTTATTGCTATATTTGTGCCATTTCTAAGCGCAGCAACAACAAATGCTACTATTGCTCAGTTTAAAGGGGCCCATGATGAGGGCAACAATGTCCATCTCAAGTAAAATACTCAGTGTCCTTTATTCTGTGCGGCACCTTGCAGAATAAATGACACACACAGCATTGCACTTTATAGTCGGTTTAGTCAGTTTCACATTTCTCCCGGTTTTGCCAAATAAAGAACCCGGAGAAGATTTTTTTGCCCACGACCACATAGTTCAGCCAAGTGTCGGAGCCGGGACTGGAATCCCATTTTCTTGGCTACTAAATACTCAGACAAATCCAACCCATTTGTGCAAGAAAAAAAAAAAAGGAAGAGGAGCTGGTGAGCTGAAAGCATCTGCAATACAGTTAGACAAAACTGAGAAGACGCCAAGGCACAAATCGATTTTTAAACAAATAAACGGTAAATGATTTAGCTGCAAATGTCAGTCTGTGTACCTGGTGGCGGGCACTTCGGTTTAGAAAAAAATAAAACTTTTCTCACCAGTTACAAAGTGAGTGGCAGACTTCTGCAAGTGCAATAAAGAAGCAGACAATGGGCAGCGCGGCATGATGCTGTGTAAGCCAGCATCACACCGCTGCGCTCTTTGAACGTCCAGGGCTCTGGTTGTACAGATAGGTTTTCGGTTTAAGACTTTGGTAAATGTGCACTGCTCCGCATACGAGGCAGTTTACCTTCGATGTCCGTGCCCAAGAGAGGGTTTCTGCGACTTCCTGCCTTTGTTGTACTATCATTGTTAAAGGGAAAGCACGCATATTGTGTGGCGTGGAGGGGAGGCTCTACATGCGAAACAGCGGGGAGAGGGATAATTTCAAGGGGCATGCATAGGCATGCAAGATGATCTTAATGTGAAGCGGTGTGTGAAAGAAATCCAGACGGGGCTGGGAGGGGTGCTCTAAACGTGAAGCAGCGTGTACCTTTGATGTCTGTGCCCAAGAGAGGATAACTGCAACTTCCTGCCTTTGTTGTAC
This sequence comes from Lissotriton helveticus, assembly GCF_964261635.1. Classification (NCBI taxonomy): domain Eukaryota; kingdom Metazoa; phylum Chordata; class Amphibia; order Caudata; family Salamandridae; genus Lissotriton; species Lissotriton helveticus. Next base: position 426,735,256 of record NC_136063.1, read on the forward strand.
TGTTATTGCTAAAGGGAAAGCATGCATATTGCTATGGCCTACTGCAGTATAAGGGGGGGAGAGGGGGGAGTGGAGGCCAGCACAGTGACGTGATCTGTGGTGGGGGAGGGAATTGAATCGCGGAGAGAGGCACCCAAGGCTTAATGAGCCTTGACAGAAACCAACATGCCGGCTGCGCACGTGCACGCAAGCTTGAGGCCAGGAAAAGCCTCTGGTAGCACTTTTAAAAGCCAGTTTACTAAATTTCTCGCAAAGCAGCGCACGTGCCCACTCTGCGAGACCTAAAAAGCCTCAATTTACTAAAAAGAAGGTAGCCGGTCTAAAGATCAGACATGCCGAGGATCTTGAGAACACAACTCAAGAACCGAGAAAAAGCTCAGACAATGTTGGACACCGCAGCAGAAGTAAAATAGTTTGCCAGAACCTGAAGGGACTTCTGGAGACAGTGAACTTGAATGAGGACATTGAAGTTGAAACTGCGGATACCAGGGTTAGTTCTCCACATAGGTTATATGCAATAACGCTCCGGATGGAGGGAGACATACCAAGAAAAGTAAAAGCACTCTTTTGGGAGCGACATTCTAAGGGTTATGACTTCTAGCTGAACAAGACTGGCCACCAGACTTTGTCAGGGAGTGCCCACATGGCGAAGACCAGCCTTCTCTAACCATATTCCAGTACATTTAAAATATACTTATGCCAGGAAATGGGCAGTTGCCCAAGCCCCAGCATTATACAAAAATCATGTAGGATGGGATGAGGACTCACCTCACCAAAAGATCCAAGTAAAAAAAAAAAATATATATATATATATATATATATATATATATATATCAACCAACTGCACAAAGGTAGTACCCAGTTAAGCAAGAAGCTAAAAAACAGGTTAGGGAGATCTTGGATACCAAGGGGTGATTAAACATGCACCTCCTCTATGAACGATCCTCCTTTCCTGTCTCCAAACCAGACAATACATATCGTTTAGTTTTGGGTTACAGACATCTAAACTCTTGTTGAAAAACATTTGCAGTGCAAAATGCACACAGTACAGCATTATTGAATAACATTGTGCGTAAAACATATAAAACCACATTAGATATTTCTAACGGTTTCTTTTGTCAAAATATTGCACCTGAAAGTAGGTATTTGACCGCTTTCTCAATAATGGGGACACAGCGTCACTTCTGTCGTCTCCCTCAAGGATTCAAGAATAGTCCCGAGTTATTCTCAGCAAGAGTAACAGAGTTACTACAAACTTGACGAGGCATTGTCATATGTTGATGAACTCTATCTGACAGACGATGACTTGGATAAACACTTGAACAGGGTGAACACCATTATACTGGGCTTCGCCTCCGAAGGGTATAAATTTAATTTTTTTAAAAATCAAGAATTGCCTATCTCCTTTTTCTAGGATATGAACTATCAAATGAAGGCAAAAGCTGGCAGCCAACTTTTTAGAAAAGTGTGCGCTGCTCCAACCTCCAAAAACGCTGAAAAACTTAGTCATTCTAGGTTTCCTGAATTTTGGAAGAACTTGCATTCTAAACTACGCAGAAAGGGTTAAACCTCTCTACTAATTAATCAAACCTGATTTTAAAACAGTAAATTGGACACAAAAACACACAGAAATGTTGCGTTCACTCCAAAGAGACATTAGCAACAAAGCATTTGCAAACAGGCGTAAACGTACGCAACTTAGCGATCCAAATCATTCCGGGTCAATGCGGACTCACCTATTTAACTTTTAATGAAGGTGAAAAAGTACCAATTGCACACAAATCTCATTTGTACACAAAAGCAGAAATGAAATTTACATCACCAGAAAAAATTCTGACAGCTGTTCAAACGGCTGTAGCAACAGAAAGAGACCTAGCGCAGGGAAAACGCATTATGATCGTAACACCTGTACCTGCCTTAGAAGCAGTGACAAAAGCGAGCATTCCAAATGCTAAAGCTTTACATCCGAGATGGATACAATGGGATAATTCTCTTGCTGCAACTGATGTTGAATACGATTTTGATCCTTATTTAAAAACACAAGCATTCTTGCAATACGAACAAGAATGTCCTATGCCTACTGAAATTCTACCTCTAGACCAGTATGAATGTATAATTTATACTGACGGATCTGCACAACCAGCTACGGACGGTAAACAAGCTTACAGTGCTGCATGCGCAATCATTAAAAGGTCATATGCGTGATGGCAAATTCAGACCTATGGTCACAAAAACGGAATCTCTAGGAGATTGTACAGCTCAGTGAGCTGTACTAGAAGCATTCAAAATGGCACTTGAAAATACAGATCGCGAATTACCCACACTCAGTGTGCGATTCTTTCTATTGTGTCCAATCTTACAATGAATATTTACAGAATTGGCTTCAAAACTGGTTCAAAGATGCGAAAGGTGGCACAATCAAGCATAAAAAGCTTTGGGAACAAGTAGTTCAGTTATGAGAAGGACTACAAAACACTCACGTGATACACACACTGAGTCATCAACGTGCTGGCGTTCACGTTGAAAGGGAATTCAATGGCTGATGAAGCTGCAAAGGGGGCTATGCAATCGGCTTCTGTAGCTGCAATCACTCGTTCAAAAACAAAAATAGACAGTGAAATAATGCAGGCTGTCAATGCTACAAGCAAAGGCAGTGGTAAAACATTACCTAAAGGGTTTCCACTCAAATACTCATAAATAATGGACACAAATAATGTTCTGTTCGCTCGAATCCCTGGAGTGGGGATAGGGTAATTCCAAACATGGAACATAGATCAGGACTAATCCTAGCAGCACATGAAGGGCTCGCCTCTGCTCATGCAGGTGTTTCCGCCACAGTATTGGTATTAAAACAGAGGTACTTGTGGCCAGGCATTAGGAAACAAACACAAAACTATGTTTTGGACTGTGAAATGTGTCAGAAGATGAAAGTCTCTACTGTGAAATGTCCTGCGCAGACGCCCCTGTTAATTTCAGATAAACCATTAGCTTGTGTTTACCTGGACCAAAGAGGTCCCTTACAAAGGAATGGTAACTATAAATATATCATGGTCGCAGTGGACTCTTGTTTAAGTTACCTTTGGATGTGGCCTCAGCGCTCGGCTTAAACCCGAACTGTTATAAAAGATTTGCGAGTCTTTATCGGCACATACGCAATTGGCACCCTACATTCTGACCAGGGTCCTGCGTTTAGCTCTCAAGCTTACAAAGAGGCCATGGCCAGTTTGGGCGTTGCATTGCGGTACTCTAGTCCATTCCATCCTGAGGGAAATTAAGTTGTAGAAAGAAAAAACGGGACATAAAGCAATCTAAACAGCTAGGGTATTAGGTTTGGGTGATGGGTGGGGCAAACATCTAATAAGTGTCCAACGTAGACTTAACAACTTGCCAAGAAGTTCTCTAGGGGTATCACTCCATACGAGGTCCTGTTTGGGACAAGAATGTTGGTCTCTGACCTGGATTGTCACACATCAGTGGTGGATACTAAGAAATTTGATATCAAAGATAGTTTGGCTGTTTTACAGGACTTAAATGAACTAAGAATTTTTTTCCTTCTATTTTGGTTAACGCTGGTAATAACGCTGGGTATGCTGATAAATGGAAGATATGTCAAAATGGATACAGCAAATAAGAACATCAACTTACTCCTCAAGCCACACAAATCATCCCATTGTGAACAATGAGACTTGTCAGCAGTGATTACTGCCGTTCCTATACCTGATGGTACAGCTTGGGAAAAACAGAATATGACAATTTTGGCCCGTCTGAGCTGTTGAAGATTCCACACTTCAAGATTTCATTAAGTGACTTTATTACCCCAATACCTTTTCTGATGATTGGGACTTCAAAACTGTTAATAATATGATGTCAGATCTAGAGGGGTCTGCAGTATTCACAAATCATGAATATTTAGAGGGTTTATCAGACTATGAACAAATGTATTGTAATAATCATTATGGTCATTTCTTGCACAAATCTGCAAGTCCTAGAAATGTATTATTGTATAACAAATGGGAATATTGTCCTACGCTGCCAAAGGGTAGCTCAAAAACTTTTGTTCTGAAATTTCCGTACTTTTCAGGGTTCAAGTTAGCCAAAGCAGAAACATTTTATTTTAGAAATGTAAATGAGGTTGACCAATACAAAAACAGATTTATTCTGCAGCCTTTTTTGCCCAACGGTCTAGACAGGGTTTCGACTTATGGAAAGACAACATTGAGACAAAAACTGTCTGGGGTACAAAAGATTGCCAAGTGCAGGGGGTAGAAGCTTTGCCCAGAGCCTGTATCGTCCCTGAGCAAATTAAGTTTTTGAATGACACTGTCCAACAGACGTCTTGCCTTGGGTTAGCCAAGATCAAAGACATGAACAATCCGTCCATACCTATGCCTAAACCGGAGAGTGATGACACTTCAGAGGGGGAGGTCGACGTACATATTATTTGGCATCACAACAGACCAGATCCAGATTGGAATAAATGGTCAATCTGGCACACAGACACAAACAAAAACAACTGTCAAGATAGATTCTTGAACAAAACACAAGGGTTTAAAATCAATAGACAAGACCTAAGATATGTTCAAAGACCGCATCTTGGAATAGTAACAACATACAGTGTAGGGAAACTCTGCCGTGATTGGCTGCAGAAATCTACATTTAAGGATGTAAAGCAACACTTATCTTTACCTAAAGATGGTGCAGACCTTAAGGAATTCTTGCTAGGACCAAGAAAACAGCGTCAAAAATGTTTCATATATGCCAGTATATATGCTGCATATAACGAAATATGGAAGATTATGCAAGCAGAGACTGCAGAACGAATAAGAGAAATTGATCGTATTAATTTAGAGAAATCTCTCTGTAGTTGACAATGGGTTAACGACTGTCGTCCAGGATATATTCATAGGACAGCATTGTGCCTTCTGCCATAGACATCATGGAACAAGACTTGGTCATGTTGCACCATGGTCAGTCTCAGCAATGTTCTGTCATGCTATTAGGTTGGGCGCTCCAAAACGTGCGTTCAGGCTATGTGCCTTGGCGTTTAATCAATGCTACGTCACTGTTTTCAGAATTCAATCTCACTGATAAACAGATCAACATTAGCGATTCAAAGTGTGAAAACGCACTAAGCGGTTCTCTCCTTTGCCAGGGTATTCATTTACATGGGGCCTGCGATGGTTCCCTTAACAACTTAGCCTGTCACCTGCAAGGTTCACTAGCTGCAGTGATTGATCCAATTTTTGGACAACTTTCAAATGGAAGTTACCTCATGTCGAACGATCACAGCTGCTGCGTCATGTTGCCAGGTATTCCATACCTAGGAACTGTCATCCAGGGTCACTTGCTGTATGCAAGTATTGTTTCCAAAAACCAAGACAGTCAGGGAGTCGCGTTTATGGCCTTCACTGAACATCTCTTCTATACTAATTGATACTCAAAGCAGAATGAAAGCCATTCTTTGCAAAAAACAGTGCCACTGACCTTGGCCAAAGAAACTTATGATCTACAAATTGCAAGGACTTCTGCAGAGATACATGTTCTTTTGAATACAAACTGCCCTATACATTTCTCAGAAATGTGAAGTCTTATCTTAAACATGTCTGATACAAGCGGTAGTGTAAATCTATTTAAGAACATGTTTTCGGGACTGTTAGCACCTTTTCAAGCAGTCCTCGGAATAATTCCTAACTTCATGCACTCTGTGTTTGACGGACTGCCCCTCCTTTTGGGACTCGTTGCAGGGATACTATTTTTGCTCCGACTGCTACGATATGGCAAGCTAAATCACCAGTGACACCCAGTTCTCCATGGAGACAACTCTACTGGCGATGAAGTGTCGTGAGCGCATAGTCCAAATTCTGGGGTTACCTAGTCTACGAGAATTAAATACCACATGGTTTCTTTCATTCAGACCAATCTGGCAAGATTGCATCTTACCTGTTCTACGCTGCCTGCTATGCGGAGAAGAATGCATGCTAGACACCTGTCTAACACGCCCATCAGTCATGCCAACGGATGTTGATACTTTGCTGGACCACGTAACGGCCCATGCTCTGTCTTGTCCCCAGCGGCTACCAATTTTGATGACGGCATTCATTGGGATCTCACAGACGCAAAATGCTGATGCTGAGGTACGAGAGGAAACAATAGGCGCGCAGGTAACAACCAATCCAAACATTGCTGATGCAACCATTGCTTAAGGCGATGCTTCACATCTATGTGCGGTTAATCTTCTAAACAAGGTAATCCAACTTTCGCCTACAAAAGGTAGACAACTTTTTGTCTACAGATATAGAAGATTTCATGTTTTCTCCAAGCCCTAACACTGACTTTTGATTTTGGCAAGCAGTGTTCTGAGAGACTTTGAATTTGAATTTCAGGGACTTCCACGGGGCGTACCGAGCAGGAACCAAGTAGGTTTCCAGTCCGATGAGCAGAAGCCACAAGTGACGTGAGCACAGCTCTTGGAACCCGGACGCCCATGTAGCGGCTTACACCTCTCTCAGTTTTTCTTCCAGATTGGGGAGAAGACTATATTTTGCAAAGGTCCACAAGTTTGTGGTTCCAAACAATTTTCACGTGATCGTGGGCAGGGCGCACCTTAGCCTGTGCGTACCACCCAGGTCACCCACACTGGTCCTGACGAAAACCCACAATCGCAAGATGGTTGAAACATGTAGACCTAAATTTTAAAATCACATAGCACACATCGCTATTTTTAAACACTACACGTCTTAGACACCGGAGTCTACCTAATTAGACATAGGTGTCACATCTCTTTTTTATGGGGGTTCAATCACTCAGGAATAAAGTCTTGCAGTAAGTAGCATTGGCCCCTTTTTAGGTTTCGCCCTGCAGTTGCTCCGCCCAGGGCGAAATCTTATGTCCTAGATATGGGGCTTTGGTTCCGCCTCTGTCTTCCATTGGCTAGCTCCATAAATGGAGGCTAGCCATTGGAAGAGATTGGCTGTCAATCACGCTTTCCCCGTGAAAACGCGATTCGGGGGCGTTTGTGTCTTTTTTTAAGTCATGCCCTCTCTTCCCATTGGCTGGAATTTTACCTTCCAGCCAATGGGAAGGGGAGAGCGCGAAAAACACGCCCCCGAATCTGCCGTCGGGACACCCCCGTGACGTCATTCCCCGGGCCGCGCTGTGATTGGCTGCCGGCCCGGGACCTGATTTGTTGTTTTTTGTTGGAAGATAAGAGTGAGGATTGTGTTGTGACCTGCGCTGCAAACAAGGACTCCAGATCCGTACAGGTACGTGTTATACTGACAACTCTTGCGTGCACCGTGCCTGGAGCCGAACGAACCCGTTTCATTGCTCCAGGATCACTTAGGCTGTTCATTCTTGAGTCTCTGTCCCTCTCCCAGCCCCTCCTACACTCCCCCCTCTCTCTCAACTACTCTGATGTTCTCTCATCGCCCCCTCGGGTTCTTTGCTTGCTCCGCTCGCTGCACCCTCCTCCCCATAAGCTCCCCCGCCCATCCCCTCATCTGTCGTCTCACCCACAAAAGCTTTATTTTGGAATATTCCCCAGCAACGCTCCATCCAGCCTCGAGCAAAAGGCGGCAAGAGACTAAAGCGCGCCATTAGATCTTAAGAGGTGTCAACTACACCTCCTAACATCCATCGACAATATGATAAACAAGCAATAAGCGTCCTTTATAAATTGCATTCGAGACGTCAGAATACACTTTCTGCTCTTGAAATGTGATTTAATCTGCCACAAATCTGCTGGCAGTCTGTTATTAGCCCCGGTTGCTGCTTTTTCAATGTATGCAAATTCCCAAACTTCGCTCTAGCAGGCATTAGGTGAGGCGGAGGAAAGGTGGGGCTGTATCTGTAATAAAAATAAGACATTAAATCCCAGCGGCGGACCCCGCCTCATGAGTGATTACACCGCGGCACCTCTCGGGTCCCGGGAGAGGATCCGGCGAGCTGTCACTGCTGAGAGGCCGGCTCGCCCGGTCTGCAGTGCAGCCTGAGGGATTACATGTCACTTCCAGCCGGACCATCTGCTGGTCACAGACCACCCCCGCCCTCAAGGCCGCTGCGTGCGAGCCAGAACAGGGGCCCCGAGGTCGGGAACAGGGAACACATGTAATGCAGGGAAACGGGTTAGGTAGCAGGGAACATATCCCCCCTGTAATCTCTTGGAGTGGGAGGGGGGGGGGGTTTCGATGAAGCAAACAGGGAACGTGTCCCCGCTGTAATGATGAATTCGGGTTAGGGATCAGGGCACTTTTCCTAACCGTAATCCGACGGAGGACCCGGGGAGGGGGCTCCGGTGAAGTGATCAGTTCACATGCCCCCTCCCCCCCTGTAATCCGGTCTAGGGACGCCGAGCAGGGCAGGGGTTATGCCTGTAATCCCGGTTAGACATTCGAGGAGACAAACGGGCACACATCCGCGCTGTAACCATGGACTGGGGACTCTGTGTGGGGGGCAGGGCACACAGACGCGCTGTAATTATGGACTGGGACTCTCTGTGGGCAGCTCGGCACACGGATGCGCTGTAATCATGGGCTGGGGCTCTCTGTGGGCAGCTCCTAAGTATGGTAAAACAGCCCACTTGGAACAATTTAGTGTTACAGAATCAGCTGTGGTGCAATTGCTCATGTAAAAGGTGCTCTTTGAATTTGAAATATGCGCCAATATAGTGCAAATGCTGCATCTGCAAATTTAGGTTTAGAGGTGAGCTCGCTAGCATTTTAAAACTGGCCTCTTGCAGAAATTAACATCTACAAACTCGGGCGTTTTTGTGTATTCAAATACCTCGTACAAGATAGTTACTCACCGCTGCGACTGAACATACATTTGTGACTGTGACTGTGGAGTAAGTGCTTTTCTAAGAGGGAGAAGGGGGACGCAGCACCCTAGTATTTGCTGAGGGAGTAGAGAAGGGTTTTATCCTAAAAATACTTATCCAGTGGAGATAAGAAATGATTACATTTGAAGGTGGATGAAGTGAAGCTTCCATCAAATGATATCACACAGTGACACGACCATTGCACACTACATGCTCTGTTCTCGCTGCATGCGCGCTCTAGTGTTCACAATCTCTCCCTGGGCACCTCGTGTCTGTGGTACTTAGCAGACTCTGCCTCGGAGTGCGTGGTGTGGTGGTTTATTTTAGCGCCCCATCATCCTTCTTTGTCTGTGCCTGTGGTTACTGGCAGGCTCTGCTAGTGTGCCTTCTTGCCGCCTCTCATCCTTTGCCCAGACTCTCACCCCAGGCTCTCGTGCCAGTAGCTATATTGAAATGGACAACTTGTGCTGTTAATTCATTACCATGCCTGTCAACTCGCAGGGTGCCACTGTGCGACGCACATAGCGACTCACATCACACGGTGTCCCGGTGAGGAGCCTATGTCACATGGCGGTAGAGAAAAACAGATGAACTCCACTGTAAATACAGTGGGGGGGGGCTCTGTGTGGGTGGGTGTGGGGGGGCTCTGTGTGGGGGGCCTCTCTGTGGGTGTGTGTGTGTTGCATTTGCGAGAGATTAAGCTATTGGCATTGTAAATGACAATGCCATTTATTTATCTGTTTTCAAAACCAACACATAAATACAAATGTTGTCATTTACAATGCCAATAGCTCTAACTTTTGTAAAGGCGAAACCGTTGCATTGTAAATGCTTGTTAAACCACTTATCACCTTTAGAACTATTGCACATATAAAAAAGAAAATAAACCCGCTCCACTGTAGTCAGGTGTTGAAGCACACCCTGTTGGCACTCGGCCTTCAGGGTGGGACCCCGATGATGAAGCATGTCACCAACCAGGTTGGTGAGTGAGGGGTCTTCTAAAAGGACATGCTTTGTCCTGCAAAAAGGTTGGGCACACTGTGCCTGAAGCTCTAGGTACAGAGCCTCTCTCTGTTTCGCCTCCAGGGGGTACTCCTCCATTTGTTGTTGAATACTTAATAAGGGGACCAGGAGTTCCCACCTCACAGATTTGTTAAAAACCCTTACTCTCTCCTATTGTTGTGGAGACTTTGAATTTGACCTTCATTTTTCAAAAACAAGGTACGAACTTTGGAATTTTTTCCTAGGATTAATTTTTTTGCTCCAAATTTGTAGTTTTCATATTTTGGCACAAGTAGTCTGCTTAAACTAGAACTATTCATAGAGAACAAGAATTCTTTGAATACTTCCAGAGACAAAACATGACCTTGTCCACATAGTTTTATGTAAACTGAAATTAAATGGTTTTGGCCCTTTATCTTCTGTATTTACGAGCCATTTCATAATTGAATATTTTCATGATCCATTCAATTTGCATTTCAAATGTAAAACATATGCTTAGAATGAATACTTGTTTTAATGGGTACATCACCAATGCAATGTTATGCTTACAACTAGTTTGAATACATTATTTACAATATGTTTGAAACATGTTTTAGCACTTCATGTATAGATGTATTTGAGATATAGTATCAAGACCAAGGCCACACCGGAGCCCTCATCCTAGTAGATCTCTCTGCAGCCTTCAACACAGTCTCCCGCCAAACTCTCACCGCCAGACTCCACGACGCCGGCATACAGGGAACCGTCCGACTGGCTCCGCTCCTTCCTCAACGGCAGAACTCAAATAATCAGACTCCCGCCCTTCCTCTTCGAACCCAAGGGATGAACTGCAGAGTACTCCAAGGATCATCACTCGGCCCCATGCTCTTCAATATTTACATGGCTACCCTCAACGCGATCGTCAGACAGCATGAACTCAGCATAGTATCCTATGCCGACGAGACACAGCTCATCCGCTTCCTCACAAAGGATCCCCACACCACCAGACTCAGCATCCAGGAAGGAATAAAAGACGTTGCGTCCTGGATGAGCAGCAGCTGTCTGAAGCTCAGCTCGGAGAAGACAGAAGTCCTCGTTCTAGAACCCACCCCCTCTGTATGGGACAACACCTGGTGGCCCACCGCCCTCCCCACTTCCACGAACCATGCCCAAAACCTCGGCATCATACTAGACCTCTCCCTCACCATGACCCGACAGATCAACGCCGTTGCCTCCACCTGCTTCAACACCCTCTGCAAGACCTTCAAAAGGATTCCCCCCCCCCCCAGAATCCATAAAGACCGTCACCCACACACTCCTAACAAGAAAACTGGACTACTGAAATGTACTCTATGCCGGAATCAACAAATCCCTGCTCCGCAAACTCCAGACCAGCCAGAACACCGCAGCCAGACTCGTCCTCGGCATCCCACGATATGAACACATCACCCAACACCTGCGAGACCCCCAGTGGCTCCCCGTCGCGAAGAGAGTAACCTTTAAGCTACTCATTCCACGTACCCAAGAGAAACCTCCACTCCGCCGACTACACCCTCACCGAAAACCCGCGCATCTGAGGAGCCAGAGAGGGTGGAAGAGCCTTCTCCTACATTGCGTCAAAGACCTGGAACGAGCTCCTGATAGACATCAGATGGTCCCCCACTCTGCACACCTTCATGAAGAGCCTCAAGACCTGGCTCTTTGACTGACTCAGAGCTGCACCCACCACCCCCTCACCCCCAGCGCCTTGAGACCCTCACGGATGAGTAGCGCGCTTCATAAGTCCCTGATTGATTGATTGAACTCTGAACGGTAGAAGTGCCAGGATGAAGGAGAGAGGTGTTTGGACTGTTTGTGTTTTTGGATTTCTTAGACTTACTTGAGCTGCTTGACTTTAAAGACAATCTGTTACAATATCAGCTTTGGAGTTTAGAGAGCGTCTCCACCCTTGACCACATGTTTTACCTCCTTTGGAGTGCCAAGACTGCAAGTGTGGTTTCACAGCACCGAATAGCCTTTAAGTTTATCTTGGTGCAGCAATTGCACGACGCAGAGTCAAGATAGGAGCCACGACACTAGAGGCAGACATCGTGGGTGTCGGTCACAGACATCTACTGATGACAGGCCCTGCAAGGGCCTGTATTTTTTGGTGAGCACTTTTACCGTGCACTGTGAAAATCTGAGGGGAAGGAATTAGGTCAAGCTGACCGAATTCAATGTAGCTCGGATCAGAGTCGGAAGATGTGGAAAGGAACGGATGTCAGCAAACAGAGGTGGTGTAGATCTAGTAGCTCAGATGCCACATCTGGATGTGACAAATCAGAGGCAGAGCCACATGACACCACCTACAGACATGCAAGCGAACATCTACTGAACATTCTCCGGACCCAGTCTGCGGTTATTCAGAAGGTAAGTTATGCAGTTCGAAGTCTCTACTGGAAAAACAAATGTGGCTATTTTCATAACATTAACCAAAACCTTCCATAATTTAAGAATCCTATGGATGATAGAGCTTTTTCCAGCACTATACCTCGGGATTGGAACCGCCTGCCAGTTAAACTCCGGAAGGAAACTAATCTCCTCCTTTTTAGGAAGTATCTGAAGACTGCTTTTCCTGGAGGCCCCTCTGAGCTGGTGGTTCTGTGTCTTTCGCTGGTGTTGTGTGTACGCTGATAGCGCTTAGATACCCCATGGTGATAATGCGCTCTACAAGCTTATAATAATATAACATATGAGGAAAAATGAGACATTTGTCCTGGATATTGTTTGAGGGTAAAAAGGTTAAAGTGGAACTGCCCCAAATATCAAAAAAGAATTTTAGCAAACGTTTTTGTTCTATTTACACAATCAGAGTTTCTATTTTGAGATATCTTGCTGAACCACAGAATTGTAGATTTATGGATATGGGAGTTTGCATGTGTGAATAATCAGCAATTTATGGGTTTACATTTTTCATCTGGGATCAGTTTCTTTGGCAATTGTTCGTAATTTCTTTTGGTGATAATCAAGATTAAGGAGAGGTGTTGAGGTGAAGAAAGGATATGATTAATTTCCATAGTTCATGGATTAGCACCGTTTTTGACAAATGGAGTACTGATTTTTCAACAGTCCACAGTTATTAAAAGGGTACGAATCTTCATCTTTAACAAGAAACATACTTACATTTTAAGGAAGACCTTTTGATATAAAAAATAAATTTTAAAACAGTCTTGTTTTATTTAAAAAACTCAACTGTTTTCAGTAATCAGGATGTAAATAAGAAAAGAACGCTTGATATTTATTTTCTGCTTGGCACCTGGATCTCAACATAGGTATCAATGAGAAGTAGAATGAGCACCTCGCTCTAGATTATTATTAACATGGTTTCCAGTTCTAAACTGTTCACCCACACATCCTTATTTTCAGCTGAGTTAGTCTATTTAGTTAAATAAAAGCAAAGGAAGACAACACCAGGAATGCAAGAGGTGAACACACAAAACTTCAGAACTGGAAACAGTGTCCTAACAAAACTGCTACTGAAAGAAGGTCAAATAAGGATGATTTGAAAGATCTTCACAAATGTCTTCAAAGAGCCTAATTAAAATAATATATACAAACGGGTACCAAGATGACGTTATAACACAACACATGTAAAACAATAAAACACTGTAGAACTTACTTTGTGAAGATCTGCAGCCTTCAATGCCTCAGCAAGTACAGATTGGGAGAGAGGTCCAATTAATCGATATCGCACAATGTCCATGGTCAAATCACTAAGGGGCGTGGGGGCATGAGGTTAGTCAATGGCAGAAAACACTCAAAACATTTCCAATTGTAACTTTCCTAATACACACTTTGGAGTCATGATAATCACTTAAAGTTCCTAAACATAGTACCACTTTGATGCTTGGTATTTAAGACCTCTTCAATTATATGCATGAGTTACTTACAGTACTAATCAGCAATATAAAACATGCATCAGCAAAAACATACCTGGATGCACGCACAACTACACCCGCAACCACATTCCTTCTTGACCGTTCATTGAGACAGACAAACAGACACCTTAAACCAATAAATAGCAGACGAGTCATACCACTTAAGAGGGTGTTAGGGCGAAAAGTATCCCTTATTACAGTGAATAATTGCTATTTATTTCTCCATCTAACTCTTCTTCATTTGCATATATGGGAAGCTTCGAAAGCGTGATAAAGTGCAAATGTCAATATCAAGGAGGGTGTTGTAAAGAAAGTAATGACAGAGCTATACCCACTTACTCTGTCCACACAGATGCAGCATGACCAGACTAAGACGAAGATCAACTGTGAAAATAATGTGGCACATAATGTTTTCAAAAAGTTCAGGATGCATCAGGCTTCTGTCTTTCCGATTTAGAGAGGCCTTTAGAAAGATGAAGGAGCTGCCTTGGTCCAAACGGCATGAGAATCTACTACAGAATCAAAAGAAGTAACCTGGAACAACAAGTCAACGTACATACCAATGAGGCTTTAGCAGCGGTCCAACAAGGACTAGGGCTAACAAGGGTGGAGAAATGTATCAATATAGCCATCACATCAGTCATACGGCAATGAAGCCCCAGCCGCCCAAAATCGGGGAGCCTGGGGCCCAGTGCAGAATGTGGAGGTTTGAAATGCTCGCAATAGATTGGTATAGAGTGCACAATGGTCTGAAGCTCTTTTAAGCTTCGAAGAGACCAATCTATCGGTTGGTTGACAAAACTGTAACCATCCAAGACTTACAAAGTAAAAAAATATATTTTCATGGTGTTCCAGATGGCTGGTTATAAATCGAAGATCAAGTAAAAGGGCACTCCATGCCACCTATATTGCTAGAACGGAAAATGTCTACCTGGTAATCTAGCCCTCCTAAAATTAGGGACCTGGGTCTGTCTTTGGGGGTCTGAATGCAAGATTCTAGACAGATGACAGCTGGACAGTCAGCTGTTTGTGCTGCTGCATTTTGCAGACATCACAAATGATACAGTAATCTGGGGTAAGCTCAATTTGCCTATAAAAGTGTGATGCATCACAAAATAACCAATGCAAGCACTGGCCAAAAGAGTGGAAAATCGCTAATTACCTTCCGATGGTGAATCCCATTTTGACAATGCTGGAAATCTGATGGAGATTCTTTACACATCCATTTAATTTGTGTTTCCGAAAGGTTCAGCGTTAAGTTACTCTGCCATCTACTCCTTGAGGAGTATAGAGATATGAAGGTCCTAGTCATCGCTATAACAGACCCCAAGAAGTCACAGCAACCAGAGTAAGAGGGGCCGGATCACTAACAGCTCTGGTATGCTGCTCATACCTCCAGGCAATACGGAGTACCTCCCTGAGACTCCTGCTGCAATCCAGAACTCCCACGAGGATACCGCTAGAGTGAGGCCAGGGCAATCTTGGAACTTTGTGTATGCGGGTGAAAAGATGTCCCCTTTGTTTTAGGAGGTGCACGCTCAGCTTAAACTCATGAAATGCCTCTCAAGTGATAGAATAAATGCTCCCAGTATCCAAAGCAATCCTCGGAATGCCACTTACCATGCCCTAACCAGACTCTGAAGAACTGGAAAAGAGTCTCATTGGAACTCACCAAAAGGGTTAGCAAGCAGTTGTATGTGCAAGCAAAAAAAATCCTATGAGCTCTAGGCACTAGAAGTCACTTGATAACCATGATAGCACCTTAAATGATCTATGTGAAAAGTTTTGATTTCAGCTATCCATGCAATCACCATGATATACCTTTCCAGTATAAATCAGAAACGGCAAACCATTGAAATCCCCTAGCTATTAAATACTTTTAAATGTCTTGATTATGAGCACAAGTATATCAAAATAGAACAGCCTTGAGTTAGTCTCAGTGAGCTATAGTTTGCATTGCTGATATGTCAGACATGACCGCCCAACTTCAAAAATTGTTCAAAATGGAAATGCTATGCTCTTTAACTAAAAAAAAAATATATATATATATATATATATCTAGAAACGAGAGTAGATATAATCTGAAGTTAGAAGTATACATCAGAACTACAAATGACTTACCTTTGGTAACACTCATTTTGGTGGATACTCCATCTAGTCACAGATGCCTCATGGCTCTCCCACTTCCAGCTTCTATAGAGTGGCTTCTTTACCATCTAAAAAGAGCCCAAGTCAGTAATCATCACATTGTCTCAGGCAGTGTCATCTATTCTCTCTGTTTAAGGGCATGGAGAAAGACAGACACAAGAAACGAACGTCCAAGTGCAGGGCTGGTGCTTATGTGTCTCGACTCAGTCAGTTCCATGATAGTTTAGTGTTCCGCAAAGCCATACGGCACCAACTGCAGCTCCATGAAGGACAATTGCTGGAAGAATTCTCCAAATCAAGTCTGACACCCTAGGTTACGTAAAGGGGAGGAATCTGTGATTAGATGGAGTATCCACTAGAAAGAGCATTACCAAAGGTTAATAACTTGCTCATATGGCCTTTACAGCATTGTCCTCTGGGCAGAGATCCAGCACCCTTCATAGGGTACCTTGTTCTTAGACCAAAAGGTCCTACAGAACGGAGTGAGTGAAGTGACCTGCCTGACCGTAATGTCAAGGCAGTAGTCTTTTGTATGCGTATACATCTGTTTTTGTTGCGCAGCCTAGGAGATGAACAGAACAGGAACCTTTCATGTTAAAGCTACTCTGGTGGATTTTGCCCTGGTGGAAGGAGCCCACAGGCTCTCTGTATCTGCTGCTTGGCCCATGAGGAGCAGATTTTAATAAAGTACTGATAGAGTTCACGTTTGCACAACCTTCTCTCTTCTCCCCGGAGAAACCCACAAAGAGCTGATCCACACTATGGTCTTTTGTACAGTTGATGTAAATGCTCAGAGCATGCTTAGGATCAAGAAGATGGAGCCTCCGCTCCTCTTTCAAGGAGATAGGTGGAACAAGAAAAACACTGGCAGAGTAATTCATCGACCAAGGTCGAAGGGAGTCACAATTGCGGTAGAACAGCTACCCTAGTCCACTGTACCAATTATTCTGGAAACACAGGAGGTAGATGGCTGTACTGAAAGCACCAGTATTTCAGTAAAGAGTAGGAGCATATGCCGAGTGAAAGCAAATGAGGTAGAGATATGAACAATGGAGGACTCCAAACAGAGTGGACAGTAATGCAAATTGAATAAGGGAGAAATTAAATAATTCACGTCAAAATCATGCTTTAGAGTATACCAATGGGGTGATAAGTCCAGTAGGATGCTCCATAGGCTTTACCAAGGGATACATCATCCACAGACAGTTCCGGGCGTATTGGGCGCAACTGGTGAGCCACGTGCTCTGGCCGAAGGCTTTGCCACATATTACGCGGACTTGTACGCCCCTAAAGAATGTCTGTCTCCTGACATGATCGATCGGTTTCTGGCCGACCTCCCACCCAGGGCCCTTTCGGATGCAATGAGAGAGGAGTTGGAGCTCACATTGACAGATGAGGAGCTGGGCACCGCGCTGGGGGAACTCCACTCCAGAAGGGCTCCGGGGCCCAATGGGTTTCTGAGCGAATTATTAAACGCTACTTTTTGCAGCCAGGCTCTCATTATCGCGCAGTAGTAGAGGAGGCGCAGGATCGCGGCTTTCAATCCCCGGGACTGGAGGTATGCGGAGGTGGTGGTTTTTCATAATCCCGGCAGGCCACCAGATCAGCACGCATCATATATGCCCATCTCCTTACTGAATGTAGAGGCCAAAATATTGGTGGAGGCCCTAGCAAATAGTCTACTACCTCACATTGCGACGCTGGTTCACTCGGATTAGGCTGGTTTTATGCCTCAGCGGGCGACTAGGCACAACATTGAGCGGGCTAATGCTGCAGTGCCAGTCGTCCAACGGCTGGACGCTCCGGCGGCACTGCTGCTAGCAGACATGGATAGGGCGTTCGACTCCCTTAGTTGGGTATACCTCTTTGCACTGTAACACCGGTTGAATCTTGGACCGCGTTTCCTGTCTTACTTGACCCTGCTATATACCGACCTCACAGCCTCGATGCGGGTAGCGGGTGCAACCTCCTACGTGTTTGCTATAAGTCGGGGTACGAGACAGGGTTGCCCCCTGTCTCCATATCGATTTGCACTCACGATGGAGCCTATGGACGTGCAGGTCCACAGCTTTGAATAGGGGTTGTCGGATAGGATCGTCCTGTACTCGAACAACATCTTCTTCCTCCTCACAGAGGTGGATAGAATGGCACCTCGACTTTTGCGTATTATGCAGATATTTGGGGAAACCTCTGGATTATGTATAAATCCTCGCAAATCTACGCTGCGGTTGCCTGGAGGTCGGTGTGATCTGGGTGGCTGGGCATCGTTGATTCAGTTGGCGATGGGAGGACTGAAATACTTGGGTGTTTTTATAACACATATGCCTGCAGTCTCCTGGGAGCGTAATCTAGTTCCGGTTTGGGAGCAAGAACGTGATATTAACACCTGGTCCCGTATGCCATTGACCTACTATGGCAGATCAGCCATATTCAAGATGATGGCCCTCCCTCGTCTCCTCTATTAGTTGCAGAACCACCCGTATCCAGTCCCCCGTTGGTTCTGGCAAGTCAACGCGGCCCTCGGGCAGTTCTTGTGGGAGCGGGGCAAGGTGCATGTGGCCCTGCAGACTTGCTTTTTATCTGCCTATAGTGGAGGACTAGTGTCCTGTTAGCAAGCTTCTCACCTCCTTATACTGAACGAATGGTGGTATGGCAATCGAGAGGACCCGGCATACGCAGTGGAAAGGAAACTTATGGGTGATCACTCGCTGCATGCAGATTGTACTCTGCACCACTGCAGGGGCCATTGCCCCCGACAACAACGGTTGTGATCCAGGTTTGGATGCAGGCACTGCGTAGAATGGGGTGGTGGAACAAGCGGATGCAGGAGACCCCCTTTGGGATAATGAGCGCTTGCCGCAATTAGCTGCCATGCAAGGTTTCAGAGGGTGGGATCTCATAGGGATCTCGGTCTTGGGGGATGTTATGAAGGGTCTGACTAAAATTGTTCCAGGACCTTCAGACTGAGTTCCATATGTCACGGTCCCAATTTTTCAAATACTTGTAGTTTCGGCACTCCTTGTCGCTCAGTCTAGAGGGGTTTGAGTCAGTGCCCGAGTTCAGCCCCCTGGAGGCAAAAGTCTTTATTGTGGAACTCCAGGACTGCAAGATATCCAGGATATATCAAACTCTGGTTAATCACTGCTCCTCCACACTGCAGAAACTCCGGGACGATTGGGAGGGAGATTTGGGACCCTTGGAGGAGGATTGGGTGGAGGCCCTAGCGGCCCCGCGCAGGGTGGCCATAGCGGTGCGTCTACGCCTGTTCCAGTTTAAATATTTGCATAGGGTCTATTACACGTGAATGCGGTTGTGGAGGGCGGGTTTGGTTGCCTCCCAGAGGTGTCTCGGATGTCACAGGGAGGAGGGAACGCTGATGCATAGGGTCTGGCAGTGTCTCCCTCTGGATTGGTTTTGGAGGGGGTCTTCACTTGCTTATCGGATTTTTTCGGCTGGGATCTTCCCCGGTCGGCGAAACTAGCGCTATTACATGTCCTAGAAGGGATAGGAGGCAACGTCTTTAAATGTCACCTATTACTGTTTGGTCCCACATTGGCAAAGGGGGACATAGCAAGGGCTTGGAAGGCTCCCTTAGGGGTTCCTCATCCGCACCCTCACCTTCATCAGTGGTGTCATCATCGTTCCCTGGAGGAGGAGATGTGTAGGAGAATGGTGTGGTGGGGGAGAAAGTGGAGGAGGTGGTGGAGAAAGGACCCAAAAGGGGAGATGTGGCAATGTCCCTCTTTTTAGGTGGTGGAGCCGGTGCAGGCGTATCCAATGGTCTCTTTTTTTGAACGGCTGTTTCTTTTGCGGTGCCGGTGACAGGGTTTCGGTACCGGGGGCAGTGTGACTCGAGCCAGAGTCATCTGAAGGCTTAATAGGCTTCTTTGCCGAGCCTGGGGGCGGGGGATGGGAAGCAGTCTCTCGGTGTGGACCTGGGCCCGAAGGTGAAGGTGTGACCAAAGCCTTTTTTGATAGTGTTTAGAGGGGGTCTGGGGCGAAGTCTTTACTGCGCAGGAGTGAGTTCTTGGACGTCAAAGTTCTCTGCTTTGGAGCCGCTACCGAGGAGTTTTGACCCGCTCCTGTTCTGGTACGTTAACGCCCTGTTGGAAGAGGTCATCTGGAATGGATGTCGACGAGCGAGCCATTTTTCTTCGAGTTAGACTATCCTGAATGGTCATCTTGGAGCGGTGCCCTGGTGAAAGACAGAGATTACACACCTCATGCAAATCGGTGTGGGGAAACTTTGACCCACAATGATGACACTTTTTGAATGGCGCCCTTTCCATGAGCCAGATACCAAGGCCCAAGTAGGCCAGACGGCCCTCGTCAACGATCGGAATGGAATGGAGTATGTCGATGTTGGAGATGCGCGATCGAAAACCATACAGTAGAAAGGGTGAAGGATAGGGCGTCGAAAGTCGAATTGGTAACGGTTCCGAACTGGAGTGCGAGAAACTCATCAGAGCCCGATGGCGGAAAAAACAATCTGAAGATGGAGCCGATGCCCATGCTCACTCTGGTTCAAAGGAGGAGTGACCTATCTTGTGACTTCCAAAGACTTTTCCAGTACAACAAAAGTGCAAACATCCGGGCCCAACACCAGATGGCGATCTATGCATAGTGTGATCTGCATCTCATATGCCTCGAACATTCAATTTCGAAGTTCAGAATGGCACAGATCGTTGAAACCAGGAAATAGTTTGTTGGCTTGTTCAAACTTTAAAATAGTAATCTGGTTAAGGGATGACATGGAGCTTCTGAGAGCACAGATGGGCTGCTAAAGCAGATGTGGATTACTCTAGAAGCAGAGTTTAGGCCAAAGTGGGGTTATGCCAGTGCCTCCCTGCCGATGCACGTTTTAGGCATTTCATGTAGTCTTTTTTGCCTGGAATATGAAAATAGGCGTCAGTTTGATAATTTAACAATAAAGGCTGCCATTCATCAAATTTATTTAAGCTTTACTGCAGTTGTAATTGTAACTACAATCTTCACATTTTTATTCAAGACTTCAAAGAAAATGCTAATGGGTGGTAACCACTCATATTTGAGAAGGCAGGAAAGGTGGTAAGAGAGAGTAGTAAGGACAACAGGATGTAGGAAATAAGAGGACAAAATCAGAGCAGACAACCTGCAACAAGTCAAAATGTGTATGCTCAAATTACATAGTCTACTTTTCAAGCCAACAGATTAACAATGCCTGTAGGGACGGGAATGTCCCCTGCATGGTATATGGGCATGCTCCACCTCTCTGGGCGTCTGACTGCATCTATATTTTGCATCCAGATTTATTTTGGTTCAAGCATCCGGCGAATGTAAGCATGTGCGCAGAGGCCAAGGCCTGTGACCTGGAGGGGTGCATCAGTTGATACCTTTTTCAAAGAGGACTCATTCGTCTTCTCTAGCCAAACTACTTAAAGCTAAAGGGATAGCCCAATGTTGGACAGGAATCTTGCCTTCATGGTTTGCAAAACACTATAATTTCTGAAAAAACAACGAAATATTGGCGGAAGCTGGCTCTTTATATAGCCTACCAAAAAGAGGTACACTGTGTTAGAGTCCACGTATCCCTTATGAGAGGACAGGGGTTTGCTCTAGCAATCGGACAGTGCTCCATATCTAGGGTAGTGTGGCTGAGCAGCCTTAGCCTTATGAGGAGTGTGACATTTGTCAATAGATTATGCACACACTCAAAAAGTAGACCCACACCAATTTAGAAAATGAACAGATATTTTTATATAAATTTTGAACCCAAGAACTTCGTATTCAGGTAGGTACTTTTTCATATTACCCGTTCTACACTTTTAGCAGTATTCACCTAC
Organism: Lissotriton helveticus; assembly: GCF_964261635.1. Lineage (NCBI taxonomy): Eukaryota > Metazoa > Chordata > Amphibia > Caudata > Salamandridae > Lissotriton > Lissotriton helveticus. Next base: position 426,756,939 of record NC_136063.1, read on the forward strand.
AGTGCGTTTTTACGAATGATGCTTTCCAGTGGGAGACAGAACATTCACTGCATACATATACTTGCAGTACTTTTCCGTGAGATCTCTTTCAATCATGAGGTGGTAGAGGGACAAGGACCAAAGATCCACCAGCAGATCGGTCAGATCTGCCCTGGTGAGTCCAGGTGCAGAGGTGCTGGACGGGTTGGTAGCATTGAAAGCCATGCATTAGAAAGAAAGGGGGCCATCTGGAAATAGACTGAGAAGGGGGGCTTGGGGACAGGTTTAGGAGCTTCCATTCTGGGGCTCGGGTTGTGAGGGACCTGGGAGCAGTCGGTTTCCTTAGGCCTGAGCGGTTTGGGTGCAGAGTGTTTGTAGATAGCTGGCTCTCGTGCGTCAAGGAGCTCACCGGTCGGTCAGGACAGCAAGGGGGACAAAAACAGGACAGCTGGGCCACTCTCTGTGCTGGCCTTTGTGGTGCTGATGTCCCCATCAGCTGTTCAGTGTGATCATTTGAGTCCGGACTGGACTTTCATCAAGCTTTGGATGCGGCAAGGGTCCAGTACCCTGGGTATTGGTGCAGGCGGGCTTGTGGAGGTCCTGGTGTCTTTAGGCTTGGCAGGAAGACGGATCTGACCTCCTTGAGTTTCCTGACCGTTTCCTGGGCAGCTACTACTAGGTGGACCCAGTGGACAGACACTTCATTAAACTGTACATCGCGGTCATTGCCAGCAGGTGAGTAGCTACTCTACTCCTTGGGAATTGCTGGCAGCCAGGCAAAATGCTGGCAACCCTCCGGGGTTTGTGGTGGATGCACAGCTGCAGGGCTAGTTGGGTCTTTGCAACTGTTTATTTTCGGTGTGGCAAGCAGGGTTTGGCACAAAAAGTCCACAGCAGTCTTCAGGTCTTGCAGAGGTCAGCTCTTAACTGCCCTCTTCTTTCCAGTCAGTGAAACCTGAAGTTCTGGATCCAGGGAGTACCCTATATACTAAATTTAGAGGCGTTAGCGGAGAGCAATAGCCAATGAGCTACATACCCTTGGAGTTACTACGCCCCCTATATGACCACTTCCTGTGGGAAATGGGCATAACTGTCCCAGTTTCCTAAATTCTGCCATCACCAACATGGTGGATTTTTCCTGGAGTGGGGCACATCAGGCAGCTCATCTTAGGGGTGTGACTAACTTGGGTGTGGGGTCTGGGGGGATATCGAAGTCAGCAGATGCTTTGAAGCCTCTGGTCTTGGTATGCGGATTGCTAGCTATCCTGTTTGGAGATGTAAACACCTCATGGCAGGGCAGGTATTGTTCCAGACCAGGGAGCAGGGCTCTCACCTCCTAGGTGGCAGAAGCATGACTGTGGTGGAAGGCTGGACTGGACCAGTCAGCCAGTACACTAGTATGTTTCAAGGGGTACCTCTAAGGTATACTCTGGGTGCATGTTTTGATAAATCCATCAATGGAATCAGTGTTGGTTTAGTAATAAGAGGTGTTTGATACCAAACCTCTTTGGTTTCTGTGAAGCCATCATGTAGCTCTGGAACTGTAAGTCACCAGTGCCAAGTACTCGATATAGATTCTCTGTTTAATTGTGACGTCCAAGAATCGCCTTAGAAATCATAAATGCATAGCTGCTCAAGCAGATAGGACTACACATGTAATATAATTCACCCTGCCTTAGGTCTGGAAGGCCTGCTGTAGGGGGTGACATATTGCAGGCATGGCACACATGAGGTGTGCCATGTGTTCACTTCTGTCCCCACCTGGTCACGCAGATTGCAGTGGCAGTTTGCATGAGTGTGGTGATCCAATACATGCTGCAGTCCTTAGGGACCCTCTTTAGTACCCATGCCCTAGGTACCTGGGGCACTATTTACTAGGGACTTGGAGGGATGCTAAAGGTATTGCAAAATTGGGGGAACGATTGCACAGTTTTAGGAAAAGTGCAACACGGAGGATCTGGATAGCAGGAACCAAGTGCACTTCTGTCAAAGTGCCTCAGTTACCAGGTAAAAAGTGGGGGCGACAATATGGGTACTTTCCTACAATGTGCATCACGTTCTTTTGAAGGCTCTTTGAAAGGTGTGAAAAAAAAAGCTAACAAGCCCTTCTGCCAGGTTACTACACTCCGATAAACAGCGCAAACCAATTGGAGCTTTGAACAGTATCTTTATTGTTACTATAATGCATCTAAAGATGTCTGGGCTTCTTATCAATGTTGAGCCAACTTTTCTCTTAATAACGCGAGTCATATTGCCACTAAAGTCACATCTTTTTTCTGCTTCATGCAAGGATTTTTCCTTCACCTTTTATTGATCCTCCAGTTCCACTCCTAACTATGTGAAGCACTTACAAAAACAAAGACAACTTGTCTTCGACTGGCAATATCATTCAAAGGCCAGGATGAAAGAATGTACTAATAAATCAAGATTGGCCTGCTCCTCCTCTTTTATACCTGGTAAAAAGGCTTGGCTATCTTCCGGTTTTCTTTCCATTTATAGTTTACCAGTGAACTTTCAATCACTTTTAAGGGGGCATGCAACACATTTCACCTGCAAGGGAAGGGTGGCACAGAGGCTAATCAGATGACATGCCTTTTCTTCAAGCAACCATGAAGGGAACAAGAGGGTTTACTGCTCCAATACTTGACACAGACTCACTATTAGAATGGGAAAGTACCCAGAAGTGCACCCCTGCGCCGAGTGCCCCAGCTGCATGAATTCCCCTGGTAATGAGTTATTGTAATGGGTGGACATGGCTCATGCGTGTGCGTCATGAACTAGTCCAGTCTCAAGGTAATACAATCTTGTCGGACTGGTAGGGGTGCACTAAGTACTACCTTCATGATGATAGAGGCTACCACCCTTACCTGAAGTTAAGTGCGAAAATACTCTGGTGGCCGCATATCGGTTTTGTGTTTCATAGTGATCAGCAGTGTGGACAAACCTTTTTACTTGTATCATAAGTAGGGGTTGGCGGAACTTATGGAGTTTTACTCTGGGGAGTTACATAAAAACGATGCGAGATTCAAAAGTTCTGCCACAGGGTGGAAAATATACAGCTTCTGCTGTAATTTAGTGCCTGTAGAGTGAACACCATTTAAAAATCAGGGTGAACAGCACTATGGATTGCACAAGAGCGTACAGCCATTTAAGTTGATTTTGCTGATGCTTGCGTGGAAAATCTACTAGAGCGGAAGAAAGTCTACTAAAGCGGAAGAAAGTCTACTAGAGCTACAGCCCCCTGACTGAGACCACCCGCGTTAGAAAATCACACTGTAGGACACCAAATCTCGCTTACCAGCTGGTATTTTCCGGAGCTTCACAGGAGTAAAATTCGACCACGTGGCAATTGGCAGAATTTGCTCGGAACTCCGCACTTTAAAGAGTAACGCAGAGTGACCAAAATTCTACATCAGAAGCAAACATTCCATCCACCTGTAATCATGAGTGGTGCCTACTTGCCCACTCATGTAAAGTTCCATAGCTGTGTACTTAACTCACTGTGTCTGCATGGATTGTGTATAGTGGATGATAGTATGTGATATGTGCATGCTGGAACGTGTGCATGCCTTTGGATGGTAGATAAAATACAGGTCTGTGGGTTCCATTTTGGAAACTCAAGAGGCTGGAGAGGCGAGGACTGCAACTTCCAGACAGGAGATGTGGGTTGTTGACATCCCTGAGGCCTAGGGTGGGAGCACACTGCAGGAAGGAGAGCAGAACTATCTCTGTGCACATCAAAAGTTTCTTTGATTCCAGGAAGTTACTGGTAAGTGGGGTATGTACTTATTGTCTGGGAGATGGTGGAACTGCAAAGGTTGGCACTGCAGAGAAGGAATCTTGGTAGAAATAGAGGCATTGACCTTAGAATCATTATGAGGCCTTTTTCATTAGAGGCAGACAACCAGGTGTGATCCTGGCTAATCCATTTGTCTGTGTTGTGGGCCAATCAAAAATGGAGCCACTCCTGCTGTGGAAGACTGTTCCTTTGACAAAGGGCAGTGCAGAGATCACTCTAAAGGCGCAGACACTTACAACCCGACTTTGAAATGATCAGACACATCTGTGTTTGGAAATGTGGGAGCAGAAGACCCACTAGCAGTTTAACAGTACAGACCAAGACAAAAACGATCACAAAGATTTCTAGCTGCTGGAAACAGGACTAGCTACAAAGGTCAGCTAGTTTCCCTGCTGGGTTACGGACCATCACCCAGTAAGTCAAGCATACTTGCTCTGAACCTGGGGCACCAATCTTTTGCCTGCCAAGACTAGCGAACCATGTGAGGGGAAGAACGCCTGGAGGGACTGAGGTCCAACAAGTGTCCTGGCAAGTGAATCAGAGTGAAGGAAGTGTAGATGCCCAGTTCTGTCAAGAGTGCCGGCTGCTTGTGCCATCTTGCCAAGTAGAAGAAAAAGGGGGGGTTTGGCTCAATGGGATAGAGGGTAGGTTGAGCCACGTAATATTATCAAACAGGGGAGTTTACCTAGGCCTCTAGTATGAATTCAAACAACTGATTTTTAAACAAGGATAAACATAATTTATTAGTAAATCCCAACATCCAGTTTATGTCATTTTTCTTTTCAATCATATATCAAGAATATTTTAGGCAGGGCAAAAAACGTCGTCAACTTCACTTATTGCCATACACTTTTCAACATACTATACAACAAATTGATATTCTGTACAGTGAAAAACATGAAATGTGAACATGTGATTATACAAAGAATCGTGTTTCAAAATTTCAAATAAATATGTAGAAAAAATTACCAAATCAGTGAACAAAAATATTTTCAATCATGCATATAGTTTATATGGGGCGAACAGAGGGAATTTTTGACTGCTGCCCTAGACCCGGTTAGCATCTCAAAATGTCTTTTTTTTATATAAACAGGAAAAAAACTGACATATAGCCGTCAGCTGCAATTGACATTAAATGTCTTGGATGGATAAATGCCTACGCCATCCAAGACATTTAATGTCAATTGCAGCTGACGGCTATATGTCCGTTTTTTTTCCTGTTTATATAAAAAAAAAAAAGACATTTTGAGATGCTAACAGGGTCTAGGGCAGCAGTCAAAAATTCCCTCTGTTCGCCCCATATAAACTATATGCATGATTGAAAAAATTATTTTTGTTCACTGATTTGGTAATTTTTTCTACATATTTATTTGAAATTTTGAAACACGATTCTTTGTATAATCACATGTTCACATTTCATGTTTTTCACTGTACAGAATATCAATTTGTTGTATAGTATGTTGAAAAGTGTATGGCAATAAGTGAAGTTGACGACGTTTTTTGCCCTGCCTAAAATATTCTTGATATATGATTGAAAAGAAAAATGACATAAACTGGATGTTGGGATTTACTAATAAATTATGTTTATCCTTGTTTAAAAATCAGTTGTTTGAATTCATACTAGAGGCCTAGGTAAACTCCCCTGTTTGATAATATTACGTGGCTCAACCTACCCTCTATCCCATTGAGCCAAACCCCCCCCTTTTTCTTCAATTTACGAGCGGGTTTTTACCCGAGTGGGTAGGGATTGACACACAGTGTCTTCCTTATCATTACTAGTATAGATTAATTCCCAAGCGGAGGTTCTTCCTCCTGCCTAGCATGGCAGAAAAAGATACGCTGTCCTTCACGGAAAGCCATATTCAGAGTTTAATAGAATCCTCTCCATTCTCTACCATAACCCTTAGCTCTTCAGCTAAACAGCAAAATGAGGCAGACAAATTAACTCGCCTCCAGAAAAAACATATCCGAACTGAACTCCATGGCCACTTTTTATTTAAACATCTAAAAGCAGGAACGATCCCTTGGGGTTTACAGGTTAAAAACATTCCGGTCATATTCACCGAAGATCCAGAGTATAAGAAAGGATTTAGTCAAATCAATACAAAGTGCAGCAGAGATTTAATGGTGCATACTATAGAGACAGACCAAAGGATTTGTAGCCAAGAGGAGAGAGAAATAGAGGAGCTCATAAAAACCATCTCAGATAATCAGACTGTAACAGAAGCGAAAGCGCTCCTTGAAAAGATAGAAAAAGAAATCTCGCTTTTCAAGGACAATACTCTCAACACAAAAGCAGCCCAATTTGAGAGAGACTCCAAATCAGTTAAATTAGACCAGATGTATCCATTCCTCAAATAGGATTTTTACACCTATGGAGAGTCCAGGCGGGCATTAACATCATTCCAAGGCAGACCGAGAAATAGGTTCTACACATTTTCTGACACAACCTCATCTGATTCTTCCTCAGACTCCAGGCAAGACAATTCCAGAAGGCGAGGGGCTCCAGCTGCATCCTCTTCTTTTTTAGCCCGAGGCGGGCAATCGAGAGTCCGCTTCAAGCAGCCATGGGAAATGCGAACTCGCAACAAGCAATACAACAACTAGAGAAGTCTACTATAGTTAATCTCTCTAATAAACAACTAACTAAAGATGAGGAAATGTTTTAAACCTGGGCCTCAAATTCGTTCCCAACCAAAGAACGGATTTTACGAAACTCAAGTTAGAGGCATTAGATTTTTGCAGGAAAGTAAGGTTGAAGGCTTTCTTCGCTGGCACCGAAATGACGTCAAGCCAGGAAACTACTGGACTCGGGGTTAAATCGAGTTTTACCCCAACACAAAATATTCCGAGGCAAATTGTTGCCTTTGAACAAGCTGTCCTCTCATCCCTCACCAAACTAGAAAAGACAAAAAGCTTTGTACAGAATAACATCAGTAAAGGCCAAACAGCCGCAATTCGTCATCTCAAAGCAGATTCATCAATTTTAATAAAACCGGCTGACAAAGGCGGGGCAGTAGTGTTATGGCCCCGTTCTATGTACCTCACTGAGGGCAAATCTCAGGTTAATAATCGTGAGTGGTACAGGCCAACAAAAGAGGACCCACTGCTTGCAATCCAAGACAAGATTGCAAGAGTCACTAAGACAGGCCTGGATGAAGGCTTTTTAGGCCCAAAGGAGTTTGAATACATTAACAAGAAATCACAGAGAACGCCCGTTCTCTATTTCCTGCCAAAAATACATTAAAACGAGCAGGTACCACCGGGCAGACCTATCGTGTCTGGCTGTGATTCTGCACTAGAGCCAGTCTCTAAATATATTGATTTTTTCTTAAAACCCTTTGTAGTGCAGGTCAAATCGTACCTCAGGGATACCACTGATTTCATCAACAAAATAGAAGGGCAGTCATTTGATGAAGAAACACAACTATTAGTGACACTTGATGTCGCTTCACTCTATACTCAAATTCCTCAGGAAGAGGCACTAGAGGTGATAGAATTATATTTAGACCAACGTGACAGACCCCACAGGGTATCCACCACATTCATTGTAGCATTGGCAGAAATAACCCTACGGAGCAATTATTTCAAATTTGAAAATGATTTTTGTCCAAATCAAAGGTACAGCCATGGGCTGTCCTTATGCGCCGGAAATGGCAGTGCTTTATATGGCACAATATGAAGAAAGATTCATATATAATAACCCATTTTCAGACAAAATAATCCAGTGGTTGAGGTACATTGACGACGTCTCGCTCCAGTGGCAGGGGAGCCAGTCCGAGTTAGACCTCTTCCACGAATGGCTGAACTCCAGGCATAATGACATCAAATTTACATTGGAATCTAGTAGATGCAAAATGACTTTACTTGACGTCACAGTAGGAGTTAGCGAAGAAACACTGACAACTACCTTACATAAAAAAGCAACAGACAGAAACACCATTCTGCATTACACAAGCTCACACCCACAGTGCTTGAAAGAGAATCTGCCTTTTGGGCAATTGCTGAGAATAAGACGCAATTGCACAAGCGTGACAGACTTCGAGTCACATGCAACATCGTTTTGCAATGAGATGGTGAAACGTGGCTACCCGAAAAAGCTACTGAAACATTTAAAAAAAAAAAAAAAAAAAAAAATCGGGCTAGGTTCACCCCGAGGGAAAACCTTTTACAGGTAAAAGAAAAGAGTGAGCTTGAGAAGTTGGTCTGTGTGACGACCGAAGGTCGTCACACATCATTTCAAACGCATCATCCTAAAAAAATTGGCATCTACTGGAAACATTAGAATAACCCTTACAAAAACCAATTTTCGCCATGCGAAAAAATACAAGCATAGGTCAACAGCTAATCAGAGCCGATAGTTATATTCCCAAGCAAAAGAGTGACCTTATAGCACAGTGGAATCTTAAACCTATATGTGGGCATCACAAATGTGGCAACTGTGTGTCGTGCTCAACGACAATTGAAGGCAATGTCTTTGACCATAATGGGGTCAAATGGAAACATGACGGATTTACAAATTGTAAGACCAAAAATGTGGTCTATGCTGTGGTTTGTCCGTGCAATGGAGTATACATTGGGAAGACTTGTCAGTCAATCAATGTAAGGATCACCCAACATCGTTCTAGAATAAAGAAAAAAGTTGCATCTGCGCCGATGGTCGAACATTTTTTGAATCACAGCCATGGCGAAAACGACTTCAAGTGGACAGTCTTGTTTTGGGTCGATCCCAAACATCAAGCTAATGTTGAGGCTACCTTATTACGGAAAGAGGCATACCTCATTATGAAATTCGACAGCGTGAATAAAGGACTTAACTGTTTGAGCGAAATTAATAGGATATGAGAGCCACAAGTGCCACAAACATTGTTGACACTACAATCTCCAGAATGCACTGCAGCATGTCACAGTGTCCATGACAAACTGATTGGCCCGATGTACATCACGTGATAGTAAATTGAAATAGGACTATGAGTACGCCCAGACGGGCTCTGCAGTCTCCATGAACCTGTGGTAGTGACACTGACAAACGCTGAAAACCGCGTATCTTCACGGTAAGATCCAAAAGCTTTGTACGCGGTTCCCCGCTTCACTAAGGCTAGACCGTGCAAGTGACTCGCCTCCCTCCTTATTTTTACAGGATTTAAACGCCTGGAAGTCACAGCGGCATTCAATTCCGCCCCATTGACTTGCTCTCTGAAAGTAAGTTTCCCTACTCGCAATGGGTTTTAAATGCCTGTTTTGGTTTCATAACAAAAAACACTTACGTATTGCCCCCGATTTTTTCGTATAGATGTAAACTAATCTGGGAACCAAGGCCTATCAAGACGAGGATATTCACGCTGCAAAAACGATATGGTGCAAGGTAATACAAACATGGCTCAGTCCGCCTTGCACTAGCAAAATATCGATTAATCACTCCCACTCACTGAAACTTTACTCCATTGCAGAGTGATTTCCACAGCATAGACGACGTTGTAAAGACCAACGCGCCCCCTGTTTTTTCACAAAAAAGGTATGCTGTACTGGCATTATGCCACTTTTATGAAATCGAATGGATTGAGGATTCTTTCTTACAAAAAAACTCTCTCCATCTCTTTCTTTCCAAAACAGTTCCGAAGGATTCGATTTATCATGCCCTGATGAGAGCCCTGCGAATCAGACAGTGAGACTCGAAACGCGTAGGCATTTATCCATCCAAGACATTTAATGTCAATTGCAGCTGATGGCTATACGTCAGACGCCGAACTTTGAAGCAGGGTGAAACACAGAATGCCGGATTTATAGCGGATCTTGTGAAAGAAACCAGTCTCACGGAAATGCAGAAAGCAGCAAATCCTGCTCCACCGCTCATCCATGAGTAAATGATGCTGAGCACCGCAGGTAGAAGCAAGGGGTTTCTGAAGAAAACCACGAATTTGAGATACACAGCTTTACAGTGCTTCGAGAAGAACATTGTTGCTTTTCACCACAGATACTTCAGTATAGGACAGCTTCCAGTCCAGGTCCTGAGGAGAGCCCCTCAATAATACGCGGGCTCGAAACGCGTTGACATATTACTGGAACAAGATTCAGGAAGGGCACACCAGGATAGTGACTATGGACATTAATTCTCCTGTTTTGTGACCCTATTACTCGCTATTGTTCCAGTTAAAACAAACAAGCAGGCGAGAAAAAGGATCTAGTGCCTCTTGTTTGTAGGTTGTATTATAGGACTAGTGCCTTACACATTGACTGATAATAGGCATTTTTTGTCTGTGTTTTATGTATATAATGTGTATATATTGTGTAAATATGAATACGTTTCATGTATAGTAACCGTCCAATTCATGTTGTGCGAAGTGTAACTTTATGTGAATTTTTGTTATTGAGACTGTACCTTTCTTGTGTCATATACAAATTATTTTTGTGAAAAGAAAAAATTGAGTAAAAATACTAAATGAACAGTGGGTCTGCTTAGATCAATTGGGTAAGTGTGACCATAATTTGTCATTTCAACTAACCTACCTCGCCAATATACTCTTTGTTGTTATAACAGGGTCTAGGGCAGCAGTCAAAAATTCCCTCTGTTCGCCCCATATAAACTATATGCATGATTGAAAAAATTCTTTTTGTTCACTGTTTTGGTAATTTTTTCTACATCTTTGTAATTTTGAAACACGATTCTTTGTATAATCACATGTTCACATTTCATGTTTTTCACTGTACAGAATATCAATTTGTTGTATAGTATGTTGAAAAGTGTATGGCAATAAGTGAAGTTGACGACGTTTTTTGCCCTGCCTAAAATATTCTTGATATACGATTGAAAAGAAAAATGACATAAACTGGATGTTGGGATTTACTAATAAATTATGCTTATCCTTGTTTAAAAATCAGTTGTTTGAATTCATACTAGAGGCCTAGGTAAACTCCCCTGTTTGATAATCTTGCCAAGTAGGCACCCACAGTGTCATCAAAAACAGGGGCATTGTGAAGCTCAGCCTTCATCTGTCTGAGTGCCAAGGTCAGCGACCCCCATGTGATCAGGAGGTTTGGGGGGAGGGTCACAGTGAATAGTGTGTGCACTGAAGTCAGCAATCGATGTGTGACTAGGAACAGAACCACTGAAGTGCAGGCTGATGTTCCTGTAGGCACCAAAGTCGGCAACCCCCTCGTTCCCCAGGAAGTTTGCCACTATGAGGGCAAGGCAGTCGTTTGTCAGTAGGCCAGAGGATAGTGAACCCCATATGCGACCAGAAACTGGGGGTGTGTGAAGGCACAGTTGGGGCAGTTGCCTTAGTTCGTTGTGCTGAAGAAACCAGGATGAACACATTATGGTCACTGCAGGAGCAAGGCAGGAATATTGACAACGAGGAGAGCACTTTGAGGTGGGTGTGTCATCAGGGCAAGGCAGCAAGTGTTTGCGGGCCCTTAGCACCAAGAGACCAGAGCTCATTAAGGAGCGCCCCAATTCTCTGGATATTGCTGGATGCCAATCGGCCAGGTAATTGTTCCAGGCCGTCACACCTTCTAGTGACAAACTTAGCACCTAAATGCTACTTGCTTAGAAACTTAAGGCAACACATAGGATGTGTTGCTTGGCAACTAGTGCAGACAGCATATGGAAGTCACCTCCATTATAGAATGGTGAATAACCAATCCCAGTTGACTGGACAGAGGTACTCTGAAATACTGCTTAGGGCAACACTATCATGCCAAATTTAAGAGGCTTTTGGGATTATTCAGTGTGTCGCTTCTATGCTTTATACAATCACATTAAAATACGCCTTTTTCATGAGAGAAAGTTAATGGGTGAACAATCATCGCATCCCCTCAAAAACCCTTGGACCGCGTGAACAGAGCTACCACAGAGTCCAGTGCTGAAAGGGGTAGTACTTACTCAGGAACCATAGTTGGTCAAGCCCTAGGACATCAGAAGTAAAAAAAGACTAAACTCCCACGGTTGGGCACGCAATTCCTACTCTGTTGTTATTAAATTAGCAAAACCACATGAGTTTATAGATAAGACGACTACAGGCTAAAGCCCAACAACTGTGGTTGGATCTTCTATTCGGTATTGGTATTTGCGTAGTGCTTTGCAACGCCTAATGTGTTTTTCTGTGTGGTCTTATTCCATTAACTGTACTGTACTGTACGTCACCTCATACACCTGGTGAGATCTTGTTTCTCTGTATCAGACCGTTCCCAAGACAAAACTATTTTTCCTAGTAAGGCACCCATTTTGCGGCTTTTCGTTTTCAGATGATCATACAGCTCATATCTCTTGGGAGGAAAATGGGCTAGAACTAAGTTGCAGCTGCACTTTTGGATTGTTAAGTTTGATTTCAGTAACTAATCTTTTGTATGTAAAAGCATTTTTAGAAAGAAACCAATGCTGAACTGCATAGTTTGGTCTTTGTTTCTTAATAACAAGGCACAAATGAATTTTTCTGAAATCTAACACTTGATTTTGCCAGTAACTGTTGTCAATGTTGTCTTATACAGCAGATGCATGTTAAAGAATGCTGGAATACACAGCTGGTAGTGAAAAGCATGTAAGAAAGATAAGTCTAACCCAAAGTACAAAAGGTTGATCCTCACAAGAAACATGCAATCACAATTTCCCACTCACAATTCTCATTAAACATCTTCCTAGAGATGCCGGTAATCTAGTTACAACACTGCTTTTAATACTGACCTGACTGTAATGCCAGTGGATGCAGATTCCCAGCTGTAAGTCTTCAGTGGATCTCTGGTGCCATCACCTAGGATCTTTTTCAACGGAACTGCAATCTTGCCTTCTTTATCCACTCGCTTTCTTTTTTTGCCAACCCCATCAGTCGTTTCTGCGTTCTTGGAGCAATCACACACTGCTTGCAGCTCTCCCAACACATCCTATGAAAAGAAACCAGTTTTGTACAAGTATTGCAGGACTGTTAGATGAAATTGTAATCCAATTTCATGAATACCAATAAAATGTATAATAGGAGTAGAAATCCCCCCCCCCCCCAAATGTACCATTATAAGTTGGAATATCGCAGGCCTTAGATCGAAAAAAGATGACCCAATTTGGTTAGATTTTAATAGGTCCTACAATATAATAGCGCTTCAGGAGACTTGGGATACAGGGGAAAACCTTTGGTTGGATGGTTTTAGTTCTTATTTTCAACCAGCTCGGCCAGCACCTGCTGGTAGCGCAATAGGTGGTTTGGTCCTTTTACTTTCTGTTAAGGTAAAGGGCTCCTTAAAAAGGGTTGAGGTAGACCATCCTGTAATGGTGTCCAGGCAGGTTCCGCAGGAGCGTCAGGAATCCTAAGATAATTCCACAGCCTTCCCCTACGGCCTTCCGACTCTATCAAACACTAGAGTATCGAGAGGCTCGCCAGGGGAAAACAGGGAGACAAAACAAGGAAAGGTTGGGAAGAAACAAAAGAAGACTTGACTGTATTCTTCTGCGTGATTGGACAACCCGCTGTGAGGAATTCAGGAGGACGTCGGGCTGAAAGAAATATATGTTATCTAACAACAGCTTCTACTATACATAAGCCTTTATGTTTCTCTATATCAATATGACATACCACTAATGTTTTGTCTGATGTTCAGGACAGGTGTACAGGATGTGTACAAATTCGTCTTGAGCTAAAACTAGAGTGATGGAACAAGATTGAGTGATAACTCTCTTCCAACAATAAACATATACTGTAAGTTCCTAAGCAAAACACTCACTTGTTTTGATGCACAAGACTGTCCAACGTATGTGGTACTCAACATTACACTTGACAAGCATTCAATGCCAACACCAGCACAGGGCAATGGAAATCTACAGAACAAAACACATGTATGAGAACCAATAATTATCAAATGTCTTGAATAAACAAATAGGCAGCGCACAGCGCTGTTACCGTAATTCTTTGACGAGTATGTGATATCTTGCACCTCAATTTGAATCCACGCAAGTATCCCCAAGTACAAAAGATAGCTGGCCCAGATGATAGATGATGAAGGGCCAGCTGTAATGCAGTCAAGTACGGAATGGAAGGGACAAAAAATGGACTTGCCTAATGGCAGAGGACAAGCCCAGCCTACAGGCGTACGCTGTGCCAAAATAACCTAAATACCTAAATAGTGGGAAATCCCCAGGCCAGCCGGCCCGTCGGCGGAGACAAAACCCGGCTGTCGGGCGGAGTAGCAGCGAGGAGGCAAACGAAGGCAAGAAGCACTTGCTCGGCCAGACAGCGGAGACTAAGCCCGGCCGTCAGGTGAAGCAGCAAACAAATAGGTAAATGAGGGCAGGGATTCGTAGCCCGGCCGGACGGCGGAGACCAAGCCCGGCCGTCGGGCGGAGCAACTAACGGGAATGGTAGCAGAGCAACAATGCCCGGCCGGACGACGGAGACTAAGCCCGGCCGTCGGGTGGAGCATAGAAAGGGGAGACGAGTTAGCGAGCTCCACAGAGGGGCAAGTGGGAGCCTAGTAAACACGTCCAGAACACGAAGGACAGAACACTTCCTTCTGAGTACACCAAGCGGAAGAGGACAAAAACCGGAAGTCAGGCACAAGGAACAGGACGGAACTGGAACACGGAGCTAGACGCAAGAACGTAAAGCGTCGCTCCCAGGGCTCATTTCTGATTTATAGTGGCTTGGTCTTAAAGGGATAGTACATGTACTTCTCGGGGCATGATTCTCGGGGCATGACACATCCTAACTGCTTGGCAGTTGAAGTTAGTTCCCCTTATTATCCCAAGCTATTACTCGTAAATTTCTACAATTCTGGGGAATCTGATTTTTTGGAACCAACATTTGTGTTTTTTTAACTCCTTTTTAGAAGATTATAAATTAAACCAATCCACTTATTATATAGTACTTATGGGTGATTTTTAATATACATTTGTGTGGCCTCAATTGTTTTATTGATGGCGATTTAGGGCACAATCACTCAGTGACTCCCCACTTTGAACACTCCTCTCAGGGGGAGGCTTTGGAATCTCTGGCAGAAGCCGATCTTTTTAAACCTATTTTTTTACCCTATCAGATCGGTGTCCAACATTTAAGTCTAGGAATAGTGATTCCATCATTGATTACATATTTTTGTTGCCCCAGTTGTTAGACAAAGTAGAGTTCTATAATGCTAGGGTGTCTCCCTTTAGTGACCATAAGCCTGTTGTATTAGAGCTGAATACCAACTGTGGTTTTTTGGATAATTTAGGGGGAAAACAGGGTGAAAATGCATTGGTAACCTGTGATCAAGGGAGGAGGCTTAAATGGGCTCAAGTCACTCCTGACTTTTTTTAATGGCTTGTGTCTTAAGGTGAAAGGGGAGCTTGCAATATGTGCAGATTCCTCAAATTCCAAGAGTGAGGTTCTTATTGCCTTTGGGGGCATATGTAGACAGATTGCAGCAGATCTGTCCATTGCTAGTAAATCCCAAGTTACACGCGTGAAAAAGTGGTTTGATGAAGTGTTCACGTGCCCCTTATTTTAGCTTTGAAAAGCGTACCCCGAGATAAGGGACGGATAGCGAGTCTACGGAAGCAGTATAAATTAGCTGTTCAAACTCGAAAGACTGAGAGTAGGACAGAGGCGTGGAATGCGCTTTTGTCCGTAGAGGTTTTGAAGGATAGATCTAGGTTCTGGGCAATCGTTAACACCCATTTCTTTTCGGAATTGGGAAATGATAAAACAGGACAACAACATCACTGAAGAACAGGGGTTGGCTCATTTTGAAGGAATTTATGGTTTTGATGAGTCAGAGTATTCCTGCCCTAGGCTATCACCCCATTTAGAAGTATCACCATTTGTCTTTATTGAGGCGGATATTGAGAGAGCCATACAGGAGACCTCTAGTAACAAAGCCCCGGGTCCTGATGGTGTGCCAGCAGACCTCTATAAATCGGACCACAAATACTGGGTGAAAATATTTGCAAATGTTTTAATACTTCTGGGTTGCAAGGGTTTCCTGGTGCCACTCAACTATTATTCCTGTTTTTAAAAAAGGCCAGAGAGGGGACCCACGGTGCTATAGACCCATATCACGGATTGATTCAGCGGTAAAATTTTTAGGTAAGGTGGTCTTAGCCGAAATCTCAGATTGGGCTAACGATAATAAGATCTTATCCAATTTACAATATGGATTTAGGAAACGTAGAAGCCCAATGGATCAAGGTCTTAACTTATATTTATTAATTAATAAATATACAATAGCTAAAGAAGGATCCCTTCAGATGGCATTTATGGATCTATCCACAGCTTTTGACCTGGTCAACAAGTCAAAGCTGTGGAGTATCCGGTTAGAAATGGGGATTGAGCCGTGTTTAGTCTATTTTTTGGCGGATCTCCACCGGGATCTTGTAGCCTCAGTCAGGACCTCCCAGGATGGCAAACTCACTAGGCCTTTTAAATCAGAGAAGGATGTCCGTCAAGGATGCATATTGGCGCCCTTGCTTTTTAGGTCTCGTCTAAGCAATCCCGTAGGGATGGTGGGTGAGATTATAGTAAGTCTTTCGAAAAGTCTACCCACACTGCGGATCGGGTACAGTTCATGTGAGCCAGGCGCGTGTACATCGACAGCCACATCTCACACCATGCCTCGGCATCAGACTTCAAAAGGAAGCTGCTCCCCGCCACCCTCCCGATCAGACTTCAAAGGAAGACGCTCCCCTGCCCCCCCTCCGCACAATGCCAGACCTTGTGTACCAATGGCAAAAAGACGTAGCCCACCTGGACCTCTCCTCATGGCTCCTTCCAAGACCTTCTAGGCATTTACTTTGTCCCCAAGAGATCTGCCATTGCTCCCCCTCCAGACCCTCCTGTAGCGCCCTTTCATTAAAAATAAAATAGTTTCACATTTTTTTCTACGGCCTAGCAGCTGTCTTTTCCTTCTGGGACACTTATTTTTTCATTTTTTTTTTCACAAAGCAGAATTTCAAACAGAGTTTACAAAAGAAAAGAAGGTTCAAGACCCCCCCCCACCCCTCATATGTATTGATGATCAGTGATACAGGTACAAATAAACATACACAATGAGGAAAGAATACTAACAAATAATATCGTAACAAAGAAATATGGCAAAGAAGGTATTATGGGTATCTGATAATCCTATTAAGTCTCAGACTAAATGCCCTTGTTGGTCAATCCATTCAGAAAATGCTCCCCAGATTTCAGTCCCAATCCTCCTTTTCCTTCGTCCTTTCTTGGCATATACAGACTTTTCTAAGTGGTATGTAGCGACTAATCTGGCCAGCCATTGTGCATAGGAGGGAGATTCAGAATCTAGCCAGCCGGAGGAAATACATATCCTCCAGATTGCCATTGCAACAAAGATCAACCCTTCCTCCTTTACTCTTAAAGAATCAGATTGTGTTCCTAAAAGAATGGTCGTGGGGTTTAGGAGTATTGATTGGTTAGTTATTTCGCAGAGTAAATTCTGTATTCTGAGTAGGGTGGAATTGATAGTTGGACATGTTGCAAATATATGTATAGAGTCTGCCCCTACTTCGGAGCAGCGTGGGCATAATGTTCCTCTCCCAGATCCCCATTTAATGATTTTGCTAGGTGTCATGTACAAGGAAAATATAGTTTTGAAATGTTGTGCTTGAAGTTTAGCAGAAATTAAAATATGTTGTGATAGTTGCAAGGAATTGTAAAATATACTTTTGGGGGAATCAAGTTTAACATACCATTTGGTAGCAATGGTTTCTAGGTCATCTGGGGTTTCCTTATTTATTATTTGATAGATAGTCCCAATGCGTACAGAGGTTACATTCCGGAGGGTGTTTATAAGCTCAACCTCGGCAAATCCGTTGGCTCCTCCCACCTTTCTAGCTAAGTAGTTGCGAATGGCCATGTATTTAAATAGTTCTTGACTTTTTAGTTTAAATCTCGTCTGTAAATTTGAAAAAGATTCGATCCCCCTGAATGTTATAATATCTCCTAGTTTTGTTATCCCTGCTCTATGCCATTCAGATAAATAAGATGAACTAAATATAGCAGGTGAGTTATTGTTATTAGTTATTGGGGAATAAAAATTATATCTGCCGAGTCCCAAAATTCTCCGGACCTGGCGGAAAACTTTGTAAGAATTCATTAACGTCTTAAATTTAACGCGGTTGTAGTATCCATAAGCTGTTTCTCGGAGTAGGCAGCCACAATATTGTTCCCCTACCAGAGACCGAAAGGGTGAGGGTAAAGACGATTCAGTTCCAAAGGTGGAATCTTTTAGCAGAACTGAGCTATATTGCAGGACTGCCGCCCAGTAATATAAGATATTAGGAAAAGCCCACCCCCCCTCTGTCTTTTGGTAGTGTGAGATGTTTTAGTGCACGTCTGGGCTGAGTGTATGCCCAGATGAATTGAGTAAAAATTTGTTGGAATTTAAGTAAGTCTTTTTTACTAAACTCAAGGGGGATGCATCGAAAAAGATAAAGTAATTTGGGAAAATATGTCATTTTAATGACATTGCACCTACCGACCAACGTTAGATGTAAATTATCGATTTGTTTTAGTGCCTTCTTCGTCTGGACGGCAAGGGGAGCCAAATTAACTGCGACTATTTCCTCCAGTCTAGGTGAAACTAGTACAGCCAAGTATTTAGCCTCTGGTACAACTCTGGAGTCAACCCAGATGATTTTACTATTTATTAGTATCTGTGTTTTGTCTTTATTTAGGGCGTATCCAGATAATCTCCCAAATTTGAGGGCTTCCTCCTCTAATGCCAGTGTGGAATTGACAGGTTCTGGAGTGGTAATATCAAGGTCGTCAGCGTAAGCCAAGATTTTACAGCCGTTTTGAAAGTATGTTACTGGAGAAATGCTGTAATTTTTCTCTATTTGTTTGATGAGGGGATCTAGGTAAAGGACGAACAATAACGGAGAGCAGGGGCATCCCTGCCTGGTGCCTCGTGATATTTTAAAGGGTTCCGTCAATTGTACATTTATTACACTTATTTTTTCAAATGTGGATTTACACGTAGATTTTTAAAAAAAGGTTATGTACAGCTCCAAGAGTGGCGAATGCCATCTTGGAATAAAGAATAGAAAAATTAACGTGGGGACTCATGCATGGACATACATCATCATTATGGGGTGCCTTATTGCCAAGATGCATCCGTGTGCACGCATGAGGATTCCTACATGATTTTAGTCTCATCATGGTTCTTTCCGCTGGTAACAGTTTGCTTTAGAACGAAGGAAATTTCGGTCACTAACTGGAGACATTTTGACTTTAAAGGGATGACTTTCCCTCACTTTTGTTTTAGAGTGAGTGAGGTAAAAACGAAGCTGTGGCTGTTCAACAGACAGAACAAAAGGCAAGTGTGGTAAAGCTGCGTGGAACATGAAGTCACACACATGTCACATTTTACAAAATACTTTGACCCAATAGAAACCGCTGCGGCCTGCGCCAGAATTGCTTTTATGATGAGGCTCATGGCACGTGCCGAAGATTGAGATTCCAGTCATGCTTCATGCAAGCAAAGCGGATAGGTCAGTCAGAGGGGACAGCCTAGTCAAGACTGCAAGCTTGACGCCACGCCTTCCACGCACTCTTGGGCGGTGTGAGGCCTCCATACAGTGCTTCTATCTGCTATGCGCATCCTTGTGGAATAAGCCCACAGGACACCGATAAGCACATGAGAACCTCTCCCCTCCTCACACACTCTGCACCCTCACACACTCTGCACCCTCAATGCAACATACACTCCAAAAACCACTCAGTGCCACATAATTGCCACATAATTACACTCTACTGAATGCAACACACTCCACACAATACCACTCAGTGGCACATAATTACACGCCACAAAATCGTTCTCCCTCTATCTATCGCCCTCCCTCTATCTATCTACCGCCCTCCCTCTATCTATCTATTGCCCTCCCTCTATCTATTGCCCTCCCTCTATCTATTGCCCTCCCTCTATCGCACTCCCTCTATCTATCTGTCGCTCTCCCTGTCGCCCTCCCTCTATCTGTCCCCCTCCCTCTATCTGTCCCCCTCCCTCTATGTCGCCCTCCCTCTATGTCGCCCTCCCTCTATCCCTCCCTCTATCCATCTATCGCCCTCCCTCCATCCATCTATCGCCCTCCCTCTATCCATCTGCGCCCTCCCTCTATCTATCGCCCTCCCTCTATCTATCGCCCTCCCTCTATCTATCTATCTGTCGCTCTCCCTCTGTCGCCCTCCCTCTATCTGTCCCCCTCCCTCTATCTGTCCCCCTCCCTCTATCCATCTGTCCCCCTCCCTCTATCCCTCCCTCTATCCATCTGTCCCCCTCCCTCTATCCATCTGTCCCCCTCCCTCTATCCCTCCCTCTATCCATCTGTCCCCCTCCCTCTATCCCTCCCTCTATCCATCTATCGCCCTCTCTCTATCCATCTATCGTCCTCCCTCTATCGTCCTCCCTCTATCGTCCTCCCTCTATCCATCCATCCGTCGTCCTCCCTCTATCCATCCATCCGTCGTCCTCCCTCTATCCATCCATCCGTCGTCCTCCCTCTATCCATCCATCCGTCGTCCTCCCTCTATCCATCCATCCGTCGTCCTCCCTCTATCCATCCATCCGTCGTCCTCCCTCTATCCATCCATCCGTCGTCCTCCCTCTATCCATCCATCCGTCGTCCTCCCTCTATCCATCCATCCGTCGTCCTCCCTCTATCCATCCATCCGTCGTCCTCCCTCTATCCATCCATCCGTCGTCCTCCCTCTATCCATCCATCCGTCGCCCTCCCTCTATCCATCCATCCATCCGTCGCCCTCCCTCTATCCATCCATCCATCCGTCGCCCTCCCTCTATCCATCCATCCATCCGTCGCCCTCCCTCTATCCATCCATCCATCCGTCGCCCTCCCTCTATCCATCCATCCATCCATCCGTCGCCCTCCCTCTATCCATCCATCCATCCATCCGTCGCCCTCCCTCTATCCATCCATCCATCCATCCGTCGCCCTCCCTCTATCCATCCATCCGTCGCCCTCCCTCTATCCATCCATCCGTCGCCCTCCCTCTATCCATCCATCCGTCGCCCTCCCTCTATCCATCCATCCGTCGCCCTCCCTCTATCCATCCATCCATCCGTCGCCCTCCCTCTATCCATCCATCCGTCGCCCTCCCTCTATCCATCCATCCATCCATCCGTCCGTCGCCCTCCCTCTATCCATCCATCCATCCGTCGCCCTCCCTCTATCCATCCATCCATCCATCCGTCGCCCTCCATCCATCCATCCATCCGTCGCCCTCCCTCTATCCATCCATCCATCCATCCGTCCGTCGCCCTCCCTCTATCCATCCATCCGTCCGTCGCCCTCCCTCCATCCATCCATCCGTCCGTCCCCCTCCCTCTATCCATCCATCCGTCCGTCCGTCCGTCGCCCTCCCTCTATCCATCCATCCATCCATCCGTCGCCCTCCCTCTATCCATCCATCCATCCGTCGCCCTCCCTCTATCCATCCATCCGTCGCCCTCCCTCTATCCATCCATCCATCCGTCGCCCTCCCTCTATCCATCCATCCATCCGTCGCCCTCCCTCTATCCATCCATCCATCCGTCGCCCTCCCTCTATCCATCCATCCATCCGTCGCCCTCCCTCTATCCATCCATCCATCCATCCATCCATCCGTCGCCCTCCCTCTATCTATCCATCCATCCATCCATCCATCCATCCATCCATCCATCCATCCATCCATCCATCCATCCATCCATCCATCCATCGCCCTCCCTCTATCCATCCATACGTCCGTCGCTTTCCCTCTATCCGTCCGTCGCTTTCCCTCTATCCGTCCATCGCCCTCCCTCTATCCATCCATCCGTCCGTCGCCCTCCCTCTATCCATCCATCCGTCCGTCGCCCTCCCTCTATCCATCCATCCGTCGCCCTCCCTCTATCCATCCATCCGTCGCCCTCCCTCTATCCATCCATCCGTCGCCCTCCCTCTATCCATCCATCCGTCGCCCTCCCTCTATCCATCCATCCATCCATCCATCCGTCCGTCGCCCTCCCTCTATCCATCCATCCATCCATCCGTCGCCCTCCCTCTATCCATCCATCCATCCATCCGTCGCCCTCCCTCTATCCATCCATCCATCCATCCATCCGTCGCCCTCCCTCTATCCATCCATCCATCCGTCCATCCGTCGCCCTCCCTCTATCCATCCGTCCATCCGTCGCCCTCCCTCTATCCATCCATCCGTCCGTCCGTCGCCCTCCATCCATCCATCCATCCATCCGTCGCCCTCCCTCCATCTATCTATCCATCCATCCATCCATCCATCCATCCGTCCGTCGCCCTCCCTCTATCCGTCCGTCCGTCGCCCTCCCTCTATCCATCCATCCGTCGCCCTCCCTCTATCCATCCATCCGTCGCCCTCCCTCTATCCATCCATCCGTCGCCCTCCCTCTATCCATCCATCCGTCGCCCTCCCTCTATCCATCCATCCGTCGCCCTCCCTCTATCCATCCGTCGCCCTCCCTCTATCCATCCATCCGTCGCCCTCCCTCTATCCATCCATCCGTCGCCCTCCCTCTATCCATCCATCCGTCGCCCTCCCTCTATCCATCCATCCATCCATCCATCCGTCGCCCTCCCTCTATCCATCCATCCATCCATCCGTCGCCCTCCCTCTATCCATCCGTCGCCCTCCCTCCATCCATCCATCCATCCGTCGCCCTCCCTCTATCCATCCATCCATCCGTCCGTCGCCCTCCCTCTATCCATCCGTCCGTCGCCCTCCCTCTATCCATCCGTCCGTCGCCCTCCCTCTATCCATCCATCCGTCGCCCTCCCTCCATCCATCCGTCGCCCCCCTCCATCCATCCATCCGTCGCCCTCCATCTATCCATCCATCCGTCGCCCTCCCTCTATCCATCCATCCATCCGTCCGTCCGTCGCCCTCCCTCTATCCATCCATCCGTCGCCCTCCCTCTATCCATCCATCCGTCGCCCTCCCTCTATCCATCCATCCGTCGCCCTCCCTCTATCCATCCATCCGTCGCCCTCCCTCTATCTATCCATCCGTCGCCCTCCCTCTATCCATCCATCCGTCGCCCTCCCTCTATCCATCCATCCGTCGCCCTCCCTCTATCCATCCATCCGTCGCCCTCCCTCTATCCATCCATCCGTCGCCCTCCCTCTATCCATCCATCCGTCGCCCTCCCTCTATCCATCCATCCGTCGCCCTCCCTCTATCCATCCATCCGTCGCCCTCCCTCCATCCATCCATCCGTCCGTCGCCCTCCCTCCATCCGTCGCCCTCCCTCCATCCGTCGCCCTCCCTCCATCCATCCGTCGCCCTCCCTCTATCCATCCATCCGTCGCCCTCCCTCTATCCATCCATCCGTCGCCCTCCCTCTATCCATCCATCCATCCATCCATCCGTCGCTCTCCCTCTATCCATCCGTCGCTCTCCCTCTATCCATCCGTCGCTCTCCCTCTATCCATCCGTCGCCCTCCCTCTATCCATCCGTCGCCCTCCCTCTATCCATCCGTCCTTCGCCCTCCCTCTATCCATCCATCCGTCGCCCTCCCTCTATCTATCCATCCATCCATCCATCCGTCCGTCCGTCGCCCTCCCTCTATCCATCCATCCATTAATTATTTAATTAATTAATTGTGGGTTTATATAGCGCTAGAATCAACTCCCGGAGGAGTATCTCCGCGCTTCGACCGCTGGGGAACCCGTCCTGGCTCACCCTGAGAGATGGTCCCTAATGGGTATCTCTAAGGTGCGACTAAGCATCCCCGGCGGTCTGGGGGGCCGTTGTGAAGATGAGGCAAGCTAATGCCCAGAGTTGCCGAGTGTGGTCCCTGACTAGAGTAGGCACCGAGGCGAGAATTATCGAGCCCGCTGACCCTGGTCCACGACCCTGCCGCGTCGTGAAACGAACCCTGGTCCCGGGCCGTCCTCTGCTTACGGGTCTGCCGCCTCTAACCAGTGACCCACACCACACCATCCGTCCGTCCGTCGCCCTCCCTCTATCCATCCATCCATCCGTCGCCCTCCCTCTATCCATCCATCCGTCCGTCCGTCGCCCTCCCTCCCTCCCTCTATCCATCCATCCATCCATCCATCCATCCATCCATCCATCCATCCATCCATCCATCCATCCATCCATCCGTCCGTCCATCCGTCGCCCTCCCTCTATCCATCCATCCGTCACCCTCCCTCTATCCATCCATCCGTCGCCCTCCCTCTATCCATCCATCCATCCATCCGTCGCCCTCCCTCTATCCATCCATCCATCCGTCCGTCGCCCTCCCTCTATCCATCCATCCGTCGCCCTCCCTCTATCCATCCATCCGTCGCCCTCCCTCTATCCATCCATCCGTCGCCCTCCCTCTATCCATCCATCCGTCGCCCTCCCTCTATCCATCCGTCCGTTGCCCTCCCTCTATCCATCCGTCCGTCGCCCTCCCTCTATCCATCCGTCCGTCCGTCGCCCTCCCTCTATCCATCCGTCCGTCGCCCTCCCTCTATCCATCCGTCCGTCCGTCGCCCTCCCTCTATCCATCCGTCCGTCGCCCTCCCTCTATCCATCCGTCCGTCGCCCTCCCTCTATCCATCCGTCCGTCGCCCTCCCTCCCTCTATCCATCCGTCCGTCGCCCTCCCTCTATCCATCCGTCCGTCGCCCTCCCTCTATCCATCCATCCGTCGCCCTCCCTCTATCCATCCATCCGTCGCCCTCCCTCTATCCATCCATCCGTCGCCCTCCCTCTATCCATCCATCCGTCGCCCTCCCTCTATCCATCCATCCGTCGCTTTCCCTCTATCCATCCATCGCCCTCCATCCATCCATCGCCCTCCATCCATCCATCCATCGCCCTCCCTCTATCCATCCATCGCCCTCCATCCATCCATCGCCCTCCCTCTATCCATCGCCCTCCCTCTATCCATCCATCCATCCATCCATCCGTCGCCCTCCCTCTATCCATCCATCCATCCGTCGCCCTCCCTCTATCCATCCATCCGTCGCCCTCCCTCTATCCATCCATCCATCGCCCTCCCTCTATCCATCCATCGCCCTCCCTCTATCCATCCATCGCCCTCCCTCTATCCATCCATCCGTCGCTCTCCCTCTATCCATCCATCCATCCATCCGTCCGCCCTCCCTCCCTCTATCCATCCATCCATCCATCGCTTTCCATCCATCCATCCATCCATCCATCGCCCTCCCTCCATCCATCGCCCTCCCTCTATCCATCCATCCATCCATCGCCCTCCCTCTATCCATCCATCGCCCTCCCTCTATCCATCCATCCATCCATCCATCCATCGCCCTCCCTCTATCCATCCATCGCCCTCCCTCTATCCATCCATCGCCCTCCCTCTATCCATCCATCGCCCTCCCTCTATCCATCCATCGCCCTCCCTCTATCCATCCATCCATCGCCCTCCCTCTATCCATCCATCGCCCTCCCTCTATCCATCCATCGCCCTCCCTCTATCCATCCATCCATCGCCCTCCCTCTATCCATCCATCCATCGCCCTCCCTCTATCCATCCATCCATCCATCCGTCCGTCGCCCTCCCTCTATCCATCCATCCATCCATCGCCCTCCCTCTATCCATCCATCCATCGCCCTCCCTCTATCCATCCATCCATCCGCCCTCCCTCTATCCATCCATCCATCCATCGCCCTCCCTCTATCCATCTATCCATCCATCCATCCATCGCCCTCCCTCTATCCATCCATCCATCGCCCTCCCTCTATCCATCCATCCGCCCTCCCTCTATCCATCCATCCATCCATCGCCCTCCCTCTATCCATCTATCCATCCATCCATCCATCGCCCTCCCTCCATCCATCCATCGCCCTCTATCCATCCATCGCCCTCCCTCTATCCATCGCCCTCCCTCTATCCATCCATCCATCGCCCTCCCTCTATCCATCCATCCATCGCCCTCCCTCTATCCATCGCCCTCCCTCTATCCATCCATCGCCCTCCCTCTATCTCTCCATCGCTCCCTCTCTCTATCTCTCCATCGCTCCCTCTCTCTATCTCTCCATCGCCCTCTCTATCTCTCCATCGCCCTCCCTCTCTCTCTCCATCGCCCTCCCTCTATCTCTCCATCGCCCTCCCTCTATCTCTCCATCGCCCTCCCTCTATCTCTCCATCGCCAATCTGTGCAACCATTAAACAACAATGGGTTCAAATATGTTCCATCAATGTTTCAAGCTTTATTACAAATGTCACAAAAAGATGTTAATATTTCACTTCTGTTCTTGCATTTTTGTCACAATAAAATACACTGAACATAATCTTCACAAAAGTTATTTACAAAAGTTTAAGCTATTGCCATTATAAATTACAATACCTTATTTAAGTATTATTTATTTAAAAAAATTAAAAGCCATTGTTATTTGTGATATCAATACATCTAAGTCACGTAAATACAACACATATTGCATTACAAATGCTATAGGTGTCATATTTGCGAAAGTTATACCTATTGGCATTGTAAATGTCAAAGCTATTAATTTCGCTATTTTCAAAACCAACACATAAATCAAAAATGTGTCATTTACAATACCAATAGCTCAAACTTTCCTAATGCGAGACTTATTGCATTGCAAATGCTTGTTACTCTTTATATTAATGCTCTAGATAAGTCCCTAATAGAGGAAAGCCCGGATATTAAGAGTGTTGGAGAATGTCTCATTCCAATTCTCCTATACGCGGACGATGCTGTGCTTTTAGCTCGGACCGGGGTAGGCCTCCAAAGGCTATTGGATGCATTTGGTGCTTACATGAGTTCATTGGACCTGATTATTAATACCGGGAAATCTCATCTTATGACCACTGGTAAAAGTTCTAGGAAAACTAAGCCCTTCTACTGTAATGGGGTGGAAGTGACCAAGGTGTCTTCCTTCACATACCTTGGGGTTTTCTTTGACGAGAGAGGCTCATGGATTCCCCAAGAGAAATTTCAGTTTCAAGATCTACATCATCCTTGCTAGGGTTTGCTTAGCGCTTGGGGGCTAAGCCGGTGGAAGCTATTCTTAAGATATATTGCTCAAAAACCTTGCCATTGCTTCCTATGGTTCTTCTATATGGGGTTTTAAACAGCAGGAGGGGTTGCAGAACACTGAAAATAAATTCCTGCGTAGTCTCTTGTCTGTTCCCCAGTCGACCCCAATTTTTTCCATACATCAGGAACTTGGGCAGGGTTATGTTTCGGATATTTTGAGTACCGCCCCATTATTGGGCTGGCTTAAAACCTGGCTTAACCCAGAATTGACTCTGAACCATCAAATCCTAGTGGATTGTGTCAAACTGGAGAAAGCTAGTAAAATTAAGTGGTTGTTTTATGTCAAGCATATGTTATTTAAATTGGGCATCCAGAACGGTTTGAAACACCAGACAGAATTTGTAAGAAAGATGTGAAGTGGGTCACAATGAATTTTACAAAGTTATTAATGCTGGAACGTGAAGAACAGGTGATACAGAAGCCCTTAGTTAGGGCTCATTTTTTAAACTAAAACCACTTTGTTAATTGAACCTTACTTGAAACTGGTAAACAGGGCCTTTCATCGCTGGTTATTGACAAGGTTCCATTTTAATCTGATCCACTTCACTCTGGGAGAGTTCTATGTGTGGTGTAAACCTGGGGATGCAGCTCCCTACCAATGCTACAACTATTCTGTACAAGATACTATGCACTTTATGATGTTCTGTGACTTAAAGGTAATCCGTAGGATGTTTTTAATTCCTAGATTGACTGGCAAAGGTTTTCTGCAAGTTAGACCTGCCTACTTTACCTTCAAATGCTGAGTAACCCTAGGGATATTTTTGCTATTGCTAGCTTCCTTGTAGCTCCTATGCGAATTAAACAAAAAAGATGTGTTAGACTAATAACTGTATAACTTTCCGGCCTATTATAGGGTGGCTTTCAACTTTTTACTATTTTTGTAATTTTATGGATTTTGATTAATGTTTGTGAACATATTGAAAATGTTTTTAACTGTGTATTTGTCTATTTTGTCTAAATGTATTTTGCACTTTTATGATTTTAATTAATCGAATAAAGTGGATTGATTGAATGATTACCTATACATACATTTCAATTATTGCTTCCAAGAACTACCTATACATAATTATTGCTTCCAAGAAATGACAAAAAGTATAGTATTTAAATTTTAGAGCTACTATTCACAAACTGCATTTTGTGTAAAGTAGTACTGCAGCAGTGCTACAGAATGCTATTCCTGTACCTACTTGCAGAGACATCTGCTTCCACCTCCATCTTTTCTACGCAAACATCTACACTAACATGGTGGACATCTAGGCACACGCAAGCCTACGATTTAGTTGTAAATATGGGAGGGACAAAGGAGTAGTGGCTGGAATATGTGGAATACCTACTACTAACTGGGAGGGTTTTAGGAAGAACATGCGATTACAAACAACCACTCACAAAAAAGTAAGAGCTTTGCTGTTCGGAAACTACACCTCTAAAATTACTACAATATAGACGTAAATGTACACCTTCCCAATCTTGGAGTAAGTCTAGCAGCACAAATGGCCACTCACAGGTAGGAAATAACAGAGGCAGGGACATATTACAACACTCCATAGAAAATAATACATTTCAATTCAAATTAACTACTGAACCATTTTAAAAATTTACTACTTCAAAAAAAAAAAAATCATTAAAAAAACATTTAATAAACTCTTTAAATTATTTTAAAAGAATAAATCCATAACTGAAGTAAATTCATCAATGTTTAGGAAAACAAAAATGTTAGTGAGAATTGTTTATATTTGGATTAAAAATAAACTTTAGGGGGCGTGGCCTGGCGCCGATGTGAATGGCCGCCTAGCTCCGAGCTCCTCCGAGCAGTTTCCCCTATTCGCACTAAAATCCGGTAAAATGCGTGCCATTCCAGCCCTGCTGGCAACGGAGGCATGCTGAGACGATCCTCCGCCCGCTGTACCGCTTAGGGCACTCTACTCGATACGGTGCCCGAGTCGCGGGCGATCTGCTGTTCACCAGCTCATAGAGGGGGACGCCGGAGCCCGGATGGCAGCCTGAGCTGTGGGTGAGGTCCCGGCTGTGAGGCCTGATCGGCGCTGCGACCGTTGGAGCTCCTGTGGCTCCTGGCGGTTTTGCGGCAAGTGGAGCACGTTGGTGCGGCTGGTGGTGTCGTGAACCCTGCTCCGTGAGTCCGGGAGAGGCGGGTGCTGTGCTGAGGCCCTGCCCCATCTGCGGCCAGTCACCGGAGCGGCAGAAACGGCAGGCAGCCCTGGAGTTGGACCCTGTGGCAGGTGAGGTCCCTGCCCTGTGGCCTGCCCGGTGACATCGCCGTGGGAACTCTTTTACACCTGAATACCCCCACGTGAAGAAGACTGCGGGGCCGCGCTGAGGCCAGCCGAGGGAGGCGGATACACCGCGGGCCTCCGACGCCTCCTGTCTCCCAGCCTGAGCTTGTGAATACCGCGGACGGGCCAGGTCTCAGGCGAGACCCCGGCTTTGCGGCCTTGGGCGGCCCGCCGCGGTGAGAGACCTGCTTGACCCCGTGTGGGTAAAGGAGAAGGGGGAACAAGCGTGTACCGCCTGGCTGGAAAAAGAGGCGCTTTGGACCCCAGAGGTCGTATCAACCCCCGATCTACCAGAGGCGGCCCCTTGGCGGTGGCGGGAAGCACGGTTCTGTTAGGGTTTCCCGCCTGAAAAACTCAGACACGCTGTCGGTGTAGAGCGACTGAGTGAGCAAGGTGGCCCCTCCTTATATGCCCTGTGCCCGAGTGTTGGAATCCTGGGGCTCTGGGCTACCACGGCACTGACCTGCACCACAAATTCTACAGTTTAATGCAGGCTGTTGAACACTGGGTAACGACTCCTTTGTTGGACATGCGTGTTTAGGGACTGGCACACACTTGAGTCGCTGGCACGACGGAGGGAGGCGGCGGTGGCTCTAGTGAGGTGACGGCAAGTGAGGCCTGGCGTGGGACAAGATGGAGGGTTCCCGGGCCGGTGCGGGCCCGACATGAACTGGCATCCAATATCCTGACGGGGTGAGGCACGAGGGGACGCCCCCTACTGGAGGAGATCGACAGGAGGACGTGGATATGTGCGTGTTGTACCAAGTGGCGGGTCTCGAGAGACAGTGGCTGGTCGCTTCCTGACTTGACCCCGGGTCGGGGCCAGTGGTGTGCTGCTTCTGGGCTGCGTACAGTGGCGCTCGGCTGGGCCGGGGCGCTTGGGCCTTCCGTCAGCGATCCTCTGTCCTGGCTGCGAGTGGCCTGGACCTCCTGCAAGCACTGAACTACCTTGAGACCGCCGCGCGACAGGGGCGTGTCCCGCCATCATGAGGCCCAAATCAAACTATCCCCACACAATCCAACAAACTAGACAAATATGCCATCCAAAAAGGGACCCCCCCCCCCCCGACGGGTGGTGCAACGGACGAGGCGGCTGCCCCTCGGGAGCCATCGCTGGCCTCTATCATGGCGGCTATACAGTCCCTGGGTCCTAATCTGGAGACTAAGATAGACAGAGTCTCCATTGAGGTTAACCTCCTCCGAGCGGACCTCAACAAGACTTCTGACAGGGCCCGGGCCAACGAAGACGGACTCAAGGAGCTTCGGACTGCGACAAAAACATTGGAGAACCGTGTAAATGAGCTAGTTCACCAACACCGTCAGACGGCCCTCAGGCTCGAGGACCAGGAAGGGCGGGCTCGGAGGAGCAATATACGCGTGGTGGGCGTTCTGGAGGAAACGGAGGGGCCTAGTGTGGAGCTGTTCCTTGAGGGCCTGATACTCAACCACTTGAAACCTAAGCGCCTATCGAGTATCTTTACCATCGAGCGCGCGCACCGGGCGCCCATCCCCAAACCAAAGCTTGGGGAAGTTCCTACCTTTGCTCACAGAAGAGCACAGGAAGATCATTGTGCAAGCTTTAGTGGGCTCTAGACTGGACTATGCGAACGTCCTGTATGTAGGTCTTCTGGAGTATCTGGTCCAGCGGCTGCAGGGTGTGCAGAACTCCGCGGCCCGCGCCATTTTTGGCCTTCACAGGCGAGTGAGAACTTCCGGTTTGGTGCAGTCGCTTCACTGGCTGCCCATCCGGAAGCGGATCATGTTTAAGGTTTTGACCCTGGCGCATAAAGCGCTATTTGGCGCGGGAGCAAAGTACCTACAACGCAGGTTGGCCTTTTATCGTCCCACTAGATCGCTGCGGTCAGAGTCTTTGTTTCTGGCGGTGGTGCCACGTGTGAGGAAGGCACGTTCTGGGGGACGCTCTTTTAGCATGAGGGCTCCTGAACTATGGAACACCTTGCCTCTGGCTCTACGGTCCTCCCCGAACCTGCTCCTGTTTAGGAAAAGCCTGAAGACTTGGCTTTTTAAACTCTAGGTTTCGTGTCTTTTTTCTTTCCCTTGTCTGCTGTATGGTGTTATGTTTTTTATTCTGAGCTGCCTCGATAAAGCGCCGGGACACTCCTCTGGAGTAGAGGTGCGCTATAGAAATAAATATATAACATAACAAAGCCAGGGGCACCGCCTAGAACTATCATAGCGAAGGTCCTGAACTATCGAGATCGAGACGCCATCCTACAAGCGGCTAGGCTATCAGGTGACCTCCAATATGAGAATGCCACTATCCGGTTCTTCCCGAACTTCACGCTACAGGTACAGAGGGAGCGCCGTACCTTTACAGGCGTCAAAGCAGCATTGCGTGACAAGAGAATAAAGTATATGATGTTCTTCCCGGCTAAACTCAAGGTCATTGCCGGGGGCAAATCCCTATTTTTTACTAACCCCTCAGATGTACAGAGCTGGCTGGACGAGGGGGCATCCAGAAATCCGGACAGCCGGGACGGCGGTAGCTGGAGAAACACGCAGGTTGCTTCACCTGGATCGACTACTGGACAGTCGGAGGCGGGGGGACGGAGTCAGCGCTCCTGGAGGTCGAGGTTGGCCAGCCCTCACGGGGACATTCTCCATAAAGCAGGAGAGCAGTAACGATGGTAGACCAGCAGGAGTGAACCTCTACGAACTGTAACGTATTACGCAACCTGTATATAGAGGTCATGCCCTCTTTGGGGTGGGAGCAAACGGGCAGCAGGTAGCGGGCCGTATGGAGATAACGTACTGTGATGTGATTAGAGATTATGTGTGTATTGCTCCCCTGCGGTAACTTTCTGGGGCAGGCTGAGACATTGTTGAACTGTGTCCGGGCCGGACCCTGCCTATGGCCCAAATGCGACATTGGCTAGGAAGCTGGAGTGGTACGCCTGGATGTTTCAGGGTGGGAGTGAGTGGCGGCTGGAGCTTGGGCCGGCGCACGTTCCCCTTAGCATAAAGCTTTGTTAGAGGAGGGGAGCCTATTTCCACCCTAGGTTGGGGTTCTGGGTGAAAGGCGCTCTGCTAATTGGGGATGTGGGTAGTTGTAAACCTACGGAGCAGGGATGCAGGGAGGGGGGCTTGTTTGGAGAGGAAGTGGGGGGGGATCTGGTAGGGTGTTTGGACTGGGTGGTTGTGCGGGGGAGGGGGTTGGGCTTGTTTGGTGTTGTCACACATGATGAAAATGATTGTATTACAGTGAGGTGCCAGGGGTAGCGAGGCCTTTACGCGCATTTCGACATATATACCAACATGGGGTGGGATAAAAGCCTTAAAATTTTTAGTTGGAACATCAACGGGCTGGGGGACAAGCTTAGGAGAACAATAGTCTTGCAATTCCTTAAAAGGCATGCACCGGACGTGGTTCTCCTGCAGGAGACCCACCTCCTGGGAAACACATGTCACGCGCTTAACAGATTTGGTTATTCCCTTGTTCTTCATGCTGGCTTCACCTCTGGCTCCCGTGGGGTTGGCATTATGGTACGCCGGAACTTGCCCTTGTTCATTGACCACACCGAGACAGATTCACTGGGTAGATATGCAGCTCTGTCAGGCCAATGGGAGGGTGGCAGAGTTAACCTGGTGACCTGCTATATCCCACCGGGACTACAAACCCAGTCTTTCCAGGCTTTGGGGAAGCTGCTCCTCTCCCTTCCGGAGGGTCAGCTCTTTGTTGGGGGAGACTTCAATGCAGTGGTCTCAGGTCATTGTGATAGGCATCCCCAGAGGGACCTTCCCCCTGGCCAGTTGTGGCTCGCTGATTTTGCAGATACTTTTGGCCTCACGGACCTCTGGCGCTTCAAACATCCTGCCGACAGACAGTACACCTTATCGGGTCCGCATCGCTCCTACTCCCGTTTGGATTACGTTTTTGCACCATTACAATGCGGCACAGTTGTCCGCGAGGCCACCCATCTGGCACGTGGTATATCAGACCACTCGCCTCTACTGATCCACCTTACAGTCGGAAATGAGCGAGAGGGCAGGGTAGCTCCAATCAGTGCCTGGCATCTCCGAAATCCGGATACACATAAGGCGCTTGCTACGGTGATAGACCGCTATTTTGAGGAAAACGATGGCACGGTGGAGTCCTCAGCCATATTGTGGGAGGCGTTTAAGACGGTGTTGAGGGGGGAGGCCTTGTCGGAGATTGCTGGCCGCCGGAGAGAGCGGGAGGCACAGCTGCTCAAAGTGGAGGGTGACTTGCATGTCCTTGAGGCAGCGGTGCTCGCTGGTGAGGACCCGGAAGAGGCACACCGGCTGCGCCTTAAACAAGCGGAATACAAGGCGCTAGCCACAGATGCTGCACGCACTACCCTTAGAGATAGGGAGGGTAGGATCTACGATCAAGGAGACAAGGCCGGCAAACTTATTGCATGGCTGGACAAAAAACAGCAGTCGCAGAAGGTGGTAGCGGAAATTTTGACCGACTCAGGAGGGGTTGTAACAGAGCGCCGGGAGGTGGTTAAAGAGTTTGAGAAGCACTACTGGCGGGTGTACAGTAAAGGATCTGACCGGCCTGAGGAGGACTCGGTCGACTTGCTGACTGACATCCGAATGCCTGCCCTTACCGAGGTGGAGAGGGAGCTATTGGAGGCTCCAATCTCTGTGGAGGAGCTTAGGAGGGCCATATGTGATCTGCGATCTGGTAAGGCTATGGGACCCAACGGGCTCCCTATCGAGCTATATAAGATCAAAGCTGATGGCCTTAGTCCATACCTTAAGCGGATGTTCGAGGACAGTAAAGAGCAGGGCATATTACCCAGAGATCAACGAATAGCTACCATAGTTGCCATTCCGAAGGACGGCAAACCCAGAAACCTGTGTGCCTCCTATAGGCCTATCTCCCTACTAAATTCGGAACCCAAGATCCTGGCCAAGGTCCTAGCCAATAGGCTTCGACCTGTCTTGTCAACACTGGTCCACTCAGATCAGTCGGGTTTTATGCCACATCGGAATACCGCTCTTAACCTCCGCCGAGTGCAGGGAGTGTTAGGGCGCTGCCTTACTCTCCGAGAGGACGCTGTGCTGGTGTCCCTAGATGCGGCCATGGCTTTCGACACTCTGGAATGGCCGTACATGATAGCGGTCCTCCGGAAACTGCTTTGGACCCAAATTCATCGGCTGGGTCCGCTTCCTTCACTCTGAGCCACTCGCCCAAGTTACAGTTAACAAAAAATTATCTGAGGTGTTTACCTTGGAGAGGGGAACGCGACATGGGTGCCCACTCTCGCCGCTGCTTTTTGCTCTGTCCCTGGAACCCCTGGCGGCCTGGATCCGACAAGATCTCTCCATAAAGGGAATCCGTTGGGCAGACAGCTGGGAGGACATAATCTCGCTATACGCGGACGACAACCTTCTATATCTGACTAGCCCTCGTAAATCTCTCATTGTGGCCATGGACATTTTCACGAGCTTCGGGCGTAACTCAGGCTACAGTATAAACTGGAGCAAATCGGTCCTATATGTCCTCCATGGTGGCCCACCGGTTGTACCCCTTGGTTGCCCGATTACGCTAGCTGAGGATGGGTTCAAGTACCTGGGGGTGTATGTCTCCAAGAGTGCGAGCACCCGGTATGAGAAGAACCTCCTCCCCCCCTTGCAGAGGTTCCGGAGGGACTCGGCCGCGTGGCGCAAACTCCCACTGTCCCTTTTAGGCAGGGCGTCGCTGTTTAAGAGGATGGCACTGACTAGATTCCTGTATGCATTACAGAATCATCCGGATCTGGTGCCACAGTCCTACTTTGTGACACTTGAAGCCTCACTCCGTGAGCTACTATGGGCAGGAGCGCCCCGCATATCCCTTCAGAAGCTGGCGCTTGGCTGGTTCGATGGGGGTATTGAGTTACCTGATATCCGCAAGTATTATTGGGCTGCACACCTCTCCGCCATTACCCAAGGCACGTATTGTGATGAACCCGGGTACAGGATGGACCGTTGGCTGCTGCCGGGGGTGGGGAACTAGGAGAGAGCGCTTTCCTCTAAACCAGGTAGGTTTCCGCTCACCGGGCCCACCAAACACTCTGTGCAAATCTGGCACATGGTGCAAAAGAAGCTGGGCTGGGCAGAAACCATCACTATGTCCGCTCCATTGTGGGCCTCTGAGCGTCTGGGCAGCCTGCACCGCACGAAAGGGTTCCACAACTGGGACTTGATTGGGATCTCCCACGTCCGAGACCTATGGGGCTCCAAAGGGGTTGTATCATTCGCGCACCTGCAGCAGACTTATGAGCTTGCCCCTAGTGAATTTTACCGTTACTTGCAGGTTGGCCACTCCCTTCAATCCAACATTCCCCTTGGGACCCTTCCTCCAGCGTCTTCCCCCTGACCACGCCATCTCCCTTACATATTAGAAGATTGTTAATAACTCCCCTGAGCTGTTGCAAACTCTCAAAAGGAAATGGGAGACTCCATCTGGTTCAACTTAAAATACTTCACAGAGTGTACATTTCAGGCACTAGGTTGCGACTCATGGGCCGTGGCTCTGACGGGCTCTGTTGGAGGGGATGCGGGGAGACGGGGTCGTTTCTCCATATTCTGTGGGAATGCCCTCTCATACAGATCTACTGGCAACAAATACACCAGTGCATGCGCGAGGTATGGGGGTGGAATTGCGGGTGGAGGCTAAACGATGCCTGCTGAATATATGGGAACCCACTGATCTATCTACACAGGGTAGAACATGGGCTACGCTTGGATTTGTGATTGCAAAGCGTAATGTGGCTAGACTCTGGGGGCTGGTATGCCCCCAAAGGTTGATCCATGGAAAAAAGACATGGACTGGTGCATGCTCCATGAAAAGACAGTCTACGTGGCGAGGGGCTGCCCACAGAAGTGGGTTGGTATTTGGTCCAGCTGGAATGAGTATAGGGGACATATCTGCGAGCCCCCAGAGACTACTAGGGTTGACGAACCACTCGAAATGTTGCATAAATGATGTAATCCTACTCACTGTAAAGCTTGTATTTGTGATTTCATGTGCTGAGCGTTGCTTTTGTCTGGTACGGAAATGCTCAAAATGCGATGTACACTACTGTCTTTCTATGCAGTTAATAAAAAGTTTAATAAAAAAAAAAAAAATTTAAATTAGCTTAAGTTATTTCATTTATTTAATAAACATTTAATTTGAGGAGTTAATGTGCTGCAACATTGTTTGTTCTAGGTTCATTCTAAATTAAGTTACTTTTTTTGCTTTACATAAAAATAGTTTAAAAAAAATTTAAGAATTAGTACACTTAACGTTTCCCTTTTCTTTACCATCGGGAGATCTATGCCTATGAATAAAAAGTGAATAGTAGGAACTTTGGAACCAATTTTAGTCATAGTAGCACCCTCCCCACCCCCCCCAGCAAGGGGGTGAAAACATGCAAATATTCACTTTGGTGTAAATGTGCAATCAGTAATGGTGAATATCACAAACGTTTACATGTACCTATGTAAATAAGGCCTATGGTGTTAAGAAGTGCCTCACTTCGTCAAGAATCTTGAATGTTGTAACTCTAGTTGTGGATTAGAACTATGTGATGAACAGGAGTAAAACGCTGAGATGGCAACGGGCAAATTGGGTTTGGAACTATGTTATAGTCAGCGGGTCTGACATTTCTCACTTAGGCGAAGAAGATATTTGTGAATTTATAGAATATGTGATCGTATTTTAGCTTAGAAAGCACAATCCAAAATTTTCATTAGAGAAAACAGGTTACTTTCAAACATGGTTCATCAAATCCCAAAAGAGGATTCTCTTTTTCTCAGGTTAAAATCACCTTAGAACTCACCACAATTCCTAAAATAAGTACGAGACCACCAACAATTGATTTATAGTGTGACTAAATGATGCTATCAGACTTTCTACATGATTTTTTGTGCCCTCAAATTCAGGCACTCACTACAAGGCACTTAAGTGGGATAAAAATGCTTCTAAATGACATAGCTGCTCAATACAGCTTGACAAATGTAACTTCGCAAAAAAGAACCAAGACGAGGCATGGCTTTTTTACTTTGTTTTTGGCGCTTGACTCAGGATTGAGAACTGGAACAAAGGAAGATGGCAGTATTGTGGAGCAAACATTCCCATGTTCTACAATGCATGGAGGACTTGATTGTACTTTGTTATTCCAAATTGTTCAAATGTATTGTTACAGGACGTTACTTGCCTCTGTGCAGGCTGCCCAGTTCCATGGGGCGTGTACGGAAATCATATATTGGGGATAGTATTGCTTGTATGTGAAGTTCTGTTACCCAAAAAGTATTTTGTATCTTTTGCCTTAAAACACTTGGTCCGTATCTTCAATTTTGTTCCTCTAGTCCGTATGGACAATCCTCAATTAGCTGTTTGAAGGTTTACAAACTTTCTTCTGATATCAGTAAGATGTGGTGCCATTATGTGTGGAGGGAGGGCTTACCTGTACACTTAATTGAAGACATTCAAATAAAGTGCACATGTTAAAGGAGAAAAAAAAACAACAACAAAAACCAGGCACCATCACCAAAATAAAATCCAATACGTACGTTTCTTCCACTCTTTCACCCAAATAGGCCCATAAATAATACACCATATAGCAAACAATTGGATTAATTTCACCCCAACATTTAATGGTTTGGTTTACAATAGCAATATTATCGAAGGGGGAGGTCCCTCCTAGGTAGTTATAGAGTGGAGTGGGGCCCTCTGCTTCACATTAGGCATTCTGACTTCACCCAGGTCAATATCTGTGTGTGCTTCTCGCTTAGATAGTGATTACCTGCTAAGTTTCTGTCAATGTCTAAATTGCAATGATTTTAACATAACAAAAAATATCCACAATCTCCAGAGGAAGAGATTTTCAACAACACAAGAATAAGTAGATTTTGCTGACTTAGTGGCCATTTGGATACACCTGAATTTCTGTTTTCATAATGTCAGTTTGGAGCAAAGCAATACACTGTTTGTATTGCGTTTCCCCAGACTGCCTAGCTTGCTAGCACTTTAGGAAAAAATATAATACCCATGAAGTCTCCAAGATACTGAAGTACACAATCTGTAGCAATCTGAGTCATTTTCTTATCGTCCCGCCTCTTCCAAAGACACCACTCCAACAAAACCAACCATATGTGTATGTCACTAGAACAATTGTGTTTGAGAAGTGTCTCCTGCTACTCCCCTGGACACCAGATCTACCAATCACAGGTTTAACCTTTCCTCAATGTGCACAACTGCGGCCAAATTTAAATGCCATTCCAACAAAGTAGAGATTTTAACTATAGCAATTTACTTGGCTCAGAGATACAGGAACAGGATTCACAATACACTCTTCGTATATTTAAGTGCCAGAAGTTGTGAAGGGACTATAGTTGCCACTTTCATAGCATAGATTTTGTAAATAAAAAAATAAAAATCTATTCCATGATGCTAAATTATGCTGGTGTAGGTAAATGGGGACTTGAACCCTGTCAATTCAAAGTCTACCTGAAGGAGTTTATTCAACCTTAGCACCCAATCATTTTTAACCCACATGGTGAACCATTAAGTAAACTTCTTAAAGATCTTGGCATTTCATCGAAATGTTAATGACACTCCGGTATATCACAAGTTGGACTCCCTGAATGCACATCCATGATAAAACATTCACTTCATCACATGCACAAATGATTGGAACAAAAGTATCTAAAATGCAAAGACCTAACCTGGAAATAGGACACACAATCTTACTTTTCTAGTTTAATACTCTGGGTTTTCATCTTACCAATAAACTGAACCTCGCACTTTTTGCTATGATAATGTATGTTGTAATTGAGACTAAATGCCAATAAATAAATAAATAAATAAATAAAAAACTGAACAGAGTACGCACATCCAAGATATGATCAGGTAGATTCAATCTTCATATGCGCAATAATCTAAAACATAACCTCTTTCCTCTGGATCTGAACTAGCATACGAGACCTTGGTTACAATGAGACTACTATGGCTCTGTCTTCCTCACAGGTTTCCCAAAAGACAGACTGCCCCACTAACAGCGATTCTGTTGCTGCAGGATTTGGCACTCCTATTTGTTCTACTCCCAGGTTGTGGCTGTGTCTAGATACTCTCCTTCATTTCTATATATTATTACCTCATTCCATACTATTTGAAGTAATCTGTGAAATTGCAATGTGTGTCACGTATAAATTAAGCCTAAAACAATGCATGGTTACACTATTTTACTTCCTGTGCCTATTCTTCCTACCTCTCACTCACTGGTCCTCCAAATCCTTTCATATCCACACTTTTAAGCTCAACTGTTAGGCCTTTAAAATGCCAATGGCAACTTGGGGTTGCTTTTGTAATCGCTGTATCACATTGGCTCGCCAATGCTGTAATCACCCTTCTTCCTCTCACCCCGAAACATTGTAGATATCACCGTTGCCCGGCACCTTGGTTCTCTGTCGATTTGAAGGCCTTGCGAATCAATTGCAAGGCTCTCGAAAGAAAATGGAGGCACTCTTACTCGGCTTCCCGGAAGACTGCCTATAAAGAAGCTCTGAAGGGGTACCACTCACAATGTAAAGCTGCGAGAGCTGCGTACACTGTAAATACAGTGACGCAAACACAGAATTGCCCACGTACCCTCTTTTCTGTTGTCAAAAAATCGACAGGAGCGGATACTATCCCGACTCCCCCAGTCTTGGAGGTAGCTCAGTGCAATTCCATTGCGAAATTTTTTATTGCCACGGTTGAGCGCATATACGACTATGAGCGCTCCCTTGACAGTAAATCAACACCAATCGGGACCAATTGCCGCGAATGAATTACCGCCTCCAATGGCAGTGGTAACAAACTGGCAACTGTTCGATGACATTTCATTCTCTTCCTGCCTGAGTAGCGTAAGATCTGGCTCACCCCGTGATCCGGTACCTGCAAAAAATCTTAAAGTTGCTGGATCTCGAACCCCGGCGAGTTCTCATGAGACTCTTGAATGCTTCCTTAAATGAGTCTCATGTGCTACAGGACTGGAAGCATGCAATGGTTGTCCCTCTCCTAAAAAAGGCAGGAGCCGATGTGTCTAACCATGCCAATTTCAGACCTATTTCCTTGTTGCCTGTTCTATCTAAAGTGCTGGAGAGGCACGTGAACACTCAGTGGACCCATCTCGTAGAAAATCTGTTTTTTTACACCCTTCCCAGTCCGGCTTTCGTGCGCATCATTCCACCGAGACCGCGCTACTCTGGGTGACGGAGAGGTTACGGCACGGTATCGATCGCGGGGAAACATATGCCCTCATCCTTTTGGATTTGAGTGCGGCATTCGATACCGTGTCTCATTCCATCCTATTGAACTCTCTCCGGTCCCTGGGAGTAGATGGTCCTGCGCTGGCCTGGATTCCCTGCTTTTTAAGTGAGCGCACTTTCCAGGTTTTTTCTACGAAAGCCGCATCTGCCATTTGTCCTTCGGCGTACGGCGTCCCTCAGGGGTCTATTCTCAGCCCCTTACTATTCAATATTTACATCAAACCCCTGGCTTCCATCGTGGAGGACGCCGGGCTGACCATATTTTCATAAGCCGATGACACTCAAATAGTTTTCTCCCTCTCCAGCACTGAACGCGACAATGTGTCTAGCCTGAAAATCGGATTGTCACGAGTAGCTGAGTGGATGCAGAGGCATCTCCTCAAGCTAAACGGTGACAAGACCGAGATTGTTATTCTGGGGAAACAAAGATCTTTGGGGCCCGCAACACTGGCCCGGTGACATGGGTCCCCTTCCTCAACCGGTCTCTGTGGTCCGCAACCTTGGATTTCTCATAGATGACAAGCTCTCTATGAGGCAGCAGGCCACCAAGGTGACCACCTTGAGATGGCTCCAGAAAATTCTCTGAAAGCTGCCATATGCCTTCAGGAGAACCGTTGTCCAGGCGTTAGTAACATCTCGCCTGGACTATGGTAATGTCCTCTACCTTGGTGCCGACGCTGGTACCATAAACAAACTGCAGGTCGTACAAAACTCATCGGCCCGACTTTTATGTAACATCCCGAGGAGATCTTCTGCCACTCAGGCTCTTCGCGATTTACATTGGCTCAAGGTCCCGAGCCGTATTAAATTCAAAGCCCTGTGCTATCTTTTTAAGAATAAGCAGGGCTCGGCCCCAAAGTATCTTCAGAGTCTTGTTCAATCTTACAGGCCTAGCCGCACATTGAGATCTTCGGCTAACTGTGATTTTGTTGTTCCAAGATTTAAATTGTGAAGATGGGGGTAGATCCTTCTCCCATGTAGGCCCCAAATCCTGGAACGCGCTACCTGTTGCCTTGAAATCAGAGACTAATTTATTCTGTTTTCGGAAAAAACTGAAAACTCTACTTTTTCAATAGATTTTCTGCCGCTTTAGCTGTCAATAGTATTGTTGTTGTGTCTACACCTTCTGCTTTAGTCTGTCCCTTGCGCCGGGAAACCCACTGCGGGTAGCTGTTGCGCATTATAAGTTCAAATAAATAAATAAATAAATATAGGGCCAGATTACGACTACGGGCAGAAAGCCTCCGACCAGTGGTTGGAGGCTTTCCACCAGACATCATAGGTTTCATTCTGACCACCGAATTAAGATGAAAGGGGGTCGAAATGAAGCCAGCGGGGATTCCAACGTGGTTTCCGACAGGCACAAGGAATCCTTGGAGCGTCGGAAGCTAGCATTCACCCCATGATGATGGCGGAGCCAGGCTCGGCTGTCGGCATTATGAGGGCACTTTCCGACAGGGATTGCATGTCGGCCTTTCCAACATGAAAAGGCTGTTGGAAAGTATCTTTTCCCGCCCCTCCTCCCCCCCATTCCCCTGGCCCTCTGCAATGGGGCCGACGGGGGGAGGGGGGGGCACCAACATCCCTGCACTGTGTGGCAGGCAACCCATGACTGCCACACGGTGTAGGGATGTTTACAAACATCCATTAGTCAATGGAGCTTCTGCTGCGGATATTTTCCAACCGCCGCACAAGCTTCCATGGATGTTTGCGACCGCCCCATGGGTGGTCGCATCGTAATACTGCAGTCCGAACTGCCAACCTTAGGTCGAGCTGTTCCTTTCCAAAACAGTGTTGGGTGGAGAGAAGTCCGCCCAACATCATAATTAGGCCCTTAGTAGCTTGTGTGGCTCACTGCTACTCTTTACCTATCAACATTTAAAATATGTTTGCTCCCCGAGCTGACTGTTTGGTGTCTTGTAACAGAGATAACTTTGGTGAAATGGGATTTTATGATGCTGCTATTTCAATCTAAACCTAAGCAGTCTGAGGTAGTTATTATTGTGTAGTAATTTAACGCTTTGTGAAGACGACCTATCAGGACTAGTGTACGCCTTTACAGCAACTATATAGCTTATAAGCTGCCTGACCACATATACTGCAGGCTGGCTACTTCCTAGCTGTCTTACCCACACAGCTTACCTTGTGCGGGTAACACCACCCATATTGTGAAGCGCTCTGAAGCTCACTGCAGGTAAAGTTAGTGTTACAGAGGACACTA
Source organism: Lissotriton helveticus (assembly GCF_964261635.1). Classification (NCBI taxonomy): domain Eukaryota; kingdom Metazoa; phylum Chordata; class Amphibia; order Caudata; family Salamandridae; genus Lissotriton; species Lissotriton helveticus. Next base: position 426,799,502 of record NC_136063.1, read on the forward strand.
CTCTACCCTTGTATTCACTCTTTTCCTGGGACCCAGCAACAGCCAATGATTACTTGGCAGTGTCCAGTTTGAGTACTGTCATTACGAACTGGGCTCCCCAAGCCACCAATACTACTGCACTCAAATTGGACATCCACTTAACCTGCTGTGGACACTTGCAATGGAGAGAAGTCAACAATTACTTAAAGAGGTTAAATGGTTATAAGCTCTATTACAGTTTACACAGTAAGCGACACTATGTCCAAACATTACTACAACTTCACTGAAATCAAGTTCTTATTTGCAACTCACTATATAGGAGGTGGGTAAATAGAAAACTTATAAAAGATACACATAAACTGGAAGGTGCCATGACCTGCTGGGAATGAGGTACAGTCCTAAACAGGTTTACAGCTTTCCATGCAGGCACTTTATTTGCTTAGGACACTGACCTGGAGGTCAAGGTTATTCTTTGTGGCTTCCCAACAGTGAACTTGGGTCTTTGAGATGGCAGGGTTTTCCTGGTGATAGGGGTACAAGATGCACTGCCTTGTCCAAGTCCTGGAAGAAGTCCAGCTTCTGTGCTGTTAGTATATGAGGGTTAGCTTAACGTTCTAAAAAGAATTCCAGGCACGGTTTTAGTCCTAAAGAACCGTACAAAGCTAAAATAAAATTTAATTCAAAGTCTTAGAGACAACAGGTGCAGTATGCCACTGAAGAGAGTAAAAAGTACTGGTAGGGGCATAGTCTTTAAAAACGGTAGACATTCCTCAACATTTTTTCCTGGGGGCAATGGTTTGGAAGGGGGGGCGGGTGCAGTGGGAGCAGGATCTAAGGGTCAGCACCCACCATTCAATCCAATAGTAAGCGACCACCTTAAGACGCCTGTATTTAGTAAGCAGGTATTCCTCTGGCAGGGGAACACACTGGAAGTAAGGCCCACTAGTCCACACCAGTTTCAAACCCAAACTGTACTTCAGGAATATAAATATCCGAACCATGAGAGTTATAAAGAAGGTAATCAGCAACCTCAATCATGTGGAATAACCACACCAGCAGTTTGAAGGTGAAGGTACAGGAGCCCCTGGCCTCTTTGGGACAGGACAAAGAGGACGGGTCCTCAAAAGTTTCACAAGTGGGTCAGTGACAGCGCAGGCTCATCTACCTGCTGCTGGAGAGACATCACTGCAGCACCAGCGTAATATTAGTCTATGGTCTTGCTTCCTTTTCTGGCTAGATGGGCTGCTTTAGTGGCTTCCAGAAAGTTTTGGTCCGTTAAGGAGTTCTGAGTAAAGATTCTCCAGTCAAGAACCCCTTTTGCACTTCTCCTAGTAGGCACAGCCCAGCTCCTCCTGCAGGTAGGCAACCTCTCCTACATTCAGGAGATTCAAACAGATTCCCCAGGAGCCAGAGAGAAGGAAGAGCAGCAACCCAGCATGGTTCAGCACCCAGTGGCGGCTGGTATTCGAAGACAAATACACTTACCTGTCTTTCGCCCTCCGTCGCCTCCTCCTAGTGCTCTCCCCCTCTTCCAGGGCAAAATGCACCCGGCTCCCAGTCTCCCGATAGCCAATCACAATGCTTCAATGCAGTGTTGTGATTGGTCTGTGTGCCGTTGATCGCCGCTCAGCCAGAGAATGGGAGTCTGGCCATTTTCTCCATACAGGCTATAATGCCAGAGGGCCAGACAAACATTCATACACCCTGCAAACCACTCCTCCCGTCCCCTGCTCTGTCAGAACAGCAGCTCGCTTCATCCCGCTCGCAAAGCTGCCGCAACATGGAAAAAATAAAATGATAATACCCAAGTTATTATCATTTTATTTTTCCTTTAGTGACGCTGCTTAAAAGCAGTGGGGCGATGCACGTCCGCCTTAGCGGAGGAGCCGCCACTGTCCGCACCCGTCAACGTTAGTGTGCAGAGTTCAATGAAGTCTAAATGGAGGTAGAAGGACACTCACGAGAGCCTGGAATTCTCCGCTATGCCTTGTGACCAAGATGGAAAGCCAGAGCCAACTAGATGGTTACATTTGTCAAAGTTCAACCACTTTCTCTAGTCCTGGAGAAGAGTATTTTCGCTGCATGCTTTGTGTTCCCAGGCTTTTCAAGCAAGTACTAGACTAAATGGATCAATGTGCTTTTGTCAATTTAGAGTCAGTTTGAGCCCAGTATGGTTCACCACTAATATGGGACCAGCAGCAACAAAGTAAGAGGAGGGAAGTGTGTTGGATGAGTTTCACAAAGGCAGTGCAAAACATACTGTAAACTAAAAAGGCAAGCCTCCTCCGCCAAACAGGGTTATCAGGTTTCAGGGAGTGCTAAAAATAAAAAAATAAAAATAAAATAGGTAACTTTTCATTTCGTTCACATAATAAATACCAAGTAGCAGTGGGAGCTCATCTTGTGTGCAGCCAGGCAGGTACACAGTGTCCAAATGAAATCTAGCATAAAAAGGCACATAGCTTCCCCAAATATCTCCCATAAGGAAGGTGCACGACTCTAGTTATGGAGACTAGGTGGTACTTTGCTGGGAGTGCCAGTATGCCACCTCCTCAACAGATAGAGGTAAAAAAGGCTGAATACACATGACAATTAATTGCTGCCGTTAACTGCCAGATATCACATATCCTGGGATGATGGGACAGAAGTCATTTTAGGTCAGAAGAGAGTACACACTTTAGTCGTCTCTGATGAATAGTAAAGGAAAAACATGGGAGTACCCCTAGTGGTCTTGCATGATTGTTAAGTTTCCAAAATATTGGCACAACTTTTCCAAGGAGTAAGATTTCTATTCCATCCATCCATCCATCCATCCATCCATCCACCCCATGATAGCAAAGTGGATTGACTAACTTGAGAAAATGAATTTTTGCTGTCGAGGTAACACAAGAATCCACATGTTCCTATCCAAATCGTCCCTCAAACCTTTTCATATAATTCTTCAGGAGCCTTAAAGCTCCAAGTTCAAGGAGTGCTGCAGAACGAAGTATATTTTACCTGATCACGGCTACCACCACTGAAAGTACCAGACATCAGGACGAAAATTTGAATGTAAACAAGAAAAGAATGTTAAACACTGGGACTTCCTTAATTCCGTTTACAGCATGATTAATAGACTTGCTTGACATGGATACCTCCAACATTTCAGAAGAAAGGAAGGAAGGAACCAGTACCTGTTTCTGAGCAGGATGTGTCCAGATCCATAACTGTCTGTTTTGTGAAGAAGCAGGGACATCTTTTGGCTTCCAAATGAATGTGACAGGGCCAATCACTTCCTGTGGATACTGATTGTTTTTATAAAGAACTAGGGAACCTTCACGCTTTCCAGACAGATACTGGGTAGCTGCAAATGTTGGCCCTAAAGAAAAGCGAAAACATTTAGACAACATAGTATTTTCAATTATGATTGTCGGTTTGGATTATGCTGTGCTGTTCTTAGAAATAAGAGGGTGCCTTAAAGCAAGTAAAAATTAATTGAAAAACAATCTTAATACAAGCAACTGGCAATTTGGATTTCATCCACTTCGTAACGAGTTTGTGCTTTGCCCTTGCAAGAAAAATAAAACAAATGCACACCAGACGCAAAAACAAAATACAACACATTAACGCGCAACTCTACCTTATTAAAGGCAGGTTCATAGCATTTTCCGCATTACGTTGAAATTGGGTGCATGAAAAACATCACTGTAGCCTGCAAACAGCCAACCCAATTGAGAGAGTCAGTATTTCATGAAATGTACATTTCTGAAGTGTATTTTGGAAATGCACAAATTCGACCAATAAGCTGTAATTTCCAAAATAAAATTTACAAATGCAGATGCACATTTCTGGCTGGGCGTAGCTGCAAAGAAAACTATGTGAACACCCATGTACTTGAAGGTTGGTGGGTGTTTTTTGGCCTAGAAAGAATTTCAATTAAGCTAGAGTCATTTCAGTAATTCCACATTACTCTTTAGCACGTGATTACCAATAATAACAGGATTGCTACCACTTGCGTCATTAGGGTTAATGGGGGGGGGGGGAGGGGGAGAGAGAGAGAATCCTACTACAAGAGAACAAACCAATTGTGTGCGGCTGCTCGCGCTGCTGTTTAGGTTCAGTTGCATTTAGAGCTATTTTCTTAGCACAAAATGCATACACACATTCATTTTAAAAGTAAGGGTGCATTTTGAACTCAGAAACCAGCTTTCAATGCCAGGAGTAAATTGGGGGAGGGAAATCCTACTCCTAGTGCACATTTAGCTAGAGTCTGCTTGTACTCACTATTCATGTTCTGTTGCATATAGAGCTCTTTCTTATAGCAAAATGCATCCTATAGTGCATTTTGGGCATTTTTACATCAAGAAAATAGCACTTACTGCAGAATTACTCTTCTTGCATAATTCCACGTAATCTTGTCAAATCTTTGTGTAATCCTGAATTATTAAACCACACGGAATTACACAAATTACACCCACCCCTAGAGTCTATATAACATTGTAGGCAGTTTTCAACCCAGGGAAGTCACACATTTTACTGCAAAGGGGCAAAGATTTTCACAAATTTCTTTCATACTCCTGGGTCGGTAGCAAATCCGATGAAAGTTGAGATATGAACCCAAAGAAATAGCCATTCCTTCCAACACCCCACGAAATAAAACAGAGGACCACTGGATAGGTGAAGATTATACTTCCTGGCTCACAATACACAAAAGACCTCAACAGGTTGTAAGACCAATAAAGCACGACATTCCTCTTCGGGGTCATGTATTTCTGACTCAGAACATAACACAGGAATCTGTTCAGTGCAAGGCGAGGACAAAATATTTCTTGGACTAAATAAAAAAGGTTTATTGTCTCCCAACTAAATGATCTTGAAAGTCCCATAAGAAATAATTACTTGGTGGCTTGACTTCCATTACAAGGGGAGGGGGTGGGCGATATCCATGTCTGATCATTTTCATACACTTACTCCACCTCAACACCTTTACGGCACATTGCAAAAACCTAGGGTTCTCAGGGCGTCAATGAAAGGTACTTTTGGCTTTGAATTACAGTAACCTGAAAATATAACTTAAACAGAGTACTGAAAAATGGATAAACAATGGAAAGAAAGATCATTGGTAAAGCAAAGTTTTGGTCTGCTAGTCCTGGTAATAAGGTGCATTCCTTTTTAGGTGATGTACACGTGAACAGGAAAAAAATACCTTCACTCCCAGAGCAAGAAATCCACCAGTTAAAGTGGGCTGGTCTATTGCTCCCAAGTGTATCCTTTGGTAGGCGAAAGCAAAGCGCCACTTGAGGAACACAAGGACACAGGACTGCCATAAATCATGCTTTGATTAGCTTCAGTTCTGGCTTATTCTGGGACTTTTCCCCCATGTTAACCAGCAGTGCTACTGGAGCTTTGCAAGGTATGATCTTCAGTATTACTCAATTAGTTGCTACACCCAGCACAGTATTAACATTTGGCTTGACAAATATTTCTAGAATATAAGTGCTGAGATATATACAATTTAGAAAATACAGCTATGCTAAGTTGTTTGAGCTACATGCAATCCTTTGTGCAAATTTACTCTTAAATATGTAGCAATTTATAGAACCAAAAAAAGCTTCTCCTAGAAAGTGGAATTCTTTACAAAGCAAGCAGCAGAAAACCAGAATGCAAATTCATACCAATCACTAATTATTTTTCAGTGCACATAAAGCAAAAAATGGATAAACCTCTCTAGACTTCAGGCAAATATGAATTTCCTTACATGGAAGAGCTACCATATAGATTTTAAACTTGCGCAAAGGTTCACCATTTTGGACAAGGCTCTGCTTACCCACATCAACTGTTCTTAGGCTTCACAGAAGCTAAAATACTGCTGTATTCTCTTCTTCAAAGTTCATACAACGGCAGTGTTAGAATTTGATAAAGGATAAAAAGTTTGGTTTACCAGAATGTCTCTTACGTCATGGACAGGACATCACACATGATGCTAGTACTATTACCTGTCTCGGAACTGCATAACTGAGCGAGAGACTTCAAAAGCTCTTCTTCCTTTCCAACCAACTCCAGGCAGCAGTAATAGGAAAGATCCTAAAACAGAAGTAACAAAAATTGAAGATCTGTAAAACGTACATAATAAGGTGATTTTTTTTTTTTTACCCTCAATAGTTCTAAATAGGTCACCTATAAGTAAACATCAATGTTCTTTTGCACATCTGGCTAGTGGATAAAGGAAGGGAAAGAAAGACAGATTATCCATTGTGGGAGAGATAAATAGCGTATACTATAAGGAGGGGGAAAGATTGCTTATGCACACATGATTAAGTCAGGCCAGGAGGCAGGGGGTGGGGATGTGGTTCATTGGCTTGGGCACTTACTCAGAAGATCTTTCTCTTCAGGTTAGCACTACATAATTTCAGATCAGCTCAGTTTAAAATGAGTTCTGATGAGTAGCTAGTTTTACTGTAATATAAGGTGGATTAAGAGCTCAACGACTGGATCACTGCCCAACAAAGGGCAGGTGCAGTGGTAGAAAGTCAGATCAGAGTCAAGATCACAAAAGAATGCTCCTAGAGCATCAATATCACATAAAAGGGTGCTTCTACAGCACAGGCCATTGGACCAGAGTCCTTTTATCCTACCTACCACCTCCGAGTTTGAACCCATTACCAGTTTTAGTGTTAAATAAAACAAGATACTTCCTATTTCACTGGCACAAAGGAGCCTAAGGACATGCTGTAATGTGGCTCCACCAGTAAAGGTTAACATCCCTAATATGGTTCACAAGAGCAATTGACTTCAGGGCATTGAAAGAAACAAGAAAAGATGTGCCTCACCACAGGGGTGCACTCGTACCTAAGAGGTAAGTTGTTGAAGAAGAAATAGTTTTACAACATATGATGAGATGGTTAAGGCACTTCGAGATTTTCATCTGGTCCCCTTATGGGTTTGGGATTTCTGGCATAAGTGTAACCAGAATGTAACCATCTGTATCATGAATCGAGTACAGATACAAACAAGTAGCATTAAAACAGAAAAACCTGCCTTTGCCACAAATCTCACACTAAACACATTGTACATAGGTTAGGGGAATCAGGAAAGGGGTGCAGCGCAGCCATAACGAGTGATGGGAGCAAGGTTCAAGGTTAATTGCTATTTTTGTATTGAAAATATCAGGCTTTAGAAATACGGTTGCATTCAAAATAATTAATTCATCAGAAAAATAACCTTGAATATTTAAAAAGGGAAAAAATAAGAGAGGGTTACCCTTCAGATAACAAGAGTTAGAGAGCCTATACTCTTCTATGTACCCAAGCTAGCTTTCACAATAACCAAACTCTAGTTCGACGTTATACTTGTTCTTGGCTGGGAAGTGCTTTTCGTAAGTAAAACAACTGTCTCCAATGTCTTGGTTATGGTTACGTGCCTTCAGTCCAACAGTTTGGAAACTCCGAGAAACTTTGTTTCTCCTACCTGGAAATCACCATCATTCTTAGTCATTGCAGGTACAACAGTCCCTGACTTTCTACAATTTCCTATTGCTTCATCTCCAGTTTCATCACTCTGGACTTCATTACTTCAGTCAAAACCTTGCGATCTTGCTCTGGCTCTTTATAGATTACCACAGTTTTATATTAGCACGATTTGCTCATATAATAGATCTTCTACTGCCTTATACTTGGACGGGTTCCACTTATTCTACACCTGCAACCTTCTTAACTATATTCTTCTCTTTGCTCAGCCTCTCCGAATGCCCTGATCAATACAGACAGGATTCATACATCACCTTTCTATTTTTGAACAGGCCAAACATTCTTTTCCAAGTGGGGCTGTGCCATGTTGTACAGTGCAGAAGCTTGGATTTAAACAGGGCATACTCTAGGCATCTGCATAGTCGGACAATGTGGTTCTCTCAATGCACCTACCCATTGCCTCAAAGATGGTATAAAGCAGAATTCAGACGGTTCATATCACATTGCTTTAAAATCTTTAGCAAGGCAACAAAAATCAACTGTGCCCCACCATCTGTAACATGAATGGAGAAATATTTTCTCAAGAAACTTCCATATTCAGCATAGGCACAAACTGCATCAACATTAGCTTACTGCAGTAAACATTATCGCTTAGCACAAACCTCTACTAAAACCAATTAAAAGGTCTAATAAAACTTAGGAAGAATAAATGGCCATCCAGGACGACCCTTATCCACAGACTAAACTCTTTTAGGCACTCATTCCTGAAAAACAAAGGTTAAGCCCGAAATGAGCAACAAAAACTGGCTTTAAGATTTGAGTCACAACTGAATGTTTAGATGTGTATTATTGGGACTTGGGCAGTGATGCAACCTTCTCCACTGAACAGGGAAATTCATTTCGAAATACTGCAAAGATTAAATGGGACTACCACCAAACTATCCAAATCTTAATTCATTTGTCTCTTCACTGCTGCGGGTGCTACAATTAATATGGTTTGCATGAACATCTACTTTAGATTCCTCTAATTTCCCCAGTCGATTTAAGAGAGTTTAGGCGCTCAATAGCACATCAGAAGCAATCTTTATTCCCCTTTGATCACATGCACACCACTAACCCACCAATCCAACAAATTAAAAACAGCAGCTGATACAGTATTGTGCATAGTGAATTCACAGTATTCTAACAATCCACCAGTAAAGCCCTAACGGCATTAACCAAAGGTTTCCACAATAAATAAGCAAGGCCAGTTATTTTGTTGTAACTTGAAATATTCTATAATAAACAGATTTGTTCTTGTCTGCAACTCAGGCCTACTGTATTGTGCATGAACTTTTTCAGGAGGAATAACGTGCACCCTTTCCCAGTGGAAGCAGGTACCTTATGCTCAATTAAAAGATTGTAGAGATGAGGGTCAACATTCCGCTGAGCCCAAGCCTCTCTACCAGTACTGTTCCATAAAGCACTTTCTGGTGATCACATAAGGTCTGGTTGAGCCAGACCTAAAAAGAAAAGGAACTGTTTAAAACATATCCCCTGCCACCCATCAAATTCTCTGATGTCAAAGTGCCATGGGCAAAGTACAGAGCGTATGCTCCAGACTTTCAAAAAAAATCCTAACTCAAGGGCAGTTCGATAATGGGACATCTGCTCCCATATAGATAAATTGCAGAAGGCTTGTAGTACACAAGTGCCTCACAGTCCATGGAACAGCAAACTGTTGGGGGTAGTTGTAGAAAGCTTGTGTAGTAGATGCTATCAGTAGAAAGCTAGAACAGATCAGTCCAATGCAAAAACTCTGAATAGAGGTGCATGGGCCATTGCCATCTTTGGTGGTAGAAGACCCAACATGGCAAATTCCATGCCTCCAGTGGCATGACATCAGCTCCCAACATTGTACCCAATCTAAATATGAAGAATTGGTAGATCTTACAGTGCTTTCAGGCACATAATTTCCAACATGGGACTTTCCTCAGCTTCATAAAGTAGCATCTCCACAGTTTAAACTGTACGCAGTTTAAAATCTTCACTACGGAATTATACACAACAAAGAAAAATAATGCACATCCAGGAAAAGGTTCAATCTCAAGCAAAGGGTGTGACAGTAGTCCTGTACTAGTTGTCACTCCTTTAGTTTCGAAGGAGAAGACGCAATAGATGAAATGTGAACTTGGAAATCTGGTTCCAAGAGCCTTCTTTAGGTACAACCCCTACCGAGCACAATCCAAACATAGCAACCTCTAACGGACATGTCCAATCATGAACCTGCCCAAAATGTTCATACAGTTGGGTTCTCTCCTAAAGTTATAATTCAAGATACTCCCAAGTCTTTGATTCCTAGGAGTCTGTACATCTGTGGTGGCATTTCTTTGGGTTGAATCTGTCTGGGAAACACTGGAGTGCTGAACAAGGGGCAAGAGCTTCTAGAACAATTCAAGATGGCCTACAACGGCAGGCACAGTCACTACCATTATTGTAGGGTGGTGGATGTGCTCTTTGAAAAGATAGGTCCTAAAATTCTTTCTGAATTGCAAGTGGCTCTGAGCTGTCTCAAATCCCCAGAAAAAACAATTCATGAAATTTGTCTAAGATGTATACCACAACTTCAATATGCACGTCTAGGCCAAATCAAATATTATATATGTGTAAACATGTGTACTCCTAATGGTAAAGGGGTACCTTTCCAGAAAATTACAAGGGAGTATAATGGAGGCAGTAAAGCAAGCAAACTAGGGCACCAGCAACTGTTTCTAAGCAAAGTGTATGGTTTACAATTCAGTATAACGGGTCACACACCAGTAAGGTCAGTTTATAGCATAAAAAAAGAAGGGAGTGAAGTCTGGCATGTGAAATTGTAGGTGTTGGGTTTCAGATGGTTAATGGAAGGAAAACAGTGTTTTCCATGGCTCACTAGGAGCCCAGTTCCTAAAAGTGCTTGAGGAAAACTTCACAAATGTACTAAAAGTACAACTCCAGCACATTTTTGGCTTTAGTCACCAAGGATTCCTGGTGCTCCTCATAATCATGAACAGTCACATACGTCAGTATTGTATATTATAACAATTTTGCATAAATCTTTTGTGAATGTCCATAAACGTATGGGTTTATAAAGGTATACATTAACTCGTCTTACCACTCATAGCACTCACAAACCAACCCCAGTAAATTTGCTCAGCTAAATATATCATACAGCAGAAAGTATATGCAAACCCCTTTAATACAGATTCAGTAAATAGGTACTTGGAGTTTTCCTTAATAAAAGATCCTTTTTCCAACACACAGTGTAGCATCATCTGATTTAGGGTTCATTTAAATCAGATTTAGCAAGTGATATAAATCTGACTGCATTCAGAATATGGCCAAGGTACTGCAGCCAGTTTGTCTCCAATGTAAGAAGCGATGCTCAGACTGGAGCACCAGTCAACACTGCTCTGGTTAAAAGAGCTGTAAAGAATTAATATTTATTTTTTCCAAGTGCAGCACAGTGTTAAATGATTTACCTATGATCAAACAAACTATTCAAGTTTGAAACCTGAGCCAGGAAACTACCTGTAATATTCAGGTAGGAAAGCCAATCACTTCATTATTCCATCGTTCACATTTTGGAATTGAAAGCTTATTTCCGGTCAGAAACAAAAAGTAATAATAAACTAGGGATCATAGAAAAGACTATTACATCTTTACTCCTGGTTAGTGAACTTCCATTTTAATGAAGTACCATGTTACCCTCTTCCCATGACAGGGAGTCATGAAGTGTACCCACACAGAGAAAGATCAACTGGGCGGTGTCCAGGAGCTGCTAAGGCCTCTCCCTAATTACAGCAGTGGGCCTTTTATTCACACTATCATTAAGGTATATGTAAGTGTTTTTAGTTTTTTTACTGAACTGCTCCAACCTGAAGAAGGCAATGACTAGTCATCGCTCGAAAGCAGGCTCTGTAACTCTTCGTCGTAGGCCTGTCTCCCAAGCAATAGCCCCACTTCTTCACCATGTGGAATCTCTTTGCGTGCCAAATATGAGTCTCTAGCCAAATATTCTTCAGTTGCCGTCGGTTGAACTCCTGCAGCAGGTTTCCATGACGTCTTCGAGCTTTGCGGCATTTGCTTTTTGGCTGTTCTTTTTTCTGAGTCATCATCTTGTCCATCTGTATTTAATAAGAGGGGGAATATACCATAAATTAATTCATCCTTATTCAAACCATTTTCAGACTGAGCTGTGCCTGATGGGGCACTGAGGGACTAAAGCAGTGCTTCAAGCAGGAAAAATAACTACAATAAAGAATACCCTAAAGCAGAAATTTTAAATAAAATCTTAAAACTGGGCAACAGGTGTAGGAATATCAGATAAGAACATCGCACACAAAACAGCTCAGGGAAAGCCGGATATAAAAAGAGTAAAAAAAGTGTCTATATTCGCTTAGGCTTGAAAGGAGCAATTAGAGGAAAATGGGTGGGTCAGGTAAGCACACTTATCCAACAAAGCTGCTGTAGAGGTCCATTAAAAAAGTGCCTATCTACAGGCACAGAAAGGACAGCCTAACTTGAAGTAGGCACATCTTGAGCAAATAGATGCAAGCACGAAAATACCAGACATATTAATAACAGACAAAGTAAGCCATAAACACATCAAATCAAAGCACATATTTTTATTACAACTTAACCAGGCACCCAACACCCTCTTAAACGCACTTTGTGAACAGAAAACAAAGCAAGTCTAGGACAGAAATTAGACACATTCAGAGGCAATTGAAAGGGCATAGACAGTATTCTACTTGGAAAAGCCACATGTGACTCTAGAAGGGGGCAGGTGTTTGATGCCCACCTAACCTGCTCCAGACAGAGAGGAGGATGAGGCCTTAGAGGCATACTGCTTGTAGGAGTCATGGCCACTGCCAAAGCTGCAGGACCTGCTAGAGAACTTACCCAAGAGGAGTTCAGTAAGACTGAAGTTAGGTACCCTGCTCTTTTTTACCTACACAAGGTTGCCCAACAACATTGGTATTTGCCAAATACAGTTTGGGACGAAGGGTTGCTGTGTAGCTGGCCTGCGGACCCAGAATCCAGTGCCCGGCAGAGGCTGGTAGTCCTGCATGTTCATAGGAACTTCCTTCTGTCAGAAGCATACAATCAGCTTAAGGCCCAGGTGCCCTGCTAATTGTAAATACAACATGTTGGACCCTCTATTCTTCGGACTAGGGATGGTCCGCACACATTCCTGATCAGCCTGTTTGATTGCGCTCCCGAACGTTTGAGTCAACTAAAAGCTTGTGGGTTCACTTCACATGGTGCAGTCTGTAAAAAAGAATGAGACACTGAACCAAGATCTAAATACTTGAAGTGAAATGTCCGCTTTTACAGCTAGAATGCACCTGGACAGGGAGGTCCATGGGCAACAAATCTCAGGATGTACTGGGACAGCTTGGAGACGAAGCACAAAGACTGTGGTGAGTGAAGATTTTTCAGAGGCAGTGGATTTCGAAATTTCAGTAGGGCAGAACTGATATTAGACAAATACTTGGGCTACCACCCTGCCGCTTCCCCCCCACTCCCTCCCACCCCCTCCCCCCCCCCCCCCCCCGAGTACTGTATGGATACCTCTTGCTAGTGTTCTATTCTACATACCCAAACCAGATTACGGTACACTTGTCCTCATAAATCCTGAGCCACAATTAAACCTGCATTTTACAGCTCAGTCAATTCAGAGTGCTATTTGTCCGAAAAAGGGGTGGCAGAGCTTGCTGGCCAAAAGTTGGATTGTCAGTTAGGGCTTCTGCAACTACAGTGCTTCCATTCCCGTAGTCTGCACACTACTGGGACTATGGCCTACATCCATAGTAAAGTTTTGATTCTTGCTAGAACCATAGCAGTCACTGACAAGAAAAGTAACTGAAGCACTATTTTCACCTACATCATGCAAGAAATGTCTTGCCCTCCTTGGAGTTCATGCCAGATTCTAATAGATAAGGAGGTCAATTATTTCCATCAAATACAACGGCAATTCCTTGTACCCAAATTTGCATATACCAAGGCCCATTTAAGTAAAGATATGAATCGATCAGTAAGGGTGATATGTCAGCTTAAATATGATGAGACTACCTCAGGGATAGACGCAAGTGATACGGCGCATCCTAAACTACTCGACAACGGTCCACGTGGTTCCCCCAAGTGGAAAGGCCTATGTACTTCAGACTTTTCTACATCATTAGGCGGCCTGATCATTACATTTATCATCTGCCTGACAAATTTTCCAAACCAGATACAGGAACACACAATTTCAGGAAGCAGGGCCAAACTGTTTGTGTTCAGAGAAAATCACAGGTAATCAGACTTTGAGAGACAGGTCTGCGCGTGAGCTGAAATCTGTTTGGCACCCACTGCCTGGTATGAGGATAGTCCAATGGGTGTGCAAACACCTCAGGTGTGGTACAAGGGACGTGTGTGGTGCATTTTACAAAAACCAATTCAAACAAAATGGCAGCATCAACCATAAGTGGGCCTCCGGAATGATTACGATCTGCACTTCAAGCATGCAGCATGCTATCTTTGCTGCTGGCAGGGTAAATCTGGGTGCCCTCAGGGTGTGCAATATATAAAATAATCTACTTGCACAAGAGAACATGATTTATTTATTTTCAAAGTTTTATATAGCGCGAACAAGATCTTCACAGATATCAGAGCGCTTTACATAGAGGGGTACATGAGGGAACATAGTCAAACAATAAATCAATAGATCATACAGTACAGATAGGTGGCTGCAAAGCCCATCACGTGAGTAATAAGACAACTCATACAAATAAGTAAATGGGTCAAGCATGTAGTACAAATCGGTGCAGGGTGTTAACAGAGTTCGAGATAATAGATCAAGTGTATTTAGCCATGAGGATAGCTTTTACTTCTTTTTTAAAGAGTGTAGTGGAAGAGATAAGCCTGGTTTCGGGAGGGAGTGAGTTCCAAATCCTAGGCGCCAATCCTGAGAAGGAGCGCTTGTATGTTTTTTCCTTCCTGAATCTTCGAGGTTTCAGCAGAAGATTGTTTGTGCCTCTCGTGTTTCTAATTCCCCCAGAGATTGTCAGTTTCTGAGCGAGGTAGCCGGGTGAGTTTAGGTGTACCGCCTTGTGTGTCATGCAGGCGATTTTCAGATGTATTCTGGCTTCAAAAGGCAGCCAATTCAGGGATTTCAAGTCAGGGGTAATATGGGAGTGCTTTTTTGACCCAGTGATGAGTCTCGCTGCAGCATTCCGAGAAGCTCTTAGTGGTGCGGTAGTAGTTAGGGGGAGTCCGCAGAGGGCGGTGCTGCCGTATTCAATACGTGGGATGACTAGTGCTTGTACTGCTGTTTGGAAGTCTTTGGCTGGGAGGTAGGGTTTAAGTTCTCAGAGTATTGATCTGGAAGTTCGCTCCCTTTGTTGCCTTGCTGATATGTTGCTGCATGTTGAGGTTGGTGTCAAGTGTTATGCCTAAGGATTTTGCTGAATCCACTATGGTCGGTTGGACATTGAGTGCTGTTAGGTGCTTAAGCCATGTTTGTGTGGTAGATATTTTCGTGGGAGGTGAGATCGGAAGGAACTCAGTCTTCATAGCGTTGAGTTTGAGGTGGTTATCAGCCAGCCAAGATTGGGTGCTTCTGATCGTTGAGTTCAGACACAAGATGTCTTTGGGGGATTGTAGCTTGAGATATAGCTGAGTGTCATCGGCGTACATGTGAAAGTTTACGTTGGATGCATGTAGCAAGGAGGTGAGAGGTTCCATGACTAGGTTGAACAGAGTTGGGGATAGAGAGGATCCTTGGGGGACGCCTAGCGTTACAGGTATTGGCGAGGACATCAGGTTGTTGCTCTTGAATTTCTGCGACCTGTTGTGAAGAAAGGAAGTGAACCACTTGAGAACAGTTCCAGATATACCCATTCTTGTGTTTAGTAGTTCTAGTAGATTCTCATGTTTAACGGTGTCGAATGCTGAAGAGAGATCAAGAAGGATGAGGAGGCAGGTGTCGTTTTGGTCTAGCATTTGAAGTGCGTCGTCAGTTATGTGAGTCATAGCAGTTTCTGTGCTGTGTCCTGCTCGGAAGCCTGACTGGTGGCTGTTGAGGAGATCAAATTGCTCAATGTGTTTAGTCAATTGTAGTTGTGCGCATTTTTCCAACAGTTTGGCGAGAGTAGGAATATTGGTGATGGGACGGTAATTGTTGAGATCAGAGGGGTCGGCTGTAGGTTTCTTTAGTAGAGGTGTGTGACCTGACCAACTTTGAGGGAGTCAGGTATGCTTCCTTGTTGGAGAGAGCTGTTGATAATTTTAGTCCAGAGAGGGAGAAGCAAAGGGGTAAAGTCTTTTACTGCGGAGGCAGGGAGGGGGTCCGTGAGGTGATTGGATGGTTTCAGGGTGCTGAGCAGTTTGCCAATTTCTTCTTCCGAGTATGTGTCGAAGGTAGACCATGTAGCATTGTTTTTTGGTTCAGTGGGTGCTAGGCAATGGGGTTTGGAGTAGAGGCTTGCGTCAATGAGGAGATCGCTTTTTATTTTGTCAGTTTTTTGGATAAAGAAAGCAGCGAAGTCTTAACAGGAGGGTGCCTCATGCCTAGTGTTGACCGGTTGGGGTTGTTCCTTGGATTGTGTTTTGATTAGCTCAAACAGTTTTCTCGGGCGGTTTTTTGCTTGGTCGAGTTGGAGGCTGAAGAAGTCTGATTTTGAGCGTTTTATTTTCCTGAAGTAGGCGTTTCTCTTTTTCTTCAGCTCTTTTAGGTGCATTGCAGAGGGAGCTGATCTCCAGGTACGCTCTGCCATTCGCATGTCTCGTCTATCCTCATTGAGACTCCCGTCGTACCATGGTTTGGAGATTTTAGTAGAGACTCTTTTCAGCTCCATAGGTGCAGCCTCATTAATTATAGAGGACATAGCGTTGAGATAGTGGTCAGTCAGAGTTTGGACGTCTGTAGCGCCTGTCGGTGGCAGTAGGAGGTTGCAACTGTTAGGGGGCAAAGAGCCTGGGTTGAGCTTTTTCGAGTCTCTTTTCCAGACTTTGGGCTTGGAGAGTTGAGCCGGGTTAACTTTGACTTTTTCATTGATAAAAAATTTGACAATATGATGATCTGACCAGTCACAGGGTTGGATGGACTCGAGTTGGATAGAATCCTCTTTGGAGATGATCAGGTCGAGGGTAGAACCTTTCTCGTGGGTCGGGCTGTTGCATATTTGGGTGAGGTTAAGTGCATCGAGGACATTTTTAAGACTATTTACCACTGCGTCGTTGCGATCGTTCCAGTGGAGGTTGAAGTCACCAAGGTATATTTGGGTGAGTTGCCGTCCGGAATTAGTTGAGATCAACTCCATTATTTCTTGGGAAAAGGTGAAGTTGTCCCTGGGTGGGTGGTAAATGCTGTGAAGCGAGCATATCGGTTTGCCCTCACTAATAATGTCAAGGCAAATGTATTCCCAAGATGTTGGGGATGGTAGGGAGGTGGAATTGACTTTCTGAACAGAGAGGTTGTTCCTGTAGATGCATGCGATTCCACCACCTATTTTGCCTGTTCTGTCGAGCCTGATAATGTGGTAGTCGGGAGGAACCAAGATGTCCATTATAGGTGTCGAAGATTCAGTTAGCCAGGTTTCAGTCAAGATGATTAGGTCAAGGTCCCGCGATAAGAGGAGGTCAGCAATGGTGGCGGAATGTTTCTTGGCTGATCTGCAGTTAAGAAGAGTGCATTTGAGACGGGGTGTGTTGAGGGTGGTAGATGGTTCTAGAGAGAGAGGGACTTTTCTAAGGTTATTGGGGATGGAGAATCTGCTGTTTAGTGTGGGCGGTCTAAGGGGATTTGAGTGTATCGTGGGAATGTTGAGGTGTGGGGTGGTTGTGTTATTTTGGGGGGCTGGGTCATAGGAGCGGAGAAGGGTGAGTGTGTCGAGGTCAGAAGAAGAGTTGTGGGTGCGACGCGGGCGATTGTTGCGATTACGACCTGGGATTGAGGTCAGATTGGGGGATAGCTGAGTGAGAGAGTTAGTCGGATGGGTGGGGGGCAAGTTGGGCGGGGAGGTGTAGTTGCGTGAGACGTTGCAGGGGTGATGCGGGGGCCGAGGGCAGTTGCTGCGCCTATGAGCAGGGATTGACGCCCGGTGTGGGGCGTGTTGAGTGCGGGAGTCAGCCGGCGGAGTAGGGGACAAGTTGGGAGGGAAGGTTGAGGAGGGTGAGAGGTGTATAGGGTGTGTAGAGAGTAGTTCTTTGATGGTGTGTATGTATTCTTTGATCTGAGTGAGGGGGGCCATGATGTATTCCATCGTGGGGGAGGTGGAGGGGGTGGAGGTGGCAGTCAGGAGTGATTGACTGACAAGGGAATTCGTGTGCAGGTGGGAGAGAGGGCTGGTGTACGAGCAGGTCTGCGTTGTGTTGGTGTGCGGAATGGAGTTAGGCAGGCGAGAAGTTTTGGGCGGGAGGGGTGTGGATGAGGTAGGGAGGACGTTGGTGATCTGACTGAGGGCATTGGTGGTAGGCGGGGGGGTCAGGGTGTAGTCTGTGAGACTGATAGCCGTGGTGGGGGTGTAGGGAGGATAGTGGGGGCTGAGAGTAGGAGGGGAAGCGGCATTGGAGATGATCCTGTTGAGGGGAGGGGGAGTTAAATTAAGAGAGGAGGTATGTTCTGCGTAGATGGCTAGAGGGTAATGGGGACTGAGAATGGGGGGATAAAGGGGGGGGATTTGTCGGGGTGCGTGTTATTCTGGTGCTAGACTAATTTTGGTGTGTTAAAGGTGGGAGCTGTGCTGTCAGTGGTGAGCGGTGTGTTAATGCTCGCTGTAGGTGTGATAGGAGTGTTGAAGGTATGTGTGGAGGTCCGCGAGCTGGTAGAAGGGGCGGTGGTGTGAGTGGTGTATGAGGGGGAGCGATCTGTGTCTGTGCTTGAGAGCTGAATTGGGATAGTGGGGTTGTGGGTGGGGGATGGGAGATCAGGGGTGGTAGGTGTGCCCCCGATTGAGGAGTGTGTGGCTGTGAGGTCATGGTTGGTGGGACTGGAGGAGATATGAGTGTTGGTCCGTGAATTGGAGAGGTGTTCTTTGAAAGTGGGGAACAAGTTGTCTAGCAGTTCCAGGTTCCTGTCTGTAGCTTGTGCTAGGACAATCCCGTTATTGTAAATAGTGATGGTGGCTCTGCCTGGAAAGACTAGGGATGGTGTGATGGAGAGAGTTAGGCTATGAGGGGATTTTCTGGTGGAGGAGACGGTGAGTAGGATGAGGAACGCTTTTCTCCATTGAGCTCTGCGTGTGGTGTGGAAGATGATATCAGTGTTCAGGGATCCATTGACCGGTGAGAAGTGGGTGTCAACAAAGGGAGTTTCAGGGTGTGACCTCAGGAAGTTGTGTTTAAAGCGTTTGGCGGCCTTTTTGGTGAGTGATGGTGGGTAGTTGATTTTGTATGTGTGTTTGCCGATAGGATCCATGTTGCGGTGATGGATTAGGTGGGTATGGGGGGAATGCGCTAATGCACTATAGTGGTACACATGTGCAGAAAAACAAATGCATACAGTAGGTTACACAGTAGTAAGTTATAAATTACAAAAGTGACATTAGTGATCAACCAGCATCACCACGATATAAGGGTGTGCAATAGAGCAAATACATTCGGTAAATTTCAAGGCACACAGTATAGGTGTAGGTATAATACTGACAGTATATAAGGGCAGGATATAAATGCAAACAGCAGTTTACACGAGTCAAAAATCACAAATCAATGTGTCATTAATTAGCAACCAAAGTACAAGGTGTAAGTGTAGGTATAATACTGATAGTATATAAGGGCAGGATACAAATGCAAACAGCAATATACACGAGTCAAAAATCACAAATCAAAGTGACATTAATTAGCAACCAGGAAATATGAGGTAGCAATCTGTGCAATACCAATGTTCAAAATACAGGTAGGAGTGACACTAGAGAGCAATCAAAATATATGAGGTAGCAATCTGTGTGTTACAAATGTTCAAACTAGAGGTAGACGTGGCCCTAGAGAGCAGCCAGATATATATGAGGTAGCAATCGGTGCATTAAAGGAAAGAAGAGTGAGAATGGATGCGGGTTGCAGAACTGTGTAAAATATTGCGGAATACAGAAGAAGTATGCGAAATATGAGATGGCAATCGGTGCATAACAGGAGAGGAAAGCGGGGATGGGTGCAGGATGCGGAAATGTACAGAATAGGGACGACTAAAGGAGCAGGACACAGATGAAGACAGAGTACATGAATCAAGAATAAAAAATCAGAAGTGGCATTAGTTAGAAACCAAGGTATCTGAGGTAGTAGTCCGTGCATTACCAGTGTTCAAAATACAATATAATAAAATACAATATAATACTGCAATAATAGGCAGACGTTCTTTCATATATGAGGTAGCAATCTGTGCATTACAAATGTTCAGACTACAGGTAGAAATATAATACTGCAATAAGCGGCAGACATTATTTCACAAGAAGGTGTAGATACATAACTGAGCAACGTACTCAATAGCTGGGATAGGTGTAAAATGAAAGATTCTTAGTGCATGTTCAGGTAATGATGAAAATGAAAATGAAAAGAAAAAAAAAATGGACTAGTCCAGGATGGCCCCCAAGAGAGAGCCTAGTCACAAAAAATGGCCGCCAAATAGGTGAGATAGAGACAGTAGTCCTCTGTTTGTTGCTGTTGCTTGGATAGCAGGGAGGAGTAGCTTCCCTTCCCACTCGTGCAAGGGGGTACAGGGATAATAGTCCTCTGTCTGCTGCTATTACTTTGAGCATAAGGGAAGGAATTTCACTTTCTATTTGAGCAAGCAGTGCTCAAAGCTAGCTGGGAGGAATTCTTATCTCTGTGTGGGGGAGTTAGTCTGAGGAGCCTCGTGGACATCAGAGGTACCGGAGGAGATTTATTGGTACAGTTTTATGGCCCCAGCCATTTTGAACAAAGGAGGCAGTTTAAAAAAGTTTAAGAAGTTTAAAAAGTGAGCAGGCGGGTGGGAGAAATAAGTACCTTAAGAATCTGTGTGCCTGGTGAGTTTGCCATCAAAATTTTGCAGAGCAGTGTTTCCATCCAGGAGTTTCTCGGTCTCTTCCGATTCGCAGATGTATGTGTGTGTGCTCCCAAATGTTTAGGTCAGGGCTCCAAATCTCACAATTACCGATATTTTAGGACAGGGCTCCAAGCCTGTATTACCCTGATGATTTCTGTCGCCCCTACAGCTCTTGTTGGACTCAGGGCTCACCTCAGTCGCTCCTCTGGGCACCGGCGCCACATCCTCTGGTCACCTCCAGTCTCCGGTGCAGCCGGGGGCATTCTCCACAGACTCCTCGCTGCCCCTCGATGCCTCTGGGACTCCTTTGCTGCTGAAGGCTGACCGAGCTCCTTAAACTCCCCTGGCCTGGAACCCGGCACACCAGCCCGCGTCTCTGCTTCAGAAATCCACTTGTCTAATTTGATACCCAGCAATGTATTCTGGCAGCAATCTCATTAAATTACAAGCTCCAACTATAGCCTCTTTGAACACACCAGGGTTAATACTATAGCACAGATCTGATTTTGACCCCATTCCATGGACCTGTATACAGGGGCTAGGAGTAGACCGGAAGCATTAGTTCCAGGGTTGGAATGCTCCTTTGTGTCTGTGCAAACCACACAAGTGCATGTTTAATGGTATTTACAGTCTCTTCTTCGATCTCTTTCCACACTGATGAAGGTTGGAAATTTACTCCTGACAAGGGAAGAACTAATAGTAAACAAAAAAGGAGCTTAGAGGGACATCGGTCATAGGTCACCCTCCACTCAATTATGTAATTACAACACAAGACCTAGACCAACTAGGCATAAACACTTTAATATATTTCTGGTGAACCATCAACTGCAAACCTTTTTGCACAATACTCCTCACTTTTAAATATTGAGGTAGGAGGTAACACCAAACTATGCTTTCAAGTAAAATAGTTGCCCAAACCCTTGAAAAAACAAACAGTTGTGAGACAACAGATAACACACACTAAAGTGCCCAAATAAGGAGAATGAAGTTAGGAAAAAGGTTAGAAAAAAGTGTGTGTGAGCGAGAAGGCACCTCACGGGCGAACACCAACGGGAACCTGGCAGGTACTCACCAGGACTGCCCTGATCTCATCATCGGTGCCTTCAAGCTCCAAAGAAAAATGTGTGTCCACATAAACAAACAAAGACAGTGTTTGTGAAGAAATACAGTAGTGAGACTGGACAAAATGCCACAAACGTGAGCACAAACAAATACGTAAAAACCACCAGCAACACGAGACTTATCTTTATTCTGTTTCTTTCGTGTCGTTCGTGGAGTGTAAAAAATGGATATGGCTAATCCCTATCTAGCCATATTCCACTTGCCGACATGTTTCATTGCCCCTTATATTTCGGGCAATTTCTTCAGGGCGTCACCAAATTTTTGAGCCACTGCATAAGGACACGTTGTGTTCACAACATCAAGCGACCACCTGAGCTCATACCGGTCGCAGGGTCCAGACCAGAATTGGTTTGAAATGACTTCAGCTGTAAGTCACTCTTCTTCCCACAAACTTTTGCGGTGATGTGCGGGGGAGCTGCGTTCTCTCAGCACTCGCCAAGAGTGACTTACAGCTGAAGTCATTTCAAACCAATTCTGGTCTGGACCCTGCGACCGGTATGAGCTCAGGTGGTCGCTTGATGTTGTGAACACACCGTGTCCTTATGCAGTGGCTCAAAAATTTGGTGACGCCCTGAAGAAATTGCCCGAAATATAAGGGGCAATGAAACATGTCGGCAAGTGGAATATGGCTAGATAGGGATTAGCCATATCCATTTTTTACACTCCACGAACGACACAAAAGAAACAGAATAAAGATAAGTCTCGTGTTGCTGGTGGTTTTTACGTATTTGTTTGTGCTCACGTTTGTGGCATTTTGTCCAGTCTCACTACTGCATTTCTTCACAAACACTGTCTTTGTTTGTTTGTTTATGTGGACACACATTTTTCTTTGGAGCTTGAAGGCACCGATGAGGAGATCAGGGCAGTCCTGGTGAGTACCTGCCAGGTTCCCGTTGGTGTTCGCCCGTGAGGTGCCTTCTCGCTCACACACACTTTTTTCTAACCTTTTTCCTAACTTCATTCTCCTTATTTGGGCACTTTAGTGTGTGTTATCTGTTGTCTCACAACTGTTTGTTTTTTCAAGGGTTTGGGCAACTATTTTACTTGAAGGCATAGTTTGGTGTTACCTCCTACCTCAATATTTAAAAGTGAGGAGTATTGTGCAAAAAGGTTTGCAGTTGATGGTTCACCAGAAATATATTAAAGTGTTTATGCCTAGTTGGTCTAGGTCTTGTGTTGTAATTACAAGGGAAGAACTAAACCTTTTTCTTGGGAGGAGGAAAGTAACCCTGCGGTCACTTTCAGATACGCAAATATACTCCACAAGAGTCGGGCATCATCTCCAGCCTCAGGACTCAGTCTCCCAAGTTTCAGCAGGGGGGGCCGGCGCAAGTCCAGTACCACTGGTCAACTGATCTCCCGCTTACAACAGTCTTAGCGGTTGCTTACAGGTAAGCAAATCTTCCGTTTCTGAGGACCTGGGTCCACTTCGACTATGGGTCCCACAGACTTGGGGACACCTCGGAAAGGTCAGGTCACCCCGCAGGCACTTTGGTGTCCAGCGTTGAGCAGGCAGGCATTCCTGGACAGCTGGGCTCTCAGTGAGTGCAGGGTTTCTTGTCTTGTGTTGTTGCTTTTGTTTTGTTGAAATTTCAATAACATAGGTTTTATAGCCAGTCTTCAACCTCTCTTGACTTTGTGGTACTGGATAAGAGTAGACGCATGAAGCCTTTGAAAATATATTAAATCACAGTTTGTACATATATTGTGGGTTTGTTCGATCTTTTTTCATGGCACTGGATATGGGTTTGACATTTCATTTATTTTTTCCCTTTTTCTCTCTCATTTCAGTATGGCTAGGACATATACTTGTGTATACTTATTTAGTCAGGGGTCTCTTTAACCATGTTCAACGTTGGGTGGTCTTCTGCATGAGGAAGCTTTTCTCCTCACTCCTTTCTTTTATTCCTTGGGTTTGTTACTATTGTGAACACTCTACTTATTCTCTTCCTTGTTTTCCTGTCTTTGTGTCCAGTTTCCTCTGAAGAAGGGACCCTTTGATCCCGAAATGCATTGGCCTTTTTGTTTTCATTGAAGTCTTCAAGGAACTAAATCAAATGTGTGATATATTTGGTTTGCACTAGAAAATAGGAGAGACATCTGTATTAGTAGGATTAGTCTTCTGGCTTAAAAATGTTATTTCCGCATGATTTATTATACATTGAAAACAAATGTGGATATATCTAGGGATAAAATTGGTTTATTGATTCTTGTAGCAGTGCACTCTGCATCCAGGAAACCGTTAGTACTTGGTAATCACTTTCAATTTGTTAACATGGGCATGGCAGAACATGGTTCTGTGCAGCATGTGAAATTTTGTGCAATCAGTTAAAACTAGGAGAAAGCTTAGGATTCTTGATTAACAAGGAGTGCACTATACATTCATTTTAATAGGGTTTATTATGCCATGTGAGTTGGCAGTTTTAACGCTGCCTGACTAGAATCTAAGGGGGGGGGCAGGGCTAAAGTCATGTTTTCACTTTTGTTACTGTGGTAGAGGGGCAGTTAAGTGAAGTAGTCCACTAGTGATATCTAACTTACTAGCCATGGCATCCATCGAATCGGATGACAGAGAATGTCTCAGAGACACTTAAACAATAGCAGATGCATTTGCTGCCTATTACGCCTGTATTTATACTACAGAGATGGCAGCCACTACACAAGATTATCTTGAACACCTTAGAAAAAGACCCCTCCCCTATCTTACACCTGCAGACGTACAGCTCCTGGATAGCAAGCTTACAGAGTAGGAGGTGACAAGTAATCAAAGCTATAAATTCAGGAAAGGCACTAGGACTCAATGGGTTACCAAAGGAACTATATAAACTTACATCGTCTCATACAGTACCTCACCTGCTCAAGATGTATGAAGAGAGCAGAAGCCCTGGTATGCTACCCAGAGATCAAAGACTCACCTCGGTAGTCATAACGCATAAAGAGGGAAGAGCGGCGGACCAAGACGCTTTGTACAGACAGACTTCATTGCTAAATGCAGAGACAAAAATCATTGCCAAAGTCCTGGCAATCTGACTCATCCCGATCATATCTAGGCAGGTACATCCAGACCAGTCTGGATTCATGCCAGGTTGCATTACTGCTCGCAATTTGTGACATCTCCACTGTGTCTTAGGACGTGCAGATAGAATCCGAGAGGGAGCAGTGGTCTTGTCTCTCGACGCGCACATGGCCTTCGACATGGTGGAGTGGCCATATCTCTTTACTGTGCTCATACACTTGGATTTCAGACCCCGATTTCTGACCTGGATTCGACTTTTATATATTGAACCTCTGAACAACTGGTGATGAATGGAAGGGTGTCGAATGTCTTGCTCCTCCAGTGAGGAACCATGCAGCGTTGCCCCCTCTCGCCTTTATTTGCGCGAATACTTGAACCCTTGGCAGCCTGGATCCGAGGGGGCAGCCTGGATCCGAGGGGTCCCCCTGATCCGTGTCCTCCGCTGGACATCTGACTAGGAAGACAGAATATCACTATGTGGACATTCTTTTCTTTGTGTAGCGGCTCCCCAGTCCTGTGTTCCCAGAAATTTGAACATCTTTCCCACCTTTGGGAAATACTCCAGATACACAATCAATTGGTCCAAATCGGTGGTGTTTATCCAACATGGACCATTAACGCCATTGGCAAGGGACTGTGAAGCTCAGATAGTGACAAATGATTCAGATTTCTAAGAATCTTTATCACAACCAGTCCTGTCCCATTTGCTCACAAAAATCTACAACCCCAACTAATCCTACTGAAAAATGATGTACAACACTGGCGGTTGCTTCCGCTATCCTTATTGGGGAGGGCGTCCCTATTTAAAATGATGGCGCTACCGCGCTTCCTTTATGTGTGTTGCAAAATACGCCGTTCCCAGTACCAGACACCTATTTTAAAGCCATAAAAAGTGAGATCACAGTCCTACTGTGGGATGGGAGTGCCCCACGCATTGCCCTCAATAAATGAACACCAGGCTAGTATGATGGTAGAATAGGCCCGTCAGACATCCGAACATACTACAGAGCAGCGCAGTTGACAGTTATCAAGCAGTGGGGAAATCAACCATTGACTGAACCTGCTTATCGCATGGACCAGAGGGCTACCTCCCAGCACTGTACACTAACCCAAGTCGCCCAACGCTGGAGGGGTTGACGACAATGTCAGTCCAAATTTGACACTCAACACTCACTAAGCTGGAGTGGAGAAATAGAATCACTCAAGCGACACCTTTATGGGACTCTAAAATTCTGGGATCCTAATAGAACTTTCAAGGGTAGGAGATCTGTACTCTGGTACGAAGAATACCCTTCACTAACTTAAAAAAAAAATCCCCTGTTGCCCCGAAATATTTTAAAATTGATAGAGGCATTGATTTCGGGCCTCCTCTGGGGCAATAAACCGGCATGTATATCTCGACAGAAATTGGTCAGGGGCTGGTATGACAGGGGGGGAAATCGCCCTTCCAGATATCCAGTTGTATTAATGGGCGACCCAGCTAAAGATTATAAATCATTGGCTGCATGCCCCTCAGGAAGAACCAGCATTTAAGGCGGATAGATATGATCTAGGTGAGGCAGGTGTGCTTGGCGCACTCTATGATAAAGGAGGCGCCTCCACCCTGATCGGCCCAACGGCGCACACAGTCAAGCTATGGTACGTGGCTCAGGCCCGTCTCAAATGTGCGGACACACTTACCCTCATGACACCACTTTGGTCATCGCGGCGGCTGGACAGCCTGCGGTATACTAAAGGCTTTGCAGCATGGTACTTGATTGGGATCTCAACCGTTGGGGATCTGTGGAAACAGGGCAACATTCTGACATTTGAGCAACTTCGGATTCAGTACGACTTAGCCCTCACGGAGCGATTTCGCCATTTGCAGATACGCCACGCCCTGGGATCAATTATCCGGCCTGGTGATGTTGTGCCTGAGTCCACTCTACTCGAAGGCAGGCTCCTCACGGAGCATATGCCCAGAAAAGCGACATCCTTTGTATACCGTAAGATTATTAATAATCTTCAAGGCCCCACCTTGAAACTAAAAGACTCATGGGCCTGTGAAGTGGGAGAGTTTGAAGAAGCGGACTGGCAGACTGCGCTTTCCTCCCCAAGGGAGGTGGCTATACCCTCCAGACTTAGGCTTGTACAACTGAAAATATTGCATCGGGTCTATTACACTAGGACCACTTTGTATGTGAATGGGAAAGCCACACATAAATTTTGTTTAAGGGGATGTGGGGAGGAGGGATCGTTTTTTCACACTATTTGGGATGGTCCTTTAGTGACTCCGTATTGGGCCACGGTCATGAGGACCATGTCACAAGTGGTAAAAGTATCAGTGACTCCGGATCCTAGGTGTTGTCTGCTGAATATTTGGGAACCAAACGACTTGACACACTCTACACAGGATTGGGTGACGCTGGGCATCATGTATGCTAAAAGGAACATAGCTAAATTCTGGGGATCCCCAGCGGTACCGGCGCTCAAGGATTGGTGCAATGATTTAGATTTTGGGAACAAGCTGTGTATTTGCACCGGAAGTGCCCAAGGAAATGGGTCCAACTGTGGGATGCATGGAATGAATACCGGGGTTATTTGTGTGAGCCATCAGTGTTGGATAGTTCGGAGTGAGGGTGGCAAGAAACATTGTCTCCTGAATATTATGCTGGGTATTTCTATCCTTCTGAATAAATATATATTTATCAGCTATTTTTTCGATTTGCACGTCCCGACTGCTAAACGCTGTAATTGTATTGTATGATTAATGTATGCCCTTTGTTTTTCTTTATAAAATAATAAAAATGGTCTTAAAAAAAACAACAAATCCCACGATTTGGCACCCACTGAGGCCTTTCGATGTCTACAAACCGACACACCCTGAGGGCATCACTACCCGGTGGAGCAGTCCTTCTAGAATCATCATTGACTTCTTAAAGAACATATCACTCGCAGGGTAATCTCGCTCACATATAAAAAAAAACCTCAAACAACTCCCCTGACTTGCTAGACGGATTATAGAAAAGTTGGGAGAAAAATATAACAGACTTGCAAGAAGACTACACAGAAACCTTAGCGTCACCTTGGGTGTGAGCCATCGGGCCCAGTTTCTGCCTGTTCCAACTTAAAATATTTCAGGGTCTACATCTCTTGCACAAAGATAGTAAAGATGGTAGGAGGTTAGACCCGCTCCGTCGTAGAGGCTGTAGCCACGAGGTGACATTCTATCATATCATTTGGACTTGCCCCAAAATCCAATCCTATTGGGACTCAGTTATACAGTGCATGAATGGAATACATGGTGAGACACTGCCGCTTTCGGCCAAGTGCTGTCTGCTAAATGTGTGGGAGGCTACAGACTTGGGAAAAGGATATTAGACTGGGGTAACCCTAGGCCTGATGATTGCAAAGAGCAACATAGTACCTTGGTGGGGGGCCGAAACTACACCATCCCTTCATGAGTGGAAGGGGGACATGGATTGGTGTATGGTAGCACAAAAAACAGTCTATGAAAATCAGAGGCTGCCGTCGAAAGTGGGGAAAGGTGTGGAAGAGATGGAATGAGTAAAGGTATACATGATACCAACATAAGTCAACAGTGAGTCTACACAAACAAAGTACCCAAATATACAATATAATAGGGAAAGGTTTAACAAAAACGAGTTCCCATCAGTCCACCATCGAGACCGCCCTTCATCATCTGGGATCTCTTTTGACACATATAACTATTGCTGTTAAAGGTGAAAAAACCTGTACAGGCTGTGTAACAAAACCATGTACCAGGAAAAACCACAGCAATTATGTAGATGTGAGAAAAATGGCGTGTCTAGTGGAGAACTGAATAGCAGTGCATAGAATAAAAAGTGTTGTGAAAAGAATAAGAAAAGGGTTCTAAAATTAGGTCGTGATCAGGGACAACAATTTTAATAAACACCCTCACACTCCTAAATCAATAAAAACAGTGCAAATTAGTGGCATAACAAAAAATGGAATTTTCAATTCAATTCAATTCAATTCAATCACAATCTACCCACCTACCCCTTCAGATCAGAACCAGTGCGTGTCACCTGCGGTGTGCCTCAGGGACACTCCTTAGTACCCCACACTCTTTAATGTTTACATGACTCAGGTGAATAGTGTACGAACTTGGAGCTTAGATATTACAACATATGCAGATGACATGCAATTAATTGTATCTATAGCCAAAAAGTGAAATGATAGTGCCGGCCAGCAGTTGCCTCTTGGATGAAGGATTACGGTTGCCTCTTGGATGAAGGATTACGGTCTGAAGTTAAATGGGAATAAAAGGGAGGTAATGCAGTTTGGGAAAGCAGACTCAGTTTGGAATGACACCTGGTGACTGAGTACTCTCGGTCTACCCCTTATTCCTAAGAAAACAGAGGAATTTATGGATTATAATTGAAGGCTTGCTTTCGAGGAAAGATCAGGTAATGGTTGTGGTACATGCTGTGGAATCCTGAGCTTATTGCGTAGGGCTTTAACAGGATACATATACAGCACCACAAAACCATCATCCAGACACTTACCACAACTTGTCTTAACTATGGAAATGCCTTATACTGGAGTAGGATCGATTACCTTTTTACACATCTGCAAGGTTTTCAAAATACAGCAGTTATCACAATTTACCCAACAGAGCTCCTGTATCTTCTAGCCTTTGAACTCTCCACTGGCTACCAGTTCACGAGCAGGTCATCTTCAAATTGCTCTGCCATGTGCACCGGGCTGTTTACGACACAGACCCCCACTATCTACAGAAAAGAATCTTCTGTGACAGACGGACTAGACCCCTCAGATCTGGCCATCAGGTATTGTAGCTCCAAAACAAGTTCAAAAGAAGAGAATGGGTAGCTCATTAGAATGCTCTTCCACTAAACCTACAACTTACGACAAAGCTTGCAGTGCTATTTAAATCAAGTAAAAAAGTGGGCATTCGAAGTTCAGTTCTCATTTTTGGCATTCCAGGTTTGGTTAGTTTTGCATTTTTCCTCTCACCGAATAGATTGGCTTTCCTCGATCTGTTTAGCAATGGGATACCCCTTTAAGGATGAGGGTGCTTTATAAAATCCATTAACATACTAAATGTGGATGGCCAAGATGGCGACAGGAGCGGACATTGCCTAAAGAGCTCCGCGGCCACCATGAAATAATACTGCACCATCCTGCCTGCCAGGGTCTGCGGGCACCTTTAATGATATACCCGGTTGTGGTGGAGGAGAAAATCAGAAAAATCGAGGGGGGTGGGGTGGGGGGCTGGGGTCGAGCGGGTCCCTGCTGCGGGCCCACGCTTCCCCGGGCACAGAGCAACCCGAAAAGTGGCTGGGAACATGGCGGTAGCCATTTGGCTGCAGAATAGGACTGTTAGCCTTCCCATTCCTGAACGACAAAGTGAGGCTGTGAATCTACCTTGCTGCCTCTCCGGCTGGGGAAATTCTACTATTTTGCTCGAGTGGAGCGGGGATAGTGTTGCGAGCGGGCCTGGCGACCAGAGCCGTGGCGTGGCGTGGCCTGGAGACAGAGTCGTTGTGACGAGGGAGGATGCTCCATTCCCCATCGAGAGATGTATGCTGGAGGGCACAGTTCAACAAGGTGAGAAGGCGGCGAGTCCAGCGCCACGGTGTCGGAGGCCTACCTGAGGAGCACGAGAGGTTGCAATCTGGGGGGGGGGGGGGTGGGGGGGCAGGGGCGCCCCTGAACCGGGAGGCCTGGAACCACCCATCCCCTAAGCCCTGTGTAATTTACTTGCGATCCCTGGATCTGGGGGCAGCGAGGCCGCCTCTGGCGAGGGCCAAGAGAGGCTCAGACACTGAGTGGCAATAGTAAGGAGTGGTGCAGGAGCACACGCGCATTGCAGACCCGGCTTCGTTCCGGTCCCTGGTAGTGACAGAGTGTGGAGAAGTCACAGGCAGGAGATTTCTCCGAATAGACCAGCTGGCGCAACAAGCTGAACGGGAGGCCACTTGGGCTCTGGTGGAGGTGGTAACAGCCACAGGCTCGGAGACCAGCACAGTTAACATTGACGAGGACACTCTGCAGCTGGGAAGCTTTTGAATAGATTGTGGTTGGTGCTAGAATTGGCAGAAAGAGGTCTACTCATGGAGACTGTGCCATGGACTGGGTACTCCCTTTGAATGATGCATTGTATCGCACAATGCTTTTCTCCCACACTCTGATGACGGAGAGCCGACCTGAGAGGGACACAGATTTTAACGGGCGGACAACACCTTCCCTTCTTATCTGTTTATTTTTCTCAACTTTTTTGTAATGTCGCTTCTTATTTCTATTCTTTTAATATTATTCTCGTATTTTTGGATGGTAGTAGATATGATTGTGTGATGTGCTGTATTGATAGTTGTACGAGAGGGTGTGAGTGACTCCTGGGATTGGGAGGGAGGTGCCCGACGGACACTTTTTATGTCTGGGAGGAGTGCCATCCACAGCCCCGTAGCACACATATCGGATGACTGCATGCAGTAGGAGTGTTAATGGGATGAGAGTGAGGCAGTGCATTAGGAGAGTAATTGTATTTTTGTTTCTGTTATGGAGTTTTATTGATAGCTCAGATGGTGTTCGTTTACTGACAGAATTCACGAGTGGGGGTGGGGAATTGGAGATCTTATAGGTCTGCACCTTTTGTTCTTACAGTGTCTACCCGGGGGTGGGTTGTTCTGAATGTTCAGTTTAAATTTCTCTTTGGCAGCGATGGCAGTGAGCAGGCCGTACATATATTGAATAGGACAGGTATAGGCTTGATGAAATGGGACAACACAAAATCATGAGGGGGCTAAATTAGTTTGTAAACACTATAGGAGTTTAAACATATCTGCGGCGACAGGGTGCTCATGTTGCGATGTCATAGGTGACACATTTATTAGATGCCGAGATACAGAAACTTCACAAGAAATGGAGAGAACATCTGTTTGCATCTACCTATTCTACCTATGCCAGGGTGGTGGCTATCTGGGTGGCCCCACAGGTACCGTTTAAATTACGTAATTACGTGGCCGATGTAGAGGGCAGATACGGGATTGTGCATGGAGAGCACGATCGTGTGGAGGTATGTCTGGGGAATGTTTACGCCCCCCAACACAGAGGATGGCGAGTTCTGTGGAGAGACTGCTCCTCCCATACATTGGGATCCCTCCAAAATGGGATGGTGATTTTAACTGAGTGTTTGATGGCTTGTTGGATAGACAGCTGCTGAAACACACCAAACCCCAAATGTCGACCTTTGAGTGAGGTGATGAGTAGGCTAAATTGCATGGATATTTGGCGCAAAACACATATGGGCGAACAAGGCTATACTGGTTATACGCCGGCCTATGAGGTGTATGGCAGACTTGACAGTTTTCTGCTCCCTCAGGAGGCGTGTTGTGCGGCAGTACAGACGGAGTTGCTGGGACGGTTTTTATCGGATCACGCTCCGGTATTGTTTGAGTGGGAACCGGAGAGACATAGGCCGAAAGTCCCACTGCGGCGTTTACAGCCGGCCACGCTACGAGTTTTGTTATTTAAAGATCATCAAGATGGCTGCCGGGTAGGAGCTCTTGGTAAGAGCTCCGAGTGCTGGGGATCCCAATTCTGGTTTTATCCCCGTTAGCACCCGGCTGCATCCTCACCGCTGTGAAGTACAACAACATGAAAGTAACTCGATTACAAGTAACTGGATTACATTATCTTCCTTACCCGGCGGAGGACGAAACCCTCTGAGGATCCCCGACCTGCCTGGAATCTGAGCCTCGCAGGAGAAGACGAGCCACCCCCGCCTGCCTATTCGGTCCCTGGGCTCCCCCCATGCCTGATGTAGAGCACGACACGGATGCCTGTTGCCTGGAGCCCGCTGCGATCGACAGGTGCACGTTGTGGTTGCCTGTGAGCCAGTGGTCTTCCTGTGAGACGAGCTGTGGCTGCGCACCAGAGGTATCCGACCCGCCGGAAAAAAAAACAACCCGGAAGCGCCGGTCATCGTGGAGGTGGACCCGGACCGGAATCATTGCTGGCGCCGGACGGATGACAGGAACCCCACTGCGGAGTGCTCCTGCCTGCCTGCAATCACCGCCGAGACCCCTGGTGTCCCGTTCACGCCGGGAGCCGTGCTGTCCTGCACGTTGCCTGACTGTTGCTCCGGGGCTGAATCTGCACAACACGGCGACTTCAGAGGAAGTAGGCGCCCTGCTGCCAAGGTGAGCTCTGTGTCCATCCCCACTCCACAAGTTGAGCTCTGCATCCCCCCACTCCACCCCTTGTGGTATTATGGAGCCGCGATGGGGGGAAGTAACTGTGCAGATGGGAGGCAAAGCGGTCAGACCGAGAGCGGACTGACCGAGCGCAGGCGAGCGAGAGCGACCCCACCCCAGAGGTCACTCTCGGTGAGAACGTGGAACTTTGTTCACGCCGTGTCCTTCAGCCCGATGCCCCTACGTCACCCCCCTCCCCTCCCAATAAAGGAAGTGCGAAAATAGAGAATCTGCCCCCAATTGCCGCGCCTGCACAGGCGAGCTGGGCAACCAGGGCGTCCCCGGTGAAGCGCTTGATGTGAACAACACTGGTGCAGCCTTATGTGCGTGATGAACACGAGGTTCCTGAAGGTTTATGCACGCAAATAATTATACTGAATGTTCAGAACTGACTACTACAGTGGTACTGGCATGCAAAATGTATTTCTCCGGACAAAGCGGTCCCTGCACTCTCCACTAATTAAAATGGCGGGGGCCATAAAGAAGAGCTATAAATCGCCTCCACTGCCCACCAGATGACCATGAGGCTACATACCAAAGCTTCAGGGGTCACAAAAAAAGAGATAGGACGCTCTCCTCTCCTCCTTGCAACACAGGAGCTGTACTCTCTCCTCCCACCAACCAACATAGATGATGGACTAACCCGACCTGCCCTAGAGAAGAAAGGGAAACCAAACTCTCTAAAAGACATCCACAACAGACAAAGGACTACTACAAAGGACGCTTGTTTCTGCATAGGCTACTCGGGCAGCCATCTTTGACTAGTCCCCCATTGAGGTGGCCTGCTTAGTCTAGTGGCCTCTTTAGTCTATTCTCAATTAGCGAATGTCTGCCTTTTATTGCAGTATTACACTGCTACTTGTATTTAATGCATCGATCGTTACCTCCTATATTTCTGGCCGCTCTCTAGTCTCATTTTTGACTCATTTGGCTCTGTGTTTGCACCTGTATTTTGTTCCAGTATTTCATTAGTATTATATTCCTACTTGTATACTGTACATTTTTATAAGCTGCACCCATTTCACTTTCTATTTATGTATCGCACCGATTGCTATCGCACAGATTGCTACCTCATATTTTTGTATATTTTTCTTTCTTTTTTGTAAGCTGCACCCATTTCACTTTTATTCCTGGACTGCACCAATTGCTACCTCCTATATTTTGATTATGTCGGCTGCTCACTAGTGTCACTTTTGTTCCCATGTAATTTACTGTTTGCATCTGTTTATTGCATACGTGTACCACCCTAGTTCATCCTCCCATACTCACCTAAACCGCCACCCCAACATGGATCCCATCGGCAAGCACACATATAAAATAAACTACCCATCCACACTCACCAAAAAAGCCGCTAAACGCTTTAAACACAACTTCCTGAGGTCCCACCCTGAAACCCGCTTTGCCGACACCTACTTCTCACAGATCAATGGATCCCTGAACACCGATATCATCTTCCACACCACATGCAGAGCTCAATGGAGAAAAGCGTTCCTCACCTTACTCACCGTCTCCACCACCAGGAAATCCGCTCATGGCCTAACTCACTCCATCACTTCATCACACCATCCCAACTCTTCCCAGGTAGAGCCACCATCACTATTTACAATAACGGGATGGTCCTATCTCAATCCACAGACAGGAACCTGGAACTACTTGACAACCTGTTCCCCACTTTCATAGAGCACCTCTCCAATCCGCGGACCGACACTCATATTTCCCCCAGTCCTACCACCCCTGACTTCACAGCTCCAACCACCCACAACCTAGCTCAGCACCAGGAAGCTACTATACACTCATCATTCAGAGACACACCTACCACCCCTGACTTCTCAGCTCCCACCAACAACCCTTTTATCCCAGTTCAGCACCAGGTAGGGACCACTCACGCTTCAAACACAGACACAGATCTTTCCCCCTCATACACCACTCGCACCCCCTCCCCCCCTACCGGCCCTCGGACCTCCACGCGTTCCATTAACACTCCTTTCTCCCATGACATCACAGCCGACATTAACACTCCGCTCACCCCTGACATCACAGCTCTCACCGACAACACATCTAACCCAGTTCTGCACCAGGACGACACGCACAATGACAAATCCCACCCTTTATCCCCCCCCCAATTCTCAGTCCCCCACCTCCCTCTAGCTAACTACGCAGAACACACCTCCTCTCTTAATTTAACTCCCCCTCCCCACAACAGGACCATCTCCAATCCCATGTCCCCACCCACTCTCAGCCCCCATTACCCTTCCTGCACCCTCATCTCCACTAACATACACCCATCCTCCACCTTGATCTATCCGCTTACCACCAATGCCCTCACTCATACCACCAACCTCCTCCCTACCTCTTCCACACTCCTCCCGCCCAAACCATCTCCTCTCCCTAACACCATCTCGCACACCAACACAACAGACCCCTGCACCAACACCAGCCCACTCCCCCACCTGCACGCCAATTCACTGGTCAATCATCATTCACCTTTAACTTCCACCCCCTCCTCCAACACCTACCCACGTTGGACAAGATTATGGCCACCCTCATCCAGATCAAAGGAGACATTCACATCCTCAAAGAACTACTATCCACACACACCTTACACCCCTCACCCACCTCCCAACTCCACCACCCCTCCCAACATATCCCCTACCCCTCCGGTTGACTCTCTCACTCAACACTCCCCACACCGGACTTCAATCCCCGCTCGTAATCGCAACAACCGCCCTCGAAGCCCTTGCAACCCCTCACCCACCTCCACCTCCCCTCCCAACATGTTCCCCACCCTTTTGGTTGACTCGCTCACCCAACACTCCCCACACTGGACTTCAATCCCCATTAGCAATCGCAACAACCGCCCTCGTTGCCCCTGCAAACCTCTTTCGGACCTCGACACACTCACTCTCCTCCGCTCATACGACCCAGCCCCACAAAATCACACATCCACGACACACCTCACCATTCCCACGATACACCCAAATCCCCTTAGACCCCCCACACTAAACAGCAGAACCTCCATCCCCAATAACCTTAGAAAAGTCCCTCTCTCTCTAGAACCTTCTACCGCCCTCAACACACCCCGTCTCAAATGCACTCTCCTCAACTGCAGATCGGCCTCGAAACCCTCCGCCGCCATCGCTGATCTCCTCTTAACGCTGGACCTTGACCTAATCATTCTGACTGAAACCTGGCTAACTGAATCCTCGTCACCTATAATGGACATTCTGGTTCCACCCAACTACCACATCATCAGACTTTGACAGGTCAGGCAAAATAGGTGGTGGAATCGCATGCATCTACAGGAACAACCTCTCCGTTCTGAAAGGCAAGTCCTCCTCCCTATCATCCTGTGAATACATCTGCCTCGACATTATTAGTGAGGGCAAACAGTTATGCTCTCTACACAACATTTACCACCCACCCAGAGACAACCTCACCTTTTCCCAACAAATCATGGATATGATTTCAACCAATTCCGGACGGCAGCTCACCCAAATATACCTTGGCGACTTCAACCTCCACTGGAACGATCGCAACGACGCAGTGGTAAATAGTCTTAAAAGTTTCCTCAACGCCCTTGACCTCACCCAAATATGCAACAGCTCGACCCACGAGAAAGGCTCTATCCTCGACCTTATCATCTCCAAAGAGGACTCTATCCAACTCTAGTCCATCCAACCCTGTGACTGGTCAGATCATCATATTATCACATTCTACATCAATGAAAAAGTTAAATCTAACCCGGGTCAATCCTCCAAGCCCAAAGTCTGGAAAAGAGACCTGAAAAAAACTCAACCCAAGCTCTCTGCCTCCTAACAGCTGCAATCTCCTACTCCCACCGACCGGCGCTAAGGACGTTCAATCCCTGACTGACCACTACCTCAACGCTATGACCTCAATAATTAATGAGGCTGCACCTATGCAGCTAAAAAGAGTCTCTACTAAAATCTCCAATCCATGGTACGACGGAAGTCTCAATGAGGATAGACGAGACATGCGAATGGCAGAACGCACCTGGAGATCAGCTCCCTCTGCAATGCACCTAAAAACTCTGAAGAAAAAGAGAAACGCCCATTTCAGGAAAATAAAACGCTCACAACTAGACTTCTTCAGCCTCCAGCTCAACCAAGCAAAAAACCGTCCGAGAAAATTGTTTGAGCTAATCAGAACACAATCCAAGGAACAACCCCAACCACTCAGCACTGTGCGCGAAGCTCCCTCCTGTGAAGACTTCTCTGCTTTCTTTATCCAAAAAACTGACAACATAAAGAGTGATCTCCTCATTGACGCAAGCCTCTACTCCAAACCCCAATGCATAGCACTCACTGAACCAAAAAACAATGCTACATGGTCATCCTTTGGCACCTACTCTGAAGAAGAAATTGGCAAACTGCTCAGCACCTTGAAACCTTCCAATTACCTCACAGACCCCCTTCCTGCTAACGCTGTAAAAGACTTTACCCCTTTGCTTCTCCCACTCTGGACTAAAATTATCAATAGCTCACTTCAACAAGGAACCATACCTGACTCCCTCAAAGTTGGACAAGTCACACCTATACTAAAGAAACCTACAGCTGACCCCTCTGATCTGAACAATTACCGTCCCATTACTAATATCCCCACTCTCGCCAAACTACTGGAAAAATGCGCACAATTACAATTGACTAAACACATTGAACAGTTTGATCTCCTCAACCCTCATCAATCAGGCTTCCGAGCAGGACAGTACAGAAACTGCTATGACTCACATAATTGACGACGCACTTCAAATGCTAGACCAAAACGACACCTGCCTCCTCATCCTTCTTGATCTCTCTTCAGCATTCGACACCGTCAAACATGAGAATTTACTCGAACTACTAAACACAAGAATGGGTTTATCTGGAACTGTTCTCAAGCGGTTCACTTCCTTTCTACACAACAGGTCGCAGAAATTCAAGAGCAACAACCTGATGTCCTTGCCAATACCTGTAACGCTGGGCGTCCCCCAAGGATCCCCCCTATCCCCAACTCTGTTCAACCTAGTTATGGAACCTCTCACCACCCTGCTACAGGCATCCAATGTACACTTTCACATGTACGCCGATGACACCCAACTTTATCTCAAATTACAATCCCCTAAAGACATTTTGCTCCTGAACTCAACGATCAGAATCACCCAATCCTGGCTGGCCGATAACCATCTCAAACTCAATGCTCTGAAAACAGAGTTCCTTCTGATCTCACCTCCAGCGAAGATCTCCACCACTCAAATTTGGCTTAAACACCTAACAGCACTCAATGTCCAACCCACCATCGTGGACTCAGCAAAATCTTTAGGCATAACACTCGACACCAATCTCAACATGCAGCAACATATCAGCAAGGCAACTAAGGGAGCGAACTTCCAAATCAATACCCTGAGGAAACTTAAACCTTTCCTCCCAGCCAAAGACTTCCAAACCGCAGTACAAGCACTAGTCATCCCCCGAATCGAATATGGCAGCGTCGCCCTCTGCGGACTCCCCCTAACTACTACTGCACCCCTAAGAGCTTCTCTAAACGCTGCAGCGAGACTCATCACTGGGTCAAAAAAGCACTCTCATATCTCTCCTGACTTTAAATCCCTGAACTGGCTGCCTTTTGAAGCCAGAATACATCTGAAAATCGCCTGCATGACACACAAGGCGGTACACCTGAACTCTCCCGGCTACCTCACTCAGAAGCTGACAATCTCTGGCGGTGCTAGAAACACTAGAGGCACAAACAATCTTTTGCTGAAACCTCGTAGATTCCGGAAGGAAAAAACCTATAAACGCTCCTTCTCAGGAATGGCACCCAGGATCTGGAACCCACTCCCTCCCGAAACTAGGCTCATCTCTTCCACTACACTCTTTAAGAAAGAAGTAAAAGCTATCCTCATGGCAAAATACACCTGAACTATTACTTCGGACTCTTTTATAGACTCTGCACCGATCTGTACTACCTGTTTGACCCCGTTGTTTATTTGCATTACCTGTATTATTGATTTACATGATTCTGATTTATCTATCAGACTCTGCTCGCTCATGTACTCCTGCTGTGTAAAGCGCTCTGATATCTGCAAAGATCTTGTCCGCGCTATATAAAACTTTCAAAATAAATAAATAAAGTGGAGCTCAGAGAGGTCATTAAGGGGTACCTCACATTTAACAGGACTAAGAGTGTGGAATGGGATGCTTTCAAGGTGGTCACCAGAGTGGACGGTTTGTCCAGGGAGGGAGGCACCAGGAAGAGATTGGAGTCGTAACT
Organism: Lissotriton helveticus; assembly: GCF_964261635.1. Lineage (NCBI taxonomy): Eukaryota > Metazoa > Chordata > Amphibia > Caudata > Salamandridae > Lissotriton > Lissotriton helveticus. The sequence continues at coordinate 426,838,598 of NC_136063.1, forward strand.
GGCTGCTGCGGAGGATAGATCGGCTACGTTTCAACATGGGGAGAGGGTGTCAGGACAGGACCATGGCTCACTCTTGCAGGCACAGCGCTAGGTCGGAGAGATCTGGGATAGCTTGGACTGTCTAGTCCATCGGGAATATCACCAACTCTTACACAGAGGGTGAACTATCGGGGAGACTGTTAGCGTGGTTATTGAAGCAGGAACACCCACCACAGCTGATACTGACGTTGTGCCACCCTGACTGCGATATGGCCACTACACAGGCCAGTGTTAACCAGGTACTATTTCACCACCTAGCTGAAATATATAGTGAGGTCCCAGAAGCAGAATTGCCTGTAGATCAGGGGGTACCTCACAGGTGTCGACTCCCACGCCTCACAGAAGAGCAGAGGGAAGAACTGGAGGCAGCACTCAGCCTAGAGGAACTACAGGAGGTGCTACGAGCCATGGCCCGCTTTAAAACACCAGGACCGGATGGAATTCTACCAGACATGTCCGTATGTTTTGCTTCCATGCTTACTAGAAACCCTACAGGAGGCCAAAGAGGCTTGGTCCATGAAGGAGGCGCAGATAACCCTGCTTCCTAAGCCTCCTATACTTAAGACAGCTGGAGGAGGCAATCCTAGTACTCCTGGAGACATTGGCCTCCTTTGGTGCTGCCTCTGGCCTACATATTAATCATTGGAAATCAATACTGTTCCCACTAGCTGACTTCGCGAGGGAGACACCCCTGTACCTTCCTAAGGTGGAATTGATCTGGGAATGTGACCACTTTAGATATTTGGGCATTCAGGTAGCCCACCAGCCAGATGATTAATACGAGCTGAATATGGGTAGGATCCTTGTGGGACTAAAAAAGTCAGTACAATTCTGCAACAAGCTCCCGTGGCCTGTCATGGGAAGAATGGCTGCATCAAAATGGTGATGCTGCACCGCTGCCTGTATGTCCTGCAGAATTCTTTTTGCAGTATTCCACATTTGACACACTCAATAGCCTACTGACTTCGCTGGTGTAGGCGGAGGGACGGAGCAGAGTTAAGCTAGAAAATCTCAGGCTACACATAGACTCAGGAGGCTTGGGTTTACCAGATTTTAGGTTAGATTACATGGCAGGGTTGTTACAGTATGCAGCGCAGTGGCGCATAGAAGATCGCACAACGGAAAGAGTTACTGGGGGACTAGAACGATCAGTTAAAAAGGTTTTTAAATGATGGGCTTACCCCTCCTGTTGACAGATGGGGAATGGAAAAGAGCTCTGGCACAGGTGGCCGAAGCAACGAGTAAGGCTAGGTTCAAGTTCAGTCAATTTCACTATTTGTACCGCATGTACCCGACCCCGCAGCACTGGGCGCGTTTTACCCCAGAGCTGGTCTCAGCCTGCCCTCGTTGTGGCATGGACCCTGCCACATTCCTCCATATGACATGGTATTGCATACGATTGCAGCAGTACTGGAATCAAGTGGTACAGATTCTTCACTCTGCTTCATCGCTGCAAACAGAAGTCACTTTAAAGCAGTGCTTGTTGGGCGTATTCCCAACTTCGAAGAAATGACATGTATATGGCTTAAATTTTCACTGTTAAGACTGGTTCTCGCAAAAAGACGAATTTGCAATAAATTAAATCCTTTCTGCGCCCCCTACACTGGATAGATGGTGCAATGATATGCGTGTATGGGGACTGGCGGAAGAATGTCGCCTCAGGGCTCACAGAGTAGACGAGAATGCTGAAAGATCTGACTGAATGAGGACAGATGCCGACAGAAGTGTCCTCGACGATAAATCAGGGCAACAATCTCACTGCGCCTGCACAATCACTCACCCACCCACAGCAACTTGACAGCTAGCAGAGTAAGTGTGAAAGCCCACTACACACCAACGCAACATTAATAATGCCAGCATGCCTGTAAACCCAGATAACGATGTTATTGCTGCTGACCACTGCAGGGGAGAGGGGAGTCGGGGAGCTAACTTTTGACGCTCTAATGGTTTATCTGTTAAGTTCGATATAAAAAACTAAAGCACATTGCAGTATAAAGAAAAACACTGGGTGAGTGGAGCAGACCGTAGGTTAGCGTGAGAACTACTATCACAAACGTATGAAGGATTTTTTATGTAAAATAGATATGACAAACGCCTATGATGTGATATGATGCAATGTTGCTAATAAAAAGAAGTAAAAAACAAAAACATAAACTTGTGTAAATATTTTTATACTGAAACACTGTCAGCAATGCAAGTTAAACTCACAGCTCATTGAGTTTTCTTAGAGCACTTAGCCCAATAGTAAAGGCTATGCATTAGTGAATCCTATATACAAGTTTGACCAACTTGTACATAATCAATTGAAATCTTGCTTTATTCCTAGACAACTCTTTTATACATCCATACTGTGGTACTGTCAACTAGCAGCCAAACGGTTGGTGCTGCAGGGATCGGGCCTACCTTTTTGAGGATAGTAATTTCACACCTATGTCTTCTAGTCGTATTGGCTCCCCCACCCTTGCAGTGATGTGCACTTCTTTCTCTAATTTTAGGAAGATTCAAGCAGTTAAAGTGCCATTATAGCACAAGAACGCAAATGGCTGAAGCAGTCTGACACACTGCTGCATGCAGTGGTGGTTAGATGCAAAATGTGAAAGTTGAAGACAAATGGATGGAGAGGGCTGACCATAAGTCCCTCTGTATGCATATACTAATATTTATTAACCATTTTAATTACAGGAGACTGGTGAAACTGCCAACGCTGTTCCTAGGCCAGACCTAAACAGCAGTTGCTTTAATGTAAGCAGAGGCTGGATAAAAAAAAATTTTTTTTTTTAAATCGGCAAATAAGACCAGTAGAGAAGCTATGGTTGAGGGGGAGGGGGCAAAGACAATGAAAGGAAGGAAAGCCATTGGATGAGAAGCAAGCAAATGAGATTAGCAAGAAAGCCATCAAGTGATAAGGAATAGATTAATCCAAAGCCCACTGTAAGCATTGGTATTGTATACAATATGTATTTCCTACAGACAACTTTAGTACAGTGTTGGGACCAAAAACGATTTGCAATAATAGTTACCATACCTCTTTCTTTGCCATCTCACGCAGGCGTCGTGGAAGGCGTTTGACATCATGTCCCATGGCACGCCTTCGCATGTGTTTGGGTAAAGACTGGAATATCTGAGTGTTCGATGCCTTCCGGGAGACAGTTTTCAGCATGACACTAATTTCCGCAGCACGGGCTTCAGCAAACCTGGTTGCTGAAATGAAACCGCAATTTAAATTGAAATTAAACAATACAGGTCAAATAATATTTAAGAATACAATAACATGCAAAAAAAAGTAGAACAAAAAAAAGTTCTGGAGGAGTAAAAACGGACTTGCGAACTTATATGAAAATAAATACATGCTATAAATGATGACTGGCAATATGGTTGGAGTGTAACTTTTCATTCATGGAGTCAGTAGATCATGTTAGAGCTACATACTCTGTTAACAGAGATCAAAGCCCAGAAATCTGACTAAAATATGTATATGGAGCTGCAGTAACAATAACACCATTATTCAACTAAGGCCTACAACATTACTCACTCGAAGATCTCTTAATGTCCTTGATTGTAGTCAGACGTGAAACATGTGGAAGCAGGGCTAACCCATTCATGCGTTCCTACACACTAGGAGCAAGCCACACTCACACATTACAACCTAGGGTACCCAGACATCCTGGACAGACATTGTTTTCAGAGAACGGTCCTCGCCTCTTGATGCTTTCCTCAATTTGCAATACATGTCCTGGTTTTTGGGACAAACGTCAAGTCATTCTGCAAAGCAGTAGTGAAAAGTATGGCTAAAGTCTAAAACAACTTAATGTATCTATTTCTTTCAGGCAGCGCAGCAAGTAGTCAGAAGCATGCTCCCAGCTCAAGGGACAGGGAGGAGATCCTGCCATAGCTAAGGTTATGCAAATGCAGCTTGTAAATGAAGAGTTCACAGAACCCATTTTAGAACGTTTTGGGGGATTTCAGTGTTTGCAAGTCACTGCTGCACAGTGTGCATATGATATATATAACACATCTCGATCATGGTCACCCTTTGGTCCTATTTCCTCATCTAGCTCATCTCGGTTTTTGCTTCTTAACAATTATGGGGAGCAATTGCAGCCAAATTTACTCTTAAGGCCATGTAATGCTCATGGCTTCATACATGCGTGATGTCATAAATTAGGTCATAAAACATCACTGAAGCTGCAAATGATTAATCAATTCCAGATCATTGAGCAGACAACACTGCCTTGTTTTGGAGCATATGTACTGCAGCAAAATCCGCAAGTGGTAATCAATACTTACAACTATGAATAATGTCAGAGGGTATGAACAGAGAGTACACGTTTACAGAAGTCATTATTACATATTGAATTAAAAAGAGCACCAATTACTTTAATAGCCACAAATGGTCATCTGGTCGGTTTGAGGGCATGTGCCATGCAGGAGGCAGACCTAGATGCCTAGCAGATTTGGGTTGTTTTGGGTGAGGGATTCATTCTAACTGTAATGTTCCTTTACTGAAACTGAATTATGAATACTTTTAAATTACTTTAATCAGGAACCGATATCAGTAGATAAAATAAGTCATGGGGAGGAGTTTTTTTAAGTACATTGTTGGTTTTGAAATGATACATTCTAAGTACCACCTTGCATTTGTGTATAGCAATGCCCCAGGAACCCACTGGGCACCACAGACTTCAACCAATCCCAGAAGGTTCGGAGTGAAAGACATGCGGTCAGCCACAGCCTCCATCAAGATCCTTCACTCAGGGCCCTGCCACAAGTATCCCCGATGCCCAGGAGGCACTTGGACGGGGAACTAATGTTTTCCTCATACAGATTTAGAAAACAAGCTTCAGAGAGGTCACCAATTAGGTAAATACTGAAGCAATATGCAAGGTCACCAAAAATATCAAAGGTAATTTCAGATGCCATCTGTAATTCATAGCTATGTATTATAGCTATGAATTATAGTTGTAACACTGCACTACCATCTGGATTTCCATACAAGACACACAGCAAGAAGGCTGTATATCCACTCCTAGCAGACAGATATGGAAAAAAAGATTTTAGGCTTAGGTTTGACAGTGTGAACACCTAAACAGACTGGTCTCCAATATGCAGTGAGCTTTGGGTGCACACCTTTAGGCCACTGGCATAAAGGCTCTTTCAGCCATTAGCTTGAGACTGCATCAATAACATCCTACCTTAACACAGAGAAGCACTGCTCTCACCTAATGCTACTGGTTGTTTTTGTGATATCCTTCTGCCTCCAATGGAATGCCATCATTGCAATGAATGAATGAAGGAGTATTTTAAGTCGGTCTGTCACCACATTGCTAATGAATGCACACATTTTTTATAGCATACCAGTCTATACATGTGTTAGCACAACGTGGTCCTACTCATTAAGTAAAATCAATAAAAACAGACTCCTGCCGAGCACCTTAGTCCCCCCTCCTTCCCAGGATGCAGAAAGATGGAACATCTCTAATGTGACCTGATCCTCACCCACCTGCTTTTTGTAGAGAACTAGGGAAGCTCCCAACTGCTCCAATTGGTCAATGTAATCGGAGGGCTCATGTCAACTCCAACAGGATACCTCACATTGCTCCCCGGCACGTTTATTTTGCTAAAATAAGCACTGATTGCGCATTCCTGTTACCAACTACTGCTGAACATATCACAACGAGTTTCTAACTCCTGCCACCTCTAAGTGGGAGCCTCTCCCTTTGTGTTTTGAGCTCAAAAGGAGTAACTGAGCTAGTCAACGAGTGCCTTAAGATATTCCTGAGGCACCAACGGTAAAGAGTACATGCTCTGGACACTGCCCAGGAAAAGGCCAACAACTTTGATTAAACAGGTAGATAATGAAGACATGTTCAGAAGAAATTAAACAGGATATTCAGGGAAGAGGTATGGTAAAAGCTGGAATACTTACCAGTTATATATCTGGGGGTTTCCAGAGCCTTGTGATCATGAAAGCCAGTCGGAAAGTCTAGAACAGAATAGAGAAACCTCTTATTAAGGTATAACGAACAGAAGAAAGAAAAGCATTTCAATATCCTCAGTGGCATTTGAAAGGTATCTACCTAAAAGCTAGTCACCATGAATTTCCCTACACTGCACATGTGTAAGAACGTAGCACGAACAAAAAGACAGGAATTTGCTACTTTCTGATATCACAACAAATTGAAAAGTAGTTTTGACTTTTAGGAGCTCTAATCGGTCCGACTGTCATAGCCGCTCAAATCCATTACAGTGGTTACAGAACCAGAGGGAAGCCACTGTTTCAAAGCTATAATCATCCTGCACTTGGTGATGGGTCTGGAGTGCAGGCTGGATGAGGCTTAAACTGAGACAGTAAATCTTCAATTCAAGGTGCAATCAGCCAGGAGCGATTTACATACATTTCACAAAAGCGGTAGGGTAGAAAGTCCTGGCAGGAATTCACAAGGCAAACAATGGATCAGCCAAGCAAAGATAAAAAGTGAAATCCCCCACAACAAGGGAGCCAATGAAAAGGGTGTAATCTAAATTAGTCCAAAACACTTGGAAGCAAATAGTCTTTGTTTGGGTAAGGGACATCAACACAAAATCGTAGATGAAAAAGGGAAGGCCAGTCACAGAGGATATTGGTTAGAATTCAACAAACTAAACGAAAATAAACAAAAAACCTTGAAGATTTATCAACAGAAAGGAAGCATGTGTTGGAAATGGACCACGAGGTGGAGGATGGGTTTGAAGACGAGGGGAGTCGAGCATCTAAAGGAAGTCTGTGCATAGTTAAAACGTAGACAACCAGTCAAAATAGCAAATAAAAATGGTGGGATTAAGAATTTTAACAGAGAAAAAAAACTGTTTACAGCCTGGGGAGTCCACACAAATAAAAACTTTCATTTTTTAATTTCTGAACACTCCCAAATCCTCCAAAGACCTTTGCACACCACTGCCCAACATAGCACAGTATGAAGACAGTTATGCTGGAGACAGAGGATGCTTATTCACAGGTTGGACATTCCTTGCTGTGCCTCTGCACGAGTCCAGCAGGCCACTTGCAATTCTATTTGTTAGGCTTGAGAGAAGCAGAAGACTCCAGGGATTGGTACAGATCAATTTTTCTGTCACTATTCACCACTCTTCAATCCATGCAGCATTCCCTCTGTAAAATCTTTGTGCAACTTGCAATCTTACTAGTTAAGACATGTTTTCTTCCTTTTCTTTGAAAATTCTCTAAAAAGACTGAGGATTTATAAAGCAGACAGATTTTATATCTAAAATCATATTTTGTCCAACGTATGAAGCAAAATGGCATTGCCCTTCCGTTTCCCCTGAGGACTTGGAGTTTGGCTGCCAAGTGCATAGATCGAGCTACGCTACCCTTGAGGCCGCACACCAAATCTTAGGCATTCATGGGCTGCAATTAAAGATCAGACAGGCGTGTTTAGAGGTCTTCCTTCACAAATCTGAATTTTGCATTACAGTACAGTGCCTGTAAAACACCGTCAACTGAATGCACCAAACATGCACCCCACACTGCTATTGCCAAGGATCGTGTTCGCCCTCAGACATGGCACTGAAATCTCCATTAACCCCCAGAGACTGGCAGATGACATTCCTACCAATCATGCAAGATAGATGATGGTCAGGAGATTAGGGATCGTGAGGGACGACAAACATTGATCACTAGTCCTAGCTCCTGCTCAAAATTTGAATTATAGTTCTTGTTCAGGAGGGCAGCAGGGGGCGGTCTAGTCAATATTCTAGTCTTTAGTGGGCTGCGCACAATGCCTTTTTCTACCCTACAAAGCCAAGCACATGAAGGTAGAGCCTGGAAGCGTTTACCACTAGTCTCCGCCCTGGTCTTACTCTTCCAAAGTTAGCTTCTTCCCAGTCCCACCCACTCCTTACATCAAGGGGAAAGGGTGGGGTGCAGGGGAAACGCACATTTAACACACAAAAGGATAGACCGAGAGAGGCTAGTATTTTGCAGCTGGAAGAGACTGTGAATGGTGCCTAATGAGGGGTGCAATCTTTTTGAAAGGCCTTAAAAATAGGCCTGGACGAAATTACATTTAAGGAGTTGTAAATCTGGGACTTTCGTGTCATATGAAATTACAGCACATTGCATAATTAAGCGCAGTTTTTGGTAAAAACCAAAAAAACGCGGAAACAGAATGTAAGCAACTGTTCGTGGTGATTTTCTTCCTGCACTTGTTTTTGCATGAAGTGCATCAAAAATTGACACAAGGACACATTGCGCTCTAAAATATGCTACATGACAGATTTGCATTTTGTGCGGTTTTGCTAAAATGTCATGAAATTAGGCAAAAGCAAATGATGCAAACTTTGCACACCCCTAGTTAAGGGGTGGGAGCATTTTTATGCATCTTCACTTTGCCTCCAACTCAGAATACATGCTCTTTAACACTTCATTTAGACAATCCAAGAGCAATGATTATTTAATTCCACCCACTTGTGTTGTCAATGAAAATTAAAATAGGAGGTAATTTCGAGACGGTTTCTAACCGTCAAATACTACTACCCAGTATAGCTTAAGATTCTTCACTCAAATTCACTAGCACACCAGGCATACCTGTTCCCTGGGACCGAAAATGTTCTCCTCCACCTCGGTTATAAAGTTGCACACTGCGATCGGCTTGATCGTTGGATGGGAACTTCACATTGGAAGGCTGGTTTTTCATTTTGTTTGCATATCTCTTTTTCTTTGCGTTAGACATTTCTGAAAATAAAAACGGCGCTGTTAACAGAGAGTTGAATAACACATGAAACTCTAACAGCCATAGTTCTAGAGTTGAAGCTTCACTTACAGAGCATGAGTAAAGGAATCAGTGAGTGACAAAAACCCAAAGGCCAACACAAACCTAAGGAAAAACAGAGCATGTGAGAAGCGTCTGTATGCTTTACGATTTAATGCTTTTTTCTGAAAACAATGAGGGCTTCTAGATTTTTAATAGCCAATAAATACTTTCATCCGATCACTTCTAGATTACCATAAGGTGCCATTTCCTAAAAACAGACTTCAGCCACGAAAATTCTAAACACAAAGGATGTGCAGAATTATAAGACAGGGAGAGTGCAATAGTGCGAAAACCATACTAAAGACAAAGCACTACAATGTGTTTCGGAGCATTATAGCTGTTTCTACAACCGATACAAACTGTCTCATTCAAAGCATGGTGCAATGCTCTGGTGAAAATAAGGGATAGAGTCTTGGAAGGGGAGAAGGGAGGCAGCTGACGCAGTCTAGATGTGTCAACTGGCTGCTTACAACAATGTTGAACATATGTTGAGCCGAGTTACCTCCATGTGACAGACCTCCATTGGGGATGCAAGTGGGGAGGCTTAGAGTGGTTTCGATAATACTTAAAATATTGAGTAACCACATAAGAATGAAGTATGTTTTAATGTTTTTGTGACCAGTGTTTACTATTGGGACAGGGTTGTCCCTTATAGTGAGCATTCATGCTCTCCTGCCAAGTGCCAGAGTACATGTATCTGGTACCCTGGTCCTCGAATGGCCCTGGCGTCATACTAGTTTACAGAATGTGCAGAGGACTAGGCATCTACATTCACATGAGTGAGGTCCTGGACCGGTATTGTGACCTGAAAGGGGGTATAAAGCATGCCTTAATTGACAAGACAGTGGTCCTCAGTTCTAGTCATGGGTTTAGCACATAGTAATGGTGACGACATAGTGTTTTGTGACTCCACACTTGTAAGACCACCTTTATATCTGTGTCACTAGCATGATGGCCCGACCCACTCGTGTAAAGTTCCACTTCTATTCACTTACTCGACTCCTAGAGCTAAAATCCCAAGTGTATGTTGTACGTGGTTGTGTGCATAGCCTGTGTGGGGGATGCAAGGCATGGATGTGAGCATGAGAGATGGATGCCAGTGGGAAACATTCTAGATATCCTAACCCTGGCCTTTTGTACTAGACAGTGGGGAGGTTGTTTTGCCGAGGAGTAGAAGTGTATTGCTCAAATTTCTGAAGCTAGAGGAAAGAGACTTAAGGCACCGAAGTGAGGAGAGGGGAGACCAGGCTCTTTTAAATATTCAATTAGGCTCGTTGATTGACAGAGAGCTGCTTGAGTCTTCCAGAACATTGCTATTTAGAGATGGTGGAGCTGACGGGTGGAAATGCAGACTATGTTGTGCAAAGTTAATTTATTGGACTCATTAGGTGAGGCTAAGCCTTTCCCTGATCACACTTTCAGTTAGGCTGGCAGCCAAGTGCAGAAACCCCACAACTCTTTGTGCCTCTATTGGGGGCACCTGGCTGGAGATTACCCTGCTGAGAGAGGCATCTGCCCACCAAAAATAATGTGTCTCAAAGGAAGCCTGGCAAGACACTTGAAAGAAGAACCACTTCAAACCAGTAATGAAGATGCGGACAGGGGATACACATCTTTGGTCTGATTTTGCTGTATAAAGGTGGGACCCTACTACACTACTTGTTGTTCCATTCCCAAGTCCTCCATGGCCAATGACAGGCATGTTCCAGAGAGTACTCAGAGGACTGCTCGCCAACCAGAACTGGTGTCAGTCTTGACGGCCAGCTTCCCAGAGGTGAGGAGACACCTAACCCTCTTGCTGTAAGAGTAGTAGCCCTAAAATAAAATCGGGAAACAGCGTTTACAAAGCAGCATGAACCACGCATGCCATTGCACTGAAAGCGTTACTACACGCGTCTTTACCATGTATTCGCCTTTACCACGAACAATTTACATATTTCACAGGTAAGCCGATAAATAGATAATGTTTTAGGGTGGCAAAGGTATTTTTAGGGTTTTTGGGTGGGTGTGAGTTTTTTTGGTAGCAATGGGATTTTTGAGGTTTAGGGTGGGTATGAGATTTTGGGTGGCAAGAGAATTTTTAGGGTGGGTAAGGGTTGGTGGTGGTTAAAAAAAAATATATAATATAAAATAAATATTTGTGTATATATCACATATACACCCACATCTAATTAAAAAGAAATTCCCACATGTGTGCATAAAAATACATATAAAGAAAAAGAAATTAAAAGCATATGCCTTTACCATGCATGTTTATACAATGAAAATTTAAGTATTTCACAGGGGACTATAAAGCCTCGAAATATACACACACAATATATAAATTCATTATATATTACACACACACACACACACACACACACACACACACACACACACACATATATACATATACACATACAGACACCTGTGCGTGTGTGTAACACTTATCTGCTAAAAACATACATTTACGTTGTTAAGGCACATATGTGGTAAAGGCATGTGTAGTAAAAACATGGTCATGGTAATGACCGGGTTGTAAAGGCATATGTTGTAATTGCTTGCGTGGTTCCGTCACACAACCAAATAAATCACAGAGAAACCGACCTGCCTGTTGAGAGGGAATAAGCGGGTCAACCCTTTAGGAGCGACGTGCAGATTAGCCCAGGTATCGGAAGGACATCCATAGGTAGAAAACTTAGGACAGAGATCTGCAGACATTGATATCTGTGGGCCTCAAGTCTCTACACAGCAGTTACAGATGGGAACCATGAAGACTCAGACCGTGGTCACAGAGGCCTATTTGAGGGATGTGATATCAAGTCAATATCAGGCCTGTACATGGCTGTATCTTCAACAGATGATCCAACTGTGTGTGGCCGCTCCACAAACAGAAGATCAGCCTGTGTGGCAGGCAGCACGGAGCCCTGAGAATCAGCTCGGGGGAGGCCATGCACCTAGCCTGGAGAATCAGGCTGTGCAGTGCTCCAGGCTTCACCTATGACTCTTAACTCCAGTCTGCTCAACAGTTACAGATCACTGGGGACCATGCCAATGCAGAACCCCTGGTTCTGCATCTTTTGGGAAGGCACCCCAGCAATCAGCATGGAGATATTTGATGGAGTTGAGGGTAGCACACCACTTCTTATAAACTAACAGACTTTGCCAAGCACTTTAAGGGAAGAGACCATAATCATGCTCACCATATGTTATGTTATTGGTTTTTATTGTGCGCACAGCTACTCCAGCTAAGGAGCGTCCTGGCGCATTTGACAAGAGTGCATAAGAAACATAACACAGCTAAAAGAGAACCAGGGGGAACCACTCTAAAATACATAACAAAGACTGGGGGTGAGAAACTAAAACAAGAATGTTTTCAAGGTTTTCCTAAAAGCCATAAGATCCTCTAACAGGCGCAATTCCACCGGGAGAGAGTTCCAGGCTGAGGCCGCCTTTACACCAAAGGAACGGCCGCCCATGCGGCAAAGCCTGTATCTGGGGACTACAACCAGGGCCTGGCCCTGGGAGCGAAGAGTACGAGTAGGGACATAAAGGGAAAGAGAGCCAGACAAGATTTCAGGGCCTATGCCTCTCAAGAACTTAAAAGCCAGGCAGAGTACTTTGAAAAGAATACGCTTCCTTATAGGGAGCCAATGTAGGGAGCGAAGAACATTCGCCACCGAACAGAATTTAGGGAGGCCGACAATCGCCCTGGCTGCGGCATTTTGTACCCGTTGTAATCGGGTAAGCTCAGCCTGATTGGCCCCGGCGAGAAGAGAACTCGCGTAATCCAGGCGAGAGATGACAGTGGCCTGGATTACTAACTGTCTGGTTGGGGCATCAAAGTACTTAAGAACAGGTCTTAAGCCTCTCAACAGACCAAAGCAACAAGCCGCTGTTCTTTTAGTATGTCCTACGAAGGTCAGACCCGCGTCTAACCACACTCCCAGATTTTCAGCTCCAAAACCGGCGCCGGGGATGGTCCCAACTCAGATGGCCACCATTGATCACCCCAGAGTTCCGCTCCCCTACCAACAACCATGACTTCTGTTTTAGTGGCATTCAGCTGGAGACAGTTCCCTGTCAGCCAGCTAGCCACCGCCTTCAGTCCATCCTGAAACCTGGGGGCATCTACTTCCGCATCCCCGCTGAGAGTAACCGCCAGCTGTGTGTCGTCGGCATATGAGACCAAGGTTAGGCCCCACTGCCTAGCGACATCAGCTAGCGGTCTCACGTAGAGATTAAACAACGTGGGACTCAGCGAGGATCCCTGCGGAACCCCCATGGCCAGTGGTTGGAAGTTGGACTTGAAGGGAGAGATGGAAACACAGAAGGAACGATTGCCAAGGTAGGAGCGGAACCACTGTAGAGCCTGTCCGCCGACACCTATCTCCTCGAGCCTATGCAGGAGGATGCTGTGAGAGACTGTGTCGAAGGCGGCGCTGAGATCTAACAATATCAGCGCCGCCGTCTGTCCAGCATCCAGCACCGCCCGGAGATGTTCCACCATCACAAGGAGGGCGGTCTCCGTGCTGTGCCCAGCACGGAAGCCGTTTTGTGTGGGGTCGAGGACATTGGTTCGTGCGAGATACTCAGACAGGGCTAAGTTGACATGGGCCTCTGTTATCTTCGCCGGCCAGGGCAGCAGCGAGATGGGACGATAGTTTTCGGGCTTAGATGGATCCACGGAAGGCTTTTTGAGGATGGGAGACACCACCGCCTGCTTCCACTTAGTTGGAACCACCCCTGCCTCCAAAGATAGGTTGACAAAGGAACACACAACGGTGCGTCCCATAAAGGCCTGCTCTCTAAACAGAGCAGGTCTAACTGGATCGGATGGAGAGCCAGATTTAATTCGCAAAGCGAGTTTGTCAAACCCATCTAAAGGAAGAGGGGGAAAGGAAAGCAGGGTGGTGGAATGTGGCGTCGCATTAGAACTTCCCAAGTCGATCCCTGTGTTAGGGAATGCCCGATAGATTGTTTGGACTTTCCCCAGAAAGTACGCAGCCAGGGATTCACAGTGGGAGGTGGAACTCACCACTACAGAGGAAGTTCGCTTTGCTACCAGATCCTTCACGGCCTTGAAGATGGTCTTCGACGGGTTTGGGCTACAGCGAAATTCTGCAGCATAGTAAGCTGCCCGAGCTCGACAAATAGCCCGATGGTAAATCTTGGTGGATACAGCATATGCAGCTTTTAAATCAGCTCCATATGTCTTCCGCCAAGCTCTTTCTGCCCGTCTGCAGGCTCCCTTCAAGGCACGCAGGGCACTGTCGTACCAGGGGCTCGACTCTCTAGTACTGATTTTACTCGATATGATGGGAATCAGAGTGTCGAGAGCCCTGGTAGTCCAGGAGCAGAAGCGGTCATACCCCTCCTCCACATCTTCCAGTGGACCCAACGGATCTTCCGCTAGAAGGTGGTGAAAGTCCTCTAGCCTAAGTTTATTCCACAGTCTCCTTGGCACACATCTCACCGACGGGATGGAAGGGGTCGTCGGAGTGGGACACAGAATGGTCACCAAAAAATGGTCGGTCCATGTTAACGGAGAAATAGATGTAATTTTAGTCCCCGGCAAGTTGGTAAAAAAGGGGTCAAGAATATGACCCCCTATGTGGGTAGGCTGCGAGACCAGCTGAACAAGCTGAAAGGCCTCTAAGTCAGCGGTGATGCTGCGAACCGCCAAGTTGGAGGGTGTGTCGAAATGTAAGTTCAGGTCGCCCAAGATAGAATAATTGGCACACCCTGTGACCAGTATAGGAAGGAGTAACCACTTAAGACAAAGGGAAATCGGAGGGGATAATGGCTAGAGCGGCCACTCTCCCCATCAGTGCTTATTACACTAAATTGTGTGACTAGATTGGTGTGTGATATTCTGTTAAGGTGTGCACTTTGGACTTTTTCATTTGACGGCTGCTGTGAACTTGGAGCTCAAACCCCACACTACCTCCCCGAGAAGAATGTGACTGCACTGTAAATGAAATGCTGAAAGGGGTTGTACATTGCCCAACATTCATATCCAGTAACACGAACAGCTGGGTCATCAGAAACAAATGACCCCAAACCCACGGATGAGATCCTGTGGTCCCAGTTTAACTCCCAGCCTACTAAACCGGGTCAGACACTGATCTTTGTAACAATCTATGGCCTGGAATTTCATTCCTATACAGATAAAGATCTGTATCTTACTACAGAGCTAAAGGTGTCTCCTGACCAAAAAAGCAGCACACTGTTACACTTAATCCAAGTATATACCAAAAATATTGTGGAGATTAAAGTTATTTAAATGTTTAGGGTAAAGGATATTTTATTAAAACTATTCCTTTCCCATTTGAGCTCTAGAGTTTCTAGGTGGGTTTGGACCACTCGAATGTTAGTGGTACCAGATACTTTTATTGCTGACTTTGTGTTGGGGAGGAATAAACGGTTTGATTAAATGTTCTGAATGACTGCACGTCAATAAAAAGATGCACCAAAATATTGAAGTTAAAAAAGCATTGTGATTACTCAGAAATCAATGACTCACTGAGAAAATAGGAATGGACTTGTGTGGCAAAGTGGATTATTAGTTGAGCTCAACCCCTAGTAGTTATGACGTAGAGCAGACAGGCTTAAGACAGTGTGTAAAGCATTTAGAAGTACCAAAACAGTTAGAAAATTGAAAACGCAACACAATAAAAATGCCACTTGAATGCATAAAAATCGAGAATATTTCAATGAAAAAAAATGACTACAAAATTACAAAAATCCAATAAGAGAAACCAGAGATTAATTTTATTTTCAGATGTTTAAATGAAAAGGGCGCAAAGTGTCAACCATGGGCAGATGGTTCTGTAGATCAGGACATGGGTATGGTTTAAAGCCGACCACAATGGAACACTGGTAGGATATAAAGACCAGGTGTGTCTCAGTGGGAAGTTTTAACTTCTGACAGACTCTGAAATGGAAGTAAAAAATCCTTACCATGGCAAGGCAGCAGGCTGAGGCCGAGATGGGTTCCACATGGCCTGATAACCATCGGATGAAGTCCCGGTGAAGGGACCGACTTATGGCAAGAAAGCTTGGAGTGGGTAAAATGTCAATATTCGCACGCAGGGAAGATCCCTCGCTGGTCAGACAATTTTGGCGCCATCGGTCGGTAAAGATTCCTACTTTTGGACTCAATGATTTTTTGGGGAGCTCAGATACATCCATCGGGCAATGGTTGAAAGCTGTACAAGGCCAAATACTTTCTCCAAGTCAGCCCACTGAGAAGGATTTCCTACTGAAGAACAATCCCAAACAGGAGCAAACTTAAACTTTGGCTCCGCTGCAATGCACCCTCATCAGATTGACTTGGCAGGATTGTTCCAGTCTTCGGTCAGTTCTATGGGCAAAAAGCCATGAAAGAGTTTGTAATTCCCAGTTTTAGGATTAGGTAGGAGAAGTGCACGTTGTCACCAACCAACCAAGGGTTCCCAGACCTCAGGAACCACTTGGGTCATGGCACACTCCACCAGAAGCCATCTGCAGAGTCCAGGGCAGGTCCAGTACAAACTGGTCAGCTGGGCTCTTCCACGAAAGTGGGCTTTAACAGCTTTTGTGTCCCTGTAGTTGAACAGGAGATAAACCAACGGACCCGTTGAAGTCAACCTCTTAGCTCTGGGTACAAGTCGAGCGGGTTAACCTTAAAGTACTCTTCACAGGTCACAAAAGCAGGTGTTGTCCCGTCTTCAACAAGTCCAGTAGTGTTCTGGAGAGGGTTCCCAGGGGTGCCACATGTATGCCTGGCACCACTGTGTGTGTGTTACAGGGTATGGGAATTGTGACTACTGGACTCTCCCTAACCAATTACGAAAATATTCCCAGGGGTAACCCTGCCCACTTTTGCAGCAGTTCCTGTGTGCTTTACTGCAAAACAATCTCTCTCTCTACCTAAAGCCAAGGTAATAGATCCTTTCATCACTTGGGCAGAGCTCTTTTGCCCACCCTAAAGGTGTGGCCAGGGAACATGGCAACCACTCCTCTGTGGTCACAACCCTTTTTCTGGGGGCAGCTCCTGTCTCACCGGATTGGAGCATGGCTGGCCAGGAAGACAAGACAGAGGCAGGCTCATGTGTGACCTACATCTCAGATTGACAGGTGGGCATCCTTTGAAGGTAATTAAGTTCCTGGGCACAGCAAAGATGGTCATCCTGCCAGAGGAACAAAATACCTTCCGACACCCAAAAGCTGTAGCTCCGCTCTGGGAGCCAGTTCACACATCAAGGAGCTTTTTAGCTCCTGAGTAACAGTTGGAATCTCATGCAAATGGGATTCTAGAGGCTTTAGGCAGGTTAAAGGTGACATTTGTGAAACAATGGTTTCACATCAGAATAAATATTTTAATAGTGGGCGGAGCTAGCCGCGCTAGGAAATGGCCGCGCCTTAGGCGAGCTCTCCAGATCAAGCCCCTATCCTGCAATAATCCTGGGTTTATAGCCAATAATTGCCGACGAATTCTAACTGCCCTGCAAGAGGGAAGCCTGCGCTATCCTATGATACCTGTCTCGAGGTGATCGGCCAACCTCAACGAGCGCACATCCGACTGCACCGGGAGCTGCGAGGTACTTAACCCGCTGTGCGTAACCACGCTATCCCCACGCAAGCCCGCGGCTGCAACGGTGGAGATAGGCCGCGACTGGAGCGGAGAGGGCGTTGCTGATCCGAGCCTCTACACTTGCTGTGAGCCGCCTCGGCGGCGAGAAATCTGCCCTCCCCCTACCTGCACTACGTGGACAGCCAAGTACAGAGGAGGTAGGCTGCTGAAAATACCCGCTGGGGGCAAATCTGGTGGAAACTACGGCACCATATAATAACTAGACCTCTGCCACGTGCTTGCCACTACGACTGGGCCTGTACTGCTACGTGATACTGTTGCCGAACTGCCTGATACTTCGCACTACCTTATTCTACTACTACCACCTGCATAGCAGAGTATGAGCATGGGCAAGCCGGAGAAAACACAAACGAAACTCCAATTTGATAATCAGCGGAGACTGACCGCACCGCCCAACGATCGGCAACCGACTGCCAGGGAAGCCCCATCCTCCCCACCCCCCCGGCGCAGGCAGCAGTTGATGTCCAGACCATGTTTACTGCTATTCAATCCACCCTCACTAACATTGATGGAAAGATCGACTCCTTAACATATAGGGTGGACCTCATGGCTGAGCGGTTGGACAAACACACTGAGCGTATTAATTTAGCAGAACGCCGCATATCTGATGCGGAGGACGCTGCACGACAGCTTGAATTGAAACATAAAAAAATAGATAAAGTCATGCAGAACCTGGCGGCCAAAACGGAAGATTTGGAGGAAAGATCTAGGCGATGCAACCTACGCATTTTGGGAGTTGCGGAAACAACCCGCACTGGTAACATGGAGGCCTACGTGGAAACACTACTGTCCTTGGTAAGGATATATTTTCCCCGATCTTCATAGTAGAGCGGGCGCACCGCACGTTGGCGCCGAAACCGGCGGTTGGGGCAAAACCGCGCCCAATCATTGCAAAACTTTTAAACTACAGGGACAGAGATGCTGCGCTCCGGAAAGCCCGAGAAGTGGGAACGCTCACACGAAGGCATGACCATTTCTATCTACCCAGACTTCACATCTCAGGTCCAAGAAGCAAGGAAAAACTTTTTGGATATAAAACGGAAATTGAGAGACGGCGGTATTCCCTATGCCATGCTATACCCATCTCACCTGAAGATAACTTTGGAGGGGCAGAGTGTGATCTGCAACACCCCACAAGAAGTGCATAAATATCTGCAAACCAATCACCCACATGTACTGAGACGCAGATCACCGCGAGGGCAACAGGCTGAACAGGACCCACCGTCAGATGCAGAATGAGTAACTGGCGCTTCTGAACCTGCCCTATCATATAATGATTGGTGATATGGAGAAACTGCAAGTAGTTTAATCATTGTTTGCTCCTTTTGTCTGTTGTATCCTTTCCAAAGTGCCCAAATCACCGGGTGTGTAAGAACAGGGTGCAGAGAAAGTGAATTGTATGTGATATGCACATGTTATGTACGGCGGGATAGTATTCTCACATTCAGCATTCTGGCTAGTGGACTATCACGCCCTGTTACTATCGACTCGCGTTGCTGCGAGTATGGCTTGATCCCCTGGCAACCACCTGCTAGGGTTAACAGCGGGCGGCTGCCAACCCCCCCTGTGTGTTCCACACCATTTGCTTGTATTTAGAAATCCCATGACTGAAATGACTGTAGTTATATGGGTATTTGATTGTCTTTCGGTTAGTTTTGGGCTAGGCTTTGTCATGTTTGGGATGGCGAAGTGGGTGGGGGGTGGGGGCGGGGGATTTGTTGGGATTGGTAGTCACTGCACACTGTTCTTATTTACCTAATTGGGGATTCAGCAGCTTATACGACCATTTGAAGTACAAGAGGTATTTACATGATGCATTGATGATCTTTGATGACGATGGGTAAACCCTTAAAATTCATGACGTGGAATGTTAGGGGGCTAAACAGTCCCAAGAAAATCCGTCAGGTCTTCGCCTATTTAGACAGACAAGCTGTAGATTTAGCGCTCCTGCAGGAAACACGCCTGCTCCCCAGCAAAGCTACAAAATTGGGATACAGATGGGCCGAACATTCAATATCAGCAACATACTCCTCCTATGCCCGAGGGGTAATGATCCTTATACGTAGAGGGGTTCAGTTTCAGCTGGAACATATTGAAACGGACCCACAAGGCAGGTTCATTATTATCACAGGCACATTACGTGGTACCAGAGTGGGTATAGTTAATGCTTATGGCCCTAATGTCGATGACCCAGAATTCTACGTCTCTTTATTCTCTAAATTACGGAACATACCACCAGTGGAATGGATCTGGGGAGGAGACCGGAATATAGCACTAAACTCCATGCTAGACCGTTCCCATGATACTGCTGAATATCACAAGCTGGCTGCGGAAGCTCTCCTAACTGGCATTGATGAGTTTCATTTTCATGATATCTGGAGGGAACGACACCCCACCCTCTAGGAGAGCACACACTCATCCACAGCGCACAACAGCTGGTCGAAGCTGGATTATTGGCTATTGACAGATCGTGCAGCTACCTGGGCTTCTGATGTACTGCACCTACCCAAAACACTATCAGACCATGGCGCTTTAATGCCACAGCGCTGCTTGACCCGCTGTACAGGGAAACACTCCACACTGCTATAGAGGACTTTTTTGCTATCAATAGACAATCTGTGGTGAGTGCAGGCACTTTATGGGAAGCCTTTAAAGCGACAATACGAGGGGTCTGTATTGGCACGACCGCGGGGATATTGAAAGATATAAGGTCGCAACTGCAGAGCTGTGAGAATGACATTCGAAAGTTAGAGACAGACTATGAATCTACACATGATACGGCCACACTTTGAGCACTACGAGAGATGGTTACACGATACAACAATTTAGCGGAGTAAGAAATTATGTATACAAATAAACGACACTGAGCACGCAGACTAGGAGAGGGAGGACGCCCGGGCCACATTCTTGCGCAGAAAATACGTACAGATTACAGAAATCACATGATCACGCAGATAGAGGATGTTGAGGGGCAAACGCATTATGACACCCCAGGGATTATGGCTACATTTGTAAAAACAGAGATTTCTACACTACACAACACACGACCACGGAACCTGAAATATTGCAATACATTGAGGACATAGCACTAGTGTGGCTATCAGATACGCATCGCGAATACCTGGCGGAACCGATCAGGGAGGAGGAAACGCTTGCGGCCATTAAAGCCCTACCGAACGGAAAGGCGCCAGGACCTGACGGATTCACTGGTGAATTCTATAAGGCCTTCGCTGAAGATATAATCCCCCACCTCCTTGAAATGTATGATGAGGCCCATAATAATGGTATTCTCCCGCAAACACTGAGAGAGGCACCAATAGTAACGATTCTCAAACCAGATAAAAATCCATCTAAGGCAGACTTGTACCGACCCTTATCGTTAATAAACACGGACGCCAAAATATTAGCAAAAATAATTGCCACAAGATTGCAGCCACTCATGTCCACGATTATTCTTCCTGACCAATCGGGCTTCATCCCTGACAGATCCACCGCGCACGATCTTGGCTTTATTACACCAGCTAAACCCAGACCTTCAGGCAGTAGCAGTGCTGCTAGACGCAGCCAAAGCTTTTGATTCTGTAGAGTGGCCCTACATGTTTGCAATATTACGTACAATTGGCCTCCCACTGCGATTGCTGACGTGGATCAGTCTTCTATACACAGATCCCACAGCTCGCATTAAAGTAAATGGGTATATATCAGACACAGTAACTATCCAGCGTGGCACGAGACAGGGCTGTCCGCTCTCTCCCCTCCTCTTTTTGATAGCGCTTGAACCCCTAGCCTGCAAAATACGCCAATAACATTCCCATACTGCGCTTAGATTTAGACTACGACCTATCAGTATATCACTATATGCGGACGATATGATCTTATACCTCCGCGACCCTGAAAATAACCTTTCCCCTGTACTTCGTGAATACGTGAAATTCAGTAGACAATCAGGCCTACATATAAACTGGAGTAAATCCGCTGTGATCCTGTTAACTACCAGTACTAGGGGTGCGTGGCCGAACGAGCAGCGAAATGGCCGCTTAACTAGCGAGCTGCGCCGGCTGCATTATAAATCCTGCCAAAATCCTAGCTGTTTCGGGTAGCAAATGCGCGATTTCGGCTCCTACTGGCTTCGCAAGGTCTGGGGCACAATCGACCTATATTTTGGAGTCCTGGCACATATGGTACAGCATCCACGAGCTCCGGCTGCCTGGACTGGGGCAAGGTCGCGTTGGGATCCGGCGGCGCTGGAGGTCAAGCCCAGGTGTCTGGCATAAATCGAGGCCGGGGATGCATGGGCCTGGCCGCTCGTGAGGCGGGATGACGGGGACAGCCCAGAGCCCACACGTGCGGTGGTGGGGTAAGGACGCTGCTTCTGCTGCGGGCGACTCCCGTAAATATATCCTTTGTGCGGGATTACATGTCCCTTTCTTGAATTACCGGCCTTCCTGGATGAATCGGCAGTGTGGCGGGCCGCCATCTTGGACTGGGCTACCTCACCGCGAACGACAACGCGAGTGCGGCCAGACTGAGGGTACAGAACATTGGGCGCATGTGGCGAGGGCACAAACAACCTAATACCGTGCAAGAGGGATAGTGAACGTGCACGGTGAACCCACACTGCTAGGTACTACCGCGGCCTACATTGAGCACACAGGCGCTGGAGGCAATATGTTCTACGCCTGATCGGGTGGACGTGGTGGCTGCGAATGAGCGCTGCAGACGGCAACCACCTTTGCCCTGATGCAGCGGTGGCGATTCCTGACTCGTGTATGTAGATCTGAATCTACGAGGCGCTGGTCTATACAGTGAAACGCGTGCACCTAGTCAGACCTGTGACCTGTTTTTCGTCGAAGCGCACTGCCGCTGTTATACCTGCTGTGTGCCCGCGGCCTTGGTGGCGTCCTGCGCACAGTAGCCTTTCTCTTTTGCTGCCCGGCCACTGCAAGACATCGTGGGATTTCCTGTTAATGCAACACTGTCCTGCATAACTCCCTGATCGGCGACCTCGCGTACACAGAGAAACACTGCCAGAGGGAAAAGTGAGGTGTCTGCCTGGCTTGTGTTACCCGAATTGTGCTGTGCCCACCCTACGCTCCTAGGGCCATAGGATCACGGGAGGTCTGCATCGCGACTGTATAAAACACTGCGGGGAAGGACTAACTTGGATACCGCATCATGGGTAAGGGTGACCCCCCCCCCGCCAACCGAAGCGCACGTTTGAGCAGAAAAGGCAGTCCAAACAAGAAGAACATGACCCCACGGCTGCAGGGGGGTCGTCACAAGAGGCTCCTCCAGAGATTGATGTCACTGCACTCTTGCTTGAGGTACACTCAAGCCTCAAAAGTATAGACACTAAGTTGGATGCCATGATGGCCCAATTGGACACTGTACGATCCCAGGTAGCCACGCACGAAACACGGCTAGACAGCCTTGAAAAATCGACACACGGAGTGCTGTGATTTCCAGCAAGATACCAAAAACACCCATTACTAACATGGAAAAGAAAATTGAGGCATTGTGCGCCAAAGTGGACGATTTGGAAACGCGCTCTCGGAGGTGTAATGTTCGGGTCACAGGGATTCCGGAGACCACAGCGATGGGGAAAATGGAAGTCTTGATTACGGAACTCCTACATGACATTTTTGACCCGAGCCGCTCTCCGGTGTTCACTGTGGAGCGGGCGCACAGGACACTGGGGAAGAAACCGCCTGCTGGGGCCCCACCGAGGCCGATCCTAGTGAAACTACTCAACTACCAAGACAGAGACTTAATATTGCGTTTGGCAAGGGAGAAGGGGAGAATTACACACAAAGGGAACATTTCTTTCTATCCAGATTTCACACCACTGGTGCAAGCGGCCCGCAAAGAGTTTTTGCCAGCCAAGAGACTGCTGCTCCAGGCTGAAATCTCATACTCCCTCATGTACCCGGCAGAACGAAGGGTCGTGCATGAAGGCACTACGCACCACTTCCTTGATGCCAGATCTGCTCTAAAATTTGCGAAACATGTGAGTGGGCCCAGGTCCAAGAGGAAGGCTTTGACTGAGGCTGAGGGGAGGGGGGGGGTGTCCAATGAGTGACAATGATTGAAGTCCAAATGCCCTAATATGTAGTTGCCCCTAGGTAAGGTTCACCCCTTGCTGGTACTGCTAAAGTGGACCTACTAAGATTGTTGATTTGCTCTCATTGTGCCATGTGTCGCAACTGTTGTCTGGATTTTTAGCTGTGAATCTGATTCTCTATCTGATTCCTACTACTTGATATTTCAATTGTCCTTTGACCTTTCTGCCTACACGTTGATTCGTTCTTCAGACTAGACAAACAGCTTACAATAGGGCAGCCACCCTGTGAAAACAGGGGTGTACGCTCGAAATGCCGCGCCTCCGAGGGGTGTCTCCCGCAATTCAAAAGTTCTACTGTTCTAACGCCGTTGGCGTGTTAGGGGGGGAGGTCTTGACACAACCTAATTGGGGGGTTGGTGTGGGAGGAGGATGGTTTGGGAAAAGGGGATGTTTTGGCGAATTGTCAGTGCTACATGGGCAAGTTTATTCTTTTTGATGTACAGTGTTCTAATATGGGTCAATCAGAATGCATATACGCTACTTTGGACAAAAGGCAATGGGAGTGACCAAGGTTCGAACATGGAATATAAGGGACTTGAGTGATGGCAGAAAGTCTAGATTGATGCACAGCTACCTACTTAGGCATAACATAGACGTCTGTTTCTTACAAGAAACGCACATTAACCCCACAGCCTCACCCAGGCTCAAACATTCAAGATGGGGGTCCGCATACTCAGCTATATTTTCCAATTATGCCAGGGGAGTAACTATACTTGTGCGCCGAGGTATTGACTGGAAAGAGCACACGGTGACCAGTGATAAAGATGGCAGATATGTGGTGTTACACGGAATCCTGCTTGGCAAAAATGTGATATTGGCGGCTGTATATGGGCCGAACGTAGACGATCCAGAGTTCTTCAGGGAGGTGTGGGTGCAGATAACGATTCTAGACTGCCCTACAGTTATCTGGGGTGGTGACTTCAACGTGGTCATAGATGATTCACTGGATTGAAAGGGCGCTTCCAGGCAATTACATCCACACGCCAGCCAGGCACTGAGAGACATAATCAATGAAGGCTCTCTAATAGATATATGGAGGTCTCGAAACGCACACACTAGAGTAGGAACATGCATTTCCGCACACCACGTTGCCTGGTCTAGATTGGACTTTTGGCTGGTATCTCAAGATGTGGCCACTTGGACTGTTAATGTTGGAATTTTGGCCAGCTCCCTCTCTGATCATGCTTTTTGTCTTTTAGAACTAGAAATTCCTGGGGACCCCACGAGGGCTTTCACCTGGCGCTTCCCACCACATGCGCTTCAAGATGCAGCCTTCACTGAAGAGATAAGGCAAGACATAAAGGATTATTTTGCCAACAATGAAGGTTCCGTTACCACTGAATCAGTTCTTTGGGACACCTTTAAAGTGGTCATAAGGGGGCAATGGATAGCGCGCAAGGCGGGGGTTTTGAAGGCCATCAGAAACACCATAGCTGTGATAGAGAGCTTAAAACACTTGAACAGTCTTTTTGCGCTGACCCTACACCAGACATAGCCTCACAAATTAAAACTAAACTATTGGACTTCGCTGAGGAGGCCCAGCGTGAGCTGAAATTCTTAGGCAAGCAGGCTAAGGCACGAAGATATGGTGAAGGTGACAGGCCCAGTCGAACCCTAGCTAGAATGATCAACTTCTCCGCACCACCCACACATGTGCACACCATTTTTAACACTGCAGGGGTCATGACGACGGGGCAAAGTGAGATACTACAGGCGTTCACTACATACTATTCCACCTTGTATGAGTCCACAAATGCTGTACCACAGAACACTCTTGCGTCATATTTGGAGTCCATAGCGCTTGTATGGTTTAATAACGGGCATAGGAAGTATATGGACCAACCCGTGACAGTCCAGGATATCGCCAAAACTATCAAAGCCGGAGGCGGGTGTGTCGGCCCGATTCAGGCTGATACAGCTCAAAATACTGCACAGGGTATACTACACCAGGTCCTCACTACACAAAATGCATAGGGCAGAAACCCCGTATTGTCTTAGAGAGTGTGGGGAGGAAGGAACATTACTACACACACTTTGGGAATGTCCTCTTATCTCGAATTACTGGCGGCAAATCATGCGCACTATTTCCCAAACCCTTGACACTTCCATACCGCCAGACCCACGTCTGTGCCTTCTGAATGTGTGGGAGGGGGTTGACCTGCCGCACCGGAGACGGCAGTGGGTCACCATTGGGACTATGGTGGCCAAGCGCGACATTGCACAGAGGTGGGGTGTGGCGGAAATCCCTACGCTGGCGTTGTGGTGTAGAACGATGGACAAACTGATGATTGTTGAACATGCAGTTTACAAAATGAGGGCTAACCCGCGCAAGTGGAATGCAATCTGGGTGGCTTGGAATAAGTATAGAGGGGACCTCTGTGAGCCGCTTCCGGAGGATGAGGACGATAGCTCAGACGAGGGTGAAGACCTGGAGGACTAGATTGAAGGGAGTGGGTGGATAGACTGGCGAAGTTAGGGGTCGAGTGCCAGGGTTAACAGTTGAGCGGGTGTGGGGAAGGAGAGGGGTGATAGCATAGGAACCTGGTCCTAATCAAGTGACATTGGGATATATGGGAAGATTCGACGTAACTGTCCTTATTGGCATGAGTCTAAAGTTTGGATTGTTTGTTATAAAAAGCATAAAACAGTAAGACGTCTTACCAACTATTGTTATATCATGATTGCCTTATGTGTTTTGTCAAACATTTGCTGCCGGACCGGAAGGATGTCGGCTAAATAGCTGTGTCACAATGTACAACCTTGGCTGACCGAGAACTCATTTCCTCCACTGTGTTGTACAATTACTGTAAGTTTGACAAATGCTAATAAAGTCTTACAAAAAAAAAAAAATCAAAGCCCTTACGCTGAATAAAGCTCCAGGGCCAGATGGTCTCACGGCGGCATTCTATAAAACATATGTGGATGAGCTTGCCCCGCGCTACATGTGGTGTTTGCTGAGGCTCTAGAGGTGGGAACGCTGCCAGAATCTATGAGGGAAGCCCTTGTAATAACACTGCTGAAGCCAGATAAAGACGGCCAATACCTGGATTCGTACAGACCCTTGTCACTGATCAATGTAGACGTGAAAATGTATGCGAAAATAGCAGATCGTTTACAACCTTTGCTCCCAATGGTGGCCCTCCCGGACCAATCAGGTTTCATACCTGGCCATGCAACCACACACAAGCTTAGAACTGTGTTCCCGGTATTGCATGATCTGCATCCAGATGTACAAGCTGCAGTGATATTTTTAGATGCCACAAAGGCATTTGACTCTCTTGAATGGTCATATCTCTTTACTATACTGGAGCGTATGGGATTCAGCCCGTTGTTCATAAATCAAATTTGCCTGCTCTACACTGCTCCCAAGGCTAGGGTGAGAGTAAATGGCATGATATCGGATCCGTTCACAATTTCCAGGGGCACCAGACAAGGGTACCCCTTGTCCCAATTATTATTCACAATCGCCATGGAGCCATTAGCGGCCAGAATTAGGCAACATCATACCGCCAGAGGTATAGGATTCAGCTCCCGAAGCTTGCTGATCTCATTATACGCTGACGATGTCACTCTGTATGTGCTTAACCCAGCTGAAAACCTGAATCCACTATTGAGGGAATTTGTTAAATTCGGGGGGCTGTCAGGTGTTTCTATAAATTGGTCTAAGTCAGTAATGTTTCCACTGACCGACAATACTTCTGAAGTGCACTCTGACTGACTATCCTTTACGTTGGGAAGCTGATGAGGTTAAATACCTAGGCATTTGGATCAGCCGTAACCTCCAAGACCTCTGGACTCTAAATTTTGGAAGGGCGGTGTCCTGGCTTGAAAGTAAGGTGGCAATATGGTCGAAACTCCCTTTATCTTTGGCTGGTAGAATTGCACTTGCGAAAATGATTGTACTGCCCAAATTCCTTTATCTGTTTGCAAACATCCTTATCCCACTTGTTTGAGCTCGCATTTACTGTCCCTGGTGTGGGCTGGGAGTCAGGCCAGACATTGTTAACACTGCAGCTGAGGCAGAGACGCATGGGTGCTCCAGACATGCGCTTATACGCGCTGTGCGCACAGTCCCAATATCTGCACTTCTGGGCCTATCCCACACCTTACCAACCATATGTGGCGGTTGAACTGGACACGGTGGCTCCACTGCCCTGGAGAGTTGCCTTATATCGCAAAACTCCCAGGAGTGTTGCCTTATATCTCAAAACTCCCAGGCCAACAAGAGATGTTGACTCGGCCAACATGCTTCGCTGGGCGTGGCGTGAGCTGCAGAGGCGAGCTGCCTTACCCCTGTTATACGCACCTGCGATCCCCCTTAAACAGAACCCCATGCTCCCCTGCCTGGAAGAAGGTGGAGGAGATGTATCCATCGCTGGATCTAAGCTACACACATTGGCGGATTTATACCCCGAGGGTATGTTCCTGGATCTGCAAATCGCGGAGGAGAGCCAGCCTTTGTCTTTTGGGGACACGTTCACATACCACAAACTCAAATCTGCATGCAAAGCGATGTGGGACCAGTTCCCAGAGGAGCCGCCACACCTACATGCACTCTAGAACATATTAGCGAGGGCATCCCGGAAGAAACTGGTATCATGCTTGTACAATTCCATGCAAGAGCAATCCCCTATTGTGGTGCCTAAATCTCTGCAATTGTGGAATGAAGAACTTGAGACGCCCTTAACTGACGACCAGTGGTCATTCTGTTGTAGACAGCAGCTGGAACTCTCCCCAAACTACAAACTTCGACATATCCACTTTAAGTTTCTTCACAGGTTCTACCGCACCCCACTAGCTCTTCACCGCATGGGTATTAGAGAAGATGATAGATGCTGGAAATGTGGGGCGGAGGGAGCTTCCTTTATGCATGTAGCTTGGAGCTGCTTGGCTCTGTTTGATTACTGGTCAGAAATCTTTGTGGCCATAAATCAAATTCTGAATAGAGCAGACGTTCCTTCCCCGCTCCTTGGCATCCTAGGGTGGGTGGCGAACACGGAACCCAAACGTCGGAAATTACATGCCTTATTGTTGTTATATGCTAAACGTCAAGTGGCTATGAAATGGGGACGTAGAACCCGGCCTAAATTTGCGGACTGGCTGTCGGATGTGACATACGGCCACACACAGCTGGGTACATATTGGTATCTGATGCCGACTGCCTCGCGGCCAAGGGATATTTGGGAGCCGTTCTTGCAATGGTCACGGAACAGAGCGGAATCCCCCCCCATCTGAGCCCGATGGCCCGGTGGCATAGTTCCGGAGTGTTGCGTTGGGATTACCCTTTGCTTATGTCTGTGCAAATGTACCACTTATATAACACAATGGTGATATACTGTACTGGGATAGGCCTAAGACAACGATGCTCTCCGCTCAGGCCACACATTGATGAAAGATGTGATAAACACTCACCTGCGTCTGTATGTAGGAGTATATGATTTGTCCACCACATTGTGTATTGACTCCATATGATATGTTTCTTATCAAAATGTTCCTAACTTTATACATAATGCTGGGATTGTCAGATTTGCTTCAGGTTTATACTGACGGTAGCCTGTTTTGTCAGTTGTTTACAAAACTCTTATCCTTCTCTAAGGTGCAACAGCAGAGCTCACAATGCTTGTCTTTTCATACATACATATGTCGATGTGATATGTACCTGCTGTGTTTTATTATGCAATCTTCAATAAATACATTTAAAAAAAAAAAAAAAAACTACCAGTACTAGAGCCCCACAGCTAGGCTTCCCCCTTATATGGCAAGATGACCCAATTAAATATTTAGGGATCTGGGTACATAGAGATTCAGAGCTAGTAATTAGACAAAATTATGGAACTGCCATTGACCGCATAGAAACGCAGATACAGAGGTGGATAGCTCTTCCTCTATCCCTTGCTGATAGGATCTCCTTGCTGAAAATGGTAATACTCCCAAAGCTATTGTACTTATTTATCAACATACCCATTGCCCCCCCTACCTCGGTTTTCGCCAGAATTCGTGCGGGATTTGTGAAATTGATCTGGACAGGGAAGCAAGCTAGAATAAGTTTTCAAACGCTCACCCTCCCATATAGTGCAGGGGGATTCACAGTACCAGATGTCTATCTCTACTACTTGTGCGCACAAGCACATTTTGCGTACTACTGGTACCACCCAGTGATGTACTTACCACGTCTTGCAGTCGAGGACGCTGATGCCAGCCCGATACCGCTGACTAGTATCATATCGCATACCAGGCCTCACCTCACATCGCAGGAGATAAACACTGTGCGCACCACCTCCACAGCATGGGAGCGGCTTAGTCAGCTAGCACACAAGAACCCAATATATGCTCCAAATCTCCCTTTCGCCTCGCACTCTAAACTATCGGTCACGATGGAAAAGAGCAATATGACAATCCTGGAGCAGGCGGGCATATCAACATTAGGAGATATTTATCCCAATGGCACGTTTATCACTCAAGATGACCTGTCGTACATCAGTAACCAGACACTGCTCTTCCGCTTTCTATACCATAGACTGCGTGCTGCTGCTAGGGAGCTATACCCCTCTTTCCCTAATGAACCCTACACTCGCTACAACTACTGTTGACTTTACCTGACCACGCACACATCATATCAAAACTATACAGACCGGTACAGTCAGAGATAGGAACTGATACAATTAAAGCACGAGACAAATGGTCTGCTCTACTAGATACCCCCCTCACGGAGGAGGACTGGACAACCAGTTGCACACTGATAACACTTCTCACTCCGAATGGGAACCTACGTCTTATTCATTACAAGTATCTCCACCAAGTATATCACACTCCTCAAAAATTATTTAAAATCAGACTAAGATGATGCAAGATGTAGGAGATGTGGAACGGATCAAGCAGACTTTGCGCACCTTGCGTGGTGCTGTGAGAAGGTGCAACGGTTCTGGGTGGTGGTCACCAGCCATATAGCGAAAATGATGCCCTGTACCATTGCATGTACTCCTAGATTATGCTTACTTGGCGTGGATGTGCCATTAAAGGCAAAGGGGAAAAAACTAGTGGCCATATTATTGTTACTTGCGAAACGCAGAATTTCCATACACTGGGATAGCAAATGCACACCGGCGCTTAAGGACTGGTTGGTGGATGCTGTTTACTGCAGAGATAACTTTTTGACTTATGCTGAGGAATTACCAGCTAACTCTAAGCCCTCGGATATTTGGGAACCACTGTCTGAGTATTTACGTGACAATCCAGATTTGACAACAACGGCCTCTGACACCACATTCTGAATCAAGATCTTAATATTTATCATTATCGCCTGTTAAGATTTGACTAATCTGTTTATGTCAATATTGCACCTGTAATACTGCACTAATTACATGCTCTGCCTTTTGAATCACCCTATGTAATTTTTAGATGCGTATACTTAATGCTTGTGACTGATGTACAATCTATCTTCTTGGTTATTTGTGAAAATCTGATAAATAAAATAAATAAATATTTTAATAGTCCTAAAATTAATTTTGTATCTAGTTCCTAGGCAGAGATAACATTAATGTATTCCAATGCTTTCCTAGGGAACACCTAATCCTGCTACAAGACATGTTTTTCTTACATGTCTTACTTTTAAATAACATGCACCCGGTCTTGTGGGTATTTGAGTATTTAGGGTGTGTGGTGTTAATATTTAAAAGAAGGTTTTAGGCCTGTCAAAATAGGTTGTTGCAGTTTAAATCTACACAGCCAGGTTACTACTGGCAGGCCTGCAGTTATGTTTTGCGATGCCACTTTAGTGATGGCACAATATGTGCTGCAATCCACTAGTGACAATTAACTTACAGGCCCCATAACTTAGAGGTACCATATACTAGAGACTTATAGGCAAGGTACATTTGCCAATTAGGGGTGTAGCTAATTGTACTTGTTTTAGGCATCGCAGCACATGCACTGGACCCAAAGAGCATGCAAAAAGATCCATTTTCCGTTAGACAAAAGGTGGAAAACGGTTTCCCTATAGAAAACTGCTACTCATGCATTCATTACAGAAAACGTGTGGTCCGAACAAGTGAAATACGAGGGATGAGGATTTACTAAATCCGGACACCTGCATGATCTGAGAGAAATGTAGTTAGGAAGGACCTTCATATATGCAGAACATATGCTTCTATTTCATCACAGTGAAATAAGTGTAATTCACATCCCCAAAACAACTAATCAAACAGCTTACATGGATTATGCGGTTTAAATCACTGATCTGGTATCAAAAGCATGGTTTAATATGTTTTTAAAATGCAACCATTTTTTTTTTTTTAAGTTAGATGTCTGGAGCATCACCGAGATCAAAGCCAGTACACACAGTGGGCAGTTCCTTGATGCTAGATTCAATTCCTGGTGCTCTTCGGTGTCATCTAAAGGACTTTTTAGGTAACAGTGGCTTTATGTTTTGTAAGTTGTCCTGTTGGTGTCTCAGTTGTGGGCTTTCGGATTACAGAGCGATAGCCAAATATGATGCATATTTCACCGAGAGTCTATCTAAGCTTGGCTAAGTATAAACAATAGCCTTGTTTTCACGTTACTCTTTCTCCGTTTTTTTTCCTTAACGGTAATGCAATTCTAAAGCAGAGGCTCGCTCCTTTGTTTACCTGTACGCAGCACTAGAATGGAAGGGAATCAAGCGAGGTCCTAGATCTGGCAGCTATTAAAGAATTGGCTCTGGGTCAACTCAAACAAAACCTGCTGCCTGTTGTGGTGAAAATTGCAGAGACTGGAACACATTTAACATGGACTCTGTGCTTTGCATTCGGGGAAGGGCCTAGGGAGAGGAACCCACTTTATTGGACATATCCAATCCAGGCTAGAAGCTAGCTAAAGCCGAATACCTTGATCGCATTATTTTTTTTTGTTTCTTTTTATTTGAAAGTAACATGAACAAGCAAGGCAAAAAAAGTGTCATACAAAGTACCAGCTCAAACGAGGAAGGAGAGGACATTACGACAAAATCAGCCATCAATATTAGGAAAGGGAAGGGGGGGGACATGGGTGAACATTTTACAATGAAAAGGCTAGAATGTGGGGTCAGGGGGAAAGTGGAACATCAGTATTATCTAATACAGGCGGCGTGCAAATATCCCCACAATAACTATTCCAGGGTCCTCACCCTCTACCCCATTTTCGGGGACGACCCCGGGCCAAATATACCGTTTTGTCCCTGAATATACACCAGTCCATATTTTCCTTCCATACTTCAACAGTAGGAGGCCTCTGGGACCCCCACAACTGAGCAATATCTCGCTTTGCGATCATGGCCCCCAGGGTCACCCACTGAGTTTGGGCTGCATTATAATCTGTGGGTTCCCAGATATTTAACAAGCAGCGCCTGGCCTCCGGCAAGAGAGCAACTCCCGTCACTTCCTTCATTACGTCATGCACCCCATTCCAGAAGGCAGCAACTTCACGACATTCCCAAATAATATGAAGAAATGTCCCCACCTGCCCACACCCCCGCTTGCATAAGCCCATTCGAACCAGACGGGGGCCCGTGACGTATATCCTATGGAAGATCTTAAGTTGTACCAGTCAGAGTCGAGCTGGATTCGCGACCTCCTTGGGGGAGGAGATCGCAGACTGCCAGTCCTCGTCATCCAGCTCGAGACTGTCACGGGTCCACAAGTCCCGAAGATGCAGTAGGAGGTCCGACCTGTCGTTAATTAATTTTTCGTATACAAGAGAGATAATACTATCAGGCACATGACCATCCAACAATCTATCCTCGCGGGGACGACTCCGGAATTATACCTCCAGCTGGGAAAACTGACATCAAGGCGTGGCGAACCTGAGCATAGCGGAAATACTCCGAGTCACCCAATTCAAACTCCGTCTTTAACATTTCAAACGTTTTCACCTGACCCTTGACCCAGAGGTCCCCCACCTTACTGATACCAATGAGGTCCCACTTATCGAAACCCTTGGTCTTCCACAATTTACCAAGCTTATCAGAGCCAAAAAGTGGGGTCGCCAGAGTCAAGCGGTCTTTCCATCCCATAGAACTAGTTGCGTCCTGACATATACGTACTGCCGACTTCGTAGGCCCCGACAAAGCCTTAAACACCGAATTTGAATACAGCGCCCTATAGTAATTACCCCCAGGCAAAGGCCATCTATCCATAGCAAAAGCAGGGTTCAATTCGGGACCATACATACCATGATTAATGGCCCCCAATTGGGACGCCCAATAATAGCGTTTGATGTCAGGGAGAGCAATACCCAGTCATACCACGGGAGCGTCAGTTTGGTTAGTGCAATACGGGGTCTGCCGTCCCATATCAACTTCCTCTGAAGACCCTCAACTGTACGGAAATAACTAGCAGGAACTACATGCAGAGTGTTCTGGAGAGCATAAAGAAAACGAGGCAGAGACATCATTTTAAAAAGGGCCACACGGGGAGGAGCCAAGCTCGCGTCCGAGATGGCCGCGTTTTAGCTCGGCTCCGTTCACTCTCCTGTTTGCAACAACTATCCTGTACTTTATCCTGCCCCGGGAAGTATTCTACGATGTGCAGTGGAACGACGATACCTCGCAGGCGCTTACCGTTTGCTCCGGTGGTTCCTGGGTGTCACGGATCCTGAGTTACGCCCCTGTCTGCTTCGGGGCCTCCGGAGCGGCCGGGCCTGGCACTCCCTGGCGGCGCCCGGGCTGGACGGGGCGCGGTGGCCGGCCCTTGGTGGTGGTGTGGAGTCGGTCGGAGAGGCCGATGTGCTAATAGACCGATTGCGGCCCCCCGGGCCTGGTCCGGCGGTCCTGCGGCCTGGTGTTGGGGCGCTGCCTTTCATGGACGGGGTTAACCGTACATCTGGCTCGTCTCCCCTTTGTTCTCCGACCCGGCCATTTTGAGTTCCTCCGCCCGGGCTCGGAGAACGGTGCCGGCGGCGTGTGGGGTGCCGGCGCATCGCCTTCTTCTGGTGGCCCCCCTTCCTGCCCTGGTGGCACCTCCGCCGGTGGCTGCCGGTATCCTATTTGGCCCCGTTGGTATCCGGGCGGGGGTTGGTGTTTGCAGCGGCCCCGCCGGGCTTCTAAGATGGCGGCCGACCCCATGACTCTCGGCCTTGCTGGGACCGGCGATGCGGATCAGCCGCACGGCACGTTTTCTGAATACTGCAAAGGTGAGCCTACACTTGGCGACATCCTCGCCGCCCTGCGCTCCTGGGGGGCGCCCATGACCGCACCTGTTGCTATCCTGGAGAGAGGTCCCTTGGCTGGGCATGCCGGGCCCCCTCCGGTTTGTGCGGCTTCATCTCTGTTGTGTGCTGCTGGAACTTTCCTTGGGGTCGTGGACCTGGAGGCTGCTGTTGGTATGGATATACGGAAGTCCGCTGCCCTTCATCATCCTGTGCCTCCGTCTGCTCCGGAGGTTCGCCAGCCGGTTCCCGTCTGGACCGACCTTGATGGGTCTCCTTTTCCTCTTTTGCCTCACATGGCCGAACGAAGATCCTGTGACTGTGCCGCTGGACCGGCTTTCTCCGTGTTCTCTTCGGAACTGTGCCTGCTTTGCCTGAGGTGGTTACTGTACTTTCTGGATCATCCGTGTCGCGATCGCTATGACTTGAGTGTATTTGTGATTCAACTCCCTGTTATTCACCTCCGTTTCCATGTGATCTGGTTCCTGCTTTGCTGGACGACTACAGTTTGCGAAAAACGAGGACAGGGTTGAGCTGATCTTGCCTCTGTGGACTGCTATTTTGTGGTATGGTTGGGTGATCCGTTTATAATTGTATGATTCTGTTTGATACTTCTTAACGTTCCTGGAGCTTATCCGTGTATTTATTATCTTCCCATGGGCTCTGAGTATTTTCGGGCGGGGGGGTGGGAGCCGAAGTGGTTTTGATTCTGTGGCTCCAATCCCGCTGTTTTTCCCTGTTTTCCCTTCCCTCCCCCCCTTTTATCTACGTGATTCTTTCTTTCTATATTTCTTCTATTTTTCGGGTTCTAATTAGGGCGACAGGCACGCTGCTGGGGGGTAGGCCATAGCCTTCTGCAGGGGTGCCGGGTGGGCTGTGCGGGGTGGTGGGGGGGTCTGTTTTATTGTATCTTCCTTTGTTCCTTTTTTGGTTCTATGGCTCTTATGTATCCCCTAATTTCGTGGCGCGGTGTTGGCGCGCCGCCCCCCGGGGTGTTTGTGCTGGCATGGCCCTTTTGGTATGTCTGCTGTTACGGTTTACTACGCATTCATTTCTCCTGCGGCCACTAGTTCCTTGAGCCGAATTAGTATTTGGTGCTTTGTTAGCCGTGGGGGGCGTGCACTGACGCTGTTCCCTCACTTTCCCCCTCCTTTTTTCCGATGTCCTTTTCCTCCCTTATTTTCCCTTTCCCCCCCCCTTAATTTTCTTTTCTTTTCTTGGGTTGCTGTAACGGAGGGCTTTTAGTTTCGTAAGCGTACTTTTCGCTGTTTTCCTATTATGTACCATGGTAGTGGTGGGAGGGCGTTGAGCAGCGATTGTGATTGATGTGGGACTCACGTTCTGCCTTTGCCAAAATGTGACTGTTCTTTTGGTCTTTTCCTGTATTTCACACTTCGGCTTGCTCCCGGCCCACCGCGGCCCTCTGGACTCTACAGATTGTCATTATCCTGCGAAACCCCCTTTTTCTATTATAAAATTAACCTACTCTTATCCTGTCCGTGATGGCGGCTCGACGACTTGTTACCCTTGGCTTCATATGAGCTATTTAGTAATCCTGTTGTTACTCCTGTATTGCCTCGTATGTCAATTTATTGTGGTGGCCGGCCCGGTGGGTTGTAGGCCCGTATCTGTGAGCGCCTTCTGTACAATAAAGGTTTTAAAAAAAAAAAAAAAGGGCCACACGACCAAGCGGCGAAAGAGGAAGCTTACGCCAACCCGCGACGTCCTGCTTCAGTCTAATCAAGGGCGGGAGAAGATTCTGTTCATACCGTGTTGCGGGGTCCAATGAAACGTAGATACCAAGGTATTTAAACCCCGATTGAGTCACCTGAATGGGACAGTTACGCGGCAGAAGAGGAACGTCACCAGAAAGAACATATAAGTGGGATTTTGACCAATTAATGATCAGGCCCGAGTTTCTACCAAAAGAGGTCAAAACATCACACAAGACCATCAATGACTTCCGGGGCGAGGTCAAATACAGTAAAATATCCTCTGCGTAAAGTGAGATGCGATCTTCAAACTCAGAGGACCACTGAATACCCTTAATCGAGGGCTGCCACCGGATCCATGCAGCGAGGGGCTCGAGGGCTAAGGCAAACAGGAGCGGCGACAAGGGACAACCCTGACGAGTACCTCTTGCAAGACTAAATGGAGTAGAAACACGACCATTCACAACAATTTGCGCAAGGGGGTCTTCATAGAGGAGCCGCACCCAGCCAATAAAACCGGTTCCAAACCCAAACTTAGCCAACGCGGCTCATAAATATGACCATTCCACGGTATCAAAAGCCATCGTGGCATCCAAAGACGCCAAGATGCCTGGCTCACGCAACGTCACAGCCCTCGCGAGAACACCGTGCAGACGCCTAAGATTCAGGGCAGTGTTCCTATGCCGGATGAAACTGGATTGATCCGGATGTATCAACTCGCTAATAACAGTGATCAATCGGTTTGCCAATAATTTTGCGAGAATCTTAGGTTCGGCATTCAAAAGAGATATCGGCCAGTACAATGTACACCTGTCCCTTGGTTTCCCCTCCTTATGAATCACCACAATGGTCACAAGACGCTGATCGCGGGGAAGAGAACCACACTCACATGACTCCAGAAACATATCCCTTACATAGGGAGCCACCTTGTCAGGTCGCAACTTGTAAAGTTCAATAGGCAGACTGTTGGGACCCATAGCTTTCCCTGAACGCAGGGAGCGAATCGCAAGAGCCACCTCATCCGCGGTTATTGCAGCGTCCATTTGTTCCCTCTCAACATCAGAAAGACGCGGTAAAGCAATATCGCGCAACAACAGATGGGAGTCCTCCTCAGGCCTATCCGACAGAGGAATACACTGTCTGGAAGGGATCCGCGAAACACTGAACAATCTCTCCAGGGTCGGTGAACCGAGCACCATTCACCGCTTCAATCACAGGCACCACACGACTAGCTCTATCTTTCTGATCCAGCCACGCTATCAGTTTACCTGCTTTATCTCCCACATCATATAGTCGTCCCTGTTGTTCTCTACTCATGGCCTTAGCTGAGTCAGTAACCAACGCCCTGTATTCCAACTGTTTTAGTCGCAAGACATGTGTCTTAGCACGGGTGACCTCCTGCTCCAGGCCCAGCTCTAAATCCATAATATCCGTCTCGATCGTAACAACCTCCTCATCCTTCCGTTTCTTAACACCCGCGATTAACGATAGGGCCTGGCCCCTAAGGACGGCCTTGAAAGCCTCCCAGAGCGACACCACAGACGAAACAGAACCCTCGTTTTCCAGAAAATATTGGTCAAGAGACTTTATCAAATCAGCACGAGTTTTAGGGTTACGGAGATACCAGGGATTAATCGGGGCTACCCGTCTCTCGGCCCTGGAATTCAACTCCATTCGGAACCATAGCGGAGAATGATCGGAAATTCCCCGAGCCAAATGCTTAACCTTAGTAATAGAAAGTGCCTGTGCAGCAGGCACCAAAACATAGTCAATCCGTGAAAGGCTACCATGAGCGCCGGAATGAAACGTATAATGCCGCTGAGCGGGATGTAACACTCTCCAGCAGTCTACCAGGCCCAGGGTGTCAATAAGATCATGAAGCCAATTTTGTGCCCTCTTAAGATCCCTAGGTGGATGTCGATCAACCATACCAGAAACAACAGCATTAAAGTCGCCGCCTAACAGCAGTGACCCCTCGGGGAGAGCGAGGATAACCCGCCCCCAAGTCCGCAAAATTAGTTGACTGCAGGCCAGGAGGGACATACACAGAAACCAAGGATAGGGTCCGGCCCTCCCACCTACCAGTAAGAGCGACATAGCGCCCTCTATCATCGAGGACCGTGGCGTCAATCTCCAGCGGGAGAGAATTCCTAATAAGGATACCAACCCCCCTGGAACCAGAGGAGAACCCGGCATGGGCTACCAAACGATACCCCTTCCTGTTCATAGCATGACACGTATTACCTATCAAGGGCGTCTCCTGAAGAAGGACAACATCGGGGGAGAGACGTTTCAACAACTGCAGTACTACCCCATGTTTTATCCTATCCCCCAACCCATTCACATTCCAGCTCAGCAATTTCAACCCCCTACCCCCATCCCAAAAAAGAAAGAAGATCCAACCCCAGTAAGAACCCAGCTCTTCGATCAAAAGGTCTAACAATACATTGCCTTGCATAAAAACAAACAAACTTCCCAACAAAACCCCCATCCCCCACCAACATCCTGTTACATACCCCCCACCCTGCACCCCTGCGCGAGACTAGAAAGCCAACCCAACTTGCAGTGTGTGCCTGTCGTCCCCACATCTAACAAAGCTACAAAAAGTTAATCAGAGGAGGAAAGAGTCCCACCAATAGCCCCGCAACCCCCCCCGAATGTCAAATCAAATCACATAACAGAATTAGCGAACCACAGTTCGAGGCCCACTAGAGACCCCAGAAACCAGGAAACAGGTGTCTATTACTGATCCATCGGTCCGCCTTCCGCTCCACCAGACTGTTCCTCCTGTGCCCGCTGGTTCGGCAGAGTGTCCAACCACTCTGCCACCCCCTCCGGTCGATCGAAAAAATAAGTCCGCTCTGCATGTTCGATCCTCAACTTGGCTGGGAAAAGCATAGCGTACTTAAGGCCCATGTCACGCAATCGTCTCTTTACCCCTAGGAAACCAAGTCTCTGCTTCTGGACCGATTGGGTAAAATCCGGGTAGAAGCGGATGGTAGTGTTCTCAAACTTTATAGGTCCACCAATCCGTGAGGTCTGCAGGATAGCGTCTCGGTCACGGAAATTGAAAATTATTGCGATGATAGGCCGTGGTCGGGCACCCAATTTTGGTTTACCGCCCGGAACTCTATGGGCTCGCTCGACCGTAAAAAACGTACTCAGTCCCTTGGGTGCAAGGTGTTTAACAATGAGATCCTCGACGAAGAGGTCAGCCGCTGGATCCTCCGCCTTCTCCGAAACTCCAATGATACGGACGTTATTCCGTCTAGCCCTTCCCTCGAAATCCTCCAGGCGACGCGCAAAGAGATCACTGGAGGCCCTCAAATCGCGCATCTACGTCTGAAGGTCGGCAACATCACCCGTCAGACTGGAAGTCTTAATGTCCAACGAGTTGACTCTTTCGTTCGTTTGTCAAGTCCGTACGGATGAGGTTGACATCTATCGCCACAGTATCGAACTTGTGGGCGAGAGTCTCCATTTGTTGCCCAAGGGAGGATTTGATCCCATCGATTGCGGCCATAACGTCCTGAAGGGTCAGCTCTGTTGCCGAGGTCGGTGAATCTCTTGTGTCTTCCAGCGACCTGCCCGGTCCACCGGGAGATCCCTTAGCCTGGGCGTAGCGATCCATGATGTTAGTCTGGGTATAGCCACCCCGCAGAGTGGACTTGAGTTTCTGTTTTTCCCCCTCCGGTTTCCCCGCCATTGCGGGATGGAGACCGACTTGGAGCAGTTAGACTAAATAGAAAGATGGCGGCCCATGGGACCCCCGAGCGGAGTCCCAACTTCAGCCAGAGGGCACCAGCCAAGTGTCTTCCCAAAACCAGCAAGGCAATGAAAGAGTACACTCGAGAAGAGCACAGGATAACTGCCCTCAGTACGGGGGGAAGTTCCCAGTCGTAGATCTC
This sequence comes from Lissotriton helveticus, assembly GCF_964261635.1. NCBI lineage: Eukaryota > Metazoa > Chordata > Amphibia > Caudata > Salamandridae > Lissotriton > Lissotriton helveticus. The sequence goes on from NC_136063.1 coordinate 426,878,959, forward strand.
TGTGGAAGACAAATCGAAAGTGAAAGTCAACCGGACGTCCCTGCCCCCTCAGGCCGATGTTGTTCAACTACAGCTCGGGCACCATGCCACCTCCACAGACGTAGGCCGCAATCTTCGAAGCACCATAACACCAGTTCCCGGGGTCCGATTCGGAATCTGAATTCAGGTTTCGCCTCACCCGTGGTTCATCTTCAAGAAGATATCAATGAAGGACAGGATAGATGCGGGAGGGTACGAGGGTCTCGGGAGCCCTAAGCGCACGCGGCCATCTTGGTTGCGTGTGAAGCTCCTCCCCCCTTGATCACATTATTAAACAAGCATCAGCAAAGAAAATAGGTCTCTTCTTTTGGACCTATTAGCTTTGCCAATGCAGTTTAACAATGCTGCACCACAGCTGCCAAAAAAAAAAAAAAACTAAAAACAATTAGAAGAAAAAAGGTGCCAAAACATGACCATTGTTGGCTGTTGCTCCATCTGTACATTTATTTTAGTGTGAAAGCTCAAATTAAAAATAAGCACCACGGGCAGGAGGCAAGGGAGGACAGGAATAGCAGCACACAAGGGAGGTACAAAGGGGGGGGGGGAGAAGCCTATGCTAGAGAAAATGTAATCAGCACACAAACTAGCTAGTAACACAATGTGTGAGAGAATCGCATGAGGGAGAGAACACAGGGTGTAGGAAGGGGGAAAGGCACATAAGAGAGCAACATGGGGAAGAAGGGGTGGTATTTGGCATGGAAAAAGAGGAAGAGAGAGCTAGAAAACAATTGAGTTCTCTAAAAGTGAGCCATAAATTCAAAAGCATGCGAGGGGCACACGTGAAAGCTAAGCCATTGAATATGAAGCAAGAGAGAGTGACAATAAAGCCAACCAAGTGTAAGCAATGCGTGGGCAGTAAAGCCCACTGTCAGTTCATAAAAGATATTTTGAAAAAAAAGAAAAAGACAGAATATTCTCTCTGGTGGAGGTACCCCAACTTTAAGCTACTCTTTAGGCAGGGGATATACAGAAGCTTTAACTGTATGAAAACGCTTCAATGTCTTGAATGCACATCACAGATTCTGCTTAACAGAATTCATCAATTGAGTTTTCCAATATTACAATTTTTTTATTCTCTACATTTTAATTTTAAAAATAAAATTTCATGTCAAGGTTACAAACTAGTCTCTTGTACTAACCTACCCACTGTTTGAACCTTTCGTATATCAATGTCAAGTCACATTTATAACCAACTTCTTTTACAACATTAACGGTTCGTAAAGTAATCAGAATTTTGCACTTTCATCATACATTATTCTTACACTCGAGCCAAATAAATTCTAACCAAAAATCCAGTGATTAGCCATCAACAATTGGGTTCCGGAGATACTGCTACCCACGTTAAGCACTTTAATGCCTTGTCAGGGGGTAGTAAGCACTATGTAAGTGCAATTACAAGAATTACAATCTATTGGTTGTCCCACTGCGATTATAATTACAACATGTGCCAATGTCCCCACCGCTCAAAAAAAGCAACAAGGGCCTGTAATTGGAACACATTAGTGACAGTGGGCCAAAAACAGTAAAGAGCTGTAAAGAAAGAGCTGTAAAGACACTGCCGTAAATGAGGAAGCAGGACTATCTGTTGCCATTCGGGACATAGGGAATCCCTTCACTTGTACTAACCAAACCAAACTAGGTTATCGGATTCTGTCCTGGAACCTAGCAGGGCTAAAGGATAAAATGGACATTCCTTAATGGCTAGATTTGGTAAAAAATATAAAATCTTGTGCCTTCAAGAAACTTGGTCGGTGAAAGGGCTTAACCTATTGGGCTACCAAACTTTTAATACCCCGGCCATTACATCTTCTTATTTTTTATATATATATATATATATATATATATATATATATATATATATATATATATATATATATATATATATATATATATATATATATATATATATATTAAAATGACCCCCCCCATACACTATGAAATGGGGGAGAGATCTAGTATGTTCTGGTACATGACATGTTCTCCCTATATACGTTATGTAACATGAACGCGATAGAAAACATTTTAACTGATTTTAACACTGACATTTTAATTGAATGTATTTTATATGTGCTTTTATGATTTTACAACAAAAATCGAATAAAGCTGAATTTTGACTTTGACAGTATAACACTTTACAGCAGCCGCACTAGACACCTACCTCCTCCCGGTCACAACAAGGAACTGCTCTCACATTTGAAAAGTAATAGTCTTAATATAGAACATGTTTCCATACAGAAATATTCACAAAGTTCCACCTTACACAATCATAAGACCTGTCATTGCACATCACCCTCCTAATTACAAAACATTGTGACAGGAAGGGGGTGTGGCCAAGCGGCATGGCCGACAGGACGTGAGCTCCACCAGCTCCGTCCCGAAGACCGCATAAATCCTTTTTCTTATCCTGCCCGGACCCTCCCGTTCCTGGGAAAGCGTGTCGGAGGAGCAGTGGTAGCCCCGCCGGAACTCCTGTGCCTGGTGGGACGGACCTGTGATCGGCAATCCGCCGTGAGCGACGGACTAGCTGCTCCTGGAGGCGGCGCCGGCGTGCTCTCTCACGCTACGCCGCGGCTTGGCCTGTACGCTGGGCCGGACGGCGGAAGGGACGAGCGGAGACCCCGGCCTGAGTGTGCCCTCTGGTGTCTGCCGGTGACCTGTTTGAGGACCCTGGCTCCGGATCAGTGGACTGTGGGGCCGGAGACCCAGGAATCTCCTGTGTGCGGTGAGGAGGGGTGCGGAACGCGGGCGCCGTCCATTTTGTGCGGCCCCGCTGGACTGAAGTGCGGAGGGCCCCCCCCCTTTTTTTTTTCTTTGAATAGCGCTGCACGTCCGATCATCGGAGCGCCTCCACTTCGGAGTGGGGGAAGTAGATGACATTTGCCCTGACCCGCCCTTGAGACGCGGGGGTGCGTGTGGGGGCCCTGGACTGCTACGGGCCTGTCTGGGTCCGTCTGCGGGACCTTTTGCCGTGCCTGCACATCCTTCTGCCGGTCTGTACCTTGTGCCCTGAGGGGGATTTGGCTTTCCGCTACCGGTGAGGCATCGGAGGGGGTCCTTGGAGAGGTGTTGCTGGGCCTGTGGACGAGCGTCGCCCCTCCCCCCAATTCTCCGCCATTTTGAGCTGGGTGTCAAGCGGCCTCTTGGGGATCGGTGGCGACCGACAGAGAGGTGCATCTGTGCCACGCTTTGCCTTATCCTTTGGAGTGTAAGTGGAGCCCACGACCTTGCGCTCTGATGAACCTTGCTCTGCGGCCCACGCTGCCGGCTGTGGTCTTGCCGGGGCCCTGACTGCTGGTCCTCCAGTGGGGTTACACGGCCGGGACCGGCCCCTACGCTGTCTTGCCTCTTGGTTGCCTGGTCCAGACGCTGCTCGCTCAATTTCCTCCGACGCTGTGCTGTCGCATGCTCTGCCTTGCTTGGGTGGCTTCTGAGGGGCCCCTCTTGTTAACACCGTGCGGACCCCTAGACCTCCTGATATGGCGGGCCGGTCTGGACGAGGCCCTAAGGCTACCCAACCCAACACGATCACGCAGTACACTACCCCTCGCCTACAGCCGCAGAGGATCACGCGCCAGACGGGCGCTGGGGACGGGGATGGGGAGCCACTGGAGCCCTCCAGGGCGGAACTACTTAAGGCTATACAGGGTTCCCACACCGCCCTGGAACGCCAAATCGAGACGGTGTCCATAGATGTGAACCTCTTGAGGACAGACCTTCGCAAAGTGGCGGATAAAGTCTCAGACGCGGAGGGCAACATCACTCAGCTGCAGGGGGAGGTTGCGTCCCTACAGAAGTCACTCTCCCAACTTACCTCTACTACCCGAGCACTGGAGAGGCGCGCCGAGGATGCAGAAGGTAGGGCGCGCCGAAGTAACATACGGGTCCTGGGAGTGCCGGAACGGCTGGAGGCGGGGAACCCTGAACGATTCCTAGAGACCTGGATCCGTGAACATCTCTGTCCGAGTGGATTGTCCAGCGTCTTCATTGTGGAACGGGCGCACAGGGCCCTGGTACCTCCTCCACGACCTGGGGAAGCCCCTAGAGCCCTCATCGCGAAAATCCTGAACTATAAAGAACGAGACTGCATCCTCAAGGCGGCGAGGGAGTCGGGGCCCCATATGATTGAGAACAGTCGCGTATCCATTTATCCCGACTACACCCAACAGGTGCAGGAGCAAAGGAAATCCTACTTGGGGGTCAAACAGAAGCTGCGCGACATGCAGCTGCAGTATATGCTTTTATACCCTGCTACGCTCAAGGTGCTCTCCCAGGGCCGGGCACACTTCTTTGAGACGCCGGCGGAGGTTTGGGAGTGGCTCGAGATCAGAGGAGATGATCTACCCCCGGGTGAGAGAGGAGGCTCGCGGGATGTCTGGGGGACCAGGCCGCAGAGACGGCGGCGTGGCAGGAGAAATCGCCGTTCTGGATCCCGTGGTCCTCCTGAGACTCGGCCCACAGTGGGACCAGATGGGGCCATCCTGATGTAAGTCTCGCCTGAAGAGCCTGGAACAAGTTTGCACGGTGCGGCCGCACCTGATGACATTTTGGTGCCGGATACCTTGCAGGGGACGCCGGTGAACGCAGATTCTGCGGCCCCAGTGGTCCCGGAGACGGCCTTGCAGGCCCCAGAACTGGAATGATCCTTGCCTTGCCTCCATTGACTCCGCTGTGAGATTGCTATAACTGTGTTGCTCCTTATGGCCCGGCAGCTCTTTAGATTTTTGCTTGTTCAGCCTTGATGTTGAGGGCGATTGACCACTGTCTGGTACCTCGTATTTGGCGCCTGGGCTGAGGGTGCTCCGAGTGCTGGGAGTTGTGAGTGGGGGCTGTTCCTCCCGCATTGCTGACTAGGGGAGGGAGGAGTAACCGGGTTCGTTTACCGGATCCGATGGGTCTTTTGGGGAGCTGGGAGGGGGGGTGGGTTGGGTTGTTCTGTTGTGTGTGAGTGTGAGTGAAGAGTGTTGAATGGGGTGGCTGTGCACGTCCTGGCACTGGCGGGGGAAGGGCGGGGTGGCTTGTTTGGTTGTTGCTATCCTATTGCTCGTGGGTGGTGGGGTTGAGGGGGTTCAAGTTAAACTTTCGTATGTTGGGGGTGTTGGGGGGTGGGACCCGGGTTGTGACACTGATGACACTGGCATTTGGCGCATGTTACTTCCGCTTTGCGGGGTGCTTGCTTTGTACGACGCATCCCTGAAATTCTATGTGGCGAGGGCCTACTGGCGACGGCCTAGGCTGTGTTTGCATTGTTGCCCGGTTGGGCGTGATTGGTGGTCATGGGGTTTAAATTCTTGACGTGGAATGTGCGTGGCCTGGGTACGTGCACTAAGAGACACAGGGTCCTTACTTTCCTTAAACGCCATGGGGTTTCAGTTGCTTGCTTGCAGGAGACCCACTTAGACGATGATGGTGCGCAGCGGCTAGCCTAGAAATGGAGAGGCCAGATGTTCTATTCCTCCTATTCTACATATGCTAGGGGGGTTCTGATTTGGGTGGCCCCTGGGGTCCCATGCGCTGTTCAATATATTGATGCGGATGTGGAAGGCAGGTACATATTGGCGAAGCTCAGACTGGACGATAAAGTCCTTCTGATCCTTAATACGTACGCGCCGAATGTTGATGACCCGACATTTTTCTCCCAGATGCAGGATCTTGTGGCTCCGAGCCTGGACGCACCCCTCCTCTGGTTCGGGGATTTTAATTGTGTGATCCATCATGACCTGGACCGTCATCCACCCAGGGTGGGCACTAAGCCCCGTATGACGGCATGTTTGCAGGACGTGATGCACAATATAGGGGCGGTCGATGTCTGGCGTACATGTCAACCCACGCAGAAGCTTTACACTTGTTATACCCCGACGCATGGTACTCACAGTAGGCTCGACAGAGTGTTGGCAGCCAACCTCTCCTCCTCCCTCACATTGACGGTTACGCACCAGGCCCGATACCTGTCGGATCATGCTCCGGTCACGTGCGTGGCGCAATGGGCTGCCCGGACGGAGCGCCCTCGCTCGTGGAGACTGCCGACTGACTTGCTTCAGGATCAAGTGGCCCGGGACCACGTGGCTACGACACTTTCCGATTATCTGACACTCAACTGGACGGGGAGTGATTTGTCTTACTCCACTAAATGGGAGGCGCTGAAAGCGGTCGTCCGCGGAGCGTGCATGGGTCTGACGTACGGGGTCAGGAAGCAACTGCTATTGGACTTGCAGACTGCCGAGGCTGAGCTCTTGCGCGTTCAGTCCCGGCCTGATCCGGACCCCTCGGATCAACGGGTGGAGGGCCTGGCCCTTGGGTCGGTCCACGACATTCTCACGAGGCTCGATCGGTTTACGCTGGGCCATTATAGGCAGAGACTGCACCGTGAGGGAGATAAGTCTGGACGATTGCTGGCCTGGATACTTCGCCGGGAGTTCACGGCCGAACGTATAGTGGCCCTGCGAGCACCCAGTGGCGATATGGTCCATTCGGAAGCAGATCTACTCACAGTCCTGCGAGACCACCTGCGGGTTGTGTACGAAGCTGACCTGTCCATATCTGAGGAGGTCTATCACTCATACCTTGAGGACCTGGGCTTGCCGACCCTGCCGGAGGCGGCGGTGAAAGACCTTGATGTCAAGCTAACGCTCGGTGAAATTACTGCGGCGATTGCCGCCATTCCCCGGGCTAAGACCCCTGGCGGGGATGGATTCCCTGCAGAGTTTTATCATATGTTCGGGCACACTCTGGCCCCCCTCCTTTTACAGGTCTACAATGAAGCCTTACGTACGGGTAGCCTCCCACCCACCTTGAACCAAGGCGAGGTTTGTATGATCTTGAAACCAGGTGGTGATAACACAGACCCCGCTTCCTACCGCCCTATCACTTTGATTAACTCGGACGCCAAAATCCTGACTAAACTGTTGGCCAATCGCCTTGCCCCGCGCATGGCCCGGCTCGTCCATCCGGACCAGTGTGGCTTTGTCCCTGGTTGGAATACGGCGATGAATCTGCGCCGCCTGAACCACGTATTGCATGAGGTCCGGGGGCGAGAGACTCCCCATGTGCTGGTCTCCGTTGATCTGGCTAAAGCCTTTGATACTGTGCATTGGGGGTACCTAATGCATGTCCTCTTGAAGATGGGGTTTGGTCCCCGATTTCGAGACTGGATCCGGGTCTTATATGGAGCGCCCCGGGCCAGGGTGCGTCTGAGTTCGGCCTGCTCTGATGAATGGCCGTTGGGGAGGGGTACCCGGCAGGGTTGCCCGTTGTCCCCCCCTTCTATTTGCCCTTGCGATTGAGCCCCTGGCCATATCTGCCCGCAAGGAGCTACATGACTGGGGTATCGTGGTGGGAGACACTACAAATGTCATCTCCCTCTACGCCGACGATGCGCTTTTCTACCTGACTTCTCCCATGGAGGCCCTCCCTGCTTTGATGCGGTTGTTGGACCGTTTTGGTGCGGCCTCTGGACTGCGCATGAATGTTAATAAGTCCCTGGTGTTCCCACTGACCCCGGGTGACCTCGACCCGGCTGCGGATTCCCACTATTTGGGCCTCCGTTGTGAACGTCAGGCGTTCCGGTACCTGGGTATTCAGGTGGCCGCTTCCGATGAGGCTCTCTTAACCCATAACATAGACAGGATTCTTGTGGCCCTCCGTAAGTCCGTTGCATTTTGGAACACGCTCCCTCTCTCCCTTATGGGCCGACTGGCTGTTGCCAAGATGGTGATGCTTCCGAGAGTTCTGTACGTGCTGCAAAATACCCTATGCCCATTGCCTCCCCGGGTGTTTCATACGCTGAATTCGCTCCTTACATCCCTGCTCTGGGCGGGTAGACGTAGCAGAGTTGCGTTGCGCACAGTGACGCGATGTTGGGATGAGGGAGGCCTCGAGGCCCCGAGATTTGATTTATACTACTATGCTGCACAACTTCTCCCGGCGGCCAGGTGGTTTGCTGATGACGAGAACTGGGAACTGACGCTGTTGGCGGGGGTGGCTTCGGACAGGGACTTGCGGGAGGCTCTCATGCAGGGTCGGGGTGCTGATAACGCACTGCCCTATGTCGTCAGACATACGGCTAATATTTGGCAGCGGTTCGTTGAGCGAGTTCTGCGACGTGCGCCGTTTCATAGGGAGCTCTCCCTTTGGATCCTGGCTCCTATACTTACGATGGAGGCGAACATGTCTTTCCGGGAGTGGCGCCTTGGCGGTTGCGAGACTCTCGCGGATCTTTATCCGGACGACTCGTTTGTGTCCTTTGAGAGAGCAGCGGACTCCTTTGGACTGCGTGAGGGCCAGTACCTGCACTATGGATGTCTCCGAGATGTGGCCAGGACGACGTGGCCCCAATTCCCAGAGGCGCCCGAGCTCACTAATACCCTGGACATCATTTTGTCCTGTGGCAGAGGTAGGAGATTAACCTCCCTTCTTTACTCAGCCATGCGCAGAGACTCGACTCCCCCGTTGATACCGGCTTGGGGGGCTTGGGAGGCGGACCTGGGGATTGCATTAGATCCAGCTCAGAGGAAGCGAATTGGACTGTTGACGCGTAAAGTGTCTTGTAATGCCGGTTTTAAATTGATACACTTTAACTTTCTCCATCGCACATATATGACGCCTGCCTCCCTCCACCGTATCTCCCCGGATAGGAGCCATAATTGCCCGAGGTGTAGTGCAGAGGGGGCGGGTTTCCTTCACCTGGCTTGGGAGTGCCCCTTGGTACATGACTTTTGGGTTGAGGTGGTAGCGCGCATTGCCCGGATTACACACCTTAGCTTGCAATTAGACCTGCTTCACTGTCTACTGGCGCTAGTGCCCAAACCCAGGAAGAGGGGTCTATCCTACAAATTGCTGCAACTCCTGTTGGTTCTGGCGAGGAGGCGGGTGGCCATTACCTGGATGGGACAGAGGGCGCCTGAAATCCCTAGCTGGTTGCGAGACGCCAGGGAATGGGCCTTGGCGGAGGAGACACATATGCAGAGCACACGCAGGGATGGGAAGCTCCGGGATGACTTGCTCGCTTGGAGAGCCATGTGTATTGAGGGGATGGAGGGGGAGGACTCTGACGCTACTAGCGCGGAGCTGTTTTCCTCCGTTTCCTCGGAGTCTGATGAAGGTGGGGGGGGGTTCTGGGGCAGGGGGGCGGGAGGCAGTGTAGCAGTCCCCTGTGCCATGCCGATATTCCTTGTTGCGTGTATATGTCTTTCATTGTGACTACCATTTGACCACACTATATTATAAGGACCGCGTTTTAGTGGGCCCTTGCCTTTCTCTCCTTATGTGACTGTATCAGCGTTACAAATGCCATTCATGGGGGGTTTTTCGTTGCTGTTCTGTTGTTGTTTAGGTTGGCACTGCATCATAAATGAAAATTGGCGTAGATATTGATATTGTTTATGTGATTTTGGAAGCACAAGAGCGAATTCCTTTAATTGGTTCACAGGTTTCCCCGTGACGCCGCCCTGCCTCCGGGATGTGGGCCACATCTGGCTGTGTACCCCCTTTTTGGACCGGGCCTGCCTGGTCCGTATGTGATAACTGACTTGCTAATTGTATACTTTGTGCCTTCTTTGCTATCATCGCCAACAAAAATAAAAAAATTAAAAAAAAATTAAAAAATTACAAAACATTGTACATTTACTTACTGTAAGTTAGTAAAGAAGCAAAAATTAAACAGAAATAATTATAAAACATACACCAAACACATCAATAATTGATGCAACATAATGCCCAGCGACATCCTTGCGTATACTTAACCAATTAAATAATCAGGATAATATGGCTGCATAACAACACAGCCAGACTTATTTGTGGCGAGACATCCATCCCCTAAAGGTTTTATACTATTAGATGGTCCCACTCCATTGCATTACTCAGACGCTTCTCACATTCTCATAGGGATTTGTTCAAATTGTTCATCTAACAGTTATGCAAATTTACTACCACCACCCTTTGGATTCATATCTGTAGATATCTCACCTTGATTAACACCCCTACACTTGGCCAACCTGTTCATATGCCATAATTTCTCAACGCTTAACTTAGCAAAATTTGAGTACACTTCCACTACCTCTAAAGGTTCAGTAAACCTAGCCCCTCAAACAAACCATATTCCCTTCCTCCAAATCCATTTCCTTCAACCCATTTCTTTAGTCATAATAATTCTTGTACAAAGCCGGAGTAGTCTCAATATGTGCCCTCACAGCTTCATCAGACAAGTCCACTTGTATCACATTTGACATCCAACTCACATGATCTAAAAGTTCTACTATGCATAATAAAAATGGGCTGTGACTTCTTTCTGTGGGAGTAATGCAATATGACCACACCATTCTCTTCACTTTTACTTCCCACCTTTTGTTCTCCTTAGTGGAGCTTTGTACAGTACCTTTGGTCAGCCTATTAAAACTTTCTCCTTCACAGTTCCCTTCTAGATGATATATTGAGGTAAGTTTATGTTCAATACTATTTCATTTAAAACAAAATTATGATTCTCTGCTCTAATTTGGGTACCACTATCTGTGATCAATTTACTTGGTAACACTTCTCTGACAAATTTCATCTAGAAACAAACATTACATTAGATGTATCCACACTTTCAAATAACCCTACCTAAGGACCTTTTTAAAATTAATCTATTTCCACAAGAATATAGACAAGTAACAGTCTGATACACCGGACCCATAATATCCACCCCTATTGCCCCAAGCCATCTCTGCACATGGTTAATATGGTATGCAGATTTGTAAAGCACACTATCACCCAGGAGGGTATCCTGGCGCTGAGCAGGCGTGAGTCTAGCCACAACTAGGACCTAGTGGGACTACTAAAAAAAAAAAAAAAAAAAAAAAGTCTTCAGCTTCTCGAAGAATTTAAGAACTAATGGGGAGGCCCTTACGTGTAGCTGCAGGTCATTCCACGCTTTAGAAGAGATTTGGGAGGAGGCTAGACTGCCGGCTTTAGTTTTATGTCCGCATGGAATTTCTGCAAGTAGGCGTCCAGAACGAGCAGAGGTGTCTGGAAGATTTGTTAAAGCGGATGCAATTGTTGAGGTATGCTGGGCCAATGTTATCTACGGTCTTGAAAGTGTGGGTGAGACGTTTGAATTGTGAATGGGAAGCCAATGGACCTCCTTCAGATGTGGTGAGATGCAGGTGTGGCATGGGAGGTTGTGAGCGTTTCTGAGCACAAGGATTCTAAATGGGCTAAGCCTTTTGGAGATTTTTTTGCTGATCCTGGCATAGAGGGTGTTCCGTAATCCACCTGCTTGTTATGAACGTACGTATGACAGTTTTCCGGATGCCGATTAGGAGCCATTTAAAGTCTTCCTCAGTATCTTCAGGGTAGGGAAGCATGAGGCAGAGACAGCATTGACTTGGTCAGTCATGTCGAGTTGGCTGTCAATGATGATCTTGAGGTTCTTGTAATGGTGGGGAGGGCCTGACAGGGGTTGGGGGTCAGTGCTATCTCTGTTGGCCATCAGGTGGTGTCCCACTGTGATGTGCTCTACCCAAATATCACAATTTCGATCTTGGTGTTCAGGTGGCAATCCAGGCTGGACTGTTTGCACTGGGAGCAGGGTCAACACTCATTTGCATATGGCTGGGTCCAAACTGAGTAAATGTAAATGTAAATGTACAGGAATTTATATAGCGCAAATCACCGAGCGGTTTCTAAGCGCTTGCTTAGGGAACCCGTCCTGGTATTCCCCTGTGAGATAACCCCGGCAGGGTATCCACAAGGTGAAAGCCAGGCATCCCGCCGCGAGGGGCCGTGGTGGAGATTAAGCAAGCTATTGCCCAGAGTCGCAGAGTGTGAACCTGTGAATCGAGTAGGCACCGGAGCGAGAATTGTCGAGTCCATGGACATTTTAGGACTCAAGACCCCGCTGAGCCGGGAAATGAACCCTGGTCCCGGGCTGACCTCTGCTTCCAGGTCTGCCTCCTCTAACCAGTGAGCCACACTTCTCCACTAGGTGGCATGGTGAGCAAAAGAAAACGATTGATTTGACCCGAGATCTGTGTCCATCATCTTTTTGTGTTGCTATAGTCACCCTAAGTGAGAAGGGTATGCCCAGACATGGGTCCCATGCTCACTATGCCACTGGATTCAAGCTAGTATGGCTGATGAGGGGGTGATGCCCCGAAACCAGCCCCAGAATGCATGGGAGAGGTGTGGCGCCGCGGCCAGGGCGACTGACGCTGGAATCTGGGGATCAGGGTTCGATCCCCGGCTCCGGCGGCAGGTTAGCCCAGCACCATGTGACTCTGGGCAAAAGCTCGCTTAATCTTCCCGACGGCCCCCAGCGCCTAGAGACCCTTACGGGTGATTGTGCGCTTTACAAATGTGGACTTTACTTTTCAGGTCCATGGAGGACCTGGCCTGGCAGTTCAGGCTGGACTGTTCCCATGGGAAGCAGGTTCAAGACTGATTTGCATATGGCTGGGTCCAAACTGGGGTGGCATAGTTAGCAAAACAAAAAAAGAAATTATCCCAGCTCTGTGACTGGGTGGGGTGAATGTTTGATCATTTTCAGCATTCCATCCATCGTCTTTTTGTGGTGTTCAGCTTTAGACAGTTGGTCTTCATCCAGTGGGCAACTTCAGTCATGCAGGACACCGAGTAGCAATAAGAGGTGGTCTCAAGGTCACTTCGGTCTTATCAGCGCCTGAACAATCGAAACTTTCTTGGGCCACTCAGAAAAGTAGGAAACCGAGACGGAGGCAGACTTCTGGAGACAAAACCAGAGCACTGTGGGTTTTTCACAGAACTGTGCGTCCTAATCGCCAAAATGTGTAATACACTCAGCCATAAATCCAGTATAATGCTTTGTTGCAGCCCCCAAGGACAACTCTAACTCCTACACTGTCTCGACCAGAAACTGCTCTCACTTTTCAAAAGTAGCATTCTTAATATAGAACACTTGTTTCCGTATATAACTTTTTACATAGTTATGTTCCACGTTACACAATAATAAACTCTTACACCACAGCATTTGTCTTCAGAGGTGCTAGTTAGCTAGCAGGATAGCTACCTAGTTTGGCCGGCTGTACAAGCCACAATTGGACACCAGCCATCTACCCTTGCCACCCTGCACTACGCATACAGCCCAGTCAAGAACCATACATCAGGGGTTAGACTAAGGCATTTTACTACTAATATTCGCATCACTGCACTAAAATGCTAACATCACGCTTAGTCTAGCCCCTAATGCAAGGCAAGGTGCTGCAGATATGTATGTAGGGCATGGAAATAAAGAAGATAGGCAGCGCACTACTGTCTCAGGCAATAATGTACCAGACCCAGATCGATGAGACTGGTTGCTATGGTGATGGCATGACTGAGCCCTGCTAAATTGTACTTTGGATCACCTGCTTCTCTTCCCCAGATCACCCACCCCCACTGATTTAAATCAGAGCACCCACCCTCAGCCATTGATTTAAATCACTGAATACAACTAGTTTGTCAGTGCCTCTGCCCAATGTTCATATGACACAAATGTAGGTTCCCCTCCAGTCCCGTGCACACTTTAAACGTGTCAGAAGCCAGCAGCAGTAGGTTGATTTGGACAGAAGTACGGAGCCCAGCAGCTAAATGTAAGAGGCAGCTGGCAACTCTGAGCATATCTGCAGGACAGAACATGAGACCAGTCCCTGCAGGGCAGGCTTTCACTTAAATCTGTAATTATTAACACCTCCCAGGGGCGCACTGTGGCAGCAGTGCATTCTTGGCACACAAAGGTAAGTCCTTAACTGGTGCAACAAGGAATATTGAAAACTTAATTTACGAGACAAGCTTAAATTTACAAATATCATGGGGAAATTAACTAACTAAATTTTTAATTTCTTATAATTTGCAGAAAAAAGGAGCAATTACGTAATAATGTCAGGGGTGCCGTTTGCTGGCAAGCACAATGTGAAGATGAGCCCTCAAGAGTGGGGGTGTCTGTACATGTACTGGTATCCCTGCACTGACAGATTTCAGTGTCAGACGCTGGGTCTGATGAGTGCCAGTTAACAGATTATTTGTTATTGGATTACCATAACTAGGACACGTAAAGCTTTTTTTAAATGTTTAATTCAGCAGCTGGCTAGGCGCTAGTGTACGATCAGTGAAGCCCCAGCAGCTTAGAGGAGGATAGAGGCCTAGCTGAAAGGAAGATAGAGTTCTAGCTGCTATACAGCGCTAACTCCCAATGCAGATATCTAGGCACTAGTATGAGATCAGCAGTAGGGCCCTCGCCAGCTATTAGGATACAAGCAGAGCTGCTCTATAGGCCTACTCCCAATGCAGCTATCAACGTGCTAATGTGGGATAGGCAGAGCCCTCATCAGTTCCTAGGAGAATAGAGGCTGACGAGGCCAAGCTACTCTATAGTGCCTCCAACCACAGCAGAGATAAAGAAGCTAGATTAGGTTCAATAAAGCCCTCTCCAGCTCCCAGGATACAGATTGAGCCGAATACACAGGGCCTTCTCTAAGTGCATAGGTCTATAGGCATTAGCCCTCACTATCTCCTCGGAAGGTAGAGTCCAAGCTGCTCTATAGCTACTTTTCCCAATGCAGATATCTTAATGCTAGTGTGATAAAAGACGCATTCGGGAGCTGTGAGCAGCTGTGTTCCTGCTGATTTAGTGGCTCCAACGGCTTGGTAGGCAGCGATAGCACATCGAGCCTGCTTATTGGGAACGCTCTAATCAAATATATGAGTTACATGATGGGTGAGACATGAAAACTCTGCTTCCTACATCAGGTGAACCCTTATACACACTAGTCTAGAGCAAAGGTTCTTAACCTGGGGTCTGTGTACTCCTGGAGGTCCGCAACACATAAGCTGCAGGGGCCCACGGGACCCCTCTAAATTCCCACCCTTCACATTTCAGGTAAAAGCTTCTTAGGTTTTAAGAGTGGATGCATTCTATCTTTGAAAACTCAGGGGCAGATTTACACGTCCCTTGCGCCTCTTATACGCCAACTTTGCGTCACTTTTGTGACGCAGCGGCGGCACAAAAGATGCACCATGCTGTAGGGTATTTACAACGAGATGCGTCACGTTGTAAAGCCCTGCGCCAGAAGTAGGCGTTCGTGCGCGGGGGGGCGTTCCAGCGCAGGAACGCCTCCTAAAAGTGGCTGAATGAAATCTACAAGATTTCACTCAGTCACTTTTGAGCCCATGATGCGTCAAAGCCCTGCGCCTGCTTGAAGCAGGCGTAAGGATTGACACAGCATTTGAAAGATAGGGCCCCCCAGAGCATTGCGGAGCTGCGTCGCGTTAGCGACAACTCCAGCAATGCGCCACTTTTACGGCACAGATGCGTCACGCATCAGTGCCGTTTTTGCCCCATGGTGCGCCGCATTGTAAATGCGGCGCATCCATGGTGGCGGAGCCCTGGCGCACAATAACTGGCGCATCCCTGCCGATATGCAGGGATGCACCAGTTATTGTAAATCTGCCCCTCGTGTTTGCTTTATAATTGGTTAAGCAGAGAGTATGGAGAAGGGAGACAGGTTAATGCTGGGCATATGACGTGTCGACTCAGAAGAACTTTGCTTTAACCCGAACACTCAGTATAGCATAATGAATCAGTTTGGAACACCACATTTTCTATAACGTGCAGCTTTTTTTAATGTATGTTTTGTAAGCGCTTAGAAATGTCAGAAGTGTGGCTCAAAGCTCTATACTAAATATAGCTTAGCGGCTTCTTTTTAAAAACAAATCCCCTTCCAGACCATTCAAGTTCCATGCTTATCAGATTTAAAAACACTATTCGGACCTAACCCTTATCAGAGCAAGTCGTTTTTGAGAATCAAAATTAAAGGAACATAATAATACATTAATTGTGGAGTATTATCTTCAATCATATTATTCCACATGGATTTCAGTGTCGGACAGTCCCACATCCTTCTCTTTTTTTCATTTGGAAAATATGCCCGGTAGATTAGTGACCTTCCATTTCAAAGGGTTTGCAAGAGTTCTCATTGCACAAAAGGGGGTAATTTCTGTTATTTATTTCTTTACATGGACTTAATTACTTGCGAGATAGTATCACTCGAAGTGTCACACATTTGGCAATAGAATGTCACTCATAAGCACAGTGAAACCACTGAAATGTCACACATAAGTAATATGAAAACTAACAGTTATGCTCATATCAAACCCTTTGTAGTGAAATGTACCCACATCTCCTTACCCATAAAGGGACATGAACTACCAGGCATAGACAGGCATCAACATCATAGTTATAGAAGTAATCAACTGTCTACCACTGCATTCCTAGCTGGAGTCTAGCGAAACCAGAACTTTCCCAAACGTGACACTTCCGAATCTGCAGTGTGGAGAACAAGGAGGGATGGGGAAAGAAGTGCGGGTGCATACTGCTTTCAAGCATGCACTCAATCGTCAGTTTCTGCAAACAGTTTTGGAGAATAAGAGACGACACTGGTCATAGGTAACAGAAGGCCAGTGGTCCCGGTACCACGCCGAACACATAAAGTACAGGTAACAAACATGTATACACATATTTAAAAAAAAAACAACCCTAACCCCTCAAATCTCCGCATGCGCACCTGCGGCGTACAAATCAGTATCCTCTGTGAAATGTGGTCTCAACGAACAGGATATTAGAAATCTCCACAAATTGGGCCAGGACTCCACGCTTCCTGCTTAACTCAAATACGCGTGCGTCAATCTATCGGCAACCAATCAACACCGTAGAAAGATAGTACTGCCTCTAACATGGCCGCCCCCAGGCGACTAAGATTCTCGTGGTCTAAAGATCAGTAAACATATTACTGAATAAAGATAATATAAGAATACTTATCAGATGTTCCAGTTCAGCGTGTTAACTGCGCCTAAGCAGGTGACAACGCCGTGGAAAACTGTTCTAGCACATGCTTCTATCAGGAAAAACGAAAGTTAGATGCAGCCTGACCTAAACATGGCCACAGCAAGCGTGTAGCGGCGGAGGCGCGGCCTGGGTTGTCCAATTAGAGAAGTCTTACGCAAAAACCTGCTCCAGCTGAGTGTTCTTGTCTTCACGTTCTTGTCACCATCAGAATTAGATTGTTGGTGGGAGTGCGAAAGTCTGCGTTCAACCATGGCAGCGATAATCCGAAGAATTATTCAAAGCAGCAAGGCCCCTGCAGCGATCGGACCCTACAGGTAATGACTTTGGGAAGAGTACCTCGTTTTTGCCCTGAGCACACACACACTTTCCACCCAGAAAGAGATTACCACAGCAACGGACGGTGTTTTATTACTTTATTATTACTGATTATTACTTTTTTGAGCCAGATATAAGAAAAGGCAAGCACCTTGCGCCTATCTCCCAGTGAAAACCTTTTCAGTGTCCTACTTTATCAGGTTTGAGTATTTTTGAGTAATTGAATAAAGCGATCTTGCAGAAAGGTGGCCGCTCAATAGAAACATTAACTGCATACGCTGACCATTGCACCCTTTTGAAAAGGACCGTTCTAGCCAACTGCCGTGCATTGTCGTTGATGTCTTCTGGAAGAATTCCTCATAATTAGAGCATTTAAAAGACAAAAGTAGTACAATTGCAGGCACCCGCCTGAAGCTATTCTGTCACTTGTAACCTATTAGCAGGACCACTGGAATTGTGCGGCAGAGGACTAAATTATGCAATAGTGGAGACTAAATTATGAGGGATAATTCCGCACATTTTGTGATAGTATTGCATCATTCTTTTGTAGAGATGGTAACACTGGTCAATTATTTTCCTTCATTAGTAGCAGTTTAATATCCAAATACAGTAATTAACAATTGAAAGATGACCAGTCAACCTTTTTGAAGAGCCTTATAATGTGTGGGAACATGTGTCACAATTGTTTTAGTAACTTTTGATCATTGTGAGCTAGAAATAATTTGTTTGCTAAAACTCTGCATATTATGCAGCAGATGATTGTGACACCTGCGGCCAAATCCATAATTCTGCAGGAAACACAGTGGCTGCAGAATCACATAATTACAGTGGCCGTGCCTATAAGGCATGCAAAACACTAACATTCCCATATTCATTCAGTCATTTCGACCAGGTATTGTATTAAGTGTTGCTTGCCCAGTTGTTTCCCCAGGTGCACTGCTATATGTGGATGTGGGGTATGAGTTTTGCCTGCTGTTCTCATCTTTGACTTCTGACACATATTCTCAACCATGACGCAGTTCTGGCAAAGCAGTTTTTTTTTCATGTGGGGGCTTCTTTATTTAACCTGGCCTACCTCAGACCCACCCAAACACCTCCCCACCCAACAGATTTCCTCTTTCAAGCTATCTGAGTTCTGGCAGGTTGGGGGGAGGGTAGCTCCTACCAGGGACGCAACTAAAGCCAAATTCCGGGCAGGGGGGCTAATACTTCCAGCAATGTAGGGCCAAATTTCAGGGGGCGGGGGAGCTAAAACTTCTAGCAATGTAGAGCCAAATTGTTTTGGTTTTTTTTTGGGCGGGGGGGTGTAATACTTCCAGCAATGTGGCCTTGCATAATGTAACAGGTGCTCATGCAAAAGCGCCTCAATACCTTCTGGTGGAGTTCAAGCTGTATAAAACTGCAAAAAAGCAAAGCCTAAGGTTAATTTTCAAAAATGCATTCTCACACTGTGGCAGCAAAAGTAATTTGCAACTTTAAGGAATAGGCAGAGTGGAGATGCAGGGGCTGTAGGAACGGGTGATCTAAACAACAAAGCTTAGTTATCAAGTAAATGGTCTTTTAAAGACCTGTGAAATACTCTGGTGCGGCTGCGATAAGACGCCAGCCTGCAGCAGCTCAAGAGCTGTCTGTGTGGGGGGTAGGGGGGGGGGGGAAGCTGTCTCACACAATGGGGTGGGGGGGGGGGGCTGAAGCCCTTTGAGCCCTATGGGTGTGGAGCGCTTGGCTCCTACCTTGTCTACCCTGGAAAGGAGCAGTAACAAGACGAGCCACTATTTTTCTGATTAGTTCAATGCAAGAAAAACTACATGTCAGTCAAGGTAAAAGTAAGTGACAGAAAGCATATACCTAAGATTGGGGGTTAGAGTATTAAAATGCCCTTTAGCATTATAAAATATTTATCCTTACAGCTGAAGTTTGTTTCCTCTCCTGCCAGTTGCAGTCTTTACCTAACATCTCCAAAGATTAAGTGAAGATTTTCAAGGAATTATGCCATCCTCTAATTATTCATTTAAGGATGCCTGCCTCCCCATCCCCTCAAACTTGTCTTCAGTGGTTTTAGTCCCCCCCCCCCACCTTTCTATTATTTTAGCCTTCCTTCTGATTAGCCTAAGTAGTCTAAATTCATCTCTCTGGTCTCAAATCCGGTTCTTTGGATGATCCCTGCGATATAACCTTATTCATAAGCTTCTCCCTGTCATAGAAGCAACAATTCAGACTATTAATGCAAGTTAGATGTTGGTCAAGCGTAACATCACCTCAAAAAAGGATTAGTAAACCCCTTTTTGAAATAAGCATTGGCAAAGTCACCGCTTCTGGCATAGGTTACCAGCCTTTTTGGCTTTATGAATGCTTGTTTTTCAGTCATGTTTTTGCGAAACTTTTTATTGTGGGGAAGCAGCCCGCCCCACACCAATCCAAGAAAAAAATTGGGTAAAAGCAGAAATATTTTTGGGCCTCAAAAAACACGTTTCCTTAGTATTCCGTGGCACTTAGAGGAACTACTTACTGTGTTGATGTGCTTCTTATGGGAATGCTATGACTCACAGTGAAGTTAGCCAATGGCCAAAATGGGCTAACCCATTGCCCCATAGAGTGGAAGGAAAGTGTGTAGGTCACAATAACAGACCAATGGATGAAAGCACCTATAAGCATATTATATGTATACTTTTAGTAAAATCTAAAGGTTTTGGCTGTTGCCATACGTAAAAATTGTAGCAAAACTGTGGAGAAACGTCTAACAGGCTGTCTATCCAGTCATTTTGAAGAATGAGAGCTTGCAGATGATGGGCAAGCAGGATTCATTTGGGGAATAGAACGGACTCTAGTAGTAGACATTCTTGATCAGGTATGTAATTCGCAGGATGAGTGACAGTATGGAGGAATGTTGTTTCTTGATTTCTTAACAGCTTTCAATATGGACAACCATGACATCTTGTTGAATCGCCTTCAAGACACTGGGATAGTTAAACGGGCATTGGCTTAGTTTGCTTGATTTTACTAGCAGAACTCAGTATTGCGTCCTCCTTTTCGTCCCAACAATATGTTGATGTCATTCAGGGTTCCCTAAGGGTCAGCACTGTTCTGAGTTCTTTTGAACGTATAAATCCAGCTCCTTTGTGACCTGAAATGCTTATTTGGTTTCACATCACTAATCCATATGGATGATCTGCAGCTGTTTATCACATGTGACCATCACTAATGCAACTCCATTGTACGGGTGCAAAGCTGCTCGCCTGGCATCTTATGATGGATATCACACTTAAAAAAAAATGGTGACAAGACGGATTCTAATTATTGATGGTGACTGCACAAAATGGTCTGCTTATTTTTGGTTTCCACAACTTGGTCCCACTCTCATCCCTGTGATATTCTTCAATAAATTATGAGTGCTCTTTCTTTCTTCAGAATATGGCTTTTAATACCTTATATTCTGAAAGTCTGGGCTTCGGGGTTCACCCAGCATAAGATTCTGAGAAAAATCCTCCTCTTGCTTCCTGATGAGAAGTTTGGGTTGTGGATGGGGTCATAACCCTTATCCCAACTTGATGGTTATAATGCTCTCTGTTTAGGCCTCCCAGATCAGTCCATCTCAAAGCTGCAAAGACTTTACAAAATGGCTGTGAGATCAGTGAAAAGCCTAAAAAAATGCAAGACATACTCTGATATGGCTTCTTTAAAAAAAAAAAAAAAATCATCCATGTCAAAGCAGTCTGATCTCAGAGCCTTTCAAAAGACCATACTGGCCCGGGAGGTTGCTAGACATATTCCCAAGCAATTCCAGATCGGGGGTGGCTGACAACTGGAGTGCTTCTGATGAATGCTCTGTCGGCGTACTACTGAATAACTTTAAACCAGTAGCCTGTGATAACCTGGGGATTTCTGGGCAAGCTAATTTCTTTCAGTTAATGCTTCTCGAGTGGAGTACCACATCTACACCTGGAAGGGTAAAATCCTCATTATAGCGTTTAGAGACCTCTGCCGAGTCCAGATTCACAATGTCCTTGTCAATCGTTGGCGATGGAGACAATAACACAGGATTAAAATTTGGCCTGGCTCAGAAGAGACATGGAGTGGTTCCAATTTGGGAGTAGGGCCTCTTGCCCAAAATTCTCTTTCTGAAACAGGATAAAATCGAGTTTGAGCCTTTCATTAGGTTTTAATTGAGCCAACTTATTTCTAAGGGGTTTACATTTAGTCTTTTTTTGCAGGTTCTTAGAGGTATCAGTCAGCCTGATCGAAGCTTTAGTGCAGTCATACTGATATCTTCATTATTCACCTCTACCTGGACCCCTTGCGTTCAACACAGGCTGGGGGTAAGTAAGCCTTTTTCCACAAGATGTTTGTCAGGGCTTTTCTAATGAGCTAGTCTACAGAAGTCTAAATTAATATGCTGTTTAAAAATCTAAAGGAATTAGCGGAGGAAGATTCAGAGGAGAAACTTTACAGGTCTCAATTTTCCACCAGAGTCCCGCACCCCCAAGGCCCCAGAAGAGTACAGCACTACCCTCCGCCTGATTTTTCCTGCAGCGCTATGTCTTTGGGCCAAGGCACAAGTCTTAAAAAAAGAAGTGGGGGGGGACTAACCTAGTTAGGCAGTATGCAAGTGACATCACGGCGCATGACATCACGACATTTGACATCAGATCACATGACATCACAACGCATGACATTATATGTGGCATAACAGGAATTGACATCATAGGAAGTGGCATTACAAGCCACAACTCTAATATGTACATGTGCTGTAAAGCGCTCTGACAGTCAGCTTTGGGATGAATAGCGCTATACAAGAAAAAATAGTGGTACACAAATTATTTCAACACTTCCTCAGGGGTAGTAAGCGCTATATAAATTACATTTATTTTGTGTAAATACTGGGAGAGACCAAAGCATCTGACATTCTTACAGTGCATGCATATCTGGTAAACAGAGACCTGAACAAAGTGAAAAGCTGCCTCTCTTAAGTATATGTGAAGTGCTAACCTTTGTTTCCCCTCTGCTGCATTTACTTCAAGGTGTGAGGCTCCAGACTGCTCCCAGCCAGGAGACTCAAACAAAACGAGGCCTGATGACCCCTCAAATTCGGCCTTTGTTATGGGCAGGATCAGACTAATTTGCATATAGCCAGGTTCTGAACTGGGATGGTGCAGTGAGCTAAAAAACGGTGTTGGATCTAGCCCTGATCTCTTTCTTGACTGGGTGAGAGTATTCTGCTTAATTCAGAAACTCTGTCCATCACCACCCCTTGTTGTTAAATATTTTGTTATGGGCCCAGCAGGGGTCTTGCTTGTTGTTGATGGAACGCAGACAACTTGCAGATGCTGCTAAGTGTCCTGGGGTTTAGAAATTACACCGGGACAAGTTCAGCTCATTCTTTAGTGGGGCCCAACTTCTTGGCAGGGTGGACGGCGTTCACCCTGTGAAAATAGTGAATGGACGCCGTTCACCCGCGTGTACCCCTGACTCGTGCCCTGCTTTGGGCACAGAGCGTCTCGTGCATCCAAACCGCTGACCTGTCTTCAGCCTTGCCACTGTACGGCGCTCATCGACTCCCTCCTGCCGTCCAGAGCAATGAGCACAGAATGGTGAACACCGGTTGATCATTGGCCTGGGCCATCCCACCTTTTCCGGTTTCAAATATGCCCTGCACAGACCCGTCACTGTTTCACAAGCTGCGGTGTTAAGAAGGGAAATAATCCAAGAATGTGTCCATCAGTAAGCTTTATTCAGCTAGTCAATAAGGAACAGGCAAGAGCCAGGCAGCACGGATTCCACTCCAAGACACCTGTTACATACCAATGTCCTGCAACTCGTGATTAGAATACAAACATGCATTCTATGCCACGCTCCATACCTTGCTCCAATTACAGAATACAGTGACATAACACGAGGTGCCTTCCCATTGCGCACCTGCGGCATTCTGCAGGCTACATATACGCGACCACATGTCGCTGATATTCAATCCCACACAACCCACTCCACACTCCTCGTTATTTATCTCTGCCCCGCCTAATACCCACTCGTTTCTTCTGCGTAAAGTGCTTCTCTCCCGCTGCCCTCTCCGTTGCTCACCTTTACCCCTATATTTAATAGCTCTTTTTTTACTTTGCTTGGGCCTTATGTTTTTTCTACATCCCTACAATTGTAAGACTTTTCCTGTTGTCTCCCTCATTTTCTCACCCTTCTTGTCTATCTCACCCATCTCGTTCACACCTTTTCTGTTCCACGATTCTGTTTTTTCCCTCTACATTTCTCTTCATTCTGTCCTACTCTTTGGCCAAGCAGGCATTTACAGCAGTGCAGTTGGTTTGGGGCGTAAACTCGCCTCACCTTGTTACATTGTCACAAATACAAGTGCCATCAGGGCAAGGCACTTCACCAACGTTGCACGCATCTCTTATTGAGTCATGGATTAGTTTGCAAAAATAGATTAAAATGGTGTGCATCCCGGTTTTCCTCACTGTTTGCTACTCTTTGCTGTGCCATGGATTGTGCAAAACCTTTATTGTTTGAAGCAGGTTCTCTTGTGCATTGAACATTGGCACAGCTCCTCTCTGCCAGGTTCACATTGGTTACAGTCAGCATCTGATGCTGTGTCACCCCTAACCTCTCTGTGCTGTGATCCGGGTGACCCGCCACTAGAAACGGAGCTGGTGAAAAAACTCAGAATTGGTTCGGTTTTGAAAAGAGAGTCTAGAACATTCTGGAAGAATTTCCAGCTCTCCTAGTCTTCCTGTGTAATGCATTGTCTTCGCTGTGTTAGTGTTTGAAGAATACCAATTCCTTGTGACATGTAGGCATTATGATAATTTGCCTGTGTGCAATAGTGCACACATCCAGTGCTGATTTAAGACATCAAAGTTAAAATGCTGTAATGCAACCCAAATGTTTTTAACTAGGTTTTCTGTACTATTTTTTATGTGAAATGGGGTGGACATTTGGTGATGGATTCATGCCACTATGAGTGTGGATCCGTTGGTCATGGTTTCAATTGTCATCCCAAGTTCTCTGTATACTAATTTCTGTCACATGCAATCGAGCTGTATGTAATAGGTATCCTGTGTGTTGCTCTTGCAGACACCCCGCTGGTTTCCTGTCCCCACTCTGCTGAATTTTGTAGCTACCAACCTGAGCTCCTATTGGGACACATCCGAGTTCCAATATTTGCTATGTTCGTATTTCTACATTGCTGTGCTATCCTTTTGTGATTGGTGTTACCTTCCTTATCACTTCAATCTTGAAGCTGAATACAGGCAAGCTTATATCATTGAGGAATGTAGTACTTCCACCTGTAGAATCCTTGGAGATTTGAATTTTCTCCAAAATACCCTTTATATTCATCATGTTGAAGCTTCAGGAGGCTGTGATCCTTCTTCAGACCCTTCTCTTTTACTGGGCAAGTGCCCTGTTGTAAGTAGTGACATGCCATGGTTCATGTGAGAGGGGAAACAGCCTGACAGAAGTCCACCAATCATCTGTAAGCAGCCCACTGAACTCTTGCGAGTGCCACACTGAACCCATGCAGGCAGTCATTGTAGATCCTGCAGATCCTGAAAAGCACTGATGTAGGAATCCATGGTGCTCCTTTTGATGTCAGCAGGACCCCATAAATCTCTTGCTGTCCCATGAAATCTGCTCCTCCAAGTGCCCTTCGGTGCACCTGCAAGGACCAGACTGATCTTGTGAGGACATCAGAGCTGGAGCTTTGAGGGTACTCCACAGCCTTGGCAAGTTGTAGTATGTGCTCCGCTGTCTGCCACCTACTCGCCAGCTTTCTTTCTCAATCTTCACATGCTTCGTTCTGCCGTTTTCTTTTCTTTTCTTTTTTCTTTGTCTCATTCTCCCTCTGCTTTTCATTGACAGTTTCCTTCTTATACTCTTGGAGAGCTCCTCATCCAAGCCTAGCACCTTTCCTATATGTGGCATGCATCTACTCGATGGATATTTTGGTGCCAACCTGTTTCTACAACGGACCTGGGCTAAACATGCTATGGGGGTGTAGAGGAAAAGTATTGTGCATTTGACTGCTACCTCAATCTCAACCACTTTAGCACCCCTTGTATGTATGTGTGTGTGTGTATGTATGTATGTATGTATGTGTGTGTATATGTGTATATATATATATATATATATATATATATATATATATATATATATATATATATATATATATATATATATACACAGACTCCCATTCACGAAAAAAGGGCAGAGGCCAGAGGGGATTCAAAGAGCAAGACCAGCTTTATTCGGCAGATTTTAGCAAAGCAGTATTAAGGCGGATGCATTTCGGCTAGATGCCTTCCTCAGCGCCCTGCGTTGCGTGGTCAGCTTCAACAATTAGTCCCAGTGCTGCACCCCTTCGAGTATAGGTCCAGAGGCTCCTCCCCCAAGCTCATTGCGCTCACCTGTTGCCTGCCGCAGCCTGAAGCGAACTACAACTCCCAGAATGCACGGGGTCAGTGCATCCGGGTCGGTGGTGTAGGGGATGCCGATCATATGGCAGAGACAAAGTCTGGATGGTGCAGGTGAGTAGTGAGGCTGTGCCCAATGGTCTGCCAACGTCCACAAGTCCCTCCTTTGGTCCCCTCGGTCCGCTGCTACCTCCCAGTTCCGGTAGGCATTTAGGGCAGGGACCGCTATATATTTGGCTCATCTGCCTCTTTGAGTCCAGGAACTCTGTGTGACTGTGAAATCTGTCTGCCAATGGCCAAAGCCCTTGTCACAGTCACCCTGGGCAGTTGCCCCACTCTGCTCCCTGGTACAAACAATAAGTCAACAGCACAGGCTAACTTCAATCTTACATCACTTTCATTCTTCAAGTTCTCTACATCCACTCCCCCCTTGAAGGCACAATGAGTCGCACCATCTCTGCAAATGCATACTTCAGATGCACACACTTCGTGGTGTATCTACTTTTATCTTTCTCTTTCCATTTTCACTGCCGGCATTTTCTTTCTGTCTGTAATTTCTGCCTTAACTATTCCTAATTCCCCTCCAAACCTTTCTTTTTGTAAGCCTTACACTTCTTTGTTTTTTCTCACTTTTGCTTTCATCTCTTTTACCTTTATCATCATGCTCCTCCTTTATCTTTCTCTTTATCCGCTTTGCTTTCTTCCCTCCTCTCCTCGTGCAGCTTTTCCATATAAATGAATTCTCAATGTAAGTATTTTTCTTATGCCTCCTTTTTAGGTCTCGCTTGCGTTGCAGCGCGAAGCGCTGCCGCCATCGAGACTTATAGTCACCATGTTTGCCTCCAAGGGAGGCAGACCTGGAGACAGACCTGTGCACGAGCCGATTGTAGTATGGGCACGAGCCGATTCGGGTCTGTGAATGCGCTTCACAGTGGAACAGCTTGTGCGCCGCAAGTAACCATTATCACAGCATGAGACCCCACTTATCACAGCATGTCAACAGGCGCCCCAGGCTGCTGGAGCACTCAACTATAATTAATGTGCAGTTGAGTGCTCCAGCAGCCGTGGGGCGCCTCTCTGCATGCTGTGATAATTATCACTTTGGGGCCTCATGCTGTGATAATTAGGGCGGCATGCTCTATTTGCAGCACTGAACATTTTCAAAGAAGGCGAAGCAGCGACAATCATTGGAGACACTCACCCTCACTCACCCTCACCCCCCTCACTCGCCCTCATCCCCTCACACCCCCGACCCCTCATACACCTCCTCACCCTCACACACCCTCACCCTCACTCACCCTCACACACCCTCTCACCCTGACACCCCCTCACCTTCACACACCCTCACCATCACTCACCCTCACACTGCCTCACCCTGCCTCACCCTCACACTGCCTCACCCTCACACCCTCACCCTCACACCCCTCACCCTCACTCCCCTCACCACCCCTCAACCACCCTCACCCTCACACCCCCTCACCCTCACACCCCCTCACCCTCACACCCTCACCCTCACACCCTCACCCTCACACCCCCTCACCCTCACACCCCCTCACCCTCACACCCCCTCACACCCCCTCACCCTCACACCCCCTCACTCTCACACACCCTCACCCCCTCACCCTCACACCCCTTCACCCCCTCTCACCCTCACACCCCTTCACCCCCTCTCACCCTCACACACCCTCACTCACTTTCACCCTCACACCCCCTCAACCTCACACCCCCTCACCCTCTCACCCCCTCACTCTCTCACCCTCACACACCATCACCCTAAAAAACACTCACCCTCACTCACCCTCACACACACTCACACACACACCCTCACATACCCTCACCAGCATAGCATAACAAAACATAGCATAGCATAACGAAACACAGCATAGCATAACAAACAAAAGCATAGGATAGCAAAAGCACAGCATAACAAAACAAAGCATAGCATAGCAAAACACAGCATAGCATAACAAAACAACAAAACATAGCACAGCAAAACAAAGCATAGCATAGCAAAACACAGCATAGCATAACAAAACAACAAAACATAGCACAGCATAACAAAACATAGCATAACCAGGGCTCGACAAATCCACTCGCCCGCTCGCATTTGCGAGGGAGAATGGATGAGGACGAGCTATTTTTAGGTCCTACTCGCCCTTTCTGGCGAGTAGGAAATCAAACTAACTTTTGTCTTCTGTCTTTAAAAACAGAGCAAAAGTGACAAGATAACACGATTTAAAGGCATTTTTATTGCTCACAAAGGAAATGAGCAATAAACATGCCTTTAAATCTTGTTATCTTGTCACTTTTGCTCCGTTTTCAGAGACTGAGGTCAAGTGGGTTGGAGTCAGGTCGAGGGGATTTTCCATGGTACTAGACCTGCAGGACTAGTACCATTTTTCGGATTTGTCGAGCCCTGATAACAAAGCATAGCAAAACAAAACATATAATAGTAAAACAACAAAACATAGCATAGCATAACATAACACAACAAAACATAGCAGAACAAAACATAGCATAACATAACATAAAACAAAGCATAGCATAACAAAACATAGCATAACAAAACATAGCAAAACACAGCAAAACATAGAATAGCATAACAAAACAAACCATAGCATAAAATAACAAAGAATAACAAAACATAGCATAGTAAAACAAAGCATAGCATAACATAACGCAACAAAACAGCAGAACAAAACAGCATAACATAACAAAACCTAGCATAACATAACATAAAACAAAGCATAGCATAACAAAACATAGCATAAAAAAATAGCAAAACACAACAAAATATAGCATAGCATAACTAAACACAACAAAACAGCATACATAACAAAACACAGCATTGCAAAGCATAGCAAAACATAGCATAGCATAAGAAAACACAACAAAACATAGCATAGCATAACAAAACAAAGCTTAGCAGAACAAAACATAGCATAACATAACTTAAAACAAAGCATAGCATACCAAAACAGCAAAATACAACAACACATAGCATAGCATAACAACACACAACAAAACATAGCATACATAACAAAACATCGCATAGCAAAACCTAGCATACCAAAACAAAACATATCATAGCTTAACAAAATACAGCATAGCCTAACAAAACAACGCTTGGCATAGCATAACAAAGCATAGCATAACAAAGCATAGCATAACAAAGCATAGCAAAACAAAGCATAGCATAATAAAACACAACAAAGCATAGCATATCAAAACACAGCAAAGCATAACATGACAAAACATAGCATAACAAAACACAACAACACATAGCATAACAAAACATAGCAAAACACAACAAAACATAGCATAGCTTAACAAAATACAACAAAACATAGCACAGCAAAACAAAACATATAATAGCATAGCAAAACATAGCATATCAAACACAACAAAGCATAGCATAACAAAACATAGCATAGCAAAACAAAGCATAGCATAATAAAACACAACAAAGCATAGCATATCAAAACACAGCAAAGCATAACATGACAAAACATAGCATAACAAAACACAACAACACATAGCATAACAAAACATAGCAAAACACAACAAAACATAGCATAGCTTAACACAATACAACAAAACATAGCACAGCAAAACAAAACATATAATAGCATAGCAAAACATAGCATATCAAACACAACAAAGCATAGCATAACAAAACATAGCATAGCAAAACAAAGCATAGCATAATAAAACACAACATATAGCATAGCATAACAAAGCATAGCATAGCAAAACATAGCATAGCATAACAAAGCATAGCATAACAAAACATAGCATAGCATAACAAAACATAGCATAACAAAACATAGCAAAACACAGCAAAACATAGAATAGCATAACAAAACAAACCATAGCATAACATAACAAAGAATAGCAAAACAAAACCTAGCATAGTGACCTAGCGGGTGAGATCAAACAGGCGGAGGCGCAAGACAGGGACAGACCTTCCCTGGCGTCCAGGAGGACGCTAGCTAACCTTAGGGGACAACTTCGACTCCTGCGCACCAACAAGGCGGAACACTCTCTACTAGCACTAAAGCAAAAATACTATGAGGGAGGGGATAAGGTGGGGCGCCTGCTGGCGAGAGCAGCTAGAGCCCATATCGCTAATATACAACGTCAAGATGGCTCTAGTGCCGTCACTGAAAGAGCCAAACAGGACGCCTTTGTAGCCTACTATACCTCCCTGTACGCGGGGGAACCTACATCAGTGGAAGCACGAGCGGCCGTCCTCGCTGACTACGAGGGGACTCCATTACCGCCGGTATGCGCGACAGAACTGGAAGAGCCCATACTGGAAGATGAGGTCTCTGCGGCTATTAAAGATCTCCCCACGGGGAAAACTCCGGGGCCAGATGGCTTGCCGCTGGCCTTTTACCGAATTTTTCAGACTCAACTTCGTCCCTATCTACTGAGGCTGTTCCACTCTTTTTCGGACGCATCTGGTCCGTCCCCCGATATGGGAATGGCGGAGATTGCATTGATACCAAAGCCAGGGAAGAATCCTGCGCTATGTGCCTCCTACCGTCCTATTGCCCTCCTGAACACCGACCTAAAGATCTATACCAAGATACTGGCTAAACGACTCGGCCCATACATGCCAGGGTTGGTGAACCCGGACCAGGTGGGGTTCATCCGGGACCAACAGGGGGCTGATAATGTACGCAGACTGGCACATCTAGTAGGCAAAGTGCAGCATTGGGACATCCCGGCTTGTCTTCTCTCGCTTGATGCGGAGAAGGCCTTTGATCGGGTAGACTGGGCCTTCCTGAAAGAGGTACTCCAGAAGCTCGGTCTAGGCCCAAAAAAGATAGCGAGTATCATGGCCCCATACCTAGGGCCACAAGCAAGAATCAGGGTAAATGGTCAACTAACACCGCCGCTAACGATACATAGAGGCATGAGGCAGGGGTGCCCACTTTCGCCGCTCTTGTTCGCCCTTGCAGTGGAACCGCTTGCGGCAATGATTAGGCGCCATCCTAGAATACATGGAATAGCCCATGGGGGGAGAGACAATAAGGTGGCGCTATTCGCTGACGACCTGATCCTCACTCTTACGCACCCTCGTGAATCCCTACCAGCGGTCCACGAGGTGCTCTGTCTATATGAGCAGGCGTCAGGTCTCAAAATAAATCATACTAAATCTTGGGCGCTCAACCTCACCATACCTACGATGGAAATCCCATCCCTGAAGAAGGCTGTGCCCTACCAATGGGTGGAGAGCCACATCAAGTACTTGGGCCTTGCCCTGACCCCCCATTTAGACTCCTGGTCCTCGGTAAACTGGACGGAGTGTCGCAAGGCGGTGCTGGAGGACTTTCGGAAGTGGAAGCCTCTGTTGATCTCATGGCTGGGGCGCCTTAACGCGGTTAAAATGTCGATCCTCTCTAGAATTCTATACGTATTCCAATGTCTACCCACCCCTATCCCGCTCCACTGCATTCGGAGCCTTCAGCGCGAGATCACGTCCTTCATCTGGGGCGGGAAGCGCCCCCGGTTCTCGAAGAAGATTCTTATGGAACCAAGGGATAGAGGCGGCCTGGCATGCCCCAACTTGGTGCACTACTACTGGGCAGCACACCTCCACTTCGTGGTGGAGTGGGGCGCACGCGAAAGCGACAAGCATTGGCTCTATATGGATCGAGCGGTCACAGGACCCACCATATGGGACCTACCCTGGCTCCCGCGGACGGCACGCTCCAGAAGTGCGTACATAGCAGTCCCCACAAAAACGGTCTTGGATATTTGGGATAGTGTAGCGGTGTCTAGGGGTCTCACTACGTTCCCATCCCCGCACACCCCGATAGCGGGAAACCCACAATTCCCCCCGGCTTACCGGACTCGGGCGTTTGAAAAATGGACGCAAGGGGACTGCAGAGTTATTGGGGACCTTTTCCTCGGGGGCTCGCCCAAAACTTGGAAGGATTGCAGGGAGGAATTTAGGGTGCCGCTGACGGCTTGCTTACAGCATGCTCAGTTACGCCACTGGACTACGGGTGAAGACATGTACCAAGCGGCCACTAGGGCCTACACGCCCTTCGAGAAGTTGGCACGTTCCCTTGGGGGGCTGAAGAGGCTAATCTCTCAAATATACAACATACTGCAGCACCCTGCATCGACGCCTGCACACCCATATCAGAGACAATGGCAATTAGCGGCAGACACTGACATTGACCTCTCCCAATGGAACAGACTATGGCGAGATATACCCAAGATATACCGCAGTGTCCCGCAGAGGGAAAACTCCTACAAACTGCTCACTCAATGGTACTACACCCCGCTGCGCCTTAGCAAGATGTTCCCCAATGCCTCGCCGATGTGCTGGAGATGTGGCTCTGCGACTGGTGACTTTGTGCATATATGCTGGACGTGTCCGACCCGGACAATTTTTTGGAAGGAGGTGCTTAGCCATATCAAAGGGATGCTGGGTTTCCCCCTGCCTGAGGAAGTGAGCACGATCCTACTCTGCATTCAGCCTACCGCACTTAAGGCACTCACCCGCAGCGACTGGATCCTTACGCTCCAAATGCTGGGCACAGCTAAACAACTCATCGCCTTATACTGGAAGCGAACGGAGGCGCCACCCATAGCTTCCTGGTTTGTGCGCCTTTGGCAGGTCCTGGCAATGGAACTACTCAGGGCAAGGTTGCAGGCGCGAGACACACGCTACAAAGCGGTTTGGGAGCCCTTAGTGCGGCACCTCTGCTCTATAGACTATGCGCGACATATGCCCCCTAGACTCCGCGCTCTGCACCTCTTTGAGGACGCAATAGTCCCTGCGGACCCTGCCAGGCTATGCCCTTGACTACCATACACATTACAGATGCTGCTGCTACTACACACGCCCCCCTATACCCTACTCCCCGGCACGCCTCGCGTATCCACCTTCCTCTCTCTGCCTACTCTCAGGCTCCCTTGCCTCTCCTACTTCCTTTCTTCCTACTTGCCACTCTGGCCTTCGTCTCTCTATGAGACAGTTGCGCCCTGTTGGGCTGTTTGCGACAGTTGGATTAGTTGCCCGCCATATACCCTCCTTGCAAAGCGGATATACACTCGCCTGCGACAAGCCTCTGCGAAACTCACTCCTAAGCCACGCGGCCGGCCCTCCCTGGAGGGTTGTTGGCAAGGCGCTGTGCTCCTCTCCCGTCCAAGTTGGCGCAGAAACACAAGAGCTATCACATACGCGGCCGGCCTCGGCATGAGGTTGTGGGCTTAACGCTGTGTTAAAATAAAAACAGATTTGAACTAAAACATAGCATAGTAAAACAAAACATAGCATAGCATACCATAACACAACAAAACAGCAGAACAAAACAGCATAACATAACAAAACATAGCATAACATAACATAAAACAAAGCATAGCATAACAAAACATAGCATAGCATAACTAAACACACCAAAACATAGCATACATAACAAAACACAGCATTGCAAAGCATAGCAAAACATAGCATAGCATAAGAAAACACAACAAAAATAGCATAGCATAAGAAAACACAACATAGCATAGCATAACAAAACAAAGCTTAGCATAACAAAACATAGTATAACAAAGCATAGCATAGCATAACAAAACATAGCATAACAAAACATAGTATAACATAGCATAGCATAACAAAACATAGCATAACAAAACATAGCATAGCATAACAAATCATAGCAAAACACAACAAAGCATAGCATAACTAAACAAAGCATAGGATAGCAAAACTAAACATAGCATAACGTAACAAAACAAAGCATAGGATAGCAAAACATAGCATAACAAAACATAGCATAACATAACAAAACATAGCATAACAAAACACAACAACACATAGCAGAACAAAACATAACATAACTTAAAACAAAGCATAGCATAACAAAACAGCAAAATACAACAAAGCATAGCATAGCATAGCATAACAACACACAACAAAACATAGCATACATAACAAAACATCGCATTGCAAAGCATAGCAAAACCTAGCATACCATAACAAAACACAACAAAACATTGCACAGCATAACAAAATACAACAGAGCATAGCATAACAAAACACAACATAGCATAGCCTAACAAAACAACGCTTGGCATAGCATAACAAAACATAGCATAACAAAGCATAGCATAACAAAACATAGCAAAACAAAGCATAGCATAATAAAACACAACAAAGCATAGCATAACAAAAAATAGCATAGCATAACAAAACTAAACAGCATAACAAAACAAAGCATAGGATAGCATAAC
The DNA here is from genome assembly GCF_964261635.1 of Lissotriton helveticus. Lineage (NCBI taxonomy): Eukaryota > Metazoa > Chordata > Amphibia > Caudata > Salamandridae > Lissotriton > Lissotriton helveticus. The sequence goes on from NC_136063.1 coordinate 426,912,814, forward strand.
AAAACATTGCATAACATGACAAAACATAGCATAACAAAACACAACAACACATAGCATAACAACTTAGCACAACAAAACATAGCATAGCTTAACAAAATACAACAAAACATAGCACAGCAAAACAAAACATATAATAGCATAGCAAAACATAGCATATCAAACACAACAAAGCATAGCATAACAAAACAAAGCATAGCAAAACAAAGCCTAGCATAATAAAACACAAAGCATAGCATAACAAAGCATAGCATAGCAAAACATAGCATAGCATAACAAAGCATAGCATAACAAAGCATAGCATAGCATAGCATAACAGAACATAGCATAGCATAACAAAACCTAGCATAGCAAAACACAACATAACATAGCATAGCATAACAAACCAAAGCATAGGATAGCAAAACATAGCATAGCATAACAAAGCATAACAAAACATTGCGTAGCATAACAAAACATAACATAACAAAACATAGCATAGCAAAACAAAACACAACAACACATAGCATAACAAAACATAGCAAAACACAACAAAACATAGCATAGCTTAACAAAACACAACAAAGCATTGCATAGCATAACAAAACAAAGCATAGGATAGCAAACTAGCATAGCATAACAAAACAAAGCATAGAATAGCAAAACATTGCATAGCATAACAAAACATAGTATAACATAACAAAACATAGCATAGCATAACAAAACACAACAACACATAGCATAACAAAACATAGCAAAACACAACAAAACATAGCATAGCTTAACAAAATACAACATAGCATAACAAAACAAAGCATAGAATAGCAAAACAAAACATTGCATAGCATAACAAAACATAGCATAACAAAACACAACAACACATAGCATAACACAACTTAGCAAAACACAACAAAACATAGCACAGCAAAACAAAGCCTAGCATAATAAAACACAACATATAGCATAGCATAACAAAACATAGCATAACAAAACATAGCATAGCAAAACATAGCATAGCAAAACATAGCATAGCAAAACATAGCATAGCATAACAAAGCATAGCATAACAAAGCATAGCATAACAAAGCATAGCATAACAAAACATAGCATAACATAACAAAACATAGTATAGCAAAACAAAACACAACCACACATAGCATAACAAAACATAGCAAAACACAACAAAACATAGCATAGCAAAACAAAGCATAGCGTAATAAAACACAACATATAGCATAGCATAACAAAACATAGCACAGCAAAACAAAACATATAATAGCATAGCAAAACATAGCATCAAACACAACAAAACATAGCATAACAAAACATAGCATAGCAAAACAAAGCCTAGCGTAATAAAACACAACATATAGCATAGCATAACAAAACATAGCATAGCATAACAAAACATAGCATAACAAAGCAGCATCACAAAACATAGCATAGCATAACATAGCATAGCATAACAAAACCTAGCATAGCAAAACAAAGCATAGCATAGCAAAACACAACATAACATAGCATAGCATAACATAGCATAGCATAACAAACACAACATAGCATAACAAACCAAAGCATAGGATAGCAAAACATAGCATAGCATAATAAAACAAAGCATAACAAAACATTGCATAGCAAAACATAGCATGACATAACAAAACATAGCATAGCAAAACAAAACACAACAAAACATAGCATAGCTTAACAAAACACAACAAAGCATTGCTTAGCATAACAAAACAAAGCATAGGATAGCAAACAAACATAACATAGCATAACAAAGCATAGCATAACAAAACACAGCAACACATAGCATAACAAAACATAGCAAAACACAACAAAACATAGCATAGCTTAACAAAGCGCAACAAAACCTAGCATAACAAAACAAAACATATCATAGCCTAGCAAAACATAGCATAGCATAACAAAACATAGCATAGCAAAACAAAGCATAATACACACAACCACACACACAACCACGCACACACAACCACAACCACACACACAAACACAACCACACACACAACTATTTATCTATCGCCCTCACTCTATCTATCTCTATCTATCTATCTATCTCCCTCACTCTATCTGCCTATCGATCTATCGCCCTCACTCTCTCTATCTATCTAATCGCCCTCACTCTATCTATCTATCTATCTATCGCATTCACTCTATCTATCGCCCTCACTCTATCTCTCGCCCTAACTCTATCTATCTATCGCCCTCACTCTATCTCTCGCCCTAACTCTATCTATCTATCGCCCTCACTCTATCTATCTAATCGCCCTCTTATCTATCTACCTATCTATCCATCGCCCTCCATCTATCTATCTATCTATCTATCTATCTATCGCCCTCACTCTATCTTGCTATTGCCCTCACTCTATCTATCTATCGCCCTCACTATCTGTCTATCGCCCTCACTCTATCTATCTATCTATCGCCCTCACTCTATCTATCAATGTGTCTATCTATCTATCTGCCTCACTCTATCTATCTATCTATTGCCCTTACTCTATCTATTGCCCTTACTCTATCTATCTATCTATCTATCGGCCTCACTCTATCTATCTATCGGCCTCACTCTATCTATCTATCGCCCTCACTCTATCTATCTATCGCCCTCACTCTATCTATCTATTGCCCTCACTCTATCTATTGCCCTCACTCTATCTATTGCCCTCACTCTATCTATTGCCCTCACTCTATCTATTGCCCTCACTCTATCTATTGCCCTCACTCCATCTATCGCCCTCACTCCATCTATCGCCCTCACTCCATCTATCGCCCTCACTCCATCTATCGCCCTCACTCCATCTATCGCCCTCACTCCATCTATCGCCCTCACTCCATCTATCGCCCTCACTCCATCTATCGCCCTCTGTTAGACGGGGACCTGGAGGGTCGGCCGAGCAGAGTGATCGCACAGACAGGTAACTTCCCCCCCACAGATGGACACCACACAAAGCTTATGGTAACACCTTTTATAGGCACTTCGGGTAGTAGAGTGGTACGATACAGGGCGATCAGGACACGATGATCCTCTCAATTCTAGTCTCTAGTAAGGGAAGGGGGTAGCGGGACAGTCTTGGTACCCACGGGTACGGGTGTGTAACGGTGATAGCTCACAATCCTCGAGCTCGGTGTTCGGATGGGTCAGACCGCGGCAGCGCCAGCAGGTCCCGAAGAGGTCGTAGGTGGCACGGGCCGCGGCAGCGCCAGCAGGTCCCAACGAGGATGAAGGTTACAACGGGCCGCGGCAGCGCCAGCAGGTCCCACGAGAATGCAGGTTGCAACGGGCCGCGGCAGCGCCAGCAGGTCCCACGAGGATGAAGGTTACAACGGGCCGCGGCAGCGCCAGCAGGTCCCACGAGAATGCAGGTTGCAGAGGGCCGCGGCAGCGCCAGCAGGTCCCACGAGGATGAAGGTTGCAGAGGGCCGCGGCAGCGCCAGCAGGCAGGACAATAGTTCACAAGGCAGGGCTGTGGCAGCGCCAACAGTCCGTCAAGGATGAGTTCGTCGCGGTGTCTCTCGACTCCAGGATACAACTGCCTTCCTGTCCTGGGGCTGCCTCAGTTATAGGTCTGGCGCCCTTTGATGTCCGGACCCTCGCTCTTGGAGGTCGGGAGGTCTGGGATGAGGGAGTCCAGACACCCAGCAGGGGGGTGGAGACAGCGCCCGAGGAGGCTGGGGGTGCTCGGCACCTGGCGGGGGAGAGCCGTCGACACTTCGTACTCCCATTGACCTGCCAAGTGGGCCGTTCACCTCCTGGGTGGAGGGTGGTGCCGGGATGTCGGGGCCTGGCCAGGCCCAGGGTTGGGGTCGGGCTGAGGCCGCGCGGCCGCGTGGTGCCGTGTCCAAGATGGCGGCTGGGCCGGGCAATGGTGCTGACGGTGGCCCGGGCCCTGTCCTGCGGGGAGGGAGCGAGCCCTTCATGTGGCCTGTCCAACATGCGTCCCCCCCAGCTGAAGGCGGGGAGAGTCACCCATCTTCTTGGGGACTCTCCTCGTCGAGGCGGAAAAAGCGGGACAGGCCATCCGCGTTGGCGTGGTCCTGGCCGGGTCGATGTTCCACAGTGAAGTCCATCCCCTGCAGGGAGATGGACCAACGTAGTAGTTTCGGGTTTTCCCCCCGCATCTGCATGAGCCATTGCAGGGGTCGATGATCGGTCTGGACCCGGAAGTGGGTGCCGAAGAGATAAGGCCGGAGCTTTTTGAGGGCCCACACCACGGCGAAGGCCTCCCTCTCGATGGTGCTCCAGCGTCGTTCTCGGGCCAGGAGCCGTCTGCTGATGAAAGCCACTGGCTGGTCAAGTCCTTCGGGGTTCAGCTGGGAAAGGACTGCCCCAACGCCATGGTCGGAGGCATCTGTTTGGACGATAAATTCCCGACTGTAGTCGGGGGCCTGGAGCACCGGGGCGGAGCACATGGCGGCCTTCAGCTTCTCGAAGGCCGCTTGACAGTCTGGGGTCCAGTTGACCTTCTTTGGTTGGTTTTTGGAGGTGAGTTCCGTGAGGGGCCCTACGATGCTGCCATAGTCCCTCACGAACCGTCGGTAGTAGCCCGTGAGTCCCAAGAAGGCGCGGACCTCGGTCTGGGTGATGGGGGACTGCCACGACTGGATGGCCGCGATCTTGAGTTGCAGAGGGGCCACCAGACCGCTTCCCACCTGGTGCCCGAGATAGGTCACGGACCCCTGGCCAATTTGGCATTTGCTGGCCTTGATCGTGAGGCCAGCTCGTTGGAGGGCCTGTAGCACCTCTCGGAGGTGGTGGAGGTGGTCGGACCAGTGGTGGCTGTACACAGCGATATCGTCCAGGTAGGCGGCGCTGAATCCTTCGAGTCCTGCCAGGACCTGGTTTACTAGCCGCTGAAAGGTTGCTGGGGCATTCTTCATGCCGAATGGCATGACCTTGAAGTGATAGTGGCCATCCGGGGTAGAGAATGCAGATCGTTCTTGGGCCCGGGGTGTGAGACCGATCTGCCAGTAGCCCGCTGTCAGGTCGAAGATGCTGAGGTAGCGGGCAGCTCCCATGCGGTCGATTAGTTCATCTGCTCGGGGGATGGGGTGTGCGTCTGTTCTGGTGACCGCATTCAAGCCCCGGTAGTCGACGCAGAACCGGAGCTCCGGCGTGGTGCCGGGGGCGGCCGCTTTGGGGACCAGTACCACTGGGCTGGCCCAGGGGCTGTCTGAGGGCTCGATGATCCCGAGGGTGAGCATCTTGGCCACCTCCTCTTGGATGCAGGCCCGTACCCGATCTGGTACGCGGTAGGCCCGATGGCGGATAGGGGGACTGTCTCCCGTGTCCACGTCGTGTAAGCACCAGGGGGTGACCCCTGGGGTGAGGGAGAACAGGGTGGAGAACTGTAGCAGGAGGACTCGGCAGCCTTGGCGCTGTTCCAGGGTGAGGGCCTCCGAGAGTCGGACCCCGTCCACGGAGCCGTCCTTCTCCCGTGACCGTAGGAGGTCAGGGAGGGGTTCGGAGTCCTCCTCGGTTCCATTGTCGGTTGCCATCAGGAGGCTGAGTTCGGAGCGTACAAAGTGGGGTTTCAGTCTATTAGCGTGGAGGACCCGGAGAGGGTTTCGGGAAGATTCCATATCGATGAGATAGGTGACAGGGCTCTTGCGCTCGATTACTTTGAAGGGCCCCGTCCATTTGTCTTGCAGGGCGCATGGTTCGGTGGGAGACATTACCCACACTTGTTGACCGGGTTCAAATTCGATGGAGGATGCATTTCTATCGTACCACCTTTTCATGTCCTCCTGACTGGCCTCCAGGTTTGCTTTTGCCATCTCTCTGAACCTTCTGGTCTGGTTGCGGAGGGTTAGGAGGTACTTGAAAACATCTGGAGGGTTCTTTAGAGGGGGCATTTCCCAGCCTTCTTTGACTAGGCTGAGCGGGCCTCGCACCGGGTGTCCATACAAGAGTTCGAAAGGGCTGAAGCCGAGGGACTTCTGGGGGACTTCTCGGTAGGCAAAGAGAAGGCACGGTAGTAGCACATCCCACTGGCGACGGAGGGGCTCTTCCAACCCCCCAATCATCCCTTTGAGCGTGCGGTTGAACCGCTCAACCAGTCCGTTCCCTTGAGGGTGATAGGGGGTCGTGAATCGGTAGGTGACCCCACACTGTTGCCAGAGGGACTTCATGTATTTTGAGATAAAGTTCGTACCCCTGTCGCTGACGACTTCTCGGGGGAAGCCCACTCGAGAGAAGATCCCCATCAAGGCTCGACCCACTACTGGGGCTGTTATCGTACCAAGGGGGACCGCCTCAGGATAGCGGGTAGCGTAATCCACCAGGACCAGGATGAAGCGATGTCCCTGTGCTGTTCGGGGGTCCAGGGGCCCCACAATGTCTATTCCCACCCTTTCGAACGGGGTGGTCACCACGGGGAATGGTTGTAGGGGTGCCTTGAGTTTGCGGCCGCTCTTCCCACTGGCCTGGCAGGTCGGGCAGGACCGGCAATGGTTGGATACATCGTTCCTCATTTTGGGCCAAAAAAAGTGAGTCACCAGGCGGTGGTAGGTCTTGTCTTGGCCCAGGTGCCCGGCCAGGGGGACATCGTGGGCTAGGTTCAACAGGAAGTCTCTGAAGTGGAGGGGCACCACCAGCACTCGCCCGGCCCCCAGTTCTGCGATTTTCTGTTCGCTGTACAAGAGATCATTGTCCCAATAAACCCAGTGGGCCCCGGTGGTGTCTCCTTGGCTCTGGGCGAGCGCTTGCTGTCGCAATCCCTCGAGGGAGGGGCAGGTCTTTTGCTCCTGCCGGAATTGTTCCTGGGTGGGCCCCCCTTCTTGACGCCACTGAGCCAGGTCGGGAAGCTCGGGGGGCTGTGTGGACCCCTCTGGGGTGGGGTCCGGGTGGTCGGTCTGGGGGAAGTCTTCTTCTGGAGTGATCGGGGGCGGAGGCGCTGCCCATTCTGGTTCTTCTGGTCTAGGGATGGTGCGGGTGGCCATGGACCGGGTGGTTACGCATGCCCAGTCCGGGAGACCCAACATCCCCAGATGCTCTCTTCTTTCCACAGCGGCCCACGGGGAGCTCTCGAGATCGTTCCCCAGGAGGCAGTCTACGGGGGCATCGTCACGGACAGTTACTTTCAGCATGCCGGACACTCCTCCCCATTCGAAGGGGACGCAGGCCATCCGACACAGGCTCTCCGAGTTGTCTGCCGATCGGACGGGGCAAAGTACGTTTGGTAGGATTTGTTCTGGGGTCACCAGGTGACAGCGGACGGCCGTCACACTGGCCCCGGTGTCACGCAGGGCCTCGGCCTTGCGCCCATTGATGCTCACCCATTGGCTGTACTTCCGAGTGTTGGCGGGCAGGGGAGTCCGCGGGACCATGTCTCTTCCTCCCAGGCATGCCAGGGTCATGGCGGCGGGTTCCCACTCGAACTGCTCCGACTCATAGGTCTCCGTGTCTTCGGAGATTTGTTCTTCTCCCAGGGCGGCGGCCGCCATCTGGCGGGGCCCGGGGACCTGGTTCTTCGGGCAGGTCGGGTCACTGGCATAGTGGCCGACTCACTGGCATCGATGACACGTCACGTTAGCTCGGAACCCCGGGCGCATCGGGGGGTTTCCCCGGCCTGCTGGAGCCGGGGTGGCGTTCGTGGGTGCGGCCGGGGCGGCGTCTCTGCCCCGGCCCGGGCCTCCTCCTCCTCCTCGGGGACGATGGTGACCTTGGTTGGTTCTGTTCTGCTCATTCGGCCCACTCCGGGCCACTCGGGTGCTCTCCCACCGGTCAGCCTCGGTGGCGAGCTGCCGGGGTTCAGTCAATTTACTGTCGAGGAGGTGCTGCCTGAGCTCGACAAAGCAGTTGTTGGAGAGGTGCTCCCACACAATGAGATTGAAGAGTTGTTCGTAGGTGGTTACGTTGTTACCCTTGATCCACCCCTCGAAGGCTCGGCTGAAATAGTTCACGTATTCCAACCACGTCGTACCTGGGATCCGGGTGCAGTTGCGGAACCTCTGGCGGTACATTTCGGGTGTAAGTCCATATCGACTGAGGAGGGCGGCCTTCATATGGTCATAGGACGTCATTTGATGGTCCGGAAGCTGCAGCAGGGCATCACGACCCTCGTTGACGAATCTCCCCCATAGACCGGCTCCCCAGTCACTTCGAGCGACCCGGTGGGCGGTCATGGCAATCTCATAGGCTTTGAACCACTGCTGTATGTCGTCGTTCCGGTGATATTCTCGGACCACATCCTTGGGGATGTGGACCTTCTGCTCGGTAGGACCCGGGGAGTGCGGTTGCTCGGGCACCCCTAGGTTTTTGTTCAGTTTGCGTATTTCTATCTCCGCTAGTTTGCACTCGTGCTCGTATGCCAGTCTTTTTTCTTCGAGGTCTCTCTGTCTCTGTTTTTCCTCTCGCTCTTCTCTGAGCCGTAAGTGTTCTAAGTTTATTTTTTGTTCCGCCAGTTTCAACTCTCCGTCTAATCTGAGTCGTGCCAAGTCTAACTCGTGTAATCTATTTTTTTCCCGCTCCTGGATCTCTTCATGGGAGGGGCCTGGTCTCCGTTCCTCCGTCCGGGTGGTGTTGACTTCCGGGGCTGCGGGGTCCCGGGGGGTTGCGGTATTTGTCTCTGTCCAGGCCTCTAGGGCGTTTTTGAAGTCTTCTTTTGTGCTTAGCCCGGTGGTAGCAATGCCTAAGTCCATGCAAAATTGTTTGAGCTCTCGGTGGTTGTATTCTTCCAGCTTTTCCATCTGGAACTTCTCCGCCGATCCGCTCTCTTTGGTCGTCATTGTGGTTTTAGTCGTAGGGTGAGTTACTGTCTGTACGGTACGCGTTGGTTCGGATCGCGCCGCTAGCCACCAATGTTAGACGGGGACCTGGAGGGTCGGCCGAGCAGAGTGATCGCACAGACAGGTAACTTCCCCCCCACAGATGGACACCACACAAAGCTTATGGTAACACCTTTTATAGGCACTTCGGGTAGTAGAGTGGTACGATACAGGGCGATCAGGACACGATGATCCTCTCAATTCTAGTCTCTAGTAAGGGAAGGGGGTAGCGGGACAGTCTTGGTACCCACGGGTACGGGTGTGTAACGGTGATAGATCACAATCCTCGAGCTCGGTGTTCGGATGGGTCAGACCGCGGCAGCGCCAGCAGGTCCCGAAGAGGTCGTAGGTGGCACGGGCCGCGGCAGCGCCAGCAGGTCCCAACGAGGATGAAGGTTACAACGGGCCGCGGCAGCGCCAGCAGGTCCCACGAGAATGCAGGTTGCAACGGGCCGCGGCAGCGCCAGCAGGTCCCACGAGGATGAAGGTTACAAAGGGCCGCGGCAGCGCCAGCAGGTCCCACGAGAATGCAGGTTGCAGAGGGCCGCGGCAGCGCCAGCAGGTCCCACGAAGATGAAGGTTGCAGAGGGCCGCGGCAGCGCCAGCAGGCAGGACAATAGTTCACAAGGCAGGGCTGTGGCAGCGCCAACAGTCCGTCAAGGATGAGTTTGTCGCGGTGTCTCTCGACTCCAGGATACAACTGCCTTCCTGTCCTGGGGCTGCCTCAGTTATAGGTCTGGCGCCCTTTGATGTCCGGACCCTCGCTCTTGGAGGTCGGGAGGTCTGGGATGAGGGAGTCCAGACACCCAGCAGGGGGGTGGAGCCAGCGCCCGAGGAGGCTGGGGGTGCTCGGCACCTGGCGGGGGAGAGCCGTCGACACTTCGTACTCCCATTGACCTGCCAAGTGGGCCGTTCACCTCCTGGGTGGAGGGTGGTGCCGGGATGTCGGGGCCTGGCCAGGCCCAGGGTTGGGGTCGGGCTGAGGCCGCGCGGCCGCGTGGTGCCGTGTCCAAGATGGCGGCTGGGCCGGGCAATGGTGCTGACGGTGGCCCGGGCCCTGTCCTGCGGGGAGGGAGCGAGCCCTTCATGTGGCCTGTCCAACACCCTCACTCCATCTATCGCCCTCACTCCATCTATCGCCCTCACTCCATCTATCGCCCTCACTCCATCTATCGCCCTCACTCCATCTATCGCCCTCACTCCATCTATCGCCCTCACTCCATCTATCTCCCTCACTCCATCTATCTATTGCCCTCACGCTATCTATCGCCCTCACTCTATCTACCTATTGGCCTCACTCTATCTATCTAATCGCCCTCACTCTATCTATCTAATCGCCCTCACTCTATCTATCTAATCGCCCTCACTCTATCTATCTAATCGCCCTCACTCTATCTATCTAATCGCCCTCACTCTATCTATCTATCGCCCTCACTCTATCTATCTATCGGCCTCACTCTATCTAGCTATCTAATCGGCCTCACTCTATCTATCCTATCTATCTATCTATCTATCGCCCTCACTCTATCGCCCTCACTCTATCTATCGCCCTCACTCTATCTTGCTATTACCCTCACTCTATCTATCTATCTATCACCTTCACTCTATCTATCGCCCTCACTCTATCTATCAATGTATCTATCTATCTATCGCCCTCACTCTATCTATCTATCTATCTATCTATCGCCCTCACTCTATCGCCCTCACTCTATCTATCTAATCGCCCTCACTCTATCTATCTAATCGCCCTCACTCTATCTATCTAATCGCCCTCACTCTATCTATCTAATCGCCCTCACTCTATCTATCTAATCGCCCTCACTCTATCTATCTAATCGCCCTCACTCTATCTATCTAATCGCCCTCACTCTATCTATCTAATCGCCCTCACTCTATCTATCTATCGGCCTCACTCTATCTAGCTATCTAATCGGCCTCACTCTATCTATCCTATCTATCTATCTATCTATCGCCCTCACTCTATCGCCCTCACTCTATCTATCGCCCTCACTCTATCTTGCTATTACCCTCACTCTATCTATCTATCTATCACCTTCACTCTATCTATCGCCCTCACTCTATCTATCAATGTATCTATCTATCTATCGCCCTCACTCTATCTATCTATCTATCTATCTATCTATCGCCCTCACTCTATCGCCCTCACTCTATCTATCTAATCGCCCTCACTCTATCTATCTAATCGCCCTCACTCTATCTATCTAATCGCCCTCACTCTATCTATCTAATCGCCCTCACTCTATCTATCTAATCGCCCTCACTCTATCTATCTAATCGCCCTCACTCTATCTATCTAATCGCCCTCACTCTATCTATCTATCGCCCTCACTCTATCTATCTATCGCCCTCACTCTATCTATCTATCGCCCTCACTCTATCTATCTAATCGCCATCACTCTATCTATCTATCTATCTATCTATCGGCCTCACTCTATCGCCCTCACTCTATCTTGCTATCGCCCTCACTCTATCGCCCTCACTCTATCTTGCTATCGCCCTCACTCTATCTATCTATCGCCCTCACTCTATCTATCTATCGCCCTCACTCTATCTAATCGCTATCTATCTATCTATCGCCCTCACTCTATCTACCTATTGCCCTCACTCTATCTATCTATCTATCGCCCTCATTCTATCTATCTATCTATCTAGATACTGATCGCCATCACTCTATCTATCTGTCTAGCTATCTATCGCCCTCAATCTATCTATCTCACTCACTCACTCTATCTATCGCCCTCCCTCTATCTATCTATGGCCCTCCCTCTATCTATGGCTCTCCCTCAATCTATCTATCGCCCTCACTCTATCTATCTATCCCACTCACTCTATCTATCGCATCACCACAGCATCACTCAGCACCACTACAGCATCACTAAGGGGCACAACAACATCACTATGCGCTACCACAGGATCATTGAATGCCACAGCATCACTAGTCGCCACCACAACATCACTCAGCGTCACCACAGCATCAATTTGTGCAACCATTCAACAACAACTGGGTCAAATATGTTCCCTCAATGTTTCAAGCTTTATTACAAATGTCACAAAAAGAGGTTAGTATTTCACTTCTGTTCTTGGATGTTCGTCACAATAAAATACACTGAACATATTCTTCACAAAAGTTATTTACAAAAGTTTAAGCTATTGCCATTATAAATTACAATAACTTTTATTTAAGTAATAATAATTTAAAAAATTAAAAGCCATTGTTATTTGTAATATCAATACATCTAAGTCACGTGAATACAACACATATTGCATTACAAATGCTATAGGTGTCACAAGTTATAACTATTGGCATTATAAATGACAAAGCTATTATTTTTGCTATTTTCAAAACCAACACATAAATAAAAAATGTGTCATTTACAATACCAATAGCTCAAACTTTCCTAATGCGAGACCTTATGCATTGCAAATGCTTGTTGTCTACCAGTCTTTGCCTCGCCTGCTATCTCCATTTCTGTCTTTTTACTTCTACAACTGTGAGGTCTTTTATGAAGGTCCCGGGGGCTACAGTACTGTTGCACCTCAGTTGAATGACCAAGTTCTCCCTTTTCTTTCTCAAGGTAGCAGGATCGAGTAGTCCAAGGCTTTGTGAAGTTAGACACTCAGAATACCGTTTGCCAGATAGGAACAGTTGATCACGTCAATGTACACACAGCCGGTCACTTTTAAGAGGGGATGAACGTCAGTTACACTTAAAGCAAATATACACTATACTTAAAATTAAGATAAACCATGCAAACCAGAAGTGCCTAGCATATTCTGGCCAGGGAATTCCTAAGCACTAGAAATCCTGGTAACATTGCATCCTGTGGCCCATGTTAGTCTATGGGGAAAACGTTGTGTTCCCCAGGACCTTGTAGTATTAATTGAGGTAACTCGAAATGAGCCACCCTTTAAATAAATGCAGTGCTATACTTCTAGATTAAGTAACCGTTTTGGGGAGCAAGTAGAAGTCATTTGGTTCAATGGTATTTAAGAATGCGTATAGGGATTTTTTGCTGTACCTGCTACGAAGACCTGAAATCTCACCCAACAGAACTCTCTGTGCAAAGAACAAAAAGCCCACCCTTTCCTTTGGTGAAGGAGGAGTTGAAGGGGATGATGGGGTTTCTGGCAACTGGCACCCAGGGCTGGTGCTTAGTCAGTTACATTCTACCATCTACTTGCTGGTTGGGTTAATTTGACCTTTTATGCCCCTAAATGAAACATAGTTGGAGTGATCTGTATCTTAGAACCCACTAATCATGTCATGGTTTTCCAATGACTGGGCATCCTCGGGCAATCGGGAACCAACATCAGGCACCACTGTTGCCAGGGTTGAGCTGGAAACTCCACATTCCTTGGAGTAGTGATCTGAGGTGTGGGCGGGTGAATGTACTGTGAGATTTCTGGTACTGCTTGGGCTCCTATTGAGTGTTATGGTGACGTGTCTATATAGCCCCAGAGGATGGTTCCAATCAATTGGTTTGAGAGTAAGTGTAGGTTCAGGACATTGTTTTTGATTCCAAATGATGTTTAATTCTTAAATTACGACCTTGAATTCACAAGAGTACAGGATTCAGCAAATTCATCTTTCGGCTTGTAGTTCTTTTTCCAGGCTAATTGCTGTAATTCAGTCAGTTAGGTTGGTTGGGTGTTTGGTGTTAGTCCGTCAGATCCTGAGTCTGAGTGACCTCCTCAAGGCCGCCTGCTGGGTCCCCCAGACAGTGGAAGAGAGTTCCTCAATACCCCTAGGGCAATTAGAGAAGCAGTCACAAGTTGCCCTCAGTGAGAATAGGGAGAGTCCTAGACGAAGCACGGTCATCCTCATTGGCAGTTGAAGGCAACAGGATGTGATCTGGAATACAATGCTTTGCTGTAGGTCTTGTTTTCTTGGCAACTGGCTAGGGAGACTTCTAGTCTCCAGTGTAGTCTTCAAACGGCTGTCACACACAGGTTGTTCCAGGTCTCTGCTTTCTGCAGGAGATTGGACATACTTCTGGTAGTCTCAATCCAGCATCTCCCACATGCAGGCATTACTTTTTTGGCACTGGTCCGCAGTACCCATGCATAGAGCATAGAGGTGATCTTTCTTAGATGTTCCAGTGTGTTCTCTTCTGTATTTGTGTCCAACTCCTCCTTCGATGCAGAGTCAAATGTGGAAGAAGCGGGCAAATGATATTGACAAGAAAGGGAACCAATTGTAAACAATGGGTGGGATCCAAGCACCTCTATGCTCTTGGTAAGCTCACAATATGTCTTTCGCAATTCGATCACAGCACTGTCTGTTCGGCTCTACCAAATAAGGCACACAAGCTTTATAATATTGAGACCTTTGCGTCATGTAAATTATGTTTTTCACTAAAACACACTTCCAGCAATAATACACTGTAGGTATACTTTCAGCGTCAATAACACAAGCATGGAATATATTATTCAAAAGTCTAAAAAAGTGTTTTCACAAGGAGGTTGAAAATATAGGTTTCTGTCATCAGTGTTACTAAAGCGGAACGCTATCCCATTTAAACATAAGAGTCTTCAAGTGTCAGTGAAGGAGTGCTTTCACTTGCTTAAGGATTTGAAGCAAGAGGGACAGATTGTGGTTTATAAACTAGCTGTTTAAGGGTTATGCAGATTTTCACTCTGTAAACCAGTAGATTATTGTAAATTACAAAACGATGCCAACATTTAAGAATTGTTATTGTAAAGTGAAAGTGGAGTGTAGTGAAATATTTTTTTTTAACAGTAGATTTAAGAGTGGCCCAGCATCAAATTGAGCTCCCGCCAAATTTTTGTCACTTGACAACTTTCATGACTGCTGCTGTGGCATTTTCGTAGCTCACGAGTTGGCATCTGCTAACTCCTTGTTCCAGGAGTTAATGTTTTAATGTTACACAAAGATGGAGGTAGTGGCTGTATTTCAAGGTGACATCCTAGTGTATTCTCTCATCATTAAACAAGTAAAGGGAGATTAAATGAGGTGTTTGGTATTTTAAGGTAAGGGGAATGACTGTGCCATTAGAAGAATATACATTTTTAGCAAAAGATATGGAATATTCGGCCTGAAATTTCAGAGGATGGCAATAATCCCAAAACAACCTATCGCAGGCGATTGACCAGATGATGTTTTCACAGAATAAAGATCCATTCCAATTTTATGTGAGCCTGTGTTACTACTACCACAGAATTGAAGAGGGGTTTTAAAAGGTCATTAGTTAAATTAGACTTCTAAAATACTGCACATCAAAAGGCCTTCAGTTCATTAAAACTTCACTTTTCAATGCACCAGCCCTGGTTCTTGTCACAAAAAGCTAAAAGTATAGTAAGGGTAAATCCCAGTTGCAATGGATTGGGGAACAAGAAATTTTCCAAAGGAATCTGGATGGAGATAGAACTAGAGCTTTTGCTTCCAGAGCACTGATGGAAACTGAAATATAGAATTCTACCATTGAATGAGACTCCTCTGCTTGTGCCTGCAGTGTGAAGAGCTTCATGTGGGGGAAATAATTCATTATAGTGGTGTATAATATTCCTTTAATATATTAGTTGAATAAGAATGGTACTTTTACAGCTTCATTTAGATTAGTGCACGTTCTATCTAAGACAATTGAACACAATTTCCAAGTCCACTATACTCCTGGAAATAAAATGTTACGGCTGATTGTTTTGCAAGAATGCCAACAACCATTGATGGGATATGTGTTTATCATGTTAATAATGAGTGTGCAGAGATGTCAGTATTATGGATGCCGCGAGTTTGATTTCTCACGGAATTAGTGAGGAACTGTGGAAAGAGATGGAAAAAGATAATGTTTTGTTGTAATTAATGACATTTATAAGAAGTAGGCTCCAGAAAAATGTGGGTTCCAAGTTTCTTTTTTAAGGAAAAGGAAGACATTATGTGGATGTAAAATCTGTGCGATGTGGTGACACGTACGTTCCCCTTTTGCTTAAAAGGTTCGTATTATCAAAGTCATCAATAATGGTAACTTAGAAAACAGCTACCAAGATGAAAGCTGGAGAAACCGTTTGGCGGCCTTATATGGACGACTGCATCTCCAAGTATGTTAATTCATGGACCATGTGTTACATTTTTTACTGTGGCAGTTTTTTTCAATAAGTCACGATTTCTGAAGGTCCAATGAACAAAAGAAACTTTTTATGCTTTAGAGTCCATATACATTTCTGGGAGGATGTAAAAATATGTGGCTGTGTTGATAGATTATTTTGCAAAGTAGGTTGAGTGGTTGTTAAGTCCTTTCACTGTTTGGGGATATAGGTTTTGCGCACCATCTTTTCCAGAGTAAATGTACCCAAGACTATTACAACTGATAAAGTTGTTCAATCGGTGTCAAGGAAAATGAAACGGTTTTGAGACAAATTGGGCATTTAAAAAAAAAAGTTATCCGTGCACCACATATGGATGAACCTGGAGGCTGTCCCTCCTAGTGGTGCTGGTAAAAATGTCCCTTCAATACCGAGTGCATCTTCTAGCTAAGGGCAGCCATTCTGGAAGCAGTGGACAGTCTCCTCAGTCCTTTCTTCAGGTGTAGTGGACTCCATATCACAAAAGTCGAACTTGTCTGAATCCTCTGACTAAGAAGCAGTTGCCTCCTCTCAATAGAGCATGGTTGAGCTCAGGTGGAAGAACTGGACCACGATCCAGAGGCTGCCACCTGTCACATGTGTCCAGGCATCCAAACATGGCCCACACCAGTCTTTCATGGGCAGGGCTTTGGGTGAGCTGTTCATTGAAACTTGTGTACCCCGCCACAGAATAAGGGCATCGGTACTTTGATAGCTGCAACAGTGCCACATCTTAAACCAGCCATGGCTACCGAGCCTCAGGACCAGTGGACCCTTTAGTCTGTGTGGACCTGA
This sequence comes from Lissotriton helveticus, assembly GCF_964261635.1. NCBI lineage: Eukaryota > Metazoa > Chordata > Amphibia > Caudata > Salamandridae > Lissotriton > Lissotriton helveticus. Next base: position 426,929,473 of record NC_136063.1, read on the forward strand.
AACACCATCAAGCAACATTAAACATGAATCCAGCTTGGTTGAGCTCAATGAGATGACCGTTCAGAATTGAATCTGAACACTCCACACTCGACGGTTTCCTGCCTATTGTCTGTCTGAGTCACTGGGTGGCAGTGAAAGCCACCCTTCTTCCCAACTTTAAACTTCTTACTCTGTGGCTTTCCACAGATGGGATGGGAAGAAGAAAGAAAATGCTTGCTCGTCAGTTAGAGGATACCTGGCAGAGGTCTTTATCATGGGATGTCAGTAAGCAACGCAGGACACATCTGAACAAATAAAAACCCTGGCTTTCTACGCCAAATTCGAACAACTACGCATCTAATTCATATTGCAAACTTTTTTCTGTCCTGATCTTCTTTGTCCCCCTAGTCGGTCTGTGTCTGAAAGTTTAATCCTCCAAGCTTTAAAGCTCTCAAATAGCATTCCAGTTTCAGCTATGTTGTTCCTTTGTCTTTGTCTCTTGTGTCTTGCCTCACCAGTTGATCCATGTCCAGTGTCTTTTTTCTAAGACTTGACTCAATCACAGCATCACCATTATACTGAGCGTCTGCTTCTTCTCAGTGCAGGTTCCTGTAGCTTCAAAGTTTGGCATTGTATCACTTTTTATACAACCTAATTTGGATCAGCTCCCCTGAAACAATATGTAATGCCACCTTTCTGCCAGCAGTGGCAAAATTTGAGAAAAGTTCTCATCCAAAAAGCCTTTGAATGATCTGTTAGCACATGAAATTCTTTACCGTCCCAAAGAGGTTTTGACCTGGGAGGGGAGCTGAAGTCCTTCTGACAATTGTACTGGATATCCCGAGGAAGAATGAGGATTTTGACCGGTTTGACTCTTTCGTATCTTGCTGCTATCATCACCCCCTCACACCCTCTACTACAATGAAGAGCCTGGCTGCTGCAAATATCAACGGTGGCACTGCAGTGATTTACATATTTGCTGAAGTAGTATTTTCAATCCCTCTTGTTTTTAGGTCTCGTCCTCGAGACCTATTGTCGTTGAAATGTCTCTCGGGAGACCGACCGGGGCACGCGCAGCGATTGGGGTCGGAGGACGCGCACGTCCAGCCCGGCGTCGTGCACATCTCCTAAACACATTCCCAAGTCAGCTTCTCGCAATCGCACGCGCACTCATACAGCCACACTCATGCATGCGCACACACACACGCGCACACGCACACACACACACACACACACACCCCCACACACACCCCCATACACCCCCCCAACTATGTCTTGTATTTTGTTTGCTCACGATTGTCACTTTAGTTTTGCCTCATGTAATTAACGTTTGCTTTTGTGTAATATTTGCAGTCTCGTAATTTTGTCCTCATGTCTCAGTACTGTCTGTTCCTGTGAGAGTTCTGACGCCCCGGGGTAAAGTCCGCGCTAAACGCACATAAAATAATAAATATAAAACCACTACCATACACCGGCGGCCGCGTCGCGTGCCCAGCGCTGCGTGGACACTAGTGAACTGACACTTACTTAGTTAGTAGTGACCTGCTGCTGCCCACCAGCCACAATCTGTCGACGGTCCACTCCACAGTCCCGCGCGACCGGCCGACGGATGGACACTCGTCTCGCCTCGGGGCTGGCTGGGCTCTGCTGCCGGCGCGGCCGCGCTCGCAGTTTTCTTGTGGCCAGAGCTGTCGCCGGCTCAGCTGAGCTGCCACAGTGGTGGTCAAGGTGCGCTGCAGCCTGCAGCTGTGTTTAGCGGGGCTGCACAGGGGGCCGCGGCAGGTGGCCATCATGATGCTTGAGAGACTGAGTCTCGTGCGCCCCAGCCTGTACTCTAATCCCCCGCCGCTTCTGCACTTCCTGCTCCTCCGGATGTGACGGCACTATCCCAGGCCGGCACATCTGGATTAATCCTGGCCCCTGTGGTGCGCCACCGTCATTGACCGCTCTGAGGCTGTATCGACTGAGCGGGCAGCTCGGCCCCCCTGCAGACTGGAGTCTGAGGTAACCGCGCGGGCGCCGCACTATTTTGCATTCTAGTTTCCAGGGCAACACAGTCGGACCTGTCCTGGCAGAGCATTTTGTTTGCCTTTGATACTTGCACAAGTGCCACCATTGCCTACGTAACGTTTGTTCTTGTGCCTGAGTGTCTAGCATATATTGCAGTATGATACCTCTAATTGTACTTTGTTTTCTCTTGTAACCTGCACACTTGTCACTTTTTCCTCCTGTGCACTTTTTGCTACCTCATGTATTTTGTTTGCTCACAATTGTCACTTTACCTTATGTAACTTAACGTCTGCTTTTGTAATCTGTTCACGTGTAATGTTCTCCTCATGTATCAGTTCTGTTCCTATTGTAAAGCGCTCTGACGCCTTCGGGTAAAGTCCGCGCTATATAAAAATGCATAAATAAAATAAAATAAAATAAATTGTAGCGCGGTGCCGCTCTCACGAGCTCAGAGAGCTCAGCTGCAGTCTGGTTAACTGTTTAGGCACTAGTCTGGCTGAGCAGCACTCTCAAAACAGTAGAGAGAGCCCGGGCACAGGAGCTGCTGGCAAAGGTGGCGAAAATGCGTGACAAATGCATTCAGTGCGGTGATGAGGATCACCACACTGAAATGCGTGAGTGTCACAACTGTTGCGTGACGCTTGGCAGGACTGCTCCAGGCGGATCGAAACTACTGCTCCCTTCTCTACAACGAATACACCATTTGTTCCTGGAAGTGGGGACACTCGAGCTGCCGGTACTGAATAATGAACAGGATTGCTCTACTTGTTTAAGAATAGTGCACAGCTTCGCGCAATGCATGCCGGGCTCAAGTCGGGCCAGTGACAGAGAGGATGCCACACCTATGAAAACTCGTGTTTTTACTTTCACTTTCTTTGACTAGCGTTGCTCTCTCGCCAATTCGCTGCGAAGCTGTGCACTGTTCTTAGAGTCCTCCCCTCTCTAGCTTGCGAGGCTGGGATGTAAACGCGCCCTGGCACTGCGACTAGTCATCAGCTGCCCCTGTCTTTTCGTGGCCTGCATGAGCCTGGATTGCCCCGCGTGGTACGTTGGCTGAGTCAGGAGAATGGCCACTGGCTTCTCGTTCGGGGACGGTACCGCCACCGCCACCCTGGGGGCGACCACAGGAGGCACCTCCACAGGTGGAGGGGGCTTCTCATTCGGAGCGGTGGCGCCAAGGTAAGGAGATTTGTTGAGTCTGCCCTATTTGTCTGTTTTCGAAGTTCGATAACCCGAGGCTATTCAACACCAGTGCTGAAGTTCTCCACCCTTGTTGTAGCCCCCATCTTCGAGAATTGCAGAGGATGGCTAGATGTGTTTTATTAAGCTGTAACCTGAAACTTGTTTCTCTTTGTTGCACAGTCTGTGTGCTTAGTTTAACTCTTGTTGCAGTCTGCCTGGCTTGTGTGTATTTATCATTTGCACTACGTTCTGCCTGATGAGTGTATTTTTACCTCTTGTTGCCCAATGTGCCCGGCGAGTGTATTTTTACCACTACCTGCTTATTTTGCTTGGCTACTGTATTTTTTCCTCTATGCTTCACTGTCTACACACCTATTGTATTATTAGCCTTGCTACACAGTCTTCCTGCCTAGTGTGTTTTTACCTCCTGCTGCACATTCTGCCTGGCTAATGTATATGTATCATTTGCTGTGCATTCTTCCTGCTTAGTGTATATTGCCATTTGCTGCCTATTCCGCCTGGCTAGTGTAATTGTACCCCTTGCTGCACATCCTGCCTGGTTAGTGCATAGCTTCCATTTTCTGAACATTCAGCCTGGCCAGTGTATGTTTACCTCCTGCTGCACATCCTGTCTATCTAGTGTATATCTATAATTTGCTGCACATTCTGCTTGACTAGTGTAATTATACCTCTTGCTGCACAGTCTGTCTCGCTAGTGTATTTTTACTTCCTGCTGCACATTCTGCCTGGCTAGTGTATTTTTACTTGCCGCTGCACATTCTGCCTGGCTAGTGTATGTCTACCTTTTGCTGCATGTTCTTCCTGGCTAGTATATTTTTGACATTTGCTGTATACATGGCCTACGTATTTTCTTGCCTATGTTCCCTGGTTGTGATTGTTTTTCTGGCCTATGTTCCCTGGTTGTGCTTGCTTTTCTTGCCTCTCTTCCCTGGTTGTGATCGTTTTTTCTTGCCTCGTTTCCCTGGGGCGTTACTGGGCAGAGGTGGGCGTGTGGTGAGGGGCAGTGGGTGCCGAGGGCACGGACGCCAGCGCACCGGCTGACCTGTGGCTCTGTGTGTGTGTGTGGGGGGGGGGGCTGTGTGTGTGTGTGTGTGTGTGTGTGTGTGTGGCGCTCTGTGTGGGTGTGGCTCTGTGTGTGTGGGTGTGGCTCTGTGTGTGTGTGTGTGGCTCTGTGTGTGTGTGTGGCTCTGTGTGTGTGTGTGGCTCTGTGTGTGTGTGGCTCTGTGTGTGTGGCTCTGTGTGTGTGTGTGTGTGGCTGTGTGTGTGTGTGTGGCTCTGTGTGTGTGTGTGGCTTTGTGTTGGTGGCTCTGTGTGTGTGACTTTGTGTGTGTGGCTTTGTGTGTGTGTGTGGCTGTGTGTGTGTAGCTCTGTGTGTGTGTAGCTCTGTGTGTGTGTGGCTCTGTGTGTGTGTGGGGGGCTCTCTGTGTGTGTCTCTGTGTGTGTGGGGCTCTGTGTGTGTGGGGCTCGGTATCTGCTAATACACTCGACTACTCTCTAATGCTCACCTATTGCCATTGTAAATGACAATACCATTTATTTATGTTTAAAAAAAGAAAATGAAAAGAATGCCATTTGCAATGCCAATAGCTCTAACTTTAACAAAGACGAGACCATTGCATTGTAAATGCTTGTTTTGTTGTTCTTGCAGCTTCCTGGTCACTTGCAGTTACATGCAGGGTTCATCCTTTGTCTCCTGTTTGACTTTTGCAGGCACTCAGTAGCCTCATTATTCAGGTCGCTTGGATGCAACTCCCACCTGTTCAAACGTCTAGACCAGCATTCTGCCAACAAGGTCACTGATCTCAGTATTTGTCCGTTGGTCAATTATCAATGGATGAGCTACAAACTTTTTGTTTTAAATAAAAAAAACTTCTCTTTGTTGAAATACATGTCACTTCGTCAATACAGTCGACAATATTATGGGTATTTTCAATTATAGCTCCCTGAAATAAAGTAAACACATGCATTTGCCTAACAGAAATAAAAATACAACTGGTCCCTTCAACCCCATGCCCCCACACACCCACCCGCTCTCGCAGCAGACCAAAATGCGCTTAGATTACAATTGAGTAACTTGACAAAGGGCACACTGTAACACAGCCACTTTCACCAGTTCCTAATTGTTGGAATGTGAATTATTAGTAGGGGCAAATGTATAAATGCCACTGGCAATAAGGCCTCTAATACAGTATAGGGCTCAGAATAGGTCTTAGAAAATTATTTCTACGCTCAACCCTTTGTAGCTTGGCTGCTAGCAGGTAGGCTTAACTTCAAAGACAGGTATGCAAAGTATTCAAAAACACCATTTCAGTAAATAATTAAGACCCAATACACAATAAAAATCCAACACCAATTAATAACAATAGGAAATATTTTCATCTTTAAATTGACACCAAAACGACAAAGGTCCAATGTAGGGAACAAGAGATATGAATTTAAACATTTTTAGCAATGTCTAGCACTTAGAAACCTATAGCGCCTTATCGGAACATCTGGTCGCGATAGACCAGGTCAAAGTTTCAGGCCGACCGCGATGGAGCCCTGGGTGGCTACCCCTCTTGTTAAGTCTGGGTCAAAGTTTTTACCTTCTCACTAAGAAACATTTCTGGAGCTTTTCCTTCTGGGGTCTCTCGAAGCTTTCAGACAGTCCGGATTCGGCGAGGGTTCGCCGGATTGCCTTGCGACGAGCTCCTGGTCAAACTTATGGAAGTCCGACCTCCGGAGCGTTTCAGCTGGACAAACCAATGACCCAGGCCGACACGTGGTTGCTTTCGCGGTTGCTTCCGTCGGCTTTTCTTCGTTCGGATTTAGAAACTTTTACGGAGCTTTTTCTCGCGGGGTCCCTCGATGCTATTCACCAGACCGGATTCAGTGAGTGTTCACTGGCCTCGGATTTCGGCTACTCCCGGTCAAACTCTAGAAGCAGGCCCTATGGACCTTTTCAGCGGGACAAACCTGGACGGCAGGCCAACTCGCGGTTGAAGGCAAGCAGCTTGGCTGGGCCGGGTGAGTCGGTCCCCTTATGGTGCTTTTTTCCCAAGTTTCTCTAAAGTTATCCAAACTTCTGGAGAAGTTCCCCAAAGGGTCCCAAAGCGTCTCAAACTCACTCCAAGGGTCTGGAAGCTCCAAGATGGTCCTTGAAAGTTGAGGAATTCTGTTCCAACAATCCACTTGGACAAAATCCTTACAAATCCACTGGTAGATCCCGAGGTTGAGTGTTCTTGGTGGTGATGTTCCAGGTGAGCTCTGTTAACCTGTAGCTTGCAGGGAGTCCACTCTTTAGTCCTTTTTAGGTCTCGCACTGCGAACCGGATCGCGAAAGCGATCCGTCGCTGCGAGACTTATTGTGATCATTTCATCTTTCAAGGGCTCAAGGGGAACAGACAGCGGACAAGCAATGTGAACGCGCAGCTCCTTGACTGGGATTAGGTCGCGCGCGTCAACTAAACAGCATGTCAGTTTCAGTTTTTACACGCGACCCTCTACAGTTTGTGCCTCATGCACTTCTCGCATACACACACACACAGCCACAGCTTTTCGCACTAGCACGCACACACACACACGAGCACACACACAGAGAGACACACGAGCGCACATGCACGCAGACACACACACACACACGAGCACACATACCGCCCGCCTGCCGCCGCCCCCACCCGCCCAGGGGTGAGATTTCCCCCCCTCTTTCCTCACACTCACCGGAGAGGTCGGCGCGGGCCCCGCCGAGCAGCAGGAGGCAGGCGGTGAGCAGCAGCGGCGGCTCCATGGCGCTCGGTCCGTCCGTCTTTCTGACTGACTGCTTCTAATTCAACGTTTATTTTCCCCCTCTAATGTCCGTCCTTATTCTAGGCCTCCGAGGCGTCGTAAAGGCCGGAGCGGGAGCACGCGCTCGCAGCCCCGGGGCGCGGAGTTTGGTTAATGGAACAGACGTCGCCGTCGGCAGCGGGTGACCTTTGAACCCCCCCCCCCTCCTCCCGGAGCCTGGCAGACGCCGCCGTCCTCGCGCTAACTAAAATGGAGGAAATGAGGCCTGTGTGCTGCGGGTCTCGGGAGCTGGCCTGACATCTATCTACTTGTGGTAGCTGGCCTGACATCTATCTGCTTCTGGTGAGTTGAGCGCCGAAAATGCCGTCAGATGTTGGATTATTGTGATTGGCAGTATTCCTTTTGCGAATTTAAGACTACGAAATCGTATACTTCTGAGTAAAGTTGAGGGGGAGCCTGCATAAACGCCAACATTTTAGAACAAGAAAATAGGAGATTTTGGAGGGGGAAAAACAGCAGGCAATGGCGATTTCCCCATTCACTTAGGGGAGGATGGTGTTAGCAGCGGCTGACGGGTTGATGAATTCTTTGAGGATTTTCAAGAGTTCTTCCGCCAGAGTTGGTGCAGGATTCCAGTCTGAATACGAGGGCCGCGTAAGCCCACAGACAATTTTTCTCAGAGAAATCTTGATTTAAAAAGAATAAGAGGAAAAAGCTTTTCGAACTCTAAAAGTAGATGGCTTCTACATGTTTTTTGCTCGAACCAAAGGTATTGGAGCACTTTATATGAGCACAAGTTACATTATACAAGAACACATTAATTTTTTGATTTTTAGGCATGGGGAGATTAAATGAGCTGCCTAGAATTTCACAGGCTGTTGAGCTGGTGCCGATTCGAACCTGGTTCCCCAGTTACAAAGTCCGTAGCTCTGGCTGTTATGCTAATTTCAGACTTTTATCAAATTCTAAAGTAGTTCGCAATCACAGGAGTACTCCTAGAAATGTTTCTATTCTAGACATACATCTAGGTGTAACATACATGCCAACGTATTAAAATTGGAAAGTGGGAGATTTTGAGAAAATAAATTGGGTGAATGTGTTTTCTCAATTGACATATTGAATCAGAGGCAATTGTAGCAGGAGACAGGAAACAAAGCCATTTATGTATTTCAAAATCGAGTGTCTTGCCTATATTGAGTCTGTTGAGATGTATGGTGGACCATAGTGCAAGAGGAAATGTGACACATGCATGTGTACATATAACCTTTTTAATGCCCCTTCCAGGGTGGATCGGAGGATTTGTTTTTCCATTTCATAAAACCCATTCCTCCGTATACCCAAATAATATGAGGATGCTCCAGTATCTTGATAGGAGTAAATTTGTAAATATTTTCTGGGCAGGAAATTACCTGCAAGGAATATCGCACAAACATTTGAATTTGTGTTTATCTACTTTCCAGGTAGGAGTGCCCAGGAATGCCTACCACACAGTCCCAACTTTGAATCTGTAATTGCAACAATTCCACCTTGCTGGCAGAATTTCTGTGCTAGTAAATGTCATTCATGAAGATGTTTTATGCATGTCAGCTGAATTTAAGGGCACAAACAACTTTGAAAATTGGGCCCAGAATAAGAAGTAAGCTCTGTTTACACTTGAACCGTGTGAAAATGAACATTCAAACAGTGGCGGTTATCATTTTATGTTTCCTTCCTTTGCGGGGGGGGCGATGGGCGGGGCTGCTCTGCTCGCAGGGCAGCGGAGGAGTGGTTTGCCCACTCCTAAGTGACCAATGACTGTTTGGTCGGCCCTCTCGGGCTGCCCAAACCAGTCACACACACTTTTGCCATTCTCCATGCAGGCTGCATTACAGCCTGCTTGGAGAACAAGCCCAGGCCCCCATTACCTGTCTGAGCTTCGAACCAGGATGCTCAAAACCAATCACAACGCTGCATTGCAGTGTTGTGATTGGTAAGCACCCAAATTCCCCTGACCAATCACAACGCTGCATTGCAGCATTGTGATTGGTCAGGAGAGCCAGGCTTCCTGTCCCACGAGGAGAGCAGGAGCAAGGAGCAGAGACACGGCGGCAAGGTAAGTGTGTAATTTTTTGTTTTTCATTGCACTACCCCGCGCCCGCACCCCCTCACCTCTCCCTGCCACCCGTGAATCATGCCGGCAGACTCTGAATTCTTAGTCACATAATGTGTTTGTTAAGGCTTGGAAGCTATGTTCCAAAAATCCTCCACTTTGCTCTGACTACACATCAAAGAGGAAGGTGGCACAGGGTAGTTTTTGTATGATGGACTTTGTTTGCATTCAAATATGATCACCCCAACAGGTTAATAAAGAAGTTTTAAATCCAGTGTTCCATTGCATCCAAGGCCTAGACAAAGCACTAAGACCGACTTTCTCCACTCATCACACCTATACTAGATTTTGCCTAAGGGCAGCAACAAGTTTCAAGCACTACTCCACAGACTAATGGACAACATTTAACACTTACCATGTAGGCCAGGCTGTACACTCACAACTCCAGCAACAATGGCCTCTATTAGGGCATGAAAGCTAGGAAAGAATGTGGCGTAACCGCTAGGATTGTCAGCCTCGGAGCTGGGAAACTGGGTTAGAGTCTCAGCGGTGACGCTCAACATTCTGCAATTCTGGGCAAATGTCTTAATCTTCCCGTGCCTAACAAAAATGAATCTGTCAGTCTGTAACGTAACCAGTGCTCATCTAAAGCGCTCTGATACCTTCAGGTCTAGTTTGCGCAATATAAAATCCCACAAAAAAACAAAAAACGAACTAAATGCCTCTAAAATGCAATACATAAAAAAAATTCTGTTCCATAATTAATTTTGAGTTTAAAGTCTCATCAATTTGAGGTTTGAACCATTAGAACCCACAAATATACTTCAGTTCCTCACAAATTAATATACACTTTCAATTTCCATTTAAAAGTGTGAAGAGTTGGGCCTCCAAAGTGAATCGATTTGAAGTTTTGATTCTACCATGCAACAAGATATCTTCCTACGCCTGATCATTAAATCTTTAATGCAACTTCACGACTAATCACTAATATTACATTTTTCATTCGGGTTAAACTCTTCCACGAGCCAGGTAGACCCCAACCTTGCATAGCCACATTTCAAAGCCTTCTTTGCTAAGTCTGTGAAAGATACTTATAATAAATGACTGTGCACACGAAATAGCAAAAATATGTATGTTTGTGTGATGTAAGTCTAATATCAATTACACTTACACAAATCTTGTACCAATGTTGTTTTGGATAGGAGGTCCCTCATTAGCATGTCAAATTAGAATCCTTAACCATACTAGAACTAAGCATTCAAGACATCCATTCCGCTCCGTTTTCACCAAATTTAAGTGCTAGGTGAAGTGAGGATCAGGGGTTTGTAAAAAATGTCTTTCTTCCAGTCCTAGCCTCCAATTTTTGAAATTAATGAGCTACTGCTCGAACAGCCAGGTCTTCAGCTTCTTCCTGAAGGAGAGGTGGTCTTGGGTCAGGCGCAGGTCGGGCGGGAGGGAGTTCCAGGTCTTGGCGGCCAGGTGGGAGAAGGACCTTCCTCCTGTAGTCTGTACACTCTTAAACGTTATAAATTTTGTAAAGTTTTACATATAATTCTGTGGTTGCAGGGAAAAAACTTGTGCACACCCATCAGCAGCACTGCATGTGCAAGAGTGTGGGAGAACGGATGGTATGTTATGTTGTATTTGATGTGTAATAAGGCAGAATATCAGTGAAGGTGGACGGGAGGCCTATTCTGGCTTTGTGTGTTATTTTCATCCAGTTTCTTGATAGAAATCACATTTAGGTTTCATTTACTTCTAATGTCTAGTTTGTGTGACAATCTTCAGGCAGCAAAGTTCACTCAGAGAAAAAAGTTGGGTGGGTAATTATTACAAGGCCGGAACACAATCAATGGTGACATTTGCAAACGAGAACTTTGGCCTCATGGTATAGGCAGTCCCTAGACCGTCCGTTGTATTGATGTCCAGTGTGCGGTCATTCTCTATTTCGGCTGTGTACTCTTCTGGAGATCTTGACAGATTTATGAGAAAAAAGGCTGGGTGTGTAACCTTTTATTCTAATTAAATGTAATTACCAAACAAGCGTGCAAGCATTGGCTGGCCTGATGCAACCTGCCCTTCATAGACACGGCTAGGATGGTATTCGCAGGAAGTATAATTGCATTAGAGTGACAGGCCTGCTCCACTTTCCACCTAGTTTATAAACAGGAAGTACCCCCCAGGGATCTGTGGCATTAAAGCTTAGAGTTCATATTCTCCAAAACACAGATTCACTGCTATGCTAATTAAAAAAAGATGAATGCACCCTTCACACCATATTATCCTTCTAACGCGATAAAATACATTGTTACACTAGTAGTAGTGTCTAGAAGTAAAAAAGAGTGAAAGCATTTTTTTGGTTCTTACCATTTTACCACTATAGAAGGAGATTACGGACATTCAGATCTGCAACACCTTGTATTCATAAACTATCAGCCACAATATATCAAGTTCACTTTACTTGTACATTAGCTTAAGCTAATCACATTTTAACTAAACATTCAACACGTTTACTACTAAACCCACAGAACCAGCACCACAAAAAAACAACCACCTGAGCCGTTTTCACTTTCCGCTTCAGAATTAAACTCTTTTCTATTGTAGTATCCCGTTTTGCTCACTTAATCCCTCTAATAATCTCTGACACACATCGCCACTTCTTAACCTCTTTCTCTCTTTTTATGCTTTCTTCTCCGGTTCCTAGAGCTCTTTCCATTCCAGGCTCTCCCATTATATGACTCTTTTACTTTGTAACTCGGGTCCGTTTTCTTGTGCAACCTCTACTTAGTCTCTCACTCACTGGGTCACCTTCATTTCCTCGTGTCTCTCATGACCTCATCATTGCAGAGCCTATACCCTTCCGTCTTTTCCATTCGTTCATAATTGCTTTTCTTCTTTCCTCAGCCTTCTTCCCTCTCGCTCTCTTTTTTTTAGGTCGAGCCTAGTACCAGCATTCATGTGCTGCTCTACGAGGCTTGTTGTGCTGGAGTACCGAATAGAAGCCTCGCCCACTCTCCACCCATATTTGCCATTGGCTTGTGTCACTGTCTGTCCTAAATGATGGCTTCTGATTTGTAAATAGGCATGTTAGTACCTCCTTAGTACCTCCTCCTCTTCATTTGTCACCTCCAATGGCAACTGGCCCCTTTACTTCGGTTGTTACACGGTACGTGTTATTTAGACTGTGAGTACTATTTTCTTTATTCAGTTTCTCTTATTGCAGGCACAATGTGATTTGGTGCCTTCTTTACCCCCCTCCCTCCCGTTGTCGTGCCATGTTTACTCCCGCCCTCCCTCCTGTTGTCCATGCCTCCTCCCTACCCGTCCCTCCAACCCCGCCCGCCCGCTGTCCGCGCCTGCTCTCCACCTCCTGTTGTCTGTGATGCCTACCATTTGCAATGCAATAGGTCTTGCATTTACGCTAGTTTGAGCTTTTGGTTTTTAAAATATAAATAAAATGCATTGTCATTTACAATGCCAATAGCATAAAATGGCATATATGCGAGACCTATTGCATTGCAAATGCTTGTTACAGCAAGGTAATCCACAGGCTGTAGTTTCAGACGGTGCAGAAGGTGCAGTCTTCAGAGTGCAGGCCTTAAAATGCACATCATACTTCCAGCATGGCCCGTCTTGCTTTCTTAAGTTTCAAGCAGCAATTCTGCGGGGCTCTGACCTTCTCAGATACTTTGTCAAATTTCTCTGGGTCAAGCAGGAGGTCACTCCTGTCCAATGGGCTGCAAGGTACCACCCAAAGGACAGATTACTTCCTGAAGAGAGTGGCACTATTGTGTCCCAGAGTGCACCAATTCTTTCAAATTCATAATGGCGAATTTTCCAGCAGGGAGAGAAGAGCTGGCTAAACACACTCCTAAAATGGCTAATCTCCATAGTCTCTCCCCCTTGCATCTGCTCATTCCTTTCTTAATCCTAGCATCTGGGTGGGGGTCAAAAGAGTGGAGCTGTGAATGACACTGATGTCTTCCCCCTTCCCTTGCAGTCCATTGTTTACGACTCCTCTCCCTGCTCTGGCATTCCTGTGCAACAGGACACTGCCCTCCCAGCAGAGCTAGTCAACCTCAAGGGCTCTTTATCACCTCTTCAAAGAAGACTGCCTAATCAACTTAACTCTGAACAATCAGGACAGAGCACTGGAAGCTGAATCTGGGCTTACAAACAAGAAAGTCTTATAACTTCTTGGAAGAAGTTCAACAATATAACATTGTTGGATTTATTAATACCATTCTAGAAAGTCTTTGAATGGTATTTTTAGACTTTTCCTATCGAGACTTATTAGTTAATAACTTCTTGCCATGTTAACCTATGTGGCATGGGATCTGCAATGGGGAAAATTACTTGGGCCATTTCTCCAGCACCAGGGCTTACAAAAACATATTTTATAAGTACGCTACATATATCAGCAGGACCCCCACCTCAGGAATATCATGGGGTGTAACAATATTGCAGATCCTGCCTCCACAGTGCTCCTACCACCAAAGTCGATTTTGGGAAGCACTTTATCACAATTTGGGGAGGGAAATGTGCAATTTCACTTAACCCAGGGCATATAAAACCCATTTTATAAGTGTCCTCCTTATAAATACCTGATCCTCCACCCGTGGGACACCTAGGGGAGACCCTGGGGGTACGTAATATGCCCAAACATTGTAGGTTATTCAATTTTAAGTGGCCCAAACACCAAAGTTGAGTATAGGCACAATTTACTTTTTAAAAGCTGTCCTGCAACACAGGGCTACTTTAAAACTGACCTCAGGCTTCTTCAGTGCCCACATGCAAGTGCAGAAAGGGCTGCTGTCCTCTAAACTGCCATGCCCTATTATATACTAGGTACTGATAGGTAGTTTCAATCCCCCTGCCCTATTATGTACTAGAGCCTTATATGGTAGGTTATGCCAATCACAGGGGTTCCCCAACACATAGTGTACCCTAGTGTATGTAGGAGTTTTCACTGTATTCTAAATGTGTCTCTTTCAGCATAGCATTAGCCCTGTGCCTGGTTAGGCAGAGCCCAGGGTCAGTCAGAGTCAGTTTCCACCAGTACCAGTCAGAAAAAAGTTGGGGGGTGCCCAGGGCACATGATTTTTCAACACTAATCTTATTCAAACTTGTGTACTGTTGAAAGCCCTAGAGCAGTGGTTTGTAACCTGTAGTCCAAAGACCCCATGGGATTCATGAGGCCTATTCAGGAAAGCTGCGACTGTTACCAAATTAAATAATAAAATTAAAACAATTAATAAAGTATATACAAATTAAGAAACACAATTGAAAATGTGAAAACTGTTTCCATGTTTGATTGAGAATGAAAAGTAAGATTTCAATATTTGAGCATTTGTTTGGTGTGCACTTGTTTTTGTATTGTTTAGAAGTTCAGATCATAGAAATTGCTTAGGCCAGTGGTCCCCAGCTCCCAATGTGGCTCAGTGGGGGTCCCGGATTCCAGTAATGGTTACCTGGGGGTCCAAAGAAATCAAACGGTGAAGAACCACTGCCGTAGAGGACATATTAACGCCTTTTTGTCTGTAGGAAGTCATCCCCATCTTTTACTCAGGTTTCATCAGAGGTCCTTCCCTCCTTTTCATAGCTATAAGACTTTCCTCAACCAGATTTCCACAGTTGCCCCCAAGGTTTTCTCCCAGTTTCTGGCTATTGCCATATGTGCTGTAAACAACAACTGGTATGCTAAACTTCAAATCCCTTTCCCTCAGTTTTGCTCACTTTCTTGACTTATTATCCTTTATTATGGTATTTGGGTCACCCAGCAAGGAAAATACCAATATGTCCCTAATAGCTGCCTGGACCTTTTTCCAGTATATACCCGATTTAGGTCATGACCACAAAGGATGGCCTCCTGTCTTATTGATTCCTTTTACAGGAATGAGGACATTTTGGGAGGGTATCCCTGGGATGTCTCTTTGTGCCATCACCACCAGGATTCACTATTTGAATTCTTGCGATCCCCACCAACACTCACTCCCTCAGTACCAATATTTGTATTAACAGGAGTGGAATGTATTCAGCAATATTCTTGTATTCAGCAACATTCTAGTCTTCTGCCTCTTCAATTATATTTCTGATTCTTATGTCGCCTTGTCAAGCTCGCTTTTTAAGATCCTCACATTTGAGTTTCTCGATTTTGACTTAAGGACCTAAATGCCTGGAGTTTTTCATTGGTGTCCACTTTTGCTGATGTATTTGATTTCTCTCCTGCCTCAACCACTCTGCTTGCCTGTTGTTCTACGTCTTGTTGAGTAGATAATGCTTCTGTGAAGCCCCTATTCCCGTCCACCAGTTCTTGTTTAAAGTCTTCCTCGTCTTCTTTACTTAAATCCTGCAGACATGAGCAGAGATCTCCCTTAATCAGCTGTATCTCATCTCGTTTAGCCACCATCCCCATCTTGACAGTGACAAATGTAGTCTCTAGTGGTCAGAATATTGTCACCTTGTGGGTCCTTAAGAAGCCTTTATGCTTGTATCTTTATGCTGGTATTTTCCAACCACATGCACACTTCTCAACCCCCAGTGTCTCAGTAGTTACATCCAAGTCCTCAACAGTTTGCTCTGTCTCTTAAGAGGACTGGCTTCTCTGTCTTTGGCATCTCGGTAGAGGAATCGGGATGCAGGTTCTATTAATGGAACCCCCACATGTTGCCAGCACGGTTCTGTAAGCCTGGAGGATCCACTTAAGATGAAGACACTATACTCGAGCAAAGTCCACTTTGCCACTCTACAAAACCAGTCATGATCCTGCTACTATAGAAACAGTCCAGCCCAGACTCCCAGGCCAGCTCTGTAAATGAGAACACATGCAATCTCAGACCGGTTGCGCCCTTCTTCAGTGACATAAGTGAGGGGAGGCGTGAATCCTGTAGCACAGTAAGCACTAGGCCCAGTGGTTACGTTGCAAGGTTATAGAAGATCCATGAAGGGAGGCTTTCTTTTGTCAAATACATTTACTGCCACAAAGAGGACTGCCAGTATCTTGTTGATTTGTAGGCTGCTAGGCCAGTGCTGAAGCACCTCTTCTTGAGATGTTCATTTTTTAGTGCATTCCGTTTCTAGTGTTTAAATGTGTTGCATGGTGTGGAGTGCTCCTTTTCGAACCGTTTATGATAAGCTCTCTTCTTTATTGAGAGCTGTAAGGTTTGAATTATAGTATGTTTGCTTGTTGGATGCTCCTAGAATGATGTGTTTTGCACCACCGCAGTGCAGTTTTAAGTGGGAATTGGTTCCCTCTTGAATGGAAATGGGGTAAAAATGAACACTAAAACACGATATACCATTTTTGAGTTAAGGTAGTCGTTGTGCGGCTAATTATGACCGGAGAGAGCGATTATTTACTGAATGGAATGCCTTTTAAATGTGACAACATGACAATGAAAAATGAGTTCTATAGATAACTTCTGAACTAAAGCACAGTGGTATACCAGGGCAAACAAGCTGTGGCTAATATTTAACTGGTGTCCTCCTCAATTCATGGCTGCCTTCCAGCTTTTGACTGTTATTTAACTTCTCTTTTACTAGACTGCATAGGACGGAGAACTAACTTTGAGTCCTTTGAAAGATATTGGTGTAAATATGAGTTTACTGCAGTGGATTGGCACTACACATAGACTAATAGTTTTACTTTAGTTTGTGTCTTTTTGACCAAAAAAAGCGTGCATTCTTTTCTCCCATCTGTCTTTTTTGGCACCGAGGTGGTGTTTGAATGTCATTTGTGTGTTGCATTAGTAAAGGATGGCAGCGTTTCCATGATGCCTTTCTTATGTTTCTCCTGTATTATTGCCTGCATGCACATTTGTATTGTGTGTGATGCAGAGTTCAGGGGCGGCCTTCGGCATGTGCAAGCTGTGCACCTGCACAGGGCCACCAAACCCCAGGGGGCCACCACTCCAATATATATCCTTAATATAATAATCCTCTGAGGATGGATACATATTTGCGTGGTGGCCCCTGGCAGGGATTTGGCGGCCTCTGGCTCTGTTCCACTTCCCAACACCCTGACCCCCCCCCCCCTCTTCACTGGCCTCCGCACTCCGTCCCGCCCGGACCCCCTTTTCCGGGGCCCCCTACCTATGCTCCCTGCCCAGGGCCGCCATGAGCGTAGAGCCGCCCCTGCAGAGTTATTGTAGTGTAGGCCATCTGTGTTCTTATGACTTTTGTTGTTGATTATATGCTTGTATTTTTTGGTGTAATGATTGGAAAGGTTGTTCGGTAGTTGCAAGGGAGTGTTTGATCTTGGGCCGCTTCATATACAGAGACAAGATTTGTTCAAACCATAGCTACTTCTATAGTTCCAAGGTGTCGGTCTCTTGCCATTTCCACAATGCTGTATAGTTTATGTAGTTGCTTGCTGTGTCTAATCATATGCGCTGTTTCTTGCAAACCTTTTGGTTTCCAACAGTGGGCTTAGAAGCCGACCATTGCTTACCATTGGTTGGATTCATTGTCGCTCTCATTTGCTTACTTTTTATTGGGGAGCTGCCTTTGGCTTCTTTCCTCTTCGTGTGTTTGTCCCGCCCCTGGAACATGGATGCATTATTTGTGTCCTTCTGTTGCTCATTTCTTTTAGTTGCTAATTTGTTCTTTGTATTTGGGCCCTCTCCCAGAGGGTGTCTTTTTCATCCAACGCCGTTGCGTACTTTGCACCCTTCCGTGTACACCTCTTCTAATGTGTGTTGCCTGTCCCTCCTGACAGCCCTTCCTCCCTTGTCCATTTTGCTTTCCCCACTCCCTTCTTGGTCCTTGTTGGTGCTTGCCCCCAACGTCCAGGTTGCTGCTTGCCCCTCACCGCCCACCCTCGCTCGTCTGTGTTCCTTGTTGTCCTCTACCCGTGTAAGGGAAAAAAGGATTAGGATGTGGATACACTGCTGGCCAGCATATCCACTGAAAGAGGAGATCCTCACCTCTTGACTGTGTACTATAAAATAAATTCAAATCCTTGTAAAACACTGCCAGCGATACCATCTTCTGTTTTACATTAGATCAGTTTGGAATAGTCGACCGTAGTGAGCCTAAGTTCTTCTGTGGCTAATAAATAGTACAGCAATTTCAGTCACTGTTTTTGGGCAATATCTGGATTGCCGTTCATCTAGGATAGGATTGTCTTACAAAAAATGGAAAGCTGCTTTTTGGGGGGAATTTCAAAGCGTATTTAAATTGTTTGGCTAGTTATTAGGACGTCCTCTGAGTCCAAGTTGTGTTTCTTTAATAAGAGGAAGACTACTCCATTTTTCCAGGTAGAGAATAATATCCAGGTAGATGCTGATAGCAGAAAACTTTTTAAATTGAGGAGTGAGAGATGAGTTTAATATCTTCCAAGTGCACTCTGGACACGGTTTTAGAGTGAATCCTAAGTTTAGTGTTTTTAAATAAGGTGTGCAGTTATTTTTTAGAACGCAGTATTGACATCAAAGGTGCCTGTTTGAGTGTCACTTCACCATGAAGCTTGGAATTCAACACTATTGGCTGATTTTATTACTGGGTAATCCCTTGTTCAGGTGTGTGGTTCAGCAGTTAAGGTGACAGGTTTGATATCAGTGCCAGGGCACCACCTCTCCTATCCACTATCCTTTCGACCATTGTGGGTTTCTCCAGTCCTGACCACTGCCCAGTATCCCAGTGACCTCCCTAGGTAGGGTTGACTCAATCCAGGGTCCACCCCTAAACTACAGCCCAGTGTCCTTGTGACCTCTGCGGTGTGTATGGCTTCAAACCATGAGGGATAGACCCTCAGTTCCTGGTGGCAGTGCCAAGCCCCAGAGGATCCTATATGGCGTCGACCCAGGAGTGATAGAAGCCCACCGGTGAATGTAGCCCACTGAGCTGCCATCTAGCAGTAATCGTAAGAGGGAGTATGTCACTGCAGCGGAGAGATGGAGGGAGTAAGAGATGAAGCAGCAGGAGTGAGGCAAAGAGGCAGCGGTCCTGGCCCGCTTAGGGGTAGTCTCACTTCTGATTAACGGCGCACAATATTCTGCCTTCTATGAAACTGTAGATCGAAGGAGTGACTTTGAAATAGTGGAGATGAGCCCCAAAGACGCGCTACCTTGACCATGTAGAGCACGAGTGTTCCTGCAGAAAAAGGTTTACAGACACCAGGGATCCTTATTGCATGGGCAGCACCATTGCAGAGATGCACGTGGGGGAGTAGGTTTTAGGGGAAGGGGCGTGGCTAGGTTAATTTTTAACCCACCCAGTGTGCGCACCAGCTTAAAGGTTACCTCCAAACTTTAAACATCCATTTTTCAGAGTAAGTTTGAAGACGTCCGCGGCCAACCATGACTAGCACGGTGAGGAGAATTGTCTACACCCCGAAAGCGCCTGTTATGAAAGGCATTTACAGGTACTGGGTACACTTTTTTATTGTGAAGGCATGTGTGGGTAATGACCCCTTAGTTGAGGCTTTGGTGAGAGTGGTCCTATCAGATTTAACATCTTGACTGTTATTACAACTGTTTTCCCTCCGTGTACCTAAAGAAATAATTAGTGCATTGGATTATGGGATGATCGCCATTGCTAAAGATTAATAATTGACCAGTTAGTTTAATAATCCTGAATTTTATACTCGGCAAAAGTGGACCTACTGCAAAGAACACATAATATGCATAGGTATACGTTTCTATATTCTATTTGTCTTTCTTTATTTTTGAAGGAATACATGCACTCAGGACATCTGCACCTCTAGCTTTTTAATTCATTCTCTGGCGGACATCCTGGTTAGCAAGCTTCCAGCGTTTTGGTGTTTGTTTGCTGCTTGCAGTTAGTTAGAGAATGGGAGTTTTTGGACATTGAACTGTGACCAGCCGAATAAATTATTAATTTTCTACTGGCTAAATGAGTCTACCGCACTCGAGAAGCACCGTAGACACTTTATTTTTTATTCTTGCATTGGAAACTAATCCCTAAATGCAAATGGATGTTATTCACGGTCGCCCTGCACCCGTACTCATTTGCATACGTGCCTTCATTAGCTACCGAGAGCATTGGTCGTGTTCTCGGTAACCTCTGCCTTCCGGTAGCCCATGTTTTGAAATGCTGCCTGTCGCCGCCCGCTTCCTCTTACGGCAGTACCGTGCGTTAAGTAGCCAAAATTAACCGTCTCAAATTCTTTTTGCAACATACATATTGCAGGCCCTGGATTCGGTATCTCCAGAGGTCAGGGTCCCTGACGCGGTGACCTTTGTGCCAGAAATGCTGGGGGCGTTGTCGCGCGGCTTCCGAATCCACGGACCAGTGCGCATCGAGTGAACATGCTGCGAGAAAGCTGTAGTACAGCCAGACGTGTTTTTTTCCACATCATGAATAGTAAATACTTTGTAATTAGAATATTCTGTTCCGCTTTAATGTGAATGCACTGTGCCTCGTGTAATAAAGTGGAAAATGTACTTTTTCTAATTTTTGTACATTATAGATTTTAGTTCATGTTTTATTTAGGGCTGACTGGAACTCATGTAATCTAAAAAGAGTATCGATAGCTAGATAGATAGATAGATAGCTAGATGAATAGCTATATTTGGGCCCAGCCCCAGAGTTGATCTTCCTACTTGGTTTTTACGGGCATTTGGTTGCACGCAGTTGTGCTGGTTCTGGTATTAAGTAGTTCCTTTGCAGGTCATGGACAGTGGAGTGTTGATGTACTGCAATGGAAGTGCACTGCACCACCCTAAAGAAACCACCCTAAAGAACCGCTAAAAACCTGATATTTGAAGTGACTATAAATAGAAAAAATCTCTGAATAATATTAAGCGCAATAAAGAAAACCACTTATTTTTTTGGCTATGCAAGTTTGTCCTTAGTTTAATGACCGTAGGTTTCTGGCCTCCTGGAGGTGCCATAAGATCTCAGCTTTACTGTTGGTGTGGTTCCAAGTTTCTGTCAGTGTGTGGGCCTCAGTGTAATGTCTGCAGGGTTCTGGTCAGCTGTGAGGTACTGTATTCCTCAGTTTTAATGACATTGGAGTTTTGGCAAGTGCCTTAATACCTTAGTTTTAGTGCCACTGCGGTTCTACCTTGCTGTCAGCGAGAGGTCCCCCATTGTAATTTCTTGTAAACAAACCACAGGAGGATACCCATAGACCCAGTTGAGAACTGGGTTATTAGTATATATACCAAATATCAACGTTTCAACAGGTAATGATAAGACCATTTCAGAAAGCATGCACAATAGTTGCAGGGAGGAGACAGGGAGGCAATAATGGTTACTGTAACAAATGCACAGAGCAGTCTATATTTTGAAATAAGGTGAACAAAATCAATGGTGGCACAATATTACAATAGATGTGCATGTAACCTGTACAAACTTGTGCACACGGTTGCTCGTGAGCAGCACAGGTGACAAGTGGGACAGCGAAGAAAATGGCACAAAGGAAACATTAATGACAATATATACAAAGACTTTTTTACTTGTCTAGTGGTTCAAATTCATTTGCAAGAATATTAGAGGAGATAGGTAATTTGCTGAACCACAGAGGTTGCGCCAAAAATGCGCTGGGACGTCAACGGCGTTTCGACCTGTAATTAGTTACGGTCATTTTCAGGACTAGGTTACGGATATTTAAAGTGCTGCGTAGATGTAGGGAGGAGACTGCCACAAAGCGATCAATAATAGCGTCCTGATATCGGTGTGCAAGGGTAAAAGAGCACACGCCTGTGGCAGTGCCCACAAAGGAAACGGAAGGGGCCGTTCAATTAGTGACGCAAATGTTTGGCGAGTGCAGGCTTGGGGAAATCTTCAAGTGACCCAGCAGGTAAGTGAAGAAATCAAGTTAGGAAGGCAACAGAGACTGGAAACAGACCGGCAGGCATGAGAGGGAACCAGTTGGGAGGGCAACATTGGGTATGAACCAGCGCTGAGGGGAGGACGTCCGGTACCGGAAACTGTTGAGTAGTCTCGGACACATGCCGAAGAGCTGAGGCAACCGGAGGATCCCACCACCATTGGCCAACCGCCTTATACTGACCTCCCGATACCTACTCAATAGTTTCCGGTACCAGACGTCCTCTCCAAAATTCTGTGTAGTAGAGGGCAGAGATGTGTGATGAGGCGACATTATGTGTACCTCAGCAGGTTAATTATGGTGTAGTAAGTCAGTAGGTTAGAATTCTGCTTCTAGACTGACCAAGAAAGAGATAATGAACTAAGCTGTTTTTCCTGCTGGGAGGGAGTGGTGGTACTAGTGCTTAATTTGAACCGTTGGTTACTGGCGGTTGGCATCTGTACTTTGTCAACTCCCAACACATGATTCTTCTGTATACAATGCCTATTTTGCCATTGTGAATGACCTGACTATGTCAAATTAATAAATGCAGTAAAATTTGCATTTATTAATGCACCCGCTTTTATGATGGCCTGCCACCAGGTGTCGCTGTTTATTTATTTAAATACAGGTACAACAAGTTAGTTGTCAATTCAATATACCTTCAAGATGACTAATACCTGCCCCAAGACATTCTTATAACTTTGGTATGCTGGAATAATCAGAATTGCCACACTTGAAGGAGTGTAATTGTAGTTGTGTTGTTTCTGTCATTGGCAGCACCGACAGGGGCAATGAGAGGTGCAAGCTGCATTATTTTCACAAATTAACCCCTTCGGTGCTCATAACGGAATGGTTACGTCATGAGCACCTGTGCTCATGACGGAAACATTACATCACGAGGACAGGGCACTAAATCCCTCTGCTGCAAACAGCAGAGGGATTTCCATTTTTGGGGCGGGGGGGCCTCGGGAGGTGGGGTAAGAGCTTCCCCAACCTCCCGAGGCCCTTTGATGATTTTCAATGTAATGACGATGGCGCGCTGTCGTCATTACATTGATAACGAACCTGAAACTTAGTTTCAGTTTCAATGTTTTGTGCTCCTAGGGCTATCTGCCCCCCCCGGCCACCGAAACACTTGGGAGAGGTATCGTTGTAAAGGGGAGAATCTCCCCTTTTCAATGGTACCCTCCGCTAGTGGAGGAGGGCGATCCCCAAGCAGGGATTCACCCACTGGCCACCAGGGAGGGGGGAGCGGCCCCTTGGGCAAGGGCCTTTGCTCCCCCATTACATTTTGCTAGATAGCCTTTCTACCTCCCCCTGGGGGGCAGAAGGGGCAGTAGCCTCCAATCTGCCCCCCTGGGGGGGCGGAAAGCACCATAGACGCCAGGGCTTTTTATTTATAGGCCAGGGATGGGGGTTGCCCAGAATTGGCATGCCTAAGCCCTCACCCTAACCCCCCCAAAGAAGGCATAAGACTTTCTGCCACGGCCCCCCCCCCATGTGGGAAGATTGGGGCAATAGCCCCTGATCTGCCCCCCGGGGGACAGAAAGCCCACTAAGCAACATGGATTTGTTATTTTTATACGTAGGGGTGTGGGCTGCCTTGCAAACCTCAAACTTTGTAATTTTCCTCACATTTCAATGATGGAAAGTTCTGTAATCTGTGTGGATCCACAAAATTCCACCCACCCCGCATTTCCCAAAGTCTTCCGATAAAAATGATGCCTCACTTGTGTGGGTGGGTCACGTACCTGTAACAGGTAAGGGCCCAAAACGTATTGTGGAGACATCAAAATTACCTATCACAAAACAACCTGCTTTTGTCGGGTGTGGGGGTGGGGGTGGTGGGGGACACCTGGGTTTATGGCACCGGGCCCAACGGCCATCTAGGGAATCCTACCAAACCCACACATTTCTGAAAACTAGACACCAGGGAGGTATGGCTTGCTTGGATCACCCAATATTTCCCTACCTAGAATCCCTTGCAAACCACAAATGTTGCTGAAAAAAATCAAATTTTCCTCACTTTTCTGTGTGGGAATGTTGTGGGATCACCGGGCTGAGACAAATTTCCTACCACCCAGCCTTCACCCAGGTCTCGTGATAAAAGTGGTACCTCACGTGTGTGGGTGGGTCAAGTACCCGCGACAGGCAAGGGCCCAAAACTCGAGGTGGAGACTTCAAAATTACCTATCATAAAACAACCTGGTTTTGCAGGGGGGGCACCTGGGTTTTTGGCCCCAGGCTCGTGGCCATCTAGGGAAAAATACCCAACCCACACATTTCTGAAAACTAAACACCCTGGGTAGTCCAGTGAGGTATGGCTTGCATGGATCCCCCAACGCTTCCCTACCCAGAATCCCCTGCCAACCTCAAACGCTAGGTGGTAGGATATTTGTGCCAGCACAGTGATTCCACCCAAAAATGTGTGGAAAAAGCGATTTCTTCAGCTAAATTTGAGGTTTGCAGGGGATTCTGGGTAGGGAAACGTTGGGGGATCCACGTAAGCCATACCTCCCTGGACTCCCCAGGTGTCTAGTCTACAGAAATCTGTGAGTTTGGTAGGTTTCCCTACATGGCCGTCAAGCCCGGGACAAAAAAACTCATGTGACTCCCCCATGCAAAACCAGGTCAGTTTCGGATACATAGGGAGCATCTGCGTTTTTGGACCCTGGATCGGCAGCCATCTAGGGAAACCTATCAAACCCACACATTTCTGAAAACTAGAGACCCGGGGGAGTCCACGGAGGTATGGCTTGCATGGGTTCTCCAACGTTTCCCTACCCAGAATCCCCTGTAAACCTCAAATGTAGCTGAAAAAATCACATTTATCTCAAATTTCTGTGTGGGAAAGTTGTGGGATCACTGGGCTGGCAAATTTTCTACCACCCAGTGTTCCCCCAAGTCTCCAGATAAAATTGGTACCTCACTCACATGGGTGTGTCAAGTACCCGCGACAGGCAGGGGCCCAAAACGTATTGAGGAGACATCAAAATGACCTATCACAAAACATCCTGGTTTTGCGAGGGGGGGGGGGGGGGGTCACCTGGGTTTTTGGCCCCGGCTCGGCGGCCATCTTGGGAAACTACCACACCAACACATTTCTAAAAAGTAGACACCCGGGGCAGTCCAGCGAGGTATGGCTTGGGTGGACCCCCCAACGTTTTCTTACCCAGAATCCCCTGCAAACCTCAAATTTAGCTGCAAAAACCAACCAAATGTTACACATATTATTGTGTGGAATCACCATGCCAGCACAAATGTCCTACCCCACAGCATTCCCCTCAGTCTCCCGAGTAAAATGATACCTCACTTGTGTGAGTGGGACTCGGACCTGTGACTGGGAAGAGCCAAAAACATAGGGATTAAGTGTATAGCACAGAGAATTTTAAGCACTACATTAAAAAAAATATAAGTTTTTAGCCAATTTTGCATTGGACACCCACACAAGTCTGTGTGTCATGGTTTAATATTATTCATTGAGACTTGCGTGAACTAGTGCACTTTTCTAGACACAGCCATGGTTAAAGTTTAGGGAACAGACGTACACGGGTTATTCCAGATCTTCAGTCTTTTCCATGTTTAGCACTAATGCTGCCAATAAGCCGGTTTCTAAGCACTCCCATTTTAGGCAGGGTAAGGTAACTGAGGTACAGTGTGAGAGGTCATTGCCTGCACACTGTTCAACGTAAGTTTAGTTCCTCTCTCTTAAAGCTTGGATGCTGAATGCAGATGTTTGCAATTATCTATTCAACCTCCCAGAACTCATTTACTCCAGGATCCTCAGGCTTGGAGTGGTCCGCTGAAAACCATTCATCTGCCCAGGTTCTTTAACAAAGGAACTCCTCTTTCATCTGATGGGAGAAACTGCTCTAACCCTCCGGATATTGGTAGAGGGGCAGTGGTGCTGATGTGGATTCCTCTGTTACTCCACTGCTTGGAATCACTCTCCCTGCCACATGTAAACTATGTGCCAACTATTGACACCTTTCATGCTTAGGATCTTGTTTCGTGGACTTTATTTAGCCTGCATGCCTAACCGATGAATCCCTAACCTCATTTACCATACCATACACGCTTCTCTCATCACTTCAAATTTTTTAAATGCCTTCCTTTAACCAGGGAGCTTTATTTACGTTCCCTGGAAGTTGGATGATAGGGATGTTTCTGTCCCATTCCACAAAGCATGCCGGAAGCCTCACCATCGATATCATGGGAATAAACGTGCAGCTGCGCATGGTGTCACACTATTTGGATGTCCTGATACTGACCTACTCTGTTTACGTTCCTAAGAGTGTTTCTTTCTAGTTAATGCATGTCAGGGTATTGGGAATGAATAATATAGGGTAGGATTCCAGCTGCTAGATTCACATGCATCTGGTGATGATTCATGGGAGCCATACATTTTGATCTGTGGATCACAAGATTGGTCCTGGGCCCTTTCCCTACAATGACAGACCTCTCAGATGGTCACTCAGGGCTTGCGAGCCCAAACAAGCTTGTTCCACAAGGGCTAAACCATAGTAAATTGGGCACTACAGGTCGCTCACATATTTGATCTTTTCATTATTACATTATTGAACGACTTCCATAGTGTCAATAGAGGTCTTAATTAGATGAAGGTATTCGCATATTTACTTCTCGAATGCTGCAACAGTGAAAGACAACATTTGTTGTCCTCTACAGTGATTTCTCTTGCAAAAGCAGCCGCTTCTTTGGCCGGGCTCATATGACAGGAGTGGAAGGGCAGACACAGATCTGCCACCTCTCCAGAGACCTGTTGGACATGGTGGAATAGCAAAGCACTATTTTGCTTCCCATTTTCTTTCTGATCTTTGCAGACCACAGTGAGTCGGGGTAATGGCAGGTGACATTGTGCCAGCACCACCCGACCTTTCCCTTGATCGGGTGGTGATGGTTATGCGGGTCTGAACAGACCGGGGACAAGGAATAGATCTTTGTTCTGCTTGCAGCTGCTCTTAGAGT
This sequence comes from Lissotriton helveticus, assembly GCF_964261635.1. Lineage (NCBI taxonomy): Eukaryota > Metazoa > Chordata > Amphibia > Caudata > Salamandridae > Lissotriton > Lissotriton helveticus. Next base: position 426,956,283 of record NC_136063.1, read on the forward strand.
CACTTCCAGGACATCTCCTGCTCTTTGCTCTCACATGGAGAGGCAAACTAAACCCATGGCAAGGAGGTGAGGGAAGGCCAGAAGAGGGTAAGCAGGGGTAGGGAATGCCACATTATTTGAAATGTTTAGGATGACTTAGAGGCTGAGATGGTGGTCCAACGTCATGTAAATCTTTATTAATATGGGGAAGTGGGTGGAAGCTTTAGGCAAGTGAGGAAGCTCAGAGTGTATTTTGTATTGGTTCTCCTATGCCACTCCTTTCACAGTACAGGTGATTCATGGGACCAGCTTATAATCAGGTGTACATGTAGGGATACACACAATTCCATTGTAGAAGGGGTATGTATCGATAATGGATATTTTTCCACATAGTGTTCCAAGTAAATGCCTAGACTACTGAAACTTCATTCTCATTTGTATTGATGCTACTTGGGACCATCCGGTGGAAAATAATGCTTTTATTAATGCATACCCATGTGTAGGTTTGTCTTTTCTACAACTCTGTACCCATTTCATATTAAAGTTATTTCCCCTCAATTAGATAAAAATAACCCTTGACCACAATACGTCTGTGAAAATTCCAATCACTTGTGCAGACAAGTCAATTCTCCTCCAAAGAGGAAATGCTCCACTCGTTCATACAGCAGGGCACTGATTAAATGTTTGTGGTTACAAGGATAGTGTAATACACAAGTATTTGTGGCCTGATTCCTGTGGGCTTGCTTGTCTTCATTTTTCATGGGGTATGGTAGGTCAATTCTAGTTCATATTGGATATTAAAAATGTATTTCTCAATGCCACCTGAATTTTGATTTAAATAGTAAATACTTTCAACTAATTTATTAGACCACCCTGAAGCACATTAAATTGTAGTCAAGACTGCTATTTATGGAAATAATTTCAAACGATGCATTATTGAATTGTTGTTGTCTTCTCAGCCAAGCAGTGGTTGTAGACCGGACTATGTATATCGCCGGACAAGTTGGTCTGGATCCGGCAACAGGACAGCTTGTAGATGGTGGAGTACTAGCACAAACCAAACAGGTAAGACCTCTCATAATATATTTCCATTCTCTTGGTTACCTCATGTTATGACCCAAATGTTGTCCTAAGGATGATTTAAAGTGCATGCGAACAGCCTGCGAGATCACTTTTTAAGCGATCTGGGGCTTTCCAAGTGAGAGCCTTTGGTTGGTAGGGAGAGATGAAGTACATTAAATATTACTTTGGTGATTGGTGATTTGTGTAGCTCCACTGAGTGCCTGTTAACAGACTCTCACAGTTGGCAACCAAGACTTGGTTGTAACAGACAGCTGGACCTGCAACACGTTATACTTTTACACATTGATTGACTAACCAAACTCTGTGTAATTGCTCCCTGCTGATCAGCACTGATGTACAAATAGGGGCAGTATTCTCAAACTCATCGACGCTCTTCCCAACCTCAGCCATCTAGGTAGAAAGGACCTTGTCAAGCTCCCAAGAAAAGGAGAAATGAGGGAATCCATGGACATTAGACTGCCCAGTGAGGCTGTAACTAAATCCTAGAGACTCAATCTCACTTCTTGAATGGGGAATACAATCTATGAAGGGTCAGACTGAGCAGTATCCCCTTGACCTTAGTGTTATCAACCCAGAACAGCCACAACACTACTAATGGCTGCTTTAGTATCCAGCCCACACTCCTGGGCACAAGGCGTATTGACACTGAAGGATTAAAACTAGTAAACAAGTATGACCCAATGGGAGGATATATTACAAAAAACAGGGGTCCCTAGTAGTTCAGGGATATTTCGCAAAAATGATAGACATACGCTCAATAGTATGTATGACCTTTGTCCAGCCGGACAGGAATTTTAATTAAAGTGATAAGCAAGAATAAAGAGGATTTTTTTACACAGTGGGTGCAGCCAGCTGCGTCATATGTAAAATGAAAAGTATAAATTGTATACAATGATGCTTCTAAAATGTATTTTTGTCTGTTCACTGAACTACTAGTATACAGACCGCCTTGTTCGTTCTAACCCCATCCCCTTGTTTTGTCTTGTCCCCTGTGGGTTGCTGGCTGCACCCACTGTGTAAAAAATCCTCTTTATTCTTGCTCATCACTTTAATTAAAATTCCTGTCCGGCTGGACAAAGGTCATACATACTATTGAGCGTATGTCTATCATTTTTGCGAAAGATCCCTGAACTACTAGGGACCCCTATTTTTTGTAATACGTTACTGCCCAAGGTCCCTAGTGCTATACCTTTGGGTTCCCTTGTTTTGTATAAAACCAATGGGAGGATATAGCAGTGTCTGGGACTATGAGCTGAGGCACCATGAGGAGTAGTCATGGTTAACCCCTGTATTAGTGAAGTGTACCTGAATGAACCCATAAACTGACATCTCACAAGCCCAGTGCCTGGCTATAGATGGAGAACCATCTGCTTTTGGGACATCAGCAGAGCTCGGAAAATACAGTCCAACACTGTACTTTTGAATTATATTAGATCCCATACCATTATGTGCTTGCAAGAGGCATAAGCCACACAACTCACTCATTGGCTGAGTATGATGAACATGCCATACCTGCAAGAACAAAACAAAAACTGTATAATGCCTCTGGGGGACTTTCTATTTTCATTAGTAATCGCCCTAAATGTAGCACTATGAAATTAGTCGGTCACCTGTTGGCGATTCAGATAGAACTGTTTTCTGCATTTGGCCAAGAAAGTAGGAATTTTCTTTTACATAATATCTATGAAAACTCTTCATTGGACATTAAAAATAGAGTTGGTTTGCATTCTACAATATCTAGCTAGTAGACTACAAGTAGAGCGTGGAGGTACTCTTACTTTGGTCACAGGCATTTTTAATTTAAATCTTCTCAGCAATGAAAATGCAGAATGTCCTTTCCCAAGATAACATGTTGTGGGGTATTCCTGTGTGTATTCTCCCGTACCAGGAATGGGACAAATTAGCAGCAGATTTGATATATATTCCTTGGTAAGTTTAGGTTTGTGTATTTTAAATGGCCGCTTTGCCGAAGAGTAACACCCATGTTACTCACGTATTTATTTTTATTGATTTATTTTAAAGTTTTATAGAGCGCGAACTTGACCCGTGAGGGTATCAGAGCTCTTTACAGGTACAAGAGTAATACAGAAAGATCGGTTGGAAAAAATGATAGCAATAAATCGGGGGGGGGGGTATACAGAAACAGGGGTCATATGGTAGGCAGGGGGTCAAAGGGGTATGTGCAAGGAGGGAGGGAGGGGGTGAAAAGGTGTATATAGGAACATTTTCCAGAATAAATGGTCATACATTGACACAGTGATCTTTACAGAGTCAAGGATCATACAATAGCACAGGGTATCATACAATAGAACAGGGTATCACAAAGGTAATCAGTCTCTCGGTGCTTGTGGAGCAGGTTAGCCGAGGAATTTGGCCATGAGGAAGGATTTGGCCTCTTTTTTAAAGCGTGCCAAGGAGTGGATACTTCTAATGTCAGGTGGGAAGGCGTTCCATATTCTTGGAGCAGACCCGGTGAAAGAGCGATTGTAGGTATTTTTTTTTCTTAAAACATGCAGGCCGGAGTAGGAAGGTATTTGCCGATCGAGAGTTTCTGCTTCCTCCGGATATTGCGAGCTTCGGTGCAAGATACGCAGGGGAGTTGGTGTGTAGGGCCTTGTGCGTGATGCATGCCAACTTGAGGTGAATCCTAGCCTCGAGAGGGAGCCCGTTCAACGCTTTCAGGTGGGGGGTGATGTGATCAAATTTTCTAGAGCCCGTGAGTAGTCTGTCCGCTGCATTGAGGCAGGCTTTTAAAGGTGCCAGAGTGATCTTGGGTAAACCAGAGAGGGTGGAGCAGCCATATTCCAACCGAGAGATGACTAGAGATTGGACTGCTAGTTTTAGGTCGGTAGTAGCTAGAAATGGTTTCAGTTTCCATAGGTAACTCAGGTGGAATCTGGCAGATTTGGCCATTGAGTTGATGTGGTTTCGCATGTTTAGGTTGTAATCCAAACTGATTCCCAGTGATTTGGTAGAGTCCACTATGGTCGGGGAACAGTTTAAGGCTGTGATAGCTTTGATCCAACTCTGTATCTCAGAGTTGCTCTTGGGCGGGGAGATTAGAAGGAACACAGTTTTGTTAGCATTGAGTTTGAGTTGGTTTGAGGCTAGCCAACGGACGGTCAACTTCATTGCCTCATTCATGGTGAGGATCTCCGCAAGAGATGAGATTTTTATGTAGATCTGAGTATCATCAGCGTACATATGGAAGGAGATATTACCATTGCGGAGGATTTCAGCAAGGGGTTCTAGATAGAGATTAAACAGGGTGGGGGACAACGTTGATCCTTGAGGGACTCCCACCGTGACCATGGAGGAGGAGGAAAGTTCACCATTGATTAGGAATCTCTGAGATCTGTTTTGGAGGTACGAACTAAACCAGTCGAGTACTGTGCCGTCTAAGCCCATCCTAAGTTTGAGGCGTTCGAGTAGCATCTCATGATTGACAGTATCGAAGGCAGAGGATAGATCCAGGAGGATTAGGAGACAAGTTTTGTCTTGGTCCAGGGCTTGAAGAGCATCATCGACAACGTGGAGCATGGTGGTTTCAGTGCTATGTCCTGGTCGGAAGCCGGATTGGCAGTCATCGAGTAGATGGAAGTTGCTGATGTTGCGACTTAGCTGTATGTGAACACACTTTTCCAACACTTTTGCCAAGAGGGGAATGTTGGAGATTGGTCTAAAGTTGTTTGGGGAGGTTGGGTCTAGTGATGGCTTTTTCAGAATAGGGAGAACTTGTCCTGCTTTCAGTGAGATTGGTATCGATCCCTGCCGGAGAGAGGCGTTGATTATCACGGTCCAGCAAGGAATAATGGATTTGGTAATCGTCGCAAGACAGTTTGAGGGGAGCGGGTCGTTGAAATGGTTGTTCGGGTTTAAGGAGGAGAGGATATTTGCGACGGAGTCTTCATCGTAGGGTAAGAATTCAGACCAGTGCGCTAGGTTCTTGGGTGAGGCCGGTGTCAGTAGCAGTGATGGAGGAGGCGGATGGTCAGTGTTTGGTGGGGGGAGTGAGGCAGCTTTGAGTTCGGTATCTAAGGTGATGATTTTGTTTGCGAAGAACGAGGAGAAATCTTCGGAGGAGATGAGAGACTTGGAGTTTTCTTTCGCTGTTTTGGAAAGTTTGTTCGACTGGAGTTTGATCATCTCAAAGAGTTTGCGAGGCCTGTTCTGAGCATTTCCTAGTTCCGCTCTGAAAAACTCTTTTTTTGAATTGAGGATGTTTTTGTTTTAAGCATTTCTGGCCTGGCGAAGAAGTTTCAGGTGATCTGCCGATGGGTGCTGTCTCCAGATTCTTTCGGCTTAACGGAGGGATCTTCTCTCGTTGTTGAGGGAGCCAGTGAACCATAGGTTTCTGTCTTTGACTTGAGTTCTTTTTAGTTTAAGAGGGGGAGGTCATCCAAAATGTTCGATATCGAAACAGTGTAGTGATCATTGAGGTCACTGGCCGCGGTGATGTAGGGAGGGGGTGGGAGGTCGGATTTGCAACGAGACTCAAGTTCAATTAGGTCTAGGTTTTTGGTGTCTCTAACCCAGCGTTTTGGGAGCACTGGTTGAGGAGCCCATGTTTTGAGGGTGCAGGGTAGAAGAAAGGCGATGGCATGGTGGTTTGACCAGTCGCAGGGGTCTGTGGATATGATCTTGACAGTTTTCTCATTAGAGATGATCCAGTCGTTTCATCTCACAGGCGTGCCTTGCTGGACAATACCTTGTCAGGAAGGAGCATTATTACTATAGTTGAATTTGAACTATTCCCAATGACCACTATTGACCACTTTCCTCAATGGATAGTCTCTAATTGTGACCGCTCCCATTATGAGTTGGTAATTTTGGCGGGGTCCATGTCGGGCATTGAGAAACTAAAAAATAGTAAAATGGTCCCTAGCAAAAAGGAAGCTTCTGTTAATATGATAGAACTCGTTGAAGACTGCCATTAATTTAAGTGAAAAAATGTCTTCTTCACTTTGAGTCAGGGGGTCGCCCTGTCTTGTGGCTGCATTCCAATCCCATTCTTCTTAAAACTTCTCCTTCCATAGGCTTTCAACCGAGAACTGTAAGAGGTCTTAATATGACACTAAGGAACTACGGGCCAGATGTAGGTAAATCACATTTACCGATTTTAAAATACCGAATCTTACCAATTCGGTAGTTTAGAATCTGTGGTAAATGATTCGGTAAATTTTTACTGAATCCTTAAATACAGATTCGGTATTTAACGATTCGGTATTCCCCATTCATTCCTATGGGCCTGGAGGCCCATAGGAATGAATGAGAATTACCGAATCGGTTATAGGGGGTAGACTTACAAGGGTGGCAGGGTGTCACATTGACACCCTGTTTCACCCCTGAATAGTGTATGGGTGCACATGTGGCACACATACATGCCCTAAGGGCATGTATGTATGCCACATAACACTGTTAAAAAAGCACAAAATTGCTTTTTTAACGGTTTTTGTTATTTACCACCAACTTGTAGTTGGTGGTAAATAACGAATCCTTAAATGTGAAAAGCACTCACTAGATTGCTTCCTACATTAAGGATTCGGTAATTTACAGAATCGGTGTGTTATGAATTCGATCATTTACCGATTCCTTAAGTTACCGATTCGGTAAAATACCGAATCCTATAATCATGCCACCTACATTCCAATTGCCAAATACCGGTCGGTAATTTCAGCCGTTGGGCGACCTACATCTGGCCCTAAGGGCCTTATTATGACTTTAGCGGTGTGGGAGCGGGACCGCCACCCTGCTCCTACACCACCAAAGTCCATTGACGGCCTCCAGCCAGACGAGTTTTCTCATTGTCTGGCAGGCGGTCCCACGGTGGTGACTTTGATAAAGGCACCGCAATGGGGAGAGGAGTTGGCCTAACGGCTAGGGCAGTCGACCTCTAATCTGGGGAACTGGGTTCGAGTCTCGGCAATGACGTAGAACATCTTGTGATTCTGGGCAAATCACGTAATCTCCCAGTGCCTAACAAAAAAATGAATGTGTCTTCATGTAACGCAACTAGTGCTATGTAAAGCGCTCTGATACCCGATACCTTCTGGTCAAGAGTGCGCTGTATAAAACTTTGTAAAAAATAAAATGGGAAAACCAAAGGCCGTTCCTGCACGGCATGGACTCTGCAGCCCATGCCGTGCAGGAAAGGGGGTGTATGCACACAAAGGGGCACAGGTGCCCCCCTGCAAGCATCCACATTGCCTGAGACACCAGGGGACCTTATAGGACCCCCTTAGTTTTCTCACTGCCAGCCTTTCCACTGCCATGAAAAGGCTGGCAGTAAGGAAACTCTAATATGCTTGGCGGTGCAGCAATGGCACAGCCAGCATATTACTGCCTCGCACCACTGCAACACCACCGTTCCCCTGGTAGGTGCAGCGATCCTGCTGCGGTCGAACGACCAATCTCATAATACGGGGGGTCACACTGCCGGTGCGACGGTAGCCGCCACGCCACCATGAGTTTGGCGGTCTAATGGACTGCTGAGGAATAAATTAACCAAGATTCATAGAGCAATTTTTTATATCGATTTCACTCTATTTGATGGAACACTCTCCACTGAGGCCTTATTTCCCTTCATAACAAATTTATAGTCAAGGCTTCAGAACTTAGCTGTAGCCTCCGAGACCATGACTGTAAATATTCCACGCTCCCCTCTCTAGCTTTACCCTCTGTGGACAATTTAGTGCTCAAACTAGAGTGCGAATCGATCACGACAACTCTGGTCTGTGTCCTGCTTTACAGGCCCCCTCAAAGGATGCTCCTGTTCCCTCATTCTTTGGGTGAACAGGTTGCACACTTAGTCACCACCCACGTGAAGGTCATGCTGATTGGTGACTTTAACTATTGGGCCAATGACCCATCGAGTGGTCCCCAATTGATCGAACTTAGTGAGTTACTTTCTGGACTCAATCTGGTGCATTAAGTTACCGTGGCCACTCACATCAAGGGGCACACCCTTGACCAGATTTGGACTGTTAATATAGCCATGTCCCCCGTGTCTGTACTCCGTTGCACTTGGTCTAACCACTATATAATTAAATGTTCGAGGCATATGAGCTGCAGAGTGTACACTTAGCATTAAATCGCCACCTGGTCTTGGGCTCGGATGATTGCAGGTGGTTGTCTTCTTGGAAGAAGTCTTTGTAGTCACGAGATAGGTGACTCCTCCCTTGGACAATACTGCGCATGGTCATCGACTCCATCCTCAGATTGTTTTTTTCCGCCACTGGGTTCGGATGAAAGTTCTCCGCTCCGGCTAGAAAAACTTTTCCAGCAACTTCGAAGCGTAAAAACTTTATACAACCAATATCGACATAGAATATACTACTTTCGACACCATCAGCTACATTCCGGTGCATCGACTTGGGCCTATGGGCACCGTGCGGCCTACACCTCATGGACAGAACTCCGTTCAAGAGATGCCCGGTATGTCGAGCAAAATTCCCTCATAGCGATCATCACGAGGTCTGCAACCTCTGTCTATCGCCAGATCACAACGAGTCGACCTGCACAGCTTGTGCTTCCTTCCGATCGAAGAAGACCATTCGGGTTTAGAGGGCCCGTCGACACGAGATGAGGAGAACGGCCCCAGCACCGGAGGACATCCTCGAGGAGGACATCTTCTAGGACGAGGTTCCACTCTTCCCAGAAGAAGATTCGCCTGATCTCCAGATCGTATCAGAGGTAGAGAACTCAGATGACTTGATTCCATCTCGTTAACCCGTGAGTACTCTTGCCCCTGCATCACAGACACTGCCCAAGGTAAAGGCAACGGTCAGCACTCCTCCCATGGGGCCCAGTCGAGACCGAAATATTCCCTCAAACGCCCCGCCTCCGGGCTCGGCTGCGAGGAAAACGACTATGCCTTCCGGTGCCTCGGCACCGAGCAAACCACACGTGCCAATTCCACCTCTTCCATCGGCACCGAAGCACACACATCCTTCGACACCGAAGGATTCTTCCACACCGAAGACAAAACACCCTTTGGTGCCAAAAGACAAAGATCCTTCGGCACCCAAGCCTAAAGACGCACCGGTACCAAAGCCAAAAACTGTACTAGATCTGAAGAAAGCTCCGGCTCCGAAACCTTCTGGTTCCAAGAATAAAGATGGAAAGCCAGCGTCCGACACCTCGAAGCCGACGAGACCTGCTTCCACTCCAAGGTCTCCAACCTCGTTACCGAAGACTGCAAGGCCCGATTCAGAGGCCCCTAAACCCTCAGACAAGCCTACCAAGCCAAAACCACCTTCGGCACAGAAAAATTTGCCACGGGACTCTGTAACGCCTCCTACAGCAAAAGATGCAAAAAGACCTCTATCTGCACTGAAAAAAACGACGCCGAAGAAGGTTGTGAGGAAGAACTGTTTAGACCAGATCCTAAACAAAGGGTTTATATCAACCCAAAAACTGGACATGTGGAAGCTATTCCTCACAAGAGACCAGCAGAAACACCACTTCTACCTGTGGTTCCTGCCAAAAAGAAGGATTGTGCAACTTCTCCAATGCACCCTTCCGCTCCTTTACCTTCTTCCTCTCCTATCCCTCCTTACTTTTCACCAAGAGTTTCTCCTGTTCAATCTCCTGCATCATCACACCACACTGATGATTGAGTATGATATAGGTGGGGGGATGACACACCAGACCCACATGCATACCCCTGTAGATGAAGGTATCAACCCAGATACATATCCTACAGATGAAGATATATATGAGTACCCACCAAATAATGTGCCTGACATTCCTGATCCTCAGTCCTACCCAACGAAACCTTTCTCCGGAAGATAGCATTGGGTTTAATCACCTCTTAAATAGAGCTGCCCTTTACCACGGGGTTACAATGCACTCTGATGCCATTGAGGAGGATTTTTTACTAGATACATTTGAGCAGTCACAAAGGTCTGTACAAATACTACCCATGATCTAAGGAGTCATTAAACATGCTCCAGAAATATTTAAAGACCCTGTACGTTGTAGAGTGTTAAATCCAAGAATAGAAAAGAAATATAGACCAGCACCATCTGATCCAGTCTATATTAAGGGACATCTGCCACTAGACTCTCTAGTAGTGTCCAATGCATGGAAAACAGCTAATTCCCAGACTTCTGGTGACACGCCCCCTCCTGACAAAGAATCCAAGGTTATTGATGCGTCAGGTAAACGTATTGCTGCGCAAGCTACAAATATATGGCGCATAGCAAATACACAAGCCCTGCTCTCACGCAATGACAGGGCTCACTACGATCAATTGGAAAAACTACTACAGCACCTCCCAGATCAATTCCAAGATCAGGCAACGGACCTCATACAAAAAGGCAAATTGATATCCAATGCCTCAATAAAATGTGCACTAGATGTAGCTGGCACAGCATCCAGGGCAGTCCATACTAGTGTCATACTCGGACGACATGCGTGGTTATGCATTTCCGGGTTTAAGACGGAGGTGCAGACTACCATCGTAAACCAGCCTTTCAATCAGAACCAATTGTTTGGGCCGGAAGTAGACACTACACTAGAAAAAATAAAAAAGGGCACAGACACAGCTAAGTCTATGAGAGCATAACAATCCACACAGACTAGAAGTTCTTTTCGTCGCTCCTTTTATAGAGGAGGCTCCAAGCAAACCGGTGCAGATACAACATCATCTTTCAAGACGCACACACAGACCTCCTCTAACAAGGGCTACTTTAGAGGAGGATACAGAGGCAATAATAATAAGGGAAGAGGTAGAGGTAACAACAACAACCGCTCCCCTTCCACTCCCAAACAGTGACTTCCCTCTGCTCCCCCAACAGCATTCCACTCCTGTGGGGGGCAGATTATCACAGTTCCTACCTGTCTGGAATTCCATCACAACAGACAGGTGGGTGAGACAGATTATCCAACATGGCTACTGCCTAGAACTCACAGCAAACCCCCCAAACATACCACCCAGGCAGCGTCCGATGTCTACAGACCATCTGACTCTGCTTCAACAGGAAGTTCTAGCACTTCTACAAAAGGATGCTATTCAATTAGTTCCTTTAGAAGAACAAGGAACAGGAGTTTACTCCCTGTACTTTCTAATCCCCAAGAAGGACGGGATACTACGACCAATTCTCGACCTCAGGCCCCTCAACCAATACATACAATCAGATCATTTTCACATGATCACTCTGCAACAAGTACTCCCACTACTACAACAAGGCGATTTTCTTTCAACACTAGACCTAAAGGACGCCTATTTTCACATTCCTATACATCCTGCTCACATGAAGTATTTAAGGTTTGTCATACAAGGACAGCACTATCAGTTCAAAGTCCTTCCATTCGGGGTCACAACAGCACCATGAGTGTTCACAAAGTGCTTAGCAGTAGTAGCGGCACATCTCAGAAGACAACAGATACATGTCTTCCCTTACCTCGACGATTGGCTCATAAAAGCCAAATCATTCAGTCAATGTGTCCAACACACAAATCAGACAATTCAAACGTTGCACAACTTGGGATTCACAATAAACTACACCAAGTCGCACCTGCAGCCTTCGCATGTGCATCAGTATGTAGGAGCTACAATAGACACATCTACAGCTCTAGTGTATCCCAGTCCAGCCAGGATACAGAGAATTCAGACCTTAGTCTCCTTTTTTCAACACCAGCAGTCTCTCCAAGCCAGAGTGTTCATGAGACTAATAGGCATGATGGCATCTTGCATCTTCATAGTTCCACATGCAAGACTGCAAATGCGCCCATTACAAGAATGTCTAGCACAAAAGTGGAATTAGGCTCAAGGTCAGCGCACAGACCTGGTGTTGGTAGACAGCCGTACGTATCGCTCTCTGCAATGGTGGAACACCAAAAACTTGACAAGAGGACGGCCGTTCCTCGACCCTGTTCCACAGATAGTGCTCACGACAGACGCATACCTCACAGGATGGGGAGCCCATCTCTTACATTATACCACACAAGGCCAATGGAACAACCAACAAAGACTGTTCCATATCAACCATCTAGAGCTGCTAGCAATATTCTTGGCACTCAAGACGTTTCAATTACAAGTACAAAACAAAGCTGTCTTAATCCGGACGGACAATATGACAACCATGTACTATATACAAAAACGGGGGGGGGGACACACTCTCTGCAACTGTCCCAGCTCGCGCAGAACATTTGGAAGTGGGCCATTCCTCAAAACATACATCTGGCAGCAGAACACCTTCCAGGAGTTCACAATCAGATAGCAGATCTGTTGAGTCGGCAGTCACAACAGATTCACGAATGGGAAATACATCCACAAGTTCTTCAGCCATTCTTCCAAATGTGGGGGGCTCCACAAATAGATCTGTTTGCCAACCACGAAAATGCAAAATGCCTAACCTTTGCCGCCAGGTTTCCACACCCACGTCCGAAGGCAATGCGATATGGATGAATTGGTCAGGCAGATTTGCGTACGCTTTTCCGCCTCCCACTCATTCCACTAGTAGTGCGCAAACTCAGACAACAGTCTCTCAAACTAATACTAGTAGCTCCCACATGGGCATGCCAGCCGTGGTTCACCACACTACTAGATCTCTCGCTATCTCCACATCAAAAGTTACAGCTCACACCCTCCCTGTTAACACAGAACCATGGAGAAATAAGACACCCAGAACCAAGCCAACTGAATTTGGCGATCTGGCTCCTGAAGTCTTAGAGTTTGGTTACTTAAACCTACCACCAGACTGTATGAACCTTATTAAAGAAGCTAGAAAACCCACTACCAGAGCGTGTTATGCCGCTAAGAGGAAAAGATTTGCAATATATTGTAACAATAATCACATTGATCCACTGGATGCTTCCATCCAAAATATAATTTGTTACCTTTTCCATCTACCAAGGTCCAATTTGGCTTATTCTCCAAAACGCCTGCATCTTGCAGCAATTGCAGCCTATTTACAGAATAGGCAACATCTATCTCTCTTCAGAGTACCTGCAATCAAAGCATTCATGGAAGGATTAAAATGAATAATCCCACCTAGGTTACCACCTGCTCCTGTATGGAACCTGAACATTGTCCTTACAAGACTCATGGGACCCCCTTTCGAGCCTTTACACAAATGTGAATTGCAATTTCTAACATGGAAAACTGCTTTCCTTGTTGCCATCACCTCTCTCAGAAGAGTTAGTGAAATACAAGCATTCACAATACAAGAACCATTTTTTCAAATACATCCTAATAAAGTGGTTCTTAGGTCTAATCCTAAATTTCTTCCAAAGGTTATCACTCCTTTTCATCTTAACCAATCTGCAGAGCTACCTGTGTTTTTCCAAAACCCAGACTCTGTTGCAGAAAGGGCCTTACACACCTTAGATGTTAAAAGAGCTCTGTTATACTATACAGATAGGACAAAATCCTTTAGAAAGACAAAACAATTATTTGTTTCTTTCTCTCCTCCACACAAAGGCAACCCCATCTCTAAGGGGGGGATTACCAGGTGGATTGTAAAGTGTATACAAATATGCTATCAAAAAGCTAAACGCACACTAACAATTCCTCCTAGAGCGCACTCCACTCGCAAACTAGGAGCCTCTATGGCTTTCTTAGGAAATATACCACTAGAGGACATATGCAAGGCAGCAACATGGTCTACACCACACACCTTCACTAAACACTATTGTGTTAATGTGCAGGCCAAGCAGCAAGCTGCAGTGGGCCAAGCTGTCCTTCGAACATTGTTTCAAACTACTGCAACGGATACAAGCGACCACCGCTAGGGGAGACACTGCTGCACAATCGATGCTAAGTGTACACTCTGCAGCTTATATGCCTCGAACGGAAAATGCTACTTACCAGTATGCATCTGTTCTTGGCATGTAGAGCTGCAGAGTCGTACACGCCCTCCCACCTCCCCGGGACTTGTATCCGTTCCAGTTCTCATCGTACTTAGATGCACGCGCATGGACATCCTTTCTCTTTACTTCTACTAACTCCATCATTTCCCATCATGGCGAAAAACAATCTGAGAATGGAGTCGATGACCATGCGCAGTATTGTCCAAGGGAGGAGTCACCTATCTCGTGACTACAAAGACTTCTTCCAAGAAGACGACAACCTGCAATCATCAGAGCCCAACACCAGGTGGCGATCTAATGCTAAGTGTACGACTGCAGCTCTACATGCCAAGAACAGATGCATACTGGTAAGTAGCATTTTACTTACCATTTTTTACCATTTCCCTGTCAAATCATCCTGCCAAGGAGGAGGAACTTACAGAAATTGGAAGATAAGTGATAAAACATCCTTCCATAATTCTCTTACTAATTCTCTCCCCCTATCAATCCGTCTATCAACCAGGCTGACGAACCGCTTACTCGCTGGTTGTTGGCCACTAGTAACAAATTTGCGGCCCTTAAGAAAGCACATGCCCCTCGTTGGCATGATGCTCATAAGTGGTTCTCTGACCAGCTAAAAACTCAGAAATTAGGCTTGAGGCAATTGGAAAGAACTTGAAGACGCAAGTACCTTCCGGAAGACAAACGCCTGTATATCAACTTGATGACAATCTATAAAAAATTCATCTTGACCGCCAAAGCTACATATTTCTCTTCTAAAATTTTGTCCACCTCTAATCGTACTAAAGAGATTTTTTCCATAGTAAATGAGTTATCTAATCCTGACAGAATCTCTATCAAACCCGTCCCTTCGCAAAAGTTCTGTAACTCCTTGAACTCCTTCTTTATCGAAAAAATTGCACTGATAAAGGCTAGCATCCCGTCTTGCAATAACCCGCCGCTCTGTTCCACCGTTGTCCAAAACCACAGCACCTTTATGCAATTCCCAAATATCACGAGTTTGCCTTTATGGACCTACTTTCTAAGGTCAAGACAGACTCTCCCACTGACTGTTGCCCCCTCCCCCAGCATTTTGAAAGAAATCTTCACTACCCTTCCCAGTCCGGCACTCCATCTTCTGAACCAATCACTTTCCCAGGGTATTGTCCCCGCCACCTTCAAGGAGGCCATTGTCATTCCCCTCTTAAAGAAGTCCGGGGCTGACCCCCAACTGTTAACAAATTATCGCCCTCCTACCCTACCTTGCCAAGATTCTGGAAACTCATGTCACTAGATGTCTTACTGAGTTTCTAGAAGATTCTGAATTTCTTGACTCCAACCAAGCAGGGTTTCGCCCGGCTCATTCTACCGAGGCTGTGATTCTCACAGTCTTAGACTCTCTTTGTGACAGGGTTGACACTGGTTCTCCGCAGGCCCTTGTCCTGCTCGACCTCTCCGCGGCCTTTGACATGGTCGACCACACTCTTTTGGTCGATCGTGTCAGAGACGCGGGAATTACTTGACCTGCCCTTGGCTGGATTATCTCCTTTTTGGGGAATCGATCTCATGCATTCAGCGCAGCACCTTTTATTGCTCCCAGAGTGAGCATCTCCTGCGGAGTCCCTCAGGGTTCCTCGCTCTCTCCCCTGTTATTTAATCTGTACCTTCTCCCTCTCATCCGAGCTCTGAAAGAACGTAAAGTCTGCACTTTCAACTATGCAGACGACTTTCAACTCCTCTTTCCCATTAGTAACTCCCCGGAGTCCGTCCACATTTTTCAGTCCACCATACTGTTCATCAGTCAGGGGATGAACAGCAATCATCTTAAGCTCAATCCGGATAAGACAGAGCTAGTTCTCACTGGAGGTATCATCAAGAACCCCTGGGGCCCTCATTTTTGGCCCAGGGAACTTGGCCAAGCTCGCTCTCCATCGTCCACGGCCAAGAGCCTGGGGGTCATTATCAGCCAGGACCTCACAATGAAGGCTGAGATCGGCTCAGTGATCTCTACCTGCGTCTTCCAACTTAGGAAAATAAAAAAGATCTGCAGGTTCCTCACCTATGAAGCTCGAATCCGGGTGATTCTTGCTATGGTTATGTCTCACGTTGATTATGCCAATTCTCTTTACTATGGCATTCCCCTCTATCTCTCCAAACGTCTACAACTGGTTCAGAACCAGGCGGCTCGCTTGATTACTCATCAACCCACACATCTCCACATCACCCCTCTCTTGAAACAACTCCATTGGCTACCTATAATCCAGCGTTGCGCCTTTAACGTTGGGTGCCTCATTTACAAGTCCCTTAATGGGAAAAGTCCGAAATTTGTGAATAATCTGATCCACAAGCATGCTCCCTCCCGTAACCTTCGTTCAGCACACAAGCTACTGCTGTCTCTGGCTTCCTACAGACTAAAGCGCACTGGTGGTGCCAGGTTTGCTGTCCTGGCACCATATTCTGGAACTCTCTCCAACATACGCTTTTGTCACACTCTTCTTAATTTCAGAAGCTGTCTTAAAACTTGGCTGTTTCGCCAGGCTTTCTAATTATGCATTCGAACTTAGGTTCTGAAGACATTGTAGCGCCAAGAAACCTCCTCGGTGTATGTGCACTTTATACATTTATTTTAACATAACCTAACAAGGAGCAAAAGTAAATAATTATAAATATTTTAAAATTGTATTTACCACGCACATCCATGGAAAAAAAAACTCCTTTTCACTTATGCTTGCCAAAGTAGGAACTTTGAATAAAAATTGAAATATTTCCAAAATGCTTTGTTAGTAATATCTTTTCTGAGCCATTATTGCATTTATAGTGCATTCTAAATATCATCATATTTATTGTAAAATGTCAGAATTGTTCAAAATTCTACACATTATGTAAAATTTTATAATGCTTAGTAAATATTTTAAAACTAGACTAGTAATTGCATTTGTATTGCTTCCCTGATGCAGTCAATAGCATACTACATAAAATGGAAATAATCATTGTAGAGTTAATTAGCGAAATAATGTTTTCCATATTGTATATCATTGTACCGGGGTGATGTAAAGTGATTTTACCAAACACATCTTAGTGGAACAAGCATGCATGTTGCTGGTCTGTAAGAGAAAGTAGAGAACAGTCCTCTTATTTTACAGGCCTTCCCAGCTACATTCTCTATTAAGGCTTTCCTTGTACCTGCCATATTGGAAGCCATTCACTATTTTCTAGGAGAGATCAGCTGTGTGTCCCTTCTCCTTTCTTCAAACTCGGGGCATAATATCAATAGAGCTTTACCCTTTGTAGTAAACGCCAAATCCAGCTAATTGCTTGCACATTGCAAAAGTATTTTACCTCACTGTTGCTGTTCTTTCCACTGCAGGCTCTTGTGAATATGGGGGAAATTCTTAAGGCTGGCGGATGTGACTACAAAAATGGCAAGTGACAACATTCCTCTGCATGGTTGTAAGAGTTTCTGTAAAGCTAGTGTGGCTTTATTGAGGGTGCACAAAGCGTGGCTTCACTGAGGGTGGGCCGAGCATGCCTCAATTGAGGGTTGGAAGAGGGTGGCTTGGTTTGCAGACGTTTGCTTGATTGATGGTAGGTAAAGCGTCACTTTGAGTGTGGACAAAGCCTTACTTGAGGATGGTCAGTGGTTTGATAGAGAGTGGGCAAGTGTGACTTGATTGAGGGTCTGCAGAGTGTGCCTTGATTGAGGGTGGGCAAAGCAATGCTTTATTGATGGGTGGGTAGAACCTGAATTTAGTGTGTACAGAACACAACCGAGAAATCATTGCATCTGCAATTATAGGTATTTTTATTTCCCATGTAGTTTTCTGCTACATCACAACCATTGGCGACCTATTCTTTTGTTCCATAAAAACATTGATGAGAGAAGCACATGAAAAACGATGTGATAGATCAGGTACCCATATCCATTAGAGGGGGAGATCGAGAAAAAACATTGAGAAAACTAGAATCGAGTTATATACTAAGATTCAACAGCAAGACACCATTGGGGTTAAACATAGATGAAGAAATGTACTCCTCTATAATGGAAACAGTATAATATATTGTTTTACATTTTAGTATTACAGACTTTAAGTGTTTAGTGTCCTGTTCCAAGATGAATCTGGTTTAATTAATGTTAATTCCAAATGGCCTTCATTTAAGTTGTAGATTCAAAAATGAATATATTGGTTTACCTTTTCTCTCTGCTGATTGCTACTTTGTCGAGTCAGCCGACCATTTACATTAAAAATTAACTAATAGCTTTCTAATAAAAGAAATGTACAAAATGTATTCTGTACGCAATTATATTATTATAAAAAAAAATTTTATTGGGAAAATTCATTGATAGGTTTATGCATTGCAATTGTTGTGCTGGTGAAATATTTTTCATAAGCCCACTTGGGCAAAACTGTATTGTATTGGTAAATAAACCAACAGAAGTTGTTAGGGATGTATTAAATTGGTGGATGAAAATCCACATAAGCCCACAAGGGCCGATGAATCCCGTAAAATACCTTTATTTAAAGAGATGCTTTAAAGGTAATTGAGACAGCATTGTGCTGAATATAGTAGCGACAAAAGAATGTTGACACTAGCAAAATAACAAAAAAAAGTATTAAATGTGAACAAGGCTTCTTCAAATCTGAAACACGTTATGAGGACGCAATAAAGAAAATTGCAGTAAGCTAACTTGTGCCTGGAATCTAACAAAAATATAGTTTGGATGCAGTCTTAATGCGTACTTTTTTTTGGGAACGAGAGAGAGAATTTTCCACGGAAAGTGCTGGAAACAATTCATATGTGATCGTTGAGGACACACTTGAACTATTATTCCAGTGAAAGCATGGTGTTGTATATAAGGGGGTAACAATCTATAGCCCTGAGGATGCCAACATATTCTATGAAGAGGCGGTATTGTAGCCTACTGTGTACCTGTGTACTCGTTTTGAAAATGTGAATGCAAATGTAGATGCATACAAGACTTGCATTCTGTTTGCAGATTCACCATCAAACTAATTTACTAAGAGAAGCATTTCTAAAAATGGGACTACATTTTGTCCCTATCCACTTTGATACGAAGGAGCATTTATTTTGCTACATTGTTTTCATATCTGTCCATAAAGGTGAGGTCCTTTAATGACCAGTGATGAAGAGATTAATCAGTGCTACCACTCAAGGTTCTAATGTGATCTTGCTAAAACGTATACATAATGTTGGAAATCATTGCATGTAAACAGCAGAACTTCTATTTTAACCCCATTTTTAGCTGCGCTTTGTGTGTTCAGTAATTTTCACTTGGAGATGTGCAACTAGGAGACAAAAGCCCTGATTGAGGTGGGGAGAATGTTCTGATTGCTGTAAAAAATAGTGTATGCTCAGGGAAGAACATTTCAAATATTGCAGTATTTACTGCACCCTTGCAATTACACACTGAAAAACTGTATCCGCTAAAATCTGATGCAACTTAATAGAGGAAACTGGGCTGTAAATTCCATTTAGTGTGGTCTTTGAAGCTGAAAACACAGATTTCATGTTAATCCCCATTTCCCAGAAGAAAATTACTGGACTTGTAAATGCCACACCTTGTGCTATCAGGCTGTGAAATATCACCCAGTAACCAGTATATGATATTGAAAACATATTAATTGAGGAATTTCAGTATACAGCTAATAAGATCATATGTTTGTTTTAGTTGTGAAGACCACAGTGTTGCTGACGGACATCAACGACTTTGCTGGTGTGAATGATGTGTACAAACAATGTAAGTAAACATTTGTATTTTCTGTTCAGTTTATCCATTTAGTTTGAGAAGTGTATTTAGTTTGTTGTTTTGTCCAAAATGCTGACGTAATACAACCTAGTAAAATGTTTGCTACAGTACAGGCGGTCATTGCAGAGCAATAAAGGTCCATTTGTCTGGTTGCTTCATTAGACCTGCTCCATTAGGGGGCTGTCGAATGTCACAGTGGGCATGTGCGTCGGATGGCCAAGGCCGTCCGATTTGCGCAGGCGTCGGATTTGGACGCACCCCAGCGGAATGTCCGCTGCGCCAAAAAGGTTAAGTTATGAGTTTAGTACTGCAGCGTGATTCACATGGATATCTTTAGGAATGGTCTACCCTATACTCTGAATGTCCCAAGAATAACTGTCCACCCTACTATAAACCCCAACCTGTCTTTCTTTGCATCCACCATCGTCACATCATGGATCTAGGATCTTGACATTGACCTTCTCTTTCTAGTACTGTAAATAGTAGCATGGTGGGGCCCACATTAGCTACACTTTAATTCAAATGCTTTATTGTGTGATTACTTAAAACCATTACAATTTTTGTTTAAAAAATACATACAGGTCATGAGTACAAAAAACGGAGTTTTAAAAGACTCAAATTGATACTAGAACAGCTAAAGAAGACAGGGATGTGATTAAAATATCCTAATATTAATTAGTTACCGATGGCGTTCAACGCCTAGGTTGCCTGATCAATCATACCGTCACTTTTTTTTAAAATCTGGGGCCGAACAACTAGACTTACAATTTCGAACAGCCATGTTAAAAAGTATAAACAGTTGAAATTAGGCAAGAAGCAGTGTTCCAGTGGACAATACCAAATGGTCATGGGCTTGTATGTTGAACCTAGGGTTACATGCCGACGCTGCCAGATTGAGGGAGATTTGCGGGCCAATTTTTTCCCAACTATTTGGCTGCTCTGGTAACAAATTTGGTAAAACAGATGTTCAACTTCGTATTGTCTGAGCTCAAGGCTTCTAATATAGCCTGTTGGCATGTGCGAACTCCGAGTTTGATCCATTATTTTTGCAATAAGGACCTTCTGTCACTAAGCAAAGCGGGACATGCGCAGGTTATGTGCTCCATTGCCTCAGAATGGTAGCCGCACTCCCTGCATTTGATACTGGCACTTGAGCGGCACCATTTGGGCAAGTTCTTTAAAAAAGGCCATTCACCCATCCTCAAGGCAATAAACTTTAGCTTCCAAAAAAGTGCAAATGTGCTTGATACATAAGATGATTCGGCCCCCAGTTTAAAATCTGAGATAAAGACCCACTCGTGTTTCCTTCTGGACGGTATTGCCCTATCAGAATGGAAAGACCACAGCCGGACACTTCTCTTGATGACTGCCTTTAGCGTCGGCTGAAATGGATATGTTCCCCAATATTCCTTGACACCAAGGAGCTGCAGAGAATAATCCAGATGATGCCGATGTTTTGACAGTATTGGCAGGTCAGTATTTCGTTCCAATATCTGGCCTCCAGGCTGCCCTCCCGAACCTTGTGTAATCTATTACAGAGCTTTATAAACTCGCCTGCCTCGACCCCCATGGTGATCTAATAAGCCGAGTTCTAGTCTGACTCTGGCTGGCGATGCTGATCTTGGCATGCGGAAAGCTTGTTTAAAGATTTTGGTGGTTAACTTGTTTAATGAAATACTTATTGCACCCATCATAATCTCGTGCCCATATGACAAGGAATTAGAGATCTTTGCCTTCATCACCTTTAGCAATGGAATTAGGCTAGGACCAAGTAGTTGTTTCGATAGTTTTGCTGAGGCTACCTCCAGTGACAGAGCTTTGGCCCTTACTGCCTCTTTCAGCTTTACTAAAGAGCAGCTAGTGTAAAGAAAGATTCCAAGTATTTGTAGTGGGATACTGATTCAATCTTTTTGTTATCGGAAAACCACCCTGCTCTCTGCTGCTTTCGCTTCCCAAAAGAAATTGTTTTTGACAAGTTCAACTCAGGGGAGTTTTTTTGTTGTATAGGGGAGCAGCTGAGCGAGTAACCTCTGTAGGCCTACCTTTGTGTGACTTAATAACACAAGGTCATCCGTGTATAATAAATTACTGTTACATTAGCTACACAATTTTCTAAACCCCTGCAAATTTATCACATTAATTTAAAAGAGCTTTTGGTTTAATAAAAGACTTTAACAAATGTCAAAGTTCAACTCTTTTCCATTTCTAACCTGTGGTTCTTCCATTTCCACGCTGCTTGAAAGTGGCTTCAGTGTGCCAGTGCAGGTCAACATATGGTGAAGCTTGCATAACAGCTAGATTGTCAAATCTACAGCAGTGTGTTTAATTGACTCAATATAACATATTGTCTTTCTTATCAAGGCAGTGAGTGTCCCCTATGTTCATGACCATGAATCAAGATCACATAATACATAATTGCTGCCTAACTCCTTTCATTACAGTCCATTCCAGTGCTGTAAATTAGCAATAGCTATCAATAACTCGCCATGTACTTACAAGAGGGTACAAGGTCACAGGTGTCCTTTTGTACATTTTGACCCATTGGGGAACACTTACATTTCCACTAGTGTTTAGGCTGAGCATGCCCAAATAAGGTAATGCCTAGCCAAAGGAACCATGTTTTATTTTCATTATATAAAAAATATTTCAGTTTTTTTAATGAAAGTTTCTCGCTTAGTTATTAGCAGGTTCATATAGAGTATCTTTGGCATGCTAAAAGAAGTAACAGGATGCCAAAGCACCACAACAGCACTTGGCCTAACTGGATGCGAGGATGGCTCTTCAATAAATTCTTAATACTCACAGGAACTCAGCCAAATAATAACCTGAACAAATGTGTTTTCTGTGGTTTTCCACATCATAAATTATTGGGTTCTGCCCGCAATTTGTGGTTCATTCATAGTCATTGCATGATCTATGACCCTGTAGATTGAGGGATTTGCCTTCATATTTGTCTTTTTAATCTTGGTTGTTTAATCAGATTTGCCTTGCTTGAGCGAATGGCTTTGGTGGGATGTAGTGTTTGCTCCAATAAGCTGCGTGTTCGGTGCACAGAATCAGCAGTTTCATCCTTGACTCTACTAGAAGTCAATGGACTGGCTTCAATGCAGGTTTTATTTAGTCTTGTTTCTGGAGATTAAGGCAAAGTCTGACAAAATCTTTCCTAATTTTGGGAACTTCACGTAATGCCTAATTACTGAGATTAAGCAAAATTACACCTGCATAATGGAAATTTCACCTGGGCCTTCTAGAAGTTTCAGCATTTTTTTACACCCTCTTCACTTTTTGCAAGGTCCAAATGAGCCATATTTCTTGGTAAGCGTTTCTTTCCAGAATTGATTCACCAAGTTTTGGACCATAGAACGCACCTGCATACAATGCAATTTCATGTCCGCTAAACCGCACCCCAATTTCGAGGCCTATGTCATTCCATGGTGCAGGATAATTTTGGGGCATCGCTCCTTATTACATCTAAGTCTAAAAGAGGACCATTAGATTGTTTACTATTATGGATTTAAAGAAATTTTCTCTATACGTGTTTAATACTAGTCTAAAGTATTTCTAGTGTGTTTCACAAAGTGTCTTCTCGGCGTCAAGCAAAGAAGTGTTAAAGGTAAAGCTTGTACCACTAACTAGTTGGTAACCTATACCTATACCAGTTGCCATGTGTGTCTTTCTTCAGTGAACTAAGTATTGCCCTGCCAATTAAAATGAGTGAGATATTCAGTAGGCTGTGGCCTGGGCCTAAACAAAGAACACATTTCAGGGCCTTTCCTCCCTTGGTAAAGACTATGACGATCAATATTTGCCCTGATTTGGCACTCTTGTGAATCCAGAAAGAAATTAAACTTTTTTAAATGAATGAAGTCATTAGATAGCTTGTAGAATAATGCTGTGAGGTCTACAAGGCTTTTCCATTTGCAAAGGACACTTAATCCAAGGACACTTCCTCCACTGTTATAGGTGAAGGTCTAGCTGACCTATTGTTCCTGTGTCAATACACATTTTTTGCTGTCAATACACATTTGTTGAAGGGAGGGTTGTACTTTTTCCCATCTGAATAACGTTTTTAAAGGTTTCCTGAAGCTAATATACTTTAAAGGCTTCTGGCTGCAAAGTCCTAAACCAGTGATTTAATAGTGGTCTACATTTGTTTGACCAGTCGCATATTTTCCTTGGTGTTATGTTTGCACTACAATTGTTTGGTTTTGAGTAGTAACTGCTCACTTCACAAGATAATTTCAAGCCCTCCTTCTGCCCCTCCCGCCTCCCTAGATTTTGAAGGTGGACTGTGTATTTTATATCTTATTGGAGCTTTCCAGGAGGCTGAGCACAGAGACAAAACCTCCCCTTTAATAACTGTATTATGTTCTAAAGTTGTAGCCTAGGCTCTATGCCACAGATGAGTCATTAAAATAGATGGCGAGAGATTGTGTATTTAAATTGATCTCCAAGGACGATGTTTGCAGCCACTCTAGTAACATCACTACAGATTTATGATACCTGCATGCCCCTAATTAACTAAAGCTGTATTCTAAACAAACTTTTTAAGAGGACTTAGAACTGCCATTTATCAATTAATAGATCAAAAGAAAAGATTTACCTTTTCTTGTAGGAGGGCTTATTTAACGTCTTTTTAATCAATAATTAACCTTTTGTTAATCCAGATGGAGACCCTACCATTTATCGCTAAATAATCTACATGATTTTTAATCCTATCAACATTTTGTTGTGTTGTTTAGCATTTCATAATATAACATTGATCTGTCTAAGCTCTGTAAATAGCAGATGTTATTTGTGATCAATGTATTAATTTTTATTTTCCAAACTTTGAAAGAAGGCAAGACTAAGGTGATCTTGTTGGGTTCCAAACTCTTCACCTGCAGATCACAGCAAAATCCCAATGCCATTTAGTGATATTAGACGCAAATGTCAATATTTTCATGTGTTTCCAACCCAAAGTGTTCATGAATTGGAGAGAAGACTATTCTTATTACCTCCTCATCTGATCTAAACTTGTTTATTATGCAGTTGGTATAATACACAAGAAACCTCTAGTCCTCATAGAATGTAGTTGTTTTTTTGTCAAAATACAAGTCATTAACATGACACAACCTCAGATGTTCTTAAATTGCTTTCCATTTAACAACTTCACATATATAAAACATTATCCAAAAAACACAAACGAACTGGCACCTCAATAGTGTCTTATTCAGTTTTAAGTGTGCACTAACTGGGGCGTGTCTGAAAGTGTATATTTGGTTTCAGAGGTGAGAACTTTACTTGGAATGGAAAGAGTGGACAAAGTACTGAAATTCTAGAATATTTCTTGTGGGCATTAAAGTTAAAGATGCAGCCTCTCTCATCCTTGTGGTAGTTTTTCAAAGCATCTATCAGATTAAGGTCTCTGATGCCCTGTGTCAACATTTTCTTTGCTTCAAATCTTTTTTCTTAGGTTTTTGTAAAATTGCACAGTTAATCTGAAACAGGCAGAAGTTACAAAATAATGCGCCAATAGCATCTGCCAAACTTGACAACATTTTTCAATATCGGGGAAATCATTTGCATGCAAACATTTAATGTGTATTTTCAACCACATAAGACAGTTGTGCTCTTTTCAAATTAAAAAGGGTTCTCCTACATTGAGGTTGTTGGCACGATCCTTTAGCTACATTAAAATAGATTTCCCACCTCATGTCCATTAAAGTGAGGTGGGTCAGGAAAGTATGTGCTTTGCCAAATAAAGTGTCTTGATTTATTTTGATCCTATTAAAATATTTGTTTGGTACTGAACATGTACAGTCAATTTACAGATATTTACATTTTGTTGTCTTGTTACGAAAATGACATTCTACAGCCTTTCCATTCACACTCACTGTACCACAGCAAGATGGTCACATAATTCACTTTGCTTTCTCTGACAGCAGAGTGGGAGGAGTTTGTAAACACATGTCCGTATGTTAAAGAAGTTAATAAATAAGCAGCAATTTAGAAGACAGAGCCTGATGTTTGACCTCTGTCTTTGAAGTGCCGCAAATGTTATGCAAAAATCCAGAATTTATAGACTTCTTTACTTATTGCTTAAACTTTCATGACCAACCAAAAATCGGTTGTATGATGATACAACGAACTCCGTTGTAACGCATGCCTTTACCACGCATGCGTTACAACGGAACACTATTTTCACGCTTTTCCTTTTCCACGTTTTTTCCGTGGTGACGTCATACGTAAAAAAAAAAAAACGGCCGTTCCCTTCCCCTGCGCCGCCGATTTCCTGCACATCTTCTCTAAAGATTAGTGGTTTTTTTGGGGGGGGGCAAGCCCCCCCAACCCCCCCTTTTTTTAATTGTACCCTTTACCACACATGCCTTTACTACGTACTTCGTAGTAAAAGTATGCGTGGTAAAGGCTGTCGTTGTAACCACGCATGCGTTGTAATGCATGCGTGGTTATGGTTTTAGTTGAAACGGCCTCGTTGTAGTGGCCGTTTCCCCCAAAAATCAGCTTGCGACCCATCAGTGGGTTGCGACTTGCAGTTTTGGAAATTCTACTAGCCTATTGAACTTCACACAAGGAACTATCTCTTTGGACATTTCTGAAATCCATCAAACCTTGAATACCTTTTGGGCTAGACTAGTAGGCTTAGAAACTGATTACTTAGATCCTGGTGTAAGGGAAACGGTTATTTTGGAGAAACGAATATATAAATTGAGGAATATGTTTGAGTGAGGATTCTGATATATATATTTTTCTGGTGAAGAAAGCAGTGTAGCTTTTAAATTGCATTCTTCAATGCATTACTATATCCATGATTGTTATTTACAAATAACGATTAAAGTTATACCGTGTGGAAAGCAGATGATGGTGATGCATGAAGCTTTGTAAATGTAAGTACAGATACCAGGTGCCTCCGTTTTGATTGACCTCAATGCAGCCACATTGCTTTGCAAGACTGTTAATTTTAGCTTAGGTCTCAGTCGGGAAAGAAAACAATCTTTGCAGTGACAATGCGTGCATAAGCCCGAGCACAAGAAACTGGAGATGTGGTGTATGTTCTTAATCAATTGGAGATCTCTGCCGAGGCATACGTTATATCTGTTTGCTCTACTATGTGAGGAGCAGCCTGAGCAGAATTTCTTACAGAAATATTGTTCCATGGGGAAACCATACCGGACATAGTGCTCGCATTACCAAACAGATATAATAGAACCAGACATAAACGGTTAGAAACAGTTGGTGGAGGGATTGCTGTGTTCTTCAAGGAAACTTAAGTTGTGCCTTTGCTCCTCTCAATATATACCAGGTTGTGTAAGCTCTTCTTTTGCAATCTCTCTAAATTCTACTTTTCCTTCTCAGAGGTCTTGGCCTATCACCCTCCCAGGCCAGTCACACAATTTTTACAAGCTCTCTGCGGTGCACTGGATGGCATAGTACTAAACAGAGTTAACTTCACCTTTTTGGGTGATTTAAATATACATCTAGATGACCGCAGCTGCTCAAGTGCAAGGAATCTTAAACAAGATCTAGCTTGACAATTGACACAGTTCGTGAAGGGACCAACACACAAAAAAGGCCACCTGCTTTAGTCAATTTGTAGTAATTTTCCTGACATATTAGTAATGAACCCCAAACCAGTCATCTGGTCGGTTCATAATATATTTCCTCTTTTCTTCCATGCAAAGAGGGGAAAAAAACACTGTTGTGCAAAGAAATTGGAACCCACCAGGAGGAAACATGCCCGTTTAATCTATCAACCGGAGTTAGGAACAATTAATTAGCAACATTTAACGTTTGGCTTACGTCCTCCCTAGGTAAGAATATTCTACTTAGGACTCCTAAAAGTGGTCATCAAATTAGAGGATTTCCATGGTTTATTATCCATCTATGGGAACTTAAGAAAGAATGCAAACAGAGGGAAAGGAACTGAAGAAAAAGATATGCTCCAGTAATAAAGTGGAATATAAAAAAGAAGTCACAAAATATCACTATTCCATTAGAGGTAGGCAGTCAACTTATTACACATTTAAAATAGACAAGGCATCTTACTCTGCTAAAGAGATATTTAACCCCTTCACTGCGGCGGCTATTCCGCCGCAGTGCTAAGGGGGCGGGGCGGCCGCATGCTGGTGACGGAACGGCTCCGTCACCAGCCGCGATTGAGCTGTGCTCATGACGGAGCGGTTCCGTCACGGCCCCGCCCGCTCAATGGAACATACAGCGCAGGCACGGAATTCGCGCCGCGCAGGCGCGCCAGGCGGGCCGTGACGGAACCGCTCCGTCATCAGCACAGCGCGACCGCAGCTGATGACGGAGTGGTTCCATCACCAGCAGCGGAGGGGTTAAAATAGTTAAATCCCTTACCAGTTCCGCAGATAAGGACACTTTGCCGATTCAATCTGAGTGTCGCTGTGATGAGATGACCAACCTTTTATTTTTAAAAGTTCTCTGAAATATGTATGCCCGGTTCAAAATGTTACCATTAAAGATCCTGATTTCTTATGGCTAAGACATGCTACCTTGTGAACCATTTTCTGATTTTCCTCTTATTAGTAAATAATATGAGGATTCATGAAATCACTTGAGTTCCCCATTGGACCCTGCCCCACGTTTGATTCTTTCACAAGGTGCAGACTCAATTTAACCTGTATTGGTAGAGTTTTTTAATCTCTCCCTACAAAGACTGACAATTGTGTCATATGCTGACGACACTCAGATTATCTCCCTCACATCTGACACATCTGCCTCTGATCAACCCACATCGCATTTAAAGAACATAGCAGAATAGATGTCAGTTAGCTCTCTGAAGCTTAACGGTGATAAAACACAAGTGATGGTTGTAGGCAGTGATTTTAATCATTAGTCGATGATGTGCTGACCAGACTCTCTAGGTAGCCACCCCACTTCCAAAAATAAGGAAATAAACCTGGCTATTTGGCTGGATAACACACTCACCTTTGAAGTACAAGTGCAGACATTAGCAGGCAGTTGTTTTGGAATTATGAGAATGCTCTGAAAAATCTAAGCATTTCTATCTTTCTCTTTGAGACTTGTGGTTCCAAGCATTAATTCTTTCCTGTCTGAAGTATGGTAATTCTCTCTATCTTTGAAGTCCCCAATACGTGACGGAAAGATTGCCGGTGGAACAAAATGCAGTGGCTGGCAGTTCTTGTAAGATCATGTGAACCCATAAAAAAGGATATAACATAAACGGGAAACAAAATCAAATGTATTCAGTAAAATCGATACTAACTGTCATACTTTTGGGGTACTGCATTACAATTAAAAAAGCCAAGTCGCCCATCTCCTCTTCACATTTTGTTATCTGTATGCCCTCTATCTGCTCAATGTAATCACACTTGTTTAGCACCATTGATTGCTATATTTCTAAGCATCACAGTGTTTCCCAAGTATTTCTGGATTACTACAATAACCAGTGTACACTGCCTTTCTGATGTCCTGCCTCTTCGATTGAGATTCCTGCCATATAACCTAACTTCACTCACATATTTATGTTAACTCTGAAAGATCTTCAAGTGTTGATCACTTTGTTCAAAGTTTTACCATAGCAATCTGATATATATATATATATATATATATATATATATATATATATATATATATATATATATATATATATATATATATATATATATTACCTACTGGCGGTCGCCAGTAGGTATATATAGTTAGGATTTTTTCCCTATGGGATTTTTGAAAATTCTATGTCTAATAACTTTGGCGTTTGTGGACGGAATTGGCTGAAATTTTCTGGAAAATGGAACATTTTGTTTCTGAGCAGCCCCTGGAAATTTGGGGGGGGTTCGTCAAGGGGGGGCCGAGAAAAAAGGGGGGTCCCAAAACGTGTTTTTAACATTGAGTTTACCATAGGGCGGTTAGCCTCACTTTTAGCCCGAACGGCTGAATGGATTTGCACGAAACTTGGCAAAATTGTAGGGACTGGTAGCCCGATGTGCCTTTTGTAGGTCTCAATATATGTGCTCCAGTGGATTTTGAGAAATTAACGTTTAAAAAAAGATATATATCTGTAACAGCGGACCGGGCAGCGCCCCGGTTCGCGGACCTTACGCGTAACGGAACTTCACGAAGCGAAGCTGATTGGCCCTCCGGTGTCTGTCAACATTCTAAACAGTCCGGAGCGGCCGCCATCTTGTCTCTCGGTAGGATTGAGAGACAAGAGGAGGACAAAACAAAGGGGGAAATAACCATAAGGGGGCATACTAGATCCTCCATGACCCCCTAGGTTTAATGTGGAGGTTTTAAAAGGGCCTTACTTACTCTATTTTTTTTTTTTTTTAAATTTCGGGTTAGCTCCCGGTTCGCGTACCGGGAAGCTAACCGGGAAGCGAACCAAAAGAAATAGAGCTTGCCAGAGTGCTAAACATTCTAGCTAATTTTTAATAACGGGGAGGTAGTTCTAAAAAGAACTTTTTTTTTTATATTTTTGTTGTTTTATATATTTTTTTTCTTTTTTGAACATTATTTGTTTTTTTTGTATTTTTTGAACACTTATTTGTTTTTTTTGTTTTTTTTCAAAGGGAAGGAACAGAAAGAGGCATTGAAAAAGGCTCAACAGGAGCAAAAAAAAAATTTAAAACTTGCTGCGTTTGGAGCATCGGTGTTTCTCGAAAGCCAAATTAATTAATTTCAGACTCATGTTTGCGCATGAAATTAAAGTGCCACAATATAAGCATGTCACCTTCATATGGACAAAATTTTTTGGGATATTTGGCGCTGTTTCGTTGGCCTCTCCAATGTGAGAGACATATCAGGTGATGTTCTTGTCACCGAAGTTGGGGGGTTCTGTTGTAGTTCACGCACCTCTGCACGACTATAGTTGATTGGATGCCACCTCTGCATATGTCGGTGCATCGTGTAATTTCCATAACTGTATTTTTTATTAGTGCCCCGGGATAACTTTTCTTGGCAGATAAGGCACGTAGCATAGCGTGCATTGACTTTTTTCTCTCCTGGTGGAATGGAAAAAAATTGCCAGATAAAGCTAACTTTGCGATGAGATACCCGGGGTAACTCTTTGACAAATCGTGGTCCCTCTTCTTCCTCTCCGTCTTGTTCTTCCTCTTCCTCCTCTGTGTCTCCAATAAACTGTGCAGATGGTCCTCTCTTCCTATGAGGAGATGGTGGTGGTGGTGGTGGGGGTGCAGAAGCTGAAGCTACTATTGAAGCCATTTTTTAATCAGAGCAAATGATCAGGTCTTCCTTTCTCAAAGTTGAAAGTCAGAGTGAGAAAAAAGGTGGGGGCTTTCATCATTTGGGAAAAAAAATAGTTCTAAACCAATGAAAAGTGTTATTTTTAGGTCACCTGACCTAGCCTTACATCATTATGAAACCAAAAGTGAAATGAACCAATGAAAAGTTTTATTAACAAGTCACATGACCTCTCACGCTCATGTTACGCGCTGCGGAACGCGCCCCGGTTAGCTTCCGGGTCGCTGCGCTTCGCGCCTCGGTCCGCGCCCCGGGGCACTTCCGGGTGCGCTAACGCGGTACGTCACAAGACGCATTACGCGGCAACGCGATACGTCGCGCTTTCGCGACGCGCCGCGGATCGCTTCCGGGGAGCTGCGTTTCGCGCCTCGGTCCGCGCCCCGGGGCACTTCCGGGTGCGCTAACGCGGTACGTCACAAGACGCATTACGCGGCAACGCGATACCGTCACGATGTTGATTTTCTTACCGGTTCGCGGACCGGGTCGCGGCATTAATTTGAGCTAACGGGAAGCTTTCCGGTTCGCGGACCGGGAGCGAAACAAAAAAAAATATTTAAAAAAAATTATTAATAAACATATAAAATATATTTTTGGATTTAAAGAAGAATACATTTTACAGCTATAGATATTAGCTTTTAAAAAACCAATGAAATTCACTGAAAAAACCATAGGTTATAGACCATATATAGTTAGGAATTAGCATTTACAAAACCATGAAAATTCACTGAAAAAAACCATAGGTTATACACCATATATAGTTAGGAATTAGCATTTAAAAAACCTTATTTTACTCACACAAAACCAATGAAATTCCATATATAGTTAGTTGTACTAACTATATATCGCGCACCCGCAATCCACTGCTGATCATGTCACATATTACATCATTCATGACATGGTCAGTGACATCACTGATGACATCACTGATGACATCTCAAATGACATCACTGATGACATCACTGATGACATCTCAAATGACATCACTGATGACATCACATCACAACTGAATGAGTGGATGTATAAGTGTCTGAATGAAGGTTTTAGTAGGTGCGTGACTGACTGTATGAGTGAATGATTAAATGTGTCTCACTGAATGCATAGGTTAGTGACTAAACTGTCTTAATTTGTGCATCATTATGTCTGGTATTCTGTAAACTGCTGCATGTGTTGATCAGTAGCTATATGAGTAACTATATGAGTTATTGATTGATTGTCCAAGTATTTGTATGGGAGACTGAGTGTGTGTGTGGCTAGCTGGGAGATGTGTGACTCTGTGCAGATCAATGTGTTCTTGTATCAATGATTTATAAGAGAGTAAGTATGTGTTAGAATATGTTTGAAAATGTAAGGTACTCTATGTTTAACTGTATAGATTAGAAAATGGAAGTGTGATTGATTCTTTACAGGACTGACTAGGTGTGTGAGTAACTCCAAGGATGAGTGGCAGAGTGTGAGTGTCTGTATAGGGTGTATGAGTGCATATGATAGTGTTGTAAAGATGAGTGATTGTATGTATGAATGATTGTATGGGTGAATGAGTGAATGTGTGTGTAGACGTAGGAATCAGTGAGTGCGTATGTAGTAACTAGTATTGGTGTGTCAATTGTTTTAAAAAATATATTCTGTATTTAACACTGGGTGTAACAGAGGTTATATTAAAGTGTGAGGAGATGCATTGTATTGTCACATGAATGATATCATCAGTGATGTGACCATTGATGTCAAATGAGATGTCATCAGTGATGTCATTTGAGATGTCATCAGTGATGTCATTTGAGATGTCATCAGTGATGTCATCAGTGATGTCATCAGTGATGTCATCAGTGATGTCACTGACCATGTCATGAATGATGTAATATGTGACATGATCAGCAGTGGATTGCGGGTGCGCGATATATAGTTAGTACAACTAACTATATATGGAATTTCATTGGTTTTGTGTGAGTAAAATAAGGTTTTTTAAATGCTAATTCCTAACTATATATGGTGTATAACCTATGGTTTTTTTCAGTGAATTTTCATGGTTTTGTAAATGCTAATTCCTAACTATATATGGTCTATAACCTATGGTTTTTTCAGTGAATATATATATATATATATATATCAGATTGCTATGGTAAAACTTTGTATGCAGCTATATATATATATATATATATATATATATAGCTGCACTGTACAGTAAGCGCATGAACGATTAAGTTCTCTATACCTGTATACTTGGTCTATATTTCCTCATTCCCCTAAGGTTTATTATGAACTGCATGTAAGACTTTCAAAACCTTCAATAAATTGTGGTAGTCCGCATGTACAGTTTAGGCGCTGGACCTGGCTGATGTAGAACTACACTTCAATAGAGGCAGTTATGCCATACCCTTCATTGAATACACAGATGGTGAACTGCCACAAGTGAAAAGATGTTGGTGAGGTCCTGCACCAGTGGATTCAATTTTGGAATCCGTGTAACTCCTAGGTGTGTGTGTGTGTGTACATATATTTGAGTGTGGGTGTGCACACATACACAAACAAACACACGGATAAAGGTTTTTTTTTAACTTTGTATCACAGATTAGATTATCGATTCAAATTTTACAAATGAGCTTAGTCAAGCCAATTGGTTTATCTCAGCCTTTGCTCTTCTCATAATGCATCTCATAGTTTTGTACCTCCATATAATGTTGCCATATGCCCTGTGTGAGCTTTGCAGTCTTTAAGTGTTGGTGTATGTTAAGTGTTGGTGTACATCTATCTCACTGACTTTACAGACATCCTACTTGCAGAGGGAAATGTTTGAAATTAGTTAGGAATGTAACAATTGAATATTATGCCTTGTGGTGTATTTAAATATTTTGTGTTTTTTTTATTCTTCAGTTTTTCCAAGTAATTGCCCTGCAAGGGCAGCATACCAGGTTGTTGCTTTGCCAAAAGTGAGTATTACATTTTGTTTTGATTGCTAGACTTTGAACATTTAAGGCAATAACCTTTTCACATTTTGCAGTAACTATGTTCATGTTTCAGGTTGCGTATAAGAACTATAGCGTATATTGTATCCAAACTGCATATACATAGAGGGTTGGTCACAGTCGAACTTTTACCTTAACTCTCAAACTTTTTTTCAACAATGAGTCATCGGCTGGGTTCTCTGCAGCTTTAGTCCGTTGTTTGGTCCTTGCTTACCTGAAAATGACAATTGCAAGTTTTTACTGACAGGCCATGTAAAACCTAAGAAACCTGTTCTGTTTAATGTTTAGCACCGTGATTTATACTTTTCTAAGGCCTTTGCTGGGGGTGAGTTAGAAATATTAACAAGCATTTGCAATGCAATAGGTCTCGGGTTAATTAAGTTTGAGCTATTGGAATTGCTAAATATTGCAACACCAACTGCAACAAAAGCTATTGGTGTTGCATTATTTAGCAATGCCAATAGCTCAAACTTTAATAATGCAACACCTATTGCATTGCAAATGCTTGTTTTCATGGTTGTTGGTACCTGTGGGGCACTACGTGCGTCTATGCGCTGTACAGCAGAACACAGTTCTCAAGAAGTGTATAGTGCCCCACGCTGGTATAACCCAACACACTACGAAGGCCAGTCCGATGCTGGCGTGAGGGGGGGTGGAAGGAGGGTGGGGGATCGGGGGGGGGGGGGTGAAAAGTTAACGCCGTTCCAGATGAGGGGGCTGTGGCTGTGTGTGGTGGGGTCGAGCTGTGGCTGTTTCATGGGGTCGGGCACAAGCAAAGACCAGAATAATGTTTACAGGTCCGTGCTCGGTCTCAAGTTGTTAAGGGCCATGCACAGCAGCTCTTTTTAGTTATTAATCAGCAGCTGCCTGCTTGGAACTTGCCGTGCTGGGTGATGTTATTTCCCCCTCGGCAAGCAGAGCATGTTACTGTGGGTGAGATTGCGCGTGGGTGGGTGGGGGGGGGAGGAAGGCGACAAGGGCGCTGGGCACAGAGCTAGCAGGGGGATGGATGCACGCGGTGACCCTAACATTGCAAAGGAAAAAAAAATCAGCATGAATTTCACACTGTAAAGAAAAACTGTAAAAGTAACAAGCATCACCCGAAGATAGGCACTTTCGCGATCGCTATTGTAAACACGTGGTGCACGCGCACATATGCTTTCAGTTATCGCGGCCCGTGTCTGGACACAATAATTGAAAAAAAATTGACTGACATCTATCCAGCCACATACAGGCAGCAATTACATATGGACATAGTCATATTAGACATAGATAATCAATTTATATTGTCTGTACTTGTCCACTCTGACAAGGCAATCTACGTTTCGACCCCCTGACACGTAGGATTAATGGTGATTAAGTAAAAGGACACTGAATGTATTACCATTCACTCTCGGCCTGTAGGCTCCAACGTCAAAGAAGCGAAAGGGACAGGGGACTCGCTGTAGATACAAAAAAGGCGGGCCGTATCAGTACTAGTACAGGGAAAAGACTCCCAGTGCTACTCACCGAATCAATGGTTCTAGTAGCCATCACTGATTAAAATTGTCCCATGGTCCAGCATGAACTAGTCATCATGGGCAAGGATAGTAATGGCGAATAACTTAGAAAGTCAGATGAAGGTTAAAACCATCCGATACGGCAAGGTTCGGTGGTTGACACAGTTCCAACTTGCCCCGTAATTTAATTTACAATGGTTTATTCCTATAATGACATAACCTAAGAGAAACCCTGTAGGGTGATAGTTGGAATGGGTAGACAAATCCTTAATAAAGCGACAACGTGACATACCTTACCATCTTGTCACGGTGGGGGAATAAATTCAACCTGGTGGGCAGCAATAGAAACCATTATTTGGGCCAAAGGTTCTGTATTTAGACACGGTTAAATATCTAAACCCTGTGTATGTGTTCTAAAACACGCCACTCGCCTCGCCGTTCCATACGAGCGCCTCCTGAAACTGACACGGGCGCTCGGCGGGCGCAGGAATTTTTGCCGTGTGAGCGGTGATATGCACGTTGTAGACGCACCGCGAGCAGGCACTGAATGCTGGCACATTTTCACCAGACTGTCTGCAGAAATACGATTACCGAACCCATACGGGTCGGTCATCCTGGACGTGGTACTTGACCTGCTGTACTAATGATGTTAGTTATCGGAAAGCACGATGACTGGAAAGAAGCTGATTTTAACAAGAACAAAACAGAGCTGCTCCAGCAACGGGAAGGAGGGGGCCGCTCAGCGAAACTTTTATCAGCGCCGCGCGCCTCTCTGCAGACTCCCCCTGCATTCCAGAGAGGCGCGCGTCGCGATCGGTCTGCCATGCCATGCTGTGAAAACAAGACCTGGCCGCGCGCACAACATTATCCTATGGGGAAACGCTGCGCGCGGCCAGGTCTTCGTCGTTCTGAGACTGCTGAGACGCCGACTATAGTTCTCTGGCGAGAACGCGCTTTCAGCGTGTTACTAGCCGAGACCTAAAAAGGAAGATTTGGATTTGGCAAAAGGGTTTATTTTGCCATGTCCTGTTGGCAGGTTGAAAGCTGCCCGACTAGGCTGCAGTGGCAGACCTAGAGCCGTGTTTTTCAATTTGTCAATTCATTGGTGGCACAATTAAGTGCTGCAGTCCACTAATGACATTTAACTTACCAGCCCTGGGTACACTTTGTACCATATATTGGGGGCTTAGATGTAAGTTAAATATTCCAATCGGGGATTAGCCAATTGTACATACAATTTTAGGGTTCAGGGCACATGCACTGGGGCTTGGTCAGCAGGGCCCAGTGCACTTCAGAGTCAGAACACCAGTAGCATTAGTCCAACAATTTGGGGGGAACAATACAAAAAGAGGAACTTTCTTACAGCAGCTCTTCTATTTCCATTTGGTTTTGACATATTTTCCTATGGAGGTGACACACAACTTATTGTGTCCATCCTCAACAATCAGTCAGACATTCAGGAAATATTCCACATCTGCATGTTAGCAGTTGATAGATAAATGAATACCAGCTGTCTTAAGCTGAATGGTGAAATAAACTGATATGTTGCTGTTCGGTAATAAACCACCTTTCTGATCTTAAAAGTTGGTTGCCGACAAACCTTGTTACACCCGCCAGAGCCATCTTCATCTGTTAAAAACCATGGGCTGTGGTTTGACTGTAAGCGTTCACTTTTATCATAATTCCTCCAAAGGATTCACCACCTGCTTCGCCCTTCTGAACTCCGTATGAAAAGTACTGCTGCTTCTCTACCTGTATCCTTCCAAAGGACTGTAGTGCAGTATCTTAATAACATCATATCTGGACTTTGAAATTTGATGTAACTTGGCCTGCCACAATCTCTTACAGTGCCTTCAGATAGACCAAAAGCAGGTGCTATACTAATTCTTAATGTTCCTTGTCATCACTCACTTTTAAGTCATCTGTGCAACTACACTGGCTAGCTCAGGGGCTTTCAACTTTTTCTGTAATAAGTGCTACTTATGCACATTGAAAATTATCCTGAGCTACTTCTATCACTAGCGCGTTAATAGAGACCACTTCACACAAGTTTGATTTAGTGGCTAACATATGTATGATTACACACAGTGATCACCTCGGTGCATCAGGCATGGTAGTCCACATCAATACAAAATATATTTTGCCAATATAGAATGAGGAATTAATTAAACCACTCAAAACATTCTAAATCAATAGGCAGGGTTGCATATTAGAGAGCTAGTTCGAGGTAGCTGGAGAGCTACCACTAGCTCACGAGTTACTCAATGGAGAAGCCTGGGCTACCTATTGCCAAGTTATCCATCTTCATGGCTAACTGCTTAATGT
The DNA here is from genome assembly GCF_964261635.1 of Lissotriton helveticus. Classification (NCBI taxonomy): domain Eukaryota; kingdom Metazoa; phylum Chordata; class Amphibia; order Caudata; family Salamandridae; genus Lissotriton; species Lissotriton helveticus. The sequence goes on from NC_136063.1 coordinate 426,993,938, forward strand.
TCAGAGCCCTTTCCCACAAAAGTCCTGTTTACTTGCATAGTCTGTTCAGTCACTATCGACTCACACAAGCTTTACATACTTCCAATGTGAATCTGGCTTGTATACCACATCAATAAGGGCAGGCAAGGTTGACGCTTCTTCGGCTACTAGGCTTCTAAGCTCTGGAACAGCATACCATTATAACTTCATCTCAGCCCGAGAGAATCATCATTTAGAAAGAAACCTGCTTGCTCATTAGCTGTTTAGAATCTTGTCTCTCTTGGTCCTCCATTTAGCTGTCCGCACCAGGATGCACCATTGTTGGTAGCAGTGTCTGCTGTGGCACGTTGGACAAGAAAAGATGGAATGGATTGCCGCCCAAGCGCCTGCCTGTGTCTGAGAGCATTGGAAGTATTCCATGCATTACCCTTCATCAGCGGGCCACGGTCTTCGACTAATGCACTTCCATTATTCAGATGATTTCATTGTAGGTCTTGCAGTTTTCACTCACTTAGACTAACACATTCGATAAGACTGACATGTACAATAAAAGCGTGGACTGCAGGCATGATGCTCTTCCACCATCGCAGACTGGCAATTCAAATGATGCTGTCACTTGTTAGCAGAGGCTTGAGCTTGTCCATTGGCCCGCCTGTGATTGCATCGGTTACCAGGGTGAATTTGCGCCATTGAGGCTTATGCTGTCGTGGTTCCACAGAGTTTTGCATTACTAAGATCTGCCATAAACCAGTGTGGCAAACATGCCTTGACTTTTGGGCCCATGCTCATGATGGAAAGAGTCAGACTGCGTCCCCCATAATGCTGGTGCAGTTGGCGGGAAATTACGTGACTCGCGGAAGGTTGTCGGCTGCAGTACTTTCTTGGACTTTGTTGTGCAGTATAAGAAAGCTGGTCAAATTTGGTGACTTGCTGCAGGATTTCAGTTTAAGGCACACAAATCCAGCAAACCATCTGACTTTATTTTAGTTGGTTGGTAGTTTAAAACGAATCCAGAGTGGCTCTACTCTACCGAAGTTATTCCGCCCATTGTATCGGAAAACAACCTCTCACCCATACAGCTACAGTAATTTTCAGAAGGCATCAGGCATGGGAAACATTTGCATTCGATTGTTGGTTGTTTGACGCATAAGGGGGAACTGGGGGTGTGGTGAGTCTGAGGCTTACCTTTGAAATCATATTTTTTATTTTTGATATACATTATCTTTGCCTGCTATATTGTCTGAGGCTTTCCTTTCAAATACTATTTTGTGGCTTTGATTTACATCATACTTTCCTTGTTAGAGATTGAATATCATGCAGTAAGGAGTATCCTGTTAAGAACATCTTTGTCTATCTGGGCCTTGAAGCCTGGTCGTTGAAGACTGTTCCTCTTCTAATGCCCACTGCCACTCCTTGGTGGAATTTGCCCTTTAATTTTGGTTGCACAGTACTCTTTCCACTGGTGTTGACAAATATGCCGATTTGTTAAGCCATTTTCGGGGACACAAATGCATAGGCCATTTGTACATTGTATGTATTTTTTCGGAAAACACATTTATGTATATTTATTTCCTCCTATTTTTTTTTAATACAAGACACAAAACTGCAGGTGTAGGTGCTATCCCAGTGCATCCACAGTTTATGCTGAGTATTACACCACTGTACCGTGCTACAAGTGTGCCAATGAATCTTGCTGTAGGAAGAGTTAATGAAGCAGTTATTGCAGTCACGTGTTATGTAGAGCAATCAATATTTTCTATACGTATAAAATCGTATAAATGTGATTGCGATCACACTCTACAAATATTAGTGTATTTAAAGTGTTTTGTATTTTCTTACAGAATGGGCTTGTGGAGATTGAAGCAATCGCTGTCGTGGGTCCCATCACGGAGGCGTCGGCATGACTGAGCAACCTCTGAGCCTGGATAAATCAACCAATCACTGCTTAATTAAGATCAACATGAATCCTTTGTTGTCAATGTGAAGATTTGTACTACTAATTGAATAATTTAGTTGAACTAGATCATCGACACAGCTGTTCATTTTAGACTGATTTTGAGGATAACTGTGGTCCATGTTGAATAACATTTGTAATTTGCATTTGGGAAATTTGACCTCCAAATAACATCCACCTTTTGTTTTTCGGAGTTATCTTGCTAACCGCTTCCCCATGCAGTTTTTTCTGATCCTCAAGGATGGTCTTCTGCCTAGAATAATTTATCCATTTTTAAATCATATTGATGTGGTTTTGCCATCTTTGAGCTGCTGTTTGTGATTCTAGGTGCAAATCCTATCCGACTTTCTATGAAGATACTTCTGAAAACGAAGGTATTGCTGCTTGACGGATACCCTCTCTGTTCTGTACCTGGTTCTGTAGACTCTGTTTACATGGCGTGACAGATAATTATTGTAAAGTAGCTGGTCTACTTGACCTGAAGGGACTGCCAAAGATCATGAGTGTGAAAAGGGGATTCCCCATTCAGCAAAGTGCCTTCAAGTGCGGGGTTTATAACTCTTTAATATTTTGGCATTCCTGCCCATCACCTCTTTCATATTAACCAATAATAATTTCTTACAGGTATGCGTACAATGTGATGATCATGTTGTATTGTGTACCTTCCTGTATTGTACGGCAAAGTAATTGCAGTTCACTCGTCAAAAAAAGTTTGGATTGAACCATTTCCCAGAGAGTTGCTGGTTTGGGATGTTCTACATGACTTACGCTGCAGTTTTCACAAGTCTGGGTTGCTTTACATGTCTTCGCTCAATACTAACAAGTCGTATCTTGAGTTCCAAGTCTGATGAACAGTTCTTTATTATAGTAACTAATTACATGAACATACTTCTTTATCCGGTACATGGGTAGTATCGGTCATCCATATTACCAAGCACTCTTTTTTTTTCGTTTTGCTGTAAAAAACCTCATTGTGATAGTTACAATAAACCTGCATAATTCTAGAAAGTCTCTCTGTTTTATGTGTCATTCTCTTATCTTCTGTGCAATTCATTCACTTAACTAAAGCAATATAAATATATATATATATATATATATATATATATATATAATTTCAATATTCATAAGCACACCGACATGACTATTTCCAGTACTACACAACAACAGAACCACGCAATAATTATGCATTTTATGTTTTGAAATGCCAATTGAAATTTACCAATCGTGTTGACATGAGGCTTCTGGGTCTAGACTTATCGATGCCTAGATGCCAACCAAGAAATATCTGAGGGGGGGGGCTGAAGGTTCTGGCTTTAATTAGTGGCCCAGCCTCTGAAAGCTAGAAGAGCAGTGAGCATGTTAAAGCCTTTTAGAATGTGATCATCATAATACATACTTCATTCAAGGACATGAGACTTTCCGCACTCAGTAGAGGGCTTTCAGTGGCTTATTGCACTGGATAAGAATCTGCAAGGCCCATCCGTATTATGTGTCCTACATAAACACAGTGCAGTGCTCTTAATTTCACTTTGAAGTTTGGATTTGTTCCACCTTATTTGAAAGACTTTATTTGATCCTGCATGGCGGAAAATATCTGTGGAACCAGAGGAGCCATATACATTGAGATTTCTCAAATCTTCTTAAGTCTGCCAACAACACACTTTACATTTGGTTGCCATTTAATTATCTTACAAACTGGGAACAGATGAAAGTGTGAACAGGTTAGAGCAGATCTGAGATTTGAGTTTTTGGTTAAGTTCATGCAAAGCCCATTCACTCAAAGAAGCCACGTGTAGGAAAATCAACTTTTGTTGTCAGTCTTCCTATGATTTTTGTTTGCCTCGGTCTTCTTTCCTCTGACACTTCCCGCCCAATTAAATCGCCTTTGATTCAGAAGAATTCCTAAATCGTGACTCTTAACAAAGCCAAAATATGCTCTTCTGATGACAACATAACTAAAAAGGGAACATAATACCACCAAGAATGTGAACTAAAATATAACCCATGCTTCTAGGAGCTATGAGTTTGATTAACCTTCACTGCCTAAACTGAATCCGGTATATACAAGGAAGTTACAAAGTATTAGACAACGGTAGAGAAACATTTGGTCTCAGGGACGAGATAAGTGTAGTTTTCCATGATCATCTCTGTTCAGAGGTTTTGTAAAGAGTTGGCATCAAGGTTATTGCAGCCCTTCTCTCCTAAACTAATCACCTACACAAATTTCTGTGAACACCTGCTAAGCTCTAGAAGACTTATTATCTATGCCATGTTATAAGCTCTTCTACAGCAATGTCTACTATCTTTATGGTGCTCTGGCACCTTCGTAATATGAGTGTCTGTCCCATCTGGTTTTAGTAGTCTTATGGGCTCGTTGTCTTTGGTTAGAGAAAACTGGTATATCCAATGTATTAAATAAAAATGATTTACATGGCCATTGTGAAAAATAAACATGGTCTAAATAGTGGATGTGTGTACCAATGGAGTTTGCAGTTTATTTCTTTTCACTGTGGCCCTATCAGACTGAAGATGTGGTAGCTTTAAGCTAACTTCTTTTGAATGTTATGGTGAGCGGGGTATGATTTGTAGTGTCAAGCCCTTGATAACAAAATGGCTTTGCTACTATGTTGTGCTCACTTAAGTGTCAGGAGGTCAGACCTGTTCTGTTGGTGTCGAGTGCGTTAATAGTACATGTGGACCAGACTGAATAATATGCTTTGTTTTGTGATAAGTGCTGTTGGGATTTTGATGACTGCCAACTATGGGCCCATCATACAAAAAAATGTTGCTGTTGCATAGCCTGTAATGCCCTAAATCACAGGCTTTATGGCCAGAAAAATGCAGAGTGCAATGTACAAAAGCACATTGTGACCCTGAAATGTCTTTCTGACTCGCAAAGTGCACTTTCTGACCCATCACGAGTCACAAAAGAAAGGGGATGTGTAATGGGAGTTTCCCACTTTTTTAGGTTGAGCGTAAGCGTACGACCTCTTGCATACTTTAGTATACATATACCTCTGTGGGCCAAATGCCATTCCTTGCTTCGCATTTGTTTGTTTCAATGTCCTTTAAAATTCCTTGCTTACTAGTTGCCAGTCCTGCCTCTTTGTCCTTCCTTTTTCCTCCAAGGAGCAGGGACTTATTACAATATCATTACGCTTCGTTCTGTTGATCTGCTCGTGGGGGTGACTAATTTATTATGTTTTCAACCTCATGCTACACTGTGGGTGCTCAGACCTTTAGCTGCTTACATTTTATTGCAGCATTCACCCTCCCAGGTCCTTCCATGTGGCTGGCATTCTTTTTAGGTCTCGCCTAGACGAAAGCAAAAGCGAAGCTTTTGCTGTCTAGGGAGACAACTTATGTCGCCACTTTCTTGGGAATGTAGGGGAATGTGGACAGCAGACTGTTACGAGCTTCTCCTGCTGGAGATTTGACCTCGTGGGCGCGCACACATCCGCTCTCTTCAAAGAGAATGTGCACGTCCTTCAATGAATGAACCTGCAATATCTCGCAGCCATGCCTAGTGACTATCCCCTTCCCTCCGCCTCTCTCACCTCCCCATCTGAAGTTTACTGTCCTCCCTCTAGCTAAGGCTCTCTCCGGGTCCTTACCCTACCTGCCTCTCCATGCTCCGCTCTATGCTCCTCTATCTCTTCGATGTCGAACGTAGAGAAGTCCAATTTTGTATATATCGTTCATGTTTAGGAAACTAGTAATGTTAGAGGGAGTACTTATCAGATATATAAATGTTTCTGGGCAGAGTTGAAATTATGGACAAAAGAAATTGTCCTATAAAAGTATATACACATAATTAGTATTAAGATATCGCGTTTTAAGCGAATTCCTACATTCCCAAAATGCTCTTCGGCTATATGCAAATAAGGTTTGCACACTCATTGGAGAGTGCGTCTACCCCCTTTCACACACCCCTTTCGTTTGTGCTCCTTCCGATTGGCTTACATCGGAACTGAAAGGACGCTACAAAAGCCACCATCTTGGAAGAACTAGATACCAAGCCCAGTCAATACAGATCTACCGGTAAGAAAGCAAACGTTGCGACGTTTATCTGTTTAATGCAATTAATGTGAATTTATGAGCAAGAACAAAAACATGTTGCATTTGCTACATGTTGTAAGTTTGCTTGAAATTTACATTGAACAACAGAATCAATAATTAGAAAATTACACGGACATTTACAATACCTGGGTATATAAGTGCTTCATTTCAGTTTTGACGTAGAACTAAACCGGCGAGCACAAGACAAGATGCACCACTTTCATGACGATCGTTACACGAAAGGACCGCCTTCATTCTCATGCGTGCCTGGAAGTTGCCTGTTTGTCCCTTTTCTGTGTTGCTGACAGCCAGACCTTGCCCGCTTCTCAGACACGCCTCCGCTAGTTTGTACAACTCTCTTGCATATCTTTGGCTCTCCTCCTTTACGGCGAGTACCCTGTTACTGATTGATGCTTGGGCACTGTGCTCCACTGTTAAGGTAAAATAAAATAAAATAAAAACTGTTAAATAATAATTGACGTTTTACAAGGAGGAGTCACATTGTTTTCGAACACTTACGAACTTATCTGTTTTGACTTTTTGCCCAATGTTCCTTTAAATCCCACCGAGTTCTTCTTTGTTGCATCAGGTGACCGAGGAGGCTCCTTCAGGAAAGTATATTTTTTCAACCGATTTTGCAGGAAAGAGCAGGCTGAATCAATGTTTTTCTTCAATCCGAGTCAATCAGGAAATGAATTTCCCCTGCATTTTTTCCTGAAACTCTCTCTAATCTATTCCAAAACATCGGACCGCATGAATTCCCCTATAATTGCAAAGCACTAATGCGCTTCGATGCCTCTTTAGGGGTTTAACTCACAGCGCATAAGAAGCTCCCCAAACTGCTTTGTCTTGTTCAGTAGAGAAAACATCTATAATTGTTTTATTTACGCGCCGCAATGTGTTTCAGAAAACAAGAAACTTTGACTGTACCGGATTTGTTTATTATAATTAAATGCATGTATTGTGTTCTACTATTTTTGTGACTAGAATAGCCGCGTAATTAGGTCCCGATCCCCGAAATTCTGCAGGACGCTTGTTATTTATTACACTCCCGCTTTTTACTTGCCTTCTCGGACACTGACAGAAGGAGACCGCTAGAACTACTTATCCCTTCACGCTCCGTGGCTGGCAAGTTGACATACATTCTGCGCGACGTGGAGTGCTGTTTACGGTAGCTGAAACTGAGGGCTAGCGATCTCTGTTCCCGGCCCTTTCTGACAGTACAAATGACGTTCAAGCCAACAAAAGGAAAGGTGAGTGAGAGAGAAAGTCCTGCTTTCTGGTGGGAGCTTGGGGACGGGTAGTCTGAGTTCGTAGAAGAGTTCTTCTGTTTCCCATGCGCATGTTTCAAAACCTCAACTTTGAGTTTAGAAATCCCTGCGACTTGGGAGTCAGAGAAAAGGGATCCCATGGATACGGGGGTAAAGGCATTATTTTATGTGTGGGAGTTGGGATAGGGGCCGGGGCAGGGGTATAGGAGACTACATTTCTGTTGTGGCGAGCGTGGGCCGGTAGCGGGGGAGGTGCTGTGTTTGGTGGCAGGGTCAATTTTTGGGGACCCACTACAAATTGCCTTTGGGCTTGAGGCCTGTTTCTGTCACTCTGCTAAATTTATTGTGCCTCGCACGTGGGACACGCTGCACCGTATTCACTACATCCACCTTTCCCAGGCAGTCTCATGTCTCGTCTGAGCATGCACATATAAACAGCATCTTGGTAATGAGCCGGCTCTGAGGGCTGCGAACAAAAATATCACTGAGCATGCTTCCTCACTCCCAAATCAGATTCCGGGTCTACAGATCGCACTGTGCAGTATGTCACTGTGTTACTTTTAGGGTGGTTTTGGATTAAGATTCGCTGCTTTCAGGGCTCTTTTCGTGTCTGTCTGTCTGTCTGCTTGCCGTGTGTATCTGGGCTGCTTATTAGGAGCTAGGGAGTTGTGCCGTGTTTCCCTTGCTTCTTTTCGTCTCTATCTTCCTGGACTGATCTTCAACAGGGGATAGTGCGGTGCACGCGGATTCTATTCTCTCATTGGTTTTCATAGTGAGAGAGTAACCATAACCTTTTTTGCCTGTTTCTGTCTCGGTCTCCCTCTGTCAAAAATTGCGCTTGGGGACTGTGTGTATGTGCCTTGTCTGTCCCCCAAACTCTGCACAGTCGCATACATTCGAGAAGAAAATCTTTCATCTGGAATATTACAATGAAAATCAGGGAAGGAAGATCCAAGCGGGATTCAGAGGAGGTAAGCACCAATTGTTGTTGAATGTGTTTTTAGTTTTTAGCTGTGTAAGAATGTATTTCCTCGATGCCATGGACTTTATAATCCTAGCTCTTTTCTGGTTTTATAATTGTGACAAATGCCTTGATGAATTGACTTACATTTGTCGTCCTCCTTAACCTATTTTCTGAATTCCAATGGTTATACTTAACTGCTCAGATAAAGATTTTTTACCTACATTGTGCTTGCTCTCATCCCCATCCTTGTGGGCGATCTTACTTTGATCCATCGGTTACATGCTGTATGTGCATATCCACACAAGCCCCAGACATGATGCACAAATTCGCAATTAACATTGGCATGGCCTGTCTGTACCCGTCATTTAGCTCATATGAGGGGGTGACCCAGTGTCTTGAGACCCTGACCGGTGCGTAGTTGTGCTTTACCAACTCCTGATGGATTGATATGTCTCTGCCACTTCTATCATTCATACACTCACCCTCTTTGTACGGTGCTCATGCTGGGGATGCAGGGTCGAAGAGTTCTGTGTGCCCTATACACCTAGCCCAAATAAAGTCTCAGTGCACAGCAGTTCCGTTTTTAAGCTGAGAATGTTCACAGCCCTGGAAGATGTTCTCTGGCCCCTCACTGCAGTCTTCCCCTCGCCTTAAATGCACATCTTCTGTGATGTCATTCAGTTTGAACTGTTATGGTGCTTGCCTGCTACGAATGGTTTGTCCATGCTCCTAGTGCATGTTTTCGCTGCCAGGGAATGCTTGTGCTCACCTGCAAGGGATGTCCTGTCCACTCTTCTGATCTATGAGCCCGGCTGCAAAAGATTGTTTAGTTGTACAAAAAATTGATATATTCATGTGCAGTGGATGGTTAGTGTGTTTTTAAACCTTTCATGGTGTGGCATATCTGCTGATCTTGCTTGGTGCTCACCTGCATTATTGCCTATGCAGGGTGGCTGCATTGTTTCTTACCCTTGCTACAGGCAGTCTGTCTGAGTCAAGCATGATGTTTGCACAGCCATGAGTTTTCTACTCGTGTTATAATTTGGGAAGCACACATTGGTTTACCACATCCTGAGTGTTTGCTTGCATTAGCCTCTCTCTTACCTCACCTATTGGCCTTCTATGTCTCTCTATTTATTGATGTCCTCTTTCCCTCACATTTTCCCATTATTTTATTTCTTTCTCTCTACAATGCTCTCTCTGCCTCTTCTGCTCCATCTATCACTCCCTTTGCTTTCATCTCTCTTTCTATCCCCTTCACTGTTTCCGTTCACTCTCTCTGCTTCCAATGTCTCGCTCGTTTAATACACCTGTCTTACCTCTGTCTCTCTCTCCCTATTTCACCATTCTCTACTTCTCCCTCGCTCTTCCTATGTATGAGCCTCATCTCTTTACCTCATCTGCACCTCTTTTCTCTCTACTTCAATGCAATAGCTCTCGCATTTGCGAGAGATTAAGCTATTGGCATTGTAAATGACAATGCCATTTATTTATCTGTTTTCAAAAACAAAACATAAATAAAAATGTTGTCATTTACAATGCCAATAGCTCTAACTTTTCAAAAGGCGAGACCGTTGCATTGTAAATGCTTGTTTATTCTTCCTGAAGACAGCTCCCAGGCTGGCTTGAAATGCAAGCAATTGATTATTGTGGTTTTAAGGCTAAGTCTTCCTCCTTTAATTTCCTCCAGAAACGGGCACAAAAACACTGCAACAGCATGCCTTCTAGCTACTGCAATCATATAAAAAGTTAAGCCACTACTTAAAAACAGTGCATTGTTTCAGTTCCATTAAATCAACGCTTCAAATAATCCTTTAATATGCATGGTGCTTGTGTTCTTTCCTCCCCTCCAGGACCTCTGCTTGGCTGCTGGCTGTGGAGTTCAAAGTCTGTCCTCGTGGGTTTAGCACTGAGGGCAAGAGGTTTCCTTCCTGAAGAATGTCCCCTGTAAATGTGAATTTGAATGTAGTACATTGAATAAATGCAGAACATGAACGCAGGGCCGGCACACGAGTGGTGCGATTGCACTGTATACTGACTTCAGAGGGGAAATGTTTCCGACTTTATTTTGCTTTTAAAAGCACTGGATGCCACGTTCCTGGGCTCCAGCAATTTCCAGACAGTAAAAATGTCAAGATAACTCCGGTATTTAATGTTCTTGCTGGAGAGATTGGAATTGAAGATATGACTTATCGCAAGAAAGCGCAGAGGGCTAATATGCCGGCTGCAAAGAAAGTGTTCCATGTAGAACATAAAGTGCATAAAATGTAAATAGGGCAGTGTGTTACTGCTTTTCTGTTACTTGCAGCTTATAAGTTAAAATCCTAACACAGAACAGTGGATTTCTAACTGGCATCAAAGAACTGCATGCACTGCAAAGTATAGATTAGAGCAGATATTAATGTTGGAGAAAGGGTTCATCTGGGTAGAAATCCATTCTTTTTATTTAAGAGAACCCCCAACTATGGTGTTCTGTTTTCAATTCTGAGTTTGTGCTTCTGAGGCCCAAGCACTCTCTAGCCATACTGCCTACCAATATGCATGACTGTAGTCCTCTGTCTTATGTAACATTTCCTTTACGCTAATTTATACATGTATGATTGATTGTGTCAGTGTAATTTGTGTGTGATGCAAAGTGCTTGGACACCCTACACTGTTATGGGTGGCACTTTATAACTAATTATATGCATCTGAATGTTAGTGGTTATGGAGGCTTAAGGGACACTGTTAAAGGGGGGTGGTGGTGAGGGAATCTGCATCACTCAGCCTTACCTCAACATCACATCAGCCCCACCTCCGCATCAGCACAACATCACCTCGTCATCAGTTCACCACCAACTGAGCATTAGCGCAGCACCACCGCTGCATCAGCGCAGCACAACATAAACATCAGCACAGCACCTTTTCTGCATCAGCGCGCCACCACTAATGCAGCTCTCCACCGCAGCAGCAACTCAGCACCACCTCAGCGTCAGCAGAGCATCACCTCAACACAGCACCAACTCGGCATAACTCAGCACCACCTCCGCATCACTCAGCACCACCTCAGCATAAGTCAGCACCACCTCAGTAACCCTCAATATCACCTCCACACCAGCACATCACTACCTCCGCATCACCTGAGTATCATTCAGCATCACCTGAGCATCACATCTGCACCAGCACACCACTGCCTCAGCACCACTTCCGCATTACTCAGTACCATGTCAGTGTGCCCTCTGAATCTGGCATCTGTTGATTCTCTCCTAGTGTCCACCTGCTGCTTGTGGTGTAATTCAGGTACCATTTCTCAATCTCTACCCTCCTATTGTTTATGTCCCTCCGTTCATGACAAAAAAAGCTATAGTAAACAAGCATTACCACAGGCAGGAAGAGGTTGCCAGCATTGCAAGGACGAAAAAACAAGCAGATATTTTTTGTTAATTCTTATTTTAATAGTCATTCAATTGTACATATTGTCTTCTTTAAACTCCACTACATTACACTCCACACCGCAAAATACCATTCCACATACTTACACTTCATTACACAGTCTCACTCCACATAGTTCCAGTACACTCAAAAGCACATACTTGCTATCCATATATTACAACTGTACACCGTACCACATAATTCCACTACACAAATCCACACCACAAAGTTTCACACCACACAATACCACAACTAACAAGTCCAATCCCACCCACATAATTGGTACACACCACCCTTCACTCCAATCCATAACACATAGGTAAGAGACATTTACATTTACAATGCTAATAGCTCCAACTCTTTTCTTTTTTTTAAAACGCACCGATCTGATGATTAGCTCCTACCTATTTGTTTTTTTCCGTCACTAAAACGCAAAGCTATACACACAGTTCCATGCCACAGTTCAGCTCCACACATTTCCAATCCACACCACATAATTTAACACCAAATCACATAATACAACTTAACACAATTATACAACACACCACATTACATCCAATCCACACCACACAATTCCACATCGTGCTGCAAAATTCAACAGCACAACACATAATTAAACTGTACTATTTACCACTCCACCACACACAATCCCACTCCACTGAATGCCACATAATTGCTAACCATATATTTCCACAGCACACATGCCAAATAATGCCACTACACAAATCCACGCCACACAATTCCACAACTAACTAATCCAGTCCAACCCACATAGTTCCACTATACACCACACACACCGTATGGTGTCTTGGATTTGCAGGGCATGCACTTCCATGTGCCAATCCTGCTGTCCCACCGGGTGAATCTCCGGTTTGTGGTGGGGGTCATAACATTTTCAAATCCCTGTCCTGCCCTTTGTGCTTTCCTCAGCCCCTTGGTTGTTCACAGTAGTCATAATAGTGTTAATGGCCAATCTTCACAGGTCAGAGATACCGTAATCCCATACCTCAATGATTGGCTTTTGAAGACTGGCTGAACCCAGCTGTTGCCCGATCACCTGAAAGTTGCTGTCCACCCTGAACCAAAATCCCATCCTTGCCCACTTGTAGCCCCCCCCCTCCCCCACAGCGACTTGAGACCCTCACGGGTGAGTAGCGCGCTTACAATTCCCCTCATTGATTGATTGAGAGGAGTTCTTTACTGGGGCCATCCTCGACATGCTGGGTTTCAAAGCCTTTTCACCCCCGCAAGGAAGCCAGGACAGTCCAACTTTAATCCTAATAATTTCAGTGAAAGTGTTTGTTTTGGCCCTGATGGTTCTTAGACTTCTGGTGCTCCTGGCCTGGTGTTTCCTGCATGTGCCTCACACGTGTTGGACCTGCAGGCCCTTCAGTTAAACTATTACCTTCAGTGGACTCCGCACTGGGAAATCCTTTTGGACAGCATCTGCACATTGTACAAAGTGCTTCAGGACCTTCAGCGGTGAACAGGAGGTGCCAACCTGATATATGGCAGATCGTTTTCCTTATTCCATTCATAGCTTGCAGTGGTGACAGGCATGTCATCTCTGGGCTGGGGAAGTCCCCTGGACAGTGTGGAAATCAGAGGAGTCTGGTCTCCAATGAAGCAGTACCCTCACATCAGTCTTTTAGAGCCGTGTGCTATCTTTCTGGCCCTCAAGGTTTTCCTGCCATTCATCAAGGGCGGTTCATCCATGTTCTAACCAACAATACAACCGCCATCTGGTACTGCAACAAGCAGGACAGAGTGGAGTCCAGTACCCTCTGTCTAGTGGTGATAAGTGTGTGGCAGTAGCTGGAACTTCACAAGCTGTCTATGACAGCAAATCACATGTGGCATCCCTCAAAATGCAGGTATACAAACTCTGCAGACCATGAGTTTTGGCTGCCCCCGGAGGTGGTACATATTTGCTCTTTGGGGTCCCACTGGTCCCGAAGAAAGTAGGGCCAGACAGAGAGCAGCTGTTTTGGGCGGCCTTAGTCTATGACTAGGCAGATTGAGTACCCTGATCTGTTGACCCTCAGAATTCCTCTTTGTCTGCCTCTTTGGGAGGTTCTACTGTTCCAGCAACAGGGCAGGGTGTTACACCCAAACCTCCACAATCTACTTCTCTGTGCATGGAGATTGAGCAGAAACAATTGAGTGGTTTTGATCGACCTGCTCCATTCTGGTGCCTGGAGAGACTTACAAGGAGAGGAATCTGCAGTTAGACAGAGTATCTGCCAGAAAGTCTGTCACAAAAGGAAAGTAACTTCTTCATGCGCATATATGTAACCTGTTTTGCTAAACATATGAATAAATCCATCTCCAGGCACTTCCCCTTCTATCTGGTAGGAAAGATCACTCCACCATTGCCAGGCTTCTAAATTGGAACAACATAGATTTATGCTGGTAAGTGTGCAGCACTGAAAGTTTAGTAAATGATGTGTATTACTGCCATAGAAATAGGACTGATTTATCGGGCTCTGTAGGACTTGGCCCTTTTTGGCTAAAGCTCCCTAAACTTTTTTCTTTCCCCATTGACTTTTTTTCTGACAGGGTGTTGCCAACTTAGATGCTTTGGACACTTTGCCACTGCTAAACAGTGCCAAAGTGCAAGTGCTCCCGGTATAAAGCATAATGGTAATTGGTTGGCATGTTTGCCTTACTAGTAAAGTCCCTAGTGAGGCGCACTTTGTGTGCCAGGGCTGGTAATACAAATTCTACTTGTGGGCCTGCAGCACTAATTGTGTCACCCACACAAGTAGCCTTAAAAAGGGAACTCATGCCTGCCATTGCAGTGCTTGCACGCAGTTTGTTAAACTGCCGTGTTGTTCTGACAAGTGCACCCACTTGCCAGACCTTACCCTTCCCTTTCTATGCACCTCAGACACCCCTATGGTAGGGCCAGGGAACCCCCTGGGCAAGGTGCAGTGCATGTGAAAGGTAGGACATGTACTGAGGTGTGTACCATGTCCTGACAGTGAAATAATCTCCATTTTGATTTTCACTGTTGAAAGGCCATCTTGCCCATAGGATAGAATGGGAAGGCTGTGTAATATGTTTACCAGCCTATCTTCCCAAAAGCATAAGACAGAGAGGTGAAGTTTAGTATGCCCTAACTCAGACTGTTATAACACATCTTTTTATGAAGGTGGTTTTTGCATTGTGTCTTTGGAAGCGACTCTTTTAGAAGTGGCTGGATTTTGGAATTTAAACATTTCTGTACGTCTCTGCCTGGTTGTGGATTGACTGTCTGGATTTGAAAGCGATAGGATCTGGGGATTGTCTTGATCCAGGGGAGGAGGTGAGACAGCAACAGGCTGACCTGCATCTAGAGTGTAGGGGGAGGAGTAGCCCCTAGAGTGAAGAGGCCTTGGTTGCTGCTATAAAACAATTGTCCCATCTCCTGCTGAGTGATTGAGAATGCAGACCCCCACTAATCAAAGGAAGAATGTGTCACTGGCAGGGAGGCACCCAGAACTGGTTTGAACAGGGGTAAGTGCCCCCCTGAACACAAAGACTTCAAAGCCTTTGAGGAGTATAACTATGAGAGCTGAAGCCCCTGAACTTTGGAGAATGCCTTGATCAAGATTGAACAAGACTGGTGCTACTTCATGATAAAGAGGAACCTTTGCCAAGGAAGAAACAACTGAAGAGACTGAAGGAAAGGACTGACCCTTGCTGGTGGTGGGGCGTAAAATGATTGGCATACCATAGCGAGCTAGCGTAGCGAGTGAGCCCGAACAACCTAAGAGGTGTTTGGGGGGGTTCTCCCCCTGTGAAAAGTTTGAAAAAAGAGGAAAAATGGTGCATTTTCAAGCAAATTTGAGAAAGCAGGAAGGTTAATAAAGCAATTGTGAAAGTGCAGTTATTACATTAATAAAGAGATGTCATATAACCTAGGTAGCTGCTTATTCAGTATAACCACAGAGCTTCATAACAGGCTTCGAGATACAATGCATTTCTGAGTACCTCACTCACAGATGTTTTTAGGGCTCGCCTGTCAATGCGCCTGCGCATTGAGCTTGCGAAAATATAGGGGCTTAACGAGAGCTTACCTATCGGGCGATTTCATGCTGTGCCCATGAAAAGGAAGCTCAATGAGCAAGCGCATTGACCTAAAAGCGCGTGCACAAAGCCAGCCATCTGCCGCCAGCAGCTTCACTTGGGATCCGCTCCGCCCCCTGCTGCATCAAAGGCTTTAATTTCAACAGGCCGTGTCGCATTTCTCCTCCCCCCTCCCACAGGCAAACCAGAGGCTAGTTCATGACGCGCGTCCACATCCCAGCCATCAGCCTCCCTCCCACGGGCAGCTTGGCCTCAGGCATTCATTCACCCCAGCGCGACTTCTCCCCCCTAATTACATCCCTGCTGTTTACATCTTTCACGGCCGCGAGGCCGTGCTTCAAATGGATCCGCCCCCTGCTTTAATTACATTGCCCATTCATCAGTTGGAGGGGACAAAGCAGATTACTCCGAGGGCACCCCAGGATGTAAAATCACATCTGTAACATGCTCCCAGTGATGTTAAATGACAGATATGTTCAGCTTCCCGGAGACTCGGCATGTACCTATGGAAATTATACAAGCTTCAAGTATGTGTGATGGTTTCTTGGCGCACAGACTTTGCTTTCCAATTCACTGGCTGCATTTCGTCAGTGTGGAAGTTGCTTGTTTACACAGTGCTTAAATCGCACATCTCTCGTTAACAGCTGTTGGTGGAGAACAGAGAGGTTGAAGTTTGCGCGCTGCCTTGTTTACATTATTCACCAGGCGAGCTGGCCCCATATGACTAAAAATCATATTTAAGGGCCACTTTATAGACTGTGATAGAGCTATAAAAGCAGGGCGGATGCTTTGTTCATACAATTATTTAACTTTACACGGTTGGACCAAAATGTTACTTTTCCAAAAATCGGGGACCCCACCACCCCCCTTTGAATATGCAGGGCAGTTTGGCATCCTAGCGAACTCACTTGTATTTTGTTCGTGCTGGAGTTAACTTCACCAGTCGTTGTTTTCACTCAGTCTTATGGTGAAATGGAGACGTTGCCGGGCACTGTGCTTGCCAGTAGATCCCCAGTGTGTGAACGTTTTGCATAGGTGTTTAACATTATGTGCTGAGGAGGTGGCATCGTAGAAGGGCCCAACCTAATGTAAACTGCGTCTTAGTTCTCAGCACCATGGCATTAGCACCGGCCCCCGAACTTTGTGGCTGCCTGAGTCGCAAGAATCAGTTTTGTTGAAAGCGCGCAAAGTAAACACGATCGCGTTATTTAAATTACAAAAAAAAGCTGTGTGCTTCTCGAGGTCCGCTGCGCAATGTCCCTTGCTGACCTCTAACCTGGCAGTGTTTGCCTGTTGGGAGAGGTGGGGGCGATGGCAGTTTAGAGCCTCTCTCTTTACGCCCACCTGGTCAGCTTTAGAGCCTCACAGCCCATTCATCGTGTGTCATTCAGCTGGCATTAGATGCTATCCTACAGGGGCGGCAGCTTAGCACATGAGGATGCTTATGCCTAAGAAAACATTTCCCACACAGAGAGAAGGCAATGGAAAAATCTATTGTTTGTTTTATTGTGATGGGTCGAACTCAAGTTAAATCTAGACTGCAAGAGGGAGAAAATCGCCATAAATTAAATGATGATGGCACAAACACTTTGAAGAGTGATTTTGAAAACGTAAAGGAAAACAGCTATAACATTAAATATCTACGAAGGAACAACATGAAATTTACTGTAAAGTACATCACATTAAAAAAAACAATGAAATGTACGTCAATCCTCTTTTTGCAGAGCTCTTGAGTTTTCAATATTGAAGACAAGCTGCACTTAGCTGGTTGAATTCCCAAAACGTGTAACGTTCTGAATCCCCTCCCTTCTAGTCCTGTCCCTCTTACCTCTCTCCTCTCGTCCCGCTCCCCTCAGCACCACCACAGCATCATTCAGGGGCACCACAACATCACTATGCGCCACTACAGCATCACTGAACGCCACAGCATTACTTATCGCCACCACAGCATCACTCAGCACCACCCCAGCATCACTCAGCACCACTCACCATCACCACATCATCACTCAGCATCACCCCAGCATCACTCAGCACCACCACAGCACCACTCATCATCACCACATCATCACTCAGCGCTACCCCAGCATCACTCAGCACCACCACATTATCACTCAGCACCACCACATTATCACTCAGCACCACCACAGCATCACTCAGCGCAACCACAGCATCACTCAGCGCAACCACAGCATCACTCAGCGCAACCACAGCATCACTCAGCGCAACCACAGCATCACTCCACACCACTCAGCACCACCCCAGCATCACTCAGCACCACCCCAGCATCACTCAGCACCACCCCAGCATCACTCAGCACTACCACAGCATCACTCAGCACTACCACAGCATCACTCAGCACCACCACACCACCACAGCACCACTCAGCACCACCACGACATCACTCAGCGCAACCACAGCATCACTCAGCGCAACCACAGCATCACTCAGCGCAACCACAGCATCACTCAGCGCAACCACAGCATCACTCGGCGCAACCACAGCATCACTCGGCGCAACCACAGCATCACTCGGAGCAACCATTGCATCACTCAGCGCAACCACAGCATCACTGGTTCAAATATGTTCTTTCAATGTTTCAAGCTGTTTTCAAGCTTTCACGCTTTATTACAAATCACAAAAAGATGTTAATATTTCACTTCTGTTCTTGGATTTTCGTCACAATAAAAAACACTGAACATAATCTTCACAAAAGTTATTTACATAAGTTTAAGCTATTGCCATTACAAATTAAATACATTATTTAAGTATTAATTATTTAAAAAAAATTAAAAGCCATTGTTATTTGTAATATCAATACATCTAAGTCACGTAAATACAAACATGTTGCATTACAAATGCTATAGGTGTCACATTTGCGAAAGTTATAACTATTGGCATTGTAAATGACAAAGCTATTAATTTAGCTATTTTAAAAAATAACACATAAATAAAAATAAAAAATGTATTAGACCAATAGCTCAAACTTTCCTAATGCGAGCCCTATTACATTTCCAATGCTTGTTTATTTAACAAACAACTAAACTGGTCGCAAAGTAGCAGCATTCAACATATTGTTTACTTTTTGTAAATGAAATCAACACGTCTCTGTTTAAGAGCAGCAAACTTGTCAATAACCTTATTGTTGAAGTCTGGGATTTTTTTTAACTAGCTTGCTCTCTATAGAGAGCATTGCCAAAGCATTCAGTCTTTCCTCAAGCATGGTGTTCCTCAGGAATGTCTTAATCCTCTTTAAGGTTGAAAAACATTGTTCTGATTCGGCTGTTGTCATAGGAGTGGTAATGACAATTTTTGGTAAAGCCACTGGCTCTCTAATTGACTTTTCCATATTAAGTGTATGTATTAAAGCCAGCAATGAAATGGCACTTTTGGCCTTCCAGTATACACTCATTCCATACAGTACAGTCAACTCTGTTCTCAGCTCCTCTTTTTTGAGTATAGGATAAGCTCCCACAGCCTCATTCAGAGCACGCTCAGGGAAGGATTCATCATGTTTTTCAAACTGTTCACTTTGCAATAATGTGGCACTCACCAAATGCTTAGTGAAAGAAAAACGTTCTTCTGGTGATGTTGTTCCTGTGGTTTGAAAAAGTAGAATCCTCTGGCAGTTTGCTGTTTAAATTGTCAACCCCATCTCTCACTTTGCTTATGCTTTCTACAAAAATAGTGGTATATACCTGCACTTTGACAGTATCTATCTCTCATGCTTGTAACTGATTGTATAACCTGTCAACAGATCCCATTATCTCATTCAATAAAAACAGAAAGAACTGAAACTCTCTGTCTTGTAGTGTTCTAGCAAAGCCACGGGCTTCAGTTTGACTTTTGTAATCAAACTTATCATTGGCTTCTGTGGCCCAGAAACATTTCCCAAGGCCCTCCCTATGTTCATAGATTAGGTTGACTGTACGTATGTTAAAGTTCCAACGAGTTGAGGATTCCCTTAGAACGCTTTGGTCCACAATCTCATGAAGTGCTTCCGTTCTTTTGGGGGAAGGCGAGAAGAATGTTGCCATGCCTCCTACATCCTGAAAGAAAGTTTGTGCCTCTGATTTTTGATACTGCCTGTTGCATAATTAGATTAAGTTGGTGGGCGTAACAGTGCACATAATGAGCATTACGGCACACATCTCGGATTATTTTCTGTACTCCGCTAAGGCTTCCACTCATTATGGACGCACCATCCTAGCTTTCTGCGATAAGTTTTATTTTTTGAGGCAGCTCTGGAAAAATTAAGCTCAGTTGATGCAGTACAGCTGCTTTAATGGTTTCTGCACTACAGTCTCTTAAATGTGTGAAACCATAGAACCTCTCCACAACTTCTCTGTCATTGTACCGAAACACTAATACAGACTGTGTTTTAGTGGCCACATCAGTGGTGTCATCAGCCTGAATCACCACAAAGTCTGTGTTTTGCAATTCGTGCACAATATGGTTTCTTTAATTTCGAGCATACACTCAAGGAGTTCATTTTGTATAGTTTTAGAGGTGCCCTTAAAGACTGTAGCACTTGCTAAATGTGCTTCCATTTCCTTGTCTATGCTTGCCTAAGATAGTCCAGGTTTTGAGGAACGTTCTGATTCATCATGGCCTCGCAATGCCAGTTCGAAAGCACCACAGAAACTAATGCAATCAGTTATTTTGGATATAATCTGTCTGTTCCTATCAACTGCTTCATTGTGTTTCTGTATTGTTTTGCGGTATGCATCATTTATCTGCTGCCCAATCGGTGTGTCTTCCCCCAACATTCCCAGTCTCATCATGTTTTCCATATGCTTTCTTATGTGTGCATGCTTCTTTATTTTTTCAGACAAATGCTTCAAGTCTGTTACTCCTTGATTTGTCTAAGAAAACTCACCACCAAACAGCAAGCAGGGGAATCAGACCAGAAAATTTCTTATAGGGCACCCTGTAAACCAATCAGCTTTTGGTTACTAGGCGTTTGAGAATGTACGTTTGGACATTTTTCCTCTGTCCTGGGAAGTTTTCTGTACGTTTATGTCAGGCTGATGAGGTCCTAATTGCTCTAAATGTAGTTTCTCTTCAAGTGGCCGTGCTTGGAATGACCTTCTAATCAACTGTTCTACTGTATTCATGATGCCGATGCTGGCTTTACCAATATTAAAGAAACCTGTCAATCAAAGTACAACATGTAAGGTTCGGTGCAATAATATCAAATTTCAGTATAAGTACATGTATCTTGTGCAGTAGCGCAATAAATCTCCAACAGCTCCCCTTTGCACAACATGACTGCTAAAAATACAGCCTTACTGCCTGCTTCCGCTGTGTGCCATGGTGGTTGCTGAAGGCACTGAAACAGACAGTGCTTGAGGGCCTTGAACAAGGCAAGAGATAGATAGTGCTGTTAGAAACCGTTATTGCCCAAAGCACAGGGCTAAGGCTATTAGTAAATACCATCCACTGAGGATACAATCCTCAGAATTGCACCCACCCCAACTACCAAGTAGAGTGACCACATACATAGCCCTAACTCCAATCTAAAAAAATATAGCATCCGTTTCCTTATCTTTAACACTGATGTTTGCTGGGTCGCAGCCGGTGTAAAAGAGCAGCAAAGGAGGTTGGGGCCCCTTGTTTTTCGCCGAAAAATTGCCCCAAAAAGATGACAGTTAATAGCTCACTGTTGGATGTTAGGATTTTAACTTACAAACTGCAAGTAACAAAAGGATCTCTCTGACAAAAGCAGTGACTCACTGACCTATTTACATCATGTGCATTTTGTGATCTGCTTCAGGTACATGTTTTTTGCAGCAGGCACATTAATCTTCTGCGCTACCTTTCCATGAGTCAAAACTTCCACCAGAGCTAAATAAATCACTTCACATCTCAGCAGGGGCGTCGTGCGGAAAAGTAACTGAATAATAAAAAAGATGTGAATAAAAATTTCAAAATATAGAGACAATTTAAGCTTAAGTGAGCTTGTCCTTTCCCTGTAGAAGGGCGGTATTGGCTGACTATATTATTCACACCTCAGTGGATCAAGAGGTGGTGCTCACTAGCACCTAAATAATCTATATGGAATAATTTATATTGACATTGGTTACATTACGGAGTGCGAACGTTCCTCATTAATTTTCAGTAAAACAGGGGCTGTAATGTCACAGGACTGCCTATCGGCGACAGGCACTACGTGTACAAGAGGGTTCCTACACACCTACTGCCTGGAGATTTTGTGAAGTATTTGGAGCAACCCTGGCCTAAAGCAGACATCATACTTATTTGCGAGGACTCCCCTTGATGCCCCTGGTGTCTGTGCTACTTTACAAATGTGACATTCCTGGAAGCCAATCTTTCCAGTTTTCATCCTCAGCTCCTTGCCCCCTGCTGCGACTCAATATGGCGCTAAATAAATATCACTGAAGCGCTCCCAGCCTGCATGGGGCCGACTGAACCGTGGATGTCACGTGCTGTCGGAAGGGTGTGATTGTCAGAAAGTGACTGATAAGGCTTGCAGGAGGGAAGCATTATGCTGGCACTTCATCATGATAACAGTGAGAGATCGAAGTCATCATATTTAATCTCCGGTGAATAAAATAAACACGTGGTTTGGAGTCTCTCTCTGCTGTCAGCAAGTCAAGTGTACTGGGATTAGGCACTAAATTATGGCCCCAGTTTACAAAATTGAGGTGTTTTAAAGGTCAGAAGCTTCTTTATCATATTTAACAGCTGCTCTGCTGCACAGAACACAGACAACAATCATCGCAATCCACATTCAATCAAATAGAGTGGGCATGTACTAAGAGAGAAAAAGGATGTGGATTGCGAACATTTGACACGAGGGTGATTATCTACCCCAATTGCAGCATTTGCCATTCCCTCTTTGTCTAGCAAACAGGAAAAAGTCCGGGGAGCTGTAATAGCCCCTGGGCGGTTTGTGTATTGGGATCGGCGCGGGCCTTTCAGCCTTGGCCCGTGCATGAGCCGCGCCCTGAAAATAATTGCCCTCTATTCGTACAAAAACCATCATATGGCAATGTTATACTCTCTTTAAAATCAATAAATAATATTTCTTTAACATGCAGAACAGTCCCACCCCGATACATCAGACTGTCTTTGTACAGAGCATTCCATGAACTTGCGTATTGGAAGGCATTCTCATATGTGATGGCATAGGAAAGGGTCCTGTAAAGCCACACCCTTTGTCATGCTGATAATACTGATTGTGTTAATTCCCACCCACCCCACGCACACATATTAATTGCTTGCCATCCTTTGTCAGCATGCACAGCGAGGCCAAGAGCCACAATGAAGAACCATTCTGCGCTTAAACAGCTTTTATTTACACGTCTTTGTAAATATGAACTAATGGGGTAGATGGGGAGGTTCTCGATGTGTAAGAATACAAAAGGGCACTCTTGGTTAAAGGGGGACCCACAGCAAGCATATGCCATTCTTGCCTGGCATCAGGCTCAGGCTGCGCGGTCTCTCAGCCAATCCTGGCGCTTTTTATGCAGCACCACTGTGCCAGGATTGGCTAAGGGGCATGGTTACTCCTCGTCCCATTAGGCCTCGGGTCCCTCGCCAGTCGCTACGGGAAGGGAAGGTATTACTGTGCGGCATGTGCGCATGTTCGGGCTGGTCATAAAAATGACCAGCACAAAAATGGACATGCGCACTGCTGCTGCACTGTCTGCTGCACTGCCGCGCTCACTCAAGCTGTTGTCCGATTGAGCCGGGCTTGTCCCGGTAGCAGCTGCGACAAGATGACTTTGTTAATGTGTTTGTTTGTTAACTTAATACTGAATGAAATTTTTGTGTGATGTCCATGCAGGCTTAGTGGGGCAACGCCCCAATGGACGCACTGCCACTGTTGCTGTGTGTTCTGCGGCTGGCCTGCAGTGTGCTGTTTTAACTAAGAAAAGGCTAAAGGGACTTTGCTGTGTCCCCCTGCTTGAAAGGACTTTGCTGTGCTGTGTCCTGAATTAACTTATCCCCAAGGGCCCGAGGTGAGCTGGGTCCCTGTTGCTGAAACTCAGGAACACAAAGGTTTCCAGGAGAGTCTCAGCGGCGCTGTGTGCGTGTGCTTGTTGCAGCATGAGACCCTTGTAAGGTGTGCTCTGTGATCGTGGGCACCTGGAGTCCAAGCAAGAATCAGCGACACTGTGTACGTGTGCTTTTTGCAGCCTGACCTTTTTGTGAGGATTGTCCAGTTATCGTGTGCACCGGAATCCAAGTGAGTCTCATCGACGCTGTGTGCATGTGCTTTGTGCAGCGTGAAACCTTCGCGAGGATTGCCATGTTATCATGCACACCCGGAATCCAAGTGAGTCTCATCGACGCTGTGTGCGTGTGCTTTGTGCAGCGTGAGACCTTCGTGAGGATTGCCTTGTTATCGTGCACCCGGAATAAAAGTAAGTCTCAGCGACGCTGTGCGCATGATCTTCGTGCAGCCTGAGACCTTCATGTGGAGTGCCCGGTGATCGTGCACCTGAAGCTCAAGGGAGTTTCAGCGATGCTGTGTGCGTGTACCCTGTGGCAGGCTGAGATCTTCGTAACAGTAGCGCCTGGACCGGCAGCCCCGGAAGAGCTGAGCCGCCGGCCAGAGCCCGCCGTTGCCAATGCACAAAGATTGCATCGGAGGCCCAAACCGCTAGTAGAGGAGAGTGATTTTGCACCCCCCAGGTAACGTGTCCACTCCTGGGGCGGGGTGCGGGCTCGGAGGGAGACGCTCTCGGCCTCTCTCTCATTCCGGCATCGTGAGCCTCTACTTCGGCTCGTATTGCGACCCGTATTGCCAAGGGAGTGGCAGTACCGGGGCCAGAGTGCGCAACTGCACTTTTCAGACCCCCCAGGATATAGCGGCATGGATTAGCAAATTTAGCGGCACAAAAATGGAAATTTAGCGGCACAAATATGGAAATTTAGCAGCAATTTCGCGGCATTTTATTTCGCCATTTTTCCTACAACAAACGCAGATATCTTAGTTTTTTTAGTTATTTAACAACATGAAGCTATGTATATTTGGTTTATTTACAATGTAGACACTTTGTTTCCCTTGAAAAGCAAAAGACTGCCCGTCAGCAGCCCAGGGCAGCAAAACAGCATTACAGGCGTCCCGTGTTGCGTGCGGCAAGGCGGTGCTTTATATCGCGGTGTCAGCGCCTCCCCAATGCAACAGCTCAATTGGCACACCTTGCATAAAAAAAGGTTTGGATCTTTGTTGTTCCAGCCTGTCCTCGTCGCTCTCCTCTTCCCGCAGCAGTCCTTGAATATAGGCCGTGTATACAGCGCTATTTATCTCCAGCGCGTCTAGCCTCCGTCCCAGCCACTCCTGGAGGCCAGACGACTCCATTCCACACTGGGACAGTGCTCTGACTGCCGGCCAGCCTCGCCGCCTTTGCAGTGGATGACCTGTTGACAGCCACTGGAGCTGTATTACGCACTGAGCTGTACGAAGCCTATGCTTGGAGCTGTGGATGGCATGCTCCTCTAGTCTACAGGGCACAACAGGAAGGATCCTGTGGGATGTAAGTAGCCGTGAGTCGGGGGATTTTGTGAGCGGCAAGATGCTGAGAGCTGTGGGTTGGTAGGAACTGCATGCTGTGTGAGATCAATGATGTTGATGCTGTTGTGATGTAGTGCTCGGAGCTGTAGGAAGCTGCGAACTACAGGATGACTGAATTTCTGTGAGGTGCTGTGGGTGTTTGCATACGGTGAGCTGTAGCATGCTGTGGACTGCATGTTCTGTCAGCTGTGGGATTCCGAGAGCTGTGTCTGCCGGCGCTCAGAGGGCTTTGAGCAGGCGGATGGTGCGAGCTGCAGGATGTTGACGATCTGAGCAACAGGATCAGATGTCAGTATCCCTGTCCTTCTGTATGATCTCCCCTCTCCCCAGGCTGACACGAAATCACTTCAGACCACTCTCAAGACACCAAAGAGCAGGAGATCAGAGACACCCCATCTCCCCTCCCGGGCTGCGACACCCTGCCTCTCCCTCCGCTCAGGCATGTGTCTGATGCACACAGGGTCAAGGGCAAGGTGCACCGCCCTCTCCCACAGCAAATTGTTAATTGTCTCAAGCAGAGCAAAATTAATCTGAGGGAATGATCGCCCACAGCCGCGCCCCTCACTGCTCTGTCTTTCTGACTGCTGACCCCACTATCACCGTCTGTATCCTCAAACACAGGACAGAGGGTAAAAATTCAGGACAAAATGTGAATAAATGTATGTTTTCCAGACACATCATAGGAAGTTGCGCGATACTATAGCCTTCAGCTTTCAGTACACGCACTTTTTTTACCGGATGTGTGACTGGGCTGGGGCCTCAAACTCAGCTTCACCCTAAGCTTTTCGCGGGTCGTCCAAAACCCATTTATAGCTACAGGAGGCTTTGTGTTTTGTATTGCCTCCTGCAATCTCAGTTCTCTGGCTAAGTAGCCCATTTGCAAGGTGTTGGAGGATAGATCATCTGGGATGAAAGATTAAATTATCACACAACGCCCACGAACGTATAGTCAGCAGACGTGCCTTGTCATACTCTCATATTGCACAAAAGAGAGACAAAACATGAGGGGGCAGATTTACGAGCCCCTTGCGCCTCTTTTACGCCGCCGTTGCGTCACTTTTGTGACGCAGCGGCGGCGCAAAAGATGCGCCATGGTGCGGGATATTTACAACGTAACGCATCTGAGAGATGCGTCACGTTGTGAAGCCCTGCGCCACATGAAACCTGTGTCAGGTTTCATGTGGGCGTTTCCACGAAGGGGGGGGCGTTCCGTCGCAGGAACGCCCCTGGAAAGTGACTCAGTGAAATCTACAAGATTTCACTGAGTCACTTTACTAACGCTGATGCGTCAAAACCCTGCGCCTGCTTGAAGCAGGCGTAAGGCTTGACGCACCATGTTAACAGATAGGGCAAGTTGGCGCAGTGCTGGAGTTGCGAGCCGCATGCAACACAACTTCAGCACTGCGCCAACTTCACTCCCTAGATGCGACACACATCTGTTTATTCCTGCGCCATGGTACGCCGCATTGTAAATGCGGCGCATCATGGGTGGCGCAAGAATAAACTTGCCTGCCGTATCTTTCCTGGCGCATCTCTGCTGATTTGCAGAGATGTGTCAGGCAACATAAATCTGCCCCGAGGAATTTAGAAAGTAACGGAGAGAGAGCGTTTTATAATCTATGCAAGGCCTAACGCAGTGATAAAAACGAACTATTTGATAAGGGCTTCACCTTCCCAAAAATCAACACGGAATGAAATTAGAAAATACTTATTGTTTTCATTTTTAGGTTTGTTTCATTCTTCCATCATCCCAGGTAATCGTTATCTTAAGCAAACCGTATTATGCAGATCCCCCAGGATATAGGCATGCATTATCTTTTGTAAAAATGCTGCGATTTCTACAAAAGTGCCGATTTCGCGGGCACTGTTGTAAAAATCGCGGCATTTTTATAAAAGTGCCGATTTCGCGGCAAACCGCGAAATCGCGATATCCTGGAGGGTCTGACTTTTTGTAACACCATACCCGTGTTGGGGACAAATGTGGACAGAGGATGACTGCAAGTTAGAAGGAGTGTCGGAGAGACCACCTAAGGCACCGGGATCGGTGGCGGAATGGATTATGCATTATTTTATTTCTGCATAACGGAGTACCTGACTGTCGTATTAAACAATGCATCATTCAAATCAAATCAAATCAAAATAAGCTTTATTCGATATTTACATTGAATATCATAAAAGCATTCATAATATTGATTAAAAGAAAATCATTTTGCAATTATAACACATAATTGTCAAAAAGAAAAAGATATAAAGTTTAAACAACTTTTTCATGAAAATTAATTTTAAGAAGAAAACAATGTTAAAAACAGGCTAATATACAATAGGATCTTTAACTGATTGCCGAATCAAGTTGTCCCTGCTAACGAATTTCTAAATTTAAGTAGTAATTTTAAGAAATATTCCATTTTGCATAAGACATCCCTGTCCTCTAGCTCTTGTAAACGTTCCAGGGCATCTCTGCAAGACCTTAGTCCCCACCTTTTCAGCAAAGGTCTCAATAAGGATTTCCTAGGGGTGGTATAATAGGTACAAAATAATATAGAATTAATGTTTGATTGAACAGAAGTATGATCACAGGGACATAGGCCCAAATTTCGCGACCAATCATTACATATCGGAAAAGTTATTAAGCGAAAAAAAGAGCCCAACCTAAATCTTGTGAGCAACATTCTTGTAAAACAGGAATAGTCAGTGGAAAGATATCGTTGTAACCCCTTATTCACGGTGATCCTTTGATAGGCCTGGATTTATTTATTTAATTTCTGAGTCGCCCACCTTTTGGCTTCCAAATGATCCAATAGGGTCTTTCTCAGTTTTTTCCTTGAGATGTGCTCCAATGTCGTCATTTCTGCATAACGGAGTACCTGATTTGCGTATTACGCATTGCATTATTCCTGCATAACGAGCTACCTAATTAATGTATGGCGCATGGCATTGTTTCTGCATAACGAACTACCTGATTGTCGTATGACTCATTGCATTATTTCTTCATAATGAACTACCTGATTAGTATATTACGCATTGCCTTATTTCTGCATAACGACGTATTTTTACATTTCAAAAGCGCCTGATTCTGGGGGGGCGTGGCTTAGCGGGCGAAGATGGCGGTCGCAGCTTGCTAGAGCTCCCGCCGGCCCGACACATATCCGGCTGTTTATCCTGGCCCCCGGACCCGAACAGCGCACCACTTGTGGGGCGAGTGTAGCGGAAGGTGCTAGGAGTTCTCCGACGCCGAGAGTGGTGCTCCTGGGCCTTTTGATGCGGCTGAACCGCCGGCAGCAGTTGCGGCCTAGTCTCGACCGAAGAAGCCGGGACCTCGATTTTGGCGCTGCCGAGCAGGAGGGCTTGTAGGTGGGCCGGCCACACTACACTTTGGCCTGGGCCCGGAGCCTATTTGAGAAGGCGGCTACCCGGGTCCCAGACCTGCCATACGGACCGCTTGTGAGACACGTGTGGCGGAGGGTGCTGGGAGTTCTCCGATCCTACAAGCGGCGCTCCTGGGCCGTTTGCTGCAGCTGAACCGCCGGCGGCGACTTGTGGCCTAGTCCCACACAGTGAAGCCGGGACCTCGATTTCGGGCCGGAGGGCTTGTAAGTGGACCGGCCGCACTGACCTCTTGCCTGGAGCATATTGGAGGCGGTGGAGCAGCGGGTGAGTCTCCAACTGTCCTGCCTGTGACTGTGGTGGTGATTGGGGCACGAAGGACATTGTGGGGAGCAGCGGCCTACATCGCCTCGGCGCGGCCGGGGCCTCGAGTTTGGTGCTGGTGTCTGACGTCGGCCGCAACAGAAACGCGGTGGAATCTGGGACCTGAGACCTTTGGTGTATGGCCTTCTTCGGATGCCTGGGTGGAGCGCTGCTGCACTCCCCCTGACAGCGGCTGGTGTATGGCAGGACGGACCGGCGAGGATTGTGCCCGTGTCTGGCGCGGCCTGGAAGCGGGCTATCAACAGTGAGTGTCTTCCCCTGGGGCCTGGATATTGGCGCTAAGGCGGCAGAACGTGGGAGGACGACTACTAGAGTGCGTAGGGCCGCGGTACCCGGTGGCATAGGGCACACGACCAGCAGCAAGTGGGGCACTGAACTGAGAAGTAATAAGGCATAATCGTGACTGGCCTGTGGTACTAGTGCTATCCCCGACTGTCCCGGTCGCCTGTGGCAGTGGGGTCGTCTACACCCAGGAGCAGGGGAGCCACTGGGTTGACTTGCGCTGGACATTTGCTGGAGGTGCGAGGTGTCTGCGCTAGTGCAAGCGTTTATAACATAGAGGCCCCCCCCCAGGGTGCACTGCAATTATGACCAGGGGAGGAGGTGGTCCCTCCAAGCAGGGGCTTATCGATAAATTCACGGGACCCCCCAGTGGGGGGCCAGGACCATCTGGAGATGGGCAGGGAGCAGGACCGGACAATGCGGCGCTTATGGCAGCAATCACCCAGTCAAGAGATATGCTGAACGCCAAGATTGGGGCGGTGGGGGCGGATGTGACCCTGCTGCGTCAGGACCTACGAAATGCAGTGGCCCGAATTACTGAGACGGAATCCAGAATTTCGGTGGTGGAGGACGACGTCGGGACCCTGAAGCAGAAAGTGGCGGCGATGGAAAACATTCAAAGGGGCCTGGCGCTCCGTGTGGAAGATGCCGAAGGACGCGCGCGCAGGAACAACCTTCGCTTCGTTGGATTTCCGGAGAGGTGTGAGAAAGGGAACATGGAGCAGTTTCTGTCCCAGTGGCTGGAGAGCTGGCTACCCCCGGGGGTTCTTTCCAACTGCTTTGTCATCGAGCGCGCTCATCGGGCCCTAACACAAAGACCACCGGAGGGTGAGCGGCCCAGACCAGTGATAGCCAGACTTCTGAATTATCATGATAGAGACGCTATCTTGCGGGAAGCAAGGACCAGAGACTCCATTTCATTCGAAAATCAGAAGATTATGATCTTTCCTGACTACACCAGGCTGGTGCAGCAGCAACGACATTCCTTTATAGCCGCCAAGGCGAAACTGCGAGGCCTGAAAATCCAATACTCCCTGCTGTATCCGGCCCGCCTGCGGGTTGTCTTCCAGTCGCGGACACACTTCTTTGATACCCCGGAGGATGTCTTCAAATGGACGGACGAAATGGCGCGGATCAGGCCACATGCCCAACCGGGAGTGAACCCGGGCCACTCGAGAGAATCGTCGCGGGAACGGGTAGACCAACCTGCCCGAAGCAGAAGAAACCGAAGGTCCAGATCTCGGAAGCGCTCCAAATCCGTCGATGGGACACAAGATAGTGCGACAGTGGAATCCGATCACTCTGGCCAAGACCACTGAGGGCCTGGAGAGGACTGTGTTGGTTTGACGGGGTCATGGGCTCCAGCTGGGTAGAGTCGGCTGGCCTAGTCCTATCGCTTAGAGACGTGAACACTGTCTGTATTGCTGATTCTACATGATGCCTTATGCATGTGTGGGGTTGTGGGAGGGGTTCGGGTGGCTACTTTATTGGGGCTACAAGCCTCCTCCTTGAGTGGGAGTTGACTGGGCGGGGGTGTTTCTATCGTTTGCAGGGGTGTTGGGATCCATTGGTATGGTTGGCCTTGGGTCCTCCGTTGTGGGTCCGAGGTTGCCCATGCCGCGACAGGTACTTCAGAGTTTTATGAGGTATAGGGGTGGGGGGAGTGGGGGTCAGAGGAGGGGGGAGGAGGGGTAGGGTTGGGGTTGACTTGGGTTGAGTTGGGGGGGAGGCTGTTGCTGTTGTGGGGGGACTTGGGTGGGGGGGCTGCACGTGGGTTTATCTGATCTCCTTGTGTTGGTGTTGAGTGTGTGGGTGAGGCGCAGCGGGCCTGCTTGGTTCGTCCCGCTTGATTATGGCTGAAGTACCTCCGGGGCTCCTCGGTGAGTCCATGCGAGTGGTAACCTGGAATGTCAGGGGGATGCTCGACAAAATCAAACGGGGGCAATTTTGCAGTGGGGGAAGAGGGAGGCTGCAGATGTACTATTGCTGCAGGAAACGCACATGATGGGATCAACGGTGCTTAGTCTGCAGAGGTTCGGCTATCAACAAATATTCCATGCTGGGTTCTCTAGGGGTCCAGGGGAGTTGCCATCTTGGTGCATCGCAGGTTGGCCTACATCCACGAGAAACAGTGGGCAGATCCACAGGGTCGCTACATTTTTATAAAAGGGAAGGTGGGTACTGAACCGGTGGTGTTTGGGAGTGTTTATGCCCCTCCTCCATTACAGTGGTCTTTATCTGAGAGGTTGTTTGCGGTGTGGGAGGACCTCCCAGAGTCCCTGGCTGTGGTGGGAGGCGACTGGAACGAGGTAATGGATGTATGTGTGGACCGTCAGAGATTGCAGGGAATGTTGACGGCTGCCCCCCCTACCCGATTGAGTGCTCTGGTGCAGGGGATGGGCTGGGTGGATGTGTGATGCCATATGCATCCCAAGGCACGCGAGTACACGTATGTTTCTGCGGTACATGGCTCCTTCTCGAGACTGGATTATGTGTTTGTGCCGACTGGGTATCTGGACAGAGTGCAGGAGACGGGGATCTTGCCGAGAGGATTGTCTGACCACTCCCCGGTGGCAGTTAGGGTCGACCTACTTAGGAAACGACACCCGTTCCGGTGGAGGATGTCCTCGTGGCACCTTCAGCAGCCTGATTATATCCAACACTTGCGGGGCGCGATTGCCCATTACTGGCAGGAAAACCTAGTGGGTGACATAGATGCAGTGGTAGTTTGGGAAGCCATGAAGCCCACCATACGGGGTGTGGACATCGCGTGGTGTGCGGCGGCCCGTAGATGACGCCGTGAAGGGGTCGCTGACGCAGCCGCACTGGTGGAGACCCTAGAACTGCGGTGCCGAGGAGGGGGCGACGAGATTGCAGTGCGGTTGCTCCTGCAGGCACAACAGTCCTATGCATCGGTGTTACTCGATGAAGCTAGACAAGCGTGGCTAGCCACGCGGAGTAGAGTATATCAATGGGGGGATAAGTCCTGCACGATGCTCCATCGGCTATGTCAACGTACTCTCCAACCGATAACGCTGCCGGGCCTCACTGCTGGGGACGGAGTGGTGATTACTGACCCGGCTGAACTGGCAGCGAGTTTTGCGCGCTACTATACGGCGCAGTATGCTCCGCGGGATTGTCTATCCGCGGATGAGGTCTCTAAATTTATTGACGACTTACCTCCAAGGGCGGTCTCGGATGAGACTAAGGCCCTATTAGACCTTCCCCTTACGGCGGAGGAACTAGGAGACGCACTGGGACAACTCAACACGGGTAAGGCGCCAGGGCCGAGCGGCTTCCCGAGTGAATTCTACAAGAAATTCCAGCTCCAATTGGGTACCCATTACCGACATGCGTTAGAGGCGGCGAAAACACGGGGTAGACTGCCATCAGACTGGCGCCACGCAGAGGTCGTGGTCTTTCAGAAGCCGGGCAGACCCCCAGACAGACATGACTCTTACCGCCCCATCTCCCTGCTCAACATAGAGGCCAAAATACTGGCAAAGGCGTTGGCAAACCTCCTGCTCCCATATGTGACGGACCTGGTCCATCCGGACCAGGCCGGATTTATGCCGGACAGGGCGACGCGACACAACATTCGACGGGCGCAGGCGGCGGTCGATGCCATGAGGGCCAAGGGGGAGAGGGCGGCTCTGCTACTGGCAGATATTGATAGAGCTTTTGACTCGGTTAGCTGGGCGTACCTGTTTGCACTTCTACCTCGTCTCAATTTGGGCCCGGTGTTTATTTCCTATGTTAAATTACTCTGTACTGATATCTCCGCGTCGGTGCGGGTCTCCGGGGCGGTCTCTGGAAAGTTTCCGATTGGTCGGGGTACCCGACAGGGTTGCCCCCTCTCCCCATACTTATTTGCCCTGGCTATGGAGCCTCTGGCCGCTTGGGTGCGCATTGACGCGCAGATGCGAGGCTTTGAGTGGAGTGGGGGCCTCACTGATAGAATTGCGTTATATGCGAATGACGTCCTCCTTTTTCTTACTGACCTACACAGGTCGGGGCCCCGAGTTTTGGACATTATGCGTATTTTCGGGGAGGTATCGGGCCTCTATCTGAACCCACGTAAGTCTACCCTGTGGGCGTTGAATGGCGGGATGGTGGAGGACCCCTGGGCATCAGATCTGCAGGTGGCAACCGGGGGATTGAAATACCTGGGAGTGTTCCTCTCTGACTCCGTGGATATTGCGTGGGAGCGTAACATAGTGCCTGTATGGGAGAGGGTCCAGGCGGACGTGAAAACATGGTCCCGGATGCCATTGACTATTTTCGGTAGGTCTGCGATCTTCATGATGGTGGCACTCCCGCGCCTGTTGTACCAGCTGCAGAGCTACCCTCACTTAATTGCCCCCCAGTGGTTTCGGCAGGTCAACTCTGTGTTGGGCCGTTTCTTGTGGGCAGGAGGTGCTGCTAGAGTGGCGCTGCGGACGTGATTCCTGTCCACGTACTGTGGTGGTCTGGCCACGTCGGACCTATTGTCCTATTATCAAGCCTCCCAGCTCCTGATACTTAATGAATGGTGGTATGGAGACAGGGGAGACCCAGCATATGCTCTGGAGCGCTCGCTGATGGGCAGTAACACACTCCACACGATCCTGTACTCGGCTAGGCTGCGAAGGACGTTGCCATGTGTCACGCGAGTGGTTTTTGTTGTATGGCGACAGGCGCTGCGTCGCATGGGCTGGTGGGGTAGACTGACGGCGGAGACTCTGCTGTGGAAGAACGGGCGGCTTCCCGCGCTGGCCTCGCTGGCCGGGTTTGACAGCTGGGACACCATTGGGATTTCGTCATTGGGTCATGTGCTGACTGGGGTCACCCTCAAATCGTTCCAGGAACTCAGCACTGAATTTCACATGCCCAAGACCCAATTTTTTCGGTACCTACAATTCCGCCATGCCCTAGCACCTAGCATAGCTGACACGGAGGCACTCCCGGAATTTAGCCCAGTTGAAGCGAAGGTCTTCATGGGAGACCTAGGAGATAAGAAGGTGTCCCGAATTTATCAAATGCTGGTTACTCACTGCTCCGTCACCCTGCTTTCCCTCAGGGCAGCCTGGGAGGAGGATGTAGGTCCCCTAGATGAGGATGATTGGAGGGAGGCCCTGGAATCCCCACGAGGGGCTGCCATTGCAATACGACTTAGGCTGATCCAATTTAAGTACTTACACAGGGCTTACTATACCAGAGAGCGGTTGTGGAAGGCGGGATTGATTGGATCTCCGGAGTGTCTGCGCTGTAGGGCTGCAACGGGCACACTGTTGCATACGGTGTGGTCATGTATTGGGCTGGTTAGATTCTGGAGGGGTGTTTGGAATTGCTTGTCTGAGGTGTTGGGATGGGATTTGCCCCGAACCCCTCGATTAGGTTTGCTCCATGTGCTGGAGGGTATAGGTGGCAATATATATAAACGTCATTTGTTGTTGCTGGGGCTTGTTGTTGCCAAGAGGGACCTGGCCAGAGCGTGGAAGGGAGAGCGCCCCCCCCCCCCTATGTGCATGGAAGGCTGGGCTGGACTACTGTATGGGACTGGAACGCCCTATATTTGAGGCCAGAGGATGCCCCCGTAAGCATTTTAAGATATGGAAGCGATGGGCGGAATATAGAGGATTGCTACTAGACCCCCCGCAGGACTAGAAGAGGAAATACTGGTGGAAGATGTTGGACGGGCCTAGACAGTGCGTCATACCTAGCACACTACGACAATGTACTGAATGTTTTCTATACTCACGTGCAGAGGGTTAGGGAGGGATAAGGGGAGGGTAGAAGGGTAGTTGGATGGTGGGGTTGGTGGGCGGAGGAAGGGAGGGGGAGTTTTAAGTATTTTCTCTTGTTTATTGATTCGATTTTGTACTAATGATAAAACGTGACATGATGCTTGGTGGTGATCTCCTGCTTGTGGAGAGCCATGCCCTTAATACTGCTTAATCACTCAATAAAAACGTGTTGTGAAAAAAAAAAGTGCCTGATTCTAGCATTATGAACTGCAAACCATGGTATTCGGATTACAGTAGAATGTTTGGAAGTGCTCATTAATATCGCCAGAACTTACAAGGGCTGGCTGGCCTAACAACTGGTACAAAAGGGGGTGGTGATGGACGGAGCATCTGAATCAATCAAACACTCAACCCAGTCAAAAGATCTGGGTTTAATCCATCACTGTTCTTTAGCCCACTCTGCCACCCCAGTTCAGACATGGCTATATGCAAATCCGTCTGACCCTGTGCCTCATGGGAACAGTCCAGCCCGAACTGCCAAGCCATGTCTTCCCTGGACCGGAAACAAGCTTCCGAGGACCGGTTTCTGGCATTCCAGCCGTCTTCGGCCCGGCCTGCTTGAATCCAGTGGCAAAGTGAGCAAGGGACTCACGTCTGAGCATACCCTGCCACACTTATGGCGGCCAAAACCGGTACAAAAGGGGGTGGTGATGGACGGAGCATCTGAATCAATCAAACACTCACACCCAGTCAAAAGATCTGGGTTTAATCCATCACCGTTCTTCGGAAGCTTGTTTCCGGTCCAGGGAAGACATGGCTTGGCAACTGTAAGCAACTGGGGATTTGTTTCCCCTCATTTCCAGGGATATAGCACATTTTTAGCATATAAATGTATTGACCCAAGGTTTTGTTAGTAATGATTCTCTGTTTTTTGCCTGCTCTAAGGTAAAATGCACAGTAAAGTGGGGGCTAGTCAGCTGGCCTCACATACGTACTGTAGTATTTCCCCTTCTGGGCCCACTTTGGTTCTCCCTTGGTTGCTCGTACTATCAGCTTTAGGCTGCCTTTGTTTTGCACAGCCACATATAATACATTGTTTTTTAAACATGATATTAGTTTAGAAATATGCTGTGCATATTATTTGTTATTCAGGGACTCTTCTTGGGATTCAGTCTGAACATTTTGTACAAGGTCGAACAACATGGTGTACTATTTTTCTGTGCCCGGTCAGCAACATCTCTTAACGTTTTTAGACCCAACACAGTAGCACAGCTGCATTCTTTCTAACACAACAGTCCTTATAATACAAACTGTGACTCGGACCCTTGGAGGTTAGAGGGTAGAATTCCGGCAGAGAGACCAGTCTTGGAATGGTGGCAGCAGCCTTGCATAAACCTTTGTTTATGCCTATGATGCAGACCACCAAACCACACATACCAGGAATGGGGTGTGATGCTAATCCCAGAGATCACTGATATATCCATGTGCTCACATAGTGCGGTTAGGGTTAGATCGATATATTAGTTGCCATGGTCCAGTTGTTCATTGTTTACTGCCTGTTAGTAATGTTGATTAATGTTTTTCGGTTCTATCAGTTAACTAATCACAGCAAACCTGATTTAAAATAGACAATTATAGTTTCAATAAATGTATTGTAAACTTTTTGTTGTGTCTTTCTTCTGTTTACTATGGACATGCATGAGCGAGAACGAAACGTGAGGATCTGTTCCCTTGGGGACTAGATATTTGTGTTCTAGGTTTGCCAAAATCACCTGCTTCTCTGGAAAGGTTAGGAGGCAGGTGAGGCACTGGGAGCTAGTCGGATTTGCGCCTATAGGTACGATTGTGGTAAAGAGACTCAGTACCTACATTCTGACATCCTATTCTCCCAACGGCACAGTTTCTGTTTTCAAACAGAACCCCTGCAACAGGACTTTCCCGCATATATTTTGTTAACTAAGGTTTTATTGTCGACATGTCAATCATTACAGGTATGATCTAAATATACCAGGAACAATGTATATTTACAGTTTCCCTTGAATGGGGAAAGGAAAGGTTAAAGACATCGATATCCTAGTTATATGTTTTTGTGACTCCACGGATTGTCTCTTCCTTTATGTCTGTCTGTTTTGTACGCAAAATTGGTCATTTAACAAAGTAAATTGCTATTTGGGCATACCAGTAACCAGTACATTATGAAGGTATGTCCGCATATGAGATGATGATGAAAGCAGATATGTCTATGGGCCTTTAAATTGCTAAATGTTTTAAATTGACACGTAGGAACCCACATTACCATTTCCCATTGAAGGCATGTAGTACCCTGGTTGACTTACCCGATATTTGATTGCACGGTTGTTGACAGACAAATAAGAGCAGAGTTAATGTTTATTTCAATGATAAGTGAAAATCACTTTTTTGAAAGAAAAAGAAAATACTCTTTTCATTATGAAGACCATGTACAGCTACAAACATGTACAATGTAAGATTTGCGGTAGAAGAACGTTTAGTGTGTTTATTTACATGTGAACAATGTTTTCCAGAATATTTTGGGATGTTCTATTTTGCCTTTTCTTTTGGTAAGCAATGTGACCTGACATTTGGTGAATTGTACAATGAATGCCACTTGTGACTCTTAGGATATGGTTGAATTTCCAATTATTGAGCCTTTCTATTGCATTTTTTTTTCCTGATTATATAGTTCATACTTTTTCGGATAGTAGAGGCTTAAACACATTCAGCAGCTGCTCCTCCAGAAGAGCATCGCTCCACTACTCTCTGAGCACTGCGAAAAAGGAAAAATAAAACGATACTAACATGATTTTCTCATTTTATCTTTCTGCACTGAGCCAGTTTTGTGGCGGGGCAAGGCTGGGCTTTTGTCACAGCCAGCAGGAGGAGTGGTTGGTGCACTTAAGGGCGGTTGATGGGTTTGCCGGCCGTCTTAGGTCGGCCAAACAGTCATGTGCACTTAGCATGTCCTTTGTATTGCACAGCGTGGGTGGAGAACATGAAAAGGCTTTCACTCCCTGCCTGAGCGGCGAACCATGCTTCTCAGACCAATCCTGACGCTGCTGTCATGCTGGTGACAGCAGCGTCGTGATTCCCTTAGGGGAGTCTAAAAGCCTGTGTGCTTCCCTGAGTTGAAGAATACGGAGGCGAGGCAGCAGCTGTTTAGAGGTAAGTGTTTTTGGTTTTTTCATCCCACCTCTCTCTTCCCCCGCCACCCCTGCCCCCCGCCACCGCCATAGCGACCACCAATGAAAACGAGAAGGCTAAATGAGGTATAAAAAGGCTTAACTCCCCAAAACCCTTCCCCTACACTTTGCACAAGAAATGAGCAGGAACCTAATCACACAGGCACCACAGACTCCGGGATCAGAGCCAGGGACTTTAATTAAAGCCTCTGCCTGCCTGCTTGTGGTATCTCCAGTCCAACTGGCACTCTTGACTGGAGCCAGCAGTAAACAGGAAATAAATGAGCGAAAAAGGGAACTGTTAAGAAGTTAGGCGGGCGATAGAGCAGCAAGGTGATTTCACTACTAAATTAATGTAATTGTTTTCCTTACACTTTAAAGTCCATTTGTGATACAGTATGAATATGTTGATTAATAATTAATTGAACGGTTCATTTTTTTAAAATACATTAACCTGGATTATTTTAAATAGTAGGAGTATTATAAATGTATATTTTTCCCACTACTGTGGAGAAGTGTGGCTCACTGGTTAGAGCGGCAGACTCTGATGCAGAGGTCTGGCCCGGACCAGGGTTCAATTCCCGTCACGGCAGGGTCTTGGGCTCAATGTCCTCGGACCCGATAATTCTCTCGCCTCGGTGCCTACTCTAAACATGGGTCCCACTCTGCAACTCTGGGCAATAGCTTGCTTAATCTCCACACCGGCCCTACCGCTAGGATGCCTGGCTTCACCTTGGGGTGCCCAGGAGCGGGCACCTCACAGGAACAGGCCAGGATGGGTTCCTCAGCGGCACAGCGCGGGGACACACTGGCTAGTGTAACCAGGCGCTTTATAAGCTCAGTATTATTATTGAAAGTTCATTGGTGATGCATGAAACAAGGATGATAATCTCTTTTATTGCTATATGAAATGTACACGTCATTGTATTATGCTTGGTTAATTCACTATAACATACACAAGAATACATTTTCTTTGTTTCTTCTTATACAGAAATGTAACATGCAAAGTCCTATTAAAAGTAATAGTGTGTGGTGTGACCTTGTGCAGAACATGGTTGGAAATGTTACCTCTTAAGACAAATGTACTTGCATTTGTAAAGGGGAAGGATCAGGTGAACTGTGTTTGGAGTTTCTGGTTACTGTACCTGAAAGAGTCGTGGAACTTGAAGATTGCAAAATAGATGAGGGGACAATGAATGTTAAATAGAATGTGCAGAAGGTTGGAGCAGTGTTCCAGGAGAAAGAGTTGTGTGGGCCGGACAAAAGGCAAGTGAGAAAGTAGTGATGACATTGGCCCTTAAATATGAAATGTTTTGTAATTCAGAGTATTTTTTGTCTCTTATTGCCTTAAACCTTGTTTGAGACCTGACCAAGGCTATTTCATTGTACTTTGTGTGGATTACACCGTATGTTCGATGTGGAAACAAGTATTATGAAAAATTTGAATTCTGCCCAAGTTGCTGAATTGCCTTAATAATATTAAGTGTTTAAGCACAGAACAAGCAATAACCATTTACACAGATTATAGGTAGGTCGTAGAAGTTGTTCTTGACTTTGGGATATCTGTGAATTTACAGAGATTGTACAACTATCACATTGGAAACAAAATGTGGTATTGTAGCCCATTTGCTCACCTCAACTAACGTAGCATATGTTGACTGTATGGTCAGGAATGTTGCTTACTGAAAGGTGTAGCAGAAACGAGAGTGACCCCTTTTAACCAACCAGGGGATTGGAGTACTATTCAATAGTAGAATCAAGAGATCCCTTGACGGCCAAATTAATTACTGTTAATCAATTCACACAAAATATGAATAGCCCATATATTAGAACTCTAATGCATGGCACGATAACACTTATCTACAAAGCAATAAAACTATAAACAATTTATATAAATCACATTATTTATTAAAAAAAAGAATACATAATCAATTGTTAAAATTCATTCAATTAAAATACACCAACAATCCTAGTGTGTGCTGTGGTCACCCTAAAGACACTGCTTTTAAACTAACACAAAATCTAACTTTCAATATGCACTATATTCCTATACAGAATCAACAAGAAGAAAATAAGAGAGACAATTTACGAGAGACAAATGAATGTCTTGAAAAAGATGGACTATTTTCTTTAAAACCATCGAAACGCGTCGACGCGTCATAACACAATCGAGGGAAATCAGCTCATCCTTAAAAATCACGAATTAATTGGTATAAGGATTAGCCAGAATAGTGTAATCCCGGATGTGTAACTGTATGACAAACTGTAGTGTCTGTTTTATGTCTCTCTTATTTTCTTCTTGTTGATTCTGTATAGGAATATAGTGCATATTGAAAGTTAGATTTTGTGTTAGTTTAAAAGCAGTGTGTCTTTAGGGTGACCACAGCACACACTAGGATTGTTGGTGTATTTTAATTGAATGAATTTTAACAATTGATTATGTATTCTTCTTTTTTTAATAAATAATGTGATTTATATAAATTGTTTATAGTATTTTTGCTTTGTAGATAAGTTTTATCGTGCCATGCAGTAGAGTTCTAATACATGGGCTATTCATATTTTGTGTGAATTGATTAACAGTAATCAATTTGTCCGCTTACTGAAAGGTTGCAGTTAATGTCACAAAAAATATATTCCTCGTATGTACAAGGATGGCCCAAGTGACATCTTGTGACGAGCATAAAATAAAATCTGTACAAATATATAATGTAAACTTTCATCCAAAATAAATCCTTTGTAAAATGATTTCGAAAGAATACATGTTTTAATGGACGAAGCCTGTTTTGGAAATACCCCTCCTGCGAATGTGTGTCCTATACTGCAGACAGTAATAGAAGATGGGTCCCAGCTTCACCAGGTTCGGTGTCTGCTCCCTGTTCTCCTAGTGTTTTTGATGTATACGTCTCAGCATCACCTCAACCTCATTATTTATTGTCATAGCACACCAATTTATTGTACAAGTACCCGTGTAACGTAAGTATTGTTAATGATGAGAATTCATGACTGACAAATATTAGACAAACTATATGTGAATTAGTCTCGTTATCCAGTTCTCAGGTTATTGCGAAAAGATATAGGGGCATATTATCAACACAGGCGATAAAATTATCGCTGCTTTTATCGGCAGAAAACTGCCGCTAAAGCCGCTTTTGCGGCAGAAAACTGCCGCTAAAGCCGCTTTTGCGGCAGTTTTCTGCCGATAAAAGCAGCGATAATTTTATCGCCTGTGTTGATAATATGCCCCATAGTATTTTAAATTCAGTCACATTTCTCCATTCCTATCTGAAGATAGATACTATGATCAACATGATTGTATATCAATTACTGAGAAACTGACTAAAACTAGAGTAGACCTTCGACATGTACCCTAATGGAAAGGGATTGGGACCTTTATGTTGATAGATCCTGTTTAAAAAAAACACCAGAGGGAGAACTAAATGCTGCTTAGGCCATATGTACTTCAAAAACTATTGTTAAATAAAAGTGCATTGCAGGCATGTCTGTAAGAGAAACTGAACTAATGTCATTAACAACAGTCTGTCACCTGGCGGAAGGTAAGACTGTAAACATATATGCCAATATGTAATTTGTAACATCCTTGCTGCTAGTACTGCCAAATGCACTGCCTTGACGTCTTAGCATTGAAGGCCAAGGATATTATTTGCAAGGAGTATGAGGCTGCAGAATTCAAACCTATTAACACTGCAGAACTTTTATCTCATAATGAAAGATTGGAATGGGAAAAGGAGGCAAGCACTAAGAATTCTCAAGGTATTTGGGTGGGACCAACGTATAAACCAGATTTACTAGACAGATTGCTATCACAAATGACTGACGTGGGGGAGGAAAATCACTTGCTCACCTGCTCATTTGCCACACGGAGCTACTAGAGACTATCTCGCCGCCGGACACCATCTCGCACCTGGGGCCCTGACGCTGTGGTCTCGCCGCTCCACGCCATCGCAGCGGCTGGAGACTACAGCTCCCAGAGGGCAGTGCGACAACTTCCTGTGGTCCACTTCCTGACGCTGCGCGCCCGGAGGCGCTACTTAATCAGGGAGTCCCCTCGGTGGAGCGGGGAGGAAAATCACTTGCTCACCTGCTCATTTGCCACACGGAGCTACTAGAGACTATCTCGCCGCCGGACACCATCTCGCACCTGGGGCCCTGACGCTGTGGTCTCGCCGCTCCACGCCATCGCAGCGGCTGGAGACTACAGCTCCCAGAGGGCAGTGCGACAACTTCCTGTGGTCCACTTCCTGACGCTGCGCGCCCGGAGGCGCTACTTAATCAGGGAGTCCCCTCGGTGGAGCGGGGAGGAAAATCACTTGCTCACCTGCTCATTTGCCACACGGAGCTACTAGAGACTATCTCGCCGCCGGACACCATCTCGCACCTGGGGCCCTGACGGTGTGGTCTCGCCGCTCCACGCCATCGCAGCGGCTGGAGACTACAGCTCCCCGAGGGCAGTGCGACAACTTCCTGTGGTCCACTTCCTGACGCTGCGCGCCCGGAGGCGCTACTTAATCAGGGAGTCCCCTCCGCGTCGCGGACGGCGCCGGGCGAAGTCCGGGCAAAGGGCGGGCCCTCTGAGGCCCTCTGAGGGGATGTATGACGTTACAACGCATACTTTTACCACGCATACCTTTACAACGCGGTATTTACAACGAATACCGTTACAACGCATAGCGCTTTGGGGTGCTGGATAGTGGTAAGTATAGTTTTCTATTCCAACTCCAGTCCCCGTGGACACTAGGGAAGGTGTTGGATAGAAAATTAAACTTATTACTTACCCTAGAGCGCCCCCCAGCGCAATGCGTTGTAATGGTATGCGTGGTAATACCTGCGTTGTAATGGTAGTGCGTTGTAAAAATTTCGTTGTAAACGTTGCATACCCTCTGAGGTCTAAGTGGTCGGGCGGGCTACCCCACTAACATTTCCCTCGTAAGGTCAGTTCCCTATCTGGTTAATATAATGTGTGACCACAATGTCATTAGTACAACTGCTGATGCACTCACTCAGGACTTAGAGACCTCTGTATCATTGATATCATCCTTTGAGACATTGATAGATACCGCGTTTAATGAGATTGTTGAAACTGAAAGGAGGTTCTCTATGGGTCCAATGAATATTAACAAACTAAATGCCACGAGTTGTTTAAACGCCAACACTCATGTAATTCCGGAAGTTATTGTGGTTAAACCATCACATCCTGTTGTTACTGTGCCCATTGTTCTGGACGATGAAAATACTGTTACATACACAGCCTCAGATGTAGCTCCTGACCCTACCCCGTTATTAACATCTACAGAGGCTACTATTAAGGCGTCTGAGAACGTTGTAGCTAAGAGAAAGAGGGG
This sequence comes from Lissotriton helveticus, assembly GCF_964261635.1. NCBI lineage: Eukaryota > Metazoa > Chordata > Amphibia > Caudata > Salamandridae > Lissotriton > Lissotriton helveticus. Next base: position 427,037,464 of record NC_136063.1, read on the forward strand.
CCCTCTAAAACTAACACATAACAAAAGGAAGCAGCCACTAAGGAGCGTAAACCAACCAACACCACAAAGTATGTGGAATAGGGGGAAGAAACATAAGTTGATCCAACATAATGTATCTGTGCAGGAACAATCTCATCTGGGTGATGTCGTAGTCATAAATAACGAGGACTTAAATTCTATGTCAATTTCCACCCAGACTGAACTCCCCAATATAAACAGTTACCACTCCAAATCAGAGGGGAATCTCATTGAGACTATTGCAGATACTATTTTTAAACAGCTTGAAGGTCAAATGAACAAACAATTTAATAATATTTTTAGAAGACTTGACAGACTGGAAAACCTAATTAAAAATGATGATGCCAAGAGAAAAGGCATTGTGAGCTTGGACAAAATAAGAGTAGAACGTCTGCTAAAGGATTTGGAATCCACCACCCGTGTTCTTACTGGTGGTGATCATGGCAATAATATGGTTAAGGAACCACAGGCTGCTACTAATCTATCACCGTCTACTACATCTGCGGTCACCAAAAGCAAAAGCATAAGAGGTAGTAACCCGCCTGACTCGTCAACCAAACCCCCTTTGCCTCCAAGTAACGTTACCAGCGTTTCTGATTCCTCGACTAAATCTTCTGCTCCCTCTACCGCTGCAAATGGAACATTAATGAAAAACAATAAGAGTAATTTAGCGACATGCACTAATACAGTGCAGAAGGCCCCCTTGAATTCTAGCCAGCGCTATAATAAGATCTCACATGAAGACACTAGGCCTGTTAAACATCAAGGCCCTGCCTTACATCTTTTACCTGAGGCTTGTCCTTATGTTCTAGTTCTGGCCGGTATTCCACCCCTAAGGGAAGGACAAGGAGAATCGTGGGTTCAATTGCACAACAAGTGTATAGACTGGCTAACGAAGCATAAGGGGGTGGGTTATGACGTTTCTAAAGAGATCTTATCTACAAGGCGAGTAACCTGGGTTGGTCCTCTTTTCAAAAACATTAATGGGGACTGTATTGTAATTAACTTTAGAAACCCGGGCACTGCTAAATTCTTGCTGAATAAAAACTTTGCTCGACATGGTACATCTACAGTGGTGACCCCCTTACCGCTAAATTACTTCTACCATCCCCCACACAAAATGATGCAGCCCCCACCAGTTTTTCCGTTACATAATAGGTTTGCAATATTCCACGATCTGGAAACATTGGATTGACTGCCCTCCACTACCACTGAACCGGTTTCTGTGTGTTCTGCTATCGACCAGTCAGTGGAAATACTTCCTGAGGCATTTCTGTTAACACCAAAGACTTTTTTACTTAGTACACCATGTGAACAACAGGGGCATACTATAGTAAAACTTGTTTCAGGATCTGATCAGGGCCCTTGTTCGAGTCTAGATAATATTTTAAAAATTCTTAGCTGGAATATTGCCGGTCTGAAGGCCAAGATGGAAATCACTTCTTGGAAGGACTGGGTCAACTGTCATGATGTACTAATGTTCCAGGAAACCTGGTGTACCGATGACTTGTTATTTGAGGGGTACAGCTGCCATAATAGGACTGTCTTAGCCCCCCCGTTTGGTCGTCCAAGCGGTGGATTATCTATTTGGATAAAAATTACTGCGGAAGTTAAAGTTGATACACTACTAACCGATTGTCCCAGCTTCATGGCAATATCATATACCCAGAGGACAAGGTTATGGCTGATCAATTTCTATAACAATGACTTTTTGTCCCAACCTAATCATAATTTTATTCTTTTATTTGATTTTATTGACGAAATTATGGATGGACAGAAATACGGGAAATTTGATGGCATCTGCCTAGGAGGGGACTTTAATGCTCATATACATCCAAGAAATCCCCCATGCAAAAGAGGTACAGAACTGTCAAATCTTCTCGCAACTAGAGACCTTGTAAATTGTATGGAATATGTAGGTATGGAAAATAGCGCCGCCCCATTTCCCACTTTCATTGGCCATGGGGGCGGCACTACAATTGATTATGTTTTCGTTTCACCTCCTGTCGCTAATGCTCTAATAAGGGCTGAAGTGGTATGCAAAATTTATAGCGACCATTACCCGATTGTCATTCACCTATCACTTGTGAGGGGCAAATGTTTACGAAACGAAATAGGTGCTAAAAACTTGAAGGTCTCAACTGATAAATTGAGGGTAATCTGGAAGGGCGCAGACAACAGGGGAATCCTAGCTGAAACTATTAAAAAACATCCAGTTCTGATCGAAAACTGTCTGAGTTCTGATGACTATGGGGTTAATATAATTACATCATTCTCTGAACTCTGCTCTGTAATAAAAGGTGAAATTTCCAGACCAGCTTCTAGTAAAGCTGAGGAAACACCTAGATGGTTTGATGCCCTTTGTTCAAAAGCAAACAGGAAGTTGAGAGCTGCCCTAAAAGCCGAACCTAGGGATATACCACAAATAAGGCTGCTCAGAGCAGAGTACAAATGTACCCTACGCACTAGATCAAATGAACTGCTTAAAACTCACTGGGGTTCCTTGGCACGCTCAGCCGAATTGAAAGATACTACTGGGTTTTGCAAGGAGGTAAAGAAGATAAGATCTATAGGCTCTAATTTAACGGAAATTAATTGTAACATCACCGGTCCTATCTGGGTTGAACATTTTGCTAAAATCTATGCAACACCAGACAACCCTCCTTTGACTCTACTCCCCCTAAACCCACTTAATATTTCTGTATCTGAGGTTGAGGATGCCATATCAGAAAGTGCTGGAAATAAAGCGCCCGGTCCTGATGGGCTCTCAATTGACCAGTTGAAGTGTGAGCCCGATTTTTGGGCGCCACTATTATGTAATGTTTTTAATAATTTAACAAACGGGCAAATTCCAGAAACATGGTCTTGCAGCATAATCGTTCCCATTTTTAAGAAGGGTGATAGGCTGGATCCGGGGTGTTACCGCCCCATTTCGTTAATTGATAACACTTTGAAAGTTTTGGGGCGGGTTATATTTAAAAGGATTAGAACTTGGGCAGATGAGAGTAAGATCCTACATCCCAGCCAGCTTGGTTTCCGCAGTAGCGTTGGAACGGTGGAACAATGCTTAAACCTGAGCCTGATTATGGCGAAATATAACACTGCTAAGAAATCCCCTTTATATTTTGGCTTTATGGATTTGAGTTCCGCTTTTGATTTTGTTAATCGTTCCCGCCTATGGTCCACCCTCCTTGAGTATGGTTTAGATGATTATTTGGTCCACTTTTTAGCTTTTTTACATCGTGATTTAAAAGCACGTGTGCGTATAAATCAATCTGGTGAAGTTTCTGACGATATCAGCATTGGTAGGGGGGTCAGACAAGGGTGTGTGCTGGCCCCCCTCCTGTTTATTTTGTATATTAATAATTTAAGCGGCTCTCTGAGTATTTTAACAAAAGATGTACCTTACGTAAATGGAGTCCCTATACCTACCCTTCTTTACGCTGATGATGCGGTCCTGATTGGCCGCACCCCCAAGGCACTCCGCACTCTAATTTCAGGATTTGTTCTTTTTATGGCCGACTTAGGCCTGACAACTAATTTTAAAAAATCCTTAATCATGAGTTGTGGCCCTAAAAATTATAAAATTGCCGAGATTAAATCAGGGTCAAATGTTTTGAAAAGTACCAGTACTTTCCCCTATTTGGGGTTGCTATTTTCAAACACTGGTTCGTGGCATGCACATGTATCTTATGCTAGGAATAAGTTGGGTAAAGCCATAAATTGTGTTATCTCTTTGAGACAACCCAACTACGCAGACGTAATTACACCACTAGTTAAGATCTATCAAACCCAATGCATGCCAACTGGCACTTATGGCGCCGAGGTCTGGGGTTACACAAACTGCTCCCATATCCAAATGGAAGAAAATAGGTTCTGCCGGAAGGTGCTGGGCGGGGTCATTTGTTCCCCTAACTATGTGTGCCATAACGAATTAAACATCTCATACATAGAGGACTTTGTAAGATCCAGACCAGCACTCTTCTGGCTAAGGATATGGAATAACCCGGCTGCCATCCTGACCCGCGAAATAATTTTAGATTGCTTAAAATGCGATAGGGCACTCTGTATACCATGGTTAAAAGCGGTAAAAGATTGCCTTGAAAGTGTAGGGCAGGGTTCTCTGTTTACTATACCAAGTTTAATAAATCGTTCCCATAAGACCATTATTCTTAGGGCACTATATGATTTGTATAGAGAGGAGCGGGAAAGGAAGAACTTGACTAAATGCACTGTTACAAAATATATGGGCTATTCTGAACCCCACATTAAACATCCTGGCCCACCATATAGGTACTTACGTCTGCACCTTGGTAGGTGGAATAGGGGTTTACTGTTTCGTTTCCGAGATGGGAGTATAGTAAATTTACTAAATTTCCCTTTGGGTTACAATAAACATCTAGAAACTCTAAATTGTCCATGTAACCCTAATATGAAACAGAGCCTTATGCATTTCTTGTTCTTTTGTGGTTTTTATAAAAAACTTTCCGTCCATTATTTAATGCCTTATTGTAGAAAACATGAATTGACTAATTTTAAATTAGCATTGAGGTCTTTTTTACTACTGGGATCAGATGAAGTTATATTCAGGGTGAGCTGCTTCCTTAAAGCTGCCGTCAGATCACGAGCCACTTTATATATTGAGGTAGAATAATTGCACACTGCACTTCTTTCTATGCGCTTTAGAGAATCTCTTAGTTGCATATTTTTAAATTGTGTATAAAGCTGTTTTTATTATAATATGAAGGGACAAATTTGCGTGTAGATATGAAATTGAAATTTGATTATGTTTGACTGTTCTTAGACTTGTTTTCCAGATGTCATTATTGTATCATATTGTTTTTATTGTATTTTGTATGTACTTTTATGGATGTTTTTATTCCGAATAAAGATCATTTGACTTGACTGACGTGTTCCCTAGACCTTGACATACAGACACAGACCTCATGATCAGACTCTTCTTCTAATTGTGGTATAATTTGAGATGTAAACAGCATGCTGAGAGGCTTTTTAAACACTCTTTTGTTTATGGAGTGCACAATGTCAGAAGAGGTATGTTTACTGAACAAGGACATTTTCCCCCCACCTACAGCCGCATTAAAATACTTACATACGGATTACATATAGATGCCTCCAACTAACAAGTTCCGATATGCACTGGTGGTGGTCTGCATGTTTTCCGGTTAGGTGGAGATCCAACCCAAAGGGACTAATATGGAATGAGAGTGGAAAATTGAAAAAACTTGTGCTTAGACTTGGTATACCAGGCGTCCCATTATTGGGCAAAAGTCTGGAAATGTCAGGTGGATATACAAGGACTGGGGGTCACTGAATAGGTTCATTGTGCCTATCATCCGACAGCAGCTGGAGCTTAGGAGGAATGGCTTCCTGCAGGCTAAAAGAGCTAAGATGTGTGTGGAAACGGATTTGTCTTGAATAGATTTGGCCCTTATGAACAACAGAAGCACAGAAAGGCTCAGAGATCGGATTAAGCTCTCTGTGAAATATTGATGGGTGGACCTATGTCCAAGTCTAGAAAAGTCAACAGTGACCCTTTTGTTGCAGGTGACAAATGAGACAGTTCTAGAAAACTGCATTACACTGAGCAAATGCTTAAATGTTTTATACAACCAGATCAAGGAAATATTGCTGGCATCATTGACTGAGCTGAGTCACAAGTTGCAACTAAGGGACTGGAGGAATGGTCCGCAACAACTGAAAGGGTCCTTCCCAGGCTGTCTAGTGTGGTAGCCGCTCATTGTGGACTCATATGAGTCATGTAAAGAAAACCCCCATCCCTCCACTGCAGCTTGTAAACCTACTAATGACTCCAGAACAGACAATGGTACCACCACAACAAGTGCAGACCACCAAGCCTCGATATACCCTGCAACCAAGAGTGTCTTCTTAGACTTAACCAATGGAATTGACAAGCCATTCCTGGGTCCAGGGTGTCTAAGTTCTAGCAACTTCTGAGACGCTTGATGACACTGAAGATGATGTCAACATTGAAGAAACTGCCTTTGATTATGATTGAAAGGTATTCAAGGCGGGATTGAGAGAGTGTATTTTTACGTTTCGTACATAGTCTGCACAGAAAGGTTCTTTCCACTAGACAGGGACATAGGCTTCACCCACCCTAAGTTCTGTTCACAAGTTTGTTGATCGGAAAGCACAGAGGAGGGTTGAAGGTAAGAAAATAAAAATGAAAATGTTCATCTGTTTTTACTATTTGAAACTCACAGAGCACACCTGCTTTTGGTTAATCCTTGCGTTGTGTGAAGTCTCACCCAATCAATGATTCAGCATTTTACATGTATTCCTAAGTATTTTGCAATATGAGACCAAACCCTGCCAGTGGGGAGTTGACTCAATGACTCTAGTTGGCTGTTCCCTGTTGCTGCAGAATGAAATTGTATGCTGGAGAGTCCTAACACTCTGTCTGTCTTTTATCTTCGTGGTGCAAGAATTACGCTTTAACAGTGGCAATCCGCCTCCATGCCTGGCTGTGGTCACCTGGCTTTTTGTGGGTTGTCCAGGCATCCCTTATCGACCTGGCCTTCAATGGCACTTGCCTGTTCGGTGACAAAGCTGATTCAGCACCCACTGCATGGTCGTTGGAGCTTATTTTATTATATATATTTTTTATTTTGCAGAGTTTTTTATAACGCAAACTTGACCCGAAGGTATCGGGTATCAGAGCGCTTTACAAAGCAACAGTTGCGTTACACATGAGGACACATACATTTTTTTGTTTTTTTTTGTTTACGCACGGGGAGATTAAGTGATTTGCCCAGAATCACAGGATGTTCAGGGTCGTTGCCGAGACTCGACCCAGTTCCTCAGATTCGAGGTTGACCGCCCTAGCCGTTAGGCCAACTCCTCTCCAACACTTACTGTGACCCCACAATTTTTTTTCACTTCTTCCTGAGCTACAGTAGGGGCTACCAGCCGCATTCTCTCCAGCAGAGCCATCACGGCCAATAAGCTTCCCGGCCGTTTCGTGGCTGTGTATACGGCTCCCACAAGTTCCGTTGAATTCAAGGACAGAGATCTGCCCAGTTCACCACCCACCCCTGGCAGTCACAGCCCTTGTGGCAAGCCATAACTGTGGACATATTGTCTGGCGGGGTTATGCCCTTCTATTCGTGGAAACCCCTGCTCCCCACCCACTGTCCTCGTATCAACTGATGGAGGACCACCTCTCTTTATTGCTCTGGGAAAGAGCAGGCTTGTGTGGCCAAAGGAGCCTTGAGAAGGTGTCGGCATCATAAATTGGTCATGGTTGCTATTCCTGCTTCTTTCTGCTGCCCATGAAGGACAGCGGCCTCCGCCCTATTCTAGATCTGCTCCCCCTCAATGCCTTCTTGGGAAAGGAGAAATTCAGTGCTAACCTTTTCCTAAGACCACTGGACTATGGAGACTGGATGGCAGCATTGGACCTGCATGATGCTTATTTTCATATTACCATCCTGCAGACCCATCAGCGTTATCTGTTGTTCATGGTGGGCCAGGAGAATTTCCAGTTCATGATGCTACCTTTTGCTTTACCAGACCTCAATGGGCGTTTACAAACGTGTTGGCAGTTGTTGCAGCACATCTGCGGAGGCCAGGGTACCAGTCTTCCCCTATCTCCATGACTGGCTGCTGAAGGCAGGCTTGCCACAGGCAGTCATTACCCACTTCTATACTATGGCAGACCTCCTGCATTCTCCGAATTTCACTATAAATGTGCCTTAGTCACAACTGACTCATTCTCAGATTTCATCAGAGCAATTCTAGACACGGTGCAATCCCGTTTCTACCTTCCAGAGCAGGAGTCCAGGACATTCTGCTATGATCCCGATGTTTCAATCTTAGTCATGAATTTTGGTGAGACTGACTCTGAGACTGCTGAATCTGATGGCCTACTGCATTCTACTAGTGAAATGCACCCAATGACATATACGAGCTCTGCAGGGTGACTGCATGGCAATCCATCCGACCTGGTCTAAAATTCGAAGGGGGCTGCGAAAGATCTGCAAGTGGTGGCTAGCAGGGTGCTATTGGGTCAGTGGTAGGCCCCTCTCTGTTCACCACCCAGAGTTGACAATGGTGACTGATGCATCACTTCTGGGTCGGGGTGGACATCTGGGAGAGGTGGAGGTCAGAGGCCTCTGGTCTCTGGCAGATACTCAGCCCCACATCAACATTCTGGAGCTGTGGGCGATAAGCTTGGCATTGAAAGCCTTCCTCCCCCCGATCAAAGAAAGATTGGTTCAAATGTTCACAGACAGCACTACAACAATGTGGTACTGCAGCAAGCAGGGCAACGTGGGGTTGTAGACTCTATGCCAGGAGGCCCTGTGTCTATGGGGTGGCTGAAACGTAAGGACATTTTCCTGGTCACGCAGCACCAAGATCTCGCTGGATCTCTAAACTCCAGGACAGACTAACTCAGCTGTTGATACCTCGCAGACCAATAATGGCATTTCCACATGATGGTGGCTCAAGATCTCTTTCAAGACTGGGATGCACCTTGGCTAGATGTATTCTCCACTGTCGAAGTGGCAATGCCAGCACTTCCACACATTCAACTTTCCAACAGGGGTCCTCAAAGAATACTTAGGGGGGTGGAGAGGGGGTCCATGACTACTTTGAAAAATAAGTAATATTAACAGATTAACCAATTGTATTTAAATGAAGGAGGAAAATTAAATGTTAAAAATTGAGAACGTTTGAAATTGGAGGCTGTAATTTAAGTTAGTATCCTCAGATTGATTCATGGGAGCAGAGCAAGTGCATCAAACAGAATATAGTATGAATGATGAGTGGCCTCAATTAAATGTAGAAACATTCCAACCTTCCCATTAAAATTATTTGTTTTGTATATTTATTTGTGGGTTAAATAAAATATTTATTCATTTATGTATTTGTTTAATTGAATGCTTGTTTCTCTATTTTTTGTATTTTGTTTGCAGTTCAAAATCATTGAAACGGCTTATGCCAAACTCCCGGCTTCTAGTAATGACTTAGTAGAGGTCCTTGGATTCCAATAATGATTCATTGGGGGCCCCTGGGTTCAAGTAATGATTAATTGAGGTTCCGCAGAAGTTCAAAACCCATTGCCATAAGGGCCTTGCATCCTTTTGCTGCAATTCTTTTTAGGTTTTGTGATCTCTACCTGTAGATGTGGTGCTTTTTCATACACAATCAACAATAAAGGAATAAGTAATGAAACTGAGACATGGAACGCATGCATGGTTTAAGTTCGCTGACATACTACACACGTTCTTATACTTGTATTAATTCTCATTTTTGTACCTTCTTTAACACCCTGATGTTTTTAATTGTATGCCATGCAGTTTAAACCACCACAAAAAATTTTACAATGTAGAGGAGATCCTCCAATTCCTTGGAGATGAGGGAAGGAATACGTTTTACCTTATATGTTGGCCATTGAGGCAGACACAATTTCTGTGGGTATGAAAAAATGTATTCTTCTGCATTGCATAGGTTCAGAAAAACAAGACATTTTCACAAAATTGCTAGGATTATCCACTTAAAGGTGAAGGGATTTTAAGTGACTCTGAGCTTTCCCAATTTATAAGCGGTGAAACATAACAGGGCAGGATGTTAAAGCAAGAGGAGAATTACCAGGAAGAAACACTCAGTCAACTGTAGAATATGATCTCTCTTTGTCTCTTATTATTATTATTATTATTAATCGGGTTTTATAAAGCGCAAACAACCCGGAGGCCTCGTAGCGCTATGTACCGTCATACTAGTGAGGAAGAAGGAGAATTAGATGAACAGATAGGTTTTCAGATCCTTCCGAAATTTTAAAAGGTTAGGTTCACTGCGAAGAAGAATGGGCAAAGAGTTCCATTCCCTAGCAGCATTCCAGGAAAAGGAACGTCCACCCCATCTAGTGCGTCTGATCTTATTGACAGTAGCTAGAAAGGCAGTGCTTGAACGCAGAGATCTGTGAGGGAGGTAGGGTTCTGCTAAAGCGCAGATCATAGTGGGGGCGGTCTTCCGCATGGCTTTGTGCATGATACACAGGGATTTAAACAACACTCTGGCTTTTATAGGGAGCCAGTGCAGTTTCCTCAGGGCCATGGTACCTGATTGCCGTTTGTTGAGGCCTAATAGGAGGCGGGCTGCAGCATTTTGTGTCACCTGCAACTTCCTTATTGTGGAGGTAGGAGCCCCTAGGTATCCAAGCGGGACAGAATAATGGCTTGAATCATTATTCTGCGAGCTTCGAAAGGAAGAAGTGGTAACACCTTTCTCAGCATACGCATGAGCCCAAAGCATATGGCGGACAGAGTAGTGGCTTGCTGCAGGAAGTTAAGATTAGTGTCCAGCCAAATGCCTAGGCTCTTTATATGGGATTTAGGTTGTGGCGGGGGCCCCATACACAAAGGCCAGTCCGTGAGAGGGCTGGGAATGGCTGAGTTGCCTAGCATCAAGAGCTCCGTTTTCTCGCCATTTAATTGTAAATGCGAGATAGCCATCCACTGAGCAACCGCTACTAGACAGTTGCTTAAGTTTGAGGAAGAGGAGTCTGCCTGATTCATAGATACGACTAATTGCGTATCATCGGCGTACGTCACTATATCAAGGCCGAACGAGTGCACTATATCAGCTAAAGGCTGCATATAAATATTAAAAAGTGTCGGGCTCAAAGCAGAGCCCTGGGGTACACCTTGATCCAAGGGCCAGCATTTTGAATGGGTAGTGCCCTCGACAACCTTAAAAGAGCGATTCTCCAGAAAAGACTGGAGCCAGTCCATGGCCTTCCCTGAGATTCCCATTTTGTAGAGGCGGTGAAGAAGAATGCTGGTGTTGACAGTGTCGAAAGCTGCACTAAGGTCGAGCAGCATGATTGCTGTAGTGCCGCCTTGATCCATTTGTTTCCTGGCCAATTCAGTTACCGCCAAAAGAGCCGCCTCAGTTCCCAATTTGGGACGGAAGCCGGCTTGAGAGTCGTGGAGAAGATGATAAGCTTCTAAAAACTGAGTGATAGACGTGTTAATATGTCTTTCTAAAAGTTTACTGACCCACGGAAGGAGAGAAATAGGCCGGTAGTTAGCCATATTCTCAGAATCTAGAGTGGGCTTTTTCAGTAGAGCTTTGACTTGGGCACATTTCCACGCTGTGGGTACTAAGCCTGTGGTAATGGAGGCATTTAAGATATTAAGGATAACTGGTTTGATGGTATTTTCAATTGTTATTAGCTGGCAGGGGGGAGCAGGATCCGCAGGAGATCCGGATTTTATTTTTGACATGATGAAAACAATGGAAACTCTTCTAATTTCAGAGCGCTGGTGTTAGATAAGTTGGTTCCTATGTCCTGACATAAGTTAGGTGGTTCAAAAGCAGAGGCGATTTTCTGTATTTTGCTATGAAAGTATTCAGCTTGACTATCACAGCGAGCCTGAGCTTTACTAGGGTCAGGAGGGGTCAAAGGGGTATCAATCAGGAATTTAGCTATCCGAAAAATTTCTCTAGAAGAGTTGGAGGCGGTTTTAATTTTTTCCTCGAAATATGATGTTTTAGTGTATCTAATTTCTGCTTTGTATTGTTTGATAGCTTCAAGATGAGTAGTTTTGTCTATATTGCTATGGGAAATCCTCCAATTTCTTTCAAGTTTCCTGCACACTCTCTTTAGTTCTTTAAGTTGGGGAGTATACCAAGGCGAATCCTTGGATTTAGTCTTTTCTCTGAGGGTTTTGATAGGGGCAATAGAGTCCAGGGCTGAACACAGCCAGTTGTTGTAGTTCTCATATTGCAGTGCTGGGTCTGTCTCATTTGGAGGGGGAGCAAAGGAGAGCAAATTGGCCCATTGATCAGAGGAAATTTTGGACCAGTCCCTACCTTGTAGGATAGTGCGGGGCGGGGGCTGTAGTGGCATGGCTGGTGTCCACTGTATGGGTATTAAATAGTGGTCTGTCCATGTAAGAGGCAGCGGACTCCCTACTTCCAGTCTGTGATCATTACTAAGTACCCCATCAAGGAGATGGCCCTTTTCATGGGTGGGTTCAAAGCCCTTCTGTGTAATCTGAAGAGCTGCCAGATTGTCCAGAAATGCCCTGGCCGTAGAATTATTAGGGTCATCTAAATGAATATTTATGTCCCCTAATATCGAGAAATAGGGTCTGCTAACCACTAAGTCGGCTATCTTAGATTGAAGTGAGTCAATAAATTCACCTATTTGGTTGGGGGGGACGGTAAATAAGAGCACCAGAGAATGAGACTGTGGGTGAAAAGTCCAAGGTAAAAAGCATACTTTCACAATTAGATATAGCGGCAGATGAAGTCCTGCAGAGGTAGTGGTTTTTTAGAAGAATGGCTAGGCCACCTCCAGGTGTTTGGAAAGAAGGTCTTGATGGAGTCTTCCAATCTTGTCTTAAATTTGACAATTAGCACTACAAGATCTCTACAGATGGGAAGTAATCATCCAGGGAACAACATCGAAATTAGCTAATTGAATCTAGTTCACGTCATTCTTCACAACAAGACACAATGACATATAGAGTTATACCAGTCGTGGTATAGTTAATCTTCATAGAGAGTCTCCAGGAATGATTTTTAAGACTCATTTTGGATCTTTAACTTTGACTGTAAGTTTTAGTTATAATTTAATTGTTAATCTTGGCATATGCAAATCACCTTCTTTCGTTCTATATCACTATTAATAAAGGAAAGAGATGAGTCGCTAGAAGGTAGTTATAGTTAGGAAAAGCATTTTTTGTTTTGCTAATAACTTTAATAACATTTGACGAATCTTCACAAAAATGTTCAAAACCAGTTTGCCACTCACTTCAGCAGGTGTTTAGAAAGTTTCAGGGTGATTCATCAATCGGAGCTGAGAGAAAGGTGGATGCCCCAACACACATTTTTTCCATGCAGTTTCCCACAGGGATTTTGAATACGACTACAGACCAAACCACTGTACGGAATCACACCAAATTTGACGGGAAGTTAGGTCTTTGTCCAGATTAAGTGCTTTTTGTAATTTGGTGTAAATCCATTCAGTTGTTTTCTAGTTATTAAAGAAAAAAGATTTATGTATATCTAGGGACGTGGCGGGTTCGCGAATCCGACATCTCACGGTGAGATCTGATTGGCTGCCACCACTTCAACGAGGAAGTAATGGCAGCAATCTTGGGACTTGGCATGAGTCCCAAGGAAAAACAGAATAAAAAACACAAGGTGGCAGACTAGGAATACCCTGACCCCTTAGGCCTTGTGGTGGGGTCCCACAGGGGTATTGTTTTTTTTTATTTGCGCAAATCCACTGCAACACCTATTTATTAAATCAAGGTTGTTCTTCCATGCTTGGTTTTATTTTTTTGCCCTCCCCAGGCAGGCCAGGTCCTGGGGAATTGGTTTTATTATTATGGTGTAGGGGGGTGCACAAGACCCCCTTCCCCAGGTCGATTATGGCCCTGGGTACCACATCCCCGGGGCCTGGCCAAAGTTAAAACGGGGGAAGGGGGCACACAGCCCTCCTCACTGGGCTAATTTTGGCCCCTGGTACCCCATCTCCTGGGGCACGGACAAAGTTAAAATGGGGTGGAGGCATGCAGCTCCCCTCCTGGGCCGATTTTGAAGACCCCCATCCCCTTGGGCATGGCCTAATTAAAAGTGGGAGGGGGCACGTGGCAACCCTCTTGGGCTGATTTTGGTCCCAGGGACCCTATCCCCTGGGGCATGGCCTCATTGAAGTGGGAGTGGGTCATGCAGCCCCCTCCTGAACTAATTTTGACCCCAAGTACCCCATGCCCAAGGTCTGTCAAAAGTTAAAATCGGGGTGGGGGCATGCAGCCCCCCTCCCTGGACTGATATCAGCCCCGGGACCCCATCAGCTGGGGCCCGACTGTACTAGTAATGCGGAGGTGGGGGCTGCATCTGTTTTTGGCCCTGGAACCCCAACCCCTTGGGCTCAGCCGTGCAGACAAATGAGAGGGGGCCATGCTGCGCCCCTCCCAGAGCCATTTATGGCCCTGGGGACCCCATCCCCCAGGGCCTGCTCCTGCTATGTCCCAGGGTGCCCACTCCCGGTACATAGCCGTTTCCCTGTCCCACACTGACACAGGCAGGGAAACTGGTGTTTGCTCTTGCTTGCTGGAAGCTATTTTAAACCTCTCATCAAGGATCAAGGATGCAAGGAGCTGACTGGAGCCATAGGGCCATTGGGGTTATGGTGAGTGACCTGGTTGGGCACCATGGCACTCACCCTTAGTTGACTTGGCCCCGTTACCCTTTAGACACTGGCCAGGATGGGGTCCCTGACACCGATATCGGCCCGGGGAGGGAGGCTGTATACTTGACTTCCCATTTAAAAAGGTGCTGGGCCCCGAGGGATGGGGTCTCCAGGGGCAATATCGGCACAGAGAGGGTGGTTGCCTGCTCTCCCCCCCCCTTTAAAATTTGACCAGGCCCCGGGGGATTGGGTCCTCAGTAACCCTGGGCATCGTGTGCGTAGCTGGGCTACGCTGAGGTCCACGGAGTTGCAAACAAACTCCGCTCCGCCGCCTTCCTTCACCCCCTATTAAGAAATAAGTTAACCTTAATAAAAAAAAAAACTTATTACCTCTTAGTATGCTTTCCACTGTTGACTTCCTGTTGGACCCTAGGGGGAAATCCCTCTGTACTCACGCACACTGGTCTCTGCCCCAGGATGGACCCACATGAGTCCTGTCTCATGCTGAGAAGACGTCGGAGCTAATGTGAGCTCCTCTTGTCACTTACTCTGGGAAGGGCTCGCTGGAATACCCGTAACTTTCAGAATCTGTAACCCACAAGTTGAGTTGTGCATTGGGATCGGGGTACGTTGATCTGTGCATTTGGGTCCCTCCTTTATATGTTTGATCGCTTTAATTATGATTAGATCTCCCCTGCGAGGGATTATTGGCGGATTGTGCCATGAGTCTTTGTTGAAAAACTTAATAAAAACTTCTTTGACAAAAAAAATAAATAAACTTAAAACCACTTACCTATGTACCGCAGCGTCCCCGGGCTGCCCTCCTCCTCCTCTTCCTCGCCGTACCAATAATGCTTGAGAAATGCGCATGTCAAGCAACCAGATCTTGGTTACCCTTATCTTTTTCACTAATGGTACGTTGAGGATATTTTCAGATTTGATTTTCTTCTCTATTCTTCGAGGCGACTGGCCTATTCTATTACTATTCAAATACGAAGCAACTTGAGAAACTGTTGTTCACCCTCTTCATATCCTTTTGAGGAGGGACAGCATACATGTGCATTTTGTTTGTTTTATATTCACAGATATTGCATGTTTATCTGCTGTGGCTTTTCCTGAGGAGTGTACTGCTGTGCTGAAACGCGCATAGGACATTATCCTGGGTTACAGCCACTAAGTGATACAGACACCAATGTGACATCAACTTTATAGCCTGTAACCGTGGCTTCCTTTGAAATGAATGTTTACATTACAAATCCTCAAAATGGCAATACATCTTTGAATATGAATATGAAAAATCTATAGGGCTTTGTTTTTCCTTTATTGCATGCATTATGACGATGGAGTACGAATGATGACATGGATGTAGTGTGTTTGTGGATTGTTTTACATTTGTTCTGTACAATGGTACAACTTGATAACGCCGGACAGGCGCAAGACTCAGTAAAGAATCTTCTTAGATTTACGGTCTACTGGATGGCAAATAATCTCCTGAAGGTTAACCCGGACAAAACTGAGGTGCTCATCATCGAAACACAAGACAGCCCCTGGTGTGAGCTTTTCTGGCCCCCCGAATTAGCGGAGGTACCAACTCCGGGAAAAGTAGTAAAAAGTTTAGGACTAAAAATTGATGCAGATCTGTCCATGGCCCCTCACTTAGGCAACTTTGGAAACGTGTTCCTATTCTCTCTGTTCCGACATTGCAATCCATGGTGTCCGCCACAGTCATCTCGTGGCTGGACTATGGAAACGCTCTTTATTTGGGTCTCCCTCGGAAGCTCCTTAGGAAATTGCAGGTGGTTCAGAATGATGCAGCCAGGCTGATTTTCTCCCTACCGAGGAGAACACGAGCGACGCCCCTTCTACAGTAATTGCACTGTCTGTCCATCGAACACCGAGTGCAATTCAAGTGTCTCTGTATAGCCCACAAAGCCATCTATGGAGAGGCCCCCAAATATATGAAAGACCCTCTGAGAAAGTACATCCCGGGCAGAGCCTTGCGCTCCTCCAAAGCCTGTAAACTAACCCCACTGAGATTTAACCTTAAATCAAAGGGTGGTAGAGCTCTGTCGGTCCTCCTTCCTCAAATCTGGAACGAGTTACCTGCAACCTTGCAAGGGGAGCCAGTGCTATTGCCCTTCAGAAAGGCGTTAAAGACCCACTTGATCAAAAAGACAACATCTTTACTTTAAATCGTCAGTGTGGTCACGGGTGGTCTACCGGTGGCTATTTCTTGTGTTCCTTTTTCTGGCGATTTGCAGATGTAGAATTGAGAACTACCCACATCCGAGTGTTTGTGGCTCCAGGGATATTTACTACCCCGAGATTGTCTTTTGAGAATAGCAGAGCAGACACATATAAGAAACAGTTGGCGTTCTGTGAGTTTCCGGCGGCTGGCCGCCCTGGAATTGGAGTCCTTTTTGTCGCCCTGTCCTGAAGAGGCCTGACTTGTTGGAAGGCCGAAACGCGACCGCGTCGACACTTTCCAATTGGAGGAGTGTTTTTGTTTTCGATTAATTTGGGAAAGTTACACCATTGGACACATGTGAAGATTAAGGTTCTGTGTCCGACTACCTCCTTGTGTACCACCTAGATTAAATAGGAGGACACTCTTGTAGTATTGTTTTGTAGGGTGAAGAAAAGATAACAAGTACATAACAAATATATTAAAAAAAACTTTTTTGTCATATGTTTTGTTGTATAAAGTGTATATGTTGTTTCATTGTGTATATTTGTTGTATATAGGTATGTACATAGGTACGTACATTCGTTGTGTATAGTGCATATAATTGCTTTGAGAGGATTTTCGTTTTTGTTTTGTGATATATATATATATATATATATATATATATAATAGAAATGAGATAAGTAAATTTTGGTTGGATTACAATAAATAGAAATGTGTAATCTTATCCTCCTGTGTGTGTGATGACATTGAAAAAATTTGAATAATGGAATAGTGGACTTTTGCCACAAGACCGATAGGAGAATTTACTGTCACCTATTGTGAAAATAAGTATATATTTGTTCCTTCTTTCGCCATTTTTCCCTTCTCATGCCTTTTTCTTTAAAAGCGCTTAGAGACCAGTGGTGATTTGCGCTATATAAAACTATAGTAACATAGCATAACATAACATATATTTATTGTTAAGTCTTTAATAAAAAATAATTTTGTATGTTTGCAATATACACAGTGTGTTTTCGTCTCTCCTATTCCCAGAGAATCATTATAGTTGTGTACTGTATTAAGCTTGAGTTGCCCTAGGAATTTACATTATGTACAATTTCCCTGCCTAGAGAAACTCCTCATTAGTAGCAGGGGGCCCTTTTTCTATTTACGCTCACACCCCCTACCTGTACCAGGCACAGGTCTGTTTACTTATATCTCTGCTAAATGATGGCTACCAGTTGCCTTCGTATAAAAGTGTGCACAGTGCCGCTTAACTTGGGTATTTTTCCGCCCTCATATACAGAACATACGTGAAATATATGATATCTGACCTGCCATCCTTGCCATGGTATTCCCCCAAATGTTTTGCCTTCATTCCCTTGCTTTGCTGAACTTCTTTTTGTTGGTATTAGGACTCTTCACACTTTACCCCTGCTAACTAGAGCTAAAGTGCTTGTGCTCTCCCCTTAAACATGGTAAAATTTGAATATAATAATTGGCTTTCTTTAATTTACTTGTAGGCCCCTAGTAAATGGTACTGACTTGACCCAGTGCCTGTGTAAATTAAATGCTACTAGAGGGCTGCGGCTCTCATTGTGCCACCCACTAAACTAGCTTTTTCAACATGTCTCGGGCCTGTCACTGCAGCCTGTAGTGCAGGTTTAAACTGACATTTCAATCTGGCAGAATAAAGTTTTTTCCAAGTCTAAATCTTACATTTTAAAACTTGTAAGTTACCCCTAAGGTAGGTCCTAAAAGCTCATAGGGCAGGGTGCATGCGATTTAAAAAGCAGAACATGTGTTTTTAGGTTTTACATGTCCCGGGAGTGAAATACTCTTTACGTTGTTTTTCCACTGCTGAAAGTCCTTACTCTCACCTTTAGCAAACACTGAGTTACCTTACTTCAAGTACTAACTTCAGATTGGAGCAGATATGGAAATTATGTTTACACTCAAATGAATTTTAATGTAAAATCCTCTTTTAAGATAACATCAGATTTTGGATTCTAATTTTTAAGATGCCACTTTTAGAAAGTTGACATTTTCATGCCCAAAGTTTCGGATGCCTTTTTTTAAAACTTCCAGCTCACTGAACTTGTTAATGGTTCCCCCATCAAAAATCTGTATTCAGCACAGACTATGAACAATGGGTCCTGGATGTAGCTGGGAGAGGGTCTTTCTGGCAAGATGACTGGGAAGGAGCTGTATCCTGACCTGATTACATTGCACAGGACCTTGCCCACAGTACGTGCAAAGGAACTTGACACCATGCCTTCCTGCCCTTTGTCACCGTAGACAGGTTGGAGTCAGGACTAAAGAAAGAGGAAGAACCGATCAGGATCATTTTTGGGGGTATGTCGGCAGATTCCCATACACACAAAGACTGGCTCTATGTATTAAAATAGGACCCTCAGAACTACCATGAGAATATTCCTGCACCTGTGGAAGATTCAGAAAAAGAATTGCCTTGCTATCAGGAGAACTGCTTGAGGGACGGCCTTGCTGTTTTAAGAAGGACAATTGGACTTGCTTGCCTTCATCCTAAGCGCCTCAGAGTGACTACAAGGGTTGGTTGGCTGACCTCCTTTGTTAGCTACAGGGACACAACAAACTTTCAGAGGCCTCCCTCCAACTGCCAAGCGCATCAGCTGCAACTGGACTTGCCTGAGCACTGCAGCTGGCCTCTGCTGGAGTGAGTCCTGATCCCCAGGAGGTGCCTTCACCCTTGACTTGCATCAGTGAGATCTCCTCCTAAAGGAAAAGGTGAAAATCCTGAATTTTGAGCTCCTAGCAACCACGAACTGGCCTGTTCTAGCCAATACTATGCTGTCCACGATGACCGCCACTGCCAAGATCCAGCCAGATATGCTCTTTGTGCCAAAAGCAACCATCTGCTATGACTGGCAACATGAGGCGTCCACTTTGTGCTGACAGTGACAATCCACCACAGCTCCAGTTATGACTGGATCTTCATGCTACTGTGACGATTGTCCACCATGCTCAGCCTGATCTTCATGCCGAAATTCTCCTCCTCGTGGTCCCATCCAACACCAATGGAACTCTTCGCACTGGACTGGAGAAGGTGAATTTTCAGCAGGAATAACCCGGTACCTGCATCTGGATTCACGCTTCATTGTGGTCGGCCTGAATTTGTGACTTTGTCCCAGCCCAGCGCAAGAAGATACCCACAGTTAGCCTTTTTTTCCTTCTTGGCGATATTTTTATTACAGTTTAAAAATTTCATATCTCTGCTGCTACTGATTGGATTTTTGTTGTCTGGAATCATTTTATTTATTAAAGACTACTCTATTTTTTTAAAATTAGTTTAGGGATTTTTCTTGCGTTGTGTTTTCACTTATTATGGTTTCTATGCTGCATAAAACTTTACACAGTGCCTCTCAGTTAAGCCTGAGTGCTTTGTGCCAAACTACCAGAGGGTTAAGCACAGGTTAATTTAGTGGTTCACTTTGACAAGGATTGTGGTTGTTGCCAGAGTGGGCTTCAACCTCTCTCAACTTATGTGTGTTGGGTTCATATATGTGCCTGCGTGTCAGGTTCATATATGTGCCTGCGTTTCAGGTTCATATATGTGCCTGCGTGTCAGGTTCATATATGTGCCTACGTGTCCGGTTCACATATGTACCTGCGTGTCCGGTTCATATATGTGCATGCCAAGGTGGATTTTGGGTGGGCTCTGAACTCTTATTTATCTGTGCTTATATGTGTGCACCTCAAAATACTTGTTTGTTTTGTGTAATGTTGTCGCGGTCAGGTCACTCTTCAACCTGAGGGCCTGCATGTGCATATTTTCCTATTCTCCTCATGAAACCATGTGTCTCTATGGGAATGGTGAGGTAGTCCTACTGACACTGTTATTGCCTGATTTGCATTCATTAAGACTATGGCCTCATATGAGAGTCCAATACAAATATTGTTGGAGATGGCTCCAACCAGTGCAGAGGGTGCTGCAGGAAGAAATGAAATGGCTATGCGCTGATAATGCATATATTATACTTTTCTAGGATTGATGGTGCCGCTCAGTATTTGAGCAAGACTCCAAACTGCCCAGACCTATAAGTACTGGCCCTTGTGCCCAGTGAGTTTGTTTTCTCAGTGTCCAAGGAAGAGCTGCACACAATTGTAACTGTGAAGAAATGAAATCTAGGGGTGAAACCTCTACTTGTTGCCATTTCCCCACTCTGTTGCTGAGCTGAGATGAGATGAAGGTCTGCCTTCCTGTGTGGACGTCTAGTATGGGATATTAGGATGGATTGCCTGCTTCCCGAGGTATGATGCTGCTCCCAGACAGATGACCCTGAAGCAAGAATCATCAACATGACAGCATCTGGTACGATGACCTTTAGGATCTTGCAAAGATCATTGAAGGTGAGTCTGCTTCAACCCTGGCCTCTTTGTGCCACAGGGAGTCTGTACCATTCTCTTTATTTGTCCCTTGAGGTCTTGTAGTTTCTTTGATTACAATTTCAGGCGATCAATTTGGGATTGTTAGAAGATGTTGTCTTCATTCCATAGCCATTGAATTAACAATCTTGTCTAAGCAGTTTTAGAGATTTTATTATTTGAACTCCAGGACAGGGCTCCACTGCCAACGTAGCGCCTGGTTTATAGTTTGCGCATGGAATACTCTGTCAAAACGTGCCTGATATCCTGTCCGCTGTATTACAAGCGCCCAGGGCCATAATGCACTTGTAATATGGTGGAGAGAATGTCCGTCACATTTGTGACAGATTGTACTGTTCGCCAAACTCTAAATCAGGCCCTTACTCTCCAGCTTTATTATGATACCATTATTGGCTGCAGTTGGCGTCCCAGACCTGTGGATGCCGGATCACCAGAAAAGTGTTGACCACGACCAGTGGGTTTTGTGATGCTTGCACCTGAAATGACCTTCACTTTGAAAGGGGTACTCTTGTGTTGAGATTTGGACACTGAGTGCCCTACAACTCCAAGAATAAGTCCTCACACTCATTTTTAAATGTTTCAATGTGGTAATAGATAATGTTATCATCACTAATCCTAGTGCATATGGATTGAAAGCCATCCGCTGGTGATAGAAAGTGTGGGATAGTCTGCAAAATATTTTGTGCATATGTATTGGGCAAGTCTTTCACATTAAGCAAGGATCATAAACTCGTGTTAAAAATATTACAACCAGGGATACTATAAAAGGCCCTTCATGCCTGATATTGCTAATAATTTGTTTACAGAAATATCAATATAAGGGTGGATTAGCGTTTTAGCACCCCTACTTTTTATAATTTATATCAATGGCTTAGCTAAATCTTTAAAACAAGTGACTCCAGATGTACCAATAATCCAGGGGCAACCATTACCGGTTTTATTATACGCAGATGATGCGGTCCTCATGGGACGCACACCTAATGCCCTCCGCTTACTTGTTAAAACCTTTGTTCAATATATGGAGGCTCTAGATCTGTGTGTGAATTTTAAAAAATCTTTTATCATGCCATGTGGCCCAGGGAAACGGAAGCTCAATACCATATATGTAGGGACAGAAATTAGAATCTGTGAATACATTCCCATATTTAGGGTTGGTTTTCGCTGAGAACGGTTCGTGGAGTGGGCACTTAGCCCACGCCACGGGCAAGTTCTCGAAAGCCACCAATTCTGTCTTGAGCTTGCCACGCCCAGAGAAAATAGGTGCCACTAGAGCTATTTTAAAATTTTTTAGTTTACAGTGCATACCAGTAGCCACATATTGGGCAGAGGTTTGGGGTTTGGGGTTAAGTCCCAGTATCCAACGAGAAGAAAAACGATTTTGCAGAAACATACTGGGTGCCCCAATCTCATCCTCTGAGTTTATTTGTCACAAGGAATTAAACCTCCCCTATACATGTGATTTTATCAGGACAAGTCCAGCTCTATTCTGGCTCAGGATCTGGGGGAATAACTTAGCTGCCCTAACGCAGGATATTATAAATGATTGTCTTAAATGTGAAAAGGGCTTAGCTATCCCCTGGCTTGCGGGAGTCTCAAAGACACTGTGTGCCGTGGGCAGGGGAGATCTTTTTTCCGACCCATCCAAGATCGAGCCCAAAGACAAGAATGAGGTCAAACAAGCACTATATGCACTTTATATTTCAGAAAGAATGGGAAGGGAATCACTCAAATCTACTGTTGTGACATACATGGGGAATGAATTGTGTAGGCAACCGCTCCCACCCTATCTTACTCTCCCCATGACCAACTGGGAAAGATCACTGTTATTTCGCCTAAGGGCAGGCTCTATGAAATTTCTATTGGGCTTTCCTTTGGGTTATCATCAGACAGCACAATATAACTCATGCCTGTGTGATGGGATAAGCACACAGAACTATTTGCACTTCCTATTTTTCTGTAAATTGTATTTAAAGTATATTAATTGGTTTTTAACTCCATATTTTAGAAAACGAAGACCCCTTTCTTTAGGGGAGTCTTATTTAATGTTGCTTTCTTTGGATACAGATGAATTAACTTTTCGAACTAGCACTTTCTTGAGACTGATAATTCGTGTACGCAAAATGATGGAAAACCCCTGAAAAATTAGATTTACGAGAGCTGTAATAAATTTTAAGGATTATGATTATTGTAAATAGATTTGTTTAGAGATGGGACTGTTTTTATTGTATGTACTTTTATGAATTTTATGAAATTCGAATAAAGGTCTTTTGAATTGAATTGAATATAAGGGTGGATTCATTCGAGGGAGGCATACCCTGGGTGCTGAATGTGGTGGCCTACTGAATTTAACTTTCTGCTGCAGCCCTCGCAACAATCTTGTATTATCAAGCTTGTAGCAGGCCATCCACTACCACAATGATTGCAGGGAGGGGCCAGAAAAGCCCAGAGGAGCCTAGCGGAGGGAAGGAGGAGTCTGGTGACCAGTATGAACCACTAAGTGCCTGAAGTCTAGAAACTTGGAGAGCCCATTGAATGCTAAGTTCTGATTACAAAATTCTCCATAAGGTATTGGCAGCTAGGCTGCTGAAGGCGCTGCCGGGCTCAGACAGCCAGACCAACGTGGGTTTGTGCCGGGCTGTAGTACTTCCCTCAAAGTTAGGCGATTACTTCCAATCATGGAGTCCACCTCAGTGGATTCCTCAGCCCGGGTGGTTTTGTCGATCAACTTTGAAAGTGTTTAACATAGTTAGGTGGAGTCCTTACACAGGATCCTATGGACAGGTGAGGTTGGAGAATGTATGAGGCAATGGATTAAATGGCTCTACTCATACCCAACAGCAGGGGGAACACAGGAAGGACAATCTCCTAGGCCGTCAGTGTCCTGAGAGTTACTTGGCAGAGATGCCCCATTTTCCCTTAATCGTTTCATTAGTCATGGAGCTACTTGCTAGCAGATTTAGGAATGACTGCAGACTGCCAGACCCTGGGCATCATACTATCTTCTGCATACGGAAAAGATTCTGATTTATCATAATGAAGCTAGCAGGGGAATTGAGAGCACCATACATGAACTGGGCGAGTTTGGCAAGTTGCACGGACTTCGGGTCAATTGGGAAAGTCATTATGTTTCCAATTAGCCCAGCAAACCAGTAGGTTTAACCAATTGACCGAAGTCAGGTCTCAGATGGGAGCCGCACACATTTAGGTATCTAGGTATACAAGTATATCACAAGGAGCAAGATATGATTGAGGTATCATCAGGAAGGCGATTAGATCCCTGAGAGGGAGCACTGCCTGCTGAATAAGATTGTTCAGTTCCACTATAAGAAGGATGGAGCTTGCAAAGATGGTTGTGCTTCCCCGGCTGCTTTAATATTTCACTAATATGCCTTTCCTGCTGCTAAAGCAAATTTTCAGGGAACTGGTTGTCTTAAAGATCGTACGAAAGCAGTCTGCACCCAAGGGTGCCAACTTTGAGCTTTGTTATATAGTAGCACAAATTCAGTGGGCTGCCTTGCAGTTCTCTGCCGGCTGAGATAAGGTGGGCTTGGCCTGAGATGAAGGTGCATGAAGCAATAGCGCTCCTGCTGCACCCGCACAAATGCAAAACAAACACATACACAAGGCTGGCTTGGGTCATTAAACAGGTTTGGTGGGTCATGTTCGTACATAGATGCAAACTTAGAGCAGCAAATGCAGTGGTTACCCCCTTGAATGCAATAATAGGGACCTAGAAGGTATGGGTGCCAAGCTAGGAGTATTTTGGAGTTTACATGATGGGCGACCTATATGTAGATGGAAAACTTCAGCCATTTGTTGAATTTGATGGAACTGTATGGGATACAGTCAGGCCGTGTTTTACACCGCTGCTACCATGTGGGGAGAATAAAGGCAGGGCCGGCTTTAGGGCAGTGCGACTGGTGCGGCTGCACTGGGTGCTGACTTGTGGAGGTGGGCGCTGACCTCAGGGAGGGCGCTGTATTTAGTAATGACATATGATTGGGGAGATGAGGGGCACTTTTGCCTGGTGGTAGTGAGAGAATCAAAGGAAGCGGTCATAGGGTGTGGGGGAGCTAAAAAGGATTGTCGCACTGGGC
Source organism: Lissotriton helveticus (assembly GCF_964261635.1). Lineage (NCBI taxonomy): Eukaryota > Metazoa > Chordata > Amphibia > Caudata > Salamandridae > Lissotriton > Lissotriton helveticus. The sequence continues at coordinate 427,062,365 of NC_136063.1, forward strand.
GCCATCAGCGCTATAGCCGGCCCTGATTAAAGGACAGATGGGATAATGTAATTGTGTAAGAACCTTCTAATAACCGCACACTACAACTCATATGCACAATGGACAAAAGAAGGAAGTCTATCAAACAAATGTATAGGGTACTGTAATAAAACCTTGAAGGAAAATTGACACAATTGAAGGAGAAATGGGGACTGACTTGTGCTAGGACTAGGGAAGGTGGTGTAGCATGCCATGTGGGTGTCTCATAATACAAAGTTTAACTTGCAGCAGTACATTTATCTACATAAACTGTACCTGGCCCCTAAAAGAATAGCAAAAATATACCCAAGTGTGTGGGGTCTACCTGGAGCAGGCGCAATACTCAGAACGTTGGCTTCTTGTGCATGACATAGGCTTACCCAGGAGTGGTGGACTATTGGAAGTGATTGGTTGCAATTTTTGAACAGGCCACAGGGCGAACATATTTACTGAACCCAGCCGCTGCCTTCTGGGGTTATTCTCGAGACCCAGGAAAAACAAGTAGGGAACACATTTTAAGATCTTGTGCATTATTGACTTAAAGAGGCATAGCACTCAAGTAGAGCTTGGAGTCTGGGCCCTGCGACAGGCAATGGAAAACAATGGAACTCTAATGGCGGACTATAGACAAAGGCATTATACTAGTAGTATCTCTATGAATGCAGACACTCTACACATAAAAAGATAGGACAGTCCAGTTTCTATGTGTAGAGACTCCACAGTCGTAAAGATACTACTAGCAAAATACCTTTGTGTTAGACCTGTCTGACTTTTTGCGTAGTCCCTTCAATTTATTATTTATTTTGTCCCCTTTTTGCCCCTCATGCCTTTATTTATTTTTGTGGCCACTAGATTTTTATGGTGTTGGCCTGGGGGGATAGGTGCTCTTTTTCCCTCATAAACAGTCACCTCAGTTTAGGTGCCTTTCCTGTCAGGGATTTACTGAGTTTCACAAAATGGTGGCCACCAACTGTCCCCAACTGCCACATTCTAGACTGCCCCATAGGTTAACATTAGGCCTTCCAGAACTTTCTGGACCCTACTGGACCCTGTGTGGTTTGGCTATAAAAGGGCAAGGGTCAGGGAGCCATTTTGTGTAGTACAGGGAGTTGGAGGAGAGAGGCAGTGGTGTGAGGAGGAGGACGCACTGGAAGCAGTTAGTTTGTCCGTGTGATAGACAACCACTTCAGGGAGACGTTCCCCCTCTGGCCCCTGACCAAACCCTCCCAACCGCCTTCTTCTTCTGTGAAATTGGCCCGGCTGTGGCGGAAGACCCCCCCTTGAGCCCTTGGCCCCTCTTTCCCCCGTTGTCCTAGCTCCTGCTGGGGACCTTCTCCCTACATTCCCCTGGTAAACTTCACCTACCAGTGTTTTGGTGGAAGCGGATTGGAGCGAGGTGTGGCGCCCTGCGCCTCCAGGAAGCTGCAGTAGAGAGGCGAGTGACAGCGGAGCTTGTGCGGCATTGAGCATAGGAGGAAGTGAGCGTTCGACTCTGTGCAGTTCCAAAAGTGCGGCAGGGTGAGGAGAGAGAGCGCAGGCCCAGAAGCGGTGTCAGGGCAGGCGAGCAAGCAAGTGAGGCGGCGCCAAGCGGGAACACTAATCACCCGCGCCTGCGCTGCCTCGCATCCTGACAGTGAGTAGTGCGTCTTGCCCGGGAGCCGGAAACCCCGATTGCCTCAGCCCAGATGCCACCCCCTGCGAGCCCAGGCGTCTAGGGCGTGCTTCGTGAGCGGAGTAGCAGCGGAGGCGGGAGAGCTGAGGGGAACCGAGTCAGCGCCACCCTCCGCTCCATTATCAAGTAAGGTGGAGGTTTAAGGGAGGAGAACAGCTTGACTGAGGGGATCACACGAGAAGCGGAGGAGGAGTTCTCTTGAGCCCTTTATTGGAATCACCTGACAGAACCCTCCCTCATTACCCGCTATTTCCTGGGGATCTCCGTGTTGAGTCAGGAAGGGCCCGGGAGAGCCGGAGACAAGCCTACGTTTAACAAGCTCAGAGGGAGGCATTTATGAAAAATCTCCACAGTACTGGGGAAGTGTCCTGCAATTGCGGAAAGTTATAAACTTGAATGCTGAAGTGTGAGATTCTTTTACAGAGGGGGAGGGGAAGAAGAAACGGTGACCTCATTTTATTTACCTATGTGCAAGTGATAATTGAGCTATAGAAACATTCCATTTGAAACTTGAAACTGTCATCTTGGGGTTACTGATCTCTTGCGAGGAGGGTGTTGCTCTGTCAAGGGGAGGTAACCTTCCAGGGTTCTAAGACCTGGACATTTCTAATGTGTTAAACTGAAGTGGAGGAAGTGTCAACGTTGTGGACGTTCTGGTGATATAATTAGAGAGCCTCCACTGGGGTGAGAAACCTAACACTGTAGAAGACCAACTTCTTTTGAACTGAATTCTACTGAGGTTATATGTCAACTGGAATCTTCTGACCAATTTGTACAGTATATTGAGATGTAAAATGACTGAAGAGTAGATAAAATATTTTTATAAAACAAGCTCGTATTTTTACACAAACATTGGTGTAGTGTCATTTTTGAGTGATATTGCATTAGATTACTGCTGGGTGGCTTGCAACCTTTACACATGTGCCTCTGTTGATATTGCCTTACCCTAGGCCAGGCTACCCTAGGTGACCTGACATATTTAGGTTCCAACAAGTTGGTGTCTAGCGGTGGGATCTTGACTGTGGTTGCAACTACTCTGTAGTAATTTAGTGTAATCCACTAGCCTACACCTGGAGTTTTCTCCTAGCGGCCCTCCTAATTTTTACTTTTGTTTTTCCAAATTTGTTCCTGGTGGTGGGTGGAGGTAGCTTCAGGTTGCCCTTGCCACTCTATTCTTTTTGTGTGCTCAACCTTGTGTTGCCCTTTTGCAAAATGGAATCTGCACTGGAAAAACTGGACACTTATTCATTGGCCCAGCTAAAAGATTTCTGTCAACAATTGGGAGTGTTCTTTAAGCGTGGTGCCAAGAAGGGGGAACTCCAGACCAGTTTGAGGGCTTGGGTGGAAGCGCGCAATGAGGAGGGAACGGTGGAAGAGGAGGAATCGGACAGAGGTACTGTCATTGATAGGACTGCGGAATGTTCCCCGGGGGTGGGTGAGATGTCAATCAGCCCCAAGGCAACCTCACGGGAGGGCAGCAGTGTGTCATCGAGAGGGTTGTCAGAAACCGAGTTAGCTGACAGGAGAGAGGATAGACTGTTAAGGTGGGAAATAGCAAAAATGGAGTTGGAAGAAAAGAGGGAGGGGAGGAGGTTAGAACAGGAGAAGGAAGAGCGAAGAATGGCTCATGAATTCAAACTAAAAGAGTTAGAACTCCAGGCCCTGCAACGGGGACCCTTCCCAACTCCAAATGGTGGCAGCGAAACCAGAGAACCAACCAGGGAGTCCAGACCCTACCTGCCTAAGGATATAATTGCCAGCTATAGTCAGGTAGCCAAGTGGCTGGCAGCCTATGAGGTCTCCTTAAGAGCCCATGGGATCCAGGAGAAGCACTGGGGGGGGGGTGGGTTGTATAAGTACATGCCTCCTACTGGTCGGGACACCTTGCTGGCCATGGAATCAGAGGAGCAAACCAACTACCCCACCATGAAGTTAGCCTTGGTAAGGAAGTTTGGGCTTACCCCAGAAAGGTATCGCCAGAAGTTCAGGGGGAGCCACAAGTTAAGCACCCAGAACTGGGTGGACTTCCTTGATTATGCAAGAAAGGCATTAGAGGGCTGGGTAAAGGGCAGTGAGGTGAAGGATTATGAGGGGTTGTATGATCTATTTTTGAAAGAGCACCTCCTCGAGAAATGCTTTCCCGAGCTGCGCCAACACCTGGTGGACAGCAAGCTGACCAATCCCCGGAAGCTTGCAGAGGAGGCGGACATCTGGGCAAGTACCCGGGTGTCCTCAAAGGGGACTGGAGGGGATTCCCAAAAGGCCGGACAGGGCGCCCCCCAGAAGAAGGAGGGGGGAGATAAAAAGCGAGAGTTCTCTAAAGGTCCCCAAAACAATTTCCAGGGAAAGGGAACAGGTTTCACCCCTAAGGCAAACCCGCCCAGAAACCCTAATCCTGGCCAAAGCCAGCAGCCAAGGGTTCTCCACTGCTTTGAGTGTGGTGGTGTTGGACATTATAAGGGAGATGTCAGATGCCCAAAGAGACCACCCCCTCCCACCGGAGGAAAACCACCGGGAGTAGCTAGTGTAGCGCTCGGGGAGGAGTTGCCCTTAGATAAGGGGGGTGAGTGGGCGGGTGTCACCTTAGTGTCCCTGGGAGAACGGGAGATGGTTCCTAAGATCCAGGTGCCCCCAAATACTGTTAAGTATGGGCAATGGATCACCATCAATGGCCAGAGAGGGGAGGCTCTGAGAGATACAGGAGCCAGTAGGACTATGGTGAGAAGTCAACTGGTGTCTCCAGAGCAGGTGGTTCCCAATGTACTCCACCCCGCCGCAATGGCTGACGGCAGAATGGGCCACTATCCCGTGGCTGAGGTTCCCTTTGAGTGGGAAGGGGTTGCAGGTTCACTTCGAGTTGCCGTAAGCCCTGCCGTGCCAGTTGATTGTCTGCTGGGGAATGATATGGAGCACAACGCTTGGAGAGAGGTGGAATACCGGACGCATTCTGCGATGCTGGGTACACCTGACTGGGCCTGTGTGAGCACAAGGTCTGCGACTACCCGGAGAGGGAGTTCGCCTGGGTTGGAGCCTGGAACAATGGCCCAACCCGCTGCCAAAAAGGGACAGACCCGAAGACAGGAAGAGCCTGCTTCGGCTTCCACACCCCATGTGACAGATCGGCCACCTGCGGTGGTGGACCAGGAGTCCGTGGAGGGGGAAGTAGTCTCGCTGGAGGACCTACCCATCCCTGCTGAGTGGCATGTGGAGGGAGGGCCTACCAGAGAGGAATTCTGTAAGGGGCAAAGGGAGTGCCCTACCCTTGAGGGACTGAGGCGACAGGCTGAAGCCCAGGCAGCAGGTGATGTTACGGGACACTACCACATTTACTGGGAGGATGGACTCCTCTACAGTGAACCCAAGGTACCCTTACCTGGTTCATCAAGGGCCTTGGTAGTCCCGCAACAATACCGAGCCTTTCTGCTGGAATTGGCTCATGCCATACCCTTGGCAGGACACTTAGGTCAGGACAAGACCTTTGCTCGGCTTGTCCTCCACTTTTACTGGCCTCAGATGAAAGTGGCGTCCAACACCTACTGTCGGACATGTGTATCCTGCCAGGCCAGTGGGAAAACAGGGGTGAAGCTGAAAGCTCCCCTGGAACCACTTCCAGTCGTTAGCACCCCCTTTGAAAGGGTGGGCATCGACATCGTAGGGCCTTTAGATCCACCAACAACAGCTGGTCACAGGTTTATCCTGGTTCTGGTGGATCATGCCACACGGTACCCAGAGGCAATTCCTCTGAGGACAGTCTCTGCACCTGTGGTGGCTAGGGCCCTAATGGGGATCTTTACCCGAGTGGGTTTCCCCAAAGAAGTTGTGTCTGACAGGGGGACCAACTTTATGTCAGCTTACATGCGGGCAATATGGAAGGAGTGTGGAGTGACCTACCGGTTCACCACTCCTTATCACCCCAGTCGAATGGACTGGTTGAGAGGTTCAACAAAACCTTGAAGGGCATGATCAGAAGTCTGCCCGAAAGCCTGCGGAGGAAATGGGACGTCCTCCTACCCTGTTTGCTATTCTCCTACAGGGAAGTGCCACAGAAGGGAGTGGGCTTTAGCCCCTTTGAACTTCTGTATGGGCACCCTGTACGCGGTCCTCTCGGCCTGGTGAAGGATGGTTGGGAAAAGTCTCCCAGGAAACCCCCCCAGGATGTGGTGAGCTACATGCTGGCCTTCAGGAGCCAGATGGCGAAGTTGTGGAAGCAAGCTTCTGACAACTTGGAGGCCAGCCAGGCAGTCATGAAAGAGTGGTATGACCACAATGCTCACCAGGTGGAATTGGAGCCTGGCCAGAAAGTGTGGGTGATGGAGCCTGGAGAGCTTAGTGCCCTTCAGGATCGCTGGACAGGCCCATTTGAAGTGTTGGAAAAGAAGGGTAAGGCCACATACCTGGTGGACCTTAAGACCCCTCGACAGCCCCTACGGGTGCTGCATGCCAACCGACTCAAACCCCACCATGAGAGGCCCGAGGTCATCTTAATGATGGTGACTGATGGGGGAGAGGAAGCGGAAAGCGAACCTCTTCCAGACTTGTTCTCGTCTCAAGAGAAGGATGGGTCAGTGGAGGGAGTGATTCTCTCTCCCGCTCTAACTCCTGAACAGCGGAAGGACTGCCGCCAAATACTGGAGCAGTACTCTACGTTGTTCTCCCTTGTCCCGGGAAGGACTCACCTGTGTACCCATGATGTGGACACAGGGGACAGCCCACCAGTGAAGTCGAAGACCTACCGGCTGTCCGACAAGGTGAAGGCTAGCATTCATGCAGAGGTTGCCAAGATGCTAGAGCTAGAAGTTATAGAACCTTCCAACAGCCCTTGGTCCAGTCCGGTGGTGCTAGTGCCAAAAGCCGCTCCACCGGGCACCACGCCAGAACTGAGGTTCTGTGTGGATTACCGGGGACTGAACTCAGTTACAAAGACTGATGCTCATCCGATCCCTAGGGCGGATGAATTAATTGACCGACTAGGAGCTGCCCAATACCTAAGTACCTTTGACCTCACTTCAGGGTACTGGCAGATCTCCTTGACAGATGGAGCGAAGGAAAGGTCAGCCTTCTCCACGCCTGAGGGACACTTCCAATTTTGCGTGATGCCCTTTGGGCTCAAAAATGCCCCTGCCACATTTCAGCGGCTGGTGAATCAGGTCCTCTCTGGAAGGGAGGGTTTCTCTGCTGCTTACCTGGATGACATTGCTGTCTTCAGTAGCAGTTGGGAGGACCATTTGCAACATTTGCAAGCAGTTCTCCAGGCCCTGAAACAAGCTGGATTGACAATCAAGGCCAGCAAATGCCAGATTGGGCAGGGGTCGGTTGTGTACCTTGGACACTTGGTGGGTAGGGGGACAGTGCAGCCCCTGCAGGCAAAGATTGAGGCAATCATGGCCTGGGAACCCCCCAAGACACAGACTGAGGTCCGAGCTTTCCTGGGCCTCACAGGATACTACCGTCGCTTTGTGAAGGGGTATGGCACTATTGTAGCGCCCCTCACAGAGCTCACCTCCAAGAGACAACCTCGACGGGTAGTTTGGACGAAAGCTTGTCAGCAAGCTTTTGAAAAACTGAAGCAGGCAATGTGTGCAGCACCGGTCCTGAGGGCCCCAGACTTCTCCAAGGAGTTCATTGTCCAGACAGATGCATCAGAACATGGCATTGGGGCAGTGTTATCGCAACTGAATGAAGAGGGCCTGGATCAGCCTGTAGTCTTCTTATCCAGGAGACTGCTTCCCCGGGAACAGAAGTGGAGTGCAATTGAGAGGGAAGCTTTCGCGGTGGTGTGGGCTCTGAAGAAGCTGCGGCCATACCTGTTTGGCTCGCACTTCCTGGTTCAGACTGACCACCGACCCCTTCGTTGGCTAATGCAGATGAAGGGGGAGAATCCCAAGCTGTTGAGGTGGTCCATCTCCCTACAGGGAATGGACTTCCGGGTGGAACATCGGCCTGGGGTGGACCACGCCAATGCAGACGGTCTCTCTAGGTATTTCCGCCTTAGTGATGAGGACTCCCAAGGGGTTGGGTAGCTCTCCCCACTTTCAGCTGGGGGGGACGCGTGTTAGACCTGTCTGACTTTTTGCGTAGTCCCTTCAATTTATTATTTATTTTGTCCCCTTTTTGCCCCTCATGCCTTTATTTATTTTTGTGTCCACTAGATTTTTATGGTGTTGGCCTGGGGGGATAGGTGCTCTTTTTCCCTCATAAACAGTCACCTCAGTTCAGGTGCCTTTCCTGTCAGGGATTTACTGAGTTTCACAAAATGGTGGCCACCAACTGTCCCCAACTGCCACATTCTAGACTGCCCCATAGGTTAACATTAGGCCTTCCAGAACTTTCTGGACCCTACTGGACTCTGTGTGGTTTGGCTATAAAAGGGCAAGGGCCAGGGAGCCATTTTGTGTAGTACAGGGAGTTGGAGGAGAGAGGCAGTGGTGTGAGGAGGAGGACGCACTGGAAGCAGTTAGTTTGTCCATGTGATAGACAACCACTTCAGGGAGACGTTCCCCCTCTGGCCCCTGACCAAACCCTCCCAACCGCCTTCTTCTTCTGTGAAATTGGCCCGGCTGTGGCGGAAGACCCCCCCTTGAGCCCTTGGCCCCTCTTTCCACCGTTGTCCTTGCTCCTGCTGGGGACCTTCTCCCTACATTCCCCTGGTAAACTTCACCTACCAGTGTTTTGGTGGAAGCGGATTGGAGCGAGGTGTGGCGCCCTGCGCCTCCAGGAAGCTGCAGTAGAGAGGCGAGTGACAGCGGAGCTTGTGCGGCATTGAGCTCAGGAGGAAGTGAGCGTTCGACTCTGTGCAGTTCCAATAGTGCGGCAGGGTGAGGAGAGAGAGCGCAGGCCCAGAAGCGGTGTCAGGGCAGGCGAGCAAGCAAGTGAGGCGGCGCCAAGCGGGAACACTAATCACCCGCACCTGCGCTGCCTCGCATCCTGACAGTGAGTAGTGCGTCTTGCCCGGGAGCCGGAAACCCCGATTGCCTCAGCCCAGACGCCGCCCCCTGCAAGCCCAGGCGTCTAGGGCGTGCTTCGTGAGCGGAGTAGCAGCGGAGGCGGGAGAGCTGAGGGGAACCGAGTCAGCGCCACCCTCCGCTCCATTATCAAGTAAGGTGGAGGTTTAAGGGAGGAGAACAGCTTGACTGAGGGGATCACACGAGAAGCGGAGGAGGAGTTCTCTTGAGCCCTTTATTGGAATCACCTGACAGAACCCTCCCTCATTACCCGCTATTTCCTGGGGATCTCCGTGTTGAGTCAGGAAGGGCCCGGGAGAGCCGGAGACAAGCCTACGTTTAACTAGCTCAGAGGGAGGCATTTATGAAAAATCTCCACAGTACTGGGGGAGTGTCCTGCAATTGCGGAAAGTTATAAACTTGAATGCTGAAGTGTGAGATTCTTTTACAGAGGGGGAGGGGAAGAAGAAACGGTGACCTCATTTTATTTACCTATGTGCAAGTGATAATTGAGCTATAGAAACATTCCAATTGAAACTTGAAACTGTCATCTTGGGGTTACTGATCTCTTGCGAGGAGGGTGTTGCTCTGTCAAGGGGAGGTAACCTTCCAGGGTTTTAAGACCTGGACATTTCTAATGTGTTAAACTGAAGTGGAGGAAGTGTCAATGTTGTGGATGTTCTGGTGATATAATTAGAGAGCCTCCACTGGGGTGAGAAACCTAACACTGTAGAAGACCAACTTCTTTTGAACTGAATTCTACTGAGGTTATATGTCAACTGGAATCTTCTGACCAATTTGTACAGTATATTGAGATGTAAAATGACCGAAGAGTAGATAAAATATTTTTATAAAACAAGCTCGTATTTTTACACAAACATTGGTGTAGTGTCATTTTTGAGTGATATTGCATTAGATTACTGCTGAGTGGCTTGCAACCTTTACACATGTGCCTCTGTTGATATTGCCTTACCCTAGGCCAGGCTACCCTAGGTGACCTGACATATTTAGGTTCCAACACTTTGTGAATAGCAAACAATCATAAACCTACACAAAAGTGTAAGCTAAGCTTTCTTAATCAGGCCCTCAGGCTCCAAAACTTCATAGGCAGAGCTAAAAGGGAGTTTACCCAAGGATGGAAAGAGGTTCTACAATCTTTCAAGGAGGAGGAAGACCCAGTGAGTGGGATTGAGATCCCGGGAGCCAAGTAATGGAGATGGCAGATTGAAATTGCCCAACTCTAATCTTCTTGCCCGACACTGGCAGAGCCTCGCTTGGACACACGTAACTTCCCCTGAAGAGCGCACAAGGGCGTAATTATAACGTGCCACCCCACGCCCACCTAGGGTGAGCAGTATGTGCACCATCCTGCTGACTGACGCAGTCTGCTTAATGTATTTAAACAAAATCCTTTGACAACTCTTTCTCCCACAAAAGGTACGATACCATACACACAATATATGTTACATTATTACAGATATGCATCTGCAATTTGCAAGTACAGTGTATTTTGTGATTTTTGTCATTTTGGGATATTTTGACTATTGTTTATACATCATTGACGTGATGAAATTAAAATGATCACTTTGCAATAATATTTTTGGAATTAGGCTTTGTGTGTGACTGCATAAAAAGCAGATACATGCAGATGCATATCTGGAATAACGTAACATATATTGTGTGTTTTGCATCGTACATTGCATGTGGAATAGAGGTTTTCTAGTTTTTTTGCTAGTTTGATAGGTTTTAGGTTAGCTTAGATTTTATTCAATTAATCTTAAAATGATTACAATAAAGATACATGGGATAAAAATGACTAAGATCAATAAAAACCATACAAAGAAAGCGATTTAGTCATAAAGGAAGCAGAAAAGCCTACACAAAACATCATAGAGGCATAACCATCTGGTTTGATAGTGAGGACTCCTTTAACCTCACACCCAGTTATTATGGTGCTTAATGCATTTACCATACATTCTCCATGGAAATTAAAATGAATATTAGTAATACATTGATTACCGTCATATGTGATTTGCTATATAAGAATCGTACAGAGCTTGGCCGGAAATGGAAGTGTATAATCAAATTTGATACTCTTGTGACGTTCATTATTCATGTGTGAATGAATAATAACTCTGTAAACACGGAAATATAGCAGAAACTTGTGCTTAAAATCTTCTGTAGTTGATAAATAAAAATAAAAATGAAAACTAATAAAACATGCTTTTAAAAAGAAAGTGGATTCGTTCCTGGATGGACCAGCAAAGACATAGCTTGCCTCGTTAGGTTAGCAGTAAGGTGCAAAGATATGAAAGAGCAGATGGTAGACAGATGTGAGGTGTGTGTGTGTGGGATGGCCAGTTTGAGGGATGTGCTAGAACGTGTGGAGGGTGTGACTGATGAGAAACAGTGGATGGAGTTTGGGTATTCATAACAAGGTTTTGAGGGAAGTCAAAGATATGGTGAATAATTATCGGAAATTAGATAAAGCTTGCAGGCAAGTTGGTGGTAGTTTTGCACCGGGACAAAACGTCAAAGTGTAGAGTTGTATCCCCCCCCAGTGTGAAACTGCATGCCAGTAAACACTCAGTACTCTGAATGAGACCATAGGTGCTGGGAGGAGAACATTATTCAGTTGGCGCATGAGAGACATTTAGGTCAAACCTTGATGAGAAGGATTGGGGAAATTATTGGTGACTGCACCTAGATGATGAAGTCACAGATGTGGCACAAAGATATGTCAGTTGCAAAAAAGAGTGAAAAGAAGTTAGTTGTTGGGTGAGGAACCAAAGAGAAAAGGAACAGCCCAGGGAGAGCATGGAAGAAAGTGGATGTAGGAATTTCTTGAGGGGCAATGAGAAGTTTGCTATAGTGAAGGTAGATTATTTTTCAAAATCGGTGGAGGTAACTTTTAATAGGGACGTAACCACTAGAAGATCTACAAAAGTATTGCTTGAAGTATGAGCTAGAAAAGATTTCTGGAGAAAACAATGAATATTAATGTAGTGCATATAACCTCTAATGATATGAAATGTTTTTGAGAGAGTCTTTCGGTTTCATTATATAAACAATGAACACGATAAAGGTCATTACAGCAGAGAGCACAGAAACAGAGGAGTGGAGCTATGCTCAAGAGTGAAGTGGAACTGATAATGGGATGGAATAGGAGTGGTGGAATGCCATGGGCTGTGATGAGCTGTGAGGATGTGGAGATGCAGGTAGAGTGTGTAGAGTACTTGTTATATGTTTCGGTTAGTTTATATATTGAGAGTTCCTTCCGTTTTAATCTTCTTGAACCAGTGTGCAGGAGACTGTCGGACTATCTGTAGTGTGGTTGGTAGTGTGTATGTGATATGTTTGCCTGGTCTCTTTGTGTGTGCCTCTCCTTATGGCAGTGTGCTTATTTGGAGAGTTATGTATTGTGTGTAAAGGAGGGTGGTCATGTAGCTTATGTGTGCAAGTTGTCAGGATGGGAAGCTTCCATGTGATATAAGAATCCTTAGAATATTCCTGAAATCTGTATGTGAGGTCATTGCTCTGACCATTACTGATTATGTGATTCAATGCAGATTCGTTGGTCATGCTGGAACAATTATTGTCTGATATAACTGACTAATACATGATATTCGCTCAGAGTGCAAAGTGTGCCCTTTTGTCAGAAAATCTTCTGGCCAAACACTACATCCATCCCATTTACAAAACGTTTGAGGAAAGCACCACTCAGAAATTGAATTGATAGGGTTGTGGTTTTGGCACATTAATCTCCTGTACGATGTGACCATCCAAACATTGGTAGAATTGTTTGTATACTGAGAAATGGGAGCGTGCAGGATGAGGTGGGTGAAAGCTCAGGATATTGTTTTTTCGAGCCGCGCTTGAACGTTGATGGCCATTGCGGATCACAAAGAGAGCTTGCACGAAGTACAGAAGTCACACTTCTCTGGTTTACCCTGTCTTTCAGGTTTTAAAAACATTCTGGAGTTGATATATGTCCTGGGTACAGGCTGACCACAGAATGAATACTTCTGCTATCCCAAAGATCTCTGGAAAACGTGCATTTGGAAAACTCTTGCTATGTCTATTGACATATATCGGGTACTGTTTTTAGCAGAGGGTGTGTTATAATACAGCATGGTAGAACATTTGATTTTATTTCAGAATTCTGTGAGGAACATTTGTCACCTATCCTGCAACTCAGATTCTGGAGTATAATTAAATATTGCATACCTTTCCTTGAAGGCTAGGTTCAAATCAGTTTATTTTTCTCTGCCATTCTATATATATTCAGAGCACAATGAAAAATCATTGTATCCCACGGCTCAGTTTTCCTGTTTTCAGAAAAGTTATAAGATATAAAAGTGGCTGTGAGAGGAGCAGTCTAGGGAATATTGTGATATTACTTTCAACAACAAGCATTCAATACATAGGATTTCAGGAGTAAATCTTGTCACTATTTACTGTTTTTAATATTTATAGTCACTGTTTCTGTGATGCCAATGAGAATCTTTTGTGGAACAGCATTGAACCATCTACACACATGGCTCAAAGGACCCTTTGCTGAATTAGAATGTTGTCTAGGTTTAGGTACAGCTCTAGATTTGTCAACAGCTTTTACCCTCATTTCTCCACTAATTACTCTAAATTAGATACAAAATGGTTAAGAACATCTTTGATCCCTCATACAAAGGTGAAGAGGCTACATTTTAATATATCTAGGCAGGGAGGGTATCTCAAATAAGCACTGAGCTCAGCTAGATTTCAGCCAGACATGGATGAAAAGACTAGAATGGTGAGGGGGCCATAGTAATGTATACATCCAAAAAGCACAACATAGTATTGTTCTTATCAGCTATGTTGACTTGCAATTGAGGTACAATCAATGAAATATGCTACTTGAGTGCACGTTTTTCAACAATGCAATTGTGGTGGAGGCCAGGGGTAAGTAAAACATATAAAAGGAAGCAAGGGCAATCAATGCAGTAGTCTTGCTTATGTATGGCACCATGCAGTGAAGCAGCATTTGTCATTCTTTATTCCTGAAACAGTCTGCCCTCTTTGTGAACTGCCGTCTTGATATAGGCAATAGGCAAAATCCATGCCCTGTGTCCAGTGCCTTCAGAGTACAATGTAAGTACTTCATATATGCCTTGTGGATAACGTGAGTGGATTGACAAAGTATATTATTACAAGACCAAATAAATGCACAAAAAAATCATTGTTGAAGAAAAGTTATAGTTGTATACTAAAATCACATACTATACTTCATTAAAAAAGCTGTATAGGTTTCTTGACAACCTTAGTCAAAGAAACAGTATGGTTAAGATGTGAAATTGCAGTACCACAAAAATTCATCAGTTATGGCTCACTATGCTGTAACATTGCTGCTAAAGAATAGTGCCCAAATATGTGTCAGCATATTGTGCACCAATTCCACATAATATTTTAGGCAGTGGCACATAATACTGGTCATGTGTCACTGAACATGTTTGATCAGTGCCATTAAGTACCATTCATCAGTGTCACACAGTCACCCATAATTGTCATTAAATAACCCATAGATGCCATATATTGAATAATAATGGGGTTCATTGTCACATAATACTTCCTTTTTCTAGGAAGACCCTTACTTGTGGGGCTCTCCACACTGCTAACTGGGCCAGTACAGCTTCTCATCCTATACTCCTCTCCAATAAATCTCTTTCTACTAAGCAGAAACCTACAAGCTGTGCAGGGAGCATGGAAGTGTTTCGTCCTCCTAGCTGCTGCTAAAACTGAGATTTACAAGGTTCAGAGTATAGCAGTGAGCGTAAGGGAGGTACTTGAGATGTTTCACATGGCCAGAATGACTGAGACTCTTGATAAGAGTGAATGGATTACAGTTCTATTTGTAGCAACAACGCCATTGAAGAGTATTAGGTTGTGTGCCAACCTTCCATAATTGAATGTAAATATTTGGCTATGAGACACAGATGCAAGAATGAAAGGCAAAAGTAATAGCACATTTCATTGCAAGACAGGAGGCTACCATTATGGAATATCCCTTGAATGCCACTCCAAGCTGCACTTAAAAGTTATAAACCACAAAGAAACTATTCCATACCAGAACACTCCTGGCATATAAAGGCACACACACAGAACAGTCTGCATCTTTTAAATGCGACTCCACGCAGATAAGTATCTTCATTCCTTAATCCTTGTGTTTGCTTGCTCTTATTGTTTTCTGTTTAGGCTATGTATAATTCAATTTTTTGACTAATGTTCAATTTCCAATTTATGGAAACTTCCTTTTGTACAGCCTTTTTAAGTGTAATAACTTGGTAAGCTGCTTACCATGCATCTGACTCCTGTGAGGGTTTCTTCTGGCCAAGTGAGCACTTGCTCGACATCCCGGATCGGGGAGCATGCCTTATACTAATGAACTGGCAGTCCCCGCAAGTAAAATCCCTGACTTTTTTGGCCCATTTTCCCCGACGCGTCCCAGGATTAAAACAACATGTCAGGGAAATAGTTCCATGCTGGGCACTGGGCAGCAGCTCGGCCTGCCCAGCAGATTTTTGTGTTTAGGCCACATTTCTCCTGATGCGTCATTGAGGACATGACGCGTTGAGAGGAAATATTAGAGCAAAGCATTGGGCGACTGCTTTTCCCAGCCCACCGCTGTATGTGCTGCCATTTTAGATGGGTTTTGTTGTGTCCTCTTTACCATTAAGACGACATCCAGGAATGATTAAAGTATTTATTTGACTCGTAGTTCAGAAGATACAAGTGCATGCAGCAGATCATACAGGTAACAGTAACCTGAATCATTACATTCTACAATCCCAGAATACCATTCCACAAGGTTCTATTACATAGTATTATTCTATTGCTCATTTAAAGAAACATGTAATCACTACACATCCCCTTTCTTTATAAACCCAAAGAGAACATAAATAAATAAATTTTCATAAATGTTGAACTGCTTGACTTTGTCATTTTAGCATAGCGTATCTCACCTGCAGAAGGAATATGGGTAACTTGATCTGCAGGATTTTTAGAGATATGTGTTGAACTTAAAGAAAAGGTAAAAGGACCAGAACTCATATCCTGCACATCCCCTTTCTTAAAATTTGAAAATGAAAAATTAAACAATTAATCATTATAATACTTTACAACTATTCTCAATGTCATCTGAATCAAAATTATCTTCTACTCTAGTTATACTATTAAGCTAAGAACAGTATTTTTTTTAACTTTTGCGAAGAGCTGAGTATCAAGTTTGCTATATGTAATAAAAAAAAAAAACTTCTTATTCTTCGCTTTACTTTGTTGAAAAATCCTCACTTCCTGCTCACCGTGTAACCCCAAGAATTAGAATTATGTATAGGAACCTAAACTTTTTCTATATTAGCAATTTTTTCCTTGTACACAAATTTTCATTTTTTACTAGAATAGTAGTAGTAGCGTAGTGTAGTGTATTATATTCACACTTTCTAAGCCAAACGACTAAGACCAAACTGTATCTTAAAGAACTATTCTGCTAATAGAAAGATCCAAAGATATTTAGCGTAACACACTCCCAACATCGTCATGATGACAAAGGAGGAATTAAAGTCTTCTGGCTTTTGTCTGCATTCTCATAACTGAAACCCTCACAAACTTTCCTTTCTATATCGATATCAACTTGAGGCCCATAATACAAAACTTTTATGTTTCTCTTGGTACAAGTTTTACTTGGGTGCTCTACATGGCTTATATCGATGATTTTGTTTCTAATGCCAGAAGGGGGTATAATCTTTCCTACCCTGCAATTAGAATCCATTTCAATACTTAACTCGTTTCTACCCTCCCAATAGCAAAATATATCTCTTTTTTTTTTTTTTTTTTTATCTTTTGGTATCTTTTCAAAAATTTGCTAGACACGTAACATATAACTTCTGCATATAAGTTTAGACAGGTAAAGTAACTTCAAATACTGTATCAACACACCAAATATGTTTTGGGTCGTGGACAATTCTTTAAAGCGGTAAAGAATGCCTACTAATAAGCCAGGAAAACACTGTATATTATGGACAACATCTTGATTATTCCAGTTGAAGATTAGGATACATTTCCCTTATTTAGTATTATATTTAAGTGAGTTGCTTTCATCAATTAAAACAACGTGAAATTGACAAGACTTCCCTATAGGAATTTGTTGTTGAATGTATGCTCATATTCGGAATATTTGAAGATAAAGATCTGAGAAAGGTGGCCATAACGGTTAGATCCTAACCTCTGAGAAATTTTAGCGGTTGATGTTCAATAACTTTATGTCCTTCCACCCTAATATCGGTGGACTATTTCTTGCAACATACAATTTTCCCATAGCATGCTTT
The DNA here is from genome assembly GCF_964261635.1 of Lissotriton helveticus. Taxonomy (NCBI): domain Eukaryota; kingdom Metazoa; phylum Chordata; class Amphibia; order Caudata; family Salamandridae; genus Lissotriton; species Lissotriton helveticus. The sequence goes on from NC_136063.1 coordinate 427,079,353, forward strand.
CTCTTAAAACGAAACACAAGGGTTCTAAACCCTAGAATATTAATGTCTCCTCCTGCAAAATTTTTGGCATTAACATCATCGGGTTCTAACCACTCTCCTATTTTGTCCACGAAGTGACTTTTCCATATAGTTTGTGGTACCATGGTGAAAGGTGAACCTGAATCTACTGTCAACTGTAATTTAATGTTTTAGATCAAAGGGAGAGAGAGGACTAGATAAGCTAGGCCGGATCCCCTGAATTATATGTACATATATCAATAAGGACTAGCTAGTTTAGTAGGATATAAGAGACTCTGATAGGTACGTCGAGGAGCAACATAGAGTGGGGAAAAGAACATTGTTTTCCTCATAAAGCCCTCACCCACCGACCTAGTCGGTGGCATGCTTCATCATCGGGCCCACCACAGTGGCACCGAGTGTGCCCCGGGTGTGCTTCAACGCCAGGAGACTGCGGAGCTGGTATGTTGCTGAGTGTGCGGTGAAAAGGGTGAGAAGGTGTAGATTAAAAGCTATGGAGGAGGTCCCAGCACCCGAGGGTTGCTTATTTTTAATGAACTGGGCCTCTGCTAGCAGATAAAAAGGCAAGGAAACGTGATGGAGTGCTGATTATGACCTCCAGCGTCTAGTGCGGTCTACATGTTTCAGCCAGTGCCTTGTTGATTTTAAGCTGGCTTTCCTCAGGACCATTTACTATGTGAGAAGTGCAAAATAAACTTAATTTATCATAACATAACGGGCGCCGCGGAAGGACGAATAGGTCCAAGGAGGAACCAGACCGAAAATCTCGGTCTCTTTCTCTGCCAAGCGACCCATGAAGCTTTTTACAAGGAAAAACAGATCAAGCTTGAGGGAATCCCCTCTAACAGTTACAGCGCCTTAGCGAGCGCCACACATAGCCAAAACACCACCTTCACTTAAATTAAGTTTATTTTGCACTTCTCACATAGTAAATGGTCCTGAGGAAAGCCAGCTTAAAATCAACAAGGCACTGGCTGAAACATGTAGACCGCACTAGACGCTGGAGGTCATAATCAGCACTCCATCACGTCTCCTTGCCTTTTTATCTGCTAGCAGAGGCCCAGTTCATTAAAAATAAGCAACCCTCGGGTGCTGGGACCTCCTGCATAGCTTTTAATCTACACCTTCTCACCCTTTTCACCGCACACTCAGCAACATACCAGCTCCGCAGTCTCCTGGCGTTGAAGCACACCCGGGGCACACTCGGTGCCACTGTGGTGGGCCCGATGATGAAGCATGCCACCGACTAGGTCGGTGGGTGAGGGCTTTATGAGGAAAACAATGTTCTTTTCCCCACTCTATGTTGCTCCTCGACGTACCTATCAGAGTCTCTTATATCCTACTAAACTAGCTAGTCCTTATTGATATATGTAACTGTAATTTAATTCCATTGAAAGAAATATCATAAAAAGGAATTAATGATGAGAATTTAGAGGCACTTAAACCCACTTTGTCCCCCTTTGATGCAGAAAAATCATCTTTGTGTCGAACATGCACTTCTTTTTTGTTTAACACATTCTTTTTCTTTCTGTCGCACATTTGTGATAAGTGTCCACCCAATCCGTACTCCCAGCAATTAGTAGAAGTAACAGGACATTCTTCAAGGGAGACAGTATGTGAACATTCAACACTCATTAGGTTGTTACACTCCTTTTTCCCTATACTCTTAAATCTTCCTCTAACACGGAAATCAGTTTTCACTTCTTCAAACAAATCGGTTCCTAGGTGGTTCTTATACCTCGTTCCCTCTTCTACCATTTTCTTTACTGTTACTCCTGACGACTTGTTATCTCGCGATAACATAGTTTTAGAACGAGGATTAGAGGATTCTGCCTTTCTAACTAAGGCAATGATATCTTTAAGACAGTTATCACTCTCAACTCTTATTTTGTCCTGTAACGACTTTTTCCTGGTATGTTCAAACACATGGTCATAAGTTAAATTATTGTAACATAGAGTAAATTCACATTTCTTCGTTAATTTTTCTAAAACTGAAGTAAATTCCTCCCCAAATTCAGCCACACCTACTGAGGGAGAAAATTTTGTATACAATTTTAATTTTGCATTTTTAAAAGCATTTAAATCCCTTACTAGTTCTTCATGTGTATGCATTACTTCAGGAATGAGTAAACCTTCTGGATTAGGTGAGTATAATAACATTCGTTCCCCCTTTTTTTTTTTTCGTAACTGTTCCTGAACCACTCGCTGTCAGATACATAATTGATGGTTTTACAGAAAACAAATACCTGAAAGAAAACTGTTTAGTTATTTTAAATGACCCCCTCGTGACTGATGTTTAACAATATAACTAGACAGTTATTTGAAACACTACTTCATGCACGATTTGTTCGTGAAACAATAATTGAAACTCGAATAAACCACCTAGTAAATAATGTTTTCATATAAATTTGAATAAACCACTTCGTGAATAATGTTGTCATATACATTTGGATAACCCACTTCGTGAATAATGTTGTCATATAAATTTGAATAACCCACTTCGTGAATCATGTTTTCATATAAATTTGAATAAACCACTTCGAGAATAATGTTTTCATATACAGGAAAATTAAATGTAATAAATAGTCCTTGTATTCGTTGAAAATTTGAAACAACAACTACCTGAACAATGTCTCCATGTAAAAGGAATACTAATTATGTTTTCATTAAGGATTTTCTTTCAAATATAATATACAAGGTGGTGCAATATTAAACTGATGCTTCACGAAATATCTGTTGCACGTAAAAATGACTTGTTTCCATCAGTGCGTCTGCCTTTCCTGATATTTCCACAAGGTGAGTAGTGGAACTTATAACTCTTTTCAGTAAGATCTGTAAAAATTTTGGTTTTTATTAATACAAGATACTTCCAAAATGGTCATCAATTGTAGATTTAATCGTGATGATGTTATAACGCTGGATGGCGAGATGTGAGATGATGCTGTCAGGGTAGATGGCGTGTGTCCTATGTGTTGTAATTCCAAGATGAGAATGAGACCCAGTACTTAGTTCCCTTAAGACTCACGTTAGAGACGTTCCAACACAGGAGGTTTTGCCAGGGACAGCACCAATTTCAGAGGAAACTTTGAAATTGTAAAAAGTAGTCAACTGGTGTAATTATGAGAAATGTCAAATTAAGAAGTAAAAGCTGTGTACATCAGCGTGTACAAAATAACTTAAAGAAATTTGCATGAATATCCTTGTAAATAGGTGTCAGCGTTGAGTTCATTAAACTGTATGTCTAGTAACTTGGAGATTGTTAAGATTAATGTTACTGGAGGTGTAAAAAGGATGTTAAGAAATACATGCTGACAAGCTGGAAATACACATAACTGTCCTCAAGAACGCACAAAGAAAGAAAAGAGTGAGCTTCAAGAATAGATCTCACGCTGCATGCACTTGAAAATGTCACACTTTATGTAAAATGCGCCATAAATTATGCTTCCTTTAAAAAGCGCTAGAAAATCAGTCAAATTACGAAATAAATACCAAAATGTTGAACGTTGAGATTGCTCTTCGTTTCTGTGATTGAAAAAATTGTGTTTTCCATTTAATTGCTGGTGAAAGCGCTTGAAAATTCAGTCAATATGAGAAGTAAATTCCTAAATGAAGATCGGAGAAAACACTCTTCGTTTCGGTGATCGCGTTGTCTTGGTAACCACAAGATGGCTGGAGAACGTGATGACGCTTGTAACGTCGATGAAATACGCGTAGAAGCGTGTGGATGAAACACATGTAGGCGCGCGTAGAATCTAGTAGTTCAAGGCGTCGTTGCTACGTGAATCAACAATGTTGAGAGCGAGGCACTCGTGCATTCGGTGAACGTTAAGTACTTTTAAAAATACACAACGCTAACATTGCATGTTTAAGTAATGAAAGTTGGCAAATCTTGTCCCAAAAAAGTCGGACTTTCATTAAAATCCGTCCGGATTTTTCCTTTTTAATTTAGAATAGTAAATTGGGGACTTACATGCGAAGGTTATCGTTTTAAATAAAAATTTTGTTGAGAAGTTCCTTAATACTGAACGTTGGAGCCACAAATTGTAATTATCCACAAACGAATTTGAAGGGGTGCTTCTGATTCAAAAATCCCTTTAAGTTACTCACGATTAGAGTTGTGTAGAAAACGCAGGGTTAAAGGTGAATTTTCGAAGCTTTTTCTTTCGAAGATAAAATCGCTGTAGAATTTCAAATTACAAGTTGTGCCCATCTCATTGCCAAATCTGTTGTGTCCTCTTTACCATTAAGACGACATCCAGGAATGATTAAAGTATTTATTTGACTCGTAGTTCAGAAGATACAAGTGCATGCAGCAGATCATACAGGTAACAGTAAACTGAATCATTACATTCTACAATCCCAGAATACCATTCCACAAGGTTCTATTACATAGTATTATTCTATTGCTCATTTAAAGAAACATGTAATCACTACAGGTTTCTTTTATTAAGAGGCAGCTGATCGCTCAAGACACTGTGACGTCACGGGGATTCCTGACAGTTACGATGTCTCTAGGATCAGCTGTTTCTCAGGTGCACGTTTGTTTTTCCTCCTCTCTTTTCTGAGGTCATTTTCATAGGTCAACCTTTATGTGCCCTTATCATCAGTTTTTCTAGGCTTTCGCTTTGGATGTTGTTGGTGTGTTGTTGGTGTGCTGTCTTCGTATGTCCGTCATCACCCCCTATTTTCTTTCTGTTCCCTTGTGAAGGTGCATATTACAGTTGTCAGGTTCTGACTGTCAGGGCTCATCTAGGGAAATAGCGCGGCATGTCTTACAGAGCGCCATGGGGGCGGAAAACTACATTTCCCGTCATGCCGTGCGATCGTTGCCCAGGGACGCACTGACGCCAACACGCCTCTAACGTTATGACATCAAAATAGTATAAGGCAACATGGCGTCTGGACGAGGACACCGATTATTCCTATCGAAGCTGTAGTGCTGATATGTTCGGACGGTAAGGGTGCGGTTGCACCACCCTTTGCATCTCTATTTCAAACCTCCTGAGAATCTCGGAACTATACGAGATTAGTTCTTACATACTTCTACCATTGGTGAGATGCACGTTTCCTGCGTGGTCTCTTGCGGGCAGAAGATAGAGTTTGCCTGCTTTTTCCTTCCTTCTCCAGTTGGCGAGACGCGCAGTTCCAAAGCAGTCTCTTGCGGAAGAAAGACCCTTTTGTTTATGGCATTGGCGTTGTATGGCATCCTTCATTCTCGTAGTGATAAGAACTGCGAGAACTTGACTCTGTGTGCAATACTTGGTATTCGATACTGGTTGGTAATGGGGAATCATTACTTCACATTATGAAGCAATATTGTGTGACTTATTCTCGACACAAGAAGCAGAGTTTTTTCTTAGAGTACGTTTGTTACTGAAATTGTTATACACATCCTTGGATCTCTCAGTAAACCAGTACTGTGTTATCTTTTGTTTCTGGGGGAGATCTGTTGGGGGATCCTGGGCTAAGCTGGTACAGTTTAGTAAGGGACAAGCCTGAGTCTTTTACAGGTATGCATCTAGACATGTTGGAGCTAAGACCTCCTGAATGAGAATGCTTCCTTGTTTTGTTAATGAAAACTAACTCGCTATTTCCTTGCATTAGATTTGTGCTGATACCTTATGATTGCCCCCTCCAGTCTCACCGTCCTTTACAGCCCACCTTACTTTACTTTACAGGTAGTTATTGATACAAATATAGCCATAAAGTGGCCATTAGAAATCCTGCCTGACGGATAGGAAAGAGTGAGAGTTGTATATCTCAATAATACTTGCTTTTCTCTTTGTTTATTCCTAGGTCTCCCTCCCTGCTGTTCCTACCCTTTCCTTTCCTTAAAGTGTTGGAGTTCTTCAGAACTACTTTGTGTGTGTGTATGTAAATGTATAGGCATTTATATAGCGCACTACTTACCCGTAGGGTCCCAAGGCGCTTCGACCGCTGCGAAACCCTTCCTGGCTTCCCTGAGAGATAGTCCCTTAATGGGTATCTCCAGGGTGAGACCAGGCATCCCCGGCGGTCTGGTGGGGCCGTTAGTGAAGATGAGGCAAGCTAATGCCCAGAGTTGCCGAGTGTGATCGCTGATCAGAGTGGGCACCGAGGCGAGAGAATTATCGAGTCCGCTGACCCTGGTCCAGAAACCTGCCGCGCCGGGAATCGAACCCTGGTCCCGGGCCGTCCTCTGCTCTCGGGTCTGCCGCCTCTAACCAGTGAGCCACACTACTTCACTTTGAAACTCATAAGGGCATTTAAGGCTGCCAACATTTCTAAAGAGTTTATGTGGAGGGACTGTTCTGAAAAGGACCATCTCCCACCGGTTTCTAGGTCTTTCAAACGAGCACCCCAACCCCGGTTGCTCGCATCTGATTCTAGGATAAAATCCGGTATATTTCCAAATATAGCTTTTCCATTCCAAGCTTGGAGGGTGTTTAACCACCAATGTTGTTCTTCTCGAGCGTCTTCTGAAAGGGGAAGAGAATCTTCGTACCAGAGACCCTTCCTCAGGCCTTGAGCTTTTAATCTCTGCAAGCCCCTGTAATGAAGTGGGCCCGGAGAGATTGCTTGAATTGAAGATAAAAGGAGACCCAAAACCCTGGCTAGCTCTTTCAGACGGATAATATCCTTTGAAAGGACATAGGAGACGTGTTTCCTGATCTTGACAACCTTTTGGTGGGAAGGATCAGGTTGGATAGAATGGTATTGACTTTGAAACCCAAGAATTCTATTTCTTGGGTTGGGGTTAAAATAGATTTTTCCAAATTTATGATAAAACCCAAGTCTCGAAGGAGGTTCATAGTGATATCTAAATGTTCCAGAATTTCTGTCTTGTCCTGAGACATGATGAGGATATCGTCTAAATACATTATAAGACGAATCCCCCTTTCCCTTAAGTAACTGACCACCGGACGAAGAACCTTGGTGAAGCACGAAGGGGCTGAAGATAGACCGAAGGGGAGACATTGGAACTGATAGAGGGTTCCTTTCCAAGTAAATTGGAGATATCTGCGACAATCTTCGTGCATGGGAATGGTGAAATAGGCATCTTTCAGGTCCAATTTTACTAGCCAGTCTTTGGTCTGAAGAATGTCCCTCAAAAGATGGATACCTTCCATCTTGAAATGTCTGTAGATTAGAAAATTGTTCAAATTTTTTTAATTTATAACAGGTCGCCAACCCTTGTCTTTCTTTTTGACTAGAAAGATAGAACTCAGAAAGCTTTTCGTTAACTCTGAAAGTGGAATTTTTATAATAGCCCCTTTCTCTAACATTTGGGAGATCTCTGTCTCTATTCATTTCGAATTTTCTTCGTCTACAATGATTTCTCTGGGAGCTCTTTCCTGAAAGGGTTCTTCACAAAATTCTATTTTGAATCCCACGACAGTCTCCAAAACCCATGGATCTTGAGTGACTCGAAGCCAATTCTTTTCGAATTGCCTCAATCTCCCTGCCACCTTTAAGGGGATAGAAGGGGTTGTGCTTACCGTAGTTTCCTTGATTGGATGTTCGAGGTCTGTCACCACGGGATCTTGAGCCCCTTCCTCTTTGTGGATAGAAGTTTGAGTTTCCACGGAAGCCTCTATAGGGATGGTAGCCTCTGTTGTCTTGATAAAACTGGGACCGGGATGAGAAGCGGCTGACAGATTGTCCCCTTCTGTCAGCCCTTCCAAAAAGTGATCGAGTGTCAAAGACTCTACGCATATGTGACTGTGCCCTACTAAAGACATTAAATGTGGAGACATATTTCCCAAGTGTTTTAATGAAATTGTCTCCGAATAAGAGCCCTTATGTGTTGGACATATCTTCACTAGCTGAGAGGTCAGCTAGTTTCGGGTTCATCCTTAGGAGAACAGCCTTTCTACGTTCAGTGATTAGATTTGCGTTAGCATTGCCAATAAGGCAAATAGCACGTTGAGACCACCCTCGAAGCACTTCGATGTCTTAAATAACATATTAATCAAACAACATTGAGACAAAGCTAATAATTGAATAAATGATATTACCACAAACTTAATTAATTGAACAAACGAGTAAACATTAGTTATTTAGGAATAGCAATAATAGCAAAATCCATCTAAAACATATCAAAATCTTCTATAAATAAGTTAAGATAGCATGCTAGAAAGGTAGTACTTATCTGTGTCAGAGCAGCGAACAAAAGAGGAAGATAGGAGCCTGCTCATCCTAGTTGCTATGTGTTAAAGTTCTATTTTATTGTGATGTAATAGTATTCTTTAAAGGGCTGCATGTTTGGGCAGCAAATAAAAGTATTTGCATAATGTTAGCCTCCGTATGTCTTTAATGAAATCAAGATTCTCTCTTCATGTTAATTGGAGAATCGACATTTCCCCCTCCAGTCTCACCGTCCTTTACAGCCCACCTTACTTTACTTTACAGGTAGTTATTGATACAAATATAGCCATAAAGTGGCCATTAGAAATCCTGCCTGACGGATAGGAAAGAGTGAGAGTTGTATATCTCAATAATACTTGTTTTTCTCTTTGTTTATTCCTAGGTCTCCCTCCCTGCTGTTCCTACCCTTTCCTTCCCTCGCTTGACCATCCCAATAGTCCGAGAGGATTTATTCCATCTAGACTTGGGGCTGTCGAGAGGTGGACCCCATTAAGCTTCGGCCTGATTCAGAGGAGAACCTGAAGCCATGACACTGACATGTACTGTCTTTTCTCGTTGATTCTTTTCTTCCCTTCCTCACTATCTCTTTCTAATGTTTTTCTCTTTCTCCATTTGCTGATACTACTGCAATACTTCCTCGTTTTACCTTTTTCTTCCCCTATGTATGTTTTTCGTTGCTTCACTGTGGATCTTACCCTTCTACATGTATTCTTGGTATATTGCATTCCTTTATTCCTTTCCCTTTGAATGATACTATTGCAGTTTTTCTTTTTCTCCTTTTCCTCTTTCCCTATTCACACTCTTCACTATTTCATTGTTGAACAGGTTGTGCTCTATGTATTTTTGGTATTATTACATTCAGTGTTATTTCTTGGAATGTGAAAGGTTTTTATTAATCCTATCAAAATACAGAGAATTTTATCTCATCTTGCTTCCAAGAACGCAGATTTGGTTTTCTTGCAGGAAACACATCTCAAGGAGGCTGAGGCATTAACATTGAAAAGGGGTGAGGTTGGCTCCATTTAGTTTCCACCAAGAGAAATAGAGCAATTATTTCATGTCATACACAATTGAAATGTAAAGTTTTATCCCAAGAAACTGACTTGGAGAGGAGCTGGTTGTTAGCTAAATTACGTATTAATAACATTTATTTGACAGTATTTAATGTTTATGGCCCAACTCAATCAGACTGTTTATTTTGGCCTACTGTCGCAAAAAAATGACTCAATTTAGGGATGATTTTTTTAGTTTAGGAGGTGATTACAATCAGATTGTTTACCCTTTCATTGACCGCCAATCCCAGGTTCACTTCTTCCCACACAAATCCCATAAACAATTTCTTATTTGCATTTCTCAGTCACACCTTGTGAATGCATGGAGACTATGTTACCCAGATGCTACTGACTTTTGTTTCTTCTCTCCACCTCATGGCTCCTTTTCTCAATTAGACTATATCTTTCTCTCTCAATCTTTAACTCAAAATCTTATCTCTGCCTCTAATGAACCAATTGTCATTTCTGATCATGCTCCAGTTGTTGCAGACTTTGACTTTGCTCCCTCCGCAAATCCAGGTCTTCTCAATGGTGCTTCAGCAATTCTCTTTTACAGGACCCACTTTTCTCCTTTTCTTTTATGTCTTTTGCTGAGGAATATTTTGTATTAAAAAATTATCTCGCTCTTTCCCCTCATGTATTGTGGAAGTCTTTTAAAGCCACGGCTCGTGGTTTTATTATTAATTTTGTCTAAAAAGCCAACAAGTGATCTCTTCAACAGCATAGATCTGTATTAGCTCATGTCAAGGCCCTGGAACACAAATGGTAACACTTCCCCATCTGACTCTCAATTATGCAAGAGCTTGTATGTGCAGAGCTGAGTTTTAATAAAGTAACTACTGATAATACAGCATCCATACTACTCCATAGTAGCACTCACTACTATGGTGGATGTAACAAAGTTGGTAAGCTTCTAGCCAATTACCTCAAATTTCAGAAAGATTGAATATTAATTGACTCCATACACTCTTTAGATGGGAAGCTTATATATAAGGATCAAGATATTTCTAGATGAATACATGAAATTCTACAAAGATTTATATACTCCAGAATCTCCTCCTAATATCTCCCTTATTCAATCCTATCTTAGTTACATTCCTGCCCCTTCTAATGGTCACCTCATTTTCTTCGCTCGAGTCTGATCTATCACTTGAGGAAATTTCCAGTCCCTTAAAAGTACTCAAAAAATGAAAAACTCCAGGCTCAGATGGTTTTACGGTTGAATTTTATCTGCATTTTTCCAATCTATTACTCGCTAAACTTCTATACCTTTTTCAATACTTCTTTCTCTCTGGTAAAATGGAAGGTACTTTTCAAGAAGCCACGATTTGTTTGATTCATAAAGAGGTTTGTGATCCTTTATTTTGCTAGAGTTATTGTCCTATCTCCTTGGTCAATGTGAACTATACAGTGTTTGCTAAATTCCTTGCTCTAAGGTTGGAACCCCTAATGCCGTACTTGATTGGTAAAGAACAATATGGTTTTGTTAACCTTCAGATAACTCTCTATTATTCCTCAATGTTCTAAATACGGTGCCTTCTCTTTCTTATTCCCTAGCAGCAATTTACATTGATGCAGAAAAAGCATTTGATAGGGTGGACTGGCCCTTTTTGTTTAAGACCCTTAATTGGTATGATTTCGGCATTAAAATAATCTCTCTTATTTCTTTGCTATATTCTGCCCCTAGAGCATCGGTATTAGTCAATAGTCATACGTCTAACTACTTTCCTCTACAGCGAGGGGTTCCCCAAGGATGTCCTCTCTCCCCTCTTCTCTTTATCCTAGCTCTTGAACCGTTTTTATCTTCCATTCGTAATAATGATTTTATTTCTGGATTTCCCTATGCTGATAATCATTTGAAACCTTCTGCCTATGCGGATGACATTTTATTTTTTATTTCCAACCCCGAAGTATCTATCCCTCCCCTATTGCAAGAACTTTCTTCATTTTCTCTTGTTTCAGGCTATAATATTAACTGGGATAAAATAGAAATTCTCCCGCTCACCAAATTTTGCACCCATCATTCCTTTTCTTCTACTGGGTGTTTATGGAGCAAATCTAAAATGAAGTATTTAGGAATATGGTTCACTAACTCCATTTCAGCTTCAATCAAACTTAATATGGTAGAAGCTCTACACTCACTCTACACTCTAAACTCACTCCCTCTACACTTAAAATCTAATCCTAATCTGTCATCTTTCCGCAAGCAGCTCAAAACCTTTCTCTTCATTAAACAAGACTAACTCCTAAGCTGTTGTATCATGAGGCACTACCCTTTTTTTCTCAGCGCTTGGACCCCCCAGGGCAGCAGTCGCGCTTAATAAAACTCCTTTTCATTTCATTTCATTTCATCTCATATTGACAAACTCCTTTCTTCTTGGAATCCTCAATTTCTGTCTTGGTGGGGGTGTCTAGATTCCATTAAAATGATGATCACTCCTATTCTATCATACATTTTCTCCAGGCTTCCCATTCTTATTCCATCTATTTGTTTTAAGAAAATAGATTCTCTCCTTTCCAAATTTCTTTGGAAAAATAAAAAGTCTTGAATATCCTTATCACAACTCCGGAAGCCAAACTCTAACGGGGGGAGTTAATTTTACTGACTTTCGAATTTATCAGAAGTCTTTTTGCCTTCGCCAAGCTTCTAATTGGCTTCTCTCAGAATCCCCCCCTTCCACACCATTGTGGCTTACTATTGAGCACTCAATTCTTGCGCCTTCCTCTACAACTGAGGTACTGGCGTGGGCAATCCGCCCGACATCCTAATGGGCCCCTTACTGTTCTTCCTAAGGCTTCCTTAATTTACAAACACGCCTTATTTCCTGATCCTGCTTGTGTCAAGAGTAAGGTGGAACTTGCCTGGGAAGCAGATTTGGGTTGTGTTTGGATCACCAGTTTCTGGGACAAGATTTGGAGTCAATCACTCAAAATCTCTAGATCTGCATCAGTTACTCAATCTATGTATTTTCTATATCATAGATTGCATATCATTCTTAAGTCTATAGCTACCTTCTCTCACACAACTGACATGAACTGTTGGACCAGTGGCTCTCCTGCAGCAGACTTAATGCATCTTCTTTTTCTTTGCCCTAATATTGCCTCATTTTGGGGAAAGGTTTGGTCCTACATTTCTCTTATATTTAACATGCATACACCCCTCTCTAATGTTAGTCTTTTCACAGGAAATGTATTATACACTCTGGGTCTGACTACACATGATCATGGTCTATGTGAACTTATGTTGGCTTTAGCCTTCCAGCAAATTGGACTCAATTGGAAAAATTCAACTAATCTCTCCTTTCAGCATTGGTGGAATAATTTATGGCATTACCATTGATTGGCTATTGCTTTTGTTTCGTCCTGTAAACTATCTGTCAATAGGGACTTATGCTGGTTACCACTAACATTATATCTAGATAAGATTATAAAAACAAAAATGTCTCGTATATGTTATGAGAATTTTAAACCTCTGTGAATGTGACATTTCTCCGTTCTTTTCTTTTCTAACTTCTTATTAGTAAACTAGTTTCTTCAATTGTTATGACCCTTTTTTCAAGATTGTTCATTATTATGCAATACCACTCGTTCTTCAACTGTAAGAGTATTCCCTTTCTCCCTTTTTTTCCCTCTCCCCAGTTATTGTTTAAAATGTAAATAGCTTTCAGCTTTGTTTTTTATCGCTGCCTTATTTTTGTATTTTTTGCTTGTCTGTATCTGCTTTGTTTACCACTGACTCTTTCTGACATATCTTATTATTAATAAAGCGTATTAAACACAAATAATGTCCCAATGTCAAACACAGATTCCAATGAGGGGGCCCGATTGGAGTTAAATTGGTGATTAGAGAACCTGAATGCCTGGAATGGCCAGGCAATCTTTAGATGCTCTCCATAATTTATTCTGGAGTTGGGCACGAACATTCATGGCTGGAGTGCTCGTCTGGGTGCCCAAAATACCTGGGGGGGGGGGAATGTGGTCTCACATGGAGAAGTCCCATCATATAAATTATCTGGAGTTGAGAGCAGGCATCTATGCTCTAATGAGCTTCAAACATTGTCTGCAAGGCAGAACAGTTCTGTTGAAGATAGACAATGTGTCTGCAGAGTCATACATAAATCGATTAGAGGATACAAAGTCTTCAAATCAATCAGATTTGGCCAGGAGGCTTTGGATGTTCTGTCTAGAGCATAAGATTGGTCTCAATGAAAAGTACCCACCTGGGAAGGCAATTGTGTCGTCTGACTGGAACTCAAGGTTTTTAAGGGATTACAGCAACTGGACGCTGTACGAAACCTACTTCAATAGTCTGTGACATATAGGGGGTCCATTGGAGTCGGATCTTTTTGCGAGCCGGCTGACATTTCAACTAAAGAGATACTTCAGCTAGATGCCTGACCCAGTTGGTCTGGCAGTGAATCCCTTCCTGCTGAGTTGAAGGGGGACCCACGCATATGCTTTTCCCCCTTTTGCAATGATTCAGAGGGTTCTTCAGAAGGTGAGACAGGAGATATGTTCATTTGTGTTAATAACTCTCCTTTTTTCCATGCCAGGCATGGCTTCCAATGACCTTAGAGCTGGCTTGCGACATTCCCTTGTTTCTAACTGCCGAGGAATGTAGATGGAAGGGAGCACCCTCTGTTACGGCCAGGGACTTTGAGCCTTCTTTCCTGGAAGGTATCAGGCAATCTAGAGAGATGTCAAGCCTTTCAGTAAGAGCTGAGGAGCTCCTTGAAGATTCCTGGGCTCCAGGTACCCGCATTAGATACAATGGAACAAGGAAGTCATGGGTACGTTGGTGCTTGGAGAGGGACTTGGATCCCGTGGAGGCACCTATAGTTGAAGTTGTAAAATATTTTGTGGGACAGTTCGAGAGGTGCCTTAGCTACAGAACAAATTATTGCTATAGATCTGCAGTCTCAGCTGGACATGCTTTAGTGAACAGCAGGAGTGTTGGAAAAAATTACATGGTCTGTAGAATTCCTAAGAGTATCAGGTTAACGAGACCCCCCCTGGACCTAAGTATAAGACCCTTTGGGATGTAAAATTAGTCTTGGATTTGTTCACTTCATGGCCGAGTAATAGATATTTGGATCAGAAGAGACTTTCTCTAAAGTTAGCTTCTATGCTCTGTCTAATATCCTGTCAACATGTGTTGAATGTTAGAGCTACAGAGGTTAGTGACAGAGGTTATGATGCCTTTGGGCTACATTTTGAGATCATTAGGAGAACTAAAACAATGTCCCACACCATATTTTATCCCACATTTGATTCTTGCAAGAAGTTGTGTGTGGTAAGTTGTATGAAGGAAATGATTCCAGAATGAGCAAGCATCTTCCTGATGGTACTGACAAATTTCTCATTGCCTTTGTGGAACCCTTTAGAGCAGTAACCTCGGCAACAATTGCTAGATGTGATAAGTGGACTAAGCAGTTAGCTGGCTTTGACCCTCAAAAATGTCAAGCTCACTTAATGAAGGTAGCTATAGCTAGTCAGTCCATTTGGAAAGTTGACAGACTAGATGACATTCTTAGGGCTGCTAATTGGCCAAACTCTGCTACCTTTGCAAAACATGTAAGCTGATTGAGCACATGTCGGATGTGGTTTTGCAGGACTACCAACATGCATACTGGTAGCCTCCGGTCTTGTAACGAAATAGCGATTCTCCAAATTAAATATTTGAAAGAGACACGTTAGTATTAGATTCCTTACCTTAGAATATCCCCAGGCGTCAGACTGGATCCGGAAATTTTTGCGTAGCAGTACCCTTGCGCGTCGGTAGGCGTCGTCTGCGGCTCCGCGTCCGTCGTCGGCGTCGTGGGCGCCGTGATGACGTCGTCGGAGTACTTAGACGCCGCCTCCGCGTGCTGACGTCAGTTCTTCTTTTTTCCGCGCCAGCAAGCGCAGATCTGGAAAAAGCAGTAACCCTAGTCATTTTTTGACTAACCTTTTTGATCATTTTTGATCCTTTCTCGAGTCTTCGACTCCGACGGTGCCGTAGGGATGCCCGGCTTTAAGCACTGTGAGGATTGCGACCGTCTGATGTCGGTCACGGATCCTCACCGACGGTGTTTAACTTGTCTCGGCGTCAATCACGACGACAAGGCCTGCTCCGACTGCGGGGCCCTCTCTTTGAAAGCCAGGCGGGAGCGGTCCCGCAGGCGACTCGAACTCCGGCAGTCGGTCCCACGCCGCGAGAGGTCTCGGTCCCATGGGAGGTCGAGGGACAGGTCGCGGGCTCGGAGCCACCACAGCTCCGAGAGTAGGCCGCACTCCTCCGGGTCGAAGTCGTCGTCAGGTAGGAGGCACAAGAAGTCCAAGCAGCGTCATCGCTCTTCGGACTCCCCCCGACGCTCGCGCGATGCGGCCGGGGGTTTGGGTGACACCACCCACGCGGCTCCAACGGAGTCGCAGGCGCCGCGTCCAGCCCCATACCCTACGGTCCCTGGGCTTAACGCGACGCTGGAGGAAGTTGAGCGCTTCCTCATGGCCATGAGGAAACTCTCTCCTCCGACGGGCTTCGCGGCGCCTTCGGGCCCAGCGGACCCATCTGGGAACCCTGTCGGGTCGGGGGGTTCGGCCCCGACGCCGTCGGGTGCTACGGCTCTGACGCCGCCGACGCCTTTGGGCCCGGCGCCGCAGGTTCCCGCTATCCCGACGCCTCCGGGCCCAGCGCCAACGGGTTCAGTTGTTCCGGCGCCTTCCGGCCCAGCGCCGCGGGACGCCGCTGGACCTCCTTCGGGATCTGGTTTGTCGCCGGTGGACCTTACGACCTCCCCGGCGTCGGACCCTCAGGTGTCGCCTCCGTCCCCGGTCCTACCTTCGTTCCTGTTCCGGCGTCGGGACGGCCCCGATGGGCGCCGCTCCACACGCCGTTTGGAGGGTTTAACTTCTATGAACAGGCCCCATTGGTTGAGGACCCTGAGTTTCAGGAGATGGGTGCTGAAGAGGACTGGGGGGGTCTGAGGACCCTCTGACCCGAGAGTGTCAGTCTCATGAGGACTGGGCAGGAGACCTTGGGGAGGCCAGTGGCCTGGACACCTCTCCAGACAATGGTTTTGTCTCCCCCCCTACCGTGGCTACGGAGGCGGGGGCAACCTACAGTGACCGCCATATCCTTGATAGAAGCGGTCGCTCACTTCACCTCCTCCTCACTCGAGCCCTGACATAGCGCTTCAATTCTGCTAAGTACCTCCTCGTTGCGCCCTGCTAGACGCTGTGGGCCTCTTTGCTATTGAAAACTGCTGAGTATATTTGGCGATTTGCTGTACCTTAAAACAGCCGAGTGTATTTGGCGCTTTGCTTTGAAAACAGCTGAGTGTATTTGGCGCTTTGCTTTTGCTATAGAACACTGCTGAATGTAATTGGCGCTTTGCTTCGCTATAAGAAACTGCTAAGTGTAATTTGTGCTTTGCTTTGCTATAAGAAACTGCTGAGTGTAATCTGCGCTTTTACAACTACGTAGCGCACTGCGGGGCTTGGGCTCACCTTACTGACTGTGTATTATTGCTGTGGGCTTTACCTCGCTTCCTGCCGTTTTTAAATCCCTCGCTCTGGGCTCTGTGTATTAATTGCTTGCACAATCCTTAGCGCCCCCATCGTTTCCTTAGCGCTTTGTACCACTAGAAACTTGTGCTTTATTTGTCCCCTGAACGCTCCATCTTGGCCAATTTCGACGTGCCCCTCGCAGCATTTGTTGTTGTTGTTGCTGCCATTTTGTCTGCTGTGACGTCCCACACCACCTCCCACACCTTGATCCCGCCCCCCAGCTGACCCTCCCACGCTCCGCCCCCTCCACCATCCATTTATGGCCAATGTCCCCACGCGCAGCGTCCACGCGCTTCGGACACGCCGAAGGTGCGCCAAAGGTAAGCCCGTCTACGCCCGTCCGCGCCTGGACCGCGCCCAGCGCCAGACCCCCTGCCCCTCGCGCCTCCCACCCCCCCCGCATTACCTACGATGCCGCCACCCTCCTAGCCCTTAACCCCGGCCGCGCCCCCACCTGCGTCCAAGCCGCTCCTGGACGCACCCATGGACCTTTCTCCTGCTACTCCTGCAAATTCAGCAGCACCGACAACATCTCCGCTACGACCACAACACAGATTCCCGACCCCAACCACCTAGAATGCATCCTTCTCAACACCCGCTCGGTCCATAGGCACGCCATTGACCTCTGGAACCTACTAGACACCATCTCTCCTGACGTCGCCTTCCTAACGGAAACATGGATGAACGCTTCCTCCGCCCCTGACATCGCCATCGCCATCCCTGATGACTATAAGATCACACGCAAGGACCGCACCGACCATACAGGAGGTGGAATCGCTATCGTCCACAAGAAAACAATCCGCATCTCAACCAGCTCTGACGTCAACCTCGCCAACTCCGAACACCTTCACTTCCAGATCCACATCGACCCCAAGACCACACTCAGAGGCACCCTCCTCTACAGACCACCAGGCCCACGCGCAAAATTCAGTGAAGACATCACGGACTTCATCACCCCACACGCGCTCCCCTCCAAAGACTACATCCTTCTGGGAGACCTCAACTTTCACCTTGAAAAGATCAGCGACCGCAACACCGCCACCCTCTTAGACAACCTCGACAACCTCGGACTTAAACAACTGGTCACTTCCCCCACCCACATCGCAGGTCACACTCTCGACCCCATCTTCACCTCCAGCAACCATGTCTCCTTCAGCCACACTACGGATCTCCTCTGGACCGACCACAGCTGCGTTCACTTCACCTACAACAAGCCGAAACCCATCATCCACCTCCAACCAACTCTACAAAGAAACTGGAACAAAATCACCACAGAACAGATCTCCACATCGCTCCTTCAAACCTCCCCAGCCCTCTCTTCTAACGCCAACGAAGCCGCCTCCAACCTCTCCCTTTGGTTATCCAAAACCGCCGACACCTTAGCACCACTGAAAAAACGTCAACACAAACTTGGCATCAAGAAGGCCGCATGGTTCAACGACGACCTCAAGAAGTCCAAGAAACTATGCCGCTCCCTTGAAAAGGCCTGGAAAAAAGACCCATCCACCAACAACAAGGACGCCTTCAAAAGCGCCATCCGCACTCACCACCAACTGATCCGAAAAGCCAAGAAAACAGCATTCAAAGATCGACTTGACAATAACGCCCACAACAGCAAGGAACTTTTCAACATCGTCAAGGAATTTTCCAACCCCTCGGCCAACTCCAACGACATCACCCCCTCTCAAACCCTCTGCGATTCCCTAGCCTCTTTTTTCCACAACAAGATTGCTGACATCCACAACAGCTTTGACAACCAACCCGGAAGCCAACCCACCCTACCATCAGCTGACCATCTTCCCCCCGTCAACACCCTTAACGCCTGGATGCCAATCTCCACTGAGGACACCATCCGCCTGATGAACTCCATCCACTCTGGATCCCCCTCAGACCCATGCCCTCACCACATCTTCAACAAAGCAGACTCCGTAATAGCTCCGCACCTCCGAGACGTCATCAACTGCTCCTTCAACTCCGCTACCTTCCCAGAAGACTGGAAACACGCTGAACTCACCGCCCTTCTGAAAAAACCAACAGCAGACCCCACCGAACTCAAAAACTACCGCCCCATTTCGCTTCTTCCATTCCCGGCCAAAGTCATCGAGAAAGCCGTCAACAACCAACTCGCCGCCTTCCTCGAAGCCAACAATTCCCTCGACCCCTCACAATCTGGCTTCCGAGCCAAACACAGCACTGAGACCGCCCTCATCGCAGCAACAGACGACATTCGAACTCTGCTGGACTATGGAGACACAGTCGCCCTCATCCTCCTCGACCTCTCTGCAGCCTTCGACACAGTCTGCCACAGCACCCTTTTACAACGCCTCAAAAACATCGGAATCCAAGGAAAGGCACTGGATTGGATCACTTCGTTCCTCACCGGAAGAACCCAGAGAGTCCGCCTCCCACCTTTCAAGTCCGAGGCCACCGAAGTCATCTGCGGCGTACCACAAGGATCCTCACTCAGTCCCACCCTCTTCAACGTATACATGAGCCCCCTCGCGGCCATCGCCCGCCAACACAACCTCAACATCATCTCTTACGCGGATGACACTCAACTGATCCTATCTCTCACCAAGGACCCCAGCACCGCCAAAACCAACCTACACGAAGGAATGAAAGAAGTCGCCGAATGGATGAAACAAAGCCGTCTGAAACTGAACTCAGACAAAACAGAAGTCCTCATCTTAGGTAAATCCCCCTCTGCATGGGACGACTCCTGGTGGCCGGAAGCCCTCGGAAATGCACCCATCCCGACAGACCACGCACGGAATCTTGGCGTCATCCTGGATTCTTCACTCTCAATGAACAAACAAGTCAGCGCCGTATCCTCTTCCTGCTTTAACATCCTTCGCATGCTCAGAAAAACATTTCGCTGGATCCCCTCCGAAACAAGGAAAACAGTCACCCACGCTCTAGTCACGAGCCGACTGGACTACGGAAACACCCTCTACGCAGGTACCACCGCTAAACTCCAGAAGAAACTACAACGAATCCAAAACGCCTCAGCCAGGCTCATATTAGACATCCCACGCAACAAACACATCTCTGGTCACCTTAAAGACCTCCACTGGCTACCCGTCAATAAGAGGATTACCTTCCGACTGCTTACCCACGCACACAAATCACTCTACGACATCGGACCAGATTGCCTCAACTCTCGACTGTCCTTTTACACCCCCTCCCGTCAACTTCGCTCTTCCAGCCAAGCCTTCGCCACTGTACCTCGCATCAACAAGACCACCATGGGAGGCAGATCCTTCTCATACCTGGCTGCCAAAACATGGAACTCACTCCCCGCTTACCTTCGCCTCACCCAGAATCACCTAGCGTTCAGAAAGCAGCTTAAAACGTGGATATTTGACAAATAATCCTCCTCCCCTCCTAAGCGCCTTGAAACCCTCTGGGTACGTAGTGCGCTATATAAATGCTATGACTTGACTTGACTTGACTACAGTGTGGTGCTGATGAGGGCTGCCAAGGCCTTGGGCCTTGAGCTCCCCGTCGCGGCCGTGAGGACTAATCTCCTCACTGAGGTCCTTAAACCGCAGTCAAGCTCGGCCGAGCCTCTGCTGCCCTTTAATGAGGCCTTGACCGACGTTCTTCTGGGCACTTGGTCCAAGCCCGCTACGGGTTCGCCCGTAGATAGGAACGTGGCCAGACGCCACCGCCCAGCCCCGGGCGACCCATGTTTCCTGTCCACCCACCCTACCCCCGAGAGCCTGGTCATCCAGGCCTCCAATTCCCAAACCGCATTCCCGTCGGCCCCGCCGGACAGGGAATCCAAGAGGTATGACCAGTATGGGAAGAAGATCTTCTCATCCCTTAGTCTGGGCCTGCGGTCTTCCAACACCGCCTGCCTCTTGGGACGTTACACCCACTCTGTGTGGGATAAGGTCGCGGAGGTGCTGCCAGAGTGTCCGTTGGAGGTACGGGCCAAACTCGGCCAAGCCCTTGTGGAGGGCCGGGATGCAGCCAAATATTCCATCAGGTGTGGGCTGGATACCACCGACTCGCTAGGTAGAGCGATGGCAACGACGGTGGCGGTCAGACGCCACGCCTGGCTGAGGTCCGCCAACTTTTCAGCAGATGTCCAGAATACACTCATGGACATGCCGTTCGATGGCCGTCGCCTCTTTGGCGACAAAGCAGACCATGCGCTTGAGCGCTTTAAGGACTCCAGGGCTATGGCCAAGTCCTTGGGCCTCTCGGGCCCGCGCCAGCAATCGGCTGCTTTTCACTCCTTTCGTGGCCACGGAAGGGGTGCGCCCACACGCCCCGCCAGCCACGCTCCGCAGGGCAATACCCAATGCGGTGGCAGCCGTGGGAACCGCCGTCCGGGCGGTCGGGGGCAACGACGAGGTCAGTCCACACCTTCCCCCGCAGCATCCGCCTCAAAACCCTCCTAGTCCGTGCTTTCAGGCCCATGTGACGCCAGTGGGGGGCAGGGTTCGCCATCACCACCTCCACTGACGCACTGTCACATCGGACAGGTGGGTGCTGCAAATCGTCCGAAGGGGCTACTCCCTCCCCTTCGAGGCGACTCCTCCAGCCATGCCACCGCAGAACCACCATGTATCGGGGGATCATTTGCGACTTCTGCAGGAGGAAGTTACGGCCCTCTTGGCCAAGGGGGCCATCGAGCGCGTTCCTGGGCCAGAAGTAGGGTGTGGTTGCTACTCCCACTACTTTCTGGTACCCAAGAAGGGCAAAGGGGGCCTATGCCCTATCTTGGACCTAAGGAACGTCAACGGCTTCCTCCGGAAGGAGAAGTTCAAGATGCTGACACTGGCTCAGGTCCTAGCTGCCCTGGACCCAGGAGACTGGATGGTAGCGTTGGACTTGCAGGACGCTTATTTTCATATCCCCGTCCTGCCTGCCCACCGGCGCTACCTGCGGTTCATGGTTGGCCACAAGCACTTTCAGTTTACCATGCTCCCCTTCGGCCTTACCAGCGCCCCACGGGTGTTCACAAAGGTGATGGCGGTGGTCGCAGCTCATCTGCGCAGGTTAGGGGTTTCAGTCTTCCCCTACCTCGACGACTGGTTGTTGAAGGCGGGCTCGCCCCAGACAGTCGTCAGCCACCTCCAGACTACGGCAGACCTCCTGCACCAGCTGGGGTTCTCCATCAATGTGCCGAAGTCACACCTGTGCCCCTCTCAGAAGCTCCTTTTCATCGGAGCGGTTCTGGACTCGGCGCGGTTTCGGGTTTCTCCACCCGAACAGCGGGTCCGGGATATTCAGGCTCTGATTCCCATCTTTCAGCCGTTATCCCGGGTTTCGGTCAGGTTGACGCTGCGGCTTCTGGGGCTGATGGCCTCCTGCATCCTACTGGTGCATCACGCCAGGTGGCGGATGCGGGCTCTGCAGTGGGACCTGAAGTTTCAGTGGGCCCAGCATCAGGGCAACCTATCCGACCACGTCCTGATCTCGGAGGGCACTGCGAGACAGCTGCAGTGGTGGCTTACGGACCGCGATTGGGTCAGCGGCAGATCCCTCTCCCTTCCCCAACCGGAGCACGTAGTTGTGACGGACGCGTCCCTCCAGGGCTGGGGAGGCCACATGGGAGAGGCGGAGATCAGAGGCCTCTGGTCTCCGGCGGAGGCCCGGCTCCACATCAACCTGTTGGAGCTCCGGGCGATTCGTCTGGCACTGAAGGCATTCCTCCCCTCTGTCCGGGGGAGTGTAGTGCAGGTGCTCACGGACAACACCAACGCCATGTGGTACTGCAACAAACAAGGTGGGGTGGGGTCGTGGACCCTTTGTGAAGAGGCTCTTCGCTTCTGGCAATGGCTGGAACGCCAGGGCGTGACCCTGGTGGCTCAACACCTGGCAGGTTCTCTGAACGCCAGGGCGGATGAGCTCAGCCGTCGGTGCATGATGGATCACGAATGGCGTCTGAACTCGGACGTGGCGCAAGGCCTCTTTCAGCGATGGGGAGAGCCTTGGTTAGATCTATTCGCCACCGAAGAGAACGCGCAATGTCATCAGTTCTGCGCGTTGGAATTTCCAAGGCGGCACTCGCTCGGAGACGCTTTTCGTCGTGAGTGGAGTTGCGGTCTGTTGTACGCCTTTCCGCCTATACCACTTCTGCCCAGAGTGCTGAAGAAGATCAAGCGCGACCGGGCCCAAGTCATCCTTGTGGCTCCGGACTGGGCGAGAAGGTACTGGTATCCAGAGCTACTCAGTCTGTCAGTCGATCCCTCGGTTCGTCTGCCTCTTCAGGAGGCCCTTCTGTCGCAGCAGCAGGGGACGGTCCTCCACCCGAACCTGTCCAGTCTCCACCTCTATGCTTGAAGATTGAGCGGCGACAGTTGAGGCCATTTGACTTGCCTCCTGAAGTTTGTAACATCATTCTGGCAGCCAGGCGTCCCTCCACGAAGTCGGTATACGCCTGCAGGTGGAACAGATTTGTGGCATGGTGCACAGCAAAGGCTGTGGATCCCCTCAATGCCCCGCTTTCTGAAGTCCTTCTCTTCCTTCTTTCTCTTGCCCAGCAGGGCTCTGCTCTGGGCACTATCAAGGGCTACCTTTCTGCCCTTTCAGCCTTTCTCAGGCTGCCTGATCAACCTTCTTTATTCAAGTCCCCTATTGTAAATAGATTTCTTAAGGGCATCACACACACGTTTCCTCCTGTTCCGTTTGTGATGCCTCAGTGGGACTTGAACCTGGTTCTTACGTTTCTGTTGTGCGCTCCCTTTGAGCCACTTCACAACTGTCCTCTTCGCCTTCTGACTTTGAAGACTGCTTTCCTGGTTGCCATCACCTCTGCCAGGAGAGTGAGTGAGCTCCAGGCCCTTTCTTGTACTCCACCTTTCCTTTCTGTCCATCCGGACAAAGTGGTGCTGCGTACCAAACCTTCTTTCCTGCCCAAGGTTGTCACGGCCTTCCACATCGGGCAGTCTATCACCTTGCCAACCTTCTTTCCGCCACCGCATCCCTCTAAAGAGGAAGAGCGGCTCCACCGTCTGGACCCAAAACGTGCGCTCCCATTCTACTTGGATCGCACACGCCAGTTCCGGGTGGATGACCAACTCTTTGTTGGTTACGTGGGCGCTAAGAAGGGGAAAGCGGTGCACAAGAGGACCATCTCCCGGTGGATCATCCTGTGTATCCAGGCATGCTACTCCTTGGCTAGGAAGGAGCCCCCGGTTGGACTGCGGGCTCATTCTACCCGAGCAACGGCGGCTACCACTGCCCTGGGCAGGGGTGTGCCCTTACAAGACATCTGTCAGGCAGCTACGTGGGCATCGCTGCACACGTTTGCAAGACACTACTGCCTGGACAGCCAAGTCCGGAGGGATGGCTTCTTTGGCCGTTCCGTCCTCCAGGACTTTCTGGTGTGATTATTGGTTCGCAGACCCACCACCGGGGTTGGTATTGCTGGGGTATCTATTCTAAGGTAAGGAATCTAATACTAACGTGTCTCTTTCAGATGCACAAGTTACTACTTGTGTAACGATATATCTGTAAGAGACATTAGTTAGTATTAGATTCCTTACCGACCCACCCATCCTCCCCGTTCTGCGAACCAATATCTAGGGTTAGGGTTACCCCCTTTCAGGGCCCTAGTTTCAATGGCACCAGTGTTGGTTTTTAACATGGCTCTGCGTTTCTGGCGCGGAAAAGCTGTGTCTAAGAACTGACGTCAGCACGCGGAGGCGGCGTCTAAGTACTCCGACGACGTCATCACGGCGCCCACAACGCCGACGACGGACGTGGAGCCGCAGACGACGCCTACCGACGCGCAAGGGTACTGCTACGCAAAAATTTACGGATCCAGTCTGGCACCTGGGGATATTCTAAGGTAAGGAATCTAATACTAACTAATGTCTCTTACAGATATATCGTTACACAAGTAGAAACTTGTGCGTTAAGAGAATCTGAATTTCATTAGTGGCACGGAGGCTAACATTATCCCACCCTACCATCCAAGGAGTAGATTATGGATATTAAGGAAACAACATTTTGGATAAATTAATAAGTAACTATGTGGAATGGTAATATTGTTTCGAGACGTTATAGAGGTTATAAAAAAAATAAAAATCTTATGGAAAGAAAGGATGCTACAGTAAACGTTATGTATATAAGCATTCTTTGTTGCCTTATGATCAATTGTTTCTTGCGTTTGAAGAGTTGGCATTAGATGGAGTATTAACTTTCCTTTTTAAATTCAGATAATGTCCAATAGATCACTCCTTCTGTGGTGTTACATTGTCTGGAAGTTTGGCGCGGCAAGAGGATTCTTTACCTGGACTCAGCTATTTAGTTTTTGATACCCTGATGTTCTTGTGCTGACACTAGATCCATTTTCTTCGTTTATGAATGCAGGAAGAATTTATTTCGCATTTCAAAGCAGCAGACTGTTCTGGGTGTGTACTTATTATATGCCAGGAATGCTCTGTTCTGGAATTGTTTCTTTTTGATGCATAACTTTTAAGTGCTGCGCGGAGAGGCATTAAAGGAATAATGCATAATGTTAGCCACCGTGTCTTTATTGAAATTCAGATTCTCTTGGCTTTAAATTTGGAGAATTGCTCTACTCTTTTGCCTCCACTATATATACTTCCATGGTGAACAAAAAGAACAAAGGCATTGGAATTTCCTTTTTAATGTACAAGTGCACAGTCTGGTATCTTCTATTTTCCATCACTGAAATTTGTAATGTCCTATGCTGTTGCATGACATTCTGTTTATTAATACAACATTTTTAAAAAGAACTTTGGAACAGATCATTTATATTTTGTCTTTGGAATTTTAGCTCTTTACTCTGCATTTTTAAAATGTGCCCTATATTGGTAGGTAAGTATTTTTAAACAGTTCATAAATAACAAAAATGATTAATTAGTTGGATGCTGCTGTCCTTCACACTACAGATAAGTGAGTTCATAACACACAGGTACCATCCAACTGACACATGAAAGCACAAGCTCTGAATATGATTATGATACAAGAACTAATGAAACTATTAAAAGTCTGATATTCTAAGCACCACTGCACAATGTCTTGCTTTAGCTAACTCTGAAATTAGACTACACAGTAATTTTACACAAATATCTACATGATCTGAACTGACAAGAACAGTCATTAACACATTTGTGTGGCATGTCCTATTCATAAAATTCAACCAGCTTACATCACAGCTTGTGAGACACGGTATGCTTGCTATCAAAATGTAAGTGCAACTTGAAGGTCACTAACATAGGTCTGAATCATAGTGCATAGATGTCTGCCTTCACATCCTTGGGAGTCTGATAAAAACATGGGTGTAAACAAGTTATTTA
Organism: Lissotriton helveticus; assembly: GCF_964261635.1. Lineage (NCBI taxonomy): Eukaryota > Metazoa > Chordata > Amphibia > Caudata > Salamandridae > Lissotriton > Lissotriton helveticus. The sequence continues at coordinate 427,105,382 of NC_136063.1, forward strand.
AAATTAAGGAGAGTTGCAGAGCTCTACTTGCTGTTCCTTTCTGGTTATTTCAGACACTTGATGGAATCAGAAAAGGTACAATTGGAGTGGAGAGCAGTTAGAGTTCAGTCTGTGAAAGAGAGACCCAAACTGAAAATCTTCATCGCAACATCCTTCGGCAACTGGTTAGAGCTCGAGCTCCATCCATCCAGAACCTGGGGCCGCGCCTTCCAAGGGTCTTTCTCCATGTTTCAGCAGTTTGTAGGCTCTTTGCGAGATTAGGTGTGCAGGTGATGATCACAGGCACCTCTGAATGTCAAAGTTGAAAGCAGGTTTCTTCATGTCCCTTGCCCAAGTATGTTTTGTGCACAGTGAAGAGGACCTTAAATGTAATTTTTGCCTCCACTGGGATCCAGTGAGGCACTTTCAAAGCTGATTTGATGTTGTCCCGCCTCCATTAATTCAGGCACATTCTGACTGCCTGGTTATGAAGCCTTTGAAGCCTGTTGCTGACTTTCTCTGGGAGTCCTGTGTAGATGATATTGCAATAATTAAGACTTATTATAACGCACTACTGTTGTCACTGGTCTAAATGGAAGAGAGGTAGAGGATTCTGTAGCAGGGAAAGCTGTCGACCGGTGTTTTTGGTTCTTTTATTCGATAACGATGTGAGAGAGTTTGAAGTTGAACTGGATTTCAATGTTCCATAGTTGTGGAAGAAGTTAGACCTAAGTTTGGGGACTAGATAAAAGGCAATTGGTGCAAGGCAATGGCGTGACCTTGGTCTATGAAGTGAGCCAGATGACAAGTAAATGTTGAATAGGAGGTAGGAAAGGGAAGAAGGCTGGGGAAGGCTGCATGTTACCATGTTAGAGGATGACTCAAAGGCTCACGATTCTGACTTGTCATGGGTGAATAAAAAGGATCTGATAAATTCCAAGGTGGAGCCGTATACTCTAGCGCCTTCTTCAAACCGGGGAAGAGCAATGGAATTCTAAGATGCGGATGGTGAGCCAAGCACTATCAGGGTTAAGTTCTTGCTTTCATCCAAGGAGAATGGGAGTTCTGATCTGTTGAGTTGAAGGTTTGATTCTGTACCCCTTGAAGACATGAATTCAATTATGATTAATAATGATGTTTATAATCACTATATACAAGAGTTGGCTAGTCACTTCCATCTCCAGGATCTTGCTACACAATGGCAAGTTACAGACTGGTATCACCAGAGTCCTCCGACCAGCTCTTGGTTTCGTCAGGAGAAGATTGCAGATGGTGTGCTTCAGAGTTTCTCGAATAATGCTCTCCTATAGGAACGAGTTGATCGCAGACGTCAGATCAATTGCAAATGAGGGAAGTAATTAGATCAGCCAGGTATTTGGATATAGCAGGATTGGATGGATAGAAGCTTTAGATCTGTGAGGTAAGGCTGATAATTCTTCCTACGGCTTTGGACTGACTGTGCAAAATACAGAATGAAGCATTGGTGGAGCAATGGGAGGGTAGTGGTAGAAAATAGTGTTACAGATGATGTTATCTTTGATGTTTTGTGATTTTAAAAAAGTCAGAAGGTCCTAGGAATGTTACTGAAATGCATCAATGCTTTTCTTTTTTTTAAAGCATCAGACTAATCACCTTCTGAAAGGTGTGGAGGAGCGCTCTCATAGCTAGGTAGGCCTTATTTTGTCTTTAATGAATTGCGGAAACTCTTACTGAGTTTCTGACATATGGTTTAATCCGCCTCTGACATAGATTTATGACATTGGCATTCATTAGTGTGACTGGTTCTTCTAATCTTGGACAAGTCCTTATTAGGTCCTAGTACCCTGTATTTATTTCTACCAAGAGACAATACAGTTTGTCGTTTGTTCTAGGCAACAGGGCCAGAATTATAATTACTATAATATACACTTACATCTCCCAACAAATACTGTAAGTGCCATAATATTACTCATTAATCCTAGTCACCGAAGGTGGCATCAGACAAGCTTGTAATATCAGTAATTTTAAAAGCATTTCCCCTTATTCATACAAAATATTTATTTTACCCTGGATGCTATTGTTATAGAGAACAATTTACCAAGATATCCAAGGTCTCAAAATCTAGTGTCTTTTGTGAAGCTTCTCTTGAGTTTGTTATTGTCATTTAGCTTGAAACTCCCTGTTCTGTACTCTGAAACCTGAGGGCCCACTTGTCACATCTTATAGACTACATACATGGAATTGTGTCACTTTTTCACATGGACCCAACATGGACTCTTTTTGAACTCTTCCTGTTTTTGCCCACTAATTTTACCAACATTGGTATACTTACTTCTTCCTAGGCTGGGCAAAACAACTGAACTATTCCCATTTTTTTGGGGTGGTTTTTCAGGCAACTTCAGTTTTTTTTAACTCCACCCATTTATACATGAGTATTGGTTTTGTATATACCAGAGGATTTAAACGGCTTTGGCTGCAGCCAACAGGTTCCTGCTGCTTCTGACCTTAGTTGACTTTCCATTAGTGATTCTAGATTGTGATGTCTGGAAGTCGATTTTCATATTTTACATTGCATTTTCAAAAATGATCAAAGGACAGTACAACATTAACATAAGTACTATTCTTTTCAGCACCAAATATTCCTTAAAGATAGATACCAATTATCTTTATATATACCCAGTTTAAATATTACTGTACAAAGTATAGTGCCTATTTCTAGGAACACCATCTCACTGTCTGGTGGCTTAGTCTAGCAGGCACAATTTGGTGGTTCAGCAAAATTAACACAGTGCATCAATTTGTTGAAGTCTTGGCAACTTGTCTTCCAGAAAGTACTTGAAATAAGCTCTATTCTTGGATAGTATCTTGTTGGTAATATGGCGTTTGATACTTTAGATGTTTGATCCCCAAAACACCTCCGGAATTAGACTGTTAAATAGTGCAGCAGAATAGGGCCTGGCCAGGAATGATGCGAAGAATGAAATCTCTTTTTATTCGTCAAAGCTTGGTGCATCTGCAAAAGATATACAAAACGAACACAAGAAGATATGTTATTGGTTTTTGTGTTCTAACCCCTATATCAGGTCATAGATCCACTCACAATAACCACTCAGCAATATTTATAACAATCAAATGCTGCAATGTAAGAAAAGCTCAACGAATTTAAGTTATATGTACCATGGTAAATTTAGAGATATATGGTAAGTGCTATGGTCATGGTATGGCAGGGCACTGTGTTCTTAGAAGTGTAAGGAGCAGATAAACAATAAAGGTCGTAGTGAACATAATATAAAGTTCGATATGATCAGGATTATGTGTATTCTTATCCATTTAGCAATCTACATGTCTTCTATATTTGTTTTTTCATACCCAACTCTGTTAAGTTTGAAATAACCATAACATCACATGTTTACAAGGAAGCACACCCAGTGTTTCTCTCACTCTCCCCAGCCCTTGCCCCCGCCACACACAACTAACACCCCCTCCCTTCAATGCTCGTTTGCTAACCCCAAATAAATCCACCATTACACCATTATCTTATCATGTTTCTACCGAGATCCTCTGGCTCTGCACATGGGTTCCTAAATCTTAGCACACCACTCCATGGCAGAAGTCAATTTCGACACTTCTATATCTGTTTTATTATGCTTTGTTTTGTTAGCTCTATCTTTCATGCTATTGCCATCCATCTTACCGTCTTCATCATTCTCATTTCTTTTATTCCTCCCTCACATCTTCTACTGATCTCAGTCTCACCACCTCTGTCTAAGCTGGCTGAAGATGTAAAACTTCTTGGGTTAAACTCCTTCTACGGCTTTGTGCCATATCTGCCTCCTCTTTATTATGTGCAGACATCTCTAGATCCATGGCTAGCTCTTAAATCGATATTCAGTAGCCTAATAAATTCCTTGTGCCGCCTCAAGATTTGGTTGCTTTTCCATCCTGACACCACCCCCCGGGAACATCCTTCTCCTCAACTTAACCCCTTCGACGCTCATGACGAGCTGGGCTCGTCATGAGGTAGCCTCCTCGCACGCTCATGACGAGCCCAGCTCGTCATGTAAAGTGCGAATCCGCAAAATCCAGCGTACGGGGGGAAATCATGCCGCACGCATGCGGTTAAGTTGTACCGCATGCCTCGGAACACTCAGAACAGCCCACAAACTAAGCCTCTAGAAAAAGAGCCATGGCATCATCCCCACTAGTCACGACATCAATAGCTCTCACACTCCTTATTAATGTATTGATTTATGCTGGAGGGTCATAACATGGCCTTACAACTATTACAAAAATATTTCATAAAGTAATCTGTAATGCTTGATATATGCAATGTAAATGTTCTGTAATGTCTTACTATACACTTGTCTCCCCAAATACTGGCTTTCTGTGTTCGTCCTATTCTGCCTTTCTCACTAAAGCTAGATTTATCTATTGCTACCAACATATAATGTTGTTCTCTTGCCCTCTCTACCGCTTTCTTTCTCATGAACTACCTCGGTCTCTTTTCGCTAGCAATACCTCACTATTTCTGTCTATTTGTATTTGAGTTATATTGGTCTCTCACTATCTATGTGTTTTGTCTGAAATCTATAGATTTTGTTATCTAATTTTCTATAGTTTCTTCTTGATGTCCATCTCATGCCCTTCATCTCTTCCTACTACTAGCTTTTATTTTCAATTGCCATCTTTGCCACCAATAAATCCTCCTTTTTCTTTCTACATCTCTGTTCTAAAAACCTACCACAATCAAGCTTCTTCTGTAGCTTTTATTTGTCAATTTAGAATTCAGAATGATCCAGGCCCATGTTCCGCTTATATTGTCACAACGCCCTTCTTGTGGTCATCCCAGGTGCCTATTTTACACTATTTAAGATTGTCCTTCATGCAGCCACATGTCTCATCAAAAGCATGAAAGAATATGGCAAGATCACAAACATTATTTAGGAAAGACACTGACTCTTTCTGCTCACTCCTTCAAGACGTGATGTGTCACCTTCTAGGCTTCTGCTGCATGACAACATGGTCAAGAAGTGCAGTAGAAAAAGCAGCACTTGCAGCAGGAGCATCACCAAACTTTAATGAGGAAATGCAGGAATGAAACGACCAGGCCGCCTTCTTCTGCTGTGCACTCAGATTCTGGAACACCATCCGACACAGATCCGTCAAGTTCTGTCAATCCTTTTCTTCAGGAAGCAGCTGAGGACTCATCTTTTCAAAGAACATCTTAGATGACAACAACCAGTTCCACACCATTGGGTGTTACCTGAAGCAAGTTTTACTTGCCCTTGCTTCTACTGCATTCCCTCTTCCATATTCTATGGTGCTTCATTGGTTTACAGATATGTTTGCACATTTTACATGATCAAACATACATATATTTCTTCCAGGTATGTTATATAGCATATTTTCTGTCTCTCCCAAAGAGCAGTCTCCAGCCTTGTGAGTTCTGTTTCCAAGCTATGTGCATTACGAGCTATTTTCAACAGTTATGGTGCAATCTCCAGTTACTTTCAGCTAAATTCTGATAAAACCAAGATAACTGCCTTCAGAGGGCCGAATTCGTCTAGGTCAAATACCTGATGGCCCAGCTCTAGGGTTATCCTGCCTCCATAACCTTGGCATTATTTTTTACCATTATGTTGTTTATGCCTCAAATTTCCAAACTGCCCTCTTGTTCCTTAATCTTTCAAACTCTTTGCGAGATGCTGCTTTTGTTTGCCTAAATAAAAACTGTAATCCATTTTTTCTTGACTTACCTATGTACATGCCACATAGCTTGGCCTTTGTCAATAAGCTATTTAGCAGCCTCTGCTACACCAGAATATTGCGGTATACAACCTTTACAACGCAACTTTTACAACAACCTACCATTACCACGCATTTTTTACAACGCAGGATCCATTACAACGCATACCATTACCACGCATGTATTTACAACGCAGGTACTTTTACAACGCATACCATTACAACGTAAGTATTGGTAAGTATATTATTTTATTAAAAATATTATTTGGGTTTTTGGGTAAAGGGGTATTTTTAGGGTTCAGGGTCAGTTTTGGGTTTTTTGGTAAAGGGGTATTTTTAGTGTTCAGGCTCAGTTTTGGGTTTTTGGGTAAAGGGGTATTTTTAGGGTTCAGGGTCAGTTTTCAGTTTTTGGGTAAAGGGGTATTTTTAGGGTTCAGGGTCAGTTTTGGGTTTTTGGGTAAAGGGGTATTTTTAGGGTTCAGGGTCACTTTTCAGTTTTTGGGTAAAGGGGTATTTTTAGGGTTCAGGGTCAGTTTTGGGTTTTTGGGTAAAGGGGTATTTTTAGGGTTTAGGGTCAGTTTTCAGTTTTTGGGTAAAGGTTTTTTTAGGGTTTAGGGTCAGTTTTTAGTTTTTGGGTAAAGGGGTATTTTTAGGGTTCAGGGTCAGTTTTCAGTTTTTGGGTAAAGGGGTATTTTTAGGGTTTAGGGTCAGTTTTCAGTTTTTGGGTAAAGGGGTATTTTTAGGGTTCAGGGTCAGTTTTCAGTTTTTGGATAAAGGGGTATTTTTAGGGTTCAGGGTCAGTTTTTAGTTTGTGGGTAAAGGGGTTTTTTAGGGTTCAGGGTCAGTTTTCAGTTTTTGGGTAAATGGGTATTTTTAGGGTTCAGGGTCAGTTTTGGGTTTTTGGGTAAAAGGGTACAGGGGAAAAATTAAATACAATTAAATTTAAATTAAATTAAATTAAATTGATTAAATTAATTAAATTAAATTAATTAAATTAAATTACATTAAATTAAATTACATTAAATTACATTACATTAAATTACATTATATTAATTTTAATTAAGTTAAATTAAAAAAAATATTATATACTTACCAATACTTACGTTGTAATTGTATGCGTTGTAAAGGTATATGCGTTGTAAATACATGCGTGGTAATGGTACTTCGTTGTAATGGATCCTGCGTTGTAAAAATTGCGTGGTAATGGTAGGCGTGGTAAAAGTATGCGTTGTAACGTCATACATCCGAATATTGCTACTAGTTTAGTACTTGGTCTTCTCCGTTGAGAGCATATAAGTCAACACCCGAGGGAGCATCATTTTCTCCCAGTTCACAGGAAGGTTTTTAAAAGCTTGTGCATCTGCCATGGAGCCATTTATAACTTTAAAGCTTTTTCACAATGCCCAGTTTAAAAAACTATACTCCATCTGGCATACTCCCCTGCTAATTTGCTGGCCATTCCTTGGGTTCGCCTGGTTAGAACTGGAGGCAGTCTGTTTACATTTTATCGGCTTAATCTGGAATTCCTTGCCTATTCATTTGCACATTCTCACAAATGATATAACCTTTAATAGGGCATTAAACACTTGGTTGATTGTCAAACCATTACAAAATGCATTTCTCCTAGTTTTGCACATTCAAGTGTATTAGTGCCAGGGTATCTCTTTGAAGTCCCTATGCACTTTACAAACAACTATTCATTCAATCATGAATTCTTTATCTGCTGCTTTTTGAATTATACCCTGTCCATCTTTTGCTAGGCCTAAATATTGCTTCTTCTAATACTAACTGTACCTAATGCTATCTCTATCTATTGCCATCTCTTTGTAGTACATTGAGGGTGTTTCCCCTAGCATTTCCCAACGTTTGCAATTTTTATATCTGAATTATGACTCCTGCTGAGAGTTTAGATCATGTAACCAGGCCGAAAATATCACTGGTTTTGGAGAAACTGTTATCCTATAGCAAACTGCAGCCTTATCATTTTGTGGCAGTAGAAGTCTGGAGTCCCAACACTCTAATGAACAAGCCACTCTAGCCCAGAAGAAGTAAACTTTTTCCCCATTTTACAAAATTACCATTTGGAAATATAAAGCGTTACGTGGAATTAATTCATAAGGGAATAACTGTCCTTTTTTTTAATTGCTGCACAAATGAATATAGCTAGTGAATACACTTCTCTGTCACTTGTCCATTCATGCCTTTATCCTTCATCAAGAATCAAAGTGGCTGGCCTAGTGATGAGAAGCAAAGCATGTGAAGGATATACCTTGCCATAGGCTTTGTTCTCAGCCAAGAGGCTAGTCCAAATTCCATTGGATGGCACCTTTTGAGAAAAGACTTTCTGTGATCTGAACCCTGCACCAACCCATGGTCTCATATTTCTACATATATGCCAATATTCTGCTCACTAAAAATGTTTTTGGGAATTAGGACTTTATGCGGTAGCTGATCTTAGCCCTTCTGCTCAGAACTAAAAAGGTTTGAGGCAATGCCCACTGGTTCCTTGTCTGATCCTAACTGGAACATTTGGGTCAATTCATTGTCACCGAATTCCTTTCCCTGGGTTTCCTCTGGGAAATTAAGAAGATACTCTAGAGAGAAATGCATGGAAGTACCTAAAGACCAGCAGCCCAACTGGTTGTTGTGATATGAGCCACAATTCATGATGAGAAACCTGTGCCAGCCTGCGTTGTGGGTGCTTGAAAGAGACTTTGCCTAAAGCGCCTAGACTCGCTAAGACATCCCCAAGCTATGGATTGGAAGCAGCTGGAAGCAATCTTTGTACCAACTGGGCATGTTCTCTAGGCTTACTTCTTAGCGACACCTTCACGCCCAAAAAACTCTGTTAATGAGGGATACACTGCGGGGCAAAATCGTTCAAGGTGCAAGTCAGTGCGGAGTCTATCTGGGGCAGTAATGAGTCCATTCCAGAGTGCTTCCCAACCTGCTTGCTTTAATGAAGTGTTCCGTTCAGTTCTGGGAATCTTTCCCCAGTGGAATAGTCTATGAAGGTACTGATCCCCTCTATCACGATGAACCGGGCAACAACTGTGACAGTCCAGCAGAACCACTAACAGCTACGAGAAGAGACCACCTCACCTTGAAGACTATTGCAGACCTCTGGCCAGATAATGGATCATGCTCTTGCTGAACCTCTGCTCTGAATGTAAATGCTTAACAAGGCAGTCGAAGACACGCATCACCAAACAGTGGCCTTCGCTTCATCGTTTCCTTAGGAAAATGCTGCATCACAGCGGATGAGTAACACTGTGTAGTCACAGCCTGGAGAGAAGCATGCTGTTACTGCCCAAACAGAGGTCACCAGGAGTGAGTGCCCCAGGGCATGTCTCAACAACGCCCAGACCTCTCCATCAGTTAATGAGTGTCTCTTCGTCCTCAGCAGGGGATCTCTTTGTTAAAAGATAAAACTAATGAACGGGTTCCAATAAGAAGGCTTGTTTTCCTCCTAGCGGCCTGCATACTGACGTGTGCAGACAAACTCTAGTGCTGTGTCTGAGTCGCTAAGAAAGAGACTTCATTCCTCACAGCTGAGACCCTTGGATGTCATGTAACACGTGTACAAAATACTCACCCTAGACTGCTTGAGTTTGATCCAAGCAAATATTTACTCTAAAGTCACTATTAGTGTAATATCCATAAAGCAACAGCCACACGTCAAACAACCTGAACAACCCTTAGGAGGGTTCAGAGGGTTCTCCAATTGAGAAATGTTATGAAAAAATGTAGCATATAGTGCATTTTACAACATACTTCTCAAAGAAATTTGGTTAAAAGCCGCACGTTTTGCAGGAAATTCTGACTCGGTATATATAAAACATTCTATTAATTAATGTTATGTTTGGTGAGCTTGAGACTGGCAAGAGAAATAATAGGCATCTATTATGGCCGGTGGGTGGGGGGGGATTGCTCTCGCCAATAAATTAGGTCAAACAGGGACTTTTATAGGTTACTCGGTCCATGAAATTGGCTAAAATGCATGGGGTTTGACCAGCAGTTCCGATATACAATTTGGTGTGACGTACTGTCATTTCTGAGATGTAACAGGGGTTTGTTCAGTTCTATCTAACACTTTCTTTTCTTTTCGTAAACTGCGGCTTCCTGTAGATTCTAAGTCATTTGACATGACTGAGGATCTATTAACAAAATGCAGGATGGGAAAATTAAAAGGTGCAGATGTGACAATATCAAACTTTACAAAAGGGTCAGGTCTCGAGTTTCAGAACCATTAAAGTTTCCGCTGGCATACATATCTCTCCATACCTTAATTGTATTGCTTTAAGTGTCCTTAATCATATGCGAGTAATTATGTCATAAAAATCTATCAATATAGATCATAAGGTCGCCTTCCTGCACATAAACAATCCTTCCCCTCAACGCATGCACCATTGCACTATGCTGCAAGTGTGCCTGTATTGGTGCAAGGCACTTAAATTCGCACCAACACAGGGGGAAATGCAAGGCTGCACCCTATTCTTGCAAATACGGCGCAGCTCTGCATTTCAGAAGTGGCGGAGCACAGGGTTAAACAAAGGAGGCTAACACCGTGCTCCGCCACTTCCTTGTAAATATACCCCTGGATCCCTTAATCCTGGCTAGTTATTGTCCTATCACCAGTGCCCCCCATTTTTTTCAAAGATCATGGAGATGGTGGTGAACTCCAAACTATTTAACTATCTTGAGGCTTAGGTGCTGCTGGGAGATACATTGTTTATATTTTATCCAGATAGAGGGATTCACTTTGCTCTATTTTGATGGACTTGGTCGACAAAGGTACCACTGACCTGTTGGTGCTACTGAGCCACTCAGACACTTTTGATACCACTAACCACAAAATGTTGGTGGACAGTCTGGTAGGGTGGCAGAGGTGTCTGAGTGTTCCATTGGGTGGTTTAAAGACGTCCTCTCTAAAAGAGCTACACAACTCAATGTCAGGTCCTACAAGAAAACAGAGCTGTGGTAACCTGTGGGCAGGGTTGGATTGGCCTAAAGGCAATCAGGCAATGCCCGATGGGCTGGTCTACCAGATCAGTGTGCTGGACGTTTTTTGGGCTGTTTGTGAGCCTGTGTTATGTTCTGCCGTGTAGTTTTTTACTATTAATTTCCCTGATATTAAGCAAACATTTCCTGAAGCAAGCTCAAGTGCATGCAATATTCCACACCTTGCAAAACATCTATATAGGGCGCCTTTACAAGAAAAAACTGCCCAGTTTCAAACAGTGACACTTTTGTAGCTTTCTAAATCACAAACGAGGGCCACTTTTATTTAAATGCCTGGGCCTATTTTCTGACCCTGTCCGGCCCTGCCTGTGGGGTGCTGCAGAACTTTCCTCTAGCCACATTCAATTCAAAATTTAAATGCAGACAATGCCTGAACATCTTGAGAATCTGGGGGTGTAGGCAGGCCTGTGTTGATGACTCTGTCCAACAACGTATGGAATCTTCTCAATGTCCACATCATCAGTCAATTTCTAAACTAAATTTGTAAAGGCTCTATGGCTTTCCAACAAGTATGTAAATGTCTAGAAAGATGTTTTGTTCTACTGTTGAAATCACCTCTCCTCCTCAATGCAACCCTTCTTTGGTTCAAAATGCTTCATGCCTGCAGCGTGAATTTAAAATTTGAATTTAAAAACATTTATTGAGCGCGCTTATACCCAGCGGTTTCATGGCGCTTTGAGGACTACGACCAGCAGCAGCAACAGAAAAGGCAGGCTAGGCGGCAAAAGCTCTGGAAAAAAGGAAGGTTTTCAAGTTCTTCCGGAACTCCAGATAGGAGGTTGAAGATCTGAGTGTCATAGGGAGGGAGTTCCAGAAGACAGGTGCAAGGGCCGCAAATTTCACCCCGCCTGCTTTCTTTTTCTTAAAGCGGGGTGTGGCCAGGAGTGCCATGTGGGTAGAGCGGAGTTCTCTGCCCGGCAGGTAAGGTTTGATGGCTGAGCATATGAACTCAGGGGCGGTGCCCATCCTGGCCTGGAAGGTGAGGCAGCCTAATTTAAATAAAGCCCGCTCCCTCACAGGCAGCCAGTGCAATGATTTCAGCAATGGAGTGACTCGATGGAATTTGGGCAGCCCATGGATCAGGCGGGCAGCCTGATTTTGCACTAGCTGCAAGCGGTGTATGGCATAGGCCGGTGCGCCGTTATAGATTATGTTCCCATAATCAAGGCACGAGAGCACCATTGCCATCACAATTATTTTCAGAGCCGGAAGGGAGAAGAAGCGGGATATCTTCCTGATTGTCCGGAGGGAGAAGAAACAAGAGGAAACCACCGAACTGACCTGGGGGTTTACAGAGAGTTGGCAGTTGAGAAAAATCCCGAGGGTTTTAACTTTAGGGACCGGGAGGGGGGGTGCACCGAGTGAAAGGGGCCAAAATGAGGGGGACCAGGGACTACAACCACCTCCTGTCAAGACCAGCTCTGTCTTGTCAGGGTTGAGTTTGAGGTGGTTGCAGTTCATCCAATCTTGGATGAATAACATAACAGTTTGGAAGTTCTGGACAGAAGAGGGGGAGTGAGAGAGGTTAAAAATAAGCTGGAGGTCATCGGCGTAATTAAACACCGTGACCTCGAGCTGCTGCAACATAAAAATGAGGGGATAGATGTATAAATTAAACAAAAGAGGGGATAAAGAAGAGCCCTGCGGGACGCCGCACTCCACCTTTCGAGAAGAGGCAGCAAAACCAGCGAGATGGACAGCCTGTGCCCTATCACACAGGAAGGATTTGAGCCAAGAGAGGGCAGAGCCCTCTATGCCCGCCGCCCTGACACGAGTGAGAAGGATGGAATGATCCACCGTGTCAAAAGCGGCGGACAGGTCCAAAAGGACAAGGGCTTGCGGAAGGTTGGTGTCAATACCCTCGCGGAGTCCATCCATCACTGAGATCACTACCTTCTCCGTGGAGTGCAGAGGTCGAAAGCCCGCCGGGCAGGAGGAGAGGCAATGATTTGCCTCCACATAAGTGCTCAGGGTACTCGTAACGTGGGTTTCTAGGACCTTTCCCAAGTAGGGCAAAAGGGAAATGGGATGGTAGTTAGATGGGGACGAGGGGTTAGCGCCAGCTTTTTTTAAAATCGGGATGATGACTGCTGATTTGTGAGGGGTGGGGACAACACCATTGCTTAGTGAGTCATTAAGGAACGTAAGGGGAGGGGTGGGGCAGGCCGAAAAGATCTCTCTTAAGACATGGGCGGGACCAAAATCCAAGGGGGAGCCCGACTTCACCCTCCGAAGCAAAGGGAGGAGTGAGTCCTTGGTTAGCAAGGGGATGCTAGCCAGTTTGGAGATAGAAGGGGGAGGGGACGTATTAGCAAATGTTGACGAAGTGCAATGATTTCAGCAATGGAGTGACTCGATGGAATTTGGGCAGCCCATGGATCAGGCGGGCAGCCTGATTTTGCACTAGCTGCAAGCGGTGTATGGCATAGGCCGGTGCGCCGTTATAGATTATGTTCCCATAATCAAGGCACGAGAGCACCATTGCCATCACAATTATTTTCAGAGCCGGAAGGGAGAAGAAGCGGGATATCTTCCTGATTGTCCGGAGGGAGAAGAAACAAGAGGAAACCACCGAACTGACCTGGGGGTTTACAGAGAGTTGGCAGTTGAGAAAAATCCCGAGGGTTTTAACTTTAGGGACCGGGAGGGGGGGTGCACCGAGTGAAAGGGGCCAAAATGAGGGGGACCAGGGACTACAACCACCTCCTGTCAAGACCAGCTCTGTCTTGTCAGGGTTGAGTTTGAGGTGGTTGCAGTTCATCCAATCTTGGATGAATAACATAACAGTTTGGAAGTTCTGGACAGAAGAGGGGGAGTGAGAGAGGTTAAAAATAAGCTGGAGGTCATCGGCGTAATTAAACACCGTGACCTCGAGCTGCTGCAACATAAAAATGAGGGGATAGATGTATAAATTAAACAAAAGAGGGGATAAAGAAGAGCCCTGCGGGACGCCGCACTCCACCTTTCGAGAAGAGGCAGCAAAACCAGCGAGATGGACAGCCTGTGCCCTATCACACAGGAAGGATTTGAGCCAAGAGAGGGCAGAGCCCTCTATGCCCGCCGCCCTGACACGAGTGAGAAGGATGGAATGATCCACCGTGTCAAAAGCGGCGGACAGGTCCAAAAGGACAAGGGCTTGCGGAAGGTTGGTGTCAATACCCTCGCGGAGTCCATCCATCACTGAGATCACTACCTTCTCCGTGGAGTGCAGAGGTCGAAAGCCCGCCGGGCAGGAGGAGAGGCAATGATTTGCCTCCACATAAGTGCTCAGGGTACTCGTAACGTGGGTTTCTAGGACCTTTCCCAAGTAGGGCAAAAGGGAAATGGGATGGTAGTTAGATGGGGACGAGGGGTTAGCGCCAGCTTTTTTTAAAATCGGGATGATGACTGCTGATTTGTGAGGGGTGGGGACAACACCATTGCTTAGTGAGTCATTAAGGAACGTAAGGGGAGGGGTGGGGCAGGCCGAAAAGATCTCTCTTAAGACATGGGCGGGACCAAAATCCAAGGGGGAGCCCGACTTCACCCTCCGAAGCAAAGGGAGGAGTGAGTCCTTGGTTAGCAAGGGGATGCTAGCCAGTTTGGAGATAGAAGGGGGAGGGGACGTATTAGCAAATGTTGACGAAGGAGGTGGTATATTAATTTTAATCCGTGCGACCTTCTCAATAAAAAATTCGTTTAGCGAGTCGCAAAGATGTTGAGAGGGAGGGATTGTTGCCGTAGCTCTGTCAGATGCTGCCAATTCATGGACGGCAGCAAAGATCTCTTTGGATTGGGACTCAGCCGCTAAAATCCTGCCTGAGTAGTATTCTGTCTTAGCCTCAAGGATGCCTTTTTTATAAGTCTGTAAGACAGAATGGTATGCGGATTTTAGTAGAGGACAATAGGCTCTCCTCCAAGCTCGCTCAGCTCTCCGTGCAGCTAGTTTTTTCGCCTTAAGGTCAGAGTTAAACCACCTATTGGCTGCATGGGCCCGCTTGACCGTAATCCGCCTCAGGGGAGCGAATTCGTCGCCCGATTGAATCAGCCAATTATTGATGGATTCCAGTTGAACTGGGGCTGCAAGGCCTGAGAGGTCAGGGCTGGTCTCGGATAAGGACGAGCAGAGGGACGGCATGTCGGCTTTGCCCCATTTCCTGATCCAGATGTTCTTAGGGAGCGGGGGCTTAACCTCAGGGGATAGTGCAAGGGAAAAGGAGATGAGAGAATGGTCCGACCAAGGGCAGGGAGAGATAGTGGGGGACGTTGTAGGGACATTTAGGGCCCAAATTTGGTCCAGTGCATGACCATGAATATGAGTATGGCTATGAATGTAAGGTACAAAGTTGAGACTAATCATAAGATCAGTGAAATCCTTAGGGTGGGAGGTTTCGGCGGGGTCGTTAGGCCAATAGTTAAGGTCCCCTAGGACTAAAACTGACGAATTGTTTATCGCCAGAGTAGCCAGGAGATCTTGGAAACAGGGGATGAAAGATGAGGTGAGTTGAGGGGGGCGGTAAATAAGGACACAGGTCAGAGGGGTTTGGTATGAGGTCGAACGCGCTACCAAGTAGTCCACTTCTGGGATTACGGGGGAGGGAAGAATCTGAAAATGCAGATCAGCGCGAGCTATCAAAGCTACTCCTCCGCCCATCTTGCTCTCAGGCCGATCCACTCGGATGGCAGAATGTGAGGTGGGCACTGCGGCTAGGACATTGGGCAGGGAGTCCGCTCTGAACCAGGTCTCAGTTAAAAACAAGAGGTCCGGTTCATGCGTGTCGATATAGTCGAATAGCTCGTACTGGTGTTGAACAGCTGACCGGGTGTTAAGTAGGGCAGCCGAGATGTTAAATACCGGTGTTGGAGGGTTAAAAGGAGGGGTGGTGGTGAGGAGTGAGGTAGGAGGCAACAGCGTGTGCTGGGAAGCAATCTCCGGAGGAGAACAAGAAGGTGAAGTAAACAAACCAAAGGAAGTCACACGGTTGAATACAGCGAGAGGAATGGTACCGGGGGTCCAATAGGAGCAGAGCTGTGATGGGGTATATCTAATCAGCTGGGCAGAATGGTGTGCCCCTAGCCCCGGTCGGCCGCGGACGGGCGCAGACGGGCTTGCCTTTGGCGCGTCCGCTGCGCGCGTCCGCTGCGCGTGCGCATGGGATGCTGCTTAAGAGTCCTGGGAGCGTGAAAGCTAGAACGCTACCCGAGGAACTGGTCTGCCCCTCCAAGATGGTGGCCGCAACCCCGTCAGTCCTCCGGAACAAGCGGCACTCAGCCGTGCCGGACCGGGGCTAGGGGATCGGTGATGGTAGGTGAGGAGGCAGCAGCCAGGTGAGAAAGTAACAAAATTAACAGTTTTAAAAATTCAGCAAAGGCAAATTTTAAAATTGACAGTGAGCCAGCGAGCGCCGCAGCAGCCACGAACCAGCTGCCACCAGGTACAATGTGTCCGCTGCGTCCAGGACCACTCTACTAATGTTTAAAATATTGCATGAATACAAATATATTAGCTAAGCTATGCCCCTATCTGGATCAAGAAGTTTGAGTTGCAATGATCCTCATTATGAATGGCTGCCACATTGACTTACAGCAGCATTCTGATCTTGGCAGACCCTGCTCATACCGTTAAAAGACCACAGTATATTCAGAATCATGCCACATAGGTGGTGAGGGATGGAGCAAAAAGTCACAATATAACCTCGAATTTACGTTTGCTACAAAGATTCCACAATCATGCAAAAAACAACTTTGGATTCTGGAAATTAGATTGTGAATACAGCAATGCGAGATGATTCCCGGGACCAGAGTTCGGGAAAGCAGACTTTGCAATCACTGGACACCAAGTTGTGGAATAGTCTTTCATCAGATTGATCAGCACCTCTCAACCTGAAGTACTTTAAGAAATGCTCCTTTTTAAGATGGTGTGCCTGCTGCGCTACTTGTATGTCCTTGGCAATTATACCTTCCCCATTGCTCGCAAATGGTTTTACTCCCTGACTGCCAAGATTGCTAATTTTGTATGGACAGGTGGTAGACAGAGAGTAGATTTTCAGACACCGCGTAGACCCCCCCTTTGATGGTGGCCTGGGTTGATCAGAGATGTACCTTTACTACCTTGCAGCCCACCTGGTACCGATCAACGACAGGTTCACAGGTGGGTGGGATGACCCAGTGTATCGCCTAGAGATTCACTTGATGAGCCTGCATGGTCTGCTTTATCTTCTGTACGGGGCGCGTCTGCCTGCCACACTACCTTCTTGTATGCGGGTGTCTCTTACCTACTGGAGGGCGGCTCTTCGGCTCTCCGGCTGGGACCGCGCTTCACCGAGATGACCCCTCTGTGGTGGGGAAAATGCTTTGTAAGCTCTCAACCTTACACAGGTTCATCCCTTGGGACCGAATTGCGATTTCCTATCTGGGGATGTCTGTAGGGGAGGTTGCCTCGTGACATTTCAGGACTTGAAGACCCGATATACCCTGTCTAATTCACAGTTCTTTTGTTACCTCCAATTACGCCAAGCCGTGCAGGCCCATGATGTCATAGACGCTTTGCTACCCGAATATAGTCCGCTTGAGGCGAAGGTTTTCTATGGGCGTCTGGGTAAGGGGGCCAGCTCTGTGATATATCATTCACTGGTCTTCCATACCCCTGACGGCCGTGAATGGGCTAGGTGGAGGTGGGAGGCCTGTGTGGGAGAACTGGATGAAGATGAGTGGAGGGAGGCCTGTACGGCACCCCGAGAGCTGGAAATTTCATCGTGGTTGCGTATGGTTCCATTTAACTATCTACGCACGACATACCTCACCCTGCAGCATTTACAGCACCTACTCCCCGATGCCCCTGCCATTTGCGCGAGATGCACTTTCCGGCAGCAGATTTTTTCCATGTAGCATGGGAGTGTCCAGTGTTGAGACCCTCCTGGGATGGAGTGGGTTGGGTGCTTTCCTCTGTCCTGTCCCGCACATTGGAACTCGCCCCCGTAATGTGCTGTTGGGGCTGGTGAAGGAATTAGGAGGCCCCTGGGCAGAGCAAGTCTTCTTGGGGGTGGCCTGTATGGTCGCTAAGAGAGATATGGCTCGTACCTGGAAGCAGCAAACACTACCCACCATCAGGTGCTGGCATAGGGCAGGTTAACTGGTGTGCACATCAGGGGAAGACAGTTTTTGTGACTTGTGCCTGTCCTCAAAAGCACAACCAAATATGAGGGAGGTGGTGTAGCTCTTATGGACTGTCGATATGATTCTATACTGACTAGGTAGCGTACCGCTGCTGGAGCGCTCTGCGCGCTGTGCTGATACTCGTATTTTAAAAGCCCTTTTTTACATCTGCGTTATTGTTTATTTTGTTTCCCCTGTTTTTATCTCCCCCTCACCTGCACTGTAATTGTGGTTTCACCGCCGCTCGGCGGGTCCGGTGCCTGGGGTCGGTTGCCTTCTTGGTCGCCATCTTTGAGAGGGGTGAGTGTAGGGATAGGCGCTACTATCCGCCTGCGCTTTAGTGCGCATGAGCTAGCGAGGGAACACCTACTTAAGGTGAGTCCCTCAGTATCCTCGCCCTGACTAGGTAGCGTACCGCTGCTGGAGCGCTCTGCGCTGATACTCGTATTTTAAAAGCCCTTTTTTACATCTGCGTTATTGTTTAGTTTGTTTCCCCTGTTTTTATCTCCCCCTCACCTGCACTGTAATTGTGGTTTCACCGCCGCTCGGCGGGTCCGGTGCCTGGGGTGGGTTGCCTTCTTGGTCGCCATCTTTGAGAGGGGTGAGTGTAGGGATAGGCGCTACTATCCGCCTGCGCTTTAGTGCGCATGAGCTAGCGAGGGAACACCTACTTAAGGTGAGTCCCTCGGTATCCTCGCCCTGACTAGGTAGCGTACCGCTGCTGGAGCGCTCTGCGCGCTGTGCTGATACTCGTATTTTAAAAGCCCTTTTTTACATCTGCGTTATTGTTTAGTTTGTTTCCCCTGTTTTTATCTCCCCCTCACCTGCACTGTAATTGTGGTTTCACCGCCGCTCGGCAGGTCCGGTGCCTGGGGTGGGTTGCCTTCTTGGTCGCCATCTTTGAGAGGGGTGAGTGTAGGGATAGGCGCTACTATCCGCCTGCGCTTTAGTGCGCATGAGCTAGCGAGGGAACACCTACTTAATGCTCCTCCCCAAGCGTAGCGGGATCGCGTAGCGGGCGTGCCTTCGCGTGGCCGGAGTCGTGCCAGAGTCCTGCCCGTCTGCGCCCGTCTGCGCCCGTCCGCGCCAGGACGTGGTGGACGTGGTTGGACCCTGGCTTTTACCGTTGGACGACCCGAGGTACACGATGTTGAGTTATACCAGGGACACGCTGCTGGCCATTGGCCAATTATATGCAACCTGTGAGGCATCGCGGGTCGGCCCGCTGAGCGGCCCGTTCTCATGTGCATGCGGGATGTTCGCCCTCCCCGCCCCCCTAAGAAGGGGTTGCAATGAGTCTGCCGCTGTGGCAGATAGCCCAAGTCCATCGTTCAGTATTTGGAACCTCAATGTTAGGTCGATGGTCAAACATCATCAAGACATCTTCGATCTCATAGGTAAGGAGTCGCCGGACGCTTTTTGTCTGACTGAGACCTGGCTCCAAGACGCCGATACGGCCGTTGTCAACTTGGCCTTCCCGCCCGAGTACTCGGTGTATACTCTCAACCGAGCCTCTAGAGGGGGGGGGGATAGCACTTGCGGTTAAGTCTTGTTACCCGTGCGTTTGGGAAGGGCAAAAAATCTCTGGCTGTGAAAGCGCGATGTTTAAAATCGCCTTTACGCCCAACTTTGCTTTCTCGGGCCTACTGATTTATCGCCCTCCTGGGAGTGAAGCGGCCTTCAGGATGGCCCTCCCAGATGCCATTAGTACGCTGGCAGTTGGTTGTTCCAATTTTTCCATTCTTGGCGACCTAAATCTCCATTTCGACAATCTGTCTAGTCCAGCGGTGCATAGTACTGTTGCAGACCTTGAGGCTCTCCAGCTTGTTCAGATGGTGTCGCAATCTACTCATGTAGGTGGTCACACATTAGATCCTTTTTTTACTAATCTAGCGGAAGCCAGTATTTCCATTTCTCCCCCGCTGGCCTGGACCGATCATTATTTGGTACGTATCCAGTGCCCTCTGTCTGCGCCCCAACTTAAACCTATGGTGCGCTCTATTCCTAGACGGTGTTGGAATAAATTGAAACTTGATGACTTTTTCCATCTTTTGTCCACCAACCCGCTAGGGCTAATTGAGTCGGTGGATGTGGGCTATGATAGTTTTTGTGAATGGGTTACTAGGGCTCTTGATTCCCTTGTTCCTATAGTTTCGTGCAAATGTGGGACAAGGGATCCAAGCTCATGGTACGATGATTCGCTGCGGGCGCTTAAAAGCACCTGTAGGCGTGCCGAGCGGGAATGGCGCAAAACTTATAACAGAGACAAAAAAGTTTTGTACACGGCCACTGTGAAACTTTACCATCGTGCAGTTTGCAGAACCCGCGCGGCCTATCACGCCTTGCAATTTCGCACCAGTACTAACCCCTCCAAAACTATCTTTAAGGTTTTGAAAGATCTAACCGCTAAAAAGGTGACTGCGGCTCATCAGAGCTCCACCGCACATTGTGAAGCATTGGCGGATTTCTTTCTGGAGAAGGTCCATGCCATCTACAGAGCTTTTCCCTTGACTGTCCCCTCTGCTGGCAGTCCTCCTAAGCCTTTGGTCTTGGATGTGTTACACTCTTTCCCGAGCCTAACATCAGAAAGCCTTAGTAAACTGGCCCAACAGGTGAAGTCAGGATCACCGGCTGATCCGTTACGGCCGGCTTTGTTTAAAGATCTAGCATCGCACGGTATCTCGCCAGTTTGCTCTCTGATCAACACGTCATTTGCAGCTGGCGTAGTTGCACTTAAGTGGAAACAGGCAGTGGTCATGCCTATTCTTAAGAAGCCAACTTTGGACGGTGACAAGCCCGAGAACTACCGTCCAATTTCACTTCTTCCATGGCCGGCTAAAGTAGCGGAGGCGAATGTCAACTCTGTCCTCTCGGACCATCTTCTTCAGGCTAACATCCTGGACAGAACGCAGAATGGATTTCGGGCTGGGCACAGCACGGAGACTGCTCTACTGTATATGGTGGAGCATTTACGCTCCGTGCTAGATGCGGGTCAAACGGCGGCGCTGGTGCTATTAGATCTGAGCGCCGCCTTTGACACCGTGTCCCACCTCATCCTTCTGCTTCGTCTGGAGGAAGCTGGTGTTACCGGCCTTGCTCTCCAGTGGTTCCGTTCCTTTCTTGCCAACCGTTCTTTTTGCGTGGCCGTTCCGCCTTATCAGTCCAAATTCCACCCTTTGGATCTGGGGGTTCCCCAGGGCTCCTCGCTGAGTCCCACGTTATTCAACCTTTACGTGAGACCGCTGGCTGAGGTAGTCAGGCAGTGGGGTATGACTATGGTGTCATACGCCGATGACACCCAGCTAGCGGTCACGATCAGCGGGGATGCGGATGTGGATGCCCCCAGATTCCAACAAGGACTCCGGGCGGTCGCCAGCTGGATGACCTCCAACTGTCTCCAGCTGAACGCAAGTAAGACGGAGGTCATGATCTTTGGCAAACAAACGGAACTCTGGGGAGATAGGTGGTGGCCGGCAGACCTGGGCCCTACGCCAACCCCGGTCTCTGAGTTAAAAAACCTTGGGGTATGGCTCGATCCAAATCTTGCCTTTGTCTGTCATACCAAGCGTACGGCGGCGTGTTGTTTTGGCATCTTGCGTGGACTTCGCCCCGTGCTAAAATTTTTCAATGCCTCCACTAGGCAACTTGTGATTCAGGCTACCGTGATCTCTAGGCTGGACTACGCCAGTTCTCTCCTAGTGGGACTGAACCAAGCGCAAATTATCCGTCTTCAGCACACTCAGAATGCCGCAGTGAGAGCTGTCGTGGGATTACCCAGATTTTGCTCTACTGCTAACACCCTGCGTTCGCTGCATTGGCTTCCGATTGCACAGAGGATTTGGTTCAAGGCCCTCTGTGTAGCCTACAAAATTCTCAAGGGATCCTCGGTTACGATCCTCTCCAATTTATTGTTCCGCTATGTTCCGGTCCGGCCTTTAAGATCTTCAGACCTCGAACTGGCGGTCGTCCCTCGCTTCAAGCGTAGCAGGGCTGGTGGTCGTTCTTTTCAAGTCCGCGCTGCAGCGCTCTGGAATTCCCTTCCCCCGGCGATTCGCGCCCTTAGTGACTTGCTCTCCTTCCGCCGAGCCGTTAAAACTTTTTTGTTCCCTTAATTCTGTTTTTACTACACGGTATTGTCTAGTTATGTTGTGCTGCTACCTTGTCGGGCGCCAGGACGCTCCTTCGCTGGAGCATCTGTGCGCTTAATAAATGTGCATAACATAACATTTTGAAATATTGATGTCTGGGCTTGCTGTACTGTTATACACTTGCAGTTTTTTCTTGTGCTCTGTGATAGTATGTGTCTTGCCGCAAACCCTTCAATAAAGTTGGCTATAAAATGTTTTTTTAAATGCTACAAGTAGGGCCTAAAATCGGGACCTGAGGACATGCAAGCACTTGTATATCTGCGGTTTTATTTAGTCTTACTCAAATATTTATGGATTGCTTCAGGGGCATGATATTTTGTGTTTACCGGTCCAGGTCAACAGTGCTTTCTTCATGGACTTAATGGATGCGTTTCTATAGAGATTGTGTTCCCCAAGGAAAATATTAATGAAATGGCTGAAATATTCACTTGTGACGAGTTCTGTGATTTTCTCAGTAAAGATTTTGCAAGTTCAGCCAGTCCGTTGATCAGGTGCCTGGTTTTTCATCGAGGTATATACCGAGTGGAGAAGAATGAATCAATCAGAGTTCTAGAATAGAAGAAGTGAAGGAGTAGAATAGAAATAGAAGAAAGAAGAGATAGAAGAGAAATACAAGAGAATGTTACACGAGGTTACTGAGAGGGAGAAGAGGAAGGTGTGGTGCTCCATGGAGGTGAGGGTGGTGTGTTGCTAGAGGGTGCGGTTGGTGCACTTTATGCTGTTGCCAGTGGGGACAAGGACATCCAAAGACGCCCATGCAGGTCGTGATGAGTGATGGTTGAGTACAGAAGAGTCTGTCTGACCGAAATGTGGGCACAGTGTCAGCGGCAAGACAGTCTGAGGAACCAGTGTTAATAAACATGGGCACCTGAGACTGGAATGGATTATTTAATGTTTCTTCGCAAGCAGGAATGATGACCAGGTTTCTAACTATTCGGTTTTTCAACCTTCTGTTGTACTGCCATCTGGGGGACTTCTCTGGTCGCCTGTTCTGTTGAGTTTTCTTTTTACATTGTGATAGTAGTTGCTCTATTTATCACATGAACGTTCATCTTCAATCATCCAAATACCATATACATATTTATTTGTGGATCTAAGAAATATGTAACCATTATTCACGGTGTACGTATAGCAGTAGAATATTTGTAAAAAGTTGCAATAACATTTAGGTTAGAATCGTGTCAAGTATTTGCCCCTGTTCGGCGTTGATGTATTTATTACTACATGAGCTCTCCATCAATTGGAAATAATGCTAAAAGAATTGGTGACATTTAATTTATTGTGTGTTCACAATCCTCATTTAAATTAATCCCAACGCGCTCGTTTGTTGCCAAAACCAGAGGGTGAGATAAAGCAGGCCATTTAACGGTGTTTTCTACAATGGACTGTGACTCTGCGGCCGGTTTTACTATCATAGTGATGCTACACAGCTGTTAATGCCTCAAAATGTGCAGAATAAAATCAACTGTAAACACGTACAAGTATTTTATCAGAATAAAACGTCAAATAATTATTCGGAACAAAGATATTTGCTAGGCCATAATGCCACAGCGCGGAAAGGCAGTGAAAGATAGAAACTAACTGAAAGACAGCTGAAGAGGGCAGCTCTGTGCACTGCTCCTGCTGCTTCAGTGACAGCAGTCGGTAATCTATTCCTCCATCAACATACCTATCTGTGTGTCCCCTGCATCGTCCGCGGCGGCATCGTCCGCCCCGTATCCCGTGTCAACTTCTTCTGTTTCCATGTCAGGATCCGCCTCTTCGCTGCGCTGCCCTGGAAACAGTAACCATGGAGAGCGAATTAGGACACACTTGAGAACGTGCGAAGCAGTACCCACTCGAACTCTGCCCTGCATGGCCCAGTAAGACTGTACGGTAATTATAGGGAGACAACTACCCACAGGGCAGCGGCTGTCAAGTGCACCTTAGAGACGCACAACACCAAAGTCAAAGGTCAGGGTTATCACCTTGTCGCGTGGCCGGAGTCGTGCCAGAGTCCTGCCCGTCTGCGCCCGTCCGCGCCAGGACGTGGTGGACGTGGTTGGACCCTGGCTTTTACCGTTGGACGACCCGAGGTACACGATGTTGAGTTATACCAGGGACACGCTGCTGGCCATTGGCCAATTATATGCAACCTGTGAGGCATCGCGGGTCGGCCCGCTGAGCGGCCCGTTCTCATGTGCATGCGGGATGTTCGCCCTCCCCGCCCCCCTAAGAAGGGGTTGCAATGAGTCTGCCGCTGTGGCAGATAGCCCAAGTCCATCGTTCAGTATTTGGAACCTCAATGTTAGGTCGATGGTCAAACATCATCAAGACATCTTTGATCTCATAGGTAAGGAGTCGCCGGACGCTTTTTGTCTGACTGAGACCTGGCTCCAAGACGCCGATACGGCCGTTGTCAACTTGGCCTTCCCGCCCGAGTACTCGGTGTATACTCTCAACCGAGCCTCTAGAGGGGGGGGGGGATAGCGCTTGCGGTTAAGTCTTGTTACCCGTGCGTTTGGGAAGGGCAAAAAATCTCTGGCTGTGAAAGCGCGATGTTTAAAATCGCCTTTACGCCCAACTTTGCTTTCTCGGGCCTACTGATTTATCGCCCTCCTGGGAATGAAGCGGCCTTCAGGATGGCCCTCCCAGATGCCATTAGTACGCTGGCAGTTGGTTGTTCCAATTTTTCCATTCTTGGCGACCTAAATCTCCATTTCGACAATCTGTGTAGTCCAGCGGTGCATAGTACTGTTGCAGACCTTGAGGCTCTCCAGCTTGTTCAGATGGTGTCGCAATCTACTCATGTAGGTGGTCACACATTAGATCCTTTTTTTACTAATCTAGCGGAAGCCAGTATTTCCATTTCTCCCCCGCTGGCCTGGACCGATCATTATTTGGTACGTATCCAGTGCCCTCTGTCTGCGCCCCAACTTAAACCTATGGTGCGCTCTATTCCTAGACGGTGTTGGAATAAATTGAAACTTGATGACTTTTTCCATCTTTTGTCCACCAACCCGCTAGGACTAATTGAGTCGGTGGATGTGGGCTATGATCGTTTTTGTGAATGGGTTACTAGGGCTCTTGATTCCCTTGTTCCTATAGTTTCGTGCAAATGTGGGACAAGGGATCCAAGCTCATGGTACGATGATTCGCTGCGGGCGCTTAAAAGCACCTGTAGGCGTGCCGAGCGGGAATGGCGCAAAACTTATAACAGAGACAAAAAAGTTTTGTACACGGCCACTGTGAAACTTTACCATCGTGCAGTTTGCAGAACCCGCGCGGCCTATCACGCCTTGCAATTTCGCACCAGTACTAACCCCTCCAAAACTATCTTTAAGGTTTTGAAAGATCTAACCGCTAAAAAGGTGACTGCGGCTCATCAGAGCTCCACCGCACATTGTGAAGCATTGGCGGATTTCTTTCTGGAGAAGGTCCATGCCATCTACAGAGCTTTTCCCTTGACTGTCCCCTCTGCTGGCAGTCCTCCTAAGCCTTTGGTCTTGGATGTGTTACACTCTTTCCCGAGCCTAACATCAGAAAGCCTTAGTAAACTGGCCCAACAGTTGAAGTCAGGATCACCGGCTGATCCGTTACGGCCGGCTTTGTTTAAAGATCTAGCATCGCACGGTATCTCGCCAGTTTGCTCTCTGATCAACACGTCATTTGCAGCTGGCGTAGTTCCACTTAAGTGGAAACAGGCAGTGGTCATGCCTATTCTTAAGAAGCCAACTTTGGACGGTGACAAGCCCGAGAACTACCGTCCAATTTCACTTCTTCCATGGCCGGCTAAAGTAGCGGAGGCGAATGTCAACTCTGTCCTCTCGGACCATCTTCTTCAGGCTAACATCCTGGACAGAACGCAGAATGGATTTCGGGCTGGGCACAGCACGGAGACTGCTCTACTGTATATGGTGGAGCATTTACGCTCCGTGCTAGATGCGGGTCAAACGGCGGCGCTGGTGCTATTAGATCTGAGCGCCGCCTTTGACACCGTGTCCCACCCCATCCTTCTGCTTCGTCTGGAGGAAGCTGGTGTTACCGGCCTTGCTCTCCAGTGGTTCCGTTCCTTTCTTGCCAACCGTTCTTTTTGCGTGGCCGTTCCGCCTTATCAGTCCAAATTCCACCCTTTGGATCTGGGGGTTCCCCAGGGCTCCTCGCTGAGTCCCACGTTATTCAACCTTTACGTGAGACCGCTGGCTGAGGTAGTCAGGCAGTGGGGTATGACTATGGTGTCATACGCCGATGACACCCAGCTAGCGGTCACGATCAGCGGGGATGCGGATGTGGATGCCCCCAGATTCCAACAAGGACTCCGGGCGGCCGCCAGCTGGATGACCTCCAACTGTCTCCAGCTGAACGCAAGTAAGACGGAGGTCATGATCTTTGGCAAACAAACGGAACTCTGGGGAGATAGGTGGTGGCCGGCAGACCTGGGCCCTACGCCAACCCCGGTCTCTGAGTTAAAAAACCTTGGGGTATGGCTCGATCCAAATCTTGCCTTTGTCTGTCATACCAAGCATACGGCGGCGTGTTGTTTTGGCATCTTGCGTGGACTTCGCCCCGTGCTAAAATTTTTCAGTGCCTCCACTAGGCAACTTGTGATTCAGGCTATCGTGATCTCTAGGCTGGACTACGCCAGTTCTCTCCTAGTGGGACTGAACCAAGCGCAAATTATCCGTCTTCAGCGCACTCAGAATGCCGCAGCGAGAGCTGTCGTGGGATTACCCAGATTTTGCTCTACTGCTAACACCCTGCGTTCGCTGCATTGGCTTCCGATTGCACAGAGGATTTGGTTCAAGGCCCTCTGTGTAGCCTACAAAATTCTCAAGGGATCCTCGGTTACGATCCTCTCCAATTTATTGTTCCGCTATGTTCCGGTCCGGCCTTTAAGATCTTCAGACCTCGAACTGGCGGTCGTCCCTCGCTTCAAGCGTAGCAGGGCTGGTGGTCGTTCTTTTCAAGTCCGCGCTGCAGCGCTCTGGAATTCCCTTCCCCCGGCGATTCGCGCCCTTAGTGACTTGCTCTCCTTCCGCCGAGCCGTTAAAACTTTTTTGTTCCCTTAATTCTGTTTTTACTACACGGTATTGTCTAGTTATGTTGTGCTGCTACCTTGTCGGGCGCCAGGACGCTCCTTCGCTGGAGCATCTGTGCGCTTAATAAATGTGCATAACATAACATAACATAACATTTTGAAATATTGATGTCTGGGCTTGCTGTACTGTTATACACTTGCAGTTTTTTCTTGTGCTCTGTGATAGTATGTGTCTTGCCGCAAACCCTTCAATAAAGTTGGCTATAAAATGTTTTTTTAAATGCTACAAGTAGGGCCTAAAATCTGGACCTGAGGACATGCAAGCACTTGTATATCTGCGGTTTTATTTAGTCTTACTCAAATATTTATGGATTGCTTCAGGGGCATGATATTTTGTGTTTACCGGTCCAGGTCAACAGTGCTTTCTTCATGGACTTAATGGATGCGTTTCTATAGAGATTGTGTTCCCCAAGGAAAATATTAATGAAATGGCTGAAAGATTCACTTGTGACGAGTTCTGTGATTTTCTCAGTAAAGATTTTGCAAGTTCAGCCAGTCCGTTGATCAGGTGCCCGGTTTTTCATCGAGGTATATACCGAGTGGAGAAGAATGAATCAATCAGAGTTCTAGAATAGAAGAAGTGAAGGAGTAGAATAGAAATAGAAGAAAGAAGAGATAGAAGAGAAATACAAGAGAATGTTACACGAGGTTACTGAGAGGGAGAAGAGGAAGGTGTGGTGCTCCATGGAGGTGAGGGTGGTGTGTTTCTAGAGGGTGCGGTTGGTGCACTTTATGCTGTTGCCAGTGGGGACAAGGACATCCAAAGACGCCCATGCAGGTCGTGATGAGTGATGGTTGAGTACAGAAGAGTCTGTCTGACCGAAATGTGGGCACAGTGTCAGCGGCAAGACAGTCTGAGGAACCAGTGTTAATAAACATGGGCACCTGAGACTGGAATGGATTATTTAATGTTTCTTCGCAAGCAGGAATGATGACCAGGTTTCTAACTATTCGGTTTTTCAACCTTCTGTTGTACTGGCATCTGGGGGACTTCTCTGGTCGCCTGTTCTGTTGAGTTTTCTTTTTACATTGTGATAGTAGTTGCTCTATTTATCACATGAACGTTCATCTTCAATCATCCAAATACCATATACATATTTATTTGTGGATCTAAGAAATATGTAACCATTATTCACGGTGTACGTATAGCACTAGAATATTTGTAAAAAGTTGCAATAACATTTTGGTTAGAATCGTGTCAAGTATTTGCCCCTGTTCGGCGTTGATGTATTTATTGCTACATGAGCTCTCCATCAATTGGAAATAATGCTAAAAGAATTGGTGACATTTAATTTATTGTGTGTTCACAATCCTCATTTAAATTAATCCCAACGCGCTCATTTGTTGCCAAAACCAGAGGGTGAGATAAAGCAGGCCATTTAACGGTGTTTTCTACAATGGACTGTGACTCTGCGGCCGGTTTTACTATCATAGTGATGCTACACAGCTGTTAATGCCTCAAAATGTGCAGAATAAAATCAACTGTAAACACGTACAAGTATTTTATCAGAATAAAACGTCAAATAATTATTCGGAACAAAGATAACATTTGCTAGGCCATAATGCCACAGCGCGGAAAGGCAGTGAAAGATAGAAACTAACTGAAAGACAGCTGAAGAGGGCAGCTCTGTGCACTGCTCCTGCTGCTTCAGTGACAGCAGTCGGTAATCTATTCCTCCATCAACATACCTATCTGTGTGTCCCCTGCATCGTCCGCGGCGGCATCGTCCGCCCCGTATCCCGTGTCAACTTCTTCTGTTTCCATGTCAGGATCCGCCTCTTCGCTGCGCTGCCCTGGAAACAGTAACCATGGAGAGCGAATTAGGACACACTTGAGAACGTGCGAAGCAGTACCCACTCGAACTCTGCCCTGCATGGCCCAGTAAGACTGTAGGGTAATTATAGGGAGACAACTACCCACAGGGCAGCGGCTGTCAAGTGCACCTTAGAGACGCACAACACCAAAGTCAAAGGTCAGGGGTATCTCCTTGTCTACACTAGGACGTTACGCAACATGGCAGAGCTTGTAGTAACAATGAACCTTTGTTAGACTCCATATCTTAATACAATTTTCGAACTCCTTTTCCAATAAAAAGTGCCTGCGCGTGTTTCTCACACTCTGCAACATCCATACTTATGTGCAGCATCCTTGATGCATTGGGTACCACCACTCCGAAGGGCGTCCATGACCCCAATGAGAACTGGACACTTCATGGCCTCGCAAGCGATATGATGTGCTATAGAGAGGATGGAACTGGACCACCCAGAAAAGGGATTTAGGTCCCTCAAGGAGTATAGAAAGCGTGCCATAAATACCAGTACGATGAAATACCTCTGTATTTATGAACACACCGGGCTGATGCTGTGCAGTCTGTTCCTGTGTACCTGGCGATCCTCTGGGGAACTTTTCTCACATGAATAAAGCATGATAACAAACTTTACTGTCCCCAACTCTTAAAAAGAGTCTAGGACTCTGTAGGAAGTTGACTCTCTATATCAGTGGTTCCCAAACTTTTGACTCCTGAGGACCCCCATTGAGTCACTGCTGGAAGCCAGGGACCCCCAAGCAAGTTGTATGATTAAAATTTCAAATATTATAACAGTAATTCGAAAAAAAAACATGTGTGCACGCAAAACAAATACTCAAAGTACTAAGGATTTTGGGGCCAGATGTACGACCATTTCATTTAGGGCCTCGCAATTGGCGACACATTGCGAGTGGCAAATTCCAAATCGCTAAATGAAATGTACAACAGTGTGTTTAACACTCTTTGGGATTGCGAGGATCATTAATATTAATGAGCCACTCGCAATTTGCGAGCCCATTGGGATTGCCAGCCCTCCCAGGGATGGTGGCCTGCTGGGCTCAACAGACCACCATGTCTGGGACTGCTTTTAAAGAAAGCAGTTTGAAAAATAAAATGAAGACCGTTTTTTAAGCATTAAAAAAAAAAGAAAATGAAACGTTTTGTATCATTTTCTAAGGGCAGGCAGTAGTCCCTGGGACCACTGCCTGTCCTTAAAAAATAATTTTGCATGCATGTGCAAAGAAGAACGGGTCCCCTGGGGACCCCTTCCCATTTGCGAATGCATTACTATCTACTTGAAGTAGGTGGTAATTGCGAGTGTTTTGCGACCGCAATTGCAGTTGCAAAACATTTGTACATGGTTTTGAGACTCGCTATTTGGAAGGAAATGCCTCTTCCAAATAGCAAGGTGCAAAACCTATTTAGCGAGTCACAAAAAAACTGCGACTTGCGAAATAGGCTATGTACATGGCCCAATAGACTTTTGCATGCGCAAACCGGTTTGCGAACCCGTTTGTCCAAATAAAAACGGGTCGTACATCTGGCCCGTAGTATTTTATATTGAAGGAATGGCCCCTCTGTCACATGTATTTCATTTGTTTTACAGCATCTCTCATACCATTGTAGGATGTTAGCACTTTACATCACACACATATAGAGACAATGAATCATACATGCAAATCAGTGTATAGAAAATGTTACATAAGGTAAAGGGGACTACAAGGTATAGTATTCACATGTCATTCATACTGGTAGGTATTTTTAAAGAGTGCTTGGTCTGGAAAAGCACAAACTCAGGATTCAGAACACAACACAGTGGCTAGCAGTGACTTTAACATTAAAAATGTATTTCCACCCAAATAATTTTTTTGCAGCATCAGGATAATGAATGATTGGGAAAAAACATAAGTTACTAACTGGTACCATGCAGTTTGCTAGCAGCTCTTTGATGACAGTTTATAGGTCCCTCTGCTAGATTACGATTGTCACTTATGAAGTGCACACTAACAAAAGAATCTCTGTGACAAAAGCAGTGACCTGCTTCAACTTGCCTGGGGGTGCTGAGCTGCCAGAACCTCACGTCGGACTCTGTTGGTTTCCCTCCCGCCGCCGCTCGAGTCTTCCTCGCGGCCGCCGAGCGGAGGGAAACTACATTTCCCAGACTGCCCAGCGACCCGGAAAAACATCTCTGGGGTCACCGCGCCCGGAGGCGCTTGAAATTGCCGCCGTCCTCGGTGGAGCGGGTGTCTGCCACAACCTGCTTCAACTTGCCTGGGGGTGCTGAGCTGCCAGAACCTCACGTCGGACTCTGTTGGTTTCCCTCCCGCCGCCGCTCGAGTCTTCCTCGCGGCCGCCGAGCGGAGGGAAACTACATTTCCCAGACTGCCCAGCGACCCGGAAAAACATCTCTGGGGTCACCGCGCCCGGAGGCGCTTGAAATTGCCGCCGTCCTCGGTGGAGCGGGTGTCTGCCACAACCTGCTTCAACTTGCCTGGGGGTGCTGAGCTGCCAGAACCTCACGTCGGACTCTGTTGGTTTCCCTCCCGCCGCCGCTCGAGTCTTCCTCGCGGCCGCCGAGCGGAGGGAAACTACATTTCCCAGACTGCCCAGCGACCCGGAAAAACATCTCTGGGGTCACCGCGCCCGGAGGCGCTTGAAATTGCCGCTGTCCTCCGCGTCGCGGGACGCCCGGACGAAGCCCGGACAAAGGGCGGGCCGTCTGAGGCCGTCCGAGGTTGGCCAAGGTTGGGTTGGGCCCGGTTTCTTGTTTGATGCGATATATACTTTGTTGCTGTTTCCAGTACATTTTGGATATTATTATTTTTTGCATCCAATTGTATCTGTTGTGCTTAGAGAAATATGCCCCCGAAAAAGCAAGCTACTCCTAATAACACTATTGACAACTATCTTGTACATGTTGTAGAAAGAATCAACAGTGATAGGAGATCTTCCTTGGGAATAGAATCACCTACCCAATCTCCCCTCATTGATATTGAGCTAGATGATCCCTTTGTGTTTCAGACAAATAGTAGTTCAAATGGTGAAATGCTTGATTCTCTTCCTGATACTATCATTATCCAGCCTAGTGGTATTGTCGCTGGTATTGAAGACATTAGTGCTAATGAAGCTTTAATAGAGATATCCACCAGTAATGAGTCCCCTATCTCCCCTGTAGCACCTATTTTAGTTCCAAGGATTAACGGGGAAAACCAAAAGGCTACGACAAAACGGAAGGGCTTAAGGTCAGCCAAGAATAAAGTAGCAAACCTTCCGAGGAAATTTTCTGAGGCAGAGGAGGCTGATCTGACAAGTGAGGCTTATGTTACACTTTCAAATGCTCAATTTAACAAGCTATTGTCACTGATGGAAACAAAAATTAAAGGTGTAGTTAAACCTCTGGTCAGTAAAATAGATAAGTTAACCTCTGAGGTTAACCGATTAGAAGGTCTATTAGAAAAAACTCTGGCCGAAGTAGGCAAACTCCCGGAAATTGTTTTTTCTAGGATCGAGTCTACTCTGAGCAAACCAGCCACTGTAGTTAATAGCGGATTTATCCCTACCCCTCTATCCAATCTTTCAATGGCACCCAAGATTAACTTCCCTGGTGATGCTCCTAATGTTCCGATTTTAGTTCCCGCGGTTGTTGACCCAATCACTGAGAAAGGGACGTTTGAGCTTGTAGTTGAAGCTTCCCCATTGGTTCTTGTCCTTGCTAATGTCCCTCCCTTGGCCCAAGGAGAACACGAAACATCTTCCTTAATAAATAAATCTTTATCATGGCTGACCAACAACATGGTAATTTCTCCATGGGGAAAGCAGCAACTCTCGGAAGAGCTCGTAAATGCGAGAAGGGTTCAGTGGATTGGGGACAGGGTCAGAAAATTTAAGGGGGAATGTGTTGTCCTTCACTTTTCTGACCCTGGGGTTTTGCCTAATATTTTGCCCAACATTTTACCACCACAGCGGAGATCAACTTCAATAGTTCCACTAACTCTGGACTTCTTCTACCCAAGGAAGGGAAGTGGTCCAAATTCAAGTATTTTGAGAACCAAATGGAACATTGTGACCAAGAGGGGGAGGAAGGATGTTGCCTCGGTGGACTGGGGCTTGGGGTTGGAAAATCGTTTCTCTGCATTATCAAATTTGAATGCTTGTGACTGACAACCACCTATTTGTAACTCTATGCCACTGATTGCTTGTGATGAAAGTATTATTGGTGTGGCCAGCTACTCAACTAAAGATCGAACTAAGGGGTCCCCCTTTGAGGATCCAGTAGGCCTACTCAATGAAAATATTAATTGTAACAATATTGGTGGAAAGAGGATGCATGAGACTATTACAAGCCCTAGTTCTGTCATGATAACTAACACGGGGAGTCTTTTGTCTTGGAATGTGGCTGGACTATGTTCCAAGTTGGATTGTGCTGACTGGTTTGGATTTATTAATAAGTACGATCTTTGCATCTTCCAAGAGACTTGGGCGTGTGACCCTGTTTTTGCTTTGGGGTACATACATTTTTATGTTCCTGCTTCTAAGGGCCCTAAAGGGCGTCCGATGGGGGGTCTTACTATATGGATCAGGCAGTCTTTAAAAACTGTTGTAAAATGTGTGGAGCTTGACCAAAAAGATATCCAGCTCATCAGACTCACTAGCGATCTATCCATCTCTATAGATATTTATAACATCTACGCTAGAGGTGGAAATAAAGGTAAATCTGAGGTTCTTTTGAGTCTCTTTAATCTTTTAGAGATACACTCTGCAGGGAAAAACATCTTAATTGCAGGCGATTTAAATCGCACTTTTGAACCTCTCATCACTGGTGACTCCCCTCTTGGGGTAGAGGAAGATAAGCTTTGGGATATCCCCACAATAGACACTCCTCCGATAACTCGCTGGACGGCTGACATACTAGGCTTAAATGCAATGTGCCTGGAGTACGGGCTACGAGCCTTGAATGGCCGAACCAAGTCAGATCGCGTCCCTGCCATGACTTTTAACAACGGGCGAAACAAAAGTCGTATTGACTATGTCATCTGCAGCATATCTATATGGTCATCTGTTAGTGACATGGTGGTAACAGCAAGGCCAGAATGCGACCATGACCCTTTATGTGTCTCTCATAACTGGTGGTCGTTTAAAGTAATAGCACCAACCCCATGTGACCAACTTTTGCCCTCGACGATCGTTCCAATTAACAACATGCGCAGGCTAAGGTGGTCAGGTGTTAGGACAGACCAGCAGGTCCTCGAAAAAATAGGAGCTGCGACAGACAAGGCAATTGCGGCTCTGGAGAGCGCAGCTGGGACCTCACAGGGATATGAAGACATAACTAAAGCACACACGACTCTCTTTAATGAAGTTAAAAGTTACTTCATAAAACCTGTACATAATAAGAGGGTCTGTCCATATAAAGCTGCAAAGTGGTATAATCATGACTGTAGGGCGGCAAGATCCAACCTAGGAGTTGCCATTAAGAGCAACAACCTGGGTGAGATCCGATCTGCTAGGAAGCACTATAAAAGTTGTATTGCTAGGGCAAAAAGAGAATGGGACGAATCCCATTGGCAGAAGTTGAAATGTGCAAGTGATCGTAAACACTCTAGACTATTTTGGCACATTGTCAAATGGGGTCACGAAAGGACTCCAGAAGCACCCAATAACAATGTCTCCCATGATGCATGGGTCAAATTTTTTAGTGAACAGTACTCTTCTGGGGCCCAATTCGGTAACAGTTCCTGTCCTACTTATCTTTTCGCTGTTGGTGACACCTTTGCTCAGAGTGAAGTGCTGCTCGCCTTGAAATCCGTTCACAGTGGCCGTGCACCGGGCATCGACGGAGTCCCCGCGGATGTTTTCTTAAATGACACCGATAGGTGGAGTAAATACATCTGCTTATTACTAAATCACATTGCCAGGGGTGCTGAAATTCCGGTATCCTGGCGGGGTGCTGTCATTATTCCGGTACACAAAAAGGGAGATCGTGCCCAACCTTGTAATTACCGCCCTATCAGCTTAATTGACACTGTTCAAAAGGTTGTAGGGCGTGTAATTATTAACAATTTGCTCGATTGGGCAGAGGAGCAGAATGTCCTATCTCCTTTTCAGGCTGGGTTTCGTAGAGCAACCAGCACTGTGGATCAGGTCTTCCGTTTCCAATTGATTCAGTGGAGGACTGTGGTACTGGGTGGAGGTAGTCTTTATGCAGCCTTCGTTGACCTACGGGCTGCATTCGACCTGGTGCCTAGGGCAAAACTGTGGAAAGTGCTGGCAGCTTTGGGGGTCCCATAGACCCTGCTGACCTTGATCATAAGACTCCACGAGGGTACTTACGCTAAAATCCAATGGGGTGGCTATGGAAACGACACTGTCGATTTCCCTGTTGAGCGTGGGGTTCGACAGGGTTGTTCAATGGCACCAACATTGTTTACCCTTTTTATTAATGGCATTGTTTCCCGTATGCAATCTCAGGTTGTGGATGCTCCTTCTCTCGCAGGTGTAAAAATTCCTATTTTAATGTTCGCCGACGACACCTTAATTTTATCGAAATCCCCAAGCGGCCTGCAAAAGGCACTGGTAATCTATGACAAGTTTTGTAGTGACCACGGCTTGGAGGTAAACGCAGCTAAAACAAAACTCATGGTTTTTAACCCTTATAGAAATTTTAAATCTAAAATATCCATGAGTGGGCGTTACCTTGAAGTAGTAAATTCTTTTACTTACCTGGGGATTCTTATTTCCAATGATAACAGATGGAACCAACATTTAAATATTGCAGTATTAAGACATAAGCAATTGGCTGGTACCATCATTAAGGAGCACAGTAAATCATTGCCCAAACCAATTAAACCTCCCTTGATCATATACGAGGCTAAGGCAATAGGGTCAGCATTGTATGGGGCTGAATTGTGGGGGCAAGAAAATCTCCAGGAGCTACAGATATCGGAAAATAACTTCCTTCGGAGACTTACAGGCACCCCACAGAGCAGTCCCCTTTTGCCTCTTAGATATGACCTTGGCAGGAAAGAAATCTCGGCAATGTGTAAACTTCGTCCGATATTATATTGGCGTAGAATCTGGACCACCCCTGAGTTGTCACATTATGCAGAAGGGTTCGCTGATGTTATCAAAGCGGACCGATTTAATAAAATTAGATGGTTTAAATCATTAAAACTAGCATTATGTGAACTAGGACTAAATGAACTGTGGTCCGATCCAGCCGGGTCATCTTTCCCATCTAAGCTATTTATAAAAAATCTTTTCTGGGAACGGGTCGAAAACAGGAGTTTGCTTAGTACTAACAATGGGTCAATGACTACTGCTTTCCTTGAAGTCAAGCTGTTTCCTATGTATGAAATGTACTGGGATTTTATAACGAAACCCATGGATAGGAAACTGTTTTTCCAAATGAGGGCTGGTTCTCTACCCCTACGCAACTAAACATCAAAGTGGAGAGATGGAGGTCCAGCTACTTGCCCAGTATGTGGGGAAGGAAAGGAAACGCTAGGTCATTTCTTGTTCTCCTGTCATGTATATTCCGTTCCCAGACGTGTTTGGTTGGCTCCCATGTGTAGAAATCTTGGTACTAAAAGTAGTATGGTAGCCTTGCGTATTGTAAAATCTACCTCCCTAACCTGGATTATAATAGCGACTGCAAAGTACTTGGGGTGGGCGTGGGTAATTAGGCAGAGATTGCTAGTAGGGTAACTACTCTCTGCTTACTCGAACAGAGACTGCTAGATTATCTATTCTCTGTTCTGTTCCCACGCGAGGTGTCTTTTTGGATGAATAATTTTATGAATTTTAGACTTTTAATAGTGATATTGGATTGTTTTTAAACCTGATTTTACTAAATGAACTTTGCACCTGTGATTGTATGAAGTATGCTGTTATGTATTGTATTTTTCTTTTATTCTCAATGTGCTTATGTTATATTCGATCTTTGTAATTTAATTGCATTTTATTATGTGTTTGTATGTCTGCTTTTATGAGTAATACTCGAATAAAGCACTTTTGAATTGAATTGAATTGAAAAGCAGTGACCACAGACCTATGCACATAAAATACTGCTTTTTAAAATGCATGTTACACGTTCTTTGCAGTAGGCATATTAACCCTCTGTGCTATATTAGTGAAGTCAAACATGCCACTGAACAAAACTCTCATCTCTCTCCAGCAGGTACATTAATCACTGGCATCATCTTGACACTTTTATTATTACTCGAATGCTGCTAATTATACAGGAAATGTTGCTGTGCTTTTAAATCTTCTGCCTACGGACCCCCTGGGAATGTGTCACGGACCCCTGGGGGTCCGCGGACCCCAGTTTGGGAAACACTGCTCTATATAGTATACCAAAATAAGGTATAGTGTGCAGAGTCCGGTGGATCCCCAGAGGCTTAAGTAAATAATACAAATGCACTCTTTTGTGGTAGCGCGGGTAAGCAGTTAGGCTTATCAGAGGGCAGTGTTAAGCATTTGTTGTACACACAGTGGCAATAAATGAGGCACACACTCAATGAATACATCCAAGACCATTTTATAAAAATAGTGCTTGGTTATATTTATGTTGCAGAACCATAGAACTTTGTCATAGGTAAATACATTTCTCAATAGAAATACTTTTCAGTTTCAAAAATGGACACTGCAATTTTCAGACTTACCAATGTTAACCTATGGGAGGGAGAAACCATCAGCATACATAGAGGTAACATCGATTTACAAGACCAGTCTTCGGAAGTTAAGGTCAGTATTGGGCAAGGTTCTGTTCAGCACCAACAGTGAACAACCCGCGGCACAGGGGAGGCAGGATGCCAACACAGGGTTGGGTGCCCAATGCAAGGAAATGGGGAACGGCCGAATCGAACAAAGGCTGCAGGCTCAGGCCAGGAGGCCAGGAGCCCGGTGGAAGGAAACTCACAGCTGCCGAGGTAAGTTGTGAGTCTCAGGGATATAGGGATACCTTTTGTCCTCTTCACCAAGGCCCAGGACAGACGGGTGCAGGGGTGCCTTTTGAGATCGGAAATGATTTACCGGAGCAGGTCGAGGTTGAAGGTGTCCCTGCAGAGAGGCTGCAAGTGGCGTTGAGGAGTCTTGGAGAAGTCAGCCACAGTGGACTAGGACTCTGGAGTGCTGGGGAACCTTGGTGAAACCTGTGGGCCACTTGGACTCGGGTCAGAGGCATCGGGTGCAGAGATGGAACTGGGGGCACGCTTTGCAGTTCTTCAGGTCACAGAGTGCTTACTTCGAAGATAGTTGCTTGGTGAACAGGTCTGCTCTTCTTGGGATTCTTGGTCTTTATTGAAGGCTGGCAGTCCTCCTAAGGTTCTGGAGGTCGCTGGGCTGCATAACATGTCATCTTTTGGTCCAGGATCACCGAGGGCTGCAGACAGGCTGGTAGGGCTGGGGCCAAGTCAGCTGCTGTCTACTGTCTTCTCTGCAGGTACAACTCTGTAGTGTCCGGCTGTTCTTAGGTCAGCAGAAACTGAGGTTCGGGGCACAGGGGGGCCACCTAAATATTAAATTAGGGGTGTTTGAAGGGAGTGCTAGGTAGTAGCCAATGGGCTATTTACCTTAAGGGGGAATACACACTCTAAATGCACACCCCATGTGGGTGGTGGGAATATCCCTGATTGGAGAAGACCGACCATCGTCAAGATGGTGGGCACTGAAAAGTGCACTTCGTCTTGCCTCCAGCACCTGAGCGGTGGAGTTGGCGGGGGGTACACCTCTTTGTCTTTCTAAAAAATGTACACCTCTGCTCCCGCCAAAAAGGGGGTGAGGACAGGAAGGCGGCCTGCTCCCTCTAACAGGGGAGGCTAGGGTCTCATTACAAAGGTAGCAAGGCCTTTGAAGCCCCCTGCCGTGATGGCTCTTCCTGACCAGGGGGAGATATGAACACCTCCACCCAAGGAAAGGCATTGTTCTCGGCCTCAGAGTGCGCAGGCACTCTCCCCATGAGGTCAGGACACTGACTAATGGTAACAAGCTGGCTCAGGCCAGTCTGTGACCACACTAAGAATTGGTAGGTTTCAGGGGACCCCTCTAAGGGGTCCTCTGTGTGTAATTTTGAATAAATCTGACTATGGAATCAGTGCAGGCTTATTATGCTGAGATGTTTGGTACCAAACATCCCACACTTCAGGGAAGCCATCATGGAGCTGGGGAACTAGTAATGACGAGTGTCCAGCCCATGTACTTACTATGGCTACCCTGATCACTTACAATATCCAGGAATTGACAAGGATATTGCAGAGGCATATCTGCTCAGGCCGATATGCCCTCACAGCAGATATAGTGCACCCTGCCTTAGGGCTAAGGCCTGCCAGAGGGGTGTCTTGCCTGTATCTCGTGCAGTGTCTGTGGGTGTTGCACAAAGGTATGTGTGCCATGTCGGCTCTTCAGTTTTGTCTGCACAAAGACATGCAGGCTGCAGTGGTAGTGTGCTTATGCTTGGTGAGGGGTCCTTTAGGGTGGCACAATTTGTGCTGCAGTCCTTAGGGAACCTTTTTAACCACAAGGCCCTTGGTAACAGGGGTACCTTTTACTAGGGACTTATATGTGAGCTTAAGTGGTACCAATTGTGGAAACAAAAGGTACAGTTTAGGGAAGGCGATCTGACACAGGGGACCTTGTGCATTTCCAGTTGAAAGGATGTAATTTTCCAGGTAAAAGGTGGTGGCTAACCCTGTCTGAAAGAGGCACTTTTGCTGAAGGCTCCAGCACTGGAAGCTGAAGCAGCGGGGGCATCCTCAATGGAAATAACTATAGGACCAGAAGTTCTTGCACAACTTGCTAAAGCCATGCCACACTGGCCTATTTGACGCTTTTAACTTATGTCCCCCGGTGCACGCCACAATATGTGAATCTACATGAGGTTCTCCATGTTTTGCATTGACAGTATATCCTAGGCTCCGTTGCCTAAGGCACGTACTCGACGTTTCTCGAAACCATAGCTCAGTGTGGCTACTGAGCCCTCTAGACAGGTTTTTAGAGAGCTAACCTTTGGTAGCAGTTGATTAAAGTTCAGAGGGGGATAGGCCTCTGGAGTAGAGAAAACATAGACATTTAAACTCTGTAATATCTGTGAAGTCTCCTATAACTAAAACCTTACCTCCCTCAGAATGTGTGGGGTGTTAAGTGTGTGTCTGGTGTGTGTGAACCAGGAGACGAATGATGGACCTGTTCAGAAAGAAGTTTTCCAACAGGTTGCTGTCAGCCTCTTGTAGACATTTTTACTTGTATTCTTTTGTCCTTATCCTCTACTATGAAACTTAAAAGGTATCTGGTAATCTGAAGATTCCACATCTGCTCCATCCATGCCAAGCTCACTCTATCTGAGCTTCCCTTCCCCATTTTCTGTGCTGGGTGCGGTGCAGCAATAAAATGTCCTTGTCTGAGTAGGTCTATATGCAAATCCCATTTTCTAGCAGTCACCTTTAGCCAGCTTTCCTCTGCCTTCCAGAGGAAAGATGGAAAAACCTGTGCGATGCACTTTTCACCGCTTGGAAGAGTGTCTGTTTAAATAAAGCAGTTGTTTGGTTGTCCCATTCAGTGGTATGACTGTTTGCTATACTGCTTTCTTGGGGGTCAGTATTTCCAATTCATCTTGTGGCAACATTAAGTTGGCCTTAGTTCTGATTGTGAAACAGTTTAGCGAGTCCTCCTAGCTCCATTTATTCTGGTGATTCCTTCATCTGAAGTTGTGGTTGTCCACCGACTCTAAATCACAGGTCCCAAATCTGGCTGGTTGAGCCTTTGAATCCTGTGGGTGTCCCCGGCCCTTTAGGTTCCGCTACAAAGTGAAAATCTTGACCATGATTGACAAGTTCTGAGACTTGCATGGTTGTAAGTGGGCCAATGTTTCTGCGACCAGACTTTCGAAGTGTGGAAATACTGGACTG
This sequence comes from Lissotriton helveticus, assembly GCF_964261635.1. NCBI lineage: Eukaryota > Metazoa > Chordata > Amphibia > Caudata > Salamandridae > Lissotriton > Lissotriton helveticus. The sequence continues at coordinate 427,146,174 of NC_136063.1, forward strand.
GATTTTACTGATTGGAAAATCTAACTGGTTAAAGCACTTTTGTAAAAGGCTGCATTCAATCCTGAACATGCCATTGCTCAGCACCCCCAACTCCCCACCTCCCACCCTATACCAAGGCACGGGGTATCTAATGCACCCCACAAGGTGACATTCTTCCCTTCCACCCCTCACAATCTATACCCCGCTACCTTCGCTCCCTGTCCTCCACAGGACTCATGCAGATGAGTGTCACAGGCTTAGAATGGTAATGGTCTGTGGTTAGTCCTTCTCCCGCAAAATCTAGCAAACTCAATGTGGAATTCTGGCCAGTAATTCCGGTTCCACACAGTTTTCCTCCATTCCAACCATTTAACTCATAATTGCATGGTACTGGCAGGAGTCTACCTCGTGTTACTGATATTTATGGGTGTGGCACTGCGCAACTCATAGTTGGGGTCTTAATGCCCCAACAAGCCATTTTCTGGCTATGCGCCAGAAAACCTGATTAATAACAACCTCTAGGGCAGCCCTGTTTCTGAACATTCAGTTGCAAGGACTCAGACCCACTGAGTTGGCCAAACCTGCACTCAGGACTGTCAAGCAATTAGTGTAGAGGTTAGATGTACTATAGCAAGGTGAAACATTGTTGCTTTGTGTCTGCACATATGCTCCATTGACTGGCTAGAAAAAACAAACGCTACTAAATGCAGGACTGATGAGGACTTCAGAACCTTCCTCATAGGATACCATTGCCAAAAGGGCTCTAGGTTGTAGAAAAGCTAGTGTTTAGTGCCTCAACAGTGCTGGGTTTGTATCTCAGCCCTGAAGCTGCCACCTGTTGTGGTGTATGTATTTTCTGTAAATAAATACTTATTCTTTTTTTCAATGAGTAGATCTGACTGCCTATAGAGTTTATGTTTTGTTTGCTCTAATATGCTGTATGTGAATTCATTTTTACTCCACTGTATCCTAACGGAGCAAGCCTTGACTACTTGATGGGGGAGTCAAGTACACACAATGGAAAACTTGCTAATTCAATTTGAAGACAACAGTAGTTGTGGCCCTTAGGCAAAATAGTAAACAACAGTATCCAACACTCTTACTGAGTTTCAAGAACTAATTGCCCTAGTACAAGTTCTTTACCGTTTGAAGTCCTTAGACCAGCATTGAATACCACTGAAAGCCGGGGATCTTGGCCTAAGCAATTTCTATGATATGAACCTCAAACCAATACATAAAATACAGAAACAAGTATAAATCAACAAAATACACAAATTATGATTTTTTCCATTCACAAACCAAAAATATATAACAATGTAAATTCTAATTGGAAGGTTAAAACATCAAAATGTAGTTTTATTTCTAAAACTCCAGAATATCACCTCGTCTTTTTTGTTATTAATGCATGCTCTCTTTTTCTGAGCATATGCCAGTGCTTCAATTGAGACCACCAAACACCCATACTAGATTTTATTTCCTATACTTGGGCTGCTCCATTGAATTAATCTAAGGATACTAATTTAATTATTAGCCTCCATTTTTAAAATTCCTTCACATTTACAGAGCAATGTAAACTTTTCAGTTTTACATTTAGTTTATTAAGTATGAATACCTATTAATCTCCTAATATTATTAAATTGTCTAATAGTCAGGGGCACCCTGGGTAGGTTTGGAATACCATAAGGGGTTTAAAGACTCCAGTTTAAAAACCACTGTTCTAGGACATAAAGAAAATGGCTTACATGATTGGCGTCAATTTCCCAATTCCCTGTATACTTAACAAGATTCTGGCTTTAAATATCTTTAACTGCCATCTTATTTCTTCTCATTAATAACTTCCAGGCAAATAGTTAACACCTCCAGTTTTTATTTGTCCTACAGAATAAAGCTCCAATTACTAGTATAGGAATATAACAGCAATGGGACAGTTTCACCTTTCCCATTATTTCATGCTGTAGTGCTCATTATATACTTCAAAGCCCACAATGTAATGGAGCCTGGAGAGTGGAGGGGCAAGGGTAAGAGAAACACCCCTCAAGGCTAGGAAATATCAGACTAGAGCAGTGAGTTGGAGTACTAATACAGAAGACCAGGCAGTGAGATAAACCAGGAAGAGCAGGCACAAACAGGACAGGTTCAGCAATAGGGCAGAGACGGCATGAGAACACTAATGGGTACAAATAGGAAATGGAATCAATAACTGGACGAACAGTCTGGGTTACCTGCAGGTTTGTATACAAGACTGAACATTCCCATAGCAATAGGAAACTCTGTCTCAGAGCAGATTACTCTTTGGGGCCCAAAGGGGGAGAGGGGGGGGGGAGGAATAAGCACCGACCAGAGACTCAAAATTAGGTGTGATAAAGGCCGCTTTATTGGAAGCAGGTGCACCTTAAACAATGAAAACCCTTGGCCTGCGCCGTACAAAACTATACCTCACTAAATATGCAATTTCCTGACAAAACCCCCCACCCCCTCCCCTCACTGGTTCCCCCAATCCACAAACAGTAAACAAATAGCAGAAACGTCAATTTGCCTCCCCACCTGGCTAAATCCTTTATTATGCTTGACCTACCCCCCGCTAATCCAACAACCGATCTCCTATACTTCCCCCATATATTAGGAAGAACCGCCCCAAGGCAAAAATTCACCCCACACCTGCTCCAGCGACACAACCAACCCCACCACCATTGAGCAGAACTAGATGCACCGGCCCCCAAGAAAACTCCTTCCAAAAACCACCGCACACCACAAAAACCCCTCTTATACCCAGAAGAAAAGTAATCACCCCTCCCCCTGCCCCCCAGGCCCCGTCTTGAAAACCCCCCCATCAACTTGATCAAAACCCAGGGAGGGAGGGTGGGAAAAAACAATTACCTCCGCCGCACCCCCGCCCGGCTGCTGTGTCACCAGCCACCTTCTTTCTAAAATGGTAGCCAGTGCACAAGATGTCCGGGTTTTACGGGGACCAGCCCAAAACCAGCCCAAAACCAGCCCAACCCAGCCCAAGGCTACCAAGTAGCCCAAAACCAGCCCACGTACGGTGCTGGCTCTACCCCCCCCCCCCTCCCCCGGCCCCAAAATTCCCCGGGGGTGGCAGGCCTCCCGTTGGTCGGCCGCCCCCCCCCAAATCCCCATTGGGGCCCAAAGGGGAGAGGGGGGGGAGGAATAAGCACCGACCAGAGACTCAAAATTAGGTGTGATAAAGGCCGCTTTATTGGAAGCAGGTGCACCTTAAACAATGAAAACCCTTGGCCTGCGCCGTACAAAACTATACCTCACTAAATATGCAATTTCCTGACAAAACCCCCCACCCCCTCCCCTAACTGGTTCCCCCAATCCACAAACAGTAAACAAATAGCAGAAACGTCAATTTGCCTCTCCACCTGGCTAAATCCTTTATTATGCTTGACCTACCCCCCGCTAATCCAACAACCGATCTCCTATACTTCCCCCATATATTAGGAAGAACCGCCACTCGAAAGGCGTACTAACGGCTTTCGACCCCCCCCTAGGACTCCTGCCCTTCCAGCCATCTGTGCCCCAATCCCTCTCCAGTGCCTCCCCCAAATGTAGCACATAACTCCATTCTGTACCCCAGGTGAAAACCCCAACCCCCTGCAAAACCACTGCCCCATGCCGCAGCTCTGGGTGCTGCATCCTCTCCACCTTCTCTCTTCCCCGAAACCTTCACTTCCCTGAAACTCCCTACGTGTCCAATCTATGGCCGCTGGACTCTTGCCCCCCTACAACCCACCTGGGACCAAACTCTGACCAACTGCCTGACACCCCGCCTACCCGCGCCGTATCGCTAACAAATCCCTCTGCACCTGTTGAACCCAACGCTAACCCTTTGGACTGTACCGGGTCCCCGTCAGGCACCCTCTCCCTTGTTCCACTGCGACACAGCCTGCCCCCCACGCATGCCAGCTCCTGCCCCATTTCCTTGTCGCTGACCATGAAACCTGTTGTGTGACTACGACCACTGATTCCGTTGCTTGACCCAGTCCCCCTTTCCGCCTGCTTTACAACTGAGTGTGCCCCAACATAACTCTCCATCGCCGCTGCAGTTGGCCCCTCCCCTGCACCTGAAAAGACACATATGTGAGAGGCGAGAAATGTCCCATGTCGTATGTTCACTTCCTACCCCCGCAGCTGCCCACTAACAGTCCGACGCAATGCCTCCGTAACACCATCGGGTCCTCACCCATACACCATAGGGCGTGCCGCAGGACCCCTAACTCCTGTGCCGCATACGTCCCCCCATTCCCCAGCCACTTGCGAATCGCCCCTCGAAAGCCCCCGTCCATCCACATCAACCCGAACCGCGAGACCCGCTCCTGCAGAAGCCGCCTATCCCCCAGCCCCCACTGCGCCCGACCGCCGCAAATCCCCCGTGTCCGCTCATATGCACCCCTGGCAATGCCCCGAACGCCTGTCCCCAGCCAATCCCCCCACCGACAACGTATCCGAGTATGTGGCCGCGTCAAAACCGGACAGCGTCAGACCCAAACGACAACATCGCCACCCCCTTGGCCTACGGCAGGCGTGCTTCCATGGCCAACGAGTCGAGCTCTATACAAAGGAATGACAGCACCTAAACTGGGACCGTGCGTCTTCGCTGGTGCCCGGGGCACCCCTAGGTAAGCCACAATGCCCGGAAAACCATCCAGCTCCGCTGGCAGTCCGTCGAAAACTGGCCGTCCCACCAGCAAGAAATCAACCAGATAGTGCGTCACCGCCCAGAGCCTGTCCGCCAGGAAAAAACCCACTGCAAACTCCACCTAATGGCGCACCCAGCGCCCCCAAAGTTGAACATCCCATGTGCCGTGCTGTCGCCCCCCATGCCAACCTTGCCGCCCCCTCGTCCTCTGGCAGGCGTGCTTCCATGGCCCGGAGTCGAGCTCTATCCAAACAAGGACAGCACCGTACTGGGACCGTACATCTTCTCTGGCGCCAGGGGCGCCCCCAGGCAAGCCACGAGGCCCATAACTGACCAGCAACCGCCGGCAGTGTGCTGAACCCGGCCGTCCCACCAGCAAGAAGTCCTCCAGATCGTGCTTCTGTCCCAGAGCCTCTCCGCCAGGAAAAAGCCCACTGCAACAAGGAAACTAACGCCCAAACGCCCCTGCGAAACCAAACCCCCCCATGCTATTGACCCCCACAAGTGCCCCCCCCCGGTCAAACCAGGTCCCCACCGACCGTTGATCCCCCGAAAGCCTCCGAAAACCCCAGGACACCAACCGAACCCCGCACTTTGCCCGAGAACCTCCACCCACCGCCGCCGGGCTCCTCCGCACCCCGCCCCTGCTTGTATACAACGCCCCCGGGGGTACCGCCGCCAAAGTCACCGACCGACTGACCCCCCCCCCCCTCGACCCCGCACGCTGCCGGGACAACCGAGACTGCCCGGGCTCCTTCCTGCGCCCAACCCCGTAGGGGAACCCTCAACCCCGCTGCGCGGCTCCAACCTGAAAAAAGGGGGGGGAGCGGGGGGGGAACCCCATCCCCGCCCTCCTCCTCACACACCTGCCCCGTGCTGGCCCGTGACCGCATTGACGGCTCAACTCCTCCACCCTCAACGGTGCCGAGCCTATGCCCTGACCCTGACCCCTTTTTCCCCCTCCCCGCACCCCCCCTGGCACCCTCTCCAACCGCGCCATACCCCGGCGCCCCTCCAAGCTCCCCGGTAGCCGCCCCAACCGACAGCCGAGGCTTACTCAAACCACTCCCATACTCCGCCACCATCCTTACCTGGCGTCAAGGCGTCCACTGGATCCCGCCGCCTAACCAGCGGAGGCGGGGGGGGGCCGTCTTTCTCGGCGCTCCTTGCCGTGGGCATACCTGAAAACACACTACCAACACCGTTACTTTGCAACCCCCTTTCCCATCTCCCCCTCCGAATCCTCCACCTATTTCACTGGCCCCATGGCCTCCTCAGACTCCTCCACCAGTTCCAATGGCCCATGGCCTCCCGCCCAGCACTGGGCCCCTCCATCCACCTGACGCTTGTAACAAACAGTTTGCTCCCTGTCACCGTGTGTTTGCTTAGGTACTTGCACGAGTGCCACCATTGCCCACGTAACCCTTGTTCTTGTGCCTGAGTGTCTGCCACTTATAGCAGACTCCTCCACCAGTTCCAATGGCCCATGGCCTCCTGCCCAGCACTGGGCCCCCCTTCCACCTTTCGCTTGTAACACACAGTTCGCTACCATTCGCAGTTTGTACACGTAGGTACTTGCACCAGTGCCCCCATTGCCCCAGTAACGCTTGCTCTTGTGCCTGAGTGTCTGCCACCTAGCGCCGCCTTATACCTCTCCTGGTACTTTGTACGTTTTGTAACCTGCACACTTATCACTTTGCTCTCCTGTGATGCCCCGGTTGCCGCCTCATGTATTTTGGTAGCTCACTAATGGCCCCTTTGCCCCCTGTAACCTAACGTTTTCTAACGTAATTTGTTCATCTGTAGCTGTTACCTCGTGTACCATTACTTGTCCTATTGTGATGCGCCCTGACACCTTCGGGTAACGTCTGCGCTATAGAAAAGCATAAACAAATAGATAACTCGTCCCCCAATCCCCCCCTCCATGGCTCCGCCCACTGATGTAATCCAGGATGGACCAGCATGAATCTATGAAACGACACACCCATCCCTGTCACCAGCGCAGAACCCTGGGGCCTAAACGTCACACTACACAATCTACCCACCCCATTACCACAAGTGCCAAGCCTGCTCGACACAAACTGCGCCCTGTCAGTGGGCTCCATCGCTTAGTCCCACAGCACCCTCAACGACCCTGGTCCCATCGCTGGTCCTCACCCAGACTGGACCACCACAATACACCCCACCCCCAAACGTCCCACTCCTCTTCCCCCGCTATCTAGCGACCCCACCAACTCCTCCCCGGCATCCCCCACTGACCTCAAAGTCCGCCACCCTCGATGCCCTTCCACGTTACATCATGCCCCACTAGTACCTGCTGGCAGACCCTATGGTATAGAAACTTCCTTGTCTCACCCACTACGTAAGTGCCGCTCCAGTGGGCACGCGTGTTCCAACGACTGCCAATATGTCAGTACTACTCCGCCCCCGTGATCGAGACTCTTATTAACATGCCCACGCCACGGGTCAGTGTAACATCCCGTAGAAACCTCCTACATCTGACCCTCTCCATTACTCTCACGGGGGCCACCGCGCCCCGTAACTCTCACTCTTGCTTACCTCTACTATCACATCACTTCTGTAACCCGCCCACATGCCACTCTCCCTGTATTTTGTTTGCACACGCTTGTCACTTAGCCTCATGTACTGTAACCTTGCTCAAGCAATTCATGCACTGGTAATGCTCCTGTATCCTGTCTGCTCATATTATCAACTGCATAAATAAATAAAGAATAATCTGCACTGTTCAACAGCTCATGCCTTCCTCCCCAACCCCCGGCGGCCGTCCTGACCCTTCGGGGTGGGAGTGGCGGGCGCGTCCAAGAATGGTCCCTCGTGGGAGCACGACCGCCCGTACCAGGCAGAGCCGGCCCATCCCCTCGGTCGAGAGGAGCCGCATGCTGCTCTCCCGAGCGCCTACCTCCGCTTCCATGCCCAGAACAAGAAGGTGTAGTCCAGCACGCCGGGAAACAAACCCCCTTACTCCCGCCCCGAAACCCCCCAACCCCCTCCTGACCCCCCCCGCTCGCCGTGCCTTCAACCCCCATCCCCCCACCCAGGCCCTCCCGCCCCCTCCACTCGCCCCGCACTCCTCAACCCCGTCCCCCCCCGTCGCACACTCGCCACAGGACCCACCCGTGCCAGCCCCCCCCAGCTCTCCCTCCTGCCCCCCCCCCGCCCGCAAAGACGAAGCCTCACGAGGGCCCCACAACACGCACCTCCCCCTCGGGGGCACCCCCCCTCCCCCACGCCACCCCCCCCCTCCCCCCCGTGTAAATCCGACCGAGATCCTCACCGGACATGCCGCTCCCTCCCCCTCGTCACGCATCATGAAATCCGAAATGTCACACGGGAACCGGTTCCTAACGAGAGGCTTGTGCCTCCAGTCGCCCTCACTGTACCGGCTATGGGGTATATGACCCACGGCGCGGCCGCCCAGCGGAAGCAAACTCCCGAGCCCTGACACTCCCGGAAGACGGACCCGAGGCCGATCCCCCCAGCGTCTCAACCATTCCCCCGCCGCTGACCCGACCCACCGCATCTCCCGAAAAGGGGCGGGAAGGGCCACCCGAAAGACCGGCTCCCCCAGAGGCCCCACATTTACCGCACACCCCGGCCACAACATCACCACCCCGCCCCCCCCCCCACGAACACAACGCCTCAAAACCCAGACCTCTCATGCGCCCCCACAAACACGAAATCGCCGTACCACCGGCACCAACCAGCACCGCACTAGCGTAACAATCGCGCTTATTGCGCCTTCAACAACGACCGCACTAGTGGAATAATCGTGCTTAGTGTGCCTCCCACAGCCAAGAAAATCATCCCCGCCGAATGTCACCATTACACGAACGCACGCATCTTCCATAGATCCACAATCATTATGTAGTATCCGTACGCCCGCAAACAATAAAAAACAATTACCTCCGCCGCACCCCCGCCCGGCTGCTGTGTCACCAGCCACCTTCTTTCTAAAATGGTAGCCAGTGCACAAGATGTCCGGGTTTTACGGGGACCAGCCCAAAACCAGCCCAACCCAGCCCAAGGCTACCAAGTAGCCCAAAACCATCCCACGTACGGTGCTGGCTCTACCCCCCCCCCCCTCCCCCGGCCCCAAAATTCCCCGGGGGTGGCCGGCCTCCCGTTGGTCGGCCGCCCCCCCCAAATCCCCATTCAGATGGTCACTCTGCAAACCCCACAGAAAGAGAGCAGCAGAGTGATTCTGTTTCTAGCCCTAGGGCGCAAACAAGGGCTGTACTTTCATAAGAGAAAATCCCCTATGGGTCAAAATGGAAACAGTTAAAATAGTTTAAAGAAAATAGCAATATAACCCTTTCACAATCAAGGTAATTGAGACTATATGTACCACAAGACAAAGGAAGGGGTCGGGATTGCCTCCTGGAATCCAGGAGCTAACTCCCATTTAAAGGAATACAGACGTATGTACATGTGAGGACAATATAATACACTTAGCAAAAACCTAGAGCCAAAACAAGGAGGCAGAGGCACAAGGTAGAAAAAAACGGTATGCATACATGAGACTTGCAAAACAAAGGAGCAAAACTGGAGACCAAATTGAGCCTACAAACTGGAGCAAATATATAAGAGCAATGCATCATGGTAAAACTGTAGAACGAACAAGGCAGAACAATCACAGGATACTAGGAACTACAACAAGCTAGACAGAGCAAAGCTTGAGACGAAATAAGTCAGGACAAGCACACAGAGACCAGAATCAGAATCAGGCAGCAGACAAGATGTTTAGGGGTAATTAGTGACTGCAAGATTGGAAACACAGGCAAAGGGCAGAAAAAACAAGAGACACATTCACAGAGACTAGGGAGCCAATAGAAGAGCTAAGGACAGAAAGCCAAGGATTAAGCAAAAGGCACAAGTGGATCAGAAACAGATTTATATAAAAGACAGAAAGCAAAGGTGACAGGTAGCAGGAACTTGAGAGAGAGCAGCTCAGGACTTTCACCTGATAGCAGACTATACATAGAAAACAGTAAACAAAAAGCAAAGCAGGGCTGGAAGACTTCTGCAGCAAGCTGACATTGCATTCTGACAGAATGAGCTGATCAGCAAAGGGGTGACGTCTTACACTAAACCCAGGGTGAAGTCACATAATTGCGCTGCACAGGACCAGCCACAGGTATGTATAATGCCCTTCTCTCATAATCTAATACTGAGGAATATCAGGACCAATTACTATTGAACACATGGGAGTGTGGTTGCAAGGTTTGTTAGGCTACTTGATAGTGCATTGTGGGATTTATAGTCCATGAAAACAAGTGCAGCTAATTCAGTGTGTCCAATATTGAAATGCCATGCAGGCAGTAATCACACATAGATGTAGGGAACGTTCTGGTGGCGACTTGTAGGCTGCAGCAGCATCCCCAGAGCATCTCCCAGAGGCACAGACATGCAATCATAAAACACAGAACTACATTTCATGTACACTTCCTGGTGACCATCACCTATTTTGGGCTACATTTAAATAACCATTTGCATTCACCCGCACATGCATTCCTCCCCTCCAATTTGTAAATTGCCACCAACATTTTATAATACAATACAAAGGAACTAAAACAAGTAAAGCTGCTTCAGAGCAGGGGGTGTTATAAAACTAAGTTGATTAACTTAAAGAGCTGATTGCTGACCCATCAATGCCTCAAGAGCAGAGGAGTAACACAGCAGAAGGAAGGCTGTAGGCAAAGCTGATATAGCCGGCCATAGTGGAGAAGTGTGGCTCACTGGTTAGAGGCGGCAGACCCATAAGCAGAGAACGGCCCGGGACCAGGGTTCGATTCCCGACGCGGCAGGGTTGTGGACCAGGGTCAGCGGACTCGATAATTCTCGCCTCGGTGCCTACTCTAGTCAGAAACCACACTCGGCAACTCTGGGCATCAGCTTGCCTCATCTTCACAACGGCCCCCCCAGACCGCCGGGGATGCTTGGTCGCTCCTTAGAGATACCCATCAGGGACCATCTCTCAGGGTGAGCCAGGACGGGTTCCCCAGCGGTCGAAGCGTGGAGATACTCCTCCGGGAGTCGATTCCTAGCGCTATATAAACCCACAATTAAATTAAATTAAATTAAATTAAATAGTGCATTGTGCATAGCGACCCCTCATCAGCACCGCACACATTAGAAGATGGTTAATCGCATCTTGATGGCTGTGCACTAAAGACTCACGACCACCAAACACTGGCATCAGAGGTATAGCTGGATGTCATAGTTATGGTGAGAGCCAATAGTAATTTACATCACACCGTTCTGTGGGCTGTGCAGTATGTGACGAGCACAGCGGTGTAAATAAAACAGGGAGTCTGGTTGAAGCCCCCATTTAAACTTCAATTGTGACTTCAATAAAATGGGTACTTTGTCTGTTGCCTAATGTATGCTGCCGCAGTTCCTAAACCATTCACAGGTAATTAAAGTTTCACATCATTTTGTCAACCCTCGTCATCATTTTCCCCACAAAAATCCATGCAGGTACATATAGAACTGACATAAAAGATCTGTTTACGTGTTGTGAAATAATTGTTGAAGTCAGTCATATCTTCAAAATAGACGACTCATTCTTTTTCCCAGAAAAGGTGACTTGTATGTACAATTTGCTGCCTTTTGTAATTCCCAGACCTTGTTCAGTGCTGCGAATTTACCAAAAGTATAGACACAGACAAAAGCCGTGGCACTGCTATGGGCGCTTGACTACTTAAAAATCCACCATTTTTAAGAAGCACGCCCCTAAAGGTCGACACCCCCAAGTAGCATATGCTGGTTGTACGTCCAGTGCCTGCATCTATAGTTTCCCATTGGGCACACTAACGTTTGGGACATGGGCTCTGTGTCAGGGGATTCAGTGACCCCATTAACTGGGCACTGAAACTTTGACTTTTAAATCATTTTCCCTCCTGAAACAGAAGCAATCATTCATGTGGATTGGTGGTTCTAGATGGGTGGTAGAATTTAGGGCTCACGTGGTTTGGCAAGGATACAGCACCCTCCGGCCTAATGCGTCGCCTTCTTCTAATACCGAGTCACTGACAAACTGCAAGAAAGCGGCAGCATGCACACTGCATGCTTTGTAACATCCTGTCTGGCACATAGAGAAACTTAAGTATGTAGTAAAAGTACTGCGACCAAAGGCTCTCTGGCATAACTGCACTAAAGAGAAGGGGGGGCCAATCGGCCCCCACGCAAGCATGGCGGGGCCCGGCCCCTCCCACACCCCGTTCCTTTCGGGGTCGCTTGCCCCGCGCCCTCACCCCGGAAGTGCTTGTGCACTTCCGGGGTGAGGGGGCGGGGCCGCGGCGGCGAAAGGGTTAAAAGCCTGGGGAGCGCGGGAAGCGGCCTCTTTGTGCCCGCGCTCCCAGGCTCGCTCCTCGCCCCACCGTGGGGCTGTGTAATTTTCTCTTTTTCTTGTTTATAGTCCCGCATGGAGAGCATCGCAATCAGCGGGAGTGGAGCTGCGGAGCCCGGGAGAGCAGCAGACGATGTCTCCGTTGTTCGTCGGGGGACGGGTGCTCGCTCCTCGCCCCGCCGTGGGGCTGTGTAATGTTCTTGTTCCTTTTTATTGCAGGTGTGCCTCGTAGCTGCGGGAGGACTGCGGTGTTTTCCTGGATCCGACGCGCTGCTGAGGTGGAGCGGGAGAACTTATGACCAGGCGCCGTGCTGATCCGGAGAACCCTAGCTGCGGAGGACTGATCCGGGTTCGCGCCTCGCCCCACCGTGGGGCTGTATAATTTTCTCTTTTTCTTGTTTATAGTCCCGCATGGAGAGCATCGCAATCAGCGGGAGTGGAGCTGCGGAGCCCGGGAGAGCAGCAGACGATGTCTCCGTTGTTCGTCGGGGGACGGGTGCCAGCCGGTTTCGCGGAGGCTTAGGCATGCAGGTGTGAGGACGGGGACATGTCTGCAGGGGAGGAAGCCATCCATGATCCATCGCTGCGGCTGTGTGTGGCTGTCCTGGCGGCGGCAGCACCTGGAGCGCGGCGGCAGCACCTGGAGCGCATCATGGAGAACTACAAGCAGAAAAAGTAAGCCCCCTAGAAAAGTACTGTGGCGCTTTGGTTGTGCTTCCGGTTATCACAGGGACCATGTTCGAGGTTATTACAGCCGTGTCGTTATTACACATGCTGAGTGTGTCAAGTATCACTTGCGCTATGGCAAAACGTGTTTCCGTGTTATCGCCCGATGAGCAAATAACACGGGAAGGTAATATTGTTCGGCTGACATCCCACTGTTTAAGACGCCTTATTACCAGCATGACATTCCCTTGCTTCTGTGTCTCTTTAGTAATTCGTGTGGTAAGTAACTTGAAGGGGACCGGGAAAGCCGAGGCACGTAAAGACGTGAATTGTGTTAACACCGTGGGTAGTACTCTCCAGAAGGGCTGGAATGTTTCGGCACAGGATGTGCCTGCTTGTCGGTAGGGAGACCTGTTGGTGCGTGATTTACGAACTGGGGATGTGGTTTCGAGCCTCGGTATCGACGCTAAACATCCTGTGAGTCTGGGCAAACTCACTTAATCTCAAGGCCACCAAGAAACACACCCGCTCTATGCAGTGAGTGCAAGTGATGTATTTATGAAACAGCAGCCTCAGTACCCCTAATCATTTCATCGGTCAAATTTAGTGGACACATCTACTTGTGATTTAAAATGACTACAGACTATGCAAATAGAGTTATGCAAGGAAATCGGGTTACATAATAGCTATTTTAGATTGGTTACAAAGTGCTTAGTGCATTGATTATAAAACTATATTACACATGTATACGGGCAAATGCTCCTCAAACTGTAGGCTTTGAACCGTAGAAATGACATGAAAGAAACCGTCTGATTATTACATACAATTATTCGCAGAATAAGACTTCTAAATTCAGGGCGATAAATATTACAAATAATTTGCAAAATGAAGGTGTCAGGCAAGACCTGAATAAGCATTGTGTACATTCCAGGGTTATCTTAAAATATCTATCAACTCGGAGAGGCCTGTCGTTGTTTCCATATCAAAGACATTTGCAATCACTATTTTGGTCAGCGGAACTGACTGTCCCTCAGAATGGCCCATGTACAGATGTTGTAAAGAGCTCACTCTACCAGATTCATGGTCGGGAATTGGTGGACAGGGCGGTACATCTCAACCACAGTCCTGGTCCCTCAATTCTACTTCTAATCGAGGGATATAGGCACTTAATTGCATTTATTTAGCTGGTGGTGCTTGTCGATTTGTGTGTTTTCCAGTGAGTTTCAATGTATTACATTAATTTTGCTTTGTCTGCTTGTGGTTATGACGCTGATGGTGGGTTCTGTATACCGATAAATCGTCTGCAAGTGTGAATGATACGAGGAAGAGGGGTCACCTGGCGAGTGGTAACAGAGCCCCCTTGCAGTGATCTGTGCTGGCAAGAAGCACACTCTGCTGTCACCTGTCTTTGCGAGGGAAGCTTTACAATAGAAGTGAAAGGGGCCAGTGTTTTATTATAAATGATCTTTGAATGCCAGCATATTGGTGCAAAAGCGCCTTCTTAGAAGTAGTTCTACAGCACAAGGCTGAGCGTTTACATTGAGGAAAAGCTTTTAAAAGTTATTTGAAAACGGATGCAGTTTAGGTTATAAAAATGACTGTTAGCAGAACGGAGGAGAATTAATATTTTATGCCCAAGCAGTCAGGGAAATAAAATAATTTGCATGTTTACATTGGCATCAGGCTGTGTTAAATATAATGGAGCCGACCTGACACCGCCGGGCTTACACGGTCGCATGATCTCCACATTTAAGCTATCACATGTCACAGCGAGCGGTCATTATTTGAATGACCATAAGACATTCTGCTGTACATTCCGGTACTCGGGTTATCGTTAGCGGCTATTGTGTGTCTCCCTTTGGCAGACACTATCTCTATAAAACTGAGGGTTGGTGGACAGAGTAGTACTGCACGTGGGTGACAGAGTATTCTGTACACTAAACTCTAGCCTGTCTCTATGTTTTACAACAATTATGCTTAAATGACATAAAACACATATCTCGTAACTAAGGTAGATAGCCAACGAAAGCTGAAGCAAGATGATAGGCTCAACTCCTTTCTGTATAAAGAGCCACAGTGGAATAATATTTGATGCTAGAAGTGACGCGATCAGTCCACTTCAATTTCGAATGCCCAAAGTGGACGTACTGATGTTTACACGGTGATATCAAGTACTGTTTGGCTCCAGTTTGGTGGAGAAGTGTGGCCCAAAATGGTTAGACTGGCAGACCATGATGCAGAGGTATGGCCCGGGACCAGGAGTAAATTCCCCGTCTGGGCGGGTTTTGGGCTCAATTTACCAACAACTGACAGCCCCTGATGTTCACGAATTTTCATTTAAGTAAAATAGTGGGGTAGGAAAAGTACTATCCCACATCCTATCACACCTGTTTACAAGCAGATGGGTCCAGTAAATTGTTGACCAGGGTGACCACCTGCTACTGGGGATAAGCAATAAGGCAGTGGGGCTCTTAGCTCACAAGGTAATCGAAAGGATGGTTCAGGGCCACAAATAATTGCCTGCTGAAATTGGAAGATCTTTATCTCTTTCTTTAAATCAGGAATGTCCAATGTAGGCCCAGGAGGGCTGTATCCATGACAGATTTGCAGGATAAGCAACAAGTTTTAAAATGTGTTATATTTAGATGCACTGTATCTAAATGCATTTAATATGTTAATTCTAATCTCAGAGATGCTGCCCATGGTATACCTACATTTGGGCAAGAACACTTTACACGATCATTTGTCAGATTGGTTGAGTGCAAGGAGCGTGAAAAGCTACCCACTTGGGGTTAAATGCTGTGACATTAGGATGACAATTACTGTGCCCTTGTTTTTTCCTTTCTGACTCAGCGACAAGACAGTCGTGGTTGCTATTTATTCGGTAAATAGACAAGGTAACCATAATTGCTGGGCGGGCACTGTAATCTGATCCCGGTTTAACACCCACCTTTCACTGACCCCGCCACCCCACAATATTTCTTCCTGGGTGCGGGGATTCTTGTTGTTTCAGAACATCCTCACTGTTCATAAAATAATAGGTCCTGTCTGGTTCAACAGGAGGGATCTCAGTAAACAATATTGTGTGTCCGCTTCACCTGGGTATCCGCCCACAGACCAAGCTAATGCTACGTACAACGATAACATGGCAGAGTGGTCTATGTAGTCAATATATCTACCGGTAATATTGACAATACTAATTCGGGGTCACCTGTGTGCGCTTGCGTGTCTACTTAACAGCATTGGGCACTAAATTCCTCCCCTCCTGTTTTATTGCCTGAATGAGTCAGCCGTACCAAATGTCAGCCAGGAAATTGACATTCCAGAAGTGTGCCTATTAGTTTCAGGTAATCTTCTCAGAGGACATATAGCAAGCAAAGGACCCACTATAGTAGAGTGGATCTAAAAGGAAGGTCGTGACCATGCCTAAATCCCATCTCTGATACTGCTGGTGCTCTTATATGGGCAGGGGGGTCGGACAGATTTGCATCGGACCAGGGCTGAACTGGGGGAGGAAGAATGGGTTAATGAACGGTAACACATTACACTCTGATCGGTTGAAACTAATGTTGCATCATGATTTGCAACAAGTGTCGGTATACTATAATTGATTGGAAAATCATGTGTGGCAGCTGGAGGGCCACCTGTTACATGCAACTTGTTAAGGGAATGATGCTCAGTTTGGTATCATAAGAATAATATATATAGGTTATGGTTGCCCCTTAGTTATATTACGCGTTACCATTGTCAGCCACGGTCGAAGCCAACAGTCAGGCGCGAGGGGTTCGATACTTAGAATACGTATATCTCATCAAGTTGTGATTGGGTGGGTGCTAATCCAAACAGACGGTTCCTTTTAAACTGATATCCTAATCATCCTTAAGGAGTCATGAGGGCGCTATGGTATTCATGGGGAACTCCATGCTTTGTGTCACTGCACTGCACACTGGGTAGTATTCGTTAATGAAGGCCATTTTACTGGGCACTCTTCGTAACACTAATCCAGTCACGCTACAAGGGACGCAAACTGAGACTATGCGCAACACTTAGTCGGGAGTGTTTGTGAGTATGCATCTGACGCTAATCGTACCTCAAACTTAGCAAGTGATGGCAATGTAAGACTTGCACGTGTACAGCAATTATCGCCAGAAACACTAATGGTTTGTGTTTATCTTTTCCATTTATGTATGGCCGGGTCCATGGTGGATATATGGAGTGCTCCGCATCACAACAGCTGCTACCGGTGGACAGCCCAAGGGATGCTTACGTCAGGTAGAGGATGGCAAGCAACAACGCAAGTGTGATGGGCGAGCGATCAAAAGACGCAGGAGGTGCCAACACAGAGTGATTGTTTCGGTGTGTAAGCCCTTAATTGGGCTGGCGGCAGTAATGTAGCAGGATGTTGCTTCACAAAAAATGGCAGTATTTGCCTTAACAGGAATTGTATACCTACAGTAACGGCGCCTGTGCACGCAGGGCCACCAGTGTCAGCATGGTATATGCATGGATCACCAATGGGTAGTGACTGACAACGGTAGAGATGGGACAGTACACAAGGGTGTGCATTCCTAGCCTCGGCAACCCCAGGAATGATAGGCCTGTGCAACGCCTCAGTTCCCCTGTTCAGGAAGTGGGGACTTCCATAGTAAAAAATAGTACCATACACTTAACACTTTTCGAGCGTAGTGGCTAGGTGTGGATGGTTAGCAGACTGTACAGTATGCCACTGGGAGGGGTAGAATGATAGTACCAGGATACCCCCGGTCACAGCATCTGCAGGGACCCTCGATCGGCGTGCCCCCACACCCTCATGCATTATAGGACATGAGGTAACGATGACCAGACTGCACCATAGGGGGGCTCAGTTTCCCCCAGGCTGCACGAAAAAGGGGGGGGGGACTAGGCGAGTGCAAGGAGTCACTTGGTGAAGAATCACTCGATAAAGAGGATCAACACTTGGTTTGAGAAACTATTTCATACACATTAATCGCAGAATATCCCACAGGGGGTCATCTCAGGACCAAGTAGACTAACAGTCGGCTGATAATGAGGGGTTGACGTTTATTAGAGGCTCTACTCACAGGGTGGGGGATCCAGTGGACAGAGTCGGGGATGCCCTAGGGATAGGGAACTAAATAGCAGGGGTAGAGGGTTTTTGGATTAGGAAGTTATGACCTTTCAGGGTAGGCGGTTTGGGGGGGCCAGATAGTCGGTAAACTACCTGGCCTGTGGCGGTAAGGTCATTAATCGGTGAGCAGCATTTTAAGGTCCTTACGGGGGGGCGGACCCATTCACGAAAGGGGCCGCCCGCGGGAGGGGCCATTGGTCTCTCTCAGAACTTCAGGGGCAGGATATGATATCCCGTTTTAAAGGGTGCGGGGGAGGGAGTCTACGCTTTCCTCAGGCTGGTAGCCACCCCTCACAACACTATGACGTCACTAAGGTGCGCGAGTGTCTGGGCCCTCCTGTTATGGTTAAATGGAGTTCAGGGAGCGCACGTGGGTGAAACGTGCCCTGGGTTGCGCATGCGCATCTCGAACGTGAGAGCGCAGCTGTAAAAGGATCTGACACCGGTTGGCGACCTTGCCGTACGACTTTATTATTGGAATGCAGTTTAATTTTCAGGATGTTTAGATTCGGTTAGGAAACACGCTGTACTAGATATTTGTTAAGGTTAGCCCATCATACCATGTCGAAACGGATGTCAATCTAATGTTCTGAAATGTGCATTTTAATAATTGTCAGAAATGTTTATTTTATTAAAATTTTTGATTATTTTTATATTTTAATAAATACGGCCAGGGGGGGGGCCTGTACCCCCTGACTTCCAAAGACCCCCATGTGTTGACTGGTTGAATTGGGTAATTCAGTCAGTGTGTTAAGGGGGGAGGTGGCCGGCAGTCCAAGACCATGAGAGAAGGGGGGCCAATCGGCCCCCACGCAAGCATGGCGGGGCCCGGCCCCTCCCACACCCCGTTCCTTTCGGGGTCGCTTGCCCCGCGCCCTCACCCCGGAAGTGCTTGTGCACTTCCGGGGTGAGGGGGCGGGGCCGCGGCGGCGAAAGGGTTAAAAGCCTGGGGAGCGCGGGAAGCGGCCTCTTTGTGCCCGCGCTCCCAGGCTCGCTCCTCGCCCCACCGTGGGGCTGTGTAATTTTCCCCGCCCTCCATCCCCTTTAGCAGACCTTTGGGGCCGGCCAATGGTAGGTATAAAGTTTTACAATGTGCCGGAGTATAGGAATAAGATGCTTGATCCATTAGGCCTTGGTTTTTCCGTTTACTGGAAGGTTGAACAGATGTAAATGTTTTGTGCAGTACTGTGATATTTTAACTAATTCTCTCCTTAGGCCTTTTTCCCCGCTTACAGGAGTATCGGTATATGTATATGTTCTGTGCTTTGCTGTGTATTAACTAATTTTCTCCTTAGGCCTTTTTTCCCTTTTAGTATAGCAATGTCGTATTTATTATGTGTGTCTGGCGGTAAGGTCATTAATCGGTGAGCAGCATTTTAAGGTCCTTACGGGGGGGCGGACCCATTCACGAAAGGGGCCGCCCGCGGGAGGGGCCATTGGTCTCTCTCAGAACTTCAGGGGCAGGATATGATATCCCGTTTTAAAGGGTGCGGGGGAGGGAGTCTACGCTTTCCTCAGGCTGGTAGCCACCCCTCACAACACTATGATGTCACTAAGGTGCGCGAGTGTCTGGGCCCTCCTGTTATGGTTAAATGGAGTTCAGGGAGCGCACGTGGGTGAAACGTGCCCTGGGTTGCGCATGCGCATCTCGAACGTGAGAGCGCAGCTGTAAAAGGATCTGACACCGGTTGGCGACCTTGCCGTACGACTTTATTATTGGAATGCAGTTTAATTTTCAGGATGTTTAGATTCGGTTAGGAAACACGCTGTACTAGATATTTGTTAAGGTTAGCCCATCATACCATGTCGAAACGGATGTCAATCTAATGTTCTGAAATGTGCATTTTAATAATTGTCAGAAATGTTTATTTTATTAAAATTTTTGATTATTTTTATATTTTAATAAATACGGCCAGGGGGGGCCCTGTACCCCCTGACTTCCAAAGACCCCCATGTGTTGACTGGTTGAATTGGGTAATTCAGTCAGTGTGTTAAGGGGGGAGGTGGCCGGCAGTCCAAGACCATGCTGCATAACTGGGGAGAGGAGTTGGCCTAACGGCTAAGGCGCTCGACCTCGGACCTGGAGGATCTGGGTTCGAGTCTCGGTAACGACGCCAAAACCTCCTGTGATTCTGGGCAAATCACTTAATCTCCCCGTGCCTAAAAATGAAAGTGTGTGTTCTCATGTAAAAAAAACGTAACTTGTGCTATGTAAAGCGCTCTGATTCGGTTCAGGTCTAGTTCGCGCTATATAAAACTCTACCAAAACAAAAAAAAATAACTAGAGAATAAAATATTCTACAGACTGTTGTAGAGTATGAATGTGGACGCCTTTTAAATGTATTGGGCTCATAGCTAACCCCTGAAGTGTACACACGTACTGTTTGTCTCTGTTGATCACCATTTTGCCAGCTTCACCTGACTTTCCTGAAATTAAAGACCTATAGCTCTGAGCAGACACTGTGGTTGTTGTGTGTGCCTGTTGCATCACACTCAGACTGAGTGCCTTGTCGTAAGGATGGCTGCTTGTTAGCTCCTGGGGCAGGCACCAGTTGGATCAGGGGCTCAGCTGTCACCCAAAAGGCTTCCAAATGACACTCATGCCATCAACTTGTGCCAAAGGATGAATGCCCACCAGTTCTTTCCTGGTGCTTGCAGGAGGCAGAGGAGCACAAAAGCGGCAGTATGAGTGAGTGATTTTTGTGTTGGCTCATCTGAAAGCTAATGATTTTCAAGAAAGATTTTGCCTGAAACTACCTTGGGGCTGGAACTAAAAAAAACGGAATTGATACCATTCCACCCGACTGGACTGTCGGCCTGGTTATCCATTGGTTCTATCTGTACTCATACTATATACGTTTCATCAGTAGTATGTTAGAAGATGCCAACCAGTGCCTTATAAAACAACAACCTAAATAAATAAAGCCCTTTTCAAGAGTAGCTGTGTAAACACATAAATGCGCGGGGGCTTTCTTTCAATCATCCACATAAGATAGATATCCGTATTGCTAATTATTTTTAATTGAGAAAGGTACATTTATCAGACACGTTTTTTAAAATGTATATTAATGTAAGCTTTCTGCAAGTGCTTGAAACCGTCCACACACCCACGAGACAGCTACATTCATTCACCTTTGTATGCACACAGCTGAAGTGCAGGACTCACCAGTCAATCATGCACATTCAAAACACCTCTTCAATAATGCATGTTTACTTCAATGGGATGCACAGGTATGATCTCACACATGCACAGACAGCATCTGATCTTCATTTACTTTAAACATGTCATGCCTGCATTTTTAAAATCAGAATCATGTATAACTTTCGCAAAACATCTGAGAGTTTATAGATGCTAGCAGTGCAAGATTACTGGGAGGCTGGGCCTCTAGTATGAGGTGGGCTTCTCCCCTTGCCACAGAGTTTGCACGATTTTTAAAACAGAAACAAGAGAAAAAACAAGCATTTGCAATGCGATAGGTCTCGCATTAGTGAGAGTTTAAGCTATTGGCATTGTAAATGACAATGCCTTTTATTTATCTGGTTTGATAATTAACACATAAATAAAAGGCACTGTCATTTACAATGCCAATAGCTCAAACTCTTGTAAATGCGAGACCTATTTCACTTCAAAGAAGTGTCCGCCATTTTTCTGGGCCACTTGGAAAGTGAAAGCACGCATGGTGTGCTGAATGTTGCAGGAACGGTACAAAAGGGGGTGGTGATGGACAGAGCATCTGAATCAATCAAACACTCACACCCGGTCAAAAGTTCTGGGTTTAATACATCACCGTTCTTTAGCCCACTCTGCCACCCCAGTTCTGACATGGCTATATGCAAATCAGTCTGACCCTGTGCCTCATGGGAACAGTCCAGTCCGAACTGCCAAGTCATGTCTTCCCTGGACCGGAAACAAGCTTCCGAGGACCAGTTTCCGGCATTCCAGCCGTCTTCAGCCTGGCTTGCTTGAATCCAGTGGCAAAGTGAGCAAGGGACTCACGTCTGAGCATACCCTGCCACACTTATGGCGGCCAAAAGCGGTACAAAAGGGGGTGGTGATGGACGGAGCATCTGAATCAATCAAACACTCACACCCAGTCAAAAGATCTGGGTTTAATCCATCACCGTTCTTTAGCCCACTCTGCCACTCCAGTTCTGACATGGCTATATGCAAATCAGTCTGACCCTGTGCCTCATGGGAACAGTCCAGCCCAAACTGCCAAGCCATGTCTTCCCTGGACCGGAAACAAGCTTCCAAGGACCGGTTTCCGGCATTCCAGCCGTCTTCAGCCCGGCTTGCTTGAATCCAGTGGCAAAGTGAGCAAGAGACTCACGTCTGAGCATACCCTGCCACACTTATGGAGGCCAAAAGTGGTACAAAAGTGGGTGGTGATGGACGGAGCATCTGAATCAATCAAACACTCACACCCTGTCAAAAGATCTGGGTTTAATCCATCACCGTTCTTTAGCCCACTCTGCCACCCCAGTTCTGACATGGATATATGCAAATCAGTCTGACCCTGTGCCTCATGGGAACAGTCCAGCCCGAACTGCCAAGCCATGTCTTCCCTGGACCGGAAACAAGCTTCCGAGGACCGGTTTCCGGCATTCCAGCCATCTTCAGCCCGGCTTGCTTGAATCCAGTGGCAAAGTGAGCAAGGGACTCACGTCTGAGCATACCCTGCCACACTTATGGCGGCCAAAAGCGGTACAAAAGGGGGTGGTGATGGACGGAGCATCTGAATCAATCAAACACTCACACCCAGTCAAAAGACCTGGGTTTAATCCATCACCGTTCTTTAGCCCACTCTGCCACCCCAGTTCTGACATGGCTCTATGCAAATCAGTCTGACCCTGTGCCTCATGGGAACAGTCCAGCCCGAACTGCCAAGCCATGTCTTCCCTGGACTGGAAACAAGCTTCCGAGGACCGGTTTCCGGCATTCCAGCCGTCTTCAGCCCGGCTTGCTTGAATCCAGTGGCAAAGTGAGCAAGGGACTCACGTCTGAGCATACCCTGCCACACTTATGGTGGCCAAAAGCGGTACAGAAGGGGGTGGTGATGGACGGAGCATCTGAATCAATCAAACACTCACACCCAGTCAAAAGATCTGGGTTTCATCCATCACCGTTCTTTAGCCCACTCTGCCACCCCAGTTCTGACATGGCTATATGCAAATCAGTCTGACCCTGTGCCTCATGGGAACAGTCCTGCCCAAACTGCCAAGCCATGTCTTCCCTGGACCGGTGTAGGAAGGTAGATCCCTGACTATGGTTGCCCCCAACTTTTTGCCTGGTGTTTTGCTGGTTTTCTGACTTAGTTGACCTGGGGCCCTGCTATTCAGGACCCCAGGCCTACTGCTCTCTCTGTAAAATGGATTCCATGTACCCTAGGTACATATCTAAATTGGATACTGAGTCACCTAATCAGTCCCTGTACAGTGTACCTTAGGTACCCAGGGCATAGGTGTACCCAGGGCCTACCAGGGGCTGCAGCATGTATTATGCCACCCCTGGCTGGCCATCCTAAACTGACACAACTGGCTGCACGACAGCTGGGGCAAGGTGGTGTACTCACCCTTTGCTTTAGATATAGTATACCTATATCTAACCCTAAAATGGACACACAGGTCTCCTATCAGTCACTCCTATGGCAGGCCTTAACAATCCTGAAGGCAGAGTGCTTGGAATCATGTGAGATGGTGCTCTGGCATGAGCTGAGCCTGTCTGCGGCTTTCGGGATCTATCCCTTAGCCGTTTCCATGATATCGCATACCATATACTCTTAAGTGCATTATAATCCTCGCGGTTAAATGCCAACTCTGGTATCGCTTTATCAAAACATGTCGAGTAAGGTGTCATACGAATTGGAATACTAACCCCTCGCCAATTCTGGCGACGGGGTTAGCATTCCGCCCTTCTAGAGGGACACGACATGCATGTAACCTATAACCCGGTTAAAAGTCAGACAGAGCCTTAGCATCCACAAAATGGATGCTGCCACCGAGACACAAGTCTGCCCTCCTGCTGCTGGGAGTCCTCCCAGAGCAGGAGATAAGGACAAAGGGTTTCCTGCCAGGGGCGGTGCCAGCACCGTCCCAGACAGGGTTTTGTGTATTGTAGGTAGGCAGGGCTTCAGAGGAAGGTGACTGCACGTGGCACCCCGGTGCTCACTGTGCATAGGCTGGCTTGAACCAGTTCCAGGGACACTCCAGACCCTGTGCTGGGGAAAAGCCCGCCAAGGAAGTGGGTGTAACCACCCCCCTCCTGGTCCCACCCCTAGGGCAGGACTTAGTCGCGTGCCAGCCCCCTTTTCCCAGATAAAGGTAGAGACTGGCCCCCTTCCAAATCAGATCATCTTTGGAATCAAGATACCACTTTCCACGAAAGGACTTCACGATTTCTTCCTCAAGATTCTCCCTTGTGGCTAAGGAGTAGTCACCCTGCATCCGCAGGCACCATCCAAGAACACTGCGGTCTGCTGCACGTCCTTCCTCCGGAATCCGACTGCCCAGCTCGACGAGACCCGGCTTCCCTGGCACCTCTGACCTCTACCCACCTCTACAGCATAGCTGAGAACCGTGGGTGCGACGAGACCTCGAGGGACCGGCCATCGCCAAGACTGCACGACTTCTGCACAGCAAGCCCACCGAGTAAATTCCTGGTGAGTGCTTTGGGGTCCGAGAAGCCCCCACCCTGAGCAGCTCCAGCACCGAAGAGCAGCCCCCCAGCATCTCCACGATCGGCGTGGGGCCCTTCTGCTGTTTGCTGCCCACCGCGTTGTTTGGCTACTAGCCCGCTGGCTTGTGGCCTTCCGAACGACGCCCGACGACAACACTGCTGCTAGTCTGGTTGCTCCAGACTGGCCCTTGCTTCCCTCCATCGGAGAAGTACCCTGGACCCTCCTGGTCCGGCTAAGACGCCATTTTAGGTCCACCGCGTGGGCCTTGCATTTGCCAAGACTTGTTGCCCAATCCTGGGTCCAGCGACGTCGACAGCAAGAACCTTCGTGGGACAGCTCGCACCTCCATCCTGGTCGCCGACAACGCCTCCTGGTCCGAGAGACTACAGAGCCCAGCAGCGCCCACTCACCTGACTGCGGTGACTTCGCCCGGTGCCATCCTGGTGCCCACTTAATCACTGGCTAGTGATTCAAGAACTTGGTCCCCTCTGCTTTCAGGTTTCCTTCTTCCTTGATCCAGGCTTGGATCCATCGAACTTTCCTTCACTGGTCGCCTGCCAGCAACTTCTTCCTTCCAGGCTCCTGGTCCGGCACGAGGATTCCCGACGTCTTTTCAGACCTATGCAGCTGCAGCCCCTGGGCTAGGTAACTTCGGCACTTCGGTGTCCCAGCATAGCCTCACTATCCAAGGGTCAGGATCCACTGTCGTTTTCTCCCTACCAGGTCGGGTTCGCCCGTGAACACTAACTTTGTGAATTCTAGCTCCCATAGACTTTGTCCCGCATCCCGCGTGAGAGTGCACACTCTGCACCCGAGTCCCCTGGGCCTCCTAGTAGTAATCTAACGATTCCCTAGTCAAGTCCTAGCGATTCCAAAGCCTATTAGTACTGTTACTTACCTGCTAGTAATTCGCATTCCACTTTTAGAGTATATGGTTTTTCGTGCCCCTCGGGCATTTGTGTATAACGTGCTAACTTAAGTATTTTCATAAGAGTTTTGTTGTGTGCTTAGCACCCTGTCCTCATAAAGAGTACAGGGTTGTTGTGATTCTAATAAATACATTGTTTATTTTCATAACACTTGTGTGGTGTCCTTTCACTGGGTGTTCAAGGGGTAATGTGATGGTAAAACAGCTGGCTTAACACGCCCTCTAGAGTCTTAGCCTTAGACTGCTCGTATCCATGCTACTAGGATAGCTGGTCTATAAGGTTGACTTACAACCAATCATCAATAAGGGTTGTTTGGACTGATACATAGTGATCACTAGAATAGTGAGCACTGCACATCAGGCCAACTTCTCACATTGGTGAGCAGCGGTTGGGATTTGAGCTTGCTGTTGTTTTACCACACATGCCCTAAGAATATCTTGTGAAAGATCACATAAGTACTAAAGGTACATATAACTTAGCTTAGAATACTCTGAGTTCTACTGAACCAGCTGTTGTAGCTCCTAGGGCCTAGCACACCCTAAACTACAACTCTAGCAAGGGATCAGTAGGCAAACACATAGTGTAGGTAAGTGCACCACTTACACCTCACTAGAAAAGCATGTCTACCCAGGGAGAATCTACTGAGACTCCCCTGGTCAGTGTTGACCCTCCACAGGTCACTTCAAGATATGCAGCTCTCAGTTTCCAGGAGATGAGACAGATCTGTGTCTCCAGGAAACTGAAGCAGGGGTCTAACCCCACCATTCCCTTTCTGATAGGTCTCTTAGAGACATATGATGCCAGAAAGCTTTCTCAGTTACATGAGAACATGCCAGCCTTAGAGGGAACCTCTGGGGATCCAGACCTCCCCAACACTGCTACTGCAGTTGAGGAGGAGGATCAAGAGGAACTCTCTGGGGATGAGGTAGACAAAGGTCTTGAGGTAGTCAGAAGGCTAACCAGGGCCAACTTAGACTTACTTGGGCTAGGATCTGGGGGACCCCCAGTACTGACCCGAAGTGGGCCTAACCTTGGAGTTAGGAGAGATAGATCTCTTTCTAGGGACTCCAATAGGTCTCTGCACTCTAATGCCTCTTCCCAGAGGAGAAGGAGCTCTCCCCAGTGGAGATGGACTTCCCCTCAGAGAAGAGAGCATGAAGCAAGGATGAGACAAGCCAAACTGAGGATTGAAAGGGAAGAACTTGCCCTGGCCAAAGAGAAGCTTGCCTTTGCTAGAGAGCAGCAGATGAGTGGGATAGTTCCCACTGGTGGCAGCAATCTCCCAAGAGATAGAGAGAAGGGTTTAGATACTAAACACCTGACAAAAATAGTGCCCCCCTTTAAGCAAGGGGATGACATCCAGAAATGGATGGCTGCTTTGGAGAGGGCCTGCACTGTGCAGTGCATTCCCCAGAGTCAGTGGGCAGCTATACTGTGGCTCTCCTTTGATGGCAAAGGTAGAGATAAGCTCCTCACTACTAGAGTTGAGGATGCTAACAATTACCAGGTCCTGAAAAATGCACTGGTTGATGGGTTTGGCTTAACCACTGAGCAGTACAGGTTGATGTTCAGAGACACCCAGAAAACTCAGTCTCAGGACTGGTCAGACTTTGTTGATTGTGCCACTAAGGCTTTGGAAGGCTGGCTACTGGGTAGTAAGGTTACTGATTTCAAGGGATTGTATAATCTAATTATGAGAGAGCAAGTCTTAAATAATTGTCAGAACCAGTTATTACACCAGCACCTGGTAGACTCTGATCTGACCTCTCCACAAGAATTGGGTAAGAGGGCAGACAAATGGGTCAGAACCAGGATTAGGCCCAAGAGCCAAGGTGGTGACCAGAAAAAGGAATCAACCAAGCCTCAAGAGAAGGGTGGGAATAAATCTACAGATCAAACCACATCAGGGCCCCAAAAATCCTCTGAGGGGGGTGGGTCCCAGAATCCTTCCAATAACCAAAAGAAACCTTATTGTTATCCCTGTAAACAGGTGGGTCATTTAAAAACTGACAGCAGTTGCCCAAAGAATAACAATAAGGAAAACATACCCCAAGTAACATTCCCAAACCTCCTGTTACTACTAGTAGTAATCCCCCAGGTGGTGGGAGTGCCCCCAAGAATTTGGGTGCATTTACTTTGGGAGTTCCTGGGGACTCTGGCCTAACCAGGTCCCCAAACTTAGATACTCTTGTCTGTGAGACTGGCATGGGGTTTGCCAACTTCACAACTTGTCCCAACACTTTGGGCAAGTACAGACAGGAGCCCCTCATCAATGGAATGAAAGTTGAGGCCTATAGAGATACAGGGGCTAGCATCACCCTGGTGACTGAGAGTCTAGTCCCCTCAAGGCAACTTTTACCTGGTGCCACATACCAGGTGGTAAACATTGATGGAGTGAAGAAAACTCATCCCATGGCAGTAGTAAATCTCAGCTGGGGAAGTGTCACTGGCCCCAAGAGAGTGGCAGTGTCACCAAACTTGCCTGTAGATTGCCTACTGGGGAATGATTTAGAGCTCTCAGCCTGGGCTGAAGTAGAGCAAGAAACCCATTCTAGAATGGTAAACATCCATGGTAAGGGTAGTGGGGCAGTGGTAGCCACAGCCCCAGTCCAAGATATCCTCCCTGAACAGGTCAGGAGGGTTGTGCCAGTCACAACCCAATCTCAGACAACTTCCTTCCCAGAACAGGTTGTCAAGGCTGTCATGGTCACAGCCCACACCCAAACTGAGCCCCCTCCTGAAAAGGTTGGGAGAGTTGTGATGGCCACAGCTCAAACTCAGACAGATGATAGTGTTGTGAAGCCTGAAACTATGGATCACTCCACTCAGACAGAGAGCATTGAGGAGGAAGAGAAATCTCCCTCCCACCAGACTTTAGGAAAAGATCAGCCTCCTCAGGGAACTGATCTGACCCCTTGTGAAGAAACTGCCACAGAGGTAGTCAGGCCTAGCCTGGCAGAACCCCTGATGTCAGTGGACCCTTCCAAGGTGGGACCCAGTCTGGAGCAGGTAACCTGCCCCTCTCTACCCTGCCTCAGTCAGCCCAGGGCTGTAGAGGTCAGGGAGGCCAGTGGTGGACCCCAAAGGGCCCCCTGTCCAAAAGAATATCCCAATCAGCAGATTAAGGGCACTGAAGCTAGTAGTCCTAGCCAAGTGAAAATAAAACCAACTCCTGAGGGATCCCCCTTAAATTTAGTTAGGGACCTCCCACAGATGGACACTGTTGGGCACAGCCAAACCTGGGACCTGAGGGCCCCAAACCTGACCTGTCCCTCCAGTAAGCCAAACAGAGGGACCCAACCTCCAGCTGTAGGTAGCCAGAGGTTGACCCTGAGAGCCCAAAACAACTCAGTCTTGGAAAGAAAGGCCTCTATGGTGGAAAATGATTGGAGGAAGCTGAGCCCAAAATTAGTGGAGCCTCACTTCAGTACTCCATTTCAGCACCAGCCTTTTACTTTGCCAAAACACACCACAGGCAGAGATTCCCTATGGTGGAGACCCTCAGACACCCTTAGGGTGAGGGATTGCTTAGTGGACCATGAGATAGGGGGTAACCATGCCAGTGCTGGTACTTCCTTATATGGCCACTCAGGCAATATAGGCTTACCTGGCAAGGCTAGCCTTATCTCCTTTCGTTTGGGGGGGGGGGGGGTTATGTAGGAAGGTAGATCCCTGACTATGGTTGCCCCCAACTTTTTGCCTGGTGTTTTGCTGGTTTTCTGACTTAGTTGACCTGGGGCCCTGCTATTCAGGACCCCAGGCCTACTGCTCTCTCTGTAAAATGGATTCCATGTACCCTAGGTACATATCTAAATTGGATACTGAGTCACCTAATCAGTCCCTGTACAGTGTACCTTAGGTACCCAGGGCATAGGTGTACCCAGGGCCTACCAGGGGCTGCAGCATGTATTATGCCACCCCTGGCTGGCCATCCTAAACTGACACAACTGGCTGCACGACAGCTGGGGCAAGGTGGTGTACTCACCCTTTGCTTTAGATATAGTATACCTATATCTAACCCTAAAATGGACACACAGGTCTCCTATCAGTCACTCCTATGGCAGGCCTTAACAATCCTGAAGGCAGAGTGCTTGGAATCGTGTGAGATGGTGCTCTGGCATGAGCTGAGCCTGTCTGCGGCTTTCGGGATCTATCCCTTAGCCGTTTCCATGATATCGCATACCATATACTCTTAAGTGCATTATAATCCTCGCGGTTAAATGCCAACTCTGGTATCGCTTTATCAAAACATGTCGAGTAAGGTGTCATACGAATTGGAATACTAACCCCTCGCCAATTCTGGCGACGGGGTTAGCATTCCGCCCTTCTAGAGGGACACGACATGCATGTAACCTATAACCCGGTTAAAAGTCAGACAGAGCCTTAGCATCCACAAAATGAATGCTGCCACCGAGACACAAGTCTGCCCTCCTGCTGCTGGGAGTCCTCCCAGAGCAGGAGATAAGGACAAAGGGTTTCCTGCCAGGGGCGGTGCC
This sequence comes from Lissotriton helveticus, assembly GCF_964261635.1. NCBI lineage: Eukaryota > Metazoa > Chordata > Amphibia > Caudata > Salamandridae > Lissotriton > Lissotriton helveticus. The sequence goes on from NC_136063.1 coordinate 427,176,081, forward strand.
AGCACCGTCCCAGACAGGGTTTTGTGTATTGTAGGTAGGCAGGGCTTCAGAGGAAGGTGACTGCACGTGGCACCCCGGTGCTCACTGTGCATAGGCTGGCTTGAACCAGTTCCAGGGACACTCCAGACCCTGTGCTGGGGAAAAGCCCGCCAAGGAAGTGGGTGTAACCACCCCCCTCCTGGTCCCACCCCTAGGGCAGGACTTAGTCGCGTGCCAGCCCCCTTTTCCCAGATAAAGGTAGAGACTGGCCCCCTTCCAAATCAGATCATCTTTGGAATCAAGATACCACTTTCCACGAAAGGACTTCACGATTTCTTCCTCAAGATTCTCCCTTGTGGCTAAGGAGTAGTCACCCTGCATCCGCAGGCACCATCCAAGAACACTGCGGTCTGCTGCACGTCCTCCCTCCGGAATCCGACTGCCCAGCTCGACGAGACCCGGCTTCCCTGGCACCTCTGACCTCTACCCACCTCTACAGCACAGCTGAGAACCGTGGGTGCGACGAGACCTCGAGGGACCGGCCATCGCCAAGACTGCACGACTTCTGCACAGCAAGCCCACCGAGTAAATTCCTGGTGAGTGCTTTGGGGTCCGAGAAGCCCCCACCCTGAGCAGCTCCAGCACCGAAGAGCAGCCCCCCAGCATCTCCACGATCGGCGTGGGGCCCTTCTGCTGCCCACCGCGTTGTTTGGCTACTAGCCCGCTGGCTTGTGGCCTTCCGAACGACGCCCGACGACAACACTGCTGCTAGTCTGGTTGCTCCAGACTGGCCCTTGCTTCCCTCCATCGGAGAAGTACCCTGGACCCTCCTGGTCCGGCTAAGACGCCATTTTAGGTCCACCGCGTGGGCCTTGCATTTGCCAAGACTTGTTGCCCAATCCTGGGTCCAGCGACGTCGACAGCAAGAACCTTCGTGGGACAGCTCGCACCTCCATCCTGGTCGCCGACAACGCCTCCTGGTCCGAGAGACTGCAGAGCCCAGCAGCGCCCACTCACCTGACTGCGGTGACTTCGCCCGGTGCCATCCTGGTGCCCACTTAATCACTGGCTAGTGATTCAAGAACTTGGTCCCCTCTGCTTTCAGGTTTCCTTCTTCCTTGATCCAGGCTTGGATCCATCGAACTTTCCTTCACTGGTCGCCTGCCAGCAACTTCTTCCTTCCAGGCTCCTGGTCCGGCACGAGGATTCCCGACGTCTTTTCAGACCTATGCAGCTGCAGCCCCTGGGCTAGGTAACTTCGGCACTTCGGTGTCGCAGCATAGCCTCACTATCCAAGGGTCAGGATCCACTGTCGTTTTCTCCCTACCAGGTCGGGTTCGCCCGTGAACACTAACTTTGTGAATTCTAGCTCCCATAGACTTTGTCCCGCATCCCGCGTGAGAGTGCACACTCTGCACCTGAGTCCCCTGGGCCTCCTAGTAGTAATCTAACGATTCCCTAGTCAAGTCCTAGCGATTCCAAAGCCTATTAGTACTGTTACTTACCTGCTAGTAATTCGCATTCCACTTTTAGAGTATATGGTTTTTCGTGCCCCTCGGGCATTTGTGTATAACATGCTAACTTAAGTATTTTCATAAGAGTTTTGTTGTGTGCTTAGCACCCTGTCCTCATAAAGAGTACAGGGTTGTTGTGATTCTAATAAATACATTGTTTATTTTCATAACACTTGTGTGGTGTCCTTTCACTGGGTGTTCAAGGGGTAATGTGATGGTAAAACAGCTGGCTTAACACGCCCTCTAGAGTCTTAGCCTTAGACTGCTCGTATCCATGCTACTAGGATAGCTGGTCTATAAGGTTGACTTACAACCAATCATCAATAAGGGTTGTTTGGACTGATACATAGTGATCACTAGAATAGTGAGCACTGCACATCAGGCCAACTTCTCACAACCGGAAACAAGCTTACGAGGACCGGTTTCCGGCATTCCAGCAGTCTTCAGCCCGGCTTGCTTGAATCCAGTGGCATAGTGAGCAAGGGACTCACGTCTGAGCATACCCTGCCGCACTTATGGCGGCCAAAAGCGGTACAAAAGAGGGTGGTGATGGACTAAGCATCTGAATCAATTAAACACTCACACCCAGTCAAAAGATCTGGGTTTAATCCATCACCGTTCTTTAGCCCACTCTGCCACCCCAGTTCTGACATGGCTATATGCAAATCAGTCTGACCCTGTGCCTCATGGGAACAGTCCAGCCCGAACTGCCAAGCCATGTCTTCCCTGGACCGGAAACAAGCTTCCGAGGACCGCTTTCCGGCATTCCAGCCGTCTTCAGCCCGGCTTGCTTGAATCCAGTGGCAAAGTGAGCAAGGGACTCACGTCTGAGCATACCCTGCCACACTTATGGCGGCCAAAAGCGGTACAAAAGGGGGTGGTGATGGACAGAGCATCTGAATCAATCAAACACTCACACCCAGTCAAAAGATCTGGGTTTAATCCATCACCGTTCTTTAGCCCACTCTGCCACCCCAGTTCTGACATGGCTATATGCAAATCAGTCTGACCCTGTGCCTCATGGGAACAGTCCAGCCCGAACTGCCAAGCCATGTCTACCCTGGACCGGAAACAAGCTTCAGAGGACCGCTTTCCGGCATTCCAGCCGTCTTCAGCCCGGCTTGCTTGAATCCAGTGGCAAAGTGAGCAAGGGACTCACGTCTGAGCATACCCTGCCACACTTATGGCGGCCAAAAGCGGTACAAAAGGGGGTGGTGATGGACGGAGCATCTGAATCAATCAAACACTCACACCCAGTCAAAAGATCTGGGTTTAATCCATCACCGTTCTTTAGCCCACTCTGCCACCCCAGTTCTGACATTTCTCTATGCAAATCAGTCTGACCCTGTGCCTCATGGGAACAGTCCAGCCCGAACTGCCAAGCCATGTCTTCCCTGGACTGGAAACAAGCTTCCGAGGACCGGTTTCCGGCATTCCAGCCGTCTTCAGCCCGGCTTGCTTGAATCCAGTGGCAAAGTGAGCAAGGGACTCACGTCTGAGCATACCCTGCCACACTTATGGTGGCCAAAAGCGGTACAAAAGGGGGTGGTGATGGACGGAGCATCTGAATCAATCAAACACTCACACCCAGTCAAAAGATCTGGGTTTCATCCATCACCGTTCTTTAGCCCACTCTGCCTCCCCAGTTCTGACATGGCTATATGCAAATCAGTCGGACCCTGTGCCTCATGGGAACAGTCCAGCCCGAACTGCCAAGCCATGTCTTCCCTGGACCGGAAACAAGCTTACGAGGACCGGTTTCCGGCATTCCAGCCGTCTTCAGCCCGGCTTGCTTGAATCCAGTGGCAAAGTGACCATGGGACTCACGTCTGAGCATACCCTGCCACACTTATGGCGGCCAAAAGCGGTACAAAAGGGGGTGGTGATGGACGGAGCATCTGAATCAATCAAACACTCACACCCAGTCAAAAGATCTGGGTTTAATCCATCACCGTTCTTTAGCCCACTCTGCCACCCCAGTTCTGACATGGCTATATGCAAATCAGTCTGACCCTGTGCCTCATGGGAACAGTCCAGCCCGAACTGCCAAGCCATGTCTTCCCTGGTCCGGAAACAAGCTTCAGAGGACCGCTTTCCGGCATTCCAGCCGTCTTCAGCCCGGCTTGCTTGAATCCAGTGGCAAAGTGAGCAAGGGACTCACGTCTGAGCATACCCTGCCACACTTATGGCGGCCAAAAGCGGTACAAAAGGGGGTGGTGATGGACGGAGCATCTGAATCAATCAAACACTCACACCCAGTCAAAAGATCTGGGTTTAATCCATCACCGTTCTTTAGCCCACTCTGCCACCCCAGTTCTGACATTTCTCTATGCAAATCAGTCTGACCCTGTGCCTCATGGGAACAGTCCAGCCCGAACTGCCAAGCCATGTCTTCCCTGGACTGGAAACAAGCTTCCGAGGACCGGTTTCCGGCATTCCAGCCGTCTTCAGCCCGGCTTGCTTGAATCCAGTGGCAAAGTGAGCAAGGGACTCACGTCTGAGCATACCCTGCCACACTTATGGTGGCCAAAAGCGGTACAAAAGGGGGTGGTGATGGACGGAGCATCTGAATCAATCAAACACTCACACCCAGTCAAAAGATCTGGGTTTCATCCATCACCGTTCTTTAGCCCACTCTGCCTCCCCAGTTCTGACATGGCTATATGCAAATCAGTCTGACCCTGTGCCTCATGGGAACAGTCCAGCCCGAACTGCCAAGCCATGTCTTCCCTGGACCGGAAACAAGCTTACGAGGACCGGTTTCCGGCATTCCAGCCGTCTTCAGCCCGGCTTGCTTGAATCCAGTGGCAAAGTGAGCAAGGGACTCACGTCTGAGCATACCCTGCCACACTTATGGCGGCCAAAAGCGGTACAAAAGAGGGTGGTGATGGACGGAGCATCTGAATCAATTAAACACTCACACCCAGTCAAAAGATCTGTGTTTAATCCATCACTGTTCTTTAGCCCACTCTGCCACCCCAGTTCTGACATGGCTATATGCAAATCAGTCAGACCCTGTGCCTCATGGGAACAGTCCAGCCCGAACTGCCAAGCCATGTCTTCCCTGGACCGGAAACAAGCTTCCGAGGACCGCTTTCCGGCATTCCAGCCGTCTTCAGCCCGGCTTGCTTGAATCCAGTGGCAAAGTGAGCAAGGGACTCACGTCTGAGCATACCCTGCCACACTTATGGCGGCCAAAAGCGGTACAAAAGGGGGTGGTGATGGACGGAGCATCTGAATCAATCAAACACTCGCACCCAGTCAAAAGATCTGGGTTTAATCCATCACCGTTCTTTAGCCCACTCTGCCACCCCAGTTCTGACATGGCTATATGCAAATCAGTCTGACCCTGTGCCTCATGGGAACAGTCCAGCCCGAACTGCCAAGCCATGTCTTCCCTGGACCGGAAACCAGCTTCCGAGGACCGCTTTCCGGCCTTCCAGCCGTCTTCAGCCCGGCTTGCTTGAATCCAGTGGCAAAGTGAGCAAGGGACTCACGTCTGAGCATACCCTGCCACACTTATGGCGGCCAAAAGCGGTACAAAAGGGGGTGGTGATGGACGGAGCATCTGAATCAATCAAACACTCACACCCAGTCAAAAGATCTGGGTTTAATCCATCACCGTTCTTTAGCCCACTCTGCCACCCCAGTTCTGACATGGCTATATGCAAATCAGTCTGACCCTGTGCCTCATGGGAAAAGTCGAGCCCGAACTGCCAAGCCATGTCTTCCCTGGACCGGAACCAAGCTTCTGAGGAATGGTTTCCGGCATTCCAGCCGTCTTCAGCCCGGCTTGCTTGAATCCAGTGGCAAAGTGAGCAAGGGACTCACGTTTGAGCATACCCTGCCACACTTATGGCGGCCAAAAGCGGTACAACAGGGGGGTGGTGATGGACGGAGCATCTGAATCAATCAAACACTCACACCCAGTCAAAAGATCTGGGTTTAATCCATCACCGTTCTTTAGCCCACTCTGCCGCCCCAGTTCTGACATGGCTATATGCAAATCAGTCTGACCCTGTGCCTCATGGGAACAGTCCAGCCCGAACTGCCAAACCATGTCTTCCCTGGACCGGAAACAAGCTTCCGAGTACCGGTTTCCGGCATTCCAGCCGCCTTCAGCCCGGCTTGCTTGAATCCAGTGGCAAAGTGAGCAAGGGACTCCCGTCTGAGCATACCCTGCCATACTTATGGCGGCCAAAAGCGGTACAAAAGGGGGTGGTGTGGACGGAGCATCTGAATCAATCAAACACTCACACCCAGTCAAAAGATCTGGGTTTAATCCATCACTGTTCTTTAGCCCACTCTGCCACCCCAGTTATGACATGGCTATATGCAAATCAGTCTGACCCTGTGCCTCATGGGAACAGTCCAGCCCGAACTGCCAAGCCATGTCTTCCCTGGACCGGAAACAAGCTTCCGAGGACAGCTTTCCGGCATTCCAGCCGTCTTCAGCCCGGCTTGCTTGAATCCAGTGGCAAAGTGAGCTAGGGACTCACGTCTGAGCATACCCTGCCACACTTATGGCGGCCAAAAGCGGTACAAAAGGGGGTGGTGATGGATGGAGCATCTGAATCAATCAAACACTCACACCCAGTCAAAAGATCTGGGTTTAATCCATCACCGTTCTTTAGCCCACTCTGCCACCCCAGTTCTGACATGGCTATATGCAAATCAGTCTGACCCTGTGCCTCATGGGAACAGTCCAGCCCGAACTGCCAAGCCATGTCTTCCCTGGACCGGAAACAAGCTTCCGAGGACCGCTTTCCGGCATTCCAGCCGTCTTCAGCCCGGCTTGCTTGAATCCAGTGGCAAAGTGAGCAAGGGACTCACGTCTGAGCATACCCTGCCACACTTATAGCGGCCAAAAGCGGTACAAAAGGGGGTGGTGATGGACGGAGCATCTGAATCAATCAAACACTCACACCCAGTCAAAAGATCTGGGTTTAATCCATCACCGTTCTTTAGCCCACTCTGCCACCCCAGTTCTGACATGGCTATATGCAAATCAGTCTGACCCTGTGCCTCATGGGAACAGTCCAGCCCGAACTGCCAAGCCATGTCTACCCTGGACCGGAAACAAGCTTCAGAGGACCGCTTTCCGGCATTCCAGCCGTCTTCAGCCCGGCTTGCTTGAATCCAGTGGCAAAGTGAGCAAGGGACTCACGTCTGAGCATACCCTGCCACACTTATGGCGGCCAAAAGCGGTACAAAAGGGGGTGGTGATGGACGGAGCATCTGAATCAATCAAACACTCACACCCAGTCAAAAGATCTGGGTTTAATCCATCACCGTTCTTTAGCCCACTCTGCCACCCCAGTTCTGACATTTCTCTATGCAAATCAGTCTGACCCTGTGCCTCATGGGAACAGTCCAGCCCGAACTGCCAAGCCATGTCTTCCCTGGACTGGAAACAAGCTTCCGAGGACCGGTTTCCGGCATTCCAGCCGTCTTCAGCCCGGCTTGCTTGAATCCAGTGGCAAAGTGAGCAAGGGACTCACGTCTGAGCATACCCTGCCACACTTATGGTGGCCAAAAGCGGTACAAAAGGGGGTGGTGATGGACGGAGCATCTGAATCAATCAAACACTCACACCCAGTCAAAAGATCTGGGTTTCATCCATCACCGTTCTTTAGCCCACTCTGCCTCCCCAGTTCTGACATGGCTATATGCAAATCAGTCTGACCCTGTGCCTCATGGGAACAGTCCAGCCCGAACTGCCAAGCCATGTCTTCCCTGGACCGGAAACAAGCTTACGAGGACCGGTTTCCGGCATTCCAGCCGTCTTCAGCCCGGCTTGCTTGAATCCAGTGGCAAAGTGAGCAAGGGACTCACGTCTGAGCATACCCTGCCACACTTATGGCGGCCAATAGCGGTACAAAAGAGGGTGGTGATGGACGGAGCATCTGAATCAATTAAACACTCACACCCAGTCAAAAGATCTGGGTTTAATCCATCACCGTTCTTTAGCCCACTCTGCCACCCCAGTTCTGACATGGCTATATGCAAATCAGTCAGACCCTGTGCCTCATGGGAACAGTCCAGCCCGAACTGCCAAGCCATGTCTTCCCTGGACCGGAAACAAGCTTCCGAGGACCGCTTTCCGGCATTCCAGCCGTCTTCAGCCCGGCTTGCTTGAATCCAGTGGCAAAGTGAGCAAGGGACTCAAGTCTGAGCATACCCTGCCACACTTATGGCGGCCAAAAGCGGTACAAAAGGGGGTGGTGATGGACGGAGCATCTGAATCAATCAAACACTCACACCCAGTCAAAAGATCTGGGTTTAATCCATCACCGTTCTTTAGCCCACTCTGCCACCCCAGTTCTGACATCGCTATATGCAAATCAGTCTGACCCTGTGCCTCATGGGAACAGTCCAGCCCGAACTGCCAAGCCATGTCTTCCCTGGACCGGAAACAAGCTTCCGAGAACCGCTTTCCGGCCTTCCAGCCGTCTTCAGCCCGGCTTGCTTGAATCCAGTGGCAAAGTGAGCAAGGGACTCACGTCTGAGCATACCCTGCCACACTTATGGCAGCCAAAAGCGGTACAAAAGGGGGTGGTGATGGACGGAGCATCTGAATCAATCAAACACTCACACCCAGTCAAAAGATCTGGGTTTAATCCATCACCGTTCTTTAGCCCACTCTGCCACCCCAGTTCTGACATGGCTATATGCAAATCAGTCTGACCCTGTGCCTCATGGGAAAAGTCGAGCCCGAACTGCCAAGCCATGTCTTCCCTGGACCGGAACCAAGCTTCTGAGGACTGGTTTCCGGCATTCCAGCCGTCTTCAGCCCGGCTTGCTTGAATCCAGTGGCAAAGTGAGCAAGGGACTCACGTTTGAGCATACCCTGCCACACTTATGGCGGCCAAAAGCGGTACAAAAGGGGGGTGGTGATGGACGGAGCATCTGAATCAATCAAACACTCACACCCAGTCAAAAGATCTGGGTTTAATCCATCACCGTTCTTTAGCCCACTCTGCCGCCCCAGTTCTGACATGGCTATATGCAAATCAGTCTGACCCTGTGCCTCATGGGAACAGTCCAGCCCGAACTGCCAAGCCATGTCTTCCCTGGACCGGAAACAAGCTTCCGAGTACCGGTTTCCGGCATTCCAGCCGCCTTCAGTCCGGCTTGCTTGAATCCAGTGGCAAAGTGAGCGAGGGACTCCCGTCTGAGCATACCCTGCCATACTTATGGCGGCCAAAAGCGGTACAAAAGGGGGTGGTGATGGACGGAGCATCTGAATCAATCAAACACTCCGACCCAGTCAAAAGATCTGGGTTTAATCCATCACCGTTCTTTAGCCCACTCTGCCACCCCAGTTCTGACATGGCTATATGCAAATCAGTCTGACCCTGTGCCTCATGAGAACAGTCCAGCCCGAACTGCCAAGCCATGTCTTCCCTAGACCGGAAACAAGCTTCCGAGGACCGGTTTCCGGCATTCCAGCTGTCTTCAGCCCGGCTTGCTTGAATCCAGTGGCAAAGTGAGCAAGGGACTAACGTCTGAGCATACCCTGCCACACTTATGGCGGCCAAAAGCGGTACAAAAGGGGGTGGTGTGGACGGAGCATCTGAATCAATCAAACACTCACACCCAGTCAAAAGATCTGGGTTTAATCCATCACCGTTCTTTAGCCCACTCTGCCACCCCAGTTATGACATGGCTATATGCAAATCAGTCTGACCCTGTGCCTCATGGGAACAGTCCAGCCCGAACTGCCAAGCCATGTCTTCCCTGGACCGGAAACAAGCTTCCGAGGACCGCTTTCCGGCATTCCAGCTGTCTTCAGCCCGGCTTGCTTGAATCCAGTGGCAAAGTGAGCTAGGGACTCACGTCTGAGCATACCCTGCCACACTTATGGCGGCCAAAAGCGGTACAAAAGGGGGTGGTGATGGATGGAGCATCTGAATCAATCAAACACTCACACCCAGTCAAAAGATCTGGGTGTAATCCATCACCGTTCTTTAGCCCACTCTGCCACCCCAGTTCTGACATGGCTATATGCAAATCAGTCTGACCCTGTGCCTCATGGGAAAAGTCCAGCCCGAACTGCCAAGCCATGTCTTCCCTGGACCGGAACCAAGCTTCCGAGGACTGGTTTCCGGCATTCCAGCCGTCTTCAGCCCGGCTTGCTTGAATCCAGTGGCAAAGTGAGCAAGGGACTCACGTTTGAGCATACCCTGCCACACTTATGGCGGCCAAAAGCGATACAAAAGGGGGGTGGTGATGGACGGAGCATCTGAATCAATCAAACACTCACACCCAGTCAAAAGATCTGGGTTTAATCCATCACCGTTCTTTAGCCCACTCTGCCACCCCAGTTCTGACATGGCTATATGCAAATCAGTCAGACCCTGTGCCTCATGGAAACAGTCCAGCCCGAACTGCCAAGCCATGTCTTCCCTGGACCGGAAACAAGCTTCCGAGGACCGCTTTCCGGCATTCCAGCCGTCTTCAGCCCGGCTTGCTTGAATCCAGTGGCAAAGTGAGCAAGGGACTCACGTCTGAGCATACCCTGCCACACTTATGGCGGCCAAAAGCGGTACAAAAGGGGGTGGTGATGGACGGAGCATCTGAATCAATCAAACACTCACACCCAGTCAAAAGATCTGGGTTTAATCCATCACCGTTCTTTAGCCCAATTTGCCACCCCAGTTCTGACATGGCTATATGCAAATCAGTCTAACCCTGTGCCTCATGGGAACAGTCCAGCCCGAACTGCCAAGCCATGTCTTCCCTGGACCGGAAACAAGCTTCCGAGGACCGTTTTCCGGCATTCCAGCCGTCTTCAGCCTGGCTTGCTTGAATCCAGTGGCAAAGTGAGCAAGGGACTCAGGTCTGAGCATACCCTGCCACACTTATGGCGGCCAAAAGCGGTACAAAAGGGGGTGGTGATGGACGGAGCATCTGAATCAATCAAACACTCACACCCAGTCAAAAGATCTGGGTTTAATCCATCACCGTTCTTTAGCCCACTCTGCCACCCTAGTTCTGACATGGCTATATGCAAATCAGTCTGACCCTGTGCCTCATGGGAAAAATCCAGCCCGAACTGCCAAGCCATGTCTTCCCTGGACCGGAACCAAGCTTCCGAGGACCGGTTTCCGGCATTCCAGCCATCTTCAGCCCGGCTTGCTTGAATCCAGTGGCAAAGTGAGCAAGGGACTCACGTCTGAGCATACCCTGCCACACTTATGGCGGCCAAAAGCGGTACAAAAGGGGGTGGTGATGGACGGAGCATCTGAATCAATCAAACACTCACACCCAGTCGAAAGATCTGGGTTTAATCCATCACCGTTCTTTAGCCCACTCTGCCACCCCAGTTCTGACATGGCTATATGCAAATCAGTCTGACCCTGTGCCTCATGGGAACAGTCCAGCCCGAACTGCCAAGCCATGTCTTCCCTGGACCGGAAACAAGCTTCCGAGGACCGCTTTCCGGCATTCCAGCCGTCTTCAGCCCGGCTTGCTTGAATCCAGTGGCAAAGTGAGCTAGGGACTCACGTCTGAGCATACCCTGCCACACTTATGGCGGCCAAAAGCGGTACAAAAGGGGGTGGTGATGGACGGAGCATCTGAATCAATCAAACACTCACACCCAGTCAAAAGATCTGGGTTTAATCCATCACCGTTCTTTAGCCCACTCTGCCACCCCAGTTCTGACATGGCTATATGCAAATCAGTCAGACCCTGTGCCTCATGGGAACAGTCCAGCCCGAACTGCCAAGCCATGTCTTCCCTGGACCGGAAACAAGCTTCCGAGGACCGCTTTCCGGCATTCCAGCCGTCTTCAGCCCGGCTTGCTTGAATCCAGTGGCAAAGTGAGCAAGGGACTCACGTCTGAGCATACCCTGCCACACTTATGGCGGCCAAAAGCGGTACAAAAGGGGGTGGTGATGGACGGAGCATCTGAATCAATCAAACACTCACACCCAGTCAAAAGATCTGGGTTTAATCAATCACCGTTCTTTAGCCCACTCTGCCACCCCAGTTCTGACATGGCTATATGCAAATCAGTCTGACCCTGTGCCTCATGGGAACAGTCCAGCCCGAACTGCCAAGCCATGTCTTCCCTGGACCGGAAACAAGCTTCCGAGGACCGCTTTCCGGCATTCCAGCCGTCTTCAGCCTGGCTTGCTTGAATCCAGTGGCAAAGTGAGCAAGGGACTCAGGTCTGAGCATACCCTGCCACACTTATGGCGGCCAAAAGCGGTACAAAAGGGGGGTGGTGATGGACGGAGCATCTGAATCAATCAAACACTCACACCCAGTCAAAAGATCTGGGTTTAATCCATCACCGTTCTTTAGCCCACTCTGCCGCCCCAGTTCTGACATGGCTATATGCAAATCAGTCTGACCCTGTGCCTCATGGGAACAGTCCAGCCCGAACTGCCAAGCCATGTCTTCCCTGGACCGGAAACAAGCTTCCGAGGACCGCTTTCCGGCATTCCAGCCGTCTTCAGCCCGGCTTGCTTGAATCCAGTGGCAAAGTGAGCTAGGGACTCACGTCTGAGCATACCCTGGCATACCCTGCCACACTTATGGCGGCCAAAAGCGGTACAAAAGGGGGTGGTGATGGACGGAGCATCTGAATCAATCAAACACTCACACCCAGTCAAAAGATCTGGGTTTAATCCATCACCGTCCTTTAGCCCACTCTGCCACCCCAGTTCTGACATGGCTATATGCAAATCAGTCTGACCCTGTGCCTCGTGGGAAAAGTCCAGCCCGAACTGCCAAGCCATGTCTTCCCTGGACCGGAACCAAGCTTCCGAGGACTGGTTTCCGGCATTCCAGCCGTCTTCAGCCCGGCTTGCTTGAATCCAGTGGCAAAGTGAGCAAGGGACTCACGTTTGAGCGCACCCTGCCACACTTATGGCGGCCAAAAGCGGTACAAAAGGGGGGTGGTGATGGACGGAGCATCTGAATCAATCAAACACTCACACCCAGTCAAAAGATCTGGGTTTAATCCATCACCGTTCTTTAGCCCACTCTGCCACCCCAGTTCTGACATGGCTATATGCAAATCAGTCAGACCCTGTGCCTCATGGAAACAGCCCAGCCCGAACTGCCAAGCCATGTCTTCCCTGGACCGGAAACAAGCTTCCGAGGACCGCTTTCCGGCATTCCAGCCGTCTTCAGCCCGGCTTGCTTGAATCCAGTGGCAAAGTGAGCAAGGGACTCACGTCTGAGCATACCCTGCCACACTTATGGCGGCCAAAAGCGGTACAAAAGGGGGTGGTGATGGACGGAGCATCTGAATCAATCAAACACTCACACCCAGTCAAAAGATCTGGGTTTAATCCATCACCGTTCTTTAGCCCACTCTGCCACCCCAGTTCTGACATGGCTATATGCAAATCAGTCTGACCCTGTGCCTCATGGGAACAGTCCAGCCCGAACTGCCAAGCCATGTCTTCCCTGGACCGGAAACAAGCTTCCGAGGACCGCTTTCCGGCATTCCAGCCATCTTCAGCCTGGCTTGCTTGAATCCAGTGGCAAAGTGAGCAAGGGACTCAGGTCTGAGCATACCCTGCCACACTTATGGCGGCCAAAAGCGGTACAAAAGGGGGTGGTGATGGACGGAGCATCTGAATCAATCAAACACTCACACCCAGTAAAAAGATCTGGGTTTAATCCATCACCGTTCTTTAGCCCACTCTGCCACCCTAGTTCTGACATGGCTATATGCAAATCAGTCTGACCCTGTGCCTCATGGGAAAAATCCAGCCCGAACTGCCAAGCCATGTCTTCCCTGGACCAGAACCAAGCTTCCGAGGACCGGTTTCCGGCATTCCAGCCATCTTCAGCCCGGCTTGCTTGAATCCAGTGGCAAAGTGAGCAAGGGACTCACGTCTGAGCATACCCTGCCACACTTATGGCGGCCAAAAGCGGTACGAAAGGGGGTGGTGATGGACGGAGCATCTGAATCAATCAAACACTCACACCCAGTCAAAAGATCTGGGTTTAATCCATCACCGTTCTTTAGCCCACTCTGCCACCCCAGTTCTGACATGGCTATATGCAAATCAGTCTGACCCTGTGCCTCATGGGAACAGTCCAGCCCGAACTGCCAAGCCATGTCTTCCATGGACCGGAAACAAGCTTCCGAGGACCGCTTTCCTGCATTCCAGCCGTCTTCAGCCCGGCTTGCTTGAATCCAGTGGCAAAGTGAGCTAGGGACTCCCGTCTGAGCATACCCTGCCACACTTATGGCGGCCAAAAGCGGTACAAAAGGGGGTGGTGATGGATGGAGCATCTGAATCAATCAAACACTCACACCCAGTAAAAAGATCTGGGTTTAATCCATCACCGTTCTTTAGCCCACTCTGCCACCCCAGTTCTGACATGGCTATATGCAAATCAGTCTGACCCTGTGCCTCATGGGAACAGTCCAGCCCGAACTGCCAAGCCATGTCTTCCCTGGACCGGAAACAAGCTTCCGAGGACCGCTTTCCGGCATTCCAGCCGTCTTCAGCCCGGCTTGCTTGAATCCAGTGGCAAAGTGAGCAAGGGACTCAGGTCTGAGCATACCCTGCCACACTTATGGCGGCCAAAAGCGGTACAAAAGGGGGTGGTGATGGACGGAGCATCTGAATCAATCAAACACTCACACCCAGTCAAAAGATCTGGGTTTAATCCATCACCGTTCTTTAGCCCACTCTGCCACCCCAGTTCTGACATGGCTATATGCAAATCAGTCTGACCCTGTGCCTCATGGGAAAAGTCCAGCCCGAACTGCCAAGCCATGTCTTCCCTGGACCGGAACCAAGCTTCCGAGGACCGGTTTCCGGCATTCCAGCATCTTCAGCCCGGCGTGCTTGAATCCAGTGGCAAAGTGAGCAAGGGACTCACGTCTGAGCATACCCTGCCACACTTATGGTGGCCAAAAGCGGTACAAAAGGGGGTGGTGATGGACGGAGCATCTGAATCAATCAAACACTCACACCCAGTCAAAAGATCTGGGTTTCATCCATCACCGTTCTTTAGCCCACTCTGCCACCCCAGTTCTGACATGGCTATATGCAAATCAGTCTGACCCTGTGCCTCATGGGAACAGTCCAGCCCGAACTGCCAAGCCATGTCTTCCCTGGACCGGAAACAAGCTTACGAGGACCGGTTTCCGGCATTCCAGCCGTCTTCAGCCCGGCTTGCTTGAATCCAGTGGCAAAGTGAGCAAGGGACTCACGTCTGAGCATACCCTGCCACACTTATGGCGGCCAAAAGCGGTACAAAAGAGGGTGGTGATGGACGGAGCATCTGAATCAATTAAACACTCACACCCAGTCAAAAGATCTGGGTTTAATCCATCACCGTTCTTTAGCCCACTCTGCCACCCCAGTTCTGACATGGCTATATGCAAATCAGTCTGACCTTGTGCCTCATGGGAACAGTCCAGCCCGAACTGCCAAGCCATGTCTTCCCTGGACCGGAAACAAGCTTCCGAGGACCGCTTTCCGGCATTCCAGCCGTCTTCAGCCCGGCTTGCTTGAATCCAGTGGCAAAGTGAGCAAGGGACTCACGTCTGAGCATACCCTGCCACACTTATGGCGGCCAAAAGCGGTACAAAAGGGGGTGGTGATGGACGGAGCATCTGAATCAATCAAACACTCACACCCAGTCAAAAGATCTGGGTTTAATCCATCACCGTTCTTTAGCCCACTCTGCCACCCCAGTTCCGACATGGCTATATGCAAATCAGTCTGACCCTGTGCCTCATGGGAAAAGTCCAGCCCGAACTGCCAAGCCATGTCTTCCCTGGACCGGAACCAAGCTTCCGAGGACTGGTTTCCGGCATTCCAGCCGTCTTCCGCCCGGCTTGCTTGAATCCAGTGGCAAAGTGAGCAAGGGACTCACGTCTGAGCATACCCTGCCACACTTATGGCGGCCAAAAGCGGTACAAAAGGGGGGTGGTGATGGACGGAGCATCTGAATCAATCAAACACTCACACCCAGTCAAAAGATCTGGGTTTAATCCATCACCGTTCTTTAGCCCACTCTGCCACCCCAGTTCTGACATGGCTATATGCAAATCAGTCAGACCCTGTGCCTCATGGGAACAGTCCAGCCCGAACTGCCAAGCCATGTCTTCCCTGGACCGGAAACAAGCTTCCGAGGAGCGCTTTCCGGCATTCCAGCCGTCTTCAGCCCGGCTTGCTTGAATCCAGTGGCAAAGTGAGCAAGGGACTCACGTCTGAGCATACCCTGCCACACTTATGGCGGCCAAAAGCGGTACAAAAGGGGGTGGTGATGGACGGAGCATCTGAATCAATCAAACACTCCGACCCAGTCAAAAGATCTGGGTTTAATCCATCACCGTTCTTTAGCCCACTCTGCCACCCCAGTTCTGACATGGCTATATGCAAATCAGTCTGACCCTGTGCCTCATGGGAACAGTCCAGCCCGAACTGCCAAGCCATGTCTTCCCTAGACCGGAAACAAGCTTCCGAGGACCGGTTTCCGGCATTCCAGCCGTCTTCAGCCCGGCTTGCTTGAATCCAGTGGCAAAGTGAGCAAGGGACTAACGTCTGAGCATACCCTGCCACACTTATGGCGGCCAAAAGCGGTACAAAAGGGGGTGGTGTGGACGGAGCATCTGAATCAATCAAACACTCACACCCAGTCAAAAGATCTGGGTTTAATCCATCACCGTTCTTTAGCCCACTCTGCCACCCCAGTTATGACATGGCTATATGCAAATCAGTCTGACCCTGTGCCTCATGGGAACAGTCCAGCCCGAACTGCCAAGCCATGTCTTCCCTGGACCGGAAACAACCTTCCGAGGACCGCTTTCCGGCATTCCAGCCGTCTTCAGCCCGGCTTGCTTGAATCCAGTGGCAAAGTGAGCTAGGGACTCACGTCTGAGCATACCCTGCCACACTTATGGCGGCCAAAAGCGGTACAAAAGGGGGTGGTGATGGATGGAGCATCTGAATCAATCAAACACTCACACCCAGTCAAAAGATCTGGGTTTAATCCATCACCGTTCTTTAGCCCACTCTGCCACCCCAGTTCTGACATGGCTATATGCAAATCAGTCTGACCCTGTGCCTCATGGGAAAAGTCCAGCCCGAACTGCCAAGCCATGTCTTCCCTGGACCGGAACCAAGCTTCCGAGGACTGGTTTCCGGCATTCCAGCCGTCTTCAGCCCGGCTTGCTTGAATCCAGTGGCAAAGTGAGCAAGGGACTCACGTTTGAGCATACCCTGCCACACTTATGGCGGCCAAAAGCGATACAAAAGGGGGGTGGTGATGGACGGAGCATCTGAATCAATCAAACACTCACACCCAGTCAAAAGATCTGGGTTTAATCCATCACCGTTCTTTAGCCCACTCTGCCACCCCAGTTCTGACATGGCTATATGCAAATCAGTCAGACCCTGTGCGTCATGGAAACAGTCCAGCCCGAACTGCCAAGCCATGTCTTCCCTGGACCGGAAACAAGCTTCCGAGGACCGCTTTCCGGCATTCCAGCCGTCTTCAGCCCGGCTTGCTTGAATCCAGTGGCAAAGTGAGCAAGGGACTCACGTCTGAGCATACCCTGCCACACTTATGGCGGCCAAAAGCGGTACAAAAGGGGGTGGTGATGGACGGAGCATCTGAATCAATCAAACACTCACACCCAGTCAAAAGATCTGGGTTTAATCCATCACCGTTCTTTAGCCCAATCTGCCACCCCAGTTCTGACATGGCTATATGCAAATCAGTCTAACCCTGTGCCTCATGGGAACAGTCCAGCCCGAACTGCCAAGCCATGTCTTCCCTGGACCGGAAACAAGCTTCCGAGGACCGCTTTCCGGCATTCCAGCCGTCTTCAGCCTGGCTTGCTTGAATCCAGTGGCAAAGTGAGCAAGGGACTCAGGTCTGAGCATACCCTGCCACACTTATGGCGGCCAAAAGCGGTACAAAAGGGGGTGGTGATGGACGGAGCATCTGAATCAATCAAACACTCACACCCAGTCAAAAGATCTGGGTTTAATCCATCACCGTTCTTTAGCCCACTCTGCCACCCTAGTTCTGACATGGCTATATGCAAATCAGTCTGACCCTGTGCCTCATGGGAAAAATCCAGCCCGAACTGCCAAGCCATGTCTTCCCTGGACCGGAACCAAGCTTCCGAGGACCGGTTTCCGGCATTCCAGCCATCTTCAGCCCGGCTTGCTTGAATCCAGTGGCAAAGTGAGCAAGGGACTCACGTCTGAGCATACCCTGCCACACTTATGGCGGCCAAAAGCGGTACAAAAGGGGGTGGTGATGGACGGAGCATCTGAATCAATCAAACACTCACACCCAGTCGAAAGATCTGGGTTTAATCCATCACCGTTCTTTAGCCCACTCTGCCACCCCAGTTCTGACATGGCTATATGCAAATCAGTCTGACCCTGTGCCTCATGGGAACAGTCCAGCCCGAACTGCCAAGCCATGTCTTCCCTGGACCGGAAACAAGCTTCCGAGGACCGCTTTCCGGCATTCCAGCCGTCTTCAGCCCGGCTTGCTTGAATCCAGTGGCAAAGTGAGCTAGGGACTCACGTCTGAGCATACCCTGCCACACTTATGGCGGCCAAAAGCGGTACAAAAGGGGGTGGTGATGGACGGAGCATCTGAATCAATCAAACACTCACACCCAGTCAAAAGATCTGGGTTTAATCCATCACCGTTCTTTAGCCCACTCTGCCACCCCAGTTCTGACATGGCTATATGCAAATCAGTCAGACCCTGTGCCTCATGGGAACAGTCCAGCCCGAACTGCCAAGCCATGTCTTCCCTGGACCGGAAACAAGCTTCCGAGGACCGCTTTCCGGCATTCCAGCCGTCTTCAGCCCGGCTTGCTTGAATCCAGTGGCAAAGTGAGCAAGGGACTCACGTCTGAGCATACCCTGCCACACTTATGGCGGCCAAAAGCGGTACAAAAGGGGGTGGTGATGGACGGAGCATCTGAATCAATCAAACACTCACACCCAGTCAAAAGATCTGGGTTTAATCAATCACCGTTCTTTAGCCCACTCTGCCACCCCAGTTCTGACATGGCTATATGCAAATCAGTCTGACCCTGTGCCTCATGGGAACAGTCCAGCCCGAACTGCCAAGCCATGTCTTCCCTGGACCGGAAACAAGCTTCCGAGGACCGCTTTCCGGCATTCCAGCCGTCTTCAGCCTGGCTTGCTTGAATCCAGTGGCAAAGTGAGCAAGGGACTCAGGTCTGAGCATACCCTGCCACACTTATGGCGGCCAAAAGCGGTACAAAAGGGGGGTGGTGATGGACGGAGCATCTGAATCAATCAAACACTCACACCCAGTCAAAAGATCTGGGTTTAATCCATCACCGTTCTTTAGCCCACTCTGCCGCCCCAGTTCTGACATGGCTATATGCAAATCAGTCTGACCCTGTGCCTCATGGGAACAGTCCAGCCCGAACTGCCAAGCCATGTCTTCCCTGGACCGGAAACAAGCTTCCGAGTACCGGTTTCCGGCATTCCAGCCGCCTTCAGCCCGGCTTGCTTGAATCCAGTGGCAAAGTGAGCAAGGGACTCCCGTCTGAGCATACCCTGCCACACTTATGGCGGCCAAAAGCAGTACAAAAGGGGGTGGTGATGGACGGAGCATCTGAATCAATCAAACACTCACACCCAGTCGAAAGATCTGGGTTTAATCCATCACCGTTCTTTAGCCCACTCTGCCACCCCAGTTCTGACATGGCTATATGCAAATCAGTCTGACCCTGTGCCTCATGGGAACAGTCCAGCCCGAACTGCCAAGCCATGTCTTCCCTGGACCGGAAACAAGCTTCCGAGGACCGCTTTCCGGCATTCCAGCCGTCTTCAGCCCGGCTTGCTTGAATCCAGTGGCAAAGTGAGCTAGGGACTCACGTCTGAGCATACCCTGCCACACTTATGGCGGCCAAAAGCGGTACAAAAGGGGGTGGTGATGGACGGAGCATCTGAATCAATCAAACACTCACACCCAGTCAAAAGATCTGGGTTTAATCCATCACCGTTCTTTAGCCCACTCTGCCACCCCAGTTCTGACATGGCTATATGCAAATCAGTCAGACCCTGTGCCTCATGGGAACAGTCCAGCCCGAACTGCCAAGCCATGTCTTCCCTGGACCGGAAACAAGCTTCCGAGGACCGCTTTCCGGCATTCCAGCCGTCTTCAGCCCGGCTTGCTTGAATCCAGTGGCAAAGTGAGCAAGGGACTCACGTCTGAGCATACCCTGCCACACTTATGGCGGCCAAAAGCGGTACAAAAGGGGGTGGTGATGGACGGAGCATCTGAATCAATCAAACACTCACACCCAGTCAAAAGATCTGGGTTTAATCAATCACCGTTCTTTAGCCCACTCTGCCACCCCAGTTCTGACATGGCTATATGCAAATCAGTCTGACCCTGTGCCTCATGGGAACAGTCCAGCCCGAACTGCCAAGCCATGTCTTCCCTGGACCGGAAACAAGCTTCCGAGGACCGCTTTCCGGCATTCCAGCCGTCTTCAGCCTGGCTTGCTTGAATCCAGTGGCAAAGTGAGCAAGGGACTCAGGTCTGAGCATACCCTGCCACACTTATGGCGGCCAAAAGCGGTACAAAAGGGGGGTGGTGATGGACGGAGCATCTGAATCAATCAAACACTCACACCCAGTCAAAAGATCTGGGTTTAATCCATCACCGTTCTTTAGCCCACTCTGCCGCCCCAGTTCTGACATGGCTATATGCAAATCAGTCTGACCCTGTGCCTCATGGGAACAGTCCAGCCCGAAATGCCAAGCCATGTCTTCCCTGGACCGGAAACAAGCTTCCGAGTACCGGTTTCCGGCATTCCAGCCGCCTTCAGCCCGGCTTGCTTGAATCCAGTGGCAAAGTGAGCAAGGGACTCCCGTCTGAGCATACCCTGCCACACTTGAGGCGGCCAAAAGCGGTACAAAAGGGGGTGGTGATGGACGGAGCATCTGAATCAATCAAACACTCACACCCAGTCGAAAGATCTGGGTTTAATCCATCACCGTTCTTTAGCCCACTCTGCCACCCCAGTTCTGACATGGCTATATGCAAATCAGTCTGACCCTGTGCCTCATGGGAACAGTCCAGCCCGAACTGCCAAGCCATGTCTTCCCTGGACCGGAAACAAGCTTCCGAGGACCGCTTTCCGGCATTCCAGCCGTCTTCAGCCCGGCTTGCTTGAATCCAGTGGCAAAGTGAGCTAGGGACTCACGTCTGAGCATACCCTGCCACACTTATGGCGGCCAAAAGCGGTACAAAAGGGGGTGGTGATGGACGGAGCATCTGAATCAATCAAACACTCACACCCAGTCAAAAGATCTGGGTTTAATCCATCACCGTTCTTTAGCCCACTCTGCCACCCCAGTTCTGACATGGCTATATGCAAATCAGTCAGACCCTGTGCCTCATGGGAACAGTCCAGCCCGAACTGCCAAGCCATGTCTTCCCTGCACCGGAAACAAGCTTCCGAGGACCGCTTTCCGGCATTCCAGCCGTCTTCAGCCCGGCTTGCTTGAATCCAGTGGCAAAGTGAGCAAGGGACTCACGTCTGAGCATACCCTGCCACACTTATGGCGGCCAAAAGCGGTACAAAAGGGGGTGGTGATGGACGGAGCATCTGAATCAATCAAACACTCACACCCAGTCAAAAGATCTGGGTTTAATCAATCACCGTTCTTTAGCCCACTCTGCCACCCCAGTTCTGACATGGCTATATGCAAATCAGTCTGACCCTGTGCCTCATGGGAACAGTCCAGCCCGAACTGCCAAGCCATGTCTTCCCTGGACCGGAAACAAGCTTCCGAGGACCGCTTTCCGGCATTCCAGCCGTCTTCAGCCTGGCTTGCTTGAATCCAGTGGCAAAGTGAGCAAGGGACTCAGGTCTGAGCATACCCTGCCACACTTATGGCGGCCAAAAGCGGTACAAAAGGGGGGTGGTGATGGACGGAGCATCTGAATCAATCAAACACTCACACCCAGTCAAAAGATCTGGGTTTAATCCATCACCGTTCTTTAGCCCACTCTGCCGCCCCAGTTCTGACATGGCTATATGCAAATCAGTCTGACCCTGTGCCTCATGGGAACAGTCCAGCCCGAAATGCCAAGCCATGTCTTCCCTGGACCGGAAACAAGCTTCCGAGTACCGGTTTCCGGCATTCCAGCCGCCTTCAGCCCGGCTTGCTTGAATCCAGTGGCAAAGTGAGCAAGGGACTCCCGTCTGAGCATACCCTGCCATACTTATGGCGGCCAAAAGCGGTACAAAAGGGGGTGGTGATGGACGGAGCATCTGAATCAATCAAACACTCCGACCCAGTCAAAAGATCTGGGTTTAATCCATCACCGTTCTTTAGCCCACTCTGCCACCCCAGTTCTGACATGGCTATATGCAAATCAGTCTGACCCTGTGCCTCATGGGAACAGTCCAGCCCGAACTGCCAAGCCATGTCTTCCCTAGACCGGAAACAAGCTTCCGAGGACCGGTTTCCGGCATTCCAGCCGTCTTCAGCCCGGCTTGCTTGAATCCAGTGGCAAAGTGAGCAAGGGACTAACGTCTGAGCATACCCTGCCACACTTATGGCGGCCAAAAGCGGTACAAAAGGGGCTGGTGATGGACGGAGCATCTGAATCAATCAAACACTCACACCCAGTCAAAAGATCTGGGTTTAATCCATCACCGTTCTTTAGCCCACTCTGCCACCCCAGTTCTGACATGGCTATATGCAAATCAGTCTGACCCTGTGCGTCATGGGAACAGTCCAGCCCGAACTGCCAAGCCATGTCTTCCCTGGACCGGAGACAAGCTTCCGAGGACCGCTTTCCGGCATTCCAGCCGTCTTCAGCCCGGCTTGCTTGAATCCAGTGGCAAAGTGAGCAAGGGACTCACGTCTGAGCATACCCTGCCACACTTATGGCGGCCAAAAGCGGTACAAAAGGGGGTGGTGTGGACGGAGCATCTGAATCAATCAAACACTCACACCCAGTCAAAAGATCTGGGTTTAATCCATCACCGTTCTTTAGCCCACTCTGCCACCCCAGTTATGACATGGCTATATGCAAATCAGTCTGACCCTGTGCCTCATGGGAACAGTCCAGCCCGAACTGCCAAGCCATGTCTTCCCTGGACCGGAAACAATCTTCCGAGGACCGCTTTCCGGCATTCCAGCCGTCTGCAGCCCGGCTTGCTTGAATCCAGTGGCAAAGTGAGCTAGGGACTCACGTCTGAGCATACCCTGGCATACCCTGCCACACTTATGGCGGCCAAAAGCGGTACAAAAGGGGGTGGTGATGGACGGAGCATCTGAATCAATCAAACACTCACACCCAGTCAAAAGATCTGGGTTTAATCCATCACCGTCCTTTAGCCCACTCTGCCACCCCAGTTCTGACATGGCTATATGCAAATCAGTCTGACCCTGTGCCTCGTGGGAAAAGTCCAGCCCGAACTGCCAAGCCATGTCTTCCCTGGACCGGAACCAAGCTTCCGAGGACTGGTTTCCGGCATTCCAGCCGTCTTCAGCCCGGCTTGCTTGAATCCAGTGGCAAAGTGAGCAAGGGACTCACGTTTGAGCGCACCCTGCCACACTTATGGCGGCCAAAAGCGGTACAAAAGGGGGGTGGTGATGGACGGAGCATCTGAATCAATCAAACACTCACTCCCAGTCAAAAGATCTGGGTTTAATCCATCACCGTTCTTTAGCCCACTCTGCCACCCCAGTTCTGACATGGCTATATGCAAATCAGTCAGACCCTGTGCCTCATGGAAACAGCCCAGCCCGAACTGCCAAGCCATGTCTTCCCTGGACCGGAAACAAGCTTCCGAGGACCGCTTTCCGGCATTCCAGCCGTCTTCAGCCCGGCTTGCTTGAATCCAGTGGCAAAGTGAGCAAGGGACTCACGTCTGAGCATACCCTGCCACACTTATGGCGGCCAAAAGCGGTACAAAAGGGGGTGGTGATGGACGGAGCATCTGAATCAATCAAACACTCACACCCAGTCAAAAGATCTGGGTTTAATCCATCACCGTTCTTTAGCCCACTCTGCCACCCCAGTTCTGACATGGCTATATGCAAATCAGTCTGACCCTGTGCCTCATGGGAACAGTCCAGCCCGAACTGCCAAGCCATGTCTTCCCTGGACCGGAAACAAGCTTCCGAGGACCGCTTTCCGGCATTCCAGCCATCTTCAGCCTGGCTTGCTTGAATCCAGTGGCAAAGTGAGCAAGGGACTCAGGTCTGAGCATACCCTGCCACACTTATGGCGGCCAAAAGCGGTACAAAAGGGGGTGGTGATGGACGGAGCATCTGAATCAATCAAACACTCACACCCAGTAAAAAGATCTGGGTTGCAGTGTGCCATATATCCACAGTTCTAGCGGCTTGAATTCATAGAGAAAAAAGCGTCGACGCGTTTCGGTGTATATGCCTGTGAATGTGGCTACACCTTCCTCAGGACGGTATCGATAGGGGTCGTCTGATTCAATTGGTAGAGATCAATGCTGTGTGGAACAGAAATTTGTCAGTCAATATCAGTTATCACCTATCTTTATTAAATAGTGATACTTCTACATCCGACCCTGTGATGGGTAATGGCGTGTAGTTACTGCTTTACATTCAATTGTGTATCGCTTGCCCTCTAGGCATGTTCTATTACTTCGAAACCTCTTATGCTACTGGCACCATTTATGTACATATATATCCAGTTAAACATTCATATCTCATTGTGCGCGATTAAATTACTTCCTTCTGTGACATTACAATCCCACTCTGCCACCCCAGTTCTGACATGGCTATATGCAAATCAGTCTGACCCTGTGCCTCATGGGAACAGTCCAGCCCGAACTGCCAAGCCATGTCTTCCCTGGACCGGAAACAAGCTTACGAGGACCGGTTTCCGGCATTCCAGCCGTCTTCAGCCCGGCTTGCTTGAATCCAGTGGCAAAGTGAGCAAGGGACTCACGTCTGAGCATACCCTGCCACACTTATGGCGGCCAAAAGCGGTACAAAAGAGGGTGGTGATGGACGGAGCATCTGAATCAATTAAACACTCACACCCAGTCAAAAGATCTGGGTTTAATCCATCACCGTTCTTTAGCCCACTCTGCCACCCCAGTTCTGACATGGCTATATGCAAATCAGTCTGACCCTGTGCCTCATGGGAACAGTCCAGCCCGAACTGCCAAGCCATGTCTTCCCTGGACCGGAAACAAGCTTCCGAGGACCGCTTTCCGGCATTCCAGCCGTCTTCAGCCCGGCTTGCTTGAATCCAGTGGCAAAGTGAGCAAGGGACTCACGTCTGAGCATACCCTGCCACACTTATGGCGGCCAAAAGCGGTACAAAAGGGGGTGGTGATGGACGGAGCATCTGAATCAATCAAACACTCACACCCAGTCAAAAGATCTGGGTTTAATCCATCACCGTTCTTTAGCCCACTCTGCCACCCCAGTTCTGACATGGCTATATGCAAATCAGTCTGACCCTGTGCCTCATGGGAAAAGTCCAGCCCGAACTGCCAAGCCATGTCTTCCCTGGACCGGAACTAAGCTTCCGAGGACTGGTTTCCGGCATTCCAGCCGTCTTCCGCCCGGCTTGCTTGAATCCAGTGGCAAAGTGAGCAAGGGACTCACGTTTGAGCATACCCTGCCACACTTATGGCGGCCAAAAGTGGTACAAAAGGGGGGTGGTGATGGACGGAGCATCTGAATCAATCAAACACTCACACCCAGTCAAAAGATCTGGGTTTAATCCATCACCGTTCTTTAGCCCACTCTGCCACCCCAGTTCTGACATGGCTATATGCAAATCAGTCAGACCCTGTGCCTCATGGGAACAGTCCAGCCCGAACTGCCAAGCCATGTCTTCCCTGGACCGGAAACAAGCTTCCGAGGACCGCTTTCCGGCATTCCAGCCGTCTTCAGCCCGGCTTGCTTGAATCCAGTGGCAAAGTGAGCAAGGGACTCACGTCTGAGCATACCCTGCCACACTTATGGCGGCCAAAAGCGGTACAAAAGGGGGTGGTGATGGACGGAGCATCTGAATCAATCAAACACTCACACCCAGTCAAAAGATCTGGGTTTAATCCATCACCGTTCTTTAGCCCACTCTGCCACCCCAGTTCTGACATGGCTATATGCAAATCAGTCTGACCCTGTGCCTCATGGGAACAGTCCAGCCCGAACTGCCAAGCCATGTCTTCCCTGGACCGGAAACAAGCTTCCGAGGACCGCTTTCCGGCATTCCAGCCGTCTTCAGCCCGGCTTGCTTGAATCCAGTGGCAAAGTGAGCAAGGGACTCACGTCTGAGCATACCCTGCCACACTTATGGCGGCCAAAAGCGGTACAAAAGGGGCTGGTGATGGACGGAGCATCTGAATCAATCAAACACTCACACCCAGTCAAAAGATCTGGGTTTAATCCATCACCGTTCTTTAGCCCACTCTGCCACCCCAGTTCTGACGTGGCTATATACAAATCAGTCTGACCCTGTGCCTCATGGGAACAGTCCAGCCCGAACTGCCAAGCCATGTCTTCCCTGGACCGGAAACAAGCTTCCGAGGACCGCTTTCCGGCATTCCAGCCCTCTTCAGCCTGGCTTTCTTGAATCCAGTGGCAAAGTGAGCAAGGGACTCAGGTCTGAGCATACCCTGCCACACTTATGGCGGCCAAAAGCGGTACAAAAGGGGGTGGTGATGGACGGAGCATCTGAATCAATCAAACACTCACACCCAGTCAAAAGATCTGGGTTTAATCCATCACCGTTCTTTAGCCCACTCTGCCACCCTAGTTCTGACATGGCTATATGCAAATCAGTCTGACCCTGTGCCTCATGGGAAAAGTCCAGCCCGAACTGCCAAGCCATGTCTTCCCTGGACCGGAACCAAGCTTCCGAGGACCGGTTTCCGGCATTCCAGCCATCTTCAGCCCGGCTTGCTTGAATCCAGTGGCAAAGTGAGCAAGGGACTCACGTCTGAGCATACCCTGCCACACTTATGGCGGCCAAAAGCGGTACAAAAGGGGGTGGTGATGGACGGAGCATCTGAATCAATCAAACACTCACACCCAGTCAAAAGATCTGGGTTTAATCCATCACCGTTCTTTAGCCCACTCTGCCACCCCAGTTCTGACATGGCTATATGCAAATCAGTCTGACCCTGTGCCTCATGGGAAAAGTCCAGCCCGAACTGCCAAGCCATGTCTTCCCTGGACCGGAACCAAGCTTCCGAGGACTGGTTTCCGGCATTCCAGCCGTCTTCAGCCCGGCATGCTTGAATCCAGTGGCAAAGTGAGCAAGGGACTCACGTTTGAGCATACCCTGCCACACTTATGGCGGCCAAAAGCGGTACAAAAGGGGGGTGGTGATGGACGGAGCATCTGAATCAATCAAACACTCACACCCAGTCAAAAGATCTGGGTTCAATCCATCACCGTTCTTTAGCCCACTCTGCCACCCCAGTTCTGACATGGCTATATGCAAATCAGTCAGACCCTGTGCCTCATGGGAACAGTCCAGCCCGAACTGCCAAGCCATGTCTTCCCTGGACCGGAAACAAGCTTCCGAGGACCGCTTTCCAGCATTCCAGCCGTCTTCAGCCCGGCTTGCTTGAATCCAGTGGCAAAGTGAGCAAGGGACTCACGTCTGAGCATACCCTGCCACACTTATGGCGGCCAAAAGCGGTACAAAAGGGGGTGGTGATGGACGGAGCATCTGAATCAATCAAACACTCACACCCAGTCAAAAGATCTGGGTTTAATCCATCACCGTTCTTTAGCCCACTCTGCCACCCCAGTTCTGACATGGCTATATGCAAATCAGTCTGACCCTGTGCCTCATGGGAACAGTCCAGCCCGAACTGCCAAGCCATGTCTTCCCTGGACCGGAAACAAGCTTCCGAGGACCGCTTTCCGGCATTCCAGCCGTCTTCAGCCCGGCTTTCTTGAATCCAGTGGCAAAGTGAGCAAGGGACTCAGGTCTGAGCATACCCTGCCACACTTATGGCGGCCAAAAGCGGTACAAAAGGGGGGTGGTGATGGACGGAGCATCTGAATCAATCAAACACTCACACCCAGTCAAAAGATCTGGGTTTAATCCATCACCGTTCTTTAGCCCACTCTGCCGCCCCAGTTCTGACATGGCTATATGCAAATCAGTCTGACCCTGTGCCTCATGGGAACAGTCCAGCCCGAACTGCCAAGCCATGTCTTCCCTGGACCGGAAACAAGCTTCCGAGGACCGCTTTCCGGCATTCCAGCCGTCTTCAGCCTGGCTTGCTTGAATCCAGTGGCAAAGTGAGCAAGGGACTCAGGTCTGAGCATACCCTGCCACACTTATGGCGGCCAAAAGCGGTACAAAAGGGGGGTGGTGATGGACGGAGCATCTGAATCAATCAAACACTCACACCCAGTCAAAAGATCTGGGTTTAATCCATCACCGTTCTTTAGCCCACTCTGCCGCCCCAGTTCTGACATGGCTATATGCAAATCAGTCTGACCCTGTGCCTCATGGGAACAGTCCAGCCCGAACTGCCAAGCCATGTCTTCCCTGGACCGGAAACAAGCTTCCGAGGACCGCTTTCCGGCATTCCAGCCGTCTTCAGCCCGGCTTGCTTGAATCCAGTGGCAAAGTGAGCTAGGGACTCACGTCTGAGCATACCCTGGCATACCCTGCCACACTTATGGCGGCCAAAAGCGGTACAAAAGGGGGTGGTGATGGACGGAGCATCTGAATCAATCAAACACTCACACCCAGTCAAAAGATCTGGGTTTAATCCATCACCGTCCTTTAGCCCACTCTGCCACCCCAGTTCTGACATGGCTATATGCAAATCAGTCTGACCCTGTGCCTCGTGGGAAAAGTCCAGCCCGAACTGCCAAGCCATGTCTTCCCTGGACCGGAACCAAGCTTCCGAGGACTGGTTTCCGGCATTCCAGCCGTCTTCAGCCCGGCTTGCTTGAATCCAGTGGCAAAGTGAGCAAGGGACTCACGTTTGAGCGCACCCTGCCACACTTATGGCGGCCAAAAGCGGTACAAAAGGGGGGTGGTGATGGACGGAGCATCTGAATCAATCAAACACTCACACCCAGTCAAAAGATCTGGGTTTAATCCATCACCGTTCTTTAGCCCACTCTGCCACCCCAGTTCTGACATGGCTATATGCAAATCAGTCAGACCCTGTGCCTCATGGAAACAGCCCAGCCCGAACTGCCAAGCCATGTCTTCCCTGGACCGGAAACAAGCTTCCGAGGACCGCTTTCCGGCATTCCAGCCGTCTTCAGCCCGGCTTGCTTGAATCCAGTGGCAAAGTGAGCAAGGGACTCACGTCTGAGCATACCCTGCCACACTTATGGCGGCCAAAAGCGGTACAAAAGGGGGTGGTGATGGACGGAGCATCTGAATCAATCAAACACTCACACCCAGTCAAAAGATCTGGGTTTAATCCATCACCGTTCTTTAGCCCACTCTGCCACCCCAGTTCTGACATGGCTATATGCAAATCAGTCTGACCCTGTGCCTCATGGGAACAGTCCAGCCCGAACTGCCAAGCCATGTCTTCCCTGGACCGGAAACAAGCTTCCGAGGACCGCTTTCCGGCATTCCAGCCATCTTCAGCCTGGCTTGCTTGAATCCAGTGGCAAAGTGAGCAAGGGACTCAGGTCTGAGCATACCCTGCCACACTTATGGCGGCCAAAAGCGGTACAAAAGGGGGTGGTGATGGACGGAGCATCTGAATCAATCAAACACTCACACCCAGTAAAAAGATCTGGGTTTAATCCATCACCGTTCTTTAGCCCACTCTGCCACCCTAGTTCTGACATGGCTATATGCAAATCAGTCTGACCCTGTGCCTCATGGGAAAAATCCAGCCCGAACTGCCAAGCCATGTCTTCCCTGGACCAGAACCAAGCTTCCGAGGACCGGTTTCCGGCATTCCAGCCATCTTCAGCCCGGCTTGCTTGAATCCAGTGGCAAAGTGAGCAAGGGACTCACGTCTGAGCATACCCTGCCACACTTATGGCGGCCAAAAGCGGTACGAAAGGGGGTGGTGATGGACGGAGCATCTGAATCAATCAAACACTCACACCCAGTCAAAAGATCTGGGTTTAATCCATCACCGTTCTTTAGCCCACTCTGCCACCCCAGTTCTGACATGGCTATATGCAAATCAGTCTGACCCTGTGCCTCATGGGAACAGTCCAGCCCGAACTGCCAAGCCATGTCTTCCCTGGACCGGAAACAAGCTTACGAGGACCGGTTTCCGGCATTCCAGCCGTCTTCAGCCCGGCTTGCTTGAATCCAGTGGCAAAGTGAGCAAGGGACTCACGTCTGAGCATACCCTGCCACACTTATGGCGGCCAAAAGCGGTACAAAAGAGGGTGGTGATGGACGGAGCATCTGAATCAATTAAACACTCACACCCAGTCAAAAGATCTGGGTTTAATCCATCACCGTTCTTTAGCCCACTCTGCCACCCCAGTTCTGACATGGCTATATGCAAATCAGTCTGACCTTGTGCCTCATGGGAACAGTCCAGCCCGAACTGCCAAGCCATGTCTTCCCTGGACCGGAAACAAGCTTCCGAGGACCGCTTTCCGGCATTCCAGCCGTCTTCAGCCCGGCTTGCTTGAATCCAGTGGCAAAGTGAGCAAGGGACTCACGTCTGAGCATACCCTGCCACACTTATGGCGGCCAAAAGCGGTACAAAAGGGGGTGGTGATGGACGGAGCATCTGAATCAATCAAACACTCACACCCAGTCAAAAGATCTGGGTTTAATCCATCACCGTTCTTTAGCCCACTCTGCCACCCCAGTTCCGACATGGCTATATGCAAATCAGTCTGACCCTGTGCCTCATGGGAAAAGTCCAGCCCGAACTGCCAAGCCATGTCTTCCCTGGACCGGAACCAAGCTTCCGAGGACTGGTTTCCGGCATTCCAGCCGTCTTCCGCCCGGCTTGCTTGAATCCAGTGGCAAAGTGAGCAAGGGACTCACGTCTGAGCATACCCTGCCACACTTATGGCGGCCAAAAGCGGTACAAAAGGGGGGTGGTGATGGACGGAGCATCTGAATCAATCAAACACTCACACCCAGTCAAAAGATCTGGGTTTAATCCATCACCGTTCTTTAGCCCACTCTGCCACCCCAGTTCTGACATGGCTATATGCAAATCAGTCAGACCCTGTGCCTCATGGGAACAGTCCAGCCCGAACTGCCAAGCCATGTCTTCCCTGGACCGGAAACAAGCTTCCGAGGAGCGCTTTCCGGCATTCCAGCCGTCTTCAGCCCGGCTTGCTTGAATCCAGTGGCAAAGTGAGCAAGGGACTCACGTCTGAGCATACCCTGCCACACTTATGGCGGCCAAAAGCGGTACAAAAGGGGGTGGTGATGGACGGAGCATCTGAATCAATCAAACACTCCGACCCAGTCAAAAGATCTGGGTTTAATCCATCACCGTTCTTTAGCCCACTCTGCCACCCCAGTTCTGACATGGCTATATGCAAATCAGTCTGACCCTGTGCCTCATGGGAACAGTCCAGCCCGAACTGCCAAGCCATGTCTTCCCTAGACCGGAAACAAGCTTCCGAGGACCGGTTTCCGGCATTCCAGCCGTCTTCAGCCCGGCTTGCTTGAATCCAGTGGCAAAGTGAGCAAGGGACTAACGTCTGAGCATACCCTGCCACACTTATGGCGGCCAAAAGCGGTACAAAAGGGGGTGGTGTGGACGGAGCATCTGAATCAATCAAACACTCACACCCAGTCAAAAGATCTGGGTTTAATCCATCACCGTTCTTTAGCCCACTCTGCCACCCCAGTTATGACATGGCTATATGCAAATCAGTCTGACCCTGTGCCTCATGGGAACAGTCCAGCCCGAACTGCCAAGCCATGTCTTCCCTGGACCGGAAACAACCTTCCGAGGACCGCTTTCCGGCATTCCAGCCGTCTTCAGCCCGGCTTGCTTGAATCCAGTGGCAAAGTGAGCTAGGGACTCACGTCTGAGCATACCCTGCCACACTTATGGCGGCCAAAAGCGGTACAAAAGGGGGTGGTGATGGATGGAGCATCTGAATCAATCAAACACTCACACCCAGTCAAAAGATCTGGGTTTAATCCATCACCGTTCTTTAGCCCACTCTGCCACCCCAGTTCTGACATGGCTATATGCAAATCAGTCTGACCCTGTGCCTCATGGGAAAAGTCCAGCCCGAACTGCCAAGCCATGTCTTCCCTGGACCGGAACCAAGCTTCCGAGGACTGGTTTCCGGCATTCCAGCCGTCTTCAGCCCGGCTTGCTTGAATCCAGTGGCAAAGTGAGCAAGGGACTCACGTTTGAGCATACCCTGCCACACTTATGGCGGCCAAAAGCGATACAAAAGGGGGGTGGTGATGGACGGAGCATCTGAATCAATCAAACACTCACACCCAGTCAAAAGATCTGGGTTTAATCCATCACCGTTCTTTAGCCCACTCTGCCACCCCAGTTCTGACATGGCTATATGCAAATCAGTCAGACCCTGTGCGTCATGGAAACAGTCCAGCCCGAACTGCCAAGCCATGTCTTCCCTGGACCGGAAACAAGCTTCCGAGGACCGCTTTCCGGCATTCCAGCCGTCTTCAGCCCGGCTTGCTTGAATCCAGTGGCAAAGTGAGCAAGGGACTCACGTCTGAGCATACCCTGCCACACTTATGGCGGCCAAAAGCGGTACAAAAGGGGGTGGTGATGGACGGAGCATCTGAATCAATCAAACACTCACACCCAGTCAAAAGATCTGGGTTTAATCCATCACCGTTCTTTAGCCCAATCTGCCACCCCAGTTCTGACATGGCTATATGCAAATCAGTCTAACCCTGTGCCTCATGGGAACAGTCCAGCCCGAACTGCCAAGCCATGTCTTCCCTGGACCGGAAACAAGCTTCCGAGGACCGCTTTCCGGCATTCCAGCCGTCTTCAGCCTGGCTTGCTTGAATCCAGTGGCAAAGTGAGCAAGGGACTCAGGTCTGAGCATACCCTGCCACACTTATGGCGGCCAAAAGCGGTACAAAAGGGGGTGGTGATGGACGGAGCATCTGAATCAATCAAACACTCACACCCAGTCAAAAGATCTGGGTTTAATCCATCACCGTTCTTTAGCCCACTCTGCCACCCTAGTTCTGACATGGCTATATGCAAATCAGTCTGACCCTGTGCCTCATGGGAAAAATCCAGCCCGAACTGCCAAGCCATGTCTTCCCTGGACCGGAACCAAGCTTCCGAGGACCGGTTTCCGGCATTCCAGCCATCTTCAGCCCGGCTTGCTTGAATCCAGTGGCAAAGTGAGCAAGGGACTCACGTCTGAGCATACCCTGCCACACTTATGGCGGCCAAAAGCGGTACAAAAGGGGGTGGTGATGGACGGAGCATCTGAATCAATCAAACACTCACACCCAGTCGAAAGATCTGGGTTTAATCCATCACCGTTCTTTAGCCCACTCTGCCACCCCAGTTCTGACATGGCTATATGCAAATCAGTCTGACCCTGTGCCTCATGGGAACAGTCCAGCCCGAACTGCCAAGCCATGTCTTCCCTGGACCGGAAACAAGCTTCCGAGGACCGCTTTCCGGCATTCCAGCCGTCTTCAGCCCGGCTTGCTTGAATCCAGTGGCAAAGTGAGCTAGGGACTCACGTCTGAGCATACCCTGCCACACTTATGGCGGCCAAAAGCGGTACAAAAGGGGGTGGTGATGGACGGAGCATCTGAATCAATCAAACACTCACACCCAGTCAAAAGATCTGGGTTTAATCCATCACCGTTCTTTAGCCCACTCTGCCACCCCAGTTCTGACATGGCTATATGCAAATCAGTCAGACCCTGTGCCTCATGGGAACAGTCCAGCCCGAACTGCCAAGCCATGTCTTCCCTGGACCGGAAACAAGCTTCCGAGGACCGCTTTCCGGCATTCCAGCCGTCTTCAGCCCGGCTTGCTTGAATCCAGTGGCAAAGTGAGCAAGGGACTCACGTCTGAGCATACCCTGCCACACTTATGGCGGCCAAAAGCGGTACAAAAGGGGGTGGTGATGGACGGAGCATCTGAATCAATCAAACACTCACACCCAGTCAAAAGATCTGGGTTTAATCAATCACCGTTCTTTAGCCCACTCTGCCACCCCAGTTCTGACATGGCTATATGCAAATCAGTCTGACCCTGTGCCTCATGGGAACAGTCCAGCCCGAACTGCCAAGCCATGTCTTCCCTGGACCGGAAACAAGCTTCCGAGGACCGCTTTCCGGCATTCCAGCCGTCTTCAGCCTGGCTTGCTTGAATCCAGTGGCAAAGTGAGCAAGGGACTCAGGTCTGAGCATACCCTGCCACACTTATGGCGGCCAAAAGCGGTACAAAAGGGGGGTGGTGATGGACGGAGCATCTGAATCAATCAAACACTCACACCCAGTCAAAAGATCTGGGTTTAATCCATCACCGTTCTTTAGCCCACTCTGCCGCCCCAGTTCTGACATGGCTATATGCAAATCAGTCTGACCCTGTGCCTCATGGGAACAGTCCAGCCCGAACTGCCAAGCCATGTCTTCCCTGGACCGGAAACAAGCTTCCGAGTACCGGTTTCCGGCATTCCAGCCGCCTTCAGCCCGGCTTGCTTGAATCCAGTGGCAAAGTGAGCAAGGGACTCCCGTCTGAGCATACCCTGCCACACTTATGGCGGCCAAAAGCGGTACAAAAGGGGGTGGTGATGGACGGAGCATCTGAATCAATCAAACACTCACACCCAGTCGAAAGATCTGGGTTTAATCCATCACCGTTCTTTAGCCCACTCTGCCACCCCAGTTCTGACATGGCTATATGCAAATCAGTCTGACCCTGTGCCTCATGGGAACAGTCCAGCCCGAACTGCCAAGCCATGTCTTCCCTGGACCGGAAACAAGCTTCCGAGGACCGCTTTCCGGCATTCCAGCCGTCTTCAGCCCGGCTTGCTTGAATCCAGTGGCAAAGTGAGCTAGGGACTCACGTCTGAGCATACCCTGCCACACTTATGGCGGCCAAAAGCGGTACAAAAGGGGGTGGTGATGGACGGAGCATCTGAATCAATCAAACACTCACACCCAGTCAAAAGATCTGGGTTTAATCCATCACCGTTCTTTAGCCCACTCTGCCACCCCAGTTCTGACATGGCTATATGCAAATCAGTCAGACCCTGTGCCTCATGGGAACAGTCCAGCCCGAACTGCCAAGCCATGTCTTCCCTGGACCGGAAACAAGCTTCCGAGGACCGCTTTCCGGCATTCCAGCCGTCTTCAGCCCGGCTTGCTTGAATCCAGTGGCAAAGTGAGCAAGGGACTCACGTCTGAGCATACCCTGCCACACTTATGGCGGCCAAAAGCGGTACAAAAGGGGGTGGTGATGGACGGAGCATCTGAATCAATCAAACACTCACACCCAGTCAAAAGATCTGGGTTTAATCAATCACCGTTCTTTAGCCCACTCTGCCACCCCAGTTCTGACATGGCTATATGCAAATCAGTCTGACCCTGTGCCTCATGGGAACAGTCCAGCCCGAACTGCCAAGCCATGTCTTCCCTGGACCGGAAACAAGCTTCCGAGGACCGCTTTCCGGCATTCCAGCCGTCTTCAGCCTGGCTTGCTTGAATCCAGTGGCAAAGTGAGCAAGGGACTCAGGTCTGAGCATACCCTGCCACACTTATGGCGGCCAAAAGCGGTACAAAAGGGGGGTGGTGATGGACGGAGCATCTGAATCAATCAAACACTCACACCCAGTCAAAAGATCTGGGTTTAATCCATCACCGTTCTTTAGCCCACTCTGCCGCCCCAGTTCTGACATGGCTATATGCAAATCAGTCTGACCCTGTGCCTCATGGGAACAGTCCAGCCCGAAATGCCAAGCCATGTCTTCCCTGGACCGGAAACAAGCTTCCGAGTACCGGTTTCCGGCATTCCAGCCGCCTTCAGCCCGGCTTGCTTGAATCCAGTGGCAAAGTGAGCAAGGGACTCCCGTCTGAGCATACCCTGCCACACTTGAGGCGGCCAAAAGCGGTACAAAAGGGGGTGGTGATGGACGGAGCATCTGAATCAATCAAACACTCACACCCAGTCGAAAGATCTGGGTTTAATCCATCACCGTTCTTTAGCCCACTCTGCCACCCCAGTTCTGACATGGCTATATGCAAATCAGTCTGACCCTGTGCCTCATGGGAACAGTCCAGCCCGAACTGCCAAGCCATGTCTTCCCTGGACCGGAAACAAGCTTCCGAGGACCGCTTTCCGGCATTCCAGCCGTCTTCAGCCCGGCTTGCTTGAATCCAGTGGCAAAGTGAGCTAGGGACTCACGTCTGAGCATACCCTGCCACACTTATGGCGGCCAAAAGCGGTACAAAAGGGGGTGGTGATGGACGGAGCATCTGAATCAATCAAACACTCACACCCAGTCAAAAGATCTGGGTTTAATCCATCACCGTTCTTTAGCCCACTCTGCCACCCCAGTTCTGACATGGCTATATGCAAATCAGTCAGACCCTGTGCCTCATGGGAACAGTCCAGCCCGAACTGCCAAGCCATGTCTTCCCTGCACCGGAAACAAGCTTCCGAGGACCGCTTTCCGGCATTCCAGCCGTCTTCAGCCCGGCTTGCTTGAATCCAGTGGCAAAGTGAGCAAGGGACTCACGTCTGAGCATACCCTGCCACACTTATGGCGGCCAAAAGCGGTACAAAAGGGGGTGGTGATGGACGGAGCATCTGAATCAATCAAACACTCACACCCAGTCAAAAGATCTGGGTTTAATCAATCACCGTTCTTTAGCCCACTCTGCCACCCCAGTTCTGACATGGCTATATGCAAATCAGTCTGACCCTGTGCCTCATGGGAACAGTCCAGCCCGAACTGCCAAGCCATGTCTTCCCTGGACCGGAAACAAGCTTCCGAGGACCGCTTTCCGGCATTCCAGCCGTCTTCAGCCTGGCTTGCTTGAATCCAGTGGCAAAGTGAGCAAGGGACTCAGGTCTGAGCATACCCTGCCACACTTATGGCGGCCAAAAGCGGTACAAAAGGGGGGTGGTGATGGACGGAGCATCTGAATCAATCAAACACTCACACCCAGTCAAAAGATCTGGGTTTAATCCATCACCGTTCTTTAGCCCACTCTGCCGCCCCAGTTCTGACATGGCTATATGCAAATCAGTCTGACCCTGTGCCTCATGGGAACAGTCCAGCCCGAAATGCCAAGCCATGTCTTCCCTGGACCGGAAACAAGCTTCCGAGTACCGGTTTCCGGCATTCCAGCCGCCTTCAGCCCGGCTTGCTTGAATCCAGTGGCAAAGTGAGCAAGGGACTCCCGTCTGAGCATACCCTGCCATACTTATGGCGGCCAAAAGCGGTACAAAAGGGGGTGGTGATGGACGGAGCATCTGAATCAATCAAACACTCCGACCCAGTCAAAAGATCTGGGTTTAATCCATCACCGTTCTTTAGCCCACTCTGCCACCCCAGTTCTGACATGGCTATATGCAAATCAGTCTGACCCTGTGCCTCATGGGAACAGTCCAGCCCGAACTGCCAAGCCATGTCTTCCCTAGACCGGAAACAAGCTTCCGAGGACCGGTTTCCGGCATTCCAGCCGTCTTCAGCCCGGCTTGCTTGAATCCAGTGGCAAAGTGAGCAAGGGACTAACGTCTGAGCATACCCTGCCACACTTATGGCGGCCAAAAGCGGTACAAAAGGGGCTGGTGATGGACGGAGCATCTGAATCAATCAAACACTCACACCCAGTCAAAAGATCTGGGTTTAATCCATCACCGTTCTTTAGCCCACTCTGCCACCCCAGTTCTGACATGGCTATATGCAAATCAGTCTGACCCTGTGCGTCATGGGAACAGTCCAGCCCGAACTGCCAAGCCATGTCTTCCCTGGACCGGAGACAAGCTTCCGAGGACCGCTTTCCGGCATTCCAGCCGTCTTCAGCCCGGCTTGCTTGAATCCAGTGGCAAAGTGAGCAAGGGACTCACGTCTGAGCATACCCTGCCACACTTATGGCGGCCAAAAGCGGTACAAAAGG
Organism: Lissotriton helveticus; assembly: GCF_964261635.1. Lineage (NCBI taxonomy): Eukaryota > Metazoa > Chordata > Amphibia > Caudata > Salamandridae > Lissotriton > Lissotriton helveticus. Next base: position 427,213,622 of record NC_136063.1, read on the forward strand.
GGGTGGTGTGGACGGAGCATCTGAATCAATCAAACACTCACACCCAGTCAAAAGATCTGGGTTTAATCCATCACCGTTCTTTAGCCCACTCTGCCACCCCAGTTATGACATGGCTATATGCAAATCAGTCTGACCCTGTGCCTCATGGGAACAGTCCAGCCCGAACTGCCAAGCCATGTCTTCCCTGGACCGGAAACAATCTTCCGAGGACCGCTTTCCGGCATTCCAGCCGTCTGCAGCCCGGCTTGCTTGAATCCAGTGGCAAAGTGAGCTAGGGACTCACGTCTGAGCATACCCTGGCATACCCTGCCACACTTATGGCGGCCAAAAGCGGTACAAAAGGGGGTGGTGATGGACGGAGCATCTGAATCAATCAAACACTCACACCCAGTCAAAAGATCTGGGTTTAATCCATCACCGTCCTTTAGCCCACTCTGCCACCCCAGTTCTGACATGGCTATATGCAAATCAGTCTGACCCTGTGCCTCGTGGGAAAAGTCCAGCCCGAACTGCCAAGCCATGTCTTCCCTGGACCGGAACCAAGCTTCCGAGGACTGGTTTCCGGCATTCCAGCCGTCTTCAGCCCGGCTTGCTTGAATCCAGTGGCAAAGTGAGCAAGGGACTCACGTTTGAGCGCACCCTGCCACACTTATGGCGGCCAAAAGCGGTACAAAAGGGGGGTGGTGATGGACGGAGCATCTGAATCAATCAAACACTCACTCCCAGTCAAAAGATCTGGGTTTAATCCATCACCGTTCTTTAGCCCACTCTGCCACCCCAGTTCTGACATGGCTATATGCAAATCAGTCAGACCCTGTGCCTCATGGAAACAGCCCAGCCCGAACTGCCAAGCCATGTCTTCCCTGGACCGGAAACAAGCTTCCGAGGACCGCTTTCCGGCATTCCAGCCGTCTTCAGCCCGGCTTGCTTGAATCCAGTGGCAAAGTGAGCAAGGGACTCACGTCTGAGCATACCCTGCCACACTTATGGCGGCCAAAAGCGGTACAAAAGGGGGTGGTGATGGACGGAGCATCTGAATCAATCAAACACTCACACCCAGTCAAAAGATCTGGGTTTAATCCATCACCGTTCTTTAGCCCACTCTGCCACCCCAGTTCTGACATGGCTATATGCAAATCAGTCTGACCCTGTGCCTCATGGGAACAGTCCAGCCCGAACTGCCAAGCCATGTCTTCCCTGGACCGGAAACAAGCTTCCGAGGACCGCTTTCCGGCATTCCAGCCATCTTCAGCCTGGCTTGCTTGAATCCAGTGGCAAAGTGAGCAAGGGACTCAGGTCTGAGCATACCCTGCCACACTTATGGCGGCCAAAAGCGGTACAAAAGGGGGTGGTGATGGACGGAGCATCTGAATCAATCAAACACTCACACCCAGTAAAAAGATCTGGGTTGCAGTGTGCCATATATCCACAGTTCTAGCGGCTTGAATTCATAGAGAAAAAAGCGTCGACGCGTTTCGGTGTATATGCCTGTGAATGTGGCTACACCTTCCTCAGGACGGTATCGATAGGGGTCGTCTGATTCAATTGGTAGAGATCAATGCTGTGTGGAACAGAAATTTGTCAGTCAATATCAGTTATCACCTATCTTTATTAAATAGTGATACTTCTACATCCGACCCTGTGATGGGTAATGGCGTGTAGTTACTGCTTTACATTCAATTGTGTATCGCTTGCCCTCTAGGCATGTTCTATTACTTCGAAACCTCTTATGCTACTGGCACCATTTATGTACATATATATCCAGTTAAACATTCATATCTCATTGTGCGCGATTAAATTACTTCCTTCTGTGACATTACAATCCCACTCTGCCACCCCAGTTCTGACATGGCTATATGCAAATCAGTCTGACCCTGTGCCTCATGGGAACAGTCCAGCCCGAACTGCCAAGCCATGTCTTCCCTGGACCGGAAACAAGCTTACGAGGACCGGTTTCCGGCATTCCAGCCGTCTTCAGCCCGGCTTGCTTGAATCCAGTGGCAAAGTGAGCAAGGGACTCACGTCTGAGCATACCCTGCCACACTTATGGCGGCCAAAAGCGGTACAAAAGAGGGTGGTGATGGACGGAGCATCTGAATCAATTAAACACTCACACCCAGTCAAAAGATCTGGGTTTAATCCATCACCGTTCTTTAGCCCACTCTGCCACCCCAGTTCTGACATGGCTATATGCAAATCAGTCTGACCCTGTGCCTCATGGGAACAGTCCAGCCCGAACTGCCAAGCCATGTCTTCCCTGGACCGGAAACAAGCTTCCGAGGACCGCTTTCCGGCATTCCAGCCGTCTTCAGCCCGGCTTGCTTGAATCCAGTGGCAAAGTGAGCAAGGGACTCACGTCTGAGCATACCCTGCCACACTTATGGCGGCCAAAAGCGGTACAAAAGGGGGTGGTGATGGACGGAGCATCTGAATCAATCAAACACTCACACCCAGTCAAAAGATCTGGGTTTAATCCATCACCGTTCTTTAGCCCACTCTGCCACCCCAGTTCTGACATGGCTATATGCAAATCAGTCTGACCCTGTGCCTCATGGGAAAAGTCCAGCCCGAACTGCCAAGCCATGTCTTCCCTGGACCGGAACTAAGCTTCCGAGGACTGGTTTCCGGCATTCCAGCCGTCTTCCGCCCGGCTTGCTTGAATCCAGTGGCAAAGTGAGCAAGGGACTCACGTTTGAGCATACCCTGCCACACTTATGGCGGCCAAAAGTGGTACAAAAGGGGGGTGGTGATGGACGGAGCATCTGAATCAATCAAACACTCACACCCAGTCAAAAGATCTGGGTTTAATCCATCACCGTTCTTTAGCCCACTCTGCCACCCCAGTTCTGACATGGCTATATGCAAATCAGTCAGACCCTGTGCCTCATGGGAACAGTCCAGCCCGAACTGCCAAGCCATGTCTTCCCTGGACCGGAAACAAGCTTCCGAGGACCGCTTTCCGGCATTCCAGCCGTCTTCAGCCCGGCTTGCTTGAATCCAGTGGCAAAGTGAGCAAGGGACTCACGTCTGAGCATACCCTGCCACACTTATGGCGGCCAAAAGCGGTACAAAAGGGGGTGGTGATGGACGGAGCATCTGAATCAATCAAACACTCACACCCAGTCAAAAGATCTGGGTTTAATCCATCACCGTTCTTTAGCCCACTCTGCCACCCCAGTTCTGACATGGCTATATGCAAATCAGTCTGACCCTGTGCCTCATGGGAACAGTCCAGCCCGAACTGCCAAGCCATGTCTTCCCTGGACCGGAAACAAGCTTCCGAGGACCGCTTTCCGGCATTCCAGCCGTCTTCAGCCCGGCTTGCTTGAATCCAGTGGCAAAGTGAGCAAGGGACTCACGTCTGAGCATACCCTGCCACACTTATGGCGGCCAAAAGCGGTACAAAAGGGGCTGGTGATGGACGGAGCATCTGAATCAATCAAACACTCACACCCAGTCAAAAGATCTGGGTTTAATCCATCACCGTTCTTTAGCCCACTCTGCCACCCCAGTTCTGACATGGCTATATACAAATCAGTCTGACCCTGTGCCTCATGGGAACAGTCCAGCCCGAACTGCCAAGCCATGTCTTCCCTGGACCGGAAACAAGCTTCCGAGGACCGCTTTCCGGCATTCCAGCCCTCTTCAGCCTGGCTTTCTTGAATCCAGTGGCAAAGTGAGCAAGGGACTCAGGTCTGAGCATACCCTGCCACACTTATGGCGGCCAAAAGCGGTACAAAAGGGGGTGGTGATGGACGGAGCATCTGAATCAATCAAACACTCACACCCAGTCAAAAGATCTGGGTTTAATCCATCACCGTTCTTTAGCCCACTCTGCCACCCTAGTTCTGACATGGCTATATGCAAATCAGTCTGACCCTGTGCCTCATGGGAAAAGTCCAGCCCGAACTGCCAAGCCATGTCTTCCCTGGACCGGAACCAAGCTTCCGAGGACCGGTTTCCGGCATTCCAGCCATCTTCAGCCCGGCTTGCTTGAATCCAGTGGCAAAGTGAGCAAGGGACTCACGTCTGAGCATACCCTGCCACACTTATGGCGGCCAAAAGCGGTACAAAAGGGGGTGGTGATGGACGGAGCATCTGAATCAATCAAACACTCACACCCAGTCAAAAGATCTGGGTTTAATCCATCACCGTTCTTTAGCCCACTCTGCCACCCCAGTTCTGACATGGCTATATGCAAATCAGTCTGACCCTGTGCCTCATGGGAAAAGTCCAGCCCGAACTGCCAAGCCATGTCTTCCCTGGACCGGAACCAAGCTTCCGAGGACTGGTTTCCGGCATTCCAGCCGTCTTCAGCCCGGCATGCTTGAATCCAGTGGCAAAGTGAGCAAGGGACTCACGTTTGAGCATACCCTGCCACACTTATGGCGGCCAAAAGCGGTACAAAAGGGGGGTGGTGATGGACGGAGCATCTGAATCAATCAAACACTCACACCCAGTCAAAAGATCTGGGTTCAATCCATCACCGTTCTTTAGCCCACTCTGCCACCCCAGTTCTGACATGGCTATATGCAAATCAGTCAGACCCTGTGCCTCATGGGAACAGTCCAGCCCGAACTGCCAAGCCATGTCTTCCCTGGACCGGAAACAAGCTTCCGAGGACCGCTTTCCAGCATTCCAGCCGTCTTCAGCCCGGCTTGCTTGAATCCAGTGGCAAAGTGAGCAAGGGACTCACGTCTGAGCATACCCTGCCACACTTATGGCGGCCAAAAGCGGTACAAAAGGGGGTGGTGATGGACTGAGCATCTGAATCAATCAAACACTCACACCCAGTCAAAAGATCTGGGTTTAATCCATCACCGTTCTTTAGCCCACTCTGCCACCCCAGTTCTGACATGGCTATATGCAAATCAGTCTGACCCTGTGCCTCATGGGAACAGTCCAGCCCGAACTGCCAAGCCATGTCTTCCCTGGACCGGAAACAAGCTTCCGAGGACCGCTTTCCGGCATTCCAGCCGTCTTCAGCCCGGCTTTCTTGAATCCAGTGGCAAAGTGAGCAAGGGACTCAGGTCTGAGCATACCCTGCCACACTTATGGCGGCCAAAAGCGGTACAAAAGGGGGTGGTGATGGACGGAGCATCTGAATCAATCAAACACTCACACCCAGTCAAAAGATCTGGGTTTAATCCATCACCGTTCTTTAGCCCACTCTGCCACCCCAGTTCTGACATGGCTATATGCAAATCAGTCTGACCCTGTGCCTCATGGGAAAAGTCCAGCCCGAACTGCCAAGCCATGTCTTCCCTGGACCGGAACCAAGCTTCCGAGGACCGGTTTCCGGCATTCCAGCCATCTTCAGCCCGGCTTGCTTGAATCCAGTGGCAAAGTGAGCAAGGGACTCACGTCTGAGCATACCCTGCCACACTTATGGCGGCCAAAAGCGGTACAAAAGGGGGTGGTGATGGACGGAGCATCTGAATCAATCAAACACTCACACCCAGTCAAAAGATCTGGGTTTAATCAATCACCGTTCTTTAGCCCACTCTGCCACCCCAGTTCTGACATGGCTCTATGCAAATCAGTCTGACCCTGTGCCTCATGGGAACAGTCCAGCCCGAACTGCCAAGCCATGTCTTCCCTGGACAGGAAACAAGCTTCCGAGGACCGGTTTCCGGCATTCCAGACGTCTTCAGCCCAGCTTGCTTGAATCCAGTGGCAAAGTGAGCAAGGGACTCACGTCTGAGCATACCCTGCCACACTTATGGTGGCCAAAAGCGGTACAAAAGGGGGTGGTGATGGACGGAGCATCTGAATCAATCAAACACTCACACCCAGTCAAAAGATCTGGGTTTCATCCATCACCGTTCTTTAGCCCACTCTGCCACCCCAGTTCTGACATGGCTATATGCAAATCAGTCTGACCCTGTGCCTCATGGGAACAGTCCAGCCCGAACTGCCAAGCCATGTCTTCCCTGGACCGGAAACAAGCTTACGAGGACCGGTTTCCGGCATTCCAGCCGTCTTCAGCCCGGCTTGCTTGAATCCAGTGGCAAAGTGAGCAAGGGACTCACGTCTGAGCATACCCTGCCACACTTATGGCGGCCAAAAGCGGTACAAAAGAGGGTGGTGATGGACGGAGCATCTGAATCAATTAAACACTAACACCCATTCAAAAGATCTGGGTTTAATCCATCACCGTTCTTTAGCCCACTCTGCCACCCCAGTTCTGACATGGCTATATGCAAATCAGTCTGACCCTGTGCCTCATGGGAACAGTCCAGCCCGAACTGCCAAGCCATGTCTTCCCTGGACCGGAAACAAGCTTCCGAGGACCGCTTTCCGGCATTCCAACCGTCTTCAGCCCGGCTTGCTTGAATCCAGTGGCAAAGTGAGCAAGGGACTCACGTCTGAGCATACCCTGCCACACCTATGGCGGCCAAAAGCGGTACAAAAGGGGGTGGTGATGGACGGAGCATCTGAATCAATCAAACACTCACACCCAGTCAAAAGATCTGGGTTTAATCCATCACCGTTCTTTAGCCCACTCTGCCACCCCAGTTCTGACATGGCTATATGCAAATCAGTCTGACCCTGTGCCTCATGGGAACAGTCCAGCCCGAACTGCCAAGCCATGTCTTCCCTGGACCGGAAACAAGCTTCCGAGGACCGCTTTCCGGCATTCCAGCCGTCTTCAGCCCGGCTTGCTTGAATCCAGTGGCAAAGTGAGCAAGGGACTCAGGTCTGAGCATACCCTGCCACACTTATGGCGGCCAAAAGCGGTACAAAAGGGGGTGGTGATGGACGGAGCATCTGAATCAATCAAACACTCACACCCAGTCAAAAGATCTGGGTTTAATCTATCACCGTTCTTTAGCCCACTCTGCCACCCCAGTTCTGACATGGCTATATGCAAATCAGTCTGACCCTGTGCCTCATGGGAAAAGTCCAGCCCGAACTGCCAAGCCATGTCTTCCCTCGACCGGAACCAAGCTTCCGAGGACCGGTTTCCGGCATTCCAGCCATCTTCAGCCCGGCTTGCTTGAATCCAGTGGCAAAGTGAGCAAGGGACTCACGTCTGAGCATACCCTGCCACACTTATGGCGGCCAAAAGCGGTACAAAAGGGGGTGGTGATGGACGGAGCATCTGAATCAATCAAACACTCACACCCAGTCAAAAGATCTGGGTTTAATCCATCACCGTTCTTTAGCCCACTCTGCCACCCCAGTTCTGACATGGCTCTATGCAAATCAGTCTGACCCTGTGCCTCATGGGAACAGTCCAGCCCGAACTGCCAAGCCATGTCTTCCCTGGACTGGAAACAAGCTTCCGAGGACCGGTTTCCGGCATTCCAGCCGTCTTCAGCCCGGCTTGCTTGAATCCAGTGGCAAAGTGAGCAAGGGACTCACGTCTGAGCATACCCTGCCACACTTATGGTGGCCAAAAGCGGTACAAAAGGGGGTGGTGATGGACGGAGCATCTGAATCAATCAAACACTCACACCCAGTCAAAAGATCTGGGTTTCATCCATCACCGTTCTTTAGCCCACTCTGCCACCCCAGTTCTGACATGGCTATATGCAAATCAGTCTGACCCTGTGCCTCATGGGAAAAGTCCAGCCCGAACTGCCAAGCCATGTCTTCCCTGGACCGGAAACAAGCTTACGAGGACCGGTTTCCGGCATTCCAGCCGTCTTCAGCCCGGCTTGCTTGAATCCAGTGGCAAAGTGAGCAAGGGACTCACGTCTGAGCATACCCTGCCACACTTATGGCGGCCAAAAGCGGTACAAAAGAGGGTGGTGATGGACGGAGCATCTGAATCAATTAAACACTCACACCCAGTCAAAAGATCTGGGTTTAATTCATCACCGTTCTTTAGCCCACTCTGCCACCCCAGTTCTGACATGGCTATATGAAAATCAGTCTGACCCTGTGCCTCATGGGAACAGTCCAGCCCGAACTGCCAAGCCATGTCTTCCCTGGACCGGAAACAAGCTTCCGAGGACCGCTTTCCGGCATTCCAGCCGTCTTCAGCCCGGCTTGCTTGAATCCAGTGGCAAAGTGAGCAAGGGACTCACGTCTGAGCATACCCTGCCACACTTATGGCGGCCAAAAGCGGTACAAAAGGGGGTGGTGATGGACGGAGCATCTGAATCAATCAAACACTCACACCCAGTCAAAAGATCTGGGTTTAATCCATCACCGTTCTTTAGCCCACTCTGCCACCCCAGTTCTGACATGGCTATATGCAAATCAGTCTGACCCTGTGCCTCATGGGAAAAGTCCAGCCCGAACTGCCAAGCCATGTCTTCCCTGGACCGGAACCAAGCTTCCGAGGACTGGTTTCCGGCATTCCAGCCGTCTTCAGCCCGGCTTGCTTGAATCCAGTGGCAAAGTGAGCAAGGGACTCACGTTTGAGCATACCCTGCCACACTTATGGCGGCCAAAAGCGGTACAAAAGGGGGGTGGTGATGGACGGAGCATCTGAATCAATCAAACACTCACACCCAGTCAAAAAATCTGGGTTTAATCCATCACCGTTCTTTAGCCCACTCTGCCACCCCAGTTCTGACATGGCTATATGCAAATCAGTCTGACCCTGTGCCTCATGGGAACAGTCCAGCCCGAACTGCCAAGCCATGTCTTCCCTGGACCGGAAACAAGCTTCCGAGGACCGCTTTCCGGCATTCCAGCCGTCTTCAGCCCGGCTTGCTTGAATCCAGTGGCAAAGTGAGCAAGGGACTCACGTCTGAGCATACCCTGCCACACTTATGGCGGCCAAAAGCGGTACAAAAGGGGGTGGTGATGGACGGAGCATCTGAATCAATCAAACACTCACACCCAGTCAAAAGATCTGGGTTTAATCCATCAGCGTTCTTTAGCCCTTTCTGCCACCCAAGTTCTGACATGGCTATATGCAAATCAGTCTGACCCTGTGCCTCATGGGAACAGTCCAGCCCGAACTGCCAAGCCATGTCTTCCCTGGACCGGAAACAAGCTTCCGAGGACCGCTTTCCGGCATTACAGCCGTCTTCAGCCCGGCTTGCTTGAATCCAGTGGCAAAGTGAGCAAGGGACTCACGTCTGAGCATACCCTGCCACACTTATGGCGGCCAAAAGCGGTACAAAAGGGGGTGGTGATGGACGGAGCATCTGAATCAATCAAACACTCACACCCAGTCAAAAGATCTGGGTTTAATCCATCACCGTTCTTTAGCCCACTCTGCCACCCCAGTACTGACATGGCTATATGCAAATCAGTCTGACCCTGTGCCTCACCAGACTTACAAAATCATAACTAATAGAGGCAAGTTCTGTCAGGGGTAGGCCGTCAAGCCCATAACTAAGCAGACAATCGCCTATCGCACCAAGGGAAGTGGGACACCAAAGTGGTCGGAAAAAATCTAATAAAGAAAAATCTGCCCTTGGCTTTTTGGGCTGTAGCACCAATTGCATGGTTGACAGAGGGCACCGGTTATGGTTGTATGTTACAATATCAAGGTCAATAATATCAACACCATATCGACAAGATAAACATGCATAGGGAAGTATAGAGTTACTGTGACACCTCCAATTCTACTTATCTTAATGACACTGGGCAAATCAATATTGTGGATATGATATAGACATATGTTGATATTACATCTTCTATATTGTAAGTTCCACTCTAGTTGCTGGTAGCTAGACTCTGGCTGCCCCTACGTGCAGTTATACAACAGAGAATGAGTGCCATAAGTAGTATGTTACCAAAAGGATCAGATGCAACATTTGATAAGTGTTACATGATGGGTAGTGTAGCTGAATGTGATTGGCTGCATGAGCAGATCAGAGTCCAAAGAGATTGGTTAGAGTGTGCAAGGAGTATAAAAGAAGACAGAATGTTGACGGCCTACAGGGGTGATTGGAATTTGATGAGAATGGAAATCCGCCATTAGACTAGAGGTCTTTCAGTGGAGTGTGGATCTTTCATTCTTTTTGGTAGAACCGCCTTGGTACACTGCTTACAGCCTAAGCAGATGTTTCTTCCATGAACCCTGAAACAAGCTGGGAGACTGACACTAAAAATGCAGGTTTGGTGAGGTTGGTCCCCTGGACACACACAATTCACTGGGGCTTTTAAGAACTGACACATTTATATTTAAGATTTTCAGGTAACCTAGTACATCATTAATTTGTATATAAAATGCAAGAATTCATAAATAACACATGGAAGCCTGCACTTCCGGAATAATAACTATCTAATGTCCTTATCTGTGACGTCACTAATTATCTGTAATAAGAACACAATGTTACTACTCCATTGTATTAGTTTATAATAGTAGCGTTATAATAACATGCCAACGCCTATTGCCAGAGTTAGTAGACACTGTGAAAAGCAACATTCTGTCACTTATGCAAATAAAGGGAAGATTGGCTTTATAGAAACCTTCTAAACTTTCTATCCTGTATATCGACAGTCAATAGACATTAATAGTAAAATGTGTATTTACTGCACCGCCAGAGTTTAGTGCAGTGGGACAGGAAACTGCGTATCACTACACATTCTATAGAGCACAGTAGTTCTGAAGTAGTGAGTGACTTACAGTAAACTGTTTAGGAGTAGGTGTTTTCAAGACATAGCAGGTTTCTGATAGATAATTTCGTGTTCCCATTAGATTTCATATTTATTACAGATTATCTGCAACCAAATGATTTCTTATATATGAAGAGTGGAGACCAAAGTTTTGTTGGGGGCCGATGGAAGGGTGATGGAGTGAGCTGGTTTCATAAGATATAAAATAACCCTACTGTGCGTGAGAGCATTACGACTTAAGTGCCATTAAATAGGATTTCTGCCTACAGCCATGTTACTCTATTTGGCTACGAAACACTCTATAGAAGTATACAATTTACTTTGGGGGTGCATTATCCCACATACACGGATAAGTCTTTTTTTTTTAAATAAAATGAGTTGTCCCAATTTAGAGGCTGAATCATTATAGTTTAAGCACTGAAATATAATTTGGTTGTTAGGCTACCCATCCACACACCTTAGGTAATGGCAAATAAAATAATAAACAGCCCAGGCCTTCTAAATTATTTCTGACCGGTGAGCTTAGTTTGAACTGGTTACTAGCAGAAGCCATACAGCTTCTATTAGTCTAATAATTAGGAAATAAGAGTGTCCTATGAAAAGTGCTTTTTTCGAGCCGATGTTGGATCAAAGGACCATAAAATGTTGATCACTTTTACAATAATACATTGAAAGTTAAATCACATCAAACATTACCCTCAGCGGGTGGCGCGTCTTCGTGGTTGTGCGCTTGGTTTTCACTCTCTGCGGGAGGGGGGTTGTGCACTTCCTCCTGCTCTGCCACAGGAGGCGCTGTTTCTCCAGGCTCATCCTCTGGTGGCTCTTCCACTGCTGACTCATCCTCTGGTTCGCTCTGGTCCACCGCTTCCTCATCAGGCTTGGACTCTAAATCCGTCTGGTCGGGTATAGTTTCACTTTCATCTGAGATTGAATGATTTTCATCAGAAGGCTATTTCCCATCACCAATACATTTCAAAGAAATTGAAAAACACACACACACACTGGCAAAGTATGCAAACATTTAGATTTACAACAGTTTTTTTATAGGTAGAGCTGGGACATTGCTGCCCTCCCAGGAGTCATAGAGAATGGCAGGTGGGCAAGTTCTTTTGTTTGTATGGGTGAGGCTGCTCCCCCGGCTATACCTCAATAAGCAACCACTTGGACTTAGTTTAATGCAGACTCGGGCGTGATGAAAAAGTTACCACTACTTCCTTGTATACTTTTGATTTAAAAAAAAAAAAAAAAAGTGGTTCTTCCTGTTACCCAATTGCATTAACTTTAACAACAATGCCATAACAATAATACATTGGTGAAGGCACCAATATTGCCAGAAACATGGCGATAGGTGGATCACCCCTTAAGTTAAATAAACTGCAGCATTCTTGAGCACTACAAAGTCATTGCAAGAAATACAAGAAAGTGCAAAAAAGAAAAAACAAGGCAGAAGGCCTGCTCTGTCTAAGCACCCAGTATCTGAAACAACATCCCCATATCCACCAGGAATAAAGCAAACCTGCTCCAACCTCGGAAAGAGCTGAAGACGCACCTCTTTCAACAACAATGCATAGTTACATCCTCTCCTGCTCGTTATACACCAGCCACCCATCCAATCACATACTGACTGTACCCTCGTCTTTGACTCTGTACAGCTCTGCTCTGGCTTTCGAATATAAGTGTGTTATATCAATACCGCATTCATACATGTTATGTTATGCTACCTTGTGTTGCGTTGTGTTGTGTTGCATTGTGTTACATTGTGTTATATTATGTTATGTTACGTTATGTTGGGTTATGTTATGTTGAGTTATGTTGTGGTGCGTAACTGCGTTGTGTTATGTTATGTTACGTTATGTTGTGGTATGGTATGTTGTAGGCATCCTGGTGCTAGCGTGAACTATGAGGCAGGCGAAGAAGTCAGGAAGGCCAAGAGATGCAGTCTTCAGCTTAAAATAAAATTAGACTTGTGTCTTATAGAAGCAGGGATCTTTTTACAGCATCTGGGGACAAGAGAGTATAAGGCACGGTCACCCCAAAGGGCATGTTGGGTGTGAGGTGCCACCAGAATGTTAGCTGAGGCAAAACGTACAAGAGTGAGAGGGGTTTAAAGATGGCCCTCTTCTTAATAGGAAGCCAATGAAAGGCTGCCAGCTGGGGAGAGAGATGAGCATGAAATGGAAGACTAAGGATTGCTTCAGCAGGGGGAGTTGGGGAAAAAGCCAAGCTATAGGGCGTCCCACAGTCCAGATTAGAAGTGACTGGGGCCTGAACCATAGTTTAGCGGGAATATTCTGGGAGGCATTTGAGATTTTCCTAACTGTTTGAAGGGTGATGAAACAAGAGGAGGCGAGCTGATTAATCTGATGGCCCAGATAAATATTGTTGTTGAAAATTATACTAATTTAAAACCCCAGGCTTCACACACTAAGTTATGCACAGTGCTCTCCCGAGCATGTGACCAGTGTATAGCATCCACAAAAGCCGACCAAGTGCCTTAACCCCTTGGCCGCGGCGGTAATTCCGCCGTCGCGCTGGGGGGGAGGGGGGCCGCGCGGCGCCGACATGCTGGTGACGGAACCACTCCGTCACCAGCCACGGGTGGGCTGTGCTAATGACGGAGTGGTTCCGTCACGGCCCCGCCCGCCTAATAGAACGCACCGCGCAGGCGCGAAATCAATGCCGCGCAGGAGTGGCGGCCGGGCCGTGACGGAACCACTCCATCATTAGCACAGCCCACCCGTGGCTGGTGACGGAGTGGTTCCGTCACCAGCATAGAAGGGGTTAACCTTATCAGGAAGCTCCGAGGAAACTACATTCATCGATCTTCGTTGATCTACGTATCAAATCACGTAGTCAAAGGCACATTTTAAATCTGTCAGCCATAACAGGAAGATTTTGGCCTCAAACTAGTGGCATTAGTTTAATACAAAGGAATGTATAGCATTCTCATTGAAAATCACACCTGTTTCATGATTATTATTTAAGAGACGAAGGAGCTGATTTAGACCTCGGCGGACGGGATACTCCATCACAAGGGTGACGGATATCCCGTCTGCTGAAATATAAATCCATTATATCCTATGGGATTTGTATTTCAGCGACCGGGATGTCCGTCACTATTGTGACGGAGTAACCCGTCTGCCAAGATCTAAATCAGGCCCTAAGAATTGAACTATCTGGTCTAACCACTTGTTCACAGTTTTTCTTGAAGGCTTGTTTCAGATGGTGTTTCCTTCTCTTGCCAATAAGAACACAATTCCCTTGAAATAATATTCCTAGCTGACATTTAGAATGAGGTGGCCGTCAACCGTACTGATCACTTGTTGTTGATCAATATGTGTTGAAATTTTAGCTAAATCCAGTACCATTAATCAGGATGCCAAATTGCACCCACCTGTCGTAATATTTCTCTAAGTACATTTTCTTGAATTAAGATGCCCAGATGTATAAAATCTATATGTTTGTTGTACTACTGCCGCACAGCACTCTGGCGCCCATGAGGCCTGGTGTCACGTTTTACAAAACGGTGCAAATAAATGAGCAATACAATATGGCATTTCTTCCCTTAATGACATTTAATGCCAGTGATATTCGTGCAATATTTGGCATTCATTTTCCTGATTTAAACAGAGTGATATTGGTTCAGGAATTGAGGTGATACCTGATAAGTTCTCCACACCTCATGTTTTGTATTGATCATTGTGATTCTTGTTGAACCTTTGATTAATTGTTCCATGTTTTAGTACAAGTATGAACACACTGCATTTGTATGTATAATCACATGTTTACTATTGTGTTTTTCACTGTATATATTTATGATTTGTTTTCTAATGTGTCAGTAGATATGGTAACACATGAAGTTGACTACGATCTTTGTTCTGTCTAGAAAAAATGACTTGATGATTCAGTAAAAAGAAAAAATGACATAAACCAATGTCAGGATAAACGAATAAAGTGGTGTTTATCCTCAAATCAACATTTATTGTTCAAATTTATACTAGAGGCTTAGGTAAAACCCCCAATTCTATAAGTATAGTGTGGCCCGACCTACCCTCTTTCCCACTGGGCCCAACCCCCCCTTTGTTTCTGAAAAATGGCAACCTAGCATTGCTTTCACATTCAACCAGCCACTGATGCAATGCATCATACACGGTGTGTACTTCAGTCATCATCATTCATGTTTTATAGTATTAAATCCATTTACCTTGACAATTAAATGCTATGACATTCATCTAAATCAGGAAGGTTTTTAGCACATAGAAGTAGATTTAGGTTTTGGCCATGTCCAGTCATGAGCTCCACAAGTCAAATGCAATGGATTGAAAAATCTCCCACTTGCGTTCCTCTTAATGCTCCTAGTTGAATAATTTTTTTTTACAGGGGATCGCTGAGACCTAACTAGCATATATAGTACACGTCATTGTTTCATGTAACCAGGAGTTTTACCAGATCCGGATTTGTGGGTTTATACCAAGGTCACCATGGTCTTAAGCTAGATAGCGGGTGCCACTGGGAGCAGTCTAGGATCTGCAGAGCTGGGATGGTATGTGCTCTTCTCGAAGGCTGCTTATTACCGTATGTTTTCTCGTGTTCGATTTCTATGTTTTCGCCACTTGCTTTAGTCTGTTTGGTCTCAATAATCTCCCATGTCGCAATTGCTAAATCGTTTTGCAAAAATAAGTATTGAGTTTTCCTCAGTAACTTCAAGAGCAAAGGAATCAGAGCACGCCACGCTGATCAATTTGCTTTGGCGACCCACTGAGGTGTGAATAGCTTTTACAAGTTGCTTATAATCTACAGGGCCTCATCCCTCAGCACCCTTCATATGTAACGGACAACTCTCCAATGCTGGAGGTTCCCAAGTCACCAGAAGTAAGATATTCAGCTTAAAAATGTCCCTTAACATCGACCAAGGGACTGATGTAGAGAAGAGTGGTGGTGTATAGTCGTCTGAAATCCAGTGGTAAAATAACTTCCTCCATAAGTGTGACTTTCGCCAGTAGATTCTATGATGGAGGAACTAGCCTGGCTCTCATGATTTTCATGGTCCCTGCCAATAATCTGGAATCTTCCCATGAAGGGATCTGCCTGGCACCTAGCCTTCTGCAAGGTCTTTAAAACTCACCTTTTTGCAACCCCTGTCCTGGTCACATATCTACTCCATTCCACCTCCCTGTGGGATCTGCAGAATACATTGCTATCACTGATGAGAACTGTTACTATTACTTCCACTTAGCTCCTTGTAAAGAAATTCTCTATCTTCAAGTAACCAGTGAATCACAGCGTTCAACTCTGGCACCTCTAACTTGGCCTTTTATTCCCTGAGACCGGTAAATTGGGATCATTGTGTTGGGAATGAGTAACTCCAGTAACTTACAGAGTTATGAAATTGCAAAACAGTGTTAGCAAGAGCAATATAAATTAAAAGTGGTCATCAATTATTTTATTATTACTATTATTATGATTGGTATTGTTGTTGTTATAATTATTATTATTATTAGCAAAATTATTATTATTATTAGGATTATTATTATTGCCTAAAATAGAGTGCTTTAACTCCTCGGTGGGTTAGAGATGTATTAGGCTCATGTCATCTCAGACAGGTAGACTATATTGGTCAATGTGCATTTCGCAGTAGAGTTTGGGGCACAGGAACTAGCGGGACAACGACATTAAACTAGAGTAAATCCAGCGCTGCTATAAGTCCCAGGGAGATCTTTTACATTAGCATGGTCATGCATCTGATGGTGGCCATGCCTGGCAGGAACATTGGGTGGATCTGTGAACACATCTACCCCATGGATCGCCGGCAGCCTAAATAAAACAGATGTGCTCTTTCGTGTGCATTACATACTTTGCTTCTCCAAGCATACCGTCACGTTGGCTGAGAGAATTGTGGATTTGTTGAAATTTTTCTGATTCATTTAAATTAGGTTTTAAGTTGTTTGTCTGGTCTGTCATTTGCATTGTAAGGTTTAGGCAGCGTGGACAATGCAAGTGGGCACGTTATAAATAAAGACATGGGACAAGCCGTAGTACAGAAGAGCAGCACCGTGGTATATTCTCCTGTAGTAAGCAAATAGTCTCAAGGGACGGGTATTAGCATCTTTCCACATGACACATCAATGATTTCTCAGCAGGTGTTCAAGACACCATTGGGGTGCTTGATAGCTTCCTACAGTTCTCATGATGTGGTGCAGCCAAGGGTGTGGTATGAATTGTTGCTCCCTCGCCCAGGGCGGCCTTTGATAGCTCCAGTAGTGTAGACAGAGTTCCTCTCTACTGGGCTGTCCCTCAGCCTTGCACACTGTAAATATGAGTGGTGTTGACATGCCTGTGGACTGGCATTTAATGCAGCCAGCTGTAAGATTCACTTAATGGCTAGAAGGGAGATGGGAAATGCTTATCTGGTATGCTGTGTGCTCGAGAGGGATAACAGCAGGCGTTGCTGTGAAGAGTTATGCTTCATTGCTAATCGAGTTGGACAGGAAGAAACTCAGAAACATGAAGAAGGACTATGTACATGGAAGATATTTTACCACCAAAGCACACTCACAGCTGCGCTTGGACGGCGATAATCAATTCTACATATTTAACTTCTATGTAATGGTAGAAAATGTGGACAGTCGCTTATATGTGCAATAATCACAATTGTTCTCAGAGTTTGACACAGGCTAGTAACTCTTCCAATAGCATTGGCTGGTGTCCGGATAGTTCTATTCATGGGGTAACACCAAGCTCATCAAGGATTTAGCGTAACGGCAAGAGCTGCCAAACTGGGGAACCAGGTTCCCTGTGATTCTGGGCAAAACACTTAATCATACTCACAACAAAGTATCCTGACCCCGAATTGGTTAAAAATAACCTTTTCAACTCCTTAGATGGCGTTCTCCGCATTGGCGGGAAGGAAACAATTAATTTTGTTATTTAACCCTCACATACCCTACTGGTGTCATGCTTCATCATTAGGTTCACTCTGACTCCTAAAGGTCATGGTGGGCTCGACCATATTTCAGGGAGCTCTTAGGAGATGAAGGCCAGGGGTAATTAAAGATAAAAATCCTACTGCACCGCCAGGTATCCCTTTATTAGTGGTGGTGTCGTGGATATTAAAAAAAGTTAAAACGGGTCTCGATTGGAGGTTATGGTCCTAAGACCCTAAGAGACTCCCAACATGTTTCAGCCCAAAGAAGTAAGCCAAAATTGGTTCCGGGCTTTCGTCAGGGCAAATTCTAGATTCCCTCCCTGGTATCGATCAAAAACAATATTACCTAAGCTATATTATACATTTTAAGATGCAGAAAGCTGCAATCTTCGTGAAAATTGTTATATGCAGTGGAAAACAATCGTAATAGGGAGAATACTTATCTCCCCTTATTTTTCTGTGAAAAAAATCCGCCTGTAAGGAGAGAAAAAGATAAAGGACAAACAAACATGTATTGTATTTCAATATCTTCATTCTTAGAAGTGTATATACGTTCATCATGCAAGAGTGCACACATTCTTATCATGCATGGTCTTTGCTCTTGTGATCGCACACATTAGAGCCAAATTGAAATCACTGTTTCAAAACTGCCAGCGCGGCAGCGTCCATCATAACTATCAAGTACCATTTGCACTTGAAGTGAAAAAAACGCCTGTTCCAGATGCTTCACATTCATGACTACCGACGGCAACCCATGTCACAATATTTAATAAACATCTCTTAGTTATCTCATCTTTATAATAAGCGAGTCATAGAGATCATAATGCTATTCAGTATAATTTCCGATACTTCTTATATTCAGAATGAGATTAAATACCATTGTCACATAAGTTAAGTTAAGGAACTTCATGCATTTTTTGCCCCTCAAACCCCTTGTTCCAAGTAATGTCTACCCAATACCCGACAAAAAAGAAGTTTGTTAAAGGAACTCCACTGCCTCCATGCTTAATCATGCAGATTGTCAAGTTGTTGGACAATTTACACAACTGAGTGGGATGGAAAAGTGTTTCATCCTATTTCACGTTTTTATCCCCAGAAGTATTGGACACAGATGAAATTCAAGACTGGCCCATTTCCATTGGCACCATGGAAATAAAATGCATTTCAACCTTTTCTTGAAGTACAGGTCCAGGTTTTCCATGATTGCAATGGGTAAGAAAACTGTTTGTGAATACACACAAATGTAAGAGATCGTGTGTGCCCTATCCTGCCTCTATGCCTAAACCTATAATGGCAGTAAATTAGCCACGCTGCTGAATTCTCCGCTCATAGGTACACTTTACAGCCCTTAACTTCCTTCCAACCAGATTTTGTGAGTCAGAAAGCGGAATTTCGTATATATGCAATATAATATTGTCCAACCCTAATCGCTTCTTAAAATGTAATCTTGAGTGAATTTGCAACTTGTACATATTTAACTTAAACCACTAGTATCTGTAGTTGATTTTTGTACTTACTACCATTCTTATGTGAGTTTAGAGTTTATCTGTTTGTATCTTTTATGTTATTCATGTACTCTGAAGTCTTTGTCACTGGTTCTATTGCGAAGCACTCTGACACCTTAGGGTAAAGTTTGCGCTCTATTAAAATGCATAAACAAATACATTTCAAACCTCTTTTTTGTATAAACATATTACAACAATGTGTGCAAATCCTTTATAAAATGGCTCTTAATAGGTTATTTGTGCTCAATGCATTCTGTCTTTTCCCTAACAACTCACTCCACCAAAATGTAGCAACGTTTTTTTAACAGAAAAATCAATTGTATTTTAATCAGTTTTCATTCACAGCATCGCTTTGTTGATGTGACCACCAATTTTAAGTATTTTGTACTCTTTCTTCTAATCCACCATCATCAATGAAAGATGAATATGCATTTCTACAGTCTACACAACTATTCTGGTCTTCAAAATGGTTAATGCAAGTATAAAAAATATACCTCTCCAAGCAATCTAAACAAACACATCATTCCCAAAAATGTGCTTTTCTCGATTCTCTTGGTTTAAATATGTTACTTTGCCTTCATACAAATGAGATTATTTTCATAGAGGTTCCATCCTCATTCCTTACACTGGTTTGTGAAAACAGTGATAACTTCTTTGCTGGTGGCCAGGCATACCTTCTAGTATCAAATGTTTTGTGCTAGTCTGAGGTCTTGAAAGATTGATCAAGATGACATTGTACTTCTGGGAGAGCAGGAGAACGTTGTGCTACACTAATATCTGGAGGAAAGTATTTTTTCTGGCATCATCAGATCTCCCACAGAGAATGAGTTAAAGGTTGTTCTAGTGCAAAAACTCCTATTTCTCCAATTTCTAGAAGACAGGCTAAATAGAGAATAGAAACCATTGGCGGAGGCTGCTCAACTATACTCTCCCTGGGGTGGATTCTCTTTTTGAGTTACCCCTTCCACCAATAATAGGATTTTACATCACTACCCAGATTTAAATCAGGCTCTTAGATATGCAAATTATGGATAGAAGATACATTTCAGCAGCTTTCATCTAATCAAATGCCGGGTTTGGCATTGAAAATCTGCCACTAGTAATGTATATAACTCACACATTCCAGAATAACCTCCGTCAAGTGCTAATATGTGGGCCGATTATGATGGCGGACGGACCTGAGTCCGTCCGCCACCATAGAGTAGGAGGGAACCTCCGCATTGCCTGCGGAGTTCCCTCCTGTGCAATTAGGATGTGACCGCCACCCTGGCGGTCACATCCTCAATCTTTAACATTGCGGCGAGTGCAGCTTCAAGCTGCACCCGCCGCAATGTTAAAAATGCATGCACGGCATTTGCGTGCACAAAGCAGCAGGCACCGCGCAGTGCCTGCCGCTTTGTCCACGCAAATGCAGGGGGGTACCACAGGTACCCCCCATGTGCATCCCCCAACCCTCCTTCACCCAGGGGGCCCGCAACGGGCCCCCGAAGTGAAGGTCCGTATGCTTTTCCACGGCGGAAAAGCCGCCATGGAAAAGCATACTTTCTACGCGATCATAATATGGCTGGCGGTGTCTGATAGACACCGCCAGCCATGTTATTGCTTTTCCGCCACGGTCGGAAGGCGACCGCGGCGGAAAAGCTGCGGACTGAAAAACGATCCCCCAGCCATCCTAATCTGGCGGGGGGTCTTTTTCAGTCCGCAGCGGTTTTCCCACATCCTCCGGGCCGGCGGTGGATTCCGCCAGCCCGGAGTATGCGGGAAAACCGCCATCATAATGTGCCCCTAAATGTGGAAAAACGCTTTTAGGCTCACCTCTATAAATTTCTCCATTCACCCCTCAAAGTTCAATCTTCAACAAACTTTGCAAATAAAGGTAACACAAATGTTTATGCAGGTTTGATGGAGATTGGTCAGGAGAGGCTATAGGTAAAGGCCGTCAAAAAAAGAGCTCTCAGCCCGATATCTGGTGTCTGGTCAACCATATTTCTAAATTGTTTATGGGTCTTTTATCCGCACCCTTCTGCATGAAGTCTGTTTAGTGCGTTCTCAGGCCTTCCAGGTCGTTCAGATAGATTACATCATCGCTCATCTCTTGCACAAAATGTGTCCTTGTGGTTATATGATAACTGCACCTTTTGCTATAGAAATGCACTCGTCGCCATTATCATCTGGTTTCATCTTTTCGCTTATTGGCCCTGAAATGTCCAACTCCCTATTAGTAAAAATGTAAAGAGGGCACATTCCATTCTATTACTAACAGTCTGGCAATATTTTCTGAATATTACATTTTTATTATACGGGAGTACTATTTTATGTACTCCAAAATGCGTTCATGAATAGGTGCCCAGATGCCCAAGACCCACCTACTGAAGGCACTGGCGTCTTTCAGTACACACTGAAAGATAATACAACGCTTCACAGAAGCAGAATTCGTTTTTCATCCCTTCTTAATTTGTCTGCTGTGTCTTTGACAAATTGAGTGCAGGTAACAGCCACAGGTGATGGGTCACCTGTGACTATCACTTCACAGCACTATGGAAAGATCATTTTTTCCAAGGAAAATGACTATAAATTGGGATGCTCTGCAAAATACATTGCCTTTCTTAAAATTGTCCATTCTTACAGTGAGTGTGATCAGTGATGTCATTTGATTACAAGAATATGGACGAACTAGAAGACATGACAGGAAGTTCACATAACAGGACCTCTGAACACTCCGTGCAGTGTCAAAACCTCACTATGATTGTAAGCAGTGATTAGTAAGAGGCAGAAATGAAATGAAAAATTGCACTTGTATAGCGCGTAACTACCCGGAGGCCTCGCAGCGCTTGTGACTGATTGCTTAACGCGAGCACAGGGTAGTTCAACAGGTTTTGGCGAACAAGTGCGTTTTCAAAGCTTTCCTAAAGGACATATGATTGCTGTTTCCTCGGATAGAGAGAGGGAGGGAATTCCAAAGTCTGGCCGCAGAATGGAAGAAAGAGCGGCCGCCCCAACGAGCTCTGTTGACTTTGATGGAGGTTGCCAACTGGAGAGTAGCAGAGCGAAGGGAGCGGGATGGAACATAGGGCGTGACTATGGAATGAAGAATTGCGGGGCCTGCTCGATGAAAGGACTTGTGCAGGATGCACATGGCCTTGAATTGCACTCTTGACGCCATTGGGAGCCAGTGGAGTTCCTTTAGGGCCTTCTTCGCTGACTGCCAGCGGGGCAGGTTGTAAAGTAGGCGGGCAGCGCTATTTTGTGTAACTTGAAGCTTCTGTATAACGGAAGCCGGGGCTCCAAATAAAGAGCGTTTCCATAATCCAGGCGGGAGAGTATCAGGGCCTGGACCATGACCCTCCTCGCCTGGAATGGGAGCAGAGGAAGCACCTTGCTGAGCATCCTCATTAGCCCGAAGCAAGTGGCGGCAGTCTTGGTGGCTTGGACCGATAAATCGAGTGCTTTGTCTAGCCAAATCCCAAGGCTCTTTATCTCGGACTTGGGGACAGGGGGCAGGCCCAGACATGGTGGCCAGATGGATGCAAGGGCAGACGGGGGAGGATTACCCAATAGGATGATGTCGGTCTTCTCCCCGTTGAGCTTCAAACAGGAAGATTGCATCCACCTGGCAACAGCCTCTAGACAGGGACCTAGGGTGTTGGACGATCCCTCAAAGCACCCAGCTACTTGACAAGACTAAAGGCATATATACATTTAAAAGATCCGCCATCACATTGATGAAATCACAGCAGTTGCAAAGCAATTCACAGGGGTTGCAAACGGCCCCATTAGGGGACAAAGTGTTATCCCCACTTTAACGAAGCCTCTGTGGGAGCTGTGTTTTCCCTTTCGCATATTAAATTCATTATGAACTGAGCTTATGCTAACCTGAACTGTTTTACACTGTCCTCCATCTTGCATTGATGTCACAATACTTCGTGTGATGACTACTACTGTTAATTCGTGTTCTAAATAAAGCTTTTTTAGTTTTACAATAATGAACAGAGAGCGTTCCCGGGGACTTTTTCCACACTGTACCTAAACTAGGGCATCCCAACAGTCTCATGCTATTGACATGCAATGTATCAACTAGCATGCTCGAATAAACTGTGGGAATGATTGAAATCCAATGTAATACTACCACGAAAGAATCTCCAAATGTATTCTGTATTCAAATGTTTCTTCTTGCTTGTTTCCTATTGGTGCATATCCTGAGAACCATGTACACGTACAGAATGTATACAAGTTTTTGTCTGAAGCCCTATAAAAGGACATGTAATTGTCTGTACCCGGAACCCCTATTCCCCACCTTTAGAAGGCGAATCTATGCCGGTTTTCATGCAGAACTGTACTGAGTTATTTGTACTTTGTTGCTGTTAAACTTACTGATGTCATATTTTATATATATTGCACATTAATTATTTACATAAAATTTAAAGCGACAACTCTTGCCAGTCATTCTTATGAGAATGTTTCAGCAATTAATATTGAACTGGATCAATAATTATATTAGTGATGGGTCCAATCGGGGAGCACCAAAGTCTGTATCAGGACTACACTGCTCCCGATCCTAGCTGCTGGCACGCCCTTGGTATGATAATTTAGAGCAAGTTTGCTTCTCGACACCCCTTATGGTTATGAGCGCACAATATCTCAAATGTGGCAGGTGTGTAAGCAGTAGTAAGTGCTCTGGCCTGGGCTCTGGTCTGTTCTCGTTTCACACCATGTGATCTCCATACCATATTCTTCCATGCTGAAGTATCTCAAAGCTGACTCTATTTCTTGCCATCGGAGACACAACTCTGGAATCCGAAATCCAATCTTCAACCTTCTGTGCATGTTCTGCCGATCCACACACTTTTTTGTGCACTTAAGTTGCCCATAAATCATGTATGGCCACAAATGTGGTGATTCTGATTTCTAAAACCAGAATGTCAGGCCTTTTATGATGGATCTTAGTACTGTTGAAAGTCACACAGCCTGGCACACATTTTGCTTTTTGTGTATTTAGTGTAGCATCATCCTGGTTACCGACATTACAAAGTGTCGACAAAAAGTAGACCTATATTTAAAAAGTCACTGTATCTCCCTTATTGTTTGAAGCTGATATTGTTTGTGCTGTGGAATGTGTTGCTGTGAGGTTGCTGCCTCAAATACCAGGTTGTTTACATCCAGGAGAATGAGATGACATACTTTCAAGCCTTAAGGTCCTTCCTTGTTTGTTTAACAACAAGGTCCTTGGAGTCTAACAAAACCATGTTTGTTACATCTCTGTGGGTGACTGAAAACCAAACTTCTAGTTCTGATTCAAGTTCCGTAGCCCCAAAACTACTGACGCCCACATGTGTCCCAGGAAACCTTACAGAGTTACAGATCCTGCACAAAACGAATGAGTCTATAGAAAAAATTAGGTTAAGAGCAAATTAATTTTGCAGCATCCTTAGTTCAACCCCACCTAAGGTATTCCACCAAAATATGGTTTCAGCAATATCGTTCAACACAAATATTGTGATGTCAAAATATAGTAATGTCAAAATGGGACAGAATATAGAAACTTAGAATATCATTTGTATGTCCTTTATATCATTTTTTTAACCTACAGATGTACATAACATACTTTTTAATTATTTAGTTGAGTTTTTTTTCGTTTTTCTATTAGGAGTTATCATTTCAAAGTTAAGTATAGTTAAGTATGGTTAATTATTTTAGTGTGGCTGTATTTCTAAATATATTTTAAGTTTTTTTATTTTATGTCATTTGATGGGTATTTGGGTTTGTAGGACAAAAGGGTGGGACATTTTTTAAAATCTTTACTTATTTATTGTAAAGTTATTCAATAGATGATTTTAAAAGTATTTTAGCAACTTTTTAATATGTTAAATTGCCAATTGATTGTGTTAGTTATTTAATTGCTATTAATCTTTTGGATATTAATTAATGAAATTATGTTTAATGTTTTTCGTACAATATTTTAATAGGGTTATTTTGTAAACTGATATGTATTGTTATTTATTTCTGTTATTAATGTATTTGTTTTGTGGTTTTGGGAATTTTAGGGTAATAGGTTGGGAAGTATTTTAAATCTATTTTAAAAATGTCTTCATTGACATAATCTTTTTATATATTTGTACATCAAATTGTATATTTTAATTTCATACTTTTCGTTTTTAATGTATACAGTTATATAATATTATTAATATATTTGTATATGTTTATGGGCACGTATTTTTTGTTTATTTATTCTATATATAACAAATTTTTTGGGCATTAATTTAGGATAAGGAAAATAATTAAATCTGAGCGTTTTAAAGTTTAACATTTCCCCTACTGTTGCTTATGCTGGAATGGGAATAATGGTTCTGACCCTTCCAAAATCCAACTTTCCCTACAGCTGCTTATGTTGGAGTGGGAATAGTAAATAAAGTATTGATATTCAGGTGAATTCTGCCTAAGCTAAGAATTTCAGAGTTGATTTGCCTACCAGTGAAAGCCATTTGGAGGCTTCTGATGCTGAGGGGCAGCAGTGTTTTCAACTGTTTGAGAACACAAAGCTGATATTTCATTATGCCAGCACATAGTGCACTGGCATGGTCAAGATTGATGTTTGTCCCTGGGTAATGATGCCATGGATTTTAGATATGACATGCAGGGCCGTCTTAACAGCATTATAGGCCCCCAGGCAAAGCAGTGCACTGGGCCCTGCCTACACAACCACTCACAGAAATAAAAATGTTTAACAGAAAATGTGTCATAAATTCTGGTCTGCATGGGACCCCTATGCTCGAGGGGCCCCTGGGCAACTGCCCAGCGTACCCCTGCATTAAGACTGCACTAACGACATGCAACAGGGCGGTGCAAACTGTTTTACTTTTAAATATCGTTGATGATGAGCCTATTATCCAATTACAGTGCAGTATTTTCCCACGATTAGTCAAATACATGTAGTGTCATAAAAATACCCAGTGGAGAAGGGGAATTGGGAGGCTGATATACGGGTATGACATGCTACTACGAATATAGTGTCTTTTTAGTGCTACTCAGTTCCAGGGGCGTAACACGCGGTGCGGGGGGGGCCCGAAGCTCCAGGGGGCCCCCACGGCACTGCACTCTGTCCGGAGAGCTCCTAATTGAGCCCGGAGGGGGCCCCTCTACATACCTTGCAGGGAGGCCCCCTCAATTTTCTTTACGCCAGTGCTCAGTTCCAACTTCTCTTTCCAATCCTTTCCTACCAGGGTTCAGATGTTCTGCTCAAGTCTTCTGACACGTAGGAAAAATCTTTTGTAATCCCTCTCACTACAAGGCAGATTTATGTGGCATGAGAATATACCCAGGCGTAGCTTAGTCAATAAGATTGGGGGGGGAGGGTTGAGACTTCTAAAGTCATGCTGACATATCATATAAAAAATATACTATATGAGAAGCAGGGCATGAGGTGGGCTTAAGAGGCAGGGGAGAGGAAGAGGAGTGCTGATTGTTAGGGGTAGTTAAAACCCAGAATTTTTCAAAATAAGCAACATTTTTAAGACTATCAAAACACAGAATAAAATGACAGAGCGTGTGTGTGTTTGTGTGTGAGTTTATGTAAAAATCCCAGGTAAAATCCCACAGACACCTCACCATACCCGACTGAAAGCACCAGTACCCAACTACTAATAAGATGTATTGATTATAAGTAATACATTTATTAGGGAGGTGTAACACCCCACACACCCTCCCTGAAGCTATGCCCCTGAGACTATAAGTGGTAGGCCCTCCACGGATGTTCCAGAATGATTATTCATGTGATTACGTATGCACAGATTCAAGAGGAGATGCGAGAGTGTGGAACCTGCTAAATAACAACATGCCGCAAGGAAGGGCTCCAACGAGCAGCCCAGTTTCACTCATTTGCTTTTGGTGGATAAGAAGCACGTGGACCATTGCAAATTTGCATGCGGCCACCACCTTCGGATCGTATTCGACGACGTGCGCGATTTTGTTTTGGACACGGGACGTGTGCATGAATAATGAGTATCTTCAATGATAATCAGGCATTTTCGAATACTGTGCCTGGAGTAGAATTCTGATTGGTGGGATTTTTGGATGGTACATCTCAAAAATAGGCAGGAAGTAGTCGCTGGTAACTGCTTCAAGTAATGAGACTCCTGTGTTACAGTGGCTGGCAAGGATGCTGGAGTCAATGGACAAGCTATCCAGGTAAGGGTAAGTCTGATCCTTAATGTTCTTGGGAATGCAAGCAGTGTTTGGGGTGGAGTTGATAGGTGTGGCCAGCGGAAGGGGTTGGTGATTCTGGACTTGCCTCTTTCTAGACAAACAAAAGCACTGTCAGCCTCTACATAGGTGGAGTTGAGAAGATCACTGGTGCTATACAGAGTAGTTTAATGGAAAATTCGTTTACAAATACTGTTCAGAAAAGCGATTGGATTTTAAGCATATAACTAATTCGGGTTGCAGGGGTCGAATGGTAGGTCTTACTGCCTGTGGGCAAGATAGAGTGGTTCTTATTTAAGGGCAAGGCATAGTGTGGGTGTTTTAGATTGACACTGATGCCTCTACAAAAGATTCTAGGCAAGACCTAAGAGTGTTCATACCAGCCTCTCATAGCGATCAAGCAAATCAGTAAGCTGAACATTCCCCAGAGAACCTGGAGCAAAGGATTATTTGTTCCAACGAAAAGTTAGCAATTTAGCACATTTAATAAATATCAGTTATATAGGATTTACAGTTACAGGTTTTACAGCGAACCCTCAAGCAGAACACAATAATTGTTGCAATACTTCAGCGTCTGCAGCGTTAACCAGCAGCGCTAGTTTGCATTAGTAACGAATTACGCAAATAAATATGACACAATTGTGTGCTAATGCTAAATACTATCAAGTTAGTTCACAGTAGGGAAATGTATTTGTATCTGATACACTGAGCCACATTGGAAATAAACCTGATTGCAGTGCACAATGGGATTGCAAAGCTGATGCATCCTTATGCCTCTATTCGTGAATCAGTATCATGCACATTTTGTATTAGCACTGTAACATCCCTAGAACAGCTGGCACACAAAAGCGGCCCTGGGAAAACCATGAAAGCTGCGCATTTACATTGCATACATAGAAACAAAAGGAACTCAAAAATACTGCACTGTTCAGGGCCTAGCACAGTATACAGATCCATTATTTCACGGTAGTGACAAAGCATGCATGTTGTCATAGAAAAACTGGCTGCACAATAGATACGTTGGGTTCACGGAAAAAACATACTTGTAGTACAAGAGCAGCAGTGCTAATCTGATGCAGAGGTCTCTACACTGGAAACATACCAAGTGATTTAACACCAGTTTTAATATGTATCACTAGACCACAGTAGATAGTATGGAGCAGTAGACCACAGTAAATGGTATGTACCCCATAGACCACAGTAGATAATATGTACTAGTGGACCATAGTAGATTGTAACTTCATTAAAACCTTTAAATCATTTCAATGATCCTCTGCCCGTCAAGTGCTTTAAAGAGTTTAGATCTCCCGTTCTCCCACTCTGGTCTAAGATTGACCACGAATCTCTCATGTATCAGTAGACCACAGGAGAAGCTATAGACCAGAAGACAAAGTAGATAGTATGTACCGGTAGACCATAGAAGATGTTGTAAACAGTAGACCATAGTAGACAGTATGTACGAGTAGACCACAGTAGATGGTATGTGCCAGTAGACCACAGCAGATGGTATGTGCCAGTAGATCACAGTAGATGGTATGTACCCTTAGACCACAGTAGATGGTATGTACCACTAGACCACAGTAGATGGTATGTAGATTGAACCCGGGACCAGGTTTCAATTCCCGACGCGGCAGGGTCTTGAGCCCAAATGTCCACGGACTCGATAATTCTCGCTTCGGTGCCTACTCGAATCACGGGTTCACACTCTGCAACTCTGGGCAATAGCTTGATTAATCTCCACTACGGCCCCCCTGCGGCGGGATGCCTGGCTTTCACCTTGGGGATGCCCAGTACGGTTTATCTCACAGGGAAAAGCCAGGACGAGTTCCCAAAGCAAGCGCCTTGAGACCTTGCGGTGAAAAGGCGCTATATAAGAACATTTGACATGACATGACATGTACCCTTAGACCACAGTAGATGGTATGTATCAGCAGACCACAGTAGATGGTATATACCAGTAGCCCACATGCATCCGTAGACCGCAGTAGATGGTATTTAGCAGTAGATCAAAGTAGATGGTATGTACCAGAGATGGCATGTACCAGTAGGCAATAGTAGACTGTATGTACTAGTAGACCACAGTAGATGGCATGTACCAGTAGACTTTAACAAACAACAGAAGAGTGACAAAACAAGTGCAATATACTTCAAGGACAAGAGTCATGAGCCTTGAAAAAACTAGCTGAAAGTGACGGGTGAATGAACTACAATTCGAAAAGAACCCTCATGCACCAAACGAGTTGGTGACTGGCTTCATCATTGGGTTCACTTTCGAGGGCTTGAGAATTCGTGCCCAAGTGTGTGTTGGTGAAGATTAAAAGAAGACATAGCTATACCCTATAAACATTTTAATAGAGGGATAGTCTGTCCCCAATAAAAACAAAGTGCAGGTGGACACCTAGTGGTTATGCAAATTTGAACCAGTGTGTCCTAAAAGGTCATCATGGTCGACATGTTTCTGCTATAAAGAGCCACCAGTAGACCACAGTAGATGGTATGTACCAGTAGACTCTAGTAGATTAATGGGCTCTGCTTTGTCCCTGTGGATTGGCCGACCCCCGGAAACGGAAACCTTTCACTCCCGGCACTCTTAGCAGCAAGTCAACAGGCAGCATGGGGAGCAGAGCCGAACCGAGCTGAAGCGCGGCAGGCATCTGACACCTGAAAAGATGCCCTCCACCTCCACCTCTACCGTTGCCGGCTCATCGCTCCTACCACCTTGTCACCTGCTTTTCACCTGCCAGCGCCCCTGTTCCCATCCCTGCAGCCTCTGCCGTCTCCGGGAGAGAGTAATGAAACAAGCTTTTTCAGCAACCCCAGCACAGCAGGTAAGGCTTAGAGCCGCTAAGGTCATCAGGTGGTGGAGTGGAGTTGGTCAGCAGTAGGCTAGTGCAGCTTGCACCTTCAGAGAAGATGCCGCCCTGCGCGCGCGACCGGGGTAGGGACAGCCTCAATCTTGGCCTAATAGCCTGACTGCCACAACAACCCCAGACAGTTGCCCACAGACGCCACCCCCCTCGCACTCCTCCCTTCAGTCTCTCCCAGCCTCAGAGAGAGAGGGCAAATGAAGGGACTTAGGGCAAAACTAGCTAAACCGGATAAACAAACCCAAGAGAGGGAGAAACGCCAAGGCAAAAAGACAAAACTAGCTAAACCAGATAAACAAACCCAAGAAAGGTGGAAACCCAGGAATCCAGAAAGTGAGAAAGGCAAAAAGCAAACCACAAGGGAGCCACACAAGAAGATCATACGGACCCGATCAAAGTAGCATCTACAAAACATCTGCCTGGACCAAGAAGAAGCTAAATATTATTTAGTTGCGAAGCAACACTGCCACATTGCTAAGCAGAAAGAAAAAACAAGCACTGGCATAGCCAATAGGTCTCGCATTTGGGACCTTATAAGTGTTTATATTATAAAAAAACAGTAGAGGGTCCCTGGTAAACAATTCTCAGGGGGCACAATCAGGGAAACAGCAACACAATAAACATTAGAAGAAGCCCACCCAGAAAATACTTATCAGTGTTTAGCCATGCAACATTTGTTGTTGTTGCACCAAGGATATTGTGCTGGATAACTAAACACTTATGAGGTCCCAAAGACAAGACCTATTGGATATGCCAATGCTTGTTTTAAAAAGCGTAGGCAGAGAGCATGTCTTAAGCAGGCAAAACAAAGCTATTATAGTTCTCAGAGGCTGTAATTAAAGCCTACCGGGTAACAACACACTGGGGTGTCTCCATGGGAGGTTACAAAATGAGACAAGACTGTACTAAGGAGAGACTACTAAGCCTTTTGACCAATGAACATCCATAGTTTACAGTGGACAATGACACAATCCAATGAAAAAATATGGCCGTACAGTAGGTGGAGCTTCAAGTCCATACCTGAATACAGCATGCCTCGCAGAGCAGCGCATGCGCTGCCCAGGCTCCATCTAAAAATGAGCCGCATACCAATGTTAAAAGTGGGAAAGCACATTGCACGTCTAGGAATAATACCCAAATTCTTATTTTAAAAAAAATAGTGTGTTGCAAAAGGATGAGATAGAGCCGTTGAGTAAGAACGCAGGTGGTCCAGGGAGGAGCTAATACTAGAAAGGAAGGGAAGTCCACAGGAGCTAATCAATTTAAAGATTTCAAATGAGTAACAACTAAAACAACTAATGGTAAGCTGTGGGTTGGTTGTAAGCCCACTGATTTGTAAACATTAGGTCTCACAGCACAGTGCATGCGCTCTGAAGGTGAAACCTAAAAACGTGGGGTTACTTAAGACACACACTCACTTTCTGTTTCTTTGCTTTCTAATTCTTCCTTGCTTAGGGCTAACTTTCAGAAGTTTGGGCACTAATCCTGGCAGCTAAGAAATGTATCCTGAGAAAATACATGGTCTCGGTTCTCCTGCGGCCTCCTGTCATTGCATCTGAAGGAAAGGCTCAGCCAATGGGGGAATGAGGCAGAACTGAATGGGACTACAAATAGTTTACTGCCTGTTTCTACCCTGTCCTCTGGTGCTTCCTGCCCATTTGCAGGTGTTTTCCATGGAGTTGCAGTGTGCAACATCACTGTATCATCTGTGCAGTTTTGCACCATGTGTTTTGGCAGGCGTTCCCCGGTACATCCGCGTTCCACTAAAACAGGACCGTGCTGCCAAGCAGAATGTAGGGAACTAGGGGGAAACTGTAGGCTACCTGCTCTGGGCTGGGTGTTAGGGTGGTTTTGTGGAAGTGAGGGGTGAGTCTCGGTAGGTGGAGCGGGTGAAGTAGTGGGCATGTCTTTGTGTGTTTCTGTAGAGAACGGTGTAGTTGTGCATGGAATTCAAAGAAAAGTGTTGGTTAGTGAGACTTTAAGTAATGGTGTGAGAAACAGGAGAGGTGGTCTACCTTAAGCTATACCAGCATATAATTGAGAAAAAAGGTGGCAAAAACACTCAGTTCACCCCACAACACCCTAAAAACGTTAATCCACAGTGTCTTTTTCGGAACAGTGTTTCACGTCGTTGTAGACCTATTAGGTAAAAGGCATGATTTGAAGGATGCTGTAAAAGCAACTTGGGGGTGCACTTCTTCTTGTACTGGAAGTTTTGGGGTGAGAAGTTGGCGCTGGTGCACTGTCTCACTTCCCAGCCTCAGTATTCTTAATGTTGAGAGGCGGAGCTGGGGGCTCCTCCAGAAAGCTCCCAGGATCTGGTGCCTTATCGAACCATGGAGTGGTCGCTGGGCCATTGTTCCTGACGTCAGTTATTGTCCCCTCGAATTCGGCTTTCCAGTTCATCCCAGCTGGGTGCCTAGAGGCGCCTGTGGGCGGGCCTCTGCCTGACGTTGTGGGTCGCCGTACACGGACGGCAGAGCTCACTGCTGAAGTGTTTTGCAGCCGCTTTATGGCAGAAGGTTTTACAGCTTGTTGTTTTCTCAACCGCAGATTAATAAAGTCGAATAAATGAGACGGTTCATCACAACAGTGAAGCTATGGGGGAATATTATTATCATAAATTATGCAAATCTTGGAAAAAAGAGAGCAAGGCTGGTAATCTCATTTTTGTATAGCACAAACCAGGTCCCTCGGGGCACCAAAGCGCTGTACACTACGGGGGCCTCGGGCCAAGTTGAGCTTGCTGCCACAACACGGAGATACTGACAAAAGTTTGTTTTGACACGTGGATAAGGAGGGCACTGTGGCCGCAGTAACAAAGGGAGTGGAGGGGTCTAGATGCCTGTAGATGCTAAGGGCACCACTCAAGGGGGTTTGATTGGAGCGGGCCAGAAACGCTACGGTAGGGAACAGGGGCGCGGCTTTGAGGCTCAGTCCAAGTACAGCGTTTACTTTGCGGGAGCAAGCAGTGGCGAGCGCGATAATTGCAAACAGATGGCGCCACTGCTCGCTCCCGCAAAGTAAACGCCGTACATGCACGAGTGCTCATTGGAAACAGTGCAGTACATGCACGAGTTTCCAAAAAAGTATGGAGTGATTCCAAGAGGTCACTGCAAAGCAGCGATTGAGCGCTGCGTAAGCGAGACCTAAAAAGCAGCAGCTTCACAAGGCCACTCTTCCTAGCCCCCTCAGCGGAGCCAATACTTAGCAGTTGTCCTAGCCATGACAGAACAGGATTTCTTAGGAGAGGGTTCCAAACCCGGGTCCCGCAAGTGAAACAAATCAAAAAACACTGCCCCGCTCCTTCCTCATTGAGATCCTCCACATAGCTACTGCTCCTGTGTCTGGTGCTAACCCGGCACGACATTGAATACTGGATGCAGCAATGTATGCATCAAGGCGCACAAAGAAGGCACCGGATTTCAACAAAAAGCAAAGCAGCCAAACAACATAATAGGACACCACCAGCATGATCGGGAAGAGTGAGAGGGCCTCCCACAAGGGCTAAAAAATAAAAAAAAGACAGACAGCTTCAAATACAGCACAAGAAATTCAACCATCCTCAAAGGCACCAATAATCACCTAAATGACAGCAGCAATGACAGAAGCATTTAGAGTAGCACAGCAGCCATAAAGAAGCCAAAAAATACAGTTTGAAATGGATGGATCCAACATGCAGCAAAACAGAAGAACTCATAATCATTGACGGAATGACTTTGGGAAAAAACACTTCAATATACTAACCAAAAATTTACACCGAGTTTGCGTTCCTCAAAGATCCTGGCAAAACAATGTACTCAAAGAGAGAGGACATCAAGGGTCTCCAAACCCCCCTGCAACCAAGGGGTTCGGATCACCATTTAGGGGGTCTAATTCCCTCATCTGCAGGTGGCTCCCAACCTGCGCCGACCCAGCAGACAAAAACACGACAATGCCAAAGAGGAACAATAGCCCAAAAGTGAATGGGATCAAGGGGACTCCACTGTTAAATCCGCCAGACCACAGTAGATGGGATGTACCAGTAGACCACAGTAGATGGTATTTATCAGTTGACCACAGTAGATGGTATGCACCAGTAGACTCTTGTAGATGGTATGTACCAAAAGGCTGTAAGAATCAGTATATCACTAATCTTATTGTGCCAGTTAATAACCAATCAAAATCCCTATGCCAGGACATAAATTAACATCCGACTAAACCCTATTTTAAGCAGTTTTGCAACCATCGCACGCTAAGAAGGTGGGCTGTACAACCTAAAACGTTTTCAAAATAGCACAAAATGTGCATTAGCAGGTTTGTTTTTAAATATAGACTGTATGGTGTGAGGTAGGACCTACCAGTGCCCCTTCAATGGGTACTTTGTCCCTTCGACCACCTTTAGTCTCATATTCTCATTAGTGATGGTAAAAGCCACTTTTTTTTCAGCGAAAAATGAAGTTTTATGTGAGAGGGTGTCTGTGTGAAAAACTGGATGTTTGAAATACTTTTCATCACAAGAAAAAAAATCTCACGCTCCAGTCAGTCTTGAGTTAAATGTGCATGAGGAGAGCACTAGTGCACAAACTGGCTTGTCCATCATATTTCTGTATGTCAAGTGACGTCATTGCATCTGCAGTGTTTATAGCTGCAGCAGATCGTTCTACTGGACATTTTCTGCCCGAGCCAACTCTTGCACAAAGGGACGATTACGATGTTGTGTGCAAATTTTCCGCCTGGCTCCTTCTCGGAATCGGTTCCAACCGGTGGTTAAGCACCACCAATTATGTTGTTTTCGAACTTCGTTGGGTCGGACTCCAATTGACTTCTATGGGAACCTGTGTTCCAACCGATAACACTGACTCCAATGGGGAAAAGGGGTGTTTGCGGAAAACCTTGCATCCTGTTATGGGTAACTCCTGGTGCCACCCACACAGTGCATGGTTTTACAGGGGGGTCTATTGGGTACCCCAACGGCCCATAACCAGAGGCCTCGGGATGAAGGGGAGCCTGCTAGGGGCCCCCAGAGTCAGTTTCCGACAGCCTTTTCATGTCGTACAGTCTAAGTTGGAAAGGCTGTTGGAATCTGACGTTGTAATCACTCAGTCGGAAATGCTGTCCATAGAGCTGTACGATTCTACTCCGGCCAACATGGATTTTCCAAAAGCCAGTCGGAACCGATTCGGAATGACTGAACGGTTTCCCTTTCGACAGCGAACATAGTAATTGGTAGGGTGGATTGGATTCCGACCGAGTCAGGCGGATGGATTCGGCCATGGTCTAGGGGAATTTGACTGTCGGTCAGAGGCTTTCCTCACGACATCGTAATCAGCCCCAAAGTTGTATGGTGAGTGTAAAAAAACAATGCAAATAACGCAAACTATGGATACCCCAATAATTGGGCATTATGTGAGATTACAAACCAGGAATAAAAAAATTGCAGTGCCCCAATTCTCGTGATATGAGACGGTAATAGTAACACAAGATAGCACATGGATTGAGGGTATTTTTATTTCTGCATTTTGAATCTATTTAACGTTCATTTACATCTAATCTGTTGTAAGTAAAGACATTCAACAGACTGCAAGGATTACATGGACTACACGTTGAATGGTTTTTAGTTACTTTGACAGCATTTTGGGAGTACATAATGTGAGCCCCTTACAGTCAGGTGGTACAACCACCGGTATAATGACTGGGGCATCAAGGTAAACCTACGACATGCTCAGAAATACTCAAATATCAAAGACAAAGACGTGTGGTCTTTATTTACATGCGCAATGTAACCCACAAAAGAAGCATTTACATAGTTTGCAGCTTGGTAACCATTGTCCCTCTCCTCAGTGTGAGTATGGTTATTACAGAGTACTGTGGCAATACAAAAGCAAGTTATATGTTACAAAGGTATAACCTACACTTGCGCCTCAAAGTGAACAGCCACCAAATGACAGCAGCACATCACTGGTTTACTAGATATAAATGTCCATAATGACAAGGGAGGTTCAAAACGTACATCTCCGTTTGCCGTAGTGGCTTCCTGAGCCTGATTCACAAGACGTAGGAGGAGATTTCCTCAGAAAGCCAAAGGATCAATAAGAAGGGAGAGTTGACAAATCCTGTTTGGGTTCCAGAGTAGTGTGCTACCAGCCGAGAAGCGCTTCAACACCTCATCAGAGGTAGCAAGCGCTACATAAATGCAAACCCTTCCCTCTTCTATCCCTTCACTATCCTTTTCAATCCAAATAACAGACTAACATCTCCACCGCTCAAATTATTTTATCTTTCCCTATACTAATTCATCACTAATCCTTTTTTGGTTCGAGAGTAGCGTGCTATTCGCTGAAAAAGAGCTTAGATGCCTCGTCAGGGGTAGTAAGCATCATATAAATGCAATTACAATTACAATGATACCCTCTCTTTATTAACACACTACACACATCACTTGAGCCCACACAACCCCCTCCCACTTAATCAGATGGCTAGGAAAAAGATCTCTGGCAAAGAGCCCCCAGTGGGTGCCAGTCGGGAATTGCAGCGCTGTCCCAACGAAGAGCTCACCCAATAATGAAGCATGATACCAACCCAGGTGTGTGAGGGCCCGTGCTCCTTTTGGAGCACATTTCTTTTCCTGGAACTCTAACCTTTCTCACCTCTCTTACATTGAGGAACTGCACACCCCTTCTACCTATAAGTTTCCTAATAATTTACATTGGGGTCCCTAGGAAGGTGAGGGGCCTAGGGAATTGCCCACTTTGCAGATTATCTTAAAACGGCTATGCATTGACAAGTATGTAAAAACCAGAGCAGGTTTAACATGGCTGAAGCCACATTAGAGAGCTTGTTTTCACATTGTCAAGAATTTAAAACACCAGTGCATCATGGCAAACCTATTCCCACACTGCTAAGTAAGTAGCACATATTTAGCAGTCTCGCTTTCACAGTAAGATGCATGTAAAGTAGCCGAGCAACATTTGCCAACTCGTTTCCGCAATCCCAAGAATGCAAATCTGAAGGTACGCTTTGCTGATTAGGCCGAACAAGGCTGAAATAATGTATATCCGGTGTTATTTAATTTGTCATTCAAAGGGAAGTGCACACTGCGTCAGGTGGTCCCAGGTCCAGCCTGGGCACATGAGTCATGCAAGTGCTTGTGTTTTCAGGCTGTCTCCCGTATCGGCTTCTCAAATAACACTGCATGCTCTTCTTTTGCCTGTTGCTTCTTTCACCTCGCATCTGCCCCCCATGTTGATTCTTTTCCCTTCAACCCACCTGCCCATGTGGCTTCTTTTCCCTCCCACACGCCCCATCCATGTTACTTTTTTACCCTTCGGTCCCAACCCCCGCCCCTATCAATTTCTTTTCCCCACCCGCTCCCTCCATGTTTCATCTCCCTCTTACTGTCCTGGTTCCCCTCCTGTCCCTGTTTCTTTTCCACCAACACGCCCCATAACTGTTTCTTCTCCCCCCACCTGCCACTGTTCTCCTACCCTCCAAACCCTGTATTTTTCTTCACCCCCCAACAAACAAAAGGAAACAAAGTGCATTGATGCAGCCAGTGCACTTTACTTGTTAACGTCCTGCTCTCCACTCCCACAAACCCTCCCTTTCACCAACCCCACCCACCCTTCCTTTCGTCAACCCCACCTGACTGACATAGCCAATAGCTTGCCTATAGGCAAGACCTACTAACTTTGCCAATGCTTGTTTATATAAAAACAATCTTTCTCAGGAAACCACTCTACTCTGGTATGCGGTAGAATTTTCAAAACAGCTGCTCCTCAGGAGGGAATTCCAACAAGGCTGAAACCGGTCTGGGGTTGCTTGTGTTATGGTTCAGGTAGGGATTTCTGGGGCTGCACTGTTCCTATTGGAGCAGGAGAAGACTGATTTGCATACAGTTGATCCCCATTTGGAGTGACAGAGTGGGTAAAAAAGAGTGAAATGACTGCCAGTTGCCAAGACTTTTGCAAGCAATCCACCATCACCTTTTCTTTTTCCACTGGACAGCCAGGAGTCTTAGTAAATACTTTATTTCGGTCAACGACCATAAAAGCATAAGGTAAAAGTCACATTGGGTTAACAAACAATTACATAAATACATTCAAAGCTGAAGTTTCCCAAAGGGACAATGCCATAGTAAAAAGTATTAGGTTTAAATAAAATTTGAATAAAAACGTTCGCACTTTAAAACATAAATTTGGAGGAGATGATGTATAAAATCAAATTGAGTTAAAAGTGAGTCTATTCTTGAGTGATTATGTTAAGCTGTTCGCCCAGTGGTGGTGTGCAACTGTAGCTAAGATGTCATGGTTACAGTCAGCGTATATGATCAGTGGTTGGATTCTGGCATTTGCATTGCATGCATTGCATATAAGTATCCTTTGTGATGGTAGAACTGGGTCTCTGGCATGCCGGATCCTGTGATGGAGCAGGCATTGTGCATGAGAGAGTGCTGCCTCTTGCTGTACTCCCCCCAGGCGTTGCCTGGTAACAAGCAGAGTGAGTACCACTAACAGGTGAATTGAGACAGGTGTGTAGTCATGACGAGTTCCTGTTTCTGTTTCCAAATACGCAGGGATCCTTGAAGACGGGGCATCATGGCTGTGACGGTGGCCTCTGTGCGTAAATTCGGAGACGTCCTGCTGCCATGACAATACGCACCAGGCCACCACGTGACAAGAACAGCCCTCTTGGCGTCCGTCAGCAGTGCCGCGTCCAGCCAGGGCCAAGTGCGTGCAAAGGACCAACCAGTCACGATCCGGTTACCAACAAGTTATGGCGCTGGGTAGCACTGACAGTATCCCACCGGTGAAGACATTATGCAGGAAAGAGAGCTCAGTGGGTTAATGCATGTAGTTGTATTAACGCACTGAAGACTACCAGATTGAACCTGGGCGGACCCTTCTATAGCTTATTAATTCTGTACAGCTGAGTGTAATAACGGTAGGTGACTGATTACGAGACAGGACAATGATTTTTGACTGCTAGTCGTTGCAACTGATAATCATTTGTCGACATATGCAGAGTTGTCGTAACAATAGTTGAATATAAATGAAAGCGTACTGATTCCTCAGTGGGGTATGATAAAAAAAAACGATTTTCTCGTGAAATAAACCAAATGAAACAAAAAGAGAGAAATCTCACACCAAATAGTGCAATTTAAAAGTCCGATAGGTGCTAATGAAATACTTCCAGCTGCGTGCTAACTTGAAATGTAAAACTAAACATGGCGAAGGGTCAGGGTGTCTTGGA
This sequence comes from Lissotriton helveticus, assembly GCF_964261635.1. Classification (NCBI taxonomy): domain Eukaryota; kingdom Metazoa; phylum Chordata; class Amphibia; order Caudata; family Salamandridae; genus Lissotriton; species Lissotriton helveticus. The sequence goes on from NC_136063.1 coordinate 427,252,876, forward strand.
ACTCGGGGTGAGAGGGGGGACTTCTCTAAGTCATTTTCAGATAAATAATTGAAAGTACCGAGTACGGTAGCCTGGAAGGCCATACTTTATGCGTTTTGACATATCAGGAAAGGAACACACGCTAAAGGGGTGACCCATTCTAAAACCACCTGTTTATTACTCTGTGACCCGGAGGCCCGGCCTGTGCCTCCCTGTGTCCTTTTATTCTAAGAGCATTATTAGCCATCAAACAGCCCAGCATGTCCCGCGACTCTCACGTGCGGCAGCGATACGATTTTGGACAGTTGTTGTAATCCGGTGCTTCGATAAAAGTTGTAGCAGCGACTAAATATTTTATGCCCGTCTGGGAGTCAATTATTCATTGGTTGTTCAATCTCACCGGGCTGAGTGTTGATGAATATGTATCATATTTCCAATGTGTGCAGTGTTATTGTCCCGGAATGTAAAGTACAGGTACCGGCCCCGCAGTACGGCCCTGTTGGGTGAGTGCAATGAGTGTACCGCTGTCTTTCTGGTACCCCCGGTAATTCTTTTCGAAACCATAGATATTTAGCGGGAAACGGGCGCTTATTCGAGGAAATGTGCGGCCGCTCTGTCTGTGAGCTAGAAAGCAGACAGTGAGAGCAGTAAATGTCTAAAATGTAAAAAACAACAGTAAAAACACACACAAGCTTTATTTCCAAACACATAGAATAATCCTGCAAGTACTTAGTCAAATACCTCCAGGTCAAGGACTCCCGTCTAAAACAAAAACAGCAGTGACGTTCCAACTCCTGGACCATTACTAACATCTTTTGTCATTGATGTACTGGCCAGGGGACAGGGACTCCAATTATTCTTCAAACACCCTTCCCAATTTCTAATACTCACACTGTGGATACTTTTACACCTTGTAAGGCCTTCCAGACTAGTATGGTATGTTTGGCAATCATGTATTTGATTGCATTTTTAAAACAGTAGCAGGACTTACCTGCAATGTTTACAAAAGGGTAGAAATATTTAAACATTACCAGTTTAATAGAATAATTATGACATTTTAAAGAGTGTGCCAGATTTTTTTTTTTTTCAATGGGGAGGGCCCAGCGTTAAAAAGTTTGCGAAGAGCACACTGGTTTTGAGGGAAGCCTGCAACACCCAGCACCCGCAGGGTGTGCCATCCATGGGAGGAAGGGCAACTTGCAGGCTGGTGAACCAGTATGAACTTTTCGAAACACCACTTATAAATCAGGGACACAGGAATTATATGACAGCGGAGGACTAAATTATGTGGCAGGGTTGACTAAATTATGTGGCAAGAAAAGGCTAATTATGTGGTGTAAAGTTGTACAATTTGTGTCTATACCACTTTATCATGTTGTCCTTTTTTTAGCACGGTCTGGTAAAAGTACACCGTATCAGTATCAGTTTAATAGCTACATAGAGCAATCAGCAAGTGAAAGGAGGTCTTCCACCGAGTGGCTACACGCGTGGCAGCGTTTTTAGTCGCGTTTGATCCGTTTCAGATGTAAACACTTTTATTATAATCTGTAAATCGAAAAATCCTCACTAGATGCATGTAACTGTTTATTACAGGCAACTAGTGACGTCACGATGTCCCTACAGGCCCCCAGCACGTCATGGCCTCTCGCCTCGTTGACTCCAAGCTGAAAGTGAGATGCCAGTCTGGCGGCGGCAGCGCTCTCCCGCTGAGCTCTCCTTTACTTTCACTTTCTTCAGGCACGCGGGTAAACTGTGGCTAGAGTTACATCCAGGAGAGAGGGAGCTGGCAGCATAAGGAACGGTGCCTGCGAGGGATGCTGGGCTATAGGCAGCGCGAGGACAGAGCCAGCTGTCCCTCGCCTGCTCCCGAAGTCAATACCTCTGTCTCTGTTTCCAGTACATCTCTAAGTGGCAAGGCTACCTCTTTGAGCCTCTTACACATGGTGCACCTCACAGGAACAAAAAGACATCCATAGTTTCATTCTTAAAACACATCAAACTTTCGGCTCTAAACTTCAGGGAGACGATTTTACTATAGGATTTTGCTGGAAAATACTGGAATTAATTTTGTAATGTTATCTACCACTCATTTTCAAACTAATGCAAATGCTTGTAGTGCTTTGGCAATCTTTATTTTATCTACAGACCGACCCTCAGGGACATCTTAAGGATTTTGGGGGCCCTGGGCCAAACATATTTTGGGGGCCCCTGTTCAGAACAGCTTTGAATTTATGATCCAATTTGAGCCCCTGTTTCCCACGTAGTTTCCACTTCCTCAGCTGTGTTAGCGAAACAGTTTGCATCATAGGCATTATCCTATATATTCCCGAGGTAAATTGACACGCGCAGCTGACAGCTGTAGGATTTAGTGTTTCCTGCCCTGCTACTAGGTTTTAAATACTTTTCAAATTGTATATGTGTGGATGAATTACTCTGTGCTTTTTAACAATTTCTCCTACCTACGCGCACTTGCACTTTACTTGATTCTGTTTGCCTATACCTCCTTAGCTGCTTCAATTCACATCTCGCTTTTCCTCCAGTCCTGGTCCGCCGTGGCAGATACGCTGATTGGGGCTACTATCGGGCTCCTCACTTCTGGCCACGCAGTTTCCACTTCCTCAGCTGCGCTAGCGATCCAGTTTGCATCATAGGCATTAGCCTATATATTTCTGATGCAAACAGACGTGCACAGAGGGCGTGCCGATGGCGCACCAAAGGTACGCCCTTCTGCATAAGGAGGCGTCCCGGTGGTGTCCGGAGCCGGCCGTGCTGCCCAGTTCCCCTCCGGTGAGTTTCTTCCACTATATTACAATAGGGAAAAACTGCTTAGCCTTAGGCGGATACCATTATGCCAGTGTACAGCGGCTAATCCAATCTTCGAGGTAGATTTTCGATACAATAAGTGCAACTGGTCTCTCCTCCAGCCCAGGAATCTCGCACTCAAGATTCTCACATGCAACAATAAGTGTAAAAACAATAAGAAAACAGAGGAATTAAAGTCCACCCTTTTAAATTGTCGCTCTATGCAAAAGCATGAACTTCACATTTATGGCCTACCTTTAGATGAACGGCCTGATTTTTTATTTCTCACTGAGACCTGGCTGTATGAAGCCTCCAACCCTACTTTCACCTCGTCCAACCCTACAGGTTGTAAAATCCTTATGAGGGACCGACCGAGTGGGAAGTAGGGGCGATTTCGCCGTAATTTACAATAAAAAAACTAGACTGCTCTCCCATTCCGATGGAAAACATCAAGGGCGGAGAGTCCTTAGGCTTCCACTGTACCTTATCCCCCAATCATAGCATAGCTGTTTTTCTGATTTACAGACCTCCCAGTGAAATTGGAAATGGTATTACTATGCTTAATACAGCCATCACGTCCCTGGCCTTAAAATACAACTGCCTTATTCTGGGAGATTTCAATATACATATGGATAATGGAAAAGACCCTCAAACAATTTCCTTGTTGAAGACGCTGCAGGCCTGCAACATGTTTTAATCTATTTCTTCCGCCACCCATGAGAAGGGCCATGCCCTAGACCAAATCTTCCACAACTTTGACATATCAGAACCCTACCTCTTCCCATTATCTGGTCTGACCACCTCCTATTAAAATTAGTCATTCCCAACTCTGCCACAGCCCCTAGGGCTAACGCATGGCAGAGGGTCCCTAATTTCAGGACATTCCGTAAATGATTCATCCCGATTTTAGCAGACACCCTCGGTAATTCCTCTCCGTAGCTGTCTTGCTGTCTCTCAATAGATTCTTGTCTTCGAACCAACAGTGATGCAATGGTACCGGTTGTTTCCCGCTTCTCAAAAAGTTTGGCCCCACCAGCGCCATGGTTTAACGATTCCCTTAGATCTAGCAAAAGAAATTGTAGAAAAATGGAACCAAAATGGTGTAAATCCCATCCACCTGAGGACAAGAAGGTGTATAAAGACAACTTAAAAACTCATTACATTCATGTGAAGGCAGCCAAGAAAAACGTCATTCAAACCAAGAAAATGCCCAAAATGAGAGTAAGGAAATCTTTAGCATAGTTAAATCCTTTACCGCCCCAAAAGCTAGCACAAAGGAAGGGACATGCACGGAAGAATGGTCTAAGCAAATAGCTCAATTCTTCCACAAAAAGATCTCTGTGATGCAACAAGCCTTCACTAACATCTCAGAGGAAGAACTGACCGTCTACCTAGGTTCCAATAGCATATTTCACCTCTAGGATCCTCCATCTTTACTAGCTTTCCCTGAGTTTCAGCTTGAAGAGCCACTGACCATTATCCAAAGCATTAAGTCTGGCTCTCCTACCGACCCATGTCCAACGAATATCCTGAACCTATTAGCTCCCACCACAAACCTCACGGTAAACCAGCTCTTTAATGTGTCCCTCTCCTCAGGCAACATGCCGAAGTTATGGAAGAATGCTAAGATTCTTCCACTGATAAAAAAGGCAAAATCAAACCGACGGACCCTGCCAACTACAGGGCAATCTCCCTTCTTCCGACCCTCTCCAAAGTATTAGAGCATGTAAACAAGGCCCTCCAAAAACACATTGAAGATGGGAAGCTCCTTCATGAGTTGCAATCCAGTTTTAGGGCTAACTACAATACGGAGTCCGCTCTGCTGGAAGTGACTGAATTTCTCAAGGGTAAGCTGAACCAGGGAGGCAAGGCTGTTCTGATACTGCTCAATCTGTCCTTGGCCTTCGATACGGTCCCACATGGGAGGCTCCTGGAGAGACTTGCTAACATCGGCCTGGGGGGGACTGCCTTAACATGGATGTCATCCTTCTTGGCAAATAGATCTCAGGACATCTGGCTCCCCCCTTTCTCCTCCCCGGTTCCGGCCATGAATGTTTGTGTCCCTCAGGGCTCCATTCTCAGTCCTACCCTTTTTAATATATATATCCCCCCTTGCATTTTGATAGAGGAAGAGGGCGCCAAAATTGTTTCCTATGCTGATAACCCTCAGCTGATTTTTACGTGTGAAAAAGGAACCGATTTTGATGGGGCAATGATTAGGTCTTGCCTCACAAAGGTTTTTAACTGGCATATGAATAATCAGCTAAAGTGCAATCCTGACAAAACTGAAGTTGTTTTCTTTGGTAATCCAGAAACACCTGACTGGAGCTCTTGGTGGCGGAAAAAGAGAAAGTAAAAAACGTAGGAATTGTCATAGACAAGACACTCTCCATGCGCTTTCAAATCCAAAATCTAACTGGCGCTTTCTTTGGCATACTCTGGATGCTAAATTAATTCCTGCCACTGGTTGTATGTCAATACAACGCGGTGTTTACACCGCACTACCATTACAACGTTACCACGACTTGCGTTGTAGGGTGCTGGACTTAGGAATAGTAAGATTTACTATTCCAACACCAGCCTACGTACAGTAGGGAAGGTGTTGGAATAGTAAATCTACTATTCCTTAGCCTAGAGCGCCCTCCAGCGCAAGTCGTGGTAACGACTTGCGTTGTAAAACCATTGTTGTAATGGTAGTGCGGTGTAAACACTGCATCGTAATGGATGTTCCCCCTCCCACTGTTACCGCTTGAGAGCAGAAAGATCGTGGTGCAGGTTCTGGTGACATCAAAGCTTGACTATGCCAACAGCTTGTACCTCGGTCTTCCCAATTCCCTTATTCAGTGCCTACAAGTGATACAAAACGCGGCAGCCAGAGCCATCCTGAGACCTAAACCCAGATCTAGTATGACCCCTATTCTTAAGTCTCTACACTAACTCCGCATAAAAGAACTGATCGACTTCAAAGCGATGACCATCTTCTTTAAAACTTTTCCTGGCTTAGGAGCTGGCTACCTAAATAAGCGCATTAATCGCTACAAAACATCTAGACCCCTAAGATCTTCCAAGGTCAACCTGGCCGTCGTGCCTAAAATATGCCGTGCCCCCACTGGAAGCAGATCCCTCGGCTTTCAAGGTGCCTGAGTCTCTAAGACTAACCACAGACTTACTCTCTTTCAGGAAAAACTTAAAAACCTGGCTTTTTAATAACTGATTTGTCTTTTACGCACGTTTTCCTCCCACTGACACGCGCCAGGACACCGAAGTTTGTGTAGCTGCGCGCTCTATTAAATACATTATTTCATTTCATTAGGGCCCTGACAGTGCAAAGGAACACTCATTCAAATTTTAAGGGCCTTATTTATGAGGCCTTGCTTCACTTTTATGCCGTTGGTGCATCACTTTTTGTGACGCACCAGCATCGTAAAAAAATTGCCATGTTGCATACTATTTACAAAGTGACGCATCTAGGCAGATGCGTCACTTTGTAAACCCCTGCACCACATTATACCTGCGCCAGGTAAAATGTATGTAGGGTTGGCGTTGCCCCACAAAAAGCCTCGTAGAAGTGGCGCATCTATCTATGAGAACTCAGTGCGCCCCTTCTAGGACGCCATTGCGTCAATATCTTACACCTGCCTCACGGCAGGCATAAGACTGATGCAGGCCCTTTCACATAGGGTTTGCCCCATGTGCTGGAGTTGCGTCTATTTTCAGACACACCCCAGCAATGCATCACTTTTGCGCCGACAGACACATAAGAAATACTGACGTATCTGTAACTCCTTACGACATGATGCGTCATACAGTAAATATGACACATCCATCATGTCACAAGGAGGGTGCACTAAGAAGTGACGCATCCCTGATTTCACACAGCGATGCATCACTTCTCATAAATAAGGCCCTAAATGTGTTTACATCTCATATTCAGGGATAGTTCTGTGTGTTTTCAATATTGTAACACAGCGGCAGCTCACCAATATTACTGGAAATAATCTGTGATGCCCTCCCATTTCTTATATGTTAGGCCTTGTTTTGATCTAAAAGAATCTTTTTACATGTAAATTGCATGAATCATAAACTCAGCAGGGCAGATTTACAAGCCCCCTGCGCCACCAGCACGTCACTTTTCATGACGTACTAATGGCGCAGGGGTCTCCTCCATATTTACAAGGACAGGAATAGCCATCATGCATTACTTTTCCTCTCCTTGTAAATACGGCCCTTTCGCACACAGCACTTTGCGTTGAAGGGGCATTCCATGGGTGTTTCTATGGGTCTTCCCACGCAACACCTATGGAAAAAGACACATCTTCAGCTATACGAGCAATCGTAAATCTAGAGATGCGTCTGAATGCTACGCTACCCTAGAGATGGCGTAGCGAGGTGAAATGAGGGAACATTTTTTCATTACTCCTCGTTTTTCCCTCTTTTAATGCGTGCTGCATTGTACAGCATGCATTGAAAGAGGAAAAGACTGTAGTGATTGTTTTTGTGAAGGGAGGTGCCCCTTCCTGCACAAAAACAATCTCCCCACGACGCAGGCATACTTGTACCGTGGTGCAAGGGTGCCGGCGCATGGCTGCAGTTTGTGCACCAGCGCAGGGGGAAGCACAGAGATGCAACATATTCTTGTAAATATGTTGCATTCCTGTGCTTCGGAAGTGCCACAGCGTGGCGCAGCCAATGGGCTTGCAGTGCCACGCTGAGGCACTTCCTTGTATATCTGCCCCAACATTTCTCTGCAAAATGGCTGTACTAGACTCTCACACATCTGGAACATCAAAAATAAGTTAAAGGAAAACTGTATTTAAAACGATCTGTTTAAGCAATATTCAAGGTCTTTAGGGCAAAACTCTAGAGAACGGAGCTGACTCTGTCAGGGGTCCCCCTGGAAGGCTGGGGTCCTGGGCCAGAGCCCACTTTGCCCATGCATTAAAACGTCTCTGCCGACCCTAACTGAAGGATCATGTATTACAAGGAATAAAATACCCCCATATGTATCTAAGGCGCATATTCAAAGTCACCTCGGCCTGGGGTTGACATATATTCATTGGCCTCTTTGGTGACTTGAAGTGACCTGCCTGAGTACAGTTTTGCACTTTATTCCGTGTATAGTCAAAGGAGCTTGCAAACTCCCTGTCACCCACCACACAGTCACCCACCACATGTCAATGATGTTCTTGTTACCACTGAGTTCTGATAGCACCTGTTCAGGGAGGGCCTGGGATGTGGGTGGGCCATGGAGTGGCTGGTGAGGGCTGTCTGGGTGAGCACGTGGGCCGTGTGGTGAAGGCAGGCATGGATGGGCCTTTGGAGAGGAGGGTGCCCTAAATGAAAGGTGGCACCCGGTCTCCTTTAAGACCCCGCGGGCACAGCTGCAACCGGTAGTGACAAGTGCATCCTCCCTCCAAATGTTGGCCCTTGTTTCTGGGAATGTGCAGAAGGCTGCAATGGTTGCAAGATCTCAAGGTGTGCATAGGTAACATGTGTCCTAAAAGTTACTGCAGACCGTGTTGGGTGTGGTTGATGTAAAGGAATCGGAAGTTAATTTCAGAGGTGATTGGCAGCCAGTGGGCCCTTCAAATGAACAGTATTTAAGGAGAGGAAGACAGGGTGTAAAGCGTTTAAACGTTGCATTTGGTACAGGGTATATTTCTGTGGAAGCAGTGACACCATTCATCTTTTCACTACCAGCCATGCACAGATATTCCATTTATAACCTATGCATGTGCAATTAGGGCATTTCTCATTAAAGTGGTGTGCTACTGAACAATATTCACTCTATGAACGAGAATTCATAATACTCTGCTGTGACCGTGGGTTTTACACACGCGAGCTCCGCCTTTACTGAGATAGAGCCCTAGGCGTGGGCGGAGAGAACTGTAAGGGCCCTCGCTGATGGAAGTGAATTCAATGAGGCAGCGGGTGGGGGTGTCACTGGTCAGTACCTGGGTTTGCAGGGACTGTCCCCTGAACACACACATCCCCGGACCTCCCCCAGCGCGCCTAGATCACCGATAGCTGCCTCACGCAGATGAGGGTTTTGCTGATGTGTGCCAGCAGGGGTCAGAGGGTGAAAGGAGGGCAAGGAAGGGGGCGTTGAAGACATCGCCCGCGGTGTAATAAGGAAGGACTGAAATCAGTTTAAACTGCAGGCTAAGCACACCGAAACCAACAGGCGCGGACAAGTCTGGACCAAGGCGACGGGGGCACTGTTGTTGGCATACCTTAATGCACAGCGCCTCGCGCCCCACAGAATATTGGCGCCCAGGGCCTGGGCCTGGGCCCAGCTCTCCCATGCTAATGGCCGGCCCTGCCTGCGCACCTGCAGCGCGCGCTGCACACGGGTGTCTGCAATCACACGGCGAGCTCACAAGGAGCGTGAGGAGCATTCCAAGCCTGATTGCCCTATAGACCAGCTGCGGTTGCGCAGACGCCGAGCCTGGCGTGCGCACCTGCACCGCGCGCACTGCACACAGGTGTCTGCAATCACACAGTGAGCTAGGAAGACTCCACCTCTCCCTTTACAAAGGAAGAACTTTGCGTATTTCTGGTATTCGGCTATCTAAAAGCAGGGCCAGCTCGGGGACCAAAAGCAGCCCTGGCAAAAATGTTCAAACCAGCCCAGCTCTCTACCTCTCCTCTCCTTGCCGAACCTTTCTCTTTCCATCAATCTTCTCTCCCTCTTCCCTCTCTGATTGCAGTATCTCTGCGCCTGCCCGAGGCCACGCAGTGGCCATTGAGAGGGCGGGCCACTAGTCACGGAGGGCTGTCCCGCCCCCAGCAGGATGTTCGCCTCTCCTCCCCACTGGTTGGAGGAGGTGGCTGGTCGTTATTCTCGTCCAGGGGCGGCGGGGAGGGGCCTCCGTGGGTACTTAGGCTGTTGCACCACGCTGGAGGGCCTCTTTGCCGCCCCGGACGCCGACGGTGCTCGTCGGGACACTCTTTTCCCTCCCTTGCCTCTAACCCAGAGTGTGGGTATGGGGGAATTTGTGGAGGTTTTTAATGTGTCCATTTATCGTTGCAGGTTGGAGTTAAGCGGAGTTACTGGGCGATCCGGAAGAAGAGAGGTGCAAACGATGTACTTCAGCGGGCACATAGGGGTGCCAGAGCCTAACCTGTATCCTCCGGGGAGGTGCAGGAATTCGTGTCGGCGCCCCAGTAGTCCTTCGGGCGGTTGTGGGCCTGTGCAACCGGGGGTTTGCCTAGTCACGCCCCACAAGGGGCGTGTCAGTATTTATAATTTTATTATACAGCAGTTGGGTGCTTTGCCACTGTGCTGTTTGGCTCAACAGGCGGGCAGGTGGCGAGAATGCAGCCTGCCCGGGATCGCCCGTAATGTCTACCCACCGTTATTACATATGTTGTATGTAAATAAACCTGCAGCAATTTTTCTCCCAAACATACGTTGTCTGTGTATTATTTTGCACGTTTGGGGAACTAGGGGGTGGGAGTCTTCTGTGGCCCTGATGTGACTATACCTTCTACCTCCCTCCCTCTCTCTCTTGTCGCCTCCCAGTGCCTGCTGCACTGTGGGAGAGGTGTGGCGCCGCGGCCAGGGCGACTGACGCTGGAATCTGGGGGCCAGGGTTCGATCCCCGGCTCCGTCGGCAGGTTAGCCCAGCACCATGTGACTCTGGGCAATAGCTCGCTTAATCTTCCAGACGGCCCCCAGCGCCCAGAGACCCTCACGGGTGATTGTGCGCTTTACAAATGTGGACTTTACTTTACTTTGCTGCAATTAACCAGGGGGGGCTGGGGGAAGTGACAGGAGCAACAGACGTCTCAGTGGGCTTCCAAAACCAGTTCCAAGGGTCTGCAGTCTTCAGCCCACCAGGGAAACGCCCGGTGGAATAAAAGGCCAGTAGGGCTCCGAGTAGAAGGACTTTTTAGGATAAAACACAGCTGGACCAGGTCACCTGGAGGAATGTGCAAATAACTAACAGAAGATGACGACCACCTTTGTCCGGGTCTCAACCCTTCGGACCACCATCTTACATACCCTCAGACGAAAGGGTTGTACGGAAGCACACGCGAACATACCACACCCAGCCCCTACAGATTTAGGATAGACCTACAGACTGCACTTGTTTAAGGTTCGCCATCAATCGGGGAAGTGGACAGTATGCCACCAAAAGCACTGAGCCCAACCATTGAGCAAGTCCAACCCATCAGGCCCTGGCACCCCAGTACTGCCTGTTGTCCCAGATGTTTGCTGCTCAACAACAGTGGTGCCTGCCATGCATTTCAATCAACAACTCGAGCCCTAGCTGCAAAACTTTTTCTAGGACTAGATGTGTCTTACTCCTGTCTCAGGTTTGAATGGTACCTGAATATCCAGGCCAGAATCACAAAGCATCAGGTGTGCCTTACTCCAGGGTTGGGTGTGAATGAAGAGTTTTGTGATTCCACACGCGCCTCACACCTGGAAACACAAGAGTAAGTCAAACATTAGTCTGCAGCATGGGGCATTCATTTAAAGTAAAAGGCTTGTCAATCGGGCCCCATATCCCGGTATATTTCAAATCTAGGACAGGAATAAAACTCAACTATGCAAGGAAGTTGGTTGTGTCAAATCATGAACAACAGAGGTGTAGCTCACGGACGAACAGATGGAAATACAGCGTGCGCAGAATGATCTGCGGCCATACAACGGATGATTGTGTGAATTCGCTGAAAGTCAGCGGCACACACCAGAGCGTCCCCGAAGAAAAGTCATGTAAGTCACTAGGCGAGCAGGACCCACAGTAGTGAAAGGGGCTGTGGGAGACCATGAAGGGGGTGAAGGCTCACACTTTTGCGATCTGGCTTGATTTCCAAATAACCTTTTTGAAAGCTGGACTATTAAGAGTCCTAGGTTTCTTTCTATAATTTGGATAGATTTCTGACTTGCAGGTGTGCCATAAACCTCTCCCCTGCAGCACTCATTCAGGTGAGATACGATTCGTTCTCTGAAAAAATCGGAATCCACTCGGCCAGGCCTTGTCTCTCTTCCTGCATGCAGGTCTGGCTAACAAACACTTCACATCCGAGGGAGCAGGGCTGCGCACGGTTGAAAATTAACCAACCTGTTCTGCGCAGGGGGGGGCATTCTTGAGCGGGGGGGGGGGAGGGGCTGAGCCGAGATCATGCGCCAGAATAAAAGGAGCTGCTTTTGCATGCTGACAGCAGCAGGCTCTGCATAAGATCACAGTAGAGAAGTGCCGACTGCTGCGCTGCATAAAGTGCGTGCAGAGGAGGTAGCCGTCCATAGGGAGAATCCCAGGCCACGCAACTGCACAAGAACACGCCACGCAGAGAGCTCCTGCACACGAGATAACTGCTAGAGAGAAGACATTTTACGTAGAGGTTTACTGACTCTACATAAGCTCACACCTTACACCCGCACAAGCCCTAGTACATAGACAGCGCACCAAGTCGCGTTTTGCACATGGTGCACACCAGCAGACCTTACACGATTCGCCCCTTGTCAAACACAGCCCCTTTCTCTGCAGGGTCCCACGTTACACCACATGTGAGCTCTCACCGTGCATCTTGGCCCCGTTGCTGGCGGGGGGCTTCGCGCGGGGCCTGTTGTCCCCCTGGCTCTCGGTCTGCGTGCTGCTGGAGCAGCCCATCTCTGCCTCTTGCGGCGCAGGGAGCAGGTGACGCCGCCCAGAGGAGGCCGGGCAGAGAGGATGGGGCAGGTGCGGTGCCTGGTGGTGGGAGCGGGGCGGGAGGGCAGTGAGCAGGACAGGGCAGCCGTGGCAGGGGCTCCCGCAGAGGTGACAGCCAGCTGATGGTGACACCGTCACTGTCCCGCGCTGCTTTTATCTCTTGGAGACGTTGTTTGCTTGACAGCTCGGTTGCCATACGAACCCATGCCCGGGGCAGGCTGAGGCGAAACTTTCCAGACCCCAGCAGAGCCTGTCACGGAGTGCGCACTGCGCAGGCGCAGGGAGGAGGCGGGGCAGCACGAGGCACGCAGACGAGGAGTGAGGGAACACAGACACAGGTTGAGGGGGACAGACACAGGGTGAGAGGGAGACACAGAGTGAGGGGGGCAGACACAGGGTGAGACTGAGGGAGACACAGGATGAGGGAATAGACACAAGTGGAGGGGGACATACACAGGGTAATGGAAACCAACACAGGGTGAGGGGGCAGGCACAGTGTGATGGGGTCAGACACAGGGTGAGGGGCAGACACAGGGTGAGGGGGCAGACACAGGGTGAGGGGGCAGACATAGGGTGAGACTGAGGGAGACAAAGGGTAAGGGGGACAGACACAGGGTGAGGGGGCAGACACAGGGTGAGAGGGAGACACAGGGTGAGGGGGCAGACACAGGGTGAGACTGAGGGAGACACAGGATGAGGGAATAGACACAGGGGGAGGGGGACATACACAGGGTAATGGAAACCAACACAGGGTGAGGGGGCAGGCACAGTGTGATGGGGTCAGACACAGGGTGAGGGGCAGACACAGGGTGAGGGGGCAGACACAGGTTGAGGGGGCAGATATAGGGTGAGACTGAGGGAGACAAAGGGTAAGGGGGACAGACACAGGGTGAGGGGGCAGACACAGGGTGAGGGGCAGACACAAGGCAAGGACAGACAAAGGGTGAGGGGAACAGACACAGGCTGAGAGGGAGACACAGGGTGAGGGGGGCAGACACAGGGTGAGACTGAGGGAGACACAGGGTGAGGGAATAGACACAAGTGGAGGGGGACATACACAGGGTAATGGAAACCAACACAGGGTGAGGGGGCAGACACAGTGTGATGGGGTCAGACACAGGGTGAGGGGCAGACACAGGGTGAGGGGGCAGACACAAGGTGAGGGGGCGGAGTCACAGACAGAGGGTAAGGGGGCACAGACAGGTTGAGGGGCAGAAACAGGATGGGAACAGACACAGGTTGAGGGGCAGACACAGGGTGAGGGGCAGAGTCGCAGACAAAGGGTACGGGGACAGACACAGGTTGAGGGGGCAGACAGGATGAGGACAGACACAGGGTGAGGGGGCAGACACAGGGCGAGGGAGACAGATACAGGGTGAGGGGGCAGAGACTGGGCGAGAGAGACAGACACAGGGTAAGGGGACAGACACAGGGTGAACGATGCAGACACAGGGCGAGCGAGGCAGACACAGGGCGTGGGGGCAGACACAGGGCGAGGGGGCAGACACAAGATGAGGGGGACAGACACAGGAGATGAGGGGGACAGACACAGGAGATGAGGGGGACAGACACAGGGTGAGGGGGACAGACACAGGGGGAGGTAGCACAGGTATAGAGAGAGGGGGATCAGGGCTTGAAGTGTGTCGGATACCTCCGGGTCTAAGACCCGTGAATAAAAAACAAGCATTGAAAATGCAACAGGTCTCGCCCTCGTTTAAGTTAAAGCAATTCTGTTTGTAATTAAGTGGCTTTTTAGCTTTGCTTTTATTAGTGTTTTTCAACTTTCATGTACATAACATGCATATGTATGCATATATGTATATGAATGCATGCGTTTATATTTGTATTTATATAGATATGCAGATGTATATATATGTTTATATATGTTTTTTTTTTGCAGCAACAGGTCTCCTCCCAGGTTGGTGAATAAACCTTTGTTTTCACTGCACTGAGAGCGCGCTGTTATTTGGATCTTATTGGAATGTTTATATATGTATGTATATATATATACACATACATATATATAAATGCATATGCATAAATATACACATATACACATACATATGTGCATATGTGTGCGCGTAGAGAGAGGTAGAGAGAGGTAGGTAGAGGGGTGGAGGTAAAGGTAGAGAGGTAGAGGTAGAGAGGTAGAGGTAGAGAGGTAGAGAGGTAGAAAGGTAGAGAGTAGAGAGAGGTAGAGAGAGAGGTAGGTAGAGAGGTAGAGAGTGAGTAGTAAAGAGTGAGTAGTAGTGAGTAGTAGAGAGTAGAGAGTGTGTAGTAGAGAGTAGAGAGTGAGTAGTACAGAGTAGTATAGAGTAGTAGAGAGTAGTAAAGAGTAGTAGAGAGTGAGTAGTAAAGAGTAGTAGAGATTGAGTAGTAGAGAGTAGTAGAGAGTGAGTAGTAGAGAGTGAGTAGTAGTGAGTAGTAGAGAGTGATTAGTAGAGAGTGAGTAGACAGCTGAGAGTAGTAGGGAATAGTAGAGTGTGAGTACTAGAGAGTGAGTAGTAGAGAGTGAGTAGACAGTAGAGTAGAGAGTAGTAGGGAGTAGTAGAGACAGAGTAGAAGAGAGTAGTAGAGAGTGAGTAGTAGAGAGTGAGTAGTAGAGAGTGGGTAGTAGAAAGTGAGTAGTAGAGAGTAGTAGAGAGTGAGTAGAGAGTAGTAGAGAGTAGTAGCGAGTGAGTAGTAGAGAGTAGTAGAGTGAGTAGAGAGTAGTAGACAGTAGAGTAGAGAGTAGTAAAGAATAGTAGAAACAGAGTAGTAGAGAGTGAGTAGTAGAGAGTAGTAGAGAGTGAGTAGTAGAGAGTAGTATAGAGTGAGTAGTAGAGTGAGTAGTAGAGAGTAGGTAAAGTAGAGAGTAGGTAAAGTAGAGAGTAGTAGAGCGTGAGTAATAGAGAGTGAGTAGTAGAGAGAGTAGTGAGTAGTAGAGAGTAGAGAGTAGGTAGAGTACAGAGTAGTAGAGAGTGAATAGTAGAGAGTGAGTAGTAGAGTGAGTAGTAGAGAGAGAGTAGTAGAGAGTGAATAGTAGAGAGCAGAGAGTAGGTAGAGTAGAGCGTAGGTAGAGTAGAGAGTGAGTAGAAAGTAGTGGAGAGTGAGTAGTAGAGAGTAGCATAGAGTGAGTAGTAGAGTGAGTAGTAGAGAGTAGAGCGTAGGTAGAGTAGAGAGTAGTAGAGAGTGAGTGGTAAAGAGTGAGTAGTAGAGTGAGTAGTAGAGAGAGAGTAGTAGAGAGTGAGTAGAGAGCAGTAGAGAGTAGTAGAACACAGTAGAGAATAGTAGAGAGTGAGTAGTAGAGAGTAGGTAGAGTAGAGAGTAGGTAGAGTAGAGAGTAGGTAGAGTAGAGAGTAGTAGAGAGTAGTAGAGAGTGAGTAGTAGAAAGTAGTAGAGAGTGAGTAGTAGAGACTAGTATAGAGTGAGTAGTAGAGTGAGTAGTAGAGAGTAGAGAGTAGGTAGAGTAGGGAGCAGTAGTGAGTAGTTGAGAGTGATTAGTAGAGAGTGAGTAATAGAGAACAGAGAGTGAGTAGAGAGTAGTAGAGAACAGTAGATAGTAGGAGAGAGTGATTAGTGGAGATAGTATAGAGTGAGTAGTAGAGTGAGTAGTAGAGAGTGAATAGTAGAGAGTAGAGAGTAGTAGAGAGTGAGTAGAGTAGTAGTAGAGAGTGAGTAGTAGAGAGAGAGTAGCAGAGAGAGCGTAGTAGAGAGTAGAGAGTAGTAGAGAGTGAGTAGAGAGTAGAGAGTAGTAGAGAGTGAGTAGTAGTGAGTAGTAGAGAGTAAGTAGTAGAGAGTGAGTGGTAGAGAGGGAGTAGAGAGTGAGTGGTAGAGAGTAGTAGAGAGTGAATAGAGAGTAGTAGAGAGTAGTTGAGAGTAGTAGAGAGTGAATAGTAGAGAGTGAGTAGTAGAGAGTAGTAGATAGAGAGTAGTAGAGAGAGAGTAGTAGAGAGACAGGCTCTGAAGATGAAACCAAACCTCTGTCTCCGAGGGACATCTGTGTCACTGCCCCAGGGCATCAGCTCTAAAAGAAAAGAGCGGAGGTGAAAGCACAGCGAGGCCAACAAAGGGAGGGACAGGGCTGCTTAATCTATCAGGGAGGAGATAGGGGGGGTATTCTTTCACTGAGCACAACTGTGCCTTGGCTGGGGTTTGCACTGAAAACAATTCCCAAGGACTCATCTATAGTTTGAATTTCCTCCCCCACATGGATAGCCGGAATATTCAGCCGATCATTGTACTCCGAATTAAGACTGTCCTCCTGAACTTGGGGGATGTCTAGTTACCTCCAAACTCTAAATGAAGCCCATCAAGATGTGAGTAGTGCTCAAGCAACCGAGGTCAATTACAGGTACAAAAAAAACCAAACAGGCAGCAATAGAAAGCAT
Source organism: Lissotriton helveticus (assembly GCF_964261635.1). NCBI lineage: Eukaryota > Metazoa > Chordata > Amphibia > Caudata > Salamandridae > Lissotriton > Lissotriton helveticus. The sequence goes on from NC_136063.1 coordinate 427,269,689, forward strand.
GCAAGGGGCGCAGAAACTCAAACTCTTTGCCTACTACAGGCGAGCCAACGCGCCACGTTGGGAGTCGGCAGCAGGGCAGGCGTGGTGGGTAACACGCACATGAGAAGAGACAGAAGGTGGATATGCGCAAACAATGGCAAAAAAAACTAGGACGGTTGCAGGTAGTAAGCTGTAGAATCCTACAGGGGTGTTCCACTGCTGGTATTTTAGTAAAGACTGGAAAGCACTAGGGACCTGAACGTCAACAAGTCGCAGATTATTCTTCCAAGTGCCTCTTACGATGAGGGACAGACCTGCATAGACTCTAGGAGTCACGCTCCGTAAATGCAGTTTTCAGAAAAACCTAGGAAGGAGCCCGACTTTTGGAAAGTTGGAATGACTGTGTAACAAACACAAACAGTTGATTCCTTTCATCTTTACATCTTACTTTGTCCACAATCTCTCACTGCAAAACTCCTTCCCACCGAAAACTGACTGCGATGTTAGACGCCAAATACACAACAGACCAAGGTTTTCGCAACAAACAAAAAAACGCTGCTGTTATACAACCAAACCGATCAGAGAATTCCTTGCACTTTCCTTATAAACATCTCGATAACCAGGAAGCCATCCTCTGCACGTTTCATTTGCTGCTTTCTGGCACTCGTAGTTCGAGGGTTTGAAGCAATGTCTGTCTCCACATTAAAAGAAACAACTAGCTGAAAAGAAGCAGTACGCATGACACCAGCAACAGCAGACCGAAAAGGACACCAAATGGTATTCTGGAACTTAACGGTGTTTATCTAGAAGGTATTCCTGACGCCTCTCACAGACCTCACATAGTACACACAACTAACTAGACCCAGAAAATGGAAACACGGAACAGGCAGTCTTTTGTCGAATTTGTATATCACCTCACACCCCGACGAGGCTCCAAAGCGCTTCTGGGCTGCAGTGGAAAAGGCAACTCAGTTTGTTGTGGTTGCTTGGTAGATTGTGGATTTATACAGTGGCATGAGGGCCAATGCGTTTGTTTACAAGTAGGGTGCAGGACACTCAAGGGCAGGCCTTGCAAGTGCAATACACATTAACACAGACAGAAGGAGGACTCAAGCAAATAGTGCTTACAGAGTAATTGAAGGAGGCTGTGTCCCTCCGCAAGTAAACAATCAAATCCCAGTGAGCGGGGCCAAAAGGGGACAGGGTGGCAACCCTCAGTGTAATGATTACCTCTGGTGCAATCATTACACTGTGTTTTGCATCAGCAATGACGCAAAACGCCGTGCACCAATGAAAATTGGAGGATGAGCCGCAAAACGACTTCTGGAATCGTATTGATTCCAAGAAGCCCTAGTCTATGAAGAGAGCAGCGCATGCGCTGCTCACGTCAGGCCGAGACCTAAAAAAAACAGACATTGGTCTCTAGCGGCCCTATATTAATGTCCTTCACTTAACTGGCATATAACACTGTCCGATTTCTGAACAATTCATGTAAAAAATGTTAAGGTGTTCAATGTCAGTGATTTGGTTCCTGTTTATTTTTAATATGTTTTACTTACTATTACTCCAAAATAGGGGCTCGGTGACACACTATAGGGTTCACATACATTTAGTTAGCATGGTTAAGCCACGCCCTTAATTATACAGGCCATGCCGCTTTTATAGTGCCCCCACTTTTTGCATTAAACTTAAAGCCCTGAGGGAGATACAGATACATGATGAGTGGGACACAGACACAGTGCGAGGGGGACATAGATATAGGCAAGGCACACGTCCTAAAAAAACAAAGTGGGGGAACTAACCAAGTTAAGTGGTATGCAAGTGACATCATGGAGCGTGATATCACACTTTGTGACATCACGGTGAGTGATATTGCATGTGGAATCAAAGGAAGTGTTTCACAGCCTATGACCTCACAAGAAGTGACATCAAATTTTAAGACTTCACACATATGTTTAGCAGGTCTATCATGAGTACACCGGGCGCATTACAGTATTAAAAAAATTAGATTGTGCATCAGGGTTGTGCCAAAAGTGACACGACCCCGACGGAAAATCTGGGCCACAAACACATTGGCAACATGGAGAAATGTGGCAGTAAAGCTGATCTGTTGAATTGGTTGCAACGTCTGCATTTTAAAAATATCTTATGGAGTTAAGGCACCTGATGCAGACAACTTTGTGTGCTAACTATATCACATAATAATAATGGTAAGAGAACTCCGGAGGTTAACGTATTTTCTGGAGAGATCTGTGTTTTGTCTAGTTCCAGTTTTTGAATCAAAGTAGCATAGAGGGTTAATATGTCTCCTGCAAAGCACATTATGTAACACGCAGATGACAATTTCTTTTAATGGAAATAGGTAAGTGGGTTACTGCCTTGAACACAGAGACCCTTTTGTTACTTGCAGTTAATAAACTGTAATCCTTCTGATATAGCACAGTGAGCTATTAAGGACACAGCTCCCACACCATGTAACCCTCACCGTCATATGTAACACATCCTGTACACTGCTTTACACACATGTGATTTATTGTGAATTTATTACGTGTGCGTGTGACGTGAAGCGCTCCAACACCCTGAATGAATGAATGAATGATTACGTATTTGTATCGCGCATGGCTACCCGGATGCATCCCAGTGCTTTAGACAACGTTCATTCACCAGAATCAGACAAACAGGAGGGTTTTCAGTGACTTCCTGAAACTAAGATGATTACTTTCCATTCTGAGATAGAGTGGAAGATTGTTCCAGAGTCTAGAGGCCTGTAGGGAGAAGCGTCTGCCACCCATACGCACTTTCCTCGTTTTTGGAATTGAGAGGAGATTCTTGTTAGAGGATCTTAGTTCCCGCTTATGGAGATAGGGGCTAAATAATGACTGTATCAGTGAGGGGGCTTTTTTTGTGGATTACTTTATGGACCGTAACCAGGGTTTTAAATTCGATCCTCTGCTGCACTGGAAGCCAATGCAGTTGGCGGAGTGCAGGTTTGGCAGATGTCCTTCGCGGGATGTTCAACAGCATGCGTGCTGCGCAATTCTGAACAGTCTGCAGTATCTTGATTGTTCCTTGGGGGGAGCCTAGATATACCGCATTGGAGTAATCTAGGCGTGATAAGATCAGCGCCTGTACTAAAATCCTTCTGGCTTCAAAGGGAAGAAGACTGATGATCTTCCTCAGAAGCCTGATAAGTGCGTGGCATGTGGCAGCTACCTTCCGGGCTTGCACTGAGAAATTAAGAGCTGGGTCCATCCATACCCCAAGGCTCTTAATTTACGTCTTTGGCTTGGGTGGTTGACCCAGCTTATCTGGCCACCAACCCTCCACTGTGGTAGGTGCCTTATAACCCAACATCATTACCTCAGTTTTAGACCCGTTCAGCTTCAGGAAGGATTCATCCATCCATTCCCGAACTTTGTTAAGGCAGCTGGAGAGTCTCTCAAAAGGGGCCTCCTGGGTAGATAGTGAGATGATCAATTGCGTGTCATCTGCGTATGTAACAAGTTGTACTCCCCAGGGAAGCACCACCTCAGCCAAAGGCCTCATATAGATAATAAATAAGGTGGGGCTGAGGGATGAGCCCTGGGGTACACCGCAATTAAGACACATTTGGGGAGAGGAAGCATCATTTTCAAAGACTACAAAGGTCCTGTTAGACAGAAAGGAGTGCAGCCACTGTAGAGCGCGGCCCGAGACACCAACTTCCTCCAGCCTGTGGAGCAGAATGGAGTGGTTCACGGTGTCAAAACACCCTGCAATGGAATGAGTAGTACTAGAGCGCTATAAAAGAAATACAACAAAATTTTGATATTTAATTTGTTATTTGTGTTAATTCTGGGATAGATAAACACATCTGACATTCTTATAATGTATGCATATCTCTTATATACAGGAACTGAACAAAGTAAAAAGCATGCCTCTCTCAAGTACCTGTGAAGTGATCAGCTTTGTGGCTGTGTTTCCCCTTCATTGTATTTAGGTGTAAGGCTCCAGATAGCTTCCAGGCAGGATACTCAAACAAAAGGAGGCCTGATGGCCCCTTAATTTCGGCCTTTGTTATGAGCCCAGCAGTAATCTGATAAGGCCCTACTCGCCTGCACGTTGCTGCTCTGAACGAAATCAGACAACGTGCAGACGCCGCTGAAGTGTACCGGTGTCTGAAAATTCATGGGACAAGTTTACCATGTTTCTGTGGGGCTCAACCTCTTGCCAAGGAAGACGCAATTCTGGATTACCAAATAGGCAAAGAAGGCACCAAACTATGTGCCCCACTTCTTTTAGGGGCCCGCGACAAAGGACCAAAATAATATTCATCTGATCTTGAAAGAAAATTACAATCAAGCTTTCTTAAACATTGTTTCCAAAAGATAGAAAACAATAAATCATTTCATAGAAACAAAAACTTTACATTAAAAATCCTGTATTAATGTAATGTACCCATTAACAACTTAAAGTACATCAACCAGAGACATCAGATTCACATAACAGTTTGTCTCTTAAAAGCTCATCTTCTGTCAGCTGTCAGTTTGTAAAACAATCGGGCGCATTGGGTATTAGGAGATAATTTGTGAGGGGGGCCCCAACATTTCAACTGCCTAAGAGCCTCCACAGGGTTTAATCTGGCACTGGGTACATGACATCCACCCTGTGAAAAGAGTGGGTAGACGCCATCTACCCGCTTGCACCCTCGACCTGTGCCCTGGATATAGGGTGAGGCGGGAAACAGATACAGCACAAGGGGCACAGACGCAAAGTGAGGGAACACTGATACCGGAAGAAAGGGCAGGCTGCACTTACAGAGGCACAGCGACGGCACGGGTATAGTAAAAGTGCCTTGACTGTAATAACCGTTTCCAGTCGGAGGCAATGTAAGGTGTGAGTACGTTACCCCTGCCAGAGACAGGGTGAGATGGGACTGCTTCACTGCAGTGCCGTCTTAAAACATGGGCATGCTGGGTAGTTGCCCAGGGGCCCCATGAGCAAAGGGGGCCCCATGCAGACATGAATTTAACACTAACTTTCCATTAAACATTTCTATTCTTGTGAGTGGTTGTGCAGGCAGGTCCCAGTGCCCTACAATGCTGTTAAGACGGCCCTGAGCCAGAGGCACATTGATGTGTGATTGGCCAGATCCAGACAGAGGTATGTTTAACCCCAATTTACAGACAGGCTGAGGTGTAACTTCAGCCAGAGACACAGAGCCAAGGTCAGATATTACTCAAGGAAGTAGCCTCCCACAGAGGCACGGTATAGCGCAAACCCACCAGCAGCAGGATGATCTGTGATTTTGGCTAGAGACAGGTCCTTGTGTGGCCCCAGACGGAAGCAGGGCGCGGTGTGTGAGGTACACACAGGATGGAGAGTGAGACCAGCCAGAGGCACACCCACAGGAGGAGGTGTAAAAAGAAGAATACTTTTCTCCACATCTTTTGAGAGAGGTCCCCTGAGAGGGGGAAGGAAAACATTTTCCCTACAAAAATTGTGCAAAAAAGTTACATAAACAAATTCATTATCAGGTTATCTTTGAATCCGCACACTTGCTGCTAAAATGAAGTAAATGCGCAATTAAAATGCTATGCTTTTGGAACCCACTATGACCCCTGGGGGCGTGGAATCTCTCTCAATGAAAAATTTTGTGAAATATTTTGGAACATAAGAAAACGTGCTTTTTAAGTGTGCTACGCCTAATTAATAGCGTTCACTCCATGGATAGTAGAGGATATTACCACTTTCTACTGGTGTTTCTTAAGAGTGGAAAGCCACAATTGTCTCAGAAAGAAGCTGTAGAAAATCCGAGGCTGACTTGACTAGAAATTGGCATAGATCCTGTTTGTAGTGGTTCCCTGAGGTGACCATGCAAGAATGACCAATTGACCAATCGTTAAATGGTCATGGCTCCTAAATTGCAGTGTCATAACAGATTGTTTTATACAGTGCTTCAAGACATTCTATTTTTGTTTCTGAGCACTGTAAATAATTCAATGTATTATCACTCAGTGGTACAAAATAAGTCAGTCGCAAATATATGAAATGTTGAGTTGCCCTTGTCAGGATTTTACTGCTGGCCAGCGATCTACAGTTCATCAATCCAGAGGGGCTAAGGACCGAATGGGCATGGAACATGGACTCGTCAACATTCACTCAAGAATCTTCTCTGATTTACTTAGCCCTTTAAAGCGATTTTCTCCACTAAGAGAATAAATCAAAACTTATTTGAAGGTGAAGTTTGCGTGCACTGTACCACCTGCAGACAGACATCACATATTCCCTCAGGTAGAATCGTATACCCCCTCCAGAGACTAGACCATGCTTTATTTATGACAGTGGTTGCAGTCTGTGGACACCAGCACTCATTTTTGGGGACTGGAACTTATTTTTCGCCATCAGATTTTGAGCTAGATGAAAAGATGAGCGAGAAAGGCAGACAATAGAGAAATAAGTTAGACTAGAAAGATGGAAGAACATTAACCAATGGCGACAGCAGGGATGAACAATAACATGCATTAGTAAGATAAAGTGATAAAAAGTGTTGGGTGGCAGGAGAAAGAGGCATGAGGTGGAATCAAGAAAAGGCAGCCTTGCTATTTGGCAATACAGACATTCAACAGAGACAGTTGCAGTCTACTAAGAAAAACTTCAGACGGAGAGAACATCTGGGGACATATTATAGCAAGGCCTCTGGGCAACAAAATATGTTTTCACACACTTTTAGCGTCAATGGGTACTTTAATAGTTTAGGGGGCCTCGGATGCTTGTGCAGTCCTTTCTGTAATACAGATCACAGCAGTGAGCATTTTGCACCTGTACGTCCCCAAAAGAGAGTTCCCTCATTGGTCGCCCCATGCGAATGAGGGAATGCTTTTGTCCCATCAGGAGGAAGGTTGAATTTGGGCCACATAAAAAGTGATACACAGTCAGTGTAGCCCCAGGGCAGACCTTAGGAAGAAAGTACCCATGTTCCGAGAACACTACCAGCATCCCTCTGCAGGCAGGTGCAGTCACTCACTGCATCCCCCTACAGGCAGGCGCAGACACTGGCTGCAGCCCCTTGCTCGATGATGCCTCACCTCTCTCGCTTGAAAGGCAGGGCAGCTTGAAGCCACTGGTCTGCTTTCCGTCAGTGCTGTGCTCTCACTAGTGCAGTCATGAGTTAGTTCCTGCCTGCACTAGGCACAGCACTTTCAGTAAGCAGTGTAGCACACGGCCTCTGCCTGTGTTGGGTGCACATAGAAGAGCCTGTTATTGGCACAGGCCGGGACAGGGGACAATTTTACTTACGAGACCCCTGATGTCTCTAGGCAGGAAGTCCCTGTACATTAGAGTGTTCTCAGTAAATTAAAAGAATAGCATACGGTAACTGAGATGATTGGTGAGATGGTACGATGGATGAATGATTTAATGCACCAACTTCAGAAGTCTGTGTACACGTTACAGATCTCAGAATTGAATCTCAGAGGGGCCGGCTCAGTCATCCTCACAAGATCAATACACCGATCAACATTAAGTTGGGTAATAGTGGTATTAGTGCTTCGAAACTTTCAGATTGGCAAAATGCGCTTTGTAATAATTTAGCTGGCGTTGACCATTCACGGGCACTTATTCCTCTGGAAACAATAAGCTTTTGGGTTTGATCAATTGGTGTCAAATGTGTAAGTTGTAAAGGCGGGCAGCCCAGGGACAAGAATAATGAAGTGAGACGTCATTACAACAGTGAGTAGAAAAGCCATATTTTTAAGTCAACATTGGGGTCCTTAAAGTTAATAAACAAACTACGTGTATGTCAATTATTAGACAATTCGGTTAATGCAACATGAATTAAACATGGTTACGCAAGACAAAGTTAGGCGTTTGAACAGAACTTGAGGGACTCTACGTTTGGTACTATGTCGTACGACATTATTTTCCATATGACAAAGTTACATTTTAGGTACGTTTCAATTCTTTAGCCATAAAGTTGCATTCGGGTTACCTCCTCTAGGCTAGCAGGTTATCATACTGCTGAGAAATCAATACAGTGTAAGTCCTAATGCCTAGACAGGGTTGTTACTTTAAAAATAAACATATTAAAATGAAAATAAAGTACACTGAAAGTCCGAAGTCTCTTGCCCGAGTTGCTTAAGAGTAAGCATGGGCGGATTTTGCGGATCCACGATTCACGGATTTGCGTATTCACGGATCGTGGATCCGCGAAATCCGCGTATTTGCGGATGAGCGCATTTGCGGATTTGGGGCGGGGCTTCCATGCGAGTGCACATGCCTCTTGTGTGTATAAAAGGTCAGAGACCGATCAGAGCAGCGGATTAAGAAGATACAGAAGCTCCTGGTCACAGGAACAGCACGAGGATTGCGCTCGTGAAAGTCAAGGATGCAAAGGCCTCTGTCCAGCATCACAGCTGATTTTCGATGGTATATTTGGGAAGAGGGCACAGCTGCCCAGCCTTGACAACGCTCACGATTGTTTTTTGGGCCGATGAATGAGTCACTGAATTTAAGCTTCAACTAGGGCACATGCTTAAATGGCTAAATGTATAGTGCTTTCACTACACTACACCTGCCTAAAGTGCCAGAGAGTTGTCTACAGCGACCAGGTGTGTGTTACTATGCAATAGCGCCGAAGGGCGCAGGGGTCCCTTGAGTGAGCTATAAAAGCTCCTGGCCACAGGAACTGCACGTGGATTGCGCTCGTGACAGTCAAGGATGCAAAGGCCTCTGTCCAGCATCACAGCCGATTTTCGATGGTATATTTGGGAAGAGGGCACAGCTGCCTGGCCTGTGAACTATTTTACGATGGCGCCGGCAAGCTGCCAGCGCCATCCTAAAATAGTTACTAAATTAGCTTCAACAGGAAGCTGAATAGATAAAATAAAGCAGATGCACGAGCGCCTGCTTGATTTTATCTATTAGTGCTTCCTGTTGAAGCTAATTTAGTAACTATTTTACGATGGCGCTGGCAGCTTGCCGGCGCCATCGTAAATTAGTTACAACAACAGGCCAGGAAGGCTTGAACTTTTGGCCTCGGAATCCGCCGCTCGCGGATTGCGAATTTTCAGTAAATTCGCGAGAGTTCGCGGATCGCGGATTTACCGAAAATTCGCGAAATCCGCGAGCGTAGCGGATTTTGCGCTCATGCTTACTTAAGAGCCATTGCAGACCGTAGGCTGTTGCGGGTTTTGTTGCACTCTCCCTTTCACCAAACAATCCTCATAGAACATAAATGGCCAGTGTTATCATATGAGAGTTCAGCACCACGGAGAGCTCTGATGCTGCTCTAAATGCTGAATGAGTTTAACGTGCGAGTCTATTACCTTTGGGGGAACCGCAGCACATTAGTGTGGGAGAGACAGAGTCTGATGACACAGCCAGGATGTGCTTTTTCATGGAGTTGTACACTCATTTTAAGCCATTTTTAGAAAATAAGGGAAAACTTCGTATTAAAAATCAATAAAAGTTAATTTATTGCAGTTTAGATCAAATAATTAAGTCTCCTGGAGCATTATTGTCGCCCAGGACATCCACGGTTGGGGTCCCACAGATCAATGTAGGTAATGGGGACTAATATTTAAGCATGAGCGCAAAATCCGCTCCGATCGCGGATTTTGCGGATTTTCGGTAAATCCGCGAACTCTCGCGAATTTACCGAGAATCCGCAATCCGCGATCGGAGCGGATTTTGCGGTCAAAAGTTCAAGCCTAATGCATAATTTACGATGGCGCCGGCAAGCTGCCAGCGCCATCCTCAAATGGTTACTTAATTAGCTTCGACAGGAAGCTCTAACAGATAAGATAAAGCAGGGGCTCGAGCGCCTGCTTTATTTTATCAGTTGGAGCTTCCTGTTGAAGCTAATTAAGTAACTTTTGCAGGATGGCGCTGGCAGCTTGCCGGCGCCATCGTAAATTATTTACATGGTGTCTTCTTCTTGAATAAATATGAAGGGCAGGGTTCATTCTGGCACGACGGTCCTGGCACAAAAAAAAAACCTCAACAGGAAACACTTGCAGATATCAATAACGCATGTGCCCTAGTTGAAGCTTAAATTCAGTGACTCATTCATCAGCCCAAAAATAATCGTGAGCGTTGTGGAGGCTGGGCAGGTGTGCCTTGTTCCCAAATATACCATCGAAAAGCCGCTGGGATGCTGGTCTCTGACCTTTTATACACACAAGAGGCATGTGCGCTCGCATGGAAGCCCCCGTCCGTTTGGCCCCGCCCACACACTCGAGGTGTGCACCGTCTTCCCGCCATTTACCCACTATGATGGCCATTTCACTCCAGGGACCCCTGCGCACTTCGGCGCGATTGCATAGTAACACACACTTGGTCGCTGGAACTAGTTGAAGCGCAAATGCAGTGACTCATTCATTAGCCCAAAAAAAATCGTGAGCGTTGGGAGGCTGGGCAGATGTGCCTTCTTCACAAATATACCATCGAAAATCCGCTGTGATGCTGGCCAGAGGCATTTGCATCTTTGACTTTCACGAGCGCAACCCCCGTGCTGTTCCTGTGACCAGGGGGCTTCTGTCTCTTAATCTGCTGCTCTGATCGATCTCTGACCTTTTATACACACAAGAGGCATGTGCGCTCGCATGGAAGCCCCGTCCGTTTGGCCCCGCCCACACACTCGAGGAAGCCCCGCCCCCAAATCCGCAGATCCGCTAAATCCGCGGATTTTGCGGATCCACGATCCGTGAATCCGCAAATTCGTGAATCGTGGATCCGCAAAATCCGCCCATGCTTACTAATATTTCTGGTTTTACAAGTTGCTGTGTAACTAGTTAAGTGCCCAGAGATACAGGAGATGTGGCCTAGATTTGGATAGCTCTTATCTAAACAAGGCTTTTAACATTTGACTCACTGGTGGTAGTTAAAACAATTTAGCGGCCATGTTCTGTAGGAAGGCCTGGCTGTCCTTCAGGTATGATGATTAAGGTGTCCTCAAGCCTCCAGCCTATTATGACTTCAGAGTCGTAAGTCAAATCCTGCCAGGGCAAATGACCCTGAGTCTTTAGAAAGAGCTTTTTGTTAGTGTTAGGGGTCTTACTGGCCTTCAAAAGTTATTTGCAGTCTGGATCCGCATGGGCTTCTAATCAAGAGTTGGGCCTCAGTGGCACCCAGTCTGTCAGGATGCACTAATGCCTGTTCTTCAGAATCAACAGGAGTGATGTTTTTTTCCCATCTCTCACCACCTGTCCCAGTGATCATATACACAGGAATATGAGTAGACCTAGGAAAAATTAAATGATGTGAGCCTATTTTGTACAATTTCGGGAATTGTATGTTAAGCTTGTCATGCGAAATTCCTGAAATTACGCCATGACGGCACTTTGTGCAATTATGTGCCATTCACGGTAAAAATGCACCACAAATTGTGCCATTAGTGGTAAAACTTACAGCAAACACAAGGAACAACATATTACGAGCAGCTGTTGTTCATGGTGCTTTTGTTTAAATGTGTGGAATATGTAATTCCTGAAAACTAAACATACAAAGAATGGGTGCCTCAAATATAGACATACGAGAGCTTCTCGCAATGACTTGAATAACTACCTCAAGCAACGTGACTATCAACTCTCTCATGGAAGATGAGTTAATTTCTAATGGACTTCTGTGGGGCTGCAGGGCGATAAACAATGTTAATATTCTGTTGTTTTCTAATCTTAGTACTTACATGTACACAAGAATTCTAGTAATTTATGTGTGATATTCATATATAAATATGCAACATAGTCCAGACTAATAGTCCATGCTGTTCCGTCACAGGAATAGACTTACTAAAGGTTAACCAGCCCCAGTCTTAGAAGAGTTTATATAATATTCGATACATAGCTCAAAGTTCATTTTTAACAAAAACATGGTTTTCTGAACACTTCTCTGTATTCTCAATGTTTATCAGTATACATCTGTAGTAAGCAATAGGTGTTGGAAAATAAATCTGAGAGCTGTATGGAGGGATCCTGGCTGCAGCAGCATTTAATCATGATTGCGGGATGCTGCGGGCAACAAGGAAGTTACCCAATGATATCCAAGCCACCCACCCGCTCTCCAGACTACGCCAGAGTTCAGGTCCTGCTAGAAACTCTAGTTCATTGGTAGAATGCTGCTGCACGAGCACCTTCCTGGTGTGCAGCGTCAGCCCAGATAGCATCAACACTTTATGATGCTCACTGTCCTTTCTTTCTCAGAAAGAAACTTACCACAAGCAGACTTGAAGTGTCACATTCCTGCATTCGAGCCGTACAAAAGGTAAGCCGTCACCAGCCCGTCTCCCTGGCACACTTCACAACAAGTGTGAAACAATGGTTAGGAAGCCTCCAAATGATGGTGGTGGGGTGGTGGTGGGGGGGGGGGGGGGGGGGGGGGAGAGAGAGAGGGGGAGAGAGAGGGGGGGAGAGAGAGGGGGAGAGAGAGGGGGAGAGATAGAGATAGAGAGAGAGAAGAGAGGAGAGAGGAGAGAGAGGAGAGACTTAAAAAACAAAGGTTAAAGTACCGCATAGTTAGGTGGAATGTTGAGTTACAACGTTAACATTCTAAAATTAAAAAAACCACAGACATTTAGCAGTTATAGTTATCTCAAGTCATTATAACTCGTGCTCTAAGGCAATTATAACTTGAGGCCCCCGACATGCAGTTTTCTCATCAATAACTTCATAGCAAATGTTGCAGTGATATTATCAATGAAGTCATAGATGGTGTCATGAGTGAGGTAATATGTGGGAAAATTAGTAATGCATGTAACAGTAACATTAGTTTGACCTTTTTTCCCCCGGTGAATTTCTAGTTTTAAAAAAAAAGTAAAGTAATATTTTATTACCAAATGTAAAGCAACCTCCCTGTGTGCATGGCCAGGGAGTGTGCCGCAGTTGGCTGTGACCAACCCCCGCAGGCATTCAACCCCTAGCTGGGAAGGCTGGCTGCATGGCCTGAGCTGTGGAGGGGTTAGCCCAAGGCTATGCACAGAGTGGGGTTGGCTGCCCGGCTTCCGACCAATCCCCTGCAGGCAGCCAACCCCATCCTGAGAGGTTGGCTGCAGGGACTGGCCTGTGCCCAACCACACCACAGGAAGCCAACCCCACTCTGCACTCAGTTTTCGGTCTTAGGCAGTGGGCTGCAGGGGTTATCCACAGCACCTGGCTTGTGGCCCAGCTCTGTGGCTAAATCACCCAGAGGCGTCCAACCCCACATAGCACAGATCCTTTGGCCGTGTGTAGCAAGAAATTGGCCAGAGAACCCGGTTGTAAGCCAGGCCCTGTGGTCAACACACACAAGGCAGCTAACTCCCCCTGTAGGCTGCCAACCCCATGCCATGCAGAGTCTTTCACAACATGGCAGAGGGCTCCCCGGGCACAGTCACTCAGAGAGGGATGAGGTCTCCTCTGAGGGAGGGATGGGGTTCTCCGTGTTTTTGAAGGCTCAAAGATGCCCCTCCCCCATTTCTTTTTGAATATGGGATGGGAATTGGGTCCCTGTGGCTCCTTGAAGCTTGGGGAGGGAAGCTGCATGGGCTCCCTCTCCTTTCATTTGGCCCAGGGTAGTGGGATCCCGGGGCCTAAAATGGGCGGGGGCCGAGGGCCCCTACTCACCCCATACCCCATATATATTTAAAAAATGGCAGCCATAATTTCTTTTGTTTTTGCTGCGATCACGACGGAGACTCCACACTTGTAAAGATACTACTCGTAAAACATTTTTGTGAATCCCCCAAAAATGTAAACTTAGCCTAAAATGTATGTTTACCTTTGTGAATCAGGCTAAGAGAAAGTAATATGTAAAAATGATAAGTTAATCACATTTCTAACCATTGTTTTTAACACAGGACTGATGGAAAGGAGGCAGGAAAAACAAAGTGGAGTAGATGGTTCTGAGTGAGGATATGTTGAAATCCAGAGGGGCAGGCCTGGCAGATGGTGTATGCGGTTCTAAAACCCAGATGCAATTAGAGGGAAACAGCAGAAAACAACTGGGCAGGGGGGATCTGGGAGGCAAAGGGTAGGATCTTAGGTCCGAAACGAAGAGTTTAAGAGTGTCAGAAAGATAAGCAAGTGCACATCCAGTGACACATTTGTTGAATGTCTTAAGGAAAGGTGAGATTCTGGCTGACTAAAGGAACATAAAGAGAAAATGGAAGAGCGACTGAAGAGTGACTAGAGACCAAGGACCTATTTTTTGAGGAACTCGGAATGAGTTATGTAATGTTATGTTATATTTATTTATAGCGTGCACGACTACTCAGCAGAGTGTCCCGGCGCGAGCAATGGAACAGGAAGCATGGATGTAGAAGAGGCTAAAAAAAGGGTTTTTAGTTTTTTCTTAAAGGTTGTAGGATCCTGAAGGCCGCGCAATGTCAGCGGCAGAAGGTTCTAGGCTATAGCAGCTGACCTAACAAAGGAGCACCCTCCCAGTCTTTGGCAGTTAAATCTGGGGGTCTGCATCAAAAGCTGAGAGGAGGAACGCAGCTGTCTCGCTGGTATGTAAAAAGCAAACCCTTTTTTGTAGGTAGACAGGACCAAGACCATAAAGGGCCTTATGAGCAATAGTCAGCATTTTGAATTTTATCAGAGACTCCACTGGGAGCAAATGCAGGGAGTGCAGGTGTGCACGCACACTACTCCTATTTGACACACCCAGAAGGAGTCTGGCTGCCGAATTTTGGACTACTTGAATTTCTTTAGGAGGTAGCCAGGGATACCCATGAAGAGTGCATTCGCATAGTCCAGACGGGACAAAATCAGAGCCCGGACCACCGTTTCTTTGGCAGATCTAGGGAGAAGAGGAAGAAATTTTCTCAGTGCCTTCAAGGTGCCAAAGCAGGTCCCCGCCAGCTTCTTAATCTGTGTAGAAAAGTTCAAATTTTAATTGAACCAGACGCCCAGATTCTTAGCAGCCTTTATCTCTGCGCTAGGCAGGGGGAAGCCAGGGGGCCCTAGTTTTCTCTAAAGTTGGCCGAAAATGGATCGAAGAGAAGGACTTCAGACTCCTCCTAATTGCATTTCAGTTGCGCCTGAGCAAGCCACTGAAACACAGAGGAAAGGCTGTGTTGTGCCGCAAGAACTGAGTCGTTGTCCCTGCCCCAAGTAGGCCATCAACTTAGCCCCTAATGATTCCGCTAGAAAGACCAGGGGAGTGATATATATGTTAAAAAGAAGGGGACTAAGGGATGACCCCTGTGGGACACCAGTGTCCACCCGCTGGGGCACGGAGGAAAACGGAGGAAGCCAGACCTGCTGAGAGCGGCCCTCCAAGAAAGATCTGATCCAACACAATACAGCACCGGAAACCCCAATCTCAGAGAGGCGGTCAAGGAGTAAGGAGTGGGGCACCGTGTCGAACACCGCAGAGAGGTCTAACATGACAAGAGCCGCTCTCCCATCGGCGTCCAGACACTCCCGGATGCTTCCGACACCTCCAGCAATGCTGACTCGGTGCTGTGCAGAGGCCGGAAGTCAGATTTTGCCGGATGCAAGAGCCGCAAAACCTCAACATGATTAGTAAGTTGGTTCGTACCCACCTTTTCACGGGCCTTAGGCAAGCTAAGCAGGAGTGAGATGGGATGGTAGTTACCTGGAAGCAGCGGGTCAAGAGAGGGCTTCTTAAGAAGCGGTAGAATTAGTGCCTGCTTCCAAGATGCTGGGACCACGGCATTCCGTAGAGACATGTTAACCAATGCATCAACTTCGGGATTGATAACATCCGCAGCGACAGCCAAGAGTCTAGCAGCGCAGGGGTCATTTGGAGAGCCTGACTTGAGGCCCTTAAGAATTTTAAGTGAGCAGGCAAGATCAATAGGCATAAAAGTAGAAAACAACTTGACCTGGGCAGCCCCCAATGGCTCCAGAGTGGCAACAGCCTGCTCACTGGCAGGGGCTGTAAAAGTGTCTTGAATGCTGCGTATTTTATCCAAGAAAAACTTGGAAAGAGTGTTGCACCAAGACTCCGACACCAGTGTGGCATAAGACTGAGCAGTGGGGGGACATAATGCTTTGCAGAATTGCGAATATTTCTTTTGAGTTATTATTGGCCAGGTCAATGCGTGACATATAATATATGCCTTTAGCAACCACAATGGCAGCGTAATAGCTTTTTTGTTTATCTCTTAGAGCAAGTTTAGCTTTACCGCAGTACCCACTAGAGCGCCAGGCCCTCTCCAACACTTTGCAGTCATGAACCTTCAGCTCGGGCGTGAACCAGGGTTTGGAAGGTGAGTCTCTTGACAGTTTGGCTGGACGCGAAGCGGATAGGGCAGATACAGAGTCCGCAATCCAGTCGGAGAACCGGGACACATTACTATCAAGGATTTAGTGGAGAGAGGGCCGGGAGGCGGCCAGCGAGCTAATGAACTTCGAAGGATCAATTCTGCTGTAAGTTGGACGTCACAAGCAACATGCCGGTCATGAGGGCCGCGTAACTTCCCAGGAAAAGAAAATAGGAAAGTGGTCCGACCAGGAGACAGGCAAGGGCTTGGCGACCAAGACGGAAAAGTTCGTACAAATAGGGTCTAAGGTATGACCCCCTTGATGGGTGGGGTAACTAACCCTTTGGGAGAGCTGAACCATGTGGAGAGAGTCGGGGAAAACAGTGGAATCGCCCACCTCAGGTTGGTCGAGGTGGAGGTTTACATCACCAAGGACCAAATAGTGAGAGAACCACAGTGCTCGCTCAGCCACTGCATCCCCCATGATTGGACAAAGGCACCAGCTGGGCCAGGGGGCGGTATATAAAGGAACCACCTAGAGTGAAGTAGGCCGAGAGCTCGACACTGAAGTCTAAGACCTCACAGCCATCCCAAAGGCTCGATGCATCACTATGAAGAGCTCAAGTATCTCTAAACAGAACGGCCACACCCCCACCCCTACCGGCAGGGCAGTCAACTCGAAGGCATTTATAACCGCCCAGCGTGGCCAGTGCAACAACAGGATTAGAGGAAGTATCCAGCCAGGTCTCTGTGACAAACAGGAGATCTAACGAATTGTCTGATACTAGGTCGGCAATATCAACATAGTGCTTCTTCAGAGATCTCGCATTGACAAGTGCAGCTCTAATGTTCAGAGGCACTGATGAGGCACTGATGGTTTTGTTGGCGAGTTGCATATGGGGAGGTCGCCACACTCTGGGCAGGAAAAATCCGAGACAAAGGACAGAGAGTCTGTACTGTGAGAAGAGCAAATTGAGGGTCTGAAAGTTTTTAGGTACACACTTGTTAACTGTGAAATGTTGGCGGATGAAGGCTCGAATAAGGCAGCATTTCTGGCCCTGGGCGCTGACTTAGCGCTGACGTGCTTGCCTTCAGCGCACCATCGGAGCGCCCGTCGCGCTCTTCCGCTGCATGTCCGTGTGGCAGCCATTAAGTAGGGTAAGAGCTGTGACAGGGTGCAGCATGCAGTGACTAGAGCGCTGACCGCGATTAGCGCGAGGCAGTTCAAAGAGGGCAAAGAACGGAACTGGCCTCGGCAGGAGTGCAAAAAGCAAACAAAGGAGACTAACACACTCCTAGCAAGTTATTAAAATGAGAGCAGCAATTGTCTAAAACACAGTGGTGACACACAGATTTTAAAAAGTTCCCCCCAATTCCAAGGTCACATTTTACATAAAATAAAATAAAATAGGCAGGAGATCAAACAAGCCTTTTCCATTTGTGAAAAGAGTCTCCTTTCTTTTTATGATTTCTTCCATCCTTTTGTGTTCCTCTTTTAGCTCTGGGCTGCAGACAGCTTTAGCTGTTTTCTAGCAGATCTACTGTATCCAATACGTTTCACCCCCTCAAGGCGAGCTTTAGGGCAGATCCTTGCTCATGATTGGATGGCTTTGTTGTACATCATTGGTGTCTGCTTTTGATTCCATGGCTCTGCTCCCTATTCTTTTTTGTCCGACCCAGGAGCATTTCAGTCTTAAGGTGTTCTGATTGAGTGAGTTATATCCTTCCACTGCTGCTGTGAGAGGAGCTCTTTTTCTTGGCGTGCTGGCACAGTAGGCAGTGCATGCGTTTCATTGCTCTCTTCCTCACTACGTTTTATTTTCTAGGTCTGTCGTTAGCCAAGATCTCTTGATTTAAGCCAACACTCTTAATCTATTGGTCTAATTATTGCCTCATTCACATTTTTCAACTGCCCACAACAGCACACACAATGGGGCACTGGTAAATACACAGCAGCTGTTGGCTAACTTCACGACGAGCGTCAGCAGGCGGCTCTTTTACAAGAACCACATCTACCCACAAGTAGTTCCCTTCGTTGCCAACCCGTACTGTGACAATGTTTGCTATTTCAGACCAAAAAATAACCTGAGTGGAGTATTAAAATATTCATTGGTTTGTGAAAACCTGTTACTTGCATGAATGTGCCGAACCCACAAAATCCATGACACAGATGAGGCATATATATTCCCTTGGGAATGGGATCAGGTGTTCGCAGTTTGCACTGCTGCCAGAGTGGGTGGTATCGTGTAGTAGGAGAACAGTGTGGGTGCCTTTCTGCTTGAAGGATTATGTTGTTTAGCTATGGCTTGCTAACACAATTAAGTGCAATTAAATGTATTAAAATGTGCACGAAGTGAACTTTGAATGCTCCCAGGGGAGTACGTCTCTCACCACCTGCTGTTAGCTGCTTGATGTATTACTGCACCTTCCAAGGAGTGCTAACATTGCCCTGCATCTCAGAAGTACACTGAAGAACCGGGTTATTTAGAACCCAGCGGTGCCAGGGGACACACCCGAAGTCTCCCGATTCACCTGTCTCAGAATCTACAGAAACGCAGAGTCTTCTTGGTGACGTCAAAGAACAAATTTATTGGCTGCAACCAGTAACAGAGGTCCACGAAGTACAGTGATGTATATTCGTAGGAGACTGCTCAAATTCTACAAAGCTAGCCATCCCTTTTATACCAAATATTGTGCTTCAGGCAAACATTCCTTATTTACAGTTGACCAATCCCATGTGTACACGACAAAAGCATTGCATGACAAACCCACATTTCATTGTCCAGCCCACCGTCAATTTCTCGGGAAGGCCCAACACTCTTCATCAGATAAATTGAGCAGACCCCTAATAAAAACGGGCACCTCCTCATTGTAAAACAGGCCATAAAGAAGATAAGACATAGTTGTGTGCAATAAAGGGTTTATAGTGTCCTGTGCCTTGATCCGTAATCTTGATCAGCTACTGGGAAAGGAACTGGCCTAACAAATCCGGCCTCGGGCAACGGAGTCAGCTTGCCCAGGTCATGCAGAAGTCAGCTGAAGGTGTACGTGTCCCAAGGACTCGTTCGGCCTTAGTCATCGGCCTATGTGAGGGCAACCACAAAATGGCTGCCGTGCACAAAATGGAACCCAAGGGTGCAGAACGGGATCCCTGATTTCATGGTGATCTTGTCACTCGAACATAACGAAAATATTCGTACATCTTATGCTCGTCATTTTCGGTCCGCTGATACCAAAATCGTCATGATACGACGATATTTATAAAACGGGTTCAGGATTCACGAAACCTCAGACTCTCCTTTTGCCCTTACATAGGCAATAACCTAAACCCATGTCAGTCTGAATCTAGGTCTATACTCATCAGATCATCAAGATGTTGCTGTAGCATCATCCTATTACTTAGTACGTCTCTTGATACAGGTCTCCCTGCACACGATGTAGCACAAAGGCCGCATATAGCAGGGGCACACTGTACACAAAGACAGAACAGGAAAAGGATGGCTAAGATCATCCAGATGACCATCAGAATCTTCCATCCCCAGGCGGATAACAGTTCCCAAAACCATCCCATTAACGACCAATCTCCTTTATCCACGTGTATAGATTCGGAGATCTTATGCAGTTTCGAGATGGCCTGGTACACTGTCGGAGCGTTGTCTGGAATGAAAACACAGCAGCTCGATTGGATCACTTTACATACCCCACCTCGATCTGCAAGTATGACATCTAACGCAACTCTGTTCTGGAGAGTCATAAGACGATCCGACTGGAGCTCAGCAGTCAAGTTACTAAGGGCACCGGCAGTTTCAATTACGGTGGATTCAACCACTCTCGTCAATTGCCGTATGTTCCTGCTGTTAACCATAGGTCCCCAAAACGGCAGAAAACCCTTCAAGAAATCACCTAATTCTTGTCCTGCAGTATCTTCCTTACTGAAGACACCTCTAACAATTCTCGTCTTGTGGTAATCTGCCGCAGCTGTGTAGGTGGGAGGCAACAGGAACGAGACAAAACATGTACCCGAGAAATCAGGGGGCAACCATGTGTACGCCCTATCGTAACAGACAAAATAGGTACCCTTAGCTGCTAGAAACGATGGGGAAGTCTGGGACGCAAAAACATACGTCTCCGTGCAGATACTCTTCCCTAACTGAGCTCTCGGATTCCTGCCATTACCTTGCAGACAAAGATGACCTTGATGGGGTACGATCCAGATCGGAGAGGATCTCTTTGCTTGCTGGTTCTCACTCAGACTAACTCCATATCCAGTCACGTTCCATCCAATGTATGCTAGTGTCTCTTCTCTCGGGATCGTCTCATAGGAGTTAAACCCTCTAATCATGTCGACTATTCCCTTAACTAGAGCACTATTCTTCGGATTGTCTTTTGAGGAACGGAGGGGGTGAACTTCTCGAGCATAGATGAACATCGTTCTGTATGCCCACACAGAACCATTGTAGCTAAATGGCAGGACCAAGTAAGGAATACCTTTATCAGTAGTATGAGGCATAAGACCACACACCCAACAGTTAGTCGTGTTCACTACTAATTGGTGTTGGTGCAGAAGCTGAACGAAGGAGTTATTAGCAAATTCCAATCTTCTAATGGACTCATGTTCAGGCAGAGGGTGAAAAGAATGTGAGGAAACAGTAGAAGGAGGTATGGGCTGTGTAGTGGGTGCAAATGTCACTTGAAAAGAGAATATTATATATCCTATTAAAAACAACATTATGCTAAACAACATACAAAGACACAATATTAAAAAACATTTTCTTCTCATAATTGTACACATTTTGGCTCTAAAATTCATTTCTTCAACAGGTCTCTCCATCTTGTAAAACTCCATCCTCTAACCGTGCTGCTCGCGGGGGTAGGGTGTTCCGTGCTAAGGAATGCGTCTGTCAGTCCAGGGAACGCCCAAGGACCAACCAGAACTGTCGACCTTGTGTCTTCGGCTTGCACTCCAAAGACTTGACGCCGCGACCCTACAGCTGAACCCGGATGGCGGTTCAAAAATCGGTCAAAACAGTTTCTCAGATGGGAGAGCTGTATGTTCAAAACTAGCAAAGGAAATTATTTTATTAGTCCCATGACTCTCGGTCGTAAATTATAACGGCCCTTCCCGGGCAATGTCTGGTCACAGAACAAGAGTTCAGGTTCGGTAGTGTCCAATCGAACTGACGGTGGCACAGCTCTTGCAGAAGATCGTCGCTTTCACGCTCAGAACTTGTTCCCATTAAACGTGCGTCGCTAAAAGGCAGAAAACGAGGCACAGTCTCAGTCTCAGAATCAGCAATACCCTCCTGGACCCACTGGTCGTACGGCAGAGGTAAAGGAACCCTCTTACAGTGCACGCCGTGGATCCAGTTCTTTTTTCCTTGCACTCGCACCGCAGTTCTTGTGGACAAAAGTACCAAATATGGGCCGATCCAGCGGGGCTGATCGTTCTTTGTCCGCTGGAAGTTCTTAATTAAAACCCACGAGCCAGGATCGATGGCATGACCTGGATCTTCAGAAGCCTGAGGCAGTGTATCGTGAACCTGTTGGTGTAAGACACGCAATTTAGCCGTCAAATCATGCAAGTAATCAAGCAGTACAGGATGTTCAATCTCGCTGAATTTCGTCGGCCTCGGCAACGGAGGAGCAAAATGACCAGCTGGAGTTGGGGTTCCCTTACCAGGGTTGTACTTCAGACAAACCATACAATTCTTGACCACATTCTCTGCACACTTAGGAATTCCAGCATTTTGCCATACTGAAGCCAACAACTTACAAATCCCTTTCACACTGATGTGAGCCATTCCATGTGCCATCGTAACCACTGCAAGCACGTACGCATCGGGTAACAACCATCGCTGATGCTCTGACATCTCGATCCAACAACCATTCACATCCAGTTTACCCGTGCTCTCTCTCCACACACTCAACTCTTTCTCTGTAGCTTCAGCTTGAATCGACTTCACACTTTCTATCGTATCCTCACACATTCCTCTATCTGGAACCCATCTCGCCGGACCCGCAACATACATTCGACTCATCACGTCCCTTGCCACGTCTTTCGCAACTTCGTCTGCAAACGCATTACCACGACCAACGTCATCGGTAACCTTCTTGTGTGCACTGCATTTCACAATCGCAACTTGCAACGGCAAGGTAAGTGACTCCAGGAGCTCATTCACCAACTGACCATGCTGTATCTTTGTCCCGTGTGACGTGAGGAACCCACGTTCCTTCCACAAACGTCCAAAACTGTGAGCCACACCAAACGCATACTGGCTGTCGGTATATATGGTCACTTTCTTTCCTTTCGACAACACACACGCTCTCGTAAGTGCAATCAACTCTGCTGCTTGGGCTGAATTATGTGGGATACGTGCAGCTTCAACAATTGTATGCAAAGTCGTGACAGCATATGCCGCAGTCGTATCACCATTTGGGAGCTTGAAGCATGAACCATCCACCCATAAGGTACCATCCCACTTCGCAAGAGGAGTGCCCTAAGATCTATTCTCCCTTTTGTTTCTTCCTCTGTCCTGAGAAAGCAATCATGTTCCTCAACAACATCTGTCTCTACTGAAATCAGCAACAACGTGGCTGGATTCAACGTATTGCATCTCTTTATGTGCACATGACTCGCTAGAAGTGTCAGCTCATAACTTGACAATCGAGCACTAGTTAAGTGTTGTGTTTTGGTCCTATTTAACAAAGTATCCACTGCATGTGGAACCATCACAACCAGCGTATTATTCATCACCAAACCAGCAGACTGTCGAATAGAAACAGCTGCTGCCGCTGTGGCTCTCAAACAACTCGGCAACGCCCTAGCTACCGGATCCTAAGTCGAGGAGAAATATGCACATGGATGCTGCTTGTCCCCAAAAGATTGTGCCAACACTATCAGCGCACATCCCTCTCTCTCGTGGACATACAACATAAAGTGCTTACTGTAGTCGGGGGTACCCAACACAGGAGCCGAACACAGCGCATTGCGCAATGCGGAAAAACTTTTCTGACAATCTTCAGACCACGGGAGGGGATTTGGTGTGTCTTTACAGGTCAATGCCACCAGCGGTTTAGCCAGCAGAGAAAAATTTGCTATCCATTGTCTGCAACATGACGTGATACCTAAAAAGGCACGCACTTCTCTCTGTGTAATTGGCACATTCATTTTCGCAATCGTTTGGATTCTTTCTGGGGTCAATCTTCCTCCCTCCTTCAATAAGAGAGGACCTAAGTAGGTCACTTCTTGTCGACTATACTGTAACTTCGAGAGAGACACTTTGTGATGGAAATCAGACAAATGACGCAACAATAACAAAGTAGCTGTCTTACATATTTCCTCAGTATCGGCAGCGACTAATAAATCGTCGACGTACTGAAGAAGAGCAGCACCCTTAGGTAAAACAATCGTATCAAGCTGTGTTTTCAAAGCCTGACTATAGATTGACGGACTCTCACAATAGCCTTGAGGAGCGCGCTTAAACCGGAAGCTTCGGCCTCCTAAAGAGAAGCCGAAAATATCCCTACTCTCCTCGGCAATCGGGATGCTGAAGAAAGCATTCTTCAAATCAATCACCGAAAACCAAGTGGCCGAAGCTGGAATCATTGTCAATAAGGCAGTGATATCCGGAACAACAGGAAACTGTGGCACAACTATTTTATTCACCTCTCTAAGATCGATCACAAACCTGTAAACAGGTGGCTGAGAAGAATCAGTACGTTTCAGAACGGGCAAAACAGGGCTATTGCAAACATTACCTCTCGTTTCTTCAATCACATCTTTCTCAATCAAATCATAAATGATCGCTAGAAGCGCCCTTTCACCATCACTAGAGATCCTATATTGTGGAATACGTGTCATTTTAACATTCGCTTTTAACGTCACAACATATGGCGGTATCTCCAAGAGACCCACGTCATTAGGACCAGTCGCCCAAATAGTATCCGGAAGAGAAGACAATTCTGTCGGAAGTTGGTCCCTCGACAAATATATCGGAGAGACCACTTTCTTACCCAGTGTAAGCTGTACTCCCGAAGGAGAACAATACAACGTCGCATACAATCTTTTCAACAGATCCAATCCCAACAAGTTTTCACCACAACCTGTCGTCAGAATAAGGGGTGCTTCTAATTCACGAGGTCCAACAGAAAGGGACAAAGGGTCAGAAATCGGGTTTCTAACTGGGGCGCCAGAAAAACCTACTGAAACATTCGTTAAGCCAGACAAAGGTGCGCCAGGGAGTCTAGAGTGCATAATAGAACTCTTCGTAGCACCAGTATCCAACAGAAAAGGCTCTGACACACCTGATGTAATCACCTCAACATAAGGTCCACTCTGATCTACTGGAACTGAAACAACTCCCTCTCTTTGTCCATGGCTGTCCTAGCAATCATTATCGTCCATATTCTCACCCTCAACGTAGTAGTCGTCAGCATAGTACTGAGTCGTCCTACCAGACGCATTATTCTGTTGATCGAAACCTCCACGTCCTCTACCTCTAGGAGCTTGCTGAACACCTCAACCTCTTGTACCTGAAACACCATTCATACGCTGTAGCAAAATAGGGCAACTATACTTAAAATGACCCTCTTCCTTACAATATGAACACTGATTGGGGCCTACCAGAAAACGCTGTTGAGGAGACTGGAATCTTTGCGAGTTTCTCTGAAACTGCTGAGGCTGCTGATAATCGCGTTGACTATTACGGGGCGGATACGCTTGCTGTAAAAGCACCTTCATCTTCAACTCTTTAGTTTTCTTATCTGCTCTATCCTTCTCATCCTTATCCCTATTTTCGTAGTATTGCGCAGTAGCCAATATCTGTGCTGAAGAGGAAACGTCCCAAGAACTCTCTGAATCCTTCAACTTCTTACATAACTCAGGAAGTAAATTATGTACAAACTTGTCAACGAACAGACGTTGACCACCTTCAGTACTCATGTCTTGACCACTATGGTCAA
Organism: Lissotriton helveticus; assembly: GCF_964261635.1. Taxonomy (NCBI): domain Eukaryota; kingdom Metazoa; phylum Chordata; class Amphibia; order Caudata; family Salamandridae; genus Lissotriton; species Lissotriton helveticus. The sequence goes on from NC_136063.1 coordinate 427,294,815, forward strand.
TAAATGTCTCTTCAAACCTGGTGAAGAAATCAGACACGGTTTCCTCTTTCTTCTGCTTACACGCAGACAATTTATCCCAATTCAGACGCATTGCAGGCATTAAAGTCTTCACGTAAGTAACGATCTTACCAGGGAGTTCCGCTACTAAAGGCTCATGTTTAGCACCACCAACTTGTCGTGCATCTGCAGCACCAATATTAGCCCATGTATCACCGAACTCTTGCGCATGATCCGTATGACGAATCAATCCCCATAAAGGCTGTGGGACCACATTTCCAAACAACATGTCTATATCAGCTAGATTCATAACGCATGAGTCTGCAGTCTGTGATAATTCCTTATAATACCCTGCAGGATTTTTGCGGGGGTCAGGTAAATTCTGCTTGAGAGCCAAAACTTCTGCACGCTTCCATGGAACATGTACCCAAACACGTTGAAAATGAGCCGGTACGGCATCAATGTTATGAGCGGCACCAGCCTGAACAGCGTCCTTCCATACGGGAGGAACTTCTCTCATTGGGTACTGTCTCACCTTTCTCCTAACAGAGGGATCAGGCCCAAACAGTGGCTGAGAAAGAGACCCGCTCCTGAACGACAACAACGTTGCGACTGCTTTCTCAACATCGGAACCCACAATCGTACCTTTCTCAAACTCAGACTGTATATGGAACAACTCAGACGGAGTCTGTCCCACGTCATCATCTTCCCATTCTTCACGAAGGAAAGTACACATTTTATCAAAGGCATATCTCTGCTTCGGTGCTTCCCATTGACGGAATACATCCATAACAGAATCTACATCGTATCTTAAAGGACGAGTAACCCATTTACGCGCCAAACGATCCAATATTTCTCTCTCTCTCGAGAATCAGGCAGTTGGCTACGCAACTGTTTACGCTCTGAAACAGGGGTGGCACTAAATGACCCAAAGAAAGGAGATAAAAGACCAGTGACAGTATCCGTCATTCTCTGACGAACAGAAGGAGAGGTTGACAGGACAGGAGATAACGCAGACTGAGAAAAGGTCAACGTAGGAGCAGTAGTAGAGGAGGTAGCAAGAACAGGTGAAAAAGTCACAGGAATTAAAGGCGGAGCAGGTAGCAAAGTCGGCGGCCCTTGAGGAGGCTGCGCCAGAGGAGTAGGAGCCAACTGAAGAGGAGCTGGTGGCTGTGCGATAGCAAGAGGCTGCACAACTGGAGGTTGCACAACTAAAGGTTGCCGAGGTGCTGTAGCACTCTGCGCATAAGGTGGTGGCGAACTCAACAAATGCGACATCAAGGGATCTTTCTCAAGTTCCTTCACTGCATCTTGCTGAAGAAGCGGCAAGGCTGGGTAACATTTATCGATCGCCATTTTACGTTGCCTGTGCAACTGCTCACTCGCCTGTTCTTCTTCGTTATCTTTAAACTGCATAGCGGCTTGCATTACCGAGATACCCTTCTCTCTTTTATTTCTCTTCGCTAATTTGATTTTCTTCTGTTTGGCTTCCTTTCGCCATAAGCGGAAAGAGTCAAACATCGCCGGCTGGGCTTTCTTCTTAAAGAGTCTAACCTCTAGATTGTCTAAAACTTCTGTGTCGAAACTACCATATTGGGGCCATTTAAGGACACCGTCCTTCCTGGTGTAACGAATCCATACTTCATTATACGTGATGGGGCCCACGCCATGTTTTACATAGAGCTCATAGGTTGGAGTTCCAATCGGGGGAACCGGACACGAGTCCTCCAATCGGGAATCCCTATTACGACCACAACAAAATATTCTTCCAAGTCTGCTAATACCAGGCATCTTCGCTCACTAGTCTAGCTTCAAACTTCAAAAGATTATCGAATACGATAGTCTCGTGAATACACGAGTCCCTCTGCTTTTTACTTGTAAGGCCCAAATAAAAACAAAAACAAATCAAAGATCCCCAGGGATACTCAAAACTAAGGACTGGGAGACGCTCCACTCATACTTAACTGAGGTATCGATGACGTCACCAGAAGACCCGTCTATCGTCTCGCTCTACAAATCGTCTAAGGCTCCAAGACAGGGCGACAGTCAGGGCAGCAGTCCTTCGTAGCCATCGGAAAGCGGGGAACCTCGCAGCAAAGACTTTCGGACCACGACGACATACAGGGGTCGATGAAGTGGCTGGCCTTCCTCCAGAATTGTTACACGAAGCTCCTCACGATCGTCAGGCTTGGACCGGTGCCTCTGAAGAGGCCCCACGATGGGCACCAAATGAAGAACCGGGTTATTTAGAACCCAGCGGTGCCAGGGGACACACTTGAATTCTCCGGATTCACCTGTCTCAGAACCTACAGAAACGCAGAGTCTTCTAGGTGACGTCAAAGAACAAATTTATTGGCTGCAACCAGTAACAGAGGTCCACGAAGTACAGTGATGTATATTCGTAGGAGACTGCTCAAATTCTACAAAGCTAGCCATCCCTTTTATACCAAATATTGTGCTTCAGGCAAACATTCCTTATTTACAATTGACCAATCCCATGTGTACACGACAAAAGCATTGCATGACAAACCCACATTTCATTGTCCAGCCCACCGTCAATTTCTCGGGAAGGCCCAACACTCTTCATCAGATAAATCGAGCGAACCCCTAATAAAAAAGGGCACCTCCTCATTCTAAAACAGGCCATAAAGAAAGGAGCAGAGACAGGCGTAAGTAAGATAAGACATAGTTGTGTGCAATAAAGGGTTTATAGTGTCCTGTGCCTTGATCCGTAATCTCGATCAGCTACTGGGAAAGGAACTGGCCTAACAAGTCCGGCCTCGGGCAACGGAGTCAGCTTGCCCAGGTCACGCAGAAGTCAGCTGAAGGTGTACGTGCCCCAGGACTCGTTCGGCCTTAGTCATCGGCCTATGTGAGGGCAACCACAAAATGGCTGCCATGCACAAAATGGAACCCTAGGGTGTAGAACGGGATCCCTGATTTCATGGTGATCTTGTCACTCGAACATAACGAAAATACTCGTACATCTTATGCTTGTCATTTTCGGTCCGCTGATACCAAAATTGTCATGATACGACGATATTTATAAAAAGGGTTCAGGATTCACGGAACCTCAACATTGAATTGTCAAACGTTATTTTTCTCACTGCATGCCTCTTTTTGAATGTTCCTTGCTGTACATGGTAGTTTCCCGTTTCAACATGGGGGGCGTGTACCTCTGACAGGGGGCGTGCCTCGTCCTCCTGCAGTCTACCAAGGGTTATCACTGCTTCGATTGAGCCTCTATGGCTGAGAAGTCCTGGCCTCCCTGCATCTTGCTTCTCTCCCTCTCACTGGGAGTAGGACAACTCCCATCGCTGTTGCTTCTCGGCCTTGTGCAGCTTTTCTGCTGTCATGAGTCAAAACTTACAGATGCCACGTGGAACTAGGTGAACTTTGACCTACTTGTTTGACAAGGACCTTAAAGGAATCCCCACATGCAGAGGCAGCGTGGAGAGTGCCTGGCATTGATTGACACGTCTTTCCTTGCACACTTATGGCGCGCAGCACTAGATCGCATGTGCGGTGATGTCATGTACCATGGACACTCACGACACTTTACGTCATCGCAGGTCTGGTGATGTCATGTAGAAAGTACACTTAATGTCATCTAGCTGTGTGTCAGGAGGTAATGCTATACACATGATTCTGCTTACCCGCTAGCAGCCGCAGCCGGCAGTGGGAGTACCTGCCGGGCAGTGACGTGGGGAGGGGTATGGGCAGGGTGGGGAGTAGTAATGTATGGATTACGGACCTTAACAGGTAAGTAAACATATAAATAAAGGGGGAAGATGGCGGCTGGGTAGGAAGCTCAGTCGGAGAGCTCCCGGGCCACCCATGATTTCTGGCGAAACGTAATGATTGAAGGCACCAAAAGGCATATGGATCAACCTAAGAGCTTGTGAGTACAAGTATACATGAAAGTGGGTCCCCTTAGCACGAGTGCGGAGCCTCCTGGGATGGTGTATGCCCTTGGTTTGTTTTTTTCCCCGTTCGCTTGTGGAGCATTGAGGGAGGTCTTGTGCTCGCCGCAAAGCGAGCCGCTGGGCCGAGCGGCGTCTAGAGAGAGCTGTTCGACCACTGGGAAAGCAGTTGAAGGCTTCGGCTGGAGCGGCGGATGCGGACGAGGGCTGGTGGATCGCGAGGCAGGGAAGCGATCAGACCTCTGGAGCTCCGCCGCGGAGGCAAAGACGCGCTGCTGCCGTGCCTCCGGAAGACTGAGTTTTCAGTTCCGGGGCACGAGTGGTGGGGTCAGAGCCGATCTCTGCCAGCATTCTGAGGCTGCATCAGTTTCAAACAAAGCGACTTTGGAGAAGAGTGATCAGAACGGGGAAACGAACAGCAAGCCACGAGTATGCTGGATAATCGAAAAAAACAAATTTGAATCATTTCACAAACAAAATGATATGGACACTGGAAAAAATAGATTAACTGAGAGGACATGGACATGGGCTCCAGGCGAGGTGAATAATACAGCATCAGAGAGAAACATAGACAGCCAGAATCTTGCTCGCACTGAAAATTCAAAACTCAAGATATTTAAGACACTTATAAACAATCAGCCTATGAGTGAGTCTACAAAATCAACAAAGGAGGGTAGAGAGGTGCCATATAGCAACTTAGAGGAGAGCCTCATCAGAATAAATCCAGTGGGAAATAAGGTACTCTCAGAGTTCCAGGGAGTACAAGCTCAAGACAAACGAGTAGTATCTTCCTACTGCTTGCGTAACAGAAGCTTCTTAAGGCAAGAGCAATACCCTAAAGGTATCTCACCAAGGGAGAGCAAAAAAAGGCAGAAAATCTCAGCAAGGGAACTTACTAAGATTACCTCAGAGAGTGAAAAGCAGGCCTCCTCACTGAAAACTAAAATAAAAGTGACTCCCTCATTAAGAACCTATTTCAAAGTACAACAGCAGGGGCGGCAAACAAAGGTCCAGGCTATTACGCGGGCACAGTCCTCTCCAGATATCCTAAGGGAAGAAAGGGAAGAAAGATAGGAGATCATCAAGTTTACGGACATTTCTTCCCCGCAAAAAGCGGATCCCCAGGCACCCCTCTTAATTGAAAAAATAGTCTCAGGCAGCGCAAAGAAAGGAAGAAAAAACAAAAACAAGCACAAGAATAAGACCAAAATAGAAACAAAGTGCCTGGAAGACATCTGGAAAATCAGCAAGGGAAACGGAACAGAAGAAGGAGCTGAGGTCCAGAAAGTACTTATGGCGGAAGGGGGCGGAAACGAGCCTCTTGTCGAAGGAGCGCACAAAATAACAGAGAATGAGGATGAGGACGAGGATGATGTAAGATTGTTAGGGAGTGAAAAAGAAACCCCGAAGAACCATACAGACGAGCTCCTGGAGAAGATATGGGCAGAAATGAAAGAGAAATTCTCTATCTCAGAAGCGAAACAAGACAAAATCCAGGAAGTATGCGAAAAACTAGACAATAAGTTGAATGCTTTGGGAGACAGAGTTACGGTTGTGGAAAGCGAAGTTGTAGCTCTAGACAAAAGGGTAGAAAAGAACAGGAAAGAAATAAACTCCCTGAGGTTAGAAAACAAAAGCATGAACGAAAAGATGGAGTCCTTGGAAAACCAAGCGAGAAAAACCAATATCAGGATCTTGAATGTTCCGGAGAACCAAGAGGGCCAAGACATTAAGATGTTTGTAGTAACATTATTGGCAGAACATTTCCCATGGGCAGACAAGAAAATACTGGAGGAAGACATACAGAGAGCACATAGGGATCCCTTTGGGAAGAACAAGGAGAGGAAAACTCCAAGGAAGATCCTAGTCAACTTCAAAACGTACATGCTGAAAGATAGGATCCTAGGAGAGGCATTAAAAAAGGGAACTTATAACAAAGATACTTGGACTTTCAGAATAAGATCTGACATGCCAAAGGCCTCTCAGACTAGGCAATGGGAATTGGGAAACCTAATGTCACAACTGCAACAACTAGGCGCCACAGTCCAGATGAAATTTCCACCCTCGCTTCGCATAATGTGGCGGAATAAAATGCGAAACATGAAAGAGCCAGAAGAGGTGAAAGCTCTCATAGATCTAATGAGAGATCAAATACATTCAGAGGGACCGCAGAACAAAGAATAAAGGGATCCCACGTAAAGGCTATAACACAAACATCAATGGGGGAAAAAAACATACAAATTAAATACAATCAAGTGTAAAATAAAAACACACGAAGGTGCATGGAAATCAAAAAAAAATTTTTTTTTATCGCACAAAGGCTAGAAACACGGGGACGGGAAGCTAAAAGGGTTACGAAGATAACCGGAGGAAAAGAAGATGGAGGCTTCCGCGGGGAGGGTAACATTAAAACACATTTAAGAAAACACAAAAATAACACAACAAAGGGTGGGGAGCAAAATTGGGAAAAAACAAAAAAATCCTCATTTGCGAAAGTATAGGCAAAGACGAAATGGAGTTACATTTTATAAATAAAAAGACAACGAATGTGCAGAAGTGCGAAAGGAAAATGAACAGAATTAATGGGAAGCGCAAGTAGAGACGTTAAAATATTATCATGGAACGTAAACGGCCTGAGAACAAAGAGCAGGAGGAATAAAATCCTGGAATACATCAGGACTGCAGAAAGTGAAATCATAATACTGCAAGAGACTCATCTCTTAAAAGAAGAGTGGGACCAAATAATTAAGAACTTATGGTGGGTAGATTTCCATGTGTGCACCACACAACAAAGCAACATCAAGGGAATTGCGATAATCTTTAAAAAATCACTAAAAGCAGCGGTAATTTCTACAGAAGTGGACAGTAAAGGCAGATGGGCTACAGCCAGCGTAAAAATTGGAAACACCCCCCTTACTATTGCAGGTTATTATGGGCCCAACCTTGACGACGCTGACCCCCTGCGAAAACTGTATTCGCAGTTACTATTAGCCACCTCTCCCATAATACTGGGAGGTGATTTCAACCTAGTGATGGATTTAAGTTTAGATAGATCACCTCCTGGAAGACAAACTAACCTGAAAAAAATGAGAGAGTGGATTGGATTCTACAAAAGAGATCTAGATCTAATCGATATCTGGAGAAAGAAAGGAGAAAAGAAGCACCCCTTCACCCTGCATAATAAAAAGCTGGGGCATAAGTCAAGGATTGATTACTTTTTGGTCAGCAGTGAATTGACAGGGAATGTGAAGAAAGTATCTCATCTGCCGGCACATTTGTCTGACCACTCGGCGGTGCAACTACTATTACAGGTTACAGCAAAAGTAATGGAAAGAAGATTCACAGTAGAGAGGGCCTTGCTACAAGATGAACAGATAATAAGGGAACTGGAAATTGAAACAAAGAACTTTTTTGAACTAAACGCCGTAGGTACCACAAAACAAATAACATGGGATGCTTTTAAAGCTATTCTGAGAGGTAAACTGCTGAGTATAGGGGCTCGTAAAAATAAGCTATTAAAGCAAGAGATCTCAGACCTGGAAAATAATATACATGCCTTAGACATCGCAATTTCTATGGAAAGAGAAGAAGTCAGGAAACAAGAACTTCTCCAGAAAAAACAGCTTCAGAAAGAGGAGATAAAAGACGTCTTGGAAGAAAGATTGAGAAAGAAATGGGACTCTAGTAAATTAGCAAACCATGAATATGGCGAGGGTTGTGGAAAATGGCTGGCATGGAAACTTAAAACCGATTTAGCCAGAAACAAAGTGAGAAGTATAACTCAGGATGATCAAACAGGGCAAAGTTCTGATGAAAATATCATCAGGCAAGAATTCTGGAAATTCTTCAAAGAACTCTACACGGAAGACACAAACCCGCAAGACAAGTTGATCAATTCTTACTTAGAAGATGTTCCGCTTCTAAAACTCACGGAGGAAGAAAGGGAAGATTTAAACAAAGAAGTCCTAGAAAGCGAAGTGGCCGACGCCATCAAGAGTTTGAAAAAGGGAAAGGCAGCAGGGCCGGACGCATTACCGAACTAATTCTACCTGGCATTAAAAGACACTCTACTTCCACACATCACAGAGTTAACTAACATAATACTTAAGCAGAATGAAGTCATACCAGAATCTTGGAACGACGCCATAATCACAATAATCCTAAAACCGGGAAAAAACCCTGCCAGATGCGAGTCATACCGCCCGATTTCACTGCTAAACGCAGACTATAACATTTTTACCAAAATCATGGCAACACGGCTAGGGAAAGTAATACCGAAATTCTTACATCAGGACCAAAAAGAGTTCATCAAAGGGAGACATCTGCATGAAGCCACACAAGAACTTTTAACTACAATAGATATCGCAACAAACGAGAAAACTCCTCTCACTATACTCACTGTCGATGCCGCAAAGGCTTTTGATAGGGTTAATTGGGCCTTCCTAGAGAATGTAATGGTCAGAAACAACATTGGACCAACCTTCATACATATGGTAAAACAAATATACAAGGCTCCAAGATCCAAAGTTCTAATAAATGGAAGTCTTACGGAAAATATAAAGATAAGCAGAGGAACGAGGCAGGGGTGTCCCCTCTCACCTCTGCTCTTCAATATATATATCGAGCCGCTAGCGAATAAGTTAAGAAACAGCAAAGAAATTACGCCATTCAAATACCATACTTGGGAGAAGAAAATTGCATTATATGCGGACGATTTAATGATTTTCACGGATGACTACATGAGAGCTAAGGATACAATCGAATAAACTATAGGAGCATTTGGTAAGGTTTCAGGGTACATGGTAAATCAAACGAAAACAGAGATCATGACATGGAATACCCCTTTAAATGCCACAATATAAAGAATGAAATCAGATACCTAGGAATTCTAGTGAATCATGATATAGGAAAGATCTCGCAACTTAACTTGACCAAGGTAGCCGGAGACGTAAGGAAACTGCTTAAGGCTTGGGCCTCTTTACCATTAAGTCTGATTGGGAGATCAAACATAGTCAAGATGACCATCATACCTAAGTTTACATTCTTATTTATTGCAATACCTTTAGAGTTTGGAAAAACAACACTATCTCAGGCACAGAGAGATATCACAAGCTTCATATGGGCCGAGAAAAGCACGAGGATAGCCTGGAAGAAAATAAGAAGGGGGAAGAAAGATGGAGGTCTGGCTAGCCCGGATCTGATGGAGTACTGTAGAGCCTTCCAATTTAAGAACATCAGAGTGCTGCTAAAGAGTCACGAAAACTACCCGAGGTATCTACAAGCTATCACAGAATCAGACGACCATGTCTTATTCAAGTTCGGACATCCTAAATACTTCAAAAAAATAAAACTAAAGACTCTAAGGGATGCAGCAAAGATGTGGGCACAAATCAGAAAACTCCTGAAAATTTCGTATTATAGCAAATCGGCTCCTATATGGAACTCGCCAGGAACCCCTGAATGTTTTAAAGACACACTAGCACTCCCTCTAAATAGAGCCAACGTAAAGTATTGGGGGCAAATACTAAACGGACCTAATCTGAAAGCATGGTCAGAGCTTCAAGAGTTGACAAATAACACACTATCTAAATTTCAAATACTATCAAATCTTAAGCTGGTCTAAGACATTACCCACAAACCACAATGGAAATGAAAAATTGGAAAAAGAAATGGTAAAAATAACACCAGTACCAAAAGAAGTGGCCAAATGGTATTGGGCCTTGATTAAGGCCAGTGATACAACTCTCAACATAGAAGTACAAACCTGGGGGAAAGATTTACTAATAGCGGACCTTGACATAATTTGGGAAAAATCCGTAGGGAAATGCTGGTCAACTCTGAAATCTGCGGCTCTGAAAAGGAACCATCTGTACACAATCCACCGGGCCTACTGGACACCAAGAAAGCTTTCCAAATTTAAAAACGCAGGAATAAAGAAATGCCCAAAATGTGGAGAAGAAAAAGCAGACGACATCCACATGTTCAAAAATTGTCCCCAATTGAGAGAATTTTGGAACGAAGTTGGTAAGACCCTGAGCACTATCCTGACCAAGCAACTAACTGTAAGTACTACTCTTACCCTTTTTGGGATTGAAGATACAGTAAATGAAGGGGGGCTTACAAAAAGGCAAGAAAATCTTCTGTTCGTATTGATAGTACTTGCAAGGAGGGAAATTTGTATTAAATGGATAGGTTCTTCTAGCCCAACTCACGCAGATTGGTTGAACTCGGCTATAAGAATTAACAAACTCGATAGAAAGGGAAACACATGCAAAAGATTTAAGTTCTGGGAAAGCTTCGAAAATTTCTTAAACCCTAAGTAAGATCAAAACGCAAGTCCTATGATTAACGCGATATATCCTCTGGTGGACAAGTATGGTACTTGTTGAGTAGTCAATGTGACTAGCTCTCCTCGCCCCAAAATCAGAGGTAAGGGTATGTAACGGACAAAGGAAACTCCTCGAAAAGATCATCAGGAGGATGACAAAACTCCCCAGACAAGAGAGATCGAGGGGCAGTGTCTGAAAGAGTTGAGAGGAAGATACCTGATACTCCGCAATCATACAGATATCGCAATATGAGGACAAAAAAAACATATAAATAAATCAAACGAATTTCGTTGCGCACACTGCATCGCATTTGGTGATGCAGTGCACGCAACGAAATTCGTTTTATTTATTTATATGTTTACTTACCTGTTAAGGTCCGTAATCCATACATTACTACCCCCCACCCTGCCCCTCCCCCTCCCCACGTCACCGCCCAGCAGGTACTCCCACTACCGGCCACGGCTGATCACCTTACACTTCAAGTGTCTATATCTCGCTCTTGCGGATTCTTATTTGTCGCTTCTTTCTTCCTTTGTACGGGTCACACACACTTAGGCTGTCTGCACTGCTGGCACTCCTAGATGTTCAACTAGTGCCTTCACCAGAACCTTCTGCCACGTGTGATCAGATTTGTCGTCACTGACAGAGCTAGAGGATGAACCACATGAGATTATGTGAACAGGACGCCGTCAATGTGTGCCAAGTGCAAGGGACATTCAACTGAGAGCTCACGTGGTTACTGTGGGTGATATGCATGTTCAGTGTGCAGGGCGATTTAACTGAGTCTCATGTCACATGCTGCATGTGTCACACAACATGTCTTACACACCATGTATCCTGCTTCCACTGGCATGGGTGCGTTTCCCAGATGATGCATCAGAGGAGGCCACAGCACCGGTTGGCACAGAGGCAATGGTGCTATAAGAGGTTTCAGGATATCAACTTACACTGAAGGCAATGGGTTACTGATAAACACAGGAATGTGTGGATGAGGCTGGGGCCCTCCATGAGTTACCGTACTCATCGCAGCAGACATGAAGTGTTACCCACAGGAAGTATATATGAGTGGACACCGACTTTGGGGCCGTTCCAGATGCGTTACAAGGCCACGCTGTAGGGTAAGTGTGTGCAAGCCACCAAGATCATCTGCGGCATACCCCAGGGCTCATCCCTCAGCCCGACATTGTTCAACATCTACATGGCACCGCTCGCCCACGTCTGCTCGCCCACGTCGCCCAACTGCACAAACTCAACATCATCTTCTACGCCGACGACACCCAGCTGATCCTCTCCCTCACCATGGACCCCCTCACCGCCAAAACCAACCTCCTCGAAGGGATGAAAGCCATCACCCAGTGGATGAAGAACAGCTGACTGAAGCTAAACTCAGACAAGACGAAGTCCTCATTCTCGGCTCCACCACCTCAGCCTGGGTCGACTCCTGGTGGCCGACCACACTGGGAAAAGCTCCAACACCCACAGACCACGCACGCAACCTGGGGTTCATCCTCGGCTCTACTCTCTCCATGACAAAGCAGGTCAACGCGTCTCGTCCTCCTGCTTCAACACCCTCCGCATGGTCCGCAAGATCTACAGGTGGATCCCCACCAAAACAAGGAAAACGGTCACCCAGGCCCTCATCAGCACCAGGCTGGACAACGGAAATGCCCTTTACACAGGAGGCAAACTCCTGAAACGAGGCTGGACTACGGAAATGCCCTCTATACAGGAACCAAACTCCTGAAACGACCTCAACGCGTTCAAAACGCCTCTGCACGCCTGATCCTCAACATCCCTCTTCACAGCCACATCACCCCCCACCTGAGAGACCTGTACTGGCTCCCTGTCAACAAGAGGATCACCTTCAAGCTCCTCACCCATGCACACAAGGCACTCCACAACACCGGACCAGCATACCTCAACAGGCGACTCAGCTTCTACACCCACAACCGCCACCTCCACTCTGAAGACCTCGCCCTCGCCACCGTCCCCCGCATCCGAAGAGCAACCTCCAGCAGCAGATTGTTGTCCCACCTCGCCGCCAAGACCTGGGACACCCTCCCCATCCTCCTACGGCAGACCCAGGACCTGCTAACCTTCAGAAGAATCCTCAAGACCTGGCTATTTGAGCAGTAGGAGCCCCCTCCCCAGCGGCTTGAGCCCCTCATGGGTAAGGAGCGCACTTTACAAATGTTCTGATTGATTGATGATTGCAATGAATGTTGGTAGGAGGATGGAGGGAGGTGGTGACTGAGCTGTTGCGTAGAGTTGTTTCATTGCATAGATCTGTTTAATCGAAAGTGTCTTGTTCACTCACTCTTCGGAGCTGGTGTGAAAATCACCAGTAAACACCACTCGGAAGGTGTTAACCAAATGGTGGAAGCCATGACGCGGAAGGCAGACAGAATCACTGACAACGGAGAACAAACTAAATCTCAACAGGCCACTGCCACATTCAGTTTCATTTAATTTATCATATTTTAATACGGTTCAAGAAAGTGACATCTGAGTCATACAATATAAACACCACTATAAACAGAAAGTGAAAAAGGGCAAACAATTGCGGGTATAGCCTGGCAATAAGGAACCTTTTGTGCATTTAATAAAATGTGCATTAGTATCCGTTGCTCTACACTTGAATTCACAAGTGTATACAGACATAGAGCTAAAGCAGTCGAGATATAATTCTTAAGATGGGTTTGTGTATGATTTTTTGGCTTAGATATAGGTAGGCTTCAATTAGGCCTCAAAGCCATTTTGTTTAGAATGGATCATTCACAATGTTCATTCTGTGTTTATTTATTTTTTTACTTGACATTACATGCAGTAAGATGTGAATTGTTTATTTCTGTATGGCATATTGTTCTCAAAGAACTCGCAAGGCGTAGCCTTTTGCTACATGTCAAGGTTCTGCCAGATAACACTGTAATGTATTCATTCATTATAGTTGTCTGTTGATTATATAAAGTTTGTCCTACCATCTTCAGACGACAGTCGGTCAAAAGGAGGGAGCATCATCCTATAGATCTGGCATAATGTACACACGCATGTAAATAAACGCCATCAGAAATACTGTACATGTGTTGCATGCACAAATGCAGTTTATTACATTAAAACGTGTGAAATGACTCTGGTAATGATGGGGGAAGTATCAAAAGGACTGCTTTTTGTATAGAATGCATATAGGAGAACACTATGCAATGTGACAAACGGGATGATGGCTGAGTGCACTTTTCAGATGTAAACGAGTCCCTCATGCATTCCAATGCAAGCTCTTGCTGTAAGTTGGATTGATGCACAAAAACAACCAATGCTTGAAGTGAGGGAGTAATTCACCCTAGGTGGATCCAAAACCCCCTCTATGTATACGTTTAAGAATTGGTAAAATGTGCATTGCAGACACCGGCACTCTCAAGCAAGATGTAATAAGTAAAATATAAAGGAGCAAACAAATAAGCAAATAAAAAAGAGCAATACACACTGGATAGCTAGTTTACTTTCAATGCACGGTTGGCTTTAACCCCTACTTTTCTGTGATAATACACATGGATCTAATATTGAAAAAAAAGCTACGCGATGCCCTGAATGTGATTCAATTGTCTCTCGAAGGGCAATCTGGCAGTATCTCCACTGCTGCCCCCCCCAGTCGACGCTCAGAGTACGGTAAATTGATTCCAGGCAAAACACGAAAATGCAGTTTCCGCAAACTCTAACTTCTGGTTGGGTTCCACATGCTTCTTATGCTTCTTTGAGCAAGGAGACACATTTGTCAGGCAGACAACGAAGGGAGCGGTGGGGAACGCCCTGCTGGAAGCTGGATGCAGATGCTTGCCTCTGGTGTAAATGCGACCTTTACCAGGGCACGCAACCTGTCAATTCCAGTAGGGTAGACACAACAAGAGAGCTTAGGGGGTTAATGTACCTTCAGGACATGCTTGTCAAGTAGTTAACGTACTTCTGTAAAAACATTGGTCTTTAAAGTGGTTTCAAACTGTGAATTTTGAAATGTGCACACGTCCCTTTTACCAAAATGGATTTAGCAATTGTGGGAGCCGTGTATCAGAAACTGCATAATAGTTTATTGGCCCTGAACAAGTCAGACACTGCAGGCAGAAAGGCGTCACTGATGACGTGGTTAAAGAGCAAGAGCCACAGAGGCCACTTCTCTGTTGCTCGTGCTCTTCAACAGCAATCAATTTTAAGTGCACGGTCCCTCCTGCTGCGCCCCATCTGAACTTCACATCCTTCACTCAAACGCATACTTTACCCAACAAGCTTTGGACAAACCAATAGTTATTTCTCTCTTTTTAGGACCTATTTGATTTACAATGGCTTTTAACCATGCTGCACAGAACCAGGGATGCTGCACAAAGGTAAAGCCAGTAGGTCTCAAATGTGAGACCTATTGACTTTGCCAGTGATTGTTGCTGGTTCTGTCTGCTCAGGCCTTCCAATTGACCCATGTCACATGTGACAGCAGTAGTCAGTTTTAACTAGCAGCATCTTGCATGCTAGTATTCACCAAGTGGGACATATAGTCTCCATTTTCCTATTCCAGTTAATAACCTAAAAGTTCCAACAGTCACATAGCCGCTGGCTGAAAAGCGAACGCTGGATGGAGGCGTCCAGGACATGAAATGAGGCCAGTTGGCAGCTGCGCATCTACCTCTACACGCAACCTCTCCTGGGGTCGGATCCAATGTAAACTCTTCAGAGTCCCTCTGGAAGTTCCTTCATTGGTCCTTTACTAATGTTACTGTCCTGAGGGCCTGTATCTGCTGTTTTGTATTAAGGATGTGGTACAAGATCAAGTGGGTGTTTGGGGGCGGAGGTGCTGGTTTATTTTCCTGCTGTAGTTTTGCTGAGTAAATTTAAAGTCAGTCTCTATTGTTTGCCCTCTGGTTTTCCAGACATGAAGCTCATTGCTTTTTAGTTCTGGCTTGAAAGCCACCTGTCACCAGACTGTTGTAGATTTATGCTGTCCTTATTCTCTTTTCCCTCTCTATGATTCCCTTCCCTCTCTATGCCCTATCTCTGTTGTAGAACACTATCTTGTTTTGTGTGATTCAGGGCTCTGCTTGAACAGTTGGTGACTGGTCAGCAGGCGTCGAGTCCATGTACTGTTGTTCTCTGCTTCGTTCTGTATTAAACCTGCTATATCAACTTACCAGATGTGGAGTCTTCATTTACAACAATTTGGCGACTTGTTCCTGCTGTCCAGTGCGTGAAGTCGACTTCAGGAGAAGCAGATTTAAAGCAGATCGATTCCAGTGGTACTGCTCGACGGCGATACGAACCCGTGGACGCATCATCGTGAAGATTATCGATGGTGATAAAGTCTTGCTCAAGTAGTTGAAGAATCTGAAAAGTGTATTAAAGTTATTGAGAACTCAAAAAGAAATAGTTTGGAACAAGGAATTTCTGTAGTGTCAGAAAAGAACTCAGATCTTGCAGTGGATTGTGCCACGTATGAGTCTGTCGCAGTTGTTAAGAGTAAATTTAAAAACAACACCAAAAGATACTCATCCTCAAGTAAACTTTGTTCAAGATGCGGAAGTACGTCTCACACTTCGAAAGCCAGGTTTTGCTTTGCAGCTAATAAAGAATGTTTAAAGTGTGGTCGTATTGGCCATTTCTCGAAGATGTGTAGAGCAAAAGGACAACAGAAAGTAGCTGTTGATGAAGATTGTAGCACTGAATTCTTTCCTCTTAGAGACAGATTACTTGTTGTCAATGACACCGTTGTTGCGAATATAGAAGACAAAAGACAGAACAGACCAAAGGCTGACTTTGTTATTGATGGGTGCACAGTGTCTATTATGGTGGACACTTGTTCACTATATACAATAATTCCTAACTCAACTTTTAAAGTGCTGTGGTGTGAGAAAAATCTTTTGCAGAGTGACATTTCTCCAAAGGGGTATCAGGGAGAGAATATAGAAATCCTTGGCTATTTTGACTCTGACATAATGTTTAAGAATAGATCCACACAAGGTAAAATCTATGTATCTCTTGATGGCCCAACCATCTTAGGCTGGGTACATCAATTTGATTTATACATCATCATTAATCCGAGGGCACCAGAGCAAATCATGGTCTTGGAAGATGATTCTATTGAATCCACCTTGAAGGAATTTCACTCTGTGTTTAGTGCTGAACTGGGTGAACTCAAGGGATACTCCAATTTGATTAAGTTGAAAGATTACTCTGTCCCTGTCCAGCATAAGTTGAGGAGGATTCCTTTGGCTATAAGGGGTGAAGTCAAGTTACTACTAGAAGAAATGTTGCAGAGTGGAGTTATTGAGCCAGCTGAAGGATCTCAATGGGTTTCTCCTGTTGTCATTTCTAAAAAATCGGATGGCAAACTGAGATTCTGTGTCGACCTCAGGTCTTTAAATAATTGTGTAATTGCTGACACTTTCCCTCTTCCTAACATTGGGGAGTTAGTCTCTACTCTTGATGGTGCAAAATATTTCTCAAAACTTGATCTTAAGACCGCATACCACCAGGTAAAACTACACGAGAGTTGTAAACACTTGACTTCGTTTATCACCTCAGAGGGCATATTTCAGTTCACTAGGCTACCATTCGGACTCATCTCCGCTGCTAGCGTCTTCCAAAGAATGGTGGGTGAGATTTTCAAGGGCTTGAATAAGGTTCTTTATTTTCAAGACAACATTTTAGTGTTTGGGAGTTCTGTTGTGGAGCATAATCAGATAGTTAGAAGAGTGTTAGACAGAATTTTAGATGCAGGTCTTACCTTGCGTAGGGAAAAGTGTTTTTTCCTTGTGGAACAAATTGAATACCTGGGACATACGATCTCTGCCTCTGGTATTAGCCCAAAGAAGGATTTACTTGTGGCCATTAAGTCAGCTCCACATCCCATAGATAAAGACCAACTCATTTCGTTTATGGGACTCATTAAATACTATTCGAAATTTGTTAAGGGTTTCTCGGAAAAGACCCTTTGCTTGAGATCTCTCCTTAAGAAAGGGTGCAAATTTGTGTGGGGACCTGAACAAGATTTGGCTTTTTGTCGAATAAAGAATGAAATTTGTTCTGCAGGCATTTTGGCACCTTTTGACACTCACCTTGTCCCGATTCTCATGGCTGACGCCAGTGCTTTTGGGTTAGGGGCTGTTCTTCTTCAAAAGCATCAAGGGTCAGAGCGTCCCATTGCATTTGCCTCCAGGACTTTGTCAGAGTCTGAGTTAAACTATAGTATGATTGAGAAAGAGGCTTTAGCGGCAGCATGGGGGGCACACTACTTTCGGAGTTATTTGGGGGGTGTTAATTTCATTTTGAAGACAGACCACACGCCTCTGATTCGGATTTTGTCCCCTGGTGGTGCTGTTCGAGGTTCACCTAGGCTAGCTAGACTGGCAGCCAAACTGCAAGAGTTTCACTTTGAGGTTCAGCATGTTTCTGGTTGGAGAAATATCCAGGCTGATTGTTTCTCAAGGTTGCCTAGTAAAATCAGTCAGGTAGAAATAAACAAAGATTTCTTGGATGAGAGTGTTGCATGGGTTAATGAGGTGTTTTCAATTGGCGAAGGTGCTTTTTCAAGAGAAGAATGGTCTGCGGCCATGGAGAATGACTCTGTTTTAAAAGTTGTTATTGACATGGTAAAAAATGGGGCTAGGAGGGAGAGTTGTATGCAAGTCCAGGCCCGCCCTTTTGTGAAAGTGTTGGAAGAGCTTTCAGTTTACGGCAAAGATATCCTATTGCGGAATGATAAATGTGTCCCTCCTTTTGAAATTAGAAACAGGTTGATTGCTATTGCGCATCAGGGGCACCTTGGGCAAACCATGACACAACAGAGGCTAAAAGCAAACTTTTGGTGGCCTGGGTTAGTGTGAGACGGCCGCCCGGCAAACCCCACCGGCACACAGCCCTTCCCCGAACCTACCTCCTTCGCTGCCACCGGGACTGTATCCCCGACCCCAGAACGCCATCACCGGGACAAACCACACAGCGCCAGCCATAACCAGGAGAAACCCGCCCTTCTTTTTCCCCCAGGGGCCAACCAGAACACCGAGTCGGACAGACTCAAATCTCGCGGACCGCGGAAGCCCCGCCCCTAAGGCAGCGACAGAACAAGATAAAACGGCCAACCAGGAAGAGAACGCCGTCGGAGATTCGTGGCAGGACCCTCGGACTGGAGGTGGTGACGGCGAAGAAGCTGGAGACGGAGAGCAGACGGGCGAAGCAGACGTGTGGACCGAGGAGTGGTGGAGTCCGCTGGAGGTGGCTGAAGAGCGGCTGTAACTCACCTGGAGAGTTACGGCGGACCACGTGAGTGCCTTACTCCTTCCTAATTACCACTCGCTAGGAGTCCCTGTAAATCCCTGTAAATATCTCCCCCTCTCTTTAGAGTCACGTCCCCTGCACTGTATAATATCTGTAAAGCACCCCACTGTATACCCTGCCATTCCCTTCACGTTCCGACTGAGCACCCTTTCTTCGTACCTACCTGTGTTCCTGTCTCCCGATACCTCCCTTCCCTCACTGTCTCTTTCCGTCCCTTCCGCAACACGGCCCCGGTGACGGTGAACGGTACAGAGTGTCCTAAGACTAGGAGAGGACTAACGGTCCCTTGTTTTCTCTTTTGCTTCCTACCCTCCGTGGATCCTCCACTTCACCGGAGCCTCCGTTGGAACACCCGGAGACAGCGAGCTGCCTTCAAGACCCGGAGCGGATCCCTTACCTTGAGCCTTCTTTGTTTTGGTTTCTGTGTTGCACTCTGTGACTATCTGCAAATAAACAGCGAGTATAGCACACTATATACGGCCTCCTCGCCTGCTTTTCCGGCCCGCGGCACCCCCCTCCTCACAGTTAGATGCTCAGGTTACAACGTGGGTTGAGCAATGTCTAACTTGTAAAGAAGGAGAAAAAAGGCTGAAGGTTGCGGTGGGGTCAACTTTAGGGCGCATTTCTTCTCCTAGTGAACCGTGGCATACAGTCTGTTGGGACTGTATTGGACCTATGGTTGAGCTTAATGAGAAACTACGTTTTGGCATTGTTTGTGTTGATGCCCACACTAAGTGGATGGTGGTCAAATTTGTTAAGGACATCACTACGGACACCACAATAGAGTTTTTGATGTCTCCTTTTCAAGTGGAAGGGTATCCCAGTGTTTTGGTCACGGATAATGGGACGCAATTGACTTCCCATAACATGCGTACCTTCTTGTCCCTAAGCGTTGTGTCACATCACAGAACGGCTCTTTAAAACCCACAGGGGAATGGCCTCTGTGAGAGGATTAATAGGTTGGTTAAAGGCACTATCCAACTTGCATAGTCGGACAAAGGGAATGTTTTGGAACTTGTTCAAGAGATGTTGTGTGCCTATCGGACCACGGTTCATGGAGGCATGTCCAAGTCTCCATTTGAGCTCATGCGAGGAAGGGTTCCTGGTACGAAATTGGTCCCCTCTTGGATTAAAAATCTTTTTGGTCACTCTCAAGACCCACAACTTACTCATGTCAGGGGTAACATTTCAAAAGGGGATCTAGTGAAAGTCAACTTGAGGAGGGTTGCTTTGTATGAGAAAAAAATTAATTCACCTTCTCGCACTGTTACTGACAATCAAAATGTTGATTCATATGAAGAGAGGGGTAGTGGTTACATGTTAGCTTCTTCGCTAGAGGAATCTGTGGCCCCTGCTTCATTCTCTTCTCCCTCTGACAGGATGCGTGACGGTGCTGGTGATGTCTCGGACTCTGGTCTTACCATCTTTCGTGGCACTCTCACTGATTCTACTTCTTCTCAAGATTCCCCTCCTTCTCAAGATTCCCCTACTCCTCTGGCCCCTAAGTCTCTAAGGTATCGTAAACCTCCAGGATATTTAAATGACTACATTTGCAATTGATGCTTATTTTCTTGTTTTGCAAAGAAGGGAGATGTGTTGTAGATTTATGCTGTCCTTATTTTCTTTTCCCTCTCTATGATTCCCTTCCCTCTCTATGCCCTATCTCTGTTCTAGAACACTATCTTGTTTTGTGTGATTCAGGGTTCTGCTTGAACAGTTGGTGACTGGTCAGCAGGCGTCGAGTCCATGTACTGCTGTTCTCTGCTTTGTTCTGTATTAAACCTGCAATATCAACTTACCAGATGTGGAGTCTTCATTTACAACACAGACATAAAGTGATCAACCTAATAAAGAGCTTTCAGGAGTACTCAGAGAGGGGCTTTGGCTCCGCCCACATGTTCTTATTCAGGAGTGCATTTTTAGATTGGGTAAAAGTTGTGTGCTTCCACAGAAAAAAAGTGCTTCCCTTCAACGCAGCTGTGATTATTTTGTTTATGTATTGTGCTGCCTGAGCCAGAAGCAGTATGGCTGTCTGAGCTTGAACTTGCAGGACCCCACACAACACATTCTAATTATGTTAATGTGTCTTGGATGAGTGTATAATTTTTCTCTGGCAGCTGTACCAATGGGAGGAGGCAGTCATGAGTAATGTATTATAGTCCCAACACCTTGCCCATACTTCATTAGCTTTAGACATCAGAGTGCATTTTTGTGCTTGATAGCAGTGTGGATGGCCAGGGCTACTCTAATTTACATGATTGTTTAGGTCTGGCTTGACATTGCAACTGTTGCCTGGCCTTATGTTATCAACAAAAGAGCTTTCAGAGTACTTTTGAAAGAGGGACGTAGTCTCCACCCACATGTTGGTACCCCTGAGTACTGGATTTGATTGGCCAGAACGTGTGTGCTTCCACTAAAAACACTGCTTGTATTGCCCTCTTTGGTTTGTGGCAAAGCGTATGCTTGATGTAGCAGGACTGATTTGGTTATGGTGGCAAACCAGTGATAGAAGGTTATAGGTCTCCTGCTCTGCATTCCTTCACGATACTCACTAAAACCTCCAACATTTCTGAATACTCAATGAGTACTGAAGTTTGCGGCCGCATCCTATCGGATTTTGTATTATGGTGTGAGAGGCCAGGGCTGAATAGGATGCAGCTTTACAGAACCGAATGACAGTAAGCAATCATCACCTAGCGGCTTCTTTACTAAGGGCCTGTCTTTGCTCCAGGCTTCTGTTTATGCCTTACAAGCTCCTCCACAGAATGCAGCCCTCTTTGGCCCGTATGCATACATTCTGTAGATTATACCGGAATTGCAGAACTTAACTTTATTTTTAGCATTGTAATTGTCCTTTGTCACAGGGCTATGGATCAACTTCATGTTTCTTCCAATGTTTCTCCATCATTACCAGAATTTAGAAATTCTGCGGAGAACGGTGTAAACCCAAGTTTTAGGTCCCAGAAAAGAAAAAAGGTTGTTGTGATTTCTGCACATATCTTTCAAGCTTGGAATCTTATTAATCTAGGCAATGGAATTGTTGTCTAGTGGTCTTGGAATGTTATCTAATACTAGTAATATTTATTTTTATGGTGCAGCAGTGCATTAACATCTCTAGGCGAAGACTTCTGGAGTCTGTCTTTAAGGAAACTGACATCTGAACAGAAAGTACAGAGATCTTCCTATGTCCTTACAATGGCGTTTTCTTCGTAATCCATGGGCGGTGAAGGATCTATTCGGTTCAGTGAACAAGCATCAATTCCATTGATGCAAATGGCTGTTTTGGTATTGGCAATGGCAGTGTCTCTGTTGTCTATGACAAGCACTGCAGATGTACTTGTGCATGTATGTGAAGTCTCAAACATGCAAGTTCTTTCTCTTCCTACAGCTTTATCCCATCTCACCTACCTCCCCAAAGCATCACATTCAAAATAGTTACCGTATTGGACCCCTGCATTCTATTCTATTCTGTTTCTCTCCCTTGCAGCTGAAGTATGTTCATTACACCCATTTAGCCCTGTGAATCATGGCTTGTAGATGAAGGGCAGTGAGATTAAGGGTGTCTTCCTTTGGCCACTTTACTGTCAACATGGATAAATGCTTCGAAGAACCCCTGTCCTGTGCTGTTCTTTCCCCTTGTCTGAACTGGGGTGGCGCAGTGAGCTAAAGAATGATGATGGATTAAACCCAGATCAGTTGACGGGGGGTGAGTGCTTGCAATGTTCAGCACTCCCATCATCATCCTCTTTGGTTTTGCTCTGTTCTTTCCCCTGACATCTTTCACCATGCCTTCCCTTTCTTGTTCAATAACCTAATTACTTTTCTCCTACAGAATCACTGAATGTGCACTCTTCCAGTTTTCTTAATGTCATACAGATCAACTGGGTGGGTTATCACGACACCTGGATAGATCTCAAAACCTATAAAGCATGGCTAACTATATACTGCCCATTTCTTTGGATTGCTCATGGTTACACCTAGATTGCCTCATCAGAGCATAGATTATAGCTGGCCCTATAATAATTACTCCCTATACTCACAGTGGACCCATCAGAGCATACACTATGGCTGGATGTATAATGCCCATTCCTACAGGTAGCTCCATGCCACACCTGGGGTGACTCCTAGAAGATTGAGACTGGGTCCTGTTAAAAAGCCAGCGCTCCCTTCTGCTGCATTGACTCACCAAAGTACACAGTGGCATGTGGTGTGGGTTGCTCCCTGGCATCCTAAGTAGACTCCTCAGAAAGTATTGCAAGGCCCATTGTATAATGATATTTTCCTGTGGGTTTCTTCTGTATTGCTCCTGTGGGAATACTGTAGAACATTTACCATGACATGCAGCATAATGCCTTATCCTTGGCATATGGAGGTAAACTCTGCAGCGCTTGTACTATGGATGACTGTACAATGCCCGCTCTTAAGGGTTGCTGTATGGGAAATGTAGGTAGATCGTTAGACATATAATACAGCTGACCATATAATAGCTTTCGCTCTCACACTCCACCATGCGCACATAAGAACATGTACTATAGATGGTAATATAATGCCCATTCCTGTTTCTCCTCCCTTGATCTTGTAGCTTCATCCTATCCCGTGTGCACTCTTCGCAGCATTTACTGTGGAAGGTGGCATAATATCTACTTTGTGCAGTGCCATGGGTAGAAACTGTAGGTCACATGCTATGGTTGATTGCATAACTGAATGGACCTGAGATATCAGGCCAAGTCATTAGCTGGCTCTTCTCTTTTGCGACCAACTCTCCCCGTCAGTTGAATACATATGGGGCACACCCCTTTAGAAGATAGCACCACATGTCTCCTGGGCAGCAGCATACATATATGGCACCCAAGTTATGGTGCCAGATTATCCTTGTTAAAACTATTGTTGCAGGATACTGCCAGACATAAAGATCACTTACTTAATATTGAAAATCTTGCGTCCAATCGGACACTATTTTTGTAAATACTACTTAGAATACAATATTCCTGTGAGGGAGTGGGGTTTTCTCCATCAAATAACTCCCGCCACTGGTAGTATGGACCCTTGACTGTCAACAAGGAGTAATAAGGAGCACTCATCTGGATCAGTCCAATAACAGCTAAATAGTTAATGACTTTTTCTTCAGTCACTAAAAGAGAGTGATGTGAGTTTTTTCATTATTTATTCATTAAGTTTTTATCTTTACATTCCAACATTAAAACGTAATATTATACATCAATGGATAGTTAATTAAGAAATAGAATACAATATTTTTTAGAATAACAGTCAATATGGTAATAATACAGTAAGTGTCTTCCATAAAGGAAAATGCCCTAGTCTAAATTAAATTGGAATAACGAGAGAAAAATGTGTCAGTTCATATACTCATAAAGCGTACTGATGAGAGAGTCATTTGCACAAGCATGAAGCATTCGCACAATCAACGGTCAATTGCACAAGCATGAAGCTGAAAGTATTCTCAGTTTATAATTCAACAGACAATCGGGAAAATCTAAATAAGCAGCCTCTCATGAAGAAGGACATCAGAAACTCCAAAGCGAGTCTCCAGTTAGTCAGGAATGGAATCCGAAATCTCTCTCCCACTCTAGGAACATGCACTAATAGAAACACAGAATATTCTATGTTGCAATATTATTTTCTTTAGTCTCTTGAGTCCTCCAATAGAATTTGAGTACACTCCTGGGATCATCAAACTCCCCCTTTTCTCAGACTGGTACAATAGTCTTTAGACACTGGACCGTAAAAATGTAACATCATTATTATTCTGTGGTCCAGCCTGTTCTTCTCATTACTCATTCTTTCTGTTGCCTCATCTCCACCCGGTGTGAACCTTGCTATTCCTATTTCCTCTGTAAAGGTACAATCTTCATGAGTCTGACACCGCTTTGCTGAAGTATCATATTAGCAATGATTGAGGCTTAGATAATGGCCTGCTATTTAACAGCTGCTTCTCCCTCTGATGCTCCTTGGGAAGCCTTCAGTGCATGCTAGGGTAGTTTCAGGGGTTGTTCTCTGCCACTGCTGTGCGAACGCCTCAGAGCTAACACCAGTGCTGTATGATTAATGCCCATTGGTATGGGGT
This sequence comes from Lissotriton helveticus, assembly GCF_964261635.1. Taxonomy (NCBI): domain Eukaryota; kingdom Metazoa; phylum Chordata; class Amphibia; order Caudata; family Salamandridae; genus Lissotriton; species Lissotriton helveticus. Next base: position 427,319,459 of record NC_136063.1, read on the forward strand.
GTTCCTCTGTAGGTCCTTTGTGGACTCGAGGCCATGTACTACTGCAAGATTGCACCTGTATAGGTTGCTTGTATCATCTATGGCTCTTTCCTGGGCCCATTTCAACAGGGTTGAAAGTGCATATAAAAACCAATCTACAGATGGTAGGCATGACTGTAGATATCCTTACACTTTTCTCCAATACCCATGTACCTATGCTTGTTCATGACCAGCAGGATTACCCTTAGAGAGACTAACCAGGTCTCCAAGAAGAATGAAAGGCTTCCTTGTATATTGCTACATAGGAAAACATCGCAGACCTGGAAGCATGGAGCGAGACCTGGGATGGGTTGGAAGAGGTGGCAGACAGGCCTGAGGAGACTAGTAGGAGAAGGAGCGATTGGCTGAGAACCAACCATGAAAGATCTCTCTAACAATAGGTCTGGGTGGGTACTTCTGATAGAGCAAGATTTCGCATCGCGACTTGCTCGAGTCAAGAACCTCGAAAATCTATTATAATCTCGTAACTTCAATTGTTTGTTTTACTAATTTTATGTATTTTGAATGTGCGTGGGTATCATAGAGACGCTTGCCTATGTGTTTTACTAATACGATTAATCCTTGTCCTTAAAATGGCCGCTGCTTGACTTTCCTCTTCTGCGCATGCGTCAGTCACACTCACGTGACTTTGCGTAGAGATAGTTTTGGAGGGAAAGGGTGCGCATGCGTAATCGCCATAAAATGGCAGCTTGATGTGATAATGATTTGAAGCTCGTGCTATTGCTTATCGTGTCGTTATGTGTAGCACTTACCCGTAATTGCATAGCATATTTTTACAAATGATGAAACTAGAGTACGAAATCATGACATGTAATACATTCATTTATTTCTATGTACTAATTTGTTTTCGCTTACTTTTCATGTATCCTCGGCACTGAGGGGTGATGGGGCTGGGGAGTCCATCTTGGAGGGCACTTCTGCGCAGAATCAATCGATGGCGCGGTGGCATTGAAACCAAGCCAAAGAAAGTTGCTGCCAGAGCCTGCATGGGAAGATGAACCTTCACCCAGCGAGAAAACCTAACTTGCACCCTATTTGTATACATTGTATTTCTTTCCATTCTATTCCCTGCGACTTCTCGTGGGAACCCCAATCTTGCTAGGCGGCACCTTAACATGCAAAATAGGCCTTAGAATAGTCTGTTCTGATTGGTGTGTTAACCAAATCCTACCTTAGGACCAATCCAAATTGGGGATTCTGACACTTTGCAACATTTGGGGGGTGGTACCCTGTCCCAAAACAGTATATCTACCCTGGGTTCACCTAGGGAAATTGTCCAACTTGTCCGAATAGCTGACCTGTCACTGACCCAACGCACTCAATAGGTGACTGAAGATACAGAGCGCTGCGGAGCACTCTGTCCGAATTTGACCATAGACTAAGGTTTTACTAAACCTTAAGTGCTGGCGGAGCACTTTGCTGGGGAGTTCGCTGACCCAATCGGGGTTCTGATCGATAGCTGCAGAGAGGGTGGAGCGCAGGCGTTGCTTCCGAACTGCGGGTGCTGGTCGTGTCCTGGTGGTCCTGTCCTGATCCTAATCTGGGTTTCCTGTCCTGTCCTGAGAGGTCCATTCTGCACCTGCTGTCCCATTGATGACTGCTATTCCTTGGGGTATTTCATGTCCTTAACTGCCCCGTGGCCAGGGTTGGTTTTCACACCAGTCTAGGCAAATATCTCGCTGAAATCTCTGAAACTGCACTTCCTATTTTCTGTCTTTGCTTCAATAAAGACATACCTTTTGCATATGTTAAATTTTCCATGCTTTTCTCCGCAAACATTGCATCTCATTAAAGTCATTTTCAGTTTGCATTTCATAGTATGTTCCTATGTTCCCCTGTCCTTTTAGTATAAATCTCACCATACTGTTTATAAATTTAATGTGTGATCATATTTTTCTCCTAAATACTGAATTGAAGTAATAACGTTAGAATTATAGCGAGTTGCACTTTTTACCCTTCCATAGATGTATAGGTTTCCCTAGTGTCTTTTCTCTCGAAATATGACCCCATGATAAAGTTCCTTATACGTGCATAAAATCCCTAGCATTAAGTACTCTCCCTCGAATTTCATTTCCGTTATTTTTGAATTCCCCCATTATTGGGTTAGATGGTTACCTGTATACTCTTCCTATATGGTTATGTGCTTTTCGTTATTCTGATTATAGATTGCCTCATTACTATAAACTGTATGATTGCAGAATCTGAAATCTAAGATAAACTTTTAAAACTTCTCAGTTGTCCGTGGTCATTTCATTGAAATAAAGTACAATAAGTTGGGTTTTGTATTTTGCTGCCTTTCCTTTTACAGCTAGCTCCCTGACCCATCGTGGTCATAGGTACCCATAACGGTGGATGGTAAGTTGGGTACACTGGAAATAATCGAAAGGGAACTCACAATTATTGGTAGTAGATTGTGTGGTCATCTGATCAATGTATATGATAAAGTAAAGTATATGGGCCCGAAGCCAGAAGTGGCGAAATTATTGGTCGGGTGACCCGCAATCTCTAGCAGTAATTTTCTGGTAGCATCGAGGATGGTTAGGGAATAGTTAAAGGTTAGGTAAGATTCGTTGTTAGTCTAGCTAAGTCGGAAGCTGCTAGTATTAAGGCTGCTACAAAAGTAGGCACTTCAGGAGATCTGATCAGTCACTTGAAATGTTTGCTTTGAAAAATTATGAAATGTTTTAAATTGTTTTTCTTATTATTGTACTGATATATGTATTAACCCATTCGTTCGTAATTGTTAAATGTTTTGTTGGGAATCCCCGGGGAATTGAATAGCGAGTGGTGAATAGAATCCACTTGCTTTGAGGTCACTGGCTCTAAGGAAAGTTGGTGCAGGTTAGGCAGAACTGGAAGCACTAACTAGGGTTTTTCTGAATGTATGATTGAATAAATGTTAGTAACGAGGTTCATTGGCAAAATTCCCATTGTGGCGTAACCTAGTAAGGGTCACATTGGAAAAGTAGCAGGTTCATCGGAGCTTGGGTGAAAGCAAAGGGGTTCGCTGGGGAAACCTTAGTCTCGGATATATCCCGGTAAAGTGGATGAGTCTGGGGGAGTAACAGGTTCACCGATGCTAGAGTGAAGGGTAGGCAGAGAAGACCTATCCGTAGTGAGTGAAAAGTAAATGGAAGTAGTTTACTTGCAGTAAAAAAAAAATGTCTTTCTGTCTAGACACTTGAGTACAGTGGCGAATGTGTATTCGTTGTTAAATAACCAAGCACTAAGCACTTTAGAAAGTAAGAAAGTTTCAGTTACCTTGTAAAGGAGGGAGTCAGTCGCAAGGCTTCTCTGACGTCACTCTGTGCCGCGCTGGGATTGGTAGACGCAGCGGGCGGGTAGCGGGGCTGGAATTGTAAAGGAGGGGTGAGCGCCGAGGCGTGAGAATTGTCTCGTGAAAGGGCCGCGCACCCATTGGTCGAAGATATTTGAACTTGTGCATTTTATTGGCCGCACGAAAATAAAAGACGCATTTGGATTGGGAGTGACTTGTAAACAAAGCCGCTTGCAGAAATCGTATGTGGCACACGTATACTCCAGAGACTAGACCCGATCCAAGATACCTAGGGTTTGGAAAAGATCAGTGGAAGACTAATAGATACGACATTATGTACGGAAATAAGAGAAAATTGTCTCTTGTAAACAAAGTGAAGAATTATTTCAAAAAAGACAAGCCGATTAAAACTAGAGAAGGTGTTGTAATTCCACCACCAAATACTCCCGCATCTTTCATGATGTTCGATAAAGGGTATAACACATGTGTATGGTTGGAAAATTGGGCAGAATACACGAAAGATGACGGAGTATTGGCTTTTCCGTTAGATGGAACATTTAACAGCAGAATTCTATTCAATTTGAGAACCCGAATGAATGATTTACATCCCAGACCTAGATTAACGCAGTATGAAGCACTAGAGGAATGGGAAATCGAGGCGTTCGAAAGGGATAAGCCACTGATGGATAAAGGGTTAACTAAATTTTATCCAAAGTTGAAGCAGGAAGCACGAGCCAAAAAGATGAAACAGTGGAGGCAGAATATGATAGTGGAAGGACTGTTTCCCATGATGCCAGCAGATGATCCTTCTGGGGGAAAGAAACGGTTGGAAAAAGCTAAACATTGGGTACCCATCGGAGAGTCGGATGATGAATTATCAGATGACATGTGTATGAGAAGTCCGCCTCCTTATAATGAAGGACATCGACCTTCCAGTGCAGGAGATATTTCCCGAAGACTTCCATCCCAGGAAGAAGCTAGGTCCACAAGTGTAGGAGGGGGTTACCACATACCTCCCTATACTGAGAGTTTAGGACCAGTGGATAACAGAAACATATACCCCAGAATGTCAGCTAGTGGGGAGACAGGATATTCCCGTGAAGGAGATTTTTGTTCTCGACCTCCCTACGGAGGCGAGGTGAGACCCTCCAGTTCAGGAATGCCGTTATTACAGCCACAGTATGAGGAAGAACGAAGATCCCTAGGTACAGGAAGTTTGTTCCCAAGACCAATTTATGGTGAAGGACCTAGTGAGACTCATCCCACTGCCCCGAGTTATGCTCCCACACTGACCCCGCAGGTGTTACATGACAAATCCATAGAGAGATTACTGGAAGAAAAGGAGCGGGAGGTGCTAGCAAAACAAAGAGCTGAGATAATTCAGAAAATGTCCCAGTTAAATACCAGTCCTGAAGCATTGACAATCCCAGTAACAATCGGACCCGTGGTCCCATTGTACGGGGATCGGCATGAAAGTCCAAAACCTCCAGTCATTACTCCCGTCATAGCACAGCCCAGACCAGAACCCTTAATTGTAGATGAACAAACGAGTGAGTGTGAATCTGAGGTCTCACTAATGGATCTACCTCATAGAAATACAGGGAAAAGGATGCAGAAAAGGCATAATCCTTTTAATACAAGGGAGATTCAAATGGAATCGACTTCGGGTACTAGAAGCGTCACTTTGGTTACACCTGAGGAAATTGAAAGATGGAGTCTAGAATTAGAGAAACAAACTTCGCAAACGAAACCTTTAGACCTCTACAAACTGAGAGTAGAAATAGAAGAATTAATGGCAGGAAATGTAGGATGAGACAGATTAAATACCTACTCTGAAGAAGAGCTGTTGTTTATGTGCAAAAGTCTTACCCGCAATGTCCGAGTACTTCATGAAAAATTGACAGATATTGCTGCTAGTATGGGAATAGACATTTCAAAATCGAAACCCTTGCAGAAACCATACCGAGCAGAATTTTCAGACAGAGATTTGGAAAACCTTAATGTGTCAGGGAAAAAGGCGCAGGTCAAGGAACTATTGACAGTGTTGCAGAAATGGGGAGATGTAGAAAGATGGAAAGCCAGGTGGGCCCGAAAGAAAGATGAGGCCAGGACTAAGCAGGTAACTCCCGAATTTGTCCTAAAGGAAGCAGACACACCAGAACAGTTATGTCCTATGCGCGAGGTGCCAAGAGGAAAATATGTACATGTTCCATGGTCCAGGCAGGATATTGTGTCCTTTACCAATGACTTCCCAAAATTACGAGAAAAGCCAGTTGATTGGTACCGGCAGGTAGAAAGATTCGTAAAAGTGCAGAAATGCCTATGGAAGGACCTGGATGGGTTCTTTGACATAGTGGTCCCTGTAGATCTGTGGACTGAGTGTAAGATAGCCATAGCTTGGCCTAGTGAGGAATACCCGAGAGATGAAAAAACAGGGGAACCATCGAAGGAAGTGATGAAGAAATATGAACAAGTAATTCAGCATCTGAAGCTAAAAGTGCCCGCAAAGGAAACTGATTGGACCAAGATAGATAGAACCACGCAGGAAAGGGACGAGACTGTGCACTTCTTTTATGAAAGGCTGTTGCAGGTATTTAAGACGTACAGTGGTATAGATAACATCGAGATGAAGGACATGACCCATTTCATTTACAGGTTTGTAAACGGTTTAAGACCCGAAATTTGTCAGTGGATAAAAGATAACAAAATCTGTTGGCAGTCCAAGAAAATGGACGAGGTCCTACGGTACGCAAAGTACTGTGAGGACGAAATGGCAGAAAAGAAAAAGGCCCTGAAAGAGAAGGTGATGTGGGCCCAAGTAAAGCTCGCAGAACAGCAGGAAAAACAATTGAATAAACTAAATAAAGCCACACAGAACCAAGGCCCTGGGGGTGGGGGTGGAGGAAAACCCCGAGCTAAAATGAGTAGAGAGGAAGCGAAAAAGAAATTTCCCTGCCACCAGTGCGGAGAAATTGGACATTGGCGAGACGAGTGTCCGTATTTACAAGGTGATAATGCCCAACCACCTGATTTAATTCCACAGACGCAGAATGAAAAACAAGGAAAGACCCAGCAGCAGGTAAAAACGATTCAAGTGCCCCGAGCGCCAAAGCCTATTTTTAAAGGGAAGTCACCACAGGGTGATGATGTAGAAATCTGGGGAGGCAATGAGAATAGAAATACAGCAACTTCGCAGTATCTACTGAATGACACTTTCTTCTGTGACGACCAGTACAGACGGGGCCTGAGAGGGGAGGACGAGGAGTGCGTGCTTGGCGCTTCCTTGCCGGTAGACCAGTCAGGGCCATACATTGAAGGAAAGGTTGATGGAAATGATGTCACCTTTCTATTGGACACTGGTGGTACCCGTTCTACTGTGAGAACAGTGGACGTTCCAAACCTACCCCTCTCGGGAGAAGCTATCCAAGTAGTAGGAGTATCTAATCAATTGATTAGTACACCTGTTACCGAGCCCATGGAGATCTCAATTGGAAATTTTAAACAAATGCACAGATTTGTTGTCTGTGATACCAGTCCGGTAAAAATACTGGGACGTGATTTACTGTGCAAAATGAATTGTACCATCTTTTGCACACCAAAGGGCGTCGAAATTCAAACCCCAGATGAAGATGGTATCTATAAGCTAATGTTAATTAGACCTGACTCAGAAATAAAACGACTGACTATACAGGACTTACCTGAAGAACTCCAGCAGACAGTGAAGCCAGAAGTATGGGACTTTACAGGAAAGGATGTGGGATTAATGAAAAACGTAGACCCCATACAAATAGCCATGAGAGAAAATGCAGTGTACCCCAATACCAAGCCTTACAGAATGAGTGCAGAAGTGAGAGCAGGTGTTGCCATTGAAATACAGAAATTGCTAGAAGCAAACATCATACAGGAAGTAATGAGTAGCCCGTGCAACTCACCCATTATGGGCATCAAAAAGCCAAATGGCAAGTACAGAGTAGTGCAGGACCTGAGAAAGGTAAACAAGATAGTGGTCCCTTGCTGCCCTATTGTCCCGAACCCAGCAGTGATTCTGTATCAGATCCCCTGGGATGCTGAATGGTTTACTGTGATAGACCTATGTCATGCTTTCTTTTCGATCCCATTGCATCCAGACAGCAAATTTCTTTTCTCATTTGCTTTCAACAGTGGCGTGTATGTCTGGAACAGGGTCCCCCAGGGGTACACAGAAAGCCCCTCTATCTTTAATCAGATCTTGAAAAAATGCCTTGAAACTTTAGTCTTACCGGGAAAATCTGTGTTAGTACAGTACATTGACGACCTATTGGTGGCGTCTAAAAGCCATAAGGATTGCGTAGTTGACACCATTGCCCTACTGAATCACCTGAGTGAAAAGGGACATAAAGTGGCCCCTGATAAATTACAGTTCTGTTCGAAATCAGTGAAATATCTGGGACACCAGATAGAAAAAGGTATCAGAAACGTCACCTCAGAGAGAGTCAGAATAATTCAAAATATGCAGTTACCCCGTACTCAGAAAGAAATCAGAATGTTCCTCGGAGTTGTAGGTTACTGCAGGCAATGGATTGTGGGATTCGCAGTCCTTGCAAAGCCTTTGATACAAATGACAAAGAAAGGAGCAAAGGACCCAGTTGAATGGAATGACGAGAGCTTAACAGCTTTCACACAGTTGCGAAATTGCCTGTGTACAGCCCCTGCTCTGGGGATGCCTGACTACTCCAAGGAGTTTGGCCTATTCTGTGACACTCGTGACAATTGTGCATTGTCAGTCCTGACTCAGGAGCACGGTTTGACCAGAAGGCCTGTGGCATATTTTTCTGCCACTTTGGATCCAGTGGCTGCTGGACTACCTGGATGTCTAAAAGCAGTAGCTGCAACTTGCACCAGTTTAGAACAAAGTGAGTCTATTATTATGGGACATCCTGTAACTGTGTATGTTCCACATGCAGTTGTGATCCTATTGACTCGTACAAAAACTCAGTATCTCACCCCTAGTCGGCTGACTAAATATGAGAGGATGCTCATGGGTGCTGCCAATATAGTCATTACCCGATGTAACATTTTAAACCCTGCCACTCTACTCCCTGACTCAATGGTAATGGAAGATAAGGGAGATCATGAGCATGACTGCATTGACCTGACAGAGTTCAGTACTAAACCTTGCCCAGACATTAAGGAAACTCCTTTACCTGTACATGATGAGGAATGGTTTGTGGATGGTTCATGCCTGAGGCATGAACTAGGAGGCCTAAGTGCTGCCTATGCTGTGGTCACGTTAAACAAAATTGAAGAAGCATCCTATCTATTTGGAGTAAAGTCTGCACAAGTAGCCGAATTGATCGCCTTGATAAGAGCTTGCAAATTGGGAAAAGACAAAAGAGTAACAGTGTATACTGATAGTCAGTACTGTTACGGGGTTGTGCATGACTTTGGCCAATTATGGCTACAAAGAGAATTCCTGACTTCCTCAGGTACCCCCATTCGGAATGGAAAAGTTGTCCAAGACCTTTTAGAGGCAATCCAATTACCAAAAGAATTGGCAGTGGTCAAATGTGTTGCTCATAAGAAGGGCCTTGACCCTGTATCTTTGGGAAATGACTTTGCTGATCGAGTGGCAAAACAATGTGCTATGGAGCAGATGAGAATAAATCCCAGGCGGGGTGGGGTTGGAAACAGCTGCCAACTTAGAATGTTTGAAGAAGTGCCTACATGGGATGAATTGAGAGAATGGCAGCATGTGACGCCCTGGGAAGAGAAAGAGAAGTGGAAAGAACAAGGTTGTAAACCGAGACGTGAGGATGGTGTCATTGTGGGCCCAAATGGTATGCCTGTGTTACCTAGACACCTGCTTGCCCCAATGGCTCGATTGATACATGAGGGATCACACATTGGGAGGGATGCCATGGTTCTGGTGTTTCAACAGACTTGGTACAACAAGAAGTTCAGGAAGGTAGCAGAGTCCCTTTGCCAGAGGTGCTTGACCTGTCAGCAGTTCAACGCTGGCAAGAGAAGGGGGGCGTGGCCAGCAACATGGCCGACTAGACGTGCCTTGCCGGAGCTCCGGCCGAGCAGCACGATTATCCGACGATTCAGATCGCCCACGGGCCCTAACTCATGCCACAACGGAGGACCGACGTCCTGATACCTGGCGGAATCCCCCAAGCGATAGCGCGGAGCTGTCTCTGCCGAGTGCCGGACATTTCAACACCAGAAGCCTCCCGGCGGCCATGCTGACGACCGCGGCGCGCGGTGTAACGCGGCGCCCCTAGTGCCTCACCTTTCAATCCTGCCCCGCAGTGCCCGGCTACTGGGGGCGCCGGGACCCCCGCCCCCCCCCTGGCGACCAGGCGGGACCGGGATTCTGCCGCCGGTGAGAGGAGGGTGATCCGAGGCGGGCGAAGCCGACCGGCCGCCTACACCAAGATGGCGACCGACAGAGTGTGAAGCGGACGAGACAGACGAGGAGCCCCCGCCGCGACCAACCCCAAGTGGCGGACGACCAGGGAGACGCAGACAGACCGCGACGGAGGTGAGCCCGGGGCACAGGAGCCGAGAGCCGACCACGCAGGAGCCGGAAGTCTGCCTCTGACTTGCACTCGGTGCCCGCCTTTACCAACATGGCGGCCGGGCTGCTTTGTCACCCAGCCTGAAGGCCACTGCTGGAGAGAGGAGACCTAGATCCCCCCGGTGAGGAGGCAGTCTGCTGGGGCCCCGGGAGAGGTCCTGCCTGTGCGACCCCATCCCCCACACGACGACCACCAGACCACGGTGAGCAGCCAGGGGACCCTTGGGACTGAGGCGAGAGAGGTGCCGGGGGGCCCGCGGGAGAGTCTCTGCACACGGGGCCGCCCGGAGGGACTGTACTGCCACACGCTGCCCGGGGCTGGGCACATCTGCGCCGCAGGACCCAGAGAGGCGCGATATCAACATGGGGAAAGGTGACCGGACCTCCGGGCCCTCGAAACGGGGCCCCATGGACGACTTCACCGCAACGCGGTCCGGGGCGGCACAGCAATCACAGCAGAACGGCGCACGCAACGACACGGCCATGCTGCTGGAGGCCATTCAAGCGTCCAGAACCGATATTCAGGCATCTCGGACGGCCCTGGAAACAAAGATTGGAGAGGTGAGATCCGAGGTGACGCTACTGCGGCAGGACTTCCGAAACTTGTCCGAGAGGGTTACGGTGACCGAATCTCGCTTGACCGACAATGAGGAGGCGATTACAACGCTTAAGAAGGATATGGCGGAATTGCAGGCCTCTCATCGCCAACTGCTGTGGAAGGTGGATGATGCCGAAAATCGATCCAGGCGCAATAACCTTCGCTTTGTGGGCTTTAGAGAAGGGATTGAGGATGGGAACATGTCCGCCTTTCTCCTGGACTGGCTGAAAACTACCTTCCCGGCGGCACGATTCTCCCAGTGCTTCATCATCGAGAGGGCGCATAGGGCGCTCCTCGCCAAACCTCCGGAGGGAGCGCGGCCGAGACCTGTCATAGCGCGCTTTTTGAACTACGCGGACAGAGACTTGATCCTCCGCGAAGCCAGGAAGCTGGGGGAAATCCGTCTGGAGAATACCTCCATCATGATTTTTCCAGATTACAGTCAGGAGGTCTCGAAGCAGCGGCGCTTGTTCGACCCGGTCAAGGCGAAGCTGAGGTCTTTGAACATTTCTTACATGCTCCTCTTCCCTGCCAAACTCAGGGTTATATATAAAGACAAATCAATCTTCTTTGCCCACCCGGAAGATGTGTGGCAGTGGCTCGAAGAGAGGCCCATTCTGAACAGCAGAGAGGCGGCTGGCCGGGCTGCTCTGGACAAGACGATCCGTGAGGGGCCTCTCTGGGAGGTGCCGAAACCACAGCGAAGGGGTGCGCGGAGGACGCAGAAGAAAGCCCCGGCGACACCATACCGCACGCGAGACAAGGAGGGTGAAAGAGGCAACAGGTCGGCGTCCCCAAGCAATGACTTGGTGGTGGGCTCGAGATTCAGCTGCCTGAGGAATAGAACCAGATCCGAAGGCGATGAGGTAGAGGACTCGGAAGCCCAAATGTCTGGAGGAGAAGGAGACATACCAATGGACAACTCAGATCACCCGCTGGTCACGGTAATCCAACAAATGGAACAAGAGTCTTCAAGCCAAGGGATGAATACGGACACTCAGGACTCACATTCGTGAATTGGGCTGATGGGGGATCGGAGATGATGAAGTCTCGGCGGCACGGAGCAAGCAAGTTGACACGCACCCCCCTACTGTTCTTTAAGTTCTCAGTGTTAGTTCTTGTTTAGCGTGGGGAGGGATGTGCGGGAGGGCGACAGACCTTCTCCCTTGGATAGTTCAGGCCCGGGCTGGGATGCAACTGGAAGGGGAGGGAGGTGGGGAGGGGGGAGCTGAGGGGAATTGGTTCTTGTATTACCCCCGGTTGGGGTCCACAAAGGTTATGGGGGGGAGGGGGAAACACGTTCAGGAACAGCAGAGACACGCCAGTCCACAGTTACTGACATCCCTAAGTCACGGTCCCACACAGGGAAGGTTCAGAGCAACACAATGGCAAGTACACTAGACGCTACACCCACGGGTGACACAGGGTTCACGGTGCTAAGCTGGAATGTGAACGGCCTGGGGTCGAAAATTAAAAGAGGTTTAGTTAATGCGTACCTCAGACGACTGACACCAGACGTCATCCTCCTCCAGGAAACACACCTTAGAGGGAACCAGTGCGCATTTATTGCGCGGGGAAGGTACACTGTCCTGGCACATGCAGGATACACGGCAGACTCCAGGGGGGTGGCGATCCTTATAAAAAAATCTGCGCCATTCACGATTACACGCACCTGGTTGGACCCTCAGGGCACATATGCGGGAGTCCAGGGGTTGTGGAAAAGACGTAGGTTCACGATAATATCAGTGTACGCCCCACCCAAGCTGCAGGCTCACACACTGAAGGCGGTTGCCACTATCCTACTGGACACGGCTGACACAACTCAGGTAATGGGGGGGGACTTTAATGATGTCATGTGCACCACACAGGATAGATCGGGGACTTCACACCCAATGGGTTCCACGACCGCCCTAGCCCGGCAGATGAATACCCTCGGCCTCACCGACGTATGGCGTTGGCTCCATCCAACACAGGTAGCCTATTCCTTTTACTCCGGGGCACACAAGGTCTTCTCCAGGTTGGATTATGTTTTTATGTCTAGGCAGGATATCACGGTTGGAGACCTAGCAGAATACAAGGCGCGGGGGATCTCCGACCACTCCCCCCTATTAGTGCAGGTGGGACGAGACAAAGGGATGAGGCAGTCACAATGGCGATTAGCGGTGTGGGACATCCAAACCCCGGAAATACTTAAGGGCGTGCGTGCGGACATACGGGTGTACATGGCCGAAAATGAGGGCTCGGTGGACTCTGGTGTTACCCTCTGGGAGGCTATGAAACCAGTCCTAAGAGACCGCATTCAAACCAGGCTGGGAGAGGCTAGGAGGTCGCGCCAGGGTCAGGTAGAGAGTGAAGAGGTCTCCATTTTAAATTTAGAAACGGAGTATCACCAGCACAGGACTGAGGCCCGCCTCAGGAAATTGATTGACGCACAGAGACGTTACAGGGAATTAGTCACGGATGAGGCGCGCACTCAGGCACTGGCGACGTTGCATCGACTATATGATGTCGGTGACAAGTCGGGCAAACTTTTAGCCTGGCTGAGTAGGAGGGAAACTGCAGCGAGATGGGTGGATAAGATCTCGTTAACAGGAAACAGGCAGGTACACACGGATAGAGACATAGCCGAGGCCTTCGCGACCTATTACGAGGACTTCTACAGGGCTAGGGACCTGGGCGACTGTGAGGACGCCCAACGCTACTTAAGTGATGTGGAGCTGCCGACGCTATCCGCGGAGGCTACTGCAGCCCTGGAGGCGGATCTGACGCTGGACGAAATCTCTGAAGCCGTGACGGCGTTGAAACCGGGGAAGACTCCCGGGCCCAATGGCTTCCCGGCTGAATTTTTTAAACGTGCGGCGGATCTGTTACAGCGACACGTGAAAAACCTCTTCACGGACGCATACCAGGCAGGGAGTTTACCCCCGGACCTGGTCTTGGCCACTATTGTCCCAATCTACAAAGAGGGCAAGCCCAAAAACGACTGCTCCTCCTACCGCCCAATTTCCCTCCTGAATACGGAGACGAAGGTACTGGCCACTGTCCTGGCTAGACGGTTACGACAGGTGATATCGGAGTTGGTGCATATGGACCAGTCCGGTTTCCTTCCGGATAGGGCGACCAAATTGAATCTCCGTCGCACCCACAACTGGCTACAGGAGGTCCGTGAGAGGAGTGAACCCCACTGGTTCCTCTCATTGGATGCGGAGAAGGCATTTGATGCAGTCCACTGGCCCTTCCTGATGGAGACCCTCCGACGTTTTGGGATAGGTCCCAAATACATGCAGTGGGTCCGGCTCCTGTATTCTAACCCGAAGGCGAGAGTGCGGATCAATGGAAGGTTGTCCCGTGAGTTCCCCATTGGTAGGGGTACGCGCCAGGGCTGTCCATTATCCCCCCTCCTGTTTACCCTTACGATTGAGGTTTTAGCGACACGGATTAGACAGAATCGGGATATCAGAGGTTTTAGATGGGGTACTATTGACGGTACACAGGAAAAAATATCTCTGTATGCCGACGACGTACTATTGTTCGTGACCGACCCGGGCAGGACGATTCCAGCACTGTTCGGGGAGCTAGGCGAATTCGGGGCGAGGGCGGGACACACGATCAATTGGCACAAATCGGTCCTTTATGACCCACACGGCAAAGAGCGTCATGAGTGCCTTCCGGGACAGCTTATTCATACGACGGACGGATTCCAATACCTGGGCGTATATATAACGCTAGATAAGGCACGCTCCTACACTGCAAACGTGGCTAGGATAATGGTGGAAACAAGGTCAGAAATGGACAGATGGAGGCAACTCCCGCTCACCCTATTGGGTCGTGCCGCACTATATAAAATGGTCCTACTACCCAAGTTTCTCTATGCACTCCAGAATGAGTATTATCCCCTACCATTGGCGACTCTGACTAAAATACATGCGGACCTGCGCGCCTTCCTGTGGCTGGGAAAACAACCTCGTGTGGCCCTCACCACGTTGCAGCGCCACCAATATAGCGGGGGTATCTCGCTTCCCAACCTGGAGGCGTACTATTGGGCGGAGCACCTCGCCCCGATCAACGAGTGGCTCCATGCGGCAGCCGATCACCCCACCTATGCGCTGGAAAGGTCTCAATGGTCACACAAATCTATATTGCATTACCTCTATGGGGAAGCGGTAGGCCAGCACTTCCTTCCCGCCACTAAGATAACGTTGACAGCGTGGCGTAGGGCGACGAAAAGAATGGGTTGGGACAAGAGGGTCACTCGTCAGACACCACTATGGTGCTGCAAGTGGCTGGGAGAACTGAATAAACTGAAAGGTTTTAGGAGGTGGGATGACATAGGCATCTCCACGGTAGGGGACGTGATTGCAAAAGGGGAGTTGAAGACCTTCCCGACACTAAAAACAGAATTTGGCCTACACAACACTCAGTACTACAAATACTTACAACTGAAACATGCATGGAACGCACAAAACATTGTACTGGCAGATCTCCCAGACTACGCACCACTGGAGGGTAGACTGCTGCAGGAACGGATACAGGGTGGGGCGATATCCCTAACGTATAAGAATCTAACCAACAATATGCTGGGTGACCTGCAAGCCCTGCGAGATAGATGGGAGGCGGATGTGGGGGACATGGAGGATCTAGACTGGGAACTCGCCCTCATGCACCCCCGGGAGGTAGCTATTAAATCCAGACTCCGCCTCATACAATTCAAAATATTGCACAGATCTTACTTTGATAGGGTACGTCTCTTTAAAATGGGTAGAATACCAGACACAACATGCCTTAGATGCCATCGACACACGGGTGATTTCTTCCATACACTATGGGGATGTGAAATAATTCAAGAATACTGGGAGGAGGTGTTCCGGGAACTGGAGGATGTATTGGAGGTGGCCCTGCCACGTGACCCTAGACTGGCATTGTTGGGTACAATCACAGAGGTGGACCTGCCCCGCCCCTTGACTATCTTTCTGGTACTGGCCTTAGTAGTAGCAAAAAGAGACATCGCACGATGCTGGGGAGCGCCCGGAAAGCCGAACATGGAAGAATGGCGGAGGGGATTAGATCTCTACATGGCGGCGGAGAGAGTTACTTATCGTGCACGGGGCTGCCCCCGAAAATTCAGGAGAATATGGGCTAAATGGAGACAATTCCATGGACTAGATTGAGACCTGTGGACTAGTCAACTGTGGGAGGGGAACACCTGGACGAGATGGTGTGCACAGTGGGGACCCATGAGTGTCATGTGCCTACGTTAATACCTGTTCTTGTGTGCGAGATTGTCGGATGAGATATGCCGAGAGAGGGTGGGGACCAGGGGGTGGGGGGGGGTGTGGAGGGGTGGCGGGCGGCTGTTCCTGGGATTCTGTTGGGTTTTGGTTTATTTGTTCTTACTCTTGCTAGTTTGAATGCGAATCTATTACTGCAGAATATGACATGATGTAACTACTGAGAAAAGTTGCGTTCCTGGCGGATAGGGCGGAATGTTGACGCCCTGCCGTCTGTCTACCTTTTTCTTTGGCGGTGATACTGCTGATGCAACAATAAAAAGAATTTAAAAAAAAAAAAAAAAAACGCTGGCAAGAGAACAGTAGTAGAACTGATGAAAATTGGGAGATCAGGGGGTCCTTTTGTGAGGATACAAATTGATTTCATTACCATGCCTCGTTGTGAGGGAAAAAGGTATGTCCTTGTCATTGTCTGCCTATTTTCGAAGTGGGTGGAAGCTTACCCTGCCACACAGAATGACGCCATAACAGTAGCTAAGCTCCTACTAAAAGAGTTGATACCTAGATTCGGGGTTCCAGTCTTTATTGACTGAGATAGAGGCGGACATTTTCAGACTGAAATTTTGGCCCAGCTTTGTAAAGCATTCGGGATCACACAAAAGCTGCACTGTGCATATCATCCAGAGGCTTCTGGAGTGGTGGAACAAATAAATGGCACCATAAAGAATAGATTGGCAAAAATATGTGATTCTACTGGCTTGAATTGGATAAATGCCTTGCCTCTTGTTCTGATGGGACTCAGAAGCATTCCAGATCGAAGAACAGGCCTGAGCCCCCATGAGATATTGATGGGAAGAGTGATGAGACAAGCGTGGGTACCAGGATACAAACTGTTAAGCATTACTGATGATTTGGTACTTGAATACTGCAAGCAACTGGGTGACCAAGTGCGTTCTATCCCTCGCCAGATTGGGGCAGACGCCGTCGCCAACCCGACAACACCAGTTCACAAATTGGTTCCTGGTGACTGGGTTAAGATAAAGAAGCATACTCGTTCGAGTTGCCTTGAGCCAAGGTGGGGGAAAAAGCGCCAAGTAATCCTGGTAACAACGACCGCTGTGAAGTGCGCAGGCGTTCCCAAGTGGATCCATGCCAGCCATACCCAGAAGGTGATACCCGACGAGGAACCTGGAGCCGAAGGTTGTCCAGCTGAGGGGTCTACAGACGTTGGTCCTGAAGTAGCTGATATCAGACGGCCGAGCACCAGTCCCATTGAGGGTCCTGTAGGCGTTGGTCCAGAGGTAACTGATGACGTATGGCCAAGCACCAGTACTGCTGAGAATCCCACGGATGTTGTCCCGGAAGTAGCTGATGACGAGCTACCGAGGATCTGGCCAGAGGATTGGATACCCATAATCGACCTTCCTGGAGACCCACCTAGAACAAGAGAGCGAATAAGAGAAGACAGAGAGTGGAATAGAGAGGTCGAGCGAGGCACAGGCGAAGACCCTCAGATCATTGAGATTCACATCAAATCTGAGGACGAAGAAGAAGGTCAGACAGGGACAGAACAAGTGATCGATACTCCTTCACTGACTCCTGAAATCGAAAAGGGACAGACTAGACATAGTGTAATAGTTCGAGCAGAAGAAAATCAAGGGATCGAAGTGCTCGAGCAGGATCAGGCAGAACTAGGAGAACATGTTCAGGACTTAGAAACAGAGACATTTGAAAGCGAAACGCAAAATATACCTGAACAAGTCCAGCTTAGTAACCAGGCAGAAGAAATAGATACAAGACCTGGGACTAGTCAGACAGAAAGGGAAAAGGCAGAAATTGAAGTGCCACAAACAAGTGAAAATAAAAGGACATTAGAAGAAAGCCAAATCACAGTGCCAGCTAAAAGACTCAAGAAAAAGAAGCACATTGAGCCAAGGTATATTAAGAGACTAAAATTGGGGGAGGAGCCTAGCTCGCGACCGAGATGGCCGCGCTTTAGCTCGGCTCCGTTCGCCCGCCTGTGTTTTCACATTTATCCTGCTGTAATCCTGCCCCGGGAAGCCCTGTTTGCTGTGTGGTAGTGCTACGACGCCTTGCAGGCACTTACCTCTTGTTCCGGTTATCCTGGCTGCTGTGGATCCGGTGCAGTGCCCCCGATTGTATTGGGGTGTCGGAGGCGGACTGGCCTGGATCTTCTTGCCGGCTCCCGGGCCGGACGGAGCCTGCGGATCTACCCTCCGGGGCGCGGAGGAGGTGGTCGGAAGGCTGTTGTTCGTGTGGGCCGGAGGTCCTTCCTGGCCGATTCCCGTGGGGAGGAGGCCTATGGTGGAGGCGCTGCCTTCCGTGGTCGGAGCTCCTCGTGTGTCCGGCTTGCTCTCCCTTTGTTCTCCGGTCCGGCCATTTTGATTTTGCCGCCCAGACTCGGAGAACGGGACCGGCGGCATTGGGTGGCCGGCGAGTCCCTCTCTTCTGGTGGCCCCCCTTCCTGCCCGGGGTGCTCTGTTGCCGGTCGGCGGGACTTTGTTTGCCTTGCTGCCGCCCCGGCGGAGATTTACAGCCGCGCTGCCTTGTCGGACTCTCAAAATGGCGACCGACCCCGGGTGTCTTGACCGGGCCTGGGCGAGCGCTGGAGGCCCGCCGCATGGCCCGGGTGCCGGATACTGTAAAGGTTTTCCTACACTTAAGGAGGTACTGGACACCCTGCTCTCCTGGCGGCTCTGTGTGACCGCGCCTGTCCTAGCTTCGGAGATGGTTCCTCACGGCGGGCCTCCGGGGCCCCCACGGCCAGATGTGATTGTGCCGCCGCGGGGTGCGGCTGGAATTATCCTGGCGGAATTGGCCCCGGCTCCGACCGCGTCTGCTGATGTACGGAACTTGATGGCGCCTCCTCCTCCTGCGCTACCTTCTTTTTCTCAGGCCCGGGAGCTGGATTTTGCTTGGCCTGGCCTTCATGACTCTCCCGCTTCCTTTCGGTCGCTGCTGCCCGGCGATGTCTCCTGTGCTGGCCCAGATGGGTCGGTTTTTCTGGACATATCCTTGGACTCGTGCCTGCATCGTTTGCTACACTTCGTGACTTTCCTGGATCTTCCGTGTTCCACTTTACGTGCCTTTTCCGGACTGCCGTTGGATCTTCCTGCTGTCTGTCTCCTGTTCTTCGTAGCCTGGTCCTCGCTGGATCGGACCGTTTCCACTTTGGACAAACAAGGACAGGGCTGATGTATACTGGCATCTGTGTGCGGTAGTCTTGCACTGGTTTGGATGGTCAACCTGTCCCGGTATGGTTCTGTGTGACTGACTGGTGCCCCTGGACTTTAACCCGATGTTCTTTGGCTTCCCGGGGACTTGGCTCCTCGACTCAGGCGGGTGGCTGGGTGCGTTTACTCCTGTCTCCCGGCCCTCCCCCGTGTATGTCTGTGTGTGTTTCCCATCCCTCGTTTCCTTCTCTTCCCTTCCCATTTTTGTCTTTTGTTTCCGACTTAACTTTGCTCCGCTATATTTCGGGTTCTAATTAGGGCGACAGGCACGCTGCGGGGGGGTAGGCCGTAGCCTTCTGCAGGGGTGCAGGGTGGGCTTTAGGGGTGGGTTGGGGGGGTCTGTCCGTATTGGGGGGTCTTTTTCCTCCCTTATTTCCTCTTTTTCTGTTCTATGGCTCTTGTGTGTTCACTTTTTTCGGGACTCCGTCTCCTCCTGTATCCCCCTGGGGAGTTTCTGTGACTTTCGTATTCCGGTGTGTATCTGATTGTGGCTCGCTGGGTAATTCGGTATCGATTTTTTGCTGCGTCGCTCGCCGGACTCTATTATCCTGCTTTCACTCCTGGGGGTGCGTGGTTTGGTGGGAGTCCCTTCTTTCGTTCCCTTTTTCCCTCTCCCCTTTTTCCTCCTTTATGGGGGTCCTTTTATTTTTGTTGGGGTGCGTATCGTATTGTCTTTTATTATGTGGGCCTTTTTGATCATGTCTCCTCAATTTGGGTGGGGGCGGCGACGGGTAGGTGCGGTTTGATTGATGCCATTGTCGTTTCTTTATATTCCGATTATGTTTATACTCTTTGATAGTTCTGTTTGTATGGCCTCTTTTGTCATTCTGTGATCATAAGATGGCGGCTTGCCGCGGCCCCTCCCTGGTTGTTTTTTGCACGGCCCAAGGTTCTTCTGTTTCCCCGCCCCGCATTAGAAAATTAACCTTTTATTGTCCTGTTCTTGCTGATCGCCCGATGCCTTTTGTTGTTTCTCCTGTGCTCCTGGTGACATATCCTGTTGAGAATTTGTTTTTCGTTTATTACGTTATCTACCATGTGGCGGCCAGCCCTCGTGGGTTGTAGGCCCGTATTTGTGAGCTTTCTTTGTACAATAAAGGTTTAAAAAAAAAAAAAAAAAAAAAAAAGAGACTAAAATTAAGAATAAAAACAGTCCAAGAGAAACTTGCAGATATAAGAAGAAGTCCCCGAATTGCAGAAATACCTGAAGATAGCTCCAAGAGAAGGAGTGAGCGAATAAAAAGACAAAACGAAAAATACCAGGATCCGGAGTGGACCTACTTAATCTTGGAAAACTTTGAGGATCTTGATATTACTGACGAAAGCGACGGAGAACAAATTACTGATTACTCTGCAGAAGAAGAGGAAGAACCGCCGTGAAATTGCTCAGTATAAAAATACCTGGGCAAAGCCACAAAGAGGGGTTGAAATTTTCTTCTGAGCCAAAATGTCTGATTCAAACGTGAGTGGTAGACCTAGTCGCAGTTGTTGCAAAACATGCTGCAAGGTGTGTATATGTAGTATAGTTATAGTTATATTAATTTGGATAGGATTAACAGTTTTCATTCCTTTTATGGTAAGCAAAAATACTAATATTGACCCTACCCAGACTACTGACACCGAAGAACTGACAACACGAAATGTAGAAAGACGTGAAAAAGCACTCAGACAGACAAAACAAGACTTAGAAGCATCAGATGAGGAAGGACTACATTACCACGGAGTTAGAAACCAGACTCATTTAAATGTTTTCGCAAACCTGTTAGTACATTATGTAGAAACTATGGAAATAGAAGATTGCTATGTCTGCATGAAGCTACCTACTTCGGTGGCTGAAGGCGTGACATATCATCACCTACCTCTAACCTATGGAATCTCCTGTAGTATTTTAGCAAGCTTATTTTACAAAAGAGGACCGTTACAATACTATTACTCTAACAATGACGTGATCTTTTCTGAACTTCCTATACGTGGAAATCTAAATCCTGTACATACTAGAAGTGACGTTACACGTTATATGGGAGAATATTTCCTGACTATAGGTACTATAGACTTAAATGAAGCACACAGAGACAACTTGACCTGTTCATTACACGAACAAGAAAAAGTATTTTTAAACATGGCAGAGAAAAGAAGGGAGAGTTTCCAAAGAAAGGCAAATGACAAAAGGCAGAAAACACCTAAATGGGCTGAGAACATGGAAAGCACCTCAAATGGCCGGGCAGGGCCTGCTCTGTTGCTGGATTTCGAAAAGAAAGGGAAACTCTGTCTTCACCGTGAGAAGACTGATTATTATAATAACATTTTCATTGGTTCCAGTCAATGTGAGCACAATTACAAGGTAATTGGAGGTTGGGGATTCAAAAATGGGTCAGAGCCTGTGTTTCCTGGAATTTAATATATATGTGGAGACAAGGCTTATTTCAAATTGCCGGATCACTGGTACGGAAGCTGCTACTTTGGCATTGTTTTCCCGAGAATATACCATGTGAATGAAATGGCTGGAAGTAGTGAAAACACTAACGGCATAGTGCGTAGCAAAAGAGAAAGCGTAGGTGAAATAATGGGCAGTATTTTTAGTGCACTGATACCTGGAGTGGGAGTGGTTCTGAACACTCACAGAATTTGCAAATTGTCCACAATAGTGGATGTGTTGTCTACTGACACAGCTCATGGATTTCTGCTGGTCAATACCGAAATGGTTGCGATCAGATCAATGGTTTTGCAGAACAGACTTGTTTTTGACACCTTATTAGCAAAAGAGGGCGGAGTCTGCCGGATGCTGAAGGCGCAACATTGTTGCACTTACATTCCGGACAAAAGCGTACAGCTCAAAAGATATGTGAAAAACATTACTAATTTGGAAAAAGAACTCAAACCACTCGAGGTTGACAGTGCTTGGAAAAGACTGGTTGATGGTCTCTCCAATGTAGGACATTGGTTTGCTAGTTTAGGTAAAAGTTTACTACTTAAGGTACTGATGCCAATTGGAGTGATAGGTCTTATCGTATTTCTCATATTCGTCTGTTGCAAATGTCGCAAACACACAAAGAAATACCAAGTGAATGCGAGAGGAGTGAAACGGAGTGCGGATGAACTTGAATTGGAAGAAATGAATAATCAGATTTATAA
The DNA here is from genome assembly GCF_964261635.1 of Lissotriton helveticus. Classification (NCBI taxonomy): domain Eukaryota; kingdom Metazoa; phylum Chordata; class Amphibia; order Caudata; family Salamandridae; genus Lissotriton; species Lissotriton helveticus. The sequence goes on from NC_136063.1 coordinate 427,341,546, forward strand.
AAAGGTGAAAAATTCTCACCCTACAAAAACTGAGAAAGAAAAGCTGAACCGACTGTTGGAAGAGATAGAGATGTGCAAGGTGTGAAAGAAAGTTGGCATCTGGTTCCATTTTTTGTGATGATAGTAAATATCATCAAAGAGGGGATTGATAGAGCAAGATTTCGCATCGCGACTTGCTCGAGTCAAGAACCTCGAAAATCTATTAAAATCTCGTAACTTCAATTGTTTGTTTTACTAATTTTATGTATTTTGAATGTGCGTGGGTATCATAGAGACGCTTGCCTATGTGTTTTACTAATACGATTAATCCTTGTCCTTAAAATGGCCGCTGCTTGACTTTCCTCTTCTGCGCATGCGTCAGTCACACTCACGTGACTTTGCGTAGAGATAGTTTTGGAGGGAAAGGGTGCGCATGCGTAATCGCCATAAAATGGCAGCTTGATGTGATAATGATTTGAAGCTCGTGCTATTGCTTATCGTGTCGTTATGTGTAGCACTTACCCGTAATTGCATAGCATATTTTTACAAATTATGAAACTAGAGTACGAAATCATGACATGTAATACATTCATTTATTTCTATGTACTAATTTGTTTTCGCTTACTTTTCATGTATCCTCGGCACTGAGGGGTGATGGGGCTGGGGAGTCCTTCTTGGAGGGCACTTCTGCGCAGAATCAATCGATGGTGCGGTGGCATTGAAACCAAGCCAAAGAAGGTTGCTGCCAGAGCCTGCATGGGAAGATGAACCTTCACCTAGCGAGAAAGCCTAACTTGTACCCTATTTGTATACATTGTATTTCTTTCCATTCTATTCCCTGCGACTTCTTGTGGGAACCCCAATCTTGCTAGGCGGCACCTTAACATGCAAAATAGGCCTTAGAATAGTCTGTTCTGATTGGTGTGTTAACCAAATCCTACCTTAGGACCAATCCAAATTGGGGATTCTGACACTTTGCAACATTTGGGGGGTGGACGGTACCCTGTCCCAAAACAGTATATCTACCCTGGGTTCACCTAGGGAAATTGTCCGACTTGTCCGAATAGCTGACCTGTCACTGACCCAACGCACTCAATAGGTGACTGAAGATACAGAGCGCTGCGGAGCACTCTGTCCGAATTTGACCATAGACTAAGGTTTTACTAAACCTTAAGTGCTGGCGGAGCACTTTGCTGGGGAGTTCGCTGACCCAATCGGGGTTCTGATCGATAGCTGCAGAGAGGGTGGAGCGCAGGCGTTGGTTCCGAACTGCGGGTGCTGGTCGTGTCCTGGTGGTCCTGTCCTGATCCTAATCTGGGTTTCCTGTCCTGTCCTGAGGGGTCCATTCTGCACCTGCTGTCCCATTGATGACTGCTATTCCTTGGGGTATTTCCTGTCCTTAACTGACCCGTGGCCAGGGTTGGTTTTCACACCAGTCTAGGTAAATATCTCGCTGAAATCTCTGAAACTGCACTTCCTATTTTCTGTCTTTGCTTCAATAAACCAATATAAAAGAACAATTCCCTTGAATAAGGTCATTCACATAAACATCATAGTAAAGGAATAACAGTAACTATAACAACTGAATAAAGGTTAAAAAAATTGTCACATTTTATTGTATACAATAAGGTTAAAAAAAGCAGAAAACAAGATTGACTGCTAGACACAAATTAAAACATGATAAAAGTAACAATCCGTTTCAATATTGACCAGCAATATTGCTGAAAGACAGAAACAACAGTAAGACATACAAATTATGCAATACACGGTATGTGTTCTAATGTTCTATTTTTGAAACAACGGTGTTGTGCAGATAGAATATTATTCTGTCAACAGCGATGTATGAACCATGAATCACACTGTACTGGGGCGTCGACGCGTTTCGGTGGTTGATTGCAATTTTATCCACCTTTATCAAGACAAAGATTCTATTTCTGTCGTACTTTACAAGTCTTCCTCTATAATGTGGGTGATGGTGTAAAATATTATTCATAAAGGATTTTCAGGCTTTGATTTTTGTGAATAGCCCTTGTCTTGGGTTTGTTTGTAGTTTGTAGCAGAGTTGATAAAATTTGGTATCAGATAGCGATCCATCTGCCTTCGTTAAAAACGACTTCTATTCTAATGAAGATATTGAGTCAGCCTGTTATGTAAATAAACAAGGTGATGCCCGACTTCTTTGAAGTACAACGCTTTATATTCTGGCGCGTTGAATCTGACCAGAGGCGCCTAAGTCTTGCCACAGGGACGTGAGTAATGATTCCCTCTCCGTCTGCTTTCGGCTGCACGCTTCTCTGGTCGTTTCCATTAGATCTAATGGAAACGACCAGAGAAGCGTGCAGCCGGAGAAGGATCGCTATCTGATACCAAATTTGATCAACTCTGCTACAAACTACAAACAAACCCAAGACAAGGGCTATTCACAAAAATCAAAGCCTGAAAATCCTTTATGAATAAACCACGGCCTAAGCAAGAATGCCCTTACAGTGGATGACCGTACTAATATTTTACACCATCACCCACATTATAGAGGAAGACTTGTAAAGTACGACAGAAATAGAATCTTTGTCTTGATAAAGGTGGATAAAATTGCAATCAACCACCGAAACGCGTCGACGCCCCAGTACAGTGTGATTCATGGTTCATACATCGCTGTTGACAGAATAATATTCTATCTGCACAATACCGTTGTTTCAAAAATAGAACATTAGAACACATACTGTGTATTGCATAATTTGTATGTCTTACTGTTGTTTCTGTCTTTCAGCAATATTGCTGGTCAATATTGAAACGGATTGTTACTTTTATCATGTTTTAATTTGTGTCTAGCAGTCAATCTTGTTTTCTGCTTTTTTTAACCTTATTGTATACAATAAAATTTGACAAATTTTTTAACCTTTATTCAGTTGTTATAGTTACTGTTATTCCTTTACTATGATGTTTATGTGAATGACCTTATTCAAGGGAATTGTTCTTTTATATTGGTTTGTTAACCCTACTTCCCTTGATTTTAGTTAAGGGGTACCTCTCTTACTTTTACTTTGCTTCAATAAAGACATACCTTTTGCATATGTTAAATTTTCCATGCTTTTCTCCGCAAACATTGCATCTCATTAAAGTCATTTTCAGTTTGCATTTCATAGTATGTTCCTATGTTCCCCTGTCCTTTTAGTATAAATCTCACCATACTGTTTATAAATTTAATGTGTGATCATATTTTTCTCCTAAATACTGAATTGAAGTAATAACGTTAGAATTATAGCGAGTTGCACTTTTTACCCTTCCATAGATGTATAGGTTCCCCTAGTGTCTTTTCTCTCGAAATATGACCCCATGATAAAGTTCCTTATACGTGCATAAAATCCCTAGCATTAAGTACTCTCCCTCGAATTTCATTTCCGTTATTTTTGAATTCCCCCATTATTGGGTTAGATGGTTACCTGTATACTCTTCCTATATGGTTATGTGCTTTTCGTTATTCTGATTATAGATTGCCTCATTACTATAAACTGTATGATTGCAGAATCTGAAATCTAAGATAAACTTTTAAAACTTCTCAGTTGTCCGTGGTCATTTCATTGAAATAAAGTACAATAAGTTGGGTTTTGTATTTTGCTGCCTTTCCTTTTACAGCTAGCTCCCTGACCCATCGTGGTCATAGGTACCCGTAACGGTGGATGGTAAGTTGGGTACACTGGAAATAATCGAAAGGGAACGCACAATTATTGGTAGTAGATTGTGTGGTCATCTGATCAATGTATATGATAAAGTAAAGTATATGGGCCCGAAGCCAGAAGTGGCGAAATTATTGGTCGGGTGACCCGCAATCTCTAGCACTTCCAGGTGACTTTAGGTGGCAGCAACCTGAAACAGCCTGTGCCGCACAACTTTCTATCTTGAACAGGTCCCACTCTCCTCAGTTTATTCCCATAAGCATATCCCACACCTTTGTTGCTTTCCCATTTCCGTCTTTGCATTACGTTTCCTTTCTGTTTGTGTTGGAATGTTGAATAAGTTCCTGGAGTTACCTTGCCGTACGCACTGCCACTTCTGCGATCCCAAACTCAGAGAGCTCTCCTGGTATTGTGCAGGTTTGTCAATGTCTAGTTATCAGAGCATGGAGAAGGTTGTGCACTGTATGATATGGAAGATCTGTGGCTGACTTCATTATCATATATTTAAGTATTCGTTGTTTCCCCAAATAGTCCATCTTTCCACTATGAGCTGTTACATCAATAATCTGTCACAGACTGAACTCCACCCCGATTCCAGTTGACGAAGTGCAGCAGTCATGTTTTCTCTTCTTTCTCTCTCAAACCCCTAGCTCCTTCGCCCCTGACAAGGTCACAGGTCCACCCACAGAGGAGTTTGCTGGACTATCGTCAGAACCTATCTCGAGTGTGCCCCATTGGCTGAATCCTGACAGTCTACAACAAGGTGTAAGATTTGGTGTGCTGGTCCCATACAACCGGGTCCTCTGCCCACACATGTGAGACATGGATGTCACATGTGTATACTTATCTCCTTGTGTAAAGGAAATGTGTGGAGCTTGTGTAATCGATGATGCCATAGCCACAATGTAATTTATTTTGTATTTGCTACATCCAAGTGGTACCTGAGATGGAGGTTTGGGAGAGCCCAGACACAAGATATGAATTATACTGCTTTTCCAGAGTCCGACTTTTGGGTGTGGAGGAGAGGAGACAGAGGGACCCTTTGAAGATTTGGTAGATGTCCCTACCTTCCCAGCTCATTGTTCACTGGAAGGGCCACACACCACGGTTTACTAGGTAGTAAGTGCGACAACAGACTCCCTTTCTTTTGTTCCATTGCTTTGGGTCTTTCCTGCTTGGCGACTCCCAGCTCCACCCAACCTTCCTGCTAGCACCTAGTAGAAAAGGCTTTAGCTTGCCCAGTTGCAGTGGAATAAGCAGAACCAGTCTCAGAGAAGACTATTGGAATACGCAACTATCTGCAACTTTAGTATAATGATGTGTCAGAAACTTCCAGGTTGGGTGTCAAGACTATTTTACCAGAATCTTTGGTCTCCATACCGAGAAATTCTTTGTGCTACATGGTTGATGTATGCACCGTCAACTCCCCTTGCTATGTTTGCAACTAGAAGCTTAGGTACTTCATTCAAGACTGCCAAGAAGAGCTGACTTGACTCTGCTCAGGAGAGGCATTGTAGATGTTGCTGCATGAGGGAGAAATAGTCAAAACGAGAAGACCCCGTGAAGGAGCCAAGATAGGATAACCCAAAGATGTATAATGCAGCACCAAGGAAGCCACAATCTGTCAGGATCTCCACCCCTATGTGAGGGTGTAGACCAGAAGTACTCAAAGTGTCCCCACAGTGTAAGATTAACGGCATACTCCAGAGACAGTAGGTGTTGAGGAACTTGAGGCTGTCTGAGTTTCGTTGCGAAATACGAGCACCAGGAAGCCACGGGGTGCTGCGAGAAACAGGACCACAATCTGCTTTCACCACAAAGGATAAACAAGAGTGCCGTAGGAGAACCGGTGAAGATGCCAGCTCCAGGATCTAGATATATGACTAGGGGGTCAGAGGGGGCACCTAGCTTGTTTGGGAGGAGGGTTTAGTGTTTGGTCTCACGGAACAACCCAAGGAGCAAGATCCACCAAGCTGCAAGCGCCACGACTGAACCACAGCCTCCTCGACTAGCGCATGTGCTACACCCTCTGACCTTTAACACCGAGCTCACACCATTGATGTTGCTACCGCACCAGGTCGGCTGCTCAAGATAACCATGTGTACACCACATGGAGGGGTGCTGCCCCACAGAACTCCGGAAACTGCAGGCACTGCCTGCACTACCCAACGACTGCATAGACAACACAAGGACTGTGCAACCCAGAAGAACCCAAAAGGTGGGAACGAAATTTCCATTAATGGCGAGTGAGAAATTGCAAGTGCTGGCCTGTAACCCAGTCCTACTCTCCCAAACATTTACTATATTCCACACCCAATGCAAGGGAGAAACATACAGACTAATTGTGAACTCTTGCACAAGAAGTGCCTTTATTGTCTCCCGAGTAATCACTGTACGCTATTGGTAGTACATTGTATAATTTGCTGCTCTACTAGGTATTATGTACAATAGAATATGGTGTGTGATTTGAGCAAAATAATTAGTTTTAAAAGACTTGGGGCCAGATGTAGGAGGCCAAATACCGGTCGGTAACGGCCGATTTCGGCCGTTACCGACCGGTATTTGGAGTTTCAGATGTAGGGGGCCTTAAATTTACCGATTCGGTAAATTTACAGATTCGGTAAATTTACCGATTCTGTAAATTACCGAATCGGTAAATTTACCGAATCGCTAATTTGTGATGTAGGTGGCACTGAAAACAGTGCCACAGGCCCTTCAGAATTCTTTATTTACCATCAAATACTATTTGATTGTAAATAATGAATTCCTGTGTACATGTACATCTGTGCATGTGCACACAAGCCTGAATCAGGGGTGCAACAGGGTGTCAAAGTGACACCCTGTCCCCCTTGTCAATTCGGTAATTTTACCGAATCGGTATTTACCCATTCGGTAATTGCCATTGGTTCCTATGGGCCTCAAGGCCCATAGGAATCAATGTCAATTACCGAATCGGTAAATACCGATTCGGTAATTACAGAATGTTACAGATTCGTTAAAATATTCGGTAAAAATACCTACATAGCATTTACCAATTTGTAAATACCGAATCGGTAAAATTCGGTATTTACGAATCGGTAAATGCCATTTACCTACATCTAGCCCTAATTGGGTTAATTACTTACACTTTTAGTTAGTGAGCTATTGGTTTTGCCAGTGATTGTTGATTTAGTAGCCGTCCATGCCTTTGTGTAGTCATGACCTTCAGCGTCAGTGTATTTTGGGCAAAATATATTCACACAAAGAAGGGGAAGTTTCCATATACTGTATTTAACGAACTCTGAGAGTGGGAAACCCTAAGGGTTTGTGAATACTGCCCTCAACCACTAGATAGTCTCATGCTTCATCATAGGGCCGCTACTACACTCTGCTGTAGGCCAACAATAGAGGGTGGAGCGCACAAATATAGATCCACTTTATAGAGGCAGGAATGAGAGAAAATTATCTAGGAGGGTACCCTCTCTACTATTTATTCCTGGGTCCTTCGTGACAGGGTTAAAACGTTTCTATATTTCGGGTGTACTTAAAGACGTAATGTCACTGTCACTATCTCTGCTTTGATCGACATGTTTCAGCCAATTCCATCTGGCTCCCTAGGAGTCATTGGCATTCCTCAAGATGTGGATCTCATTATCTCTCCTCCCCCCAAATATTCTACACATGGAGGTTTTATAGATTACTATACTTGCCCTTTGTAGTAACACTCCAGGAAATTCCTGAAATACAATAATTGCCTTATTAGTAAATGTGATTTAAAAAACAGTCTTTTAAGTCATATACATTTATCTGTTGACTTTCATGGCCCGTGGGAATTACTCTATTCCCAGACTTCTATTAAAATCTCTCTATCAACTATATGCACCCTGACTCACACTAGTATCTATGAGTGTGTGCCCACTCATCTCACACAGCCCACCAATCCCCATGTTGGAATGGTGAAACACCTCTTTTTCTTTACAAAAACGTTTATATTTGTATTATATATTCAGAAATACCCACAAGTAAAGGTTAGTTGTCTCTTACCCGAGTTTCATATGTTCCGCTCTAAACCTGGGGTGAGAGTGGGGTGCCGTCCTGTAGTCACGCGCTGCGTAAAAAGGAGACATATGTTTTAGCTTGTCGGTCCATTTGATATTCAAGTTTCCATTAAGTATATGGTCTTAGGGATACACCTTGATGTATCTTTTTCTATTAAAATCTCACAACACCTCCTAAACGGTGCACTATTACAATACCCATCCAATCTCGTTATAGGTCTAGTGCTGATATCCGAACTAACGGCAGTGCTCCGCTTAATATCTGAGTTTCAGGGGTACAAATAGCTCAAAATTAACATCTCTTTTGTTGAGTATTCGCTACTCCAAGGTCCGATCGTCACCCATTAGGTCCACTCTTCGCTCTCTGGTAGTGGATCTCTGGACTATGGCGATCCGTTTTCATTGAAACCGATGTCCCAATTATTTCCCCTCCTGTGACCTCGTCATTAAGGTAGAGGTCACCCACGTCCTTCTGGCCACATGATCTCCCCCCGCATATATGGGTACTGTGTACCTCATTCCCATTCCTTTTCATAAACTGGATTATCGTCATTATATTCCATAGAACTGGAAATCAGGAGTGGCCACATGCATGATTATAGTTCTGTGCTCTTTGCGAAGGGGATACCTCTCCCCAGTCACCTGTCCCCACCATACAGGGAGGTATGGTGGAAGGTATTGAGTCGTCTTTTATGTACATATCCTCCCATACATATCCTTTTACATAGAACTGACAATCATGTTATTAACATCATACCTTCTTGGGGGATGAGGTGTTCTAATTTTTTTATATTTACCAATCTGGATTTTTATTTACCAATCAGGTTAAGGTTCCACATTCGTCAGTCCTCATAATTATATCTTTTTTTCAATGGACTTATCATAGAGTCCATAATGTGATCCAGTGTGTAGAAAACCATGCAGAGATAGGGTCTTTGTAAAGGGTAAACTCTCTGCTCCTCCTTCTCTAGTCTTTGTACCAGAGAGTACCTCTTATATATTCATCTATATTTCTCGCAATGTTTGATGTGGAGGATCTTGGTGATTATTCTCCCTCTCTGTATGGGCAGATTACTCCAAGCTATTCAAATGGTGCTTGGGAATCGCATCGTTCAATCCCTGTGTGTCACTCCTTAGTCTATGAACCCATCTTTGTTTGTGTCTAAACAGGAATGATTTCACATCTGTTATGTTTGTTTGGATAAAACGTTTATCAATTACCACCACATTTTATATCCCTGCGTGTGTGCTTTTTTGATAAACATGTGTTGTTAGTCTAGTTGTGGTCTTTTTACATCTTATATTACTCATATGTTTCAGGATCCTAATATTTATCTGTCTTGTCATGCCTACATAGAAGTAGTTACAAGGGCATTTATCAAATATATCACATTCTCTGAATTGCAGTTAGTATGTGTATTTAGATTCCACGTGAACCTCAAGCCTACATCAACTGTTTACACAAATAGTCAGTGGGCAGGCTTTGCATGTCCCACTACTGGTGGAGGGCCCTACAGATTAGCTTCAGTTCTTGGTTTCCTTGCTGTTGGTTGCGTGTGTACCAGGGAGTCTTTAAGGCTCACCCTCTTCTTAAATGCAAACTGTGGTGTTTGTAGCTTCAAACCTCCCGATTTGAAGATGTGCCACTTCTTCTTCACATTAAGTTTCTTGATGCAGTTAGAGGCTGTTCTAAATGTTTTTGTAATAACTCATCTTGGGTAATTCCATTCCTGCAGTTTTTTGCTCAGCTCTTTTGCTTCCACCTTGAAGTTGTTGATTCCTGAAGAATTTCTCCCGATCCTAAGGAATTGTTCATACGGTAGATTCTCTTTAAATGCTTTTGGGTGTAAGCTTTTAAAAAACAACAAGTTGTTCTTGTCTGTGGGTTTATGATACAACCCGCTCACCAGTCTGCCATCCTTTGGTTTGATCTCTAAATCCCGGAATGGTAAAGCGGTGGTCGTTATTGTAGACGTGAAGAACAAAAAGGCATTGCTACTGTTCAACTACATCAAGAATTCTTCCAATGAGTCTCTATTTCCTTTCCAAATTAAGAAGACATCATTAATATAATGACACCAGATTTTTATCGTTTCCGAGTAGCATAAATGTATTTGTCCTCAAATACTGATACATACAGACATGCCAAACTAGGGGTGCATGAGCTGCCCATGGAAGTTCCATGTGACTCTAGAAACAATTTATCATTAAACTTAAAAAACATTTTTTATAAGGACAATCACTGCTAAATTCAAATCGAAAGCTCTTGGGGTTTGGACCTGGCATTCTTCTGAGTATATGCTTTCCTCTATTACCCTCAATGTTTCTTCTTGGGTATATTGATATACAATGATTCAGTATCTAGGCCGGCCTGAAGTTCACTGTTTGGATTGAAGGCAATGTCTTTGATTAGGTTCAGGACTCCCCTCGTGTCTTTAAGGTAGAATGGCTTTTTCACTACTAATGGTCTGAGGAAAAAATCGCAAAATTGCGAGAGGGGTTCCAATACTCAATTGATTCCCGAGACTATGGGTCTCCCAGGGGGTGGCCTTGTCTGCCTATGGACCTTCGGTAATGTATGACAAACTTGGAATACTACTGAGGCGGAAGCCGGTAGTCGCTCGTTTTTAAAATTTGATCTGTTGTGATATTGTGTGCTTTTAATATTTGTTGCACTGTGCAAAGACCTCTGGCCCTACCTGTGCTACAGCTCAGCGGCAGACTGCTTGTCGCTTCGCTCGTAGAGCACATCGCGTCCTGCCGCCATTCCAGGTCGCCGCCAGACACGCCCACCGCGCCTGGCCACGCCCCCCCCGCCCAATTGATATAAATTACGCGCCAAAGCGCCAGCGCCCATTGACAAACTTGGAATACTACTGAGGCGGAAGCCGGTAGTCGCTCGTTTTTAAAATTTGATCTGTTGTGATATTGTGTGCTTTTAATATTTGTTGCACTGTGCAAAGACCTCTGGCCCTACCTGTGCTACAGCTCAGCGGCAGACTGCTTGTCGCTTCGCTCGTAGAGCACATCGCGTCCTGCCGCCATTCCAGGTCGCCGCCAGACACGCCCACCGCGCCTGGCCACGCCCCCCCCGCCCAATTGATATAAATTACGCGCCAAAGCGCCAGCGCCCATTGACAAACTTGGAATACTACTGAGGCGGAAGCCGGTAGTCGCTCGTTTTTAAAATTTGATCTGTTGTGATATTGTGTGCTTTTAATATTTGTTGCACTGTGCAAAGACCTCTGGCCCTACCTGTGCTACAGCTCAGCGGCAGACTGCTTGTCGCTTCGCTCGTAGAGCACATCGCGTCCTGCCGCCATTCCAGGTCGCCGCCAGACACGCCCACCGCGCCTGGCCACGCCCCCCCGCCCAATTGATATAAATTACGCGCCAAAGCGCCAGCGCCCATTGACAAACTTGGAATACTACTGAGGCGGAAGCCGGTAGTCGCTCGTTTTTAAAATTTGATCTGTTGTGATATTGTGTGCTTTTAATATTTGTTGCACTGTGCAAAGACCTCTGGCCCTACCTGTGCTACAGCTCAGCGGCAGACTGCTTGTCGCTTCGCTCGTAGAGCACATCGCGTCCTGCCGCCATTCCAGGTCGCCGCCAGACACGCCCACCGCGCCTGGCCACGCCCCCCCGCCCAATTGATATAAATTACGCGCCAAAGCGCCAGCGCCCATTGACAAACTTGGAATACTACTGAGGCGGAAGCCGGTAGTCGCTCGTTTTTAAAATTTGATCTGTTGTGATATTGTGTGCTTTTAATATTTGTTGCACTGTGCAAAGACCTCTGGCCCTACCTGTGCTACAGCTCAGCGGCAGACTGCTTGTCGCTTCGCTCGTAGAGCACATCGCGTCCTGCCGCCATTCCAGGTCGCCGCCAGACACGCCCACCGCGCCTGGCCACGCCCCCCCGCCCAATTGATATAAATTACGCGCCAAAGCGCCAGCGCCCATTGACAAACTTGGAATACTACTGAGGCGGAAGCCGGTAGTCGCTCGTTTTTAAAATTTGATCTGTTGTGATATTGTGTGCTTTTAATATTTGTTGCACTGTGCAAAGACCTCTGGCCCTACCTGTGCTACAGCTCAGCGGCAGACTGCTTGTCGCTTCGCTCGTAGAGCACATCGCGTCCTGCCGCCATTCCAGGTCGCCGCCAGACACGCCCACCGTGCCTGGCCACGCCCCCCCGCCCAATTGATATAAATTACGCGCCAAAGCGCCAGCGCCCATTGACAAACTTGGAATACTACTGAGGCGGAAGCCGGTAGTCGCTCGTTTTTAAAATTTGATCTGTTGTGATATTGTGTGCTTTTAATATTTGTTGCACTGTGCAAAGACCTCTGGCCCTACCTGTGCTACAGCTCAGCGGCAGACTGCTTGTCGCTTCGCTCGTAGAGCACATCGCGTCCTGCCGCCATTCCAGGTCGCCGCCAGACACGCCCACCGCGCCTGGCCACGCCCCCCCGCCCAATTGATATAAATTACGCGCCAAAGCGCCAGCGCCCATTGACAAACTTGGAATACTACTGAGGCGGAAGCCGATAGTCGCTCGTTTTTAAAATTTGATCTGTTGTGATATTGTGTGCTTTTAATATTTGTTGCACTGTGCAAAGACCTCTGGCCCTACCTGTGCTACAGCTCAGCGGCAGACTGCTTGTCGCTTCGCTCGTAGAGCACATCGCGTCCTGCCGCCATTCCAGGTCGCCGCCAGACACGCCCACCGCGCCTGGCCACACCCCCCTCCTACGCAACGACACCGTTCAAAAATTATGAGCCTGTGTCGGAAGCGCAGCGGACGAGCGCAGCGGGCGCGACGAATGCGCGCCGAAGGCGCGCATAAGGCAAGCTCGTCTGCGCTCGTCCGCGCCTCGGCAGCGACCGCAGCGCACTCCGATGCTTCTGCCCTCCTACCCACTACTAGCCTTCCGTATCTGACACGTGAGTCTCTACTCTCCCTTAGAGACTTTGCTCATGAAGGCCAACTCTCCTTTGCGGACACCGCCTTCCCCCTACATGACTTCGCCTGTAAAGGTCTATTGATGGCCGGGCTGCTGAATGTCAGGTCATTGCCTAAACACGCAAATGAAATCTCCCAGCTTATTGAGAATCACCACCTCGACGTATTGTTCATGACCGAGACCTGGACCCACTCCGACTGTAACATAGATCTGGACTGGGCATGCCCACAAGACTTTAAAATCCTGCATCTCCCCAGACCTAAGGGTCGGGGTGGTGGAGTTGGCATAATTTACAGAGCCTCCTGGTCCATAAAAACACTTGACATGGACCCAGTGGCTGGTACGGAAATACTTGGTCTTTCCATCAACTGTCTCTCCGGAATAACTTTCACGGCTGTAATATGTTACCGCCCGCCGGGAGCTTTTAATTCTACACAGCAGCAGTCGCTCCTTACGACTATCACCAATATGGCCACTTCCCACAACAAGCTGCTTGTTCTGGGTGATTTTAATCTCTGGCCCAATGGCAGTCTGGACTCTGCTCTAAACAATCTCTTACTCTCCTGCGAAGGCATGGGACTCTCTCAATTTGTCAGTAAACCTACACACGCGGCTGGAAATCAGCTCGATTTAATCTTTTCCTCCCCCCAGTTAGTTTCCCTGAGCGACATCCTGCCTATGTGCTGGACCGACCACGCGCTTATCAAATTTCACATAGCCAGCGGCAGAGCCAACAAATCGTCACTCAGTGCCGCACCTGACCTTCTGTATAGAGATTGGAAAGCCTTAGATAAACGGAGACTGGCCGGCCCCGTTTTTGAGGTGCAAGATAGCTTCTCCACCGCTCGGTCGGTGGAGGACAACTACATGTCCTTCTGCTCCAAGATCACTAATACTTCAGAGCATCTTGTCCCTTTGAAAAAATGCAAACCAAGGCGAAGAGCAGCCGCCCCCTGGTTTAACGACTCATTGAGAGCCCTTAAGCTGGCCTGCAGACAATCTGAGAGAAAGTGGAGGCAAGGCTATCTTGACTCCAACAAATCTCGTTGGAAAAACAACCTTCGGGCGTACAAAACTGCCATTGTCAAAGAAAAGGCTAACTACTATTGCTCTACTATCACCAACGCCACCAACAGTTCAAAAAGTATTTTTCAGATACTTAGAAATCTAACTCACCCAGAATGCGCCATGTCGACGCAGCCTCCCACCCAAGCCCTTTGCGATAATCTGGCCACTTTTTTCATTAATAAAATCAATATCATTATTCAGAACTTGAAGACCCCCCCCTTACTGGGAGATGCCAACACTCAGGGAGCCAGTACTTGCCCTTATGACTCGCCGCCTCGATCCACCAGCTCACCGGCCAGACTGCGGGAATTTTCTAAGATTTCTGAACCCGAGTTTGAAAACCTGGCGCGCGGAATCACTTCGGGTTCCCCGCTCGACCCTCTGCCTCCAAAAATTTGGAAAAGCTCTGGAACAGAACTTTTTGGCATTCTGCGCCAAATATGTAACCAGTCTCTGCAATGTGGCTACGTCCCAACCCCGTGGAAACACGCGCTTGTAACTCCGCTCTTGAAGAAACCCTCCCTGAGCCCAGATTGTCTTTCTAACTATCGACCCATCTCGCTACTGCCTTTCCCTGTGAAGGTAGTAGAACGATGGGTCAGTTCCTGCCTTTCCATTCACCTTGAGCAGAACAACCTTTTAGACGATCTCCAGTTCGGTTTCCGCCCTGTCCACGGCACCGAAACTGCGGTTTTGACAGCCATGGAGGATCTTCGCATGCGTGCAGACAGGGGCCAGCCAGTAGCATTAATACTGCTGGACCTGTCTGCCGCATTCGATACGGTCAACCATAGGACGCTGTTGCTGAGACTCAGGGAAGCTGGTGTGGAAGGCACAGCTTTGCTGTGGTTTCACTCTTACCTGCAGGACAGGAGACAGGCTGTCTCCCTCTCCCCATTTCAATCCGCCTTCTCACCAGTGCCACAGGGAGTCCCCCAGGGATCTTCCATTAGTCCCATCCTTTTTAATGTGTACCTTAAACCACTGATCACATTAATTAAGTCATTCGGGTTAAAAACAATTAATTACGCAGACGACACCCAGCTCATTCTCTCCTGGGAAGGAGAAGACTCCATCTCTCTGACCTCCTTCCACGAGTGTCTTAGAGAAACGGCTGGATGGCTCCATAGTAATTCTCTTCAATTTAACGCCTCCAAAACAGAGGTTCTGCTCTGTGCTGGCACCACTCTATCCTGCCAGTTCCCGAATGACTTCTGGCCTCCTGAGACAAGGAAGAAACCTAAACCTGTCTCTTCGGTCCGCAACCTGGGGGTCATGCTCAATAACAAGCTGAGCATGGAAACCCAGGTTGCAAAAACAGTGGGGATTTGCACGGCTTTGCTACGCTCCCTGTGAAAAATTATGCCACTTCTCCCTGCACAAGCCCGGGCGTTGGTAGTCAGGTGTACGATTCTGAGTCGCCTTGACTACTGCAACGCCCTGCTCCTTGAGTCCCCTGTCACGTTACTGGACCGGCTGCAACGAATTCAATCAGCCGCGGCCAAGCTGGCTCTTGGCTGGTCGAGAAGGTCTTCGGCCACAGCGGCATTGGCCGATCTGCACTGGCTACCCCTAAAGCAGCGAGTGGCTTTCAAGTCCCTTTGCATTGTATTCAGGGCTCTGCATGGACTCGGGCCCAGGCCCTTGCAAGCCCTGTTTCAGTGGTATACTCCCGCCAGAGATCTGCGATCATCCTCGGCGTATCTGGTAAGGGTGCCCAGATACAATAAAGCCAGAACTGGGGGTAGATCCTTTAGGGTCGCAGCTGCCAAATTATGGAACAGCTTGCCCGTTGACATACGCCAGACCCCTCAACTTCTTCCATTTAGGAAGCGCATCAAGACCTGGCTTTTCCCTTAGACCTGCCCGTCTCTATACACCTTGGTCTCTTCCTCAGTAAAGTATTCTCCAGCGCCAGGAAGCCTGCAAGGTATCAGCTGCGCTATATAAATAATTAAAATAAAATAAATAAATATAGAAATAGGAGGTCACCGTTTTTTTTCTTTACACAGCAACTCTGCCTCTTTCTCACCTATCCGTTCATTAGCTAGACCTTCTTCTAGCACTCCTCTTGTCATTCTCTGGAGTTCTGGGGTGGGATCACTTCCCAGAATCTTGTAATTATGTCTGTCTGAGAGTAGGCCTCTACTCTCTGAATTACTGTAGATAACCCTTTGTCCGGTGGCTTGATAATTATTAGAGCCCTCACTCAACTCTTGAATAGCTTTATTTTCTTCGTTTGTTAAAAATGAAGAAAGTTTTTTAGGTATTTTATTCAGTAGCTCAATTTCACCTTTTGGGCAACAGTCACGCAAGTGTGAGGGTAAATGGAATAACTTAGCTTGGTTTTGGAGAAACTGAGCTCTGTTCGATGTGTAATTTGCTTTCAATTAATCATTTTGCCGCTGACTTTGTTTTCCTCGATTGAGCCGATTATACAAAATAAAAATTGTTGCCCTCAAAATTAAAGCAAAACAAAAAATTATAGCAAATATCTTCTGCGTCCAGAGTTTTTTAAAGAATGTTTTAAAGAAACCAACTTTGTACAATGCTCACGGTACAATTAATTATAGGAATGCTTTCGTAACACAAGATGCGGTGTCGTGCACTCCACTGCCACCCAGTGGTATTTTAGTATAGGGACAATTTTGTGACTTTATTTTGTACAAATTACACAATCTGTGCCATGATAGTTCTTACTACTTATTTGAAACCAATGGGAAATCAAAGTTACAAAATGTATTTTTCTTCTTTTTCTTTTTTTAACTAATTTTTCATCAAAAAATGCATATTGATATATTTGCAGACGTGGCTATTAGAAAGTTATGAAGCTGTTTTTCATGACGTTTCATACTTGATGAGCATTCACTATAAGCATGATTACATTTGGAGAAACTCATACATTTTTGTTCATGTTTCTTTTATTTGCCTTATTTAAAGAATGTTTTAAAGAAACCAACTTTGTACAATGCTCACGATACAACTAATTATAGGAATGCTTTCGTAACACCAGATGCGGTGTCTTGCACTCCACTGCCACCCAGTGGTATTTTAGTATAGGGACCATTTTGTGACTATTTTTGCACAAATTACACAGTCTCTATGCCATGATAGTTCTTACTACTTATTTGAAACCAATAGGAAATCAAAGTTACAAAATGCATTTTTCTTCTTTTTCTTTTTTTAACTAATTTTTCATCAAAAAATGCATATTGATATATTTGCATACGTGGCTATTAGAAAGTTATGAAGCTGTTTTTCATGACGTTTCATACTTGATGAGCATTCACTATAAGCATGATTACATTTGGAGTAACTCATAAATTTTTGTTCATGTTTCTTTTATTTGCCTTATTTAAAGAATGTTGTAAAGAAACCAACTTTGTACAATGCTCACGGTACAATTAATTATAGGAATGCTTTCGTAACACAAGATGCGGTGTCTTGCACTCCACTGCCACCCAGTGGTATTTTAGTATAGGGACAATTTTGTGACTATTTTGCACAAATTACACATTCTATGCCATGATAGTTCTTACTACTTATTTGAAACCAATAGCAAATCAAAGTTACAACATGTATTTTTCTTCTTTTTCTTTTTTTAACTAATTTTTCATCAAAAAATGCATATCGATATATTTGCATACGTGGCTATTAGAAAGTTATGAAGCTGTTTTTCATGACGTTTCATACTTGATGAGCATTCACTATAAGCATGATTACATTTGGAGAAACTCATAAATTTTTGTTCATTTTTCTTTTACTTGCCTTATTTTTTATCAGTAAGCATCTACGATTAAACCTGTACATGAAGAAGATACATTTCCTGATCCCCCAGTGGCTGTAGGAGGCTGGTTCTAACTGATTGCTGCCTTGCTTTGTATGTCCCTGGGGCACCTGCACATAGTTGCCAAGGTTCCAGATTACTATGTGTTACATTTTCATAATTTCAGTGTAATTATGAGTGACATTTCAATGACTATGAGTGACACTTTTTGGCCAGCAAAAATCAAGCAATGAAGATGTGAGAAACATAAAAATATTAGAAAATAGACCCATTTGATCATTGAGAAACTCTAAGAAGATCTTAAACTGCTGCAAACGCCTGCGGCGGTGGACTCATAATTATAATGACATTATGAAAATGTTACACATAGCAACCTATAACCTTGGCAGCTATGGACATCTAGAAAGCAGGTCACATGGCTCCACTAAGAATTCACCAAAAAGAGCAAGGACCTGAGTTTATAGCTTTATAGCTGTGCAATAAATTTCACGGACAATACAAGATAACAGTTTAGTAGAGAACGCAGATCTTTACTGCAACATGCCCCATCAATGTAGAAGGGGTATTGATGGGTGCACATGAGGCATTCAGAGGTGTGGTGGGCCTGAGCATCACCAGAGCCTGCCCTGATGTCCTGGCATAAATATCTCTAGTGTCACACAGTGTGTCTGCATGATCCAGCGAGTGATAAGTTACACACCAAGTGTAAATACACCAGATGACACTTCTAGCAAAGATTGAAATGTGTTTTCTGTCCATGGCCAATAAGTGCAAACATGTAAACAGCACAGAAGTAGCATGATCAGAAGTCAGGTATTCTGTCCGTCCTGTATTGCTGTTTGAAGCCTGCAGAACAGCAAGAGTCGAAAGACCCCTGAATCCAACACCCCGCCTTCAGATCCAAACACACGCTTGTAAGTGCAAAAGTAGTCTGACGAGTGACAGTCACGACACATGCTGATGAGAGTACCTGTCTGTGAACTGATGGCACTGCGGCTGTTTGGAGAAAGCTCAAATATTGAACCAGATGAGCATCACTAAACTCCATGCCGCTCTCTCTGTCCCACATGGGGCCTGGACCCAGACTATAAAGCTGCCTCAGGCCTATTTAGTCTGCTGATTCGGGCCGCCACAGTCTGTACGAATGTGATACCATGATTGCTGGTGAAGCCTAGGAAAGCCTGTGAGACACACTTAGCAGTCCCAGGCAGGCAGGCAGGCAGACTGGCAGGCTGACTATTATTAACATTTTTTTTTAAAAATGTCATACCAGTATGATTAAGTTGGCCACCCTGGTGTCACGTGCGCTGCCTGCTACTACTGCGAGTTCAGATAGTTAACACTTGCTTCCATGAGTTAATAAACTGAAAGACCAGCACGTATTCTGTAGCAAACAGAAACCATTTATGTAATTTTAAAATCACAGACTTACTGTATACATGCCTTGCTAGTTCACCCTTCAGCAGAGCCTCTCTTCCTGCTGCAGAGTACATCTTCCCGCCCACGTTATCAGGACTCCACCTCCGTAAGTGCACTCATAACAGATATCAACTTTTCCAGTAATATTCTATGGCAGGACCGGAGGCTTAGATTATGCTTCTCAATCTTTACTGCATAATTAAACAGCAGCCAATGAAAAAACAGTAAAACATATAAACACTACAAATCGCATGAGGCTTTGAACCACGCCTCCTTCAAACCACCAATCATAGTAGTCCAAAGTCTACAAAATAGCAAAGCACCATCTTACTGCCTCTTTCTTTGCTGCTCCGTAGTCAAGATAAGTGCCTCGTAAATTTATATACATTGGATATGCATGCCATGCTTTGCCTATGGATTTATGTTTGTATTTAATGAATATTGAATAACTGATTGTGCTCACGATTTCCTCTTGTTTTGCACCGTGCCCGATTTACTTATTTATGGTGTCCATTTGTAGAATATTTGACTTTTCTTCCCATTACCGATCCCAAGTTCTCCCCCGCGGTATGTCTGTTTTCCTTCCTTCGGCGCGTGTTGCACCTTCCTCCACTTGCTTTTTTCTTCCAAATTTGCCAGCCACCGTGGTCTGAGCGGCCGGGCTGTGGCGGGCATGCTGCGCTCTTCGCCTAGGGAGTGCCCCCCCCGAGCGAGGTCGCATAGGCAGTCCAATTGGGCTGCATACGGGTACCTCGGAAGCCTGCAAGTGCTACTTCACGCAGAAGCCTCCCGTTTACAAGCTGGTGATGCCTGACCCGGGCTCCGACAACAGGGTTCCTCAGCAGATTGCACTGCCAGTCCCTTGCCAATTTACATATTTCCTGAATCGGACAACATTTTTCACACCTGCACATTTCTAGCAATTGACAAAGTTGCTACTAATAATTTTTGGAACCTCTAGCTGCTGCCTAGGCTATTAGGGCCCCACCCCTCTTAATTCCTGAGGAAGCACTCTAGGGTACCTGGGCATCACTGCTACAGCTCCTTGTTGCTCCTAACCTATGCCCTATATCTAAGCTGTTAAGGGCTGTAATCAATTGGCTTCCTTCTGGGGATTTTGAGCTAGGTAGAATCTTCTTCAATACACCATGTCTAATTATGAGGTGTGTGAACAGGACCTGGCTGTTTATGGTCCACAGGAGGATGAGGATTTTTATTATGACGAAAATATGGAAACTTTGATTGACAAAACCCTTGACAAGAAATTTGACAAAGCCATGTCTTCTGCCCTCTTACCCATATCGCAACGCCTTGACAAACTGGTAGGTAGCAACCCCTCCCCTTCCCCTTCCACCCCACCCTCCAATCCTCTTCCTCTTTCAGAGCCCCCCCCGGTCACTCGGCCTCATGTTAAAATCTACATTAAAGTTACAGAAAAAGCAAGGGATCCTGACTATAACACTGACCAGTGGACCCTACCACAGACATAGATACAGATTCCTCCTCCTCCCAGGAGTCACAACCGTGTAAACATTCTAAGAAAAGAATCCCTCTTCTCCAATGACTCAGTCCCCTTTCACTTTTGACCCGGCTTGCATTGTTCACCCTAGATCTTCAGGTTGGTCCTCGACCCCAGCGGTGGTGGAATATATGCAGATTAATCTGTGAAAGAGTTCCGACAAAGAGGTCAGATCTCGCCTCAGGTCCGAATGTCCCCGCCCAGACCTCCCGAACAAAACCGCTCTAATTCCTGACATAGACATATCCATGCAAACTTTCCTCAAGAAATTCCGTAAAGATCCAAAAAAGGGAATCGATAGAGCCCTGAGAACATGCCAGGACAAACTTCTAGAAGTGTCTAGCCCTCTGGCCAAAGTACTAGAACTGGCTTTTCAAGCCCAAGAGATGGGTGCAGCAATTCACCCTGAAGTCCTTGCTGGATGGACTCAAAGAGCAATTTGCCTCCGTGTTAACGCAAATTGCCCGTTCTCCTTCAAGAGGCGGCATCTGCAGAACCTGGTCCCTTGGCAGAAAGTCAACTTTTCAGTGATCGCTTAGTCAAAGACATCGCTAAATTTGTTAATACCTTCACATAATTGGATAAATCTCAGTCATCTCTCAAGAGAGTTTTCCATCCCCTCTCTGATAGAGCCAGTGGTGGCAGAGGACGCTTGACCAGCCGCTTCAACCAGCCAGGTCCTCATTGCGTCTACAACCCCACGCGCAGAGGAAATGTGCAGCTGGTTTCTATCCCAATAGATCACGAGGTTGCAGGGGCTGCTTCAACAGAGACGTCAACAATGATGCCCAGTCCTCAGGTACTGATTCAACCTTTTCTCCCTTTGATCCCCTTGAGGGGCAGATTGATGCATTTCATACACAACAGGTTAAAGATCACATCAGATAATTGGGTCCTGAACACAGTTCAAGGGTATCAGATAGAATTTACACCTCTACCGACCCAACAAGCCCCCCCCACCTCTCCATTCTTCCCAACAAGAAGAGTCTTTTATAGACTGGGAGCTGCTAGATCTTTTGACAAAACAGGCCATTGCTATGGGAACCCTCCTGCCAGAAGGTTTTTGCAGCAACTTCTTTTTAGTTCAAAAGAAAGTAGGTGGTCAGAGATTGGTTCTAAATCTCAGAACTTTCAATCCCTTCATGACTTACCGACACTTCAAGATGGAAGCCTTCCATCTTCTATGAGATCTGTTACTGAAAAAAGATTGATGGTCCGGTTAGATCAAAAAGATGCTTATCTGACAGTCCCGATCTACCCCCCTCATCAGCGTTATCTCCAGTTTCAATGGAAGGACCAGTGGTTCCTGTACCAATCCCTACCATTTGGCCTCTCCTCCGCCCCTTGCGTATTCACCAAACTACTGAAACCCGTGGTGACTCGATTACGAGACATGAGAGTTCGCATGATCGTCTATCTAGACGACATGCTTCTGTTAGCACAAGATTGCTCCTTACTACTAACACACATACAATGGACTGCATCTCTCTTACAGAACCTAGGCTTTATAAGAAATCTCAAAAGTCAATGAAGATTCCCTCTCAGGTAGATTTCCTTTGATTCCAGATCAATTCAGTGTCGGCCTAATTACTCATCCCTCCAGCCAAAATAAAATCCATCAAGAGGGAAATCAAATCTAAATCACTACACATGATTCTGCATTCTAACACGACACTCAAATCGCTGCCTCCTGCAAC
Source organism: Lissotriton helveticus (assembly GCF_964261635.1). Taxonomy (NCBI): domain Eukaryota; kingdom Metazoa; phylum Chordata; class Amphibia; order Caudata; family Salamandridae; genus Lissotriton; species Lissotriton helveticus. The sequence goes on from NC_136063.1 coordinate 427,363,697, forward strand.
CCAGACCATCTTTGTGATCTGGTGGCAGGCTCTGCGCAGGATCGGGTGGTGGGTTATGCTTTACTGTTTTTTTCATTGGCTGCTGTTTAATTGTGTAGTAAAGATTGAGAAGCATAATCCTCTGCATCCCTGTCCTTAATAGAATCTAAAATTCTTGTTGCATATGCTGGAAAATGTTCTATACTGGCAGAGTTATGACGTTCCCGTTCATGCGAGAGAAACTATTGCAAACAAGTTTCTTTCTGTTATGATGACACCACTTGCAAACCAGCTAGCACAGAGTCGCACCGGCCCTTCCTCAAAACTTCACGCTCTCTAGCAGCTGGATGTGTGTGACATCCCACTCGGCACCTGACTGGTCAATAACTACTTCGGATCATGGGGTCGTGACATCAGGCTGTCTATCAGCCGTGCAGTGAGGAATCTGATCACATGAAGTTTATCCATGATAGGTCTGGCACAGCAGTTCCCCTGTTACTGTGAGTTTGAGCCTGCCAGCACTGACTTAGCTCACAGTGCGATGCCAAAGCCTGCTGATGGAGTACATCGCACGCAGTGCATGCCATGGATGGCGTGCTGCATTGTCACTTTTGGATGATCTGGAGCTTGTAGATGGAGGATATAGGAGCTCACAGATGAAGAGCATTTCCATAATCCAAGCGGAAAAGGATGAGGGCTTGTATCAGGATCCTTCTCGCCTGGAAGGGGAGAAGGGTGAGGATCTTACGGAGCATCCTCTGCAGGCATAAACAGGAAGCTGAGAGTTTAGTGGCCTGGTAGTTAAATCTAAGTGAGCGGTCAAGCCACATGCCGAGGCTCTTGTTCTGGTCTTTTGAGTCTGGTACAGAACCGAGACAGTGAGGCCATAGCAGCGCAGGGTTTCGGGAGGTAGAGTTGCCGAGAAGCATGAGCTCAGTTTTATCCCTATTTAGTTTGAGGCACGAGAGTTCCATCCACTTGGCGACCTCCGCCAGGCAAGGGCCTAGGGTGCTAGATGACCCCTCGGGTGATTTAGTGCCACCACGAGTTGCGTGTCATCTGCATAGGTGATGATCTTTATGCCAGATGGATGGACAATATCTGCCAGGAGTTGCATGTAGATGTTAAATAGTGTGGGGCTTAAGGAGGAGCCCTGGTGTACTCCACAACTAAGAGTCAGCTGGTTGGAGACGACATCTCATTCAAACACCAGAAAATGGTGGTCACTGAGGAAGGACTGGAGCCATGTTAGTGCAGTGCCAGTTACTCCTAAGCTCTTAAGATGGAGGATCATGGTATTGTGATTGACAGTGTTGAAAGCGGCACTGAGGTCAAGGAGGATGATTGCGGCAGTACCTCCATGGTCCAGTATCCTTCTGGCCTACTCAGTTACCGTGAGGAGAGCAGTCTCGGTCCCTAACTGAGGGCGGAAACCAGTTTAGGAGTAGTGGAGGAGATCATTAGATTCTAAATACTCGACCAGCGCGGAGTTTATGTGCTTTTCAAGCACTTTGCTCAGCCATTGAAGAAGGGAAATGGGGCGATAGTTGGCTAGGTTAGACTGGTCAGATTGTTTTTTTAGAAGGGCTTTGACCAGGTCACATTTCCAAGCAAGGGGGACCATACCAGAGAGAATAGATGAGTCCTCCTCTCAGGGCTTCTTCTATTCAAATAAGTGCACATTCACAGTTCTGCGCTTGCAAACACTTAAACTGTGCACATCGTCATGGGTAAGACTGACAAGACACAACCTAAACTACAGTTTGAGCAGCGCAAAACCTCTAGGCTGTGTGAGGATGGGGTGAGAACACTGGTAACAGACGCAGATGCTTTAGGGCCTGAGTTGATGGAAGACTTGCACTAAAGTTTCACTGCTATGCAACTCAGCCTTCCAAAGATCGATCGGAAAATCAAATCCTTCACCTACCGCATGGATAGGATGTCAGAACCCATCAACAAGCATGCATAGACGTGTCAGCTGAGAATGAGAAAACCTAAGTGGTGGTGGTACCGAAACAGCTGGAGAAGACAATTTTGGTGCTGCAGGCCAAGTTAGAGGACTTGTCCGTATTACAGGGCTCGCTAAATCCATGAATTAGGGCAATATATAGACCTTCTTGGGGAAGCTCCTTGTGGACCTTCTGGGGAGAGAGACTTTCTTCGATATGTTTGCTGTGGAGTGCGCTCACTGTTTGCTGGCTCCAAAGCCGATACCCCGGAGCTAGGACCTGCCCAAATATAGCAAGACTGCTTAATTATCGAGATCGAAATTCAGCACTGAGCCACTCCAGAGAATTACAAACCCTTTGATGTGAAGGTACAAAACTCTCTATTTTTCCAGATTTCACATCACAGGTCCAAGTAGTGGAGTAGTGTGGCTCACTGGTTAGAGGCGGCAGACCCGAGAGCAGAGGACGGCCCGGGACCAGGGTTCGATTCCCGACGCGGCAGGTTTCTGGACCAGGGTCAGCGGACTCGATAATTCTCTCGCCTCGGTGCCCACTCTGATCAGCGATCACACTCGGCAACTCTGGGCACTAGCTTGCCTCATCTTCACTAACGGCCCCACCAGACCGCCGGGGATGCCTGGTCTCACCCTGGAGATACCCATTAAGGGACCATCTCTCAGGGAAGCCAGGAAGGGTTTCGCAGCGGTCGAAGCGCGGAGGTACCCCTTCGGGAGTGATTCCAGCGCTATATAAGCACATAATTAATTAATAATTAAAGAAGCACAGATACAGTTTCTTCCAGCTAAAAGGAAATGACAGGAACTGAAAATCGACATGCTATGCTCACCTACGGCTGACTGCCGATGGAAAAATGAACATCTTTGGTGACCCTAAGAGGGCAGAGGATGAAGAGTCTGGGACCTCTTCTAATTTAGATGAACCATGTTGCTAATGATTTATCTTTGATCCTTTTCATCCCAGAAATCCTAAGGGTTCGCTCATTTTTGGATAATATGATTTGCAGTTGTTTTCTTTTGGAGATGTTTGGATTTATATATGTATATCTGATGATATGTTATAATATGCATGATGCTGTACAAAGCAACGTCCAAGTGAAACACACCACCACTGGGGAAGGGAAGGTAGTTCTGGCAAGAACTGGCTGGGTCCCGAAGATTTGGGACTTGGTGAGGGAAAAAATAGTGGACAAAAATGAGTTTGGGACATTTTACAGAGCACCTGTACCTGTCCTGGCTATCGAAAGTACTAGAACGGTTATTCTTCTGTCTCTTGCTGGCTGCCGAGACAAACGGTTTGTCTCCATTAATCTGATCAAACCACACTATTTGGCAGATTCTCAACAGTAGGCCATGTGGGCTCCTGGGTAGCCTCTGGACTCCTCTCGCTATGATATAGGAAGTTCAGATGGAAGCTTTAATAATTACAGAAGATTCCACTCTCCAACGAGAAGCTGTAAACAACAATGAAGTGATACTTCTCCCTTTTGAAACAACTACAAATGTACAATCGACAAGTACAGAAACGCAAATCTCAATTTGAACAATTGACGACGTCTATGTGAATGTGCCACAGATCGAGTCATCTCCCAGTTCTATAAAACTTGCTGAGCTGCCAAAAATAGACCAGACGGTGTCTGGCTACTGCATGCATTATGATGATTTTTCATCAGATTCCAGTGAACCTGAGCTGCCACCATCGCCTCTCTCTTTCAAGCTACGAGTGAATGCTCTCTATCTTTGGCTGAAAAAGACATACTTTGCTGTTCCATGGATACATCTCTGGATTACAATTTGATTAATTTTTCTGGTCCTCTGGATTAGTTTGGTAACTGTCTTTTTCCTACTTCTGAATGGACACTATCTCCCAGAATGCTCTGCAGTACAACTTGTAAACTTAGTTCTGAAACCATATGCATCATCACACTGTGAACTAAGGGACCTGTCCCTGGTGAGCATTACAGCAGTTCCACTTCCTGGAGGAATAGTGTGGGACAGGCTATTGTATAATGAGTATGGTCCTACTGAACTTTTACCCATTCCATATTTGATTAAAATGTCTTTAAATAAAATATCATCACCTCTAGTACTTTCTCTGATGATTGTGACATTGAAAATATGCACAGTTTGCTTGCAGATCTAGAGCAATCAGCTGCATTTTTTAATAATGGATTGTATAATGGTACATCTAATTTTGGCGACATGTTCTGTTCTGTTATCAACATTATGGTCACCATTTCTTACACAAAGCTAGTATCCCATGCACTGTTTATAATTGCACTCTATGGGAACACTGCCCAACACCGCCCAAAGGTATTTCAAATACGTTTTCACAAAGGTTTGCTTATTTTTCTGGTTTTGACACATGCCTAAATAATATTAATATAATAAAGGGACTGTAGTTCTCTTCTACACACAGCCATTATTATGATGTAACAGCTAAAGTTGCTGTGTATGCATTAGTTGGAATTGGCAATATGTAAATTCTTTCCATCTTTATGGATTAATGATGAATGTATGTATTTTGACTCAAATGTGAAACCAGTGGTTCACTGGTACCATCCTTATGTGCACACAATCATTCCTCCTATTGAAAGAGGATCCAATAAACATTTTGTACGTTTATTTGTTCTTTTTATTCTTCAATTAGTTTTCAAAAGTATTCCATATATAACATTTAATGGTCTTTCATTGATCATAAGTTTCAACATGTGACAAAGTCCATTAAGCAGGTCCAATGCATTTCGGGCCATTAATTGTGCCCTTCATCAGGGAAAAGACACTATGAAAGTAAAACATAAGTAAACTTGCTGTCAGTGGGTCTCTTATGTAACAAGAAAAAATAGTTTCGTATGTGGTGCTCTTTGAAGCGTGAGATCGTGATGACAAGTGAAAGTTTATGGTGTCACCTTAGGGAAGCCTAAATACCCGTGTATTTTAAACGAAAGTTATATCTGCCATCTTACATGTCACTGGCTCTGAAGATTTGCAGTTTTGGTTCTGTAGGCAAAAAATATGAGAAAAAAATATGTATGTAGGCAGCCTCCATATAGATAGAGTTAAAAGTCATGTTACTACCATGGTTGATCAGTTACTAGAACTAAACAATGTGCCGTAGTGACTAACCTTTAAAGATAGTTCAAGTGGTTTGTCAAGATATCTGCACGGACGCTCTTCTCTCACAAACGCCGGTATAGACGTATCCGCCATTGACCGCGTTTTAATCAGATTCCCAAAGTTCCGATCACGTGATTGGTGTGACTGAAAACAGACTCGCTGTTACGTTTCCAATCTGGAGAAGAGTTCCTACATAGTGAAGCGGCATGGATTAACTTTATCGTCGTGTTAAAATGTTCGTGTCCTAATCTATCTTGATGTGTACAGAGCTAAGAAAATTTGGATTTAATAAAAAAAGGAAAAAAGTGTATCATACTATGGGGGATCGAACCGTCTGGGCTAAGCATGGTTCGCAAGAGTATTAGTTCGGCATGCTATAATATCGTAACTGGTTATTGAAGTTAATGGAGAGGGTATTCATGATGGAATACTTTTGAAAACTAATTGAAGAATAAAAAGAACAAATAAACGTACAAAATGTTTATTGGATCCTCTTTCAATAGGAGGAATGATTGTGTGCACATAAGGATGGTACCAGTGAACCACTGGTTTCACATTTGAGTTACAGTATAGTAGACGCCGAGGGACGCTCGACGTCACTTGTGTAGCACCTACAAACTTGACGAACATTTGTTGAATCAGCTGTGCATCTGCCCTACCACTATCAGTGTTCTATTTTATGTATTTTGAAACATATAATAGAGTTAATGTTCTATGTATAGCCAATGATTGAAACAACAGAAAGTACTGGTTCGTTGGCGGCCATATTTGAATATATACCAGTACCTATGGCATATATATGTTACAAATAAACATGAGTGAGCAGCAATGTGAATGATCACCACTAATCAAAATTATGAATGTCAATGTCTAAATAAGTAAGTGGTAAATTATAACAGTTGGCATATGTAATAATCATGATGAGTGTCTTTGTGAATATCGTCATTAACAATAGTCACAAATTGCACCTTTAAACAATGGGGATTGCTGATGTGAACATTGTTTGTTAGTATCTATACAAACCGCCAATTGTAGATGCTTTGTTTGCTATTATCCATACTAGCCAGATTAGGTTTAGTTTGAATATCGGGAGAACTTGGTTCTTCTGTGTCCGTTTTTTGTATCTACACGAGCAGGATTTTAACCTGGATGTAATTGTTTGACCCGGATATGCCAATGGGGGTGTGATTGACACTCCTGGCAAATACGCACGCTTTTAGGTATTTAAACCTGACGATCCAATGGTGACGTCCGATACACCTTTGGAGACGCATGTCACGGTTACCCGGTGTTGGAGACATAGCAGGTATGATCCGATTACGAGCCTCGCACAATAGATTGGCGAGTAAAAGGAGAGAAGATTATAACTTATATGCTTCTCCATATTTCCGCACTTTTTGTTTTAGACTGCGGGGGGTCGTGCTTTGGCTGGGACTTGGGATTACATCGTGACCCACAGCATCCCCCATTATCTTAAATTGAACGACTATTGGCATAGCGAGCATATCTCTGCTCCCCAATCATATAGCGTGCAAGGTAAATGCGATGCCTTATACCGGCTTTTTATACTGTGATCGGGTATGTTACGCTATATATGCACCTTTTATGAGTATCTCCCCGACATAAAAATCCATGAACATTGAGGATATTTTTTGATTAAACATACACTATTTGCGAGTTAATAAAAGATGGTATGAATATGATGTTCTGTGTGTCGCAATGGAGACTACTATCTATCAGAAGGAAATTAACAATAAATTGTGACTTTCCTCTATGCATTTGCAGTAAATAATGGGAGTATAAAACACAGCCTAGATATTAGGTCCTTTAATAACGATAATACTGTGACTTTTTTTCGTTGCATTTGTAGTAAATAATGGGAACATGAAACATCCCCTTCTTTATTTTTAGATTTCGGTGATCTAACTAACATATGGTTAGACTTTCGGATTTCTTTGACTCGGACTCTTTTAAGCAGTGCATAGGAGCGATAAGCCCATTAAAGGTGCGTGTTTTTAGGATGTCGCAATTTTTTAATCTATTTCTTATGAGAAAGGGTAGAGTATATGATTCCTAGACATTGCGCACTCTATAATATTAATTCTTGTATCCTTTCACTCATAAACCTAGATAACCATTACATGGTATCGTGAGTTAATATTGGGAAATTGGAGGTCATCTCGGCGACCCCATATGAGGTAAATTATACATGAGCTATTATTTGGCAGCGTACGCCATATACTATGAAGTCATAAACAACCACATGGCTATTGACAGTGGCAATTCACTCAATTTTTTCATCAAAAAGAATGTAGGATAATGTTGACAAAACTTTTCGTATAATATACAACAGAATGAGCAGAGGTGGATGACCCTGTATGATAAAGGATAGCAACATTATGTGCTGCGACTAGAATTAAAAAAAAATTGTGTATATGTCTGTGAGTAGATTAAAATATAGGATGTGGAGCCTTTAGTGATGTGTAAAGATTTAATTGTGAATTGTTTTTAAATATTCTATGAACTATGCATCTTATATTGTGTACTGTTCTTGTATTTCAGATATATTATCTGTTTGTGGGATTCTTATATATTTTTATCCTGAAGAAGGTGTTGGCTCGCTATTTACATGCCCACCGAAACGCGTCGATGCAATCTTTGAGTTATACTACGTTAAGTCTATGAAACAACCACTTCAACTACGATATTATTACAAAGTGTGCAGTGTGATTGCGTTTTGGACTAGTGTAGCCATCTCAATGTTATAGGAATCATTTTCCTTCTCTTTGTTTCCCACTGTGTGTCGCAAATTTTCATGCAAATTACTGTATTAATTTTTAATATTGTAGATTGTTTTTAATATATATTGAAATAAATTGTACACTTTTTTATGAACCCGTCATTATTATGATCTTTGTATTTCACTTTTTGCTCTACTTTTGAATTGAAAGTTGTGTCTATAAGCATTAATGCTACTTTTCGAATGTTGTGTCTATAAGCTTAGATGCTATTGTAAGTTCATCCAAAGGGGATCTCTTGCTTTGACTTTGACACATCAGACCCAGCCTCTTATTATTATAGGCTTGCACCTACACCTGCAAAGAAATATATGCTAACAAACACCGAGCTGATATGCTCTGCTTCCTTTATTTCCCAACTGTCTGTACAGGGTTTCGTCTTTTGGGAAGACACTATAGACACAAAATCTCTCTGGGGGACAAAAGATTGGCAGGTTCAGAGAACTGAGGCCGTGTTTAGAGCATGCCTCATACCGCATCATTTGATTTTCCTGAACAAAACAGTGCAACAAACTTCCTGTCTTGGAAAAGCCAAGATGAAGGATTTGAACGCACCTTGTCTTCCCGCATTCTCATGCTTCGGGAATTGGCAGCACTTAACACACTTCAGTGAGGAAACACTAGATACCATGATACGTAATGGTTCTTACAATTCATCAAACCCCAATTGAAAGGGATGGTTGGTTTGACCTGTGGACTCAAATGGGAGTAAATCTAGATACCTGGGCAAACCCGAAGGATTTATGATCGTAAGGCCTGATCAGCAATATGTACAATCAGAATACTCAGGTGTGGTGACGTCATATAGTGTTGGGAAGTTGTGCCTTAATTGGCTAAAGACTTCAACACTCTCCCAGGTGAAGCAACATGTGTCCCATCTTTCTGATGACATGGATCTCAGGGATTTTTTTTTAGGTCCCTGGAACCCACATCAAAAGTGCTTCTTGTACGGAATATACAACGAACTGTGGAACATTTCTCAACAGAAAGCTGCTGAGAGACTGCTCGAGATTGATAGGGTTAATTTAGCTTTGGCTGTGATTGGCAACGGCATGAACACATTATCATCCAGAATGTATTCACTGGGCAACATAGTATCTTCTGCTATTGACATAATACAGCAAGATATGTCTATATTACAGCAAGGACAATCACAACTACGGTTCATTGTAATGCTAAACTGGACGTTACAAACATTGCCTTCTGGCCACGTGCCGGGGCGTTACATCAATTGTACAAATCTGTTTTCCAAATATGATTTAACAGGAAGGCAGATGATGATGGCATGTAGAGACGCAAAATATACCTTGTTGTACATTGAAAAAACAGACCAATACCTTTCACTGTGGCTGAGACACCATTCATAGACTGGATAATCCATGGTTGCATCACCCTACCAGTCACAACTTTCCAATTCCAATATTGTCTGCAATACCAACATATAGACAGATATGAAGTGCTAGATGAAGTTATGTACATGAGTATTGGCAATTACAGTTCAGGTTTAGGTGCCGAAATGGGGACACAGAAGTTTTTCCTAGTGGTTCCGACTATGAGGATGCTTTAAGTGGGTCCTTAATTTGCAAAGACATTTCTCTTCACGGAGCATGCAATGCTTCAGTAGCAAATTTGTCTTGTTATCTGAAGGGTTCTCTAGCTGTCGTGATTTGTCCGGTTTTTAAGCTGCTGTCACATGGGAGCTATTTGATGCTGAATGAGCAAGTTTGCTGCAGAATGGAACCGGGCAAAGCTCATCTAGTGAAGGTTAATTCCATAGTCACTTATTGCACACAAGTACTTTTTCCACCTGACCGCACAGTTAGGGAGGCAATGCAATGTCCTTCGATAGCTGTTTCCAACATACAGATTGATTCTTGAAGCAAAATGAAAGCCATGCTTTTTCAAAAGGATGTGACCTTAACTTCAGCCAGAGAGACATTTGATCTCCAGGTTGCAAGGTCCTCTTCTGAGATACAGATGAGATACAGACACTACTCCACACTAACTTCCAGGTGCATTTTGGGGAGCAGAGCGACCATATCATTAATATGTCTGATACAAAGGGGGTAGTGCACTTTTCAAAATTTATCGGCTCTGGACTGGTCAGCGCCTTTCAGATGATTTTCGGAGTTATACCATCATTCATACACTGCATATTGGAAAGCGTTTTTCTAGTGCTCCTGCTTGTCCTGCTACTTGTGGCGGGAATCCTGATTTAAAATTTTCTGCTCCGCAAAGAACGTCCCAGTTCAACCCAGAATGGAGACAGCACTGCTTGTTCTGCAATCCCGGGAGCGAATGGTACACTGCTTCGGCACACCTCGGCTTCGAGAATTAAACGAGCACTGGTTCTTGTCCTTCAGTCCTGTTTTGCTTCACTGCATACAACATGTATTCCACTGTCTGCTATGCAGCCATGAATACATATTGGACCTATGCCTAGGATCACAATCGGTTGCGCAACTGGACATTGAGGTACTGGTGGACCCCTTAAAGGCCCATTGTTGTCCTGAGCATATTCCATTGCTGATGGATGCATTTTACGAGCCACCCTGGGATGCTATGGCTCCTAGTGAAATAGACACCGGCTCTATGAGGCAATTACAGAATGCAGTCCCTCTCTCAGCGCCTCTGGAATCATTGTCTGCAGTTGTGGGCAACAGCAATGTTAAGTCTACCACTCGGAACACATAATCAATTGGCTTTTTCCGTGTGGGAACTATTTAGCCTATTTTTTAAACAAAATGAACAAAAACAGATTTTTTGCTTTATTTTTCTAGGCACAATGGCTTTCTGAGTGTTTGGGATTTCAAATGGTATAGAGACATAAAGACTTTAAAAAGAATATTTTAAAAGGAAGCTTGCTTTTAGATGATTTTAAGAGTAGTTTTTAAATCTTTTTTTAATTGTATTTCCTTATGAGCTGCTGGCTTTCTAGATAGCGTTCATATATTGACCCTTAGGATGAGGAGTGGGTGTTATATTCCTGGGTTAGGCCCATGTAGCGAAGCTGCTTATTTCTTACAATGTCCTATTTTTGAGCTGAAAACATTTGCACCTATTTGAATGCACGGCAATGTCAGATTAGTTTCTCTGAAACTACTTTGTTTACACATCTAGCCTCACACAACATTATTACGATGCCTCGAACATCATGTACTAGGCCTCTTTACGCACTATGTATAAATGACATCCTATTTTCATCAATGGGGCGACAGGGATATCTACATATCCATACCATCACTAATCTATGCACACATCACAAGGCTGCTTTCTATTATAAATAAAGAGCATCCTATAAGATTAGTAGAGGAGTCACTTCAGCTGACACCTTAGGTACCTGCATGCTGAGACTTCACAATGCAGCAGTCAGATATCTCCGTGAGGAGATGTCCAGTTTGTGATCAAGACAGGGTTCTACTTTCTCTCTCACCAGGTAATGAGGTTGGCTCATCCCTTGGGGAGGATTCTTGGATACACACCTACATACACTCTAGGCACACACAGTAGGGTTTGCCCAGTAGGAGTACGCCTGATTATTGCATTGTTCATATGCCTGCATATATACACCGTTTTAGCACCTTGGTAAAACTGTATCTACTATTCACGCTTTTGGTGCTTGTAATCACTTTCATCTGCTTCTGTCTACTGATTATCGCAGCACATATATTCTATACAAGAATAACATTGGTTCAATAAATATATTGAAAACATCCCATTGTGTATTTTTTATAATTCTCTGAGCACAAGTAAGCATGAGTGACTGAGCCAAAGGTTCCGATCTGTTTCCAAGATCCCTGAGGGGTCAGGGTTTTCATGTTCAGTGGTTGCCAGAAACCATTCGCTCCCTGGTAACGTTAGGGTGCTCACGGTGGTACTGTGAGCCAGCTGGTCTCTAGGCCAACATATCCTGTGGGGGTGCCTGGAATCAGTCTAGACACCAAGCTCCTAGTTTATGTTGTCCACACAAACGAAATAGTAGGAACTACACAACAAAATCTGGCACCCCTGGTACCCAGACCTCAGCTCACTTCTCAACTGGAGAGAGGACTAAAGAAGGTCTGCGTTGCAGTTCCCTGGACCTGGCAAGAGAGGCTGCACCAACTGCTGGACTGCACCTGCTGATCCTTGGACTAACAAAGAGTGGGTGGTGCCTCTGGTGTCTGGTTTGTGGAAATGTTGCGCCTAAGCCATCAGACAGAAGAGGTGAACTCCAAGAAGAGTCAGTTGGCTAACTTCTTGTTACAGTGCCTACAACCACAAAAGATGAAGAAGCCCGTTCTTGACAGTCCGTAGCCTCAATTGTTTGATTGTCTTTGACCTCCGTCGTGACCAAGTCCCAACACTCAGAGTTGCACCCGAGTCTGCTGGACCAAGGTTACTCATTGGTGCGCACTTTGGTCACCCAAGACAGAAACTAGCCTTCACCAAAAGGGAACTGCTGGTTTCGCTGTGATCAGAGACCAGTAGACCAGTGGCAACTGGACTTTTGCTGGGCCAAAGAGGACTTCCAGGACGGCGACCCCTGTGGCCAAATTCACCCCACCTGGACCATGGACCAATAAGAAGACCCAGGAAGAGCCTCGTCGTCCCGCACAGCACCCTCAGAACTCCTTTCTGGCCTCCTTGACCTTCCCCTTGCTGAAGTTGGTAGCCTGAAGAGGGCTGGAGTAGGCAAACACAACTCTTTAAAAGTTTGACAAAGTATTCAAACTTTGCAGTTAACAATGCTTGCTGCAATTTTGCAGAGATTTTCGATTTACTTATAAATGTATATCTCCGGAAACCATCGGTCGATTTTGTTCATTTTTTGTGTCTAAAAATTCATTAAAAAAGGATCTATTTTTATAAATTGATGTTGGATTTCTTTTGTGGTGTGTCATTTTATTTTCTTGTTTTGGTGCTTCTAAATTCTTTTCATGTATTCCTTTGTGTACGTATGACTGCTTGAAGCCACAGCTGTCCATGGCTAAGCTAAGGTTTAGTGAACAAGCTTGGCTGGACCCAAGGCGGTTTTGTGATATGTGAAGAAATAGGGTGTATTGCATGTTGTGGTTGTGTGATCTCACCATGCAATACACTACCAAACCCTTTAGAACCAGTCAGGTTTCATTTGTTAAATATTAGCTCAACCCTGGGTAGCTGTGGGTCTGAGCAGTCAGGCTAACATAGGAACAAGTATAAAGCATGTAAACACCACCAAACCAATAGAAGAAGAAAGAAACTTGACACTCAAGAAATCCGACTCCAATTTATAAAAAATATAGTATATTTTTATGAATTTACTAATACCAAACTGAAAAAGACCTATCTGAGGGTCCTGGAGATATAGATTGTACAAGAAACAATAAATCAGGGCTTTTCACTCAACTGCTAACAAGCATTGGCAAATTCAGTGAATTTGACACAAAAACTGTTTCAAGGAAAACTTTTACAGGTTGGTATGCGGTAACTTATAGTTACTTTGGGTGACCAAATTTGGCAGAGAGGTCCCATCAAGGGGACCAGCAAGGTCCAACAAAACAGTTACCTATTAAGGAAAGCAGTTTTTAGCCCAATTCCAGCATCAGTGGCCCTTGCCATTGACTTCTATAGAGTGATTCTGATTTATTGTTTCTGGTGAAATTTGTATCTTCGGAACCCTCTGGTGGATCTTTCTCAATTTCATGTCCATACATTCAGAAAAATATACTCTATTTTTATAAATTGGTGTTGTATTTCTTGAGTGTTAAGTTTCTTACTTCACCAATTGTTTTGGTGCTGTTTAGATGCTTTACACTTCTTCCTTTGTGTAAACCTAACTGCCCAGAGTCACAGCTACCCAGAGTCAAGGTATTTTGCCTGTAGCAACGTTTGGATTAGGAACTTAATGAATATTCGGTGAAGACTTACATTGTAAGTCTGGCTATGCCAGAACTAGAGTTATTATCTTGTCCTGGGACTAAACAGGTGGGAAAGATCCCTTTTTGTTTCAATTCAGGGAGGCACTGTGTGGAAGTTGCTGTGCTTCCAGGGGGCTCTATATATCAATGGGGATCCTGTTTTTCTGCTTGCCCCTGTGATGGTACCTCTGCACAATCATTGATGCATTTTCTGTTCTTTTGTACATTTTATAGGTATTACTTTATATTGCTCCTTAAGCAGATTTTAACAGGTATATGTATTATTAGGTGTGCCACAGCCTTATCGTACCTGCACCAACTTGTCAGTCCAGATGTTTCTTTTAGGGTTTGCTCCTTTCTCAAATCAGCGGTAAAAGGTAGGAAAGCGATGAATGGACTGTAAACTATTGTCTTGATGAGGAACATTATTTTATGAAAACAATAAGATTTCTAACCGTTTATTGTCTTCAAACATTGTGAATTTTAGCTTTTGTTATCTGTTTTGATGTATTGATTTGATCTTTTATGGTTGTTTCATCCGAATAAAGAAAGATTAATTGATTGATTGATTGTTTGATTTATTGACTGTTTGATTATTCTGTATTACTCTCCAATCTGAGCCTTTATAGCATTTATTCTGTACTTATTAATTTTGAGAATTTAATAATAAAACCCTTTAACTTTACGATCCAGAACTCAGTTATTGAGTGGTGTTCCTGGCTTATTCTTTTATTTGCTAAACTAATGGTGGGAGCATTCTATTACGCCAGATCAGAAACGGAGTCTCCTGAGATAAATAGTGAGATTTTTACATTTTGGGGCGTCACTGTTATTGGGGTTCAGTTGGGATTATTGGGATACAGGGATTCTGCTCCCACAACATTATGTCATACAAACTCTGACATCAATAACATAGGAAGCAACATCAGTGTAATGAATATAATCAACTTAAATCATGCATTGCAGTGCTCCCTATTTAGATAAGAGACTCCTGTTTATTTTTTGTACAAAGTGTTATTTTAGTTTTCTTCCATTTAAAAGTGCCATTAGTCATAGTGCCATTAGTCAAATTCAAATCATTGTGAAAATGAAAGCCCCCATTTTTTCTCGAAATCTCACTCTTGGTCTAGATGTACTTAAATGTTGGCACCTATGTGATATGAACAATACGACACAAAATACTCACAAAAGGAGACTTGTGGCCTACAAAAAATGCTGGAACAGAACTTTGATACATCCGACTCAGGTGCTTCTATTAACTGAAGGGGTTTGAAGAAGGGCTGGCCCTATGGTAGGATGGTTTATTTATACCTCAGTAAATTTCAAGAATTTCCCTGCCACAGTAGAACACTGAACAGAGTCATAATTAGGGCCCGATTATGAATGGGGTGGATAATTTAGACCCATGTGTAAACCCCTGTTTACACATGGGTCTGAGTTATGAGTTTCAAGGTATTTAACACATCCAATAGTTAGCGTATGCATTAAATACCTTGAACATCGTTAAATTTTGACGGTCCCAACCTGCCAACATTTTGCATGGGAAAAGCATACAGTATTTGCCATGTCATTTGGATGTTGATGTATAGAAAACTCCCAAACCCGCATGTTATTCTCCAAAAACTTGTAATAGGTCTTATTTATTGCACCCGATAAATAACATACCCCGTGGTATCGTTATTTTTAATAAGTGTATTAAATAACACATGAACTCGTATTCAGCCCCATAGGGTTTATTTTCCAGCTCTCTATGACAGTTGTGAGATTTAGGACCTGATTACAAGTTTAGGCATTATTTATCACCCCTGATAAATCACAATACCACAGGGTACGTTATTCATCGGGTACAATAAATAACACCTATTATAAGTATATGGGGAATACATACATGCCAACCCTCCTGATTCATAAACCATAACACAAATGCCAATACTGATGTTCATTTAACCTTCCACTCAAAACCCAATGATCACACGCCTTATTTGTCATGGCCATATGATTATTTATTCATTATTTTCTTTTGTTTTTTCTCCTTTTTCAAAAAGTTTTATTAAAAAAATACTGTTTTCATCAATTTGGCACAATTCATTTTGTTAATAACATTACAATCCACAGGGACAATACAATTACAATATATACAACAGTGAACAAATCACACAGACTATACACACAACAAATATAACATTACACCAACTTGGTACAAAACTATTTCTTGCTCGGGTTCTGTACAAATAAAGGCTTCTTTTTTAAACAAAAATAGCCCTTGATATCTGCATTCAAAAGCAAAGCTTTAAATAGCTTAAAGAGAAGCAACCAAACCCTACTGAGCCAAAGAAAAAAAGCTGTCAAAATTCTGAAGATTAATCAATTAAAAATGAGCATCAGTGATATTACAAATATAAAACACTTGTTTGGTGGAGAGAAAACAGTTGACGAGTTTCGAACCCTTCCATGCATCTTTTAGGGTTCTCCTCAGGAGTCAGAACACAAGATAGCTCTTTTCTCCAAGGTTAATAATTCCAAATCCAATGCAACCTTTTAGTTTGCCAAGGAATTCAGTAGTTGGATACATGCCATTCTACCTTTCTGTTAGTCAATATCTTCCTCCTCCCGACCTTTAACATCCCAGGGCCACTGCTTTGCTTAAGTCTTCCATAAGACTTAAGCAAGGCAGTGGCCATCGGATGTTAAACCTTGGAGAAAAGAGCTCTCTTGTGTTCTGAGAAGAACCCTAAAAGACACACAGAAGGGTTCAAAACGCATTATTCAGTGCTCACCATCTCGAAGATGGTGGGACTCCTTCAAACAGGATCAGGGATATGCCCACCTCCCATGTGGGGTCAACATTTAGAGGGTGTAGTCACCCTTAAGGTAAGTAGTCCGTTGGCTACTATCTGCCACTCTCTTTGTATGCCACTAAATGTAGTATATAGGTGGCCCCCCTGAGCCCTGTACTTCAGTTCCTGACAACCTAAGAAGAGCCGGATACTACAGAACCGCTCTAGCAGAGAAGACTGCAGAGAACCACTGACTTTGTCCCAGCCTGTCTGAAGCCCTCAATGATCCCTCACCCAAAGACGACTCGTCCAGCAGCCCAGCAACCTCCAGAACCTTGGGAGGACTGCCTGCCTTTGATAAAGACCAAGATCTCCCGAGAACAGAGTACCTGTTCCCAAAGCAACCATCTTCAAAGTAAAGACTCTGTGACCTGAAGAAGCGCGAAGTCTGCCCCCGGTTCCACCTCTGCACCCAACACCTCTGGCCTGAGTCCAAGTGGTCCACCAGTTCCAGCAAGGTGCCCCAGCACTCCAGAGCCCGAGTCCATCATGAGTTGACCTCTCCAGGACTTTGCGATGTCGCCTGCAGCATCTGCATGGAGAACCTCGCAACCGTTTCCAACACCAAAAAGCACCCCTACACTCGTCCCGCCTGGGCCTTGGTGAATCAATCAATCAATCATAACATTTATATAGCGCACTACTCACCCGGAAGGGTCTCAAGGCGCTTGGGGGAGGGGTCCGCTACTGCTCGAACAGCCAGGTGAAGAGTACCAAAGGTGTTCCGAGCATCGCAACTTACCTGCCCAGCTGATCACTTCCTTTTACCGGACTCTTTGTCTGAATCTGCAGCCCTTGTCCGATTGGGGGTTTCTCCATTGCTTTGCATTGGGCACCCAACACTGTGCTGGCACCTTGCACCCAGCCGCCCCTGTGCCGTTGGGGGTGTAGTGTTTGTGCTGCCTTGAGCCCCATCCAGTGTTATCCTCAAGCCCCAGAGACTGGCCCTCCAAGCTTCTGCTATTTACCTGTAAGCAAACCACGAAATGGGCAGCCCAATAAACTCTTGGAGGCTTGGAAGTATACAAGTTCAGGTAAAATGCCTT
This sequence comes from Lissotriton helveticus, assembly GCF_964261635.1. NCBI lineage: Eukaryota > Metazoa > Chordata > Amphibia > Caudata > Salamandridae > Lissotriton > Lissotriton helveticus. The sequence continues at coordinate 427,381,322 of NC_136063.1, forward strand.
CAATTCTCTATACAAGTTATTAATTTACTTTGAAATTTATTGGTAACAAGCCACTAGTTAGGGCTTAAGATAATTCACGTTTTGGAAATTATAGAAGACTTAGCTATTGAAAAGAATCCCTTGAAGGCATCTTTACCTGAACTTACCTGTAAGCAGCCTCTGTCCGATTGCCCCAGTCCCCACTGATTTGTATTGGTCGCCCAACCACAAACTTACACCCTGCACCTGGCCGCCCCAGTGCCGCTGGTGGTGTACTACTGGCGTTGAACCAAACCTTGCCCAATACAGACCTTAACAAGTCTTGTAAGGCATGTTGAATGCTTTCTTCCTCCCATAGGTTACCATTGCCAAGTCTGTCCACTTTTTACATTGAAAAGTATTTCTATTGCAAAACATATTTTCCTAATACTAAGTTCTGTGGTTCTACAAAAGAAATATAACCAAGTATTATTTTTATAAATTGTTCTCAGATTTATTCATTGAGTGTGTGTCTCATTTATTGCCAATGTGTGTACAACAAATGCTTAACACTGCCCTCTGATAAGCCTTACTGCTCGCCCACACTACCTCAAAACGGAGCATTCGTATTATCTACTTTTACCCTCTGTAAAGCCTCTGGGGATCCACTGGACTCTCTGCACACTATACCTCTTTTTAGTATAGTGTATAGAGACCCAGCTTCCTACACCCGCCGTTTGCATGGGACTGTGAATGTAGTCATTTAAGTTGGAACCCACAAGGGTATTAACCAACTGCAATGCATTAGGACACTTTTGGTTGTCTATGTGTAAGTTTGAAGTCTCCCAAGACCAGGAAGTTAGAGTGCAATATTGAGCTGGCCCACAAGATGTGACAGCTGAGCCAAGAACTCACTGGAGCTGCTCGGGGTCTGTAGATGAAAACTCTGGTCAAGGTAAAAGGTAGGTTAAGTGAGATAGTGATAGTGAGCCCTTCTATAGGATCGCAGTCAGACACCTTAGAGACAGTGCAGATAAATGTGTTTCTGCACATGACCACAATTACCCCACCCTTTAAATCCATTCTATTGCAAAATTGAATCAAGAACCCCTGAGGGATAGCTAAAGCAATATTAGGCAGAGAGGATTCAGAAAGCCACGTTTCTGTTAGAAACAGAAGCTCAAGGTTATTCTCTGCAATCAGACAGTTTATGTCCAACGCGTGTTTTTGAAGCGCCCTTCAATTCAGCAGACCTGCCAAGACAGTGAGGGACAGCTCCGAAGAGGGCAGAGCATCACTGGACAGTAAAGGAGGCTCAAGTGGATCTACAGATACTGGTTAAAGGGAAGGAGGTGAGGAGGTCACAAGAGGGTAGCTCAGGGAGGGGGACTGTGCAGTGGACTAGAGCCGCTGTCGAAGTAAGGAGGGGGCGCAGTGCTGTGGCAAGAATCTCAAATGCTGGTAGAGGCAGGGGAGCAAATTATACTTATGGACTCAAACTCCCAGACTCTATAGGGGTGGTAAAACAAAGTCATAAGCAGGAGGAGAGCACTGTGTGTATAGGAGTAGAGGAGGTTCCTTTCAATCCAGGGAACAACGTACAAGGCATAAAGGATTGGAAGAATTGCTTGAGAAATAAGAAACAAGATAAGGAGGGGACTAAAGGCTTAAGTTAAAGAAGATATAATTTTACCAAAAAATAAAGGGCCACTGTTCACGAAACAAACGTCCCTGCCTCTTAAATCTAAGGGGAAATCGAAGAAGAGGCGAGACGAGCTAAAGCATTCACCCCCTCAAATCAATAAAAGTAAAAAAAACCTGCTCCCTCTCTTAAACAATATTTCAAAGTGTTACCTCCGACTCTGGAACTGAGACCCACACGGGGTAGCTTTTCTGGCGCGGATCTGGAGTTTCCAATAGATTTACTGAGCCCAAATAGGTTTCAACCCCTGGCACAGGAGGGTTTAATAGTCATGCAGAGCTCCGGGTTAAGTAAGGACTTAGCATGCTCGCAAATTGCGTTAGTAGAAAGCAACAATGAAGAGGTACCTTGTAAAGAAACTAAGGGTCCCCAACTATCTCTAGATTGCTCAGATAAAATGATGGGTAGTGTTAGGGGAGAAATAGCAGAAGAGGACGATATGATTACTAATGATCTATCAGTTCTAAGGATAGTGCAGGCCTTAAGCCATGACATGAGGGATGGGTTCAAGGTCTCACAGCAGAACCAGCAGGAAATTAAATCATACTGCGAAAAATTAGAAGAGAAATTTGAGGCCCTTGCTGCAAGAATGACGGATTTAGAATCCACAGTTATGAATCTAAGAAAATTAGCTTCACAGCATTCAAAGAAAATAGAGGACATAAAGCAGCGTGAGCAGGGGTACCAGGAGAGGCCGGAATTAATTGAAAATGCTCAGAGAAGGAATAATCTTCGCTTGCTGAAAGTACCAGAAGGGGCAGAGGGGGAAAACATCATGGAATTTGTTGCTAAGATAATTAAACAAGCTACTGGAATTGAAATTGCAGAATCGGGCATAATTAAAGATATACAAAGAGTGCATAGGGACCCATACAGGCTAAAACCGAACAAGACAAGACCAAGGAAGATCCTGGTTCATTTTTTAAAATACACATTGAAGGATGAGATCTTGAATAGAGCACTGAAGAGCACTATTCTCTCAGCAGAGGGGATTACGTTTCAAATTAGATCTGATGTGTCTTCGATTACGGCCTCCAGGCAATGGGAGCTTAGGAAATTATTGGATCCATTTAGAAAACAAGGGGCGACAGCACCAGCTACAGTTCACGGACCTCTTTAAAGATCATGTTTAATAACAAGATGAGGATCTTTAAGAGGGTGGAGAAGGCTGAAGCTTATTCTACAGTTAATTACTGATTCTGCTCAGGAGTTAGGGTCGGGATAGTATTCCCCCCTCCCTTTTTGGTAAAAATTCTCAGACAGATAGGCAGGTAATCAAGGGGATAATGAAATTTATGAGGGAGACAAAGCAATCCAATATGTAAAAATGTAAATAGCCGTCATGAGTCAGGGGAGGAGCCTCAAGGCCAGAGTAGGGCCAAGAAGAAGAAGGGGGGTTCTCCTGGGGAGCACTAGGGATGGGCGGGGGGTGGAATTGGAGGTGGGGGCACACTGGGTGGGGAGCATGTGGGAAAAAAATGTCCGAGTTGCCAAAGTGATGTAGGTAATTATAAATTCAACCAACAGTCCGGGCTGAGCCAGCCCAGGGCATATATCTGAAGATCTTATCTTGGAACGTACATGGTTTAAGGGTAGCGTACAGAGGAGAAAGGCTATTTCAGTATATAAAAGACGCACCGGAGCAGGTGTTTATACTTCAAGAAACCCATTTAACAAGGGAAGAGTTGCGAGAGGTATGCAATAAGAAAAAATGGACCCAAGAGGTAATTTGCACCTCACAACAACTAACTATAAGAGGTGTAGCAATTTTGGTGAAAGTTAATTCAGCTATATCAGTAGAGGAGTCTAGGGTAGATAAGAAGGGTAGATGGGCGATAGCTACGATTAAATATGACTTCCATAAATTTACAGTGGCGGGATACTATTGCCCGAATTTGGATGACCCGCTCCCTTTAAGGGAAATGATGGAAGAATTATTAGAATTTAAAGATCCTCTAATTTTAGAGGGTGATTTCAATGTTGTTTTGGACCCTCAAATAGACAAAACATATAGGGATGGGTCCTTATAAAATCTCAGAACTCGTAACTTTCTGCGAACTACTATGCATCAGCTGGGCTGGTCTGATATATGGAGAAAGAAATGAGGGTCAAAGAAGGAATATACGTTTCACAATAAGAAGTTAGGGCATAAATCAAGGCTTGACTTCTTTTTAATCACAGAGGAATTGGGTGACAAGGTGAAGGAGGTCAAACATACAGGGAGCCATTTATCAGACCATTCAGCAGTTTCCTTAACTTTAAAACTGTGGAGTGAGTCATGCATGAACAGGTGGACTCTAGATCATACCATTCTGTTGGAAGATGAGGTAGTAAAAAAGCTGATTGATGAGTCCGAATGTTTTTTTGATTTAAATCTGGGTACTGCCACAATAGAAGTGGTTTGGGACGCTTATAAGGCTTTTTTGAGGGGAATTATTTTAAGTATTCAAGTTACGAGGCAAAAAAGATTTAGGGCTAAGGTTTCGGAAATAGAGGCTAAAATAGCTAGGCTAGAACATGATCAATCTGTTCAGAATTACCACCTAGATCCATCCGTTCTACAAGAATTAGCAGCCTGTAAAGCGCAATTGGAGGAGGTGTTGGGTTCTAGGCTTAGGAAACTATGGCAGGCTAGCTCGCTCTCTCATTTTGAGTAGGGTGAAGGGAGTGGGAAGCTTCTGGCTTGGAAAGCGAAGAAGGACCAAGTAAGGAATAGAATTAAGGAGATACAGTTGGACACATCGGGGGTCACCTCAGATGATACATGGGATATAGAAAATGCTTTTTTTAGTCATTTTGAACAGGTGTATAAAAAAGATCTGTCTCCACAGAATTCTTCAATTTCTGCTTGGTTAGAACAATATGGTTCTCGGAGTATTGAGGATGTAGAAGCCACTAATTTAAACAGGAAAATAGATTTGAGGGAAGTGGAGGGAGCAGTTAATTTGAGTAAGAAGGGTAAGGCTCCAGGACCGGATGGGCTACCAGCAGAGGTATATCAAATCTTGTTTTGTGTAGTCTATTTTCCTCAGTCTTTGAAGAGGGAGGGAAGATCCCTGTATCGTGGAATGAAGCAACTGTGGTGTTAATTCTTAAACCGTTAAAACCGCAGACATCATGTGACTCATACAGGCCAGTCTCTCTGCTGAACCAGGATTATAAGTTCTTTGCCGGGATTTTAGCAGAGAGATTGAATGGGGTTGCTAGTAAATTGGTGCAGGAGGACCAGAAGGGATTTGTCAGGGGGAGATATTTACAGAACCTGATCCAAGCATTGGTGGGAGCAATAAATCTAGCATCTGTATATAAATTGCCCATGGCCATCATTACACTCGACGCCGCTAAGGCATTTGATCGCGTAAATTGGGCCTTTTTAAGCAGGGTGTTAAAGAAATGCAACCTGGGGAGGAATTTCTGTAGAGCTATTTCTTTAATCTATCAGCATCCGACAGCAAGAGTACTGGTTAATGGGAAATTATCAGCACCCATATGCATTAAAAGGGGGACTAGACAGGGATGTCCCCTTTTGCCCCTACTTTTTAATTTATACATGGAGTTCTTAGCAGAGAGGATCCGTCAAGACACGAAAATAGCACCCTTCATATACAGGAATTGGGAAAAAAAGTCTTGTTATATGCTGATGATATGCTTATTTATACGTCAGACCCAATTCAAGCGATCCCGGCAATATATACTGCTGCGACTCAGTTTGGCCAACTGTCCGGGTATCAGAAAAATCAGTCTAAAATGGAATGTATGCTGTGGAATGTTGAAGCTCAGCTGCCTATAGTGAAACAGGAGATAAGATATTTAGGTGTACAAATCACTCAGGACATTGAAAAACTATCCGATAGAAATTTAGATAAGGCAGCAAAGGAAATAACCGAGATGTTAAAGTGGTGGTCTCTTCTTCCCCTCACACTTATCGGCAGAGTGAATATCATAGGGCTCCCCTCTGCTCCCAGCCAACTACAGGCCCATCAGTCTCATCGATGTCCCTCAAAAGCTATTCGGGAGACTGATATTAGATCGCCTCCAAGACTGGATTGAAGAGTTTTCTATCCTGAGCCCTTACCAGGCAGGATTCAGAAGGAAAACCTCAACAACGGATCAGATCTTCCGTCTCAATCTCCTATTCTGGAAAACCGCTACAATCGAAGCGGCAGCTCATATACGGTCTTTGTAGACCTGCATGCTGCCTTCGATCTGGTGCCAAGACATAAATTGTGGTCTGTGTTGGCAGAGATGGGTATCCCATCCGACATCCTGAATATCCTGATAAGACTCCATCAAGATAACTTTGCGAGGGTCAGGTGTGGCAGGAATGGGATGCTTTCACCAAGATTCCCTGTTGACAGAGGGGTGAGACAGGGTTGTGTGCTTGCACCCACTCTGTTCTGCCTCTTTGTCAACGGGGTAATCGCCCATCTAACCAGGATTAAGGATGTCGACGCCCCAAGGCTCAATGGCAACAGGGTGCCCGCTATTATGTTTGCGGACGACACCCTGCTGCTGTCTAAATCCCCGACTGGGATACAACGAGTTCTGGATGGTTTCGTGGCATTTTGTGGGGAGCGAGGACTGGAGATCAATGCTTTGAAGACTAAGTATATGATCTTTAACCCCCCATCCTCAACTCGCCCTAACCCAATTATAGGCACATCGAGACTAGAGAGGGTTCACACATTTGAGTATCTAGGGGTGACTCTCAATCAAAACATGACCTGGGACACTCACCGTATAAAGGCCAATCTTAAATTGGCGTAGCTCACAGGTGGTTCGCCAGGATATCAAATAGATCGACTTACAAACCCCTCGGCCCAGCCCTCGAGATATATAAAATGCAGGCGAGGGGGGCAGTCATACATGGTGGAGAATTGTGGGGGTATACACCGGTATTAAATCTGATGATCACAGAAAACAAGTTTATCAGGCAGCTGGCAGCTTTACCTTCCAGCACCCCGCTCCTTCCCCTCAGACTCGACTTGGGCCTTAGATCAATAGAGGAAGAATTGGGTTTAAAACCACTATCATTCTGGCGGCGACTTTGGACTACTCCAGAGCTCCTGTCATACAGGATGGAGTTGAAGGAAATTTTAAGCTTGCCAAATGCAAATAAAACTCCATGGTTAAAAAACATAAAAACTACATGTGAGAACTTGGGAAGGCCAGAGTTATGGTCAGACCCTGAAAATGCTTGTAGTAAGGTTACACGAAAGCACCTATCCAGGGAATACTATGAGCTAAAATTAAATATCTCATTGAGTAAGGTGCAGTTGGGGTCCTTATCTAGGTCATTTATTCAACCCAAAGATTTTTATCTCTTCGAACATGCCCTAGATGATATTTGCCCAACCTTGACCAAGAAATTGTTCTTACAGTGGAGGTATGGCACTCTTCCCCTTAGAGTATTCACAAGTACTTGGTCTCCCTCTCCCTCCGCTGAGCAATGTCCTGCATGCCCATCCCAAGTAGAAAATGAAATACATGTTGCATTTTTCTGTAAAGCTTATCGAAAACCTAGAAAGTACTGGCTTCTCCCTCTTCTTAAAAACCTAGGTTTCAGGCAATGCATCCCAGCCTATAGAATACTAAAAACGGATTTATCACCATCAATTGTGTTTGCGATAGCCAAATTCTTAACTGCCATGTGGCATACGCGTACCCGCTACATACAGAATTCTGATATAGACTCACTACAGGCCTCTCAACCACTTTTTGTATAGACCAGGCCAAAATTGTATGATCCGTAATGGATTCTATCATTCCCTAGAAATGTGATTTTCCATAGCATGTAGCTGTCAGATTTGCACCCTGTACTAGCACTTTTAAAATTGGTACAACAAGATGATATTTGTAATTATTGGTTTTAACTCCCTTTTTATGTATATGTATCATATTATGAATGTTTTAAATTCATGATGTACATCTTTTATGATCCAAGTGATCGAAATAAAGATTGAAATGAAATGAATATCATAAAGATGCTGCTGCTCCCGAAGATGATTTTTTTATTTCAGAACATTTCATTAGCTTTTAAAAAAGATAAGCTCAGGCTGATTCAAGCGAAATGTAATTCCTTTGTATGGGCCTCAAAGGGTATCAGGGTCTCGTGGAAGAAATTGACTAGGAAAAAGAGTAAAGGCAGTTTGTGCGCCCCAGATGTGAAAATGTACGCATGGACCTTATTACTCAAAGCAGGAATTTTACTTTTCAAGTGTCCAGACAGTTCAGAAACTGTAATAATGTTTAAAGAAAAGTTGATAGGGATTCACAGAAGTTTTCAGGGTTTTCTTTATAAATATGTAGATCCCCGCTTTTTTAAAAAGGTGCGAATGAAAACTTTGAGGGATATGGCGTTTACTTGGGCCAGACTAAGGAAGGCCTTGAAGCTTGAATACTATATGGCCATGGCTCCTATTTGGGAGTCCCCTGGTTCCCCGGAATGGGCCAAGGATAGTCTTGCGAAGCCTTTAAGGGAAGCGGACATTAATTACTGGTCTCAGCTAACGATGGAAGGTGAACTTCTATCTTGGGAAGAGATCTCTTTCATCACTAACTACAGCTTATCTAAGTTCAAATACCTTCAAATAAAAAGCTGGACCCAGGCGATAGGGATGCAAGTAGGAACGCCAAGCACGGTTGAGGATCTACTTCAAGGAACCAGGGGGAAGATAAAGACAGCAACTATGTATTGGGCCATTTTGGAAGCAGAAGATGGAGATTTTACTCTACCATCGCACTTATGGGGAGAACATATTCAGGACGTCGAGCTGGAGAAGTTATGGCAAGTATCTTTAGGTATACTACATACCACAGTTTCTCCCGCCAATTTAAAGCCCAACCATTTTTTCTGTCTTCACAGAGTATATTGGTCTCCTGCTAAACTTGCTAAATTCGCGAAGAAGACGGTACCCAGTTGTCCTAAATGTAAGATGGAAAAAGCAGACGATCTCCATATGTTTTTAACATGTCCTGCCTTGCATAAGTATTGGTGTGCGGTATCTGAAGGTATGGAAAGTATATTGGAGTTAAATATACAGGTCAGTACTTTACTTGTATTTTTTGGCATTACTTTGAAGTTTGAATCCCTTTCACGAGAGACAAATAAACTGCTGTTTTATTTAATTATATTAGCGCGAAGAGAAATATGCAAATCATGGATAAAAGATACCGCACCAACTTATTTGGATTGGGTTAATTCAATTAAGTATACATTGAATTTAGATAGTATAAATTGGAAGAGAAAAAAACAGTTTTGGTCTCCATGTATTTCTTGGCTGGATAAACTTTAAGTTTTGAGGATAAGGTCCAATGATTATGCCTTTTTGTAGTTTAAAACATACCCTAAGATCGGTTCTATGGTGGACAGTTAGAGGAACTGAATTGAAGTATCTTGGATGGGTATCTACAAAAAGTGCTTCCAATAAGATCTTTGGAAGATATGATCATTCCTGGTTACATTCGGTATCAATGGTTGGTAACAAGGGAAGGACTTTCGAGAATATCTTTTGGCATATGAGGATAAAAAAAAAAAGATGCAAGTATAAGGTATAACTTCAATACAATAATGTCAAGAAGATGATATACCATACATGTAATAAATTATGGCATTTCATACACCCAAGTCTGCAGTGGTACAATAAGATATTAGCAGTAGCTATGAAACCATTATGAAGCCAGGTCAACTGATAAAAATCACCCCCTATAAGGTGTCTAACAGCATACAAAAAGAGGTGGGTGCAGATGTCAAGAGGTGTGTATATATCATAGCATTTCAAAGCTGTGGAGTGTATACTATCCTTATGTATATCATACTGATGTATCGCCTACATTTCAGGGAAACAAAACGAAAGAAAGAACTGGGAAACATGGAGAAGGAACGAGAGGGCCTAAGTGTAGGGGGGAGAAGATGTGAGTGAGAAATCCGTCCACCAACAGTGATTTTGTACAGAAACTTAGGTTTGATTGAGGTTGAATAACCCTTTGTTTGTATTCCTTTCCATGTTTCTGTCTAAAACGCTAACAAATGTTTATATCTCGTGATGGCACATGCTGTGTGTGCTAATACTGCCCTCACTCACACAAATGTGGGACATACTTCATCATAGGGCTGTTTACAATGCACCCCGGCGTAGCCGCGCTCGGTGTGGAGCAACAGGGTGGGGGAAGACAATGCAACACAGAGAGAAACAATTTATTTCACAGTGGCTGGGAATGTCGGTAGTGAAAGTGCAGTGTTGTGTGAGTTAAAACTAGCTCGGAAGAGTCGCTGTGCCTAAGACTTTATTCCTGGACCCTCCGGCCAGGGTTAAAAACGTGAAGGATGGTGGTGATTGTGAGATGCTATGTGCTTCTAACACCCCTCCTTTACTGCCAGGTGGTCGCCATGTTTCGGCCGTATGTGTGTGCCCCACGTGTAGGGTCATGCTGGCCTTCCTCAGGACTCTACCTGTCCCAGTGTATTGATACTCTCCTCTCAAGTTGACATAAGAGGGCGTCTTAAAAACCAGTTCTTCTGTGTCGAGGAATTTCCTCCAGCAAGTAGTGAAATTACGAGTTTATCCCTATTTCGAGTTAGAACTGGCGGCGGGCAAGGAGAGACCCCCTCTAGTCACACTTACTCCAACGGTGGCGCTCCTCGAAAGCTGCTCGCATCCATCCGCCATGTAGGATTCCTTTACTACTCCCTTCTCTTTCTAGTGTACTAAGTATTGACAGAGGTACGGGGTAGGTGAGTCCGTACCCTCACTCCTTCTTTTGTGTTGACTTATGTTTAAAGAGCGCCAATCTGCACTGGAAATTGGGGGGAGGGTTGCAATTTAGATGTGTGCCACTCTGAGGTATGAGACCTATGTCCACCAGGTGTGATACGAGAGGAGGTTACAAGATTTCCATTCAGAGAGAATACCTTTCACTGCAATAGTTTAAACCTTGTATTTATTAGCAATGTTGTGCAAGAAAGGTCTACAGAAATATACATCCCGTAGGGTGTCATACATATCAATTATGAACCATCCATTTGTGGGCACAAGAGATCTTGACTTAACATTTTTGTGTGCCATACGTTTTACCATTCTCTTTAACGCTCGTATAACTGTGACAGTATTTGGGAGTCTATCCATCTCGGATTCTTGCGCACATCCATTTTGTCTCAAGTACAATAATCAAAAACAACATTACAACTTATTATGAAAAATAAAAAGGGAAAAAGAAGATGTGATAAGAAATGGGGGTGGATGCGACTGGCTACTGGTATTGTCATGTGCAGGAAATAGACATTCTTTAGGGCTCGGGTGTCAGGCACTCAGAGGGGTAGCCTCGTGTGGAGTGGAGGGTTGATCAGTCTCATCTTTTTCCGTGGCATTTGCCTATGTGTGTGTAGCGGAGTGAGGAGGGGTATCTACATTATCTAGACTCTGTGCAAGTTGTGTATTGTCTGGTGTCCCCGCCGTGTCTTCCCCATCTGAAAGTTGGTCAGCAACTGAATGGAGGGCCTCTAGCTTATGTTTCCATTCATCCAGATCTCTCTCTACATTCTCTTCTGTATGCACCCTTTTTAGGCGAACTTCCTCAGCCACACCCCATTCTCGCATATCCGCCCTCCATTTATCTATTTCAGGGAGTGTATTACGAGTCCAGTGGATTGCGATTCAATGCTTGGCCACATTCAAGCCAAGGAGTGCAAATTTACGCCTCTTTTTTGGCACTGTAAGTACTCCCAGTAGATAATGCTTAAGGGAGGCTTCAATAAGCAGCGCTGTGGCTGCACCCATCTCCTGTCTCACCCGCTGCCAATATACATGAAGGCGGACGCAACCTCAAACCATATGGAGTAACATGCTGGATCCATACCACACCTGGGACAGGCTGCAGATCTACCAGGAATAAAAAGCGCCAATTGCTGGGTGCAGATATGAACGATGTGAATAATAGAATTGAGTAAGTTTAAATCTGATATTACTGGTTACCTCACAGACCTGTGCAAATGCTCCAATCCGCTTCCCGCCTGTCTTGGGTTTTTAGAGCGCTCGATAGTACAGTCTGCTTTTAGAGATTTAGATATACATAAAGTTAATCCTCTGGTGGAACCTGAATCGAAAAGTAAGGTCAATGTGTGGGATTCTACCAGTTCATCTACCCAGAAGTCCACACCTATTGGGCCGTGCGTGTTATTTTTGCATACTGCATGAACTGGCCATCCGAGACCTGGTACCAGTCTTTTGCTTCATTGAAAGTTAAAAATACTCCATTTGCATGTAAGTCTCCGGCCGTCAGACATCCCCCTCCGTGATATCCAATACTGTTTTAATTTGGGAAAATCCTTGCAGCCACAGCAGGGGGAGTGTCTTGGTGTATGGGGCCCAGGGTCGCAACTAGACCCAAATTTCGGGGGGGGGGGGGGGAATGGACTAACACTTCAAATGCTGGAGGCGGAGCCAAATTCAGAGTCAGACTAAAAATTGCTGGTGAGTCATCCTGTCATTGTACTGGTATAATACATAGGGGTTATTTTGTTGCCAATACATCACAGCTCAATTCAAAGCACTTTATAATAGTATTTACCAAGTTTTGCAGGAAGTTTAGGACTTTCCTTCAAAGAATTCTGGTAGAACAAATATTAAATGTTGTATTTTAGTACACATTTAATGAGTTGACCTACTCTCACATGACATTTATTATTATAATTACAGTTTTACCAACAATTAGTGACATATGATGCACTGTAAAAAACCAGAGGTGAATTGGATTGGCTTGAACCCATTAGCCGTTCAAAATACTTTTAGAAGCTATTTGGGTACCGCCATCGTCCCACCTCCCAGAGTGGTTCGAAAAATGGTCGCAGTTTAAGCACACTTCCATAGTTATTGTTCTACTGAATGAAATGAATTATTCAAAATAATATGTAAAGTGCACTTTTACTCTAACCAAGCAGCCTGGTGCTGAGCAGTAAATGAAGGAGAGGTGGAGACTGCACTAATATGGAAAAGGCACGTTTTTTTTTGTGAAAGACTGGAGTCCTTGGAGCTCGGGAGCCAGAGAGTTCCAGTGTTTTGATGCCAGAAATGAGCAGCATCAGCATTCAATAGGTACTTGCCTAATGTTAGGAATGCAGGCAGTTGACTATTGCAAAGCATAGGATTTTGGAAAGAATATAAAGAGGGATAAAATGGTGAAGAAGCAGAGAATCTGTTTTATGCAGAGTGCCAAGATCGCGGAACAACACTTTGAAGTCACATTGTTTCACATTCAAAGGCAATAGACAGTACAGCAGTGAGTGAGAAGAGATTGTGAAGCAAGGGGGCAGTCCTCAGATGAGGCATGCAAGAGGGTTTTGAATGATTTGAAAGCAGGAAGCCCAAGATAGACTTCCATTATCTAGTTGTGAGAAAATAGTTGAATTTATAGCAGTCCTGTGATAGCGAGAAGAGATGGTTTTGCCTAACATGAGGATGCTGTTAATGCAAGTAGAAAATGTGCCTGATCTGTTGAAAGAATGAGAAAAAGTTGTTGAAAATTAATCCAGGATTTTTTGCTGAGTCAACCTCGAGTGGACGATGGGTCCAGCTCCACCACCACCACCAAATTGAAGACCATATCTATTAATTGAAGGTGTCCTAAAGATGAAGCCCTCTGTGTTGTCACAATTGAGTTTTGATTTGACTTAATCCAGGAGGCAACTGTGAAAAAGCAAGATCATAATTTCTCTTGGGCAGACCCCAGATCATTGCAGAAGAAAATGATCCTCTGATATCATCTGTGTAGGACATCACAGAGAAACTAAAGGGTTGTTTAAATAAAGAAAACGTAATAAGATAAACAGTAAACAATGGAGGGCTCAGAGAAAAGCCCATTGGGATTCTGCAAGTGAGAGGTCTCGAACATGACTAAAATAGAGGGATGTGGACTGTTTATGCCCTCTCAGATAGAAAAAAGGTAAGACACTCCAGGGCAGTATCTTCAATGCTACATTGCACCAAATAATTGGTATTTTAATAAACATTTTATGAAGTTTAAAACAATTATGTTATTGCAGTGCATATGAATATCACCCTAAAGCACATACATTGTTATTTTAAAATGTACTCTTTATGTGACATAGCCTATCCTTCCATAAGTGCAGACAATAAGATGTATACCTCAGTAAACAATACAAAAAAAAATGTGTTGGGGGTCAGCTTTAACCTGTTTTAATGAGTGATCACAACTATGCAATACTATAGGATACTGATTTGGACCCCGAGTAAACTAGGTCTCTCACTAATCGTGAGTCTATTAACCTTTACGATGTATCTGCTCTTCCTGTGAGCAGTGTGTGTCCATCCCTTGATTATCTTCTGCCTCTTATACAATATATATTTAATTGTTAACCACACACCAGTGTCTACATTTAATTGTTAATCACACACCAGTATAGTGTTTTATGCAGTTGGGAGGACTGGTTATTGAGGGTGGCTTCTAATCCGAAAGCCTTTCAGTTTCCAACATTATTGTTTCCACTAGCTGTTCCATGTATGTGTAAACTGAGTTTCTCACTGTTGTACATTCTGCCTCCACCAATTTCTTTGTCTCCCTCAAACTGTTTGTTTTGTTCAGTGCTATTGATGCTCTTCATTACAAAGCTACGCTTCATGTTGCTGCCACTATGGTCAATTCTGCACACCTGAATAGTCTTCCTTCTTTTGGCTCTAGGCATCAAGACCATCATGCTCACCCTCTGAGTACAGTCTATTCTTTCACCTACTACTTTTGCTGTTGTTTGAGTCATGTTTCCAGTAGTCTAATAGATACCAGCACTCCTAAAGGCATACAGATGATGATCAAATCTATCTTTAGACCCTCATGTCTGAAAGATTAATCTTTAATCTCCATATCTTTCTGAGCTTTGTTGGGGTGAGATAGTTTTGATGAAGACACTTAAATGGTATTAATTTGAAAAGGGCAATGATGCCACTGCTGGTAATTGTAAAACATCTAGGAGGGCTGCCATTGAGTAGACCACTCTCTTATAGTTCAAGGAAGTTTAACTATCCAAAATGAAGCCATTTTGATCATGAGACAGAGAGCAAGGGCAACAATCTATTTGCTAGCACCTTCCCCAGGATTGTATACTGTATAGTCATCATAGAGAGTGGTTGCTTCAAAGTCCTATCAAAACTATCACAGCCAAATTGCAGAATCACTACTAGAGTCTCTGTAATTTGTGGAAGCATGAGTAAAGTTTCACTCTGGTTATAGACATCCAAGAGCTGAGGAGCCATCAGTCTTTTGTATGTTGAGTAAAATTTGTTTGGCAGGCTATCCGACCCTGGGTTCTGGCCATTAGTTATCACTTCTATAGCTTGAATAATTTCAGCCAGGGGTGCCTCCAGAGCAAGTCTATGATCTTGTGATGAAATGTGAAGAGCCCGATGTCCTTAAATCTTCAGTAAATGCGCCCTATATCTCACATGGCAGCGCATCCAATCAGATGAAGCAATTAAGAAAGCTTGCTAACAACCAGACTGATCTATCACCCTCTCAGAGTTGCTTGGCTGTGAATTCCTTGAAAGCAAATGGGGTTCAATCTATGTTTGATCATCTTGTACCTTTCCCTACATGCTAGTAATCTATCATTACTCTTAATGTCAACACCAGTATCCCTCAGATGGGCTGTATGTCGTTACTACGCATGCTTTTACAACGCATGCCTTTACCACGCAACTTTTACAACGCAAGTCGTTACAACGACTTGCGTTGGGGGGCGCTGGATAGTGAATAGTTTAATTTACTATTCCAACTCCAGTCCCCGCAGCGCAAGACGTTGTAACGACTTGTAACGACTTGCGTTGTAAAAGTTGCATGGTAAAGGTAGTGCGTGGTAAAAGTTGTGTTGTAAACGCTGTTTACCCTCAGAGGAGTATGCATGGCAGTCTCTCTCTTGCATACTTCCCTCTCTAGCAGCACTTGAGCCCCAATAACTATGTTGATACACACTACCCGAATCATTAGCTTTAACACTTATTATTCAGTCAGCACTCTCCCTAATGTACCTCCACTTTCCCTCCAATAGTCTACATTGGCATTGCTCACAGCCCCCCAAAAAGTTGCATTTCACAGTGCTGCCACCTAAGGTTTCCATGAGTGAATGCTAACAGGCAATATACCCCAGCCCAGGTTAACTAAGAGCAGCCAGTGGGCCTTATTATTTTGCATACATACAGAGCTTCAGTCACGGGTCCCATATTCAGGAAAGTTTCCGGGTCATTTGTGTTGCCACTAATCACCAATGTGCTGTCTCCTAAGCCACTGGTGCTAATCAAGCCCAGCGATTCATGGAGTGCACTGCTGCAGCAGCCCTCTCAGCTTGTGTAGAGTAGCGGATGGTCTGTCAACCTTTTGTGTTTTTCTCCTACGTTGCGGTCTGGATTTCAATCTGTTCTGGGATCACCAATAAATTGGGCTTCCAGAGTTTGTCAGAGCTTCGGTCAATTTCCATACTGCTGATGTATCAGTATAGATGTGTGATTTCTCATTGTACAAGACTTTCAGGTTCGCTGGGGAATGAAAACATGTACTTGAGGTGTAATTCAGGGAGTTGTTTCTTAACTTACAGATATGCTCTCCTCTATTGTTGGACCATTAGAGTGTAATCTGGAGAATCAGTACTTGTGTATCATCAATTGTGTATGGTACATCCAGGCCAGCCTGGAGCTTTTGTGGTGCCCTGACCCAAAGAACCTGGCTGTCTATAACGCTCAAACTGTGTGACCCTGGGCAATTGCTTTCCTTCACTGCGACTCCTTTTTCAGGATCATTATATTTTAAGGCACCTTGAAATAATTGTTCAGGATGCAAACTGTGCAGAAACCTCTCTTGTATATTGTTTAATGCACCACAATTTTGCTCAGTATATAACAATAAAGCCTCATATGGGAGGCATGCTTGCCTACCACAAACTATCAACTGGAAGCCAGACTTTTGTCACAGCATGGGCATGGTCTGTTTCACAGCATAACTATGATTACAGTTACCCCTTCACCCTGTGAAAAATGCTGCACATCATGTTGACAGTCTCACTTATAGCGCATTGCATGGCCTCTTCAAGGAGCAGAACCTGAAGAAAATTGTCCTGCCTGCCCACTTTTTGGCAGTGCTGTGGTCATCTCACCTAACACACTGCCCGATTATGCCGCTTTGTGTCAATCTTTGATACCAGAGCTGCATGAGTATGCTTTATAGTGAGCATTATAGGTTAAATATGTCAGCAGTGTCCGCAGTGCAGTTCACCCCTTACCTCCATGCCCTAATCTTCAACTGTCAGCTCTCCCCTGTCTCTTACCTTCATACATGCATGTCTACCCTTCCTCTTTCTTGCGGAGCATTACTTTTTCTGACTGATTAGTTCCCTCATACACTCACCTTTTCCCCGCTCCCGACCCTCCCTCCTATAGCCTGTTACTTTCGCTCACTGGTTCTGCCCCACTTTCA
Organism: Lissotriton helveticus; assembly: GCF_964261635.1. NCBI lineage: Eukaryota > Metazoa > Chordata > Amphibia > Caudata > Salamandridae > Lissotriton > Lissotriton helveticus. The sequence goes on from NC_136063.1 coordinate 427,398,453, forward strand.
TCGATTATTCCCTCCATGCTGTAATTTCCCATCAGACTGCACCTGGCCAGTCTGTTACCTAAATAGCGGATATTTTTAAGTAACAGCTGGTAAAAAAAAAACCTTGGAACTCAGCAAAAGCTCATAGTTATTCTTGTTTGAAATACGAGGGCCAAGCAGTTAATACAGGTATATATCCATAGCCACTGGAGGTATGCAACTGTATGGCTGTGTTTTTTTTCTCGCATAGTTGAATATTTGCTGCATTTGCCACATAAACTATCAACTGCCTCACAATATGCAGATGTTAACAGAAGAAAAAAATGTTTTTAGCTTAAATGTTCTAAGTTACTAAAAACACAGGAACATGTTGCCAGCAGTGGAAGGACCTTTGAAAATGTTGACTGGTCACCTTTCTGTTGCTTATTTCTGTATTTGAGTTTTAAACTAGTATTAATGAGATGCAACCAATGTTTAGACAGTGTTAAAAAGTGTCAATATTACAAATTAATATAGTAATGCTATCACAAAATGTGCAGCATTATGCCACATAATGTACTCAACCTTGCTGCATAATTTGGCTCTCCCCTGCTGCAGAATTTCAGTGGCCCTGCATAAATCACATCAAAATTATTACCAAGCAACATACACAATTCCTAAATTATTATTATAGCTCACAGAGTCTTACTTTTCGCTGTTCAATATTGGTCTCTAAACATTTTTGATGACCTGACTTTATGACTTCGATACTCAGTTGTTAAATGCAATAATTGCAGCTTCACATTCAATGTGCTCCAGATGACGTCTTATTTTTGTCTATAATATCCGAGTGTGCATTGCGAACTCCTCAAGACTACTATACTTTCTGTGACACTCTCTGTACTGTGTTCATTTTAAACCCCACTGTCATTTCAGTTTGGTGACATTATAAATTAAAATTGCCTGAGCAAAAAAGTTGAGTTGTGAGTGAATAATTGTATTTAAAAAAAAAGGCTAACAGCAGATTTAGTTGATATTCACTAACCAGCCTCCTCCCCATTTGCATCTGAAAATGTGGCAACCCTATGGTTATCAATATGCAATATCGTATTGTCCATACATCTAATTTGTTTACATGCATGTTGCCTTTCTCTCTTTATGCAATTGCTAGATGTTCATCTAGTAGTCACAATTTTGTTCTTGTGTTCTGTAAAAAGGGGAGATGTGTTATACCTGCTGGTCAGCGAGTATGAGTGTGCTGTGTGGAATGATGTTGATGCATGGGGATGCATTGGAATGTTGGGTGCCTGTGAGTGTCAGTTGGAGTATGGGCTGAGCAGCAGGGAGGCTGATCCTGGTAGGGATCATTACTATACCTCCTGGTGGGGCTCATTACTATACCTTACAATACAGCTTACCATTGGAACGTATTACTTACCTGTAACCAAGACAATAAACCATCTTGCAGAGCTTACACCACGACTTCCAGACCATTCTTTGTATTACAACATAGGCCCTATAGCAATCCTCATTCCTCACTATAATCACATTTATATTCAACAAATAGAACAACCAAGTAGTACTGGGCCTGATAGGCCATGCTGACCTGCAAGCAAGGAGGGATGGTGAGGGGATACCTATTATTCCTAGGGCAGAGAATTTATTTGATATTACTAATGTGCCAATTTATTAGGGCTAAGGTATGAAAGGCCACATGATCCACTTAGTAAGATCAATGTAGATGTATGGTTTAGTCAGACCCTCCAGCATTTCGCGATTTTGCGATTCACGAAAAAAACGCAAAATCAGCTGGAAAGCGCGACGTGTACGGTATTTCCCAAACTCACCGCGAAAAAAACTCCCCCGGTAGGCATGAAAAAATAATGCCATTTTATTGGCTGTTTGCCCATATGTCACCCCGTGAAACGGCGCTTTACAGGCGTATTAGCTGCCTGCTTACTCGATTATTTACATTAGTTATGAAAGAGGAGCAAGAAAGGCAAAGTGTCACTTCTCTTCTCTCCAGCTTGCAGGCTCGACTGGAAATAATGTAAAAAATTAGGATTACTGCCCCGGGACGGGAGGGGCGCGCAGATAAGGAAAAGGACTGTCTCTTCCTTCTTGGGCACAGAATACACTGACTGTGTCTGCTCTGCCGCTTCAACTGCCCTCCCCCTTTCTTTCTTCCTCCCTTTTCTTCCCTCTCATTGTCTAGCAGCTTCTCTCTTACTGAAAACCCTTTTCAGGCAAAAGCACTCACTGATTTCTGAATAGTCAGTGTAAAAGCGTTAAAGTAACCATGTTTATCCTGCTTACATTTCACATGCTTTACTTAATTTTGTATTCCCTATGAGTATTTGCTTTTTCCAGGATGATGTTAATTTTTTTTGTAGGCAGCATATTGCTCTTGTCTAGTGCGGAATTTAAATTGAGCCACATCCAGGTGTTTATAGCGGGCACAAATGGGTTATAGTTGAGGCAGTGTGAGTTTCTCTCAGTGGAAGGTATGGTGTTTAGTGGGGGAGAGGATGTGACACCATGGTCAGAGCTACTGAATTTGGAACTGGGGAACCTGGTTCTGAAGGATGATTATTGCGAGATGTCTGCCCTGTCAGCCCTACCCATAAAAGTGAGTCAGTGCTCGCAACACTGGAGGAGGCTGTACCTCTGCACCCAGGGAGCGATGGGGGTCTGTGTGACTGCACCCAGGGAGAAAAGGGGAGCTGTGCGACTGCACCCAGGGAGCGGTGAAAGTGGTGCCCCGGGCAGGGGTGCACTCATAGGTGCTAGTAAATCCCAGGGAGAAATACGCCCCCTCCCACAAGGTTAGTAGGTTAGTAGATTGGAGCTGTGCTTCCGTAGAGCCGAAGAAACTTTAAACATGCCTATTTCAAAAAGGAATACTATGCTAAAACAGGTTCCATTGATTTAGGGCTGAAAAGGAATAATTAGAAGTACAATAAAGTGTCGCAATAATGCCGCTAAATTTTCACTTTTATGCCGCTATATCCTAGTGCCAACAAGAAGTACAGAGTCATATTCCTGAGCCTAGGTACCCATATATGCAAAGCCGAGCAAGGCATAAAAATGCTCTCGCACATAATGATAAATAGTGTGTTGCTATTTGGGCCCATAAATGTTAGTAGTGTTGAGCTGAAGCGAGTGCCCTCTCTCCAGTATTACGGATCTAGTCTGGACCTACAGATAACCAGGTATACCAGTAGCACAGCTCGAGCCATATTATCAACCATGGTAAATCAATAAGATAGCATGAATGGGTCACCAAGGGGAGATGGCTACAAATGTGCACCTGGATATGCATCAATGGAAACATAGGAAGGCCCTTTATGCAACTAAATGACTTTCAGTTTAGAATAGGTGGCTAATTGCAGACATTTTAAACAATATTGCATCTGAAATGCTAGTAATATTAAGCAAGCACAGCAGAGCACCAGACAAACTGGTAGAAGAGGGTGGCAGTGTGGCCCAGATTCCATGATCCAGAAACAGAAAACACAAAAATTCTCATGTGATGAGGAAGTGACTCTGAACCAACAGATATACCTAGACAAATGACGCTGGCACAGGAGCACCCTCAGGAGGAGTCAGACAAAGGGAACCTTGATGAAGTGCCAGGAAGAGAGTCAGAGTTCATACAGTGTTCCGAATTGTTGTCTAGGAAAGTTTCTAAGTCGGAAGGCTCCGAAAAAGATTTTGGGCTGATCTTTAAATGTAATACGGAATTTTGAGGAACCAGAGAATGAAAATGGGATCATCATAAGATGTTTCCTTAGATTCAGAAAGCCTTTGTGGTGAATGACCATGTCTCTAGCATAGTCCTGTGAAATGGGCATCTTGTGGTCTTGCCATCTGATTGTATGCACTTTCAGCATATGTGCCAGAATTTGTTCTGTGCATTGATAGCGCAGTAGCCTAAAGATCGTGGGTCATGGGGCGGTCATGTTTTTCGACTTGAAGGCAGGGACCCTGTGAGCCCTTTCGTTCTCAATGTCTTTGATGAAGGAAAAGGATTTGGGGAATCCACGTTATTAGGAAGCCGGCAACCGAGTTGTAGAGTTTTCAGTCCCTTCAGTCAGCCCAAATATACGAAGATTACTCCTTCGGTTCTAGTCCTCCTGTTCTGTGAGCTCGTTTTTTAAACCTAAGAGGGTGAGCTCAAGGCTGTAAGTATAGTCCTGGACCGAACTTGCTCTTGTCTCAGTGGTGGTGGAGGGTTTAAAATGTACCGCCTCCTCTCTAGAGTAGGCCAGTTGCCGAGTGGTGTCGCCCTGCAAACTGGCAGCATGGCTGGCTCTAGCTACGATCCAGAAGCGGACGGGCGCTGACAGACTTGCTCTAGGCGCACCTTGGCTTGCCTGCTCGCTGCTCGCGTCCGTGCACCAGTTGCTTATAAAAGGATTGAAAGTCCTTGAAAGTCAACCACTGGAGCATGTCCTGCCCAAAATGATTGCTATGTGGTGGCAACCAGGAAGTGTTTGGAGCTTGGGATAGCACACGATCAGCAGATTCAATTCCAAATTCAATTAACCAACAGTAACTCTCGTATTTAGTTAAAAGATATTGGATTTAAAAGCAGATTGTCTTTAAACATATAGGTCCCCCTAAAAGTAAGTAGCTGCTCACTCCCACCACTAAAGTGCATGTGCAAAATTTGGCAGTCCTAGTCGCAATGGGAGTATCATTCGACTTTTGGAGTTTAATGTAGGAAAATATGCATGATACGGTACATACCATATGTTTTCCCCTGTTCAATTTAGGCAGGTTTGACCTGCCAAAATTTAATGAATGTTGGGTTATTTTAAGGATCCTATAATGTTCAGATGCCGTACATAAAACCAAACTCGTAATTAAGTCCCGTGCATGCACAGGGTTACGCACAACATGGAATTTAATGAGCCACTCATAATTAGGCCCTTAGCCTGCAGTGAAAGAACATATAGCCCGACTTCCACGTATGAGTATCTTTCACAATGAGTGAGACTTGAGGTCTCAGTGGAGATATTCACCGTTTAGATGAGGCAAATGTACTGCTGAACCTTTAAATGAAACATGTAGAAAAGGAACTCAGCACTCTCAAGATGAGGCAAGGAAACTGATTCAGGTGCATTTAAAATTAAACATGTGCATTTATTAAATCAACACTTTTAAAAGGAAGACAAAATATATTGGTTACTGCAGATTCCCAAATATCAACTGAAAGGAGTCAAATGTAGGTAGCCTGTGCACAAAGGAAGAAAACATATGAAATATGTACGTGGAGCAAAGAAACTCATGAAATATATACACAAAGTAAATAAAGGACATACATCACCGAATGAGAGTCTTTCAACATCCTGGCCAGCACGACTGGGAAGCCCATGATGGTCAGGCAGAAGTCTCGATCGGGAACACCGAAAATGCCCTGTGACAGTGCATCCACTCCACAGGCCAGCTTCTGTCTGGGAGCAAAGATCCCCACATTAAATACCTTTTACTCAACCTGAGGAGAAGTTTCTAGAAACCTCTCCCCCTTCCTTCTGTTACAAAAACCAGGCTGACTGTACTTGTCTGTGTCAGGGTCATCACAGAAGCTGGCCAGGCCCCTGTGTTTTGACTCTGAGACAGAGCTGTACATTCTGTAGATTTCTTTGGCAAAGCAATCTCAACCCTTTGAAAGTGTGCTTCCCCCACAACATGTTCCTGCTTACTTTGCACCGTGAAGAGCGAAAACAGGTAAAGAGCAAAAACAGCCCCTCCCCATCCTGCGTGAGAGTACAGAAAATGAAGTCTGTTATACAAAATGGAGGCAATGGACAATGTACCGTTCCTGATACCATCACATTGCACCCTTTGACCATTGACTCTCATAACATATTGGTCTGAAATTAACTGTTTTAGGTCGAAACATGGATAGAAGATTAGGTACGCATTTAACGCAACAGCATAATAATATCAGAATATATACTGCAATTATTATCCCATCTAAGATAGAGTGTTTATCAAAATCAGCTAGCCATCCGAACAACCAATCCCACCATTCTTTATACGTCCTGTCTGACATCTTTAACCAGTTTGTTTAAAGCTTCAATGTGAGAGTGAATTGATTTAGAAGGATCTGAAAGGTTAAAGCACCACATGCCATCAAAATCTGAACACCCATGATCATGTTTTAAGAGTAGGTAACCGATTGATGTTCTATTCTGTAAGATAGCTGTTCTTGCCCCCTGTATATTGTCTTGCCTCGCCCTCCAGTTACCAATAAATACCACTCCCACATGATGGCCAAACACGAAGAAGAAGGAGACATATAACACAACAACACCTAGAAAGGGTTTCACTTTATAAAATGAAACACATCAAAGATTCTGTTTTTAGAATAAGGCTTGGGGTTTTATTTGTGCAATGCTCTCTAACAGAATGGCTTTCCCAGATGTCAAATGAATCACATTCAAATGTATATAAAGATATATAATTATATGCAAGCAATATTAACACACTTGGCAAATGCAACTGTTAAATGCATGAATAATAATAATAATGAATAAACAAGCAGCAAATAATACTGGACATCCTGCAAGAAGTCAGAAAGATATATACACTAAATACGGATCACTGAAAGAATATCGACTACCACAATATCGAGTACCCAAAATATCGAGGTGAAAATATCTACTACAAAAATATCGAGTTTGTATGTACAAACAGGTAAGTACAAAAATATCGACTACAAAATATCGTTTACAAAAATATCGTTGTAAAAAATATCGACTTTACTAAAAACAATGTTTAATTACATTAATATAAAAAATTAATTACTAAAATATAATTAACAATACTTAAAATAACTTTTAATAATTAAATATTTAATGAAAGTAAAAAAATATATATATTTTTAATCATCTTTCTTAAAACATATATATATAGTAACAACATTTAATTAAATAATAGGCAATATTGTATATGTACCCCAAAAACCCAAAACTGACCCTGAACCCTAAAAATACCCCTTTACCCAAAAACTAAAAACTGACCCTGAACCCTAAAAATAACCCTTTACCCAAAAACTGAAAACTGACCCTGAACCCTAAAAATACCCCTTTACCCAAAAACTGAAAACTGACCCTGAACCCTAAAAATACCCCTTGACCCAAAAACTGAAAACTGACCCTGAACCCTAAAAATACCCCTTGACCCAAAAACTGAAAACTGACCCTGAACCCTAAAAATACCCCTTTACCCAAAAACTGAAAACTGACCCTGAACCCTAAAAATACCCCTTTACCCAAAAACTAAAAACTGACCCTGAACCCTAAAAATACCCCTTTACCCAAAAACTGAAAACTGACCCTGAACCCTAAAAATACCCCTTTACCCAAAAACTGAAAACTGACCCTGAACCCTAAAAATACCCCTTTACCCAAAAACTAAAAACTGACCCTGAACCCTAAAAATACCCCTTTACCCAAAAACTGAAAACTGACCCTGAACCCTAAAAATACCCCTTTACCCAAAAACTGAAAACTGACCCTGAACCCTAAAAATACCCCTTTACCCAAAAACTAAAAACTGACCCTGAACCCTAAAAATACCCCTTTCATTTAACATAATTAGCAATTAATCAATTAAATAAAATTAATTACCAATTACATTTTAATTAATTAACAAACATTTTTTAATTAACAATTAATTAAATATTACTACCAATTATTAAATTAACATATTTAATTAATTATAATTAAATTACTTCCCACCCTATTCCCCTATAAACCCACAACCCGCTAGAGAAAATACATTATTTTAATTGACATAATTAGCAATTAATCAATTAAATAAAATTAATTACCAATTAAATTTTAAATAATTAACATATATTATTTAATTACCAATTAATTAATTATTACTACCAATTAATAAATTTACATATTTAATTAATTATAATTAAATTACTTCCCACCCTATTCCCCTATAAACCCACAACCCGCTAGAGAAAATAAATTATTTTAATTGACATAATTAGCAATTAATCAATTAAATAAAATTAATTACCAATTAAATTTTAAATAATTAACATATATTATTTAATTACCAATTAATTAATTATTACTACCAATTAATAAATTTACATATTTAATTAATTATAATTAAATTACTTCCCACCCTATTCCCCTATAAACCCACAACCCGCTAGAGAAAATAAATTATTTTAATTGACATAATTAGCAATTAATCAATTAAATAAAATTAATTACCAATTAAATTTTAAATAATTAACATATATTATTTAATTACCAATTAATTAATTATTACTACCAATTAATAAATTTACATATTTAATTAATTATAATTAAATTACTTCCCACCCTATTCCCCTATAAACCCACAACCCGCTACAGAATTAAATTACACAATAATTAAAAAAATAATTAATTAAAAAAAAAAAAAAAATTTACACTTTTCACACATATTATAACATAAACACACTATAAATAATTAAATATTATTTAAAAAACTATATTTTTTACTATCTAGATTATATACTTGGATATTTTCACTGTCTATATTATTTACAGTCGATATTACTTCACTTACCTTAAAAACGATATTTTGGCTGTCGATATTCTGTCTAGTCGATATTTTCTCCAAACGATATTTAAAACTCGATATTCTGTCCAGACGATATTTTGGAGTCGATATTATGTCTGTGCACCACTAAATACATCTAATGATTACTTTGGATGTGCACTCTGATTCACTCACACATCACAAAGAAAACACCGCAAATGACCATAGCCACTGGAAACTGAATATGCACGCACAAACAGCCATGCATCACAATGGCACTAGTCAAAAACAAATCACCTCACCCGATCGTTCACTCGACGTCCTTGCCAGCTCAAGCAGGAGGAGCCCATTGACAGCCAGGCATGGACTCGCGATCAGGATTCATATCAAGATTCTTATTGTGACTGCACATCTAGATTCTTCTTGTGACAGCACGTCTACACAACAAGTGAGCTCTTAAGCTGCTTGCCAAGACCCTCTGCCTTTGAAACCTTTTATTCAACATTAGGCAAAGGTTCTAGAAACCTCGCCCCCTTCCTTCTGTTATGAAAAACTGAGCTGACCATACTGGTCTGTGTCAAGGTCAAGACAGAAGCTGGCCAGGCCCCTGTATTTTGACTCTGAGACAGAGCTGTACATTCCACACATTTCTCTGGCAACAACAATCTCTGCTCTGAAAGGCACCAAGCACACTTCCCACACATTATCCCAGCGAAGCTTACGAAAGCCTCCATCCAGAAGACAACAAAACAACCTTGAACGTGGATAAACAACTTGAGCAATCTGGGGGCCTGCCTGTACATGCAAAAAAGCTCAAGCAAGGCAGAGTCGGAATTCAGCATGAAATGAGGTCATGTCAAAGCCAATAGTAAGAACTTCATAATACTTCCTAATGTACAACACAATGCACCACTGCCTATAGCATCACATACTTTATCTCTTAATGTACAACATAATGCACATTTGTGCACCAATGCTAATAACACTGCACTTCGGGACCAAAAAGTACATTCCACACCTTTCTCTCTCTCTCTCTTTCTCTCTCTCATGCATTCAAATTCACATCCCACGCGTTCTGTTCTTGGCAAACTGTTCTACTCTGTGACAGCTCCCACTTTAAGACTGCAAGATTACATCAAAGAAACCTTCAAGGAGAAAAGGCATATGCAGGATGTCGTACATTCAGGCTAGGGTAGAGTAAAACACCAAAAGTCAATTAAAATGATGGTAGTCAAAGGTCATCACGTGCAGTGCCGGTTTTTGTGTAAGGGCGTCGGGGCTCCCCCCCCTTCACTTTTACCCCCTGGGTCGGCCATTGGACGAATGTAAATAAAAATAATTGAATTTGTCTGTTTGTTTTTATTTAATTCACAAACACGAGACACACATACCTCTTGTCTTTGTTGCTGTGGGTCTTGATTTCCGAGCAGTCTCGTGTCACTGCAAGCGGCGCTGATCCTCTTCATTCACTAAAGATGCTTGTGGGAGGGCCCTGCTGAGTCTTTTGCCGGGCTGAGGAGCTCAAAGCCCTGAGGCCTGTGAGTTCATCAGCTCAGCAAAAGACTTAGCCTCGAGGACCAGTCTCCACCACCTGATGACGTGGAAGTGAAGTTTGCCCAGGGTGCTTCCGGCTGAAGCCCTGTAGTGCCAGGGGCTTCGCGTCAGTCAGGAGATGGAGACAGAGGAGGGTTACCCCACTCTTTCCCAACTCCTCCCTATGAGGAGTTGGGAAAGGGTGGGGTAGAGGTTGCTGGCAGGCGAGATGGGAGCAGAAAAATCGAGTCTGCGCAGTTTGTCATCAGGATTTCTGAAGACACACTTCGCAGACTTGAGGTGTCTGCTTCCAGCGTGGATGCCAGTTACAGCTCCAGCGTCTATACTTGATTGGCAACAGCAGTCAGGAGCAGCTGTAGCATGCAAGGATTTGGATACCGCTGGTGTGCATTACTTATAAGAAGCCGGATCCCCACGGTTCCCGAGTGGATCAGGCAGCACCAAGCTCAGGTAGGTAAGTAAACAAGCATTGAAAATGCAATAGGTCTCGCAATAGAAGAGTTTTACCTTTTTCGTTTTGCAAATGGATGAGTGGCGTTGCGTGGATGAGTGGCGTTGCGTGGATGAGTGGCGTTGCGTGGATGAGTGGCGTTGCGTGGATGAGTGGCGTTGCGTGGATGAGTGGCGTTGCGTGGATGAGTGGCGTGTGTGAGTGGCGTTGCGTGTGTGAGTGGCGTTGCGTGTGTGAGTGCCGTTGCGTGTGTGAGTGGCGTTGCATGTGTGAGTGGCGTTGCGTGTGTGAGTGGCGTTGCGTCGGGCACTGCAAGGAATCGCCACGATTCCTTGCAAGTTGGTTAAAGACTGTTTAAGCCCCCATAGTCTCGCAAGCTCGATGAAAATGCAATAGGTCTTGCATTAGGAAAGTTTGACTTTTTTTTATTTATGTGTTGGTTTTGAAAATAGCAAAATTAATACCTTTGTCAGGTGGATGTGGTGGTGGATGCGATGGTGGTGGATGTGGTGGTGGATGTCATGGTGGATGTGATGGTGGATGCGGTGGATGTGGCGGTGGATGTCATGGTGGATGTGATGGTGGATGTCATGGTGGATGTGATGGTGGATGTGATGGTGGATGTGATGGTGGATGTGATGGTGGATGTGGTGGTGGTGAATGCGGTGGTGGATGTAGTGGTGGTGGATGTAGTGGTGGTGGATGCGGTGGTGGATGTAGTGGTGGTGGATGTAGTGGTGGTGGATGTAGTGGTGGTGGATGTGGTGGTGGTGGATGTGGTGGTGGTGGATGTAGTGGTGGTGGATGTGGTGGTGGATGTCATGGTGGATGCGGTGGATGTGGCGGTGGATGTGATGGTGGATGTGATGGTGGATGTGATGGTGGATGTGGTGGTGGTGAATGCGGTGGTGGATGTAGTGGTGGTGGATGTAGTGGTGGTGGATGTAGTGGTGGTGGATGTAGTGGTGGTGGATGTGGTGGTGGTGGATGATGTGGTGGTGGATGTGGTGGTGGATGTGGTGGTGGATGTGGTGGTGGATGTGGTGGTGGATGTGGTGGATGTAGTGGTGGTGGATGTAGTGGTGGTGGATGTAGTGGTGGTGGATGTAGTGGTGGTGGATGTGGTGGTGGTGGATGTGGTGGTGGTGGATGATGTGGTGGTGGATGTGGTGGTGGATGTGGTGGTGGATGTGGTGGTGGATGTGGTGGTGGATGTGGTGGTGGATGTGGCGGTGGATGTGGCGGTGGATGTGGCGGTGGATGTGGCGGTGGATGTGGTAGTGGATGTGGTGGTGGATGTGGCGGTGGATGTGGCGGTGGATGTGGCGGTGGATGTGGCGGTGGATGTGGCGGTGGTGGATGTGGCGGTGGATGTGGTGGATGTGGCAGTGGATGTGGTGGATGTGGCAGTGGATGTGGTGGATGTGGCAGTGGATGTGGTGGATGTGGCAGTGGATGTGGTGGATGTGGCAGTGGATGTGGTGGATGTGGATGTGGTGGATGTGGTGGTGGTGGATGTGGTGGTGGTGGAGGATGTGGTGGTGGTGGAGGATGTGGTGGTGGATGTGGTGGGTGTGGTGGATGTGGTGGTGGATGTGGTGTTGGTGGGTGTGGTGGTGGGTGTGGTGGGTGTGGTGGATGTGGTGGTGGGTGTGGTGGTGGATGTGGTGGTTGATGCGGTGGTGGATGCGGTGGATGTGGTGGTGGTGGATGTGGTGGTGGTGGTGGTGGATGTGGTGGTGGTGGATGTGGTGGATGTGGTGGTGGTGGATGTGGTGGTGGTGGATGTGGTGGTGGTGGATGTGGTGGTGGATGTGGTGGTGGTGAATGTGGTGGTGGTGGTGAATGTGGCGGTGGAGGCGGTGGATGTGGTGGATGTGGTGGTGGTGGATGCGGTGGTGGTGGATGCGGTGGTGGTGGATGTGGTGGTGGATGTGGTGGTGGATGTGGTGGTGGATGTGGTGGTGGATGTGGTGGTGGATGTGGTGGTGGATGTGGTGGTGGTGGGTGTGGTGGGTGTGGTGGTGGGTGTGGTGGGTGTGGTGGTGGGTGTGGTGGTGGATGTGGTGGTGGATGTGGTGGTGGATGCAGTGGTGGATGCGGTGGTGGATGCGGTGGATGTGGTGGTGGTGGATGTGGTGGTGGTGGATGTGTTGGTGGATGTGTTGGTGGATGTGGTGGTGGATGCGGTGGATGTGGTGGATGTGGCGGTAAATGTGGTGGTGGTGGATGTGGCGGTGGATGTGGATGTGGTGATGGTGGATGTGGTGGATGTGGTGGATGCGGTGGTGGTGGATGTGGTGGTGATGGTGGATGTGGTGGTGGATGTGGTGGTGGATGTGGTGGTGGTGGATGTGGTGGTGGTGGATGTGGATGTGGATGTGGTGGATGTGGATGTGGTGGTGGATGTGGATGTGGTGGTGGTGGTGGATGTGGTGGTGGTGGATGTGGTGGTGGTGGATGTGGTGGTGGATGTGGCGGTGATGCGGTGGTGGATGCGGTGGTGGATGCGGTGGTGGTGGATGCAAAACAAAATGTAACACAAGCAACAGCGCATGCTCGATGCCAGGCAAGACCTAAAAAAGACTGAATATGTCAACAATGCATCTCGAGATTCATACAGAACTACCTAATGTACTTCACCAGATACAAGGAAACAATTAACTGCTACTTCGGGCAAATCTCCAACAAGATAAATGACTTCACTAAGCTCAATGAGAACAGAAGAGCTGCATCTTTCTTGGAGGAGGACCATTTCTGCTGAAAAGACAGTAGTGAACACGTGACATCATTGGCGAGACAGCGAGTCGAGTAAAGTATGCTGCAATGCATTTGGCAGTACTTGTAAACCAACAGGTTATTTAAGTAAAGCATTTCTGAATTAAAGCACAGAGTGAGAATGAGAGGGACCAGCGAGAGAGAGGATAATGTGAGGAAGAAAAATATACAGAATATGAGAGAGCAAAAGAAATGAGAATGAGAGAGGGAACACGATATGGCAATGAAAGAAAAGAGAACTGGAGCAAGAGAGTAATTTAGAGTGAGAGAAACTATAAAGGATGAATGAGAACAAAGAGTGAAAGAAATCGCAGGACAGAGGGGGGAAGGCAGAGAAGGGGAGGGGGAGGAGAAATGCGACACGGCGGGCAGGGGAGGGGGCGGAGCGGGGAGAGGGTGTGAAAGCAGCAGGGGCCTGGAGTGCGGCTGAGGGAACTGAAGAAATGCGACACGGCAGGCAGGGGAGGGGGCGTAGCGGGGGTGTGGGAGGACTTCACCAGATACAAGGAAACAATTAACTGCTACTTCGGGCAAATCTCCAACAAGATAAATGACTTCACTAAGCTCAATGAGAACAGAAGAGCTGCATCTTTCTTGGAGGAGGACCATTTCTGCTGAAAAGACAGTAGTGAACACGTGACACCATTGGCGAGACAGCGAGTCGAGTAAAGTATGCTGCAATGCATTTGGCAGTACTTGTAAACCAACAGGTTATTTAAGTAAAGCATTTCTGAATTAAAGCACAGAGTGAGAATGAGAGGGACCAGCGAGAGAGAGGATAATGTGAGGAAGAAAAATATACAGAATATGAGAGAGCAAAAGAAATGAGAATGGGAGAGGGAACACGATATGGCAATGAAAGAAAAGAGAACTGGAGCAAGAGAGTAATTTAGAGTGAAAGAAACTATAAAGGATGAATGAGAACAAAGAGTGAAAGAAATCGCAGGACAGAGGGGGGAAGGCAGAGAAGGGGAGGGGGGAGGAGTGCGGCTGAGGGAACTGAAGAAATGCGACACGGCAGGCAGGGGAGGGGGCGGAGCGGGGGTGTGGGAGGAGTGCGCCTGAGGGAAAATACGTGCAAGGCAGGCGGCTGGGGGCATGTGCACGCGCTTTTAAGCTCAATGCGCATGCGCATTGAGCTTGAATTTCACGGGCACTGCAAGGAATCGCCACGATTCCTTGCAAGTTGGTTAAAGACTGTTTAAGCCCCCATAGTCTCGCAAGCTCGATGCGCATGCGCATCGACAGGCGAGACCTAAAAAAGCTAAGTGGTCTATACACCTGCAAAGCAAAACCGAATCACCGTCAGTGACAAAGCATGTTGCTTTGGCAGTGAATCTCAATCTGATTTGTCAAACCGAAGTCCGGACTCTGCCTCAGCAGCGCCAGCAGCAGGGAGTTTAATTGGAGATTAATGGCTAAGGTGTGCTTGCTGGATGAGTGCAAAGTATTTTGTTTTCAAAGTTTTCAGCTCTGCATTCCTAACTCATCTCAGAGGAAAAGGGGAGGCCAGGGGTGTCAGAGGGAAGATATTACTGTTTATCACTGCCCATAAATCAGCAGCAGTGGTCACAGGGCCAGTCTTGAGAGATTTAATGTTCATGTGGCTGCACCGCCTTAATTTTATAATGCAAAACATATTTTCAGTTGAGTACAAAGCGTCTCGATTAATGAGTAAAGGTTGATTTATCAGTCTTAAAAAATAATTAAAGTCTCAGGGGCATATTATCAAGGGGGGCGATAGGCAATTTTTGCCACTTTAGAGGCCGTTTTCGGCCGCTAAGCGGCAATAATTCTATCGCCCTATTAGCAAGCTGTCGCTAACAGCAGTTAGCGACAGCTTGTAGGCGATAGCGAGCAGTTTGGGGCCCGCTTTGCATGTCAGCGATATATATCGCTAATGACATACAAAGTGGGCGTACCCAACCTTTTAGCGACTGAAAACAGTCGCTAACATCGCTATCGCCTACTACCAACACAGGCGTAGCGATGGAACTATTCGCGCTAAGTGCGAATATCTCCGAAAACTAACACCTGCTCAGACCAGTTCTTAGCCATTATATCCAATGGGAGGTGGATATAATGGCTAAGACCCTGTTAGCGATAATGCGTGAATATCGCTCTATTCTCAGCGATATTCACAGATTTTGCCGCTATTGCCAGGAATTTTATCGCTTTTGAGATAAATGTTGCTAATATCACGTAATCTCAGCGATAAAATCCCAGGATGCGCGGCGATAAAAAAATTGCCGCTAACCCTGCTTAGCAATAAATATCGCTATTTGTTGATAATATGCCCCTCAGTTCTTTTAGAAAAGTAGCAAAGCAACAGCAGCTTTTCTGGTGAAAGTATCCAATCCAATGAATGGCTATGTTATGAGAAGAGTGTGATGTTTGTAAAGTCTGGGCAACATTGATTTCGTGTATTTATGTGTTTGGACATTGTCACTGTTAATCATGTTAGTGACATAAACAGACAGACATTCATATGAGAATGGACTCTAACCTCACTGAGCTGGCTTCAACCAAAGCAGGCTCCTTGGTTGAAGGCAACCTCCTTGGAGATAATTTTGTAAAAGATGTGTCTAAATATGTGGCTACCTTTACGTCATTAGACAAAGCCCAATTCAAGATCAAGAGGATCTTCCAGGCTGCGCTTGCCGTTCCTATTATTAGGGTCCCCCCCAGAGGTGAATATGCCCGGGGCAGAGGTGACTGGGACTCCACCTTCTACACCACCCAACAAAGATTCATCAGACACCGTTTCAACAGAGGTGGACATAGAGCGAGATTTCAATCCCAGGATTCCACAGGTAAGACTTATCGACATCTCAGTTATGCCTTTGGGGGGGTCGTATTCAGTATTTCCACCACAATTGGACGACTCTGTCACAAGCTGCATGGACTTTACAAACGGTTCAAAGGTTTCACCTGGAGTTTTATCAGACTCCTCACCAAGAGTTGTATACTCAACGGTTACTTTTTTACCAAAAAGAGTGCGTTTTTAAAGATACAGAAACAGAGGATCTGCTGCAGAATTGCGCAGTGGCATATTGCGACGACGGCACCTGCGGTTTCTGCAGCAATGTCTTCTTGGTCCAGAAAAAGGATGGTGGTCACAGATTGGTTCTGAATTAGACTTCAACCACTTCATAGTGTAGAAACACCTTAAGATGGAGGGCATATGTCTGTTGACGGATCTGCTGTGGAAAGGGGACTGGATGTTCAACTGGAACTCAAAGATGCATATCTAACTATTTCCATCTTTCCTCCTCATCAGCGATTTCTTCAATTCCGGTGGAGGAACAGGTGGTAAGAATATTTGGCCCTACCTTTTGGGCTTTCTTCAGCGCCATTGTGTTTCACCAAGGTGATCAAGCCGGTGATAGTCCATCTCAGAAAACAGGGAACATGCATTATAGTATATCTGGACAATATTCTCATCATGGCTCAATCCCAGTCATTAGCCAATCTCTACTAACAGACCACAATAACTCTCCTACAAGATTTGGGCTTTGTCATTCATGGACCCAAATCAATTCTCTGTCCATTTCAGATGACAGACTTTCTCAGGTTTGTCACTGATGCTCCTTCGACACAGTTAAAACTTCCCAAGTCCAAACTATGACATTTCTAGAAGGAATTGATGTTGGTTCTATCCCAATAGGTGGTGTCTCTGATGGTGATGGCCCACTTGGTGGGACTGTTGGCTTTCTCAATTCAAGCCATATTTCCGGGTCCGCTTCATTACCAGGCTCTCCAGCGACTAAAAATTCAACATCTCCAGAAGGTCTGTCTTATACGGGTCAAGTTCCTTTAATACAGGAAGTGAGGGAAGAAATCCACTGGTGGTTGGGACACGTGGATGCATAGAATGGCAGAACCATCTTCAGATCCCGACCGGAAGTGACAATAGAATCAGATGCCAGCCAATGAGGCTGGGGCGAGCATTGCGGAGATATCTCCACTAAAGGCAGGTGGTCTCTCCAGGAATTATCTCTCCACATCAACTGTCTGGAGTGGTTGGCAGGGTCTTTTGCGACACGGACTCTCCCACCCAAACAAGTTACTTGTTGCCTCCTTCTCAGGATGGTCAACATTTCGGCTGTGAGATACACCAACAAGTTGGGAGGTACAAGGTCGTCCCTGATGGTGGAGATAGCCAAAGATTTTTGGCATTATTGCCTGAGTCATCAAATATCCGTGATAGCAGAGTACATTCCGGGTCAATCCAATGCCGTCACAGACTGGAACTGCAGGTACCAGATGGACTACAGCGACTGGCAACTCCACCTGCATCTGTTCCAATGGATACAGGCTGTGTGGGGCCCTTGAGCGATAGACCTGTTCACCTCCTAGTTGAACCGCCAGTTACAGGTGTTCTTCAGTTGGAGGCCAGATCTATTAGCTAGGGCAATGGAGGCTTTTTCCCAGGACTGGTCAATGACTCTGAATTATGTGTTTCCTCTGTTCATTCTCATTCCCAGGTTGACAACCCAGATCACTCGGCAAGTTGCGAAGATAGTCTTGGTGACCTCTCTGTGGAAATCCCAGACTTGGTTTACAATTCTGTTGGAAATGACCTGCAATTGTCCCTGACCCCTCCCTTGGTCTCAGATGATGCTCCAGGGCCCTCACAACGATACTGTTGGGGCAGTTGTACCTGATGGCATGGAGGCTTTCAGGCAACAGTGGGAAATGCCAGGCATTTCGGAGATGGCTTCAAAATTCATACAACATGCCTGGGCTACCTTTACCAGGAAAAGATATTCCTCAGCTTGGTTATGGTGGGTACACTGGTGCTTGGAACAGCTGGCTTATCTTACAGATCAGTAAATCATTTTCGATCTGCCATATCTGCAGGTCATACCCAAGTGGATGGGAAACCGGTAGGTATGCATCCTGTGGTGTGTAAATTACTTAAAGGCATCAGGGCGGCTAACCCTCCCAAAGAAAATTATTCCTATTTATGGGATGTATCTTTGTTCCTAGCTCTCTTTGACAGATGGCTGGATAATTATGCGTAATTCAATGTTTGAAGGCTTACAAGGAATGTAGTCGATCTTTAGGACCTGGGGGATCTACACAATCGTTAACTGCTTTGCAGAAACATTTGAAACCAATTTCCTCTGCCACAATTGCTGGATGGTTAAAATCAGCCATGACGGTAGCTGGTATTGACATGCAGGTTTTTGGAGCTCATTCTGTTCGAGGGGCAATGGCCTCAAAATCTTTTATATTGGGTGTAACCGTTCAGGATATTATGAACTCAGCTGATTGTCCGTCCGAGTCTACAGTTAAACAATTTTATTATAAACCAATAGGTAATATTACTATTGTGGTATTTGATGAGTGTTAAACTAGCAATAATCGGAGCTTCTGGTTATGAAATAGAATATATAATTTGCTAGCATTCATGCCAAGAATTTTAAATTTTATTAAGGACACGGAGACGAGGATTATCCCGCCCAATTTGTATTATAATTGTTATACCTCAACCCACCCGTCTGTATTTTGCATTGGTTATATGGATATTAAGAGTTCCTCTTTTCCTTTTCTTCAGAAATTTGAATGATTCTGTCCTGTTCTAGTCAAGGGTGACTCATTGTGTTCCAGTTACTGGAGGAGCAGTGTACCTATTGGTTGGCCATCGGAAATGGCCCTGGTTGATGTTCTTTGTTTACACAGTTTGATTAAAGACTGTTTGGAGCAAAGAAAGAAGCTCTTATATGGTCTGCTGAGATATGATTGGTGGTTGGTGGCAAAGCATCATGGGAAATGTAGTTTGTAAGGTTAAACATTTATCATTGGCTGCTGTGTTTTTTGGCAGTAAAGAAAGAGAAGCAATAATCCTCGCCTCCCTGTCCTTAATAGAATTTAAAATTCTTTGCCTGAATGCTAGAAAATGTTATATTCACCACTAATCCTTTTGGGTTCCAGAGTAGTGTGCTACTTGCCGAAACAGCGCTTCAACGCCTTGTTGGGGGTAGTAAGCGCTATATAAATGCAATTGCAATACAATACAACTAGTCTGTTACTGCGAAAACACGGATGCAGTATGTTATGATGAATTGTCCAATTACCACAGGACAACAATTCGGAATAAAAATAAGATTTACAGATGAAGCACAACCTGGAATCAGATCACTTCTAGGAGACAGCAGCAACTGACTCAAATCGAGTGTAGTCAGCCTTACACTCTAAATAAGAACACAAACAGGTGAAGTTCCATCATAACACATCCTTTCCCTTTGTATAAAAAAAAACCAAATACAGATAACACAAATGTCTAATGCAATAAAACAGCGACACATGTCTTGCAACAAATCTTTAATAGTAACACGCCCCAGGCTGAAGACCTTTCACATTCTCACATTATCCAGCAAATAAGAGGGTGGCTTCCAGATTCTAACATCACCCTTTACTGTGAATCCACACCCATTTTCCGGTAACTCCCCCGTCTCTCAGACTGATGGTCCGGCACTAAATTTAGATTCCCAGAGCCATTTAGCCAGCATGAACATGGATTCAGAACATCCTTCATCATTTTCACTCTTAACACACTCCACGCCTCTCTGATACAAATCTACTCAATGCAAATTCCACCTTTCATCACCTTCAATGACCACAAAATATGTTACTACCCTCTCTAGACAGCTAGGTGTGTTGAAAAATATTTAGTTATGATTTTTCTTGTACTTTATATCTTGATTCATTCCAGTGCTGTTACGAAATAAAATCCCATCCATTAGTGAGATAACTGCATGGTGGTGTTCTATTTTGTTCAGACACAATAGATTAATTCTTGCTTTGTCTATCTGTTTTTAAATTGCTCTCCACTGTGACATTACCTTATTGTACCATGGCTGCAAATCTGGCCAAACGTGCAGATCCCTTCCCAGCACCCCTCGCAGACAAGATCTTGATCAAAGGTTTATGATCTGTCTTCAAAACAAATCTCATGCCCACAAATACACTCAAAAATATTCTCCACCCCAGGCCGCATCTAGAGCTTCCTGCTCAATCACGGAATAGTTCCTCTCGGCCTGTGTGAGAGTCCACGAAGCGAAAGCCAGAGTCTTCTCAATATAATTTTGATTTTGTGACAAAACTACTCCAATCACAGTATTACTAGCATCCACAGTTAAAAATGACTTACATTTGTTATGTAATGATACTAGGATACCTGAATTACAATTTTCATCTTTCATATTTTCAGAAGACATTTGTTGTTCCTCTTCCCATGTATACTTGTTGCCTTTGCGTAAAAGTTTCCTTAATTTCAGTTTTATGCGCAAAACCTTTTACAAATTTAGAATAATATTCTATGAGACCTAAAAAGGATCTCAGCTGGTCTTTATCTTTGGGACAAGGTGCAGACTTTATCACCTCTAATAAGCTGCATTTGGGCACTATTCCTCCTCTAGAAATAGAATAACCCAAATATTCCACATGCTCAGTTAAAAATTTGCACTTGTCTCTTTTCACTGTCAAACCCACCTCCTCAAGCTTCCACAACACTTGTCTTAAAATAGCGTTTTGCTGTTCCACTGTTTTCCCTGAGACCAAAATGTTGCCTTGAAAATAGACAACACCTCTTAGTCCTTCAAAAATGCTTGCCATCATTCTCTGAAACACACTCGCCTCCTACACTAAGCCGAACAGCATGGGAGTACATTGGTACGTACCCTCAGAAGTGATGAAGGCGGTCAATGCTTTGGAATCTGGGTGCAATTTGATATGGTGATAAGCACTCCTCAGAACTATCTTAGAGAAGTACTTCCCACCGATTGCAAAAGCTCATTGCTATTCGGCAAAGGAAATATGTCTGTCACTATGTCTCGATTAAGTGATCTCAAGTCAATGCAAAATCTCAGGCGGCCATCAGACTTTTGCATTATGACCACCGGAGAAATCCATGACAAGGCTTCTACTGGTTTTATAACTCCTTCTGCATGTTGTGTAACAAATCTTTGAGACCATCTCTCACCGATAACAGCCTTCTTCTGAGTTTATGTTGCACAGGGAAAGCCTCACACTTAAGAACAATTTTTTGGGTATATCCCGTCACACACCCTAGTCTGTTTTCAAAAACCATGTGCGCTTCCCATAATATGTCCTTCAGATGGACATCGTCTCCACCACCATGATATGACAAGGTGACCTGGGCCTAATTACAATATTAAGGTCATGTTGATGCATCTAACCAAGTATGGGTGGGCCTTTTTTAGCAATATAAACATTTCCCTCTGTACTCCTTGTCCCAAAACATATGGAATCGGACATAAATCCCACAATGTCTATGGATTGACCTTGAAAACCAACAGGATTGATATCTTTGGCTTCCAAAGAGACATTTACCCACAAGGCCTTGAATAATAATTCTGGAATGATGGTAAACATGGACCCTGAATAGACCATGAGTTCTACCTCCTGCTCACACACATTAAATACAGCTGCTGGTCTCATTAATCTCTTTGCATCCTTGCCACCTTCTGGAACTATTCTATTCACAGACTCATCCACCACTAATATTCTCTCTCTGCCCATTTGTTCATCAACACACTGCTGCACCACATTAATTTCAGGTGTAGTCTTATCCACTGTATAACCTTGCCTATATATGTGTGCATAGTGACCCTTAAGGCCACACTTCCTGCAAACCTGATCTAAGGCAAAACATCGCTTTCAGTCAGCTGTATGGTACCGACTCCCATACTGCATACATTCTCTTCCTTTGCTTCTTGAAACTGCGCCAAACATTCCCTTTGTGCTTTTCTTTGACACTACGTTGACTTCCCCATCTTCTTCCTTGAAAGCACATTCTAAACTGGCAACTTCCACGTTATATTTCTCTCTCCTCCCAGCTCTTTGAAACACTTTTGGGATTCTTCGATTACTTTAGCCATATCCACAGCTTCCTTTAATGAAGGATCTTTGGCAGCCCAAAGTCTCTCCTGAATTTCCTCTTCTGACATTGCACAATTAATCAGTCCCCAATTAGTTCCTCAGTCATTACTCCGAAACGACATTTCACTGATAGTTCACGCAACCTAGCAACAAACTCATCTACTGATTCATTATCCGCCTGAGGTTGTGTATCAAATTTGTATCTTGCCATTACTAGATTGAGCTTCTTGGTGAACCTAGTTTCCAATCTTTTTATAGCTTCTTTATAGACATCATCCATAGGCTGACCATTAGGACTAAGGGCTACAAGTAGATATTTAAAAATATGTTGGCCTTCACTACCTAAAGCACTAAGCAACAATGCCTTCTTCCTTGCTGGTAAAAAACTATGACCATCCAAAGCAGTGATACAGTTTTCCAAAATGTCCACCCAATCCTCCCATGCTATTGTTGGTGTGCCAGGATGAGCTAAAAACCCACACTACTGGACAATCTCCATACACTAAACGTTATGCCCTAAGGGACAACTTCACTATAAACACCTCAATCACTTACTCCCCTGGGCACCAGCATTTTTGGCAATATTTACAACATCTTCATTGGCACTCCTCCCCACTGCACGAGATCATATTTTAGCACCAGCTATACTTTACATATATGTATTGTAAATAAATATTCCAAACACTACTGGAAATACTTTACTTGCTGGTCCAAAAAACAAAATTTGAGTCCAATTATCAATTATCTATTCCCCAGGGCATTAGAAATATAGTTTTTGAAACGTGTAGGACAAATCACATCAATTATAACTTTATTGTCACTGCGACCCACGGGCAACCGCCTCACTAGCGTTTTTTCTGTAATTGCACTGTGAGCCTCCACGTCACAGTAGTCAGCGCACTAGCTCCTGAGACACGTGTCACACATCCCATGATGAGGACACGCCCCTTCCAGGAACTAGATATAACCTACCATGGAAACCGGTACAGTTACCGTCGGGATCCAGGCCAGCTCACAACAGGTTTGATTGGTGGGAATACATCCTTGACCAAGTAAGTTCTTTGGCTCCTTAGTGATTTCGCAGCAAAGGCATATGTTCTGTACTTTTTCCCCGTTTACTCTTTGCATTTTAATTTACCGCCCGAAGTGTGTGACTACAGGAGGGTCCCCCTGGCTGGATTTGTCAGTCTTTTTAATCAAGGTTGAAGTAAGGTATTTTTCGTGTTTTTGATTAACTCTTTTTTCCTTCCACATTGGTCAGCCCTCTGTCTATCAAGCTCATTATTAACGCTGGCATGAGCAGGATCCAAGTTATGCGCTCATCACTTATAACCCTGGCATACCTCACTGAAAAATAAGTCATTTGTATGTGGGTTATAAGGCAACTAGCATTAGCGCGGCAATTCATGTTCACTTGGCAATGATCACTTAATGAAAGCTGAACATTGTAGACGGACCAAACAGGTCTCTGGTGCATTTTTGTAACCATGCACGGTACCCAACAGTATGTTTATCATGCATGCCAGTACTTGTCACCATGCATGATTATTTGATCACCGCTGCAGTAAAGCGCTCAAATTTTAACCACGGCTCTTTTCAACTCATGAGTACCTACTGAGTACACAACAAAAGCACAGCATGCAAGAATGAGAAGTCACATGATTTGTGCATTTATGTGTTACATGTTCTGTGTGTCCTTTATGTTGTGTGTTTTTTCTTTTACAGATTACAACTTATAATTGGGTCCATAAGTACGATGCACCCACCACACTGTGTGTGTGCTGATACTACACTCACGTGGCTGCCTCCACTTTTTTCAGCCAATGCACTATTCACTCCATGGTCCTGATAAAAGTCTTATGATTAACGTTAGAGGCTGAAACATGTCGATGTCCACCTAAGGGATGTCGAAGTACATTTTTCACTTCACCATTTCCCGTCTGTATTTTTAATCATGTCCTAAGACCCCTTTTATTAAAGTTTTTTCACATGGGCACTTCTTAGAGACATTTTTATTTCTCACCTGCTGCTCACCAAGCACACACCTCACTACTCAAAAAAAAATGCTCTGCTGTAATCAGGCATTGTAGCACAGCTGGATTGCATTCGGCAGCCCAGCTGGAACCCCAGTGATGACGCATGCCACCAACTAGGCTGGTAGGTGAGGGGTCTTCTTATACATCCACTGGATGTTTGTCCTCTGTTTAAGGACAAACATCCACGTCGACACCCAGACCACACACCTTAGCCCGTGTGTAGGTACTTCACTTTTTTCACATGGCTGTTTTCACCTTTGCCACTCACTAGTCTCACTAACCCGGTCCTGAAGAAAGCCCTTCCATGCACTCTTTTACGGGCTGAAACATGTAGACCACATCACATAGTCAAATAAAGGTAATAATCTCCTGGTAGTTGCACCACATATTTTTAACCATATCCTAAGTCGTCAATAATAAATTCTACAGGCATGGATCCTCAGAGATATTTTTAATCAATTCACGACACATCACTTATTCACAACACACCATCTCCACTGTAAACAGGTGTTATAGCACAACTGGGGGGCAATCAGCCACCCGGTTGGGACCCCAATGATGAAGCATGACACCTACCAGGTTGGTGTGCGAGGGGTCTTTTAAGTACACTTAATGGGTCCGTGTACTTACCACAGTAAGTGATTGTAACACATACTTGTAGTGGGTTTGCCCACTTTGTTTAAGTCTAGTATTACATTGGGGATCAGGAGGTACCCCACTCCCTTGCTCTCTCCTTGTTTTCCCAGAGTTTTGAAATAATACATCACCCTTGCTGGCTGTGACCTATGCGAGCTAGCTGAGGAATTCTCAGGAGTGATGGTTTTATTTTATGTTTATTTATTAGTGAACTGCATGAAACATGCCGCGGTCGTGAAGTGTGTGGTACATTCAAAAATAAAGACAGTATTCAGCCTCTCGCGACTGATCTCGCAGTTGTGTGGTAATGTACTCATCTGCTTTTGGACATTACCTAGCCTCAGTATGGGGCACTTACCCGTATGTCAGCCACAATCCCACGCCCGCCGATGTGTCTGGCACACTCCAGTGGCACACTATAGACAAAAACGAGACTAACAGACACATGCTCTTGAAGTGCCCACTGATATTAGTCTGGGTCTTCTCAGATCCTCTTTGTGCCTTTGTTCTAGTTTTAAGTGATTCGAGCTCACTGGCCTATTTGAATCCTGCTTGGACACCCAATGGCCTAAGCAACAGATTGGCACTATTCGGAGCTGCTAGGCCTGGAACTGGCAAGCTTTCATTAGAAAAAAAACCTAACCCAGGTCTCCCTAGGCTACTGACACCTAGCTTCAACCCCTGCACTCCATGGGAAAGAACTAGAAAAAATGGTAGATGTGACAAGACACTCCCTTCTTTGTCTCGCAATCACAGGTTAATGCACTGAGGCTGGTTATTTGAGCCTGGTAAGGCTTACCTAATTCCTGAGTTGGCAGCTCTAGCCCCAAGGCCACATCTCCTCCCCAGGTATATCCCCAATGCTTCCTCCCCAGGTGCCTATGACATCTGCTGAACGAGAACTCGTCCATCAATGTAATACATGCATGAATCTGTGTGTGTTAAAACTCTTTCCAAGCTGTGTAGATCAACAGAGCACTGCAGAGCTTTTTTTATCTACAGCTTGGTTAGTTTTGGTGCTACCACCCTAGGTGAGTCACGCACTCTGTCTCAGACTCTGCACAGTTCACTCATCTGATCTCCGCAGCATGTGCTTTAACCATTATTAGGTCACTGCAATTACTCCAGTTAGTTTCCACAAGAGGCTTGTTATTTTTCCAAAATGCCAGGGGTTTGAATGAATGTTTTCTTTGTAACCAGAGAGAAACGTAGTTCAGTTACTGGTTGGCACAGTGGTGAACATCGGCATCTGTATTATAGTGCTAGGAGGCCCCAGCCTGCAACAGAAAGCACTGTGGATACATAC
Organism: Lissotriton helveticus; assembly: GCF_964261635.1. NCBI lineage: Eukaryota > Metazoa > Chordata > Amphibia > Caudata > Salamandridae > Lissotriton > Lissotriton helveticus. Next base: position 427,424,644 of record NC_136063.1, read on the forward strand.
ATTGTTTTAAACTGAAATTGCATACACCATACAGTATTAGATAGGCTGGTGCAAAATGCAGAAACGGAGTGTTCATTATAAACCTAGTCTTAACTTTTCTTTTCAGGGGTTTTGTAGAAGTTTCAAGTTGTTTTCAGAGCTTCTCATTGCTCAAAAGAATGTAATTTCTGGCATTATCAATCTCTCTTTCCATGCACTTCATTGTTTGGATTTATCGTGAGAAAGTGTCAGTCATAGTCGTTTAAATGTCACTCATAATTACACTGAAATTATGAAAATGTCGCACATAGCAATCTGAAACCTTGGCAGCTATGCACTGACCACAGGACAACAATTCGGAATAAAAATCTGAATTTTCGTAGCAGATATTCAGGGGGAAAAAGAAACCAGAAAATGCAGTGAAGCACTCTTTCGTGTAACAGTATGCTTTAAGTTAGCATTCTAGTTTACTTAGGACTCGGCGACGAGAAACGTAAGGGGCGGGACGTCTCCCTTCGTAGGATGGCGGAAAGTTAGGACTGCGGCTATGTTTACACACTAAGAAGAGGTGCAGTGCGCCTGACCTTAACATGGCCACCTTTTCCGGAGACCTGTTTCAGGGAGCCTCACTGACGCCACTCTTTTACTGTGCGCAGGCGCTCTTCAGCTACCGTGGTTTAGCTTCCTGTCCCAAGGCGGGCGGAGTCTCCGGGACCACATGAAACGTGTTGCATTGTGGGGGCTCCTTCCTTTCTCTCTACCCGGCCATATTGGCGGTGCAGTACTGGTGAGTTGGAGCTCCGACTTCGGGATACCGTGATAAAGAGAGGGTGCGGCATGGTTTAGGGCGCACATGTAGTAAGCTGGGGAAGCTTTAATCTATCTGGTTTTGTCTCTTGCAGCGCTAAAGCATCTCCCGGCGTCAGGATGGTGGCCGCCAAGAAGACGGTGAGTGTCCGACGGGCCTCACGTGGAGCTAGCACGGGAGGGAAGCAGTCAAGGCAGTTTATAACTAGTGGTTAGCCTAGCGCTTCTTCCAAGGTCGGATTTTTTATGTGTAGTTCCTGTCCATCCAATTTGACAGTAGCTCACGGAGGCTGCACACAGCAGCCCTATGCCCCTTAAAGTTGCACTTAAGAATAGTCGGGTAAGATATATATTTTTTCTACAAATGTCAACTGTAAAATGGAAATGGGTCGAATGGGGTTCTGGCAGGTATAGAGTAATAAAGCTCGCACATTTTCTGCTTAAAACTGTTTGATAGAACAGCAGTGAGTACTATTCATTAGGTGCTTCCTGTACCCTAATGTTTTCCAGATCACTGTTGTCCCGTTCTCGTAGTGCACGTTTTTGTAGCCCAGTTAAGTGGATTGGTTAGTTTTAGAACTGACACCTGCAACCTACCTGTCAAAACAGGTCTTGTTTTTTTTGTCTGAATGTACCCAGTCTCTTAAAATATACTCCGTTTTTTTTTTATTCAGTCCAACTAGAATGGGACTAGCTTGACCACGTCAGATTGCACATTTGCAACTTTGACATCAGTGCTATGGTGTATGCTATACTACAGAATTGCTCCAATCGCCCCCGTTTCAGTTATCATATCATGCTGTGACTGGAGATCCGATTCTCTCAGGCTAGTGTTTTGTTTTAGTTCTGCTTTTCAACTTTTAGAACGTGTAACGTTGGGTTTCTAACGGTAAAAAGAAAACCCACTTGTCTGGCTATTCTCATACTACTGACACAACCTAATGTATGTGCATTGTCGGGATTATGCGAAACGGTGAGGACCAACATGAGACAAAATCATGTTGACACTAATGACAACCTCAGTGATAAGCCGGGTAAATGTGTAGAGTATATGGCACCCCATGTGTTTTTTATGTATTTAAACTATAGCGTTGTCTTTCAGAAAAAGTCCCTTGAGTCTATCAATTCGAGACTCCAACTGGTAATGAAAAGTGGCAAGTATGTGCTGGGATACAAACAAACGCTGAAAATGATTCGCCAGGGGAAAGCCAAACTGGTTATCCTTGCCAACAACTGCCCTGCTCTGAGGTGAGTTCCCTAGACTTCCGTTACCACTTTATATTTTGTATGGAGTTAATTGAAGGCAGTGTTGTGGAGAGCAGTTTTATTTGTATGTGAATTCAAGAATGCAAACTATTCTTGCAATAGTTAGTATGTTTGTCCACTATAATGCAACACTGGCTTGTTTGCGGTACTTGCATCACAAAATAATTGGCGATGTAGTGCAAATTATCTGGTGCACTAATGTCACCAGTTGCTTGTACAGAAAATAGGTATCTGCGTTTTACTATAACTGTTTCAGTTTGACTGAGTTGATTGTGCATATTTCCAGCAGTTCTTTAACTGTGCATACGTGAAAGACCGTTTAACAAGTGATTTGTAGTTAAATCTTGTCGACGTCCTTTGTTTTGTGTGTAATAAACCAATCCAAGTAGCTGAGCTGTCCTCTAGTAACATTGGCAAAGAATTGCTTAATCGTAAAAACGTTCCTGTACAGAAAAGTGCAGCTGACGATTTTATGTTCCATTTAGTCTGCGATAATGTAATTTGACCGCAATAGACGAGTACAATGGTCTCACAACTTTAGTGTTATGCTTGTGGTATTAAGTTTTTACTCCAGAACTTGTCCTTTTTCTTAGGCTGGAGTGCACAGATTTTTATGGTTGCTGTTCACTTTGGACCTTGTGGTGCTGTGCTCTTCTGGGTGTGGTATAACTTTGTTTTAAAAGTTTATTTTGTAGATTCATGGGAGGATGCAGTTCATTCTATTTAGTTAACACTTTACCAACTGTATGGTTATGGTGTCTTGTTGGATGATGGGGTTGTCAGTGGTTGTATTTGTGTTACGGTGGCGGACGGCGTGAAAGTGCTGTGGCAGCTGTTGGCCCATTCTGTTTTGTTACATTGGTGAGGGCATGATGCTGCTCGGTGTTTACAATGTGTTTTGGTATAGAGTGGTAAGTAGACTGTTGCTAGCTATGCACACCTGTGCAGCGTTGGAATATTGTGTTCTCGGTCTATTGCTGGGTTTTGGAACGCTTGTAGCGTGATTCAAGCCTGCAATGTTTTAGGCGAGGCCAAGCACCACTCATGACCTGTCAACGGAGTGAACGATAAACCTTTGAGTTAATCACCTCCCCTGTACCTGCCCCAGCCTCAGGGCCGAACTGGGAACCCAACGCACCCCGGGCACATTTTCAAACCAGCTCCCAGTAAGCCTCACTACTACAAAGGGGGGCATTTAGGGATTCTCCGCCCTAGACAATTTGGGAGAAAATGGTGCATGCAACTCACTTGTCATTCTGTTCAATTGTGTAAGCTTTCAAAGCATATTAAATGATTAACTTATTGTGCACCAGGATACAACAATCCTTGTTGAGGCTCAGTGATTCCCTTACAATCACCCCTCAACAGTACCTAATCTCCCCAGAACTCCTCTCGCATGTATTTTTTTTATAGCATCTACCCTACCAGTGTAGTGTCAAAGCACTTTACCTCGCACACTTACTGAGGATGATTCAGACACATGTAAATCAGTGTAGAAAATGTTACTTAAGGCAAAGGGGATATGATTCAGGATTCACATCTATACTGGTAGGCATGTTTCTTGGTCTGGACATGCACAAACTCTGCATTCAGAACATAATACAGTAGTTAGGGTTGACTTTAAGAATGTATGTATACTCCAACCTCTTGTAGCAACATGAAGTTAATGAAAGACTGGGGGAAACTTTCTAACCTGTATTATGCAGTTTTCATGCAGCTCTTTCAGTTCATAGCTCACTGTGCTCGAATACAATTGTAACTTCTGAACTGCACAGTAACCAAATGAGAAAAGCAGTAACGCACTGAGTTATGCCGATATAAAGTACTGTTTTTTTTATACATGCTACCTTAAGTCAAACCCGCCACCAGACAAAACTCCCATCTCTGCTGGCTATATAAGAACGTTGCAGTTATTTTAAAACTGATACAAAATCGGCCCCCATTAACAAAACCACCAGCCACCCTTCCAGCCTCTGGGGAAACGCCCGGTACGGTGCCTTGCCCAGCCCTTAGCCACTGAGCGTGTCACGGGGGGCCCTCGAGGGAGGCAGTAACTAGCGGGAGTTTGGGATTTGGTGACAATTGGAGATGAGGGAAGTTTGTAAGGAGTAACCTTTCAGAGTAGAATATAGGAGAGGAAGGAACTCGGAGGTTTTGTAAACAAAACATTGCCAATATCCAGAGTATTTTTTCCCCTGAAAGATTTGGATTTTGAGTAATCCCTCTCCTTACCAGACGTTTAGAAGCCATGTACAACATCTTTAGGAGCATACTTCATTAGACTCCTCTGCCAGGACCTGTCAGTGGCTTAAATGAGAGCCAAAGTCGCATAAAAGCTATGTGGTGCTTGACATCAGATAAGGCCGGCAGTTGGGAGACTGGAGGGCTGCCTACATCAACTGTTAAGCGTTAGGGCTTGTATTAAGAAGTTGTCAACAACTATGCTATCAAGTATCTAAAGTAAGAAAATTGATGCAGCCTTTTCTTTGTTATGAGCACTTACTATTTTTGGTCTCCCTTTAAGTATGAGACTCTTCGGATGCTTTAATAGGCTTCACTTGCTACACTAGAAGTACTTGCTCCAGTTATGTTGATGGAATGTCGGAAAATGTATACTCCACAAGGGCTATTTGGCCTCTTCACTCCCAAAATAGTTAACCATCATTCGTGAAGCTCATTCATGTGAGCTTTGCGCATGTGACTTGAAGTTTAAATCTCGTAAAAACGACCAATACATTTGTGTAACTGGATTTATTGAGTGGTAATTTGTCCCCGCAGTTTAACAGTAGTATTGCTGTATTTATGCAATGTAATTGCTTAATTTATGCGTTTGAGTGGTGCAAAGAGTGAAATGACAATACTTTTTTGCCGTAACATAATACATTATTTCTACAGGAAGTCTGAGATCGAGTATTATGCCATGTTGGCAAAGACTGGTGTGCATCACTACAGTGGGAACAACATTGAACTGGGCACAGCTTGTGGAAAATACTACAGAGTATGCACATTGGCAATCATTGATCCAGGTAAGTTACCAACATCCCACTTTACTGTAGGCTATAAAGCGTGTTCGAGACAGTTTTAATGCTGCTGAAAGGCACTTTTACTTTAATACATGTTAATTTTCTAGCATCCTTTTAATTCTTTGGGGATGCTCTTGATGGATTTGTAAATTGTTGTGGTTCTGTGATTGGTTTTTACCTAGTCTTTATCTGTCACATAAGATGTATTCATTGGAGGTCTATAAATGAGCCTTTACGTTAACAATCCTGAGATTTCATACTTATTCCCTCCCTCCAGGGAGGACTACTGGCAGAAAACGAGTAGAACGTGTGTGTGTATATGTGTGTACAGCTCTGGTCAGTACTTGGTGGCACGGTCCTCGATAACCTCTCAAAATCAGATTAACAAAAATGTGGTCCTTTCTTTAAAATTGAACTGCGAATATATTCTCGCTGGCTTGATCTGTAGTGATCAGGTCCAGGCTAGACATTCGCTATATTAAAACTTTGCATTGCGTTCTCAGGGCTGTTTTTTCATCTGGTTCTGATTATGCATTTGCAAGTGACAATGTTTCTTTGCAGTAATTGTATTTCGCAAATGCTGCCAGATTTGTTTGGTGGTAACGTTTTCATTGAATGTTAGATTTACTAATGTTTGAATCATAACTTTTTTTGTTGTAAATTTCAGCTACCTGTTAATATAATATTTATTGCAAGTGGTTTCCTACTCACGCGTTTTTTTAACATTTATTTTTGGGCCAGTTAAAAACGTAAACCTATTTTTATAGCGCACGTTCTGCAAATGTATGTAATTGCAGCACTAAAATATAGGTTTCCTCTACTTCCAGTAGTGGTTATTAGGACAGTTCATGTAGAGGCTAGTTACTAAAACTTGAGCCATTTTGCATTCTTATTTAGTTTTGCTTGAACACCTATCAGGACATTTAAGGATGTAACCGTGTAGTTAATACATTTTGTTGGCTACCTATGTCTGTTGACTGCTGATTTGTGATGCAATTTAGTTGGAGCGTATTTGAAAGGAACAATTCAGCATTATAAATTCTGTTAGGTTTCATCCAATAAAGCCCCATCCTTGAAACCTTTTAATGTTAATGTGGATGGTTCATGTTTTCATACCTTATACAAATATGTATGCTTGATGCCCAGACAATTTTTCCCAAACCTAAACCCTTGTTTGAAGATTTATGAGCAGTTTGAGACTTGTTTTAATCTCCTTAATGGATTTTAACGTGTGGTGAATTTCCTGTAAACGCTTTAGTTTCTCCCTTCGTGTTTTTCGACTCATTAGGGGCTATGCACTTTTGACAAATCATTCTTTGCGCACATACAGTATCTTGAATTATTTAAGAGAATGGGGATAACGTACTGGGCTCTGCATTGTATACTTGCTATAAAAGGGATTTATAGAATAGTGTATTTCAATATGAACTTTTCTGACAAAAGCATTAATGTTTGGTTTTTTTAAAGTGAGTACCTTAATGTGACAGTAGTAACCGAAATCTTTTTATTTTCATTATTGCAGGTGATTCCGATATCATTAGAAGCATGCCAGAGCAGACTGGCGAGAAGTAAAATCTGTGCGACTTTTGTTCTAAATAAAACTGGTTTCACAAAACTTGCTCTTAAATGGCTTTATTGTTATCAGACTTGTTTGGGTTGGTGCAAATGAATACGTTTGGAGCTGTTTGCGACACATTGAGGAACTTTCCCATTCCTGCCACTAAAAGCGTGGCTAACTTGAACATTTCTTGTCAAAACAATGCTGCTAAAAAAGATGGAATGGTTCAAGTTGCCAGTGAGTAACTCACTTACTGATGATTTAATTGTGCTCAGACTGTAAACTACCACTATTGAAATAACAGGCAAGCTTTAAAATTGAGCATGAATGTTAGCTAGTTTTTAAGCCAGGCGAGCCTTTTCCGTGGAAGCACTTTGGTTTATTGTTACAAACACTGGAAACCTTGGGCAGTGAAACGAAACCAGACCAGTGTACTTGACTTGAGCTTACTGAATTATTGTGAGATACAATGCTGCTGCCCTTTTACTACTCCCACCAATTTGCAGTTATAATGACCGTCTTTTCACTTTTGATTGAGTTGACTATTCGCACCACCAATATTTTTCAGCATATTTTCAGCATAAATGTATGCAAGTGTATTCTACCTCACTGCAGACGCTTTTGGTGTAGCATCAGATAATAGATTGACACGTTTGACTTTTTCATTAATTGGTCTGTGGCGCTTGTTTTGTTTCTCTGTTCCATCGCTTAGTGGGTGGGGTGAGCTGTAGAGTCTCAGTACAAATACAAAATTTGCCATCTTGTCTGCCACCCAAACTTTCTCATTGTCACGTTGCTTTCAATTGCCCAGGGTGATCTGGTTCTTTTTCATGTCCCCAATCAATTGAACTCTACTTTGCCTGCGCTTGTTTAATATTGCAGGGTATTTTCTGAATTGGTGTCGGTTTTCCCAGCAACATAAACTTGCAAAAATCTGTAGTGCGTCGGTATGCTCGAATTTGTTCATGTTGAGAAGTTGTTTGCAGCAGTTATGGGTGTAGTATAAGTAATACAGAAGTGGGCATCAGTTATTTAATGCAGGACTTGAAGTTCAGCATTTTCTATATTTGAGTATTACCAAAGGTGTGAGTGATGTGATGGTGCAGATGGGGAATAGCAAGCAGCAGCATGACTTGTTCTCACTTCTACTGTATCTTATCCCCCTTCTGCAGGGCTCTGGCAGTAAATGAGGATGGTGCAAGTGGAAGAGTGAACATTTTACAATTGACAGTTGTATAAGCTGCTTACGACCGGTTTGATTCACCAACTTAGTGGTTTGGTTATTGCCCTACATCCTTAATTTATGGTTCGTTAGTTTCATGGATTTAGTGGCTTGAATTCTCCAGTTAAACACAGATATGGCTGGTTTTAAGAGAAGTACTTTATGATGTGGTTTACATGCAATGCACCTGCGGTTTTCGGGCACACATTTTATATGTAAAGTTCGATCCTCTTCAGTATCTTTTAGCAAGAAAATGTATAAAGGATTGAGTAATGATTGCCATACACGAACTTTAAAAAAAATTAGGTGATGCGTGTCTCAGTAGATGGCCGTTGCATATACCTGGAGGATCTCAGTCAGGGTGGTTATCTTCAATATTAATTCCTAAGCTCCCAGTTGGGGGCAGGAACACTTTCTGTTTAAAGATGGAGCTAAAATATCGGGCTCCAGATGGTCGTCCTTGGATTGCTGATGTATTATGGGCTCTGGCACGGCCCTTGAGAAATGTCCTCATGTCTTGTGTTATAACAAATGGTGGACTTGGGTGACTGGTTGGCCTACATAGTCAAATACCCTGACTCACACAAGTTCTCTTGTCATGTTCAGATCATGCCCCCGAATAGATTTGATGGTGGGCACTCCGGAGATGGACATGACGCATAGTATTGAGCATGGGCCCTATAGTGCACTCTGACCATGTGATGGTGATATGGGATGGAGACCGGCTGTGTTATACAACTCCTGTACGTTTGATAAATCCCTACTTCAAGATTGATTCATCTAATGGTCTCTGAGGAACACTTAACAATATTTTATTGAAACTGACACTGCCGATGTAGCCCGAAGTACTCTTTGGAATGATTTATAGCAGTTATTGGGGATCAATGTATAATTGAGATGACCAAGCAATGCAAATTCACCTATATGGGGTCCCTGGAACTGGGATTGCGTGAAGTAAAGAGGAGCATCAGAGTTCAGGTTTTCTGAGGGCCTCGAGAGCTCATGAGAATGCACCATTGGTTTTTATAAAAATGCAAATTAGTTTTATTCTCTCCTGGCTTTGAGGCTGAGACAAACTGGCTACAGGAAAACTTCCTTATTGCGTAATGAAGGCATCTTACTGAAAAGGGGAGGCTGATAAAATGGGTGCATTCCAAAAGTACATTTCTCTACTGGGCTGACTGAGTAAATGTGAAAGGTGGAGGCATTTTTTAGCACTGCCTGACTCCTCAAATTGACAGGGAGTCTCTGAGGCCTAAGAAGTAGCACTAAGTGTTTGCAACTGCTTTTATTTCTCACTTTATTTGTATACAATGCAGCCACTCACTATTTAACATAACATTTCCACTGGCTGTTGATAGTGGGCACTGTAACATAACTGCAATAACTTATTGTTAATGTCATGTCTTTATTAGCGGCATCAGAAATCGCCTGTTCTAAGAAAATTAGACAACCTTTTATACAGATTGCAATCTCACGTGTATTAAACTATAAATCACTTCTCATTCAACAAGCTCTGTAAACAAACAATTGGGCTTTAACAATCACCCACTTAGCATATTATTACAATACTTACTGTACCTTTAGGTTGCCGCACATTTGAATAGATCCACGGAGCTCAGTTCACCTCTTACTTCAGAAGTCGTGAACTACAGCACTATCCGTTTGTCTCGCAAATCAGACCAGTGTTATCAGTTCTCTTTCACCAGTTGATGGAGCCATAATTCTGCAATTCTAAGAAACCAACTATTCCTGAGCCTAAGTCTTGTTTATTGCAAAACATTAGTCTGAAACAAGTCTCAGGGAAGAATCATACACAAATATACTTGTTCCCACTTCTAGCCCATGGTGTACCAAAAAGTGCTACATTCTCAGACAAGGGTACTGGTCAGTGGTGCTGGAACAGTTTTAGCGAGTGGGTACTGGCTATGGACATCTAGTAACTCGAGTGTCTTAATTGTACTCTCAATGCTGCTGATTGGTGTTTTGCGATATATGTGCTTTGCTTTGTATATTAAGCACTATATATGTATGTGTTGGAAATACTCTGCTATACTATGGCCGCCTCCTTTAACTCGTAACCCAGCAAAGGTGTCACTAATTAAAACTACTATCCTACCCTAAACATGCAGTCAGAAAAAGGGATGATAAACGGAGATCTGTGCGAAAAGAACAAACCGCTCTGTCATGCAAGTTTACTTGTCATGAAACACTGTCTTTAAACTAACTGCTTCAGTGCTAATAGATAAAGGTCTCTCCATTGTTTTTCCTCCAATTTCTACGATTTATAGGATGCTGCTGCATCACCCGCACCATTACTTCCCACATCCCTGGTCCTGAGAGAAAATTGTGTCCAGCCTCCACTGTGATTTGTATTTTTTTTATCCAATATTGTTGTGAGGATAATCCCATTTGGGGACTACCTTTAAAAGAACTGGGATAGCGAAGCTCTCACCCCCCCCCCCCCCCCCCCCCATTGCTCCCCGGATCGTGGCAAAGGGTCTGACTGATTATCTCGAGACTCAACAAATTGCACATTTATTTTTATCACTGGCATATCTGGTTGAATACCAACTCATGTTAATGCCCTTATGATGCTGCATCTACTAGGTAATTTAATTGTTTTTTTAGTGTTTTATTCTTCTGTTGAGTGGTGTGTGTACACATGATAATAGAAGGTAAGAAGGAGAATATACATAGTCTATTTACATCTTAATCTATAGGAATAGATTGGTTGACTTGCCCAAAAGTCCTGAAGAGGCCTGAAGTAGAAAAAAGGCTGAAACGCGTCGACTGTATATGATAAGGCATCAACATAAGAAAATTGAGAAAATATGTCGTTATATGATTTGGGAGCCTGATATATTTTAGAGGGAGAAAAAGAATTTACCCTTTGAGCTCCTATATACGCTTTTCGTTGATGACCATATACAAAGGGAATGCTGTGATATACTTACAAGTCAACGTCCTTCTATTTGAAATAATTGTGGGCTGTTTAGACCAGCATAATTGGTTATTTATGAATTATTTGTGTTTATTGTATAAATTGTGTATTTGGTTTGTATATATGTTCGAAAAAATATGAGGTACTAAAAAGAAAAGGAAAAAAATAAGCTAAAAAATAAACAGCTTTAATATTTCTCCTACGAGTGATTTATGTAGCTTTAAATATATATAGGATAACAAGAGTCTTTGATCCAATTGAGATTTATTTGGTCTCGCGGAGCGAGAATTCAAGCGGCGAAAACATCATGAAACCACCAGCTTTTTGCTGGCGTTTTCATGGCGTTTTCATGCAGTTCATGTGAACCACGTGTTCAAACATGAGCGCGCATCAGCCTCCCTCCATTTGCCGCACAGCACATCAAAGGGCTTCGCCCAGCGTGCGCTCTGCGGCTTCTCCTCCCCTAATTAGTCATTTTCGCCGCTCCCCTGCCCGCCGTCTCGCATTTCTCCTCCCTCCCCCCCCCCCCCCCTTCTCTGCCTTCCTTTCCCGGCGCACGCATTTTATTTTAATTTTTTTACAAGCATTTCTCCTCCCTCCTCCCCCTCTACAAGACATGCACGTCACAGAGAAACACGTGCATGCACAAGAGCACACTTTTAGCTCATTGGCAACATTTTTTGTCCGCCCGCTTGCACTTGTTGTGTTTCTCTTTCATCAGGCCATGCACTTTGGGACCTTTAACAATATCTACACAGCCTGCGGCCAGCTGACGTTCACTACTGAACTCTCGGAATTTTGAACCAACGAATCAATGAGCAGTCAGTAGCTCTCGCACCAAGACTAAACCACTTTATGAACATAATTTTTTATAAATTAAAATCGCTAAACGCCGGCAGCCCATTTCCACACTCTGCCGTCTCACGCCTGAGGGCACTGCTTGGCTTTGCCTAGTCATCCTTCCCACCCTCTCACAGCACAGCGCAGTCTACAAGCACCCGAGATTCTCCATTCGAGCGCAGCGCCCCACCCACCAAGACGCATGTTTACATTTAACGAATACCCCAACCAGTGAAGTGGAACGGCTCAACACGGGCGGCATTGCGATACGTGCAGTTACACCAAGAAGCAAAACAAGCATTGGCATAGCCAATAGGTCTCGCTTGTAGGACCTTATAAGTATTTAGTTACAAGGATATTGTGCTGCAAAACAAAATACTTATAAGGTCCCACAAGCGAGACCTATTGGCTATGCCAATGCTTGTTTCTTTATGACCATGATTATAGGCTAAGAAAGGACAATTAGTGGTGTCCTTTCGACAACTAAGTATTAAAGTTCACCATAGGCATTGTTTTTGTTTTAAGTTGCATCTACTGGCATCAGTCTCCTCCTATGAGCCTTACTAGCTGCCGTGCAGTAAGCAAAAAGGTGATAAAAGGACTGTTTGAATTAATCTCAGCCACCCGTGACCGCTCGGGCCAAATTTCAGCGCATTGTTTTTTTGCTCACTGTATCCCCAGATAGACCAGCCATATATAAATCCGCCTTGGTGCTGCTCCACTAGGAACATTCCACAACGAAGTGCCAGGCTAAGCCCAGTCTGGACAGAAACCCAAGAGCCACTAAATAGTTCTTAATTGGTTGGGTATTTTCAGTGAGTTATAGCTTGAAGTCCGTAATACAGTAAGCATAGGACACCCTTATTTCATATTTCAAGAAGTCTTTATTCGATTATTCATCATAAGACATGCTAACATGCAGTAATATAACACAATTTATACAAAGTTAGCTATATATTAAGAAAATAATTTAGTGAAAAGTTAAAAACACAATCTAACAGAATTAAATCACTTCTATTTGACTTCATTTACAGGAATAGGACACCCATTTGGGCATACCGGTCACACTTTGGGCGTTGGCTACAACAAACGGTGATTGAAGGAATATTTAAATTAATCTCACTGAGTGCACTAACATTTGGGTTTGCATTACAGTTAGAAAGTGCTCTCTATTCCTGCCACACGTGTTGGAGGCAATTTTAACCTCTGTCCTAGCCCCAAAGCTTCTCAACACTACCAGTGAATAAAAAGTCTGGGCAGACTTGTATGCAACTGCCAACTTCCTGCGCATCTTGGATATCATTAACGGCAACATCACATTGGTGCAACTTGCTGACATGGCACACATGCAGAAACTGCAAACTCAAATAAAAGTACAGGGTGACTTTGAAATCAAGTAATGTTTCACCAATGTTGTAGCCAAGTACCCTAGCATTACATGTGACTCGTATGTATTGAAGTAATCCACCATTAATCAGCATTATGAAGGTGGTGTAAGAAATTGGGTTCTTAGTTGAGATGAGTGGAAGCCCTACTCAAATAATACACACAATGTTCGTTAGGGTGAACCACAAATGTCACTAGATATACTAGAAAATCTCAAAACAATGTAGAAAAAGACTAACTCTCGGTTATCTAATTGCTCTAAAATGGGAGAAAGTCACAAGTTCAGACAAACCACAATTCAGTGTGGGTTGAATAGAGATCAGGTTAGTCATGCTGAAGTTACCTTCTCGCATCTGGGACGAAGAGTTCTGTTCGAATAAGTGGGGGGAGGGGTGCTAGAAGCAAGTAGAGAGTCGTGAACGGTTGTTAATAGTGTAAAGAGACAGTTGTTGTTGGAGTCTCGCATTGGCTGATGGTTACGTGGTTAGTGTCGGCACAAAGTACAAGTCTCGCGTTGTCTGTTGTCGTAGCGGTCACTGTCTGCACAAAGAGCAGGTCCTGCTGGAGTGTTACATGTGGTCACTGTCAGCCTGAAGTGCAGGTATTGCGTTGCTTGTCATCACGGACGATCACTGCACGAAGATTAGGTTCCGCTTGAGTGCCGTGTTGGCAGTTGCACAGGCTGTTTGGCACGAAGAGGTTACATCACTGTCGCAAAGAGCCCAAACTTCAGGATTTTCACCCTTTCTTCAAGAGGAGCTCCCATTGATGCCAGTCAAGGGCCCAGGACCTGGGGTCATATTATGGGGATCAGGGCACACTCAAACAGAGGCCAGCAAAGGGGATCAGGCAGGTCCAGTTGGTGCTTGCTGGGTATTTGCAGGAAAGCCATGGGAAGTTTGTCACTGAAGCACACAGGTCAGCCAACTGACTCTTGGAGTCACTTTGGCCAGCCTGGGATCAAGGCAAGCAGGCTCAATCATTCTTCAGACAGCAAGGCTGTCCTTCCAGCAGCAGGGCAGTCCTTTTGTGTCTTTCACAGGTTGGAGTGTTCTGGTGATAGGTTCTGAGAGTCCCATTTTTTAAAACTATGTGCCAGCCTTTATGTGGGTGACCTGCCCCCTCACCCCCCGATGTTATGGTCCGTGCTTCCCCAGGCTTCAAACGGTCTAGGGTACCAACAGCTTGCCTGGTGACAGGTTCCTTTGTGTGTGCTGCAAGTAGGGCCCTTTGAAATGTAATCCGGGCAGGGGACAGCTCTTCCACACCCATCCATTCAGGAAGACCATCTCCTCTTAAACCTAGGTTTTCTTTGTCTCGCTATCTGGAAACGATACACAAACCACAGTGGTAGAGCCGTTCACAGTTCTGTCGCCCAGGAACCCTGGCAAAAAGGCACAGTTGGTTTCGGGCAGGAAAATGCCAACTTTCTAAACGTGTCATTTTCACAACAGTAACTTAAAATCTGACTTTACCATTAAAGAGGATTTTAAAGTGCAGTTTTACGTGTCAACGGCATATCTCTATCTGCTTCCAATCTAAAATGAGGGTTTATTAAATGTATTATGATAAGCCATTGTTAGTCTCTGGGAGAGATTCTTTATAATAGTGAAAAACAATGTTAGGAGTTTTAAACTGTCAGGACATGTAAATCGTAAACATAAATGTTACTATTTAAATACTAGGCACCCTGCCCAATAAGTCTTTTGGGGAATCACGTAAGGGTGACTTATAAGTAGGGCTCCCGGTTTTATGGTATTTATGTTTTGCCCATTTCAGTCTGTATTTATCCAAATTTATTTTGTGGCCATTTTATCTGTATTTATCCATATTTATTGTATGTTTTGCATATAAATAAAGTTTTAAAACTGTACATTTCCATATCTATTTAACTGACCCATGCACTCATACTTTGTCTGTCGTGTTTTAGCGATTTAAGCTGCCAAGTATTGCATAATACATGAACTGGTAGATATTAGCACTATACCATGAATGTTAACATATTCCGTTATTTAAAGACATTTCATCCTGTTTTAATTACCCCTGCTGTCCATCTGCTCAGCTGCTGGCCTATAATTCATGGAAGAAAGCACGGAGAGGCTCTTAAAAGAAGCACAATTTTCTGTATTTATCCACTTTTAAAGATGAATGCAGACAGAAAACACATTGCTTTCTGTCTGTATTTATCTGTAAAAATCCAGAAAACCGGGAGCCTTATTAAGTATTAAAAAATGTTCAGGCTGGGAAAAAGGCTTTTTTTGCCAGGTCAAACTGGCACTTTAAAACTGCCCCACAGGCTGCAATGGCAGTCCTGAGATGTTTTAAAAAGCTACTTCGAGAGTTGCAAAATAAGTGCTGCAGCCCACTAATAGCATTTAATTTCCAGGCCCTGTGCATAGAGTACCATTTACTAGGGACTTACACAAGTAAACTATGCCAATCAGATGTAGGCCAATTTTTTAAAGGTGGCACCACAAGCACGTCGGCACCTGTTAGCTGGGGTAAAGTGCTTTGAGCCCTAATGCCAACAAAAACAAGTTCAGCAAAGCATAGGAGTGCAGGCAAAAGTTTGAGGGAGTATCACAACAGGGATGTCTGGTATTGTATGTATTAATTGGTTGCATATTCATATAGCGCAAACTAGACCCATTAGGGTAGTAGAGTCCTGTACAAAGACAACTAATACAGAAGTAGGAGGCACAAGAGGGGTTGAAACTGACATGCACATGATTGTTCAATTGCTTTAGTGTGGCCAGCGATACTGTGTGCCAGCCGCACTACCTTTACAATTTACCTTAACATCAGAAGGATTTTCTTTAAAAAAAACAAAGTTGAATTGTGAAATTAGCCTTCCTTGGGTCTTCAGTTTGATTATATTTTTTTTAGTTTGCTGCAACACCAGCGTGCACTGCGACCGTATGTAGATGTCGCAGCAAAACAAACTGAAAGCATACAGTGCTAATCGTGAAGTCTGCATTTACTTTTGATGAGGGAAGTATAACTTTGGCCAATGAGCACTGATCTCTGCGAACTGCAGGGAGATATTGCCCCCCTTTCCTGCGCGCTCTCCCTGGTGGATCCCTGCTTGTGGGATCACCCTCCATGCCACCCCCCAGGCAGGATTCCAGCCCACTAGATACCAGGGAGCTCTGTTTTTTTTTTGTGCACGGAGGATAGCCCCTTGGACAAGGACCAGTGCACCAATGATCAATAGTCTTTCTGTCTCCTGTTAGGGGGCTTGTCCCAATCTGCTCCCCCCCAGGGGGCTGGAAAGACTATTTGACTTTTGGTATTTAAACCCAATAGAGGTGGGAGCGGCCTATCCTGGCATTGGGCCATGCCCCCACCCCAGATGCGTCAGTCTTTCTGCCTCTTCCCCCCCCACCTTCTCGTGGAGTTGGTAAGGGGTTTTGATCTCAATCTTCACCTCCCCCCCCCCCCCCCCCAGGAGTAGGAAGGCCCTTAAACACCAGAGATTTATTTTGTCTGGGCAAAAACAGCCCTTGGGCAGGGCTGCACTCTCCCTTTCACAGCCAGGGCAATCAAATCTTTATACCCTGGGGGGAGATTTGAGGGGTTTGGCTCAGACGGCCACTTGGAGGATAGAAAGCCCACTAGACGCAAAGGATTTCCGCATGGTGGAAAACAAGACGCTGACATTGGGCCATACCCTCCACCACAGGTGGGATTTAGTCTTTCTGCTCCCCATTGAGGGGCATGTGGGGTGTTTGCCCCCAATCTGCCCCAGGGGGGTGTAGAAAGCAAGTCGGATACCAGGAATGTCTTTAACCGGGGTGCCGAGGTTACTTCCCGCCCAACAAGAAAGCTGCCAGAGCCTTATAAATACATCTGCACATTGGTGCTCCAGGAAAATTCCACCCTACTTTAACTGGTTCGTATATATCATCATACACTAAAGGAACATAGAGGGCAATTCTTCAGACACAGGTACCCTCCACTCACATAATTTTTACACAAAACCTGGTCCTACTCTACTACAGGCCAGTGTACATAATACATAATATCTCTTGTTGACAGTTTGTGCGGTTATTCTTAACCTAACACCCACTCACAGAATTTCCAACAAGGTATGCCTGTCTTTAAAATGTCCTCATAAAAAATCTCTGCGTGTCATTCACTATATGTCTACAGTCCCTATACTCAAGTTGTGCTTGTGCAGCCCCATGTGTGGATGCAGATAGGGAAAAGTCCAGTCGATACAAATCAAGATCAAGAAATCAAGAAAAATGTGTGGACGATGGGAAGGTGCCTCACGGGAGCAACCACCAGGGAACTGCTGACAGGTTCTCATCAGTTTGTTCCACTTCTCATCATTGGCTCCTTCCCATCTTAAATAAACAAACTGGAAAGTAGGAAAAAAGGAAAATAGATTAGCTCAACAGTGTATGTCCCTACTATAACCGTGTGCATCTACCCCCATGCACACCACCGCTATTCAGTGTGATGCTTAATTAAAAATGGAGTTAGAAATCCCTAGCTATTAGTACACCTTTATTCTGTGCCGGGTTTCTACTCCCGCTAAAACCAACACTCTACCGTTGTGCTTCGTTTGTGTATTCTATGAAGCCAACATGTTTCATTGCCTGTGTGCTATCATCGGCAATTTCATCAGGGCTGGGGGTGTTTTCTCCACACACCACCGGTCACCGCCGGCGACTAATTCTGTAGACATATATGACATCACCAGAGAAACAAAACACACAACATAAACAAAGAGTGACACATATTAGTATCGTTGCCCATTTTCTCTGCATCTATATATTCCAACTGTCACACGGACATATCCATACTTGTTACCTTTTTCTCTTTGGAGGCTCATATACCTGGGGTTACTAGTTTCCCCTTCGTTTTGTTTGGGTAGTACTCGACCACCTTGCAAGGTCGGGCGGGTCGCTTTTCGTCGACCTGGAAATACACATACATTCTCTATCAGTATATCATGCTACAGCAATCCATCCTTCTTGCCCCGTACTCTTATTAAAAGTCAGTGGGTAATCGTGCTGTTGACCGTGCCCGAAGTCAACAGTGCATATTATTTTTCGTGCTCTCGTCTGCCTTCTAATTTCGACTTCTAATGCATAATTTTTCAACATATGGTTTACAATTAGCCCTGCTTAGTCTCCGTCTACTCCTACGTTGGTAGTCAGGAGGGTAGTGGGTGGATTCCTGTATTATGCCTGAATATGTGCCCATCAATCTGGGTTCTATTTCCCAACTCCTTACCGTCTTTCCGTGAAGACGTTTCCTTTGGTCGGGGCTCCCGTTCCCCGTGGCTCGTACTTCGGATCTCGCCGCGGCGTTTACCTATTCGGCGTGTGACGTAACACGTCACGTGACTTGTTTGCTACATGGTGGCCATCTTGGACTGGGGTAATCAGTTGAATTACCAAGCCCCGCTGTCTGCCCTCCTTATATATTAAAAATGCTTGAGTTGTTATGTTTCTTATGAGCCCATATCTAGCGCTCCTAAATTAAAACTTTTTAAGAATTTAGCACGTTATGAATTCCGGGATTTTTAAATGGCCTCTAGTGACATTTTCCAATGAAATTGTTTCATTCTCAAAATTCGTGCAGGGGGCAGGTGTTAAATATTACGTCATTCATTATATTTTGGTAAATCTGAGCCCCCCTAATTTTTCTCAGAAAGCGTCGAGTCGTTCTAACCATTATACCCGGCAGAATCAGTGGTTTTGCTTATGTACACTCCCTGTATAATCTTGGGGATCATGATTTTACAGACAGCCCTCCGCAGGCCTCCCACCAGTATTCTGTCATCTTGCAGATACTTTGCTCCACTCAATAAAATCATTGAGTCCTTCTTTATCTGCCCTCTCTTGGTAAATCCAACGTGCCTCCTTTGTCATTAATCTGGTTTCAATCGTGTTGGGATCCCCCATGATTTTTTCCAGAATCACCCAGCGGATGTCTTTCGGTTGGTGTTTAGATGACTTGAAATGCTGTACCAGCTTGGTTGTGAGTCGTCCCGCTCTCACCGTGCTAAGGTGTTCCTGGATGCGGACCTTGGCCTTTCTGGTTGTCAGCCCTATGTAATGAAGTCCGCATGGGCACGTGAGTCGGTATATGACGTTGGCTGTGTTGCAGTTGGTCAGGTTATTCAAATGCCAAATCCTTCCACTGGCCAGTTGGATGGTCTTGGTCTTTGCGGTCAGTCCACATACTGAACAACATCCGCAGGGATGGTGACCCGTGACGGTCGGGGGTGCTGTCCCTTCCTGTCTGGGTCGAGAGTGCACCAACCTGTCCTTCAGGTTTTGCGATCTCCGGAAGGCGAACCTCGGTGGTGGCATTTTGAAGCTGCTGGTACTCAGCAGATGCCAGTGTTTCCTCAAAATCAGACGTATCTTGGAAGACAAAGGATCAAAAGATCAAAAGGAGTCGGGAGAGTGTTTACCAGTGGTTACCACCTTTGATCCTTTGTCTTCCAAGATACGTAACAGGAGATACGTACAGGAAGGGACAGCACCCCCGACCGTCACGGGGCACCATCCCTGCGGATGTTGTTCAGTATGTGGACTGACCGCAAAGACCAAGACCATCCAACTGGCCAGTGGAAGGATTTGGCATTTGAATAACCTGACCAACTGCAACACAGCCAACGTCATATACCGACTCACGTGCCCATGCGGACTTCATTACATAGGGCTGACAACCAGAAAGGCCAAGGTCCGCATCCAGGAACACCTTAGCACGGTGAGAGCGGGACGACTCACAACCAAGCTGGTACAGCATTTCAAGTCGTCTAAAAACCAACCGAAAGACATCCGCTGGGTGATTCTGGAAAAAATCATGGGGGATCCCAACACGATTGAAACCAGATTAATGACAAAGGAGGCACGTTGGATTTACCAAGAGAGGGCAGATAAAGAAGGACTCAATGATTTTATTGAGTGGAGCAAAGTATCTGCAAGATGACAGAATACTGGTGGGAGGCCTGCGGAGGGCTGTCTGTAAAATCATGATCCCCAAGATTATACAGGGAGTGTACATAAGCAAAACCACTGATTCTGCCGGGTATAATGGTTAGAACGACTCGACGCTTTCTGAGAAAAATTAGGGGGGGCTCAGATTTACCAAAATATAATGAATGACGTAATATTTAACACCTGCCCCCTGCACGAATTTTGAGAATGAAACAATTTCATTGGAAAATGTCACTAGAGGCCATTTAAAAATCCCGGAATTCATAACGTGCTAAATTCTTAAAAAGTTTTAATTTAGGAGAGCTAGATATGGGCTCATAAGAAACATAACAACTCAAGCATTTTTAATATATAAGGAGGGCAGACAGCGGGGCTTGGTAATTCAACTGATTACCCCAGTCCAAGATGGCCGCCATGTAGCAAACAAGTCACGTGACGTGTTACGTCACACGCCGAATAGGTAAACGCCGCGGCGAGATCCGAAGTACGAGCTACGGGGAACGGGAGCCCCGACCAAAGGAAACGTCTTCACGGAAAGACGGTAAGGAGTTGGGAAATAGAACCCAGATAGATGGGCACATATTCAGGCATAATACAGGAATCCACCCACTACCCTCCTGACTACCAACGTAGGAGTAGACGGAGACTAAGCAGGGCTAATTGTAAACCATATGTGGAAAAGTAAATTTTGCCATGTTATATGTGCCTACGTGTTCCCCATATTATGCTATATGTGCATGATCGATATGCATGTATTCCCCTCTGATCGATTAAAGACGCAATTACAGTTGTGTCCATCTCTAGTATGCCAGTTTCCAGTCCTCGTGAAAACAACGGATATTAGGCTCATGTAAACCTACGTTGCCACATTTCACAGTGTGCACGTTAATTCATTGGATTGTCCCCGTTTCTAGGCCTCAAAAGGGCCCGGACACCAGATTCAGCTCCTGTCTTCTGAACCCTCTCCGAGAAGTGATACAGCCCCCACCTATATCCCTGACCCTTAGCTTACTTCATGCCTCGCAGTGCCCGGCCTGGCTCTGCCTCCCAGTCTGCCAAGAGTATGTTATGTTTCTAGTTA
Source organism: Lissotriton helveticus (assembly GCF_964261635.1). Taxonomy (NCBI): domain Eukaryota; kingdom Metazoa; phylum Chordata; class Amphibia; order Caudata; family Salamandridae; genus Lissotriton; species Lissotriton helveticus. The sequence goes on from NC_136063.1 coordinate 427,445,712, forward strand.
TCAGTCCAGCCCTCCTCTGCATTCCTAAGCTACTGCATCGCATCAATAGTTTCCGTCATGGTCTAGCCTTTATGTCTCCATGTAAGAGAAATACTGTATTAATATTCATAGAATATTCCTCGTACACGCAATACATGTAGAATTATGCATGCATCAGTCCTAATGTCTAGTAGCCTTTGCCCTGATAACTTTTGGATTCTATCAATATGTACTCCAAACACCAGATACCAGATATGCCTTAGGTACATGTCGCTCTGACACTCCAGACTTTAGTCTCCTCTTCTAGCGCAGAAGTCATAGCCCCCAGTTCTCCCTGGTAACACGTCATTGCCCGTTTGCGCGCACCACTAGGTTAGAGGTCCCAGCTGCTCATGTAGCCCCCCTCCATGTTTCCGCCCCATTTATGACACTTCTGTTACGTTTACATCACATGTCTATGTATACGCCCTGTACACGCCTTCTTGTTACATCATTTTGCCCTTATCTTTCGCGACTGCTACGAGTCACGCCTACTGCTACGCCTACTGTATTGAATGTAATGTATTTGTTTAAGTATATATATTGTGCACCCATATTAAAAGTTGCCAATTCGCCAATTAGCCAGCCTGATTCCCAGATCCTGCCCCCGGCAGCTGCCTTCATTCCTTTCCCGTACAGGCTGTCCTGTTCCTGTCCTTTATGCCGGATTAAAGCCTGTAGACTCAAGATACCTCGAATCCTGACTCTTATTTATTGAGCTATCTGTTTCATTCACTGTATTAAAAAATAGAACCGTTAATTAATTATTTATTTACCACATAATGGCGCCCGAATAGGGACTTGCCCTTTCCCCACGCGCCGGAGAAGCCACGCAGGCCCCCTGATCCTCTGCAGCCGTGACGGAACCATACCGTGCACGTGCAGATATTTCTGCTTCAAGTATCCCTCAGGCCCACGGAGGAGACGGAGGTTGCGGTCCAGCATCCAGACGAGGCGGTGAGGAACGCGGCGAGTCCTGACCAGAGCCCAAGCTGAGAGTCCAAGGTCCGAGGTATCCGGAGGCCCACCTGTAACTGAAGTCCGAAGTTCGTAGTCCGTCGTCGTAGCAGTCCAGTCCGAGGCCTTCCGTTCTTGCTGCCCGGTGAGTACCGTTGCTGGGGTAGTATCTAGACAGGGTCAATTCATTTGTCTCTGGTCCGTGGGTTTGGGTACACAGATCCAACACGAAGTGTTCACCTAGGTGGACGCGGGTCCTGACGTGTCTCTTTATGGGACCGGTAAGTTTCGCGCTGTTTTAGCAGTGCATCTAGTCATTCTAGTAAGTTCTGTTCTCAAGAAATTCATGTGTTCTGTCCAAACTGTTATTCTAAATGTTATTCCATGTGTTTTCAATGTCGTGGTATGAGTGATTTGTTTTTCCAGTTATTATTGTGTTTATCGTGTATTGTATTGTGTCCAGATTCCAGCCTAGACAATGCCTCTATTCTCGAAACTACGTCAGTTAAAAACCAGACAAGGGTTATTAGAGGAAGCAGTTCCTGTCCCGCCTAGGGACAGTCCAGGTCATTTTATGTATCATAAGCATGGCTTAAGTGCCATATTATATCTAGATTTATGGGTGGATTATACCAAGGAATTAGAAGAGAAATATAGATGGCCCGTATCGGGTACGTGGGATGCCGAGTGCATCATGCGAGTAGAGGAAGCATTATGGAAAAAGAAATCCAGACAGTCCCAGAAAGATGCCATCGAGTTATGGCGCAAAGAATCTCCTAGAAGAACGGAAAAACAAATCAGAAAAGCAGAATTAAGTAGGGAATCCTCAGAAAGAGCCCAAGAAAGGGAATTAATTGAAGTAGGTGAACGAGTTAAAGCCGAACAGTCAGACAGACAGAGAAATGCCCTTATTAAGGGTATGTATCCTCTTCTTGCCGAGGGCTTGCCAAAAGCAACCCCGGAAGCACCATGTAATTTTCCGCCGCCATTAGTTCCGACTAAGCTACGTCACAAACCGACCGCAGCTGATATATTTCTCTCGTCCTATTTGGACGACACCGTCCCAGCCTATGCTAATCCTGTTCCGCCTGCTCCTGTAAATAATGTAATTCCTGTTCCTCCAGCCACCGGGGCACCCGTTGCAGCACCTGTTACGGCACCCCTGGTCCAGCCTACAGTACATGTACCCGCCACATCAGTCACTCTGCCCGCACGTACAATGCCTGTCGACGATTCCAGTTTAGGAGCCGCGGGGGGTAGTTCTCCTGGAACCCCGCCTCAACACAGACGTCTGACGCTACTTGAACTACATGAACGAGCGTTACAGCGTTCGCCCAAACTTCAGTCCGTTGCAGATATCAAGCGAGCACTTACCGAATGCCGTTATGATCCAGTCCCAGGCGATGATGATATGGTCCTGTATTCATTGCGTGTAAGACGGGTGACCGAATATTTGGACACCCTGCCGAATATGAAAGGATATCTAGACAGAATATATTGTTTTATCCGTACCGGAGTAGATCCAGAAAGTATTGGCGACGCCATGGTTCAAAGGAAAGTCGAGATTCAGCTCATGCTTTTAAAGTTTTTAATTAATTGTTTAATAAGAGAACAAGATTATCCGGATAAAGATCCGGAAGAAATGAAAGTCCTGACCAGGTGGAGTGACCATATAGCCGAGGGAAGACACAAGACACAGAACTGTATAGAGAGTATGTACAAGAGAATCCGTAGGGAAATAATAAAGTTACACGAGAAACGAGAAGCAGCACAAGTAACCGAGAAAGAAGACGACTCTGATAATGAAGAACTAGACGACGAGAATCCCTCCAGAATAGCGTATGTAGGTAGAACTAGACTTCCCGACCGACATTCACGCCTAGATCACAAGAAAGTTTTCCCTCCTCCAGCACCAGAACAAGGTTCTCTTGAGCAAGTATTCCAAGCTACCGATCACATTCTGAAATCACGAATCGGTTATAGTGAACTTAGTACCATGCATGAACAAGAACTAGCCTGATCAGCAGTCCGGTGGACTACTGATTCTACCACTTTTCCAGACGAAATAGTGGCACAAATGTTTCTGAAACTGCCCCCAGCCGAGCAGCGACTGGTGGGTATGTATATGATCCAGCACCTCATTACACTGTATGAGGGACAGCATTCTGATCCAGGTCCGCTACATGATGTATTGAACGAGTTACTCCAGTATAGATGGAGAGGTCTAGGTACTGATTTAATTAGTATCATTCTAGAACAGCGCCACAAATATCGAACGTTTCTGAATCCGCATTTTGTTCATGTCTCACCTCCAGAAAGTAAATCATTTTACATAGATAGACAGCATCCGTTACGAGAAGTACACCCAGTTAGAGGAACGGGTGGTGAACTAGAACGAGTATTTGTTTACACCCCTATCACAAAGATGGAACTCTTAGAGATGAAAAAGTTAATTCCTTGTCACGACAAAGATCCAGCAGGGTTCCATCGAGAATTAAAAGACATGCTCCGTATGGGAGAATACACGTATCCTGATATCATTAAAATGTTAAAAGTCCTGTTACCCGCAGGGGTATATGAAAAACTCAAGGAAAAAGAATGGGAGGTGGGAGAGAAAAAGATAGATTGGACAGCTCTAGAAGCTGAAGATAATTCACGAGTACCAGGTACCGGTCTTGGGGGTAAAGTTAAAGAATTGCCCGAGTTATTGATACAGGTTTTGCCAAGATTACTAGCCACGAAAAAGGAAGATTGGGATGCAATCTCAGCTTGTAAACAGAAACAAGATGAAGACACTAGTGATTTTTATTCTAGATTTGAAAAATGTTTTATTATTAACAGTGGTCTGAAAACAAGTAGTGAATCGTACCCTCATCTTTTTGTTACCAAACTGGTCGAGAATTCAAGTCCACAAGTTAAAAATCGAGTATTGAAAGTCGAAAGTAGTTGGCAAGCTAATACTCCGTCACAAATGTTACAAATGCTCCAGTATCACCAGAATAGAATCAGGGAAGAGCAAGAACACGAAAGGAGACGTATGAAAGACACAAAAATGAAAGTATTAGTTGCACAATCTGTTCCACAAGACAGTCAGAAGAGGGGTCCGAATCAAGCCAGTCATCCTGCAGCTCCCGTTAAAGGGACTTGCAATTACTGTAAACAGCCAGGTCATTTTATAAACGAGTGTGCAGTTCTGAAACACAACATAGCTACTGGTAAAACTAAAGAGAGACCACGTCCGCCTAGACAAGAACAAGTTTCACAGACTTCTCAGCCACCACAGAATGCACAACAGACAGTTCCAGCACCGCAGCCTATCGCTGCAACACAACACGTTACACAGCAGATGTACCAGTACGCACAGTCAGAGTATCCAGATTATCAGCCATATTCATGAAACAGCCTAGAGAGGGAGGTAGGCTTGCCTCTCATCGAGATACCTGTAGATCAAGAAGGTCCCTATGTACACAGTCAAGTATTAGGGAAAGACAAAGTTTTTGATTGATACAGGGGCAAGTAGGACTACCATCAGTCATGGCGAGGTTCCAGTGGCTCCGCTCTCAGGCTCTAAAAATGTTTCCCTTGGATTTTCAGGAAAGCCAATTGTTAATGAAATTTCGAAACCAGTTACTCTAGAAGTTGGTCCATTGTCCCGAACTACTGATTTGTTACTCACGAAATCTTGTCCAGAAAATTTGTTAGGCATTAAGACATTGAAAGAATTAGGAGCAGTTATTTGCTGCTCCCCAGAAGGGGTCCGATTGTTTCTGAGAGACTTTAAAGGTCATTATGTATTACGTGATTTTGATCCAAGATTATTGAATGTACCACAACATTTATGGGCGCAAGGTCCAACTGATGTAGGTTGTATGCATATCACACCCCATCGTGTGACTCTCAAACAAGGTGTAGTTTTGCCACGAATCAGACAGTACAAATTGCCACCTGAGGCTGTAGCAGCCTCATCCAAAATTATTGACGAACTTATTGCTCAAGGAGTGGTTGTAGAAACTGACTCCAATGTATGTAATTCTCCTATCATTCCAGTTCTGAAACGTACGGATCCAAATACACCTCCAGTATATCGATTAGTGATTGATCTTCGGGAGCTTAATAAATGTATCATACCCCAGTATCCAGTAGTCCCAGATATTTCATCCCTTTTGACAGCCATTGATTCTGAAGCCACGTTCTTCACAGTTATCGATCTCAAGAATGCATTTTTCAGTGTCCCCATTCATCCAGACAGCCAGTACCTTTTCGGTTTTTGCTTAAATGGAAGGAGCTATAAATTCACGCGAGCTCCTCAAGGTTTTACAGAAAGTCCTAGCATTTACAGTCAAGCACTTAAGAGACAACTAGACAATATCCGCATGCCAACTGACACTGCCCTGCTCCAGTATGTTGATGATCTACTGATCACAGCCCGTTCTGAACGTGACTGCGAGCGTGCGTCACTCACGGTTCTATATTTCCTGGCCGAGCAGGGGCACAAGGTGTCCCCTTCCAAATTACAATTCTGTGTCCAGCAAGTGGTATACTTGGGACACTTACTGTCCAAGTGGGGTAGGCAGTTGACACCAGACCGTATCCAGTTAATAGCGAGTCTTCCACAGCCCAAGACACAGAAGGAGGTACGAGCTTTTATCGGCCTCACTTCTTACTGCAGACAATGGATTCCTCAGTATGCATTTCTAGCCAAGCCACTGATACAGTTAACGACACAGGAGGCAGCCGTATCGACTGTCCTCCCTTGGACCCAGGAACATACACTTGTATTCAATGAATTAAAGAAAGCCTTATGTCAAGCACCTGTTCTAGCGACACCAAACTACAGTAAGCCTTTTACACTTTTTGTTACAGAACGTGATGGTACTGCATTATCTGTTCTCACACAAGATCAAGCAGGACAATACAAGCCCTGTGCTTATTTTTCTAGCACATTAGATCCAGTAGCCCAGGCTCTGCCTGCGTGCCTCAAGTCAGTTGCAGCCACAGCTCTAGCTATTAGACAAAGTGATTCCATAGTGTTAGGACACTCCCTGACAGTACAAGTTCCACACTCCGTGGAAGTTCTTTTAAACCGAACACAGACTCAACACTTGACAATTGCACGTTTAACAGGTTATGAACTGACTGTTCCAGCCACACATAGAAATCAGACGCTGCAACATTCTAAATCCAGCTACACTGTTACCGTCAGTTACTTCAAATCCGGCCACACATGACTGTGTGGAAGTTGTTAACACCATGACAAAGCCAAGACAAGACCTGACAGATATTGCATTACCTGACCCCGACCTGACACTTTATGTGGATGGTTCATGTATGAGGACAAGTATAGGAGAATTAGTAGCCGCGTATGCAGTGACTACTGACACTGAAGTTATAGAGACACATCGTATTGACACCCTGTCTGCTCAAGCAGCGGAGCTAGTAGCTCTGACCCAAGCCTGCATACGTGCCAAGAACCTGAAAGTAAACATATATACAGATTCACGTTACGCATTCAGAGTTGTACACGACTTTGGAGTGCTCTGGCAGGAGAGAGGTTTCATGACTTCTCATGGAACCAAGATTCAGCATGGTCTCCTCATTCAAGCTCTGTTAGATGCAATACATTTACCGACAGCTATCGCTATCATGAAGTGCAAAGCACATACGAAAATCACTGACATCATTTCCCAAGGTAACGATCTAGCAGATCGAACAGCCAAGCTTACAGCTCAGACTCCAGACATTCCAGTTAACACGACACAGACACTCACTCCAGATCAGACTGCTTGTATGACAGTTAAGGACCCTACACAAGATGTCATAGACATACAGTTACATGCTACTCCTGAAGAAATAAAGAAATGGTCCGAACAAGGAGGGGTCCAGACAGATCAAGGATGGTTGACGAAGGGAAAAGCCACATGGTTTCTCCCCGACTCTATGGTTCAAGTCATTATTAATACCGCACATAGTCCAGCACATCTAGGAGAAAAAGCTATGTTAGACAGTATTCAGAACCTTTGGTTCAACAAGCATTTACGAGCTGCAGCCAAGCAGAAAGTCCGTACCTGTATGATATGTTGTCAGTTCAATCCAGGTAAAAGTGTCCCGGTGGAACAAGGCGGATTCCAACCTCCTGACCACCCTTTTGAAGTCCTCCAGATGGATTATATTCAGATGGAGAGATGTCGAGGTTTCAAGTATGTCCTCGTAGTTAGTTGTATGCGCTTTGTCCAGGTGGACAGAAGCATATCCAGTTCCAGACTACACAGCTGCGACCACTGCCAGGCAGTTGGTTCGTGAGTTCTTTCCCCGCTATGGACTCCCTAGGGTCGTGTATTCAGATAACGGCCAGCCATTCTCATCTGAGCTCATGAAACATGTTTCCCTTCTGTTAGGGTACCAGTGGAAGTTCCATTGTGTGCGCCATCCTGAAGCAGCCGGTCTCGTAGAGAGACATAATCAGACTTTGAAAATCCGCATTGCAAAAGTATGTAGAGAAAAAGGTGTAGACTGGCTAGTAGCTCTGCCAGTTGCTCTGTTCTATATGAGGATGGTTGCACATTCCAGATCAGGTCTGTCCCCGTATGAGGTCGTATTCGGCCGCCCCCCAAACATGTGGGGTACACCTAGACCCCGCAGTATTACAGATGTTTCCAGTAATATGCTGACAGATTACCTAGCTTCCTTGATGTCTGCCCTACACTCTTGTCGTTCACAGGTTGCCGCCGCATTTCCAGACAACACCGAGGTGAAACCGCATGAAGTCGTTCCTGGTGAACATGTTTTGGTCCGCAATTTTGATCGTTCAAGTCCGCTGGAGCCCCGTTGGAAGGAGCCTCGCATGATCTTACTAACAACAAGGACCGCCGTCAAACTTGAAGGCAGGAAGGGGTGGGTCCACCTGAGCCATATAAAGAAGTTCCATGGATTACGAGAAAAGACTTTTGCTAAGGACTGCCTTATTCCTAAAGACTGCCTAAAAACAGACTCTGAACTCAAGCCTCCCCTGTTAGAGAAAACTCCGCAGCAGGAGTATAAAGAGAAACTCCGGTCTAGTAAAATAAGTCAGCCAGTTTAATTGTCTAAGTCCCTCTCGGGTGAAACGGTTAGACAGGTTCCTGACATGTATGAGATAGACCCCCACAGTGAGAGAGTTAGTCAAAACTCTAAAAGATGTATTATTGTTCTAAGTTTCTTGTTATTTTTGAGTCTTATGGTTACCTGCACAAGTTATGCTTTACATTTATGTTTTCCAATTTCACATGTACATATGTTTTCTAATGATACAATAGAGCACACATTTAGTGATCTGCCTCCTCACGAGCTATCCTATCGTCTTGCTATGCGCAATAACACATTCATTCGAATGTTACACTATTCACACCAGACCAGCAATGCCACTAATTGTTGGGTGTGTGGTCGACTCCCCCCTTTCCAGACACCGAAGGGAGTTCTGCCACTCTTTCCTTATCCGTTTTCACATAATGGTTCGTGTGGAGCATGGTCCACGTTAACGTCATCCTCCAATGATATGTCCCTTCTGAATAGAACATGTTTTCCAGACAAGCAGGGTCTCTCCCATAGAACAGGGATAGATCTAGAAAATGAAGTATATGATTTAGGTAATTATTCTTCGAATTTTATGGTCCTGAATGTTCAGTCCGATACTACTCCAGATTTGCCTGCTATTTCAGTACTACCAGTCAAAGGCGAATTATGTGTCAGAAAGAATGGTTCCGCACATGTAGGACATAGTGATTGTACTACTACTGTCGAGTATAGTGACAGTGGGAAATCTATTTTCAAAGCCTCACGTCATTCTTATTTTGTTTGTGGTCAGACCGCATATGTTCGTCTGCCCCTCGATTGGGATGGAACATGTTACATTGCCTTCCTACTGCCACCAGTTTTTCTAGCCCCATCCGATTATCACAGAAACACACATCTAGTACACGTCAGACCTAGAAGGGAGATCGAGTCCCCAATTGTCGATCAAACTGAAACTACTCTAGAACAGTATCAAGACTTCAACAAAGGTTTCTTTTTCTTTATAGGACCTATCCAGAATAGTAAGTTAATACGTAGGTTAACCAGAACCCTTGAAGCTGTAGTGAATGAGACTACTTCTGCTCTAGGTAACTTAACTGAAGAGCAATCTGCTATGAGATTTGTCGTGCTCCAAAATCGTCTCGTTCTTGACGTCATACTGGCCGATAGAGGAGGAGCATGTAGAGTCATCGGATCTAGTTGCTGCATTTTCATTCCTAATAACGCGCCGTCTGTTTATTCAGCTATAACCAGACTTCATAAAATTGCCCATCAGTTACACCAGAATCCAGGCACCTGGACATGGTCCGGTTGGCTCTGGAGTATTATATCTGCCTGGGGATGGAAAGTATTGTCATTCCTAGGTATTGCAGTAATGATCATATTCAGTTGCTGCCTCTGTATACAATGTGGCCCTGCGATTTGCGGCATGTGTGCTACCTCTTGTATTCCTAGTCCTAAATCCCGTTCCAAGACAATTCGAGACGAACAAATGATGCTATATGAAATGATAGATGGTATCATGAATATTGATGTTTCCTGATGGAAACGTAGGGCACAAGGAGGGAATGTGGAAAAGTAAATTTTGCCATGTTATATGTGCCTACGTGCTCCCCATATTATGCTATATGTGCATGATCGATATGCATGTATTCCCCTCTGATCGATTAAAGACGCAATTACAGTTGTGTCCATCTCTAGTATGCCAGTTCCCAGTCCTCGTGAAAACAACGGATATTAGGCTTATGTAAACCTACGTTGCCACATTTCACAGTGTGCACGTTAATTCATTGGATTGTCCCCGTTTCTAGGCCTCAACAGGGCCCGGACACCAGATTCAGCTCCTGTCATCTGAACCCTCTCCGAGGAGCGATACAGCCCCCACCTGTATCCCTGACCCTTAGCTTACTTCATGCCTCGCAGTGCCCGGCCCGGCCTGGCTCTGCCTCCCAGTCTGCCAAGAGTATGTTATGTTTCTAGTTATCAGTCCAGCCCTCCTTCTCTGCATTCCTAAGCTACTGCATCGCATCAATAGTTTCCGTCATGGTCTAGCCTTTATGTCTCCATGTAAGAGAAATACTGTATTAATATTCATAGAATATTCCTCGTACACGCAATACATGTAGAATTATGCATGCATCAGTCCTAATGTCTAGTAGCCTTTGCCCTGATAACTTTTGGATTCTATCAATATGTACTCCAAACACCAGATACCAGATATGCCTTAGGTACATGTCGCTCTGACACTCCAGACTTTAGTCTCCTCTTCTAGCGCAGAAGTCATAGCCCCCAGTTCTCCCTGGTAACACGTCATTGCCCGTTTGCGCGCACCACTAGGTTAGAGGTCCCAGCTGCTCATGTAGCCCCCCTCCATGTTTCCGCCCCATTTATGACACTTCTGTTACGTTTACATCACATGTCTATGTATACGCCCTGTACACGCCTTCTTGTTACATCATTTTGCCCTTATCTTTCGCGACTGCTACGAGTCACGCCTACTGCTACGCCTACTGTATTGAATGTAATGTATTTGTTTAAGTATATATATTGTGCACCCATATTAAAAGTTGCCAATTCGCCAATTAGCCAGCCTGATTCCCAGATCCTGCCCCCGGCAGCTGCCTTCATTCCTTTCCCGTACAGACTGTCCTGTTCCTGTCCTTTATGCCTGATTAAAGCCTGTAGACTCAAGATACCTCGAATCCTGACTCTTATTTATTGAGCGATCTGTTTCATTCACTGTATTAAAAAATAGAACCGGTAATTAATTATTTATTTACCACAAGAAGTCGAAATTAGAAGGCAGACGAGAGCACGAAAAATAATATGCACTGTTGACTTAGGGCACGGTCAACAGCACGATTACCCACTGACTTTTAATAAGAGTACGGGGCAAGAAGGATGGATTGCTGTAGCATGATATACTGATAGAGAATGTATGTGTATTTCCAGGTCGACGAAAAGCGACCCGCCCGACCTTGCAAGGTGGTCGAGTACTACCCAAACAAAACGAAGGGGAAACTAGTAACCCCAGGTATATGAGCCTCCAAAGAGAAAAAGGCAACAAGTATGGATATGTCCGTGTGACAGTTGGAATATATAGATGCAGAGAAAATGGGCAACGATACTAATATGTGTCACTCTTTGTTTTTTATGTTGTGTGTTTTGTTTCTCTGGTGATGTCATATATGTCTACAGAATTAGTCGCCGGTGGTGTGTGGAGAAAACACCCCCAGCCCTGATGAAATTGCCGATGATAGCACACAGGCAATGAAACATGTTGGCTTCATAGAATACACAAACGAAGCACAACGGTAGAGTGTTGGTTTTAGCGAGAGTAGAAACCCGGCACAGAATAAAGGTGGACTAATAGCTAGGGATTTCTAACTCCATTTTTAATTAGGCATCACACTGAATAGCGGTGGTGGTGTGCATGGGGGTAGATGCACACGGTTATAGTAGGGACATACACTGTTGAGCTAATCTATTTTCCTTTTTTCCAGTTTATTTAAGATGGGAAGGAGCCAATGATGAGAAGTGGAACAAACTTACGAGAACCTGTCAGCAGTTCCCTGGTGGTTGCTCCCGTGAGGCACCTTCCCATCGTCCACACATTTTTCTTGATTTCTTCTTGATCTTGATTTGTATCGACTGGACTTTTCCCTATCTGCATCCACACATGGGGCTGCACAAGCACAACTTGAGTATAGGGACTGTAGACATATAGTGAATGACACGCAGAGATTTTTTATGAGGACATTTTAAAGACAGGCATACCTTGTTGGAAATTCTGTGAGTGGGTGTTAGGTTAAGAATAACCACACAAACTGTCAACAAGAGATATTATGTAATATGTACACTGGCCTGTAGTAGAGTAGGACCAGGTTTTGTGTAAAAAAAATCGTATATATCATCGCCAGGCGGGTAGGTCGCACTAAGAAAAGTTTTCTGCGGGGATTGTGTCGTGCTCCATTTCAGTGATGCAAGGTGTGTGCACCTTGCCCTAAATCAGCTGAAAGATTCACCCAGCCAACAACTGAAGGCTCGACCTTTCGGTTTCTTCTATCCTCCTAACCAGTTTTCTCCCTTGGCACGCAGCCCACTCAGCCTAGACAAAGTTTAGATGTCCCTACGCATCCCACCTCCTTCTACCCTAACTGTTATGAGGTACTCTCAGACCTAACTGAAATTGATTGACTAATAAGACAATCCGGTTGTCAACCAGATAACGGTAGTAGGGGTCACATATATGTTGAATCAGGGGGCGTACCAACAAATGAGGTATTTGGCAACACAACCCCCCCCCCCCCCCCCCCCCCAACCCTGTCTTAAACTACGCTGGTTCAATTGGTAAGGAGAACATGGATGATTCTAAAATCTGCTCTGGTCACAAATGTAGCCATTGAGGACAGTTGTCAGGATGAGGGGCCGAACCAGATTCCTGTGGCTAGTCCATCTGCCACAATGGTTATACCTGGGATACTGGCCTCGGCCATTCAATACCCTCAGTTAAAGTAATCTGGAATGTTGCAGGCATCCATTCTAAATTATTGGATGAGGTCTGGCTTGAATATATCCGGGTATTTCTTGTTATTTGTTTGCAGGATACCTGGGCTAAAGAGAATATTGTGATGGATGGCTATCACGCCTTTACATGCCTGCCACACCATCTTCCGCTAGGAGGGCAAAAGGAGGGCTGGTAACCCTACTCGCAGTTAAATTTGGGTCCATAAAAGCTCATTGTGTAGGTTTATCAGTGGATTCAATTGATTATGATTGTTAATATGATGCAGGTTAGAGTTCTACTTGTAAATTGGTACCACAACATTTTTACCCAAAGTACTGTCATCATATAGAAGCCCTTCAATTGGAAATCACTAATGTTTCTGGGAAGTGGCAGCCTTTGTGTTCTGTGGGTGGGGGAGTTTAATTGTACGTCATGTGAGCATAGCTTTGAAAGAGTTTGTGGTCTCGTGAACACAGATGGACAGCCTTTGTCGCACTTTATCCACATCCCGCAGGGTGAGGCACTAAATTCCATCATTATTGAGAATGAATTGGACAGTTTCACCAATAGTTTCTCTATCCAGTGCCCCACTTTTGTTGGAGGGGGTAGGGGAAAGTTTTATTGATTTTATGTTTATTTCAAGGGAGCGTTCATCATTTGTTTGTGATTTTTATTTAGAACTAAAATATTTGAGTAACCACAACCCACTCATTGCCACACTTCAAGTAATAGCTCAAACTTTTTGAGACACCCCAATCCTTCCTTGAACACATTTGGAAACTTTTTAACGCATTTGTTATCGTCTGAAATCGTTAATAAAACTTGCAAAGGATGATTGGGATACAGAATGATCCCCAAGTTTTTCTGTTCCTTCCATCCCAGTAAACATTTTCCTACTTCTACCACATACATTTTAGCTTCAGTTCTTTTCCCCTTGAACAACACCATTGCATTAAAATATCCTAAGACTGGTAACTTCGTTCCACAATACCATTGAGGTTCAACATCAGTAGGGATTAGTTCCACGACTCCTAACTCCCTCCACTTCTGTTTGTCTATCAAAGTAAAAGGTAAACCGGAATCTGCCCACATGGAAACATCATAGTCATTTATGGTAACGATGCATTTAGGAGGCACATAAGCACTAGATGACTTATGATCAAGAGTTTTAATATCTCCCACTACCATTACTTCTAAATCGGAATCACTCCCAACTTGTGCTTCGCCTGTGGAATGAGATATAAAAGTGTCATTAATAATGTTTACAGATTTCTTACTATTGTGAAAATCTTCTCCCTTACAAACTCTCAAATGACCTATTCTTTTGCACTTGTAGCGACGACTTTTTGAGGCAGGACAATGACTAGCCTCAGCAGTGTGTTTATTACTACCACATCTATAACACAATTTCTTATATCCAGCTTCTTGTTTCACAAAAGGAACTTTCTTATCTTCTGTGTCTGGCTTTGTACTTTTCTTAGTGGAATTTAACATGCATATCTTACTTTGGTCGATCATATTTTTGTTTATCAGTCAAATCTTTAACGTATTGAGAAGTATTCTCAATACGCTTGGCAATCTCCAAAGACTTATCTAACGTGGGATCTTTGAAATCTAATAACTTTTCTTGAATCTTCAAGTTGTTGGTCCTAATAATTAACTTCTCTCTAATTATCTCATCTCTTAAATCTTTACATCTACAAGTTACCGCCAACATCCTTAAGGCTGCTACATATTGTTCTATCGTCTCACCTTGTTTTTGAGTGCGAGAAATAAACATGTCTTTCAACCACTAGACTTAATTTTTTACCAACGTTTTCAGATAATGCTGACATGGCACTCTCATACATGTCATACTGATCATCATCAGTCCGAATCAACATTACTTGCACTTGGCTGGAAATTAGGCAATGTGCTTAACGCTTTCCTACCCTCCACACCCAGACTGAGTTGGCAAATGTTCTCTTTGCCAAAAATACGTCTCCTCCAATAGCTTCCAAATATGTAACAAAAGCTTCCTTCCAATCTTCCCACTCCATGCAAGTGGGACCGGGTTCCTGTAAAAACGTAGGTGGTGGAGGAATATTCTGTGTTGCCATTGTTAATGTGTAAATGTACCAATTAATAAATATTCACACTGGCACAGAATATTAACCGTCAAAGATGGAAACAATAAAATGCAGTACAAACGATTATGCGCAAAAGAAAAGGAACACATGCTGGGAAATGTAGCCTTACTTCCCAAATATTAACTCACTGTTCAACAACACATGTTGAATTTTTCCTTAAATGTAGAAGTCTACAATATGTCCCATTCAAAAACTAGTGCATGCGCGTAATGTGAAGTGCAATCTCAACTTGGATCTTGAAGGAATTCCCGTAACTTAGCAACAAAAAAAATACAAATGGCTGTGAACTCGTCAAAATGAGACACCACGCCGTCTCAATCACCATAGTTACTGTGTAGATGGTGAAGATGACTATCACGTACGCCTCCTCGACGTCGAAACGATGCGCGTCCAGAATACCAGGAAGTGAAGATCACAAAGTTGTTCTCTGAAGAAGTTCCAAGTGACGATGATACACTCTCTGCATGCTCTTGTGATCTGCACTCCGTTGCCAGGTAAGGATCTCCGCATGTTCAAGGAGGGACTCTGTACCTCCTTGATGGGGAGTTACCTCAGGACTCCCTCGCACAGGAAAATGGTACGAGTCTCGAGCCTTACAGCCGCCGCTCCTACACAGTTTACTTTCAAGCTCCGACTGCCTTCACTGAACCAGGTCGACGATTTCTACGGAAATCAGTTCAATTCCTCTTTCTAAACATAATCTACACAGTCAGTAATGAGTATGTTATCTCTGCACGATGGTCGCTCACCGGGGGTCTCCAGACGTCCAAAATAGAAAAAAAAATACTCGGTAACTGCCGCAGTCATCAGAGTGCCAAAGCAGACTATACTTCCTGGAATGATGCTAGTCCTCTTCACGGCATCCCATCCTCGTCGCCAATTTTGAGAGCACAGGACACTCTTCCAGTATTTAAAAGGATTTATTGAAGCTACAACGACCCCAGAAGCACATTCACAGCTCCTCAGCCAAGCTTCACTGCTGGTCTCTACAATCCAGATTCCAGCAGTAGAACATTGTTGCTAGGAGATAGGAAGCAGCACAGTGAACACAGATTGAATGAAAACATAACACTAGGTCAACGGGGGGTGGTGGGGGGATGTTCGTCGGATCTACTACAACCGTTACAAAGGCGTAAGAATAAACTAGGGTGAAATGCATCCGCTACTACTTGAGTGGGAAATAGTCAAAGCGAATCATGATTTGATCATGGATTGCCTTCAGCAGGATTCTCCCTCAGTAACGATTGCACAAAATTTCTAAAGAATTTGTATTAATGAAGCTGACCACTTCGACATATCACTAAGCCTACCTCTTCCCATTACCTGGTCTGACCACCTCCTATTAAAATATGTAATTCCCAACTCTGCCACAGCCCCTCAGGCTAACGCAGGGCAGATGGTCTCTAATTACAGGACGTTCCATAAAATATCGATCCCGATGTTAGCAGACGCCCTCAGTCGTTCCTCACCGGAGCTGTCTGGCTGACCCGACTCGGACGCCCTCTCAATAGATTCATGGCTCCAAACCAACATTGATGCAGCGATATCGGCCCCACCAGCTCCATGGTTTAACGATTCCCTCAAAAGAAATTGTAGAAAAATGGAACGGAAATGGTGTAAATCCGATCTACCTGAGGACAGGAAGGTGTAGAAAGACACCTTAAAAACTCATTACATTCTCGTGAAGGCAGCCAAGAAAAATGTCTTTCAAACCAAGATAGAAAATGCCCAAAATAAGAGTAAGGAAATTTTTAGCATAGTTAAATCCTTTACCGCCCCGAAAGCTGCCCCGAAAGCTGCCACAAAGGAAGGGCCATGCACGGAAGAATGGTCTAAGCAAAGAGCTCAATACTTCCACAAAAAGATCTCTGTGATCCAACAAGCCTTCACTAATATCTCAGAAGAAGAACTGACCTTCTACCTTAGTTCTAATAGCACATTTTACCTCTTGGATCCTCCATATTTACAAGCTTTCCCGGAGTTTCAGCTTGAAGAGTCACCCGGAAGGTCAAATACAATCCTTTGAAGAACAAAAAGACGTTCTATCATGTCCACTTTGTTCCATTTACTACCTATTGTGTTCTTTTGATTAAGCATGATACGTGTATACACCTTGCTTAACATGTGCACAGGATTCTTGTCATATTACCGAGTTGGCCCTGGCCACTCTCTGCAGAGGTTTCGGGTCTCCTCTGACCTTGCTGCACAGTCTTCATTATTGTTGTTTTTGACCTAACACACACCGCTACCAGTTAATGCGCCACACTTCCTGTACACGTCAAAACCCTCCACAGAACCCACAATTACTTTATTTCTTAGTTTTTAATTGAGCACTTCAGCTAAGTACCTGTGAGATTATTTCCTGTCTTATTTTCAATAACTATCATATGCTTTATATGTTGACACTTGGGTACTTAGATCGAGTACCGGTGAATGTATTTCTGCTTCATTTGCAATTATTATTATATGCTTTTTCAGATGTGCATTATACTTACTGTGCATTTCTAGTATTTTAATCGTTATGCCTAACGCACAGTCAGTGTAACTCTAGTTTTTCAGAGTTGTTCTTTTGTTGATGAGTGAGTGTATCTCTTTATGAATGGGTGAGTGTATCCCTTTACTTCGTGTTCACGGGTGAGTGTATCCCGGACTTTTACTTGTGGGTGAGTGTATCCCACCTTTTGTTGTGTGATTCTGGTATTTTTGCGTTCTATTACCTATGGGTGAGTGTATCCCATGTATGGTTTTTTGTGACGGGTGAGTGTATCCAACTATGTTTCTGGTGCATTTTATGTAAAATTTCATTGTTTTACATTTTTTCATCACGTATATACATTCTTTCCTATTGTTGTGTGTTTGGTGTCCTGCTATGCTTACCGTGCTGGTCCACTATCTGCTATTTTGCGGATTCCATTCACTCTTCATAGGGGTGCCAGAGACGTCTGGCGTTCTAGTTTTGAACGTGTTTCTTTAGACTTCTTGTACTTTTAGGGTTCTTTTATGTTCCTTATGTTCTTTCTTCTTTTTGTTGTGCTCTCTTTGCGAGAAAGGGGATGGTGCGTGTGTATGTATCATCGCTATACCAGTTATTTCGCTCCTTTCTTTTATTGCTTTTGTTTATTTAGGTGCTTCGCATCTTTCTTCGTAATGCCTGTTTTGCTCTATTCTTTATTCATTCTTTTAGGTGTAAAGGAAGAGGATATGTTGTGATGTTAACTCATGTCTTTCTTCTTTCTTTATCCCTTTCCTGCTATCAGCCTATGTTGTGTGTGGAATGTGATGACTGCATAGAATGTTGGGTGTAGGAGGTTAGGCAGTTGGTGTCAGCAGGCTGAGCAGTAAGGATACTTCTCCTGGTGGGGCGTACTTTATGCCTATTTACCATCTTGGCTCTACCATAAGCTTCCTGTAACTTAATTACAAATAAAGATATAACTTGGAACCTACAACTTGGCATCCTGAAGATTCTTACTTGCAACACACCAGCAGTGTAGAAAATGTGCTATGTTGCGCCCTATTTACAAAGTAATGCATCTAGGCAGATGTGTCACATTGTAAACCCCTGCACCGCATTATACCTGCGCCAGGCATAATGTATGCAGGGTGGGTGTTGCTCCGCAAAAAGTCACGAAGAATTGGCACATTGAAATCTATGAGAACTCAGTGCACCACTACTAGGACGCCATTGCATCAATATCTTACACCTACCACATAGCAGGCGTAAGACTGATGCAGTCCCTTTCACATGGGGCTTGCCTCATGTGAAAGCACACATTGCTGGAGTTGCGTCTATTTTCAGACACACCCCAGCAATGCATCACTTTTGTGCAAACATCTTAGTGACTAATAAACTTCAATTAAACAGGACCATTGTTTCAAACCCCTCAACCACAATCTGTAATGATGATTTGCTTTTCACTAATGCCGTCCCCTTTCCATTGACCAGTTTCATGCTGATATATTGCCTTTTGGGTCATCAGTCATATTCATTAGGTCATCTCTCCTAGAGCCCAAATGTGACTGTTTATGCACTTTAATTGTTATCCAAGTAGGATCTTGTACCGCTCCCTCTCCTTAGTCAGATTCCTCAAATGAGGGAGAGGGATCTTCACCCCACATCTCCCCCTTCATCTTACTGGGCATGTTACTCATTTGTTCCTCTTTTCCTATGCACTATTTTCCTTCGCTTAAGACATTCCCAGACACCCCCTGATGAACGTAAGGGTCCAGTTTTCCCATCCTCTTCTACTGTCAGGAGTGCTGGACAGAGCGTTAAATATTAGATTTTCCTTTTCCAGAGTTCACGCTTCTCTGCGTTCAAGGTTTGTCACTGCATACAATCTTGAAACATCAGAGGCTTCGCACTCTCCACCGTCGCTGGTCCATGCATTTTACATGCTGGCAGGATAGCATCACTGCCTCTCAAACTGAAAATGCTTACAATATTTGCCTCTGGTGCCCCAGGTGCAGAGCATGGTACAGAGGCCATATGCATACCTTCCACAGAGAAGAATGTTGAGGACACCTTTGGTTTAAGCTTGTGACAAATTTAGTTTTCTATAAGTAGTTCTTTGCTCCTCCCCACTCACATTTCCGGAACCCCTTTTATCGGTATTAAATGCACATTGTTTCCATTCACTACCCAGGGTGCTGACTGGATCTGCCAGTGCGCTGCTGCCCGCTTGGAAAAATGATCAGATGTGCCCAATAGTCGCCAACTAAAGGAAACCACAGCATCCCCCAATAACTGTGCTCAGAGACAATTGCTTTTACACTGATTTGACAATCCTGCCTTTGATTTTTGGGAAAAAATGTGAACCGGATTAAATTTCCGGATAGTCCTGATAAGACCCTAAGTTATCCAGGGGATCAAAACGTATCAACGACGCCAATAGGAAACTGCTTAACAAGTCACAGCTGAACTGTTTCTTAAAATGTGGACATGGATTGACTGAAATGAGTTATGTTTCAAAGATTCTTACTTTCTGTAATTATTAATGGGGTCACCACTATAAGTTTTGGATTCTGAACAACATCCGGCACAGACTAGATATTAGTGGTGTCTTCTGATTCAATCGGTTTTCATGAGTTGGAATTTTTTCCATGCAATAGTTCAGCAATTCTTCTCATTTTTCTCCTACATCATTTTAGTCTTTGGTATTACAATTATTTCATTTTTCTTTTGGTGTTTTACTGTTCAATGAATACAGTCTGTCTGCTGTACTACATGTACGTCGATGCTGTAGGACTTCGGTTTGCCACATGTAGACGGATTTATTGAATGAAAGGTTACATCAATTCCTAGATGTTTCATCAAATATGTTACAATTCCTGTACAAGTAGTCAGTGGCATTATATTCAAGAATAGGTCTTTCATGTACAGTCCCGATGTATTTGCACAGAATGTTTGTATCGCACGTTTCAAGAACAGACATGTAAGGCGCCAACCCGTTTAGACTGCCAAACCTGGTGACCAGAATAATATTGTACATACACATTGGAAATGTCGCTTACTCTTACATATAAAGACTTCCTTCACTAAATCCCTTGCTCTGATCCAACTTGTCCACTAAAGTAAAACTACCAAACCCTGACCCTAACCCGATACTTATACTACACAACACAAAAAGTTTGAGCCTAAAGTGTGAAGAAGTCATTCAAAGGGTAATAAATGAGGGGGTAAGAAGCATGTGACGGATTTTCGGACTTCACAAATTCGAAGTTCAAAATTTTACATTTCTAAAATTTCCACAGTCTTGAACAAAAGGCTGTTAGTGGGGGACTATGATGTCTGGTGTACGTTGACCGGCTCATGATCATTGCTGTGGAGAAGTGTGGCTCAATGGTTAGAGCGGCAGACCCTGATGCAGAAGTCTGGCCCGGGACCAGGGTTCAATTCCCTGCCTCGGCGGGTCTTGGGCTCAAAAATTCCACGGACCTGATCATTCTCGCCTCGGTGCCTATTCCAATCATGGAGTCCCACTCTGCAACTCTGGGCAATAGCTTGCTTAATCTCCACAACGGCCCCACAACGCTATGGATGCCTTGCCTCCACCTTGGGGGTGCCCAGGAGTGGACACCTCACAGGGAAAGCCAGGATGGGTTCCACAGCGGTATTCGTACAAGCGCCTTGAGACCCTTGCGGGTGAGTAGTGCGCTATACAAGTATCAATTTACAATTTACAATGTCTGCTTGCGGATGAAGATTGGGGAGAAATGGCTGTGCCATCACCGTAGCCCAGCATCATGCTCGCCACTACAGCTCCCTTCTAGCCACACACACACTCGTCTCTCTCTGTCCTTCTGAGGAAAGTCCATTCTAAAGTTGGACATGGTGGCAGGAAGCTTTGCGGTGATGTTCAATTATGTGAAGGAACTTGAAATATAGTTTTATTACTCCACCTCCTGACTAACATTTTTTCTTACTTGGGACATATTTATAGTTGTTCTTATTGCAAGAGGCAATGAGCGTGGGTGGGTGTTATTGTTGGTGGTATTTGTTAGGGTGGGTGTTTAAGGTCATGGCACATGTATTGTTGGTTGTATTTGATTTTCTAGTAGGCATTTCTTTCATTACATTTTTTTTGTGATACCTAATTATAAGTTTTGGGCGTAGTTTGCGAAGTAGCGCTTGGCAAAGCTACGCAAAGTGCACTTTGCGAGCCACGCGTTGCACTAAGCGAACTGCATAGTACCCTGTTCGCACTGTGCAAGATGCCGTTTTCAATGAATGCACAGTGTGGACAAGCATCCGGCACTGTGCAATCATTGAAAATGGCATCTTTCACAGTGCGAGCTGTAGTTTTCTGCCGCTTGAGTAGATTTTTACTCGAGTGGCAACGCGGACTGGTAGTTTCTCATCGCGAGCGGTTGCGAGCAAACGCGACCACTCGCAATAAGAAACCTAACCTCCCCGCATTCGAGAATCTCGCCGGGAGGTTTATTTTCCACACTTGCGATCGGCAACTTGATGTTGCTGATCGCGTACGAGGAAAAACTCTCGCCGGGATGTCATTTTGCTTGCTCGTGGTCGCCAACTTGACGTTGAGGACCACGAGCAAGCAAAAAATGACCGCTGCACTACGCTATGCTACGTGTGTTTGCACTATGCTATGTGCAGTTCGCGTAGTACGAAGTAGCGCAAACTTTGCAAACTATGCGAGTGTAGCGTAGTGCTTTGCCCAGGCCTACTAATTATGGCATCCTCCATCCACAAATGTGAAATGCCCCACCAGAGAGAGTTTCCGCAGTAAATTAATCCAATCCAAACTACCTTGTATCCCAAATACTCTACTTTTCACAGGAATTACATGAAAGCAGCCAACACGTTTCATCCAATACCTATGGACTGCATCAGGGCGTAGTATTTTATCGTGTTGGTCCCTCCAGTGTATCAAGAATCATCACCTTCAAACATGCAGAATCCCGGTTGGTGGTAAATCCCTATTCCTCATTGGGCCCTCACGTTTACAGGGCAAAATGAAATCCCTTGTACAAACATTTGTATTAATAGAGGGATGGCACCTTAATAAGCACCGGTTCCTGCTTTGTGAGTCGGCATCTCCCTGTGCCTAATTATGGCATCCTAATACATTTTACTGTGTGGTAGTGCTTTGTTCAGAGTACTGTTAGAAAATGGCATCCAGACTATACAAGAAGGAAGGGGCACCTTTTTACAGAGGCCATCACGAATGAAATTCTATTGTGTACTCCAACTCCATTCCATGAGTTCATGTCCCTAGCCAACATGATGCTGTTGTATTTCGGTTTAGGTGTCCGTATATAGGTTTTCCTGGTACATGTCCTTATATAGACACAATTCACATAAACCTTATATAGGCATAAGAGTCCAGTCCTTATTTAGACACTAGCCATGCTATCCACATACAGGCATGATCACCTACATCCATCCACCCCAACGTCACAATGAGTTCTTAGAAACCAGACCCGTAAGCTGTTGGGAGTTTCCCTAGCCCAGGATTATTGGTTTCTCCAAGAACTAATTTATTATGCATGAACCGCTATTCGCTAAGGGTTCATTCCTGGCGTCTTCCTCTGCCCGACTTTACGTTAATGCTAACATTCCAAGGCACCTACCAGGTATAAATATACCTTCCCTTCCCCATGCAAGTAGGAGGAGACCTCGACTTTAGAAGAGCCTGTGTCCCGGCCTGATGCACTGACAAGACGCTGTCATCCCTGCTCGCAGAGAATCCAGCTTCCAGTGTTCTGACTCCCTTCGCGGGGTGTTAGAGTTCGAGACCCGGAAAGAGATTCCCACCTCTCTCATTCTCAAGGTATAGAGCTGACTAGAACCTAGAAGGACTCTTGGCATACAAACTATAGCCTACCATACTATAGCACCTACTTCTTACCTTGTATCATGGTACACTGGGGTAGAACTAGTTAGAGGAGCATCTTATGAGTACTCGCATTTTTAGCATATGGTATTTATGTATATGAATATATGTGTCATAGCTAAAAGATAATGCTAGCGCAGTATTATTTCTTCCTACTGCTTACGCTGTCCATAATATATCTCGCATACTGTCTTACGATTGTAACAGCTCATATCTCTTTCACAGGAAATAAGACTGTTCAATAAATCCCTTTTATTGAAATGCCCATCTATTCTTTCTTTATAACTCAAAGAAACTAAGCATGCACGATTAGCTGAGTGAAACTGTTATTTGTTGTTTCCATGATTCTGAGAGTGTTCCGATTCTAAAGAGGAACAAAGTTGTCATGTTTATGCGGTTGCCAGAAACTACTCCTTTCTTGTTTACAAGGAGTTTCTAGTAGCCTCTGAGTTAGCTGGCACAAAAAGTAATTAAGTTTAATATACTCGATAGGGGCATACTGACCTCAGTCCTATGCCAAACCTATAGTGTATATTATTCCATTGCGCAGAGCCTATTAGGGAAATAGGAAATACACTACAGTGCACGTACTAGCATTCCGCACTGGAGATCCTATCATGCCCACGTCCCATCTCTCTAGTTTCGAGCCCCAACATTTTGCTCCCTCATACATTCCTGCCTGCAGTAGTGTGACGCAACCATCAGAATTAGCTATGTCCTGCTGCCAATTGCCTTCCTGCTGAATCCACCACTAAGTACCTATGGACAAAAGGTCATTCTGTATTAAACTACCCCACCCCTTTACAGTGTTAGATAGTTTAGTGCAGTGGCAAAGAGCTACATTTTTAGAAACGTGTCTTGTAAGTGGGAGAATGTGCATTTATGACAAGAACATGATATTATTGGGATATGTGGCTACAAGGCTTTTATTGACACATTGTTAAATGTGCATTGCTTACCCTGGGTTGAAACATCTTCCGGGTCTGCTGTGTCTTGCTGTTAAATTCAACTTTCAAACCCCAGTACAAACAATAAAAACAGAAGTTCAATATGGTGATGCTGTTGTACAGACAATAAGCCTTACACTGCATGGCCTAAGATGCATTTTCTAAATAAGAGTAGGACCACATTACCATTGTAAATTTCAGTTGTTTTATTTATTTGTTAGGAACTGAAAATCGAACGTTGGTCTTAGACTTACCTGTAAGTAGCTTTAGTAACATCCTTTTCTCATGCCTATGAAGCTCTTGTAACTTTTTGAGGTAATGATATCAGATTTGTTTTTTATTTAGGTGAAGGGGAGTGCAGAAGAATTAAAGCAACATGTTTTGAAAAGTCGGTTAGAATACAATAAGAAATGGGGCCAGATGTACAACGCGCAAATTAGCGCTTCGCAAATTAAGAGTCTTTTGCCACTCTCAATTTGCGAAGTGCTATTATGCATGTACAACAGTGTTATTACACTGTTTTGCGATTCCCAATGGGGTCACAAATAGAGAGGTTCATGAATATTAATGAGCCTCTCGCAATTTGCGACCCCATTGGGAATGACAGGTCCTCCCAGGTAAGGTGGCCTGCTGGGCTTAGCAGACCACCATGTCTGGGACTGCTTTTAAATAAAGCTGTTTTTTTTAATGCAGCCTGTGTTCCTTAAAGGAAAACAAGGATGCATTTAAAAAAAAAATGAAACGTTTTCGTTTCATTTTTTAAGGGCAGGTAGTGGTCCCTGGGACCACTGCCTGCCCTTCAAAATATTTTTCCCTGCGTTTGCAGAGGGTAATGGGTCCCCTGGGGACCCCTTCCCTTTTGCGACCCCCATTACCACCCTGTAGAGGGTGGTAATTTGCTAGAGTTTTGCACACGCAAATGCGGCTGCAAAACCTTTGTACATGGGGTTGCACTCTCTATTAGGAAGGGAACGTCCCCTTTCTAATAGCGACTCGCAATTCCAAAATAGCGAGTCACAAATAAATTGGAACTCGCTATTTTGGTATTGTACATACCCCTAACGTTTTTTGCAAGCGCAAACGGGTTCGCAAACCCATTTGTGCATGCAAAATCCGTTGTACATCTGGGTCATGGTCTTTTAATTGAATTTTTTCTACAACCTGTACTAAAGCACTTCATGGGAAATTAGAGGTAACTTTGCTTCGCTAATAATTGATTGTGTTATAACATAATAAATAATTTAGGCTACATTCGGTTTCCAGTTGTTTTATCAAAAAATTGCAGAAACGTTCTCCAAGTGGTTTTATTGATAAAAGGTATCACACACCATTATAAACTCATATATAATACAGCGGTACATATTCTTAAACTATACAAATGTCCTTGGTCCTGATAACGTTGTGTGATGATTCATAGGTCACAATGATTTGTTCTCATTGTAGTCCACTTTAAATACATTCAGAAGTTGTTTTGTCGTGTTGATTGTCTTCATCGTCCTGGGTAGCGGAGGCACTGAGATGTTGTTCAGTTGTTCAGACACAGAATAGCCTTTACAATACTGTGTGGTACTAGAACACATTATCTTTAGTCACTGTTTTTGGCCCAAATAGGTATTTCAGTACAGTCCATATAATCTTCATCGCACACGATTTTCTAAGGCTTGCATCCGCTTTGTTATCTCTTCCAGTAATGATTAGTTAAGAAGAATAGACAGACTTGTATGCCTTTAGTTATTATTTCAACAAAAATCTGAAATTCAGTGAATTGGCGCAAAGCTGTGAATGTCAAATTTCTTACATTTTAGTAATTGTTTTGGAGCTGAGTAAGCATTGATCCTACTTAGAATAATCTACTGACAACATTAAAGTAGTAATTCCAACCTGGAAACAAAAAGAAAGGGTATAGCATAAATGAGACCTAAACAATGTCACTCCCTGTAGTAGCATTCTACAAGTAATTCTGTCATTTTGATGAATATCCATAATGAGGACGGTCAGCCTGACTGAATCAGGCTGCCAAAATTCCATTACGGAGAAATATCAAAATCACCAAATACATATCCACAAAAATAGTATTTTTTGTGGGAAATGGTATATATCTTTTTGAAAGAAAAGGAGAGAAATCAACATTGGGCAACACTAGGGGTAGCCTGGAAAGGGGGTGTAAAATAGTGCGTGGATAAAGGATATAGGGTAACTCTCGCCCCCTTAAAAAGGAGGGTAACGGGGTGGACCCTCCTTTTCAACAGGTAAAAGACAAAAGCAAAAACGAAGAAACATGTTTCTTCAAGAGTGATTTTCTTCAGGTTGGTTTCAACAACCTGGTGAAAGCCATTCTGACAGAATAATTCAGAATAAAGGTTCGAACAACATTTATCAGAACATCCAACCTTCTACAATTGATCCATCGTTGACTACTGCTTACAGATTCTCTGATCACAGCAGGAGTATTACAGCGACATATATAAAATCACGATCTGACCTCTGTTAAGGTCTTTCCACTTAACACTTCAGTGATATCCTACTGACCCCAAGCAGTGTCATAAAGCCAGAGATCTTCTAAACATCACCCCTCAAACCTGCATCGGTTTTACACTCAGCCTTACAACTGTAATACAAAGTTGCTACAACTTGCACCTCCAAGGCCATTATCATAACTTGAAAATTACTGTGGAAAAATGGATCCACCCTTATTGCATCAAAACTGCTCTTTAGCCATTTTATGAACAATACACAAACTATGCTTGTTATCTAGATAAGAAATTCTTGCAGATGATGTCACCAGGCTAGAAATATCAGATATTGTTCTCAGTCATAATAAAACCTTGTTAGTCCCAGCTTTACAGTTTTTATAAATTTCAAAAGAACAGACCAAACCACTTAAAAGGGCTGCCCCTTCAAGGTTTCAGAAGACATCCTCTCTCCATCACAGTTTGAAGAGATTGTAGACCTATTAGCTTCTACAATGACACGACATGTCAATGAGTTCTCTGTACCCAACAGATTTAAATGTCTATCTTTACACTGCTACTTAAAGACACCTACACGGCACTTGTCTGGGTTTTCAAATGGAATTATTTGCTTTCCAGCCATACATTGAAACTTATCACACCTTTACACTGTGGCACTCTGCATTTTGCAAAGAGACAGAAAAACCTTTCTAGCTGTGTACGAGGAACCCATTGTCATGACTGATGAAAGCATTTTAGTCATTCTCTTTGATTTGGCAGTGCATTCAAGACTGGAGTGCACAGCTTCCTTAATGATCGAATCACCACGACATTGGGCAATCAAGGTCAGAGCCTCAATATAGGAATTGTATAATTCCTCGTTGATCCAATGATCATTACCTGTGGTGTTTTGCAAGGATGCCTCTTGTCCTGCTAAATATATATTTCTATTTTTATGGTGCCCCTTGTAAGATGAGTTCAATGCGGCCCCATTACATCAACACATGTATATCGTACTCAGATTGGCCTGGTGTCACTGGGGTGCAATATTCTTTTTTCAGAAATCTCTCACTGTGGATTGTCATAAAAACTGGATGCACCATATGGTTTGCAGCACTTTGATTCTAATAATGACATTCCACTTCCTTTACTAAATCTGCATAACAAAAAGGTGTTATGCTAATTAATGACCTCAAAATGCCATCCTGAGTCAGCTACTTCATCACCAAAAAAATTTATTCTTTGCTAGCTCAAACGCATTCTCCCATACATATCTTAAAAACTGTCCATAGATAGCACAGTTAGTTGCCTAGACAACTTCAAGATAGAATATGGTAAAGACGACCTTCTGTCTTCCACAATACCAATTCTGTTAGATCCAGAGTGTTCAAAATGCAGTTGGAAACTGATAATTAAACTCAAAAAGAGACATTTTTCTCACCTAAAGAGTCTTCCCTGATGTCCTCTCAGCCAACCAAGGATTACATTGAAAATTCTTTAGTTTGATTGACTCTATCAAGGCTAATTTAGCCATCCAACAGCTGTTCTTAAACCAGGGATGTTTGGCCTTTTTGCACCCACTTGAGTGAGACAGGGATAAAAAATTGTCAGCCAGAGTAGATGTCAGCGCCTTATGGATCTCTGCAACTTGTGTAAGAAAGGTGAAAGTGCCATTGCTAGAAATGGACTGTTCTGCTGCCACCAAACATGGGATGACAGAGTCTTAAAGGGAAGCCATCCTATCACAGGGCTACTGTATGGTATTCTGCAGCAGGAATAGAAAGATGTAAACGCCAGTAATGATTGTTTTGTGCAGGAAGACGTCCCTTCCTGCACAAAAACAATCATCCCTGCAATGCAGGCACCCTTGCAGCATGACGCAAGGGTGCCTGTGCTTGCAGCATATTGTGTGCCATTGCAGGGGAAAGCACAGGGATGCGTCCTATTGTTGTTAATACAACGCATCCCTGTGCTTTGAAAATGACTCAGCACAGTGCAGCTAAAAGGCTTGCGGCGCCACGCTGTGTAATTTTCTTGTAGATGAGACCCTTTGTTCTTAACATATGCGATCACATTTTGAATTACTGCAATCGATTTAACTGC
Organism: Lissotriton helveticus; assembly: GCF_964261635.1. Taxonomy (NCBI): domain Eukaryota; kingdom Metazoa; phylum Chordata; class Amphibia; order Caudata; family Salamandridae; genus Lissotriton; species Lissotriton helveticus. The sequence continues at coordinate 427,474,230 of NC_136063.1, forward strand.
CCATACTTTATACAAGAGGCCTAAAAAAGTTTGAAGACCAAAACCTTAGAAGGATGAGTTCAGCGAACTTTCGTATCAAGGATCTGGGAATCAGCATTTTAACAAGGTTTGATTTCTGAAAATAATTTTTTACCAACGTTTGTTCCCTTTTTTTCCGAAAAAGGAATACAAGCTTGCGCCTCTGCTATTTTGTACTTTCTTATTGGGGTCCACCTCGCATTCTCTCCTCTTCATGGAAAAGGTAAAAAGAAAAAGCTAAAATACAAACTAGGCACAAAGGAGAGGACCAGAAAGGATATGTTGTTGGGTTAGTTTCCGTACGTCTTCATTCGCATGGTTCTGTAGATCCATTATGTTTTTACATTTGCACTGCTCCTCAGAGGCGTCAAGGAGATTCTCTGGAAGAAAGGAAACCACAGTTACCACCATAGATCAGTGGGGACATTAAATAAATACTGGATTAGCTTCGAGTGTACCCCCTGTCCAAGAAGGATGCTACCCTACTGCCATTTATTAACCATGTTGAAAATGAGCAAAAATCCAATTTTCTCAACATTATTTTCTCCGAAATTGTACTATTTTACTTTTTACAAATATAATATTCTGGATTAACAAACAGGGGTTTAGATTTTCCGGCATAATCCTGGGAAGTTCAAAAACTTAATTTCTGGGAAATTGCGAGCTCCGATTAGCTCATATCAACTGTTCTGCAGGCCATATTATATGCCCAAAATGCATTTATTTCAAGGATAGCAACATATACAACGTGTTTCTGTGCACAGGGCTCCTGCAAGTCACACAACAGAAACTCGCTAACGTGTGCCCAGGAGGGTGCAGTTTCGCCACGTGTCACCGAAGGCTGAACCAATCTCACCTTCTACCCGTGTCTTCAAACGGATGAGGGGTATCGAACAGGACCCGGAATCTGCGCGTGCTTTGCTTGGCACGGGCTCCTCGGCAACTTCTGGGTAAGAGGAAGAAACAAAGCTACGTTTACTTCCTTTAAAGCGTCACATGAACGTTTCCATTATTAGCAAACCTCCAAACAGTCACTTATATTGTTGTTTTTCCTTATCGGTGCAACATACATGTATGGATAGGAGTAATATAAATTTATAAGCAGGTGTAAAAAGGTCTACCTGTCCACTCTGGTATAAACAAAAAGAGTGCGTTTATTATGTCGTAATTACATTGTTAGGGCTAGTAGTGACAATGATTGTATGTCCGTGCAGTACATTTCCAGCAGATGGCGCTGCTGGTTAAGGGCTGGATATTGTTCCACTGAAACGAGTCAAGGTAATGTCGACGCTACAAGACCCTCTTTCGAACGCTGACGAGCCTGATGCTAGACATTCGTTCTGTGATATCAATTTTGAAGTCAAGACTTCAGGGTGGAAGTTTGTTCGCAGTGCAGCAGAGTAAATCATAGACATCACCACGTCTAATGACAGCTTAGGCAAGCGCCGTTAAAATATTTGTGTTAGTATTCCAGCATGTCTAGACTGCCCCCTACTCCTGGAAGCCCGAAGCATGAAGACAGAACCTAGCTAGCAATTTCTGTGTTATCGCGCCACGCACCAATTTTTAGAATAAGTGTTATTTTTTCGCAAAACTCCATAGGCTGCAGGAGTGGCTCGAGTATCTTTGGAGAGGGGGCAGATCCCAGTGACGTTGCTTGGTGGTTATATATTTTTGTACTTTTACAGAACAAGGGGCCTGTGAAATTTCCAACACAAACCAGCATCAGTCTCTGCTCATGAGTGTTCAGCAGAATCAAAGGCTTCCCCCTCTCTTGCCCATTTAACTTAGGCGTGTTTCTGGGCGCCACCAGCCTGTGGCTATCGTAAATCAGTAACCTATTCATCCAGCAGCCAGGGACTAACTAAACACATCTATTCTCACTGTCCCTTGAAGTGTCTAATTGTTCGTTGCAGGTTTCCAAACTATCAGAATGCGACATTGTTGCAAAGACATTTCTTATCAATGCTCAAACAAACGTATAGGTAGGCGTCTTAATATATGTTTATGAAAGCCGCGCAACAATAATTTGTGGGAATTTCTAGAATGATTTAAATGTTCTCAGATGCAATTTATTTGCATGCATGAGGACTCATGTTGTTTACTTGTAGATTTCACATACATAGTGGTGAATGCCTTCCTTTTCTCCAAGCTATAGGAAGCACGAAGATACTGTGTTTGAATCTCTAGTAGCTGGCGGCTCTTTTTAAGCCACCTAACCCAGGCATGAAGCAGTGCTTGGTTGCTTACAAAGCAGTAGGAAAGGCTGCACTTGGTCCTGCTTGCATTTCACATGTGTAGACGGTACCATGCCTTGCCTAAGCTTCACAGAAAGGAAGAGATCTTTTTGCAGTCATGTGCAGCGAGTGACTGCACCTCCCTGCAGGGAGATGTCTAAGGTGGCCTACTAGTACGGGAGAGGACCCCTGAAAAACAGTTCGGAAAGAGGTAAACCAGAGGAAAAAAACAATACAGCTAACAAAATTGCCTAATCGTATTTTATGTCGGTGTAATTCATACATTTTAACACAATTCATTATCCTTGAGCAAGAGCATTCACCGGAACCATTTATTACAAAAATAACTTTTTACGTTTTCTTGAACATTGCTAAATTTTTCATCTCATGTGACATAGATTCATATATTTGAAAATAACATTCATTTTAACAGAAACATAAGTTACATATATAGAAAATTGGCCATCCAAGATTCCACTCACACTAAAAATGTGTGTATAAGCACCACAAATGACTCCATCACACCCCATTCAATCAGACCCATACACACAACAGACCATTAAAAACAGGACGGTTAGTCAAACAAGATCATGCATTTAACCGTAACTTGATTTATTATTTACTTCAATTATTGCAATATGATTCTCTACTGTGTCTCAATACACTCTTCTCATTTTGTTGTAAGTCTAAGCAGGTTAAGAGATGTACAGAATGTTGTTGTCTTTTGAGTTATTGTATCATAACCGTAGTTTCGTATATGTTATTTAGTCTCTTTTCTTGGTCCGAAATCAGGTTAAAACGGTGCCTGTGTGAGTGGAATCTTGGCTGGCCAATTTTCTGGTTTTGATGTATATGATGTTTCTGTCAAAATGAATAAGTTATAGTGAAATATATGAATCTATGCCACATGAGAAAAAATTGATCAATGGTCACAAAAACGTAAAAAGTTATTTTTGTAATAAATGGTTACTGTGAATGTTCTGGCTCAATAATAATTAATTGTTTTAAAATGTATGAGTTATACCAACATCCAATTAGTGGAGTAGGCAATTTTGTTAGTTGCATTGATGTCTAGGGCGGTCCCCAGGAACTCAATCCCTCCTCCAGAGGTGATCATTTGGGCGTGCACGAACTGTGGCCACACCCCCATGCAAACAAGGGAATGCCCCTCTAGAATACTTCCCGTGCTATCTGAATTACAGAAGGTGCATACAAGCGTCTGAAGCTCATTCTGTAATACCAAAGCGTCCCAGGACATAAAAAGCGGGCACACATGCCTGTTGTACCTCTGTGGTACTTTGTTATAAAGCCCAAGTTGCACCATTTAACATAGCCTGTAGACCTATAATGCCAGGTATAATTGTGCTCACTAACAGATGTCTATGGCAAACCTGCTTCATTGATAACTGAAAGAAAAAGACAAAACAAAAAAAAAGAAAGAACCAAGCAGGTGAGGAAGAGCTGCACAAATATTCAAATTTAAGGCAGAGTGAGTGTAGCGTGTGGAATTGTAATAACTGTGAATATTTCCTCACGGCTGCACATGTTTAAGCCTTTCTCAGATACTGTATGAGGAGAAGAGAGAGCATTGACTCACAGTTAAATGTGCATTAAATGACAAAAGTATGGCTTTGCTACCAATCAAAAAGTAGTTGAATCAACTAAACAAACCTGGGGAAGCTTTGAAAACCACGGTGGTCTGGTCATGAAGTCAAAAAGGATGAGCAGGCTTAGAGACCCCTTTTCGGCTGATGCCAACCCAAATGACTGCATATCAAGTTCTACTTAAAGAGTCTACGGTTATGGTAGCTAGCTACAGGGTGCAAAGTTACCAGAGCGCCAGGAGCTAATGTTGGGTTGTGCAGTAGGAGATCATGGGGATGGGGAGCTATGAGCACACATGATTAGAAAAAACCTTCCCCATGTGTAAGAACCATCATGTGCCATAAAGGCACTAGTATGGGCCGGGTGACAGTACAATCTAGATATTATGATCCACTCGAAATATCACAGGAATTGGTCTCCAAGATTCAACGAATGCCCTAACTTGTCCACAATAGCATTAACTACAGTTACTAGACTCCACCAGAGAAAAGCAGAAGTAGGATTTTTTCAGAATATACTGAATTATTCTGAGATGTGAAGACAAGGTACAGAGCTGTGATCTGGCGCAGGGACAGCCCTGGCTACAGACACAATGCCATGGCGATTGCCGATCATGCACAAAAATACATTCAGGGTATAATGGGTCTGGGTAGGATGACTGAATGCTTTCCACGTGCTGGTTTATTGAAATTAAAAACTGGTTGAAACATATTTAGTGAGCTCCTAACTGCTGATGACATAAATGGATTTCTCCTGGCTTAGAAAGTGGCTTTATTCTATGGGGTGGAAGGTACAATGAAAGGTACTTTAGCTGTCTCTTGTGAGTGCTAATGAGACCGAAAGTGGGTCACAGCGTGTGGCAGCTGGTTACACGGTGGAACTGACTTGAAACTATGTTAGTGATGATGTAGTGTTTAATGTAGTTTCTATATCCATTTTCAAATTCACAATTTATTTCACATGTATGTAAGAATGGATCCATCCTGTGCCTATAATGTATATTACAGGCATGCATTTCTTTTGAGCCCATGTGACATCAATATAATGTCAGCCAGATGCACTGGCTTGCCAATCCTTTTTTACACAGAGGTTATTTTTGAGGCATTAATTTCCTTCATCAAGATTCGTCCAATTTTGTAATCTGTTTTTGTGACCTTTGAGGACCTTATTAAAGGATCTTGTCTTTGTGTGCCCGACTTTGACCAATGAGAGTATTGTGGGTCCACCCCAGTGATGTAACGAAAGGCCTGCATCAGTCATATTTAGTGTAGTAAATACAGTAAGTAAGGAGCAACACAGTTAGACAATTGCTACTTATAGCATTGTTAAGAATTGAAATATTTACAGGATGGATGCTTTTGACTATGTGTAGAATGCATTTCCGCGCCGGAACACTCTTGAGTATCAGTGCGCGTTATAAAATTAAAAAGCATAACATAACATGGGGCATGGCAAAGGAAACATTCAGGGAATGGCTTGCAACTCTATGAAAACTGGATTATAAAGGGCAGAAAAAAGCCTCTGTGGTTGCTGCAAGGGATTCAGTAGCATCGACTGCAGCAACACAGATATCAAAGATGCAAGGAAATACATTTGTGCTGTAGTTTTGTAGTTGTTGTGATGCAGCTATTTCAGTGTGGTGTTGCAACTGTAGTGTAGTGGTATTTGTAATTGTGGTGTACTTGTAGTTCAACTTGTAGTGTTCTGATTAACCTTATTGTACAGTACTGATGTTAATGCAATTTGTCTGGAGGTAAGAGTTATAATAAAATAGAAAGATGTAAAACATATACTTGGTGTTGGACATGGCCTTTCTTAGTGGATTTCTCTAAAACGTTTTGCTTTTTGTCGTCCTGGGTTTTGCTGATTCTCTTTCTGTGGCCTTAGGACTCTGGACGCATTCCCACTGTAATGCAATGTGAAAGTGCACACACCCTTCCTACCCATGATAGGAAGTGGTGCTTACTTGATTGGTTGAGATGTGATATCTGTGAGTGCCCTGTAAAATGTTACACCACATACCCAGGGCAGGTACTGCACTGGCTAATGCTGGGATGCAGCACTGATTGTGCCACCCACCAGAATAGCCTCCCAAACATGTATCAAGCCTGCCAATGCTGGTCAGTGAGTGTGCATTTGCACTTGTGCTCAGGTTGGCATTTCTAAACCAGTAGCTAATGCTAAGTGGGCCATTCACTACAGCTTGAACACCCCTAGGTTAGGGCCTGAAGGGTGGAGCAAGTGGTAGCTGAAAGGCAGGGCAGGCACACAGGGGTGTTCCCTGCCCAGGTAGCGAAGAACCCCCATGTAGGGTTTCCCTACCTAGGAGGTCAGCTATTCCCATGGGACAACACTGGGGTTTTGCTGATTCCCTTTTAGGGGCCTTAGGGCTCTAGGCACTTTCCCACTGTAAATGCAGTGCGAAAGTGTGCCCTCTCTTCCTACTCACGTTTGAAGTAGTGCTTACGTGATTTAAACATGCCTCAAGCCTGCCATAGCAGGCCTGTGTGGAAGCAATTACACTTATGCTAAGGCTGGCATTTCTAAACCACTGGCTTCGATGATCGTGCCTCATCTCTCTTGTGCAACACGCCGACTGCATGTTCAATGCGTGTGGCATCTGATTCATCGCTTATGACCCTCGAAGATGAGGGCATACCCGTTTTAGTGCCTCATTCTACCTCATGTGGCACTGTTGAACTTGCGCCTGTGTGTGTTTGACCTGAATTGCATGGTGTGACTCCAATCAACGCACACCAGACATTTCGCCTCATTTCCAGGGAGGTACAGAATTTGCAATTCTTTGTTGTGTGTGACCAGAATTGTCTGGTGTGACTCAGATGAACATGCACCAGACATTGTGCCTCATTTTAAGGGCGGTACAGAATTTGCAACTTTTTGTTGTGTTCAAACGTAATTGTCTCTTGCAACTCAGCTCAATGTGCACAAGATGCTGTACCTCATTTCCAGGGAGGTACTGTGTTTGCGACTCTGCATTAAATGACCGCAACTGTCTGTTGTGACTCGTACCAATGCAGACCAGACGTGCCTAATTTCCAGGGAAACACGGTGGAGCGGGTTCGTGTTCTGGGGTGCCTGGATTTTTCGGTAGCTACTTTAATGGACCTGGGTCTGAATGGGTGCCTCCTTCTTCCGTTAGACCACCCTGCTTCATCCCCCATTTGTTGATTACTCCATTTGGTACCCTCAGTGTTGCGGACCAACTTCCCTCTCCTCACCCAGCCTGAAGACTTTGTGTTGCCAGGTAGTATTGCCCGGGTGGTGAAAGTAATTGGTGGGCTAAAGAACGCTTCCAAGAGCGACCAGAAGTGAGCCAAGAGACTGGTGACCCCCCGTGCTTTGCAGAACTGGGCTGGTGCCAGAAGGCACAGCATGGAATCGCTTGATTGAACAACTATCGCCCTCAGCATTCTTTTACTCCGCATACTTTTGGTGATATTCCTGAGTAGTGGCCAAACCTCCATTTGTCGAATGCCACCTAATTAGCCCTCCTACCTACCCCCACCTTCTTCCCTGGAACACTGACTAAGCGTGATTTCGCCCACGATCGGCCTTGTATCTGGGGAAGGTTTTCTTTATCTCCAGCCCGGGGGTGTAGGGTATGGAGGGCTTAGGTCCTGGGGTCTGCATGTGAATTAATAACTGACTTGCTAGATATCATTTGCACCTCATTATCATGCTGTGTACATATGTGTATGAGTGCTCTCCATATGGACCTGCCTGATCTGTGGCACCGGGTAGAGGTGCTGAGTGAGTATGTAAGGGAGCATTACTTATACAGCATGGCAGTGTTGCTTTACACATTACACAGGCTATTGTACATTCTTTACACATTACACAGGCTGTTGTACATTCTATGGACAGCTACACAAACAACTGTTGTTTTGTCTATTTCAGTGCTTTGTAAGGTGACTGACTTATCAAGATCTGGCCCTTTGATGTTTCGTTACTACTTCAGGAGCCGGTGCTTTAGGATTTATCATATGCGTACTTGAGTAAAGGCGCAGCTGCAGTTCACTTATATTAGTTCTTATTTCATTAGCGACCGAATTTTGGGACTATGGTGGAGTTGGCCTAGTCCAATGGGGTACGGGTCGGATATTGATATTTGGAGATGGTTTTTAGCTCTATACTTGCCATTGCTTCTTGTGCAGTGCGGTTTGAACTCAGTATCTTTTTAAGTACAGATTAGACCATCACCCTTACTGATTATCCGTTGTGCCGCATTCCGTCGGCCTACAATATTGCCTTTGCGCCTTGAGAAAGTCTGAATACAGATATGTACAAATGAAATACTTGTTGGCTTCAGTAATTGCTGGGAATTTCTTTTACAACAATAAAAAGTACTATTTAACGGAAGGTGTTTGTGGATTATTTCTGAAAACCCCACAAGATTGGAATATACCACACTCGCCTTAGGACTTTAGGGACTGATCATCATATATTATGACAAACAAATATCCGATACGCTTATTTTGGGTTTATTGTAATTAATATAGGGTGTGCTGTAACAGCTTCTTCGTTATTGCTTTACACATTGATTTCTTGCCAAAAGCATACTAAGTTTGACGTTGGTTTTTACCCGTGCGGCCTTCGACCCACGGTGCTGCTTAAAAGTATTGAAATTATCTGTGTGTACACATTTCTGATACTGTTCTGATCTGGGGTGCACCCTATAACTGTGTGGTAATGAATTATAGTAATTGCCAGTGTTGGCCTTGTTCTGACAATGTTGTCACAGCATAATGGTGCTGGGGGAGGGTGGGGGGGGGTAACATATAATCTTTACCAAGTGTGTAAATTACTGATGTCATTTCTACACGGTTGGGACTAGTACTGCTAGTGATATTTCCAAATGTGATTTATGCCCAGAAATAACCGATGTTCATGTTGTGTTAGTTAATGTGTGTCTTGAATACAAATTGTATTGTCATACACCACGTGTGAAGTCTCTTTTATGGCACTCAGTGTATTTATTGTGTGAGAGTGCTGTACCTATGTTTTACACATTGCCTCAGAGATAGTGCCAAGCTACCCAAGGGTGAGCGCAGGTTATATAGTGAGTGAAATCACCCACCCCTGACTGGACTGGTAGGTTCTGCCGGGCCTCATCCAACCAGAAGGTGCAAATTATAACACATGAAATTTAAATTTTATGCATTCCACAAACTCTGTCTAGTAGGGAGGCTGCTCACAGTGTGGATTGTGGGCCGTGCTTTGTTTGTTTTTAAAAAGTGCAGGGGTCTAAAGTTTTTATTAGAAGCCTACTGCCGGCGCTTGCCAAATATCAAGGTTGACTAGTTTTCTTATACAAAAATAATGAAAAGTGAAAAAGGACACTGGTAACACTTTTCGACCGTTGGTTTAGGAAAAGTAATTAGAATACCCTCAAAAACTCAATGTTGTTAGGAGTGCGGTATATATGTTTCATCCGCCCCACATTGAAGTTATGGCAGTTATCATCGGGTGTTCCAATTTGTGTTAGTTGCCAGCCTCAACCAGAGGCACCTCTGGTCTCAAGTGCAGTGTCAGAGATAGAGGATTTTTCCACAAAATGGTGTAAAAATAAATGTTATGAAAAAAGGAAGAAATTGTTAAAAAGGGGGAAGAAACACCCAAACTATTTTAATGAGGGGTGAGTTCCCGCTGGTATAAAATATGTTGATACTATGGAAGATCGGGTTACTGGATCTAATGGTATTATAAAAAGATTGTCGACATGTTTCAGCTCCTTAGGCCCGAGGGTCCAGCTTAATCTTTTAAAATGGGTTAACGGAGAACTGGCAATACATCCATATCTTTTAACTTAGCCCGCTATATACTCAATAAATATAGGCCATTGACAGCAACCTTGTTTTAAAATGGTTATTGTTTCCCCTTTTTTAACTATTCCGGGAACCATTCCAAATTTACCGTATCCTAATATTGGTGCTTTTCCCTGCGCATTTAAACGCCCCATACCCGCACAGCCTTGTTATAACAGTGCAAAAATGCGCACGGTAACCTAAACCATGACAAATAATATCAAATCAGCTGTGCCATTCATGTATTGTGTATAATAACTTTGCATAACACCCATGATGTCGACGCTACTTGCCTACCTTAATCCAGCATAGGGTACACCTTCCAAACGAAAGAATTAGTAACATAAGGCTTACTTAAAGAAGACGATATTTACTTCTTTCTCCATGATTTTCCCACTACCACAAATGATTTACTAACAAAATTTTGAAAAAAATTTGAATGATTATTGTGAATTGTTGTATGTCTTTGCATTGCTCTATTCCAGAATTCATGAGCGCCGACTTCCCAACAACGATTGTCAAAAGAATGACCTTTTGAAAAATACTGCACAAATCGTGTGAGTAACAATATATATATGTTAGTCCTGACGAAAGCTCCACAGACCCCTCGGGCCTAAGGAGCTGAAACATGTCGACAATCTTCTTATAATACCATTAGATCCAGTAACCCGATCTTCCATAGTATCAACATATTTTATACCAGCGGGAACTCACCCCTCATTAAAATAGTTTGGGTGTTTCTTCCCCCTTTTTAACAATTTCTTCCTTTTTTCATAAAATTTATTTTTACACCATTTTGTGGGAAAAATCCTCTATCTCTGACACTGCACTTGAGACCAGAGGTGCCACTGGTTGAGGCTGGCAACTAACACAAATTGGAACACCCGATGATAACTGCCATAACTTCAACGTGGGGCGGATGAAACATATATACCGCACTCCTAACAACATTGAGTTTTTGAGGGTATTCTAATTACTTTTCCTAAACCAACGGTCGAAAAGTGTTACAAGTGTCCTTTTTCACTTTTTTTTTAAAAACCTTTATTGTGTATCAATAGCATACATATACGGGCCGACAACCACCTGGCCGGCCTCGAAAGCAAATATGAGCACATTCGCCAGCAATGAAAAAACTCAGCAGTCCCCCCATTACGAAATACGACAGTATGTCCAAAACAATACTTCAGTTGAACGTGACCATTGAGCTACAGGATTCGATATGGTTAATTTTACAATTGAAAATAAGAAGGATCAGGTGCAGTATAGTCAACCGAGGACAGGGAGTGAGCAACGCCCACAACAGGATATCAACAGACCAAATAATAATAATTGAGGTATCGGTGCTGAAGTATACTGATCAGGATGAGAGACACATAACCACATTTCGCACCAGTCATCGCCCACCCCAGGAACGTAGAGTTATCGTAATAGTAAGCACAAAAAGCATAGAGACAAAAATGACAAAAGGCGCAATATCAAACCGACATGCTGACCCAAAAAGAACAGAAAGATAAAGAAGACAAAGAAAAGGAAAAGAGAAAAGACAAAAAGGCCCATAGAAACTGAAAATTGACAAAACGAAAGAACCCCCCATCCTCACCCCCCACCCTGCACCTCTGCAGAGGCTACGGCCTACCCCCCCCTTAGCAGCGTGCCTGTCGCCCACGGAGAATACCGGAAATTTAGTCACAGAAAAGAGAAAGAAAATATATTTTATAAAACTGGAGGAGGGCCATCTGTACGGGCTCCCGGCCAACCCCTCCCACAAAAAACACTCCTCCCCAAGCCCTATAGTACACAACAGCAATCAATCAAGTCAGTCAGTAATGGGGAGAATTATCAAAACACTGTACAAAGAAGCGTATCAAAAATAACGCGCGCCCCCCATCCCCGCCAGCCACCTAGATGTCAACATTGAAGGGATACATCTCACCCTTGGCCAGTCCTCGCAAGTCCCATGAGGCATATCTGCCAATCGATTCTCATAGCCAGGAGAAAGAAACAGAGTACCCAAACAAGGCCGAAGAGCAACACGAACATACAAGATGGACGTCGCTGGCCACCAACAAAGTCATCAGAACATACGGCCATCTTCCCTAAGACAGTCCCAGCACACGCAGTCCACATCGGGAACGCAAGGACAAGGACGGAAGAAGCAGGCACGGGAGACAGCCGTCGCTGTGACCAAGCATGGGGTGTCAGTAGCGGTGCAGAGTACGAAGCCGCCATCATCTGCTGTGAAGGGGGACCATCAGAATAGTCCAGGCCGACGGATAGCTGGCCATAATTCACCTCACAGTCCAATCTCACATGTACCCCTCCGGAAAGAGGGGCGGCCACGGAATCCCCTTCGAAGATAGTTTGGGGCAGATCCTTATGTACCAGGGGGCCGTCCGATCGTGAGTGTCCCAGCAAGAGCGTAACACCGTCCAGCTTCCTTCCCAGCTCACGGGAGCTATGTTCCCAGGCAGATCGAAAGTCACCAATAGCAGCAAGGATATCGCCGCAGGACAGCGTAGTCCTTTTCTCCCATATCGCAGCGCCACTTGATTGTACATACTCCCCCCCCCCCTTGTTGGACCCCGGTAGCCAGGATGGCAGCTTCCGTCCTGCGACACTCCGGCGTTTCCATCATAAACGGGGACTGGTAGTCGATCAGAAGCAGATCAGCTAGATGTGGCCGCTATTCGATGCGTGAAGACAATGAAGGCAGACTCACGAGGAGAGATCTCCCGCAGCTATCGTCCTCGCCCCGAGTATCGTCAGCTGAAAATTCGGGAGTGGCCCGCGAAAATTAGGCCGAATCTTAAACAGCGTCGGAGCAACTACAATATGTGCTCCGCAGGCATAAAATATATCCACCAGGCCAGCGCTTCGGGGGGTGCCACATCGCCACGTTGCTTGTCAATTAAGGCGTCCGTGGCAACAATCCGGCCAACAGCCACTGCGCACCAGTAGACCGACTCCGCCTCAGTACAGATGGCCGCTGTTGTTGCCTCGGCACCCGGCCATTTTCTGCAGCTTACGTCCCGGCTCCAGAGACTGTAGGGCCGCTGACTGCCGCCGCGGATTTCTCCGGTTTTGGGGCTGGCAGGGATCTGGGGACCGCGTCATCAGTTTCAGCGCTCCTTCCCCAACACAGAATGTAACGCGATGCCAGGATGAAGTACAGGATAGTCATGCGGGGCTCGGAGGGTCACGGAGCCGGGAGCCTACGCGTCCGTCTCGATCGCCATCTTGGCTCCTCCCCCCCTTTTTCACTTTTTGATTATTTTTGCTCTTACCCTGGGGAAAGAAAAGGACATAGAGATCCCTCATCCCTCCCTGTTAATTGAATTATTATATAAGCAGCGTGCAGCTGCGGGATTTTCGAGGACAATTAGTCCCCAAATAAGAAAACAATTTTTCCTTTTGAATAAAAGAAAATATGGAAGGTAATGTTGGATTAAGCTATGACGCAAGCGACATCGATGAAATACTGGCAGCCCAACCACTCCTACAGAATACAGACCTGACAGAAGCTTTGGCCCAGACAGACGATTGGGACACTCTGACAGAGAAGAAAAGGGACCAAATTCGAACTGCCATTCATGGTATCATTATGACAGAATACCTCGGGTCCAAAACTGCACCAAGAGGCCTATGGGTTAGCAACACACCGAGAATCTTTCTACATGATCTTGCGTTCCGCAAAGACTGGTTTTCCATCTCCTGGAAGTGTACCCTAGACTATCTTGTATTAATTATCAAGACAGCCAGGCGACTTTCAGAAACCCTTTTAGCGGAAATCCAAACGTGTGAAAATGAACTGAAGAGAGGTATTAATCCCCTTGTATATAAGAAAAGATTGGAAGAAATAACAAAAGAAATGGAAGAAACCCAGGAGTTCATCATGCAGAGCAAACTGCAGAAACTTGGAAAAGACTTAAAAAAGTTCAGCCAAGAGAAAATGCACCCCTACATAAAGGATGACTACTCCATTCCAGACCCGGGCTCAGATAATGAGTCAATAGGGAAAAACTCTTCCAATAACTCTGTCAATAGCTCTGAAGACTACACCCCAAAAAGAGGCCGTAACAACTACAGATATCAACGTCCCAGAAGGGGGAACAGATGGCAACGACCATATTACCCTGGCTTCAATATACCATACTACCAACCGTTTGTTCCCCAATATGGGGGATGGATGGACCCGTTTAATCAAGGGATGCAACAGATGCCCCAAATGGTAGACCATCAAATGGCAGGACAACAAAATACAAACCAACAAGAACAGCCTTTTTTATCCAGAGGCCGAAGTCAATCCCGAGGCAAAAGGAAGTCCCTGACTTGGCAAGATCAACAGAGGAACGTACAGACCCGGAGTATGGCAGCAGCACAACCCTCAACCAGCAAGACCAATCATTGATTGTCAACCTCTCAGATACAGAATTAACGGAAGATCAAATCAGAATTCTTAACAAAGGTTTAGGTTATGTTCCGACCCCCCAAATGGACACTTTCAAACTCAAATGCAAGTTAGCTGAATTCTGTAGAGTATTGAAATTAAAAGCATACTTCTCGAACAGCACCTCCTCAACACAGGAAGGAGACACTACTCTACGGAACAAATCTACCTTCAATCCTCCAGCATTCAGTGTCCCCCCTGAATTACAAACCTTTGATCAAGCTCTTTTGAAAGGTGTGGATAATATGGAGCCGAAAAAAACCTTCCAAAACCTTACTAAAAAGGAACGTTTGGCAATAGAGGCACTACAAACAAATGAAGCAATAGTGATCAAACCGGCCGACAAGGGGGGAGGCACGGTAATTTTAAGCAAGACAGGTTACAACCAACAATGCCTCGCCCTTTTGTCAGACACAAGGTTTTATAGAAGGATCATTGTAGATCCAACAGAGAGACTCCAAAATACCATATCAATGATGGTGTATGAAGCTGAGACCAAAATGTGGATATCGAAGAAAGAAGCTGAATTTTTAGTTGTGAATGAACCCAAAATTCCCTACTTCTACTCGCTTCCTAAAACCCACAAAAATAGGTCTCCCCCTCCAGGACGACCGATAGTCTCCGGAATAGGGTCGGTCCTAGAGCCATTATCAAAATTTGCGGACGAATTTCTGAAACCTCTAGTTCAGAAAACACCAACATATCTGAAAGATACTCGTGATTTACTGATACAGACAAATACTTTGACCCCAATACTATGCTTTTGGTTGGTGTAGACGTGGAATCATTGTTTACCAGCCTACCCCAAGATGAGACGATCCAGATGCTAGAAGATGTCCTGTACATGGAAGACTGGCAATACAATACACCCAGACATTTTATCCTTGAGTGCTGCAAATTGGCACTAAAAGAGAATTTTTTTGAGTACGAAGAAAAGCTGTATCTACAAACCCATGGCACCTCCATGGGTAGTGCCTTTGCGCCTTCGGTGGCAGGTCTATATGTGAGTCATTTTGAAACCCAATTTGTACTCAATGAATCAAACCCTTTCTCTTCCAGTATTTTATACTGGAAGAGATATATTGATGATATCCTGCTGATTTGGAGCATCGAACAGGACCTCGAACAGTTCACAGTCTGGCTGAATGGGCTAGATCCTTGGCTTAAGTTTACCTACACGTCTAATAATAGTCGACTTGACTTTTTAGACCTCACAATTTTTACAGACAATAACATCTTACAAACAAAGACCTATACTAAACCTACAGCCAAGAATAGCCTATTATCATATAAAAGTTACCATCCGAAGCCACTCAGAGATAATCTCCCCTACAGCCAATTTTTACGGCTCAAGAGGAACTGTACTAGAGATGAAGACTATAAAATCCAGGCACAAGAACTGAGCGTAAAATTAAAGAACAGAGATTACACTGAAAAAACAATTAGAAGATGCAGAAAAAGAGCCAATAACCAACCGAGAGAATGTCTATTGCAAATGCACCCTAAAGAACCAATACAAGACTTAACAACCTGTGTAACAACCTTTAACCCATCCACCTACGATGTACAAAAAATGGTAAATAAAAACTGGCATATATTAAATACTGGCAAATTTGATTGGCCCAAACCTAGATTTGCCAACCGAAGAACAAAAAACCTGAAAGATGTCTTGGTGTGCACACACGACCCCCAAAAAAACAAACAATATCCATAACGAGAGATGTCAGGATGACACCCCTAACGGGACATTACCCCTGCGGGACATGTGTAGCATGCAAAACAACTACAGCATCAAAAACATTACAACTATCAGAGACTTTGGTATGGACACAGAGGCAACATATCAATTGTAATTCTTCCCATGTCATCTACATAGTCAGTTGTCCTTGTAAAAAGAAATACATAGGGATGACCTGTCGCAAAGTAAAAACAAGAATTGGTGAACATAAAAGTAATATTAAATTGAAGAAAAACCCCACTAAATTATGCTCCCACTTTGTAGAACCGAACCATTCCTGCGACGACCTCCATTGGACTATAATTGAAATGCTTACAGATAAGTCGCACAACCCTGAAAAAATTCTATACGAAAAAGAACAGAGGTGGGTGAACCGACTTCACACTCATGAACAAGGCCTGAATGATACTGTCCCCTGGCATCAGTTTGCTAAATGATAATGCTTTGATAACACTCTACCGCCATTAGAAATACTTTGGTGAACTACATCAACCAGAGAAATAACATCTGATAAATACACTTTGTTAGACATCTTGCTCAGAGATGGTTTTAAGGTGAACTACACCCTGTTTGAACTTAAATAAATACGTTATTTTACCTTGGAATATATATGTGGCAACTGTCAGGGTCACCAGCCTAGTTTGGACCATTCCTCACTTTTTCTTGACGTGTTTGAGGTGGAAATTAAAGTAAGGTGTTCGAAAAAGTCAGGTTCTGATGTTTAAATAGAACAAATTGCATTCCAGCGGCCATATTATGAATACAGTGTACTTTCCTTGTTTGCAACACTGCGCACCGTTCAAAAGGTGCGCCGTGTGCAAACAAGCATTGTGTGCCATATTACAAAGAATGAGGTGCACCCAGAGCAGCCACGAACTTGTGCTGCCCCCAGGGCAGCACATTCAAGTGAACAATGGACCAGATCTTTATAAGCTGCTCCGTGTTTCACAGTGCAGGCAGAAATCCTCCTGCACTTTCAAGAGGGATTAGAGATCTCCTTGCTGGCAGGTGAGTGTATGATGCACCCACCTGCAGTGGGATACCTGGGGGTCCCTGGGACCCCCTTTTTTGCCCCAGAGGGATGCCTTTAGTAGGCGCACTGATAGTCCACCACCTTTTTCTGGCACTTTCAATACACCTCCTAAAGGCATCTTTGCCTCTGCACCCACATCTGTAATACGGCACGGGCTCAGAGGCAAAGAGTTGCCCCCATTTGCACGGGGCCACGCCCCCATGAAATTAGGGAATGCCCTCTCATGATAGTGCGGGCGCTACATGTGCACCAGGGATATCAGTATTACAGAAGGGGGCACACAAGTGTCTGCGACCCCTTCTGCAATACCAAAGTGCCCCGGCATTGCACAAAGCAGGCATGCATGCCCATTGCACACCCAGGGCACTTTCTGTAATACTGCCCCAGATTGTTAGAGATTTTGACCTGTTCTTTTTGGGTGCAAATTGTTTTTTCAAGAGACAAACCTACACTACTTGGGTTACCAATCAATTCAGATATGTCTATTGCAAGTAGCTATGAACCCATATAGTTTCCGTCTAAAAAAACTTGCCATGCGAACAGAAGAACTGACAGCTCTAGTCTAATCATTAACCTGAGACTAAGAACATCTGATAGAATAGAGCGTTCTCACGAATGCAGCCTCCATTACAGTGCATATATTCTAGTCCCATCTCACAGGTTTCACCTAGCATTCTATTATGGAGACTATGTTTAATAAATGCCTTTAACTTAGAAACTTTCAGTGATTCTTGTCAAACACCAAAATGAGTCAATAGTATGAAAAAGCACCGGTGCACAGAGACCGCCTATAACAGCATTGGATGAAGCATCCTTCAGGAGCATGCCTGTATGTATGGATTAATGAGCGTAGAGCACAAACCTGGCTACCACTGAACAGAGAGCTGCAGAACAAAGGGTGTGTCGGGGACATAGGCATGAAGAAAGGACGACAGGGTTCAGCAAAGGTTTCATCATGCTCCATCATTAAATCGACAAATGGTCAGAGTAACTGTGGGAGATGAATAGATAAATTAGGTGGGGGTGTTCCTACTGTAGCAAAGACAGAGATGGTTACCTGGGAGGAGGTGTTCTGTCTGGCCATTTCTTTGGGTCCAACCTTGGCAAAAAAACAGAAATGTATTCATACAGGATGACAAGAATAGCTTTCAAAATCATAAACAATAATGTGAAAACAACCTTTTTCAACACAGGATCATGAGCTTGTGGGCATTCAGTATAAATGAAATGTTATTCTAGCTGAGTGGCCGAAGAGTTGCAGTAGTTCATTAAAATACTCAGTTGCAGCTAAGAGAGCTCTTGTATTAAGGGGTGTCTGTCTCATGTTTTAGTCTTCATGTATGTATTTGTGATATGCTTGTTTTTTGGAATTTACATATTATGGCATACCCTGCTAAACCGTCATACTTTAATTTCCCATTTTAATTGGCAGTGTATGTATAAATCACTTCTATGACCTGTAACATGGAGCTCACTCCATATAAAGTGCTCTGTCACTGAAGGGTCTAGTCCACTCTATATACAACTGATAACAACACAAATAAAGAATGCTGTAATTCAAGCCACAGCCAGACCTTTCATTCCTCCCAGCTGTATATGTATGTACAGAGTGCAGTCCTAGCTAGAGAGCAATGGAGCACTGAACAAGGGATGGGAGCCCTGAGGTAAGGTTCAAGATCATGTACAATCAAGCAGGATGTTTGTGGGGTGGGGGGAGTCTGACCACAAAAGCATTTATGAGTATTGAAAGGAGTACAATAGGAGTACCCTTCTACAGAACCTTGCAGGGTTTGTAAATCTGCCTCAAAACATCCTCTCACTATGAGTAAAACCACATTTAGGGCTTAGTCCTTCATATGTGTACTAATTGTAAAGACATATTTGCTAAATATTCCCATTATATTCCAATTTTAGATGTTTTGGAACCAATTCGCAAACGCATGTAAGAGTACACATTTGAGTACACTGCAGGAATACTACTTCACATACTAAATGCCTTTGTGAAAAGGCCGCGTAGTGTTATCGTAAGAGGTGGATATTCAGCTTCTTTCTGACTTGCAGAAGGGCTGGGACAATGTATAAAAATACATAAATCAAAAAGGGGTTTCCAGCGTTATATTCATACCCAAGAGCTAAGAGAGATGTTTATGTTATGCATTTTGTATTTTTGCAAAGAGCATTTTCTGTGAATGCCTGGGATTGTTTGTGCTGAGGGCTGCCCAGGATGTCTGCATTTCCATATTTATCTCCTCCTGGGTCTGTCTGTGTCTGGTCCATCTACCTTATTCCGCCTTGAAGTTTGGCCTGAAACCAAAGTAAGCAAGGACGAATGGGCACTGGAAATGGATCACAAGATTATCATTTACTTGTGAAAATTTCCATAATATGAAAGCGGGGCACTTATCAGGGATGAAAACAAAGTATTCGGTATTACTAAATTTTTCATACATTTTAAAATGTGATTTTTTTATTATTACTAATTCTGCAATGCTTCAACACTGCATGGTTATGTTAGCTAGTATTATAAAAAGAAAATAGGGCCTGATTCACAAAGGTAAACTTACACTTTTGTTGCTCATAAAGGTATTTTACTAGTAGTATTTTTACGACTCTGGAGTCTCCGCACATCAAGGACTACAGGATTATCCTATCTTTTTATGTGCGGAGACTTCACAGTTGTAAAGATGCTCTGAGTAAAATACCTTTGTTAATAGCAAACAATCATAAACTTACACAAAAGCGTAAGTTTACCTTTGTGAATCAGGCCCCTAGTGTATACTCTATTCTATAACATATGCTACTGCGGCCGTGCAGTGTTGTAGCTCTGCAATTAATAATAATAACAATAATAATCAATCTTATCCCTCATCAGCATTTGTAACATGCCTGATCTCTTTTGGGATTAAGGAACAGATAGTAGAGATGGCCACAGAGAGCCTGACGTGAGCTAGCTGTTCAAAGTAGACTTTTCAGAAAGAAATAGTGTCAGAATCCTACTGACATTTGGTAAGGTGATAAATACTTTCAGAACTAGCCTTAAAATGGATGAATGGTGCTATTCTTTGCCAACAGTTTATTATGGGATGCCTGCTATACTAACAGTGTTAAACAAAAGTGGTTCCCATCACTTTCCTTTTATGAAAGAAGCTTTGGTGTATCCCGCTACGTTCAGTCTGCAATCCCCTTTAGTTTATAATTCGCTCAATGCCAAAACAACATTTTCACAAAGAGTTTAGTAGGAATCAACTGGAATGTCTGTTGCAAGGAAGGAAATGATGAAACATCATGGCTTAGTTGGTGCTAGTACCATCACAGATGCTGGCCTTCAGCTTCTCAGTTATTGCCCCCATAGAGCTGAAGTCTTCTGCGTAGAAGAGATGTCGGTTTTCCGGCATGGATGCTATTTCTCGCAGCTCCTCCTCAATAGCCTTACCGACCCCAATGGCGTAGATTATTATACCTGTTGAAGAGAATATTTATCATTATACAATGTCTGTTTACTTGCTATATGGTGTAACTCATTTGTCTTTACTACACTTATGCTTGCTACTGATAAGACATTAATCAATGTATGAGTTGTGCATTGCATCGTAGTGTGTCAACAACATTTACTACACCAGTTTTTTGTCTTGTATATCTACGAGCCTCCTTCACTCTTCTGAATACTTGCTGGATGATTGATGGATGTGACAACATTGTA
The DNA here is from genome assembly GCF_964261635.1 of Lissotriton helveticus. NCBI lineage: Eukaryota > Metazoa > Chordata > Amphibia > Caudata > Salamandridae > Lissotriton > Lissotriton helveticus. The sequence continues at coordinate 427,494,833 of NC_136063.1, forward strand.
TAAAAAATTGAGAACCTATATTTCTCGGCCTGGCTAAGGGAGAAGTAAAAACTTATCCTGGTTTTAGAAACCCCCAAATAAATATTTTGAACCAACTGAGGGGCATAACATCAACAAACTTCAGCTTAAGACCTGCAAATCAAATTTTATTATTTAACTTAGATAATATGTGGTTTGCAATCATAAATTGCTTGCTCCGGGCCACAAGTTTCAGTTCCGTCACTCACCAGATCAATATCACTGTATCACTACAAATTCCGTATGCAAATAATGAGAAACCTCTTTCAAAGTAGGCAAATTCTTCTTTGACTTGAACATAGTGTTCTGTATTTTAAATCTATGTTACAATTAATGCTGATTCTTAAAGTGAAGTTTCTTGATTATGTACCCCGCCATTGATTGAATTTATTTTGTACTTTAAGGTATACTTGACAGGGCACGTCACTGTTCACATTGTGTGCATAACACAAGTCTGAACTCTATGACTGCTTAAACGAATATGTCATACCTTGGTATTCGGATATATGCAAGGCGTCAGAACCCACTTCAGAGGGCCATGGGGCACACAGGGGTTCCTGGGCCCAACTGTGGTAGTTGAGGCTTTTTACTCCTGACGTTCTGGGGCCCGACCTACTATAGGCCATGTACCTCTTCTGCACTTGACTCTCAGTGGTAGCTGTGGTCAAGCAATCAAGGGTCCCTCGGAGGGGGGTGGATGCAGATACAGAGGTGAACATGACTCATAACTCAAATTGCAAACAGTACGAACCATAAATCAATGTCTAGCCAAATTCTTGCTTTTATGAGAAAAAGTCGTTTTTTAGGTCTTGCCTGAAACACCTTTCATTGTAGCCATGTGTAGTAATGTATTCAACATTTTATTTTCTCTTGCATGATATGTATTGTCATTTGAAAGTACTTTTAAGACACTATAACTGACTGAAATGGAGATTTTGAATGAGTGGTTTAGGATAAAAGCTTATTGCTAGTAATAAAGACTTTGTTTTTCTTTCCTTATAATGTTATTCTAATGTCCAAGAAATTCACCCCTTTCCAAAATTTGAGAGAGTAGTGTGGAGACTGTAAATATCTTTTGAAGTCCTCTAATTCTTCTTCTGTGCCAATCCAAACCCCAAAGATGTTGTCTATGTGGTGGCACCACACTGGTAGGTTGTGTCTTCATTGCTAATTTTAGAAGATACATTTGTTTTTGTGAAAACAAAAACATATAACAAATACCACGACGGCTGGTAAGACCAAATATTGCAGAATAGATATAAAAAACAACAGATGATGCCACTAGGTCAACAACAATGTAATTCACTCACAGATTATAGACGAACGTTCACACCGATTCTACATTTTAAAAAGATGGATTATATTGGAAAAATATCACCTAGGGCAGCCACAGTCTGAAGAATACACATATCATATTTTGGCTATCTAATTTATTTTCCGCCATACTGTGTTCCAGTGCCCCTATATCTTCTGAAAAGTATTAGTGCATCCATGTCTAATATACACCTCCCGGCAAAAATAGCTTCCCCAGCATTGTACAATAGCCCTTCTAGCAATCATCAAATCAATGTCCCAGCACATCTTCTGGTACCTCTGTGGCGTAGAGTCCGCAAATATGTCCTATAAATCTGTCTTTTCTCCTGTAACTATCATTGATTCAATAATAGTACCTGAATCGTGAGGTAGGCCCACAACAGTATGAAGGAGAGTGCCATCCTCCACCCAACCTCTCAAACAAGAGGTGCCTCCTGTCCCCCCCATTCTCACTAGTATAGTCCTGGTGAAATAAAATCTGTGGAGCGTTTTTAGCTGGACTAATTAGAAGCCAGATGGAATGGTTACTCCTTGTTGATGCATTTTGGCCTCGCCCAATTCTTAGTCTCCCCTCAACCTGCCATTTGTCCTGCAGGCTCCCAACTTATCTAGTGCCATATTAAATAAAGTTTAATAAATACAGGAACCCACTTTCTTACCAAGCTGTTCCAGAGTGAGCCAACGTCCCACTGGCAATGTGCCCTGATGATTGCATATCATTGATTCATACTTGTGCACAGCATATTTTAACTCCTTGCATATAAATGCCTGGGTATCATTCAGTAGGTATCTTTTCTGAAGGCATGCATCACACATCATTGAGTTGTCAAACCTAACATAGCTTCGGAATCGCCAAGATCAAAGATAACCACTTGGATGTCTCCATGGTCACAACATTCTCACACCCATGTCTCTTCTCGAACTGATCCATATCAGAAGGGCAACATGTTCTTTAGGGTCCATTAGATGTTTGGGAGACTTTCATCGATATATTAATTTAAGGTTTCTCTCCAAACACATCATATGTTTATCCAAATTTAGAGAAGGCTTATTTTGCAATTGAAAAGTCCAGTATTCAAGACTATGTATTGTGACCAATGTTCTCCCTAATTTCTTTTTCTCTGTGCGGCAATGTAGGGACTCTGTGCACTGCACCAAGGCTACTGCTAGCAAAAGGTATGTGGAAATTCAATAAGCAAAATTATGTGCGATATTAAATGCTACAAATAGTGCTTCTGATTTGATTCCCATTGCCTTATCAGACTTGCATCTAGCCAGTATGTGTTGCTAAAAGAAATTGGTTCAAATACTAAAGTTTTCATCATTCCTTCCCAGGTGATGCCGGAGCTTTTCACCCTTCCCTTCTTGATCCCTTGGAATAAAAGAGTGTCTTGTTCCAGGGACACAAATGGAACACAACAGTATCCACCACCGGTACTGCCCCATTGCCACGTGCGGCCGGAGAGCCCAAAGAAAAACACCCAGTTGTGATGATTTATTTATGCTATTTGTCTCTTTTTTTCTGCAAACTTTGAGTGTTTCGAAACAGGATCTGATTTATGTAGTGAATGCTATAAAAATGACAATGACAAGGCCCCCCTCAGCAAGGTGGGCAATTCATTGGTTTGGGCTGGCACCATCTCCTTCAATTCACCCCCCTCCCCAAACACACACCACATCCACTCATGTGTTAGCACCGTATTTTCTTTTCTTTCACCTTGTCAATATTTTGACAACTGTGAACATTCTTTGGAAAAACATTTGCACAGAATCACAATTGTGATTAGAATACATGGGTATTGCTCTGTGCGCTATGCAAAGAGGCCTAGGATTGGATGACCATGTATTTTGAACACTTTTATGTCCCACTGACAGGGCCTGTGAGAAACTCGCACTGTCTTCAGCTTCCACCCAGGAGTGCTCAATCGTGGCCCATTTAAAACACATAGAAGCAACTTAGTTCAAAATATGCACAATGCAAGAGTAAAATGCTTCATAGAATATACGGAAATACAACATCCTGAAGGGTTAATTCTCCTAGGGAATGTGCACTTAAGTCAATCGCCTGAAACATAAACAAGAATGCACTGCATACCTAGTGCAATTAATATGTCAGCACGAGTCAAATTTTGAATATGGAGTGGATGGTGCAGCAATAATTTTGTAGGGCACTCCACTGAGCATGAAGTATGGACAGTTTTGAGGCTTACTGCGAAAGACTTCCTAGAACTAAATTTAGATTACCCTCAAGCACAGTCTGCTCAACCACGTACTCGGGTATGCGCTAGATTTAACTGAGTTTCAAAGGCAAGCTAATTAGTACGCATTACTTTTAAGCGATGCCTTGTGGTCGACTACGTTCTGTAGTTAAAACAGTCATTCTTTGTCCCAGTCCAGTGAAATGCCTCCTAAAGTGGAAAATCCAGTCCCAGTGGCTGAATGGGAAAGGAATGGGTCCCGTTTCAAAAGTGCTTCAACGTAGGAGACTGAATGCCTTTGGCTTCCCTGGCAGGCAGTTTGTTTCAGCTCTATCTCTCTTCACACCTCGTAAATAGCTCTTCTCCCATTACTGAATGTCCTCTGTCGCGCATCGAATGAGCCTCTGCGCGGGTAGAAATCACAGTATGCGCGGGCGCACAGGCGCGCAGCTTATGGGGAACATAGATTGTGACATGTTTTTATATTCCATTAAACCTGGGAGTGATAGCCCCCATCATATACTCCTCTACGTAGAATAGGATGTATGACATTACAACGCACACTTTTACAACGCATACCTTTAAAACACATTTTTTACAACGCAACATCCATTACAACGCATTCCATTACAACGCATGCCAATACAACGAAATTTTTAAAACTACATTTACAACGCATTCCATTACAACGCATACTACCTTTACAACGCATACCATTACAACGCATTACATTACTCCGCGCCAGGATACTCCGGTAGTAGTTGAGCACGTTATAAAATAGCATATAACATAACATAACATTGCATGTTTGGTAAGTATTGGATAGTGTAGGGGTAAAATTTACTATTCTAACTCCAGGGGGTGCAACAGTAGGGTAAGTGTTGGATAGTGTAGGGGTACAAATTACTATTCTAACTCCAGGGGGTGCAACAGTAGGGTAAGTGTTGGATAGTGTAGGGGTAAAAATTACTATTCTAACTCCAGGGGGTGCAACAGTAGGGTAAGTGTTGGATGGTAATTTTATGCGTTGTAATGGTATGCGTTGTAATGACTGAGTTGTAATGACATGCGTTGTAGTGGTGTGCGTTGTAGTGTCATGCGTTGTAATGGTTGGGTTGTAAATGCATGCGTTGTAATGGGTGTTGCGTTGTAAAAGTTTCGTTGTAATGGTAGTGCGTTGTAAAAGTTGCGTTGTAAAGGTTGTTTCCCCATAGAATATACCGCACTATCCTTAAACTGCCTCTGTCCCACAACAGAACCCTTAATGTCTTGTTTCTGGATCGGTGTGTTTTGTACAATATAGACAAGCCTGGGTAAATAATAAATTTGACATTAAAACTGCTTTTTCCAGCACAGAAAGAGGAATCGTCCTCCAATATGTTGCATCCTCCTCAAAACGATTCAACAACTTCTACCAACATATATACTAAGGTGGGTGAAAACCCTGGAACTGATCTAAAAAGGGCATACATCATTCCATATGGAATTTACACCCATAAGTGGGAAGAAGACTGAGTTGGACCAGCTAATTTAAAATCCTGAAAACCTTCCATAGGTGTCAACAATCTTAAATAGTCTGCTAATCGTAGAGTCTGGGTCATACACACGAAGAAGCAGATCATTATCATAAAGTGACACTGCCTTGATCCAAGTGTAGGACCTGAACAAGGGCATCTCTACAGGACCAATTAGGTAGGAGTTCCACCATTAGCTCCAAAAGCAGATGGTGACAAAGGACAGCCCTGATTTGTTCTTCTTTCCAATGCAAATGTCGAGGACAATACACTGTTCAGCTGAACCCTTACCCTGGGATGTGTGTACATCAAAGTAATCCATGACCTAAAGCTAGGACCCAAACTAATGTTATGGAGTACAGCCACCATGAAAGATCCACTTGACTGAGTCAAAGGTCTTTTATGCAAAAATATGTTGCCCCCCTTCTCATGCCAATCCCATTATTTATGGCAGGGTCTTCTCCTCATTCTCGCACTTGCTACTGCCTTTGAGCAAGTTTACATGGGAGCTACTACCAACAAGGGGTATTCAAATACCTACACAATTTTGACATTTTCTTCTGCAGACTGGCCCACTCAGGAATGTCCAGAATCTGACTCCGTACTCTACACTTGCATAAATTGACCTTACAAGTGTAGACTCAGAATTGAGATTTTGTATTGACAAAGTGGCATTTTGAACAGACATCTTTAAGTTTGGTGCGTAGAATGCTGTGTGGATCACACCCACAATTATTATTGCCAACCTGTTCTGTCCACAACACCTTTGCCCTCACTCCTCCCAGTTCTTCTCGGCCCTTAACTTTCAACCATCTTCTCATTCATAGTGCAAATTCTAATGTGCAAAACAAAGTGCAAGGTTATCTATTATTACGCCATGCCACAGAAACCGTCATGTCTACTGGAAGGAAAATACTGTTTTTGTGTCATCACCCCACCCCCCACATTTTTAGCTACATTTCTTGCTGATGCATAGACTTTGAACACTGTAGTGCTGCCATTTTTCACCCTGTGTAGGTGTTCTGGACCCTAAAACAGGTAAAATTGGCTAATACCTGATTAGAATATTTAACTTACTTATATGTTCCTCCTGCTAGATGGTACTCTGTATACCCAGGGCCCGTAAGTTAAATGTCACTAGTGGATAGCAGGACTTATTGTTCCTCCTCTCAAGTGGCAAGTGAAAACATGACTATAGGCCTACTACTGCAGTCTAGCATGGCAGTTTTAAAACTGCTAATTTCACCTGGCAAAATAAACCTTTTGTCAGCCCTAAACCTTCCTTTTTCATAAATATAAGTCAACCCCCTAAGACAGACCTACATTTCCATATGGCAGGCTGCATAGTATTTAAAAAGTAGGATATGCGTTCTTAAGGTTTACATGTCCTGGTAGTAAAAAGTCTCCACAGTCGTTTTTCGCTGTGGCAAGACTCTCTCTTCAACGATTCAGATTAATAGAAATTTAAAATCTAATCTGATGGTCAAGTTGGCAAATTGTTTTTTTCCTGCTTAAAGACTCTAGGCTTTTCAGAGTTATTCTCCAGCTGTCACATGACTGCCTGCTGGGAAGTGTGAATGGTTCCCCTGAAAGGGAGCAAAAGGGCCTTGGCTAAGAGGAGGTGTGATTTCCTACTCATAGGAAGTGCCCACCAACTGCATAAGCTTCAAAGAGGCATCCCCGGTCACAGGTAGATGTAACTCACACCTAGACCTGCCCCTGTCATTGTCCAAGTAGCTAGAGTGCCACCAATCCCAGTGGGGGGGGAACATATTCCAGAACTTGTTTGCTGAGGGATTCAGCATTTCAATAGACACACTTCAGGAGTTTGCCCAGAGCTCTGACCAATGGGAGAACATTTCTGCCATGTTGGAATTTGACAGAGAAGGGCACTGGGGGAATTTTAGGGCCAACCCCATAGGAAATTATGGCAAAGATGGTAGGATTGCCCCAGGGAACGTTTTCCCTATTTGACAGGGAGTTTCCCACACCCAAGAGATAGTGCCAGGCATAAAAGTGGCATCCCTGGATTCCTTCTTCTGAACACTGCTTGTCCTGATTAAGACAGACGAAGGACTGCATCTACTGAACCCTGACTTTAGAAAGAGGGCTGCACTTGCTGTAACTTGTGGAGAGAAACCCCAAGGGCTAGACCTGCTTCCATTTGAACCCAGGACAGAAGAGTGGACTCCATGGGCTAGTTAGCTAGCCTCCTGTTAAGCTCCAGGAATGCAAAAGCTGCAAGAAGCCCAAGAATCTGCTGAGCCCAGCTGACCAGTTCCAACTGGATTTGCCCTGGACCCTGCTGGCGACTTCTGGGAAAATGAATCCAAACCCCCAAAAGGCCTGAGACTCTTGGCTTGTGTTAGGAGTGTACTCCTCCAACCTCAAAGCTGCAAGAACTGGACTCTGAGAACTTGGTTCCAACTTTCTGTAAGAAGAACCAGAGGTTCATATTGGGACACTGCGGAATTCTCAGCCGCTGTCGGCGAATCGTCGCTCAAATTCATTTGTCTGGACGTCACACACAGAGCTCCTCATGTCGGCAACAACCACCCCGAGTCTCCTTATGAACGTAAATAGATTTTACCAAGGCCAACGCGTAAACTGTATCCTGCTGCTACTGAGACCTGCCCAGATACAGGATCCGGATTTCAGCTGCATAGAGCTCTTCACGTGGACAACAACCACCCCATGTTTTCTGCCAAGTTCCGACCCTGGACTAGGACTTCTACAGCCTGCTGTTGACAAACTGTTCTTTGGATCCAGCTTGCAGCCCAACCTGCTGACAACCCTGTCAGTAAGGATTTTTTCCAAGTAAAAGTCAGAGACTGAACTTTACACCGGACCAGATGTGGTCCCTTTATCCGAACTGCGCTCCATCGCAGTCAGCTTTAAATTTTGACTCTGACCCAGTCTAGCACGACCAGATACCTACGGTTGGCATTTTTAACTTTTTGGCGCTTTCTTTCCAAGGTCAGTACATTCAGCAACATTAATTTGGTTAATAGTAACGCCACTTATTTACACTGCTTCAAAATGGCAGAAGTAAAGGTTTAAAGCTCTGTACATTAACATTATCATTTGGCTTCTCAGAATGACCAGGATTTTATTTCCAGTGTTCTTCCCCTCTGCTCTTTGTCCCTTTGCTTGCAGCTCACAGCATGGGAAGGGAAATAGCAAGGAATAAGACGGGAATCATTGCATCAAAAGAAAAGGGAATCGCATGCTTGGGCACCCAGGGAGTTCTCGAAGGGGCAAAACCAAGATGAATATCTAGGGCAAAATGGGACATTCATCTGTTTCACAATTCTTTATTTATATATCAAAACAAAAAAGGGATAAGGGAACGGGGGCGAGGAACATAAGGCTTGATCCTGAAGCAATCAGACAGTGCAAGGAAGACAGTGTAAAATTAAACATAGCACTAGATGCATAGCATATGATGGTCTCACAAATCAGGGGCCCTTGGAGGTCAAGGAAGGGCAGTACCAAGGAGAACGCATGGGTCCACATCTGTGCACATGACGGTTGACGAGGTAAGAGGAGCCGTTAGAAAAACAGGGTATGACAGAAGATGGAGAGACAGAAAAGCAAACAGGGAGCCCATTCCCCTCCCACCCATTCCCCTCCCGCCCTGGGTGGGAGGGGAATGGGTGGGATAAGAGGGAAGAATAGGGAAGCAAATAAAGAAATGAGAGGCAGAGGGAGAGCTGGTGGTGGAAAAAGCAAAAGTGGAGAGTGGGAAGTGGGTGAGCACCCTCAAGGGCCCATGACCATGGTAAGGTCCCAAGGGCAGTGACAGCATAGTATAACATCGGGCCTCCTCATAAGGAGTCAAGGGCTCTCTCAACTAGGAGCTACAGGGAATCATCCTTGAGAAAAGGTGCCCTGGTAAGGAGGAAGGTCCGTTTAGTCCTGCAAATTGTAGATGACCTGCTCATAGGAGGTCATCTGGTACATCATCGAGAGCCATTCGTCATGGGAGGGGGGGGGGGGAAGGTGACCGCCAGTGACGAAGAATGCCGATCTTTGCAGTGGCGAGCGCCGTATGCAATAGATGGCCCCGAATGGAGGAGAGGTCCGGGGAGGCTGTGAGGTCATGTAGGAGGATCAGGGGATGGGACAAGGGATTTGTGACAGGTAGGGTCTCGCTCAGCGGGGGGGGGGCGCAACCACCTCTAAAAAAGGTCGTACTGTCGGGCAATCACAGAGGATATGAATCGGGTCAAAATGGGCATGGGCACAGCACCAGAAATTTGCATGAGGTAAGAGTCCTGCTGCCTGTAGTTTTCCAGGAGTTCACAACCAGTCATGTAATGACTTAAAGAGACAAAACTTAAACCGCGTCTGTCAGGCTGCACGGTCCAGTACCTCCAAAATATCCACCTAATATTCTGTCTGAAGTCTTGTTTGCCATTTGTCACTAAGGTTATTCAGAAGGGGCAGGGAGAAGAGTTGGCGGCTCAAGAGGCTATAGAAGCAAGACATCACCCAGCGGAAGCGACGCCCGCCCTGAGGTAGGAGACTACAGGAGCGGGGTAGAGAACCTAGGAGCGTGCACACAGGCAACAGGTGAGGCATTGCTATAGCTGCCAATACTGCCAAGACTGAGGTGATGGGAGACCAAATTTCTCACAGAATACTGCGAAGGATGTGAGGTCGCCCTAATCAAGCACTTTTTGGAAGTTGTAGTTGCCCGCACAGAGTCACACCTCCCAGCTCAACTTCTCACCACCTATGTGAAGGCCAGAGTTACCCCATAATGGTGCATGTTAATATAGAAGTGGATCCACCCCCGAAGAGGCAGTGGGCCCGTTGCCATGATGTGACTATTGCCTGCAGCATTGAGATGTTGGGGCCTGGCATGTTTGCATCACTCTTGTAGAGGTGGTGCAGTTTCTGTGGGCAGCCCAGCAGGTTGCGCTCTGCCAGCACCCACAGCGATAGGTCCAGGGCCCCAGGGAGCATGCAAGCGAGTTGCGGCAAGTGCAGGGCCAGGACATAATGCTCAACCGAGGTAAGACCCAGACACCACAAGATTGGTGAGCCAAGAGTTTGCTATTGGCTAACTGGGTGTGGGAAGACCCCAGACGAAAGACCATATGCTCTGGCCCATGTTTCATAGCAATGAGAGAGGTACCAGTAGGGGTAGCATGCTACGGATAAAGGTGTATCGTGACAATGTCACCATCGTGACTGCCTGTAACCTGCCCCATAATGAGAGGCAGATGTGGGCCCACTTCTCAAAGTCCAATTTTATGCACGCCAGCAGAGGATCGAGGTTATCCACCACTATGGGGTTCAGCCCTTGGGGTAGTTAGACTCTCAGGTACTTAAGGCGCAAGGACTTCCACTGGAAAGGGTAAGTGGACACCGCCGCACTGGTAGTCACCCTTGACATGGGTAGTGCCTAGCTTTTATCCCTGTTAACTTGGTATCTCAAGAGCGCCACACAGCCAGAGAGGACTTCCAAGAGAGCCGGCAGGGAGCGAAGGAGGTCTGAAAGGGTAAGCAAGATGTCAATAATGTAAAGACAGACGTGGACTGCCCTCTGGGGATGGGAATACTGGTGAGGTACGGAGATTAACAAAGAGGGGCCACAAGAGGTTTTAGGGCGAGGAGGAACAGCAGAGGTGACAGCGGACAGCCCGGTCAGGTCCCCTGTCAGACTGCAAAGGGGTCTGAGAGAAAACAACCACAGTTAACCTTGGCAGTAAGCGAATCATAAAGCCATCGGACTTCGGCTTAAAAGTTCTCACCCAGACTAAACCTTTTGAGGGTCGCAAATGGGTATCCTCATTGAATCCTATTAACAACCTTCTTGACGTCCAGGGAGTGGGTGAAGGCATCATCCTACAAGTCCTTGGCCATCCACAGGACTTGAGCAAGTGTGTCTCTGGTCTGTACTGGCCTGGAGGGGTTTTCCTGTCGAGTTTATAAATGCAATACGAGGGTTGTATGTCGATCCTAAAGCTGTAATAAGGGTGGCTAACGAGATATCTGAATCATTTTCAATCACAAGGGGGACGAGGCAAGGCTGCCCCTGCTCCCCCTTGTTGTTTGCTCTATATATAGATCCGCTCTTACAAAGATTTATTAAAGAAATCGCTATTCCACCCATCACAATGCATCACGAATCACACAAAATATTCGCGTATGCTGACGACGTCGCGATCGTGACTTCAGATATAAAAATGGCACTTCCTAAAATTGTCGAATTAGCATATGAATTTGGGAAATTTTCGGGATACAAATTAAACATCTCTAAAACACAAGTGATTCACTCTAACACAAAGATACCAGAGGAAGTGGCTTTGTCATCTACGGCTGTATATTTAGGAGTCAAATTGTCAGCTAAGGTTGAAGATATAGTGGGGCTCAACTTAGATCCTCTACTTGCCTCTACTGCTAGGTCCTTAGAAAGGATAAATAACCTGCATCTATCCCTCTATGGTCGCACTAACGTAGTGAAGATGATTATATTCCCCAAATTCTTTTACTTCTTCCGTACTATACCGTTACTATTCCCTTCTAATTTTTTTATGAGACTCGACAGAGTTGTTTCTAGGTTTTTGTGGGGCTATAGGAGAGCCAGAAGAGCTCTTAAATGGTGCACACTTCCGAGATTAAGGGGGGGTTGGGGGATTCCAAATTTTCGGCTTTATTATTGGGCAGTCTCGCTCAGACTAATGGGCACTTTAATCTTCCATGATTTTTTCATTGACGACTCAATGTGCCCCTCAATATACGAGATGATTCTTGGAGCTGAAGCAAGACAATGTTTACTTAGGTTCACGGAACCTAGCTACTATAAAAAAACTAAATTTAAAACCTTAATTGCGGCCCATCAAATTTGGAAACAATTCAGGAAAAGGTTTGGCTGCTTTGAAGAACTAAATTACTATACACCACTATTTAATAATCCTATCCTTCCAGTAATATTTAGTGACCGGGTCATGCAACGTTGGCATAACGCCAAGGTCTACTTATTAGGAGATCTATATCAGGATGAGAATCTTGTATCATATGTCTATCTGCAACAAAAATATGGACTTACTAAAGGGGACTTCTTTAAATATCTTCAAATTCATAGTTTTTTAGAGAGAAAAAATCTCTTAAATACTAGTAAAATGAACGAATTTGACGTTCTGGAATGTTGCAGAAGGGGAAAAAAAATTGGGGTAATATATCAGACAATGCTAAACCGAATTGAAGATAATGTAGAAGCATTTGAAAACAAATGGCAAAGAGATTTAGGAACGGAAAATGTTGATATATTTAGATGACTGGAATTGGCAAATCTGGTCTTGTGTAATGGTTCTCTTAAAAGTCAACATTTTATGAGCATATTTGATCTGTATTACACCCCAGCTAAACTATTGAAATGGAAAGCTAATAGAGGTATCAAATGTAATAGATGTGGTCTCCTTGGGGCAGATTCAATTCATATGTTTTTTCAGTGCATTAGATTATCCCAATTTATTGATGATATGCAATTCTTTCTAAACAATATCTTAAGTAAACCATTGGTATTGTCTCCCGATCTAATTATTTTTGGAATTCAGTTTGACCCAAATGTCTCTAAAACAGATGCTGAAGAGGGCTTTCTGTTTATTGCAATGTCGGTTTTTAGATATTGTATAACTTCTCATTGGTTAGATGCCGATCCCCCCACGTTTTATCAATGGCAAATCAAATTAATAAATATCTACCAACTTGAGAAAGCAATTTATAATTTAAAGGGAAAGAGAAAGAAAGTATTTGGCCAAAAGCTCTGGGCACCCATCTGTAACTGGATATAATATGCCTATTGTAATGATAATTTCTGTATTCATTTCTTTTTTTTTATTGTGTGTGCATACTTCTGGAACTGGTTGTTTGTTTGAACTACTTGCTGTCATAAAATTCAATAAATAAATTTATAAAAAAAAAAAAAAAGAATCCTATTAACAACCTTCTTGACGTCCAGGGAGTGGGTAAAGGCATCATCCTACAAGTCCTTGGCCATCCACAGGACTTGAGCAAGTGTGTAGAGGTGATTGCTAGAAAAGCGGCCGGGGACGAACCCCACCTGCGAATGGTGGATCAGCGATGGAATCACCGCCCGAAGGCAAGCCGCAAGAACCCCATCATATAGCTTGATGTATCCATTAAGCAGGAAGATGGTCCTGTAGCTTCTGCAGAATAGGGGGTCTTTCCCTGGCTTTGGAAGGACCCCTATTACTGCCCTATTGGAGATGGAGCCAAGGGAACCTGATTGATCGTCCTCATGGAAGGCCTCATAGAGGGAGTCCATTATGTCCTCACCCACCCACTTGTAAAACCCCACAGGGAACCCGTGTTCTACGGGGTCCTTGTGATATAGGAACCTGGAGTTGGCCTGTGCAATCTCTGTCTTAGTGATTTCCCCCTTAAGTAAATCACTGCTTGACTGGTTGGGGCTGAGGAGGCGCACGCTGCCAAAAAGGCCTACAGGCAGGTAAGGATCGTTCGCCACCTCCGGGGTGTATAGTACTCAGTAGAAGGCCACAAACTTGTTGACAATGTTTTGCGGGTAAGTGAGGATATTGCCACCTGCGTATTTAATTGGCGGGATGGCCAACGCCTCCTCCTGTTGGCACAGTTGGGCCGCCAGCAGTCTTCCTGCCTACTCGCCTTGCTAACAAAGATGACCTTTCAGCAGTTGTAGTGCATACTTGGCTTTAGAGGTGAACAGGGCATTGAGGTCCATGTGGGCCTTCTTCAAATGGTGGCGGAGAAGGGGCAAGGGGATGTCAGTGTAGAGGCACATAAGGGGCACAATCTCATTCTCTAGGGCCTTCTGTTGCACCGCCCTTTGGGCATTGGCAAGGGCCGCGTCTCATTAACTGGATGCGGATAGTTGCCTTTGCGGCCACCAATAAGACCCCGTGGGAAGTGACAGATCCCCTATTATGTTCTGGATAAGAGGAGACATGTGATCGTAGTTGAGATTTGCCCTGGGGAGTATGGTAGCACGAAATATTTAAACGCATGATTTTCAGCCAGGGAGAGGACAACTACTGTTATGTGCCCGGGTTAGGCACATGTAGCGAAGTGGCTCATTTCTTAAATTTTGCTATTTTACACAATACCATTTCTGCCATGACTTTCTGCGCATATATGCGTGCACTACAATGTTGGATTAGTTTCTCTGAAACTACTCTGTTTACACCTCTAGCTTCGCACAACGTTATCGTGATGCCATGAACATCAGGTACAAGGCCCTTCTACGCACTATGTACAAATGTCTTTCTATCTTTATCCACGGGGCTACAGGGGTATTTAAACATCCATAACAATGCTAATCTATATGCACATTGCAAGGCTGCTTTCTATTATAAATAAATAGCATCCCAAAAGATTAGCAGAGGAGGCACTTCAGCTGACACCGAGGGTCTCTGCATGCTGAGACTTCACCACGCATCGGTCTGACATCTCTGTGATGGGGTGTTCAGTTCGGGACCAAAACGGGCTCCTACATTCTCTCCTGCTAGGTGATGGGATTTGATCATCCCTTGGGGGAATTCTTGGCTTCACACCAACAAACACTCTAGGTACACTCAGAGTAGGGTTTGGATAGTAGGAGTATGCTTGATTACTGCCTTCTATCATATGCCTGCATATATACACAGTTTTAGCAACATGGGAGAACTGTCTACTATTTTGGTGCTTGTAATTACTTTCATCTGATTCTGCCTACTGATTATCGCAGCACATGTATTCGATACAAGAATAACAGTTCATTAAATGTATTGAAAATGCCCCACTGTGTATTCTGTATTCATCTCAGAACATAAGAAACACTAGTGACTGAGTGAAAGGTTCTGATCTGTTTCCACAATCCCTGAGGGGCCGGGTTGTCATGTCAGTGGTTGCCAGAAACAATTCACTCCCTGGTAAGGTTAGGTTTTTTTTGGTGGCACTGTGAGCCAGTTGGTCTGTAGGCCAACATATCATGCAGGGGTGCCCGGAATCAATCTAGGCACCTCGCCCATAGTTTATGTTGTCCAACAAACGTGCATGTCCTACGTATTAGTGGGAACTACACACCACTGCTGTTTGTGAGGCCAGGAAATAGTCCAGGTGGGATTGGGTGCCATGCACGATTAGGCGTAGTTCGCAGAGGTTTGCTACGCGGCTCTGCGAAGTTACACAAAAACTCTGCGAAGTTATGTGATTAGCGGAGTGCAAACTGCAGTTTGTGCAGGTATTCCTGCTGCTCAGGTAGAAATTCTTCCAGAGCGGCAGCTCACGGTCACAAATTTACCGTTTGGGATCACGAGCGGGGCAAAAAAACTCGCAAAGTGGAGTATTCTGCACTCCCCGAGCTCCGCGAAGTGCGGATTGCAAAAAACTCCGCGAACGGAGCGAAGTTCACCACCCAGGCCTAGTGCCATGTACTGGTGATAAAAAACTGTACTCCTGGTCCTCCGGGTATGAGAGGTACCAGAGATCCACAAGGCCATGGTCAGAAGTAATGCCCCCTAGGATGGCCTGATCTGCTTTATTGCCTATGTGTAGGGGGCCCGTGTGGTCTATGGTCACTTGTAGGGCCAGGTTCCAGTCCCCTCCTATGACATAATGAGAGGCCCCAATTTCCGTGAGGACAAGATTAAGCTGGAGAAAAAAACTGGTACTTGGATCCCATTGGTGCGTACACCGAGGCAACACATTGCGGCTGGCTGCCGAGCCATAGTTTAAAAAAGGCATAGCGGCCATTTGGGTCTGTCCATTTCTTGAGGATGGTGAAAGGCAGGGATCTGCTCAAAAGAATTGCAATGCCGCATTACCTAGGCTGCCCGAGGCTGTCGCCGGCGCTGCCAGACAACTGCTGTAAACCACCTTTCCTACACAATCACGCTGCAATTTTTCAGACTCCACTTGGGAGAGGTGGGTTTCATGTAATAAGGCCATGTCGACAAGTTTAGACTGCAGATGGGAGAGCACTTTCTTACATTTGATAAAATGTGTCAGGCCATTAACATATCAGGAGATGACATACAAGGGCGGGAGGGGCGATGGGATACCGCCAGCCATCGTAGTAAGGGAGTGGCTGGGGGGTGCGGGGAGCAGGAATAGAGAACGAAAGAAGAGGGGGGTCGGAATAAAAGAGAGAAAAGGGAAGAAAATGAGTCAGGAAAAGAGAAAGCAAAGAGATAGGGAAAGAAAAAGGAAGAAATCCTTGGACGCAGTGGGGGCAGACAACCCAGAGTAGGGGTGAGTGCCAAGCTAAAATGTAAGGGGAAAAAAGAAAATTGGGCAGCATGGGGGTTGGCAAGACAAAGGAGGAAAAAGGGAAATAATCTGACACGGAACTTAGGACGAAAGGCTCAGGGGAATCCGGCAACTGTGTACCTTGGGTCGAAGTCTGAGAGTCTCCGAGGGGGCGTGGGGAGGCAAGAGAAGAGGGCATGGATAATACCTGCTGTGTTGGGGAATACCGGCGGGGGGAAGTGGGGGGCCTCAGCGGGTGGGTAGAATCTAGGGAGGGAGCTCTGGTACAAGACCCAGAGGGCGACACCGGGGCACAGTAGAGGCACTACAACAGCAGTATTTGAAACAACAATAAGCTGCTCAGCAAGGCAAAACATCACAAAGCATAACAATGCATGGCAGTACACTGCTAAATGCTGCTGAACGTGGGAAAGCCTATTATGACACAGCATCAATACAGTTCAGGAGAGAGGCATGCATACAGTATTGGTATACTAAGCCATCCATCCAGAGGGTGCTGCATGCCTCATCTTGCAGAAGTCAGGGCAGAAGAGCAGCAGTCATAGTTAATGTTGGACTTAGAGGTCTCTAGTTGGCATAGGTAGGTACCTGTGACAAATAGGGATTATTGCGTCTAGTCAGTGTAAGGCGGTACACTCCTAAAATAACCCCTGCTCAACCCCTTGGTAGCTTGGCACGAGCAGACAGGCCTATCTCAGAGGCAGTGTGTAAAGCATTTGTGAACACATACAGTAATCAAGTGACAACACTACAGATGGACAGCACACAGGTTGTATTATAAAAAGAAGTATCTTTTATAAAGTTTTAATACAAGACCACAAATGACAAAAATCCACAATACTGTACTTAAAATGGTAGAATTAGCTTAGTTCTCTTAAGATGGTAAATGCGACACTCTGAGTTCAAAGTACCTGAAGATGAGTAATGCAAGACAACAAAAGTGTTGCAAGGACAGTGATGCATTGAAAATCTGGTGCAAAGAAATAAAAATGTTGTCTTCTTCTTGGTGCGATACGATGCTAGCCGCGACAGGCCCTGCGACATGCTTCCTGGTGATGCGGCGGCATCTGCTGCGACGTCGTTCCTCTTCTCCGGCGATGCGCGGTGCTTCAACAATACTGCGAACCACGACAGGCCCTGTGACACTCTTCCCAGTGATGTGGCGGCGTCTGCTACGACGTTGATCCTCTTCTCCGGCGATGAGCCGCGACAGGCCCTGTGATACGCTTTCCAGAGATGCGGCGGCGTCTGCGGCGACGTTGATCCTCTCCCCTGGCGATGCGAGGTGCTTCGATGGTCCTGCAATGACTCAATGATTCTTCTGCAACACGCTTCCCAGTGATGCGGCAGCGTCTGCTGCGACATCAATCCTCTTCTCCGGCGATGCGAGGCGCTTCGTGTTGTGAAGCGGCAGTTCGGTAACGCGCTTCCTGTTCTTGAGTCGCGCTTCCAGCTCCTTGCGACACGCAGTTACTCAGAAAGTCCAGCACAACTGCAGGCACTTCCAAAGAACTCTTGGGGAGCTGGTGGCTGAAGTCTGTTATCCCTGAGACTTCAGCAGGAGGAAAGCTCTTTTCTCAAGCCCTTGGAGATCTTTATAAGTGGATGAAAGTACACACAAAGTTCCTCTCTCCTTTCTTTGGCAGTCAGGCAACCCCTGCAGGCCAACTCCCTAAGCAGCACTTCAGCTTAGGGATAGCCTTTTCTCAGTCTCTCTGGTTCCACTCCTCAGCAAAGGGTTCTTCTTGTTGTCCAAAGTGATCTAAAGTTCTGAGGTTTGGGTCCCCTCTTTTATACTCAGTTTCTCTTTGTTCTCTGAAGGCAGAGGGGCCTTTGCCTAGTCCAAACCAGTTCTGGTCAGGCCTGGAGCACTTTGTTTACATGGCTCCTTCTTTCCTTTCACAGGGCAGAGACATCAGACACACCACAAGAGGTGGAGCCAGCATTGTGGAGGGAAGGCACAGCCCTATCCAGGTCCCAGGTGCAACTCCTCCCTCCCATCTAGATGCAGATCTCTCTATTCAGCACTGGGCTGACTCACTCTGTCTCCTGGAATCTTCCAGCCCCTGTCACTCAAATTTCAGACAAGGAATACACAACCTAGCAGAGGCAGGTTTGGATGGTTAGACAAGAAAATACCTACGTTCTAAAAGTGGTATTTTCAAACACAGAATGTTAAAACCAATTTCATTAAAAGATGTATTCTATCATTCTCAGTTCAGGCATACTAAACTCGAATTTCTACCTAGTTCCCTGAGTCAGTTAGGATTATAAGATGTTATAATCAAACTGCCCATACTGGCCTATGGGGAATAGGTAGCCTTGCAATAGTGAAAAACGAAAATGGCTGTAATTCACTATTAGGACATGCCACACACAGCAGGGCGTGCCCTGCCTTATACTTACAATGCACCCTGCCCTTGGGCCTACCATAGGGGTGTCTGATATGAAGAAAAGAGAAGGTTTAGGGACTGGCAAGGGGGTGCACTTGCCCAGTTAACATGGCAGTACCAGACTTCACACAAGCTCTGCAATGGCAGGCCTGAGACACACTTTTACAGGCTGTTTCCGTGGGTGGCACAACCAGTGCTGCAAGCCCCCTAGCATCATTTGGTTTACAAGCCCAGGGCACACTCAGTGCACTGTACTAGGGTCTGACAAGTAAACCAAACCAGCCAACCATGGAATCACTAATCCATACATCAATTTACAATAGGGAGGGCATGTGCAATTTAGCACTGATCAGCAGTGGTAAAGTGCCCAGAGTCATAAAACAGCCAACAACAGACAGGTCAGATAAAATACAGGAGGTAGGCAAAAAGTTCAGGGATGACCCTGCAAAAGGGGCCAAGTCCAACAGTAAGGAACACTGCGCCTTAGTGCTCGGGCTGGTTGGGTTTTCAGGGGAGAACAGAATTTGTCATGACCTGGTCCAGAGTAAGAGCAGCCAACGCTTTGATGACCATGTCCTTGCCAACCTGGGACTGGGCAAGGCGGTCCAGCTCCCTGCCTCAGGTGTCGCCCTCACAAGAGTCCCAATGGTTTCCCTGATGTATTGGGGGTTATTTCCCTGAAGGGTGAGGTCCGGCAGGTAAGTCCAAAGGTGCAAAGTCCATCTCTTGTTCAGAGAGGCTATCCAGGAAGAAGCATAGAAAAAAATCCTTGGACCTGCCATCCTTCGTGATCCAAATGAACAGTCTGAATTCGATGTCCAGCTTCTGCAGTTGGGGCCGCAAAGCCAAGAAGGCCTTCCTCATGTAGTTGGTTTCTCGGGAGAAGTCAGCGGCTATGCAGATCTCATGCCCCTCATAGGCTTTCAAGCCATGGGAGCGAGCTGCGATGAGGAGCTGTTGTGCCTCCTCATGGTGGTGGAAGCAGTCAATGAGAGGGCGTGTCCTCTCTGACATGGCCGAGCGGGGATGGGGGAAGGGGCTCCATACGGTGAACCCACTGTATCTGGAGAATGGGCCATCCCCATGAGAGTGGGGAGAAGGTTCCTGGGAAGCTCATGATATCCAAAGCCCTTGGCGCATCCTGGAAATCTGTAAAAACGGTCATTGCCCCTATCTTCCAGCTCCGTGAGCTTATTCTGCAGGTGCCAGAGCTTTTGGTCCCTACCCAGGATGCTGTTGAGATGCTCTTCCATGGTCGAAAGACAGCACTGCAGTCCCTCGACTCTGTCCGGGAAACCTGCAATGTCAGCCCGGATGGATTTAGTCTCTGTGGTGAGGTCTGGGTCCATGTCTTCCAAGCTGCGAATGATTGCAATGATCTCCTGTACGATACTATCCATCGTAGCATTCATCTGTGGATGGGGAGGAGGGTCCGTAGTGGCTGAAGTGTTGGACACTGCCAGGGGTGCTGCCATAGGAGGAGGTTGGGAAATGATCTCCGTGAAGAGCAGCTGATGGAGGGTTTGCAGAAGGACATTGCCAAAGTGTGAGGTGAAAAGGGAAGAAGCCCGATCACCCCATGTAGCGGCTGAAGATGTATCTGGCCAGTAAACTGGACCCCTCTGCTGCAAGGGGAGGGGAGGAAGAGGTAGGTCCCCCTCGGTGTAGCTGAGTCGAGGGAAGGCCGCTGCTCAGAGAGGACAGAACACTCAAGGGCAAGCAATGCCTTTTGGGTGGCGCATCCAGGTAGGGCTGTCCAAGTCACGGAGCACGCCCCAGATCCATCCAGGGCTGCTCCAAGGGAGATGGGTCTGCCCCCTATGAGCTGCACATCGTCCTCAGGGTCAAGGGGGGGTGAAGTGATGAAGGCCTCGGGTGCCATGAGGGTCAACCTCACGACCTATGAGACACCATTGGCCATACGCCACTGAATGTGCAAAGGGTGCAGGGACTCCATGCTCTGGGGCAGTGGAAAGCAATAAGGATGGCAAAGAGGGAGTGCGCAGTAATAGGATGCACACCGCACTCACCGCAAGATGGCTATACAGTCCAGGTCCATGAGAGGTGGGGAGAGCCCAGATTTCCTGCGCTGTGTCCTATGAGTAGATGGCACAGGATGGTGGTGGTGGGGGGGGAGGTGCAGTGCCCTCAAGGACCTGTCCATACTACTGCAGCTCTGCGCCTCCGAGTCGCATATTATTGATGAAGCTCTGTAGCCTTTAGTTCTCATGACCTCACATGGGCCAAAGAAAAGTCCAGTTGGCCCGGGGCATCAACAGTGTCAGCAGCGTGGTTTGGGGGAAAGGAGAACAGTATCGGCGGTGAGGAGGTGGGCCACTCTGGGGTCCACCAGGGTCTTAATGGATTCGGTAGCAGTGGTGAATGGGTAGAACTCCCACAGGAGATCCCAGGAGATGATGTGGGAGGGGGAATAGTGGGAAAATCTCCACCTTCATCATTACATAAGGGGCTGCACACGCATCTGAGGCCCCTTCTGTAATACCAAAGTGCCCCGGGGGCCCGCAAAGTGGGCGCAAATGCTTGTTAAACCCCCGGGGCACTTTATGTAATACGTCCCCAGGACCGTGATGAGTAGAGCACACCTGACTCCAGCCTGGATAAGAATAATTGAGCTCCCAGCACAGGTCAAATGCCATTATCCTTTGGCACACCCACCTCTACAGATAAAGCACAACAAAGATCCACAAAGCTCAAAGGCAATTAACCTTCACAAAATCCACATATATCCCAAATAAACTACATTTTAAACATACTCTCTACTAATCTAAAAAAAATCAAGCACCAACAAATATCAGACACAACCAATTGATATATTTCCTAGTTTTGCAATTAAAGGCTCACGGATAGAGGATACTCTATGATTACATAAAAAAGCTTGGTGTAGTGCAAATGTGAATACCATAAGAGAACGCAGGGCAACTATTCCCCTGCCTCAAACAGAGTGCAATGTGTGCGGTTGACAGTGGTTTAAATTATGACTTGTCCAGAGCTTTTGCTAGGAGTTTGCATAACTCAATTCTTGGGTGGGAAATCTTGGGAACGGTCTTCAGCAGACTGTGTGTGGTGCACGGGTTCCTGTGGAGTGTTGACATTCTCATTACATTCTCTCTTATTACAGATCAAGGACATACACATTGTTTGCATTAGAACAAATCCCCAAAACAGGCTGCTAGAAAGTACCTCGTGATGTGAATGAGAAGATGATCTATTCCACACAGACTGGTGTTTTGAGGTGCGCTTACCGTGGTGCTTTGCTTTCTTAGCCCAGACTGCGACATCGTCTTGCGCCCGCCCATCTGTAAACACAATTGCCACTTTGGGCACCTTTAATGCATTCGCTCTCGCTCCTTCGGCTTCACTGAAGCTCTTGTAAAACATGTGCTTCAGGGCATGCCCCGTCATCGAACCTTTCCCCATGTACTGCATTTGGGACACAGCCTTCTTCATCTCCTGGGCTGAGCTGTGCTGCGCCAAGGTGAACTCAGTGCGGACCCGGGTGGAGTACTGCAGCAAGCCCACTCTTGCAGCTTTGGGGGAGATCTCCAAGGAATCCAGGATTCCATTCACAAACTGCTTCACTATTTCAAAATTGTCTTCCCCAAGGCTTTTGGAACCATCAATGACAAACACAAGATCGATTGGTCCTTCAGTGCATCCTACATAATGAAAAGAAAAGGATTACACAATGGAACTCAATGGGCAATCATGAAGCTTTCAAGTGATGGACATGGAATGTTGTAAACTATAAGAGAAGGCAGGGTCAACTTCAATACACATACAATTTTTTAATAGATATTTTGAATTAAAACCACAAAATTGCCAAAGTCATACACTGTAAAACTTATGATTGTACAATGTAATGACATATGGTTAATCTTGCAACTAAAAAGTACTATTTTCGATTGTGAGATAATATTTGTAGTTGAGCTGTACTATAAATTCCAGATACCTAAAAAGGTTAACTAAAATGAACACAAACAACCGGGTGAGGCTAAGGGAGGGAGAGAGGGTGGCAAAATCCTCAAAAGATATCTTAGAAATTGACATATGTAAATATACATACATAATAAACAAACTATTTTAAACAGAATCAGGTTTGATAATCGAACAGATTATATTCATGGAGGTTTTTTTTCTTTTACTTTTATGATATTATAGGATAGAGATATTTGTAATAAAGACCAGCATTTGTTGACGTTTGGAATTCTAAAGTCGAGTTTACTGAATTCCTTTCAAGTTGATGTATGCTCAAATAAACTATTTTGCCATTACAAAAGAGAAATATGTCTATATTCTTTCCAAACGTTGTGTTAAAGTAGCTGTAGCAACTACTATCATAATATCAGAAGATTTACTTATGTTTCTAGAAAAGGTGAGAATTGTAGACATAACACAATTAATTTCCATGAAAGCGGAATTATTGCCTTCAAAAGAAATTTAATTTGATCTTAAATATGCGTTATGTTTAGAGCTTCAAGGATAGTATGCATATATGAACAAATCCCGTTTTTGCATTGGCAACAATTCTTGGCTAAGGTTGTGCTTAAATAAATATGCAGGTGGCAATGAGGATCGGTTACAGAAAAAATACAGCAACATGTTCATATTCATCATCTAGAAGCACGTAGAAACATAGATGTCATTTACGGGACATCAGAGATACCAGCGGCTTTCCCTGGCTTTCCCCTTGTGACCCCTAGATTTCACCTTGCAACTCCGTGTCTCAGAGACCACAAGGGGCGGTGACACAAAAAAAGTTAAACAAAGGGTCTCATGAGCTTGTTTACTTCCATTAGCCTGCAGTGAACGGGGACATTGGGGTGTCTTCTTCACATTGGCGGCTCTTTGCTTTGGGCAAAGGGGCTCTGCGTACCCAACTCTCTTCAAAACCAACATGCCAATTTTATAATTACTATTCTAATGACTACATTAGTAATTAGCAAACGCATTCTGCCTGGCTGGCTATCACTCTCCAACTCTCCGGCCAGTCTGGCATTGCGACTGCCTTCAAATAGTGCCCCTCATCTACGCATAGACCCTCTCTCATGCATATTTAATTTCTTTTATAGTACTACTCATCCCAATTATGAAGGGAAGGGTGTCTGAGTGTGTTACATCACACACATGTTATACAGAGATAATAACTCATATAAATGTGAAAGTCAATGTATAGGAAATGCTACTAATATAATATAATAATATAATGGAGGTTACAAGATGTAATCGTACTTTAATCCATCATTCAGTCTTTTACCATTCATTCTGACCTTCCATCTGTGTGTCCATCCATATCCATATTCAATCATTTACAAACATATCCATCATGTATCCTTCAATCTATCATTTCACTCATCCATCCCTCCACCAGCTTTAACTCATCCATCCATCCATCCACCTTTTCACCCAATCCATCTGAACACTAATCCATCCACTCTTTCACCCATCCATCTATTCATTCATTCATTCATCCAGCCATTTACCCTTTCACCCACCCAGCCATCCTTTCACTTACTCATTCATCCACCCAGTCACTCATTCTTCCACCCATTCACCCTTTCAGTCATCCATCAATCCATCCTCCCTTTCTCTCTCTATCCCCCTTTCACTTAGCCATCCATCCTTCCATCCATCCACCCACCCATCCATCTGCTCATCCACTCATGAATCCATCCATTGACCCTATAACTCATCCATCCATCTTTTCACTCATTCATCCATCCTTTCTCCCATCCATCCACCGTTCACTCTTTCATTCATCTATCCATCCTTTTGCCCATCTACCCTCCCTTTCACTCACTCATCCAGCCATATATCCATCATTTTACTCATCCATCCATCCATTCACCCAATCACTTATCAATTCATCAATCCATCCATCATTTCATTCATCCATCCACCCCTTCACTCGCCCATCATCCACCCTTTTACTCATCCATCCATCCTTTTACCCATCCATCTATTTCCCTTTTCTCTCATCCACCCACCCATCCTTCCACTCACTCACTCATCTATCCATTCTTTCTCTCACAATCCATCCATCCATTCTACCTTTCATTTATCCATTCAACCTTTCACGAATCCATCCAGCCAGCCATCCACCCATTCCTTCACCTACTTACTAACCCACCTTTTCACATTAATTGTTAGCTGAGAGTTTGTCTGCAGAGTTGCAGACAGAAGAGACCAATCAAGAACTCCACCCTTGCTGCAGTTCCTAAAGCAAGGGGTGGTGTGGGGATCGGGGGTGGGGGAGGGGGGGGGGGGTGTTTCACTATGCCCCTGCACATAGGCAGACTGAAAAAGTGGAAGCAATGAGTCATGCATGATGCACAGTGCCAGGACGTGAAGCGACTGTGGCATGGTGTTGTTTTCAGAGCTTTAAGTGGGATGAAAAAACTGGGTGGGGGGGGGGGGGCAGGGGGGTCTCTCCAAAAGGGGGTGTTTGATGTAATTAAGAACATGGCTTAAAACACCTACGTTAACAATCTGTGCTTAGCATAGTGTGCCGCCCAACTGGTATGTTGCTGCTTCTATCATTGTATGCAGATATATATTACAACAAGTTAACATTACACCTACAACAAGCGAGGGCTATTGGCTTTGTCAATGGTTGTTAGTTGCATAAAATAAAAAAGCAGCAACCATGGCTTTGAATATAATATTGAAAACGCATCAGTTCTAAAATGATGAGACTGCGAAAAACCTCTTCTTTTTAACTTTTTTTGCCGCCTTCTTTTCATGAACTGTATTCTCAAGTAGAAGCATGGGCGTTTTTGTACATTTCTTACATCTGACAGAATGCCCTGCCCTAGACCGAGGCTGGAGGAGGCCAGCACATGCAGTAACAGCCCAGACTGACCCATTGTCATTCTGTATGTGGGAATCAGCCGCAGTCAGAATGACAATGGGCGGGGTGGGGCTGCTCTTGTGCTCAGAGGAGGAGTGCGAGGCGGCCCCATCAGGGAGCTGAGGCTTCTAACAGGGGAGCAGTGCTACTCCCCAATGCCCAACATTACGGACAAAAGGCGTCCGTACAAGGGATCGCCACGTACAACGGACGTGAGGTCTAAATTACAGACGGTCTGTGAAATTTATGGACGGTTGGTCACCCTACCCTCCTGTCCTGACGACCTTTCCCCTCTGGGCCCTCTGCGACCTGCTGCAGACAGTGTGCCACATTGGAGGTGGACAGGTCACTGAAACCTTTAGCCAGACGCCTGGCCTAGCTTATCTTAAGGGCTTCTTGACCCGACCCAAAACCATTACCAAAGTGTAACTTAACCACATTGTGCACCTTACGCGGAGCACTCACAGAGACGACACAGGCGCAGCGACCCTTCGGGCCTGAACACTTTGCGCTGCCTCCTTGCTCCCAAGCTCCAGGGCACAAGTCCTAAAAAAAGAAGTGGGGGGACTCTCCAAGTTAGGCGTGGTCACAGGAAGTGACATCACAACAGGAAGTGACATCACAACAGGAAGTGACATCACAACAGGAAGTGACATCACGACAGGAAGTGACATCACGACAGGAAGTGACATCATGAGAGGTGTGAGCAGGACAAATGCAAGGCAGGGAGATCTGTTGAATAGGATGGCTCCCATCTCTCCCTCCGCCTGCACCATCTCTCCCTCCGCCTGCACCATCTCTCCCTCCGCCTGCACCATCTCTCCCTCTGCCTGCACAATCTCTCCCTCTGCCTGCACCATCTCCCCCTCCCACTCCGCCTGCACCAGCTCTCCCTCTGCATGCACCAGCTCTCCCTCTGCCTGCACCAGCTCTCCCTCTGCCTGCACCATCTCCCCCTCCCACTCCGCCTGCACCAGCTCTCCCTCTGCATGCACCAGCTCTCCCTCTGCCTGCACCAGCTCTCCCTCTGCCTGCACCAGCTCTCCCTCTGCCTGCACCATTTCCACTCTACCTGCACCATTTCCACTCTGCCTGCACCATCTCTCCCTCTGGCTGCACCATCTCTCCCTCTGTCTGCACCATCTCTCCCTCTGCCTGCACCATCTCCCCTCTGCCTGCAACATCTGCGCTCTGCCTGCTCCGTCTCCCCTCCGCCTGCACCATCTCATCCCCTGCCTGCACCATCTCTCCCTCTGTCTGCACCATCTCTCCCTCTGTCCACACCATCTCCCCTCTGCCTGCACCATCTCCCCTCTGCCTGCACCATCTCCCCTCTGCCTGCACCATCTGCCCTCTGCCTGTTCCGTCTCCCCTCTGCCTGTTCCGTCTCACCCCCTGCCTGCACCATCTCATCCCATGCCTGCACCATCTCTCCCTCTGCCTGCACCATCTCTCCCTCTGCCTGCACCATTTGCACTCTGCCTGCACCATTTCCACTCTGCCTGCACCATCTCTCCCTCTGTCTGCACCATCTCTCCCTCTGCCTGCACCATCTCCCCTCTGCCTGCACCATCTCCCCTCTGCCTGCACCATCTCCCCTCTGCCTGCAACATCTGCCCTCTGCCTGCAACATCTGCCCTCTGCCTACTCCGTCTCCCCTCTGCCTGCACCATCTCACCCCCTGCCTGAACCATCTCACCCCCTGCCTGCACCATCTCACCCCCTGCCTGCACCATCTCATCCCCTGCCTGCACCATATCATCCCCTTTCACCATCTCTCCCTCTGGCTGCACCGTCTCCCTCTCAGCCTGCATCATCTCCTTCTCTGATTGCACCATCCACCCCCTCCGCCTGCACCTCCCTCCCCTGCCTGCTGCTCTTTTAACCCTTTCCTCGTCGCCTTCTCCCCCCCCCATGGTTTCTCCCACAGTTTTTGGCTCTTCTCAAAGTGACTGAAATAAACTCATGAAAGGCGCTTTGAATTTGTGCACGCAAATTTGCGCCTACCCCGCTCCTACCCCGCTTCGATGTGCTGAGTATCGGAGCCTTTTTTTAATACTTTTGTATGATTCAACTGAACCTCCATTGTCTAGGGCAGGCGTGGCAAACAGGGGGAGGCCTTTTTTCGTTCCTCCTGCCATCCTGCACACTCTGTGACCTACCTGCGTTTGGCCCATCATAGCGCTGTCCAAAGAAATCAAATGGTCTTTTCAGTGCTTCTCATATTAACATCTGCAGTAATGCAGGACAAGCCTCGCAACATATATACACGGATGATTCAAAAGGTTCAAAAAATTAACTGCAAATGTGACTTTTTACGAAACTCTGAAAGTTCTTACCATTAGAGATTGGGCCAATCTTGACTTTGTGTTCACTGAATGTGGTGTTCCCCAAACGCCCACATGCACTCGGAACATGAACACGACCAAGATCGCATCTCCGAGCAAAAAGAATAGCGAGCAGAAGGTCAAGGGCGGAGCTCATTTTATACTCAAGCCCCTCCTGACAAAGCCGCTGCGCTCGCAGAACTGGGAAAAGGAAGATTCTGGCATCCGTCCATTTCCCTGCACTATAAACAGCATGGGACAATACGGACGGTGTTACATGAACAGTAAATAAATAGCGAGGAGTTCATTTTGGTGTCAGCCCTCTGCTGGTGACACCCGGTGCGGCCCGCACCTCCCGCACCCCCCTTGTGACGCCACTGATCACAACCATCCCCAGAAGAGCTCTCTTGTCCAATGATCTAACCATTCATCCTTCCATCAAACCCCTGATATCCACCATTCCAAATGTCATCTATTAATTCTTTTATCCATCATGCAGTCTTTCACCATTCATTCTGTCCTTCCAACTGTGTGCCCATCCATATCCAAACCTTTTCAACTATTTGAAAACCTATCCATCGTCTATCTTTCCATCCATCCTTTCAGTCATCCATCCCTTCATCCATCCATTCACTCACTCATCCATCCAACCGTGTACCATTTCACCCAAGCATCCTTTCACTCATCCATCCACTCTTCCACCCACCCATCCATTCACTCATCCATCCAACCATTTACCCTTTCACCCATCCAGCCTGTAAGACAATAAGAAATGTACATTTGTCAGGTGTCATACCTGATATGTATTGTTAGACAAATTAATTATCATAATGTTATCGATCTAGTGAAGATGGAAGGCTGATACAGCAGCATGAGATTAGGGTACCCAACACTTTTACACTTGTTCACTGAAAAACGATTGCATCATATTATGGTGAATATTGTGTTGAATATACCGAAGTGCACAAACATGTTTAAAAAAGCAGTCACAAAAGAAACATTTCCGGGGTGTCTGTGGATTCTTGTGCAAGGGCTATGAATCCCAAAAGTTACAGTGGAGTGGTGCATGCTTCCTCACCTTTCCAGTAATTAAGCGGGTGGTTCTTGCCTTTTATGCACAGCCAGTTGCGGGGTGTTCGCCTCTGATTTGAGCAAGCAGGCTGGAGAGAAGGGACTAACATACCTCTTGGGAACTCGACTCACCGATTAACAGCCCTGCAAGAGCCTTCACTGCTCAGATTTTTTTTTATTTTAGACAAAAATGTGTGAAAAAACAGTCTTAAAATAATCGAACTTTTATTTGAAACACATTACACCCTCCGTTCATTTTCAAATGTTGCACATCGTGTTGGCTTTCAACATATGCCAAAAGAAGAGAGAGAGAGACTCCTGACCCTGTGGCAAGCAGCATACTTCTGGTGAGATTTTTGGGAATGCCCTTGACCAGCTGTTAATGTTGCCGGCGGCGCTACCCGCATGAAGCGGCTCACCACATGCTGTAACACCCCAAACTGGCCCATTGACATTCTGTATGTGGCAATCAGCCCCATACAAAGTGACAATGGGCGGGGTGGGGCTGCTCTTGCGCTTCTAGCAGCCTGTGATTGCAGGAATGGGGGCGGGCAGGTGGAGAGAGGGCGCTCTGTGCCAATGTTTTGAAGCATGTGCGATGCAACAGAAGGTGGCATTTCTTTCAAGCTCCCCCACATCCTGCTCGGCGCCGCGGCGCCCCTGGCTTCTCATCACGGCGCACCGGGGTGCCGCGGCGCACACTTTGGGAACCACAGCATTAGGGGATGATGGGCTAATAAAGCTGGCAGTGAGGTGCAATATTGGGAGAGTCTGTTTTCGTACATATCCAGCTGAGGCGGGCAGGCAGCAGGCGAGGCCGGGGACGAAGGAAAGTCTGGATCGGGACGGCGTTTTGATTGAGCAGGGTGGACGGCGTCCACCCTGGAAAACCCTGGAAAATAAGTGGGGGGATGCCGTCCACCCGCGTGGTACCCCGACTCGTGCCCTGCCAAGCTCCATTCCTTTCCCAAAGTCACTGTTAAAATGCACCAGGCCAGAGCCAACTCCAGCAAGATAAATTATCCCTCAAGGCATTGATTTCAGAGGAGCTCCCTGGAAACATACTTTCCAGGGAGGAGGAGCAACAAAGTAATTTTGTAATTGGAACCCAAAGGCTTTAGCCTATCAAACTGATACATGCCATGCTGACTTCGAAGGTGCGGTTATTATGTATTTTGCTTGATTTGCCATCACTTCCAAATGATATTATATCAGATCTTGAGAATGTGTTGTCATTTGGAAGGCCACTTGGCGCTAATATGAACAGTGTGCATTTTACAGTCTGCTCAGGGCATGCAGTAGGTGACATATCAAGATTCTAGAACTCCTGAGGAGGCATAAAAAACTGATTTTAATATGAATGATTGTATTTAAGTGGAGAGGACAGCTTCAGAACATTACTCATAATAAGTACTTACAATGCTTTTTTGAGGAGATAGTAGATTTTACATCAGGATATTCATTTATAGAATTTTATAAAGTGCAAACTTGACCCATAAGTATCATAGCGATGTACATACTGAAAGAAACCACAAACCCATTGTAGTACATGAGATAGATCGATTAGTCAGTCCATTGGTTGTGAAATGATAAATTGTAGACTCCACAGAGAAACGCTGAAGAAATGAAATGTTCACAGACTTCGAAACTACCCCCCTTTTGACGGCGAGGCTGCGAAACCTACAAGCTCTTCAGGATACGTGAAGGGTGGTCTTCAACTCAAGCCCGCCCTTGCAAAATTAGTTCAGAAATTTGGTTAGCAGAATCTTCTTGATCTCATTTTTAAGGTGTGTGTTGCTGGGTAGGACTGAGACTTTGATGGTAACAAGTTCCATATTCGCGGTGCAGATTCTGTGAAGGTGCAGACATAGGTATTCTTATTTCAGAATCTTGGAGGTTCCAGCAAAAACGAATTCGCACTCCTTATGGAGCATACGCATCCTTCGATCTTGAGCTTGTGGTGTATGACTTTGTGTTCCGTGCATCTTATCTTCAACTAGATCCTTGCTACAAACAGGAGGCACCGGAGCAACTTGAGAGAGGTTGTTACCTAATCAAAACATATACAGCCTTATTCATCAACGGGCCGTTTTGCGAGCCCCTAATAGCGATTCATAGCGAATCGCTATTAAGGACTCGCAAAACGGTATTCATGTAGGAATTGCTAAATAAATAGCGATTCCTACACATTCCTTATTTGCGAGTAGCAAATTGCTAATCGCAAATAAGGAATAACTCCCCATTCATTCCTATGGGCCAAAAGGCCCATAGGAATGAATGGGGAGTATTCCTTATTTGCGATTAGCAATTTGCTACTCGCAAATAAGATAGCGATTTAAAGGGTCCAAAGGACACCCTGTAGCACCCCTTAAATGCAAATTGAAACAGGTGTTGCGCACACACATGTCCAAAGGACATGTGTGTGTGCAACATGCAACTTAGAAAAATGCTTTTAAAAGCATTTTTCTAAGTTTTTGCTATTTACCGAGAGGTCTGACCTCTCGGTAAATAGCGGCCCAAAATTGCATTTTCGCAATTTTAAAATGCTTCATGAATTGCATTTAAGGAATCTCAAATAGAGATTCCTTAAATTCAATTCTTCGCAAATGTGCTAATTCTTAAATAGCGAATTTTGCATTTGGGATGATGAATCCCAAATGCAAAAATTGCACTCGCAAAAGGCAAGATTCCGAGAATCTTGCCCTTTGCGAGTGCAATTTAGCTTGATGAATCAGGGGGATAATGCCTGTTATCAGTCTGCCTGCAGCATTAATGGTCAGCTTGAGTTGTTTTAGGCTTGATTTAGGTACTCCTGACAATGTTGTGCTCTCTTAATCCAGTTTGGAAACAACCAAAGACTGCATTGCAGTTTTGAAGGCTGGAGGCGGGATGAAAGGTTTGAACTTCTTAACTTTGTTCAATTGGAAAAGTGCACTGTGTGTGGATGAGTTTATGTGTGCTTGCATGATAAGATTCTTATCCACGGTGGTTCAAAGAGAGATTGTAGATTCAATGGAGATTGGTTTGCAAATGAAGGCATCAAGATGTAAGATCCAAACTTGAAGAAGAAGGGTATTGTGTTGAAGAGAAGAGTAGGAATTCAGTAGGCTGAAGTTTAAGATGGTTATGTGTCAGCCAGAATTGGGTTTTCACGAGAGTCACATTGAGTCTAGTGAAATCTTCTATGGAGGCGATCTTCATGTATAGTGGGTGTCATCTACATACTTAGGGTATGGCAGGTTAGCTTGTTTCTGATCTCTATCGGCGTTTACATGTATAGATTCCAACACTCCCACTTCAACCGGGAATGTGTTAGATAGAAAGCACCCAAATTGACACTTTGTTGGCGGATTTGAAGAAACAAAGTGAACCAAATGAGATCTGTGCCAGATAGCCCGTTTCTCTGTTGCAGCACCTCAAAGAGGCAGTCATGGTTGACTGTGTCGAATACTGACAGGTCAAGCAAGATGAGAAGGCTGGAGTCGTTATGATCAAGAGTGCTGAGTGCGTCGTCCATGATGTTAAGGATGGCTAATTCAGTTTGTGGCCCAGTGTGAAGCCAGATTAAAGCTTGTCTAAAAGATTAAATTGTTTGATGTTTTCGCATAGATGGTTGTGAACGCATTTTCGAAAGTTTCGCAAGGAAGAGGATGTTTGTCACGGGGAGAAAATTATTTAGGTCTGGTGGATCATTGCCTTTTGTTTTTCTAGGAGGAGCGACACTTCCATTTTAAGGCAATATCTAATGTTTTTTTGGGTTAATGATGGATTCACAATTTTCTTCCAAAGTGGTGTGATGAGATGATTGATATCTTTTAAGATTGTGGAGGGTATTGGGTCATTAAAGTGTGTTGTTGGTTTTATAAATTCTATTATCTTGCGGTTCTCCTCTTCATTGAGCGTTCTGAATGTGTTCCAAGTCGCCTCATTTTTTGAAGTAGCAGGGTGTTTGAGTTGAGTCAACTGTTGGAAGTTATTGTGGCGAAAGTGTGTGCAGAATTCTGGAATCATTTTGCAGTCCGATTAAACTGTATTTTGAATTTCCACAATTTTATCTTCAGAGGCCAGTAAGGCTTCATTATTCTCATTGGAGGTGTTATTGACCACAGTGGGATTTTTTTGGTTCAGGACTGTTGTTTTATAATTTCACTGGTTGATTTTTGTCTTTGTCTACTTGGATTCTAAAGAAGGATGTTTTGCAGTTCAACATGATCTTTTTATAGGTATTTCTTCGCTCTCTAAGTTGGTACAAATATGAGTTGGTAGGTTTGTTTCTCCTTAGACTTTCAGCTTGACTGAGTCTCCTCCTCTCTTCGATTAAGTTTTGGATGCACCATGGTGGAGATAATTTATTTTTGTTTCTTTTGAGGCATACAGAGCCTAGTCTAAAGAAGATTTTTGCCTTTTTTTGTTGTAGTGCTCAGTTAGTTATAGTACATCCTGTTGAACATTTGGGGAAGAGAGGCTGCTTTGGCAGAGGGAGATTAGGTTGGCCCTGTTGATGGATGAAGTACCCCTAGCCCATCTTTTAGATTTGGTCCCCTCTAGTTTAGAGTTCTGCTTAAGTGATAATGTAGAAAAAGATTTGGTGATGGTCTGACCAGTTAGCTGAGTCAATGCTAATAGCTCCATTGTTTGATATAATTAAGTCAAGTATGGCACCTTTGGTGTGTGTCTGACCCAAGCATGCTTGCATAATATTGCAATCGGTGAGGATATTCTTTAAAGTGGACACGTGTAGCTCTTCATTGTCTTTCCAGTGGAGATTGGAATCTCCTAGGGCGATGGTGTTAAAGTCCAGAAGAGAGTATAATGTGATTCTCTCCATAAATTGTTCAATAAATAGTTGGTTGTCCCAGGGTGGGGTGGTTTAGGAGATGGAATCATGCTAGCGAGCTGCCTGCCTTGAGAATCTTGACTCTCATATATTCACAGGAGAACAGTTTCTCCACTGGTATCGGGTTCCCGTGTAAGGAGTTTCAGTGCATGATTGCAATCCCGCTACCCTGATGCTGTGGGTGATCTAGGCATTTTTTGGAGAGTTTGGGTTGGTCTTAGTAGATCCATCAGGTGTACTGACGACTGATTTCTCCATGTCTTCATAAAGGGAAACCATGTTCAGTTCATGGGTCAATAGGGTTTCTGCTATGTCTGTGGCATGTTTTGTTACAGATCTGCAGTTATGTAACATGTATTACATCGTCATCCCCGACTCTCAAAACTAGCTTGAGTGGCCAAGGATAAGTGGTATCGTGATCAAGTTCCCTTAGCTGGTGTTCTTCGTGTTACAGTGTGCTCCATGGGTGTTGTGATCAGTATGTGGATGGTCTGTGAGGAATGTAACTGTGGGAGTTCTTGGTAGGACAGCAGTAGATCTTCATTATCTTCCCCAGTGAGCTGATGGAAGGATATTTCTAGGAGGTTGTGGGTCATTAGCTTTTATTTTGTTGAATATTCAACTGAAAGACTCTAAATCCTGGTTGGAGATTTGTACTAAGATATTGCCATTTTTGTAAATTTATATTGTTGCCACATTGTTGAGAAAGAGGGATGGGGACATGGATTCCTCAAGACCTTGAGGTATTTTGGAGTTTTTTGCAACTACCAAGAGTGTATACACTGACATTTTCCATCTGGTTGTACGGTGTGAGTAAAAGATAAGGGGGCATATTACCAAGCTATAGCGATAATTATCGCTAAGCTTGGTTAGCGGGTAGAATAATATCGCTGCTCTCCGACGATTTTTACCGCTGAGATACCTTGATATTATCAAGGTTTATCTCAAAAGCGGTAAAAATCGTGGGAAATGCATGAATATCGCTGTAAAATCAGCGATATTCATGCATTATCGTGACAATGCTCTTAGCCATGTTATCCAGCTTCCATTGGATAACCTGGCTGAGAACTGCTCTGGGCAGGCGTTAGCTTTTGGAGATAATCGCGCTTAGCGCGATTATTTCCAAAAGTTGGTAATAGGGGATAGCGATGTTAGCGACTGTTTCCAGCCGCTAACATCTTGGCACGCCCACTTTGCATGTTATAAGCGATAATTATCGCTGACATGCATAGTGGGCCCCTAAATGCCCGCTATCGCCTATTAGCTGTCGCTAACTGGTGTTAGCGACAGCTAGGTAATAGGGCGATAAAATTATCGCCGCTTTAGCGGGAAAAATTCCCGCTAAAGCGGCGATAAGGCCCTTGGTAATATGCCCCCAGGTTCCCTTGTACATGTAGAAAAAGGTGTTGGAAATGAGTGTTTTCGGGAGATATTGTATTCATTTAAGTTTGAAATTTCTTGCAGCATTATTGGTGAGGTTTGGTGGGAATATTTCTTTTTGGAGTTAGGTCCAGATTATGATAGACTGTTTTTCAGATTGGATGGTTTGTGATAATTTATGGTAAATATCAATTTGTGTGTGTTCTGAGAGGAGATAGCACACTTATAACCAATCTGAGGGTGTTACCGTAGATAGTAGGTGGTACTGCTCAATGGGTTAGTAAAGTACAGTTCTGAAGCAGAAAGTCTGCACCTCTAGACAATAATCTGAGGAGTGCGTTTAGTCCGAAAATTAAAGAAGGGTGTTCCGAGCTCCTCAGGAGGATTGTCTTCTTATAGCTTTTAGAGCAAGTGCTCTCCCATTTCCTAGTGTTTTATGGGTGTGGACACATAGTTTATGTTCATTATAACTGCTGTGGTAATCTGATATATATACTTGTACTAGCATTGGAACTATGGGCTGCGTTTGTGGTTTGGTAGGCATA
Source organism: Lissotriton helveticus (assembly GCF_964261635.1). Taxonomy (NCBI): domain Eukaryota; kingdom Metazoa; phylum Chordata; class Amphibia; order Caudata; family Salamandridae; genus Lissotriton; species Lissotriton helveticus. The sequence goes on from NC_136063.1 coordinate 427,530,557, forward strand.
TGGTAGGTATGTATATGAATGGTCATGTAGAGGTACTGAGAAGCAAGCATGGCCTTGTGAACATGTGTCAAACACAACTGGCATACATGTGTCTGGCAGGAATTTTCAGGAGGTTGAATGGGGGAAAGCGTGCACAAGGTTTTTTCTTGTTACCTGCAGCTCTGCAAAGATTTAAGAGAGGGAATAATCAGTGGCGGCCGCCACATACAAAAAGTGGTGAGCAGGGGGGGCCATATTATTAATAATAAAACATTAAAAAAAGAAAGTTAAACTTACCTGCCGCCGGCTGCCTCCCGCATGGCGCCTTGGTGCTGGGGCTACATCACAGACTCCCTGACCAATCCCTGCGCTGCAGAGCAGCACAAGGATTTGCCTGAGCAGGCTAGAAAGAAGCTCCGCTCAGGTCAAGGAGTCTGTGGGGTTTCTCTAACTTGGCTGTTCAACACAGCCAGGTTAGAGAAACCTAAGTGTGCATGTGAGTTTTGGTCGGCCTGAGACGGCAGGCCAAACACACATGAGCACTTAGGGAGTGTTGGAACCTAATGTTGTCAGGTCACCTAGGGTAGCCTGGCCTAGGGCAAGACAATCAATTATCAGAGGCACATGTGTAAAGGTTGCTCACCACCCAGCAATAACTTAATGTACTTCCACACAAAAAGGACACTACACCAAAGCTTTGTAGAAAAATACGTGCTGTTTTATAAAAATATTTCTCTTGTTTACTCTCTCTCCTAGTAGTTTACAATTGGATACTCTGTGCAGTTTTTGATCAGATCTTCCCACATTTCAATAACAGTAGGAGAACCCAATCCGACAGTGTTTAATCCTTTCACATTTCAAATAACATTAATGCATATACCTTTTCCCAGTTTAAGAAGATACAGTTAAACAGGTTCAATGACAGAATGTATGTTATTAGAATTTCCCAGTGAGATTTTCACCTTGACCAAAGGGGTTCCTACCACCTTTTCTCTAGACATTAGCGGATAACCCTTTCTCTATCACCTAGTTTGCACCTTATTCGTTTCTCCAGAAGGAACTTGGCATGAAATAGTTCCTCTTCCAACTGTTCCTTCTCCGTCAGGTCGCCAGCTCAACTCAGCCTGAGGTTTCTCCAATACGTTTCACCCCTAGGCCCAGTTAGAGTCTATCCTAGGGCCCGTGATGCAATTGGGGGTCTATTGAGCAGTTGACCCCTTTCTTGTCACTTCAGTGCACTGTTAAACTGTCACACCCCCACCGGGACTCTCCCAGACTTCTCGGCAGTTCACGCTTCTGTGGGGGGGGAAAAAGAGCGCTGCACGCTCTGTCCGGAGCCAGGCTCCGCTAGGCACTCACCACAAGTCCCCGCCGATCAGCACTCCGATCGGGTGCAGTCTCTCAGGACAGCCGCCTATGCCGAGACCGCCCCGCCCTTCTCACCTCGGTGCTCCGTAGGGACAGGGGTCTCTCAGCTCCGTCTGATGCCTTCCTCACGAACGACTCCAGCAGACCTGCACACTGATCCAGGGCACTGGAGCTCCGCCTCCGATGCTCCGCCACACAGCGGTTGGAACTGCACACGCCCCGTTAGGGAGACACTGCTCCCGCAGCTACTGGGCCTGCGCTCTACTCGCCGTGAAGACACTTCCTCAGACGCTCCTCTCCGGGCAGCTTCCTCCACGGGGCTCTCACTCCCTGATGAACCAGCCTCTTTTGACAAGCCTCCTCAGACGTCGCTTTCCCCCCGTCCTTGGCCATACACAAGACACTTAGCACCAGGCCGAGCGCTCGCGAGCACACTAGTCCCCCGTCACAGGGAAACCACAGCGAGAGTCCAGACTGCTGCAGACTACGAGATGGGGTTCAATTGAGGCCCGCCGCTTTCAGGTTTGGTCCTGCAGGATTGTCGGGGTTGGGGGGAAAAAGGGTTCCTCTTCCCCTCGAAGATGACACTTCAGTCACAGTCACCTGGGCCAATTACCTTAGATTCTCTAGGGGGTTATTCAAGAGTCTTCAGATGGGGACTTTTAGGGCAGGGATCGGTCAGCACTGGATAAGGATGGGTCAGTACAGGAGATCAGCTGGCCCACAAGTCAATCCTACTCTCTGTAAGCTCAATCCTCCACCTCAGATTTGCCTCACTCCACACCAGTCCCACCTCATAGAACACTGGATACCAACAACAACATGGCTGTCTAGCATTCCGCCTTTTATAGGCTGACCCTCTAAGGTCCAGAAGGGGCCAGAAGGTTCTGGAATGCTCCTATTCTAACATATGGGAGAGGACTAGGCAGTGGCAGTTGTTAACCACCATTTTGTGGATCTGAATGAATTCCTGTCAGGAAAGGCACCTAGGCCTGAGGTGAAAAACCATGAGGGCCAAAAGAGCATCTATCCCCCAGGCCAACACCATAAAAATCTAGTGGACACAAAAAGATATAAAGGCATGAGGGGCAAAAAGGGGACAAAATAAATAAATAATAGGAGGGACTACGCAAAGGGCCAGACAGGTCTAACAGGGAGTGACAAACACTCCTCCTCCCCTCCCATGCCTTGAATCCGCCCCTCCAGGCAGAGGTTGATTGAGCCGCCCAGTGGCCTAAAAAAACACAATACTGAAATATCGTATTTTTTTATTGCTGCTGGCTCTGAGCCAGTGGGACAACACTCTTCCGCAATGTCGGAGGAGCCATCCCTGGGAATAATGATTGGTTTTGGAGCTAGTTTGCCAGCAATACCTCAGGGGGTTATCCAAAGTTTTTTTAAATTTTTTTTTAGAAATGTTATAAGGCAAATCCAGCAGGATCGGCGATATAGAGTTAAGCCTCTCAAGCAGTGAAGTCACTTTGTGAAGGATAAACATGAATTCTTGGGAAACCTGCATGCTGTTAATCCTTCCCACAAACATGCTCCAGCATCAGCTTTTCAGCTGTAAGGTAACTGCCTTGATTGGAATAGCGAGACCAAGGCCAAGCCAGAGGATTATACCAAAGTATTGCCTTGCTTCTGCTCGCAGGTACATTTATGTGCGATAGACGGTGCCAGACACTGTCCTGGAACAATGTCTGCTGCAGAAGCAGAAGGGATACTTTTCTAATTCACTTCCACTTTCTCACGTTAACATTTTAGTGAGATCAAGGGCCAGGAAACACGCTCTTCCTAAAGCGTTGCTGTTTTAAAAAGAACAATGCGAAAGGAAGATATTAACACTCTTGTGAGTTTCAGTTCAGCATGCTACAAACAGGAACACCCACTTTATAATTTCCAAAACTGCAGCTGGTCCGACATTTGATCAAATAATACATAAGAGAGAACAGCAAGGAAATGTATTCCAATACTTTATTACACCCAAAACATAATGTATATGAACTAATTCAAACATATCAGGTGCCAAGTATGTGTTTTAGGAATAGAATATGCGTTTTTCCATAGTCCTAGTGGAAATGTGTTTGAATTTTGAAACAGTGAAACACAGGCTTTTTTCATTCCATTCTTAACAAATGACAGCGTAGCTCCTCGTAAATTTACTAATGGAAAAACGAATTTAAAAGGAGACTTTGATCCTTAAATAGCTGCATGTCTATACTAAAAATAAGAAAGTAATATTTCACAAATAGAGCTAGGGGGATTATTGTGTTATTACCAACTACCCACGGGTGCTTTCATGAGGATGATAACTCGTTTATGACTTTATACTTCTGAGCAAACGAATTAGCTCAGAAACGATTATATTTGAAAACATATGTTCTTTCCTTAATACCATCCTGAGACAAGATTATATATATATATCTATACTACTATTATAAAGAGAGAACTTGCACCTTTTGGCCAGGTAAACTCGGGAACCACAGCGCCAATCTACACACCCGATACATCTATGAAAATGTCAGGGTGTGTAGATGGACATAGGCTATATAAATTAAAAAAAAAAAGTAAATTTAAAAAATTACGTTTGTAAACAAAGTAGTCCCCTGAAAGTAGCGCCGGCCGGGACCTAGCGCTGGCCGCGACGTGACGTGCGTGATGATGACGAAGGAGGATGGCGGTGCAGTGACAAGCGGCTGTGCAGTGAGGAGCGGCGGCACAGGTAAGGAAAGGGAAAGTGAGACTGTGTGAAGCAGGGGGAGGCAAGAAGGAGGCAGCAGTAAATGAAAATGTCGGAGCGCAAATGAGTCGGGGCGGGAGGGGGGCGCGAGTGAGTCGAGGCGGGAGGGGGGCGCGAGTGAGTCGGGGCGGGAGGGAGTCGGTGCGGGAGGGGGTCGGGGCGGGAGCGGGTGTACTGCCCCCAGCCCCTTTCTGCCCCAGGCAACGCTGGGGCGGGCTGCTAGTATATATATGATTGGAGTTTGATAAGAAACCGGAGCAGGTTTCATTTGTGACATAACAGAGTCGTGTGAAAAAGAAATCACAAAGGGAACATTGGATACAAAATTAATTACCTAAGAAGTGTAAAAACAAAGGAGAGGAAAAAAATATAATACCAGCACACCATGGATAAAAGGGAGGCATCACGAAACACTTTAATTCAAACTTGCTTTGAAGAGGAAACAGATGCCACGAGAGAGACTGGGGGCGCTCGCAAATCAGATGTTAAAAACAAATTACGCATTTGGGAAAAATTATCAAAAAAAGAAATCAATAAGTGGTGGGAAGTAGCAGCCCTCAAAAAATATCTGGATGTTAAACGTGTACCACGTGGTTTACGCATCAGTTTAATGCCCAGTCATTAGGATACAAGTAACGAATTATTAACGGAATGGGGAGAATTCATCCTAAAATCATCTTTGGGACTAATGGAAATCTTAATCAAACATATAGAGATTGCATTGGATAAAATCACAAAACAACTTAGAGAGATGGAAAAAGAACTGGCTACAATAGACTTGAATCCAGAAATGAAAAAATTCAAGGATGATTTGGAACAATATATTGAGAAACATGAGGAAAATGTACGAATGAGAAAACAAACAAAGTTCCAACGAGATAAAGAAGATTACGAGGATGGTCGCATTTTCACTTATGCCAGAAAATATGAGAGATTCAGACAAAATGAACCTGGTAACCTAGGTAGCATGTCCTCAGTATCCTCCCTCGCTTCAACGGAACCAAGCATCAGTGGAGGGGAAGAAGAACAAAGAGAAGCCAGAGCAAGGAACTCTTTTTTAGACGAGATGAAATTAGCATTCAACCAAAAGACTTGGGAAAAAACAATGGGCCCTCCAAGAAGTCAAAATCAAAGAGGGAGGGGGAGAGGAAGGGGACGAGGAAATACACCTCAAAACAAACCCGAAGAGGCAAACGCAAATACGGCACAAACTTCTGGCGCAGACCGCGTAGGAACAATGACACGCAACATGAGAAAAAAGTGGAATCACTAAATACACATCAAGACATCATACTGACAAACCAAGAACCAGAAGAAATGGCATTATCACAGGAAGACCAAAATAGTATTAATGACGACCAGGAATTACAAGTAATCAATTTGTCATCGAAAAATTTGAGTGAATTGGAACTGATGGTTCTTAAACGAGGTATGAACTTCTGCCCAATGAGTGGAATGAACCTAGCTGAGACACGAATAGATCTCTACAAATTCGTAAGAAAGATCAAATTAGCAAAACTATTCATTGACAAACCTGACATGGCCAATTACAGAAGGACCATTTCTCAACCAACAATTCAAATACCAATGCAAGATGCTGAACATTTTGTAAACCTCATGGAATTAAGTCAAACCCCACAACAGGGGGGTGGAGAAGTACAGGCATACTATGTACAATTGGGAGCAGGAATATCCAAAATGAAACCTCAATCCAAATTTTACCCACAACTCCCACCTGGAAATAAAATAGACTTTTTCCACAAATGTGTTGTAAAGGATCTTTATCAACTGAAAGTTCCACAAAACAAAGACAACGTAACAAAACAAGAACGCCAAGTATTAAATCTGCTTCAGAAAGATGACACCATTGAAATTAAAATGGCAGACAAAGGTGGCAATGTGGTTGTTCTTGATAAGGAGGCATATATGCGTGAAGCTCATTCTCAACTACAGAACAAGGAATACTATGAAAAATTGAAAACCAATCCCTTGCCGAAAATGAAAGAAGATTTAGACAAAAAATTGGAGAAGTGGTTCAAACAAAACTTAATTCACAGTGATGAATACAAATATCTACAGACAACACACCCCAAAATGGCCACAATATATTTTCTCCCGAAAATTCACAAACATCCAACTAGACCGCCAAGGAGACCAATAATTTCTGCAAAAGGAGCCCTGTTGGAACCCATTGCGAACTACATAGATGTGTTTTTGTTACCCTATGTCAAAGATTTAACTTCGTACATAAAAGACACTGGAGATATGTTGAGACGATTGCAGGATACTCCTTGGCAATCCTCATACAAGTTGATTACGATGGACGTCGTTTCGCTATATTCCAACATTCAAAATAAAATCGGCCTAGAGGCATGCAAAACGTTCCTAATGGACAGGAGTATACAATTGACAGACCATACTAATATGCTTATAGACATGATTTCAATGTGTCTGGAACAAAACATATTTTTATTTGGACAAGAGCTATATCGTCAATCTAAAGGCACATCGATGGGCTTTTCTTTTAGTCCATCATATGCTTGTCTCACAATGGGACAATGGGAGAAATCATGGGCATGGAGATCAGAAAATGATGGAGCGGTATCTAAAACTGTGGCATGGCTAAGATACATAGATGATTTGCTGTTAATTTGGGACGGAACCAATCAAGAATTTGAAAATTATTTCGAAATCCTTAACAACTCAAACTATGGCCTTAAATTCACGTACACAATCAGTGAATCAAGGATAGTATTTCTAGATACTGAAATTTTTGTGAAAGACAATGTACTGCACACTACATTGCATCGGAAGAGCACAGCAACAAATGCAGTTTTACATGCTCAAAGCTTTCATCAACCGAGTTTAATACACAACATTCCATACGGAGAATTTCTTCGAATAAAAAGAATCTGCTCCAACGATGAAGATTGGCAAACTCACAAAAATTTAGCAAGTAAAAGATTTGAGAAACGCAAATACAACCCTGCAAGCATTCAAACAGCTTTGAAACGCTCCTCCAATATCAAAAGAACTGACTTACTAAGAGAAAAACAATTAGCAGACACAGAGGATCAAAAAATTCGATTCATCACCACCCATTCAACGGCCAACAAAGCAATTACTAAAATCCTCAGAAAAAACTGGCACATATTACACATGGATCCTACAGTTGCTGGAATAGTGGGGGATCATCCAAATGTGACATATCGGAGAGCAAAGAACTTAAAAGATAAATTGATTCACAGTCACTTCCAAGAACAAAAAAAGCCTGAAGCATGGCGGAAACCGAGAGGATTTTACAAATGCTCCGGATGTAAAGTCTGCTGTATTGCCAAAACAACCAAAGAATCAGAGATGGCAAATAAAAAAATCTGGAAAATTAATCAACTGTTCAATTGCAAAACCCAATTCGTCATATATGCTTTGGAATGTCCGTGCTCTTTGAAGTATACCGGCAGCACCAAAAAAGAACTGAAACTACGCATTTTGGAGCATGTCCGTGCCACTATAAATTCAGATCGCAGTAACGCGATGGCAAAACATATGGAAAAGGAACACAAAGGAAATTGGAAGGAACTGACTTTTTATGGAATTGAAAGTGTTGGACCGAACCAAAGAGGTGGTGATCGTGAAAAAGTGATGCGACAAAAAGAATCGAAACATATCATGAACTTTCGAACCCTGAGCCCTTATGGACATAATCAGGATGAAGAACTACATTGCCACCTCTAAAAATGTTTCCAAATGAACTAATGAATTAGCAAAAATGATGCCTACCCTGTTAAAATCGATTTTAATCCACATAAACAATTATAACTTTGCAAAAATGAAGGACATGTTGACACTATCTAATAGGTTTCATTTCAAGTTTCAATGTCTAATTTAATTGCCATCTATATATTAGTAACTGTTAAATCCCACACAAGAAAACATCGTTTGTGAAACAAAATGTGGTTCACTAAATTTATATATCTTGTAATGTCGTAGATAGACAACACTAATGAATGAGAGAATTTCTATACGGTGTAAATTGTGTTGGGGAGTGTTGGAATAACAATACAAACGGAGCCCACTGGAGGGCTAAAATTGAGTTTTGTTTAACTATATATTGATTGGATAAAAGAGTTCAACTCATTAGGAGTGAAAACCATGACATAAATTATAATAATTCCTTAACAACTACATGTCCCAGAAATCCTGTGTGTAAACAGGAAGTGTTGTAACTTAAAGAGTAATTTCCTTTTCTTTCTCACGTTATTTAAATGGAAAAAATGTCGATTATGTGAACCTGTGAGCAAGGTCTCGGAGGAGACCGAAACGCGTAAGGTGTTGCTGGTTGCTGGTTTGTGAAGAAAAATAAACTGGAAAATCGACCAAAATATTGGTGTGGTATAATTTATAATCACACGGGAGTGCATGAGGAAAAACGTCTCTGCAAAGAGACAAACGGAATAATTTACACGCGGCGGGTCCTGCCGCGCCTCGCGTGCACCGCCCTAGAGCACCCGGAAGCTCTGACCTTGGACCAGATTGAATGAATATATATATATACATATATGTATATGTATTGGTATATAAGACAACATTCTGAAACGCATTCGTCGACATTTTTGTTTGTATTTCGTTACATTTTTGCCAAATAAATGAATTGAGGAAATATGGCTTTGCCAAAGGTGAATGTTATTCTCCAATGAGTTGTTGCAGTGGAGGTGTAATGGTGGTGATCTATCTATCTATCTATCTATCTATCTATCTATCTATCTATCTATCTATCTATCTATCTATCTATCTATCTATCTATCTATCTATCTATCTATCTATCTATCTACCTATCTATCTCGATAGACTGGGGAGAGGATGTCGCCTTACAGCTAGAGCGGTCACCCTCGAAGCTGGGGAACCAGGTTCAAGTCTTGGCAAAGACGCTCAACATCCTGTGATTCTGGGCAAATCACTTAATCTCCCCATGCTTAACAAAACAAATGTGTCCATCTGTAATGAAACTGGTGCTCATGTAAAGTGCTCTGATACCCATTGTTTTGGGTCTAGTTCGTGCTATTTAAAACTGTAAGAAAAAAATAATAATATATGCTCATATGTATGTAGACAGATATGTGTATATATTATTTTATTTTGTTTTCACTGAAAAAAACAAAGGCTAAAGTAGCATTATAGTTTGATGAATATGTCAGTGACCACGCTTAAGTTTTGAACAAAAAAACACAGAAATTCACCAGTTATAGTTTCCAGAGCTAACTATAGCTTGTGCCCAACATTCACTGCTTATGACCTCACATATTCCATCACTCATGACATGTTCTCTGACATCATTTATGGATTCACTGATGACATAAACATCCATTTCACTGGATTCAAGCTATCCTGAGGGATGTGGGGTGATACTCTGAAACCAGTCCCAGGATGCTTGCTTACCATCCAGGGAGGACCTGACCTGGCAGTTCAGGCTAGACTGTCTCCATTGGGTGCAGGGTCAAGACTTATTTGCATATGACTGGGTCCAAATTGGAAAGGCGTGGTGAGCAAAAAAGCATTGGATTTAGTCCCAGAACTCTTAATGGGGGTGAATGTTTGACATTGTTCAGCATTCCATCAATCAATTGTTCTTTTTGCATTTATTATCCCGAGTGCGCAGGGTATGTCCAGATGTGGGTCCCGTGCTCACCATGCTACTGGAGTCAAGCTAGCCTGGCTGATGAGCAGTTATACTCTTAAACCGGTTCTGGGATGCTTGTTTTCAGGCCTGGGAGCGCCAGGCTTGACAGTTTGGGCTGGACTGTTCCCCTGGGTAGCAGGGTCAAGACTGATTTGCATATAGCAAGGTGTAAACTGGAATGGCATGGTGAGCAAAAAATCTATGGATTTAGTCCCAGATCTCTGACTGGGGATGAGTGTTTAACATTGTTCTGCATTCCATCCATCAATCGTTCTTAGTGCATTTCTCATTCCCGGGAGTTCCGTGCTTGCCATGCCACTGGATTCAAGCTATCCTGGCAAAGGAAGGGTGATACCCCCAAACCGGTCCCAGGATGCTTGTTTCTGGTCCTCATGTTGCTGGGTCCAAACTGGAATGGTGCGGTGAACAAAAAAACTATGCATTTAGGCGAAGATCTCTGACTGTGGGTGAGTGTTTGCCATTCTTCAGCATTCCGTCCATCAATTATTCTTTTAAAATTTGTCACCCTGAGTGGGATGTGTATGCCCAGACGTGGGTCTCATGCTTGTCACGCCACTGGATTCGAGCAATCCTGGCTGATGAGCGGTGATATCCCGAAACCGGTCCTAGAATACTTGTTTGCAGTCCAGGGAGGACCTGGCCTGGCAGTTCGGGCTGGACTGTTTCGAAGAGGAGCAGGGTCAAGACTGATTTGCATTTGGATGTGTGAAAAAACGGTGCGTTTAGGTCCAGATTTCTGACTAGGGATGAGTGTTCGCCAGTCACGTATCAACCGGTGGGCGGGCACCCGGCCTGGGTAGCACGAGTTTTGGGGGCGGCGGCCTCCTCTCCACACTCTTACCCCCCACTCAGCCATGATGGGCGGCAAATGCAGGGGGATAAGGCTTAGCTACGCCACTGGTGTTTCACATTGATCAGCATTCCATCTGTCAGTTGTTCTTTTTGCATTTGTAAACTATTTCAGACTGCAGATGTATGATGGAATACAATGTGTTCCCCCAATGTAAAAAAACTCTCTACTTGGCAAGGTCACCATGACTCTACAAAAAAAGGCTAAAGCGCCAGAGAAAGAACTACCACTTGTGGTGCTATATGTCTTACGTCTGGTTTACATGTGGAAATCCAGCTTCACCCCAATGTTCGACTGGGATCTAACACAGCTGCCTTATTGTGTGAGCCTAGGGAATACAATATGGCAGAGCTGCATATGTTTATTGCTGTACTAGCATAACAGTAGGCATCATATACTTCTCATGGACTGCAGCCACACCACTCACGTAGGCTGCTATATTTGTAGCCACACCTACAGTAAATCTTTACCCTATTGAACAGGCATTATGGTTGTGCCACATGACGGTCCTCAATATACTACCTCACATTGTGAGCAGCTGAGTTGGCTGCATCAAGAATCAAAGATGTAACCTACATATCAATCCATGCAGCAGCAGGAAGTCTCCAGTCCAGATGATCCTTAATGAAGCAACCAATTCAGACCAATAAAACAAAAATACTGGCCCAGGAAGCTCCATGTACAGCAAACAGGCCTGCAGCCAAGACTCCATGCAGGGCCTTGGAGTTTACCGCTGCAGGACCTGTAACTATGAGAGCCCTACTGCAGTGGGCAGTGCAGGGCAGGAGGACAGTTGGCAGCTGAAATGCAATAGACGCACAGTGACACCCTCCTCTTTAATGTTACTGGGAAAGGGGGAGAAGAAATCAGACAGCTCATCCACCAGCCCAATAACTTGATCCTGTGAGCATCAGGGTGCATATTGCTCAAGGAGATGCAAGCACTCGGCGTTGGGGCTCTATGCTGCCTCTTGGAGTTTACCCCGGCAAAACCTGTTCATGAAAGCTGAGCCGGAGAAGATGTATGTTCGGATGTGTATATCTAATATCCTGTGACCTGCCCCCAACAAGCACTAGGGAGCATAGTGCCCCTAGGAGTTTGGAACACACGGAGCACAAACTCTTATAATTTGCAGTGATGGGAGCACGGATAACACTATCGCAGAGGCCACTCTCAGAAGCAGCTCCATCATACAGGGATCTGCCTAGAAGCACTGCATGTTTGAGGTGAAAATGTGGGGGTGATATTGTGGTGAAGATGACACAGTAAAAGAAGTGGGAAATCAGTAGAGATTTGAAGGGATGTAGTCTCACAAATTAAAGATAACAAATTGAAAATGGTGCATTGGGACTCTTCCAAGTTGGTGGTTGTTGTCATTAGAAATCCTCTAAGCAGGTTGCAAGAGCTAAAAACCACATAGTCAGGAGAAGAGGGAGAGTGAATAAATCACAAGAATGTTGTAATATATGTGTAGGACAATATTGTAGAGGAGGTGTTGCTTATGTGCAAGGGGTCATGAAAAATGACTCAACAAGTGAATTCTCAGCAAAAATGTTAGAAAGTCCAGCACATCCACTACCAGGATTAAAAAAAGCACAGCAGTGCAGGTTCTTACAATGCAAGAATTTATAGAGTTGGATACGGAATAGAGTATAAGGTGCTGTAGTAGGCAGAGAAATCAGCCCAGTAGATGGACTTTGCAAACATGCTCAAGGTGACCCCGCACACATCAACAGTAAGTATTACAGTATTAATAATGTTATACATATTATTCCATTGTCTTTCCAGTCATTCTCCCAAGAGTAACCAGACGACCGCATGTTTTACGAGACGCCGACACTCTGTTCACGAATACTCACGCCTCAAGCTTGAAGACCATTGTGAAGCTTTATTATATAGAGAATTCTAAATAAGCCCTGAAGAAGTCCGGTCACGGACGAAACGCGTTGGCTATTGGTTTTAAATGTCTCTTGTGAATAAAGAATTTGTCTACTGAAGAAACCTGACTTTGGAATTCTTGGGAGAATGACTGGAAAGACAATGGAATAATATGTATAACATTATTGATACTGTAATACTTACTGTTGATGTGTGCGGGGTCACCTTGAGCATTTTGATTTGTAAAACAAGTTCCTTGTTTTCTAAAATTGGGATCTAGGGGATTGTATCCCAGACCACCTGCACCTAGACACACGCACACTTTAGGGATTTTGTCACCAGTGCGGGCAAAGTAGCCTTAATCCCCTGTTCTGGCTTGATCTTTGGACTTTGCAAACATGCAGGGAGGAAGCTAACAATTGTAGTGCAACCTTTCCTGTGTGGTTGAGTATTTTGCTGGGTTGTGGGCCTTCAGGAAATAGAAACCTACCAATTCCGAGTTAAGGTGAGCTGAACTGATTACTCCATTTCAAGGTTCACGATTTTAACGCAAGATACAAAATGGCCAACATTTAATTTGACAGCAAGTGCTCTATTCCGAATTCCTATTTTTTTACGTCCAACACCGCAACAGCACTTTTTATATGATGTAATGTGAATGCACCCACTTTTTCCTATGAATCAGTTCTAAAATCAGAGTAGTAGACCGCTACTGCACTGGCCACACCTGGCAGCAGATGGTTGTCTCTTGATTTGCTGGATGAGGTAGGTCTACTCCTTGCTGCTGCTGAGCTCATTTTCTGTATCAGTCTGTCCTCAGCCAAGCGAAACACAGGCTAATAACATAATCATATGCATTTGTGTAGGTATAGTTCAGGGTCAAAGGAACTTAGCACAGACCCATTGCAAATACATGTAATAATGTGAAAACAAATCTCTTTAATTACATAACTTGGCTGCATTCGACCCAACTTTATTCCAAACTTGCATTGACATAATGTGTTGCAAAGTCAGAGTTGCTCAGTTCTTACTGTGGAAATGTAAACATTAAGGCTAGAGAAGGTTCGTGGGACCACGGCAAAGAGTAGGGGTGTTACTCACTGCGGCACTCTTTCCCATCCTCTCCCAGTGTGTATCCTTCCAAGCACGAGCAGACGTACGAATTCTCATTATTAACACAAATGTGTTCACAGCCATGGTCAATGGACTTGCACACGTCGATCCCTACAACAATAAAACATTTGTTAATGAGACATGATTGTTATAAGATCTGTTTTCCCATAAGGCAGAGGTCTTCAAACTGGTGTCGGGCCCCCTGGGGGTCTTCATTGATCGTAGGGGTGGGGGCACCAGTGTCAGGACATCTGAAGCATCATGCAGATATCAGTGCTTGGTTTTAAATGAAAAAGTGTGTGGCAGTAAGCCACTCTGTAATGGCCCATCAAGAACATATTTTGTCATTATATCCTGTCTGAGAGTGGGTGTCAAAGGGGAAGGGTCTACAAATATTCCTCAACCGCCCCCGCCCGCCCCATTTATGATAATCACACTGCCTGGCTGAGCAGAATAGTATGTTTGGCAATCATGTATTTGATTGTATTTTTAAAAGAGGTAACACAGCTTAACTGCAATGTTTAAATATGTTAAAATAATATTTAAATATTACCAATTTAATAGAACAATATAACAATTGTGAAAAATGTGCTGCTGTATGGGGTCTTATTGATATTTTCTTTTTGTATACACGGGGGGTGGCTCTGCAATAAAAGTTTGAAGGCCACTGCCATAAGGTGACCACCTCACTCCTTATTGGCAATTAGTCAAGGTCATTACGGGCAATGTCTCCAGTTTTCCCCTACAAACCAATCTTTTTTGGTGTTTTAGTCTAACTAGTTTAATAAAACCAAAGCAAGACTATACCACCTATAATGCATTAGGCTGTCACAAGAATGTTCAGGGCTGAAAAAAGTGTCTGTAATGGTCTATATGGAGATGATCATCCTAATTCCTCCCACACTCTTCCTTTTGTCTATTGCGTCATGGCCTTTGAATGCTACCCTCAGCAAACATACACCTTGCAGATCTGGTTGCTTGTAAATTACTAGACATGCTGACCTACTCTTTTTAGGGCTACAAACAGCTTTACCTGTCTGCGCTGTATGTCAGAGTATCGACTACAGACATTCCGTGCTACAAGAATATCATAACAAAAACAATGACAACCAAAATACCAAGCAGGTGAGCATGTTGAGTATAGATTTACTACTTGATATCTAATTACTTTCAAGATAAATGATTCGTCATGGTACTTGCCTGTGGAATTAAGTACAGTGCACCTAAGATTACCTACATATACTTACCTTCTTGATATTTTGGTTGTAGATATTGTTGCCACAATATTTTTGTAGTACGATGTATGAAACTTGATATTTTAGGACCACACCATTGTGGGTAAGCAGACTCATTGTCTCCAAAATATTTAGATTGGCCTTTGATTCAGCTACTCGCTCATGACGGGGTGACTTTGTTGTGTATCTAAGATGTGGTTGTACTGCTTGTACTTTTCCAAGTAAAACTGTGCGTTTGTTGGACAACATAACCATCAAAACTGTGCAAGACTGATTCCACGTACACTGTCCGGATATGTTGGCCAAAGCCCTGCTAGCTCACAGTGCACCATCTGTAACTCTAACCTTACAGGGTAACAAATAGATGTGCAGCCTCAGAACATGACAACTCTAACTCCCTAAGGAAATCATGATAACAGATTTAGAACCCTTTCACTTAGTTACTTATGCATACCCCAAGAGATACACAAGAAACATACAGTACATCGTTTTAATATTTATTGAAGCATTGTGATTCTTAAGTAAAATAGTTGTGCTGCAATAATCAATTGAATAAACAGAATAATGTGATTAACATTATGAGAATGGTGGAAAAGATTAGCAGTTCAACCATTTTGCCTATTACAGAAACGATATGCTTGCATATAAGCACTGTAATATTTTGTACTCCTGCCTAGCGCATCCTAACCTATCATGTCTACGGTGAGCTAATCTGCCAAATCCCTGTAGGGAGATGTAACTCCCCGTTACCTGTGGGTTAGTGTCATCAAGCTTCCAGGCTTGGTGTAGAGTTGGACAGCATCCCTCGCACTAGGTAAACAGGAATACGCTGAGCTGGAATTCCGGCATAGATTAACCTCTCAGTGCCTGTGAAATGCTCCTCTGTCTAAACAAAGGCTTGATGTCATATATAATAACATCCTCCATATTACCGTGCTGAAGCCCCAGCCAGGACGCTGTTGTTTATTCTATTGACATAACTCTGTCTCAGAGCGACCAAAACAAATAACAACATATTGCTTGATGAACTTAGCCCTTGTACAGAATGTTCAAGGTGTTCTGATTGAGTGCCTATGAAGTGGTAGTGTAAGCAAAACTGAGTTAGAAGAATATTAACCTGTATGTGTATGCATATGAATATGTGTCACATGTCATCGTATTTAGGGAGAGAATGTAACTTAAGAACGTGATCATGTAAAATGGTGTTTCTTAACCAGGCCTAATGTACCCATGTGAGAATGTGTGCTACTGATTCAATGACTTTCCTCCCTAGTCTTGTACATGTCCTGCCCAGGAGCATTTTGATTTACATTGCCTCTCTGCTCCCCAATATTCCCTGCCCTCTCCTGTCCCACTCCCCTTCCAGTGTTGCATATACATTTTTTTAATGGGGCTCGGCGGCTGCTAATTGCTGCCAGGCAGCTTGCAGCCACTCAGACAGAGGTCACAAAAGGGATAGATTGGTCAGGTGAGCAGAATAGTCATTGAACTACTCCATGCAAAGACACTCCAAGGAGTCGAAATTCTATTGCATTATCAACATCAGTTTGGGAGACTAAGGCAAAGAGCATAGTGCCCTCCTCGAAGACATAGTAGATCAACTGGGACTCTTCTTAGACATTTGTCACAGCTGGACTACTCAAGCAGAATCTAACAAACCCAGCCGGTAGCCAGAGTAGGTAGAAAAGGTTCCACCTCAAGCGATGCAGCATGGACCTTTATAGGCCATGTAGGCCACTTTCAAAGCCTCTGTACTTAATATGAAGCTCCAAGGAGACAAGATTTAAAATGTTTTAAAATGCACTGAAGGTATGTGGATGTTCTGCCCTCCACTGCACTTTCAATGAACCAGGGCTCCCTCCCCATGTCACTGCCATGTGCAGCCTGTTTTCCTGGTGTGGAGGCCACAGAGATTAATCCAGACTGCATGGGGCACTGCCACTAACAGTAGCCCAACAATGGTGCTGATGTTGGCTGCGGGCATTGGTGTCACTGTTGCTGCTTGCCATTGGCTGTAGATGGAGCACAGGTGCAGGCACAAGGTAGGCCAGGGCAACTGCAGTGCAGTGGTGGGTGGTTAGCTGGGAAAAATAGGGGTTAGAGAATGTATGGGCACAGGCAAATGTGGTTATGCATTAACAGAGGGGCTGTGCAGACTGTAACACTGCACAATATTCACTGTGGGGCTGGTAGTCACCCCAAGAGAAATGAAGAGCTGCAGTCTGACTGCACCAAGTCTCATCTACAGCTATGGAGAAGGTGTGCTAGTACCCTGAGCCTGGGTGCCACTGTCTTCACCCCCATGGATGGTGTCTAAGAGTTACAGCTGAACATGTATCACTGACATGGAAGGGAAATTCAGAAGCGTACTAAGCTTATTAGTTTTGTGTTCGCTCTGCAGCATCCCCTCTTGGTTTATTTCGTGTGTACAAGTAGCTCGGTGTGTGTTCACCATACATTTGAACTCTTTGCTCCCTATTATTTCACTGGTTAAATCCAATGAGGCAGTAAGTTGTTTATTGTGGAAGGATGAATTGCACAGGTGAAGAGCACACCCCCGCATACTATGCCCAATACATTGAGAAGACATGGATTCGCAACTTCAACTGAACTGTTCGTAAACATAAAGGAAGCAACTTTACATAATCATCCATTTCTTTATATCAAAGGAAGCTTGGATGAGGCAAACTGATCTAATCCTAATCCTGTAAATATAGAGAATGTGATGGTGGGAAACCCTTCCACATCTTGGCCACTGAAACCTAGTTAAAAGTGATTTCCATTGCTACTGTTTATCCTTAAAGGGTCCAAGTCATGTCAATCAGAACCGGTTATATCAATAGTGTCTCCGACACCCCTTAAGTACCTGTTGCAGAAGCTGCATCATCTGCACAACGTGGTGGTGAGCATAGTTCTAAGGCAAAGAAGTGGGATCATGTTACTCTGGCCCTGAGAGCCTTCTTTGGTTCTTGATGGAAGAGAAAATAACATGTAAGGCATTATGCGCGACTCATCGAGCCTGCCATAAAAGCAGGATCACTCTTCATACAGTAACCAAGCAGAACCCTGTAATATGCATCAGTGTTTTTGCCAGTGGTACCTAAGTTCCAAAAACAAGGAACAGGAGCATAAGCATTCCCAGTACTGAAGACCAAGGCCTGAAACTATCTCCTGGACAAAGTGTATATGTTACCACCTGCAGTTCAGAAAGGCTCAAAGAACAGTTTCTGGTGTAAGGTGACCCCAAGAACAGCTCTCAGAATTCCAAAGACTTCAGTTTTGTGGTCAGTTAAACAGTTCCAATATGCCTCTTGTTGCTTAACGGCACACATACATGATCTGTCTAATACACGGTTGATCCCTTCTCGGTGGCACATGACCGATGAATAATAATGAGCTGCTGCTCAGAGGACACACGAGATAGACTGGTCAGAAACTAGCTCTATTGTATTTTAATTTTGCATGTTGAATTATCTTTTGTAGGATGAGGTATGTCCGCAGAACCATACTGCTTGCTAGTTCTGTCTAGAAACTCAAGCGCATCTCACCGGGACACCCTAGGAATCCATATTTGGTGTTGCTTCATATCTCTGCAGACACATCATCACCTAAATCTAGACTAGACTGTGCCTTTTGTGTAGAGTCGGTCTCATGACTGTATATTTGTTGCCTTCCATTTTTTTTTATTTGTTTTTATTGCAGATGCATAAGCAAACAATGAATTATTCTGACCTTTAGATCTCTGATCATCGTATGTCACCGATCAACAATGAGATTGCACACAGCCATTCAGCCCACACCCAGGAGGCCGGGCGGCATTAGCTACCAATCTATCAGAAATATCAAAGAAGCCATCGCCCAGAGGCATCTGGTCTACAATACAATTAGGCATCTGCTTTTCTATAACTCTCAACCCCCCCCAAATACAGTCAACCGGTTACAGAGTCCCTAAATCAGCGAATAACAGCAATTCAGACATGACTCAGCCACTCTCAGTCACCCCCTGGAACGTCCCTCGTTGGGATCTCCTGACAATCTACCTTCAATTGATCTAATCACTGTTTTGGGAACATGTTCCATGGGTATTCCTTACTCGGCCCATGCCTGGGTTTATCTTTCGCTAAAGTCTCCCTCTATTTGTACCAGTCCCCAACTAACCCTCCCCTTATCCCACCCCCCTCAACTGCTGCTGATGTGGGCTATGTCTATATATACACAATCAAATCCGTCGCGACCTGTGGGATCCATACATACTTGTCTCTATGCCCCATGGAACCTCTTGTGTTGGCCATCTCCTAATCCTCGTCATCAATTAAATAGTCCTTTAGGGCTTGCACTATTGCCTCCCAGGCTCTTGCCATTTCTAAGCTCTTTTCATTTGCTGTGCGAGTAGCTTGTCGAAGTCTGACCACACTTTCACTCAGTGCCCATTTCTGCAATTCGTTCGTCCATCGCCTAATTGAGGGGCCCTCCTTTGATTTCCAGTGCCATGTAATTTCTCTCTGGGCCAGAATAAGGCCCAAGTCGATGAATTTGCTTGTGATTTTTGTCCTGGCCGTGTCAGGGAACCAGAGCAACAGACATGTCGCCATGTCGTATTCCACCTGTCTATCAGTGACTGCGTTAAGGAGTTCCCCACCTCTGACCAATACAACCCCAGTTTCGGGCAGTCCCACAATATGTGGTCCAGTTCTACATGTGGTGTCAGGCATCTAGGGCACACTGCCTCCTGCACTCGAAAATACCTCTGGATCTTTCCCGGGGTCAGATAGGCTCTGTGTATTACAAAGAAATGCACCTGCTGAAACCGGGCATTTCTGCAACCCTTCTAAACTCTCCTCAAGATGTGGCCCCAAGCCGTATCCGGTATGGGTTTCCCTATACTTTCCTCCCATTTTTGCTTCAATGCTACGAGCGGTCTCAGCCCCTTGTGCAGCATTCTAGATTGGAGGCAGGTGACCGCTTTAAGTGTGCCCGCCGCCATTACAACATACTGGCAGGCCATGGTTGTACCGGGTTCCGACAACCCAGCTTTCCAATGTTTCTGTATTGCCGCCGTCACCGCCGCATGCAACAGGAAACTCCCATCAGGGAGGCCAAATTGGTATTTGTTGCCTTCCATAATATTACTTATTAACCTAATAGTAATGAACTGCTGCTTTAAGAGCATAAAAGTAATAGCATCACAGTGTTCTAATTGGATGAGTTGTATTCATCCACTGCTTACTTCACGGGACTTTTTCTATTTTACTTTTAGCATCCATCAGAGTGCATGTTTCCTTGCTCTCTTTGGGTCCGATTCATAGAGGAAAACGTACAATTTTGTGTAAGTTTACTACTTTTCAGTGTCCACATAGGTAAAGTTTGACCAAAAGTTTAACTTTAGTACTTTTCAATCAATCAATCAGTGACATTTATAAAGCGCGCTACATACCCGTAGGGTCTCAAGGCGCTGGGGGGGGGGGGGGTTTCGGTATTCACAAAGGTAAACTTCTACCAAAAGTCCAACTTTACTACTTTTATATATTCACAATGGGAAACTTTGACCAAAAGTCTAACTTCACTACACAAGGTTCACAGTTCGATCCCCGGTGCCGGCAGCAGGTTAGCCCAGGACCATGTGACTCTGGGCAATAGCTCGCTTAATCTTCCCGACGGCCGCCAGTGACGGGACACCTCTCCGGAGGTAGCTGTGCACTTTACAAATGCTGGTATTTCATTTGAATCAGTGTGACAACAGGCAGACAGGAGCAAAGGTCCATACTCATTTTCAATCAAAGTTGCAGTGCTGCATTGCTCTAGGGGAAGAAGCACGTCAGAACCATGTCTACTATGTCTCATATTTACTCACACTTTGCTCCAGGTTTGTATTACTTTTGTAATGTAAACCCAGATCAAAGTGTTGTGGTGGTATTTACTTTCCAACTTTGTATTACTTTGCATCAAGTCCTTATTATTCAGATTAACATATCTCCCAACACATGTTAAAACTGCAAAACAAAATACAATTCCACATGGCAAATAGGGCCAGATGTACGACCCTCAGTGTTTTCAACTTGTAATTTACATTTGACGTGGTTCAGCGCTCAGATGGGGACTTTGAGCCTGTGTATGTTCTCAACCCGGGCTGTGCAATACAGCCGGTGAAGAACATGCAAAGTGCGCATGACTGTTTGGCCGGCCCAAGACGGCCGGCCTAACCATCAATCGCACTTATGTATCCCAACCACTGCTCCCCTGCTGGCTCTGCCCTGCCCCGCCCCGAAAACCTGCTTCAAACGGAAAAATAAAATGGTAATAACATAGTGTTATTATCATTTTATTTTTCCTTTTTCCATTGCTGTCTCTTCCCTCCGTATTCCGCCGGAAGACCTCACCTGCGTGAAAGCAGTACAATTTACAGACGGATTCCACTCACCTATTCGTTCCCTCTAAATTTATAATTCTGATGAACCTAGTAACTCCATTTATGGGGCTCATTAGATTTAGCGGGTCATTAGTAATGAAGGCCTTAATGGTGACTGTGGGTACAGTTGTACCCTTTACAATCCCATCAAATGTTGACCTCTTTTGGGGGCTTTTAAATCAAATATTTGGTGAAATATTCAGAGAACATTGCATTTGAAGGGACCCAGTCCATTTGCAGTAAAAACTATAAATGCATACCATAATAGTGCTGCACATTGTTACGGAATGCATTTATAGTTGTAACTTGTCTTTCCAGTTTACCCACACTAGGCACCTTAAATAGCTGCTGTATGTATGCTGTGATCATATGGTCTTTATAAGAAGTGGATTACCCTGTGGACTGGTACCCCTCCTCTTAAGGCCAGAATATATGAGACCTTGATACCTATGGACCGATAATCACGTAGGGCCCGATTCACAGAACTAACTTAAGACAATATCCTAAACTTACTACCATTTTGGTATTCACAGAAGACACTTACCTATTTTGGTATTCACAGAAGGCACTTACTCATTTTTGTATTCACAGAAGGCACTTACTCATTTATGAGTAAGTGCTTTCTGTGAATAGCAAAATGAGTAAGTGCCTTCTGTGAATACCAAAATGGTGGTAAGTTTAGGATTTTGTCTTAAATTAGGTCTGTGAATTGGGCCTGTAAACATCTGATAAACAATTGTTCCCTGTTTGGAATGCTGAAAATTGCCTTAGCCAATCAGAATGCATCGAATGCTGGCACTTACTACTGTTCAATCGCAGTGGGAGTGTTTATTTGGGCGTCTTTGTGTGAAATTAGGGGTAAAATGTAAATTGATACTTGTATAGAGCACTACTCACCCGCAAGGGTCTCAAGGCGCTTGTACGAATACCGCTGTGGAACCCATCCTGGCTTTCCCTGTGAGGTGTCCACTCCTGGGCACCCCCAAGGTGGAGGCCAGGCATCCTAAGCGTTGTGGGGGCTGTTGTGGAGATTAAGCAAGCTATTGCCCAGAGTTGCAGAGTGGGACTCCATGATTGGAATAGGCATCGAGGCGAGAATTATCAGGTCCGTGGAATTTTTGAGCCCTAGACCCGCCGAGGCGGGGAATTGAACCCTGGTCCCGGGCTAGATCTCTGCATCAGGGTCTGCCGCTCTAACCATTGAGCCACACTTCTCCACTTCTAACCATTGAGCCACACTATGGATTCTAATAATGTTATTGCCCACTTGCTAGTGTTCACACCTATCAATTGCCTTTCCACTCATTATGCACACCAGCCTCCATTCCAGGACCATAATTGGTGAGTAAAGTAAATCAGTCAACACCCTTAGTAGAGGGTGATATCCACTGTAGGATACCCAGAGAAGAGGGCACCATCACTTATGTCAAGCACCTGGTTGACTTAATTCTTTTAGTGGATTTATTCATTTTAACTAGCATAATGATGAGCACAAAACAGCTGCAAGTTCTCTTGCTAAATATGGTGGTGAGATAAGTGGTATCACGATACAGCACAGGATCCAATTGACATTTTATTTGGAAACCAGTAGCATAGCTTGGATGCCATGGCCGCTAGTGTAAGGAAGGAAAAGGGCCCCTTGGGCTGCTACTGGGGTAGTGAAATATCGCAATCATCATTGTACAATGGGCTCACAGTGTTCTGCGCCCCAGTGCACTGCACCTGCTGCACCAATGATAGCCTCACCCCTGGTGAACACAGGCATCCTGTTTGATTGCAAGTCTGAATTAGCAGGGGCACTAAGACATCACTATTATTAGACATACTTGATCATGAGAATGATGCACTAGTGAAGATAATGGTTTTTTTCAACAGCATTAAAAACATTCTTATGTTTGGAATCAGGGAAGTGGTGGGGGTCCTCAGATTTCCGAATGATTTGCTTCTTTTCTAGGAAATATGTAATCAGGGAAACTTCTCTTGTCAACTTTGGTTAGTTGTAGAGCACCTCCAAGTTCCTGTTGCTGACCATTTTATATAGTATCTTTGTACAGCCACAATATAATTTGTACAGGCTCTGGGAGTCAGGGTGCATAGCTCCACTGATGACACCCTTGTGGCGTTCAGTTTCCTGGCTGCTTGGCTCAGGATCGGCAACCTGATTATTAGCAGCCGGGGTGATCACTGTTATTTCCAAAGAACTTTACCGGGTTTCCCATACTTTATGGGCGTGGGGAAATAATGGGAATGACACCTTTTTGGAAAATAACATAATGAAACGAGACTTTTGGTGCTAATTCCATTGTGTCTTTCCTCAGTATTCCACCAGGAAATCTCCCCTGTTTGAAGAAAGTGAAACCTATGGGTGGAACCCACCAGCAGTGTTCCCTCTAAATTCCTCATATTAATGAACCTGCTGCCGCCAGTTAGGGGGCTCATAGGAGTTAACTTGTCATTCGTAATGAGGGCCTTAATGGTGTCTGCGGGTACCGTTGTACCCTTAACCATTCCATCAGATGGTGACCTGGGTTTTGAGATTTTGAATCACACCTGGTCTGTACAGGACGTGACATCACTTGATTTCCCATCATCCATCTGCACAGGAAGGGACAGCACTCATATCTCCTCCCAGGATCTCCTCAATGGCTGCCTTATCGTGGACGCGCTGCCAGTGTGCCAAGGGCAAACCCGTATGCGCATAGAGAGCATTCAGCGCCACAAACCTTGGTCCTCCCAAATCCGCCACTACCATACTGCAACCCTCCATGCTTTCAACCCCAGCTGCTGCACCACACGCTACTGCCTCACCACACAACACCAAGGGAGCATTCTCCTTAGCTTCCCGCAAGTTTTCATTCACTCACACGCACCCAACAATCACTGCACCAACAGCACCCAACACCCCACTCTCTCACACTCACACAGTTCTGCAACCACCCGCACAACACTCCACACATGCATGCATGCTCCTCAACACCCGCTCACTCACCAAACACACCACAAAGATCTAGGACCAGCTGAACGACAATGCCCCTGACCTACTTTTCCTCACAGAAACCTTGCTGAACCCTGCATCGGCACCTGACATCAACACAGCCACCTCCCCCAACCTTTCCCCGGCTACAAGATTAAAAGGCAAGACAGACTTAAAAAGCTTAGAGGTGGAATCGTCATAATTGAAAAGAACATCATCAGCTGAACTACATTCATGGACATGTCATCCTCCAGCATGGAACACTTGTCGTTCAAACTCCAAGTCACATGCCACATCACCCTATGCCATCACAGGTAAGGGCATCCCGTTACGAGTATGTGGACCTGGGTAGCATTCAATATAGAAAAACAGTGGTCCTCAAACTAAGCATTCAAAATATCGGAATTAATCTCAGAATCTGAATTTTTGCGCAAACAAATCAATTTGCGCTCCTCATGAGCAAAAATACTTCAATACAATCTTTCTTTACAATATGCATGAAAGGATGTGCAGAGATATAAACTTCATATGTAACAAATACAAAATGTATTTACATAAATGGATTTTAATCGCTATACATTTGGTGGTTGCTCCAGAGGGAGAACGTGCAAGAAAGGTGGTGATCGAAAGTAAGTAAGTGGGGGAACTTATCCCCAAGGTGAAGAAAGTAATAAAAAGAGGTTAAGGTTTTTGTGAGATTGATCATGCGTATAAATCTTGTTGTCCTGTCCCAATTGCTA
This sequence comes from Lissotriton helveticus, assembly GCF_964261635.1. Lineage (NCBI taxonomy): Eukaryota > Metazoa > Chordata > Amphibia > Caudata > Salamandridae > Lissotriton > Lissotriton helveticus. The sequence continues at coordinate 427,555,538 of NC_136063.1, forward strand.
TTTTACAGGGTCTATTTACAATGGTTGGTACAATCACAGATTGTAATCATCTGTGGCACGTGGCAGTGGTAAAGAAAATGGGTCCAGGTACATGAATAGTTGTCGACGTTTCAACTCGACTTGTGGCATGTGGGATGTTTAAGCCTTGCCTGCGAGTCTTCCTCAGGATGAGATGGGTGGGGAACGTGGGGGATGGGGGCAACCAAACCCTGGTTGAATATACCTATTCCGCTCCACTCCATACGCGGATAGGCCCCCTTCCCCTGAGTACAGTGAGGATGTCTTGTCAATACCACACCAATCCCCTTGACAGACCATGCGCTTGTCAAATTCAGCATCCCAGTCCAATGCACATGCACCACCGACAGACCAGCCTGCTGAAACTGAAACAGCATCACTGACAAGTACTGGAGCACCGATCTCACCACCTACTGACCCGAATACAGCAAAAGCCTCCACAAAGCAATCAATTGGATCACTTCCTGCGCTGACTCCCTGGCTCCCCTTAAACACAGCAATGCAACAAAAACCTGAACCCAGGCCAGTTGGTACACAGAAGAACTCAGACTGATGAAACGCCACTGCAAACAACTGGAGCGTAAATGAACAATAAGCCAGGACAATGCAGACAGGAGCACGTTCAAATCCACTCTATGCATAGCTGCCATGGTTTTAGATTGCTATGTGTGACATTTTCATAATTTGTGGGTAATTAGGAGTGACATTTATATGACTATAAGTGACACTTTCTCACAAGCAAAATCAAGCAATGAAGACGAGGGAAACACATATATATCAGAAATGACACCCATTTGAGCAACGAGAAACTCTAAGGGCCTAATTGTGAGTCTGGCAGTCCAAAGACCGACAGACTCATGGTGGCATGGCGGTAGCGGTGTTGCGACCACCACATTACATCCCTAGTGGTAGTGTCAGTGTTTGACCGCCGACTCAGCCATGGAACCGCGGTTCTCTGGTAGTTGGTAGTGCCATTGCGAACCGCTCAGTATTTCTTTGCTCAGTGTTGGGTGGAATGAGTACCACAGAGCTGAGTATCAATAAACATCTGTCATTAAAGACCAAGGGCAGAACATCTGCATTTCAAATATACATGTTATTTTTTATTTATTTTTTAACATTTATTAAGCGCGAACAATTGCCCGCAGGCGTCTCGGCGCTGTACATTTGTTTGCTCTCCTGTAAGGTCACATGAAATTGTTTAAAGGTTGAATAACCAAGTTTTCAGTTTCTTCCTGAACGACATCAAATTTGGGCTGGATCATATGGATTGCGGGACTGTGTTCCATAGTTTTGGCCCAGCCACTAAGAAACGTCTGTCTGCCCAATTGACCAACCTGGTCCGTGGCACCGCCAGGTCGTTCTGTTTTGCTGAACGCAGTGTCCGAGAGGGAATGTATGGGACAAGATGGTCTTTCAAAAATTGTGGCGCTTGATGATGTAGTGACTTATAGACAATACACAGTGTCTTAAATTTAATTCTATTCCTGACTGGGAGCCAGTGAAAACTTCTCAATGTCTCAGCTATGGGCTTGAATTTAGGGGTATTTGAGAGAAGTCTGGCTGCCGCATTTTGGATTCCCTGCATTTTCTTAATGATCCTGGCTTGAGCGTTGGCAAACAAGCCATTGCAGTAATCCAGTGCTGATAGGACAAGAGCGCTGACAAGTGTCTTGCCTACATTTTTGGGAAGGAAAGGGAGAATCTTCCTGACCAAGCGTAGTTTGTAGAATGCTGTGGTGGCAGTCTGATTGGCATGTGCCATGAAATTTAACTTGTCGTCAAAGATGACGCCCAAATTTCTTACTTTTGTAGCAGGTTCAGGCACGGCTCCAAAGGATGATGGCCACCATACTGGGGACCAGCTAGGACTGAGATGGCCAAAAGTGACCACCTCAGTTTTATCGGAGTTTAATTTCAAACAGTTTGCCGACATCCATTGTCCAATGGCCAGCATACCTATTTTGAAACTCTCCGCTACTGTTTCCCCATCGTTTCTGACACCCAGAATCAGCTGAGTATCATCTGCATATGAGGTAAGGTTCATCCCGTGCGCTTTGATGGTCTTTGCGAGGTCCGACACATAGATATTAAAAAGTGTCGGACTAAGGGATGAACCTTGAGGTACCCCACATGGCAGTGATAGTTCAGCTGATTCAAATTGACCCAGGGTAACTGCCTGGGATCTTTCCGTCAGAAAGGATGCCAGTAGATTTTTTGCTTGGCCTTGCACGCCCATTTTTTCGACACGGTCGACTAGGATCTTATGGTCAACCGTGTCGAAGGCGGCCGATAAATCTAGAAGCACCAATAGTGCCGTGCCACCTTGGTCTCTGATTAGTCGAATATCATACATGTTATGTTGTATATAGTCTACAGCATCTGCTTGGCAAGGCACTGCTATGAATGGAATGGGCTGCTAATTTGAGCAATCTTTTTTTACTTGCTTGTTCGGAAAGTATATGTGCTTAATAAAAGAGATTTGTAAACAAGGCCCTCGGTGCTCGTGTTCCCAGTAAGGCATGTTCAGCCTTATCGGTCCCTAGTGAAACTGTCACCGTGATTTAAAATACATGTGGGAAGAGTCAGCAAGTTACATACTTGACTGTTCTCCTTTGATGTCACAGGAAGTAAGTTTGAAGAATACCATCACCTAAATAAACTGCTACCTTCCTTGTAAACATATATGGAGTCAAAAATTCTGCAAGAATCACCACCGTGAAAGTACCGCACGGCAGAGGGGAGGCCTAACCACAAGGACCAGCCAACTTTAACCTAGGCTGGAGCTGCCCGGGCAGAGGGCAGAGCTGAGAGCTGTGAACAGGGATCACATGCTGGTGCCCCCGCCACATTTATGGAGAGCGGTGAGGGATACAGGAAGGTCATGTGCATTACCTTTCAATCACTGCCTGGATGGCTAACAGCAAAGCCCCCCATCCCCCGAGTACGGTGAGGATGTCTTGACCCTCAGGCAGTGCAGCAGGGGAAAGCTGAGCCTGGAGGTCCGACCTGGTTTAGTTGTGACACTTACTCTCAGTCAGAGAGTGCTGTTACATCTGTCTACCAGTCTGAGCAGGGCTGCGGTCCAGGATTCAGTGGGCCCGATTCACAAAGGTAATCTGGGACTAAATCCTAACTTTACGACTTTCGGTATTCACAAAAGGCATTTAGGAGTTGTAAAGTTAGGATTTCCTAACTAAACTACTCCTAAATGCCTTTTGTGAATACCGAAAGTTGTAAAGTTAGGATTTTTCTCAGTTTAGGAGTAGTAATGGTAGGAATCCTAACTTTGCTACTTCTAAATGCCTTTTGTGAATACCGAAAGTCGTAAATTTAGGATTTTTCTCAGTTTAGGAGTAGTAAACTTTTTTACCCCTAAATGCTTTTTGTGAATACCGAAAGTCGTAAAGTTAGGATTTTTCTCAGTTTAGGAGTAGTAAAGGTAGGAATCCTAACTTTGCTACTCCTAAGTGCCTTTTGTGAATACCAAAAGTTGTAAAGTTAGGATTTTTCTCAGTTTAGGAGTAGCAAAGTTAGGAGTTCAAATTTTGCTAATCCTAAATGCCTTTTGTGAATACTGAAAGTCGTAAAGTTAGGATTTTTCTCAGTTTAGGACTAGTAAAGCTAGGAATCCTAACCTCATGGGCGCCCGCAGGGGGGGGGCAAGGAGGGGCGCTTGCCCCCCCCTGGAGCACCCCTCCTTGCCCCCTGCCAGGGCTGGCTCTAGGGCGTGCGATGCTGGCTTCCTGGGGGCGCCGTGTTTACAAATTAATTATGATTTTAAAGCACCTACTGAGCGTTCCTTTCCTCCTACAATTGTGAGGCCTCACAAAAATGTCAAGATAACTCATGTGATTGATGTTCTTCCTGGCCAGAGTTTTGTGTAGTTTAGGTTTAATTTCGATTTATGTTAAGGTAGCTCAGAGGGTTAATATGCCTACTGCAAAGAAGGTGTACCAAGTAGATTAGAGTGCATTTAATGTAAATAGATCAGCAGGTTACTGCTTTTAAAAGAGCCATCCTTTTGTTACTTGCAATTTATAACGTAAAGTCCTAATATAGAATAGTGAGGTATTAACTTTCATCATAGAAGTGCATACAAGCTGCTAAGTACAGAACATTGATTAATGTTGCAAAAATGTTTAATTTGGGTAGAAATTGATTCTTATTATTAATGAAAACTCCCAACTATGCTGCTTCTTTTTCGACTCTGAGTTTGTGCTTCTCCACACCAAGCACTCCTAAACTATACTGCCTACCAGTATGGATGTCATATGACTCCTACACTTTTAGTCATGTGGCTTATGTAACATTTCCTACACACTGATTTACACATGTATGATTGATTGTCTTTGTAATATGTTTGTGATGCAAAGTGCTCTGACATACTTTAATGGTATGAGTAGCGCTGTATAACGAATTCAATGCATCTGAGAGAGTGGTTATGGAGACTTGGTCACTGTTAACTCCTTGGATGCTCATGACGAGCTCAGCTCGTCATGAGCGACGGCGCTCCGGTGCTCATGACGAGCTGAGCTCGTCATGACCACGCCCGTCCCGTGGAACGCTCGCATGCTGGGCTGATTCCCCTGCTGTGCTGAACGTTCCATTGGAACGGGCGCGGTCATGACGAGATCAGCTCGTCATGAGCACCGGAGCGCAGTGGCTCATGACGAGCTGACCTTGTCATGAGCATGGGGGCGCTGTACGCGCCCCCCACCCCCCAGCACAGCGGGAAAATACCGCTAGCAGTGAAGGGGTTAAAGGGTGCTAGTGAGAGAATCCGTGGTGGAGGTGGTCATTGGGGGCGCGAAATAACATTGTCACACTGGGTGCCACTAGCGCTAAAGCCGGCCCTGTCCCCTGCGGACGCCCATGCCACTATGCATTACACATGGTGCTCCAGCCACTGTTCCTCTCCAGCTCGCACTCTCTGTTCTAGTCTGAAGCTCCTCTGCGTCTCAGGGCTCAGTAGGACAAGATGCGAGCTTCATTTTACTGCACCGTCCCTTTGGCATTCTCTTCTAGGTGAACTCCTGTGCATCTCATCGCACGTCATCGCACGTCACATCTAGACAACACCTGGAGACTCTGCTCTTTTCTAGATCCTTCTGAGTACCCTCTGCCCCCTCCCCCTCCATCTTATAATTTAGTCAGAAGCACCAGGAGACCTCAGACTTTATAGCGTGCTCTGACACAATAACAAGATTGAGGCAAAGTCTTTTCAAATAATTATTGGATTATAGTGATTGACTGCCTAGAACAGTTGCTGTTAAGTAAATTACTAAGCAGAAAGAAAAGTCACATTTGAATAAAAGAGTATATTTTAAGGGAGACACCGCTCTGACATAAAATGGTGGACATCAATGGATGATTTTTGATTTAATAAGTTGCATTTATCAAGGAAGATAACACAAACAGAAAACAAATGTAAATGAAGTCTTAGACATAAGTCAGTACAGAGGAGGATATCCAGATGGGCTAGGAAGCGTGGATGCTAACTTTGCTACTCCTAAATGCCTTTTGTGAATACCGAAAGTCATAAAGTTAGGATTTTGTCTCAGATTACATTGATGAATCTGGCCCAGTGACTCCGTTAATGGCTGCAACAGACAACCACTCTCTCTCAATGGCCTTACGGGTCCACTCCAAATCTTAAATGCTCCGGCCGGTGTGCTACGCAGTGTGAGCTCAGCTGCATCTCTGGGCTCCCGGCTGTGAAAGCTGCAAATGTGGCCCAGGCCAGGCTCTAGTTAGGCTGTGTTGATTGGGCAAATTAAACCCTGGCTGAGGCTCCACGTGACGGGGTGAGGTCAGAAACTTTGCTGCTCCATGCAGTCAGGTGATTGAACCAATGTAGCCAGACATAGCCAGCGTGAGCTACTTTAGCCAGCCCCCAAACCTGCCACAGCAATGCCCACTGCCTGCTAATACCAAATTGTCAGTGGTACTTAAGCTGCGCACCGACTGCTTGAAAGCTGAGGAGGTGCTATAATGCGTGACAGTGCATTTCAGTGCAGTGATGCGGACCACCACACTAAAATGTGTTAGTCTAACACCTGATGCGTGATACTTGGCAGGGCTGTCTAAGACGTTATGTTATGTTATGTTATGTTATGTTATTTATTACTTATTAAGCGCGCGTACGCCCTAGGGCTTCTTGGCGCTGAGGAGAGAATCAAAACATAACAGTGCATAAAAAGACATAAAATCACTATTTACAATAGGCCTGAGTGAAAAGAAAAGTTTTAAATGCCTTTCTGAAGGCAAGAAGGTCCCTACTGTGTCGCAGAGTCAAAGGAAGGGAGTTCCACAAGGAAGCAGCTAAAAATTGAAAGCTGCTACCTCCTTGTCGTTTCTTTTTGAAACGAGGGACCACAAGTAGGTCTTTGTGAGCTGATCTCAAGCTGCGTAGGGGTTTGTATCTGCTCAACAGTTGTCTAAGGAACATTGGACCCTTACCCTCCAAGGCCTTAAACACAATACAACCCACCTTGAATGTGGCTCTCTGTTCCACAGGCAGCCAGTGCAAGGTCTCTAGTCCATGTCTAATCGATTCCCACTTAGGTACCTTGCAGATGAGTCTAGCAGCTTGGTTTTGCAGGTACTGCAATCTTCTGAGTTGGCCAATAGGCGCGCCCAGGTAGAGGCCATTTGAGAAATCGATATGAGACAGGACCAGAGCACTGACTGCCTGAATTAAAGCCAAATCAGTAAGGAGGTGTGCAATTTTCTTTATCTTCCTCAATTGAAAAAAACCGGAGGAGACCACCGTTCCGATTTGACTTTTCAAGGTGAGGTCCTCATTAAGAGTCACTCCCAGGCTTTTTACTGTACGGGATTTTTTGGGGGGAGAGCCCATGTCCGACGGCCAAAAGCGTGGACTCCAACTGATCTCACTCTTCCCAGGCAGGATGAGCTCGGTTTTTCCCGGGTTTAGTTTAAGGTGATTTAAAGACATCCACCTTTGAATAAAAGACATAGTTGCTCGAAAGTCCTCGGCCGCATTCAGGGAGTTTAGCACAAAAACCAACTGCAGGTCGTCTGCATAATTATATACAGTGACCTTAAGCTCTCTTAAGGAGAAGAGAAGAGGCCGCATATATAAATTAAATAATAAGGGGGACAAGGAGGATCCCTGGGGGACCCCACAAAGAGAAATGTTTTTTGGGGCTGTGAAGGAACCCAGCCGAACCGACTGAGTGCGTTCAGAGATGAAGGACTTAAGCCAGGCCAAGGCCGAGTCTCGAAGACCGGCCTGTTCGACACGGTTGACCAAGATGGTATAGTCAACCGTGTCGAATGCGGCAGACAGATCCAGCAGCACCAAGGCCTGGTGCAAGTCCTCATCGGCATTAGACCTTAAAGTGTTCTGAACGGCCAATATGACTGCCTCAGTGGAATGACCAGGCCGAAAGCCTGCCTGGTTAGGTTGTAAGTAGCCAGAGGTTTCCACAAAATTTGAGAGGCTATTGGTGACATGAGCCTCCAGAATTTTAGACAGATAAGGCAGTAATGATATTGGTCGGTAATTAGAGAGGTCTGAGGAGTCGATGCCAGGTTTCTTTTTGAAGGGAATCAGTAAGGCCTGTTTAAAACTATTGGGAACTATCCCTGACGTGAGGGAATTGTTAAGCAAAGGGATCAAACTATCTGGGAATGCCCGACCAATTTCTCTCATTACTTGGGGGGGGCAGACATCCTCAGGAGATCCTGATTTAACTCTAATGAGCAAATCTAGAAGGATTCGGTCATTAATTAAGGGAAAAGAGTGCAAGGTAAGGGGATTAAAAAAGATATCATCTATCGGGGCAAAAACTGGAAGTTTGGATAGAGTATCCTTGATCAGTGATATCTTATCCGTAAAAAAGTCGTTCAGCGAGTTGCAGAGTGATTGTGAGGGGACAACCGGGGGAGAGGTTCTATCATCATTGCACAGCTCAGTCACAATCCTGAAAATTTCTTTCGACTTATTAGTCGCATTTAATATTTTAGAAGAGAAATAGACAGTTTTGTGAGTGTGCAGCGTTTTTTGATAGGCTTTACGGATTGAACAATATACAATCCTTGCTTGAGGGCAGTAGTCAGTTCGCCAGATTCTCTCTTGCTGCCTCACTTCAAGTTTTAATTTTCTCAGCTCCGGCGTGAACCACTTATGTGCGTCAGCGCCACGCGAGTTAGAAAAACGAGTGAGGGGGGCATGAATGTTAATGGCCGAAATTAGCCACTCTTTAAGCCTGCAGTCGGCTGTCTCCACATCAGAACTCTGCACTGGCAGAGTGGACTTTAACAAATTTTAAAAAGCTGACATATCCATCGAGGACCATTTACGAGTCGAATTGGTAGCCTGCAGCTTAAATTGAGGGGTTTTGTCAACACAAAATGAGAAACTAATGCTAAAATGATCAGACCAGCTACAGGGTTTAATGTCAATAAAATCAATGGGTAAGTTCAAAGACCAGAGTTGATCGAGACTATGGCCCTTTTGATGAGTTTGAGTATCTATATATTGTATTAGATTCAAATCATTCAGAAGGTCCTTCGTCTCGGCTGCCTGGGTGTCTAATACTATGTTATCAAACCAGAGATGATCTGAACCACCAAACATGCCACTCTAGAGGACTGCATTGATGCCAGGTCAACAGATGTTAGGGAAACATTGCCATTGAGTAAGATTTCATTTCACCTCACCATTGGCCGCTTCCAACTCGATCACCCCTGCTCACGACCTCTGCAACAATCTCTCTCAATTCTTCAGCAACAAAATCACCGTAATTTATAGCAACTTCAGCCCGCAACTGGGCCTGACTGATCTCGCCAAATGCCTCCTGATCTTATCCAAAGACCAATGATATCCACATGGTCCATCATCACTGCAGACGAAACCGCAGCCAAGTGCAAGTCTATCCACTCAGGGGTTCCAGCTGACTCTTGTCCCCGTCACACCTATGCCAGAGGACTACAACCCATCAGCGTCATGCTCACACCTATTCTGAATGCCTACACCTCTTCTGCGACCTTGAAGCTTGGAAATAAACAACTGTCCTTCCATTGCTGAAGAAATCCTCTGTGGACCCCTCAATGCTTGCTAACTACAAAATGATTTCTCTGCAACCATTCTGAGCCAGGGTCTTAGAGATAATCATCAACAGATATCCCATCAAATATCTCAATGACTACTAACTCCTCTACACCAATAAGTCTGATTTCAGACCCAACCACAATACAGAAACTGCCCTCATCACACCCACAGATGACATCCACATCCCCTGGACAGCAGATACTAGGTGGCCCACATCTTCCTGGACCTCGCCACATCATTTGACTCAGTCTCTATCCTCATCCAACACCTACATAGCATTGGAATCCAATGAAATGCACTCTGAGAATCCGCTCCTTCATGCCTGGAAGGACCCAGTCACTCAGCCTGGAATCGTACAATTCGGATGCCCACGACCTCATCTGCGGAATTCTGCAAGTATCCTCCCTAAGCCTGACCTTCTTCACCGTATACATGATCTCTCTAGTCAGCATCATCTGTTTTCACAATGTCCTCTCTTACACTGATGACACACAACTAATTCTCTCCCTCACTGACAAGACACCCAGTACCAGGATCAAGTTCAATGCCTACATGACTGAAATCGCTCACTGAATAAAGACCAACTGTCTAAAGCTGACCAAAAAGACCGAAATTGTGATCTTCAGGCAGAGTACATCACTGTGGGAATCCACTTGATGGCCAACAAAGCTAGGACTGAAATCCACCCCCACCACCCATGCCAAGAACCTGGGAATAATCATCTATCGCAAACTCAACATGACCTCCCAAGTCAATGGCATCACTGCCTCATGCTTCCATACCCTAATTGATGTTGAGGAAGATTTTCACTGGCTCCCAATCAGCCATCAACCATTACGCACACCCTGGTCACAAACAAGCTGAACTATGGGAACACCCTCTATGCTAGATTCAACAAAAAACTCACCAGAAGGCTTCAGACCATTTAATACTCAGCTGCCAGAATCACTCTTGACCTCCCACACCACAATCACAGCATGCCACACCTGAAGGAGCTTCACTGGCTACCCATTAACAAACTAGCACAATTCAAACTCCTCAACCACACTTTCAGGGCACTATGTAACACTGATACCTCAACAATCGCATCTGCTTTTGCAAACCTTCCAGACATCTCTGCTCGCCCAGACTCCTACTTGCACAAATTCTGCACATACGAAAACCAGATCCGGCAGTCATAGATTCTCCTACATCATTCTTAATGCATGGAACGACTTGCCGCTACACATACAAGCCTTCTCCTCACTTTTTGAATTCCACAAGAAGCTGAAGACCTGGCTTTTCGAGTACTCCCACTGGGCGATAGGTGTTCCTAGACTCACATCTGCTCAGCGCCAGGATACCCTCCAAGGTGATAGTGCGCTCTACAAATCAGCATAACATATCCTCGTCATATATTCAGAGGATCTGACATTTGAAGGGACCTAAATAAAAAAAGGTTTTGCCAACCTACTTTTGCAGCTTTTCCCGTCATCCTGAAGTTTGTATCCTTCAAAACAGAGGCACACGTACGACCCGTTGCTGTTTGCACACTGGTGCTCGCAGCCGTGATCTGTTTGTTCACAGTGGTCCACTCCTGAAAGACCAGAAAATTAAGTCAATTGGAAGCCAAGCAAATTCACAGATTTCTCATCTACTGGTATTATTTTTAATACATGATATTTATGTAAGACATTTACCTTACAAAATTACATTTAGAACCGTAATGAAATGTACTTCCTTAATAATACTGACAACTTAAACTGATACTTAATTCATTTGCTCTGTTTATGATATTGAGATCATTTAAGCCATATTTTCTTTGCCTAGTCTTTTTTAAAATGATACTGTGACACTGGGCACTTCGCCAACACCAAGAAAGTCATTGTTCACTGTATGATGCTAACACCATAGCTTTTAGAATTTGTGGTTCAAAATATGAGCACTTTAGAGAAGTAGAATTCTTCCAACCCATCTCACATATGTACAAAACCTGTGCGAATGTTAGGCCAGGCTCCAACCTACATATTTGTAGGAATTTTTCCCAGCTTAAACTTGCACACTTCTTGTGTCCTGTGGGTGTGAAATGTACCAAAGTCATGGCTCAACACACCTATTTATTTTAAATGCAGCACATTATTGATGAGGTCACTAAGTAAATTTTCCATCTACTAGGCAGCAAGCACTGTTAAGTAGTTTATTTTAAATTGTGCCTCATTTGGAATTTCATAGGTGTTGCTCCACCCATATGTTTTCAAAACGTGGACCTTTACCAACATTTCTCCTTGCTGATTATTACTCACTGTGAAGTGAGAAACAATGTAACTACAAAAACAGTAAGTGATATTTCTATAAAATATAATATCATACAAACTCTGAGCTACTCTGTTAACATTGATAGTTATTGGATATGCCTTCCACGTGATGACGCACACACACCATGGAAGCAGTCGCACACCGGAGCAACTTCCATAAAAGTTTGCCCCGGGTTCCAACGAGTACCAGCCTTCTCCACGGGGACACCTGAATAGGTCTAACGGCGGACACCTCTCCCACTACAAGTAAGATCGTTGGGAGTACAACGGTCTTCTACCGCTGGACTCCCGCTGCAATGTTAACACATAGCGTTACCTTTCTAGACCGATCTGGTCAGCGAGTCATTATTGATGCCTCTTATTTTTCTTTCTCCGCAATTTTAATAAAACCCGTTCTCAACAGCATGTGACAGGAAAGAGGCGCAAGTTCCCCCCCATCCCCGGGACAGGATTAGCCAGCCTAATACTGGACAAATGTAAATATAACATATTTAAGTAGTATTTACTGAATGTTGACACGTGTAACTAGCGCTGCCAGTCCTCAACACAACGCACTATATTTGCACGTGTGGTACACCCACGAAACCCACAGGTGTTACCACTAGGTCTAAACAGGAACTATATACACAAACAGCGCTTTCTTTACATAATAGAAAGGCACCATCACCGCATTGGTTATAAAGTGTGCATGGCATCTATTCTTATGTTATGTGCATGGCATGGCATTTCCAAATAAGTTTGACAGAATACACGGTTGTCTGACACCACGATCAGTACTTAGCACCTGATATTTACCACCAGTACCGGCTATATTCATGGTATGAACTGAATGTACACCGGATATCACACCCCAGTACTAGCGATAAGTGTGGCATGAGTACTTGCAATTTTTTGTGGCATGAGCCAAATGCTTTTCAAAGTATTATTACATTTGTATTCCTTTGCAGGTATTCTACATTTTGAGAGGACCCACACATCATCAGTCCTACACGCATGCAAAGCACTCTTTAGCGTGAGTGTTAAAATGCTTTTCACGTGGTAGTTTTTTACCACTCACTTTTTCTCACATCACTCACTTAGTTTAGAGAGGTCCTGAAGAAAGCCCTTATATTTTTCCACGGTCTGAAACATGTTGATCATCTGATAATAAATACTGTTACGCCTAGTATCTGTAGCATATTATCCCCTCTCTTGTTCTTTTAACCATACCCCATATCACCAAGAATAAAGTAACGGGTAGCAATCTGGAGGTATTTTTATTGTATTTTCACTCACTTCATCACATCCACTACACCTCAGAACCCGCTCCACTGCAAACAGGTGTCGCAGCACACCCGGGTAGCATTCGGCTACCTGGCTGGGACCCGATGATGAAGCATGACACCAACCAGGTTGGTGTGTGAGGGTTTTATTAACAAACCTTTGAGGTTCCAGACACCATAACTTCAGACAGTCCTTTTTTGTGGCCGTCTTCTTTGGTTACGAATATATATAGGAACAAGGACGGCGATCCTACAGTCCTAGCTCTCTACCTTCTGGTTTTGAATATGTTTAAGATAACCAGCATAATCCTAATCAATACTTTTCTGCTTGGAATCTCCTCTAGTCTGCCTACTTCTATTTTGAAGTCATTTCTGAAGACGCAAATAAGAATAGGGTCAAAGCAGGTGGAGGTTTTTCCAATATGGCTTGAACCTTCTATTTTAAGCTCTTGTACCTTCCATTTGAATTTGGTGTTTATATAAATAGGCAAATCACGGATGACTGCTGTTTTTCCGATCCTGGGATGGTTCATATTCAAAGGAGCCCTGTGATTTAGTGAATCAGCTGTGTCCCTTACACCCATCCATCCTTGTATCACCCCACAGTGGTCCTCCTTTAAACCCTTGTCTATTGCAGACCTCAACACCCTCAAACCAACCTCCAATGAAGATGATGTCCTACTCTTATCCTTCATCAGAGTCCTCTCCAGCTCTATCACTCTCATTAACGATTGCAAATGCCTCTTATGCTGGAGGCATCACCCACAAGCTCTGGAGAAAAGCCAGATCCTCTGACTCCTGAAGAAACCCCCACTAGACCATGGTGAGCACTTCAACTACCTGCACTGCAGTCACCTACCCTTAAATAGCAAGAACATTAAAAAAGGTTATCTCAGCAGCATCATCCAGTTTCAGCACGACTAACAATCCAGCTTCAGATCATGCTACATGAGTGAGACAGTTACCTTACAAATCACAGACAAAACACTCATGCCCACAGACAAAGATTACCATACCTCCTGATATTGCTGGACCCGTCAGCCACCCTTGACACAATTGACCATCCCACCTTCAGTCACACCCTGAAGTCTTGAATAAGATTCACTGGCACTATCATCCGCTAGGTTTCCTTCTAGCTATCCAAGCAGTACTAATTCGACAACTTGTGCATCTTATGGTCCCAGCAGTTCCCTATCACCTGTGGTGTCCACAAAGTTCCACCTTTGCCCTGTCATCTTCATCTTCTACTTGGAGCCCATTAGGACTCAACTCACCAATAACAGTATCCAAGTTCACCAATATGTCAAGGACAAACTTCTCTAATTGAAAGTCTCAGCTGCTCTAGGCATCCAGGGCCTCAAACACTGCCTAAACCTTATACACACCTAATATCAGCCACCTACCTAAAGCTCAACATCACTAAAACAGAATTCCTTCTATTCCACATTCAGTCCAAACATGGTGCAAAGCACAAACCTCAAAGGATTTGAAGCCCTCCTTTCACCCAACACTAAGTCACTTGGCTACACCATGCACATCAACCTTGTCCTCAATAAACAGTGAAGAAAAGCAAATGCAGTTCAAGCCCTCATATGCTGGCATCTGGATGGCGACAATGCCCTGCTCAACAGCATCCCCGACTCCACACTGGCCTACATTTAGGAAGTCCTACAATCCACAGCACATCTCTCTCATCAAGGTCCTGAAAAAATGTGAGCACTTTACCCTACCTTGATAGAACTCCACTGGTTCCCCTTGTCAGCTCGCACCATCTTCAAAACTAACTGCATTGGCTACAAAGTCATCTCAAGCAGCAGCCACACCTATCTGACAAGCTCACCATCTTTAGTGGCTTTCAGCATAACTGCAGCAAATACACTTTCAGACTATGGATGAAGAAGTTCAAAAATGAAAAGTCTACAGGTCTTTTCCATCTGTACACCTGGGATGTGGAACAACATTCCTTAACCAATCAGTACTGTTCCAACCCATATCCAAAATTGTTATTTTTCTTTTTTTTTTTGTCCTCATATATGCCACCAGTTTGTTTGTATGCTCTAGATGGGTCTCACTGTCGCCATTTAAACTGACAGTTCTGTGTCCGCCCCGGGGTCAGTGTCTGGCAGACAGGGATGTCCCAGAGGTAAGTTGTTTCCTTATCCAACTCCCCTGACTCATGGTGATGTTTTTCGGGCCAGGGGAGGACAGGACCGACACAACCTCTGGCATAATCATTGGACCGTTTACTTGTTCGACTAGACCTCCAATTTTGACCATACATTCTCGGTGTTACCATCACGACCAACCATGTCCATCTTACAGACTTCCATTATATATTTCAAGCACTCTGCGAATCTGGGGGGGACAGCTGACATCCATTCTTTACATATTTCTCTTCTAGCGATGACAACCACATAAAAAATAAACTGTGAGTGTAAGTTGTTGATATTATAATCATGGTGTAAACCAAAAAATACTAGCCTGGGTGTACATAGAATAGTTGTTGATAATACCTCCCCCAGGAAGCCAACTATCGCTTTCCAATATTCCTGGATCTCCGGGCATTCCAAAAATATATGGGTATCATCTGCAGCCATGAGTTTACAGCGGGGGCAGTGGTAGTTGTTCTGCGTTATCTTATATAGTTTTGCCGGGGTCCAATATACTCTATAGGCCGTGAATAAATGATTCCGCCTTAAATGACTGGTTTAATTAATTTCTGGGATAAAGAGAAGGAATCTGACCAGATTTTACTGCACTCTTCGGGTAATTCATCTATTGTATTCCCCCAGAGGCTTGTCAATTCCCGACGTAAGTTGTTCTCTTCGTCAATAATAAACAATTTATACCAAAATGAGACTTCTCTAGTCCATCTCCCTCCTCTGCGTATTTCGTCCAAGATTCCAGTGTCTTTTTCCCGCTGTAAAGTCTGACTTGACCACCAAGCAGATAATTGGTAGAATTTGAATCTCGTCAGTAGCCCATTTGTAAGTAGTGTTAGGGAATTCCAGTCCATAAGGCCTGAGTCTACCCATAAATCCCCCCAATTCATGATTCCAGCTGTTCTCAAGGGAAGTGAAAGTTGATCCTGCAGACACAAAGGAGTGCCCGGAAAATCCCAAATTGGAGTGTATGTGTGATAGTAGGGAATTCCCAGTACCTTACGGATAAACCCCCAGGTTTTAAGTGCGGTCTGTAAGATCTTGAGACGCACTTTCTTGAAATATTTTTGGTCGCCAAACTTAAATAGAAAGAAGTCATGACCATGTGGTGAGTCGAACAATAAAGCCTGGAACAGACGGCCCTGTGAAGATGCGTCTAATGTATTGGCAAGTAGCCTAAAGTTTTTAAAATGGAACGCATGGCAATATGCTAGTAAGTCCGGTAAGGCCAGTCCTCCAATTTTTAAGCCCCTCCTGAGTTTTTTCCAGGCTATCCTAGGGGATTTGCAGGCCCATATCAAGGATCCAATCTTGCCCTGGAGGTTAGTAATATCTTTTACGGGGAAGGATAATGGTATGGAATTATAAAGGAAAGTAAATTTGGGGAGTATAGTCATTTTAATGAGATTAACTCGTCCATATATATTTAATGGAAGATTACCCCATCTAGTTAGTGTTTTAGTGATGTCTTTAACAACTGTTTGCAGACTAATTATCGGTATATTCTTTAAATCTTGAGTTAGATAAATTCCCTAATATCGCATCTTTTGTTTCACCCCCTGTATGGGAGTATCATTATTCCACCCCATTATCTCTGTCTTCTCCTTGTTGATCTGGTAGCCTGACAGTTTTCCGAATTCCTCTGCAAGGTGGAATAGCCTGGGTATAGCTTCTGTGTGGTTAGATGTATATAAGAGGAGATCATCGGCATATAGGGCAGTTTTTAACTCCAAATTAGCCATCGTGAATGGTTGAATAACATTATCCCTTCTAATGCCACAAACAAAAGGCTCCATAAAAATATCGAACCAAAGAGGGGATAAGGGGCAGCCCTGTCGAGTTCCTCCGGAGATGTCAAACCCGTAGGATAATGCCCCGTTAACCAGTACTTTTGCCGTTGGGTTGTAATACAATGATTTAATACCCTTTATAAACCCTGGGGGAAACCCAAACGCATTCATTGTGGCCCAAAGATAGTTCCAATTGACCTGATCAAAGGCCTTGGCGGCGTCAATCGCCACCAGGGCTAAAGGGAGGCCTTTATCTTTAGAGTAATCTATGGCTCCTATCACTTGAAAAGTTAATTCGTTAAGTTGTCTCCCTGGGATTAAGCCTCTTTGGTCGGTATGAATTATGGATTTTATAATCTTTGCGAGTCTGGTCGCTAAAATCCCAGAGTATAATTTCATGTCTATATTTAAAAGAGAGATTGGCCTGTAAGACTCTATTCTCTTGGGGTCTTTATCGGGTTTAACGATAAGCGTTATTGTGGCTTCAGCCCAGGTAGGGGGGATGCTGTGACCGTGGGATATTAAGTGGTTAAAAAGTGTTGTAAGTATGGGTAACAATTGTTCTGTATGGTCTAAATAGAGCTCAACCTGGAGCCCATCTGAACCTGCGGCTTTGCCCCGTTTCATTTTCTTTAATTGGTTTAATATTTCCCCCTCGATGATCTCGCTTTCCAGGATTCTCTTATCCAGGTCAGAAACTTGCGGTAAGTTTTTCTGCCGCAACCAGGTTTCTAACTCTTCTAACTTTGGATCTTTGTCTTCCGTGTAGAGGCTTTTCATAAAACTCCTAGCTTCATCTCTGATATCAGCGTCTTCCACAATCGGGTCTCCTGTTTCTCTCTGAGTTAGGACTTTGATGTTATTCCTAGTTCTTTCCTCTCTAGCTTTCCAGGCAAGTAGAGCCCCACATTTTTCGCCATATTCGAAGTTCTTTAGTTTGCTAGTCTCCCATTTTTCTTTTATGATTTTCTCGTCGCAGATTTTAAGCTGAAGTTGTAACTCTCTAAGCTCCTTCTCTAAAACCTGGGCCCTCTCAGGATTTAATAAAATAGCGTTTTGTAGCTCGGAGTCTTTTCTATTTATTGCCACTAGATCTTCCCTCCTTTTGGCTTATGTAGCCTTTCTTTTGTAGGCCATTAGGGAACTCAAAACCCCTCTCAAAAAGGCTTTATAAGTTTCCCAAACCACCTGGGGGGTAGAGGAGCCTATATTTATAGAAAAAAATTCTGTGGTTTTTTCTTTGACTTCTCTTTTAACCTGGTCGCTGAGTAACAGTGTCCTTTCTAATGTCCATCTAATTTTTAAGGGACTCAGATTTAATAAAAATACCAATTCCAAGACTACATGGTCTGACATCCCGATGGATGTAAACAAGAGAGAACTGATATCTGTGAAAAGGTGCTGATCAACTAAAAAATGGTCGATCCTTGAGTAATTTTTGTATTTTTTACTATAAAAAGTGAACCCCCGTGTAGATCTATATTTCTTCCTCCATACGTCTAAGAGAGTAAAATCTTTCATTATACCACCTAAGGTAGAGAGTGATTTGGTGGGAGCATGATACTTGGCTTTCGAGGTTCTATCTAATATATGATCAAATACCAGGTTAAAATCACCTCCCAAAATTACTGGGCCCATTGTCCCCAATAAAGCTGTTGCTAACTTAAGAAGCGGAAGGTGGTTGTCTTCATTTGGTCCATAGTATACTGCAAATGTATAAGGGGTGTTTTGAATAGATATTGCTGCTACCAACCATCGTCCTGTCTGATCTGTCTCATATTTTTTCAGAATTATCCCCCTATTCGCACGAATTATAATTGTGGGGTGTGTGTAGTTTACATGGAACTCCGCTTGAGGATTTCCCAAAACCCTTGAAGATATTCACTGTGGAGGAGGCGTGACCACGAGGAACATGGCGGCGGGCTGAGAGTCGGTCGCGGCAGCACCGAGGAGATCTCCTATGACTGAAATAATGCAAACGCAATAGCGAGATCACGAGTTTCCCTCAGAAAGGTAAGCGGCAGATGTATTTTTGCCCCAAATTTCGCTTCAGTTCAGACTAAGCCGGCTCCTTTTTTCTTAAGAGGCAGACGGCGTTTTGCGGGGGCTTGAAACAGGCGGCGCTAGGACCAGCGCGTACTTCGACCCGCATGACACGGGAGGAATCACTTCTACCACGGGGCCCGGGAGAACGCCGGCGGAGCCTATGGATCAGGTCACGCCTCGCGCTTTCCCAATCTAGGCTCAGAGGACCAGCATGCGAGGGAGCCCTGAAGGTTCTACCCAGAAAACCCGGTGAACATAACAGCTATACCCCCGCGGTAAGGTGGAGAGCTGAGGGGGGACTAACAACACGCCCTTTGCCTTTCCTTTTTAGGCAGGGTTATATGGAGCAAGCATTTTTGGAGCCCTCTGATAATAATAGTTGCAGCAAAAGGGTCGCAGGGACTGCCTCAGAGTCAGACGTGGCACCAGAGCAAGAGCAGAGGTTACCAGAGCCTGCCGCGCCTGCCCCTGTTACAGTAATTGCGCTAGGCGCTTTAATTTCCAGTTTAAAAGTAAACACATTGAAAACTAGAGTTACCCCCCTCAAACGAGGAACAGGTACCAGCTGAGATCTCGACAAGAACTGAAGAAGGGAGGGGTCCTGGACTTTGAAGAGAGAGAGAGACCCATGCCATTAACCCCCTGCAAAAGAAAAAACAAAAGGGCGACTACTGTAAAAAAGCCTAAAGGGTCAAGTATAGACAAACAGGTGGTGAAGAACACTCCCTCGCTTAAAACTTTTTTTAAAGTTAGGGATCAGCCCACAAGTTCCACCACACAAATAGAGGGAAGCGTTATCACAGTACCCTTAAAAAATCGCTTTGGGCCTTTGGAAAACCTATTCACTATGGAAGAGGCCGGGCAGTCAGATCCCTTAAATGGAGAGGACATAAGTGGGAAAGCTGGGAAAGTTGGGGATAAAGAGTTTCCGGTAATATCAGACTCAGAGCACCAACAAGTTCAATCAAACCACTCAGTTCATATAAGCCCCAATGCACCCCCCACACTTTTATTCCCTCTTCTACCTCTCCTCCTCTCTCTCATCCTATCCCCTCTCATAAGGTTCAGTCCAGCGACACAGTATCAGGCACCCAAGACATTAGACCTAAGAAACCCCTAGTAACAGCTGCGCCTCTACTAAATGGTTTAATAGGAATTCAAGAAGGAGCCTCAAATCAGGGTCCCCATAAAGATAGCAACCCAGAGTCCGCTTCCCCCAGATCAAGACAAAGATCAGAAGAAATCAGTGAGCAAGATAGTGACCGATTGGGACATCTATTTCAGTCTTTAAGGGGGGACATGATGTCTAAATTTGAGATATCTGAGAACAACCAAAAGACAATACACGACAGATTCGACCTCCTGGAGTCCAAGCTAGATGATGTTATCTGCCATACCGGGAAGCTGGAAATGGAAATGGTAGTATTAAGTAAAACTGTACAAGGAAACTCAAAAGATATCGATACCTTGAGAGCACAAAATAGATCCCTGGTTACAGATGTAGAGAGATTGGAAACTCAGGCCTGAAGAAACAACTTGAGGATTCTGAAGATACCAGAGGGCGAAGAACTGGAAGACATCAAGGGTTTTGTCTGTCGGCTTCTTAGGGAAGGAGTCTTAAAAGACCGTCCTGATATATATCTGGAGGAGGAAATCCAAAGAGTACATAGAGACCCCTTCAAGAGACACACAGACAGGAAAGCCCCTAGAAAGATTTTGGTTAATTTTCAAACTTTCAGTGTTAAGGAGCTTATTTTAGGGAGATGTCTGTCCAAAATTGATCTTCGTTACCGGTCTAATCCCTACCTCATCAGGTCAGACCTAGGAGCAAGAACTGCACAGAGACAATGGGAGCTCGGCACTAGAATGCCAGAACTGAGATCATTAGGTGCCCAGGTGCAAATGAGGTTTCCCGCATTACTTAGAATTATGTGGAAGAATAAGACCTACAGTTTCTCACAGCCTGATGAGGTAGATAATCTCTTGAGTCGTATGAGAGAAAATCAAGAATGATAGCGAAGAGTAAGATAAGACACATATAATAAAGTTAGGACAAAAAAAATCAAAAAAAAAATCAAAGGGGAAAACTGAAATAAAGGGAGTATGTAGTATTGAAATAGATTTAACACGTGTCGTTACATATTGTATCGATACACCAAATGGGAAAGGGAAATTATCAAGCACTTTATTTTACTTTACTCGCTGTAAAAGACAAGTTAAGTTTGGATTCAGTCAGAGAATCCTCCAAGGAGCTCCAAAGGCGATGACATTGTCTGGTATGTTGGGGGGGTTCCTCTGGGGGGAGGGAGCACATTGGGTGGTGAGAGCAGTGGGAGAAAAGAAAAAAAAAATTCCTCATATATAGAAAAACTTCATTCACAAAAAGCTCAGGATGGGTGTGAGATTATAGCCGAGTCATGAGTACGCCATATAAGCTTAAAGCCCTTTCATGGAATGTAAATGGACTGGGGGAAAAAAGGAAACAGGCCCGGATTTGTGAATTTCTAAGGGACTCAGACGCACATATTATAATGCTTCAGGAGACCCATCTAGAGGCTAACGCTTGTAGCTCACTTTTTAAGAAACTGAGGTGGGTGCAGGAAATTATATGTTCTAGACAGATGGGTACAACTAGGGGGGTCACAATTATAACCCATATCCAATTTAGTAAACTGCTGAAAACACATCTAAGAACACTACATCGCAACGCAGTATGACCCTTCTTTTGCTTTAATGACTCAACTACCCTTTCATTCTGTCCTTGACTGTATTTGTTTCTTTTAACCTGTACAGCCGTCCACTGCCTTTTGTCTAGGTACATGCTATACAAATACCATGCGCACATATACCTACGTACAAGGCTAGTTGTTTTCTATGATAGTTTAGGTTTTATGTTAGGTCTTGCTTCTATGTGAAATAATATGTTTGTTTACCATCTTAAGATGAGCTGTTGTTTAAGTTCATGGACCTTTAACCTCAGAACACAGTCTCTGAAGTGTTTTTATTTAATTAAAAGGCCAGGAGGTTATGATCTTCATTGCCACAAGGTTTTCACATTTCTTTTACTATTTGTTCTGTAGCCTAGTAGAAGTCTCCCATGTTAACATGCCTTTTGGCTATAACACTATTGACTGATATTTCTGCTTTACCATTTAGCTTTGCTAGTTCAATTGTATTTCAGTTTTTAACTATAGTCCACTCTTTGATCTCTTAATAAGCCCTTCACAGTTCTGGGGATGGAGGTTGCTTCTTTTTCTACGATGCTAACTGTTATAAAAATCCCAAAAAACGCACCTATTATTATAAAAAATTCTATAAGAGACACCTAAGAAAATCGAGAATACAATTTCATATTCTCAAAATTCATTTTATTAGTTAAAATATATCAATCTCAATTATGGCAAACCAATGTTTGTGTACTCATCAATATGTAATAAATAGTTTAATCACATTTACCAGTATTCTTTATGTACCTTTACCAAACCAGTATTTTCTCATCATCAACATATTATAGATATTTGAATCACATTTACCATTATTCTTTGAGTACCATTATGTGTATTAATTTTATTAACAAAGAAACAATATTGTACATAAGCCCTGAAATAACAAACCAAAAACAGCCAAAACGTATTACGAGATATTTGCCATTTTTTCAAGGAAATATCTGCACAGTCCTTAGCAATTATTGAGCTCCTGTATTCAAATCCAATACACACTTTATTTTCATTTGAAACTTCATTCTCTGGATCCCCACATAGGGGCAGTGATATATCATATTGAAGCTGTAATTGGAATGCGTATATAGTCTGGTACAACTATTGTTGTTTTAGAACGTATTTTGGGCTAAATTATCACTTTCTTTGAAATCGGATGTCGGAGCTTCATTAGAAATTACTTTTGCAAGTCTGTCCTGAAGCAAATAAGTAAAGGGTGGAGGGTAGTCTGGATAATAAGTCCTTATTAATAATGAGTAGAGAATTTGCAGCCATCCCTTGATGCTTGCTAACACACCAAGATGGGCGGTGCTGATAGGGAGCACTGGCCTGATTTGTGCAGCACACCTTTAACCGGCTGCACAGCAAAGAATTGGCCCCTGGTCTTGAAGGAGCACTTTAGTGAAAGGCATACCGCTGTTTGAAACAGTCGGTCTGCCTTTCAATGTGCATGCAGCATCTAGCCTTCAAGTTACAGGAGGCAGAGATCCTCCTGCAGGCATGTGCAGTGAGTTGCTGCACCCATCTCCAGGGTGATGTCTGGAAGGTCCATATGATTCCGATACGCACTCTACAAGGGTCTCCCTGTGGGTGGGGGGCATAACCACTTTATGGTGAACAGTAAATGCATCCAGTGACAGCTTTTCTGTCTCTGCACCCACATGTACAATAAGATGCAAGTGCAAATGTAAAGTATTTGCTCATTTGCATGGAACCATGCCAGCTTGAGACGCACATGTAGTGTTGAACAGTGCAATTGGTGTTACAGAAGAAGTTGGGAATGTTTTTTTTTTTGTCTTCCTCAGCGGCATGTATGAAATACTTGGACCATGTTTCTAACACAAGGTACTGCCAAAAGAATTTCAGTCGGAATATGTTTCTTCCATCTTTTGCACAAGCCCAAGGAATTTGATAATCTTTAGGTGGCTACACAACTTATTTTACTGGCTAATGAGAAGCTTGGTATTAGTTGAACTTCATAGTTACTTGGTACCTGTGTAAAATGGAGCAAATACCTTTGGACACAGATGGAGACAGAGACAAGATTGGTGACATGCATTAAGGCAGTTTTCTGTTTGAAGAATTCTCAGTTCCAATCTACACCTGCAGAGTCTGATCAAAATGGAAGGATTGCATCTCTTTCAAGGCAATGTTGGCAAATTAGGTTCACTCTTTTGAGGAGAATGGAGTGGCCCACTGTGTCATAGGCTGCAAGAGGTCTGTGAATATGAGGGTGGTTTGTTTGCTTTCATCAAGGTTAATGAAGAGAACTTCTCAATGGTTGGCAAGTATTATTTTAATTCCTCTAGCTAGTCTAAATCTCTGTTGCTCAAGAAGTATTATGTTTTGTTCAAGATATAAGTGAAGTTGCTTTGTTACCGCTTTCTCTTTAAGTTTGTTGAGATAAAGAAAATTTGAAATCACACTGGAGTTGATAAGATAGTGAGTTGGCTGTTGGCTCCTTAAGCAGTGGGGATGATGATTGCATGTTTCAATATACCTGGAGATCTGCCATCTAGGAATAATTAGTTAACTAGGTTTGTGATATCAAAAGCCAGTGAATGAATGTATTGTAAAAGTTTTGCCAGTTAGTCTTTCATTGGTGTGCCTGTTTCTCCTATGATGTCCTTGTGGTAGCCCTTTGTTTCTTTTGTACCATATTTTATCAGAATTGGATTGTGTTTTTGCTGTATTCCTTACAGGTTATAATTCAATCAATGAATCACATATTTTTAAAGTGCACTAATCACCCGTAAGGGTCTCCAGGCGCTGAGTGGGGGAGGGTGTCAGCTACTGCTCGAACAGCCAGGTCTTGATGAGCCTCCTGAAGGTTAGTAGATCCTGGGTCTGTCGCAGATGTGTAGGGAGGGTGTTCCATGTCTTGGCCAAGAGGTAAGACAAGGATCTGCTGCCGGTGGTGGTCCTGGAGATGCGTGGGACAGTGGCGATGGCGAGGTCGGCAGAGCGCAGCTGGCTGTTCGGGGTGTAGAAGGTGAGACATTTGTTGAGATATGCTGGTCCGGCGTTGTGAAGTGCTTTGTGGGCCTGAGTGAGGAGCTTGAAGGTGATCATCTTTTTGACTTGGAGCCTTTCAGGTGGGCAGTGATGTGGGTGTGGCGGGGTATGTCGAGGGTGAGGCGTGCAGAGGCGTTCTGTATGCGCTGGAGTCGCTTCTGAAATTTGGCCGTGGTTCCTGCGTAGAGGGCTTTACCGTAGTCCAGTCTGCTGCTGACGAGGGCCTGAGTGACCGTCCTTCTGGTTCTGGTGAGGATCCAGCTGTAGATCTTGCAAAGCATGCGGAGGGTGTTGAAGCAGGAGGAGGAGACCGCGTTCACTTGCTGGGTCATTGAGAGCGATGAGTGCAGGATGACCTCCAGGTTGCGTGCGTGGTCGGTGGGTGTGGGTACGACTTCCAGGGT
Source organism: Lissotriton helveticus (assembly GCF_964261635.1). Taxonomy (NCBI): domain Eukaryota; kingdom Metazoa; phylum Chordata; class Amphibia; order Caudata; family Salamandridae; genus Lissotriton; species Lissotriton helveticus. The sequence continues at coordinate 427,580,328 of NC_136063.1, forward strand.
GTCAGGCCACCAGGAGTCGTCCCATGTGGCGGGAGTGGGTCCGAGGATGAGGACCTCAGTCTTGTCTGAGTTGAGTTTCAGGCGGTTGGTCTTCATCCAGCTGGCGACGACCTTCATTCCTTCGTGGAGGTTGGTTTTGGCGGTGGCTGGGTTTTTGGTGAGTGAGAGGATCAGTTCAGTGTCGTCGGTGTAGGAGATGATGTTGAGGTTGTGTGAGTGGACGATGTTGGCGAGTGGTGCCTTTAATATCTCCCAGCTGCTCATTGATACATGTTTCATTGTCTTTTGGCCTTCTTTTAGTTTTTTAAGTTGAATACAACTGTGTAGTGTGGTTGTAAGGTTATGGAGCATATTCTTTAGAAATGTCTCAGGATCTATAATGCTTTAATTGTCAGGTGTGAAAGCTTTCAAACTCTTCTCAATATCATAAACGTTTATGTTATTCAAATGTCTCATTAGGGTCGACGTTTACTTGGGATGGTTGCAAGGTTGAGAATGATACTGAAGTTTAGCTATCAAGGCTGTGGCTAAGCCATACGTGAGACCATATAGAGAGCTTTTGATTTTGAAGTTATGTCAGGTTTTCAGATTTACCCTGAATATGAGTACAGCCTTTCACTACCTGATTAAAGATGAGTACTTGTATATGATGCTCTACAATGGGTCAAAGAATCTGTTCCAACTCTTCGGTTCTGGATTATTTGCATTTGACTACCATTTGATGTACATTCAAATTTAACCAACTAAGGGCCAGATGTAGGTAGCCAAATACCGGTCGGTAACGGTATTTGGCTTTTGACATGTAGGGGGCAGGAAACAGGCCATTTTGGTAAATTTACCGATTCGGTAAATATACCTGTCGGTAAATTTACCGACCGGTATTTTTACAGAATCGGTAAAATTGAGATGTAGGTGGGACTCTTCTGAGTCCCACAAGCCTTACAAAGTCGGTATTTTACCATCAAATTCAATTTGATGGTAAAATACCGATTCAGGTGTGCATGCAGGTATGCCTGCCACATGGCCCCCGAACCTTTTTTGGGGGTGCTAGAGGGTGTCAAAGTGACACCCCCTGCACCCTTGTCAAATTCGATATTTACCGATTCGGTAAATACCGACCGGTAATGCCCCATTCATTTCTATGGGCTTCCAAGCCCATAGGAATGAATGGGGCATTACCGGTCGGTATTTACCGAATCGGTAAATACCGACTTTTAAAGATTCGGTAAATCCACATCTGGATTTACCTACATCTCGGTACTTCTATTTTACCGATTCATAAATACAGAATCGGTAAAATTCGGTATTTATGAGTCGGTAAAATAGAATTACCTACATCTGGCCCTATGACCTTTGTACACAGAAGATGGGGAAACTACCTTGTTATCTAGTGGGAGTCCACGACTGGATTAGCACTTTATACCAAAAGCTTAACCTAGCTTAACCTAGAGAAGTTCACATCAAAACAAATATTGCTTTGAACGGCAAATAGGATCCAACTCCACCAAGATGGCAAGTTCTGCAGCATTTAAAATGCCTCTGCTTTGCTTCAGTTGGATATAAAGGCATTGTCATGACTCATTCTGCCTCATATTCTTTGCCACAGCTATGCAAAGAGGTCTTTCTAAATCAGTAAGGACATGACATGCGGTTTGATATCTGAGCAAAACATTCCCATATCATTAGACTCTTGCCTAAATAATCCTATCCATTTTGACAATGGTGTCATTTTTGGTTATTTTTAATCTCACCTGGTCACATGTCTAGACAATCTGATATTACAAAGTACTTGGGATACCCAGAGCACAAACTATACACAAATTATTTACAAGATTTAAACAGTTACTGGCAACTTACTTTTGCAGCTTTTCTCGTCATCCTGAAGTTGATATCCTACTTCGCAGGAGCACTTGTATGAGTTGTCAATGTTTGCACACATGTGCTCGCAGCCTGGCTTCACCAGGGCACAGTAATCCACAGCTGAAAGAGCAGGTAAATGTGAAGTCAGTAGGAATTTATGAGTGCACACAGTTTATAATTGTTACAGCATGTCAGAAGAATAAAAGAATAAAGCATGCACCATCTAAAATTAGTACCACAACCTAATACTTAACATTTTTGACCAGTACACACATGTTGCAGAATATTGATAATAAACTTGATTATCCATCCTTTTCTTTGCCCAGTGTTTTAGCGTTAACAGGATTGGAACCTCAGGAGGTTCCATTTGTTGTTGTGTGGAAAGTGGCGGGGTTCTAAAATGACTTATGATCAGGCTGGCTTGGGCAGTTTACTGCTGTTAGTTGTGTTCTTGACCAAATGTCTTGAACCTTTTGCCTGTATTCCAATGGCATTGCTTCAATTTACTGATGATCTGGCTAGCTATTCGCATGATCACATCTAAACAAAATTATGTCACGAAAAGGACCTGCAACCCGAAGTGTCTAAAATGTAGTTTACTGGCAGAAGAATATAGGAAAATTCCAGTTTGAGTACAAAGGTGTAATAGAAGCAATGGGCAGCCAGGAACCTGACTCTCAATGAGGCCATAGGGATTGCAAAAATTGTAGAAGAGTCAAACATGCACGAGGGGGATTGAAAAAGTAGACTATAAAAGAAGGACAGAGTACAATAGTAAGGTAAATGTAATGAGCAAAAAGAGCAGAGCAAAAGCTAAAGGAAGTCTTGCATCAATCAATCATGGGTTTGTTAAGTGCAGCTACTCACCAGGAAGGGTCTCAAGGTGCTGGGGGAGGGGGGTGGGGAGCTGGCCAACTCCTTAGCACTTCCGGAGTGTTGGCGGAGGCTAAGTGGGTCAGAGGTCTTCGCTGGCGTTTAAGGGTACGTGTGGTCTTGTGATTCGTTGAAGAGCCAGGTCTTGAGCTCCTTCTGGAATTTATAGAGAGTAGGTGTCTGGCGGAGGTGGAGAGGGAGGGTGTTCCATGCCTTTACCACGAGGAAAGAGAAGGAGCGACCTCCTTTTCTGGTCTTCTTGATGCGCAGTACCGTGGTGAGGCAGAGCTGGGCTGAGCGGAGGGATCTTTGGGGTGCGTGGAATGAGAGGCAGTGGTTCATGAAGGCAGGGTCAGAGTTGTGGAGGGCATTGTGGGTGAGAAAGTTTGAAGGTGATTCTCTTCTTGACCGGGAGCCAATGTACAGTGCGCAGGTGGTGGGTGATGTATAACCCTGGGCGGAGCTGAAGAAGTGGGACTACGTGGAGGTCCACGGAGTTTGGGACAAACTCTGTGGAACTCCGCTCTGCTCTGCCACCCGCCTCACCCCCTATTAAGAATGAATTAAAACTATATTAAAAGTAAAAGAATAAAGACTTACCTTGACTGCGGCGTCCCCAGGCTGAATGCCTCGTCTTCATCGCTGTCTCAGGGTGATCTGCGCATGCGCGCATGCCCGCGCATGCACATTCCTTGCAAGAAATGCGCGGGCATGCGCCGATTACCCTGAGGCGACGATGAAAAGGAGGACGGCAGCCCAGGGATGCCGCAGTCAAGGTAAGTCTTCATTATTTTACTTTTAATGTAGTTTTAATTAATTCTTAATAGGAGGGTTGGAGGTGGGGGCTGGTCAACTCCGCTCTGCTGCGGAGTGTGTGGAGATTTGCCTACTCCGCTTTCTCCGCAGAACGTGGAGTAGGCAAATCTCCGCACACTCCGTAGGCGGAGCAGAGCTCTCCACCCGCGGTTAGTGATGTGGCAATGGCGCGGTAGGTTGAGGACTAGCCTGGCTGCGGCGTTCTGGATGTTCTAGAGTTGGTGGGTGAGGTTCTTGTTGATCCCGGTTTAATGTGCGTTGCCGAAGTCCATTCTGCTGCTGATGAGGGCGTGGGTGACGCTTTTTCTGTGTGCGAGGGGGATCCAGTCAAAAGTTTTTCGTAGGTGACGGAGGGTGTGAAAACTGGAAGAGGTGACAGCGTTGATCTGGCCATCCATTTTGAGTTCGGAGTCCAGAATGAACCTGAGGTTGCGTGCGTGATCCGCGGGTTGGTTCCAGAGGGCTGGGGGCCACAAGGTGTCATTCCAGGCATCGGGATGTGGGCCTATGATGAGTACTTCAGTTTTATCTGTGTTTAGTTGTAGGCAGCAGTTCTTCATCCACCCGGCGACTGTTTCCATTCCTTCTTGAAAGTTGTGTTTCGCTATGTTGGGTTCGTTGGATAGTGAGAGGATGAGTTGCATGTTGTTTGCGTATGATACGATGTTGAGTCTGTGTGATCTGACAAGGAGGCGAGAGGGGCCATGTATACGTTGAACAGAGTAGGTCTGATGGAGGCTCCTTGGGGGACTCCGCAGGAGGTTGGCGTGGGATCCGAGATGGAGGGACAGTAGTCTGACCAGAGAGGAATGAGCGGATCCAGTCGAGGGCTTTGTTCCAGATTCCTGCATTGTGGAAGGCCGCGCAGATGCATGAAATAGTAGTATGAAAGGGGTCAAATAAAAAATTGATTCAGGTGTAGGAACCATCTTCACTTTTCAGAGGCAAAATTGCAAAGAATTAAGGCAATGTGGCAAGAGACAGCATTCTGACAGATTGTGCAGGGAGAAAAATAGAAGCAAACAATGCAATAGCTAGGAAAGAATTAAATGAGACAACGAGGAAATTAAGGGTATAATGGGGAGAGGATAACTCAGGTTAGACACAAAAGTAGGAGGGTGGCGGCAGCAGGTAGAGAAGAAGTTAATAGAATTTTGGAAGAGATGGTGTCTGACGGGGTGATTGAACCTTTAGAGGCAGCAGAACGGATTTCACCAGTGGTAGTGATGAAGAATGGTGATGGAAAGTTAATGTATTCTATTGACCTAGAGAGTTTCAAACACAACACTGTAATGGATAGCTTTCCATTGCCTAACATAAGTTAAAATATGTTAATGTTAAAGGTAGGTAAATATTTCTCAAAGCTAAGTTGGAAAAGTGCTTTCTACAAAATGAAATTGCATCAAGAGTTGAAATCATGAATGCTTTCATAACCCCAGATGGGAAACTTTGTTCATGTGCCTTCATTCTTGGCTTGGTTTTGCAGCAAGCATATTTCAAAGAATGAGGAATTAATAATTTGGTCACCAGAAACAAGCTTCATTCTTTGAGGAGCAGAATATGGCATTAAAAGAAGAGTTAGATTTGTTAGCAGATCAAGTTTGACAATAAAAAGAAAAATGCTAATTTCTAGAAACAGAAATAGATTATGTGGGATACACTATTTCTACAGGAGTAAGACCAAAAACAAACGTGATGGGAGCAATTAAAGCAACACCGACACCAAAAGGCAAAAACCACGTAAGATTGTTTATGGGCTTGGTGGAGTATTATCTGAAATGTGTGACAAATGTTGCTGAAAAGACATAGCCTTTGCGATTGTTAGAGAGAAAATGGAAACACTTTGAGTGACTCCAAGCTCAATCCAAGGTCTTTGCAGACATAAAAAGGGAACTATATGCAGCTGATATACTGACCCCATTTGAAGTTAAGAAAAAAACATATGTCATGGTGGATGCAAGGGCCCACGGTATTGGGGCAGTACTATCATAGAGACAAGAAGGAAAGAAGAGGGTGATAGCCTGTGCTTCTTCACTATTGACAACAGTCAAGACAAACTCTTTGGTGATTGAGGGGGAAGTCCTGGCTACTATTGAAGGTTATGTTGAGAATGTATCTAGTCATTGCTAAGGGTTTTGCAGCCAGATAGAACATTGAATGTTTCAGCAAAGTTTGGCAAGGATAGCAGCCATATTCCAAGGATGAAACTTTGTAATGGAATACATTCTAATGCGTAATAACAAACATGCTTATTGTTTATTATATTTGACTTTAAGAGTGGAAATGAGGAACAAGGAGTGGAATGATTGAGAAATAGCTAATGCGTGGGACCGCCTGAAGGAGTAAATGATAGCAATCGCAAGAGAGGGAGTAGCTGTAGGCAGATGAGTCGGACAAAATGTTGAAGGCGGTTAGGAAGTTGATCAAGGATTGAAACAAAAGGGTGAGTTGTGTGGAAATAGCAGTTAGATAATATTTCAAGGTGAAGGAAGAAATGAAAATTGACGAAGAAGGTTTTGTGAGGGGAGAAATGTTTGTCCTGCCAGAACATGTTCTGGATAAGGGTGATTGAATTGACAGAAGAGTGGTATTTAGGACAAGTTCTGACTTTGAGGACAGTGAAGAAAAAGCATTGGTGGCCTGGAATGTACCAAGATGTTTTGAATTGGGCAATAAAAGGTATGCAAGGAAAGTGAGAAGAAGATGAACCTAGGAGGAGCCAAGACGCGACAGTTACAGGATTCCTCCGTAGATGAGGCTAGCCCTAGATGTCTATGGACTTTGCCAGATGCAAATTATTTTGCTGTTGTAATGATAGATGTGCTCTGCTGTTGGCTGGAGGTGAAGTGTGTTTGAGAAATAACCATGGCAAGAACCATCAAGGTATTATGGAAAATATTCATAAGTGAAGGAGCCCAGAAATATATAACCAATAATAATGAGCCCCGTTGTTTTTGGGAAAGATGGAAAAATGTTAAGAAGAATTTGTGCTGAAACACATTAGATTTTGACACAGGTCAGGGGGTGTTGAAATTTTAAGGGCCATGCAAAGTGGCCTTACAGAGTAGCTAGCGAAAATTGGGCGTACTTAGAGAATGGACAGAAATGGATCAGAAGCGTACCTTTACATCAGAAATGTGAGTTATATGAGGCGATGACCAAGAAGGAATGTGAAGACAAAGGTTGTAGTGGCGTAATGAGGATTCAAAGGAAACCAGCCACAGAGGAAAGGCACTGTGGTGATAGAAGTGGTCGAGAGATAATGAAAAAAGATATAGCAAAAACGAGACGCCACACGGTTACATGACTATGGGGCCAATTCCGATCTCGTTCCGAAAGCATTTAAACCGACTAATGTCCAGAATGCTTTCCGTGCAACTCGTGTCAGGAGAGTCTGACCGAAAAAGTAAGATGCATTTGAGTTCATCGGATACAATTCGGTTGGACACCCATTGACTTCAATGGGAGCCTGTGTACCGAATGTTGACACAGGCTCGCATTGGCAAAAGGGGTGGTTGGGGATAATCGTGCAGCCTGTGGTGGGCACCCCTTGGTGCCTGCCACACTGTGCATGGTTGGAAAGGGGGGACCCCTGGGTATCCCCACAGGCACAATTTGGAGGGCCCCGGGTGAATGGGTTCCTGCTACGGGCCCCCAAAGACTGATTCCGGCAGCCTTTTCGATCTGGGCAAACTGAATTGTAAAGGCTGTCCGAATCGTTCATCCTACTTGCTTACTTGGAAAACCTACCCCATAGAGATGTACGATTCGGCTCCGGAGGGTTCTACCTCTCCCAATGCCTTCCGGAACTGATTTGGTCAGCGCTAAGGCTTTCAAGGCATTCTACTCGGTCGTTCAGAACAGGGAATGATTCGGTCGGGAACATGGGCTCGGGATCGGTTTAGGCAATTCCGCATCCGATTTGGAACCCTTCCGAACGAGATCGGAATCGGCCCCTATGATTGGTAACTGTCAGAGGTTTGCAGTTCTGTAACTTGCATCCAAAACTTGTATATATCCATCTTTGTCTGTCAGTTTGTGTGCAACTTCAGCCATCTAATAGCCATCCTTGAATATGGTTAATTTTGCCTTCTGGTTTTCCTTACAACAATTTTTCATAAATTTTGTGTCTTACTGTAAATACTGTGTAAATAACTGGGTTGTTCTTGAGCTTTATCAAGAATGAAAACTCAGCAGGTTCCATGTGTTGTCATATAGAATGTGATGGGGGGTTCTGAAGTCAGTTAGGCTGAGGCTGGCTGGGGAAGTACACCAACTGTTAATTGTACTCATGAATAAACGTGCAGGACCAGACCCCCCCCTCCACCCCACAGCCTCTATAGTAATGGAGTTTACTTTATGATGATTTTTTGATTTTTAACCTTTCATCCATCTTGTTTTAAATACATTTAATTTCCCATTAATCTCACTGACCAGACAGCTGGTTGAGCAATATATGATTGGATGAACTCCAGTTTATATTTTACTTTAACCAACGCTCTTTCACTTTGCGCTTGGTGCCGTGCATCACAGTGGTTTGTTAATCTTGGGCCACAAACCCTCTAATGTAGAAAAACAGTCTAGCGCTGTTCAATTTTGATTTTTAAAAAAATATTTTGTATTTTTTCTAGTGTTTAAATATTTTTTTTTTTAATCTGTAATTTTTTAGATGTTTACCTTTATAATAAAATGTTATTTTGTAATTAATTATGATGTATGTTATTGATAATATTCGTTTGATCAATTTAATTGTTGTTATTTTTGCTATTATAAATGTAATGCTTGTGAATTGCATAAATATTTGTTCATCTGCAGAACCAGAGCAGGTGAAAGAGCCTTTTCCTATGTTGGAGCAAAGACCTGGAATGACCTCCCAGACGCTCCCCCACTCTGCACACCTTCAGGAAGAGCCTCAAAACCTGGCTCTTTGGCTGATCCGGAGCTGCACCGCCCCACCCCCCCCCAGCACCTTGAGACCCTCACAGGTGAGTAGCGCACTCTATCTACCCCTGATTGATTGATTGATGGCAAGGGCTTGAGTGATGGTATGTCTGGTGTTGATGGGGAGCCATTTGAAAACCTTTCCGAGCATGCAAAGGGCGAAGAAGCAGGTGGAGGAGATCACGTTGTTCTGGCTTTTCATGGTGAGCTTGCTGTACAGGATGATTCAAAGGTTGTGGGCGTGGTCTGTTGGAGTGGGTGAGAGTCCTTGTTCAGAGGGCCACCAGGAGTCATTCCACTGGGAGGTGTTATTCCAGAAGATCAGTATTTCTTTTTGTTTGTGTTGAGTTTGCGGCAATTGTTTTGCATCTTGACTGCGGTGCTGGTCATGCACAGACAGAAATTGGCCATCGTGGTGGATAAGTCTTCAGATAGAGAGAGGATGAACCGGGTATCATCAGCCTAGGATAAAATGTTCACTCTATGGGTTCTCACGATGTTGGCCAGAGGGGTCATATAGGTGTTGTTGAACAGTGTAAGGCTGAGGGATAAACCCTGAGGACGCCACAACTGATGTTCTTGGGTTTCAAGTTGAATGGTGGTAGGTGGATTCTCTGGGTTCTACCGATGAGGAAGGAAGCGGTTCATTTGATGGCACCACATTAGATTCCGATCTGATGAAGCCTCTTGGTCAGGGTGTGGTGGGATATGGTGTAAAATGCTACTGATAGGTTGAGGAGGATCAGGGCGGCTGTGTCTCCCCTGCCCAGGAGGAATCTGATGTTATCGGTGGCAGCGATCAGTGCAGTTTAGGTGACGTTGTTAGTGGCAAATCAGGATTTGGATGGCTTCTGAAGATCATTGTTCTCTAGGTATACCTGAGTTGACAGTTGATGGCCTTTTCGAGGACTTTGGTGGGGAAGGAGAGCAGAGAAATGGGCCGGTCTCTTGAGGAAGGATTTGACTTCAGTGTGTTTCCATTCTTCTTGGAAGGTTGCCATGGTATTGAATGTGTTGAAGATGGTGGTGAGCTCATTGCTGTTTATCCTGCTTCTGAGGTTAAACATGTGGCGGGGACAGGGGTTGTTGGTGCTCCTGAGTGGACGGATTGCTTGATGGCTGTGGTGCTCTGTGTGGTGAGATGGTTCCAATTGGTGGTCTGTTGGTCAGAATTTGCATCGTGAGAGTGAGGAGGATGAGGATGTTAGAGGCTGTGGGTTGAGGTGTGAAGTGTTTGTAGATGGTGGAGATCTTGTTGTGGAAGAAGTCTGCCAGGGTCTCACAGAGTTCTTGGGAAGGGGTGATGATGTTTTTGGTGGCTGAGGAGTTGAAGAACTCCCAAACGATGATGAAGAGTTCTTTGCTGAGGTTGCCGCTGGCGTTGATGCAGTGGGGTAGGGTATTCCTTTTCATCTCTTTCAGGAGTTGGCAGTTGAGGGATGTCTTGAAGGTGTTGTGGTCTCCGGGCTCCTTGCTGGTTCACCATTTCCTTACATGATTATCATGTCAAACATATCATCACTACAAAAATATTGAGGACATGAACATAGAAGGCAAGATTATAATTGTATTATGTATATCACATCGTTTTTAACAATATTGTATATAATATTGTTTACTTTAGGATGATGTATTACATATTGCTGTTTCATTCATTTAATATACATTACTTATTATATTAATTTTAAATGTTAATTTTATTAGTGTAATTGTTTACAATGTTTTACATTTAAATAGTAATATATAATTTAATAACATCTTGGTGGGTTTCTAGGGGAATAGGGTGGGAAGGTATTTGAATTATAAAGTATTGTTTTTCATTTTAAATTTTGGTTTGTTAATTAAATATTTACTTGGTGATTAATTATGCAAGTTGATTAATAGATTATTTGTTATTTTCATTATTTAAATTCATTTAGGGGTCTATTTTGATTCAGGAAACACCGCTCTGAATAGCCGTATGGAGCGATTGTCTAATACGAATCATACCCTGCAACGTCCCCCGTACGTACGACGAAGTACGATTCGTACCAGGAGCTGGACTCTGTAGGAATCGTACAGAGACCGTACGAATCAAATCTCCGTACGAATCTCCCTCAGAACCCGCTGTACGCGACATCTGTACGATTCGCGGCTGGTTTCTCCGACCCAGCAAGTACGATTCATGTCGGGTACGCACCGTGCAATGCTTTTTCTACGGGAGCCGAAAACATCCGGAGAAGCAGCGTTCGCCTCGAAACAGGTACGGAACGCCCCCCCCCGGGTACGGTGCGTACACCCTATGATCGCAGGGGTACGCTGCGTACCCCTGCGATCATGGGGTGTATGCACCGTACCCCGCCATCATGGGGTGTACGCAACGTACCCCATGTTCGCTGGGTGTACGGTGCGTACACCCTGCGATCACGGGGTACGGTGCGTACACCCTATGATCGCATCATACGGTGTGTATGTGATTGTGTGCTTTTCCGTACTGATCGCCCTTACCTGATGTGGACCGTACGAATCGCGTCCTCATACCCCGGTCCGGATCGTACTCGTAGGTTCGTACGGCATGTTTACGATTCGTACGAAGAGGGCTCTGGATACGAATCGCACGGATGTTTTTTTTCCAGGATCGGAATTGACCCCAAAGTGTTTTTTAATGAGTATTTTAGTTTTTGTACATTTACATTAGTAATTCATATTATAGTTGTAGGTTGTTGGGTTTGTAGAGAAATCGGGTGTGAGGTTATTTAAATTATAAACTATACCAAGTCCAAAACTTTCCCTACTGGTGCTTAGACTGGAACGGGAATAGTAAATCCAGTCAAACACTTTCCCTACTTTTACTTAAACTTGGGTTAGATTAGTTAATCTGCATCTTTTGAAGTCCAATATTTTACCTAATGTGGTTTATTTTTGATTGCTGAATTGTTGATTGTAGAATTATCATTATTTTTTAATAATATATGTACATACACACACATATATGTATATACATATATATAATATTTATTCAGTTGACAGCATTAATGAAAACAAGTTTTTACATTCATTTTTATATTTAAATTAAGTTGCATAAATGTTTTGGTTATGATATGTTAGTTCATTTTTAATTTCTTGTACATATTTTTGATTGAATGTATTTTAAAAATTATGTACCTATTTTTTATATTTTTTAGAGAATATGTATATATCTGTATGTACATATTTTATTTACATTTTTTGTTAAAATAATTTATTTTTATTCATATTATTATTTTCTAGTTTAATATTTTAAACAAATTACTTATAATGCTATGTATATATTAATATTTGGATATACTTACCTTTTTTTGATGACATTTTGTTCCACGCCATTTTTGACAGAATATTTTGTTAGTTTAGATAGAAAGTATTTAACCTTGATATTTTTATATGCAATATTTTTGACACAATATTCAGTTGTCACAATCTTTTAGTTGAAGGATATTCTGTCATAAAACCAATCAGGAGGCATAGGAGGTGCTGGGCTCCTGTCTGTATTTTATTTTACTTCACTATCTTTCGTTTCATGTTCAGTGTAGTATATAATCTTCTCAATTTTCGCCATACCCTCTCTAATACTGGATTTTTGAATAATGTGTCTGTACGTCTGCGCAGCAGGCGTGCCAACGGCACGCCAAAAGCAAGCCCGTCTGCACCCTGACCGCACCTAGAAGGCTGTTTTATCTGTATTAAATGGATAGTCTCTTCTCCCAATTCCCTACATAACTCTATCAAACACCCCAACATAAATAGCAATATAAATAGCTCCCTCTGTGGGTTAAACTGATTCCACATTAACGTATTATCCCTACAGCATCATCAACTCAATGTTTAGGACTTTATATCTACCTAGACACCTGACATTCTCTCAATATTAAAGACCTGGCTAAAGCCTGAGGCTAATCTGTATATTGTGAGCGCATGGTGCTCTGATGGGCTTACAGCTGAAATACACCAATGCCAGACATTAGCACACATATGGAGATGCTCTTATCCTAACAATGATAACGTATCATATAAGTCAGCAATAAAAAGCTATCAACACATTCTAAAGCTAAGTCGCCATCTTTACTTTATAGAAAGGCTAAGTCATTAAAGCTCCTCCACCACACTGTTAACATCATCAAATAATTAATTTTCCCATAGTCCTACAGCAACTAAGCACCCTCCTTTTGGAGCTCTGTAATACACTCTCTAAACGTTTCTCAGAAAAAATCACCGCCATCCCAGATTCCTCTCATTCTCTAGACTTTCTAATGATAATATCCACTTCAACAAGTGGAGCCCCTACAGCTAACGCCAGTCTTATCACCTTCTGATCCCTGTTCCTCCTCTATCCTACACTCAGGGATCACTTATATGGGCCCTGCTACCAAAGAGCAAGGTATGGCCCTTTCTCTTCTTAAAACAAATCTGCTGACACTTTAGACCCCACCAACCAGTATTACTCCTTCCTCCACCTTCCAAAATGGTAGAGAAAACAGTGGACAAACAACGTATTAACGTATTAACTATGTGGAGCCCAAAGCTTTATCTGACCTATCCTGGTCAGATTTTCAAACCTCTTTGTTCATGGAATCATCCATCTTGGTCACCACAGATGTCGATTGCATCCTCCTGGATCAAGGAGGATTAGCAGCTCTGATCCTGCTGGATCTCTCTGCAGCTTTGATACTGTCTCCTATCCTGTGCATCTAAAGAGACTATTTGACCCTGGCATTTCCTTCAGTGTTGTGTGCTGGTTTGCTTCCTTTCATTCTTCAAGAACCCAAACTATTTTCTTGCCCTCTTTTCATTTCTTCGGATCTAAATTACTGTGTGTTGAGTTCCACAGGGATCCTCACTTAGACCTGCACTGTTGAATGTTTATGTAATACAGTTTGCTGAGCATTTTGGATATTTTTGTATGCAGATGACTGTATCTATTTCTGATAATCTGTAGGAGATTCAAGGCAATTTCCAAACATCCTTGGCCAGTATCTCACTATGGATGCAGGCCAACTGCTTAAGACTAAATTATTATGTTTGGTTAAATTTTCCACCAGCTATTCTTTTTTTTTTTTATTAAACCTTTATTTATTGCAGTCAACAGAGATACATGACATTCACATCATTACCAAGCAAACAGAGCGTAATACTTATGGTACATCATTAGAATAGCGTACAGTCCTGTGGGCTGGACCACCTCATCATGTCTTAACAGCAAAACAATGCACAGCAGTCAGCAGGGTGGAGACAACAGTAGCAGAGCACTGCGCACAATGCAGTGAGGGATGCAAGTATTAGGAAAGACCCAATGCCCTTGCAGGCCAATCAATCAACAAATTAGCTTGTTACAAGCAATGTGTATTAGAGAGGACGAGCATCAGACTGCCCGTGAAACGTGGCTGACGCAATCCTTACCAGGCGGCCATCAGTATCCCTATTAGTACTAGTGTACCATGCGTGCAGCATCAAGTGTGTCCCTTCGCCTCCTCCGAGTATGCATATGGAATGTGGGTACTCTGAATGGTGTCTGTCGTGAGGTGATGCATGGTTTCCAACCATTCAGGGGCCACCCCTACATGTGCTTAGTCACTGAACCCAATGTGCATGTAAAATCCCAACTTGATTACAGCATTAGGATATCGGGGGGGGTCCACCAGCTATTCTTCATCTTATTTGCCAGTCACTCTAAGCCCCACTCCTTCTTCTACCACATCCACAAAATATCTGAAGGTATCATATTTTATACCAACCTCTCGATGGCCGACCAAATTGCTAAACATACGGCAAACAGTTTTTCCACTTTAAGAATGTTAAGGAGAGTCTTCTACTGGCTTCCATGTTCAGTACAAAAACTAGTCATACAAGATTTAGTCATCTCTCATGTTGATTATTGTAATGCCTAATACCTTGCCCATCCAGACTACCTGACTGTCCAGCTTCTGGTGACTTAAAATATGGCCACCAGACTAATTTTCAATCTTCCTGCTAGATTTCACATCTTTCACCATTCACAAGAACTTCACTGGCTTCCTATCAAAAATCGCTCCCTGTTTAAAATCCTTTATTTTACACATAAGGTGTTATATCAAACTGGTCCTATCTACTTGAATAATAGTCTGAAATCTTATTCCCACATCTGAGTCTTTAGTTCAGCTAACTTTGTACTCTTTGCCATCCCTCACATTAAGATCAATAAGTTTGGAGGCAATGCCTTCTTCAATCTGGCAACCAAGAAGAACTGGAATCTGCTTTCCACCTCCATCCATACACTTCCTGATTTTCGTTCCCTTAAAAATGTACTGAAAGCCTGGCTATTTTAACAGTTATAGTCTTCTTGCCAGGACTCCTTCGGCCCAAGGACACCCTTCGGGGGGCTTTGTTCATGCTATAGAAATATACAAAATAAATAAATAAATCGAATAAAAGAGTTGAACCTATTCTATACATTCCAGGGGAGTTACATCACCCGGCTGTTTTCAAAAATTCTCTCTCTTTTATAAAACCACTCTGGGCAATTTTCCAACATTAATAAGACTATTGCTCACTACTATACTTGTCTAACTCCATAGCTTTACCATATTAGTTTTAAAATAGGTTCTGATTTCTGACACCACAACAGTCAGAGGAAGGGCAAAGGAGAATCAATCATGCCCATCTCACATGTACACAATATACTATCCATGAGTATGTTAGACTTCAAAGAGATCATGTGTGGGTACTGGGACAAGCCTAAATATGAAAAATTCCCATCTCATTTGGACACTGCAAGTAGCAAAGTTATAGTTCAACAACATTTTCTGTGTTAAATTTCCAATTAGGGCGTGGTTGATGTGAACTGTAGGTCACCTGCCCAGCCACTATGCAGTGCCCCTGGTTTAGTAATTTATTTTGTTTATCAATGTATTTATTTATTTTCAAACATTATTTCTAGGTATGTTGATGAACACACACACATATAATCAGCATTTAGTGGAGGAATCAGTCAAAGCAAAGACCAATCAAAATGATGTACTGTGTTTAGAGAGGCATGAGTTTAAAGACGATATGCAGTATTTTGTCCACATCAGACAAGTTATTAGGAACATTACTGCAACCCCAAAGGTCTCATAGTGATAAGAACGTATTCCTCTGAGAAGGAAAGGAAAAGTAATAGCTGGTATGAGAATATGCTCCAACATGCATTGGGGATTCTTGCAAAAGTCTAGATGAAGAGTTAAAGGACCACCAATCACCAAAGCGGCTATATCAAAAAGAGCAAAAATGGTGAGGGGTTGAAAAACAAAGGCAAATTCGGTGAGAGTCATGAACAGAAGGGCATAGGTTAAAAAGGTAATATACTAAACCTTTTAGATCCTGCCCCTGTAATGGAAGAACAAATAACAGTATATCCTTGCAGCCCAGAAGGCCTGCATGTTTTACCAATATTATATATTAATGTAAATACAGAGTAGGCCTGGGCGGTGAACTCTGCTTGGTTCACGGAGTTTGCAGAGTTTTCTGCACTCCGTGGGGCTCACGGAGTGTAGAAAACTCTGGTCCACGTAGTCCGGTGGAGTTTTTCTCCCCGCTCGTGCTCCACGAACAGTAAGTTGGCGATTGCGAGCTGCTGCTCGGGTAGAAGTTCTACCCAAGCGGCAGGAAGATCAGCACGAATGGCAGTTCGCCCTGCACTCTGCCACTTGCGGAACTTCGCAGAGTTTTTGTGTAACTTTGTGGAGTTCTGCATAGTGAAACTCCGCAAAATACGCCCCGGGGCAAACTCCTTGCAGTACCTTACCCCTGGAGGATAATCGCAGAAAATGCATTCCTCTCAGGTAGTCCTTTAATAATTTCTCACAAGCTACATTTGGCATGGGACCAATCAGGTTGAAGTCCAACATTCAAATGCAAGACCAGTTAGAAACCATCAATTTAGTTCTTATAGATAGCCAAAACAGTTTACAGCACCCAAAACCCCCATTCACAGATGCTTACAGAGGTTAAAGCAAAGCTTTGTGCCAGCCAGGCTAGATGATGGCAAATGTTAGTGGCATTTTGTCATGGTTATGCAGTATGGCTCCCGAAAATCTGACCAGCATAAGAACAGGGATGTAACTCCCTCTGGAAAAATCACACTCTAACATCATAGCTCTCTCTCTCCTGGAAGACCTCAGCATCTCAGGGCTCTTACCATGAGCGAATGACCCCATTCACCTGACCGACCACCTCCTTAACTCCATGTTCACCAACTTCTCCAACATCACAGTGGCCAGACCTACCCCACTCACCTGGGTGGGCTACTCCCTCGTTCGCTTCAGCATGCACTTGCCCAACCAGCCCAGAACGGCCAAACACTCACATTGTTTGACACTAATGGAACAAATTCCCTGAGGAAATATGAAATTCTGAGCTTCCGTCTTGATGTTAGCATATCACGACCACATGGACTTCATTTGGGAGTAGTTGGGAGTCTCAGCTGTGACGTCTAGCTTGCATCCTGCTACTCGTGGTACTTCCTTTGCAACCCCTGGCCTCAGAGGAGACAAAAGCCTTGCCCCCTCTAAGGCCAGGGGTCACAAACAAAGTGCCAGGAGTAGCAGGGAGCAAGCTAAAGGTCACAGCTGCGACCCCTGAATGCTCCCAAATGACATCCATGCACTACCACCTAACCTGCTACATCATAAACATCAACACGTGGATCACCTTCTGCATAGATGCCCTGGCTTCTCCGAGAATCAAACCCCCTCACTCCAAGCCAGATGGTACACAGAGGACCTCTGGCTCATGAAGCATCACTGCAAGCGGTGGCTCCACTCTCACAGTAACACCAAGTGAACAAATGGTCCATCCAGATCTTCCACCTGCACCTTAAAACTACCAAGCACCTAACCTAAACAAAAAGAGTTCAGAGCAACTCCAACTCCACCAAATAAATCTTTGCCATTCTGAAGGAATTTACGTCCTCTTCTGCCAGCCCCAAGACTACTACCCCCCGCCCACCCTCCCAGAAGACTGCACCTTTCCCACTACTTCACAGACAAAATTAATACCACTACAACAACTTCACCCCCCAATCAGACATCTCCACCCTCAAAGTGGTCTGCTCTAAAGACAGGGACACCCCAGAAACGGCACTGACCTGCTGGCCATCCATCAAAACAATGGAAACTACTAACACCATGTGTTACATCCATTCAGGAGACTCATCAGATATGTGCCAGCACCAAATCTTCACCAAAGAGCTCTACCCCTTCTGCAGAGCCCATAAAGCTTTTTTTCAGCTTATCCTTCCCTAACCCCACCTCTCTGGACTCCTAGAAACACACCACCAGCTTATCGTTCCTGAATAAACCTTCGGCTGAGACCCTGACCATGGGCAACTACAGACCCATATCCCTCCTCCCATACCCAGCCAAAGTCCTGGAGAAGTTCCTAAACTCCCATCTGACCAACTACTTCAAAGCAAACCACCTCTTGGACCCTTCCCAATCCGGCTTCTGACCCAGAAACTGTACCAAGACAGCTGTCATCGCTGCCACAGATGACATCTGACTCATCGTGGACCAAATAGACCTGTCAGGACTTATTCTACTAGACCTCTTGGCAGCATTCAATACTGTCTTCCACCCCATCCTCATCCAACATCTTCACAAGGCTGGAGTTGAAGAAATCTGAACTCCTTCTCAGGGGTCTCACTGTTACTTAGTCCATTCAAAGCAATAATAAAGAATTTGGGCATGAAGCTGAAATATAAAAGAACATTTTTATTAACCTTAAATGAGGTGAGACTATGTCACACAGAAGCCTTAGCAACTGAATGAGGCAGTCTGCTAGAATGGTCTTACTTCACGTCTTATATACTCTTTATCCTGCCCCAGGCATGTAAGGGAGTTGTACCAATTACATTCCTAAACAAATGGAAAATCTGGAGGGTCAGCAGGTGAGTAGCCTTTGGGATTTTAGCAGGATATGGGCAAAACATTATAATTACATAGTTCACAAAGGTTAATCTGATTTAGATGACACTGCAGGGCATGGCATGATTACATGTACAGTATCCCAACCCAAAAGTTAATCATTAGGAATGTCCCAAATTCAATCTCCAAAAGCCGGACAAACCTATAATTGAAAGCATAACCCATGTAATGAAGAAACATAAAAAAGAAACAGTAACAGATGATGAACAAGATAAGGCATGTGCAAGGAAACTAAAAGTTAACGATGTCCTGAACATTGATTGGCAATCTCAGACAAAGATCGATCAGGGAAATTGGCTTTGCGAGGTCAGGTTCAGGTGAAGAGGTCAGTTTCTCACAGTTCATTCCAGAGTCAGAAAGAAACCTAGTTAATGTATACATGGACTAAGAAGGCCAAGCCACTTTGTTCGCCAGGCTACCTTCATAGGCCTACGTGAGGGCAACACAAAATGGTGGCACAATATAAAATGGAGTCAGTCTCGAGAATTACAGAACCTCAGTGCATGCCAGCACTATGAAGGATCAGCTCCTTCCTCTCTGGGTGCACCCAATTGGTCAGCCTAGTCCCCTACCCATCCGAAGACCACCAACCTAATCTGTGGCATCCCACAAGGCTCTAGCATGAGCCCCACCCAGTTCAACATCTATATGGCTTTCCTCCCCAGCATCATTCCAAGGATTTAGCATCATCTTCTATGCCGAAGATACACCACTCACCCAGTCCCAATGACAAGATATGTACGCTACCCAAGCAAACTTCGACAACTGCATGCCCTCTGTAGCAGACTTGATGAGAAGGAACTGCCTGAAACTCAACAGCAACAAAACCAAAGTCTTCCGTTTTGTCTAAGACACCTTGCTGTGGTCACCAGGTTGGTGGCCCACTGAGCTAGGACTAGTTCTCCACCCATCCAGTGCTGCCAAGAACCTAGGCATAATGATCAACAGCCGAATCTGCATGTCAAATTAAGTCAACACAGTTGCTTCCACACCCTTTAACTGCTCAGGAAAATCTTCAAATGACTCCCTCTGGACATACGCAGATCATCTCGCAGGTCTCGTCATCAGCAGTCTACTGCAACGCCCTCTGTGGTGGCCTCTCAGACCAGCTCACCAAAATGATCCAAAAGCCACAAGACTGACACTGAACCTACCCCACGATACTCCTATATCTAGAAACCTCTAAGACCACCGAATCTATAAGCACTCTCTTTTCAAACTCCTCACACAAACATAAAAAAAATCTCTGCACAACTTTGGCACAGCCAACCTCAATAGCCACATCCGTTATGACACCCCGCCAGACACCTCAGCTCAACTAGACTACTTCTTGCCCACTTCACCTGCATTCGAAGGGCGTGCCTTCTCATACATTATCCGTAAAGCCTGGAATGAACTCCCCTGCCGCATCAGAGCTAACAGCTCTTCCCTTGAATTCCGAAAGAAACTGAAAACCTGCCCCTTCAAGTAGGCCCCCAGACAGGCTAACACTCCCTCTTCACAGGCACCAGAATACCCTCCTGAGTGATATGCATGCCCTTCAAATAGTAATGACGTAACGTAACATAATGTAACAGATGCAAGTAGGGAGGGAATGAATGTTACAAGGGATAATTGAAGGAGATGAACAGCTGGGTGCGGGCATTGTACCATTGAGGGCAGTGCAAGTAGAATAAGGGATACATTTCAAGGGGGATTTTTGAAAATATCTTCAATTTAGAAGAAATTGGAGTAATGTCTGTAAGCCAGCTGCCACACAAGTGTTTAGACTAGCACTGGGCTAGCATTTAGACAGCCACAGTGTAGGAGACAGATATCAAAAACATGTGCAAAGCTAAGAAAACATGAAAAATTAGGGCTAGATAGTTAAAGGACCTGGGTTACCACCTCTTAAATTCTGAATGGAAGGGGCTGAACGTAATTAACAAGGATACTTTTTTTTGCATTTGCAGAATGTAGTATACCTCCACCAGCCTAAAGAGGTTCTTGGCAAGATACTCAAGTGCGCAAGATACCACAAGGCTAATGGGAATTGGGTTCATATGCTGTGGCTCTGTCCTTTATCAGAAGATATCTGGGAGGAGGCTAGGGACAGTCTTGAGGCTAAGTAGGGTGAGCAAAATCTCAATGCCCCTGCTACGCAATGATCCTGGGCAGATTCCCATCCCCAAGCAACTTCAGGTCTTTGGTGGTCAGATTGATGATTGCTCCTATGTGGAGACCTGAGGATCCTGCATATCTTGCGGCATGGTGGAAGAGACTCAATACATGCAATCTAATTAATTGGATGACTTCGACCAATTATGGGAGATTATAAAGAGCCATTTTGTTTTAGATTGTTACTGTATAATTAACTTTGCCTAAACTCATGAGTAACAAAGGGCACTTCTTCCTAATTTATTTATTAATTTAGTTATTTATGTATTTATCTATTTCTTTGCTTACTTTTTGCTGTAGTCCGCCCTACTTATTTTCAGCTCAAATATTGTAATAAAGTCATGTTTTTTTATTAATAATAGTGTAATTCAACGATAGACAACTATTGCAAGGAAAAAATAATCTTTGCCATCCCAGTTCTGATCGTGCATCGATGACAAGTTTGCGTCTTTCACAGTAAAACATTAAAATAAAAAGATTGCTATTAAAAGAAGAAAGCCCCATGCACTTTGAAGGTGGCATTCTGAATGTAATGAGAACAATAAGGTGTTTATTGCGCTGACATACCCATGTTATTAGATACGTTGTATGTGCTCCAAAAAGTGCGATACTGCACAATAATTGTTCGATACATTGCAAGCAGGGTGGGGTAAATTGGGGTGATTTAATTTGCTTTTCGTGTTATTAAAGTTTTTAAAGTTACACTTGTAATGAACTAGTCTGTTCAGTCTGCTGATTTAATGTCTAAGTACATTTTTTACATCGATTATGTAAAGGCTAATCTTGTTATTTATTGATTTCAAATGATCTTGAGTTTCATCAGAATGTAAGAGGAGCAGCACCGGATACATAGCTCATGGTTGGAACCCAGAATGATGGAAATAGAACCATAACCTATAGACGATTAGTCAGTCATCAGTTTAGAATCTCCATGCATTCTGCAGGGTTTAGGCCAGAGAGCAAAACCTAAGGATAAGGTGGAAACCTCTGTCAGACACACACATATATGTGTTTACCCCAGACCCAGAACATCCCTATGATTGCTTAAACAATTTCTATATTCATGGGCTCTGCTCGTGATATATATATTTCATAATACCAATCCATGTATTAGTGAAGGCCACCTGGAATATATTTTACATAATCTCAAACTCTATATTCATTGGCTACACTTGTGATATATTTGACTTAATCATACATCATCATACATCTCTGTATTCACAGGGTCCATCCAGGATATATTTTAAATAATCTCAATCTCTATATCCATGGGATTCACTTGTGATATATTTTACATAATCGTAAATCACTGTATTCATGGGGTCCACTCGTGATCTTCTTTACATAATATCAAACTCTACTTTCATGGGATCCAATTGTAATGTATTTTACATAATCTCAATCTCTGTATTCAAGGAGTCCCCCTGTGATATAATTGTCATATTCTCAATCTTATATTCATGGGCTCCAATCTTAATATATTTTGAACAATCCGTGATCTCTGTATTCATGGGGTCCACCCCTTGACATATTTTTTCCAAACCTTTGCCCACTACTTGCCTTATCTTTTCACCCTCATATCTTCTGCTGATATATTTTCTCCCATAATAAATACATTGAAAAAATAAATACAATTATTCCTGGCCACTTACTTGTGCAGCGTTTCCCATCATCCTCAATTTGATATCCTTCAAAGCAGAGGCACTTGTATGAAGTGTCAGTGTTTGTGCACAAGTGCTCGCAGCCGTGATCTGTCAGGGCGCAGTAGTCTATTCCTGAAAGAGTATGTAAATATTCAGTAAGAAGTCAAGTGCTGGCACTTGTTTAGCATCTTCAATTATTATAGCATTATAGCCCGCTGCCGAAGACTTTGAGGGTTAATAATGGCCCTCTTTCCCAGTTACAGACCCAACATTCGAACATCCTGGCCTCATTGCTGCAAAGGGAAAGCCAAGAACTCCACTGTATTCAGTCCAGCCTCAATGAGTGGAAGCCTCTGAGAGGCAATCAGATGGGACTTTGGCTCATTTATGGTGAAACCAAACAATGTTAAAAGTTCCATCTTTATCCAAAGGTGGATAACGACTGACTGTGGTGAGCTTGTTTTCAGCAACTAGTGGTCGAGGTACTCAATACAACAACACCTGACCTCTGAAAATGGGCAGCAACCACCACCATCACTTTCGTGAACACTTAAGGGGGATGGGTAAGGGCGAAAGGGAGCACGGCAAATTAAAAATGATATTGACCCATCTAGAACCGCAGGTAACACCTGTGGGACTGGAGAACTGGTATAAGAAAATACATTTCCTGCAAGTTCAAGGACACCATCCATTGCCCCGGTCCAGAACAGATAGAATCTGGGACAATGTGAGTATTTTGAATTTGTCCTTCTGTAGAAAGGTCTTGAGGGGATGGAGGTACAAAATAAGCTGAAGCTTCCGTCCTTTTTTGGGTTGAGGAAATAGCAAGAGTGACTGCCCTTGCCTTTCTCCAAGTCAGCTACCGTCTCCATGTCACATTTGGAGAGCAAGACGCGTTTCTCTAATAGTAGGATAGAGAAATGCTTTTCTCAAATCTGTTACAGGGTTGGAGGGATATTTGGCGAGGAGCAAAGAAAATTTAGGTGTGGGAGAGATGGGCAGAAAAAGAATCGAGGAGGCTTAATGTGCTACTTTATTTGGGGTGTTGACAGAGTTTGTCAGCAAAAGTCTAGGGGGCAGATTTACAATAACTGGAGCATCCCCAGGGATGCGCCAGTTATTGTGTGCCACAGCTCCGCCACCCATGGTGCGCCGCATTTACCTATATCTGCCTAGATGCGTCACGTTGTAAATGGGTCGCACGGATGCGCCACGTTTACGCCCGGTATAAACGTGGCGCAAGTCCAACATAAATCTGCCCCTAGGTCTTTTTCCCTTAGGTTACTTCTTCCCTTCTTCTTTTCTTCTAGATGGTCTTCTTCTTCCAGGAGGATGTTGCCAGGAGACTCAGTAAAAAGAAGAAGGTGGCGTTAAGTATCTCAGTTTATGACAGTTAGGTATAGGATAGTATCCCTCAACACACCCCGGAGTGATGGAAAGGGAACACAACCAGAGCTTAGGCTATGTGAGATAGAGATGTGAGGTCCCCAACAGTTGGGTTGGCAACTTTACTGTCTCGGGTTTCTTAGATTTCCTCCCTCCCCCCCACCCCTATTTCTCGAGGGAAGCGAGTTGAAATAAAAAAAAAGTGAAAGTGTAAGGATGGGGATTAAATCATAGGAGTGACCAGACCTTTCATTGTTTCATGTCCCTTTGCTCACTACAGCGTATATCTATTTCTTTAGTCACCTGTCAAGGTTGGTGTGCTACCCTGTTCTCTGGGATCTAGTGAATAGGCATAAAAACTTACATAATTGCCACATAGCACATAAGGATAGCGCAACAAAAAAAAACCACTTCTTTAAAGATACCATATGGTGCTCTTGCTACACTCCTCTTGTGCCTGCACCGCTTAATTAGACTTGCGTTTGCTCCAACCCTCCCTTGGACTCCCTCCCCCATCCAGAGTATGTACAACAAATGCTGAAACTCTCCTGAGTTGCCACTGCATGTATGCATCCCCTGTGGGCATCCACCACTCCTCACTCCTGTCCTCTGGAACTTTGGCGTCTTTCTCCATTTCCCTCAGTCAGGCTTCTCCAGTTGGCTGTTCCTCCCTGCCCGCCAGCGTTTTTCTCGATCCGCTGTTCTCAGCATCTTCCGGGATTCCCCAACTCTGCCCTCCGTCTTTGTGCCTCCGTCATGGGTTAGTGACGTCCTTTTCTCTTCTGTTTGGTCCCCGGTCTGGGTAGGCCTGCCTTCTTCCTGTGCAGGAGAGTCCGTATTTGTAGAATTAACTCTTTGTTTTTCCTCTCTCCAGGGACGGTGTCATCGGTGTTCAGAGCTGGTGCAGGAGTACTGAAGTGAAAAAGGTAAGTCAGGGGACTCCTCTTGCGGTGTACCTAGCTCCTTCTTACAGTAGGGCATAACCTGTTTGAATAATTTACACAGTACATTTGTTAGATGTGATGGGCCACCAACTCGGAAGGTAGTCTCTGATCCTGCCTCCCGTTGGGTGGGGATGCATCGCTGAGGGCAAACTAAAGTGGCTTGTTCACCATTGTATCAGGGGAGGAGGAGATGGAAGACTGCTGCTCCTACTTTCTCACATGTTGCCTGCTGGACCTGCATCCGTTGCGTCAAAGGAACTGGGCTATGTGTTGCATCACTGGTTGAGAAAGCTGTCTCTATCTATACACCAGACCTCTGGAGTAGCCTCCAATTTTCCAAAACTCTTCAGAGAATTGTTTGGCACAGGCCTATGGACCCAAGGAATTTGCTGAACCTCTACAGTCTTTAAAGCATTCCAAAGGAGTTTCCTCCTTCTCCTTGAAGAAGTGAAACCCATCAAAGGCCACGTACATCAGTGAAACTTGGAAATCTCTGGAGAAATCAGTGAGAACTGAGTGGGCCTCATCTAGTCATATTGATGAAGGACGACACTTGTACAAACCAATCCGTGCAATCCGTGGTACCCAAGCATGCTGGGATAACATATTTGTTTGAAGTACAGCCCATCATGTATCCTCTAGGCTAAAGAGGCTCTAAGGTCTTCCAAACGGCCAGCAAGATTTCACTGGCCATGCCTCAAAGGGCACTGGTATATCAACCCTATAGGCACTGCATTTACAAATTGCAATGCTATACTGGCTGAAGGAAACATATGCTTGCAAAGGAGCCATTCGTTTTAGATTCTCTATCTGGGAGAGTGGTGGGAAATTAATTAGGATTCTCTTTACTGGTCAAGATATGTATAGTAAAGCGCTCTGGCATAGGGTGCATGGTGAGAAATTACGGTTCACCAGGCACCGGTCTATGATGTTTAGTCACATTCCTGTTCACAGGTGGGCAAGAACATGCTTTAGTATGCCAGGTAAAATTCTTTACATCCAACTCATTGTTCTGGTACAGCACAGATCACCACCTGGTCTGATTGATCTCCATCCATTTTCACAAATGACTCCATGACTTTGCTCTGATGAGACCCTTGTAACTTCTTAAGGGTCAAAACATTGTGAACATACTAAAGGCAAACCAACATAGGAATCTTTATCTATTGTACTTAAAACTATAAGTGGTTGCTTGTTAGCAACAAGCCAGCCCCTTTGTAATTGCATTACGTTGTTGATTGTTTCATTTTGTCAATTGTATAATCTTATGTTGGGTGTCACATTGGGGACACATTACACCACTTGATGTTTTTGTATGTGTGGTTTCGATACGTCACTGATCTTGAATTGACAACTCAGGATATTAAATTGCTCCTTTTATTTTATGATGGTTTCCTTTTTATTTATTGTCACACAAGCATTGATTGCTTGAGATAATTTAACCTCCTATCATAAAATTGAGTGTGAATGATACCTATTACAACCTTTGTTGCATATTATTTGATACCTAGGTTTTCATGGGTGTAAGGGTTGCTCTTGTAGCCTTGTAGCTTAGCATGCCAAGTAGCCATCAGAATATCTGTGAGAGCATCATTAAATGGAAGTAAAGTCTCGAAAGTTGCTCTCCCAGGCAGCAGAATTTTTCTTGAAACATTTATTTTATTCTAAATGGAGGGCAGCTGTGACAAACGGTTACACTTTTGTAATTTCAACGTTGGTCACACTTCGGCCAACGTCGGTTCAGGGTCCTACATGGGTGTTGGTTCAGTTCGCAACATTAGCGTTTCAGCCTCCGGTGCGGGTAGCATCGACGCCAGCATCGGAGTGACAAGAACCAGTGTAGATCATAAGGCCGGATTAGAAGTCTGCACCAGAGTAAGTATGGAGCCGGTAATGGGTCTTAAAGGGTCAGACAACAACACCAGGGTGGGACTCGCTGGCGGTAACCTGGCTAGAGGTCCCTTCACTTCCACGGGGGCTGAAAGCACACTAGAGGGAGCTGGAAACATACTGAAATTGCAACACGGCATCTTTGAAGGCTTCAATTTGTTGCGGGGTCGAAAATGGCCCAGAAAACTCGGCTGCACAGGACCAGCCTATGAATCAGCTCTGTGACCGATGACCTCAATGATGTGCAACTCACACCTGGACGCCCTCGTCTAGAACTGATGCACAGTCTGAATTCATTTTCTAACGGCTTACAGCATGTATATATACTATTGATTGTATACTATTGTATATGCCTCAGTTCGACATGTAGCCTAAACAATGGTGAGACCACGGTGTATGCTGACAGTGGTTAGAAAATACCTCTTGATCCAAAGGGACACAACAGCTATACTTATGAAGTAGAGCGAGTTTGTAAGATTAAGGTTTATTGGTTGGAGGAAATCAGAAGAAGGACAAGCTTCATTGGAAATCTTAACCCTGTAGCATCTTTAAAACTAAAGTTTCTTTGTTAGCTGCTCTTAAAATTAATATACTTTTG
The DNA here is from genome assembly GCF_964261635.1 of Lissotriton helveticus. Taxonomy (NCBI): domain Eukaryota; kingdom Metazoa; phylum Chordata; class Amphibia; order Caudata; family Salamandridae; genus Lissotriton; species Lissotriton helveticus. The sequence continues at coordinate 427,607,389 of NC_136063.1, forward strand.
TGATGGCATTCATACAATCAAATTGCGCTAGCACCTTTATTCGGGGGCGAAAACCTGTGGTAAATATCTACAAAGTTTTACATGCAGTTGCTATTATCAAAAGTTATATTTCTTTTATGTGTGTACTTGGCACACATGTTCATGCCTATAAAACTGAAAATGATTGTTTCTTTCCTGCTAGTCATGGCTGTCTGCCAACAAAAATAATAAAACTATGACATCTTGAATTCTTGTTGGTAGAGTGATGAAAGTAATACGTACGGCACACCCAGTGCATTCCATTAGATAAACAAAGGCTCCTGGCCCTTTACAAGTAGTGTGCCCCATTAAGACATATTACGATAACACCATCAACGACAAGGTCATCCGTAGGTGACCAGGGCATTCAGACTGGTATCTTCCAGGAGGTTAGCATCCAAATATCACTTGGGTTACCAAGATTTTTGCTTCACATAGGAAACCCATACCGTATAATCCAAATGGGAGCACCCTGGTCTAATACCAAAAATGGATCAGGCATAATAAACTGCACAAACCGAGTCTTGCCTGTTGCCGCTAATTTGATAGGCCCTCTTGTATGCTTTAGAATGTTCCTTGAGATTGTTGTGGGGAGTTACATAATCTTCGTTACTTGCAAAATAAACCACATTGAGACTGGCATATGTTCTTCATTGTTCCTGTCACACTTCCAGCTTCAAAATCTCCTAGTAGGGTACATGAGGTATCACCATTAATGTACACTGAGCACTGTAACCAAGACTGCCTTCTTCAAGGTGGGATAAGTTTGGTTTACTCCACTGGTGACCTTGCCTGCTAGGCACGCTGAGGCCTTGATTGCATGCTCATTGAGCTAGTAAGGCTCCTATTCCTCGATATAGAGATAGAGTGGCGTACAAGCAAGATATCCATCTGGTCGTGGTCGCAGAAGTTATTAGTTGCATTAGCGGTAGGAACTGGATAATTCGAGATTGTCTCCTGGATTGTGTTGCGTAATCTCCCAAAGATAAATATGTTCAAGGTGGTGGGGTTCCCATGGGTCTGGAAATGTTGCTGTGTGAGGAACTGCCCTGCCATGTATAAGTGGTCTAGTTCAGATAGGGCCATCTTGCATAGAGATGTGTGCACTGTATTGCGGGGAAGTAGGGGAAGAGTGCTCTCACTCTTCTACACAACGTGTGCCACGCTCAGCTTGTCATAGCAACCGTTCTCACCTCCCTTTGGGGACTTGGCTGCCTACTGGGCAGTACTGACATTAGGGGTATGCCCAAGGTCCGTTCGTGCCTCAGCTTCAGATAGGGAAAGCATGCATTTGGATGAAACAAATATGTTACATAGTGAAGTATAATTCGAAATCTAGAACTTCAAATCCTCCACGATCACACTCCCTTGTCAGTGTGTCCCAACAAAGTCGAGCGACCCCACCAGCTCAGATGACGTTGACCTGCATGGGCTTAAGTGTTTGAAAAAAATGTTTGGTAAGGGGACAATGGAAGATTAGCCCACGCTCTGTATCTATGGCCGGACAATAAGTTAGATGGATTATGAATTCCACCTCCCTTTGTAAGACGATCACTAGGTACTTCACAGAATGCGTGGCTCATTGAACTAGGTATTCCAGTAGGCACGATCTCGTAGCATCAATAAGTGGAAAAGAAGAACAAACCTTAACGTAATAAAAAAAATCCTGTGATTGTAGAACGAATACAAAGAATCTTATATTGGTAAAGACGTGTTTACGTTAGCTGATGGTATGTAAACATAACTTACTGCTGCAGGTCTCCAGATCCTCATTGATGACAAAGCCTTCAGAGCACTGACAGATGTAGGACTCGGGGGTGTTCAGGCACAGTTGCTCACAGCCATGATTGGTTTCTGCACAGTGGTCCACCTCTTCATTCAACCATTCAGTCAGGAATGTAATCCAGGATTTGTCAAAGAAAAAGGAAGAAGATGTTTCAGAAGTTTCCAAAAGTGCACTTCATGTAGACAAAAGAGGCCACAAAGTGTACATGACATTAGCCACTCAAGAATAAAGCAAGCAGTGTACACTGGTGCTGATCTCACAAAAAACGTCGGTGGTGTGGCACTCCTTTTAGTAAATCTGTGGTTTATGGGGAAGGTAGTCCTAGAAGTAAGTGTAACGTTTCTGGGCGCCGCAAGGGAATCCCTTCTGGCAAGTGAGGGATACAAACTAAACAATAGGAAATGTGGGGGTGTGGGGGGTTCCCACACCGAATCCAAGCGGTGCTCCTGAATGGGTGAAAACCCTTCAAAATTAAATTTAAATGCAGTTCAATATAAGTGCGATCCAATTCCAACAATTGTTAATCAAAGTAGGATTTTAATCCGTTGTCATGGGTTTAAATCATATAAACTTGATTCAGCAGTGGTTCATCACCATGTCAATATTCACAAATTAAATCCACAAGGTCCCAAATCCCAATGCATTTCGGGACGATGTCCCTTCGTCAGGGGATAATCTGTGGGGAACAAACACTGTATCAGGGGGTGGTGCATATTCCAACCTCACTAACTGACAAGTAATACCAGATAATTAACGTAAAATTCCAGATGATGAAAGTGTGTGTACGTCAACCAAAAAACATGCTATAAATTACCCCACATCTGCGATGTGTGAAACTGGCGTGATGGCAAAGGAACATAATAAGGGAAGTGTAAACAAAATCCGGGGAAGACACTCGAAAATGCAAGATCGTAGCTGGAGGTGCAGGAGTGTGTGTAGGAAACCGAAGTCACCAAACGGGAATAGCGGAGATCAATCGAAAATCAATCGAAAAAACATCATCGTGCGAAGGTGCAGAAATACGAGTAAAGAACCAAAGTCACCAAATAGGAATAGCGGGTGGCGAAATTTTACGAGAGTAAGGTGTGAATTAATCACTTCCCAAGCAAAGTGTAAACTCTTACCTGCGAGCTCAAGAAAACACACTCGCACGGCGGAACATGGTAGTCACAAACGGGACGGGAGGAGCGTGGTGGGTTTAACTAATCGGGTGTGTGAAGGTAGAGAGAGGACTCAACCCGGTGGCATCGTGAGCGAGGATAACAATGTAGTACAACAAAATACGTGCATTAGTGATGTTATGTAAATTATAGTAGCGTTGTAATGTGTGCTTAGAACGGTGAGACGTGGTTAATGAAATTAAAAAAATAATAATAAAAAGTGAAGGTTAACAGGGGTCAGCCATTTTTTAACGGGGAAACTGAGACACAGGTACAATGATGTGCATACAACAAACAAAAATAAAGAGTGGTAATCACAATAATTTCAGAGTTGAAACAACAAACTGTTAGCATGAATATGAAAAGAGGCTCAAAGGTCAGAAAAGAATACTATAAGGACAATAAAAAGGAACGTGCTATAGGAGAGAGTGGAGTGGTCGTGGAAGTTTCACTGATAGATTACACTGCATTACATTAGATAAGAAGGTGTAAACAAAAGTAAAGTGATCATGAATATTTCTCTGATACATTACATTAAAAGGAAAAACAGATTATAAGGGATAGTGATAGAGGAGCGAGAGTAAGACAGGAATGAGTAAAAAAAGTATACCGGCTCAGGGAAAAATTCAAGAGTCAGGTTGAGGGTGCAACTGGATAAAGAAATACTTAGAGGTAGCAACTGTATTCCATCCTGTCATTGAGACCCTTTGGTTGGCAAGAGTCCAAATATTTAATCCAAAATAGTTCTTTTTGAAGTAGTCTTTTACGGTTATCAATGCCTGGTCTCGTGGGAACCACCTCCAGTGCAAGGAATCGCAGTTGACTGATGTTGTGCTTAGCTGAAATGAAATGGGTGGCTAACGATGACTTAAGATTCTTATTTCTGATTGTACTCTTATGTTCTGACAAGCGTACTTTCAGTTTCCTTTCAGTTTTGCCTACATAATGTAGACCACAGGGGCATTTCACAAGATATACCAAGTTCATGGAGTCGCAGGTGGCATTGGTCTTTAGTTTGATAGATTTTCCGGAAAAAGGATGATTGATGGTACTAAGAACCGTGATGATCTTCTAGTATCCAATTTGCAAAAAACATCCACTGAGCGACCGGTATTTGTGTCAAAGTATTCGTCCAGAAGCCCTACCATCAAAAAATATTATTCTGAACCATTGGCAAATGGTACAAACGGAACCAGACTTTCAGGGTTTGTTCAACTGCATTCCATTATTTGCTTATCAAAGAGCCAACAATCTCAAAAACATGTTGGAGACCAAACCGCAACTGACGAACGTTGTTTATAATGGAACCAGACCTTGCCACAACTGTGGTCATTGTAATAACATTATTAAAGGAAGTACCATCAATCATCCTTTTTCCGGAAAATCTATCAAACTAAAGACCAATGCCACCTGCGACTCCATGAACTTGGTATATCTTGTGAAATGCCCCTGTGGTCTACCTTATGTAGGCAAAACTGAAAGGAAACTGAAAGTACGCTTGTCAGAACATAAGAGTACAATCAGAAATAAGAATCTTAAGTCATCGTTAGCCACCCATTTCATTTCAGCTAAGCACAACATCAGTCAACTGCGATTCCTTGCACTGGAGGTGGTTCCCACGAGACCAGGCATTGATAACCGTAAAAGACTACTTCAAAAAGAACTATTTTGGATTAAATATTTGGACTCTTGCCAACCAAAGGGTCTCAATGACAGGATGGAATACAGTTGCTACCTCTAAGTATTTCTTTATCCAGTTGCACCCTCAACCTGACTCTTGAATTTTTCCCTGAGCCAGTATACTTTTTTTACTCATTCCTGTCTTACTCTCGCTCCTCTATCACTATCCCTTATAATCTGTTTTTCCTTTTAATGTAATGTATCAGAGAAATATTCATAATCACTTTACTTTTGTTTACACCTTCTTATCTAATGTAATGCAGTGTAATCTATCAGTGAAACTTCCACGATCACTCCACTCTCTCCTATAGCACGTTCCTTTTTATTGTCCTTATAGTATTCTTTTCTGACCTTTGAGCCTCTTTTCATATTCATGCTAACAGTTTGTTGTTTCAACTCTGAAATTATTGTGATTACCACTCTTTATTTTTGTTTGTTGTATGCACATCATTGTACCTGTGTCTCAGTTTCCCCGTTACAAAATGGCTGACCCCTATTTAACCTTCACTTTTTATTATTATTTTTTTAATTTCATTAACCACGTCTCACCGTTCTAAGCACACATTACAACGCTACTATAATTTACATAACATCACTAATGCACGTATTTTGTTGTACTACATTGTTATCCTCGCTCACGATGCCACCGGGTTGAGTCCTCTCTCTACCTTCACACACCCGATTAGTTAAACCCACCACGCTCCTCCCGTCCCGTTTGTGACTACCATGTTCCGCCGTGCGAGTGTGTTTTCTTGAGCTCGCAGGTAAGAGTTTACACTTTGCTTGGGAAGTGATTAATTCACACCTTACTCTCGTAAAATTTCGCCACCCGCTATTCCTATTTGGTGACTTTGGTTCTTTACTCGTATTTCTGCACCTTCGCACGATGATGTTTTTTCGATTGATTTTCGATTGATCTCCGCTATTCCCGTTTGGTGACTTCGGTTTCCTACACACATTCCTGCACCTCCAGCTACGATCTTGCATTTTCGAGTGTCTTCCCCGGATTTTGTTTACACTTCCCTTATTATGTTCCTTTGCCATCACGCCAGTTTCACACATCGCAGATGTGGGGTAATTTATAGCATGTTTTTTTGGTTGACGTACACACACTTTCATCATCTGGTATTTTACGTTAATTATCTGGTATTACTTGTCAGTTAGTGAGGTTGGAATATGCACCACCCCCTGATACAGTGTTTGTTCCCCACAGATTATCCCCTGACGAAGGGACATCGTCCCGAAATGCATTGGGATTTGGGACCTTGTGGATTTAATTTGTGAATATTGACATGGCGATGAACCACTGCTGAATCAAGTTTATATGATTTTAAACCCATGACAACGGATTAAAATCCTACTTTGATTAACAATTGTTGGAATTGGATTGCACTTATTTTGAACTGCATTTAAATTTAATTTTGAAGGGTTTTCACCCATTCAGGAGCACCGCTTGGATTCGGTGTGGGAACCCCCCACACCCCCACATTTCCTGCTGATCTCACAAAGACAGGGCTGGCCTGGCCATTACCTCTTACAGTTAAGCTAAGTTCTTCTTTCTGAGAGTGAGAAGATGATTTCCATATTCAGATCACAGCAATAGCTCCTTAGTTAACACCAATAAATAACAAGTTCTAGAGAAAGAAGGACCTTGAAGATGCCCTGATTGAACTATATAATGAGATGAGAAAATTAATATGAAATAGTGTTAAAAACTTCCGAGTGGAGAATACTCCCTCTGCTAGACCATGTGTTGGAGAGGCACAAGGGAAGATCGTGCGAGGGAAGAGTATAATTTACGCTAGTCACAAAAAGGGAAAGAAGTCAAAAAGTAGCTATTTTTGCAAAAGATATGAATCTTGCTAACAAAAGATGTGCAAAACACGAGGTAACAAGAACCTAATATTGCCTAAAAATACTGGACATGTTAAACATGAAGCCAAACTAACTTACAAGCAACATTTAATGTGTCATATTGGGATCAAAGTGTTCACAGAGATAAACGTTTGGTCTCCATGATTAAAATTATGTAATCTGGGAGAACTAGTGTTCCAATACAGAACCACATTGTTCTATCTAGTGTGGGAGATTTCTTTATTATTGTATTGAACTAGTCTCAGATGTAATTTGCCCGTAAAAGTAACAATTAAATATTTGTTTCATCAATCTGAGCATTCCACGACTTACATATGATGAAGTGATGGGCTCAGAAGTGGAGAGTGTGCTCGGAATTGTACTGGCTGTTCTCTGCTCCCTATACTATGAAACTTGTATACTTTTTGTAAGGAATACATGAGTGCTTTAATTCCAGATGAGAGCACTAAGCAATTTGGTAGCCAGTCTAAATATAGATATGAGAATTACACGCCAATGTCATTGACATATATTGACATGAACTCTTTAGTGAAGATCTATTTTAGGAGGCTCTCTCCACTTTCTCATCACCTGCAGCTCAAGCTCACCCTCTCTACTTGGAAGTGTAACCTTTGTCTGTTCACAGTTCTGTAGCTTTCTAAGTAGGTTTACCACTACATAAAACCCAGCGGCGGCCCTTCCATTAGGAGGGAAGCGCGCCGCCCCCGCTACCACCCTCAAATAAAACGATAATAAACCAGTAATTAAACCCGTTTTTTTCATCGTTTTATTTAATCCCCCTAGACCCGCCGTCAGGACTCTGATGAGTCTTGGGGGTTCTTTCAGGGGATGACACTGCTGGTGGGGAGTGGTGGGCACTCCCTTCACTGCTGTATGCTATGGTGGGTGGAAGCAAAATGTGAATAACACTTGAACAGACCACTAGATGAAGAGGGATGGAGCTCCTATATGTATGCTTATAAGTATCCATTTATTAATATTTTTGTTTTAAAAAACACGAGACTGATGACCCAGCTAAAGTTACCTTTAGGTCAACCCAAAGAAAGTTATATTTTTCTAGGCAACACCTGAAAAGGTTATATTTAAACATGTTTTTGCACAGCCACATTTACAAAGAATGGTTTTGTAACTTGGTACCTTCAAATGTTCAAGTGTTTACCCCTCCGGGGTCAGCAATCATTTCAGTTGTATTCAGGAAGTGGCTGGGAAATTGGGGAATAGCTAATTTGAGTTCTTTCAGAACCACGCCTTTGCCATGTAAAAGCATTGACATCCACAGAAATCACAAGGAGGTGAGAGGTATTACTGTCACATCACCAGTCCTCAAGGTCCAGATCTCTGGCCCTCACACAATGTCCAAAAGGCAAAATGACTGCTACTGAGACCCTTACACTTAAGGGGCCGATTCCGATCCTGGAAAAATGCTGTGCAAATCGTGGTATGGAGCGTTTTCCCCATACAACTCGTACTTGTAAGGCAGCCCCTACAACCTAGGAAGTACGAGCCGTACAAATAGACGCACTCCATACAAATTGTAAAAAAGACCATACAACTCGTATATACAAGGGATTCCGATTCCAATTGCTCTGTACGCGACGTTCCCATGTATTCACGGCAGAAGTTTACAACCCGGCAAGTACGATTCGTACAAACGGCACTCCGTACGGCTCTTTTTTTACAAGAGCCCAAAAGTGCCAGAAAAACCTTGTACGCCCCGAAAACAGTACGAGACAGACCCCCCCATCCACGCGTCATACACCCCCTGAATACAGGGGTATGGTGCATATGTACGGTGCGTACGGATGACACGGAAAGTGGGGTACGGTGCGTACATACGTGATGAAGGGGTACTGGTCGGGTACGCACCGTACCCCAAAATCGCCTGTGTACGCACTGTACCCCAAAATCGCCTGTGTACGCACCGTACCCCAAAATCGCCTGTGTACTCACCATACCCCGAAATCGCCTGTGTACGCACCGTACCCCAAAATCGCCTGTGTACTCACCATACCCCGAAATCGCCTGAGTACGCACCGTACCCCAAAATCGCCTGTGTACGCACCGTACCCCAAAATCGCGTACGTACGGTGAGTTCCCCAAAATCACGTATGTACGGTGCGTACCCCAAAATCGCGTACGTACGGTGCGTACCCCAAAATCGCGTACGTACTGTGCGTACATGCGCGATGTTGGGGTATGCACCATACACACGCCTCGCATGTGGGGGGACCCCTGTATGCCTCATACCCCTATACGACCCGTACCCCGGTATGAGTCGTACCCCCAGAACGAGTCATACCAGGGTATGAGGCGTATAGGGGTTCGCTTCGTTGCCCGATACGAGTCATTCCCCGTATACAGGCCATTTTCCATACAAATCGTATGCTGACAACCTGGTACGAATCGTACTTGACGGGTTGGACAGCCTTTTTACAAATTGTATGGTCTTTTTTACAAGTCCGTGTCGTACAGCTTTTCCCGATCCGATTTGTAAGGATCGGGCTGATCTGTATGTATTTTTCCCGTATGAATCGTACTACACGGGTTGGAAAGGACTTTTACATTTTGTATGGAAAAAAATACAAATCCTATTTGTATGGAAAATAAAAATCCAGGATCAGAATCGGGCCCCGACTGTCCCTCACTTGCCTTAAACTTGTTTTTATCATTCCATGCTTGTTATTATTAGGGGTGGGGGAAAAAGATGCTCTGCCTGCGGAGTTCGCTGAGTTTTACCCACTCCTCTAATATTGCGGAGTTCCAGCAAAACTCCGCCAAGAGCTGCGTAGTGACGTTTACTCTCACGTGTGGCTCGCCAGCGCTATGTTGGCGAGTACGAGCGAGAATGTACATCCCTTAGAATGATTTTCAGCGGTGAGATTTTCTCAATGCAGACGGTCACAGCAGGTCGTGACCGTTCGAGTTCAGAAAGCTGCTGCTTGAGTAGAAAATCTACTTGAGCAGCAGTAAGAAGCAGCATCCTATGGTGTGCCTCTTAGTGTCGTTTACGCTGATTTCACCTCGCAGGAGAAGCTCACATTGCTAAAAATCAGCGCAACATGCCGAATTCTGCCTGCTCGCAGAACTCCGCAGACTCTCACAGAGTTTTTATGTAACTCCGTGGAATTCTGCGGAGTGAGACTCCATGAGCTCTGCTGAAACCTAGGTATTATCAATCAATCAATCAGAACATTTGTACAGCGCACTACTCACCCATGAGGGTCTTAAGGTGCTGTGGGGGGGGGGGTTCTGCTACTGAAGGTTAGCAGGTCCTGGGTCTGCCGCAGGGGAATGGGGAGGGTGTTCCAGGTCTTGGCAGCGAGGTGAGAGGAGAACGATCTGATGCCGGAGGTTGCTCTATGAATGCGGGGTATGGTGGCGAGGGCGAGGTCGGCAGAGTGGAGCTGACGGTTGGGGGTGTAGAAGCTGAGTCGTCTGATGAGGTATGCTGGTCCGGTGTTGCTGAGTGCCTTGTGTGTGTGGGTGAGGAGCTTGAAGGTGATCCTCTTGTTGATGGGGAGCCAGTGCAGGTCTCTTAGGTGGGGTGTGATGTGGCTGTGGTGAGGGATGTCGAGGATCAGGCGTGCGGAGGCTTTTTGAATGCATTGCAGTCATTTCAGGAGTTTGGCCGAGGCTCCTGCGTAGAGGGTGTTTCCGTAGTCCAGCCTGCTGGTGACGAGGGCCTGGGTGACAGTCCTTCTTGTTTTGGTGGGGATCCACCTGTAGATCTTGCGGAGCATGCAGAGGGTGTTGAGACGGCATTGAGCTGCTTTGTCATGGAGAGAGCAGAGTCGAGTATGAACCCCAGGTTGCGTGCGTGGTCGGTGGGTGTTGGTACTGTTCCCAGTGTGGTCGGCCACCAGGAGTTGTCCCAGGCCGAGGGGGTGGGGCTGAGGATGAGGACTTCCGTCTTGTCCGAGTTTAGCTCCAGTCGGCTGTTCTTCATCCACTCGGCGGCGGCTTTCCTTCCCTTGTGGAGTTTGTTTTGGCGGTGAGGGGGTCCTTGGTGAGGGAGAGGATCAGCTGGGTGTCGTCGGTGTAGGAGATGATGTTGAGGTCGTGCAGTCGGGCGATGTGGGCGAGTGGTGCCATGTAGATGTTGAACAATGTTGTGCTGAGAGATGAGCCCTGGGGTATGCTGCAGATGATCTCGGTGGCTTCAGAGCGCAAAGGGGGAGGCGGACGCTCTGGGTTCTGCCAGAGAGGAAGGAGGTGGTCCAATCCAGAGCCTTGTCTCGGATCCCAGCATCGTGGAGGCGTGTGCGTAGGGTGTGGTGGCAGACCATGTCGAAGGCGGCTGACAGGTCCAGGAGGAGGAGGGCCGCGGTTTCTCCGTTTGTCCAGCAGGGCCCTGATGTCATCAGTGGTGATGAGGGCAGTTTCGGTGCTGTGGTTGCTGCGGAACCTGGACTGGGACGGGTCCAGGATGCTGTTGTCTTTGAGGTAGCGGGTCAGCTGTCTGTTGACGGTCTTCTCATTGACCTTCACCGGGAACGGGAGCAGGGAGATGGGCCGGATGTTCTTGAGGTCATTGGGGTTAGCCTTGAGTTTTTTGAGTAGGGCGTTAATCTCTGCATGCTTCCAGCTCTCCGGGAGGGTTGCTGTCTCGAAGGAGATGTTGATGGCTTTCCGGAGATGGGGTGCGATGGTGATGCTGGCTTGGTTGAAGATGTGGTGTGCGCATGGGTCTGACGGAGATCCAGAGTGGATGGTGTTCATGATTTTGATGGTGTCGTCGTCGTTTATGTTGGTCCATGAGAGCAGGGGATCGGTGCGGATGGTGGCCGTGGGGACGGAGGTCTCCGTGGTTGTAGGGGCGGTCGTGATGTTGAAGCTGTCGTGGATGTCTGTGTTCTTGTGATGGAAGAAGGTGGCAAGGGCGTCGCACAGGTCTTGCGAAGTTGGGATGTCGTTGGTGTTGGAGCTGGGGTTGGAGAGTTCCTTCACGATGTTGAAGAGCTCTTTGCTGTTGTGTGCGTTGTTGTCTAGGTGGTCTTTGAAGGAGGCCCTTTTGGCGGATCTGATGAGGTGATGGTGTCTGTGGGTGGCATTATTGTGGGCTGCGTAGCTGTCCAGTGTCTGTTCACGGTGGCATTTCTTCTCTAGCTTTCGGCAGGTTTGCTTGGAGGCCTGGAGGTCCTCAGTGAATCAGCTGGCTTTCTTGCTGGTGTGTATGTTGTAGGGTTTCTTGATCAGGGCGAGGGTTTTGACGCAGTCGTCGATCCATTGTCTGAGATTGCAGTGTTGGGGTTGGTGGGTGGGCATCGGGGAGGGTGGTGGTTCGCTGGTCTTCGGTGACTTTGCTCCAGCAGCGGCGGGGGATCTGTTGGGTGTGGTGGTGCGTGGTGGTTTTCCAGAAGGTGAAATGGATGCAGCAGTGGTGTGGTGAAGGAGACGTGGGAGCTTGCGGAGAAGATGGGGTCGAGCATGTGACCGGCAGGGTGGGTGTAGTGACGAGTTGTCTGAGTCCGAGGTTGGCACGGTTATCGATTAGGGTGGTGGAGTTGGTGTCATTGTTGTTCTCGAGGTGGAAGTTCAGGTCCCCGAGGAGGATGTAGTCTGTGGAGACGAGGGCGTGTGTACTGACGAAGTCAGCGATGGAGTCGCTGAACTGTGGTCGGGGTCCGGGGGTCTGTAGATGAGGGTTCCTCTGAGGGTGGTGTTAAGATTGGTGTAAATCTGGAAGTGCAGGTGTTCGGCGGTGCTGAGGGTGTTGTCGGTGTTGGTGGAGACTTTGAGAGAGTTCCTGTGGACGATGGCGTTTCCTCCTCCTGGTCTGTTGGTGCGGTCCCTGCGGGTGATCTTGTAACCATCCGGGATGGTTATGGCGATGTCGGGTGCCGAGGAGGGGTTCAGCCAGGTCTCCGCCAGGAAGGCGACGTCAGGGGAGGTTGAGTCGAGTAGGTCCCAAAGTTCGATGGCGTGTTTGCGGGCGGAGTGGGTGTTGAGAAGAATGCATCTAAGGTGGTTGTGTTCTTCCACGATGGGTGTGTGGGTTGGCGGATCGGATGCTGGTGAAGAAGCAGTTCCGGCAGGAGAAGGGTCCTTGGGAGCACTTCGGGGTGGCCAGGAAGCAGGTGTGGGATTGTCCGGTGTTGAGTGCGTGGAGGGTGCTGGCCTCGTAGCGGAGACTGGCGTTGTGTCGTTCGCGGGGACCAGGGGGTCTGGTGCTGGGCGCCGTCCAGGCGTGGCATTCGGCACGCCAGCCACGGGCCGCGCATCAGCTTCCATATGAGGGGATGTGGGAGGGAGGAGCAGCTGGGAGGTGGGAGCTGGGCAGCGAATGGGCGAGCAGGGGGGCGGGGCCGCAGGGGACGCAGCCACGGGAAAGAACGGGCGGAAAACCGGGCACAAAAAGAAAAACAACAGTGAGAGTGATACAGTGAATAAAATACAGACCAGTGGACAAGATACAACCAGGGGCATAGGAGAGCAACAAAATAGGGAGACAGCACAGATATCAAGTAACAATGCTGTGATTGCAAGAGAGAAGCTGAGTCACAGGGCCCTTATACCTACGGCGCTGGCAGGAGCAGAGGGACACAGGCACAGAGGTGGTGCTGTGCGGCGCGGGGTAGCGACCTAGCTGAAATCAGGGTTAAGGGTCACTCTCCTCACCGTGCAGCGGCCTCCATATGAGGGGAGGTGGGAGGGAGGAGCAGCTGGGAGGCGGGAGAGGGGCGGCGAATGGATGAGCAGGGGGGCTGGGCTGCCAGGGATGCAGCGGCGGGAAAGAACAGGCGGAAAACCGGGCACAAAAAGGAAAACAACAGTGAGAGTGATACAGTGAATACAGTGAATAAAATACAGACCAGGGGCAAGATACAACCAGGGGCACAGGAGAGCAACAAAAGAGGGAGACAGCACAGATATCTAGGTTTGAAGCAGAGGCCTGCCATTTTAAGTAAATGAAGGACCATGGAAAGAGGAAGCCTTCTCTGCTTTTCCACTTTCAAAGATTAGATCCACCTACTCTTCCTTCGTAAAGTACTTTATACAGTATGTCCCATTCATTATGATTTTAAGTTATGTGCTAGCATATTGTCTAGGAAGAAAAACACCATGGGTTGCCTAGCTGTTTCAAGGAGGGATCTTGCGCCTGAGTTGTTTTTTCTAGTTACAGCACTTTAGAGTTACAATTTACATGAATGCCACCTCGAGTCATTTATATTGGTGTAGAAGCAAGAACTCAAAAACCTTTATTGCATTTGTAGTGATTGGTGTATCTACTGTTTTTAAATTTAAATTCCATATTGCTGATCTTTCCACCCTCTGCTTCACTGCTCATAATGCCTGCTCTCCTCAGCCTTCTACTATGATCGGTTGTGGGTAGAACATTTTCTAGGTGACCAAGATGTGCTTCAAAGAGGAGCCTAGAAGGATGCGGAGGGTAGGGCACCCTCAATAACTAATAAATACACAGAAGATGTAGCAGCCTAATCTGCTGTGAGTGAAAATGTCATCTATATGAGTACACAAGGAAACTTTCTGTGGTTGACTGACTGTGAAACATTTCTTGTCAAAGCCTCTGACTGAAGAATTCCATGAGTGTGATTACATTAAGAAAGTTATGTAGTGTAGTTCCTATATTCCCAATAGGATCTGCGCATTGGAATTATATAGTCTATAGATTTGACGTGGGACTTAGGTCAGTAGGTCTCTATCGAATATACTAAGCTTAATTGTGAGTGCCACCTAGCTCAGAGGTCACTAGAAACTTTCTCAAATTTACAAGAAGGGATTAGTTTCTGACAACCGCATAAACATGACAACTTTGTTTCCCTAGGACTGGAAAATATCTTCAGAGTCGTAGAAACAATAGATAACTATTTCACTCAGTCAATCGTGCATGCTTCGTTTGTACAGAGTTGCAGAGAAATAGAGAGACGGGTGTTTTCAATAAAAGGTTTTATTGAACCGTCTTCTTTCTCATACAAGAGAGGTGAACTGCTACAATCGTTAGACAGAATGCAGAGTATAAGGCGTATAGCGAGAATAGTATTATGAAAGAATACTGTATTAGCATTGTATGGTTTCTAAGCCATATGAAATACATACATAAATAACACAGGCTAAAATACTCAACTGGTGCTTCTAAAATATGTCTACCCCAATGTACCTAACCTAGGTCTAGTACGAGGGAAGAAGTAAGTATGTTCTTTAGCATAGGTTTAGTTTTGCCAAGAATCTACCAAAGGTTTCTCTAGGTTCTAATCAGCTCTATACCTTAGAATGAAGGAGGTTGGTATATCTGTCTCGAGACTCGATTTCCCAACACACCACAAGGGGAGTCTGAAACACTGGAGCTGGATTTTTCAGCAGAGGAGGGCAGCTTCCTGATCAGTGCGTCAGCTGGGGAGTCTGCTTCCTTCGGCACTTGCTGTAGCGAGCTGCGTCAGGCAAGTAGGTCGTCGATCTGCTCCGAACCACCGTGCTTTGCGATAGCAAGTAAAGGTATATTTATACCTTGAAGGTGTTTAGGAATGCCATGTTTGACGTAAAGTCGGTCATATGAACGTCATGAATGAACCCCTAAGGAATAGATGTTCACTAGACAACTAACTGAGTTCTTGGAGAAATCAATATTCAAGCAAGGGGAAGTCCCTGACGGCTTAAGCTGGTTATCCAAGAAATCGTTGTGACGTTTGGTGAACGGATGGAAGTAGCCATGCCTGTATTTGGGTTGCATGGGCTATGCCTAAATAATGGCTTGATTTCTATGCCTATATAAGGGCAATGCGAATTGTACCTATATAATGGCATAAATCTGGAAAATTCAATCGGAACCTAAAACGCCACACAACAGTTATGCAGAGCTGGATCTGATGGACGATGACGATACAGATTACTTTGCTCCACCGCGTTTGCCTCACCAGAGCACGGCTACATCACATGGGCCTGATAGCCATGAGGAACTGCCTGAGGCGCGATGACCCACAAGGAGATATACCTAATTCATTCTGGCATTGTTAACACTCTCTCACTTCAGGAACGGGGTTCTAGGGTGGTTGGAGGTTGTGTTGGGCTGGAATATCCCAATGACCCCAAGCTTATCCTTATGCATGTCACAGTTGACTTAGAGGGTGATCGATATCAAAGGGAGCTACTGTGGCTGGGTTTGTTGGTTTCCAAAAGGGATATTGCAGGAGCATGAAAGGAAATAGCCCCCCCACTCCCCTCCATAGAGACATGGTCTAAGGGTATGGATTATTGCATGGGTCTTCATAAATATGTTCTCAGGGGCCACAATGTACAGTCTGGGATGTGCTTGAGGGCTGCATCAATGCTGGGCCAGTCCCAGAGAGACATGGAAGGATGGGAGATTATCGGTACAGTTAAAAAAACAACACCTTTCCAAAACTGGAAAATGGGAGATTTAAAAAAAAAAACGGGGGAATCTATTTTCCTTATTGGCATATGTTGAAACCTCAGGCAATTTTAGGTGGGAGACACCTAATATAAAGCCATTTTTGTGATTGTGGAGTCTCCCATCTGAATAGAAAAAAACACCCAGAACCAGAAAGCGAAGTTGCTTGGTTAGTAAAAATAAAAAATAAAAAAACAAAACTCGAGCAGCTTTTATCTCTCTGCTGCACTACCCAAGAGGAATGTCTGCGAGGGGGCGTGGCTTGGCAGCCGATGGAAGAAGACGTGTGAGCGCTGAGCTCCGCAGCAGCCTCCCCATTAATCCTGGCGATTACCATCCTGGTAGCCCCTGAACCCTGATTTCGCCCGCGTCTCCTCCCGCACACCTGGGGGCCTGAGCGGAGACGGTGGGAGCGGATCCCCGGCTGCGCGGAGCCAGCGCCGCGCCGGGAGGCTGGTGGGCGGCGCTGGCCATCTTGCGGCCTGGACGATAGGCCGCATCCCCGGCCTCGAGTGGTAGGAAGGCCGGGCCGCGGTGATACCTGGCCGGCCGCCGGCTGCTGTGAGGGCCGGTGCCCTGAATTTTCGCGCTCGCCGCGGCGGCGGAGCCCGAGCTGCTTTGCTGCGGTGTGCCTACAGGAGAGCGGCGGGGACGCCTGCGGAGGAGGAGACCAGTGGAGACCCTCGGCCCTGGGGGGCCTGTGGCGCGCCAGGCTCGGAGCGCGTGATTGGGGTAGGGCTTGCCCCTGCGCGGCCTGCCGAGATTGCGACTGACCGGCGCTGACCCCTGGCCACTTGCTACTGGGAGACTCCGCCGTGTGCCAGCTGCGGAGCGCAGGCTTGAGGTGAGGCCTAGCCCTGCGCCATCTAACAGCGTGAGAACGGACCGGCGCTGGCCCCTGGCTGCGTGTCATCGGGGGGCCCTGCTGGGCGCCGTCCGCGGATCCCGGGATCGGGGTCAGGCCAGACCCTGTGCAGCCTGCCAGAGGGGAGACGGACCCGCGCTGACCCCAGGCCGCTTGCCACCGTGAGACCCTGCAGACGCCGGGAGGCCTGGTGACTGGACACTGGGGACACCCAGGGGGCCCTGATTCTTGGGGCCTGGGCGTGCTAATCCCTGGCCCTCACGTGCTTGGGACTTTGGGAGGCCGCCCCTGACGCCATTTTGGGCTGGTAGCTTTGGGCATCGCGTCTGAACTTGGGGGAGCGACGCATTCCAGGGGGCTCCTTGTGCTTGGTGGACGGCGAAGCGGAGAGCAAGGTCCGGGTGCTGCTAGGGAGTTGCTGGTTTTGTGGGCCAGCGGCACCGGAGGAAGTGCGGCGCGGAGAGGGACCCCGGGGCTCTCGGCCTGGAGAGTTGGACTTGGTGGAGGAAGCCGACCCTGTTGCTGCGGAGGAGAGACACGACCACCTCCATGGGGAAACGCCCGAAACCTCCCCCGGATGCTGCTGAGGGGGCGACGGACGACCGGGTCTCCACCCTGGACGTTGACCCGGCGGCGGGTCTACCGCAAAGCCAGCTTGAGCAGATCCTGAAGGCCATCGCCGACACCAGGGAGGCCCTGCATCATGACATCGGGCAGGTGTCCACGAGCCTGGGCCTATTGCGTGCGGACCACGGCAAGTTGGCAGATCGGGTCAAGCAGACCGAGATCCGGATTGATGCGCTGGAACCCACGTCGAGGGCGGCGGAAACTCTCCTGGGGGAGCTGCAGCAAAGGGTGCAACTACTGGAGCAGAGGGCGGAGGATGCCGAAGGGCGCAACCGCCGCAACAACATTCGCGTGGTGGGCCTGCCGGAGAAGATTGAGGGGACTGACATGTTGGGCTATCTGGAGGCCTGGCTGCGTGATGTGGTTGTTCCGGAAGGGCTATCACCGTTCTATACTCTGGAGCGGGCTCACTGCGTGCCGGCTCGCCCCACCGGCCAAGGGCCGGCCTCCCCGCCCGGTAGTGGCGCGGCTGTTGCATTACAGAGATCGGGACATCATCCTGCAAAAGGCGCGAGCGCTGGGGCCCTATAAGGTGGACAACGCCCAGGTCTCCATTTATCCGGACTACTCCTTGGAAGTCCAGAGACAGCGGTCGACTTTTCTGGCGGTCAAGAAGGCGCTTCGGGAGGAGGGCATCCGCTACTCTCTCCTGTTTCCGGCCCGCCTACGGATCATGCTGGATGGCAAGTCTTCCTTCTATGACACTCCCGACGACGTCTGGAACTGGCTGGAGTTATACAAGACCGGCGCGGATGCACTTCATGCGCCCGAGGAACGACGGAAGGCACCACCGAGACCTAGGCGGAGTAGGAGACATAGGAAACGGCCACCGAATGTTCGGACACCTTCGATCTCGCAGACTGCACTGGAGCGCAGGGATGCCCTCCGAGCGGTCTCCACCATCTCCCAGACAAAGGGCTCCGCATCAGCTGTGGAGTCGGGCTCCCGAGAGGGCACCGACGAGGGGACTTCGGAAGAATCGGCGGCTGGAGGCCCCGCGCCGCCACATGTCACACCTGGAACTGCTGATGGTTTGCTGGACGAATAAGGCTAATGCTCCCCTGCAGTGGTACTGTATAACCTGATGTGTTCCTGGTCTGGGTTTGGGTCGGTGGCGGCATTGACCGATTGGGCCTGGAACTGGTGTTGGGCGGCCAACTTCTGGGGTGGTAGCTACCTTGATCGAGGAGGAGACGCGGGGCACATGGGGCACGTTGGGGAGGTCTGACTGGGAGGAGTGTGCTGTTCACGATCTGTTGGAAGAGGCGACAGGCCGCCCCCTCTTCTCCCACACCTATTGTGGGACTCTGGTAGTTGCCAGAGACTGTTCCTTTTGGGATTAATCATTTGGATGGGTTTCTGCTGTTGGGGGCCTATTCTGGGGAGGGGTGGGGCAAGGGATTGTTGGGGAATGTTGGGGTTTTGGTCTAGGGGTGTAGCCAGTGTGTGCGCGATACTTGCTTTCATTGGGACTGTGCTTGTTACCAGGAATGGGGACCCTCCTTGACTTGAAGTGTGTGACCTGGAATGTGAGGGGTCTGAATTCCATGCTGAAGCGACACAGGGTTCATGCTCATCTTGTCCGCAGGGGGGTTCAGGTCGCCTTCCTGCAGGAAACTCACATTGATCAAACTGAGGGGCGGGCTCTGCAGCGCAGATGGCGGGGGCATATGTTTTACACCACCTACTCGGCCTTCGCAAGGGGGGGCTCTGATATGGGTGCGAGCAGGGATTCCCTTCCAGCCATTAGTGACGATAGTTGACCCCGAGGGGCGGTTTGTAGCAGTACAGGGCCGTTTGGATGGGAGGGACGTGACGCTTTGCAGCGTATACGCCCCGAACGTGGACCAACCTGCCTTCTTTGCGCGACTGTCTGGGAAACTGGCGACTGTCCTAGCTGGCACAGTCCTGCTTGGGGGGGATTTTAATTCTGTACTGGACGTAGAACTGGACCGTTCTCACCCACCACTGGCGCAGGCGGCAGCTCACAGGCTAGCGAAGAGTAGGAGGGAGTGGCAGAGTAGCTGGGGCCTGGTCGATGCATGGCGGACCCAACACCCTACGGAAAGGGACTTCTCCTTTTACTCCCCCCCAAACGATCTGCATGTTCGCCTAGACAGCATTCTGTGTTCCTTAGACATCCAGAGCCTGGTCCGCCACAGTGAGTACTTGACCAGGACGATATCCGATCATAACCCCTGCCTGGTGACGGTACAGTGGATGAGGCGACGCCAAGCTATCCCGACGTGGAGGTTGAATCCACTGACGCTGGAGGACCCACCGTTTAGAGCCGGGGTGCGCAACGGGGTGGAGGAGTACTTCGGCGCTAATGTGGGCACGGCCTCCAGCAGGGCACTGGAGTGGGACGCCTTCAAGGCGGTGATCCGGGGCGTCTGTATCTCGGCTACTGCGGGAGTCCGTAAGACCCTCCTGCAGGATGTAGAGCGCAGCGAGGACCGGTTGCGCACTGAGGAAAGACGCAGCCACACGGACCCTGAGGCTCACGAAGCGGTCTCAGCAGCACGGGAGATGGTGGCGACGGCAATGGAAAAGCTGCGCTGCTTTGATTATAAAGAGTTTCTGGTCCGGGCTCACGCCGAGCGTGATAAAGTAGGCTCACTACTGGCGTGGTTGGCCAGCCCTGGGACCCGAGGCTCCCCGATAGTGGCGCTCACCACTCCAGAGGGGCGCATGGTTTACACGCAGTCGGACATTAACGACCAGTTCCTTCAGTATTATAAGCACCTTTATCGGAGCAGGATGCCGGATCCCCCGGAGGAACTGGAGGAGTTCCTGGTAGCGGCGCAATTGCCCAGGCTCGACCCGGAGCACGCGAAACAGTTGGGCGGAGATGTCTCCGAGGGAGAGATCAAGGTGGCCATCAAACACATGGCCCGCCGCAAGACTCCGGGTACGGATGGGCTCCCGATCGAATTCTATGCGGCCTATGCGGATGTGCTGGTCCCGCGATTGAGGGCGGTTTACCAAGAGGCCTGGGACTCGGGGTGCTTGCCGGCGTCTGCACGCGAAGATTTGGTGATACCCTTACTAAAGCGAGAGGGAGACGCGAGCTGCCGTTCGGCGTACCGCCCGCTCTCCATGCTCACCACGGACTACAAGATCCTGAGCAGGGTCCTTGCGACGAGGCTACTGACCCACATGCACTCCTTGGTACATAGTGACCAGGCGGGCTTTATTCCTCAGCGAACCACTGCCACCTGTGTGCGCCGGTTGCTCCGGGTCATGGGGGGAGAGGCCGCCACTCGTCCGGGTGCTGCAGTCCTCTCGATTGACATCGAGAAGGCGTTTGATAGCGTCGAGTGGCCATACCTGCTCCGTGTACTAGAGGCCTTTGGACTGGGCGAACGCTTCGTGAAATGGACCGCCTTGCTTTATGCCGCGGCCACGGCCCGTGTCAAGACTGGGACCACCATCTCGGCCCCTTACGCGGTGGGTCGGGGGACCCGACAGGGGTGCTCTCTGTCTCCCCTGTTATTTGCACTGGCTATTGAGCCACTGGCCGCGCATGCCCGGCTGGGCCGAGCGTATGCAGGACTTCCGCTGAGAGCCGACACCCATTACATCTCTCTCTATGCGGACGACTGTTTGCTGTTTCTGGCGGACGCGAATGATTCCCTGCGGGGGGCCGAGCGGCTCCTGTCGGACTTTGGCCATCTCTCGGGATTGAGAGTCAATTGGGGGAAGTCTTGCCTCTTCCTGCTGACCCCATGGGCTGATGATTCCCAACCGGGGGGCGCCTTGCGATGGGAGCACCATTGCCTCCCCTATCTGGGCACTCTCATATACCACTCACCAGCGGCCCTTTTAGACGGCAACATCAACAGGGCAATTCGGAGTCTACAGGGGTGCATGGGTTTCTGGCGGACGCTACCGCTATCAGTCGCGGGACGAGTCGCATTGTTGAAAATGGTGGCACTTCACCGATTGTTGTACCTGTTTCGAACCCTGCCGATCTGGATTCCTGCGTCAGTCTTCAGCAGACTCCGCTCCCTAACATCTGGGTTCATCTGGGGATCAGGCAGACGACGGGTGGCGCTGGCTACGCTGCTGCGCCCCAGAGCGGACGGGGGTCTTGCGGCACCGGATTGTGAGTGGTACTACCTGGCGGCGCAGCTGCAGTGGCTCAGCCTTGGAGTTCCGTGGTCCGGAGGGAGTGGTGGGCAAACTGTCCCCGAGACACGTTCTTTCCTTTATAATCCTGGGCCAGAAATTGGACCTGGCTCAGCTCACTTTGGAGGAACGAACGATTCGCAGCTGCTGGCTTCGGTGCCACAGGCGCTCGGGTGCCGTTCGCCCCTACGCCCCAGAAATTCCGCTCGGGATGTGCACGGCCTTTCCCCACGGTGGCGACTGGTCAGCACTGGCGATCTGGGAGGAGCTTGGCCTGCAGATGGTCGGCGATCTCTACAAGGATGGCTCGCTGCTCACGTTTCAGGAGCTGCGGGACTCTTACGATCTGCCGAGGGGTGGATGTCTGCTACACGCTTCATTGGTGGCTGGTATTCGCCATTACTGGAGAAGTGGGCTCACCGAACCGCCGACCTCGGAGTGCTGTCAGTACGTGGTAATGGCCGCTGGCACTTACAAGGCCGTCACATGCCTTTACCGACGATTATCGACTGCCACCCTGCGACCCCTGGATGAGCTGCGAGCTAAATGGGAGGGGGACATTGGGCGGCCTATTCCTGAAACGACATGGCCACAGCTGCTGCGCCGAGCATGGAAGGGCACTAGGAACGCCAGGTTCCAATTGGTCCAATTCTTTACCCTGCACCGCGCATACCTAACACCGACGAAAATCTCGCAATACTTCGAGGGTGCGTCCTCACTCTGTCCTAGATGTGGGACAGCGGACGCGGACTTCGCCCACATGTTTTGGACCTGCAACAAGCTGGCCGGTTACTGGGAGGCGGTAATGTCCTGCCTGAATGCTGTCACGGACCGGCAGATCGATACTGACATGGGCACCTGCCTATTATTGTGGTTCCCTCACACCCCTCGCAATCGGGTTACCAGTAAATTTTGCGACTTGGGTTTGGTATTAGCCAAACGTGAAATCTCCATGCACTGGAAATCTACCCAAGGTCCCAGCTACTTGCGTTGGAAGGCCACTCTAGAGCGCTGGGCGAAAGCGGAGAGTACCTTGCGGCTGCGGCAGGCTAGGAGCCTAGATAATGACAAAGCACTGGAGGTGGCTAGGGCCCTAGTTGTGGTGCTCCAGCAACCAGAGGGTGGCCAGAGCGAAGATGAGGGAGAGACACCAGGTTGAGAGTACTGAATACGGGGACACCTCACACGCACCAAGGCGCACACACTACTTACACCTATCGATGGTGGATTAAGGGGTCCTGACATCCCGTTGAAGGACATTACTTACCTTTACAGAGGTCCTATCCGGGGAAGGAAAGTGATAACATGTTAACGATTGGGAGGGAGGATTGTGACACACTGGCTCTGGGGGGTGGGGACAGGGTGGGGTGGGGCTGTTGGGGGATGTTCTATATAAAAGGTGTCTTGTTGGAACTGTACTGATATACTGCATTATCGGCTGATGCCTTGATTGCTATTTTCCTGTAATGTACTTCCTAAACTTGATTACCAATAAAAACTATTTTTACAAAAAAAAAGAGGAATGTCTGCATGCCACAAGGAGAAATCTGCTGGGCTGCCAGCGACGCATACTTTGAGTACCACTGGATTATTATATGGGCCTGGAGCGTCCGATTTACTTGGTATGGGGATGGCCCAAGGAACACTATAATATCTGGAAGAAATGGGCTGGGCTCAGGGGCATACAGTCGGAAGCCTGCATGGGAAGGCCATTGTTCACTTTCGGAGATACACGCCTACGCCGCCTTCACACACGTGGTTCACACGCGGGATGAGAGGCTCTGGATTATGCCAGATTTATATGCACTATCGCTTCACTGCTCTGGTATCATGCTATATACGGTGATGTGTCCTTTACCGGTGCTGGATGAAGTGAGGCACTACTCACTCTGTTTGTAAAAAATCAATAAAACATTTTTTTGATAAAAAAAGAAAGATGTGCAAATTATGGATGTTCTAGCAATGAAAGAAGTGTCTCAAGACTGCACAGCTAAAAACACAGAAGTGAGAACTTGTACATAGTTTTCATCAGAGTTAATAATAGTAGTAATCTTGAAGCGCCTTGAGACCTCTTTTGGTGATAAGTTGCGCGATACAAAAGCATTAGACATTTGACATTTGAGTGACTGCAAACATGAAAATACATGACTCAGGATGACTCTATGAGGAACGTGTTTGGCACAGAATTGTCAGTGGATCCCACTAGGTAGGTTTAGGGTTTATCCTTGAAGGTGAGGTCGTTTGTCCCAGTGCACAGGTCGGTGCAAAGCTCATTCTACATTCAGATTGTCCCAGATGAGGGTGCTTCTTTTTATTGCCAAGGCTTTATTTTTGAGGGAAAGGCAGGTTGCTTCCAAGAATAGTTAGGTGGCATTGAGGAGCCAGAGAAGTGGTATCGGAGGCGGCTGTGTGGCAGTGTTAAGGTCTCGGGCTTTCTTTCTAGCTACCAGTGTTGCTCCTGCTGGACTCTGGAGACTTGCAGCTGGAAACTTGTTTCTGTCTGTTTAAGCAGACTAGGGACATGGAGGTTGTGTGGTCCAGCTAGGAGTTTATGGCCTGTCCCAATGGTATCAATTAGCTTTTTTCCTGCATCTGAGGTAATGGAGGATGTGGTGGAAGTTGATGAAAATGATCTAATCTGACATCAAGCGTCACTGCTCAGACAACTGGGAGCACTAGCCTTTTATAGTGTGGGCTAATGGGCTATCCTAGAATGGGAGGCAGAGTGAGGGGGTAGTCTCATAACAAAGGAAATGGTGGTTCTGACCCAAGAACCGGGAGCAATCTATTTACACAACAATATAGATTGCTGAAGACAGGGGAAGGTCATCTGCTTTGATTGAATGGGAGCTTGGGTGTCATCTGAATGGCCAAATGTTATTCTGAGTGCTGTTTAGATCAAATTTTAGCAAGTGATCCCAGGGATATGTGTAGTGCCCTGAGGGGATGTTTAGCAGACAACGCCTAAAGACAGTTGCACCACTGTGGTATCCACACATATCCATCACAAAGTCCAAATACAAGCAAAAAACAGCCACAGTGTGTTGTATTGTAAGTACTGGTGTAGTTTAGCTTACAGTGCATTAACTGATATACTTGTGCCCGTGGAAGGGCGAGATTTTGATCGATACCTTAGCACTATTGATCTAAACCTCGATCTGGTCGACTGAACCTTTGTTGCCTGTCTTTAAGGTACAAAATACATCCATTTCCAAGTTAGTTCACCCAATAAAGGACTCTACTCCCAAAGATCACAAACAACTTCTAGCTTTCAAAAGTTTATTGTAAGGAAATGATAAGCTGCAAATACAGGCATCTCAGAATGAGATTCACGAGATACACAGGTCCAATTACATACATGTGCTCTCGGAAAGCCCTCAGACGAGCAACGGAAATCACTAACACAAGTTCTAAGAATAATAAAGCTATCAGCATTGACGCATATCTCTCCTTCATTTAAGTTGGAGGAAAACGCACAGGTTAGGCTGTCCCTACCCTGCTCTAGATGGTATCCCTACTTAACCAAACCCCAACCTAACAAAGGTGTCAGCAGTGAATGACCCCAAGGGAAGTCACTCACTCTAAGTCTCTTGGTGAAAACCTATAGTTCTCCAGTCATGACCCCTCTCTGCCTACCCATCCGCTCTCTAAAGGGTCCTCAGGTATCTGCTCTAACTCCACCCAGGGGTGCTGTCCCTAATACAAAACAGTCAACAACATTTGAGACGCCCCTCTCGAGACGCCCCTCACGTGGTGTAGCTTCTGGTTTTTTCCATGATGCTTTGTATTGGGCCTCATACGTTAGAGTTGACCTTGCTTCTCAGACTCTTCTCCGGCCCGCTGATACCCCTTAAACATTCCGGAACCCTCCTCCATGTCTGGGCTGTCTACTGAACAGACCTCTATTCATTCATTTATAATTGGATCCCCCCTTTCCTCTTGCAGACAGATATCTGCAGCCAAGAACCCAACTCTCATAGACTTCTAAAATAAAGGCTTGCAACATTTCTCAGCCCAGACATGTACGTGTAAATCAATGTTAAAACATTTCAGGCCTACAATATTTCTCATAATGATTATAGCATTTCAACTTCTTCATTAATTAAAGCATATTAATACTCTTATTCTATTATTCAGTAAACATTTTTATAAATCCTGGCCCATTAATGCAATGACCAAAACATTAATACAATCTGTGTCGTGAAAAGAAACATCTTCCCTTTCCCTCCAGCTCTGGCCCTGAGGCCTACCACATTCTGCGTTTAACCACCTTCCATCTTACATTTTAACAGCTACACGACATGGATTCAGGAATAATCACATCTAATAAAATCATATAGTGTCACACATTTCTGTATTAGTTCCACTTCTACTTAAATCTCTATATTAGCTATACATTTAGAATATAATTGCAGATACTATTAGCACTCATGGCATTTCTCCTCATGATTTGTGCTTACTACAGGTAAGTGTGATGTACTCATACATTTAGGTCAGTTTGCGCTCTCTCAGTTCCCCCCTTTGATGACCTCTCGGGGTCATCACTAACATTTAAACTGCAGTTATTGCTGGCATGATTTGTCTCTGCGCTTCCAGAGCCCTCAGACTCCTGTACTGATTATCTTGTATGGCAGCCAATCTCTGCAGCTGCTCTCTTTGGGCCCTTTCTGACCTTCTTGCTCGGTACCATTTGAATACCCTCACCAATCCCCACAATATGATCCCACAGACCAATATTATGATGACAGGTTTTAGAATATACCACACAAAGCTTTTGCCTAAGGTGGAAAACCACCCACCAACTGCACTCATTCCGTGGCCCACCTTTTCCCAGACATTTTCTCTACTCAAGTCTTCGATCTCCTTGTGAATATTAGTTATGTTCCTAATAACTTTCTCAAGGGGTTTTGAATTGTCTGGAATGTAAGTGCAACATTCCTGGACCTTCAAAGCCTTACAGACTCCGCCCTCTTTTGCTAGTAGGACATCTAATGCAAGACGGTTCTGAAGAACCATAGCCCTTATCGATTGCATCTCTCCTTCTACCAGCATTAAGGACTGAGCAGTGCTGGCAGACAACCTGTCGACGACTGTTGCCAACCGTCTAATTTTAACATCATTAAGGATTACTCCCAAAAGAGGGAACATAGCTCCAAAGACATCTCCAACCATTTCGGCATCTCCTACATCTCTCCTTCCCCTCGATGATGTCTTGCCCTCAATGATCACTAAGTCTTGTGCATGATATATTTTGGGGAAGACAATTGCTAGGTAACATGATCCATACCAGTTGTCAGGTAGTCTCACGTAGGCATTTCTTCCACATACAAAATACACATTTGGAATCACTTGCATTCCCTTCAGGAAATCTTTAGTATAGTACTCTATATTGAAAGCATGTTCACAGTCAACTTCTCCAACGTATACATTTTCATAATACGTTTTGGCTCGGTGAAGACATAGCTTTCCTCTCTGCGTTTTATCTAAAGCTATTGGACCACTACTACCCTTTCTCTTGTGTGCCTTCTCTTCCTCGGTCCAATCTGTTTTCCATTGTCCTGATTTTTTCAAAATCTTTTGTCTCCTATATCGATCATCCACTTGCCCTATGAACTTCTTCTCGACTTCTGACACCTTGCATGTCAGGTTATTTCTACGGGCATGTGAAGTATCTAAGGTAATCCAAGGAATGAAGAACTTGGCCAATCTGTCTTCACTCTTCCAGTAATCCCATTTGTTCATCTGCTTATAATTTGGGACTTCTGGCAACACTGAATCATAATTGGAGAAATAGTATTCAAAACTATCTCTCTCATAAAATATACTAAGCAATAAGCTACATGTAATGCCATATGTCAGCGGGAGGTGATGATATCGAATTCCTTCATCTACAGACGCAGGCAACTGCATGCAGACATAACAATTCTTAACCTCCATGGCATCCACGTATTCATATAAGAGTTTAGCATAAGCATTTGACCTAAAGTCTCCTTGGGACTCGTCTACGTGTAACCTGCGGGCTTCTGCAGCTAATAACGCTTTCTCTTGAGTGTTTTCCCTTCCCTCACCAGCAACAGTAGGTGTAAGCGTTTCTACAGAATTCACATCAGTTACCTTTGCCTCTTCCTCATGTCCCTTTACATAAGAAATTGTTACCACTAAAGCTATTAATATTATCACTCCTACTATTAGTGTACCTATTATACATTTAGCTCTGCGGTTCGGTGTGCCGGCCTCCATTTCGTCAGACAATATGGCTCTCTCTTATCTTAGCAAAAAGTTCTTTTCCTCTCGTTCCTTTACAGTCTCTTTTTAATCCTTTTTGTCTTTAGAATCCACACAACTGGAAGCTGACAACCTTCTCCGCAAAAGTCCTTTAACAGTTCAATAAAGACAACCCTAGCCCTTCTCCATCAACTCAAGGGAAGTTCCCTAAAATTTTCTGCTTCCTGGGCGCTAGGTAATCTTCTTTTTCTGCTTGCTTTATTTACAAAGTCCTTAACAGTCTACTATCAGATTTGTTGTTGCAGCTTCAATAGCATAGTTCAATATTTCCAAACGAAGATTGTGCTCTTCATGTGCTGTTATCGTTGTACCAAAGTCGGGGAATTGCAATTCTGAAAGAAACATGTGTTTTAACTTGCTGAGGCGGGGAGGTCTGGGGAGCATGAATGTTAGTGACCCTTCTTGTTCGACACCGGGTACCAACAGTCGTATTTCCACGGTGATAATGGGCTCAGAACTGGACACCACCACCGCTCGGATCCTCCCTGTCTCCGGTTTCACAGACATTTGTCGCCAGATATGTCCACTCAGGTGTGGAGTATCTTCTGTTTGGCACACGCACTCTTCTTGACCTTCTTCGGTCTGGTGCTTCAGCGCCCTGAGCACCTTCTTCCGAATCTGAGTCTTCTGATATTGGAGGAAGGGTTACTTCTGGAGTTGACCTCAGGCTCGAGCTCCTTCTTTGCGGCCAATTAGCTTCTCCACGTGCCCTTCTACTCCTTCTCCTTCTTGTCTGTTCTCTCTCTCTTTCAGACCTGTCAGGGTCTGACTCGTACTCCCAGCTACTTTCTCCTTCTGTAGCGTCGTCTGTTTCACTGTTGTACTGACCGTCCTCAGCTTGGTCAGACTCGTTCCCTGCTTCCGCTGGCACCTCTACAGCTTGGCTAGCCCCCTCTATGGCTTCTCGGTCCTCTGCTGGACGTCTATCCGAGAGAGGAGCTGTTTCTTCCCGAGGTGCTGGAACCCTTCGCGTATGTGACGCGTGAATCCAGTTGGGCAGGCCTCCCACCTTCACAGCTGTGTTCGTGATCAGGATGATCTGGAAGGGCCCACGCCAACGAACATCCAGACAGCTTCTTCTCACGTGTTTTTTCACCAGGACCCAGTCCCCAGGATACAGGTCATGACACGGGCCCTGGCACGCTGGAACCTCGGCAGCCTGCACCTGAAGGGACACAGAACGAATGGCGTCAGACAGCCCCTTACAATAGTCCAGGATCATATCATCTGTGATATTCAACAGTGCAGCAGTTGGGACAGATGGCAGCCTCATTGCTCTCCCCATTAACACCTCATGTGGTGACAACCCTGTTCTTCTGTCTGGGGTACTACGAAGGCTCATGAGGACCAATGGCAAGGCGTCAGGCCAACTCAGGGTCGTTGAGGAGCACACCTTTGCTATTCTGGCCTTGATTGTGCCATTGATCTGCTCCACAATCCCTGAAGCTTCTGGTCGGTAACTGCAATGCAACTTTTGGTCGATATTGAGCGCTACACAAATCATCTTCACAAGCTCGCTGTTAAAATGCGTTCCCCTATCTGATTCCAAAAAGGCCGGCACCCCGAAGCGCGGAATGAGTTCTCTGAGCAGTAACTTGGCCACGGTGAGGGTGTCGCACCTACGTGTAGGGTATGCCTCAACCCATCTGGAGAACACACAAACAACCACCAGGACATAGCGGAGGCGGTTGCATCTTGGCATTTCAATGAAATCTATCTGCATTCTGTTGAATGGACCTCCAGACCTTCCTATGTGACTCAGTGTAACTGGTGTTCTTTTTCCTACGTTCAGCTGCTGACAGGTCACACAACGCTGGCACACTGCTTCTGCTGCTATTCTAAACTTAGGATTGTACCAAGTCTGTCTAAACACTCTCAGCATAGCATCTCTCCCTAAGTGTACGGGACCATGTATGAGTCTGGCCATTGGACTCACCATCTCATTGGGCAACACTGCTCTGCCATCTGCTGAGACCCAAAAATGGGACTCACCCATTACACATCCTGCCTTTTCCCATGTTTCCTTTTCAATATCAGGAGCATTTTCTTGCATGTTTGACAGTTCATCCCAAGTATCAACAGTTTCCAATATCATGGCTAATTCAGTTCTTACATTTATTCCGCCCACTTCCACCTCTGTGAAAGAGTACCCTTGCTCCGCGCAATACCGCGCAACTTCATCTGCATATCTATTGCCTTTTGAAACAAAGTCCTCATTTCTGGTATGTGCGGTGCACTTCACAACTGCGATACCTGCTGGGCATTGCAACGCCTCTAACAACAGGCGCACAAACTCTCCATTGCGAATGGGAGAGCCTGAAGAGGTCATGAACCCTCTTTGAGACCATAACTGCCCGTAATCATGAACTACCCCATAGCCATATTGGCTGTCGGTGTATATGGTGACTCGAATTTGATTGCTTGCTAAGCAAGCACGTGTCAGGGCAATGATCTCGGCTACCTGAGCGGAGTGTACTCCTTCCAGGCACCCAGCTTCCACAACTCCAGCAATTGTACAAACAGCGTAAGCTGCTCTCAACTGCCCAACTTCGTCTCTTACACATGAGCCATCGACAAAGAAAATTTCGTCTGGGTCGGTCAGTGGCTCATCTACGATGTCGGGTCTGGGTTTGGTGCATAGTTCAGTCACATCAAGGCAGTCATGGTCTGTACATTCATCATCATCATCGATATCATTTGGAAGTGGCATCAAGGTGGCAGGGTTCAAAACAGAGCATCTCTTGAGGGTCACATTCTCTGCAGCAAGAATAACTTGCTCATATCGCGTGAGCCTGCTGTTGGTCAGATGCTGGGTTTTGGTCCTGGTCATTAACAGTTCAACAGAATGGGGCACGCACACCTCTAACGGGTGCCCCATGACGATATTTTCACATCTTTCAATGCTGACACCCGTTGCAGCAACGGATTTGAGACATCCGGGCAACGCTGCGGCTACTGGGTCTAAAGTAGCCGAGAAATAAGCAACTGGTCTACGGGCATTCCCATGGATTTGGACCAACACAGACAACGCACAACCTTCTCTCTCACAACAGTAAAGAAAAAATTGTTTATTGTAATCAGGCATTCCCAATGCCGGAGCACGACACAGGTCCTCTCGCAGCTGTAAGAATGCCATCAAACAGTCTTTGTCCCATGGTACCGGATCGCTCACCTCCTTGTGCGTCAGTTTTTGCAAGGGTTTTGCTTTCAGTGAAAAGTTCGCGATCCACTGTCGGCAATAACCCACCATCCCTAGAAACATCCTGACCTCTCTCTGTGTCCTAGGCGCATTCATTTTCATGATCGCCTCTATCCTGTCTGGTGACACCTTTCGTTTGCCTTTCTCTATTCTGTGTCCTAAGTACTGCACTTCTGTCAGGCAGTACTGCAATTTTCCCGGGGACACCTTGTGCCCATTGGCAGCTAGGTGATTTAACAAAGCAATGGAGTCCTCCCTGCAAGCTTCTTCTGTTTCTGACGCCACGAGGAGGTCGTCTATGTACTGGACCAGAACTGACTTCTGGGGCAGCACTAGACTTTCAAGATTTTTCTTCAAAAGCTGGTTAAAGATCGATGGACTCTCTGTATACCCCTGAGGGATACGACACCATGTTAGGACGCGATTTTCCAGCTTAAATGCGAAAAGAAAATGGCTTTCTTCGTCCAGAGGGATCGAAAAGAAAGCCTGACAAAGATCGATCACTGTGAACCACTCTGCTTGGAATGGAATCTGAAACAGTATCACTGATGGATTCGGTACCACTGGACAACACGAAACGACTATGTTATTAATCTTTCGAAGGTCCTGCACTATCCGAAATTTCCCATTTGGTTTCTGCAGACCCATAATCGGGGAGTTGCATGGACTACCCACGATTTCTTTCAGTATTCCCTGTTTAATCATGGACTCGATCACGGGTTTTATGCCTGCAATCGTTTCTGGAGTCAATTTATATTGGGGTGTTCTTGGGAACTCAGCATGCGGTTTCACTACAATTTTCACTGGGTCCACCCCTTTGACCAAACCTATCTCTTCCCCAGTGAAATCCCATACTTCTGATGCCACTGTCTCTCTCAAGTCCCAGGGGAGCTCATCTACTGTCAAAGTAGGATACAGCTCCACGCATATTCTTGAGTTTGCAACTTTGAAATCTGCATCATCATCATTGGTCAATACCTCCACTCCCTGTGGTGTACAGTATATAGTACAATTCAATTTACACAACAGGTCTCTTCCCAGCAGACACACAGGGCTTGAATCGCAAACCACAAATTGGTGCTCATCGCTGTACTTCCCTATTTTCACCTGTACCGGTTCTGTCAATTGGCTGGTTATTCTCCTATTTGCGACCCCTACTACTTGTATGGTCTCTCCAGACATGGGCAGGTCTGGAACTGCAGCTGATCTGATCGTGGACCTAGTGGCTCCTGTGTCCACCAGAAATGTCGTAGGGCACCCTGCTACTTCTGCTTCGACATAGGGTCCCCTCTGGTCCACCTCTAAGGCTGCCCCGAGGGTGCAGTCTTCTCTTTCCACTCTCTGTCCGGTTAATGGGTCCACATAATAGCACTCTTCACCTTCCACAAACAGGGGCATTTGTCTATAGGTCTTACCCACAGTCCCTACTCGAGGAGGTTGCGGGAACTGAGCTCGGGGAGGAGCCCCCCCCCCTTTGAGCACCTTTCCTTGGTATGGCGTCACCCCTCTTGCAGGTGTGCTCTGGACCTCTTCCTCCTCTATCTCTTGCTCTCCTATCTCTACATTGTAGGGACACTCGCGTTTCCAATGCCCCACCTCGTTACACTGGTGGCACCTAGTCGTTTTCTTCAAGGCAGCTATGTCTATTCTGGGTCTAAAGGTAGAACTCTCCTCATTGCCCTTGTTCTGACTGTACTGCTTCTTCCCTCCTGTACCTGTTCCTTGCTGCTGTTGCTGCGGTCCCCCCTTTCCTGCTGCCTGCATCTGTACCACCATCAACTTTTCCTTTAGTTTCTTAGCCTTGGAGTCTATCTCATCACAGCAGTACCTGGCATATCTCAGTATTTCGTCTAGGGGTTTACTTTGCCAACAAATCGAGTGTTGCTGAATCATTAAACTAATATCCGGTCTCAGTCCCAGGACGAACTTGGACACAAATTGCCCTATGTCCTTTGGATCCATTACATCCAAGCCGCTATACTGTTTAAACGCCTTCAGCAATCTCTCGTAATATTCGTGGACTGTCTCTTTGGGTTCCTGTCTGGTTCGGTCTATTCTGACCCAATCTATGTCTTGCATTGGCACTTTCTCTTTCAGCCAAGTCATCACTCTCTCGAATTTTGCCATCACAATCTCGGACGGCCCATTAGTCTTAGCATCTCTCTCTGGCTCCGTTGTGGGCCACTCAGCGCTAACCTTGCATGCTGTCCACAGATCTCCTGGTACTACAATGTCAAACAGCGTGTTCAGATCTATCCATAGGACCTTTGAGATTTTTACAAACCTCTCGACTTGCTTGTACCACTCCACGGGGTTTTCCCGCAATTTGGGGAAGGAAGTGGTAAAAGCAGCTAAATCTCCCCTACTCCAAGGGACATGCACATAGTTCCCATTTGCGACTTCCCGCAAAGGGTAAGCTTCTATTCCCTGCTGTCCTCCTGGTGTCATACCAAGCATGCTTCTCCTGCCGGTCCCTTTCTTGGACCACCTCTCTTCCCACTTATCTAGTGCCCTCCATGTCCTTATTCCAGCGATCAGTTCCCTTATGTGCGTTTTCAGCCCAATCGTTCTCCTCTCATCTAGGTCTCGATCTGTGTAATGTAGCCTGTGGTTACCTTGTAATGCTTTGGTTCTTGACAGATCCACCATATATTTGCCTGCTAGTTCGACTAACTTCTCATGAACTGCTCTCGCCTTTCGAGTGATGTCCTTTGCCATATACAGTATTTCATCCTGCTCATACATTTCCATTCTTTCTAAAGGCAGGGTACCATCTACCATGTCATCCAGATCTGATCTTAAGCTGGTGACATCAAGTCTCTTGGCTTTTATCTCAGCTCGCAATATGTCTTTCGAAGGGGGCTCACTGGTCTCCCTACCATCCCAACTTCGAGCTCTGCGTTTGGGCTCGGGAGAGTTAATGGGTGCCCTCCCTTGCTCCCATCTCTCCAGGTCCCATGCTTGGCCATCCGATCTTGGAAGGTGATGGAACACGGGCCTGTTACCCCTACTCTTGCTCTGCCCACTCTCTTCTTCTTCTCTCCTCTCACCATACACCTCTCTGTTATTTTCCCTCTGGTCGCTACTCTCCCTTTGCCTCGTATCGCTCAGTATCCGATACGATCCTTCCTGGTTCCCCATATTCCCTGGGCTGCGCTCATTTCCGTCATCACAGGGTCTATGGTGCGACCTCTCACAACTCCCATTCAGTTCTCTGGTGCCAGGCACACAGTGTGGACACTTAAAGCTGTTTCTGTACTCTTGTGCTCTCCTCTCCCCTTCACTGAGTATTGGGCGCGCCACCCCTCCACTCCCGGGGCCCCCGTTTTCCAGGTCTGTTCTATCTCCACTCCGGGCCCAATGGGTGACTCCCCTACTCTCTCTCTCTCTACATTCCCACTCCGGGCTGCTCTCCCCAGCCCCGCAGTGAGTCCGAGCTCGGCTATCCTGACTTTCCCTTTCAGCTTCCGCAGCTATGATGCTCTTTTGAGCCTTCACTGCCTCATCCCACTGCTTCATGTACTCATTTAGCTCTTGAAAGGATTTTCGTCCAGATCCCCTCAGATCCACTGGCCATCTAGGGCCCCCAGGATCTCCTCCCGGGTCCCCTGCTGTGTGCATCGGGGTGCTCCACTCTCTCGGTATCGGCATCTGACTTGGGGAATTGATCGTATCGTTCCTTCTTGCCTTCTCTGCTCTTTCTCTGTCCTTCTGTACCCGTTCTTCTCCTCTTGCTCTTTCTTGGTCATATATCGATATTATAGGACCTATGGTAACAGGTACCTGTAGTGCATCTGGTAATGTGTAGGATGTGGCTCTCTCCGTTTCCGGCGCTCTTTGCACCACAAACCTACCGACCACCTGTTGCACCTGACTAGGCTGGGACAGCTCTTTCTTTGGCTCAGGATCCCACTCTGAACTGGGAAGCGGTCTATGCTCTCCTGCATTGCCCCCCTTTTCTCCTTCAGTATGCTCGACCTCTCCCCCTGCTCTATTATACGGGGGTGGCCTGTCTGTCAATAATCTGTTTATCAGGCTGTCCTCTGTTTCGCTCTCATCATCTTCTTCTAGGGGGCTTTTATTTACGGGCACCTCTAACACTGGGTACAGTTTATTTACTTCCAGGTTATGCACTCTCCATCTTTTAGCATCCGCATCCCACCTGGCATCCTGCACTGCCCTTACCGAGCGTTTCACCCTTTCTTGTCGTCTGTTCATATTCTTTTCATGCGCTGCCCTAATCCATGCTTCAAGGGCTTCAAACTGGGTCGGTCTAGGCAAGGGTCTTATTGAGGTCATGACTGATTTTAATCGATGTAACACCTCTAATCTGAACGTCCCGTACTTCGGGAACGTCAGTTCCTCATTT
The DNA here is from genome assembly GCF_964261635.1 of Lissotriton helveticus. Classification (NCBI taxonomy): domain Eukaryota; kingdom Metazoa; phylum Chordata; class Amphibia; order Caudata; family Salamandridae; genus Lissotriton; species Lissotriton helveticus. Next base: position 427,642,751 of record NC_136063.1, read on the forward strand.
CCTTCCGTAATCTTACTCCACTCTGATATCCAGAGGATCGTATGCAACCCAACATTCACTGCCATGTAACGAGCTGGCGTACCCTCCGGCGGGGCTTCTTCCCCTTCATACGATCCCCGCTTTTCTTTTTTAAACACCGCTTTCAACCATTTAAAACACTTCATAATTATGCGCACAATATCCAGCCTCGCTACTCTGTTTACTTCCTGATGACAATCCACCAATCCTGTCGCGGCTTTGCTAACTTGGCCTATCGCAGCGCGGTCTTTCTCCGGTCGGCCAATCACGTCGCGACCCTGTCTGACGTATTTGCTAGCTGGCCTATCACAGCGCGGTCTTTCTCCGGTCGGCCAATCACGTCGCGACACTTTCTGACGTCACTTTTCTCCGCTTCGCAGCAGCACCCCTCCTTTCTCAACTCGTCTCCCGGTTATGCATGCGTCCCATTCATACACCGAAAAATGACTACTTCCGACCAAGCGGTCACTTCTCTCGACTGTACGTCCACAGTCTATATGTAATTGTCAACGTAACTGACGAAATGTCTATCGTCTCTCTGATAGGTTGCTTACACACACAGTAACTTCCGACCAGCGTCCGTTACTCACGCACTCACTCTTACGTTCCCCCTATCTCGGTCTTTCGGGTGATCAATGGTACCTCATGACCCCCTTCACACTAGTTGACAATTACTCTGGGTGTCCGATACACCCGAACCACTTAAGCTCTCCTTGAACTTAAGATTTCCACCGGTTGCGCGCGCTCACAACCTGTTCCACAGTCACTCTACAGACATTCACCTCCGCCTGACATTACAACATAGATACAATACAAAACACCGCAATCTTAACACGCATAACCCTTTATACTCACTCTCGACCGATACTGCTGCTGTTTCTGTCTCACGTCATCCGGATCTTCTTCGGCGGGCTGTTCTTCCGATCATCGATTTCTAGGGGCCTTGGGGTAAGCTAACCTGGCCTAGGTTACCGTCCTCAAGAAGGCAACCATCCTCTATAGCTACCAACTGGAAGGGCGAGATTTTGATCGATACCTTAGCACTATTGATCTAAACCTCGATCTGGTCGACTGAACCTTTGTTGCCTGTCTTTAAGGTACAAAATACATCCATTTCCAAGTTAGTTCACCCAATAAAGGACTCTACTCCCAAAGATCACAAACAACTTCTAGCTTTCAAAAGTTTATTGTAAGGAAATGATAAGCTGCAAATACAGGCATCTCAGAATGAGATTCACGAGATACACAGGTCCAATTACATACATGTGCTCTCGGAAAGCCCTCAGACGAGCAACGGAAATCACTAACACAAGTTCTAAGAATAATAAAGCTATCAGCATTGACGCATATCTCTCCTTCATTTAAGTTGGAGGAAAACGCACAGGTTAGGCTGTCCCTACCCTGCTCTAGATGGTATCCCTACTTAACCAAACCCCAACCTAACAAAGGTGTCAGCAGTGAATGACCCCAAGGGAAGTCACTCACTCTAAGTCTCTTGGTGAAAACCTATAGTTCTCCAGTCATGACCCCTCTCTGCCTACCCATCCGCTCTCTAAAGGGTCCTCAGGTATCTGCTCTAACTCCACCCAGGGGTGCTGTCCCTAATACAAAACAGTCAACAACATTTGAGACGCCCCTCTCGAGACGCCCCTCACGTGGTGTAGCTTCTGGTTTTTTCCATGATGCTTTGTATTGGGCCTCATACGTTAGAGTTGACCTTGCTTCTCAGACTCTTCTCCGGCCCGCTGATACCCCTTAAACATTCCGGAACCCTCCTCCATGTCTGGGCTGTCTACTGAACAGACCTCTATTCATTCATTTATAATTGGATCCCCCCTTTCCTCTTGCAGACAGATATCTGCAGCCAAGAACCCAACTCTCATAGACTTCTAAAATAAAGGCTTGCAACATTTCTCAGCCCAGACATGTACGTGTAAATCAATGTTAAAACATTTCAGGCCTACAATATTTCTCATAATGATTATAGCATTTCAACTTCTTCATTAATTAAAGCATATTAATACTCTTATTCTATTATTCAGTAAACATTTTTATAAATCCTGGCCCATTAATGCAATGACCAAAACATTAATACAATCTGTGTCGTGAAAAGAAACATCTTCCCTTTCCCTCCAGCTCTGGCCCTGAGGCCTACCACATTCTGCGTTTAACCACCTTCCATCTTACATTTTAACAGCTACACGACATGGATTCAGGAATAATCACATCTAATAAAATCATATAGTGTCACACATTTCTGTATTAGTTCCACTTCTACTTAAATCTCTATATTAGCTATACATTTAGAATATAATTGCAGATACTATTAGCACTCATGGCATTTCTCCTCATGATTTGTGCTTACTACAGGTAAGTGTGATGTACTCATACATTTAGGTCAGTTTGCGCTCTCTCACCCGCATTGTCCCAGCGAGGGCAAAAACTAAGTGGGTACTGCTGATAGTTCTTCCCAGTTACTATTACAAACAGTGATACAATAATTTCTGGCGCAGGATCCATTTTATCTCTATAATAACCTGCTGCACACTGCATTAAATCAGCCAGACAAGATTTCACAAACTCTACGACGAAGGAAAGTTGAGGAAAATGTAGACGTTTAGAAGAAAAACCTCCTCACGGTGATAGCATTATTTTTACTTGAACATTAAACACACTGTGAAACGATAGACTCCTGATGTGACAAAGTGCCTGTGACACCGGACCTGGGTAACAAAGAGGTAGGTTGAACCTAAAGGTTATTTGGAATGATGGTAAAATAACTATCACTTGGCTCTCTTGGAGCTGACTAAGTCCAATCAGCCGCAAGTGAACAAGCACTTACAAAGCCAACAGTTTGGGCTTTTAATTTTAAAACAGAAAGTGCTCCCTATTCATTGGCAAGTTTGTGTGTGTGTCTTTGGCTGTGGTTGTGTGAATCGGCTAGAGAGTAAATTTGTCAACTGTTGCAAGAGTGAGTGCATGGGTAGCTGAATAAATGGGTGCGTGGCTTAGTGTACAGAAAAATAGATGCACATAATAATGCATGAGGAAATTCATTGATAGTGCGTGGATGAACATGAGTGGCGGCAGTTGCCTGTCTTGAGCCTCACCAACTCACGGCTCCGTGCTCACCAACCTCAAAGATCCATGAAAGACTGGTGTGTGGGAGACCTATGTGAATAATAGCAACTTGTCACTGCACAGGGTAGTTTCTGAGCTCAGGAAGTAACTACAGAGTGCATGAATTGGATCATGACACTAGTGCGTGGTCAAGCGCCACACAGCGCTGGAGAGCACCACAGAATGCGTCTGTCACATTTCATGAGTGGGGATATATGTCTTAAACTTCACTGCCTCAATTCACCCCACACAGCTTCTGGAAGGGCTAGTGTGTGACAGGGGTGATAGCCACCAGACACAAACTCATTTGTCGTGCGCTGCTCATGCCTCTGTGAGGATTCATACATCTGCTCTACCAATCAACTAGCCAAATGCCTGTAGAGAGGAAAATCTCCATAAGCCATGAATGAAAGTGACCAAACCCAATGGCTAATCATTAATGTACATAGCAAAATAAGTAAGCAACCACATGTTGAGGGGTCTGACTAGCTTCCCCACTGCCTGTATATTTTTATTGATGGTCTAAGCTCTGGGACAGAAGCTCCTGTCTCTAAGCAGAATTAAAAACAGAAGGGAAGGATAATTCGTACTGCAGTAGTTTGATGCAGTCAGAGGTAAACATCCTAGAGGAGGTGCAGGGCCTTGCCAACAACCTCCTCAGGAGCCAAAAGTTGTCAACACTGTCAGCAAGTGGAGGATAACGTGAAACAGCGCTTACCCCATGACACGTGTAATCTTTGAGGACAGCTATGAGAGATCAGCCAAGTCCAGGATCATGCCTCGGTGTCACTAAAACAGAATAATTACTCTTGTATTTCATTCTATGGTCTTCACAAGTCGGAGGGGGGAGCAGGCCTTGTCATCCTCGTAACTGTCTGCACTCAGATGATGGCAGGTTCTTCAGGCAGCAGAGGACATTCCTCAGAACGGTTGTTGTAATGCTTACAATTAAACTCCTTTGACACATGGATCCAGTGAAGAAACAATCCTTAGGCAAGGTGCTAATCCAAGGGCACACTCGTGCTTGCACTTTGTCTTCTAACCAGCAGATTAAGGAAATTGGATGCAAACGTGGCCGGCGCACCTCTTGCTGAACCTTGATGAGATCAGCATCTTTTCCAACAACATATGATTCCTTCCAGCAGGCTAGCCAACAACTACTGATTTTTAGTTGGGTTTGATCTAAACCCTGTTTGCTCATTAAAGGCGCTTCTCTGGAAATGTCCTTGAATATTTCAGAGCGCTCATCTCTAAATTACAGAGCACTGTTCAGCCATAATAATGTGAATGACACTGGAAATGGCACTCATTGGGCAGGGCGATGCACAATAGAATTAGCAGTGACGGCAGACTGCGCCATTTGCAAAATTAATTTTTGTTGTCTGCGATGAGAAATGGCGCATCGGATTCAATCAGCAGGTCTAACCTTGGGGTTTATAAACTCTTAATGCCTGAGCGTGGCTTACTGGGAAAAAAAGAGTTCACTTTTCAGCCATCAAAAGGTGCATATTAACCAGCACCGCTGACGTGCTTTGTTTACCGCTAACTATTTCCTTGAGTGAGGCTATGGCTTGTCATACAGCTGACATTTAAAGTTTTCTGTAAAAAGCGGCCATTTCTTGAAAAAGATATGCCAGTAAGAGACATTAGTAACCTGCCTATGAAATGGTGCTTTGAACACAAGCATGTTATCCTTCTCATAATGACCCGGGCCTGGCAGCATGGGCAGCGGAGATAGGCAGGACACTGCCAGGCTCCTATTCAAGGGCACCTCACTCTCTATCAATGGAGCGTGAGCAAAGTGCCGCCCTGGTCTATCGGCTGTGTGGTGCACCGCGCAGAACAAAAGCAAGGCGCAGCTGCCATATTTAAAGAATACAGCGCAGAGTGCCCCGTGCAACAATTAGAAAAAAGAGTTCTTACTAACAACTGATCAAGAATGGAAGTGGAAAGACATTGTAGTTAGGCAGTGCTGCTCTGCAAAAAAACGGAAGTGAGGTATCGCCGCGTTAGCCATTGATGAGGCAGCAAAGAAAAGTGACACTGCTTTCAATTAATGGGAAGATAGCAGGCAGGAGCAATGTCCTGTAAACAGAAGGTCTTCCAGACAGCGCATGCACGCTGCCTAGGCTCAACATAAAAATGGTTTGTGTTATTTTCTGCAGCATTCATTTTCTGATGCTTTTGTTAGCATCTGCTCTCCAGTGCTGTCACGCCGCTCGCCAATTGACTATTAACATGGTGGCCTTCTTGGAACCAGTGGCGGCTGCCTACCATTTGAAACGGGTAGGGCGGTGTTGGGAAATAAAAAAATAATATATCACTAACCTGCCTATTCGCTCCCACTGCCGGCCGCCTCGTTGCGCCGGTCGCCTATAGCGCATGGAACACAGGACACCAGGTTGGTGGTTATATCTTTGTTTATTCGTCGAGCGGGGAGCGTGTCATGGCACGTCTGTCCTCTTCCTTGGTCGTAGTTGTACTGTCCTCTTCCTGTCCCTACAGGATGTGGTGTCCAGTGACCTGGTCACTGCCCGGCGACCCACAGGGTCCTAATGCCCTACGTCTGTGGTCAGCCTACTGTCAGGCTATTACATCTCCCCCTTTGTCGCAAACAAAGCTTGTGTCACATGCATAAACATCAGTGTTCCTTATTGTCGTCTCCTTTTTGTTTTCTGGTGCTGATAAAGATAAGGGGAGAGAGAGAGAGAGAGAGAGAGAGAGAGAGAGATAGAGAGAGAGAGAGAGAGATATTCTTCGGTCTACATCTCTTCAATTAGTCTTTGTGGCTTCCTGCACACTCTGCTTGGTCTTGTCTCTCTGCTGTTTTCTTGCTCGCTGTTTTCCACTTTCGTTGTTTTTTCCATTTGTCCTTCATCTTCCCCTTTCAGTTCCTTGAAGTGGGAGCTGTTTCTTGTTATTCTTTGATGATCAGATTCTGCCGTCACCATTGATCCCTTTACTTTGGTCACTACTAGCGGATCTTTTGAAAATGGGCTGTCTGACTTCCGTTGTTGTCTCTGTTTCACCAACACCAGGTCCCCTTCCTGTAGCTGACGTTCAGATGCGTGTCTCTTCTTGTCAGCATATTCTTTCATTTTCCTCTTGGCTTCTTGATCTCTTTCCATTATGTCACTTCGATCCGTGCTCCCCTTTGCATCTATTGAGGCAGTCTTGTTTTGCTTGATCTTCCCAATACTAGTTCCACTGGACATCGACCTGTGGAGCTGTGAGGGGTATTTCTGTAGTCTCCCAGCACTTGACATAATGCTTGTCCAATTGATATCTGTGTCAGTTTTGCTCTTTGGACTGCTTTCTTTATAGTTCCCATAAATCGTTCTGCCATCCCGTTGGCCTGCGGCCACAGGGGTGTTATTTTCCGATGCTTTATTCCCAGATATTCCATAAATCGACGGAATTCTTCTCCTGAAAATGGAGGTCCATTGTCTGTCTTTAGTGTTTGTGGGGAGCCCCAGGCAGCAAATATATCGTCTAATGCTGGTAACGTGGCGTTTGCCAAGGTTGATGGTATTTCTCTCACAATTGGGAATCTTGAGAATTCATCAATGACTACTAGCAGATATCTCCCGGTCTCTAGTGGTCCATAGAAGTCTGCTGCCAACTCTGTCCATACCGCTGGAGGCAGTTCTGACATTTGTAAAGGTGCTGGTTTGGAGGGTGGTCCCGTCACTTGACAGACATGACAGTGTGCTACTTCTTCTTCCACCATGTTGTCTAGTCCTGGGAACCACACCTTTTCTCTCAACATCTTCTTTGTCGCTACAATGCCTCGATGCGATTCGTGAGCTAGTTCAATTGTTCTTTTTCTTAGTCTGTGAGGTATCACTATTCTTGATCCTCTCATCAAAATTCTGTTCTCGGTTTCAGATAATTCTTCACTTATCTTTTTGAAAGCCAGTAGTTCTTCTTTCATGACTTCTTCGCCTGTGGGGGTGTTGTTGTTGATGTGTCTCCATCTCTGCTGCCGCACCACATTCCCGATTGCCTGCATTGTCGGGTCTCTTTTTGTTTCTCGCTCTAGTTCTGCAATCGTTATTGACACCGGAGTATTTTGTTGTAGGATGAAATTTAGGTATTCCTCTGCCATGGTGGTGCCATTTTCTCGATACGGTAATGGGTGTCTTGACATGTAGTCAGCTGGGTTGTGCTTTTTTCCGGGCTTGTGGACAATTTTGAAGTTGTAGTCCATCAGCCTGATTCCCCATCGCTCAATTCTTGGTGGTATCTTGGCATTTTGATTTCCGTATATGGTAACTAGTGCCTGGTGATCGGTAACAATCGTGAATGGCTTCCCATAGACGAACATGTGGTAGTGCTCACATGCCCATACTACTGCCAGACTCTCTTTTTCTGGTTGAGAGTATGCTCTCTCGATGTCTGACAGACTCTTGCTTCCATATGCTACAATCCGTCGTGGCGAGTCTCGTCCCGGCTCGTGCTGCGCCAGTATTGCACCCAGACCTACTGGGCTGGCATCCACTGTCAACTGCATAAGTTCGGGTCAAAATATGCTAGGTGGTCCACTGCCGTTACTGACGCCCTTATCTCTTCAAATGCCTTGTTGCACTCTGCAGTCCATTCAAATGCTTGGCCCTGCTTCGTGAGTTCTCGTAGAGGGGTGCTTACTGTTGCGAAGTCCTTTATGTATCTCGCACAGTAGCTGGCAAGGCCGAGGAATGAGCGCACTTCAGCTACATCTTTTGGTTCTTTTGCCTTTTCTAGAGTGACCACCTTGCTGCGATCTGGTCTCATTCCTTTTTTCGAGAAGATGTGTCCAAAGAACACCAGCTCCTCTCTTCCCAATTCACATTTCTTTTCGTTGACTGTCAGGCCCACCTCCTCTAGTTGTGAGCATACTTTCCTCAGTGCTTTGTCGTGTTCCTCATTTGACTTGCCAAACACCAGGATGTCGTCGCTGTAATTCACGATTCAGAAAAGGGGGTGGTGATGAACAGAGTGTCTGAATTAAGCAGACCACTCTTACCCAGTCCAAAGATCAGGGCTTGATCCATCATCGCTGTAATTCAGGCTGTTTTTTATCAGCCTAATTATTTGTCTGATCGTTTCTTGGAAGATTTCAGCTGCTGACGATATTCCAAAGCTTAATCGCTTGTAGCGAAACAGACCTAGGTGTGTTGAGAATGTCGTTATGTACCTTGACTGTTGGTCCAGCTCTAGTTGATGGTACCCTTTGCATAAGTCTAGCTTGGAAAATCTTCTCATTCCCGTCAAGCAGCTAATCATGTCATCTAGATGTGGCACCGGATGGCGTTCTCTTTCAATGGCTGTGTTGGGAATTCTCATGTCCACACATATCCTTATTTGTGCACTGTCCTTTTTTGGTACAGCAACTATTGGGGACACCCACGGCGTGGGCCCTTCCGCCGGCTCTATGATGTCTTGCTCTAGCAGTGCCTTTATTTCTTCTTCTACCTGCGGTTGTAAGTGAATCGGTACCCTCCTGTGGTGTTGGGCGACAGGCCTGACTGACTCGTTTATGTGTAGGGTGATCTGTCGTCCTTTCAGCTTTCCAAGTCCTTTTGTTAATTTCGGGTACTCCTCTAGGATGTTTCCTTTGTCGGACACGTGAAATGTCATCTGTAACAGGCCCATGACCTTCGCTGTGACATTGCTCAGTAGACATGGTGCGGGAATATCTCCTCGTAGTACATGAATTTCTTCTGTGACTGTCTTGCCCTTGTGCGTCATGGCGTCTGTGAATTTTCCCATGTTTGTCACTGGATTTTGTGCACCCCAAGTGAACACTCGTACACCTGATGGTTGCATGTGTGGTTTTCTCTTCATTTTTTCGTATTCAGTGGCGCACATGATGTTGCATGTGGCCCCGCTGTCTAGCACAAAGTCCGCTTGGTGTGGCCCTACTTCAATGGTCACCCAGTCCGTCTTCTTTATTGACTGCTTATCCACCAGTCTGATGTGCTCTTCCTTGTGTTCTTCGCCTGTGGACATGAGGTATAGGCGTTCCACTCTCTCGGTTGTTTCTTCTTCTTCATCTCCCGACTCCAGCGACGAGCTCCTTGTGGTCGCTTCCATGTGGCGCACATGTCGGTTAGTTGGTATTCTTCGTCTCCCTGGCCTGCCCCTTTCACTTTTGAATTGCATTCCTTGGCACATGGTGGCGAAGTGGTTGCTTCTGTTGCATTTTCGACATATCTGACCAAATGCTGGGCATGTTCCTCGATGCGTAAATTCCAGGACACACCTGTAGCACTGGGACTCTTGTTTTCTTGTCGCCTGGTCCTTCGACCCTTTCTTCCAGCTTCCAGTTCTACTCTTGTCTGTCATTCTGTGGACTTGCTCCTCTCGTCGGTCCATCTGTCTTGCATGCGCCATTGCTCTTGCCTCTGCTCTCGCTAGATCCAGAATCCTTTCTAGTGTGGTTGGTTCCTTCAGTATTCTGGTACGAAAGTCTGTGTCACGACAGCCTTCTATCAATCTTAGACGGATCGCCTGTTCATTGTCGTACTTCTCAAATTCGCAATGTGCTACCAGTTTCCTTAGCCTCGTTGCGAAATCATCCATTGACTCCTCCGGCTGTTGAAAAGCTATGTTGAAGCTATATCTTTCAAAGTCAATGTTTCTTTGAGGATCGAATTTGCTTGTTTTACACTTTAGTATGTGCTCCTCTCGTTCTTTGGGAGCGTTATTAGAAGGTCATCTATGTCATCTCCTGCCAGATTTAGAAATAGTCCTAGCTTTTTATCTTCGACTACATCTGTTGCTTCCATGTATCGCTCAAACTTCACAATCCACTTTTCCCATCTTATTCTCACTTGTGGCTCTGATATGCTGAATGGCATCGGTCTGCGATGCTGTGCACTTTGTTTTGTATCCGGCATCTTTTGTTATTTTTACTTTGATGCTCTTTTCTTCTTTTTGTCTGTCTGGGGTGTTTGTAGTTTCTTGCACTTTCTCTTTTGTTTCCCCTTTTAGTCTCTGTTACTGTGAGGCTCTTTTTGTGCCTCCTATTCTTTTTCTTCTTTATTTCCCTTGTGTTCTGCTTATTCTTCGATTGTGCCTGTCTTTAAAATGGCCGCCATGCACTTTCAATGGTACTTTTCTTTTGTGTCCGAACGCAAAATGGCTGCCGTGTTCACGCGAGATTTCACGATCGAAATCTCGTGTTGCCTGTTTCTGAGATGGCCGCCACGTTGCTTCAATGCCCTGATTGGCTTTCCTTGCCAGACTGTGTGATGGCCGCCGAGATGTGCCCTTCTCGCGAGACCTCGCGCTTTGATTTTCAAGTGCGAGGACCTCGCGCTTCCAATTTCGGGCACTAGCGCTTGTTATTGAACGCTCCATACCGCGCTTTGGATGATTCCGTTGGACGCTATCGGGGTGGGCTCCCGTGTAGCTCCTCGCATCTTTCTTTCACCGTTTCGCGTTTCGTCCGCCTTTCTGCACGTATGAATTCGTCAGTTACCTTCGTCGCCAGATGTCATATCGTTGCTGGTCGCCTATAGCGCATGGAAAACAGGACACCAGGTTGGTGGTTATATCTTTGTTTATTCGTCGAGCGGGGAGCGTGTCATGGCACGTCTGTCCTCTTCCTTGGTCGTAGTTGTACTGTCCTCTTCCTGTCCCTACAGGATGTGGTGTCCAGTGACCTGGTCACTGCCCGGCGACCCACAGGGTCCTAATGCCCTACGTCTGTGGTCAGCCTACTGTCAGGCTATTACACTCCTGCTCCTCTCCTCCTCCGACAGTGGATGGGCCAGAAAGCATAGGCTCCCCATCCAATCCAGACGCTGCTCCCCTAGCATGAGAACAGCGCCAGGATTGGTCTGAGTGGCCTTGTTTGCCACTCAGACAGTGCCTGGGAGCCTGGGGTGTTTCTCCAGCCCAGATGTGGAACACAGCTGGGTTGGAGAAACATACGTGCCATTGTCAGTTTGGCCGGCCTAAGACAGCTGACCAAACATACATGCACACTTATAAGTTCACATTACTCTTCCCTGCCTTGGCCAGGCCCCATCCCTCCCATTCCCACGTAAGCAGCGCAGACAGAGATAAATCAAACGATAATAAAAATGGTTTATTATCATTTTATTTACCATCTGCTGGCAGTTGAGCGTCGCTCCTCCGCCACTTTTCTTCATACTTTAGTGTTATTTTACCATTGCAAGATGGCCACTACATTTATAATCAGTCAGTGAGTGGCTCGAGTACTGATAAAGGTATCTAAAAAAATGGAAATACAGGAAGGAAAGTGACCCATTTTACTGTAGCATCAAGTTTTCAGTTGCTTTTGGCTGAACTCGTTCTTCAAAGCTGCCGGGCAAGCTAGCAGAGGTCAGGCCAATAGGTTTGATGGTTGCATGGCATATGTACGCCCGATTCGCACAGCATATAAACATCAGGCTCATTAGCTTTACCAATGCCTATTTACTTCTCACTTATTCAAGCTTCAGTGAATAATTACAGCGCCTAGACATTTAGAGAGTGTCTGCCCTCAGTCTCACCTAGGAGGTCGCAGAAAACATACAACCTGCGCTGCATCAGAGCTTTAACTTTTGAGATCAAAATAAAATTGTGAAGTAGTTTGAAATGTTCCCCTAATCTTATAGATGGCAACTTTATCAATCATGGTAGTTTTTCAGCCCATTTACATACGTGAATTACGGATAGCATTTTTTTAAGCTAACGGACACGTTTGTTTTGTTGAGGTCTGTGGTTTTACAATGATCAGCTACATTTCCAAGACTCAATTGTACTCTTTTTTTATGTAACAATTTGTCTTTGTCACAAATTGTTGTATGTTTAAAAATTGTGCCTACATGTTTTTGGAGGTGAAATGGGAACATTTATCTTTTAAGGTATAATGCAAATTTAGACCAAAAGTCGTCAATTTCACTTTTGAGTGAATATGATTAGCTTAAATATGCCAACTTCCTGCTCACTTATGAATTAGAAGGCATCTGTTGGCCAGTCGGCAAAAAAGCTGGTGCAGTAACTGCCTTCTCTGGTAAAAATGATTCCTGGCAGATGATCAGATACGAAACTGGCTGCATTAGGCCCGATGCTATTCCGTCAAATTTGGTTGTGGAGCATCTTATCATAACGTATTGTACTCAATGTATCGACCTCTGATGGATGAAAGTCTGTGTGTACGTGCTGGGATTCAAATATATTACCTTGAAGTCAAACACAAACTCCTGGAGTGGATGCATGTGTTCATTGACCCACCAGTAAGTACCACTGCAAATAAAAATTAAAGAGTGCTAATACAATGAGGAAAGTTAATAGGCAACAATCCTATAGCTTAATTCATTTATGCGGTCTTACCTACAGACAGCCATAGCTGCCTGTTTGAAGCCTATTGTTTCCAATACATTACACATACTTAGAGAGGGTTTTCGGCCAGCTCGTTGCTCAAGACTGGATGTCGTGGACGATCTCAGCAGTGTCATCTTAAGGATTCTGGGAGCCCCGGGCAAGAAATATTTCGGGTGCCCCTGTTTGTATTAAGGTTGAAGTTTATTACCTCTTTTTTCTAGTCTAAGCTCTATGTTGCCTAAAAATATTGAAATATGTGATGAAGGTTAAGATACCAAAATACACAGACATGAGCTAGAGAGAAAGTTCAATTTCCCAGGGGGCCCCTTTGGCATGTGGGGGCCAGGGCCGGACTGGCTACCGGGCAGTTAGGAATGCTGCCGAGCTGCTGCCTGATTTTACTGCAGTGGGGGCTGATTTCGTCCATGGAGACCTGCGTGAGCTTCGAAATACGGAAAGCAAAACGAATTTCGTTTAGCTCACACAGGTCCCCATTAACGAAATCAGCCCCCAGCTCAGCAGCATTCCTAACTGCCCGGTAGCCAGTCCGGCCCTGGTGGGGGCCCTGGGCTTTTGCCCACTTTGCCCATGCCTACAAACGTCTCTCAAGTCTCTGCTCTTGATTCAATTGCTTTCCTCCCTGTTCTTGTGTTTGTCCTGCCCAGAAGCATTTCTGTCTTACAGAGTTCTGATAGGATGATTTGCCCTGTGATGGGATGAGTTGTATTCTTCTACTACACTGCTGACATAAGGAGACTCTTTTTTCTTTGTTTATACTCCCATAGAAGTTGCTTCCTATTTCAAAATGTTTGAATTTTAGTATTTCTTAAAGGGACCAGCGCCACTGGGTTGGTTGCTATAAATTGGTGCTGCCACACAGTTTCTTTTTACATTTTTCAGTTACCGTCTAACAAGTCTATTGACGATGTTTGAACAGTAAATTTGAAATAGTAAAATAGCTATATTTGCCAGGATGCATATGCATGCCTGCATTAGGAGGCATGTATACGCATTTGCCACCATCTTTGAAAGGCTTTTTTTAATAGAATACACATTCCAAGATGGTTGCACATGCATTTACATGCTTGTGCATGCATATGTGTTGTGATGCACTGACAGCCATTTGAATTAGCTAAAGCCAATGCCAATGCAAAAGCCTTCTACTGCTAAGACATTGGGCTTTGCCAATGCTTGTTTTATATATCTCACCAACAAGTTCAGCTTTGGGGTGTCTGGTCAATATTTAAATGCAAACAATAAGGGTACACATTAAAAGGAAACAGATGACAAACAGCAGCCTCTCATAACAAACAACAGGGGGAGAGAGATCATAAAAGAGTTAGTTGCCTGTTGAAATCACACTGAATAGCGGTAGTTCAGACCAGAACATGGGCTTCTAGGGGAATTCACAAGGGCATATTATCAAGCCCATTATCGCCTCTTTAGCTGCAGTTTCTTGCCGCTAAAGCGGCGATAATTTTAACTCCTTTTCTTGATAATATGCCCCATAGTTCTGATAGGTACATCTGCCAGTGGATTCCTCACCTTGTGAATATCCCCCTTGCGTTAGCAACATTCTGAAATTCTTTTGTAGCTTCACGCTGACGTGGACGTGGACGATGTCATAGAGGCACGGCATCGCACGCGACTCCTCTGACGTCACCGACACTACAATAGGCCCACGCCGGCGCGATGGCGTCAGTTCCCTTTTTTCCGCGTCGTCGACGCTAACGGTTTCGGAGAATCTCTGTAGCCTTTTAGTAACTTTGATGCTATTTTCTTCACTTTTCTGTTTCTTTGTTTCCTTCACGATGTCATCAAAGAAGACCGGTTTTAAGCCTTGCAGAGTGTGGGAAAATGATGTCCATCATGGACCCACACGAAGATTGCATCTGGTGTCTTAGCTCGGATCATGATGTGGATGGATGTTCATCATGTCGGAAGATGAACCCAAAGGTTCTGCGAGAGAGAGAGACCAAACTTCTGGTGGCGAAGCTGAGAGGTGACAAGGGTAAAAGGTCTTTGAAGTCTCGTTCGTGAAGGGCGAGGTCGAGATCGGCGTCGAGATCAAGGCCTCGAGCGGAGTCGACTTCGAGATCATCATCAGATCATGCTTCGAAGTCGAGGAAGAAGCATAAGAAAAGAAGACATGAGTCCCGACGTCACTCCGGTAGGGATTCGGACTCGAGGTCGAAGTCATCCAAGAAGGTACGTTCGAAAGTGGTTCCACCGGAGGAGGACTGGGATCCGGTAGGTGAGGCTTCGCCTTCGGAGTCGCAGGTTCCGGCTCCGTCTCCGGTACAATCTCCGGCGCCGTCCCCGGCCCGTGAGGATGAGGAAGAAGTTCCGGAAGGTAGGAATTCTGCGCCTGTGGAAGAGCCGAATTCGGAATCTCCTCAAGGCCAGCCTGAGGGTTTTCAGCCACCATTTCCGGCCCCGGGCCAAGACCCATCGGCGTTTTTGAACACTATGTATGGTGTGTTTTCAAGGGCTTGGTACCCCTCTGGTGCGCCTTCGGGTCCCATGGGTCCACTGACTTTCAATTTAGGAGTTCCACACTTCTTTGCTCTGGCTCCATTTATGCCATTCATGCCGGCTCAGACACCGCCATGGCAATACGAGGTCGTCGACGCCAATACCGACGCCGTCTGCTCCGAGTCGACCTCGAGACCAAGCCGCTATGCCAACGGATTTGAAACCGACGTCGGTTCCGGCTCCATCGGAGTCGTTGGTGGATCCGGTGGTGTTGCGTGTGAAGGAAAGGTCAAGGAGGGAGGCTCAACGCCTCATGGAAGAACAGAGGTATACAGAAGCTCAAGCTGAAGTGGAAGAAGGAGAGCTTGAGGATGACTGTTTTGATAGTCTGGCGGAGGGTAGTGGCCTGGAGTTTTCTCCCGAGTGGGAGTTACCTTCCGTGTCTGATGCCCCTTCGAAAGATGTTCAGCCTCATCATTTGGTTATGAGGAAGGCGGCGGAACTTTTGAATGTGACCCTTCCTACAGTAGAATTTAAGTCCAATCTACTGACTGAGGTTCTGCATTCACCCAGTTCTGTGGTGGAACCGTTACTCCCCTTTAATGAAGCTTTAACAGAGCCTATTATGGAAGTTTGGAAAAAGCCGCTTTCAGCACCAGCTGTTTCCAAGAGTGTGGCAAGAAGGTACAGGGTCGCTCCTGAAGACCCTGCTTTTCTGACTTCACATCCTTTACCTGAAAGCTTGGTAATCCAGGCAGCTTGTTCCAAAAAGACTGTAAGTGCATTTCCTCAAGTGCCTGGGGATAAGGATGCCAAGAAGCAAGATCAAGTTGCAAAAAAGACCTTTTATTCTGCGAGTATGGCATTAAAGTCAACCAATGCCACTTGCCTTATGGGGAGATGTTCATGCTCTCATGGATTCACTCCGTCTTCTGGCACCTAAGATCCGTGTTGACAGCAGGAAGGATTTTGAAGAGGTGTTGACGGATGCGCAGTCAGCGGCTCGCCAGGTAATACAAAGTGGACTGGACACTGCGGATTCGGTGGCACGCATCATGGGTACTGCGGTTGCTTCAAGGAGATCAGCATGGCTGAAATCTTCAGATTTTTCAGCAGATATTCAGGCCGCTTTGATAGATCTGCTGTTTGATGGTGCTGGACTCTTTGGTAAAATAGCTGACACAGCCTTAGAAAGATTTAAGGACAGTAGGGCTACTGCCAAATCTTTAGGGCTTCAGACCAGGGGTTCTTCTACCAGAAGATTCAGAGGATTTGGACGCTCTTCCTTTTGCTCCTATCGGCAAGGTCAGCAGCAGCAGCAGCAGAATCCCTTGTACAAGTCGTACAGGGGAAAACAAAGAGCTCCTCCTAGAGGACGCCAAGCCTTTTCCTCCTCCACCTCCTCCAACCCCCCAGCCACAGAAAAGCAGCCCTAGATCCGCCATTCAGGATCATGTGGGTCTGGTAGGGGGTCGGTTTACCCACTTTCTACGGGATTGGGAATCGGTTACATCAGATCTTTGGGTTCTCAATCTCGTAGAAAATGGGTATGCTCTTCCCTTTTGGGAGTTTCCTCCCAATTACCCTCCTTGCCAAGGTTTTTGCACGGAGGAACACCTCTTGCTTCTGCAGGAGGAAGTGCAGACTCTTTTAAGAAAGGGTGCGATAGAGGTGGTTCCAGAGCAGGAAAGGGGTCAGGGATGCTACTCCCGGTATTTCCTGATTCACAAGAAGAATGGCAGACTTCGTCCAATCCTGGATCTCAGGATCTTGAATCTTTATCTGAAACAAGAGAGGTTCAAGATGCTCACCCTTGCGCAGGTTCTTCAGGCACTGCTGGAAGAAGACTGGATGGTGTCGCTCGACTTGCAAGATGCGTATTTTCACATCCCAATCCTGAAGTCGCACAGGAAGTATCTCCGTTTTACGGTGGGATCGCAACATTATCAGTTTGCGGTCCTTCCTTTTGAAATTACTACTGCGCCTCGAGTCTTCACCAAGGTGATGGCGGTGGTGGCTGCACATCTCAGAAGATCCGGGGTTCCAGTATTCCCCTATTTGGACGACTGGCTGATCAAAGCAGAGTCGTCAGAGAAAGTGCTCCAGCATCTGCAGGAGACTACTCAGTTGTTGTACCGGTTGGGTTTTTCAATAAATGTGCCCAAATCTCACCTGGTGCCCTCCCAGTGCATCCTGTTCATAGGTGCAGTACTGGACACAACTGTATGTCATGCATTCCCTCCTCCTCCTCAAAGTATTCGCGACATTCAGGAAATGATACCTTTATTTTACAATGGAGTGGTCATTCCAGTCCTGAAGGTCTTTCGCCTGCTCGGTCTCATGGCTTCTTGCATTCTGTGGGTCAACCATGCACGCTGGCACATGAGGGCGCTCCAGTGGTGCCTCCACAGGCAGTGGTATCAACAGAACGGGGATCTCAGGGAGTCTGTGAGGATCTCCAGAGAAACTGCGGCGGATCTATCCTGGTGAGGCGTGGAAGGCAATCTGTCTCAGGGAAAGCCCTTTCATCTGCCTCCCCCGGTGGCCACAGTGATTACGGATGCATCCACTCTAGGGTGGGGTGCTCATCTGGAGGATCTGGAGGTCAAAATTCTTTGGTCTCCAGAGGAAAGGTTGCTTCACATCAACCTTCTAGAGTTACGGGCGATTCATTTGGCGCTCAAGGCCTTCCTCCCTTCCCTTCGCGGTCGGTCGGCTCAGGTCTTGACGGACAACACCACCGCGATGTGGTATGTCAACAAACAGGGAGGAGTGGGGTCGCAGTGTCTCTGCAAAGAGGCTCTGCGCCTCTGGTCCTGGGTTCAGGACCATCAGATTTGTCTGATGGCAAATCATCTGGCCGAGGTTCTGAACGTGCGTGCAGACATTCTCAGTCGGCAGTTCTCGGCCGACCACGAGTGGAGACTTCACCCGGAGGTGGTTCGTCACGTCTTCCGGACGTGGGGAACTCCTCAGGTGGACCTGTTTGCCACTCGCAAGAATGCTCACTGTCCATCATTCTGCAGATCTCCAGTATCCGATGCAAGGAGCTTTGGGGGACGTGTTTCAGTTGAGTTGGGGAAGTCAACTCCTTTACGCATTTCCTCCCATACCTTTGATTCCTCGGGTTCTGAGGAAGATTCGCCAAGTCCGGGCCCAAGTTATTCTGATCGCCCCGGATTGGCCAAGAAGGGTGTGGTACACGGATCTTCTCCACCTCTCCTCTCGCCCGCCGCTCCGTCTCCCGTTCAGGTCAGATCTCCTCTCTCAGATGGAGGGGCAGGTTCTACACCCCCACCTCCAGACATTACGCCTTCATGCATGGAGATTGAACGGGGCAACCTGTACTCCTTTTCTCTCCCACGTGATGTGGTGGATGTCATTCTTTCGGCTAGACGTGACTCCACTAAATCCATTTATTCATACAGATGGTCTAAGTTTGTCTCTTGGTGTGGGGAGAAGTCTGTTGACCCTTTAAAGGCTTGTTTGTCCGATATTTTACAATTTGCTCTTTCTTTGGCACAGCAGGGATTTGCTGTTGCCACAGTCAAGGGTTATCTTTCGGCGTTGTCGGCATTTCTCTGTTTGCGGGATCAGCTGTCTCTTTTCAAGCTCCTGTGGTTTTAAGGTTTTTGAAGGGCCTCACAAATAAGTTCCCCCCTACTCCCTTTATTGTACCTCAGTGGGATCTAAATCTTGTTTAACCTTCTTGATAGGTTCTCCCTTCGAACCCTTATACAAGTGTCCCATGAGGATTTTGTCTATTAAGACGGTCTTCCTCGTTGCGATCACCTCGGCAAGGAGGGTAAGTGAGCTTCAAGCTCTTAGTTCCAAGCCCCCGTTCTTGACCATTCATGCTGAACGAACGGTTCTTAGGACCAGGGCTGCTTTTCTCCCTAAGCTGGTAACTCCCTTCCATCTAGGACGATCTATTACCCTTCCTACCTTCTATCCTCCCCCTCACCCTTCCAAGGAGGAGGAGAGACTACACCGTCTAGACCCCAAAAGGGCGGTGAGCTTTTATCTCGATAGGACTAAGGGCTATCGGCTGGATGACCAGCTCTTCGTTGGATTTGCTGGCTGCAAGAAGGGAAGAGCGGTGCACAAGCGCACTCTTTCAAGATGGATCATCCTCTGTATAAAGATCTGCTACTCTTTGCCTGGTAAGGAACCTCCAGAGGGTATAAGAGCTCACTCTACTAGAGCTAAGTCGTCAACGACTGCTTTGTCTAGGGGTGTACATGTAGAGGATATTTGTAGGGCCGCGCCTTGGACCTCCCGCCACACTTTTGCGAAGCATTACTGCTTGGATGCAGAGGTGAGGAGGGAAGGTCACTTCGCGCGCTCTGTCCTCCAGGATTTTTTGGTATAGATGAGTGGACACCCTCCTCCGGGAGTGGGACTGCTGTGGGGCTCTATTCACAAGGTGAGGAATCCACTGGCAGTTGTATCTATCAGAAGAACAAGTTACTTACCTTCGGTAACACTTTTTCTGGTAGATACAGTATCTGCCTGTGGATTCCTCAATGACCCACCCGCCTCCCCGTTGTCCACTCGTCTATACCGAAGTTGTTGTAATTCATTTACTTTATTGTCAAGGAGTTGTTTATTTCAAATGTTTTATTGCATTTGTTTCACACTATGTGTGTTATCCTGACATTTGTGTACTGTGTATACTATGTATATATCTACTGTCGTTGGTCGGTCCGTGTGCCTCGAGGGCACGGGAAAAAAGGGCGGAACTGACGTCATCACGCCAGCGTGGGCCTATTGTAGTGTCGGTGACGTCAGCGGAGTCGCGTGCGATGCCGTGCCTCTATGACGTTGTCCACGAATTTCCGAATGTTGCTGACGCAAGGGGGATATTCACAAGGTGAGGAATCCACAGGCAGATACTGTATCTACCAGAAAAAGCGTTACAGAAGGTAAGTAACTTGTTCTTCATGCAGCTAACGCAACAGAGGCATATTCCCACTTTTACAGTTCCCTCAAGAAAAAACAAAATAATGAGAAACATGCGAACCCCAATCATCAGGATTTACACAAAAATATCCTCACATAAAGAGCAGAGCCTAATTTGCGAATCAAATGAGACGACATGCAATGGCTGGTGGGTGTTTGCAGCAGGCAAAATAATACCAGGTGCTAACAAGAGAGTTAGAAGCCAAAGGAGAACTGGGGTTGAGGTCTGTGCTGATGGCAGGATGAGGATCAGACTCCTGAAATAGACTGGTACACTGCAGGATCTTCCTTAAATTGCTGGGGAAGTCACAGGAGGTGAGTGAGTGAGTTTCACAGAATGTTGCAAATTCAATAACCAGTGTAAGTACTACCTCATCAGCGAGCTTTCCCTAATCACAGCCTCCTCTATTTATCCCTACACACTGTGAAACAAAGCCAAAAATAGGTACAAAGAAAAGCGTTTGATCTTATTTGGTTAAAGAGAGTGATCAGGCAATGATTTATATTTGAAGAGTGTAAAGTTCTTGAAGAGCGCTCTTCAGGGCTTCATCAAGCTGCCAGTATGATAGTTTAGGCCTGAATGGCAAGTTTCAATCCCATTATAAAAGTTAAATGAACCCGAAGATGAGCTCAAAGCGAGCCATCAATTCTCGAACGCTTGAATTAAGGTGCGTGCAGATGGGATGTGAAGGCCAAACACTGACCACATATAGGGGGTGTTTTCTGCAACTTTGAATGGAGACAGGGCAACCGGCATGGTAAGCTCACCAGGCAAAGGAAAGAGATTTGAAAAAATAACCCTAAGTGGATCAGAAGTGGGTATTGGATGAAAATCTTTCAATATCTGGAGGAAAATGCTAAATCTGAAGGATACTCTAAGAGTCGAATTTCCACTTCTACTCTTTCTCAATGATGCAGAAAAATTAGTCAGTGGATTCTACTCGTGATTTAGACTTATTCTCTAGAAAGTGGACGATTTTTCAACAGCCAAATGTAAATCAGTTACTGCCAGTCACAACATAAATGATGTGTCTCTAGGTTAATCTGAAAATGTGTGTTCAGATGGCCTAAAGGCAGAGCGCTGTTGGAATGAGTTAAGCATTCCAACATGTCCCATTCAGACTCTGAAGCATTAAGATATAGAGCAATTGAAAAATGACAAATAGGAAGTGGAAAGATGGATCTCCGATAAATTCTCCACCTTGAGCGCAGACATTCTTCTCTGCCAGTCGCCAGTCAGTACTCCCAGGTCCTCAGATGATTGACACTCAGCAGCTGCCAGGTGTAGTCTGTCTTCACTACCAGCATAGTTGCTCTGAAGTTGGCATCTTTTTTGCAATCTGTGGCTGTGTGCGATACTTAACTGCGCTGCCAACTTCTCTCATAGATACAGGTGACAGACGTACCACGTGACCTCAGCATTACTATTAGCATCTTGCTGACTTCAAACAGCCAGTATAAATGAGTTTCTTTTATCTCGAGTAATTTCCACCAATGGGCTCACCCATCTTCGAACCGTATCAGTTCAAAGAACGGTCCATTGGTGAAATGTCACTTCAGTGGGCGAATTCAGACCAATCATTGTAAACTCACACTGACCATTGCATCTGAGCAAGGGTGACACTCTCCTTATACGCACTACAGTGCTTAATTTGTGCCAGTGGCTCCAGATGGAGGACACGGCCCAACGACGTAGCAAGAGTGCATGGGTCCTAATGCGAACAGGGTAAACGGGCCACCCATCCCCTGGTTTGTTAATAAAAAACAGCTCATGTTGCATGGGCCCCCTCACACCTCTCAGCTCCCCCACCACTGTAGCCACTGTGCTATTATAAGCTATAGCTTTGGCACTGACACTCATTTTTGTTTTCTTCATCAGACTTTGACCGAGTGCAAAGAACGATAGCACAGTGCAAAAGATGGAGGAAGAGAAAGGAAGGTAAACAGTGGACAAGTGGAACGGCAGAGACGAAAAGCACCAGCAATAGTGAGTTAACAAGGCAGGAGCTGGATGGAGGTGGAAGAAAAGACTCAAGGTAGAATCAAGACTGTGCAGTCTTGTTATTCGGGAGAGTTAGTCATGGACACCTACGAAAAACTTTGGAGCTTTGCACTTATTTATTTACAAAAAAGCCCTGCAGTCCTCCCAGCAGTCCTAGAACAGTGTCTGCACCACCCTGTTAAGCTTGGCATGAACGTAATATAGTTTCTATAAGATTGTGTAATGTATAGGTCAAATGAGATGTTGTAAATCGTGTTAGTATGTCAGAAACTAGCATCTTTACTGAGTCAGTAACCTGTCCATCGACCAGTATTTACAATGTTCTGTATTCTTTGCCTCCATTTTCTCCATCCCAATGGGGCTTCCCAAAAACCCACCTTTTCTCCCAAGATGAACAGCTTGCAGAATTTCCAAACCACGTGAGACCCACTCTCTTTTCCTATGCTGCTCCAATGAGAGGGGTTGCCAGTGCAGCTATGTATTGGTGATTCAACTTTCCATTGCCTATTTCTCATTTTCAATTGCTTGGACCTGAGAGGGGATGCAAAGTCAACACTGTGATCGCAAAGATAGGATGTTTATTTTCCCAAAATGTAAGCAGATGGGATGCACGAGCCCCCTTTCTGGTGGTAAATCAGTAACTTTAGTCAGATTTTACAATAGAATGCAAGTGAACCGCTTTGCTCTGCACTGGCTTTGGCAGGAACATCCAAGCCCATAAAATCTTTCAGTGGGTCCAGCTGGCATGGCTCCAGTGTTTCCATAACTTTACATCATCGCATTGGAGGCTGTGTTCACTCTCCCTCAAAGGAAGTACCAGAGCCTTAAAAACCCAGAACTGCTCCATGCATCAGTCGGGTCGGCCAGTCCAGTCCAATCCATTTTCAATTACAAATATGTAACGTACATCATAAACTTACTTAT
Organism: Lissotriton helveticus; assembly: GCF_964261635.1. Classification (NCBI taxonomy): domain Eukaryota; kingdom Metazoa; phylum Chordata; class Amphibia; order Caudata; family Salamandridae; genus Lissotriton; species Lissotriton helveticus. The sequence continues at coordinate 427,665,570 of NC_136063.1, forward strand.
ATAAATACATCATCGCGCCCTTGCTTTTAATCAGACCCGGAGGGATCTTGTATAAAAGTTGATTTTCCTATAAATGCTGCGTCTAATCGACAGTGATTCTAAAGTCCCCTATAAATCCTGGGCTCCGCCCTTGTTCTGACACCTTATAAATTAGTGTAAAACTAGTGAAAAAAGTGTTAGTTCCCACAATAAGAAATACAATGTCGGTATTTCCTGAATGTAATGGCGTGTGGGGGACCCTAAAACACAATACCAGGAGAAAGTGAAGTTCACTTCTTCAGCACGCAGACCGCGGTGTCGTGATTAAGAGATCAAACATCGGGCCTGGGTTCAGTAACCACAAAGTAAGACATTCCTGCTTATCTGTCAAAATTGGCTGTTACATCGCAACACCTCGATACATCACCTCGTCAGACAAAAAACGCTTATAACTATACATATTTGAGCACTTTCACTAAGGACAGTTCAACAAATTAACAAATGCATTTGTTAAAGGTGGTTATTGAAAAAGAGTGGGGCAATTCAGTGGTAAGCCAGCGTTTACAAACGTAAAAGTCTTGAGGCCTGAATCAAATTTAAACGCCAAATGCACCTGCCCATGAATCCAGTATAGCTTCATTCTGCACCGTCCAAATTCAGGAGCTGGAGACCTCTCCATCTTGTTACCTTCATTTATTTCTTTTATTTAGGCATTTATAAAGTGCACTGCTACCTCCAAACGGGGGTGTCTCGGCGCTTAGGCAGACGGCAGATGATAGGTGTAGAGTGGGGAACTAGAAGTTGGTGAACAACCAAGTCTTCAAGGCACGACGAAAGATGGATTCTGACTCAGAGGAGTGGAGGGAGAGTGGCAGGCCGTTCCAGATTTTGGAGTTAATGACCGCAAAGGCTCTGCCATCTGTTCCAGACCTGCGAAAACGGGGTCGAAAAAGGAGACGAAGATGGTTAGATCTGAGGGTCTGCTTGTGTTGATAACGCTTGAGTCTAGCTCTAAGGTATGCAGGGCCGTGTCCCCGAAAAGCTCTGAAAGTCATAACGAGAGCCTTGAATTCAATACGTTTAGTCACCGGTAACCAGCAGAGCTTCCTCAGATGGGGGGTGATCGCGTGGCAGAAAGGGATTTTACAGATCACTCAAGCCGCAGCGTTTTGTACAATCTGTAGACACCTAATCAAATAGGCAGGCGCCCCAGGCAAAGACTGTTGGTGTAATCCAGATGGGATGTAATTAATGCATGGATTACCGTCTGATGGGACTCCAGGGGAAGAAAGTGGAGGAATTTATGCAACATGCGGAGATTCCCAAAGCAAGAGGAGGACACCTGTCTAACTTGAGTTTTGTAGGAAAGTTCATTACCAAACCGGAAGCCGAGGTTCCTCACTGAGTCAACAGGCTTCGCAGGTGGATTCCTCTCAGGTGGCCACCAAAGTGTCGGGGGAGGCAGGATTTTTTGATTGAAGAAGAGTACCTCGGTTTTGTCAGAATTAAGCTTCAGAGTGTTAAGTGACATCCACGACGAGATGTTACTCAGACAGTGTCTAAAGTTAGAGAATGCCGCTTCGGAATGTTCTTCAAAAGAGAAAATCAATTGGGTATCATCAATGTAGGAGAGCACCCTCACCCCGCAGGATTCGACCAGTGCCTCAAGGGGTGATAGGTAGATGTTAAAAAGGAGAGGACTCAAGGCAGAGGGGTTTCTTGTCGGAGACGAACAAATGCAGAAAAACTTTTTGAGTCCGTATTCCCAGATTGGGCCGGATCTAGGACAGGGGTGTGATGTTCGGCTGTTTCCTCACACAAAGCTTTAATTTCACCAAAATCAAGCCGCTAGAATTATGACCTCCTCCACTTGCTATAGCGAGGCCTCTTCCCATTCATCACCATCTTCACTGGTGGTTTCCCATTCAGCCGCGGGTTACCTTCAGAGTTCTCTGTCTAGTGCATCGTTGTGTATAAGGAACAACTCCTTCTTCGTTGCCTCATCGCCCTTATGGGTACTTAAGAGCTTGGCGCTCCTCGAATGTCTGCCTTTTGGTAGACCCTTGCACCCACAAGACTTGACCTGGTGGATGAGTTTCCTCCTGTGATACTCTTCCATAAGACATCAGGCCCCCTCGTTCGCTCTCTCTAATCTGTTCTGTAATACTAGCTGATTTCTTACACCATAAAGAGTATTCAGATGCTTGAGTGCTTTATAAAAAGGGTTTAACGCAACAAAACTGAAGGACCATCAGACAGTGGCATTTGCAAGACTCATCCCCTCCACCGCCACCACCACTATGACACAGAAGTGGAGCGTATAACCTTGTCGATCTCGACCATGTTCAGAGTCACGCAGAGGGATAGATCCTCTATGAGAAAATATCCTCCAATGGAGATCAGTGGGTTCAGGGCTCTCTAGGACTATATCTGCCTTAAACTGAGGGAACAGCTAACCCAAAGTCTAATCAATTGTATAATTGAAGAGTCTGAAATTACTTTATGTCATCAGATAAAACACAGAAAATGAATAAATAAATAGATGATGCCATGTATGCGCTGTTCCTTAATCTGTCAATTTACACCCAATATCTACATTTCTTCTGCCACCTATTCTTTTTTGCAGGGCCTATTCCTTCATGTGACCTCCAATTTCTTCCACTTCAGTTATCATCATTTCTCTTTCATGCTGTCTTTGGTTTAAAAACACCTTCAAATTTCATCACTGTATTTATTTTTATTTTTAAACTTTAAATGTACGCTTTCTGTGGCAGAACACTGTCAGCACTGCAGTGGCTATATTCTGATATACCTCATTTACTCCAGATTCTGCAAAAATATTCAATGGCTCGAAAATTCTAATCCCTGCACAAACCTCTGTTTTCCCAAAGATCCTAGTAATTATCGCTCTCAATAAATTGCAAAGCACGTGGTATTGCATCTTATCAGGTGTAATATTTAATGTCAACATCAACATCTCCAGGGCATTCATATTGAGGGCCTAATTCTGCTAATGTTAATATGTTAAATTCATGCGTATCAAAATTTTGTGTAAGCAAAATGCACTGATTCCACCCTGTTGTGTTTACATATTATTTCCAGTGGTGCCCACCATGTACCTGTCCGCCATTCGCTTTTGGCCTAGGGCCCCAATTATTTATTGCTTGTGGTCATTGCTATTGCTATATTATGAGGATAACTAAATAACAATATGTTACTTATGTGTTATGCATTATGATAGTATGGCTTTAGTTCATATGCTCATGTAATGTATACTGTCTTAGGAACAGTTTTCTGACTTTGGTGGAGGGGTAATCCATCGCAATGGAGTATCCTCTCTGCCAAAGCGTAGTTCCGTCTCCCTCATTAAGAGTCAGCCAGCACTTCAGTATGTAGGCAGTGGAGACTACTCCATCTCCACTGCCTACATACACCTCAGATGGGTGGGCGGAGTAAGAGCCATCGGAGGTTTGCCCGTATGTTCGCACGCCCTATTATAAATGGCACTAACAGGCAGTGAAAATTGCAAAATTATCCAATGGCGTTCAGAGAAATCTCCCATGGTGAGGGGGGTGGGGGGAAGGTCATTGTGTTTTAAAAAAAAATCCTGCTTTGGGATTTTCTTTTCAAAAATAAAAAGAAGTTGAGCGTTTGCCATATGGCTCCATCATGTTGATGGAGGCGTCTGTGAAAATTTCAATGCATTTACAGTAACCTCTGTGACAGCGGTTCCTGTAAATACATGAGATACCCGCGGGGGCAGCAGACATCTCTACATTTGGTGGGTGGAGTATCATCGTCATGGAAGGAGTAAAGTATTCTGTCATGGCCATAGTACTTAATCTGCCTGCCAAAGTCAAAATCAGGCCCTTAGTTTAGGCCTTGTGGTTTTCACTGTGTATATCCATAGGTATGAACGTAGGAATTTCCATGGAATGCTTCACACACTGCATCAGTGATCACAGGGACAGTTTCACACAATGCAATAGCTCTGTGAAATAATACATAAAGCATGTCTTGTCTCTCAGTCAGAGAGGTGCATCTTGAAGTCCATGGAGTTTGATTCCCTACCACCAAGGACACTGGCTGGTAATAAGCGGAGCTCTCAGACTCAGACCCTGGCCTTGTGGGCTCTGGCAGCACACCTGTGCAGACAGGTATGCAATAATGTACTGCCCCTCTCTTCTCTGGCTTTCAGATGCTAAAGCAAAGACTCAGTAGGAAGGAGGATTATATAGAAGGACATGTTGCCTATGTACATATCATTTACTTGGTTCATTCTTTATCCCCACAATATCTGGGATATTTGCTACTATAGTTCAATATATGTTCTGCAAGTTTGGCTTCTAATAAAAGCCTCTAACGATACTAGTACTGTGTAGTGTATTGTGCTTTCTTGGCTTGATATGAGCTGGGGCAACTCCTAGGTTATGGCGGAGAAGCATCGCCACACTCCTCAGAGCTAGGAGATAAAATAAATAAAATGGTAATAAAACCATTTATTATCATTCTATTTTTCCCCCCTGACTGAGCCGAGTGGCCCGAGTCTAGGGGTGGGGCGGGCCATTGTCCAAGACATCAGCAGGGAGGAGATAAATTGTGCACTATAAGTGCGCATGTCGGTTTGGCCGTCCGTCTTAGGGTGGGAAAACCAACATGCGCACTTACATTTCCCCAACCCAGCTGTGTAGCACAGCCGGTTGGAGAACAGCAGTGGCTCCTCCGCTGTGGTGGAGGAACATCGCCTACCCCCCGCCAGCACCCTCAAAAACTTGAAAAATAAAACTATAAGAAAAAATTGTTTAAAACTCGTTTTATTTGTATTCTAAGTGACTAAGTGCTGAGTGTTGTGGGCGGGGCCAGGGGGGATGAAGTACTGGAGGGGGAGTGGTAGGCACTGTTATCAGTGTGCATGATGGTTTGGCCCGCTGTCTCACGACAGCCAAACCGTCATGCACACTGAAGCTCTCTCCAACAAGAGCTGCGTTGCCGGGTTGGAGACAGCATGCACAGGGTCCTAGTCTGTCTGAGAGCACAAATTCACGGCACTCGGGTCAATCCTGAAGCTGTTCTCATGCATGAGTGGAGCTTCACTCTTGGCCGCAGGGCAGTCTGGGAGCCGGTGTCTGCAGTGGAGAGGAGCAGAAGAGCGCAGTGCTGGGGGACAGCAGGGAAGTTCTTTTTTATTTAGTATTTTTTTATTTCTCTCCATTGTCCCCCATCCACCACCACCTTCACCCCCCGCCTGCCTCTTTTTCCCGATACGAGCCACTTCTGGTGGAGAAAAGGCACAAACTCCCAGTGCCTGAGCGAGCTTTAGTTCAGCTCGCTCAGGCCAATCCTGGTGCACCTCTCATGCTAGGTAATAGCATGAGAGCAGAGTCTGGATTGGGTGGGGAATCTGGGAGTCTGAGCAGTGCGACGCGATCCTGGAAGAAGCTGGATTTAATATATTATTTCCTCCCCAACCCACCTGTGTGCTGCCCTTGCCTCACCACTTTGTGTTCTTAGCAGCCGCCACTGGCTTTGAGGAAAGGTGAGTGGAAGTCAACAAAATACCTGCAGTCTCTCTAGATAATGTTTGTTCCTAATGTTAGTCTCTCCCAGGTAAGTTTGGAAGAAGTTCACAGTACCCCAGTCCATTAACCTCACTGTGAAAAGTAAGTTGGTATACCTACCCTGCCTAGGGGCTAAGATAAATCTGCTGAGTGTGCTCAGGATGGGTTTGGTATGCAACAACACTTTGGAGGGGAACATTTGAAAGGTGACACTTTCCTTCGCCTTGGGTAGTATACCTTCCTTCCCCGCAGAATCCCTCACCCTTTAGGATGAGGCATAATTACTGGGAAGAACACCCAGGTGGATTGCCCTACTACACCCACAAACTGGTGTTCCATGTATTGGTAAATCTGATTTGCCTGTTTTTTTAATTAATCAGAGCGACAAACAAATATGCTTGTCCCATACGGAAACAAAACAAGAAATAAAGCAATTCATTTGTTTTAGGTGCACGTGTCGAAGCAGGCTCTCCATGAAAACTGTACGTGTCCCATGCAGGTAATGCAGCCCCACATCCAAGGTACAATACAGACTATTCTCAGAGTCAGCAATGAATGTCAAAGAGTCACTGAATTCCATTCTCAGAATTCTTCACTGGGCAGTGCAGATTGAAATGAGGGAGGGACTTACCTCTACACGTTTTGCCATCAGAATCCAAAACATGGCCAGTTCGACATTTACATATGAAGGATGTTTCAGTATTGATGCATTCGTGGTCGCATCTGTGGTTCTCCAGCGCACAGTAGTTTATTCCTGTGTAGGATTGAACATAGATATAATTAACAGTCGCTTCACCCACATGGCACAGACACAGTTGTTCTTTCAAGAGCACAATATCTTCTTCCCTGTTTAGATGGATTGCCATGTCTGGCCTTTACCCTTCTTCTTGGAAAGGGTCTATAGTAAAAAACAAGTTCTAAAAAGGGGAGCTGCAGACCCCAAACATTATAGGCTTAGTAGCCTTCTTGATATCTCATTAAAGATCTTCTCTAAGATTATTTAATCCAAACTTGAAGACTGGGCTTTTGAAACCAAGAGAATACCAATAGAACAGGGGGACTTTTGGGAGGGTCATTCCACTATAGATCATTTATTTGCATTATGGACCATTATTTGAAAGGCACTGGAGGTAAATCAAAGTCTGTGCTGTTGCTTTGTAGACTTCAGAACAGCCTTTGATTCTGTGGATAGGGATACTGTGGGGGAAATATGTTGCCTGGGACCTTCCGTTAAACCTACTTAGTGTACTTCAATCCTTCCATTGTGGTAATTGGGCTCAGGTGGAGTTAGACAAGTCGGGTCGGTTATCACAAAGAATCTCCATCGAGAATGGCCTCTGGCTAGGGTGCGTTTTAGCACCTCTGCTTTTTAGTCTGTTTTTAGCCCACCTTTAATTCCCAATCTAAGGGCCCGATTCACAGAACTAACTGAAGATAAAATCCTAAACTTACTACCATTTTGGTATTCACAGAAGGCAGTTACTCATTTTGGTATTCACAGAAGGCACTTACTCATTTCGGTATTCACAGAAGTTAGGACTCCTAACTTTAGGACTCCTAAATGCCTTCCGTGAATACCGAAAGTCTTAAAGTTAGGATGTTTCTCAGTTTAGGAGTAGTAAAGTTAGGACTCCTAACTTTAGGTGTAAGTGTTGGAATTGATGTAGATCACTGTAACATGCTGATACCAAAATGCGCTTGGGCTTTGTGAACGGCAATGGTCACACCTTTTCGTGGAGGCAACGAGAAGCATACTATAGCTTCCTGTCGAATATATGACGTTACAACACAAACAATTACAATGCTTGCCTTTACAATGCGCTTTTTACATCGCAGCTACCTTTACAACGCATGCCATTACAACGCATTTTTAGAAACTACCTTTACAATGCATTCCGTTACAACGCATACCATTATAACACATAATATTTTTTGGCTAACAGTGGGGTAAGTTTTGGATAGTGTAGGGGTAAAATTACTATTCCCACTCCAGTGAGTGCAACAGTAGGGTAAGTGTTGGATAGTGTAGGGGTAAAAAGTACTATTCCCATGTACCTCCAAACCCCTACCTACCATAAAACAAAAAAAAACTCCATTACTTACCTTTTAATGTGTTGTAATGGCATGCGTTGTAATGGTATCCGTTGTAATAGCATCCGTTGTAATGACATGCGTTGTAATGCCTGCATTGTAATGGCATGCTATGTAAATGCAGTTGCGTTGTAATGACTGTGTTGAAAAGGTAGTGCATTGTAATGACTGCGTTGTAATGGATATTTTCCCTTCCTGTCTTGTACCTCACTTCATTACACCAATACACAACTTGCCCCAAAAGTGATGCTAAAGTAACACCATGCCAAAACTAAAGCAGAGCACCACTCAGATTAAGGAAATAAAATAGGGAGAAGATGAGTTTGGAAGTGGTATCGAACAAAAGCACTTCGGGGCTAGCATGGGCTGGAGTATAGAAAGTGCCCCTGGGATGCAATGGGTATTTGCATTTTACAGAATGATCCACAGAGAGATGTGCAGCCTCTTCTGTAATACCAACCTTGAAAATCACATTTCTTAGGTTTCAATGGGGTGTGGTCCGGTGCAAATGAAGGAATATCTTTGCTCCAGCTTCCTGGTTGTATTACAGGCACATACACAGGGGCAAATAGGCTTTCTGGAGGTAGACTAACTATGCGCCATCTAGGAAGTAGTACGATTCATATGGCCCACTAAGGTATCACGTAGGGCATGGGTCTGTAAGACGTTTCTGGCATTCCTTCGCAGGTATATGTAGATACACACTGCAGCCGCATGCTGGGGGATTTCTGCCTCTCTTTAAAATCAGCTTGGTCCCTAAGCACTGAAAGATGAGCCTGTCCTTTGTAATCCCTGGTCCGTTTTTTGTGTTGTCCTGCTCCCAGTGCAGGTGTTGCATGTTTGCGTCAGTACTTCCCGACTTCACTAGACATACCTTACCAGATGGGAAAAATGTGCCATAGTATTGTAATATGTCCCCATATCACCTTTAATACGCTATAAACACATTTTGGATAGGTTTCCAGAACAGCTGTAGAAATAAAAACAAGATCATAAAGTGGAACCTGACTTTGGCAGTCAGTCACTTCTGGGAGCCCAGTGGAGATGTGATGCGACCACTGCAGTCAGCTTTTGTAACAAATAAAGTAAACAGACTTTGGATGGCCCACAGACAAAGGAACTACAGTAACCCAGGAGTCTCAAAACCTTTTCTGTAAGAAGAGTTACTTATGTTCAATAAAAATCATCCTGAGCTACTAATATTATAAGTGTTGTAATAGTGACCGCATCAGACAAGGTTACATTAGTGTCCACTATATGCAAGATTTCCAGAAGTTATCACCTCAGTGCATCAGGCATGGTTGCCAGCAGCAATGTAAACAAGCATTTGCAATGCATCGGTCTCACCTTTGGGAATTTATATGTATTTAGGAATTCAACATATTAGCCTGGGTGCTGAAACATCTACTGTTCTTTAATATGGAGGGAAAGTGAGCACCAAACTGCGTGACTTGCCAGGTATGGGAACACATGGAGATAAATATTGCCTTTTAGCGGGAAATGGTATAGTCCAAAGCTGTGTTTTTAATATAGAATCAGGGCCTTCTGTGGTCATATTACTTAAAATACAAGATTTGAAGACAATTTCTATGGACCAATGTCTGTGCACATGCAAAGGAACTAAGGGACAAATTGAAAGTGTGGGAACTACAGGACAGAATAAGCAAACTGAAATGACTGCGTCCTTCAATAGAAAGACACAACTGTGTAAAACCAGGCAACATGTATGGGTATTTTAGTGGTTTTAGACAACCATGGAAAGCTTTCTAAGTGGTAGCACACACAACGTCTGTCCAGGCTGAAAGTGTAAACTAGGCACTGAAAGGGTTCGGAAAACTCAGAAAACCCTAAAGTTGGAGCTCAGTATATTAAGTTGTATTGATAATCACTAGCACCCCAAACTGTAATGTTCACTTCGTTTCTTTTAAACTACTTCCTATCATCTCAATAATGTCCCTTAGAAGAAATTCGTATCACTTTTAGATATCTCTAGTAATGCCACACTATATGTACATCTTGAATCAAATGTCAATCTCTCAGACTATGTAAAGCGCTGTGACGTCCTCCAAGATAATGTTTGTGCTCTAGAAAAAAACGGAAATAATAAAATATAATCCAATCACTGCAACAAATATGTCCCACGCTATGCTGTGCACATCGCTGCTCAGAGAATTCGGACTCTTTCAAGTATTGCCAATACACAAACAAGGTATCCATTCATTCATTCACTTAATGCAATATATTACTGGAGTGGTACAGGAGAGTGGGCTAAACATTCTAATGGCTGCCATTCAGAGAACAGTTTCTCTGTTTACACTGTCTCTATACCTGTGTGTCCCATTTGTCAGTCAATTCTTCTTCGCAGCCTTCTTGTCGACTTACACCATCTATCTGTCCATCCTTCGGGGTTCGGCTGTCTTTTCCTTTGTCCATTTGTCTGTTTACCTACTCAGCCATTTACCCATCTATCTACCCATCTCTAAAGTTATTAAGTCCAGCCTCGCCTCTATTACAATGCCTGTGCCCCTGTAACCTGAGATGAGGCGTTGACTCCGCTCTGATTCTTTAACTTTGACTGTGCGATGGTGTGTATGGAGTTTGGCTGCAGCCAGCACCGCGTGTTCGCAGTGACGTGTTTGTAGCAAAACTGAAAGCAGCGCAGGGGTGTTTATAGCACCCTGGCAGATGCCAGAGGCAACTGCGGTTTTTGTTTAAAAAAACATGCCACCATATTGCAATAGGTGCAGTTCATATTTTGTGCCCAACAAAGATTATTGTTCCCACCACTTTGAGGTCCACATTGTGTGCGGGTAAGTGGGTGTGTGAGTGGGGTGAGAGGTGTAAGTGTGACTATGGAGGTCCTGCTGGATGTGTGCATGTTTGCTTGCTGCTGTGCATGCGTGTATGTGCTACTGTTTGACTACCTCTGCGCGCATGTGCCTGTGGTTTCTTCTTAGTGTCTGACAGTGTTTATATGTGTGTCTGTGAAGTGTCTGACTGACAGTACATATATGTGTGCCTGAGAGTGCTGGTTTGTGTCTGTAAGTATGCTTGATTTGCATTCCTGTATGCATGCGCATATCTCCATAACTGTCTAATGGTGAATTAGTGTGTCTGTGGTTATATCCCTGTGTGCTTGAATGTGCCATTCTTTGTGTGTTTGACTAGCTGAGGATGCTTGTTTGTGTCTGTGTGCATGTAATATTCGTAACTGTGTGTCATTCTGAGCGTGTGTATTTGTTTACGGTCTGCTTGTCAGCGACTCTTTTGATGTGTGTCTGCCTGAGCCTGTGTGTGTATCCAGTCCGAGTGTCTCATTGGCGGTGTGCCAGTCTGTGTGTTGTTGGTGTGCATGCCTCTAAGACGTAATGTGTGTGGCTGCCTGTGTCAGCCTGTGTGTGTGTCTGACTGGAGTGTTTCGACAGAGGTGAAGGATGGGCTTTCATTCGGGTATCATGCCTCCCCACTCCATAAATGATTATGTCTGCTGTCAAGCAGTCTGCGCAGGGGACACATACTACACACATGTTGCCGCCTTGTCTCGCAGAGAGCGCGGGAGAGACTGCTCTGCTCTCTGGCCGCCCTGTCTGTTTCCGGGACCCAGTTATCTCAGAGACAACACTGGAGGCCGCTCTGGGCGTCAGAGCGGTGAAGGGATAGGGATTAAGGAGCTCTGGCCCAGGCTGGCACCGGAAGAGGGGTCTACGCCATAAAAGCTGGTCTAGGCTCCGCAGCGCGTCTTCCCAGCATGTGGAAGCGCAGCGGAAGAGCAAAAGTCTTATCGCCATGTTGTTGTCACACAGCAAACGCTGCAGTAGCAACAGTAGAAAATACAGAAGAGAGCGAAAGAGGCTGGGAGGAAAACACAGGCACGCACCTCCCAAGCTGCCCAGTCTGCCACGTCACCTGACCTCAAGAAGGGGCGCAGGCTGCTTGTTGGCGGCTGCGGACGAAGATCACGCACTGTCACCCACCCTATGGGGGGCATCGGCAGGGGCTGAAACCTTTGGTGCTTTATAAACATCATGCGCTGTATAAACATCACCAAGGCATCACGCGCTGTATAAACATCACCTAGGCACATTAAATAAACAATGTCCAACAAAAACAGCATTCCTAATACAACGGGCACACAGGAACTTCCTCTGCTGGGCCGTAAGCTCCACCCAACATCAGGCAGTCTTGCCTGACTTCCGTATTTCTCGAGGCGGTGGTTCTGGCAGATCTCGGCGGCTCTTCACAAATGCGGGGTGGGCTCCCGCTTCTCAATGTTTGCAAATGCTGGGTGGGCTCCCGCTTCTAAATGCTTATAAATGCGGGGTGGGCTCCTGCTTCTCCATGAGCCCAAATGCGGGCACACTACTTCAAATACAAGCATTGGTAATGCAATAGAACTCACATTTACGTGAGTCCTATTACATTGTAAAAGGGAGTACGGACGGGCAAAAACACACAAATGGGAGTGCGGGGTGGTGGTGTCCCAAGAAGTCATGGACTGGTGGAGGGGATGGGGGAGACACGGGAACAAAATAGTGTTTACAGTAAAGGGGCAGATAGCCATGGAAGGACACAAATGACAACATGGTCATCAGGAGGAGGGACTAACAAGCCTAAAAACAATGGGAAGGCTGCATTTAGGACCTAAGCCAATTAAAAAAAATCGGTGGAGAGTGGGCTTAAGCTTTAACGAAGCTTCCGGGCCATAGCATATACTGCATGTCTCAACAAGACAGGGCAAGCGCTGCCTAGGCGAGACCTAAAAAGGGGTAATAATATTTGTAATAAGTCTCCCCTACACCACTTATTTATCACTCAAGTGTCAGCTGTAAATATATTTTGAAAATTCTGCCATTTTTCCCCAATCATCAGCTTATGATTTCTGAAAATGTACACATTTTTGCCTTGAATACACACTTTTCAATGTAAGTATACACATGTTTATTCCACCAATCGAGCGCTACTAATTTAGTAGGCTATTGGCTGCACACAGAAGAGATACTTGCAGGTAACTGGAGAGCTACCGTAGCTCTCGAGCTACTCCTTGGAGAAGCCAGCCGTAATCAAATGTTTTGCTATAATGGCTGATACTTACTTTTGCATGTCTTCTTATTTGGAGTAAGAGTAAACCCTTGGTGGCATTTACAAACGTAGGACTCCTCCTCATTCACACATTCATGCTGGCATCCATGCTTATGTAGAGCACAATAGTCTGGCCCTGAATGGGGAAAGAAGCAAACATTCATAGATTTTCAAGATGATATCTAACAAAACATTATCACATTCACAGAAAACATAATTCTACCCTTTTATACATTGCAAATCCTTATAGTTATAACTTTCTCTAAAAGCAGACATAAGACCGCTTAAAAATATCACCAGGCATAAATACTGTGTACACCTGTGTCATTAAAACACCTTTATAAATACAGCAATAACAAGCCTTTTTATTATTGCATTTATTTATAATTGGCTTTATATAGCATGCACTACATCTACAAAGGCAACTGAGCAGAAGGGCTAGAGTAGCGCCAACAGTGACCATTTCGCAGTATGAGTCATGTGGGAAGGTGCAGGAACAGATGACAACTCAAAGGATTGCCATAGCCTAGCATCCATTCGAGAGTATATGTATATAATGGGCAACCCAGAAACTGAAACCATTCATCCCATGAGCCCCTGCAGACATTCATCTGTGCCCTAGCACTGAAAAACTGGTTCTAATAAAGCGAGAGGGGAGGTTCCCTCATTTCAATGGGGGTGTGTCTGAAATAGAATACCAGGCTCCTGAAGGAGGCAGAAGGCTGGGGTCATCTTGAATGAGAGACACTGAAAAGGTGTGTGGTAAATATTGAAAAGAAGAAATAGAAAAAATGTACTGTGCTGAAGTTGCCAGGATTAGGCGCATGGAACTCTCCCATCACTGACTAATAAATAGGGTAAGACTGGCACTACCACCTCGTCAGAGAATTCCATAAGAACATCTAGATGAAGAAAGAAGATTCTACCTGATTGATGTGGGTAAAAGACTGAAGGACTTCTCTTGACACCCAGGGGCTGGCACTGCTCTACAAAGGCCAAGTGGTTGGTCTCTTGCTGCTTCCACAGGGACACAAAAGGCAGAATGGTTCGCTGCTGACCATTTATCAATGGACCCTGAGAGAGCCATGGCTGCTGAAGAGTGACCTGGTGCCTAGACACATGTCTTAATGACCATGTGGTTGTGGGAAATATCGACTTTCAGAGTATTAAGATATTTATGGGATTTATGGGGTTATTTAGAGTTGGGCAGATGAAAGACATCTGTCAAAGAGAGCATTGGCATCACTGGCACTATAAATATGGCAGGCAGGATATCCACTACTTTTGTATAACTATTCTGCTCAGTCAAAATCTAAAAAAGACTGTTAATCGTTTTCTGACCTCCTGACACCAGGACAATGTGCTGTGCTACCCAAGGGAGGGTGTACCCTTAGCAGGCAAGACTTCCAGGTTTCCCACTTGAAGCATGAAAGGGGGGGTCGGAGTTCACAGCTTACATGTCTCAGCGCCATTACCCCTTTGCATCTTGGTCGATGAAGTACAATATTTTGCGCTCAGTTCAAAGTTCAACAAAGTATTAATCAGCTATCGCGGTATCTTTATGTCATACCTCTAGACACGTTTTCTGGATTCCACAATGCCACTCCCGGCATGCAGGGGCTTCAAAGCTTGTCAGCTTGGAGGCTAACGCAAGTCTTTTATAAACAGTGAAAGCGGGGTAGGAGTACACTGCTTCAATGTTTCATCGCTGTTACCCCTTTGCATCTTGGTCGATGTAGTACAATATTTCGAGCTCAGTTCAAAGTTCAACAAAGTATTAATGAGCGATTGCTGGATCCTTATGTCGTATCTAGGCCTGGGCAGAGTTCACGGAGTTCTGCTATGTGGAAATCCGCGAAATGGCAGAAAAACTCAGCAGCAGAAACCTTTTTTAAACAGTAAAAGGGGCAACATGTCCAGCAACTCCAAAACATTTTCTCTACTAATGACAGAGGAATCCAGACACATATGTGTCTAGAGATACAACAAAAAGATACGGCTTTGGATGAAGGACAATAATGTTGCATTTTTGACAACAGAGTCAGTTAATACAACTTCTAATTGCTTTTCACCTCCTATCTGGACTCGAGCCACAGACATGGGATAGTAACCACCTATATGTACTGGGTCGTAGGGTAATAATGGTGTAACTCATGCATGTCACAGGTCTGTCAACCCCTTTATCTCTGTTGTGCATCCGGTCATGACCACTCCTCCATCCTGCAGATCTTTCTCTGTTGATAGACAGGCTGCAGAATGATGTGCATGTTCTGTCAGAGATTCAGAACAACAGACAAACAACAATATTTAATGCCTGTATCCTATTTGTTTCTGATTGGCTGAACCATACTCACCATTCTATAGAAGATGTTAAGTAAGCATTACTTCCCTCTGATGAGGGGGCTAAAAAGTATTACTTGGCAGCCACAGACGTATGTGCTTGAACTGTATGCGAGGGTGCATAATGGACAATAAGACCAATCCATAACAACGCAAGTATGCAATGGGGTTATTAGCAGCCTTTCCCATTCTCACCCTCATAGCAGACCTGTCCAGTTCCCCCATACTGTTAACATCACTGATCTACTCTTGACTATCAACAAGAGTCATTAATAGCCTGCTGATGGGCTGGTCCAATTACAACATTCTAAAATGGATGCTAATATAACTTTGCTGTCATCATGTTGGTAGAACCTTTCTGTAAATGCCAATGAAAAGAGCGTTACAAAAGGGGTCAGATCTTTTGACTGGGTGTGAGTGTTTGATTGGTTCAGATGCTCTGTCCATCACCACCCCCTTTTGTACCGCTTTGGCCGCCATAAGTGTGGCAGGGTATGCTCAGACGTGTGTCCCTTGCTCACTTTGCCACTGGATTCAAGCAAGCCGGGCTGAAGACGGCTGTAATGCCAGAAACCGGTCCTCGGAAGCTTGTTTCCGGTCCAGGGAAGGCATGGCTTGGCAGTTCGGGCTGGACTGTTCCCATGAGGCACAGGGTCAGACTGATTTGCATATAGCCATGTCTGAACTGGGGTGGCAGAGTGGGGTAAAGAACGGTGATGGATTAAACCCAGATCTTTTGACTGGGTGTGAGTGTTTGATTGGTTCAGATGCTCCGTCCATCACCACCCCCTTTTGTACCGAATGAAAATGCGTGGCAGAGAGTACACTGAAAAACACATGCAAAGCAGGTTAATCAGAAGAGGCGCCTTACTTCGACAAGTTTTCTGGTCTTGATTAAGAAGAAATCCTTGACGACATTTGCAGACATAAGACTCATCAGCGTTGACACACTCATGCTGACATCCATGATTGCCCACTGCACAAAAGTCCACAACTGAAAAACAATAAAAACAAATATTGCAGAATAATCATAAAATACGTTTGGATAATGCACATAACTTTAAATACACAACATACTGGGTTCTGAACTAAAGTAGGGCCTTTCTTATGGATTGGCTAGAAACATATGTGATTTTAAATTGAAGCATCATTAATCAATCTTATATAGAACTCACTATAAATCAAATCATCTCCAGCAGTTTAAGGCACCACTGAGAGGCCCAATCACTGTAGCAAGTGGCCTTGAGAGCAACCAGTCTCTTACCATTAGAATTTAGCCATTCCGGAGTTTTTCGACTCAAAGGAAGATCTGTTTATCATTATGAAATACTGGAATCCATTATTAATATTAAAACATTTCTTATTTGTCATTGACATGGCAAGAGCTTTGTTTTTCTCTAGTGAAGTGGATTCATCTGGCCCGAGTTATGTCTCTATGGGCAGAAACTTCATGTCACTGCAGTGAGAGCTCCTTTCGTATATGTTTACAGCAATAAACAGAAATGCGCTATTTATTAGTAAAACTCTGTAAAGACAAGTTAATGTTCTGGTAGCATCTTTTATTTAAACAAAATGTGTGACTTGACTTAGGAGCAAGAAGGCTGCATTAAATGAGCAACGTCACCACAGCCCTTCAAGCAGCTGAGATTGTTAGATGCTGCATCACTAATACGCTGCTGTTATCCACTTGTTTGTTTAGTTATCCATTTTCCACCAGAAGCCCAGCGACAACATATTAGTGGCACTACACTCCCCTTTCCTCGCTGACATATGTGATGGTTCTTTAACCTTTTTTTAGGTTTGATGCAGCCAGAGTTTTTTTTATCATTGACCAATAAATAGGCAGGCAGTGAGGGGATTTGGGATTATTAATCATTAGTTCTATATGTAAAGCATGAATACATGGGTTACTTAAGGTTTTCAAGGCGCTGGGGACCGTCGGGGAGATTAAGCAAGCTATTACCCAAAGTCGCATGATGCTGAGCTGAGCGACCGCGCTGCGCCGGAATCGAACCATGCACCCCGCGCTCTGGAGTCAGCCGCTGCGCCACACCTCTCCACTGGCCCACTGCAGCCATTGGTTTGTTGGTATCAGCCTTCCTTAGCCCCAGCTTGAAGAAAGTTGCAATCACAGCCCAGAGCATTGTTTGTTTCTCACTGGGCTGCTATTAAGTGCAGCAGTGGAGGCCTAAGGATTGCTTCCATTGCAGGGCATGCACAGTGAGGCTTCCATGCACCTCCTTGGAGGCTCGTTGTTCTAGGGAGCACCAGTGGCTGGCTGCATAAGGCCACTGTTCCCACTCAGACTGCCTACTGTAGTCTTTGGCTGTAGTGCATTGGAATGGCTGTAGTTTGTCAAGCCCCCTGTTGGCTGACTTCTGACAGTGTGTATGGAGCTCAGGTTCCAGTCAAGTGTTACAGCACCTGAGCTTCAGGAGGTGACCAAAAGAGTTCATTCAGGACCCACGACAGAACCCACATACACAGATTGCATTTCTATTTTTAATGAGTTGTGTCTTGCTCCTTGGCCCTGCCTCTTCACTGGTAGCCTCATCACTCACCCCATGCCAGGCATTCCAAGTTGCCACGTGTCCCACCAAACCTCCCATGATCCAAGCAAGTCCTCCCCTAACTCACCCTACTAAGATGGAGAGATAAACACAACTAGTGCTGCCACAGAATGGTAACTGGTTGTATTGTGATTCTGGCAATCACTCTCATGCCGGAACCAGATTTCAGGCCGGCCACAACAATCATTGAAATGGTGTCCAGGTGATGTTGGCCAACGGTACGATGCATATTTGGTGCTTGCCACATGATGCTGCCTGAAGGTGAAATGTGGGGGTCTTTTAGATTTTTCTGCTGGACAGTGTGGGTGGTTGCAGATCCCTCAATCGACTCTCCTTGCACACAGGAGTCTGACAATTGTTATTTTTACTTATACGCGCATGCTTCTCATATTATTGTACTTGAACTTCCTGTTTTACGGTTATATTTGACTTTGTGAAGTAGTCTTGCTCGCGCAATTGCCGTTTGTGCTCTAAAAAAAATTGGATTTATAATGTTTCTTGATTTACACTTTCTTACTTGGAGCATTCATGTGGTTAAATAAGTCACAGAACTTAGCAGCAATGAAATGGGGGATGCAGTCAAGGTCGGACTGGGGCAGAATATGGCCCCGGGCACCGAAATAACAGTAGCCCCAATAGTGAATTAGAAAGATACAAATGTGGTCAATGTCAGCAATTCGGGCCAGTTTGGGAACTTTTCAAGGCACGCTTTATAAGTGTTTTGAATCATATTGAAGACTGCATGGATTTGAGTATGCTGCAGGCAATGTTTGATTTAATATCAGCAGTAAACACCAACCTAGCAGACCATAAAACAGACCCACAAACAGCCATAAAACCTGCCTACATGCTGACCTTTCGGACCAGTCCATCGGGAACTGCCTGACTGCCCGATAGGCCAGTTCATTCCTGGATTCAATCTACATCTTCGATCCCTTCTTCCAGTCCTGTAGGCGTACATGTGGGACAACTATTTGGTTCAGGTACCACATTTGAGCATTTTATGAGTGTGTGCTTTAACAATCCACATTTGAGCATTTTATGAGTGTGTGCTTTAACAATCCACATTTGAGCATTTTATGAGTGTGTGGATTGTTAAAGCACACATATCACCCTGAATAGGACATTCTTTCGCAGTCAGATTCTTGGGCTGGTGGGTGATGCTAAGGAGCTCTTGGAGTTAAAAGAGCAGATTTTAAAGATCATTTTTAATTCCAGGAAGGAGCGTGCAGATGATGATCGTAGAGTGAGAGGGAGCTGATGCCATTGTTTAGTGGGCAAATAGGAGAAGTGGCCAAATAAGAGAAAGCTCATCCACCTCATCTGAAGTGTAATATACATGGGGTATAGGATAAGTGGAGCGACAACGAGCGTAAGAATCTACCCAGCCCGAGAAAATAGCGAGGATCGATATTGTTCAGGGTTTATAGGTATGGTAGAAGAGCTTACAAGGTGCCCAGTGAGCCAATGAAGGTCCCTCAGATGATTGGAGATCAATGAACAGGCTGGGAAGTTCAGGCCCGTTCTCGCTGCCACGCTTTGTACCACCTGTAGTCTTTGAATTCAGCATTCTGGAATGTCTACGTAGAGGGCATTAACACAGTATATTCTACTGTTGATTAAGGCTTGAGTGACAGATTTATGAGTATGGATGGGAAGCCAGGAAAACGTTTTTTGGTGCATTTTAGGTATTTAAAATCAGGAAGCAAAGACAGCCATGACAAGGTCAGCCGCTGTAAGAAGTTTATCGACAATGACCCTACGTTTCTGTCTGAATTGACAGGTTGGGGAGAAAGACCAAACTCTTTAGTCCACCAATCATCAAACCAGTGCCTTGATTCCTTGCCAAATAAGACTACCTCAAATTTGTTTCAATTTAATTTTAGTTGATTGTTTATCATCCAATTATCGAATTCTAGCATGCATACATTAAAGCTGGTATGAGTTCTGCAGATGTCAACATATTTTGAGATGATTGAGTGTCATCTGTGAAAGGTACGGCCCCAAAACCAAAAGATCTAATGTCTACAAGAAGGGCTAGGTATACTTAGAAAAGAGAGTGGCTTAAACATGAGCCCTGTTTGACCCCACATGCAACGTGTGAGGTGTTGGATTGGATTGAAATAGTGCAAGTAGGATGGATTGTGAAATATTAGAAAGAAAGAACTGAAGCCAATTGAGGGCAGTCAAGCTTAAGGCAAGTTCGTGGAAGCACTTCAGCAGAGTGGCATGTGGCACCATGTTGAATGTTGCTGATAAGGCAAGTTCAATCAGGGCAGCAGAGGCTCCAACATGCAAGATGCACCATATGTCACCAGTAGACACAGTAAGGGCAGTTTCCATGCTGTGAGCAGTCAGAAGCTGGACTGTGATTGATGCAGTGGATGGAGGACCTCGAGATAGCCTGTAACTAGCTAGTTGATTCATTTCTCCAGCACTTTGGTTGGAAATGGCAGTAAGAACATGGTAGGGCCAAAGACAGGTTAAAGAGATTGGTGATGGCAGGAGCGATTGCATCATGTGAAGCATTGATGGAAGAAGGGGTCGTCTGGTGACCCCATCTTGATAGAGGATATAGTTTTGTTGACTGCAAATACATCAACTGGGGCAAGGTTTGGGACAGAAGCAGCAGTGACAGCAGCAGAGAGGGTCTAATAAAAGAATGGGAATCCAGAAATGGCTGAGGATTCAAATTGTTGTGAAGATGTTTGATTTAGTCAGGGAACAAAGTCAGAAAAGAAGAGCATAGATTGGCAAAGAGAATATATTGAGTGCTAGCGGTCGGTTAGGAGAACTCCTTGACAATGATAAGATCTCCCCTGTGGAGTCAGAGCTTTCGGGAATGCGGGTGCTAAAAGAATAACACATGGCTTGTATCTGTGATATTTATTAGGAGCTGCATTTTAGGAGTTTATTTATTCGAAGTTTTTATCAAGCACTTTTTCCCCTAGGGCATGTAACTTTACAGAAAATGAAACAACTTCCATGAGCAACAGTAGGGGGGAGAATAGGGGGGGTGCAGTTGAGGAGGTGGAAGGGAGAGTAAGGGAGGAAGGGTAATGAGACAGAATATCGAGGGTAAAAAATGCGACCTATCATACTATCGAGTTAAAAATATTGTTGAATGGAAATATCGAGTCCAAGTATATCGTTGTCAAGAATATCGATTTGAAAGTAAATAATATTGATTTAAAAAATATAGAAGTTATTAATATCGTTAGTTCTATGTAGTTTAGTATATATTTTAGATGCATGTGATGTATTTTTTTGTATGCGTATTGTTTATGTTTTCTAATATATGTGTCAAATTTTTAGCAGTTATTAATTTTCTTTTAAGTTACTTTTTTGTTTTTTAGTTCTGTAGCATGTTGGGGGTTATAGGGGAATAGGGAGGGAAGAAATGTAATTATAATAAATTATTGAATATTTTTAATTTATTGATATTTGTGTAATTGAGATTTTATAATGTTAAATTTGTTTTAAGTTTTTTGGGGTAAAAGCGGGAAGTAATTTATGTTTAATTATTTAATAATTATTTGATCATTAATCCTAATTAATTAATTGCTATTTAATTAGGGTAATTGTTTATTTTTTAGTGTGTGGGTTTACTTTTTAGGGGTAAAGGGTGGGGAGTAAATGAATTTTACTTACTTTATAAGTAGTTGTTAAATACTATTAGTTTTTAATTGAAAATAAGTTTTAATTGTGTAATACATTTTTTACAGTTTAATTTTAGATGTGGGTTTTGGGGATTATAGGGGTAAAGTGTGGGAAGTGAATACATTTTTATTAGTTTCAGTTGTTTTTTAATTTATAATATTTCTTTAATTGGTAATTATGTTAAATATGGAAGTATTTTTTTAATTTAGATGTGGGTTATGAATTGTGTGGTGTTATAGGGTGGGAAATAAAAAACTAAATTCATGTAATAATTAATGTTTTTGTTTTAAATAGTTTCTAATTAGAAATATTTGTTTGAAAATTATTCTTTCGTTTATTTAGTATAATATTTGTAGGTATTTGTAACATGTATTTAACATTATAATATGTTTCTATTTTAATTTTTTAAATATTAAATATGTTTGTATTTACATTTTTAACATATTTATAATTTTGTTTATTTATTTAGTTTTTTGTCGTTTTTAATATTTTTTGTTTTAAATTTTGAACTGACTGGAGTGGGATTATTTATTGGTACCCCTCCGCAATCCAAAACACATTCCCTTTTACTGCACTCTCTGGAGTGAGAATAGTAATTTTTACCCCTCCGCTATCCGACACTTTCCCTACTGTTGCACTGACTGTAGTGGGAAATGTAAGTTTAAAGGTTTTTAAATAGTTTAATGTATAATAGGATGTTTTTATAAGTAGATTTTATGTTATTGGTATATATATATATATATATATATATATATATATATATATATATATATATATATATATATATATATATATATATATATATATATATATATATATATATATATATATATATTGTAAATGTTTATAAAACTTTAAAATTATAAAATAAAATAAAATTAATAGTTTATTAATTGTTTTAAAGTGAATATATACATATATATATTAACTATTTCCATAAGTCTCGAAAACCAGCTCGGCATCCGCTTCTGCTGCTTAACGAAAAGTTCGAAAAAAGCCACAAACTCGGTGCTTCTCGTTCCAGTGAGTTTTATTGTGCAATTAAACGCCCACCAGTCGCCATGACGCGTTTCGCCTCAGCCGAGGCTTGATCACATGTCATGTAACGAAGAAGGAAGTGACATATATAGTGTGATGAATCACATGGTCAGTACTTCAACCTTTAAAATTTAAAGGGATATACACCAATTCACAACCAGTATATATTAACTATTATGTATGTGTGTTTAACTTTTTTTAATTACGTTTATTTGTTAGATTTGTTAAAATGATATATTAAATCTAATGTATTTATTTATTTTAATTAATGTTATTATTTAATATAGTTAATATTTATTATTTATATATATATATATATATATATATATATATATATATATATATATATATATATATATATATATATATTGCAAACCACAATTCCGGTGTCTGGCCAGTTCAGGCTCACGAGCGGGTCGTCATTAGGGTCCCGGCGGCCCAAATATCCAAGAGAGATTTCCCATATACGAGGAAACGTTATGACAACACTCCAGAAGTCGCTGTGCTTGAAAATTTATTGGCAGCAAAACAAACAACGCGTTTCACCAAACAGGCTTGATCACGTTTGTCACGGATACAAAATCATCGTCCTTTTACCATTAACTCAATCAAAACATAAAGAAAGGACTTTCAAAAACAACCACCCAGTGCAAAATAAAGAGCGGACATGTTGGAGTGGTGTACTTTAAGGTCGCGATGCAGTAAAATTTTAAAATTTTAAACGGTGAGAGAGTTTAAAGAACCAGAGTTAGAGATATTCACTTGATTCTACCATCAAATAGCAAACTTAACATTCTATTCAAAAAATGTAAAAAATGTGTAAAAAATGCAGTCAGGAGCCCAAGTGGGCTATTATTTACATAAACATGCTACATGAAACATGATTGATTATCTCTCCGTTCCGCCCAAGTGGGCATACCAAACGTCATAATATATGGTCATTGTTCATAATCAAGAAAATAATGCGAACCAAAGTTGTAAATATTCACTTAATTCCGCCATCATATCAGCCTGAAGGCTGAACAAATTGTTCTTATTTGTAATACCGCCCTAGTGGGCTATTATTTCCAATAACATGCCATATAACACTTTGTTGCCATATTCCGCCCCAGTGGGCATAAAGTGCGTTCTATGTAAATGTAAATATAACCATGGTCTATCGTTGGATAACATCCCATCCAGGTGTTTGCTCAGTCTTGATGGCAGTTAATTGCAGGACATTGGTTTGGCCTCCTCTCACGCTTGGTTATATAATAATGCATCACAGCGACCATTCCTCATTAGTTTATCAATGGATCCTATCCAGGAATATCAACTCCACTAGTCCCAAAATGCTTAGAATCTGTGAATTAATTAAAAACAAGGTGATATTTACAATAGGCGTACATAATTTGCGGCATTCTGCAGACATGCTGATACTTAGTAAACAAAATTCATATAGGGCATTCTGTGCTTCAATTCTATCAGCATTACATTTTCATGGTCAGATCATCACTTTTCTAGGTGAACAGACAGTTCTTCATGATTATTCAACCCCTGTGGGTAGGTACACTCAAAATCAATGATCATTCTTGATTCTAGTTTTCGCAGACACATGGTTCTATCGCCTCCCCGTGGTCCTAGGTCTACCTTGTCCAGCACTACCATTTTGAGTAGATTTTCATTTTGGTAGTGTTGCTCAAAGAAGTGCCTTGCAACTGGGTACTGCTCATTATGATTTTTTATGGCCCTCATGTGTTGGAGCACTCTCTCCTTTGCCTTCAGAGTCGTGCTCCCCACGTACCACTTGTTGCAGGGACAGATTAGCAAGTACACACAATACATGGTGTTACAGGTTAGGGTTTTGTTTATTGTGAAGGTTTTACCTGTGCTAGGTACCAGGACTTCCTTACGATTCTCACTGTTGCGACATGCTTTACAAGATCTACAACATCTGAATCCAGGTATATCTTTGGTTTTCCTTTTTCCCATCACCGCATTTGGACTTAGCTCGTCCCTCAAAGATTTACTCTTTCTGAAGGTGATCTGGGGGTGATCTTTCAGGTGTGGCTTCAGATGTTGATCAGTTAATAACACATGCCAATGTCTGTTCAGGATCTTACTCACTTCACTAGACTGGCTCGAAAAGGTGGTTATGAACCTGATCTTAGATTCTATTTCAGTGTCTACATTAGTGTTAAGGAGGTCCCTCCTTTCTTTGATATCAGCTTTCACTACTGCTCCCTGTATGGTTGTGTTATTGTAACCCCTTTCTCTGAATCGTGTTACCATCCTTGCTTTTTCTGTCTCAAACTGTTCGCTCGTACTGCAATTGCGTTTAGCACGCAGCAGTTCCCCATAGGGGATACTGTCTACCAGTTTTCTGGGGTGTGCACTTCTCGCATTCAATAGACTGTTGCCCGCCGTGCTTTTTCTGAATAGACTCGTGGTCACTTTAGTTCCCTGTATTTCTACTAACACATCCAGAAATTCAATTCTTGACGTGTGTATTTCAGCTGTGAATTGTAAATTCACAGTGTTGTTGTTGAGCTGGCGCACAAACTGTCTAGCCGATACTTCTGAGCCATTCCAAATCATAAAAATATCGTCGATAAACCTCAGCCACAGGACAACCTGGTTGTTTAAGGCGTTTAACTCATTGGACACCTGCTCCTCCCACCACCCCATGAAGATGTTAGCGTAGCTGGGGGCGAAGCAGGTGCCCATCGCCGTGATCTTGTAAAGCATGTCGCAACAGTGAGAATCGTAAGGAAGTCCTGGTACCTAGCACAGGTAAAACCTTCACAATAAACAAAACCCTAACCTGTAACACCATGTATTGTGTGTACTTGCTAATCTGTCCCTGCAACAAGTGGTACGTGGGGAGCACGACTCTGAAGGCAAAGGAGAGAGTGCTCCAACACATGAGGGCCATAAAAAATCATAATGAGCAGTACCCAGTTGCAAGGCACTTCTTTGAGCAACACTACCAAAATGAAAATCTACTCAAAATGGTAGTGCTGGACAAGGTAGACCTAGGACCACGGGGAGGCGATAGAACCATGTGTCTGCGAAAACTAGAATCAAGAATGATCATTGATTTTGAGTGTACCTACCCACAGGGGTTGAATAATCATGAAGAACTGTCTGTTCACCTAGAAAAGTGATGATCTGACCATGAAAATGTAATGCTGATAGAATTGAAGCACAGAATGCCCTATATGAATTTTGTTTACTAAGTATCAGCATGTCTGCAGAATGCCGCAAATTATGTACGCCTATTGTAAATATCACCTTGTTTTTAATTAATTCACAGATTCTAAGCATTTTGGGACTAGTGGAGTTGATATTCCTGGATAGGATCCATTGATAAACTAATGAGGAATGGTCGCTGTGATGCATTATTATATAACCAAGCGTGAGAGGAGGCCAAACCAATGTCCTGCAATTAACTGCCATCAAGACTGAGCAAACACCTGGATGGGATGTTATCCAACGATAGACCATG
This sequence comes from Lissotriton helveticus, assembly GCF_964261635.1. Classification (NCBI taxonomy): domain Eukaryota; kingdom Metazoa; phylum Chordata; class Amphibia; order Caudata; family Salamandridae; genus Lissotriton; species Lissotriton helveticus. The sequence goes on from NC_136063.1 coordinate 427,691,372, forward strand.
GTTATATTTACATTTACATAGAACGCACTTTATGCCCACTGGGGCGGAATATGGCAACAAAGTGTTATATGGCATGTTATTGGAAATAATAGCCCACTAGGGCGGTATTACAAATAAAAACAATTTGTTCAGCCTTCAGGCTGATATGATGGCGGAATTAAGTGAATATTTACAACTTTGGTTCGCATTATTTTCTTGATTATGAACAATGACCATATATTATGACGTTTGGTATGCCCACTTGGGCGGAACGGAGAGATAATCAATCATGTTTCATGTAGCATGTTTATGTAAATAATAGCCCACTTGGGCTCCTGACTGCATTTTTTACACATTTTTTACATTTTTTGAATAGAATGTTAAGTTTGCTATTTGATGGTAGAATCAAGTGAATATCTCTAACTCTGGTTCTTTAAACTCTCTCACCGTTTAAAATTTTAAAATTTTACTGCATCGCGACCTTAAAGTACACCACTCCAACATGTCCGCTCTTTATTTTGCACTGGGTGGTTGTTTTTGAAAGTCCTTTCTTTATGTTTTGATTGAGTTAATGGTAAAAGGACGATGATTTTGTATCCGTGACAAACGTGATCAAGCCTGTTTGGTGAAACGCGTTGTTTGTTTTGCTGCCAATAAATTTTCAAGCACAGCGACTTCTGGAGTGTTGTCATAACGTTTCCTCGTATATGGGAAATCTCTCTTGGATATATATATATATATACATATATATATATATATATATATATATATATATATATATATATATATATGTATGTATATATATATATATACTTGTGGCTTAAATTATATTGAAAGTACTAGCAAACAGGTGCACGTCAGGATCCTCCAGCATTTGCGGGCAATATTACATCATGACTCGAGTTATCCGGTTGCACGCCATTTTGAGTCAACACACAACAGAGATGTAAATTGTTTATCATACTATGTTGTGGGAGCCATACCTAAACTGCGTAGAGGTGGCAACAGGGATTTAAAGTTGAGGCAGCTTGAATCTAATATGATATTAGAATTCGATAGCAAAAGCCCGAATGGCCTTAATAATACAGAGGATTTGCATACTTTTCTCTAAAAATCCCTATGTATCTGTACAATGATTCTATCTGGCTTGAGTTAAAATCATCAATCACTGTTTCATGCCCCCAGGTAGTCAAGTTCCCTGTTGCCTGGAGGTTATTTCTGCTTTATGGACATGCAAAATAAGTTTCTTTGTATATCATCACATCTTTATTCCGTCTAGTCAGGGTCCCTGTTAGTCGGAAAATATGAAATTCTCTTGGTTTATTCCCTACTTTGTAAATATATGTAATTTATTACCTATATTTATTATGATATATTTCTTATATATATATTTTTTTTTATACACTGGGTGTTTTTATAAATTTTAATAATTTATAAATATACTTGTTTGGACTCTGAAATACTTTTTATCAGGATTGCTATATTGAACAAAATGCGGTGGTTAACCCAATTGTTGAAATTATGTGGATGAAGTATTATATTTACAAGCAAGTTTCACTTTGCACATTAGCACTTTTTCTTCCTTTAGGACACAATATTCGTCACAATAGGTCTTTTGCACTTTATGGACATGCACTGTTTGCACTTTTGGAGAAAAAATAAAAAATAAAAAAATAAATAAAAATAAAATTGAAAAAAATTATTATATCTAAAATGTTGCCCAAATGTCAATTCTTTGGTCCCGTTGATGAAATGAGGATTTATATTATTACTATTTAAAGAAGGACTGTTTTTAATTTCGTCATCCTTTTTTCTCTTGCCCCCCTCTAGATACAAATGTTGGATGGATTTATCCAGTGACTACAATATAAACTTGGATGTCTATGTGATTTTAACTTTTTATATGTATTTATACGGATATTAAGGCATTTGAAATATAAATCTGTCTTTTATGTTCATGATCACATGATGTATGGAGGGGTGGCTACACTCGGGAAAATTGGGCACTATAAAAATAGAAAATGTACAAACAAAATGTTGCATGTGAACAAGGGCTCAGGTAGCCCGAAACGCGTAATGCACTCTCTCACTGAAATGAGCAAATAAACGGAGAAATTCAATATTTGGTCCTGTGGTCTGTCTCCTGCGTTTTCCAAGGAGTTCTTTGTGGATATATATATATATATATATATATATATATATATATATATATATATATATATATATATATATATATATATATATATATATATATATATATATATATATATATATATATATATATATATAGATATTTTGTACAACTGTATTTTTGACCGATATTTTTTCCGATATTTCTGTACTTTTTATAGGTCGATATTCTGACAGTGAACTGGAGGATGAGTTCCTATCTAGCTTCGAAAGGGAGCATCTCCAGGTTCAATCAAGTTGCTCAGATAGTTGATATCGCATTTGCATTCAAAACTAAACTCTTTCATGAATCCATTATTTTTCAGCTGAAGTTCTATAGCTCTGCTCGCTCATGATCATCCTCCCCAAGGAATCACCTGCATGTGTTGAGTGAACTGAGTGTAATAGAAAGAAACATATTCATCAAGGGTATGGGGTGACTGGAGCCTAAACATTGTGACCTTACAAAACTCTAGAGCTACTTTTTAGAACCAGAAAGCAAGTGGAACAGACAACACAAAAGTCACTACCACAATTTAGGTATACTATATTACTATTTATTATCATGAATACAGGTATTTAAATATGATTGCAGATGTTACTGTGGTATTATATTCCAAATACACAGTCATTTAATTTTACAATTTAGGGCCCAATTCCGATCTCGCTAGTAAAGCCCTCCGTACGACTTGAATCTGTTGGGCTTTACCAGCGATTCGTGCAACTGGAGTCCGAACGAGAGAGTACGATGCTTTCTTATGCTTATGGACTAGGTTTTCTCGGACTCCCATTGAACTCTATGGGAGCCTGTATACTGGACGCGTGCAGAGGCTCCCATAGCAAAAAGGGGTGAGTGGCGGAAAGCATACACCCTTTGGCGGGCACCCCATGGTGCCCACCACACTGTGCATGCATGGGAAGGGTGGGACCCATGGGTACCCCACGGGTCTGAATCACAGGGCTCCAAGTGATGATGGCCCTGCTGCTGGCCCCAAAAGAATGATTCTGGCAGATTATCCGATCCGGACATACCGAATTATGAAGGCTCTCCGAATCATGCATAGTGTGAACAACAATCCGTAGTTGACAGATCAACTAACCTAGCTATGGGAAAAGGCGGGGGGGGTTCACTTAATGAGTGAAACACATCCCTGTCTTGAGAAAATACATTTTCTTGAGTCCCCTCACTCACCAAAGGGTTGCCCCTAGGTGACATACTTCATCATTGGGGCCATCCCAGACATCTAGGGGTCCATTATGATGACGGGCGGACTTAGTCCGCCCGCCATCACTTCGGGACCCGGGATCGGCCGCCTTAAGGGCGGGGGTCCCGATCAGGGCATTAGGATGCGCCCGCCACACAGGCGGGCGCATCCTGTAAGGGTGCAATTGCGGCGGGCGGAGCAGAAATCTCCGCCCGCTGCCATGTGTAAAGTGCACATTTTGCAATTCAAAGTGCAACATGACAGGCACCGCGCGGTGCCTGCCATGTTGCACTTTGAAATGCGGGGGGGGTACCATAGGTACCCCACATGTGCAACTCCCCAAGCCACGGACTCCCAGGGGACCCGCAACGGGCCCCCGCAGGGAGTCTCCGCATGCCTTTCCGTGGCGGCATTGCCGCCACGGAAAGGCATTGGTGAAAGCACATTGTAATATGGCGGGCGGTGTCTAACAGACACCGCCACCATGTTACAGGCTTTCCGCCCCGGCCGCTAGGCGACCGGGGCGGAAAACAGGCGGGCGGTGTTTCGCACCGCCACGGTCCCCTCCGCCATCCTAATATGGCGGAGGGGAATTGTGCTGATGATGTCGGGCGGATTTCCTCCGCCAGGCTGGCGGTAGCCAACGCCAGCCTGGCGGAGGAAATCCGCCCGACTTCATAATGGACCCCCTACTCTCTGGGGCATTCTGTGACTTGCGGATTTACGTAAGAGAACTTTTTTGTTGAAATATGTGTAGTGCAGTGTAGGGGGAGTGGTGCAGGTGAAGTTAAAAGCTACCTAGCTAGGATAGTATGTCACCTAGGGGCAACTCTTTGGTGAGTGAGGGGACTCATGAAAATAATGTTCTTTTCTCAAGACAGGGATGTGTTTCACTCTTTAAGTGAACCCCCCTTTTCCCGTGGCGAGGTCCGTTGATCCGTCAACTACAGATTGTTGTTCACACTAAGGGGTCCATTAGGATGACAAGCGGACTTTGTCCGCCTGTCATCCTAGCGGGGATTGGTACCGCCCGCCATAAGGGCGGGGGTCCCGTTGGGGGCATAAGGATCCTGCATTTGTAGCATTGTGGCGGGCGGTGCTCTCAGCCAGTCTTGAAGCCAGCCCCCCACAGTATTCATTATCAGTGGAGCAGCATCTCTGTGCATTCAACACCTGTGACTCAGTGCAACAACAGAACCAGTGAGACCGTCGCCACATCTCGGAAACATTTTCTTTTTTTGTTACTAGGGCAAAATCGTTAGATAATAGAGGGTCTGCTTGAATGATCAAAACTCAACTAAATCAGCTGTGTTTTTGTGTGTAGTTCCAGAGTGACATCAACTCTAAGGCACTCTTAACATTCAGTGTTCATGATATTCTGTGCACAATTGAACCTCAGAATACACACTATTTGCTTCATTTCGAAGCAGTTTCAATATTTCTCGGGATGTTTTGTTTGATTATGCATCAGTTGCAAAGCAGTTACAAGCTGTTTTACACAAACATGCACCACGGGACTGGACAGCAGATGGTACAGGTGCACCAGCGTTTGCTTTCTTAGAAGCAACCCACAAGGGTGAAAAGTCAGAAATTGTATCAAATGGACGAGTCCTGCGTTTGGTACCAACTTCAGACTTTCAATGGATTGAGGAAAAGTGTGGCAGGTGCAGATTTGCGAGGGATCTAACCCTTCCAAAATCATTTCCCCACGTTTACGCTTCCTACCTGACACCCCCATTCCTTTTGGGTGTGATCCCACCTAATCACTACCATGGAAACACCTGACGGGTGAAAATGTCAGTACTTTTCAGAGGAGGGAAACAACCTGTACATTTTTGGTGAATACACACAAACGTTCAAGTTTGAGGGTGTCCACCAACATCTGCAGGTGAACGCCAACACAGCAGGTATTGCCCATAGACCCTCTCCTACTGATACCGGTGCAGATGTGTTAAAATACCCCCTGCTGGGGAACCTTTTCGAGACTATAACATCCTCATAATAAATTAGGCTAATACTAATTCTTTGATTTAGATTTGAGAATTTCCATGCACCAAGGGATACTTTTGCACAACCAAGTTTGTACTTACATGCACAAAGTACTTTGTGAATCAAGCCAATTTTCTCCAGCACTCTCCAGAACCCAATGATTGACACCAGGCAATCTAACCACTTTCTCTCCTACTAAGCCTAACCTTTGACTACTTTCCTAGCTCTTACCTGGCCTTTTCTCTTTTGCACTTTGAATGGAAATTACAGGAGCAAAGGATCTCAGTGTCTTGATTTCCCCTTGGATAAGTCGGCCTGAGTTAATTTAGAAACTGATAACCAATGCCCCAGAGGTGTATGGACACAGTGCAGTATACGCAAACAGTAAATAACGACATTAAAATGACCTCTTGTGGTACCTTGACTTTATCTTAAGGTTTCTAGGTGATACGTTAGACCTACGTAAAACGGGCAGAGACAATCAGGTATTATTAAGGAGGTGCCTAATGTGCCGGAAACCCATTAGGTGCAAAAAGAACAAGTAATTTTACTGTGAATGTAAAAACCTTAATAAATAATGTAAGTGTAAATAGGCTTAATTTTAAAAACATTATTTTCATGTAGAGGATAAATATAAACACCGTGGTTCCTTAGAATCCCAATCAAATAACAGTTGCTTAAATGCACTATTGTTGATGATGCATGAGGTGTGGCCAAGGTGGGAACCTGCAAAGTCTTGTCTACTCTGAGTTCCATGTTCTGGGCCCCTGCCGCAGCTCATAAAACAAAAAAAGCTTCTTTGAAACAAACCCCACATGGCTGAAAGAAGGCCAAGAATGGCGGGTGGCAAAATAACAACGGCTTTCCAGCCCGTTTTCACAGCATGCTGATGCCTCCCTTCTCGAAATCCAGGATGGTCATCACCTTTGCAGTGGCCCGTAGTCTGGAACAGAGGGAGTCAGGGGGGTTGACAGTGATTCCCCAGAAGCTGTGGATCATGTGGGGACCGATAACAGAGGTGAGGAGAACAAGTCCTCCTCATATCCATCAGGGATAGTTGCTCCTTGCATATAGTGGCATTTGATGGGCTGGATTGTGGTGCACCCATCTGATGAGATACGGCCTATTCCAACAGTAACAACCCATATTATGAGGAAAAATAAACAGCAGGAGAGGAGTAACCCCAAATGCCAAGGGACACCAAAAAATGATCTCCTCAGGTGCGCTGTGTCAGGGTTTCCCTCACAATAAGGCACACAACTGAGAGAAGATGGAGGTGCTAAGACTCGCTGCGCTGAGCACCAAAGGGTGCAGTTCACCAATCCCCAAGTCTAGAGTGTAACAGCGCTAGGGGTAAATTGTCTTCCTCCATCTTCCATAAGTTGACAGTGGCACCTGAAGTGACCAACTGTGATGGCAAGAAACTGGACAATAATGCCTAAAATGGCCTCTATCAAAGACATACTACATGCTCGAAAGGTAGATTGTGCTACCACCACAGCAGCTCAGACCCCCTTGCGTGGATCCCTTCCTTCAAAAAGTCGAATAGCCCCTCAATCAGGTTGAAGTCAATCTGCGGGAGCAGACACAAGAGCAGGATGAACTCTCCACTCGAATCGACATCTTAGAGTGGCTAAACATGACAATGTTAGAGTAACATGACAACATCGAGAACCGCTCTAGGTCAAACGACATCCGTCTATGAGGCATTATTAAGGAGGTGCCCAATGCTGACCTGGAATCCCATGTACAAGACCTTTTCACCCAAATTTTACAGCAACCTAATGCGCCACTGATTTGCCTCATCTGCATCCTCAGAGTGTTCTCGACCTTCCAACAACAGAAAATTATGGCTGTTGAGGAAACGGACTGGAATTCACCCTTCCGGCCATCATCCTGCCTTCCGGAATTTCAACAAGGTTGTTTGATCTCTTGCTTCGCCTTCCTGAGCGATTGCTGGGACGCTCAAGTCTTGTTTTCCCCGACAATGCAGCAACGAGAGTGCTGCAACACTGCTGCCCTGTGTCCCTGAGCCTGTTTTCACTTTTCAAGTCTGAGGAAGCGCGCCCTCCTGGCCCAGCTGCTGCCTCTCTCTTCCAGGGCTGCTGCCTGGGCGCTCAAGCTGACTTTCCCAGACATTGCAGCATGTTGAATATGGACACTGCTGACCCTGTAGCCCCGAGTTTTCCTTATGTGACGAACCGATTGTGATCGGCGATTTCCAGCCTTCCTCCTTGGTCCTGTGGCTGCCTCCCCCATCCAGCCCTGCCCCGGGGAGTCGGTTTACTTGTGGCTTTTGGATTGTATTTTTGTGTATACCGCCATCTTCTGTTGATGTTATCGGTGCCTGTGACCTGGGTCCTCCATCTTTATGGCTAGACCGATTCCCATAACGCTGGACTGCTCCCTGTGTCGCCTGACTGACCTTTACCTCAAGTCTACCCCCCTCGCCCCCTGGGATGCCTTCACCCCTCTCTGCTTGTCTCCACGAGGCACCCTTTTTGCCCCCTCCCTCGGACCCGCTCCATATCCAAGGTGATCCGACGCAGTGAGTGGGTCCGGCACTAGATGTTTGTTTTTTCTTGATCCCTACTGGTTCGTTGACTCTTGAACTCTGACTTCTTTGGTGTCCCCTGAAGTCCTATCTTCCATTGCCGGACTACCAGACCTGATCTACTCTCCAACCCCCTGATTCTCTCCTTCTACTTTCTATGCTCCATGGACTTGTTTATGTTGTTATGCTATGCTCTAGTAACTGACGTAACTATGTAACTCTGTTTTTTATTTTTTTAACGTTAGCCTCATGTAAAGCGCTCCAATACTTCCGGGTCTAGCCAGCGCTATATAAAACTCTGCAAATAAAAATAAATAAATACATTAAAATGGCAACAGATACACATCCCCTTCTTCCAGGAGAAACAAAAAATCCTGGCAGCGGCTCACAAGCAAATAATAGTGAGTTTTGGCGTGATACCCTGATTTTCTTCCAAGATGTTTCTTTGCATACCTTAACTAAACACAGGCATATCAAAGACATTGTTACCCATCTCCAACACAAGAACATCCACTCCAGATGGGGCATTCCGTTCTGCCTGCATTTCTCTAGCAAGGGAAAACGCTTTGCTACCAGGTAAGTCCAGGAGGAAAGGGCGGTTCTCATCTTTCTGAATGCAATGCCACCAGATGAAGGGGCCGCCTCATTGGCCCTAGACAACACTGACGGAGAATGGACATCTCCAAATACAAGGGCATCATGCAAGGGCAGTCGTCACCTTTGCGACAGCAGGACAAGGAAAGCTATCATCCATCCTTTGGGGTAGCCTGACAAACCTCATCTGCATTTTCTCCTGACTGAGCCACTCACTCCAGTCCTCCCTCCACAATTCTTCATAGAGTGGATATCTTGAGGTTTCTTCTGAATACTGTGGATCGTTTTGGGGGTCAGGCGCCATTCATTTCTCCTAAAGCTAGCCAAAAACCTCAATAGATGACCATGGTCTCTCATAAGTACTATTTTGCTTTCCCGAGCCTGGAAGGCTTGGCTGATAAAGAGGGGTCACAGCTGGGGTTAAAGTTTGGTTCTTTATAGCTTTTTTATTTTTACTAATACCTTGTTTTGTGCATGGATCTTGACACTAACCCTTTGAAGTTTAGGTGTTTAAAAATGGATATGGCTATTTGTACCGGGTGGGACAGAGTGGGGGGAGGCCTTCCCACTAACACTATGCAACGCAAGACGTTATTGGGGACTTTGAATCTTGAGTAGAATGCGAATGATCCAGGCTAAAATGGTGCCCCCTGCTGATGATATCATTAAATATACAAGGCCTCAACTCCCTGAACAGATGAAAAGCAATCCTTACAATGGCTTAAGCGGGTGGTAGATGTGGCACTTTTTCTGGGGACCCACTTGCTGGAATGAGACACCCAAAGGTTGAGATCCAATTTGGTCCCTTTCCAATATCAATCCATGTATAAGACATCAAAGGCGGTGGCTAGTAGGATAATGGCATTGAGTGTTAAACTAGGACAGACCCCCTTTGACCTTACTAGTGACCTATGCCCTAATAGCAGCAAAGATCAATTCTACTCTGATTTGCTTCCCAATTCAAAGTTGGAGGGCTGATAAAAGGAGTTGATTTTAATGTGGTACTATAGCCGCAGTTGGATAAATCTCAATCTAGTGCATCGACGGCTAAACCCCCTCCAGCTCTAATGAATGCTATAAAGGACCTGAGCATTGTAAACATCTGGAGGCACCAAGACCGTGGGACAAGATTATACATTTTACTCTGGTGTCCACAGAGTCTATTTGAGGATAGAATTTGATGCTCTCCAGAGATCTCCAACCAAGTATTATCAACTCGAGTATTGGCGTCAAAGCCTTTTCCAATCATTCCCAATTTGGCTGCATTTCACCTGCCACCCCTCACAAACACCACGACAGTGACCGTGGCTACTCAACAGAAGAACCAACAGTGTGAGACAGCATTCAAGAGGTAATCCAAAGATATTTCTAGAACAACGACAATGTTGTGATAAGGGAATCCACTCTGGGAGGCTGCCAAGGCACCAATCCCAGACAGGTTGATATTCCTCTCTTCTAGTTTCGAGCGTCTGGCCAAACCAAGAGCAACCGATCTTGAAACACAACTCTCCCAAGCAGAAACTCGACTCAAGCAAGGAGGCACGACCCAAAGACTTAGGCACTTACTCAGAATACGAGGGGAGTTGCAACAGCACACTTTCAAAGCAGCACAAAAGTTGTTTTATTAAAAGCAGAACTATTATGAAAGGGGAGGCAAGGCAGACAGGCTCTTGGCTTACAAACTAAGGAAAATAAAAATGGGTTACCACATAAAAGAAATACTTGATACAAATGGCATCAAGCATATTTCCACTACAGAAATCTTAAATACTTTGGGAGCGCTCTACTCCTCTCTCTTTAAACACCAGTGCTTGGATTCCATAAAATGAGATTCCTATTTACAGAACTATGGGGCCAGATGTACAAAGGTGTTTTTGAGGTCTCAAACGGCCCCATTCGTAGGATCAGGCAGTTTACAGCCACAAAAAGCTTATTTTAATATACAAAAGGCAAATTTGCAATTTGGCAACTTGTTCCTGAATCATAATTTCCATTTTAGATTCAGTATTTGGAAGATGCATGTTTAGGGCGTCACTTCCAAATAAAATTTTGTAATGGTATGTATTAATGTTTTACAACTGTATTCTGGTTGCAAAACATTAATACTTTACCACAAATTCAAAAGTGGTGGTAATCCATTTGCATGCCTATAACCACGGACCACTGCCAACTCTTAAAAAACAAAACGTACATGTTTCTTTGTCTTTTTTTAAACACTTTCAACATTGAAAACAAAAAAATGCTTTATTAAAAAGCAATCACCAACATGGTCTGCTGACCAAAGCAAGCCCCTTTTGGACCAAAGCAAGCCATCATCCCTGTGATGGTGGCAATTGCAAGGGGCTGCAAATTGCGATTTGCAACCTACCAGGAATCGCCATTGCGAAATAAGCAGTTTCATACATTACGAATAGCAATTCCTATTTGCAATTCGGAGATAATAGCAATTAGGAAGTCACTATTCCTAATATTGGTACATCTGGCTCTATATTATTCCTGATCAGCAGTCTAACTACAGGGAGCTCGAAGAGGCAATTACCATAGAGGAGGTGCGGGAGACATACAAAAATATGGCCACCCATAAAGCACCCAGGCATGATGGCTTCATCGCCTCTTTCTGCAAAACATTTGTTAATACATTAGCTGACTCGCTAACAAGGGTATTCCTAACTTTACTACTCTTAAACTGAGACAAAATCCTAATTTACGACTTTCAGTATTCACAAAAGGCATTTAGGAGTAGCAAAGTTAGGATTCCTAACTTTATTACTCCTAAATTGAGACACAATCATAACTTTACCACTTTCAGTATTCACAAAGGGCATTTAGGAGCAGTAAAGTTAGGAATCCTAAGGGTGCATGAGCAGGTATGCCCCTGTGATGCCCAGTACCATTACGAGGGCATTCCAAGTGAACAGGCAGCCATGTTAAAGTTATGCACTGGACTATGGTCATTATGAGTTAACCAGCTACATGATGGTTGCACTAAAACTATGTTGTTTGGTATCAAACACCTCACCTCAATAATCTATACTGAAGCCACTATCAGGTTTATTTTTACATGCACGCAGAGGGCACCTTAGAGGTACCCCCTGAAAACCTGCTTGTCCTTTAGTGTGCAGACTGACTGGTATTGTCCAGTCTGCCACCACAGACGATTTTCTGACCCCCTGTAGGTGAAAGCCCGTGCTCTCAGATGCCAGAAACATTGTTTGCTCCAGAGGAAGGTGTTCACACCTCCTCCAGCAGGTTGGCTAATGAAATAAGCATATCAAGGACAGAGGCTTCAAAGCCTCTGCCACCTTGCATATGCAACCATGGCGTTCCCCAGACCTGGGGATTGCCACCCCTTCCCAGAGGCCAGGTGGGAAATTAGTTAGTCAGAAGGTGTCAAACATACAGGCTAGACACACCCCTAAGATGGGCCACCTGAAGTGGACAGCCGAGAAAGGGTTTTACAATTTTGAATTTGGTGAAACTAGGAACTCTTGGTCAGGATTATGCCCACTCTCCACAGGAAGTGGTATTTTAGGGGGTATAGTCACCCCAAGGATAAGTAGCCCATTGGCTACAACCCTACACTCCCCTAAATGCCCCACAATTCAGCATTCAGGGGTCTCCCTGAAACCAGGAACTCAGATTAATCTACTGGTAACTAAAGAAGGACAAAGAAGAGCCAAAGTTGTGAAAACAAAGGCCCTGCATTGACATTGGCGCCAAACCATGCCTGGCTGCTTGCACTGCGGCAATCACAAAGACCAACTCATCCAGAAGCTGAACTGCCTCCCCAGACCCTTGGAGTACTGTTCTCTCCTTCAACAACCAAGCATCATCTCCCATGGGGTGGAGGAGCCATTCCCCTGTACCAGCAGGCACCGACCGCATCTGCCTGGTTCACCATGTTGCTGGCCATCAGGCCCACTGACGGAACAGCACTTCAAGAAGAGGTCTTTATGGCTCTAGCAGGTCAGATCCATCTTGATGCTGAGCCTGGAGACACCAAGCCCTCCAGGAGCGTCCCAGCCCTAATACCCTGGGTACGGGAGCAGTTGCCTAGGCAAGGCTTGTTTTGTATCCAGTCCAGACACCACAGATGCTGACACCAATCGGCCATTGAGGGACTTCAGGATCCACAAGGTCATCATCAAGACTGCCCATGCTGCCCCGTTTTCTTTCCCTCTCCAGGGCACCAAAGCCAACTGAGCCTCTAACTTCAGCAGCCTGCCAAACAAAACTCCTCTGCACCTGAGTCCCCCAGCCCTGGTTCACATAAACCAGCTATATCACTGTGCTGCAGAGAACCTCAAGAGCTGAACCCCCCTTTGGGTTCTGCCGGACTAGTCCCCAAGTCCCCACCTGCAACCTTTCTTTTGCAGGTACTTCCCATGGACTTTAACATGCAATGCTCGGTGCTATCCAACGCAACCAGCACCTCTGCACTTGGAATCACCAGGGCAGGTAAAACCAAACTGCTGGTGGTTTCTTGGCCGCTCAGCACCTTAAGTCCTAGAAGGCACCCTTAAAAATTGTTTGCAAGTATATCCATGCAGTGTATGTTTATAACATAGGATAACCTTACCACTTTCATAATAATAAGTTGCAGTAGCGGCTGCTACATGACGGGAGTGGTGGGGTGGGGGAAGGAAATTTTTAAAAAACACACTCACCTTGGCCTGGCGGTCAGCTGCCATCTCTCCTCAGTCCTCTCCCTTCTTGTCTCCGATGGCAGCAGGAAGCACCAGGGCTCGCCTAAGCCAAGTCTGGGCGCTGTGGTTCAGCCTCAGATGGGGACTGGGAGGCTTTGCATGTTCCTCACTAGGCTGTGTAATGCAGTCCGGTGGGGAACATGCAAAGTACGCATGACTGTTTGACCGGCCCCAAGAGGGCCAGGCAAACAGAAATGTGCACTTAAGGAGTGCAAACCACTCCTCCCCCTGCTCTGGCAAGCCTCACCCACCCCACCCCGAGAACCACTGACTTCAATAGGGAAAATAAAATGATAATAGCGATACACTATTATCATTATCTTTTTTCTTTTCAGCAGTGGGCAACACTCCTTGGTTTTAGTGGAGGAGCCGCCAGTTAAAGTGTAATGGGCAAAAGAAATTGCTTTAACATACGTGGATTCACCTTAGAGAGGAGGGAGTTAGCCTTTAAAGTATGATGTAAAGAGATAGGTTTCAGTGTCGTGTAGAAGGCAGGCAGGGTCGGAGCATTCTTTAAAAAAAAAATAACACTTTGGGGCATATTTACAATGAAGTGACGGAGCGTTGTGTTTGCCTTCGTGGCTTAACGTAGCTCTCCGCCACTTCTGAAATGCAGGGCTGAACCGTATTTACAACAATAAGGTGTAGCCCTGCATTTCACCGTGCACTGGGGCAAATGTCATCTTCCAATTGCCAACGCAGACACCCATGCACCATAGTGCAAGGGTGCCTGCGCTGTGGAGAATGATTGTTAATGGTCAGGAAGGGGCCCCTTCCTGCACATAAACAATCTTCAATGGGAATTTGTGATTTCTATATAAGCTGCTTTGTGCAGCACACATAGAAGTTTCAACTCATCATTTTTAAAATGATTGTTTATGTGCAGGAAGGGTCACCTTACTGCACATAAACAATATGCATGGCATTTTGCTGTTTTTATGTGTGCTGCATGATGCAGCACACATAAAAAACAGCAAAACAAGGAGAAATAAAGCATTTACCTCATTGCTCCCTGTTAAGAACAGGTTTTCCCTGGTCTTCATTATGGTGCTGCCCCATATTTACACCACTCTTGTAAATATGGGGCAGCATCAAAATCAATGGGTGTTGTGGTGAAACACCCACCGCAACACCCATTGCCCACCCCTTTCACGTGAAAGGGTGCTTTATTTACAAGGCAGCGTTAAGCCACCTTAGGTGGCTTAACGCTGCCTTGTAAATAGGGCGAAGCCCATATCACCACCACAACATCAAAAACGTGACATTCTGGTGGCAATAGGGGCTTGAAAATATGCCCCTTTATTTTTTACATTTCCACAGAATGGCTAAGACACAAGAAACAAAGACCAATTGCAATAGGGTTTTGTAAGTCATCTGATTCATATGACAAGGATTACAGCATCACTCAATCATGAAAACAGTCGCAAGAAGTGGCATCTATGGCATTACAACAGCATAGTTGAGGAGGGGGGATAAAAATGAATGGGCAGGGGGAATAGTGAAGCATAAGCATTGTTAGCATACCTGACAAAATACAATCAAGTATGGATAATTAAACAGTTAGGAAACGCCCGCTAGTATGAAAGACATGGTATGAAGCTCATGCTGCGGGGATCCTAATAAGGGCCATATGTTTAGATAGATGCAGAGAGGGTGCCAGATATCTCTGGTCTAGAGGTAATGGGTTGCAGTTGTGCTGTCCAGTGTATGGCGATTGCCCGCTTGGCCAGCAATAGCGCAGTGTAAATAAACCTGCGAGAGGATTTAGGAAACTCATGAGTGTTCCCCAGTAGGGCCATAGTTGGGTCAGACTGGAGCGCAACATCTGGAATAGTGCAAATGAGAGAGTAGACAGTAGTCCAATAGTTGCTGATGATGGGGCATGTTCAGGTGAGGTGTGCGAAGCCTGCATCCGGGCAGCGCATTTGGGACAGTGGGAGGGATTACATTTAGTCTGACGGGGTAACATATGCTCTGTGTAGAAATTTAAAATGCATAAGTTTATGTTTGGGATTGAGGGATACCAGTATCCTTTGAGAGCAGCAATAGGCCCAAACCTTGTTGGGTATAGAGTAACCCAGGGCTGCGGTCTAGGCCTCGCGGACACGCTTAGTGGAGTCTGGTTTCAGGGTCGGGCGGGACCGGTAGAGTCAGGATATCAAATGACGGCTGTCACCATTTGTAATATTAAGTGAAAACTCTTCTGGGGCGAGAGAGTATGTGGGAACACCGGAGCGAAGGGTGTTGATAAAGGCATTGTATTATAAAGTGGTCAATGCAGGTAGCTCGTGGAAAACAGAGGTTGTCTGCGTTTGAGAGTACATTGCCGTTGGGGAATATATCTCTGATGGTATACAATGCGTGGTGGGAATGAACTTCCTGAACAAGTTTCTCCTGTGTGAATGGGAGCCACGGGTTATCAGCTAGGAGAATAGCGGAGGAGTACAGGACGCCACTACCTAATGAGCGATGAAGTCACCTCCAGGCCCAGTAAGTGGTGGACAGTGTTTGGATGTCAGTTGGGTCTATGGAAATGCCCTTCGGTAAGAGGGCGGAAAGCAGCAACTGCCCTAACAGATCCAACTCAGGTTTAAGGTGCAGTATGCAGGCGTCTAGATGGTCCCAGAAATAAGAATATTGGCGCTGTGCAGCCAGATAGTAAAGGTAGAGGACGGGGCGCCGAATCCATCCCATTCATATGGGAGGGTTGAAGTGTCCCATCTGAACCGAGGATCGCGACCAGCCCAGACCAATCAGATCAGGAGACTGCAAAGTGTAGAGAAGAAGCTTTGGGGGAGAGGGATCAGGATGTTTAAAAACAGGTATAAAAAACGTGGAAGGATTATCATTTTAATTAGCGGTATCCGGCCTGTCATGGAGAGTGGGAGCGATATGCAGTGATCAATTTGGGATGATAGTTTGGTGATAGCTGGGCCATAATTCAATAGTATTAGGGTCAGGTCTTTCCTAATGTCTCTTGGGATGTAGTTATAAGATTCAGGAGTAAAGCCGTAGAATGTTTGATTTAAGGTCTTTTTCTTTCTAGTAAGTGTAACTCTCAGGAACAATCTCAAACTCATTCCCAGACTCCAAAGACTTCAGAACTAGGTGCCAGATTTAGCTATAACACTTACGAGGGCAATCAAATCAACCTCTCTGCGGCATTTGACACAGTCTCCCACAACACACTGATCAGAAGACTCTAGGAGTGCGGTATTCAATGACCAGCACTCAAATCGATCTGCTCCGTCCTCACAGGGAAAACCAAAATAGTCAGGCTGCCCCCTTTCACATCCAAGGACAATAAACGTGTATGCAGAGTGCCCCAGGGTTCATCCCACAACCCGACCCTGTTCAACGTCTACATGGCTCCATTAGCGAACATCATCAGATTTCAAGGCATCACCATCATTTCCAGTGGAGACAAAACACAATTCATCCTCTCCCTGACATTCAGGGCACCTACCACCAGAACCAACTTCACCAATGGATTGACCCGGGCAGCAGATTGGATGAGAATTACCTGCTTAAGACTGAACTCTGACAAGACTGAAGTACTGGTCTTTGAAACAAGCAGTTCCTGTGGGACACCACCTGGTGGCCAACAGAACTGGGACATGCACCAACACCCACTAACCATGCCAGAAATCGAGGTATCATTCTAGACGACATTCTTAACTCAATGGCACAAGTCAATGTAGTGATCTCTGCTTGCTTCCACATCCTATGAATGTTCAAGTAGCTTCCACACAGCATCAGAAGAACCATCACGCAAGCACTCATCACAAGTCAACCTGACTATGGCAACAAACTGTATGCCGGAATTTCCACAAATTCAGACCATGCAGATTGCTGCTGCAAGACTCATACTCAACCTTCCTTGCTGCACCCACAGCTCACCTCACCTCTCCTAAGGGATCTCCACTGGCTCCCATTGACAAACACAATCCTTATGCACACCTGCAAATCCCTACACAATACGGGACATGCATACCTCAACAGCCGCATACACTTTCACAACCCATCAAGACACCCCACTCAGCCTCGCTCTCACTAACCCCCCCATTCACAAAAGCCTAGCAGGAAGTCACTCTTTCTCATATATCGCATCCAAAACATGGAGCGTTTCCTGCTACAACACATTGTAGGCTCCTTCTTGCTACTTTCGCAAGAAGCTGTGTGGTTCTGTAATTCTCAAACCTGACTCCATTTTAGTCTTGCCCTCACGTAGGCCTGTGAAGTAGGCCCAACGAACAAGTGGCCAGCCCTTCTGAGTTCGTGCATATATTAACTTGGGTTTTTCTGACTCTGAATGAACTGCAGAGAGTGTGACCCTTTTCACCTGAAACCGACCTTTTGCAGAACCAGTTTCACTAGCTGATCGTTGTCCGAAATTGGCAATCACTGTTCAGGACCTTGTTAACCTTTAGTTTCCTTGCACATATCTTATCCTAATCAGCATCTAAATTGTTTCTTTCCTTACGACTTTTCATTACATGGGTAGTGCTTTCAATTATGGGTTTGTCCGGCTTGTGGAAATTGAATTTGGGACAGTCCTAATAATTAACTTTTGGGTTGGGTTACTGTAAATTGGGTTTTTGTTAATGTGATACTCAGTTACAAAATGTGTCCTATTGGTCAGAATTTGGTGCAGTGGGTGTACATTTATAATGAGAATATTGTGTATAAAAGGTGATGTCTTGCTCTATGAAAATTGAGCAGTTTCTTGAGTTGTACACCGTGTTGTATTGCTGGGATTTCTGCTACTAGCTGCAGCTAATAAATTTGATCTCTGACGCCACCTAGAAGTATTCCGTGTCTCTGTTTACCAAGGCAAGGAAACCCAAAGGACTTTGGGCGTGTCCCTGGCGCCGCTGGGTACTTGAAATCCCAGTTCTTCAGTTGGCGCGGCCAACGTGGGGCGACTTCAGTGGTACCGGTCCAAGCCCGAAGATTGCGAGGAGCCACGTGAGGAAACTCTGGAGGAGGGCCCCCACTTCATCGACCCCTGCATGTGGACGTGGACCGAAGGACTTTTCTGCGAGGCTTCCCGCTTTCCAACGGCTACGAAGGACTGCTGCCCTGACTGTCGCCTTGTCTTGGACCCTCCGATTGATGCTTGTAATGCGAGACGATAGACGGTCTTCTGGTGGCATGACAGATATTTGGTTAAGTATAAGTGGGTCGCTCCCACGACTTTGTTTGGTTCCTTGGTTTTGATTTGGTTGCTGCAGTACCCAAAGCCGAAGGGCTTGTATATTTACGAGTGTATCATTTTTTGATTCCCTTTGAAGTTTGAAACCAGACTAGTGAGCAAGATGCCTGGTCTTGGTAAATTTGGTAATTGGTTTGTTTGTGGAAGTAACAGGGATTCCCGATTGGAGGATTCGTGTCCGATACCTCCGGTTGGAACTCCGACTTATGAGCTCTATTCTAAACACGGAGTGGGCCCTATTACTTATAATGAAGTATGGGTCCGCTACACAAAAAAAGATGGTGTTTTGCAATGGCCCCCACATGGTAGTTTTGAAACAGAGATTTTAGACAATCTAGAAGTTAGGCTATTTAAGAAGAAAGCCCGGCCGGCAATGTTTGACTCTTTCCGCCTTTGGCGTAAGGAAGCCAAACAGAGAGAAATTAAGCAAGCAAAAAGAGATAGGAAAGATAAGAATATGTCAGTATTACAAGCTGCTAGGCAGTTTAAGGAAGATGGAGAAGAGCGTGTGAATGAAGTCTCAGATAGGCAGCGTTGTATGGCCATAGATAAATGTTATCCGGCCTTGCCGTCTTCTCCTCCAAAAGTGATTGAAGACCTTGAAAAATATCCTTTGATCTCTCATTTACTGAGATTGCCACCTCCCTATGTACAGGGTGCTACTGCACCTCCATTACCCCCGGTTGTTCCACCCTTTGTTGTTCAACCTCCTGCTGTTGTTCAGCCACCCGGTGCTTCACAGATGGTTTTGCCTCCTCCTGTGCAACCCATTATAGGGTCGCCAGCCTTGCTACCAGCTTTGCCTCAAACTCCGTTGCCTTCTGCTTCTGCATCATCGACTTCTACTGTTCTTGTCCCTACACCTTCTTTGCCTCAGAATACTTATTCTCCTGTTCTTATGTCTACTTCTTCCCCTTCTGCTCGAAAACGAATGACCGAGACTGTTGTTAATTTGTTGTCACCATTGTTTGGGTCACTGAATATGACCCGTTTCAGAACGTAAGCAGAGTCGTAGTCAGTTTCCTTGTTCTGAAGAACGGACAGTGTTGGATTTGTTGGCTCGTAGGTGGATTTTAAATGCTCCGAGGTATGATTTGCCAGCAGTTATGGATGTTTTCTTTCAGTGGGAACCGCCTAAGCAAAGGTATGTTTTTGATGTAATGTGTACTTTTCTGCGTCAGGAATGGGAAGATAATGAGTTGGGTCCGATTCCGCAGGATGTGCTCAATGTTCAGTCGGATTTTATTAAAGGGATGATAGTGGAATCTGATATTACAGATGCCGTAGAGACAATACTTGCTTTCAGATCTAGACTTTCGCCTCAGACATTGTATGAACCCGATTCCTCTGTTAGGAGGAAAGTGAAACAGTACCCTATGAGAGAATTCCTCCTGTATGGAAAGAAGCAGTTCAGGCTAATGTAAATGAGGGTATTCAGGCCGCTCCGGCTTATTTTCAACGAGTATGGGTACATGTCCCTTGGAAGAGAGCAGAGGTCTTGGCTCTTAAGCAGACCTTACCTGACCCTCGTAAGAATCCTGCTGGTTATTACAAGGAGTTGTCCCAGACAGTTGAAGCATGTATTATGAATTTAGCTGACATCGATATGTTGATGGGTAATGTAGTCCCTCAACCTTTGTGGGCGAAGATTCGTCATGAGAATCATGCTGCTGAATTAGGTGATACCTGGGCGAATATTGTTGCTGCAGATGGTAGACAGGAGGGAGGTGCTAAACCTGAACCTCTAGTTTCAGAATTACCAGGTAGGATTATTAATCTGATGAAAACGATGATGCCCGCTTTACGAGTGAATTGGGATAAGTTAGCAGCATGTAAGCAGAAGAAAGACGAGAGTGTATCTGATTTCTTCACTAGGTTTGAAGAGACGTTTATTGATCATAGTGGTCAGGATATGAGTACGGAAGGTGGTCAAAGGTTGTTTGTGGATAAATTTGTCTTTAATTTGCTTCCCGAACTTTCTAATAAGTTAAAGGACTCTGAGAGTTCACGGGCTGTCTCTTCGTCGGCCCAGATATTGGCTACTGCACAATATTACGAGAATAGGGCTAAAGATGAGAAGGATAAAGTGGAGAAGAAAACTAAAGAGTTAAAGACGAAAGTTCTTTTGCAGCAAGCTTATCTGCCTCGTCAGAATCAGCCTCAGTTTCAGCAACCTCCACAATTTCAGAGATTGTTACAGAAGCCTGAGCCCTATGCTCCGCGATTCGTTCCTGGCCCAAATCAGTGTGCTTATTGCAGAGAGGAAGGTCATTACAAGAATAGTTGCCCGGCTTTGTTACAGCGTGCGAATGGTGTATCTGGTCAGAGAGGTCGATGTAGTTTTCAGCAAGCTCCTAGGGGTAGGGGACGTGGTGTCTTTCCCCAGAATGAGCGTTCCTCTTCCTTACAGACTTCTGCGAATTATTTTGACAGACAGAATGTTCCGAGTGGTCAGTCCGCCCAGTATTATGTTGAGAATTACGATGTCGAAGGCGAGAGTTCTGGTTATAATGATAACTAGGACAGCCAAGGACAAAGTGAGGGAGTAGTGTCAGTTCCAGTAGATCAGAGTGGACCTTATGTTGAAGTGATTACATCAGGTGTGGTAGAACCTTTCTTTTGGATACTGGTGCGATGAAGAGTTCTATTATGCACTCTAAGCTTCCTGGCGCACCTTTGTCTGGCTTGATCAATGTTTCAGTAGGATTTTCAGGCGCCCCAGTTCGTAATCCGGTTTCTAGTCCTTTATCCCTTACCATTGGCCCTTGTGAATTGGAAGCTCCACTTATTTTAATGACTGGTTGTGGTGAGAATCTGTTGGGTTTGGACTTGCTGAAAAGATTTTATGCGACATTGCATTGTTCTCCTTCAGGAGTACAGCTTACCCTCGGTAAGAAAGTGATTTCTCCAATGTATTTGTCTAAGGATTGTTTGCCACTGGAATTGCTTTCGCTTCCTGATACACTTTGGTCCACAGGTCCAAATGATGTTGGTCTTTTGCAGATTCCTCCGTATTTTGTTACCCTTAAGTCGAATGCTAAGCTACCTTGTAGTCCACAATACAAGATTTCGAGCAATGGTGAGAGAGCTCTATTAGCGATTGTCTATGATCTGGTTGAGAAGGGTGTAGTTGAGGAAACGAGAGGTAATGTGTGTAAGAGTCCTGTTTTGCCTGTCCTTAAACGTACTAATGCTTCTCAGCCACCTGTGTACAGGTTTGTGATCGACCTTCGAGAGGTCAATAAGATAGTCGTGCCACAGTTTCCTGTGGTACCTGATATCACTGCTTTGTTGACTTTGATTCCTGCTTCGGCAGCTTGGTTTTCTGTCATCGATTTGAAGAATGCTTTCTTCATTATTCCTATTGCTGAGGAGAGCAGGGATATTTTTGTCTTCTGATTAGGAGGCCGAAGCTTCCGGTTTAAGAGAGCTCCCCAAGGTTATTATGAAAGTCCCTCCATCTATAGTCAGGCGTTCAAAACTCAGCTTGACGGTTTTGTGTTACCTGTTGGTGCTACTCTTATTCAGTACGTTGATGATTTGTTGATTACTGCTGATGATGAAAAGATTTGTAAAGAGGCTACTCTTTCTTTGTTGCGGTATTTGTCTGACCTTCATCATAAAGTGTCACCTTCAAAGTTGCAATATTGTCGCCAAGAAGTGACCTGCTTAGGTCATCTCTTGTCGAAGGAGGGAAGGAGATTGACCCCAGAACGAATTCAAGCAATTGCACAAATGAATGTACCATCCACACAGAGAGAAGTGCGTGCCTTTTTAGGTATTACATCGTATTGTAGAGAGTGGATTCCCAATTTTTCCTTGCTAGCAAAACCTCTGTTAGCATTGACTCTGAAAGATATTCCGCATCCTCTTCCTTGGTCTGACGAATGTCAGAAAAGTTTTTCTGAACTACGCGATGCATTGTGTTCGGCTCCTGTGTTGGGTACTCCAGACTATAGTAAGCCTTTCACGTTGTACGTGCACGAGAGAGAAGGTTGTGCGTTGTCAGTGATGACACAATCATTTTGGGGACAAGCAGCGTCCATGTGCGTATTTTTCAGCAACGTTAGACCCAGTTGCTAAGGCGTTGCCGAGTTGTCTGAGAGCTACAGCTGCAGCGGCTGTTTCTATCCGACAGTCTACTGGTTTGGTATTGGATAATACGTTGATTGTGATGGTCCCACATGCAGTAGATACCTTATTAAACAGGACTAAGACACAGCACCTTACTGGTGCATGTCTGTCAGGTTACGAGTTGACATTGTTGGCTAGTCATGTTCACATTAAAAGATGTAATGTGCTGAATCCAGCTACGTTGTTACCGATCTCTACAGAGACGGATCCTCAGGAACAGCATGATTGTTTTCTTCGTACAGAGGAAGAAACGAAAGCTAGAGTTGACCTGAGGGATACTCTCCTTACGGATGTTGGTGGTAGCCTATGGAGAGATGGTTCGTGTTTTAAGCTTCTGAATGGTGAAACGACTGCAGAGTATGCTATTACAACTTTACATACAGTTGTTGAGACAGCACGCATCCTACAGAATTCTGCGCAAGCAGCAGAGTTGATTGCACTGACTAGAGCATGCGTGTTGTCAGAAGGAAAGCGAGTGAATGTTTACACCGATAGCCAGTATGCGTTTGGTGTTGCCCATAGTTTTGGGCGTTTGTGGAGAGAGCATGGGTTCCTTACTTCGCATGGGACAAAAATACAGCATGGGCAGTTGGTGAATGAACTTTTGGAATCTCTCACTCTCCCAAAGCAGATTGCAATTGTGAAGTGTAGTGCGCATAAGAAAATTGTGGACGATGTTGGTCGAGGCAATGCGTTTGCGGATGAAGTTGCGAAGGAAACGGCGAAAGACATGATGAGCCGTATGTTTGTTGCAGGCCCAGCTAATTGGGTTATGGCTGGTGGAATGTGTGAAGACACAATAGAAAGTGTGAAAATGATTCAGGCTGAAGCGACTGAGAAAGAAGTGAGTGTTTGGAGAGAAACTACGGGTATGTTGGATTCGACAGGTTGTTGGGTTGAGTTGTCAGAACACCAGCGATGGCTGTTGCCGGATGCGTATGTGCTCCCAGTGGTTACTATGGCTCGTGGAATGGCTCACATTAGTTCGAAGGGAATATGCAAGTTGTTGGCTCCAGTTTGGCAGAATGCTGGAATTCCGAAATGTGCAGAGAACGTGGTGAAACATTGTATGATTTGTCTGAAGTATAATCCTGGTAAGGGAACTCCAACTCCAGCTGGTCATTTTGCTCCTCCGACGTATCCGTTTGAGGTGATACAGCTAGATTATATACATATGGAGAGATGCAATAATTGAAGTCCTTGTGGTTGTTTGTGCCTTTTCCAGGTGGATAGAGGCTTACCCCCTAAAGGATAATACTGCCTTGTCTACAGCCAAGGTTTTACTGAGAGAGTACTTCCGTAGGTATGGTTTGCCGAGAATTGTATGGTCGGACAATGGGAGTGAATTTGTGGGTCAAATCATGAAGAAAGTATGCTCTGGTTTGGGGATAAATCAGAAGTTCCATGCAGCGGATCACCCCCAGTCTGCTGGACTTGTTGAATGTTACAATGGTACCTTGAAGCTGAAATTAGCTAAGGTACAAGCGAGCACTGGTCTTACATGGCCGGATGCCTTGCCGTTGGCCCTTTTGTCAACAAGGACGACTGTGCATTCTCGAGTGGGACTTAGTCCATATGAAATTGTGTTTGGTCGTCCGGCCAATGTTTGGGGTGTGCCTCGTCCTAAAGAATACAGCAGTATTGAGTACCCTATGTTGGTGGATTACTTACATGACTTGACTGCTAAATTACGTGTTCTCCACCAACAGGTCTATGACAGTTTACCGACAGCTACTACAGATCCAGGACATTCAATCCAACCTGGTCAATACGTCCTCGTCAAGAACTTTCAGCGTACCAAGAACTTGGAACCTAGATGGACTAGTCCTTACTGAGTTCTTCTGGTCACTAGATCTGCTGTTAGAGTAGCTGGTAAAAAGAACTGGGTGCATGCCACCCATACGAAAAAAGTTCCTTTGCCGTTACCGTATGATCAGTGGGTGAGGAATGGTATAGCTGACACAGATTGTGAGAAAGTCCCCAAATTCGTGCCCTTTAGTGATGCTCATTCGACATGGACACGGTCAGAACGCGAGGATGATGATGTTCTGCAAGCTGCTGTGCCTCCTCATCTAAAGATTGACACCACCAATCCGAATCTTCTATTCAAGGACCAGACTGTACCTGATAAAGAACGCTACGATTTCAGACCAAGAAAGCTTGTACATATGGACAAATAAAGTGAAACTGAAATATTTTTTTAGATAGTGAATTTACACTTTGGCAGATCAAGAAACTTTTTTTGCTTTTTCCTTTTTCGAGTCACCATCCGGACTCCGCTGCAGGGTCATGATAGGAAGTTCTTAAGGGGTGAACCGTGCAGTGACACATGGTCCGTGGTCCAGGGTCGTTAGTACGATCTTGGCACACACTTAAGTGAAGAAGGTAATGACCGTGAGCAGCACGTTAGAGGATGGAGTTTTTTGATGCTGACCAGAGTGTTAGGAAAGTGGGTTCTAAAGTCCGAATATGTATATTGATTCGTAGCAAATGTTTTTTAATAATGTGTTTTCTTATGCTTGTGAATATTACGTTAGCTTGTGTGGGTTGGATTTTCTATGTCACACAACTGCCGCTCACATCTACCTTCCAAACTACTCTTTCTTTTTCTACTGTTTCTCCACATGAGTTTCATACGTTACCTGAACATGAACAGACACGAAGATCAGAATTTGTGAACAATTCGTTTATACAGATGTTGCATCAGCATCAGCTAGTCATAAATACCACAAATTATTGGGTGTGTGGTCTTATGCCACATACTACAGACAAGGGAATGCCATATTTGGTTTTGCCTTTTTCACCTAATGGGTCAGTTTGGGCACTCCAATCGATGTTTATCTATGCGAACGAAGCCTCTCCAGTGCGTTCTGTTAACGATAACGTGAGCAAGAATGCTTTGATACGGGGAAAAGTCGATATGATTAGAGATATTGACGCGTATAATGCTATCCCTAAAGATGAGGTACGAGCATATGTCGGTTGGAATAAGATGACATATAGTGTTAGCTTGACGGAGAAAGAAAGACAGCGTAGGTCTCCTCCTATTTGGATTGTACCCCACCAAGTTCATCTTTGTTTGCAAGGTAATGGTCAGAATCCGAGAGCTCAGCTTGGTAAGAGTGTGTGTGTTCACACATACGTTTATACGTCCCAGAAATCTCCTCCGTTCGTGCCAGCTAAAGGCACGAATTTTGCTTGTCACGATAGAGCATACACATGGTTGCCATCTGATTTTTCCGGCACATGTTATGTGGCATTTTTGCTTCCCCCTACATACACTGCTGTTTCCGATTACCATAAGACAAGATATGGTAGAGGTGTAATCGATGCAAAAGATACTGTCGCACAAGAAGCTGGAGACTTCTTTAAGGGGTTCCTACCCTTTTGGGGTCCTATGGCTAATAGTAGGAATATTCATCAGTTTACGAAAGTGGTTGAGGCCACTATAAATGAGACTGCAGGTGCCCTTAGCAATGTTACAGCTGAGCTTCAAGCGGATCGCCTTATGACAGTACAAAACCGCTTTGTATTAGATATTATACTTGCAGATAGAGGTGGGGTATGCAAATTGATTAGATCTAGTTGCTGCGTTTTCATACCAGATAATGCCCCGACAGTGTACCAAGCCATCTCTAGACTACATAAGATCTCTGAGTCTATTCATGTGGACGAAGGTAACTGGTCGTTGATGGGATGGTTATGGGAATCGCTGTCCAAATGGGGATGGAAGATTCTGATGTTCCTTGGTATGGCGTTAGCTATCCTTTTCTCGTGTTGTTTATGCATCCAGTGTGGTCCTGCCATTTGTAGTCTTTGTGCTACAATCTGTGTGAGAAGACCCGTCCCGAGAGAAGTAGAGGATAATAGGATGATGTTACAGCAACACCTTGATGACCTGATGAGAATAGATATAGACCTAGATTCAGATTGACGTGAGTTTAGGTTATTGCCTACGTAATGGCAAAAGGAGGGTCTGTGGTTCTGTAATTCTCAAACCTGACTCCATTTTAGTCTTGCCCTCACGTAGGCCTGTGAAGTAGGCCCAACGAACAAGTGGCCTGCCCTTCTGAGTTCGTGCATATATTAACTTGGGTTTTTCTGACTCTGAATGAACTGCAGAAAGAGTGACCCTTTTCACCTGAAACCGACCTTTTGCAGAACCAGTTTCACTAGCTGATCGTTGTCTGAAATTGGCAATCACTGTTCAGGACCTTGTTAACCTTTAGTTTCCTTGCACATATCTTATCCTAATCAGCATCTAAATTGTTTCTTTCCTTACGACTTTTCATTACATGGGTAGTGCTTTCAATTATGGGTTTGTCCGGCTTGTGGATATTGAATTTGGGACAGTCCTAATAATTAACTTTTGGGTTGGATTACTGTAAATTGGGTTTTTGTTAATGTGATACTCAGTTACAAAATGTGTCCTATTGGTCAGAATTTGGTGCAGTGGGTGTACATTTATAATGAGAATATTGTGTATAAAAGGTGATGTCTTGCTCTATGAAAATTGAGCAGTTTCTTGAGTTGTACACCGTGTTGTATTGCTGGGATTTCTGCTACTAGCTGCAGCTAATAAATTTGATCTCTGACGCCACCTAGAAGTATTCCGTGTCTCTGTATACCAAGGCAAGGGAACCCAGAGGACTTCGGGCGTGTCCCTGGCGCCGCTGGGTACTTGAAATCCCAGTTCTTCAGCTGGAGACCTGGCTCTTCAAATAATTCTGTGGGAACCACACACCTACACACCTGCTCAAGCACCTGGATACCTTGGCGGGGATTAGTATGCTCTAAAAGCATCATAACATTACAAAACATAACACGTTTGATTATTTTTTAATGAAAATTATTTTAATCGATTGGACAAAAAGCATGATTTGAATGTGTTTCAATGTTGCATCAGTATAGGAGGCATGTGTATTTATTACACACTCAGGTGATTATACAGGAGTATTTTTCTGTAGTTTCGTATTCATGCTCCAAAATAAAAATATAGTTTTTTGGCAAGTGGTAGTTTAATGGCCCAGCGGTGAACTTCAAACTCAGGGATGTGTAATTGCCAAATATGTATTCTGCTACCTTTGATATATATTACCCACCCGTAATTGCCCAGTAACTTCTTCCTGTTGGAGCTTAAAGATTATTATTATCCCTGGCGGTCATTAAAACGTATCTATGGCCTGATGTGTTGCCTGAGATCAATGAGTGATTGGTAAGAGTACCAGCAACCAGAACCTAGCTCAAAAAGAAACTGCAGAATTGAGGACGGAGGTTTGAATACGAGCCTAGTGCGTACAGTGCCAGATTTGAAAATCATCTGGTCCATGATCAATTCTTTGGGTAACTGGCCAAACATAGACGGCCCCAGTAGATAGCAAAGCTTCGAAAAATAATATTTTTGCATTTTACATGGGGATGACATGGCGACAGCGTCCTCTAACAGGGGCAGCTCCTCTGTTCAAGTGGATGAGCGCCTCCCCACTTAAAATCCCCCCAAAACTCTGAAAATAAAATGGCAATTTATTACCATTTTATTTTTCATCCCTGTCCCGAACAGAGCATCAGGACATGGACGGGGCTGCCGCTGAGTGACAGCAGCAGGGAGGAGGGTGGGCTGGCTATGCACTTGTATAAAGTGAGCATCTCTTTTTGGCTGGCTGTCTTACGACCGCCAACCATCCATGCGCACTGTAAACACCCCTAACCCCGCTGTCTCTGGGTTAGAGCAAGTGCAGGCATCCAGTACTCTGTGGAGCACCGAGTGAGGCTGCTTCCTCAAATCGGGCGATGATCTCATGCTGCATGAGAACAGCACCATGATTGGTCAAGAGAGTTGCTGCATCCAGTTTCGGTGGTGAGAAAAGGACCGGAGCAGAGAACGTCGCGTTCAGGAAAGTTTTAATTAATTTTTATTTTATTTTGCGGATGTGTGCCTGGCCCCCCGCCTGTAGATGCCAGCCGCCACTGTTCTCTAACCACTTCCAAAATGTCTTCAGTGCTTAACCACTGACACCCATAGTGTCAATCCAACTCTACAAACATGCTCTCACTTTACAGACACAAGCAGGGAACTGTTACCAACCAGATTATAGCCAGTGATACTCTAACTGGATGCAACCAGAAAGATTCCTAGTCGAGGCATAATAACCAGCCCATGATAGAGCAATAATGCCATCAACTCACACTCACCCCATCACCAAATGTGTGTAAAAAAATAAAAACACGCTTCTCTCTAGCTTGCATCTTTAGTATCACAATCTGCCTAAACTTACTCTGCAAAACAACATGGCTGACTTAACATGCAACATCCCTCATACATCCGAGGAAGAAACACCAGAGAAATCTACCATAAAAAAAGCACCATTCATCAAATAGCACATGCTCCTTTACCTTTTCAACTTCCTGTTTCCCACCTTCAACCGAGGAACACCACAAACGTATGGAAGCAAAGATTCTGACTTAATGAACTAAAAAGAAAACATCATCCCTCTCTCCCTTTTTTAAAAGCACCACTGACAAATCTAAGACACCGCTAAGCAAATGCCATACTCTAAAATCTGACCTAGACTTACCTTCCAATGCATCTAAGGAAATTACAATGCGTTTCAACTAGCTTTTGTACTGCGCATTTGTTATATTTAGAATTTTGTTTTAAAATTGCAATTTGACATTGCTTAACGTGAGCTACACTTTTATTGAAAAACCCCAGAGCTATAAAGAAAGCGATGTGAAGGTCACTTCCCTAAACAATCCAACTAGCTTTATCTTGGAGAAGTGTTTCTTTTGACACTTTCTCTAAATGTAAGAGATCCGGGGGCATATTATCAAGACAGGCGATACAATTATCGCCGTTTTAGCGGCAGAAAACTGCCGCTACAACGGCGATAATGGGCTTGATAATATGCTCTATGGAATTCCAATTGAAGCCCATGTTAGATGTCCTTCTCATCTAACATGGGCTTCAATTAGAATTCCATAGAGCATATTATCAAGCCCATTATCGCAGTTTTAGCGGCAGTTTTCTGCCGCTAAAACGGCGATAATTTGTCTCTGAAGCTGGAAGCCGCGGCTGTTGATTTAAGCCCTTGTCCTGTTCATGAGCTCCTGCGGGTTGCCGTAGGAGGCCCGTATGTATTCCACAGAAGTAAAGATTTATCACTGAGCCGACCTGTTAGGAGCAGCTCGTGTCCTAGGCTCAGGAGGCGACAGTGACGAATTGCCTGTTAATAACAGGTTACTCAGTCCTATACATCTTGATGTTCTTTTCATTTGTTCTGGATTGTGGCCTGAAACAGCAACGTCCTCACTGAGGCTGAGGAAGGAGGGGCTTGATGTGGGATACATTCTGCAGTAGCTGACAGTCTTTCAAAATAATGTTCTTGGATTCTTTTTGTAGTCACCAAGAGACCTTGAATCTCTCACTTGAAAGACAATATGGCGTCTTCCTAAATCCACATATGCTACACAAAGTGCGCCCCCCAGTTTTTTCTTTTTGATATATCTCGAATATTTAAATGGTTTGAATCCACAAAATACCGTTTGAAAAAACAAAGATCAAAAGACAGAGTGAAATTAGAAGAAAATTAAAACCAAATACAATGGAAATCAATAAAACAACAAGCATTGGAAATGCAATCGGGCTCGAAATTATTTGAGTTTGAGCTAATGGCATTGTAAATGGCAATGTCTTTTCGCCATGTGTTATGGAGTGTGTGCATGTGGTGTGTAGTGGAATAATGTGGGTTAGATTTGAATTGTAGCAATGGTGGAATGCTGTGCTTTACATGAATATGTTTAAAAGTAAAGTGTACCATACTGAGATTGCTACAATAGCTAATTGTGGATGCGTTAACAATTGATGCGTGCACTGATGGCTGGTGGTGTGTGTGACTATGCCACACTGGTGCCACTGCACCTGCTGCACAATGGTAGCTACGCCACACTGGTGGTACTACACCTGCTGCGCAACCATAGCTAAGTAACACTGATAACACCTCACCTGCTCCACG
This sequence comes from Lissotriton helveticus, assembly GCF_964261635.1. Taxonomy (NCBI): domain Eukaryota; kingdom Metazoa; phylum Chordata; class Amphibia; order Caudata; family Salamandridae; genus Lissotriton; species Lissotriton helveticus. The sequence continues at coordinate 427,721,929 of NC_136063.1, forward strand.
AATGGTAACTACGCCACACACTGGTGCCACTGCACCTGCTGCACAATCATAGCTAAGCAACACTACCACTACACCAGCTCCACCAATGGTAGCTACCAATCACCGGTACCACTGCACATGCTGCACCAATGATAGCTACGCCACACTGGTGCCACTGCACCTGCTGCACAATCATAGGTAAGCAACACTACCACTGCACCAGCTCCACCAATGGTAGCTACCACTCACCGGTACCACTGCACATGCTGCACCAATGATAGCTTCGCCACACTGGTGCCACTGCACCTGCTGCACAATCATAGCTAAGCAACACTACCACTGCACCAGCTCCACCAATGGTAGCTACCACTCAACGGTACCACTGCACATGCTGCACCAATGATAGCTACGCCACACTGGTGCCACTGCACCTGCTGCACATTCATAGCTAAGTAACACTGATAACACCTCACCTGCTCCACGAATGGTAACTACGCCACACACTGGTGCCACTGCACCTGCTGCACAATCATAGCTAAGCAACACTACCACTGCACCTGCTCCACCAATGGTAGCTACCACTCACCGGTACCACTGCACATGCTGCACCAATGATAGCTACGCCACACTGGTGCCACTGCACCTGCTGCACAATCATAGCTAAGTAACACTGATAACACTACACCTGCTACACAACGCCATCTACCACACACTGGTGCCACTGCACCTGCTGCACAATAATAGCTAAGCAACACTACCACTGCAACTGTCCCACCTATAATGCTATGCCACACTGGTGCCACTGCACCTACTGCACAATGGTAGCTACGCCACACTGGTGGTACTACACCTGCTGCGCAATCATAGCTAAGTAACACTGATAACACCTCACCTGCTCCATGAATGGTAACTACGCCACACACTGGTGCCACTGCACCTGCTGCACAATCATAGCTAAGCAACACTACCACTGCACCTGCTCCACCAATGGTAGCTACCACTCACCGGTACCACTGCACATGCTGCACCAATGATAGCTACGCCACACTGGTGCCACTGCACCTGCTGCACAATCATAGCTAAGCAACACTACCACTGCACCAGCTCCACCAATGGTAGCTACCACTCACCGGTACCACTGCACATGCTGCCCCAATGATAGCTTCGCCACACTGGTGCCACTGCACCTGCTGCACAATCATAGCTAAGTAACACTGATAACACTACACCTGCTACACAACGCCATCTACCACACACTGGTGCCACTGTACCTGCTGCACAATCATAGCTAAGCAACACTACCACTGCACCAGCTCCACCAATGGTAGCTACCACTCACCGGTACCACTGCACATGCTGCACCAATGATAGCTACGCCACACTGGGGCGACTGCACCTGCTGCGCATTCATAGCTAAGTAACACTGATAACACCTCACCTGCTCCACGAATGGTAACTACGCCACACACTGGTGCCACTGCACCTGCTTCACAATCATAGCTAAGCAACACTACCACTGCACCTGCTCCACCAATGGTAGCTACCACTCACCGGTACCACTGCACATGCTGCACCAATGATAGCTACGCCACACTGGTGCCACTGCACCTGCTGCACAATCATAGCTAAGTAACACTGATAACACTACACCTGCTACACAACGCCATCTACCACACACTGGTGCCACTGCACCTGCTTCACAATAATAGCTAAGCAACACTACCACTGCAACTGCTCCACCTATGGTGCTATGCCACACTGGTGCCACTGCACCTACTGCACAATGGTAGCTACGCCACACTGGTGGTACTACACCTGCTGCGCAATCATAGCTAAGTAACACTGATAACACCTCACCTGCTCCACGAATGGTAACTACGCCACACACTGGTGCCACTGCACCTGCTGCACAATCATAGCTAAGCAACACTACCACTGCACCTGCTCCACCAATGGTAGCTACCACTCACCGGTACCACTGCACATGCTCCACCAATGATAGCTACGCCACACTGGTGCCACTGCACCTGCTGCACAATCATAGCTAAGTAACACTGATAACACTACACCTGCTACACAACGCCATCTACCACACACTGGTGCCACTGCACCTGCTGCACAATAATAGCTAAGCAACACTACCACTGCAACTGCTCCACCTATAATGCTATGCCACACTGGTGCCACTGCACCTACTGCACAATGGTTGCTACGCCACACTGGTGGTACTACACCTGCTGCGCAATCATAGCTAAGTAACACTGATAACACCTCACCTGCTTCACGAATGGTAACTATGCCACACACTGGTGCCACTGCACCTGCTGCACAATTATAGCTAAGCAACACTACCACTGCACCTGCTCCACCAATGGTAGCTACCACTCACCGGTACCACTGCACATGCTGCACCAATGATAGCTACGCCACACTGGTGCCACTGCACCTGCTGCACAATCATAGCTAAGTAACACTGATAACACTACACCTGCTACACAACGCCATCTACCACACACTGGTGCCACTGCACCTGCTGCACAATTATAGCTAAGCAACACTACCACTGCAACTGCTCCACCTATGGTGCTATGCCACACTGGTGCCACTGCACCTACTGCACAATGGTAGCTACGCCACACTGGTGCCACTGCACCTGCTGCGCAATCATAGCTAAGTAACACTGATAACACCTCACCTGCTCCACGAATGGTAACTACGCCACACACTGGTGCCACTGCACCTGCTGCACAATCATAGCTAAGCACCACTACCACTGCACCAGCTCCACCAATGGTAGCTACCACTCACCGGTACCACTGCACATGCTGCACCAATGATAGCTACGCCACACTGGTGCCACTGCACCTGCTGCACAATCATAGCTAAGCAACACTACCACTGCACCAGCTCCACCAATGGTAGCTACCACTCACCGGTACCACTGCACATGCTGCACCAATGATAGCTACGCCACACTGGTGCCACTGCACCTGCTGCGCATTCATAGCTAAGTAACACTGATAACACCTCACCTGCTCCACGAATGGTAACTACGCTACACACTGGTGCCACTGCACCTGCTGCTCAATCATAGCTAAGCAACACTACCACTGCACCTGCTCCACCAATGGTAGCTACCACTCACCTGTACCACTGCACATGCTGCACCAATGATAGCTACGCCACACTGGTGCCACTGCACCTGCTGCGCATTCATAGCTAAGTAACACTGATAACACCTCACCTGCTCCACGAATGGTAACTACGCCACACACTGGTGCCACTGCACCTGCTGCACAATCATAGCTAAGCAACACTACCACTGCACCTGCTCCACCAATCGTAGCTACCACTCACCGGTACCACTGCACATGCTGCACCAATGATAGCTACGCCACACTGGTGCCACTGCACCTGCTGCACAATCATAGCTAAGTAACACTGATAACACTACACCTGCTACACAACGCCATCTACCACACACTGGTGCCACTGCACCTGCTGCACAATCATAGCTAAGCAACACTACCACTGCAACTGCTCCACCTATAATGCTATGCCACACTGGTGCCACTGCACCTACTGCACAATGGTAGCTACGCCACACTGGTGGTACTACACCTGCTGCGCAATCATAGCTAAGTAACACTGATAACACCTCACCTGCTCCACGAATGGTAACTACGCCACACACTGGTGCCACTGCACCTGCTGCACAATCATAGCTAAGCAACACTACCACTGCACCTGCTCCACCAATGGTAGCTACCACTCACCGGTACCAGTGCACATGCTGCACCAATGATAGCTACGCCACACTGGTGCCACTGCACCTGCTGCACAATCATAGCTAAGTAACACTGATAACACTACACCTGCTACACAACGCCATCTACCACACACTGGTGCCACTGCACCTGCTGCACAATAATAGCTAAGCAACACTACCACTGCAACTGCTCCACCTATGCTGCTATGCCACACTGGTGCCACTGCACCTACTGCACAATGTTAGCTACGCCACACTGGTGGACCTACACCTGCTGCGCAATCATAGCTAAGTAACACTGATAACACCTCACCTGCTCCACGAATGGTAACTACGCCACACACTGGTGCCACTGCACCTGCTGCACAATCATAGCTAAGCAACACTACCACTGCACCAGCTCCACCAATGGTCGCTACCACTCACCGGTACCACTGCACATGCTGCACCAATGATAGCTACGCCACACTGGTGCCACTGCACCTGTTGCACAATCATAGCTAAGCAACACTACCACTGCACCAGCTCCACCAATGGTAGCTACCACTCACCGGTACCACTGCACATGCTGCACCAATGAGAGCTATGCCACACTGGTGCCACTGCACCTGCTGCGCATTCATAGCTAAGTAACACTGATAACACCTCACCTGCTCCACGAATGGTAACTACGCCACACAATGGTGCCACTGCACCTGCTGCACAATCATAGCTAAGCAACACTACCACTGCACCAGCTCCACAATGGTAGCTACCACTCACCGGTACCACTGCACATGCTGCACCAATGATAGCTACGCCACACTGGTGCCACTGCACCTGCTGCGCATTCATAGCTAAGTAACACTGATAACACCTCACCTGCTCCACGAATGGTAACTACGCTACACACTGGTGCCACTGCACCTGCTGCACAATCATAGCTAAGCAACACTACCACTGCACCTGCTCCACCAATGGTAGCTACCACTCACCTGTACCACTGCACATGCTGCACCAATGATAGCTACGCCACACTGGTGCCACTGCACCTGCTGCGCATTCATAGCTAAGTAACACTGATAACACCTCACCTGCTCCACGAATGGTAACTACGCCACACACTGGTGCCACTGCACCTGCTGCACAATCATAGCTAAGCAACACTACCACTGCACCTGCTCCACCAATCGTAGCTACCACTCACCGGTACCACTGCACATGCTGCACCAATGATAGCTAGGCCACACTGGTGCCACTGCACCTGCTGCACAATCATAGCTAAGTAACACTGATAACACTACACCTGCTACACAACGCCATCTACCACACACTGGTGCCACTGCACCTGCTGCACAATCATAGCTAAGCAACACTACCACTGCAACTGCTCCACCTATAATGCTATGCCACACTGGTGCCACTGCACCTACTGCACAATGGTAGCTACGCCACACTGGTGGTACTACACCTGCTGCGCAATCATAGCTAAGTAACACTGATAACACCTCACCTGCTCCACGAATGGTAACTACGCCACACACTGGTGCCACTGCACCTGCTGCACAATCATAGCTAAGCAACACTACCACTGCACCAGCTCCACCAATGGTAGCTACCACTCACCGGTACCACTGCACATGCTGCACCAATGATAGCTACGCCACACTGGTGCCACTGCACCTGTTGCACAATCATAGCTAAGCAACACTACCACTGCACCAGCTCCACCAATGGTAGCTACCACTCACCGGTACCACTGCACATGCTGCACCAATGATAGCTATGCCACACTGGTGCCACTGCACCTGCTGCGCATTCATAGCTAAGTAACACTGATAACACCTCACCTGCTCCACGAATGGTAACTACGCCACACAATGGTGCCACTGCACCTGCTGCACAATCATAGCTAAGCAACACTACCACTGCACCTGCTCCACCAATGGTAGCTACCTCTCACCGGTACCACTGCACATGCTGCACCAATGATAGCTACGCCACACTGGTGCCACTGCACCTGCTGCACAATCATAGCTAAGTAACACTGATAACACTACACCTGCTACACAACGCCATCTACCACACACTGGTGCCACTGCACCTGCTGCACAATCATAGCTAAGCAACACTACCACTGCACCAGCTCCACCAATGGTAGCTACCACTCACCGGTACCACTGCACATGCTGCACCAATGATAGCTACGCCACACTGGTGCCACTGCACCTGCTGCGCATTCATAGCTAAGTAACACTGATAACACCTCACCTGCTCCACGAATGGTAACTACGCCACACACTGGTGCCACTGCACCTGCTGCACAATCATAGCTAAGCAACACTACCACTGCACCTGCTCCACCAATGGTAGCTACCACTCACCGGTACCACTGCACATGCTGCACCAATGATAGCTACGCCACACTGGTGCCACTGCACCTGCTGCACAATCATAGCTAAGTAACACTGATAACACTACACCTGCTACACAACGCCATCTACCACACACTGGTGCCACTGCACCCGCTGCACAATAATAGCTAAGCAACACTACCTCTGCAACTGCTCCACCTATGGTGCTATGCCACACTGGTGCCACTGCACCTACTGCACAATGGTAGCTACGCCACACTGGTGGTACTACACCTGCTGCGCAATCATAGCTAAGTAACACTGATAACACCTCACCTGCTCCATGAATGGTAACTACGCCACACACTGGTGCCACTGCACCTGCTGCACAATCATAGCTAAGCAACACTACCACTGCACCTGCTCCACCAATGGTAGCTACCACTCACCGGTACCACTGCACATGCTGCACCAATGATAGCTACGCCACACTGGTGCCACTGCACCTGCTGCACAATCATAGCTAAGTAACACTGATAACACTACACCTGCTATACAACGCCATCTACCACACACTGGTGCCACTGCACCGGCTGCACAATAATAGCTAAGCAACACTACCACTGCAACTGCTCCACCTATAATGCTATACCACACTGGTGCCACTGCACCTACTGCACAATGGTAGCTACGCCACATTGGTGGTACTACACCTGCTGCGCAATCATAGCTAAATAACACTGATAACACCTCACCTGCTCCACGAATGGTAACTACGCCACACACTGGTGCCACTGCACCTGCTGCACAATCATAGCTAAGCAACACTACCACTGCACCTGCTCCACCAATGGTAGCTACCACTCACCGGTACCACTGCACATGCTGCACCAATGATAGCTACGCCACACTGGTGCCACTGCACCTGCTGCAAAATCATAGCTAAGCAACACTACCACTGCACCAGCTCCACCAATGGTAGCTACCACTCACCGGTACCACTGCACATGCTGCACCAATTATAGCTACGCCACACTGGTGCCACTGCACCTGCTGCGCATTCATAGCTAAGTAACACTGATAACACCTCACCTGCTCCACGAATGGTAACTACGCCACACACTGGTGCCACTGCACCTGCTGCACAATCATAGCTAAGCAACACTACCACTGCACCTGCTCCACCAATGGTAGCTTCCACTCACCTGTACCACTGCACATGCTGCACCAATGATAGCTACGCCACACTGGTGCCACTGCACCTGCTGCACAATCATAGCTAAGTAACACTGATAACACTACACCTGCTACACAACGCCATCTACCACACACTGGTGCCACTGCACCTGCTACACAATAATAGCTAAGCAACACTACCACTGCAACTGCTCCACCTATGGTGCTATGCCACACTGGTGCCACAGCACCTACTGCACAATGGTAGCTACGCCACACTGGTGGTACTACACCTGCTGCGCAATCATAGCTAAGTAACACTGATAACACCTCACCTGCTCCACGAATGGTAACTACGCCACACACTGGTGCCACTGCACCTGCTGCACAATCATAGCTAAGCAACACTACCACTGCACAAGCTCCACTTACTGTTTCTTCACTCTCGCTGCCTACTCACAAGTTGTAATTTGCTATCGTGTAAAGGAACTACCACTGTAGATGAAAAGTCAAGTAACATTTATTTAATCTCTCCCCCGTACTGAACGAGTGGCTTTCCTGCTGCATTTTTAAAAATGTTTCATGCATGACTGCTGATATGGCCGGATGCTGATTTGCCTCTTTGTAAAATCATATTTTGTAACAGCTTCCAGAGAGGACTGACAGTTTGCACGTTTTAGCCTTCTGCCCGAAATGTATACATAAACACGGTTACTTCTATACGAGTTGTCAAAACACTAGACCCTTCATTTATTTGCAAAAGGTGAAAATTGATAACGAATCAAATTGTGTTCTGCCATACCGTAGCCCATACCGTATACACTTACACATGAAACGATGCACACGAACGCGCGCCCTCCAAACGCACTGCAGAATGGTGAAGGCGCCCAGAGCATCTGGATTCCATTACAGCGGCTCCCTGACAGCTCCTAATTAAAATTTATGGACGGCCCTGCGCATAACCGCACACGATATGCAGGAAGTGGCCCACGAGTAAAATATATGGCCTATTGCGTTACGACTACTATAAACACGGCACAGCGAGGACCAAGTACCATTCAGATTGGAACTAAAAGTACTGAAAAATCTCGCGCACTAAGGAATTTTTCCTGCACGATTCAGAAACCCCTTAACAATAGGAGCTCGGAGCTCCGCCCCCCTGCTGACACAGGCGTGACGTAGGCCAAGCCCTAAAAATGTTAGAAAGGGGATTCCTGGTTGGCTGAGGTATGCACCCAGGTCAGGCAGGAGCCACCACTCTAATCAGGGTAAGCTAAGTACACACTAAAAGATAACTTGTGCTCACCCTGTGATAGCTTGGCACAGAGCAGTCAGGCTTATCTAAAGAGGCAATGTATAAAGTATTTGTGCAGCACACAGTAACACAATGACTTCACCACAAAAAGACTCCACACACTTTTATGAAAATTGGGTATTATATTACAAACAGAATAAGACGAAAATGGCAAAAATACAAAGTATAGAAGTTGAGATATTGAATTTTAAAGGAATAAATGCAGTAAAGTACTTAAAAGCAAGTAGCGCTAACAAGGTTACTGGACCGGGGCAAAGTCAAAGTTTGGGCCGACAGTGATAGAGCGCCAGCCCGCTACAAGGCCCACACATGCCCTGGTGAGCAAAGTGTCTTTCTTGGTCGCAAACAGTGATATGTGTCTATGTCTAGGCCCACAAGTGCAGGTTGCATTGATCTTCTCCATGCAGTGAAAGCGATGTATCCGTTCTCAGGACGGGTCCGGGAGGCCAAAGGCGTCAAGCGATGTGCCAGATTCTGCCACACAGTCAAGGAAATGTGTCAATCTTACTAAGCTGCAGCCGCGGCGATACGCTGTCCGATGCGTTGATCTCTGGAGGCAAAGAGCTGGTTTCAAGGCGACGGGCTGATTTTACTCCCGCAACTGTGTCAATGCGTCAGTTCTGCTACACGCAAACAATAGAAGCGTCAAAATCTGTTTCAAGTATCTGGCCCACTTTCAGTGAGCCAGGCACAGGTGCAGGCGTACAGACTTTTATATCCCTGAGTCTCAAGCAACAGGAGGCAAGCCAACTAGCCCTTGGAGATCATTTGGAGTGAAGACATAATTTATCTGTCCTTTGGCAGAGTCAGAGAGCAACAGGCAGCAGGGCAACAAACAGAAAAGCAGGCCTTCCTGATCAGCAGCAGACCAGTTGAGAACGGAAAATAAAATAATGAATCAAACAATGAGTACACCCTCATAAATGTCTGTATATTTGTGTATAACCTAATATATGACGCACAGCATATGTTTAAGTGAAATAGGTAGAGCTCATTCTTTGTGAATTTTTATCTGTGGGGGATAATCAGTCCTTTGTGTGGGGACAGGACACTGCCTATTCAAGTGAAATGTTAGCCCCTCCCTTCCATTCTGTCTAGGCAAGGCCATCAGAACGCAAATGTATGTAAATGGGTACTCAAACACACCTATCCTTCCTGTGTTGTGGCTGTCTAGAGGGAATTCACAAAGTGTAGCTATCACCCACCCCAGAAGTGCATTGGGGACAGTCTGTCAGGCGCACAGAGCAGTAAGTGCAGAGATAGGTCCACTTTATAAAAGTGGCATTTCTAAAACAGTAATGCTAAATCCAACTTCACCAGTAAGAAGGATTTAGCATTAACATTCCAAAGATATGAAACATGAAAAAGTAACTCCTCTCTGATCAGGAATTACAGCATAAAAGTGTATTAAGGAATTCCCAATGCTAGCCTATGAGGAGGGTAGGCCTCACAGTACTGAAAAATTAATTTGGGGATTTGTCACTACCAGGACACATAACGGTTAAACACACATGTCCTACCTTTAACTTACAAGGCACCCTGCCCTTAGGGTTACTTAGGAACTACTTTAGGGGTTACATATTTAATAAAATGGGATTTTAGGCTTGACAAGTATTTTTAAATCCTATGCCGAAGTGGCAGTAAACTGCACACACAGGCATTGCAGTTGCAGGCCTGATACAGGTTTGAAAGACCACTTATGTGAATTGCACAATTAGTGCTGCAGGCCCACTAGTAGCATTTGAAGTACCGGCCCTGAGTATAGGGTAAACCAGTTTACAAGGGACTTACCAATGCACCAAATATGCCAAGCAGGTATACACCAATGTCAGCATGTTTAGGGGAGAAGCACATGCATGTTAGCACTGGTTAGCAGTCGGAGTCCTAAGGACAACAAAAAGAATTAGCAAAAACAGGAGGTAAGAGCAAAATGTCTGGAGGAAGACTACCCTCAGATACCATTTCTAACTAAAAAGAACACAAATCTACCCGAGTACCACTAGTAGGTGCAAGTATTGCAAACATTGGCATAGTGTTGAGTTCAGTGTGGCAAAAGAGTTGTTATGCAATTTATTCAGCAAGAAAACCTGAGTATAACTTCATAACTCCGTAGTGCCTGACCTGGTATATTTATTTGCACCCAAAATGAGGGAAGGACAATTGTATTCCCAGATAATGCCAGGATCCTCTCACCCAAATGGAGCTGATTGCCTCAATCATGTCTGGAACATTTATGTAGGGTGCTGAAAAGTATGTGGACATGGATGCACTTATGTTGTTTCATGGGTGCCTGGCTGAGTGAATGATGGACTCCATAGGGCTCCGTGTGGCTTTGCACTGACAAGTTAGTGATTAGCTTTGTGGAAGGATACCATACATCTATCTCAGGAGCATACACAACATATTTACAATCTCCAGCCTTCACTCCGAAACCATTTGGTCTCTGTGTGTTGGGGAGGTAGGCGACCAGCTTCTTTGAAGTATCCACAAATCTCTTTGCCAGAGAGGAACTACTGCTCTCCTCTTCCTTCTGAGATCTGCTTTCCTGAAGAACTTGGCCTCCTGTTTGAGATACAGACATTTTGGTCTGGTAAGCTAACCAGATGTTGCCCACACTAGCCATCCAATGGCTGTTAGACGCCTGAATCTGAACACTTATATTGGCAACCATATCAGCTTTAGAAAGTACAGTGTGAAGGAAAGCATCTTAACAATCTTTTCAATATATGAACAATTCCAAAATATTTCCATCCTCAGATCTAATATAATTATTTTGTAAATGAAGTATAAGGAACATTATTCTCAGAAACATGATGCCATTTATAGAAAAACAGGGAAAGGAATTGATTCGAGATGCTGGTTTTTTAATGATCCGCAGGTTTAAGATTAGAGCTTGCAGACATGGTGGGGGCGTCTTAACTATAGTTTTCGCGAAGGGGCACATCCTGATCTCACTTTGTGGATGGGACATTATCTTAAAGATAAGTGCATTGCTAATATGCTGAGCCTAAAGAGTTTTCCCTTAAAGGGTCCCTTGCAACTCATCATGTTCTAGAATGGCCAGACGTGTATAGAAACTAGAATGCTCTAAACATCAAAGCAATTTAAAAGTAGATTATATTCATCTAAAATATCGATATACCTCTCTAAACGTCTAAACTGTTTCAAAGTAGAATATATACTGCCTTGTCTGCCATTCATGCACATGCAGCTTACTGTTCCACTTCCACTTTACCAATATGCACCATTAAAGTAACTTTATAAGTCAAGAATGGGTATTACCCAATCCCAGCAGGACATTTATGTGATGAAGCACTAGAATTTCTGCCATCCCTTGGAGACTTTAATTACAGATTATACGTCTTACTGGTAGCTGCCACCACACATGGGGTATACAGACATTTTCAATCAATCAATAAATGTTTCTTTATTCAATTATAAGATTAAATCAAAAAATTACAGACAAATATTTTAATATACAGTGTTACAACCATTGGTAAATATCATCCAAAATTTAACTATAAAATACTTAGAAAAATATTTTAAAAAGTGAAAGAAATAAAAACATAATCAAGCGTAATAGAAGCTATCATGAACAAGTCAGTGCAAGACTTATCATCGGTGAATAACACCTATAAAGCAGTAGAATTGTGACAATTAAAGTGCATTTTTCAAAAAGGCTCCCACGGAATAAGTCCTTATTGATTCGGGGGCATCCACAGATAGTGAAAGGCGATAAAAACCATGGGTTTTAACTATTGATAATAGGAAAATGTTTCTAGGTACATCATAAAATGTACACAAAAATATTAAATGTGCCAGGGTTTGGGGGATGATTCATCACAGGGACAGAGCAGAATGGTTTCTGGGTCGAATTGGTCAAGGGGGAAACTGAAGTGGCATCTGATGGTACCTAGATGAATTTTGTGAGTAATGCCCTTTCCCTTATGTTATTTACATACAGCAAATATGGCTTGATTCCTTCTGTCTTTTGTAGACTCATCGGTTCTCTCATGTTGGGCCTCATGACCACTCTATCTTCCCTAATAGATGCTGCTCTTTTTAGGAACAGGTCTTTAATTTTGGCAGACTCCTCCTTAGAGATAGGGTATGGGTGAGAGAACTATTCTGGTCTTCCCATGGCTTCCATTGTGTTTTTTTGTATATATTTCAGCCATGGGATTCTTAGGCCATAATTACAAGACAAACAATCCTATATAATGTCATGACTATAGGAGGTCTCTGGGTTGTTCCAGATGGAGATCCATGGTAGAAGGGGGGCAAGCTCCACCAAATCCGTGACATAAGTCAGGCATAGTTCCTTATGTATAAAGTGCCGTGAGCTGCATGTTCCAAGGACAAGAAGACTCCTGCAGAAATGATTTTCTTCTCTTTGCAGCCTACTACAGTCTCTGTACCCCCACATTTTAGCCCTGAAAGTGACAAGAGGTAGGCATTTCGAATCTTTCCAACAAAGGGACAATGGGTTTACCCCCTACTCTGGTGGATACATTAACAAGAGCCCCCTCTGCTCTGTTGAATAGTGAGCAGCGGTTGAAAAGGCAGAGCACAAAACTGTTGATGATATCAAAAAGCACTTCCAAATAAGGGAATTCACTAACCTTTGTGATGTTGAGTACCTTGATAGATATTGTCCAAAGGCCTTTCTTAGATATGGGTACTATGGTAGCTTGCTGCCTAGGGGCCGGAATCTTACAGGATACTACAGCGTTCAAGGAAGAGGTAATAATGGGGGCCCATAGATCAACATTACCTTTATAGATGTCCATGGGAAACCCCATCCTGTCCCGGGGCTTTATTGGAGGGGATACCATGTGTGGCCTTTATTACCTGCTCAAGCGCAAACCTAATTAATAAAGGAAAAGAGGGACAAGCATTGACAAGCTCTTTAGGCATTCGATTCTTCGAAGAGTAGATATGCTTGACATTTTAGAAACCCAAAGTAAAAGCATGTGAGTGGCAATGTGGACAGGGTTGGACGTGGCCCTCTCTGCCAGGTCACTCCTCAACTTTTCTCCTTCACCCTTCTTGCTTCTGAACCCGTTTTTGTTCGCTTTTAGAACTCTGTGCATTTTACCACTGCTAACCAGTGCTAAGCTCTTTGTGGTCTCTCCTTTAAACATGGTAAAACTGGCTTACACATTTAGATGACCTATAAGCCCCTTGTAAAGTGGGAATATAGGTACCAAGGGTATGTAAATTAAATGCTACTGGTGGGCCTTCAGCACTTACTGTGCCACACTCTGAAGTAGTACTTCGAAACCTGTCTCAGGCATTCCATTGCAGCCTGTGTGTACAGTTGTAAACTGCCATTTTGACCTTGGAAAATAAACCTTTTGCTAGGCCTCAATCTTCCATTTTACTACATATCAGTCACCCCTAGGGTAGGCCCAAAACGGCCCATAGGGCAGGGTGCATTGTTTTTAAAACGTTGAGCAGGTACTTTTATGTTTTACATGCCCTGGTAGTGAAGAAATCTCGAATTCGTTTTTCACTATCGCAAGGCCTACCTCTCCCATAGGATAACATTGGATTACCTTATTACATTTAGATTAAAATGGGACTCTCTGACCCACTCTTCAGGACACTCCTGGAACTGTACATACTACAGAAGAAGGACGTCCGGCTGCCCTGCTGCTTGTTTCCTGCACAGCTTGGTGAGAAGGAAAACGTGAGATGCACGCTTCATCCAAGGGTGAAGAGACTCCAAGGGTCAGCTGAATGACCTCCTGTTCTGAGTTACAGGTTACAGGGACACAGCAAGCTCCAAAGGCCTCACTGCAACTGCCAAGCTGATCCTCAGCAACTGAACCTGTTTGGACATGCAACAGGACCTGCTGAGCCCTCCTGGTCTCTGCTGTAGTTAGTTCCTGATCCCCATGTTGTGCCTTCCAGTTATTAAGTCCTTGGTGTGACATAGTTTGAGCCCGTACTGGAAGAAAATTAGAAATCCTGAAGTTTTGGGCTCTTCACAACCGCAAATGGCCTTGTTCGCACCAAGATCTTGCCTTCCGCCAACGCAAACCTCTGGTTCGCACTACAGTGACTAGCAGCGATTATTGGCAATATGAGACCTGCACTTCATGCTGCAGCCCTCAGTCATCACCAACATGAATCTTCAGCCACGACCATCCATGACACCTGACAGGATCTTCTCAGTCCTGCGATGACCATCCGCGATGTCCAGCCTGCTTAGACTTTTTGTGGTTCACCCTGACAAGGACTGTGGCTTTTGCTTGAGTAGGGATTCACCCCTCTAAAACTACAACCCAATTTCTCACAGACAGTATATATAACTGTTCTCTTACATTGAGAACTGTCCTAAACATTTGTCCTAAATAAATGGGAAAAGGCCAGAGTCAAGCCTCTTTTAAAAACGGTAGCTTTGTTCCCTAGGTGCAGACCGTCCTCTGGAAGTCTAGATCTACTTCTAAAAAAAAATAGTTCCAGGTCAGATTCATCGGTTGTTTGAAACACTGGACAGTTTAAATCCTTCCCAATTTTGGAATCATTCTGAGAGGGGGTCTTAAATTTGTCCTGCTCTCAATCCTTGATGATAATTTGCATGGCAGGTGGTGGAAGCTGTGCCTAACTCTTTTAGATTTATCATTGGCATTTCATACTGCTCACCATTTTATTGCATTTTGTAGTACTTTGTGGCCGCTTTACATAATGGCTTGTGGTAGCTTCAGAGTCAAGTCAAATTATTGCAGTTATAATTTAGTCTCCACAGCGTATAACAACAGACATAATTGAGTTAAAAACAGTGGGCCTATTCTTGAAGGCATTTAAGAGTGTGCTATGTAGTACTCCTGTAGTACTCGTTTATGTACTCTAACATGCCTTTGTGAACTGACCACAAAATATCTTAAATGGGAATGCAATGGCAGTACATAGCAAATATTAATATACAATTAGTACAAAAGGACATAGAAATGACTGTACCCTCTTTGTACCTTTACTAATAGGAAGTTAAACATATAGGGTTGAGTCACAAATGCATTTAAAAGTACATAAACGAGTACTCAAGCTGTTTTACTTCCTGTGCTCATAAGCGCTTTGTGAGTCCGCACCAAAATGTACAAAGTTCATACATTCACATAACATTAGATTTAAGTATTAAAAAAAACACGTGCGTTTCTAAATTAATATATTATAAAAGTATCAGTTATTTTACAGTGTTGATCTACTGTTTTTAAAAACAAGAATCTAAAGTAATTCACATTTTAAAATTGTTACTCAATACTTCTGAAAGTAAATTTACGAGTTAACCATTAATTATCATTACTTGCCTGGATTAATTTATTATAATCCGAGGGCCTTCCCAGACAGAATAACAGCCTATCTCCTTCATTAGCATCAAGATGTCCAGTATAAAGTATTTTCATACTGCTGATTAGCATCTACGGTTGGTTTATTGACTCAAGATTGACTTTCATTGAAATATTGACCTACAGCGTAGCCACGTTTAAAATAGCCACTATAAAACATACTTCAGTGACATACAATATTTAAGACTGTAATCAATTATTCTCCAATTCTAATCCCTCAGTTCAGTTCAAAGGAAACTATTTTAATTACTTTCAACAATTTTGTATCTACGTGGCTCCACAATTCAGTCTCTATCTGGGAGCTTCTACTGCTTTTTGCTGATAAAGTTAAACAAATAATCATATGGATTTGCTATAAAATACATTTTTACATTTCAGAATCTAAATAGTTGCCTGTTTCATGAGAGTTTCTACCTAACCTTGTTGGTGTTTACATGGCAATCTAGTATCAAGATACACACAAATAAATAATCGTAGTGACCGTCATTTCCGATTTGTAATTTAGGGCGTGATTTATTTGTTGGTGGGAAGGGAACTTTGTCGTTGGTGTGACATTATTTCCTCCCATCCAACATAGGGCCTTATTACGAAGTGTGCCCGACACCGTTGCGGGAAAGGAACCACTCAGCCATATTTTTCGACTTTGACCCGGGCCCGCGCAATTGGATGTACACGGTTGGCGCTTTAATATTCTAGGCACTCGTTTTTACGTTAAAATTTAAAAATTCATAACTCCGGTTCAGTTTGGTGTCAATTTATTCAAATGTACTGCAAAATTGGTTTGGGATTTTTTTGTGCTGTGTTTTCACTTTATTACTATGAGTGCTGCAAAAATACCTTACATATTGCCTCTAAGTTAAGCTTGACTGATTTTTACCAAGCTACCAGAGGGTTACACTCAGGTTAATTTAATGACTTTAGTGGTTCACCCTGACATAGATTGTGGCTGTTGCTTGAGCAGGGTTGTCACCCCACTCAACCAGCAACCCAATTTCCACCCATCTTTAATATCTGATTTGCAGCCTCTGCTTTGTGGAGCACCACAGGGCTTATCATTGCTTCCAATCTTGGTTAATCTGTTTGTCTAACATACTCTTCAAGTTAATAAGGTATTTCTGTTTTTCGGGAGGAATTAATACAAGAAAATGTATTTCATACATCTCGCTGCAGTGAAATAATTTATGACAGGTTGGAACAGGGGCAACTTGCTAAACATATAAAAAGAGCATTGATTTGCTCTTTTATGTAGCTCAGCAAAGTATTTTGTGAGCTTTGCTCCTTTGTAGATGTAAATAAGATGTTCTTGCTGGTCCTTGGAAATTCTTTGAAAACTCCGATTTTGCATGTGTCAGATGATTTTGGAGTTCTAACTCCTCTGCTCACTATTTGTCCCAGACAAGTTAATTACTCCAGTCGCACTTTTATTTCTTTTTAAAAATGTTTTTTGTAGGGGAGGAAATATATGTCTCACCAATAAAAAAAGGTTTGTGAATCAGAGCAAAGGTCTTACAAGCATAAAAAACACACACAAGATATGTCTCTTAAACTGGTAGACATCGAGGATCGAAGATAAATGCCCTCATATAGAGCTTGGTGGAACGAGTTTAATGTTGCTTCACATGCCAAAAAACTTGTGGTCCCCTACCCCATTCAGAGGTGGGAATTCTGCAGGGACTGTGGTGGCGGAGCCTCAGCTGGTTCTTCCAATGGAAGCCCTTGACTTGGAGGCCTGGCCAACAGACATGGTGGTCCTGTGAAGGGAAATCAATTGCCCTGATATGCAGGGAGAAATCTTCCTGCACACCTGACTATTTAATGTTTGTTTTTAAAAAATAACCTCTTTTGGAAAAACAAACAACTGCTGGATGAAGCCAAAGCAACACGGCACTCACTGTGTATTTTTATGTAGCTATAGTGGAAGTGCCATATCGGTGGCTTCACTCTAGATTGGGCGGGCAGTCCACCACGGGGGCCGAAGGCCATCGCTTCCCAACTCTCTCTGCCTTAGTATGCTCAGACGTGAGTCCCTTGCTCACCTTGCCACTGGATTCAAGCAAGCCGGGCTGAAGACGCATGAAATGCCAGAAACCGGTCTTCGAAAGCTTGTTTCTGGTCCAGGGAAGGCATGGCTTGGCAGTTCGGGCTGGACTGTTCCCATGAGGCACAGGGTCAGACTGATTTGCATATGGCTATGTCTGAACTGGGGTGGCAGAGTGGGCTAAAGAACGGTGATGGATTAAACCCAGATCTGTTGACTGGGTGTGAGTGTTTGATTGGTTCAGATGCTCCGTCCATCACCACCCCCTTTTGTACCACTTCGTTCTTGAATCAGCACAATCTTACTCTTCCATTAGTATAGCTGGAATATACCTCAAATGAACATAAAATGTGATTGTAATACTCACTGATACACTTCTTTCCATCGTCGTCTAACTTGTAGCCCTCGTAGCACTGACAGACATATGACCCGGGTGTGTTCACACATATTTGTTCACAGTCATGGCTCTCCAATGCACAAAGATCTTGAGCTGTAAATAGAAATACAATTTTTAAGCTTGTAGTTAAGGAACACCTGTATTTGTACAGGCAGAGGAGTGAAATTGTGTGCTCGTATACTGGTGTCCTGACAGTCAAACCTATGATTAAGGAGAAACAACTCCGAAACGCGCCAGGCAATGAAACTGGCTACAAATGCGAAACTTTTTTTATCAGTAAATCCAGATGGAACTTACACTGTCGAGTGCGTCTTCATTGCAGGGCAACAGTTATAGAACATACTTTATATAGAGATGATGGATGAACACATACGAATATTTACAAACATTTCCTGTGCACCATATAAAGGTATTTCTATGTATGTATTCATCTATGTATATAGTACATGAGCACCGAACATAGTCCAAGAGTTAATGTGTGAATGTAGGTGTAGTTGTGTGGTAGGAGTTCCACAAATGAAGACCTTTTATCAAGTGAGCAGAGCTATCCATACAAAATAGTCTGAACCCCATAGTTTTCACTTGGTTTTAGGGAACTTTTCACAAAGCCATTTGAGCTGCGCAAATAGAGAGATTTGTCAGTGCTTAGTCATGTTTGCAATTCACGAACTGTGAGTATACACTTGTATATCACCTTACTTCCAGATTTTCTCCCATAATATACAACATGGACTGGCACATCTTATTGGTGTAATATTCTGAAGGAGTAAATCTATTCCTGGTGGCTTTGAGTGAGCGTTCTAGAGAGATATATCTTACAAAATTAGGTAAAACCTACACATGTGTAAGTTTAATGGAACTTCCAAATATTTTTAAGGCATATTACCATAATGGATATGATAAGAGAGTAATTTTAGACAAGGACAGGAGTTAGGGCCTCATGTACAAATGCAAGTTTTGGATTTGCAAATCCAGTGACTCACAAAATCTGCAGTTCGCAAAATCACAGAGTTTGTGGCTGAATAAGGACTTTTCTTTATGTCCAAAAGCAGTTTTATGTTTCTGAAAAGGAATTCCTCTTTCAAAAGGTGTCAGGGAAAGTTGGCAGTGGACCACGGTATACTTTTTGAATGAAGAAAACTGTGGTTTTTTAAATGTAGTCTTGTTATCTTTAAGGAAAACGAGCTGTTTATAAAGTTTTCTTTATATAAACACAAATACAGACATGGTGGTATGCTGACAGTGGCAGGTCACCATCCCTCTGAATGTAGCAAATCACAGGGAGTCGTATATTGTGGCCTGCCTATTAAATAATATTGAATACTAATAACCTACTGTGATTTGGCATTTTGTGAACTGACCTTTTTTGCACATAGGACAGTTCGCAAAATACTATTCGATTCGTAAACGGTCGGTGTACAATGTGTGAGCACTTTTTGCAAAATGAATCATAGTACATGAGGTTCTAAACCTCTATTCTGGGTAGAAATGGAAATAAATAGCCTGAAAACTGGTGAAGGTGCAGGTTAGGAGTTCTTTATTGGGGAAAAAAATTTCCCTGTTTAAGAAGAAATACAAAATAGTTAGAAATTGCTCTTATTCGGAACTTTTTGCATGAGAAATAATTTACTCTGACACACTGCAAACATGGACCAACATGTATTAAATACTGCTTGTGAAATCTGGCTGGTGGCACCGGGGAAAGGGTTTTTTCATACTGCTACCAATGCCAGAAGCGGGGTGTGGTCATTAAATGAAGAATCCTTTAGAAGAATGATACATTCCATGTAATAAGAGGTATCTGGCATGGTTTCTGTGTGCTGTGGCTTTGCTTGTCTAGTTCTAACATATTCCCATTCATAATAACCACACACACACAGGAAACGAAAATAACAATTGTCATATGGGCCCACTTTAATGTCTAGATTATTTGAGACAATCCTCAATACACCTATTATTTTCTTCCTCGTTACATTACTTGCCTGATGACGCATACAACCTCACCGACAGACCCTCCAAGCCCTTGGCTTTGTATACAGAACGCTTTTGTTTGTCTCCTTCCCAGACTTCCTTTCTTGGATCGGGCCCTGTATGTTCTCAACTCATAGCCACTAGGGACAGGGGAAGCCAAGGAGAGACAGGGTAAAAAAGAAGGGAGTAAAGGGAATAGGAAAAATAAGAGGCTTGGAGGATTAACACTGCTCCATCACAATGAAAAAATGAAAGAAAAAATTAAATGACCAACTCAAGGCAAAAGGCAGGAGAATACAACGAAAATTACACAATGAAACACCCCATTAAAACCACACTAAAAATGTAAGCGTATATATTGGAAAGAGAAAAAATTTAAATAAAAAAGAAGAGAATGAAAAAAAAATCAAAATTGACAAATGTATAACGTTCATATCTTTTATATTACAAAGTAAAATAAAATGACACAAAAAGTACGCTATAGCTACAAATTAATCTCCAGATGACAATTACTCTTTGTTCCCACTATATTAGTTGTTTCAGCTAAAGAAAATGTGGAGATCTGGAGCACCAAGGACTTAACGCTGCAAATGCAGAAAAGGCTTTTTTACACCAATGTAAAATTAGTCCTTTTGCATGGAGTAGAAACTTGGAGGGCAACAGTAACCACCACTAACAAAGCTTAGTCCTTCATCAAAACATGCCTTAGGAAAATCCTCCAAATTCCAGTGAAACACCATCAGCAACAACGACCTATGGTAGCAGACTTCCCAACTTACTGCCCATGAACAAATCATAAAAAGACGCTGGGGATGGACACACCCTCCGCAAGCCTTCATCAAACATCACCAGGCAAGCCTTGACCTGGATCCCTCGAGGGAAAAGGAAAGGAGGAAGGCCAAGAACCACCTGGCACCAAGGCCTCAAGGCTGACTGGAGTCAGAGTCAAAGAAAAGCCTAGGACAGAGGTGGCTGAAGAGTCCTGGTTGATGACCTATACCACAGGAGGGGTAGTAGGCATCAGTAAAGTTAGAATATTTGTTGTGGATGATCTAAATTATTATATTTCTTTTGCCCTAAAGCATGATTTCACTGTTTATTTTTAACTCAGTGTAGTACTTGCTGTGCAACATCCATGTTTATATTTTTAATGACTTTTAAGCCACATTCCTTATTATTTTTTGTTGGAAAATAATTTAACTGACTCTTAATTATTTTGGTTACTTTTATTTTAATTTAAAAATTGTGGGGTGTAATACCCCACACACTTTGTTTAATGTCCAACTTTGTTTACTCCAGATTACTTCTGTCCCAAGTAACTTTGATTTCCAACTAAATACGAAATGACGAGCTTATTCATTTTGCAGTCAGAATTCTATTAGCTAACTTCATAATTAAAATTCCCAGCAACCATAACTTTAGTTTTTTAAACATTTATTTTTTGTGTTTGATCTGTTTATTAAGATTTTGTATATGAACATTACAATATCAGGACACAGTAAAACACAGTATAAGCATAATCCAATTAGGAAATAGAGTTGGGCATTGCGATAATACAGTGTGACCAGGACATTGGAGAATGTATCTCAGGGGTATAAAGTTGGCAGACAAAAGCAATTTTACACAGGGATTCAACGGTTAAATTACAATGATACATCCAACTCACTTGTGTAATACACTGAAATCCTGACCGCAACATTGTATGGTAATGACATCAAACGCATTCATCGCATATCAACTTTCAGTAGCCATTACCAACAGGATATAGAAAAAGAAAGCAATGTGCTGCAACTACAAATAGCCCCGTTCCACCCCCGACTATCCTCAATAAGTAAAAAAATGACAATCAACTCAGTATACAGCTTGCAGTATTTAAAATTACAGTGCTGATTGCAGCTTGAAGCGGTGTGTGGGTGCACTTCTGCAGGTGTAAGCAATGGACCAGCAGTCTCATGTATCCCCACATCAGCCTGTAGGCAGGCTTGGAGATCGGTCAGAATAGCATTCGAATAAGAGGAAATAGGGTATTTGCGGAGGCCCAGGTTATCTTCTCTATGTAGGGACACACCTTCTGCACTGGCCCAGATAATGACAGAACGTGGCCAAGCCTCTACCGATGGAGGCTCATGGGACTTCCAGCACCGGGTGATCAGTCGCTTGGTCACTAATAAGCCTAGATCAAAAAAAATGTGTGTTTGCTCTGTGCTTCTTGTCACTGGAGTAAAGACCTACCAGGCAAACCTCCCATGTATGTGTGAGTTGGCTCCCAGTACAGGTGAACAAATGACGTGTCACTTCACTCCAGTAATGATGCAGTGATGGACATGCCCACAGAATGCAGAGAATATCAGTGTCTAGCTGATCACAACAAGGGATGGCTGAGTCTGTTCTATGGAAATAACGGTTGATTTTCTCAGGTGTGAGTTATGCCCTGTGTATGATATAAAGTTGTATCAGTCTGAACCTGGCATTTCAGGGATGTTGGTAGGGCCCGCTAAAAGCATATTCCATTCTTTTGCAGTGCAGGGGCAAGCTAAATCATTCTCCCATCGTTGTCGCAAAAATGTCAGTGGTGTAGCAGCATGCCTGCGAACCAGCGGGTAAGATGACCTGCCATACCCATGACATGAAAATATTGAATTGTGAGGTTCAATTGAGGCTCTTGTGAGATGTCCCCTAAATGGTGTTGCAACCCATGAAGTATAGCTAATAAAGAGTCTCTGGGGTAGTACCTCTCCTTGCATCAGTGTCTCATATGAGAGGAGTATGCCATCACAATATAAATCACCAACTGTGTGGAGGCCTGCTGCATGCCAAGCCATTGGTTCCACTGACGAGGGTCATCCTTTGGCTCCGGGGCGTGCCCAGCATTGGAATTAAAAGGGCATAGGCGTAACCTGTTTAGCAAGATATACGCTGCGGTGAAAACAATGGTACACCACATGTAATAGTACAGGATGAGGCCGGGACGCCTTAGTGCATGGGTGAAACAGATGGAGGGGGCACCCTTACTCCAGGCAGGGGCATCCATTGCCATTTCTGCAAGGTGCATTCCTGCCATCCAGCGAGCCACCCATTGAAGCTAGGATGTTAGCTAATAGTGTTCATATTTAGGCACCACCATCCCTCTCTGACCAGTTGGTGAATACAGTTTTGAGAGGGCCACTCTACATCAAGATTTATCCCACATAAAGTTACAGATAAGTCTTTCAAGAAGTCGGAAAAGGATGAGGGAATATACAGTGGCAAAATTTAATATAATAGAGGAGGCAGGGAAGCACCACCATTTTCAAAAGAGAAATGCACCCGGCCACCGATAACAACAGCATCTCAAAGAGACGTTAGTCCATGTAAGGTTACCATCAAATAGATCTTGGTCTGCATGATCAACCCTGATGCCCAAATAGCAGACCGTGGACGGTTGCCAAGCCACAGGTGTTCCATTAATAGTGAGAGCTGGGTCAGGAAAGGTAGGAACAAATGGAAATAAACAGGATTTTCCCAAATTCAAGTTTAATCCAGACAAGTACGCAAACTTTTCGAGGAGATGGGGTATCCCATTCAGACCAGAGTGGACATCTTGATATACAATATGAGGCCATCTGCATACAGCTATATAGCATGCACCCCATCGCTCATGGATATACCCCAGGTCCCTGCCAATGAGCGCATGGCTAGGGTCAGTGGTTTTATTGCCAGGGAGAAAATTAGGGGAAAGGAGACAGTCCTATCAAGTGCCCCTGCACACCAGCACCTGTTCAGATATAAGATTCTCCATCTTGACCCTCGAGGTCAGCCGTTCATAAAGGATTTGCACTAAACTGAGGTATCGGCTCCAATACACTATTGTGAGAGGACATCGAATAGATAGGCCCATTCAAGAGAGTCGAATACCTTTTCAAGATCTGGTTCCAGGCATCCTGATTGTGACCAGGTGAGGTGGTACCGGCTGGGCCGACCCCATTTTGATCTGTAAGTATAAGAGGAAGCACTAAAGTTGCCAATCTCTCTGCCAATACCTTAGCCAGTATCTTGTAATTTGTATTTATTAACGCCAATGGTCCATAGGAACTCAACATCGTGGGGTCCCTCTCAGGTTTTGGAAGGGAGACAAGTGTGGCTTCATAAAGGGACTCAGGAAAGTGGGAAGACAAAAGTGCCTCATCATACATACGCTGAAGGTGAGGAACCAAGACCTCCGCATAGGCCTTGTTTAATACGGTTGGCAGACCGTCTGGACCTGGTAATTTCTCTGTGGCAAGGGCCTAAATTTCTGCAGGTGTTATAGGGCCATCTAAGACAGTCCGCGGGCCGGAGTCAATTGAGGGAAGGGCAGTGTGGACAGGAAGGATTCGATGTTTGATGCAGACACTGATAGCGTTGACTTGATAAGCGTGGCTCAATTCCACCCGAGTGAAAGTGTTGTCTATCTCTGTCCCCATCAAAGCAATTCCCCCCCAGTCACCTGCCTCCGTCAGACTGTCTATCATCCCTACGAAATTCACCCCGACCTCGTCCCCTGCCTTGTCCGGCGGTGGACTGAAGTTCCGGACAATCTCTCCACCAGTGCCCCTCCTTTTTGCAGTTAGCACATTGATTCTGCCCCAGACGCTCTCTTTTCTCTCCCCTTCCATAACTACTTCCTCCTCGACCAGCTACCATAGGTGGGGCTCCACGTCCCCGACTCTTCGCCACCTGCTGCAGTAACACTCTTGTCTTTAAATCCTTGGCCTTCTTTTCTTGTCTGTCTTTATTCTCATTCTCCCTATGTTCATAATACTGAGCCATACTCAGAATACCAGAGGGGGTGGATGTCGTCCACGTACTCTCTGACGCCTGCAATCGAGCTGATATTTCCGGTAACAGATTTGTTACGAATCTATTAACGAAAAGGCGCAGGCCTCCATCTTGGGAGATATCCTGACCACTGAAATCCATGAAAGTCTCTTCAAAACGAGTGATAAAATCTGAAACCGCCTCATCCTTTTTCTGTCTACATGCAGTCAACTTATCCCAATCTACCTTCTTAGGAGGAATAAGTGAGTGCACATATTTTATTATGCGTCCTGGTAACGCTAAAATCTCAGCCTTCGGCTTCTCCTCTGGCTTTCGCTCCTTGTCCCAATCCTTAAGTTCCTCCCAGGTACCACCCAGCTCTTCTGCATGGTCCGTACCCTTTACCTGTCTCCACACATCCACCGGAACCAACAGTCCAAAAAACAACTCTATATCTGCTAAGGTCATGACCGTCGAGGAAGCTGCTTCTGTTAGCTCTTTATAATAGGCAGTCGGATTTTTTCTCGAGTCGGGCAACTGGGCCTTCAATGCTAATACCTCGCTCCTTTTCCAAGGCGTATATACCCATTGTTCTTGGAAATGAGAATCGACACGAACTCGGGTGACATTATTAGTGACCGGGTCTACCACCTCAGGTACTTCAGGGTGGAAAATAGGGTGTACCTCCCGCATTGGATGTACCCCAGGGAAACGGGTCTCTCCCGCCGACAGCAACTCATTTCTATACTCCAACAAGGACCTCAAACGGCGTAACACATCCTTCATTCCAGTGTTAACCCTATAGGCATTGTTCTTAATGTCATGAAGAATCGCCGGTGCCTCCCCACCATATCCCTGTTCCCACAACGCTATCAATGTCGTCGACATATGCCATAAAGCATGCTGTTTCATCAGGGGTTCATAATCTTTCATCGTGGACCAAATGTCTTCAATTGAATAAATATTATTTCTAGCCCACTGGCAAGCCTGATTAGCCACCACCGTTTTCTCATCCAACCCGACAGCAGAAAGCGTGAGCAACTTCCGTACCTGAGTAAGCATCCCACTTCCCGCACCCCGAGCCGGGGTCACCAACCCACCTTGAGGGGTAGCGCTAGCAGAAACAGTAGGAAGCGCAGGGAGGGCCACCGAGAGGGCAGGTGAGCTCGCCGCCAAGAGGGAGACCAAGGGCGCCGTCAATGAAGAAGTGAGAGAAGACAAAGCTTGTTCAACATCACTCAACAATTTTGGAGCGGAAACGGAGGAGGTGGTGGGGGTGCCAGACAAGGAAGAGGCACTCGTCTGCGGAACAGAAACCCCTGCAGAGGAAACAGAACCCGTCAACACAGGGTACAAAGGTTGCGGGCATATGGGGGAGGGGGGCGAGCGTTCAAAATGTCCTCCATCTCATCTTGTTCCTCCTCTCTTACCACATAGCTTTTGTTGTCCTGTAACCTGAAAAGCCTGTCTGCGTGCTCAATCCGTTGCTCATTCTCTCTCTTAGTGTGTTCTCTCGCCTTCTGCGCCATTGTCTGTGCCGCTCTTTTCTGAGCTACCTTCTCTTCTCTTAGCTGTCGCTCCTTTACTTCCTTCTGCCACATCCTCAGGGAATCGAACATACTCTGGCGACTGCGCCTAGCACACAATCTGTCTTGTAAATAATCTAATTTTGCCACATCGAAAGAACCAGTCAAAGGCCACTGCAAATCCACATTTCCTTTCGTATATCTGTGCCACAAAGTGTTAAACAAAATCGGAGGCAGTCCATGTTTGACATACATCTCGAAATTAGGGGAGCCCTCCACTGGGGCGGATTGGCTCTCGGCCAGTCTAGTGTCTGAGGCGCCACACCAGCACCCAAGACACCGTAGTTTACTAAAACACGGCATCGCCACTCACTCAATCCTACACCAACATGAAACTTTCACTCCTCCTCTTACGAACTCCCGGGTCACACAATCACAACGGAAAACTCACACACACACACGTAGTCGCACTTCCTATTTCGCCAAAACAACCCCAACCAATCACGTGTTACCAAAATGGGACGAGGCCCGTCGACCAAGTCCTGGGGAACCTGGACCCTACCGCAGACCGAACAGTGCACACATCGTTCCGAAATTGGGGAACACATCCGACTCCCGGGCGGCACTACAGATCGCTGCGCACTACACCATATGAGATCCGGGACCCGCGCCCAGCGAACCACACACCCTAGGGGTTCGGGTAAGTCCCAAAATCCATCCGCAGTGAGCCACGCCTCGACAGCAGTACCATCCGGTCGGATGACAAAACAAACGTCCACCCAATCTCCACTAAGTCTGTCAGGGCGCCACTCGCACCAGAGACACACCGGTCTCGTGGAGCATCCCAGCTCCCTCAATCAACAGTCGGACCACTCACCTTCTGTAAGCGGTACCGACCTCTACCGTTCTCCACCACCGGCTGCCAGGACCAACACGGTCAGCTCCAAAGTTCCGCCTTCCGGACTCTGGCGCAGGATCATAACCCGGGACCTCTCCCGATCAGCAGGGTGGGGCAGCGCTGTGAGAACCAAGCTCGGCATCAAAGTGGGTACCCAGACCCGCCGTGCCGACCAGAGGGTCCCCTCCCTTCTGCTACCCACTTACGGGTGAGAAAGATCCTTATCGCGGAGTTCCTGTTCGGGCGCCATCTGATAAGCGTGGCTCAATTCCACCCGAGTGACTTACCACACTCACCTATAGTTACCCAATAATAAGTCAGCCGGACAGTGGAGAACAATAAACAAGGCAATTTTATTAGGCCACAAACTCCCATATGAGAGGGCCCCGTCCGACCTCACCCCTAAGAGTGCGCCGAGAGGACTGACCCATTCTAACACAGCAATACATTATAACAGGATACATTAGAGTAAAACACGCCCAGTCTGGAAAAATACTGGACCCCTGGAAGAGCGAACAATGGCCTCACACAAGAGGCATCTGCACCTGCGATGGCAACATTTTTTATCTCGGCCCTAAGGCCGCGGAGCCAGGCCTCAGCGTCTCCAGCACATGAAAACACCACTGATAATGAATTTACTATAGTTTCGATCACAGTTAGCCGAGAAAGGAAAACTACTGCGTTAGCATTTCTTTCTCTATTCCTACGGGAGGGGTGAGCGAGTGCGACTCGCACGCAGAGAAAAACACTCCAATATGGTGGCACACAAGCTAAGCTAAGAAAACATAATAATGTCACACGCATAGATGAATATTAGATGAAGAATATGAACGTAAATGCATAAATGAATATATCATTGGTTAGACACATCATGCTAACTCATAAGCGTAAACGTAAATGTAAATGTAAATGGGCGGGGCATCGGGAAATGAAACCTATCAGACTAGTAAAGTAAGGTTCAATGGGGGAACATATCAATGTGAATTTCAAGTTGTGTGTATATCAGGGTGCCTCCAACTGACCTCATTGTGACTATTGGATATACTGGTGGCTCCTGCTGGATCAGCCATTCAGAGGACCAGTTGGTCAGCAGTTGCGTGTACTCTAGCTGAGTGGGCCCGTAATTCAGACTTTGTAAGCCCTCTAGCAGAGCAGCATAGTTGTCTCTCACTCTTTCAAGATCAGTTGTACACGACGGATCAACTGCTGTGCAGGTCTCCAGCGCCAGGAGGTACTTTTCTATCTGAGACAGTTCACCCTCTATCTGCTTCAGCATGGCACACCCAGGCCCAGACATCATCCCCTGAGTGTCACCTTCAGTGCATCCCATTCTAACAAATTCGAAGAGGCTGTGTCTGTATTCAGGTCAAAGTATTGTTCTAGAGCAGTACTGAGGGAAGTTTGAAAGAGAGGGTAATCTAGTATAATGGGTTGCAGGAGCCAAGTTGGGATCGGGGAAGGTCCGGTATCTCACATGAGGTGCAAGTATTGTGGGTTATGATCGGAATGGGTGCATTCCAAATAATCTGTGTGTGTAGTAGAGGGTAATACATTAAGCATGCATATCAACTGATGTATCCTGACGTAGTTTGTGTGGGTAGGAGTAGAAGGAATATAAATGTTTACTAACAGGAGAAGGCACCCATCTAGTTTGACCTTGATGAATATGTAACAACCCTCTCACTTTTTAAACATTTATATTAGGAATATAATTGTACATTACGAATATTTTAGCACTGAAGATATACAATATTTTATGTGGTTTAAATTATTAATGTTTTTTGTTTGTTTATCATTGCCTCATCATCTTTCCCCCTCGCTTTGAAGCCTTATATTGGAGCTGAAGATTTGGACTGAAATATAAATATTTTGGGTGAAACTTTTGTTGAGAAAAAGCAGAGTATTTTCCTGCTAAATTCATTTTGTTTTATTGACATATCAACATGCCAAAATACTGAAATTTTGGATGCGGTGAAAACCACATAGTATCCGTTCTGCACATACTTATAAATTTGTTATTGTGTAACTACTCTTCAGGGCCTGATTTTAAAACACCACATCCGGTGCTGTTGGCTGCGCGCTAACTAGCAAGAAACACATATGCATCAGCTCTTAAGTACACAGAGTGAAACATTATACAAATGTGCCCGTGCCCATGTTAAAGTAGTTAACTTGTCTAGGTGTGATTGTCTTTGAGAAAGGAAAATAGATGGTCAGCAGTAGTGGCTCCTGGAGGGAGTGCTGCCGGGCGGTAACACAGGGCCAGGGAGGGGCAGGGTAGGGGGTAGCCAAATGCAATGCACCACGCGCAATGAAATTCGCTTTATCCATTTATTTGTATACTTACCTCCTTTCGGCCATATTCCGGAGTTTACTACCCCCTCCACCGGACTGTGTCACCGCCTGACAGCACTCCCTTCAGGAGCCGCTACTGATGGTCAGACAGAGGATCATTGAATGGTTGATGGAGAAGTCATGGTTAGTACATTGTTACTTTTTACTACACTGGAAGGATTTGATCAGTTTGAAGTTTTGACTTACACATCCATACCACAGAGTGTGCCTTAGAACTCTATAATCTACTATTTCCTTTTTAATTAGGATTCTGACTCTGTCAACTGTTGTAAATACAATTCAATATAGTCTTTTCTTCACGTCTTACTAGCTCATACTTCCAGAATGTTATGATAGCTCCTATGTTCTAACTTCACTTAGCTGACATTCCAGACTCGGCAGTTGGAGTCTGGTCAGCTGGTGAGATGTACGTTTTGTCTCTGTGCTACGAATAAACTTACCAGATATTCCCACGAGATTGCTGTGCTGTGCTCCTTTCAATTTACAACATTTTGGATTAAACGCGTAAATGCTTTAATACCAAGGTAAGGGGATGTCCTAATGCAGCCAGTAACAGATTTTAGCAAGCAAAGGGGGATCAGAACATGTGTGATAAATTCACAGCAATGTTATTGCAGTTTGGATATTTTCCAGGGAATTACAAGGGAATAAGAAGTATAACTTGGAATTTGGCTCCGGAAATTACCCGTAGTTCGGCCAGGCAATCAGAGCAATCAGAATTATGGTTCCAGATTTGGAACAGTGGAATTGAAAGGAATGATGGGATAAAAGGCTGGATTGTTCGATTGGGATCCTTTATTTTTTAACATTTTGGATTTGTCAAAATCTGCGGATCAGATTTGTGAATCCTATACAAATTAAAATGGCCAAGATATACAAAAGTGTTCAACTTTTAGAACCCATTCAGCAACTTTTTCAAATGCTTAGATCTCAAATACCACTAAAACGATCTACACCAAACCAATGAAAGCATACTTTCTGAGTATAGTTGTGTTTTCATGCTAGGTTGAGTGTAAATTCGTTCAGCATTTTTAGATATAGGCTCAAACAAGCTTTCCTATGGGACATAAAATGGGAAAACACATCTTTTTCACCCCCATTTTGACTTTATTTTTCCTACACAGATCTGTACGAAAATTGCCATGCTGCTACTTAGATCACTACGCCAAGCTAGTGTACATTTTTTGCAGAATTGCCCATGTGGTCAAACATTGTAGAGAATGAAAAATGCCTTTTCAATTGAAAGTGCGACTGAGCGAGTCCCTGCTTAGAAAGTCCTCAATCTAACCGCCCCACATTGAAGAAACTGCCAAATTTTCTCCAATCTTAGATACGTTGTCAAATGCCAATGTTCGAGTGCCTCTAATCAGAGGTAA
Organism: Lissotriton helveticus; assembly: GCF_964261635.1. Classification (NCBI taxonomy): domain Eukaryota; kingdom Metazoa; phylum Chordata; class Amphibia; order Caudata; family Salamandridae; genus Lissotriton; species Lissotriton helveticus. Next base: position 427,753,190 of record NC_136063.1, read on the forward strand.
GCGCCTAATTTACTTATATTTTCCCTGTCTCAAGATTGTGTCAATTCATACAATACAATATTTAAACTGCTTTAATCCAAGGGTGGTCTTAAACCATAGAAAAATCCTTTGTAATCCAGGGTGACAGTTCCTGGCGTAAGATACTATTAACACTTGCTCCAGCAAGTAAATCTGATCGTGTGGGCCCTGTTCACAAAACCATTAGTACTGCATTACCAGGCCTCATTTGATTGTACTATTTGTCTCAAACACATGCAACATCCACTGTCCTTCTCGTTAGGTTTGCCCTATGTGCTTGCATATAAGCTTTCACAGAGCACAAATGGCTCCCACCGAGCAGTAACAAATTCTGAAGCACAGGTGGGGACAAACACACCAATATCCAGCAGACTAACATGCATACATCCAACATACACGCACACACATGCACGTACACACACCACACACACACGCTCACATACCACACACTAGAAGGTGTTAATGCAATAAACAAAGCCCCATGATCTTCACCTTTGCACATTAAAGCATACACACATAGCTCAGTGAGTAATAAATATACACATAACCACAAATAAGATCTGAAAAGAATATTTTTACTACATTGTGACAGATGTCAGTCTGCAATGTTTAACCCACAACCATATGGAAAGTCCTCAGATTGGGCAGAGGACTGCGAGGCCCTACCAGTGGTAGAATGTGTACTTTACTAATGCAGATGAGATAACAACCACAACATAACATATGAGTAGGTGTATCTTACACTTAGATGTCAATTACTCAAAATCCTGTAAATTTCGTCCTAACCCATTCTAGGACACATCTTACTCATGAATCTTCATGAGTAATACTTGGTTAGTCTCAAAATATATTTTTTATTTCGTAGAGTACAAAGCTTTTCTCCATGAGTAAGAATGGCTTACTCCTAGACATACATGGGAAAATAACACCTTAGACCTCTAGTTAAACATACCTACTTTCAAGAAATGCTTTGTGAATCTGCCCTTGAAATTCAGAGTAATTCACACTTCAGAAACTAGTAATACATTACTAGTCATAGAAAAAAGCCTTTTGAATTGGGCTTAGGTTTTGAAAATGGGGGCGTGGCTTACGCGCCGGCGAGTGATGGCGCTGCCTGTGTGAGCTCCGTGTCAACGCGGGACTCCCGGCTCTTTTTCTGGCATTATCCCCGCATACGGAGACCGGCAAAAGGCATCCCTGCACGGCGGAACATGGTCCCCGTGTGCTGCGAGATGCGGCGGCTTCTATAATTGCCGTTTTCATTTCTTTTTTCAGCTGCATCATCTCTACCTATTGCGGGACGCGAGCGGCCGCCATTTTGTGCCGCCGCGATCGCGTCCCGTTTTCCTGGCATTTTTACCGCCTCACCAGCCCGTTCATCCTCCGGCTGCAACAAATGCTCATATTTCCACAAGGTATGTGCTAAGGGATGCGCATCTTGCTTCTACTATGTTTCAATGACTTTTGGCGCCAAAAGCTCTCTTCATAACCCCTACTTATTCTTCTACCACATAGAGGCGGCCATTTTGTGGTGCTCCCTACGCAATGCCTATTACCTTCCTTTCCTCTGCTGACAATCCTCCGTGGACCACCAACTGACCCCTGTGGGTCCCATATATTATAGACGCTTTGCTGTTTCTCTCATACTATATTCCTGGATGGTTTTTTTCACTGTGTATTGAACTGCTTTTTGTCACATTTCGACGCATCTCATGTGGATTTGAGGTATTGCTTCTCCACTTCTCCGTATTACCTCTTCTGTGCCCTATTCCTTCCAGTACCTCCTATATCTCTATATATAGGGTCTCAACATTTTAACTATTGCGGTGTGACCTCCATTCTTGCGATTCTCCTAGTTTGCCCCTCTGTTGGCATCATGTCTCAGAACGCAGGCCATGCGAGATCGTCTGTCACCGGTACCACGCCGAAACGCCTAAAGAATGACCCTCCATCTCCAATTCGCTCTTCCCAGAACCCTGTGCTGGATTCCATTTTGGAAGAGGTTCGTGGCCTACAACTTTTCATGGTGGCAACTAATGAGAAGCTCAAGCAGATAGAAGACAGATGGGTCGTCATGGAAAATAAAGTCCTGCAACTAGAACAACGCATCAGTGACGTCCAGGATGTCTCTACAAAAATTCCTATTCTTGAAAAGGAGATACAGCAGTTGAAACTTCACACAGAGGACCTTGAAAATCGCAACAGACGGAATAACCTCCGTATTTATGGTGTTCCGGAGTCCCTTGGGGATGGCGATATGGTGTCCTTCATCCGTAAATTCCTCTACGAACTTTTGGAACTCCAACCGGAATCTACCCCTCTAAATATACAGCGTGCTCATCGTTTGGGACGTCCAACGGCTAACCCGGCCAAACCCAGAGGTATTATCCTACTTTTTCTGGAATTCACTGAATTAATGACTGTGCTTAGAGCTGCAAGAGCAAAACGACGCCTCATTTGGTCGGGCCATAACATCTTCATAGCCCAGGATTTATCGAATGCTACGAATGCACGTCGCAAGGACTTCCTCAGTCTGCGTCCACGTATGAGGGAATTAAGCATTCAATATGGAATCCTACATCCTTGTCTCTGCAAAATAACCCACAATGGTCGTTCTCGTACCTTTGATGATCCACAGAAGCTTCGAGAGTATCTACTAACTGTCTCCACTTCCACGATGGACACCAATGACTGAAGATAGCTCTTTTCTATTTTCTGCATTCACTTTTCTTCTGTCTTGACGACTGTTGTGGCCTTGTCCCGGTCTCTCTCTTGTCAATATTTGCTTTTTCTCTTCTTCTTGTTGATTATATCCTATCTATATTCCCGCGTTTTCCTCGCTCTGCAGGGTAGGCGCCCGCATTGGCGTCTCCATGCTCCTACTATCTTGGTATTCTCTTTTTTCTCAGATCTGGCCTCTGTGCATTGATCTGTTTCTCATCTATTTCCTTCTTTGTCTTTCCTTTTTTTTTCCTCTTTTTTTCACAGGCCATTCATGTGTATCTCTTGCTCATTTATGTTCCGTTCTCTTCTTTGTGTCACTTATTTCCCCTCTTCTTGCTAACTCCAATACTCCTCATTGTTCCTCCTCGCTTTCTCTAATGACTGTGATGTATCCTCGTCTATTGTTTCTTTATTTTTACCCGATTTTTATTGCCTTTGTTTATATTTCATATTTGACTCTCATTTCTAACTTGTTTGTCTCCATTGTATCTCCCTGTAGTTCCTTACCTGCAGTGTATTGGACCCAATTGTTATCCTCCTCCCTTGCCTTCCATCATGTGTAACTTTGTAACGTGGAATGTTCGTGGTCTTGGCAACCCTGTTAAACGTCAAAAGGTATTGTCCCATTTATCCAAGTTAAATGCTCAGATTGCTTTTCTCCAAGAAACTCACTGTACAGATGTTGAATCGTTGAAACTTAAGAGGGCTTGGGTGGGTCAGATTGTATTTTCTCCTGCTGTTGATAAAAAAGGTGGTGTTGCTATATTGTTTCGGAAAGGTTTGGATGTTCAAATTCTATCTTCTCAATCGGATGATGAAGGTCGTTGGGTTATGTGCTTTTTTACCCCAAGACACGTCAGTCTCAAATAATTGGGACGCTTTTAAAGCTGCTTTACGAGGTTTCACAATTTCTTATGTTTCTCGGAAAAAGAAACTCAATCGTGATAAATACACCACCCAACTTTCCAACATTAAGACCCTTGAACACTCTTACTTCTCGTCCAAGAATCCTGACGCTCTCCGCCAACTTATTAAAGCCAAATCTGAACTCAATCAAATTGCCACAGTTGAAGCTTGTAACACCCTCTTGAAGATTAAATCTAAATTTCATGGGGGCCAGAATAAAGCGGGGAAACTGTTAGCAAATTATCTCAAAATTAAATCTGAGCGTAAATCCATTGGCTCTATTCTCAATGAGGCAACCAATACGAAGGTTTCCTCTGATGAGGATATTGCACAAGTTTTTCATAACTATTTACAAACTCCTGTATACTGATGATACGCTCCCTGATGATGATAATCTCTCTCGTTTCTTCAAAGACCTTCCTCCTCCCCCATCTCTCCCTAATGAATTCCATCAATTAGAGTCTGAAATTACCCCTCAGGAAATCCTCAAGGCAATTACCTCCCTCAAGAAAGCGAAAGCCCCTGGTCCAGATGGTCTCCCAATTGAATTTTACGCCAACATGCACTCTATTTTTGTCCCCCATCTTTTACAACTTTTTAACTCCTTTATTGCAAATGCTAAAGCTTCTGGTTCATTTTTGGACGCCCTAATTATCATAATCCCCAAACCTGACAAAGATCATTCCCTGTGTAAAAACTATCGTCCCATCTCCCTTATTAATTACGATTGTAAAATGTTTGCCAAAATTTTAGCGGCCCGCCTCGAATCCCTTATTCCTCTATTAATTACAACCGATCAAGTTGGCTTTGTAAAAGGCAGACTTGCGGCTGATAATGCTCGTGTTTTTGCCAATATTATCTCCCGCAGTAAACACTTCAAAGCCCCCCTAGCTGCTCTATCCCTAGACGCTGAGAAAGCGTTTGATCGCATTAATTGGAAATTCATGTTTAAAGCATTACAATGGTTTGGGTTTGGTCCCCACTTCATTTCCTTAGTTAAATTACTTTATTCTGCTCCCCGTGCTAGTGTTTTTGTTAATAACCAATTCTCAAATTTTTTTCCCTTATCCAGAGGAACAAGACAAGGCTGTCCTCTTTCCCCTTTACTTTTTATTCTTTGTCTTGAGCCCTTCCTCATCAAAATCCGTTCTAACCCCCTAATTCAGGGGTTCAAACAGTCATCGATTGAGACAAAAATTTCAGCATATGCCGATGATGTCCTGGTCTACATGGCTAACCCTGTCTCCTCCCTTCCTCCTTTTTTAGAAGAAGTCCGCTTATACTCCTCTGTTTCTGGTTATAAACTTAATCTCTCTAAAACGGAGGTCCTACCCCTTAACTCATCTTGTTACCAATATATGTTTGCATCAACTGATTTTGCATGGTGTCCCTCCAAGATCAAATACTTGGGTATCTGGTTTTCCTCTACCCTATGTGACACACTCAGACTGACCTTTACCTCCCTTACTCAAAAGATTCAATCACTCCTACAATTATGGTCTCCCCTTTTCCTTTCATGGTGGGGTCGTTTAGACACCATCAAAATGATGATTTCTCCACATATTTTATACACTGTTTCCATGCTACCTGTGAAAATCCCTAAATTATTTTTCAATCGGCTGAATTCCATTTGCTCCAAGTTTCTGTGGAATAATAAAAGACCTCGTATTGCCTTACATAAACTTATACGCCCAAAATCTGAAGGTGGGGTCCGCTTTCCTGATTTTCAATCGTACCATTCTGCCTTTTTAATAAAACAAGCCTTCTCATTGGCGTTTGATTTCAATGATACCCCTTTACCCAGATGGATTGCTATTGAGAGGTCCTTGTTAAAGGATTTTTCTTTCCAGCAAACCCTTTTTATGTCCAATTCTTCCTTCTTGACTACACACCCTGTACTGAAATACTCACATACTCTGTTGCATAATATATTCTCGAAAGACTCGTCCCCACTACAAACTTTTCTTTCCTCTAGCGTATGGTATAACAAATATCTTAAGTACAAGGGTAAATCTTTCTATTTCAAGTATTGGAAAGAAAAGGATATTATGTTTGTGTACCAATTTTTTTCTGATTCATCCATTATTTCATTTGATGTAATGCAAACTATGTTTGATTTACCTGTACATTTTCGCAAAGAATTTGACATTATTACTTCTGCCATTCTATCTCACCTATCTACCCTTCCTACTTTTGATCTCCTTCCTTCCCTTACTCCTTCCACTCCATTATATACTATCTTTACTCAACAAATACCCAAAGCTGCTCTAATTTATAAATTGTTATTAGACAATGTTGGCCTTAGGCCTAAAACTGTTACTGAAACTGTTTGGGAAACTGATTTATCTTTCTCGTTATCTGTTGATGTTTGGGATCACTTATGGGCTAAACTGTTTAAGACTTCGCTTTCAGCCCGTATTACTCAGTCACTTTTTTTTCTTTACCATAGAGCTCTAATTACCCCAGTAAGCATAACAAAATTCTCCCCTTCCTCCTCACCCCTTTGTTGGTCCTGTTCATCTCTCCCTGGCACACTCACTCACCTCTTATTTGAATGCCCATCAGTTTTCACTTTTTGGAACGCAGTTTGGAAATATTGCATGCGTATTTTTCATTTATCTGAACCTTTTTCATCGTTGCATATTTTTTTAGGTTCCCTATCTGAAGTTTTGGACTTACATTCGTATAACGCTAAATTGTTTGATCTTCTCATTGCAACTGCTTTCAAAGTAATTTTGTCTTGCTGGAAGGATAACTCTAAATTGTCTGTGCATACCTGGTGGAATTTTGTATGCGATGAGCACAGAATTGCAATTGCTTCTTCTACTTCTGTCACCTTAAAAATCAAATCTGATCTTACCTGGCTACCTTTCTCTACCTTCTTATCCTCTTCTCCCCCTCCCTAACCTTTCCCCCTTTTCTTTCTCTCTTCTTCTTTTTCTCTTTTCTTTTCTTCTCTTTCTTTCTCTCTACTATTGTCTTCCATTTCATATTTTATCTGAACCTTTTTTTTTCTTTTTTTCATCTCCACTTATCTTTCATGATTGTCTCATATTGGTTCTGATCTATGTCATGCTGTTATATTCTGTTGTATTATTTTTTTTTTACGCAAAATAAAAACTTATTAAACTGAAAAAAAAAAAAAAGGTTTTGAAAATGTACACTATCCATGTATTTGTGTTCATTGTTCGATGCACATACAAATACAACTCAATCTGATTGTGAGGTATGGTCTGCTCTAGATATTTCCTCCGTGAACACCACGACTTTACCTTTGCCAACCTCCCTACACATCCTGGAAAAAATGCCCCTGGCAGCCACAAAGCCTGCACGCTTCCCCAATATACAGTTCTTCAGTGAGTGGTGCTCCTATCACCAGCCAGCAGCAACTGCCAGTCCTGCTGAGTTCTGAGGGACACACCATGACAACAGAATGGCCATACCACGAGATTCCATTTACTATCACTAATCTAATAAATAAGCAGAGACAGATCATTATGCTTGCCTTTCAAAAACAATAGTATTAGAAAGTCAATTAAGCAACATATCTGCAGTGCCTGGGCCTTGGTGAAAATGAAGTAAACTTTAAGCATAGGACTTTTTTTTAAATGACAAATGTGTTTCACAGCCATACCTGTGTGCGACAACAGCTGTTAGCCACTTTACATGTGTGCCCCCTCCACCTGCCCCCTTAGAGCTTGAATGTTTCACTGTTTTACAGTAGGTAAGAGATGAGGTGAGAAGCTTACTGCTGCAAGTCTTCTGGTCCGGGTTGAGAAGGTATCCTGCTTGGCATTTACACAAGTAGGAGCCAGGGGTGTTGATGCAAAACTGAGAGCATCCGTGAGCCAATGTGGCACAGAGATGGGTAACTGAAAAGGAAAATACAAATGGTTAGATGAGCAAATAAATAACAAGAAGTACATGTTTTACAAAAAGCAGTGTTATCATCATGTTTTCACATAACAGTGCCTGGATCAACCTTGACTACGAACATAGAACCCCACCCTGGTCATGGACTTCTGAAAATGGTCTTCGTGATCTGTCTGTGCAACTTGCATACATTCCTGCCGCTTCTTGACTCACTTACTATGGTGTATATGGATAATATATAACTTTGAGGCTCTAAATGGTGGCTGGGAGATTATTGCATGCAATGCATGTGGCATGCAATGCATCTGACTGATAAAAAGTAGAAGACGTGATAATTAATCACAATAAGTCAGGAAAAGGGGAGAGAGGTCTCAAGCTAGAGACTACCTAACAAGAAGCCCTGGGAGAGGCCAATGAAATAATTGCTTCAGGTGATGCTCCTATAACAAGCGCTTTGTTGTTCAGTCTTTCAACCCTAAATGGTATTAAACGGAAAAACTACGTAAAATACAACAAATTACTATTTGACAAGCTGGTGATGAAATATTGCAGTATATATCCTGCACTAACTCCTTCCATTGTAGGCGCAAAAGCATTGGAATAAACCATGAACAAGTCAAACATCGGGTAGTTTCCATCAGTTGTCAGCATTGACCTAAACCTATTGCTGTGTAGAAATCTGAGTGCATATAATTAGCACAGCTTATAAAATCAAACCTACCTAACACAACATTTCATAGTCTAAGACCTTGCTTAGCCTAGCTTAACTGACCCTATGTTTGTGCAAAATGTGTGCCAGTGGTTGCTAGTATTGAGCACCCAGAGAAAAAGAGATAAAGGAAGACAAGGGAGAAAGAAGAAGGAAGACAATCATAGAAAAACAGTGACAAACAGAGAAAGAAGGGATGAAAAATAATCTGAGCAGGGAATAGTGAATTCAAGACTAAGCAGCATTGGTATGCAGCAACTCCAGCATTTGGCAGTGACAGTGATTGGCCCCTAAGGAAAACTTGGGGCCCCTGACCATATTGTTTTCAAATTACATGGTCTGATTTGGCAAAATATCTGTGAGTGGGTCTTACTCCTGCAAATTCAGGACTAATGAATATTTAAGTTTGAAAGAGCGCTACATCTAATCAAAGGAAGTAAACTGGGCCTACAGAGGGATGAAGTGAGACTTGAGACAGTGCATCTTATTAGAGCAAATGGGACTCACATTGTCTGATTTCACTCTCACAGTATCCTCTCTTCTACCCTTTATGAGATAAATACCCGGGTGAGCAACACCCTAGCTATTCGGCAGGTGCTCCTTTATCTAAGTCCTCTGCACCCTCCTGTCACTCAGGGAGTCTGGGCATGCATTCTCTTACATCGCTCCTAAGTGTGGAACAGACTCACTCTCCACATCAGAGCCTTCTCCTACCTTTTTGAATTCCACAAGAAGCTGAAGACCTGGCTTTTCATTAACCAACCTACCACAGGCAGGGCTAGCCATGCAAACCTGCTCAGCGCCAGGATCCTTCCGGGTAATAGTGCGCTTTCCAAATACACATGGCATAACACGATGACTAACAGATGCCAGAATCGCCTCTATAGTCAGTGATATTATCCCAGAATAGTTTTATTATGTTATGTTAGTTTAATAACCATGAAGGCCAATGTTCAAGTTCTTCAACAGGATCATCTAGGGAGAGCCTTCCTTTCTTCCTGCAAAGGCTGCTTAAGACTCAGTCATTAAAGGACTACAGGGGTCAGGATTTGTATGGATCACGAGAATATTAGTTCCATTATTCTGACTCACCACCAAAAGGCACAAATGTCAATGACCAAGGTCCCTGTTCTTTAAAGGGGTCATCTACAGAGAGAATGTAGTTCTTCCAGCCAAAGGGCTAGCTAAGGCTTTGAATCTGTCATTAAAGAAGAACCACAGGTGATCTGCCATGATTCTGAACGGACCTCTATAAGATTAGTTTAATTATTCTGGCTCACCACCAAAAGACAAGTCAGTGTTAAAGACCACAGTCTCAGTTCCTCCACAGGCCCGCCTATGGACAGCATTTCTTTCTTCCAGCTGAAGAGATAGAAAAGAGTTTTGACTCTGTGATTAATGTGCCACCAGTTATCTGCCTTTTGTAACAACAAGGGACCCCAAATCAGTCTGCTAGGGACCTCGGGGAGCAATTTTCTAAAACAACAATGGTCCCATGCAAGGATAAAATACAGTATCAATAAATATAGACGCGAATCCAATCTATATTTTAGAGTGACATGTCCAGCCGGACAGAGGTCATTCAAGTTTACTTAATAAACACGTATCCAAAATATAACAAGAATACCTTCCACAATGCCCCTGTGAGGTACACAAGCCTGTGCCCAACACTTACGGGGTGAGTACAGTTGAAGAAAGGATAGGAAGGGTTTAAAGGCAAACCAACGTTTTTCTGTTTACACATTCATTGTACAGAAAATATCAAATAGCACCATTCCATCAATTTAACAATCAAATATGTTTGTATAAGGTGCATGAGCAAGTCGACGGCGTTTCGGTTCCCCTAAAGGATAATTGGAACCATCATCAGGACAAAAATAAATAATTGCCTTATAACACTAAACCTCAAATTGCCTAAAGGAAATTGGGAAAGAATAAGAAATGACATTTTAAGAACAGGACAATAACATTTAAAAATGACAATGAAGTGACTCTTTGTGCAGGGTGTAACAACATACTCCTTCCATGCAGAGTGAAGTTATTACGCCGTTTCTGTAGGTGAAAAAATGGTGGTGGCCATGAAATTAAGAATATAGTTCCATCTGTCAACCTAACGTGAACCGGGGACTCTTAGCGAGATTACTACCATGCAAGGCGCAGTGAGCAGGCACATTTGGGCGAAGTGAACACGGTGCTTTGCAGCGGCAGTGCCTATTTAGGAAGGATAGATGGTAGCCCGCTAAAGAGGGATGGAGACACTAGAATAGCGTGCTTACCGAGGCAGTGCGAAAGGGACCAAGGGCGAGTCGATGCTCAGTATGGTCCGGTCCAGCAAGCCTCTATAAATTAATAATCTGAGTGTTAGAGGTCGGGCATCCTTATGCCGGTGAATAAGTTGAAAAGTAAACTGCGGCTAATCTTACCGAATAAAGGGCTGCCGGAGTCCGTGTTACACAGTCGCAACCGGACGGCGCCAGGGTAAGCCTATGGGAATCAGGGAAAAGGTTTTACGATCCGAACCACGGACTATCTGACGAAGTCAGGGACAAGGCCAGGCTGTCAAACTCACCTGAATCGGCGTTCATGGAGGTGTTCCCTGGCGTGCTGTTGTGCTCAGACCAGGAAGTGAAGAAGGGGCGGGTGTGTCGTGATTGGCCAGTGCACGTGAGGGAACGGTCATAGAAATAAACAAGGGGTGTCTGGTGCAGGAGCCATCTTAGGTGAAATATAAGGTGATATCCATGCACAGTGACATTTCAGAATTCATAGTTTACAAAAAACGTTTCTGGGACAATAAAGTGCGCGGCACTCATTCCAGAGTCTTGTAAATATGTCTGACCAGTCTAAATTAGAGCAGTCCATTCCTCTTGAAGGTTCAAGCCCGAATTCAGGCTGTCTGTCTTCAGTATCCATTTTAATTCTTCTCTGTTCAGCATACGCGTTAGGTCACCCCCTCTTGGTGGTATTCTGATTTGTGTAATGACCATCCAGCGAATCTCATTTTCAGTATGCCCTTTGCTTTCAAAATGTTCAACCAGGGGTGCATTTGCAGTTTTGCACCTGATGCGGCTCCGATGCTGGGATATCCGTTGTTTAATTTTTTGTTTTGTCTGGCCTACATATATCAAATTGCATGGACATAGAATAGCATAAATGAGATTAGAGCTATTACAATTTGTCAAAGTATGCAGTTCATTCTTTACATTTTTATATACAAATTCCTTACTCTCAATTGTTAGGTCACAAACCACACAGGAGCCACATTTGAAATGGCCCAATACGGGTGGTAGCGACCAATGGTCATGTAGTGTGATATTCCTACCAATTGAAGGTGGTAACGCTGCCCTTACCAATTGATCTTTAAGATTTTTACTTTTCTTAAAAGCAAAGAGTGGGGTGTCCCAGTTGAGGGGGCCTGAATTCAAAATGTGCCAGTCCTTTCTTATGCACTGTTTTACCCGGTTGGATATGGAAGAAAATGTGGTCCCACACACTACTTTATTCTGACTCTCACTTTGTTTAGGCTCTAGTAGGGCGTCGCGGGGACAGTACCAAGCTCTTTTCATAGCGTTTTTTATTAGACGCTTAGGGTAGCCTCTAAACCTGAGCTTCTCAGATAGTGTATCCGCCTCAGTAAAGTAGTCCTCTCTCTTAAAACAATTCCTTCTCAGCCTCAGAAATTGTGAATAGGGTAGACTATCCCTAAGCGCTCTGGGATGACAACTATTGTAACTCAGGAGGGTATTCCTCTCAGTAGCTTTGCGAAATAGGGATGTGTATAGAAGGCCCTCATGATGTTGAATAGTCAGGTCGAGAAAGGGGATACTTTCTTTGTTGTAAGATAAAGTAAATGTAAGGCCATTACAATTATTACTAAGCCAGTGTGTGAGGCCTGGTAAATCTTCAATGGCGCCATCCCAAATTAAAAAGATGTCGTCTATGTAGCGCTTCCAGACGTGTATACCCTGATGAAATGGGTTACTACCAGACAGTATGGTATGTGTTTCCAGCCAGTCCATGTATAGAATTGCCAGGGTAGGCGCAAAAATGGCGCCCATGGAGCAACCACGCACCTGCTGGTAGTAATCCGAGTCATAGAAGAAAAAATTCTGCGTAAGGCAGATCTCCAGTAGCTGTATTATGAACAGGGTAGGTACCCTGTGGGGGCGCGTCCTTGTGTTTAGTATGCTTTCCATTACAAGCAATGAGTCTCTCTGAGGGATATTAGTATATAGAGACTCTACGTCTAATGTACATAGAGTCTCATGTTCGGGGTCAAAAGAAAGGTTTTCAATCAAATTAATCATATGCATGCTATCTCTAATATAGCACGCAGTTGTTGGCACAAAGTCCTTCAAAAAGAAATTAACATAGTGGCCCAAAGGTTCTAAAACTGAACCACACCCAGACAATATTGGTCGACCTGGGGGATTGTCCAACCTTTTATGGATCTTTGGTAGTGTGTAAAGAACAGGAGTTCTTGGGTTGACAGTGTTCAGGAAATTGTATTCATGTTTGCTTAAGATACCAGTCTCAAGACCTTCCATAGTAATGGCTTTAATAAGTTTCTGAATATCCTTAGTGGGATTACAAGGTAATCTACAGTAGTGGTCAGTATTAGATACCTGGCGTAAAAGCTCATTCTTATAGTTTTCAAGGTCCTGAAGAACTATCCCCCCTCCCTTATCCGCTGACTTGATAATCAGGTTGGTATTGTTCTTAAGAGAATTGATTGCCAACTTCTCTTCCAACGAGATGTTATAGGGTATAAAGAGATGGGATTTCTCTATATTGGAGATTTCCTTCAGAATCACTTTTTCAAAAGTTATAATTTCTTTAGGAATCATGTTGGATGTAGGGGAGAAGGTTGATGGGGGGCGAAAAGGAGTCGTGACACTCTTGGGCTCCATTGGATTAAGCTCAAAATATGAGCGTAGTCTCAATTTCCTAAAGAAGACAAGCAGTTCAGATTGTAGATTTAGAAAATTCGGGTAGGTGGTTGGGACAAAAGATAACCCTTTGCTAAGGATGGACAATTCCTGGGTGGTCAAGGCATGGTTAGAGATATTGAAGATTGGGATAACATTCAGATTAGTAGTATTTGTTACCACTGATAAAACTTCTGCCTGGTCTGGCGTTCCCCCGGGGGGTTTTGCCATCGTTTCTGTTGCTTCACCCTGCCTCTTTTCTGAGGTTCTGGATTGCCCCTGGATAAAAAAGGAATCTGATTAGGTCGATGTCCACTTCCCCCTTCCCCAGGGTCCGAACTGTCGGATGAATCTGCTGAAGAGTCGGTGAATCCCACCACAGTATTCCTTTTGTTAAACCGTCCCCAGGGTCTCGGGGTTTGCTGATGTTGCTGAAAGTTACGATTTGTATAGAAGTCTTTGTTTAAGTATGGGTAAGCGCGTTCTAGAGTGAAGAGTTTGATGTCTTTTTTGACTTTATTAGATTTTTTAGTTTGCTCAATACGATGAAATTCAGAGATTGTTTTTCAATTTTCTCTAATAAGGCCTTTACATCAGTGATAGTCTTGTCATCAGCTATTTGCTTCTCTAAGTCTTGGATAGTTTCCTCAAGTTTTTTGAGTTCCTCGCCTGCAATTTCTATCCCTAGCACTAGCCAGTGCCTGGAACAGGTGGTGCTTATGCCACTAAAGCCCGATATATATTTTGGATTGTCCGTAAAGACTCCTGGGATGTTTCTAACCTGGAGGCCAAGGGGAATCGTGTTGGATTTAAGGTATTGGGTAAGCATTAAGGTCATCAACTCAAGTCTCACATATTTTTTCTTTTGTTTTTCAAGTTCATCAGAGAGATTAGTACTGCTTGTAACATTGGTTTCGTCTTGGTCAGAGAATAAGGATGGACCTGCACAGATTTTGTTAATATATTCGAGAGAATATAGGGGGGCTGTATCAGACATCACAGTGAGAAAGGAAGTGAAGGACGGTGAAAACCGCTTGTGCACAGGTAGAGAAGCTAGTGACCACTTAGGAGAAGTGTGTACCTCACAGGGGCATTGTGGAAGGTATTCTTGTTATATTTTGGATACGTGTTTATTAAGTAAACTTGAATGACCTCTGTCCGGCTGGACATGTCACTCTAAAATATAGATTGGATTTGCGTCTATATTTATTGATACTGTATTTTATCCTTGCATGGGACCATTGTTGTTTTAGAAAACCAGTTATCTGCCAGGATTATGTATGGACTTATAAAAGATTATTTTCATTATTCAGAAAAACCTTCTGGAGTTATGACTTTGAGAATTTACTAAGTGTGGTTTAGGTTCCAGATGTTAAAACAATGTCTAAAGTTTCTTGTGTATATATTCTCAATTATCTACTGACACAAAGTGATTTGTGGGATTTAGTGGTGCTTCAAATTCAGCAACCTCTATCTCTATACCCTCAACATCGATAAATTTGCTAAATGACGTTTGATTGATGTCATCTGTTTTACATTTATAAATCCATACATGCTTTATGACCTTGAGTGTTCGCTTTCGAAAAGCCAACTTGATTTAGACACAGGTTGTCATGAGTAGCGGTAAAGCCAAATTGGTTTGACAGCTGGAAAGATCTATTTGTCAGAGGGGAACCTGCTCAAATCTTATGTGTTATAGTTATGATGCATTATAGCTGTACCACACCAAAAATAGCATGCAGCGTGTGCTGCATAAATGTAACAATTATACACTAGAAAATAAGCTGGTGACAAATCCCGAAAAGACGAAGGTGATGGTCTTCGGGAAGTACAAGCATAAATCATCACATAGCTGGGGGCTTTACAACCTTAAAAGCATACATACCTCAAAATATAACTACTTAGGTGTCTGGTTCACAAAGATTGGCAAACCAAACCTACAATCAAAACACAATGTCACAGGCAAAGCCTCTGCTTTAACATTCACGCTATGTGGGCTACACAGACATCAGTCTACACAGTCCATCAGCAGAAGCGATTATAAGAACCATCAAAGCAAAACTATTACCAACAATTTCTTTTGGGCACCAAGCATATCCTGGCAAATTCTCCTCAGCCTTGGACAAACTCTAGTGTATGACGTACAGACAAATCTTTAATCTGCCTAAGTACACATGACAGTCTCACTTATGACTCGAGTTTGGTTTGATAGGGCAGGATTTAGAAAGTAAGGCATGCTTTCTCAAATACTATGATTCCATTCATCAGTCCAAATTATGTGCCTTAAAAGCCCCTTTGAAGGAGATTTGTTTAAAAAAAATACTATCCTTGGGCCCTGTAGTTAATCGCTGCAGCTGCGGACCTGAACATGCACCTGGAAGCAATGCTGACTACTTTGACTTCTCCATCAGAATAAAAGGTCACCCTAAAAACACATCTGGGTTCTAGCCAGAAATGCTGATTTAGATGAAATAGAACAAGCCGTCTACACATCTTCGATTGCAAAATCATATAATAGAATAAAAATGCAATCATACCTGAAAGCGGCCCTAAGCAGGCAAAACAGAACTCAAATGCTCTGCGCGTGACTCCTGGTATTCCTGTCCATAGGGGCTGAGGGGCTGCACCACCACATTTTTCCTGGCAAGAAAACTGTCTGTCAGGCTGAACAAAGATCGCCTGACAGACACTCTTCTTGTTCAGGTGAGACAGCCAGGAGCTTGACATGCACTAAATGTGCATGCTCCTGGCTGCATGAGCTGAACTTCGCCAGGCTGAGAATTTCACATCCCTGTGGGCGTGACCTCCAGAGCCTGGTAAAAGTGCCTCGAGGCCCTCCCCTTCAAGACAAGGGGGAACATCACTAATTACCTCAGACCTGGGCGCTTCTGTTTCAAGCCCTGAAGTACCCAGGGCCAAGTGTCAATCAGTGACACCTCCTTACTGAGTGGGGTGGGGGTCAGCAGTCTCACTGACCCCCTTCCCACTCTGTGACGAGTGAGGGACTACTGCCTTCCCTCATTGGCTGACCTAAGGTCACCCAATGAGGGAAGGCTGTAGTTCTAACCCAATAAAACACGAGGGGGGCATGGGTGGGACATGTTTACTGACCTAACATTGTTACAGTCCCTACAACTACTGAAAAAAACAATGTGTAACAATGGGTCAACAGAAAAGTAAAGCAGCTATCTAGACAACTGTAAGTGTGTTTTTAAAGAGAACACAATCCCAGAATCCAAAGTATTCTTAGTGAAAAATTGTTCCCATCAGATACCCGTCCTGTACCGCCCTACATCACTTGGGATCCTTCACCAGAAGGAAGTGGAACGAACCACTTAGGATTAGGTGTATTGTGACCCAATCGAGGTGTGAAGGAATGTAGGGTGTGTGGGTAGACTATTATGATGGTATCAGGGGGCATAAACAGAACAAAACACAGTGCATTAAGTGCTCGCTGTGGCATGTGAGAGTGAGGAAGTTAATATTGGGTTGAGGGAGTGGAAAAAAGAGTTTATTGTGTTCCTACCCTCACCCAAGGTTAAAAGACAGTGCAAGTAGTGGTAACAAATAACTACTGAGATTTTAATTGGTCGACATGTTTCTGCAGTATTAGGTTCAAAGGATACCAGTCTGCTTCATCAGGACCTAGTTGTTAAGGAAGTGCTACTGCTCATCTTGAAGTGAATGTTGTGTATAAAATCATATCACCTGAAAGACACCGATGGAAAGAATCCAGTCAGTCAACAGTAGACAGACACACATGTAAATACAAAAAACATACAGTTTGTGGCGAAGGCTGCAATTGCACAGAGATAATCTCGTGATATTTAAATAAATGCCAAAACTTGTCAAGGTCATAGGTTGTGCCAATAATCAACTCGTTCAACCAGGTACCTAAATCCTGGGTTTATGCAAAGTTATGAACACTCACCCATGTTCTGGGGAATGGACTCTCCACCTCACCCGGCAACAGCTCAGGTACAGAAATGGAGCACCGCTCTAATGGATGTGAACAAAAAAGAGATGAAAGAGGAAGAGCTCGCTAGAACTCTGTCTGTAAAGCACATTCCCTCTGCCATTGAGGGTTTATAGCTAGGAATCCTAGTACATATTGTGATGTTTATAGTTACTTGTATATATTCAACCATGGGCCAAAAAAAGTTCTTTTACATACTCTTAGTGTAGTTAGGTCAGGGTTGCTTAGCGCGATGTAAGCGCGATCTTGTACAGGGGTTTCTCAGTCGGGTGCATTGTTATAGCGGTCTCAGTCTCACCCGTTGTGTAACACACACTCCCAACATAGCCCCTGTGTCTATCCTGCCTCTGCTGTTTCATTACTGATAGCCCCACCTTTAAGTATTCAGTATTGAAAGCCAAGCGTGGTCACTCATAAGGTCAACGCTCTCACGATCTCACACATCAAGTGCCAAACATTGCCGACTTGTAATCGTGCCTGAAAAGAGTTCGAGCATGTTCTCTAATAAGCCCGGCTCCTTCGCGTATAGCTACCGCCCTTCCCGCTTACCTGTCCGTCGGTACCCCGCGCCTTCCTCTAGGCTGACTGTGGGAGGTACCGACCGAACAGGAGGCGGGATATTTGAAGTGGCTCTGATAGGTCCGCAAGGCAATTTGCGTGTAACGTAAGCACCCGCGTCTCTGGGCGCGTTGCAGTCCTTTTGATCCATGGGAAATGTAGTCTACCAATCGGCACTATTGGAACTGTTTACCGGAAATTTATTACGGCGATTTGCCGTCTTTAGTATACCGAAGTGTGCACGTTTGAAACAATTTAAGCACATATCCAGGCCGTCTTTTGTCTTCGTGTGCAATTGCAGCCTTCGCCACAAACTGTATGTTTTTTGTATTTACATGTGTGTCTGTCTACTGTTGACTGACTGGATTCTTTCCATCGGTGTCTTTCAGGTGATATGATTTTATACACAACATTCACTTCAAGATGAGCAGTAGCACTTCCTTAACAACTAGGTCCTGATGAAGCAGACTGGTATCCTTTGAACCTAATACTGCAGAAACATGTCGACCAATTAAAATCTCAGTAGTTATTTGTTACCACTACTTGCACTGTCTTTTAACCTTGGGTGAGGGTAGGAACACAATAAACTCTTTTTTCCACTCCCTCAACCCAATATTAACTTCCTCACTCTCACATGCCACAGCGAGCACTTAATGCACTGTGTTTTGTTCTGTTTATGCCCCCTGATACCATCATAATAGTCTACCCACACACCCTACATTCCTTCACACCTCGATTGGGTCACAATACACCTAATCCTAAGTGGTTCGTTCCACTTCCTTCTGGTGAAGGATCCCAAGTGATGTAGGGCGGTACAGGACGGGTATCTGATGGGAACAATTTTTCACTAAGAATACTTTGGATTCTGGGATTGTGTTCTCTTTAAAAACACACTTACAGTTGTCTAGATAGCTGCTTTACTTTTCTGTAGTTCTAACCCTCCTACAACCTCTGAGGCGTCCCTCAGTACAGTGAAGGTAAGTCTTATGTTTTTTTAATGTTTGGTGACTGGGTGTGTATGTATGAATGTATGTGAATTTGTAAGTGTGTTGTGAATGTGTAAGTGAGTGTGTGTGCACGTGTGGGAATGCATGGGTGTGAGTGAGTGTGTATGTGTGCGTATGTGGCGCCCTACCCCCTTCACTGGTTAAATTACTGGCTGCCATTGCCCAATAAACGAGTTAAGAGCCAATTGGAAAACAGCACCTACAATAGCTAAATGCAGGTTTTGTGACCACATGAGAGAATCGGTGTTGCAACTACACTGTTGCTGCCCAGAATTTATAACAAAACAATGCACTTTACTGAAACCAATGTTTTTAAAGCATGGGAATTTCGAACTGTATAGAAGCCCTGGACATTTGTCTCAGAATTAAAACCCCAATGGGCTTAGCCTGGTTCAGCAAGTATATAAATATAATATCAAACACTATCAAATTAAGAGGAAACACACTGCACACAGCAAACAAAGACAATAGGCAAGTGATCTAAAAGCCTTTGAATTGAGTAGCAGGCAGCTCGGCGTTACATTGTGTACCTAATTTTAAGAACTGTATCTGGTTTTATTGATGCTTCTTAATTTTTATGATATTATACCAATTTAAAGTAATTGAGACAATACATCATTCATTCATTCATGCATGCATTATATCTGTAGCATTAGATAATTGATAAGCTAGAAACCCCTCTGTGTCAAAACTAAGGGGCATATCATCAAAGAGGCGATAAAAAATGATCGCCGCTTTTGCGTCCGTTTTCGGACGAAAAGCGGCGATAATTTTATCGCCTAATCAGCAAGAGCACGCTATCGCATGAAACCTTGCATTAGCGCCTGTTTTCTGAACGCCCAGCTTTGCATCTCTAATGAGATGCAAAGTGGGAGTTCCTGCCCTGACATAACTGGAGAAATGTCGCTAAGCGACATTTCTCCAATTATCAATGGGTAGCGATAACCTCTGTTATCACTACTTTCCTTACGCCTGCTTCAAGACTGACTTAGCCATGATATCCTATGTAAAATGGATATCATGGCTAAGTATGCCTTGCCCTATCATCAAGCTATTGCCAAACTTTGTGAGATTATCACTGAATTTCCAGCGATAATCTCACATTTGGCAGTTAGCGCTTGGAATTTTATCTCTTTTGAGATAAGCGTTGCTGATAGCACGCTATCTCAGCGATAAAATTCTACGTTACCCGGCGATAATGATCCCAGCGCTAAGTGAGCTTAGCGATAATTATCGCCGGTCCTTGATGATATCCCCTAGATTGGTAAAATGCACCCACTTATAAACCGGTCATATATGGCTCCTTTCTGAGCAGTGTGTTTC
Organism: Lissotriton helveticus; assembly: GCF_964261635.1. NCBI lineage: Eukaryota > Metazoa > Chordata > Amphibia > Caudata > Salamandridae > Lissotriton > Lissotriton helveticus. The sequence goes on from NC_136063.1 coordinate 427,773,212, forward strand.
AATGTAGAAAGAATGAGACTCAGGGCCGGACTGGCCAAAGCGGGCACCAGGCAATCCCGCGGTGCGCCGCATGGGTGGGATGCTTGTTTGGGGCTCCTGGGGGCCGTTTTTGTTACAGGGCTGTTTTTGCAGCATCGGCCCTGTAACAAAATCGGCCCACTACAGGCCCAGGCAAAGAGCTCGGCGGCACCCCCAACCCCCAGGGGGGGGGGGGGGTCTGGGGGCGGCTGAGCACCTTGCCTGGGCCGGTTTTGGTTCCCAGTCCGGCCCTGACGAGATTCCCTGAGAGAGGGAATCTCTCCTGCTCAACCTTCTGTCGGCACCATCACAAAATGGCTACCGCATAGAGTAATAAGAAAGCTATGAAGAGAAAGGGGCGCGGCAGAGCTGTAGTAAGCTGACTCTGGTTTCTATTAGTTTGCTTGATATTGCTAAATGCTCTTTTGTGCCTTCAGAAAGGCAGACCCATTTTAAGCTTTGATCCTGCTATCGGATCTGCACTGTCCTCAGCAGAAGTTCCCCATTAAATCTCTGTGGACATACGGTGGTCAGATTTAAGGAGTCTGGCCGGTACCTCCCCGGGAGTTAACAGGGATAAAGAGTTATTTCCCCTACACTGTAGAACAACATGTAGGGCTTGGAATATCGGGACACATTTTGTGTTATATACAAAACAACACAAATAGTGAGCACAAGCGCCACCTCACGGTTGTTAAACGTGCTCTCGCTGTAGGATTGTTTTCCTCAAAATTACTCTAAATTATGCGAACGGGGGTAATTGCGTTGGTACCGAAATTTCCACGTCAAAGAGTAGTGTGGAATTGTCGAAATTACTCTGATTACTCCAAAGAAATTAAATTACGCCCGGGCCTAATGATGACCCGGAAGGAGACTTATATTCAGCGACTTCTCCGCTAATCAACAGCGACGGTTTCATTACAGGAGCTGTGTGAGGCTGACCAAAGACATAAGGTCTCTGAAACACTCCTAAAAGCATAAACAGCTCACATTTCTAGTAAGTCTGGAAATGTGTCTCGTTCCATGGGTGTTGCGTGGGAACACCCACAGCTTCACCCATCTAACGCCCCTTCCGCGCAAAGTGCTGCGTTGGAAGGGGCCATATTTACAAGGAGAGGAAAAGTCAGGCAGGGTGGCTTTTCCTCTCCTTGTAAATATGGAGAAGTGAAATGTCAAGTCAAGTCAAGTCAGAGAATTTATATAGCGCACTACATACCCAGAGGGTCCCAAGGCGCTTAGAAAGGGGAGGAGGATTATTTGTCAAATATCCACGTTTTAAGTTGCTTTCTGAATGCTAGGTGGTTCTGGGTAAGGCGAAGGTAAGCGGGGAGTGAGTTCCATGTTTTAGCAGCCAGGTATGAGAAGGATCTGCCTCCCATGGTGGTCTTGTTGATGCGAGGTACAGTGGCGAGGGCTTGGCCGGAAGAACGTAGTTGGCGGGAGGGGGTGTAGAAGGACAGTCGTGAGTTGAGGCATTCTGGTCCGATGTCGTAGAGTGATTTGTGTGCGTGGGTTAGCAGTCGGAAAGTGATCCTCTTATTGACGGGTAGCCAGTGGAGGTCTTTAAGGTGACCAGAGATGTGTTCGTTGCGTGGGATGTCTAATATGATCCTGGCTGAGGCGTTTTGGATTCGTTGGAGTTTCTTCTGGAGTTTAGCGGTAGTGCCTGCGTAGAGGGTGTTTCCGTAGTCCAGTCGGCTCGTGACCAGAGCATGGGTGACTGTTTTCCTTGTTTCTGTGGGGATCCAGCGAAATGTTTTTCTAAGCATGCGAAGAATATTGAAGCAGGAAGAGGATACGGCGCTGACTTGTCTATTCATTGAGAGTGAAGAATCCAGGATGACGCCTAAGTTCCGTGCGTGGTCTGTCGGGATGGGTGCTTTTCCGAGGGCTTCCGGCCACCAGGAGTCGTCCCATGCAATGCACCTCCAGTACGTCATAAAAAGTGACATACTGGTGGCGCAGGGGGCTTGTAAATCTGCTACTCTGTATTTGCCTGTGTTTTGACTTCAAAATTACCCATGACTTCATTTATCAAATTAAGTCCCCTTATTTCGAATATAGACAAATCCGTTTGACAGTGGCAGCTGAAGGCCTTAGAAAGTGATGGGGCACGTAAAAGTGAAATATATTTAAAACGCACAGTAAATGCTTTATAAAAAGAATATAGCCTGAACACCTCTGCAATATTAATTATATTTGGAAGCATAGCATAGCTACAAACTGGAATTCGTAATGCAGACGTGATCGGCCGTATACTATTTATAAAGCATTTAACGCCCGGAGCATGAAGTAATGTAATAATAAACACTACCTTACCTTGGCTTCACACCTTCATTCAGCACACATTCAGCTTGCATGCACATCACCCGAGGTTACATTCTCCCGCATCGCGCTACCTGGCTGCAAAATTGGTGAATGCTGATTCCAGAGCAAATAAGCCCGAAGCATCCCAGTCAATCTAATGCACCCTGCGCCCATTTTGCATGCAAGATTGCATTTTTCTCTCAGAAAATAGCACTAAATATTAGGAATTAATTAATTGTAGAGATTAGTGCTCCCAGGGCCGGACTGTGAACCACAACCGACCCCGGCAAAGTGCTCGGCCAGCCCCCCCTTCCCATTCGGGAAGGGGGGGCCCACTCCCATGCGGCCCACTCCCATGCGACGCACCGGGGGATTGCCCGGTGCCCGCTATGGCCAGTCCGGCACTGAGTGCTCCCTATAAGGTACTGGTGTTGCTAGATTAATGAATATACCACTCTCCAAATGTATGACTGTACTGTGAGACCAAATTTCAGCATTATCACTTTGATTATTGTCGATGGTCTCCTTCATTGGGAATATAGGGGCATATTAGCAAGGGCAATATCGCCGCTTTAGCTGGACTTTTTCCCACTAAAGCGGCAATATTTTTATCACTGTATCAGCAAACTGTCGCTAACAACAGTTAGCGACAGCTTTTAGGCGATAGCGACCGGTTTGGGGCCCGCTTTGTTTGTCAGCGATATTTATCGCTAATGACATGCAAAGTGGGCGTACCCAAACTGTTAGCGACTGAAAGCAGTCGCTAACACAGCTATCGCCTATTAGCAACGCAGGCTTAGCGATAAAAAAAAGTCGCGCTAAGCGCGATTATCACTAGAATCTAACGCCTGCTAATAGGATGACTTACTTGTGTATTCAATGGGAGGTGGATTGTCAGGTTAAGCCCCCATTGGCGTTAATGCGCGAATATCGCTGGATTTCCAGCGATATTCACGCATTTCGCCGATATCGCTGGATATTTTATCACAATGGAGAAAAACGTTGCTAATAGCATGTTTACTCCGCTAACATATCCAGCGATAATCAGCGATAATAAAAATAAAAATATCGCAATTCCTTACTAATATGCCCCATAATTTCCTTCTTTTTCTTTTCCTTTCTCGAACTGTGGGGCATCTTAGCAAGGAATTGCGATATTGAAACGTCATACTACACTAGTGTAGGAGACTTTCCAGATGGCAGGGTAGAAATCTAAGGCCCAGAATTAGGAAGGCTTAGTGACAGTGCTAGCACAATGCAAAGTGGTGAATGCTATTTATATCCAGTTCAAAAGGTGAACTTTGCCCCACCTTGCGCCACCCCGAAAAGGGCCGTATTGGGGCAGATCAAGGCCAACACCTACAGGTTTTGATGCAAACCCAGTCTGCTAAGATATCCAGACCAGTCTTTGTGTGAAAAGCTAACACCTACTTGAAGCAAGCACAAGCAAGGTGAAATATGTTCATTTCTCCAAAAAAGGAAACTTTGTGGGTGTGCTGCAATGCCTAGCTTCTGAGTTTGCCTACCAATAGGTATCCTTGTGGAAGAGTATGCCTCTGTTAGACACGGGATCCCTAGTTGGCTTAGGCCAAGTAGGGACCCGCGTTCCCATGTCAGGGAAAGGAAAATCACCCTCTTAGATAGCCCCGCTTACCCCCTTGGTAGCTTGGCACGAGCAGCCAGGCTTATCTTCAAGGCAAATGTGTAAAATATTTGCAACCACGCTCACAACAACCCAATGATGACACCACAAATAGACTCCACACAAGTTTTATAACAAGCATTTACAATGCAATGGTCTCGCCTTTGCAAAAGTTAGGGCTATTGGCATCGTAAATGACAAAATCTTTATTTATGTGTTGGTTTTGAATACAGATAAATAAATGGCATTGCATTTACAATGCCAATAGCTTAATCTGTCGCAAATGTGAGACCTATTGCATTTGCACCTACACACACACACAGAGCCACACACACAGAGCCACACATACACACACAGAGCCACACACACAGAGCCCCTCCACACACAGAGCCCCCCCACACACACACACAGCCACACACACACAGAGCTACACACACACACAGAGCCACACACAAACACAAGAGCCCCACACACACACACATAGCCACACACACACACACACACACACACAGAGCCACACACACACACAGCCACACACACACACAGAGCCACACACACATACACACAGACCCACACACAGAGCCACACACACACAGAGCCACACACACACAGAGCCACACACACACACAGAGCCACGCACACACACAGAGCCACACACACACACAGAGCCACACACACACACACAGAACCACACACACACACACAGAGCCACACACACACACAGAGCCACACACACACACAGAGTTACACACACACACACACACACACACACACACAGGACCCCCCACACACACACAGCCACACACACACACAGAGCCACACACACACACACACAGAGCTACATACACACACAGAGCCACACACACACACAGAGCCACACACACACACACAGAACCACACACACACACACAGAGCCACACACATACACAGAGCCACACACACACACAGAGTTACACACACACACACACAGCCACACACACACACACAGGACCCCCCACACACACATAGCCACACACACACACAGAGCCACACACACACACACACAGAGCTACATACACACACAGAGCCACACACACACAGAGCCCCACACACATATAGCGACACACACACACACATAACAACACACACACACACACACACACATAACCACACACACACACACACACACACACAGCCACACACACTCACACAGCCACACACACACAGCCACACACAGAGCCACACACACACAGAGCCACACACACTCACACACACACAGAGCCACACACAGAGCCACACACACACACACACACACAAAGAGCCACACAGAGTCACACACACACACAGAGCGCGGCACTTACAACGTGGCATGGTTGACGCTGCACTGAAGATGTGTGTTTAAAGACACTCTCCAGATAGACAATCTGTAGATGAAGCGACCCCCCCTCACCCGCACCGCGTGCTCTACCACCCCTCAGCCCCCCTGACCCCACCCCACTTCTCCTTCAGGACAGGGCATCTAAGCGCTTTGTGCAAGGGACTAATAATAAATGTTTGTCAGCTGGAAAATAAGGCAGCATGCCTAGCTCTGCCTTTTCTTGCTCCAGAATCGCAAGGCGCTTTAAGGTGTCTGAAAGGTAACATGGCGCTATGGAACGGACTGATAAATAATATAGGACTCTCCAGGTAAAACCAATGCACTATGCACAACTCTGTCTTCTCCAAGAAAATGAGGCTCACTGAAGTACCTTTAAGGCAAAATGCAGGCGCTACACACATTTCAAACGTCAGCCCTTGTTAAATGTAAAATACGTATATCTTTTTGCATGCAAATGATGAAATACGCCCAGATTTCACCCCTCGCCTCTCCAGACTCCCTAAGTGGAGTAAAGGAGCTATATCAAGGTCCAATAAATACAAAAAAATAAACCTGTCTATTTACAATAAAGATTAGCATGAGCCTGGCGCTATCTTCCCCCATTCAAAATGCTATAAAGTGTATGGGCGCAACATGTCGGCACTACACAGAATACCAATGAATAAATAAATACACACATAGCTAAAGAAATGTGTCTCTGCTTCGCAAGCAAGATCGCGTTACGTTCCTAGCTTTTCATCAATCGTTGCAGGCTATATAAGCGCACTGAAGTGCCTGGAAGGCAGCGTTTTGGCGCTACGCAAAACACTAATAACTACATTAATGGGTCTTCTGCTGGGTACGAATACAGCATGGCGAGCCTAGCTCCATCTACCAATCTATATTCTCAAAATATTCTGATGTGCCTTGAAGGCACCACGTTGACGCTCTACAAAATACGAACCAGTAGTCTAGTAATATTTATGTGCATCCTGTTGGAAAACACGAGAGTGCACTCTCTTCTTCTGCTCTGGAACATAGTGCGCTCTGAAGTGTCTGAAAGGCAAATTGTTGGCGCTATACCAAACAGCAACACACAGTTTAATCATATAGATTTCGACATCTCCTTTGTGATGGCTCAGGACTCTGACAGCACCGAACAACACATGCTGTGGGTTCCATAAGGGTCCGGGCCAGAGAGTTACGATGTTGCTTTTATTTGTAAAACTTTTACATATTTGTCTGTATTATTATCTATTATTTCGTCGAAGGCAGCTCCAGACTCCAGGAGAGCCGAACAGAATACACCAAACAACCGACCGTTGAAGCCATTTTTTTTTTTAAACATATTTTTATTGCAGAGTTAGAAACCACAGGATACAAACAATCAACCCGTGCCCCCGCGACACCCCACTGTCCAATAATAAATCCAAACTGTACACAGCCATTCAGCCCGTATCCCGGAGGCCGGGCGGCATGTTGATCCAAGCTATAGGAGAAAATCACAGTGCAAGTCCCACAGGGACCATGGTCGAAAAGCCATCGTACGTATCCGCTTTTTACCCCCCCCCCACAACAAAATCTCCGTCAGCCATCCCAAAACTAATGCAGTAACATCCCGCGCTTCGGGGCTCCCCCTAAGCGCCCCCGCCCCAACTCGCCTGGCCGCTCCCCCAGCCCTCCCCCACTGCCACAGCACGCAACCTCCCTAATAGAGCCTAGGCACCCAGGCTAGCCACCCCCTAATGGCTTCCGTCCCACCCCAAGTCCCATAAACCAGTCCCCCCCAAGGCCCCCCCCCCCTGGCAACTGCTAGGAGTACCCCTCGCCCTGTCGAGTTGGATGGATCTACCACAGCGCGGAAATTAGCTCTTCTGTGTGCGCCCCGTGGTGTCCACCGGCTCAGTTCTCTCCATCCCCGTCATCCACCATAGAGTCACGCAAGGCCTGCACCACCTGCTCCCATGCACGCGCCGCGTCCAGAACCCTCTCATTCCCCAACTTAACAGCCTGTTTCATCCGGAGCACACTCTCGCAAGCAGACCACCGCAGCAATTCATTCCTCCACCTACGCAGCGAGGGCCCCCCCCTGGACTTCCAGTGCCACGATATCTCCCTCTGCGCCAGTATCAGACCCAGGTCAATAAATTTGCTCGTCACCTTGGTGCGTTTGGTGTGCGGGAACCAGAGCAACAGGCACGCCGCCATATCAAAGTCCACCTCCCTGGCAGACACTTCATTCAGGAGTTCCCCTACCTCTGCCCAGTAGGTCCCCAATTGCGGGCACCCCCAAAACAAATGATCCATGTCCGCACCCAAAGACGAACACCGTGGGCATCGGGCATCCGGCACCCGGAAGTACCGCTGTAATTTCTCCGGGGTTAAATAGGCCCTATGAAGCACATAGAAATGCACTTGTTGAAAGCGCGCATTTCTCGTGCCCTTCCACGTACGCCGCAGGATGTGTCCCCACGCCGTATCCGGTATGGGGCGGCCCACACTCTCCTCCCATTTAGATTTGAGCCCCAGGAGCGGCTCCAGACCCTCATGCAGCATCCTATTATGGAGGCACGTCACAGCCTTAACCGTACCAGCTGCCATCACCACATATTGGCACGCCATAGTCGTCGTTGGTTCTACGAGCCCCCCTTTCCAGTGCTTCTGTACGGCAGCCACCACTGCCGCGTGTAGGAGGAACCCCCCGTCAGGCAGCCCAAACTGGTCCCGGAGCACCTCAAACGGTGCCAACGCCCCATCTATGTACAGGTCGCCCACCACCTGCAATCCCATCTCTTCCCAAGCCAGCAACGGGGACCAATCACCCCCGTGCGGCAAGGCCGTCAGCATGCCGATCGGAATCTCCGGTGCATAAGGCCGCGAAGCCCTCGCTCTCCGAAGGCTCCTCTGCCAACACAAACGGAGCGTCCTTTCCTCCACGGTGAGGGCCCGCAACTCAAGCCTCTGCTGCATGATAATATAGGACAACACATGGCATTGCATCCCCCGATCCCGGTCCTCCTCCGGACCCCTGAACACCCTAGCCACGTTCTGTGTTAGAACCTGCAGCTGTGCCGCTAGGTAATACAGCTCAAAGTCAGGCACAGCCATACCCCCTTCCATCTTCGGGCGGAGGAGCGTGGTCAGGGCCACTCTACGGCGGCCATGCCCCCACAGAAAGCCAATAATCATCGACCTCAGGTCTCTGAAGACCCCTTGGGGAATCCATATGGGCAGCGTCCGGAAATAATAGAGAAAGCGGGGGAGTGCCACCATCTTCAGAAGGGCAATCCTGCCTAGAACCGTCAGCGGGAGGGTCGACCAGAAAGACAAGCTGCCCCGCAGTGCCCGGACACAACGACCAATGTTGCCCTCCAATAGGTCTGCGGTAGCGTGGTAAATGCGAACACCCAGATAGGTGAAACAAGATGGTTCCCACACCACGTCCAAGTCTCCGTCAGGAGCAGGTGAACCCGCTCGCAGCGGGAACACACAAGTCTTCGCCCAATTGACCTTAAGGCCCGACAGCCGGCCGAACTCCGACAGCAGCTCCATAGCACCGGCCAACGCCCGGGAGGTGTCAGCCAGGTACAGGAGCAAGTCATCCGCATAAAGCGATATATAATGCCACTGCTCGCCCCTGGCTATCCCCAAGTACACGTACCCGACCTCGCATGGACCGCTAAAGGTTCCATTGCCAGAGCAAACAACAGGGGAGACAGAGAGCACCCCTGCCGCGTGCCCCTGCCCACCGGGTACGCCGCAGACACCAGGCCGCCCAAACGTACTCTCGCCGTCGCCGATGCATACAAGACCCTTGTCCACCTGCGGAACCCCTCGCCCATACCAAACCTCTCCAAAACTCCGTCCAGGAACGGCCATTCCAAACTATCAAAGGCCTTCTCGATGTCTACAGATAGGACCGCAGGGGCACCCTCCCCGTCCAAGATGGCGTCCATTATCCCCACCAGTCGGCGAACGTTCAGCGCCGTGCTCCTCGTGGGTATGAACCCGGCCTGGTCCCTATGTACCAGGCCCGTCATATACGGGGCCAGCCTGGTGGCCAGTATCCGGCTCAGAATCTTATAATCCACCGTCAGCATGGACAGCGGGCGGTAAGACCGCACGTCCGCTGCGTCCCGGCCTGGCTTCAGGAGCGGCACAATCAAGGCCTCCCGCATGGATCCGGGCAGCGCCCCCGCCTCGAATGCTTCAGCATACACCGTCAGCAATCTGGGTGTCAAAATATCCGCATACAGCTGATAAAATTCAATCGGTAATCCGTCCACCCCGGGCGTTTTGTTGCGGGCCATATGCTTTATGGCCGCCCGTATTTCCGTGAGCGTTACCGGGCCGCCCAGTTCCTTCGAGTCCTCCTCAGCAAGGACCGGAAGCTGCCTCTCCCCCAAGTATTCCACAATGTCCTGGACCCCCACCTCCAGCTGACTCTGGTACAGTTCCTCATAGTACCCCCTAAAGCACTCCAATATCGCTGCCTGGTTGTACACCATCTCCCCCTGCGCAGTGCGAATGCCGAGGATCGGGGAGCCCCTAAGTTCCGGGTTGGCCAGTCTGGCCAAGAGGGTACCCACCTTGTCCCTTTCCGCATGCGCCCTGACGATATACTGCTTATAGTCATAGCATCGCAAACGTTCCGTCTCAGTGGCAACCACCTCCTTCGCTTCTAATAGCTGGGCTTGTAAGTCCGGTCTAGCCGGCCTGCGGCGCTCCAGGTCCCTCAACCTATCTTCCGCTGTCACGAGGTCATTCAACACAGCCGTGCGAGCATTCGAGAACCTGCCCAGACACACTCCCCTCGCCACCACTTTCATTGCATCCCATTCAATGGACCTACTCGTGGCCGTGCCCGCATTCATTCCGAAATAGCTATCAATGCCTTGCCGAACCACGTCTTGGAAGACAGGATCCTCAAGTGTCTCCGGCCGAAGCCGCCACGTTGGTATAACTGAGCGCTCCCTCTGCCACTGAATGTGCACCAATAGGGGATTATGATCTGAGATAGTCCTAGCTAAGTACTCCGCATGGGAGACCAACGGAGCTAGGGATCCACCACAGAGCACCGAGTCAATCCTGACATGCAGGTCATGAAGCGCAGAGTAAAAGGAGTAATCCCTGGTTTCCCTGTGCCGCTCCCTCCAGACATCCAGCAGCCCCCACCTATCCTGCCAGTCCTTCCTGTGCGCGGTCAGCCTGCGCACCGGGGAGTCCACCAGAGGGGGATGGGACCTATCCAGAGCCACATCAGTAATCGAGTTAAAGTCCCCCCCTAGCACTATCGGGCCCGCCAGGAAGGAGGCTAACGCCCCTGAGAGGCTATCAAGATATCGAGCTTGATCAGTGTTTGGCGCATACACACAGCAGAAAACCACATCCCGGCCATATAACCTCCCCTCCACCGCCACAAACCGGCCATCCGGATCCACTACTTGATTCAGCAATTGAAAGGGTATCCCCGCCCTCACCCAGATCAGCACCCCCCTGGCATACGCTGAGTAGGTGGTGCCAAACACCTGGCCCCGCCATCTTTTCTGCAAGGCAGTACATTCCTTCTTAGTGAGATGAGTCTCCTGAAGCATAGCAATCTGAACCCCCCTGCGTACAAGATATGCATGGACCTTACGACGCTTCACCATAGTTCGCAGCCCCCGGACATTCCACGTTAGGCATTTCAGATTAGGTAATGTCCCCATTCCAACTTCGTACAGTCCAAATCAAATAACGAATGTTCATAACCCCCCCAGTGCAGTTGCCCCCCCCAAACACACCCAAAACAGAAAAACTTCCCAAACCCCGCTCCCCAGGACAGAGCACACGAACCCAATGTCCGCCCCCATCCAAACCTTGAAACAACTTCTCACACTCATAACCCTGTGGTCTCCACCACAGGCGGCCTTAAGGGCCCAAGGGGGGTGAGTCACCGCCGACCTCAGCGAGCGGAGCCCACGCCCCGCGCCTCCATCCCTCTTGAAGCACAGATCCCCCCCTCCCGGCGTCCCGGCCCCCTATCAACAGGATACCACCCCACCATGAAGTCCCGATCTAGCTCAATCCAACCCAATGTCAGCCGCAAAAGATACCATCCGAGGTCTGTGGGGTCACCTCCGGCCCCTTCGAACTGTCCGCTTCTGAAAGTTCCTCTCCCGACCTGCCGCCTTCTCCTCCCGAGTCAGTGTCCGCACGTTCACTGTTCTGTTGCGACCCTGTAATGGCCGCCGTCGCTGCGAGTGCATCCCTCTTTTCCGCCGCCATTTGGGCCTCCCGCCTCTCCCGTTGGCGCCTGTTGCGGGATCGGATGCGTTGCGATTGTCTCACCCGGGGCTGCTTGGGCTCATCTCGCCTGCTTTTATGCGATCTGTCCGTACCCGCCCTGTACAACTCCAGCCATTGCCAAACCTCGTCCGGAGTCTGAAAAAAGTGCGTAGACCCATCCAACATGATCCGCAACTTAGCTGGGTAGAGCAAGGAGTACTGAATGCTTTCCGCCCTGAGCTCCTTTTTCACTGCCAGGAACGACGCCCGGTTTTTCTGGACCATTTGGGTGTAGTCCGGGAAGATCGTAACCCTACTATTCTCCACGTCATAGGGGCCCGACATCCTGGCCCGCTGAATGAGAAGATCCCGGTCTTTGTAGTGGAGGAGTCTCACCACCATCGGGCGGGGGGGGCGACCAAGCCCCGGTGGGCGAGCAGGTACCCGGTGGGCCCTCTCTAGCGTAAAGAAAGGAGTGAGCCCCTCCGGCGCCACCACAGTGCGGAACCAGTTCTCCATATAGGCCACTGCATCCTCCCCCTCAATCCGTTCCGGAAGGCCGACGACCCGCACGTTGTTCCGCCTATTGCGGCCTTCTGCATCCTCCGCCCTCCGTTCCAACGCGTCCAACCGGGCCAACATATCAGTGATCTTATGTTCCGCGGCCACCACCGACGGTTTCAGGTCCAGCAATAGTTGGTCATGGTCCTTAACTTTGTCCGCTAGCTTCGCGTGATCTGCGCGCAGCAGCCCCAGGCCCACGGCCACTTGGGCGATGTCTTGGTGCAACACGTCCTTAGTCGAGGCGATCGCATCAAGTATGGCATCTAGTCGCTGGTTCAGCCGTTGGTCTCGATCGAGCTCCGAGGAGGGACTCTCGCCCAGCTGGGTGGAAGTTGCCGAGTCCCCCTCAGTGCATCCCGCGGCCATCGACCCACTCGTCGCCGCCATTCCAGGGTGCTGCGTCACAAGTCCAGGAGCTCGGTTACCGTCAGCGCCCGTGGGCAGCACCGGTCGCCGGCAGTGCAATGTCTCCACCGACACTCACAGGCACAAGAGCCACGGCCTGCGACGCCCACTCCACTCGGCCGCCCCCACGGGAGCCTGAGGGGAAGAGGAGAAGTCCCAAGACGGTATCCAGCTAGGGTCCCCAAGCTCCGGACGAGCCAAGGCAGCGCACCGCGGCCTCAGATCACAGTCCCGCCGACCCTAGCGCCCCAGTCAGCGGCTTGCAGGATCTCTCGCCAGGATCCCTCGCCAGTCGGCGACAACTCGGCTCAGGGCTGAAGTTCGGGGCCTTCCGACCTCCTCGCCGCCATTTTCTTCGCACCCTCGGCAACACCTCAGCCGCTGCTTCAGCACGGTCTCCTCGGGGGCGGCAGTCCCCCAGCAGTTCATCAAGTGCACCCAGCTGTCCCCTCACACTTCAGAGGGCAGGAGAGTCGTCTCCGGGCCGCCCAGGGTTCCGAAAACAGGAGAATTAGCGGGATCCTGCGCGGAGCTACGAGCTCACGCCGCCATCCCGATCGGCGTCCAAGCCACGCCCCCGTCCCGACCGTTGAAGCCATCACAGAAAACAAGCACAATGGAGGAACAGGGGGGTGAGGGGGGCAAAAAGCGAGCAGTGAGCACAACGTAGGAACCGGGGGGGGGGGGAAGCAAGCAGAACGAGGAACAGGGGGGGGCAGAAAAGCAAGCACTCACCGGCTGGAGCGGACTGAAGAACCGGGTATTTTAGACCCAGCGGCGCCAGGGGCACGCCCAAAGTCTTCGGGTTCACCTGTCTTAGAGTACAGAGACACGGGACTCTTCGTGGTGACGTCAAAGATCGGATTTTATTGAGTGCAGCCAGTAACAGAAGTCCTAGAAATCATCACGGTATGAGTTCTCAGGAGACTGCTCAATTTTACAAACCAAGTCATCCCTTTTTATGGCAAAAATCACATTCCAGACAAATACCTAATATTTGCAAACTGTCCAATCACATGTATCCACACCAAAGGTATCGCATGACAGTAAAACCCACTTTTCAGTTGCCCAGCCCATGATCAATCATCGGTCAAACCCAACATTCTTCTTTAGACGGGCCAAACGAACCCATAACAAGGAGGCCACGACCCATATCATAAATAGACCATAAAGAGAGAAACAGAAAACAGGTAGAAGTAGGATAAGGCATATTTGTGTGCAATAAAACTTTACGATGTCCTGTGCTCTGATCCTTAATCTTGATCAGCTACCGGGCGAGGAAACTAGTTCATCAAGGTCAGCTTCTGGCAACGAGGTCAGTTCACTTGGTTCATCCAAAAGTCAGCGCGAACCTCAGCTAAAGGGCATAGGTCTTAAAAAAACTCATTCAGCCTCAGTCATCGGCCTATGTGAGGGCAACCACAAAATGGCTGCCTTACACGGAATGAGAACTATGGTTCACAATGGAATCTTCAAATACACAGTGAATCCTTGTGTGCAACATGGCGGAAACACTCGTACTTGCTGAACTCATTAGTTACGGTTCACTGCTACCAAAATCGTAACGGAACCAGGACATCAAACACGGGTTCAGAATTCACGGAACCTGTCACCGGGATTGATGGTGTGACCTGGGTCCACAGAGGCTGGTGGTAGGTTATCGTGAACCTGTTGATGCAAGACACGAAATTTAGCCGTTAGGTCATACAGATAGTCCACCAACACAGGATAGTCAATATCACTAAATTACGTTGGTCTCGGCACTCCCCACACATTTGCCGGTCGACCAAAGACTATTTCATACGGACTAAGTCCGATTCGGGAATGCACTGTAGTTCTAGTTGACAAAAGTGCCAATGGCAAAGCATCGGGCCATTGGAGACCAGAACTCGCCTGAATTTTGGCTAACTTTAGCTTCAAAGTGCCATTGTAACATTCCACTAATCCAGCTGATTGGGGATGATTTGCAGCATGAAATTTTTGTTTTATGCCCAAACCCTCACACACTCTCTTCATAATCTTCCCCACAAACTCACTTCCATTATCACTCCACACCATCCTTGGCAATCCAAACCTAGGGAAATATTCTTTGAGCAAGACTTTAGCTGTGGACGAGGCACTATTATCTTTTAGGGGGTATGCCTCTACCCATCTAGAAAAGGCACAAACAACTACAAGGACGTATTTCAAGTTGTTGCATCTTTCAATGTGGATAAAATCCAATTGAAGAACCTCGAATGGATACGTCGGAGGCGCAAAGTGACGGGCTGGAGTTGGAGTTCCCTTACCAGGATTATACATCAGACACACCATGCAATTCCTGACCACATTCTCCGCACATTTGGGAATCCCACCATTCTCCCACACCGGAGCCAACAACTTACAAATTCCTTTCGCGCTAATGTGAGACAACCCATGTGCCATCGTAACCACAGCAAGCACATACGCATCTGGCAACATCCATCTTTGGTGTTCTGATAACTCAACCCAACAACCAGTCGAATCCAATCTACCCGTAGTTTCTCTCCACACACTCTTTTCATTTTCAGTCGCTTCAGCCTGGATTGACTTCACACTCTCAATCGTATCTTCACCCATTCCAGCTGCACCAATCCATCTCGCAGGGCCTGCAACATACATTCGACTCATCACATTTTTCGCTATTTCTTTCGCAACTTCATCCGCAAACGCATTACCACGACCAACATCATCTGTAACCTTCCGGTGAGCACTACACTTCACAATCGCAACTTGCTTCGGCAAAGTAAGTGACTCAAGAAGCTCATTCACCAACTACCCATGTTGGATCTTAGTCCCATGGGATGTGAGAAATCCCCTTTCTTTCCACAAACGTCCAAAACTGTGTGCAACACCAAACGCGTACTGGCTATCGGTATATACATTCACTCTCTTTCCCTCAGACAAAATACACGCTCTCGTTAATGCAATCAATTCCGCTGCTTGTACCGAATTATGGCTCACTCGTGCAGTTTCAACAATTGTGCATAATGTCGTCACGGCATATGCTGCAGTCGTATCCCCATTCGGGAGCTTGTTGCATTACCCATCAACCCATAGCGTACCATCAGGATCCGAAAGAGGAGTGTCTTTCAGATCGACTCTACACATCGTTTCCTCTTCCATCCTATGAAAACAATCATGCTGCTCCTGACCATCTGGATCCACAGAAATCAGCAACAATGTCGCTGGATTCAATATATTACACCGCTTGATGTGCACATGACTAGCCAAAAGCGTCAACTCATAGCCTGACAATCTCGCACTAGTAAGGTGCTGAGTCTTGGTTCTATATAACAAAGTATCCACTGCATGTGGAACCATCACAATCAACCTGTTATCCATCACCAACCCAGCAGACTGTCGGATAGAAACAGCCGCTGCTGTTGTAGCTCTTAAGCAACTTGGCAATGCTCTGGCTACCGGATCTAAAGTCGACGAGAAATACGCACGTGGACGCTGTTTATCACCGAATTGTTGAGTCAAAACTGACAATGCACAACCCTCTCTCTCGTGGACATAGAGTGTAAAAGGCTTACTGTAGTCAGGAGTACCCAACATTGGAGCAGAACACAACGCAACTCAGAAAAACTTTTCTCACAATCGTCAGACCAAGGAAGAGGGTTCGGTATATCCTTACAAGCCAATGCCAACAGAGGTTTTGCCAATAAAGAAAAGTTCGGAATCCACTGTCTACAATATGACGTGATACCCAGAAAAGCTGCGTATTTGGCACAGTCATTCGAGCAATCGCTTGAATTCATTCTGGGGTCAACCTTCTTCCCTCCTTTGGCAAGAGATGACCTAAGTAGGTCACTTCTTGGCGACAATACTGCAACTTTGAAGGTGACACTTAATGGTGCAGGTCAGACAAATGTCGCAACAAAGAAATAGTAGCTGATTTACAAGTTTTCTCATCATCAGCAGCCACTAATAAATCGTCAACATACTGAATAAGAGCAGTACCAGCAGGCAACACAAGAGTATCAAGCTGAGTTTTCAAAGCCTGGCTGTAAATTGAAGGACTTTCGCAATAGCCTTGAGGAGCGCGTTTAAACCGGAAGCTTCGGCCTCCTACAGAGAAGCCGAAAATATCTCTACTCTCTTCGGCAATTGGAATACTGAAGAAAGCATTCTTCAGATTTATAACCGAAAACCAGGCAGCTGAAGCAGGAATCAAAGTCAGTAAAGCAGTAATGTCCGGAACAACAGGAAACTGTGGCATGACAATTTTATTAACCTCTCGAAGGTCGATCACAAACCTGTAGACAGGTGGCTGAGAAGAGTCAGTGCACTTCAGGACAGGCAAAACGGGACTGTTACACACATTACCTCTCGTTTCTTCAATCACACCTTTCTCATCAAATCATAAATGATTGCTAAAAGCGCTCTTTCACCATCGCTAGAAATCCTATATTGGGGGATGCGTGGCAATTTAACATTCGCTTTAAGCGTTACAACGTAAGGTGGAATCTCCAAAAGACCCAGATCATTAGGACCAGTAGCCCAAAGAGTATCAGGGAGAGAACGCAATTCCGGTGGAAGCCGATCTTTAGACAAATACATCGGAGAGATCACTTTCTTACCCAATGTAAGCTGTACTCCCGAAGGAGAATAATGCAATGCTGCATTCAACCTTTTCAACAAATCCAAACCCAACAAATTCTCACCACAGCCTGTCGTTAAAATGAGAGGTGCTTCCAACTCACAAGGCCCTATAGAAAGAGACAAGGGACTAGAAACTGGATTACGAACTGGGGCGCCAGAATTTTTCTACCGAAACATTTGTTAAGCCAGACAAAGGTGCGCCAGGGAGTTTAGAGTGCATGATAGAACTCTTTGCTGCACCAGTATCCAAAAGAAAAGGCTCTACCACACCCGATGTGGCTACTGCAACATAAGGCCCACTCTGATCTACTGGAACCGACACTACTCCCTCTCTTTGTCCATGGCTGTCCTAGCAATCATTATAGTCAGCATTCTCACTCTCAACATAGTAGTCATCAGCATAGTACTGAGTCGACTGGCCAGATGCAATTTTCTGTTGATCAAAATAATTCATAGAATTTTGTGGGGGAAAGGAACTTTCGTTCTGAGGAAACGCACCACGTCCTCTACCCCTTGACACTTGCTGGAAACCACCACGACCCCTCGGGCCGGTATACCACTCGCACGCTGAAGTAGAACAGGACACAAATTTTTATAATGACCTTCCTCCTTACAATAAGCACACTGATTCAAGCCCAAAGGTGGCCTTGGAGGGAAATACCCAGCTTTCTGTTGCGGTCTCTGAAACAATGGAGGTTGCTGAAACTGTGGGCGTTGCTGTAACTCTTGTTGATTTGAGCGAGGCGGATACGCCTGCTGCAAAAGAACCTTTGTCTTTAAGTCTTTTGTCTTTTTCTCTACTCTTTCTTTCTCGTCCTTATCCCTATTCTCGTAGTACTGTGCAGTCGCCAATATCTGGGCCGACGAGGAAACAGTCCAAGAACTCTCAGAATCTTTCAACTTATTACACAGTTCAGGAAGTAAGTTAAAGTCAAACTTATCTACGAACAATCTTTGGCCACCTTCCGTACTCATATCCTGACCACTGTGATCTATAAATGTCTCTTCAAACCTAGTGAAGAAATCAGATACACTTTCGTCCTTCTTCTGCTTACATGCTGCTAACTTGTCCCAATTTACTCGTAACGCTGGCATCATCGTTTTCATAAGATCTATAATTCTACCAGGTAGATCTGCCACTAGAGGCTCAGGCTTACCTCCACCAACCTGTCTACCATCCGCAGCAGCGATATTCACCCATGTATCACCTAACTCAAGTGCATGATCCTCATGACGAATTTTTGCCCATAGAGGTTGAGGTACTAGATTACCCAACAGCATATCTATATCTGCCAAATTCATGATGCATGCGTCAACTGTCTGGGACAATTCTTTGTAATAGCTAGCTGGATTCTTACGGGGATCAGGTAAATACTGTTTAAGGGCCAAAACTTCTACTCTCTTCCATGGCACATGTACCCATACTCTCTGAAAATGAGGCAGAACAGGCGGATTAGCGTTTGCGTTCCCTTCTCTCCAAACTGGGGGAACCTCTCTCATTGGATATTGTCGTACTTTTCTCCTAACAGAAGGATCAGACTCAAACAGTCACTGAGAAGGGAAATCGCTCCTAAACGCAAGCACAATCGCAACCGCATCCTCAATTCCGGGACCCACTATCGTCCCTTTCGCAAACTCAGACTGGACATTTAGTAATTCTACCGGGACTGAACCCAACTCACTATCTGCCCATTCCTCATGGAGGAAAGTACACATTACATCAAACACATATCTCTGCTTGGGTGCTTCCCACTGCAGGAAGACATCCATAACTGACTCTAAATTATACCTTGAAACATTCTAAATCCACCTGCGAGCCAAAAGGTCTAACGCGGCCCGTTCTTCGGGACCAGGAAGCTGGCTACGTAATTGGTTACGTACAGAAACAGGGGTCATACTCAAAGACCCAAAGAAAGGAGACAAAAGACCAGTAACAGTATCAGTCATTCTTTGTCGAGCAGAAGGAGAAGCTGTCATAAGGACAGGAGACAAAGTATTTTGAGCGGATAGAAACGTAGCAGTAGTAGGGAGAGAAATCGAAGGTACAGGAGAGTTAGATGAAGAAGTTTGAGGCAGAACTGATAGCAAAGTCGGCGGCCCCAGAGGAGGCTGCGCCGTAGGAGGAGGAACTAACTGGGGAGGAGCTGGCTGTGGAGCAGGACCAGGAGGTGGAACAATTAGAGGTGGAGGAGGTGCCGTAGCACTCTGTGCATAAGAGGGTGTTAATCTCAACAGATGCGACATTAAAGGGTCCTTTTCAGGGTCCTTTGTCGCCTTCTCAATGAGAGGTGGCAACGCTGGATAACATTTATCAATAGACATATTATGTTGCCTATCTGACACCTCAATTGCTTTATCTTCTTCATCTTCTTTAAACTGCTTGGCAGCTTGCATTATCGACAACCCCTTTTCTCTTTTATCTCTTTAGCTTGTTTGATTTCTCGTTGTCTGGCTTCTTTACGCCAAAGGCGAAAGGAGTCAAACATCGCCGGCCGGGCTTTCTTTCTAAACAATTTCGTTTCTAAATTATCTAAAATCTCAGTTTCAAAATTACCATATTGGGGCCATCGTAAAACCCCATCTTTTCTAGTATAACGGATCCATACCTTATTGAACGTAATGGGGCCCATGCCATGTTTAGAATAGAGCTCATAAGTCGGTGTTCCAACTGGAGGTATCGGACATGAATCCTCCAATCGGGAATCCTTGTTACAACCACAACAAAATATTCTCATAATTTTGCTAAGACTAGGCATCTTCGCTCACTAATCTAGCTTCAAACTTCAAGGGATTATCTGCAACGATAGTCTCGCAAATATACGAATCCCTCGGCTTTGGAAATTGCAATACCCAAATCAAAGACCCAAAAACTAAGTATTCAAAGAACCAAAAACAAAGAACAACAAAGAACTGGGAGCGACCCACGTATACTTAACTAAGGTATCAGTCACGTCACCAGAAGACCCGTCTATCGTCTCGCCTTACAAAGCTGCACAAAGGGGGGTCCAAGACAGGGCGGCAGTCAGGGCAGCGGTCCTTCGTAGCCATCTAGAAAGCGGGAAACCTCGCAGCAAAGACCTTCAGTCCACGTTCGACATACCGGGGTCGATGGAGTGGGGGCCCTCTTTCGGAATTTCCTCACAAAGCTCCTCACAATCTTCAGGCTTGAACCGGTACCGCTTGATGTCGCCCTGCGTTGGTCGCCAACTGAAGAACCGGGTATTTTAGACCCAGCGGCGCCAGGGGCACGCCCAAAGTCTTCGGGTTCACCTGTCTTAGAGTACAGAGACACGGGACTCTTCATGGTGACGTCAAAGATCGAATTTTATTGAGTGCAGCCAGTAACAGAAGTCCTAGAAATCATCACGGTATGAGTTCTCAGGAGACTGCTCAATTTTACAAAGCAAGTCATCCCTTTTTATGCCAAAAATTACATTCCAGACAAATACCTAATATTTACAAACTGTCCAATCACATGTATCCACACCAAAGGTATCGCATGACAGTAAAACCCACTTTTCATTTGCCCAGCCCATGATCAATCATCGGTCAAACCCAACATTCTTTTTTAGACGGGCCAAACGAACCCATAACAAGGAGGCCACAACCCATATCATAAATAGACCATAAAGAGAGAAACAGAAAACAGGTAGAAGTAGGATAAGGCATATTTGTGTGCAATAAAACTTTACGATGTCCTGTGCTCTGATCCTTAATCTTGATCAGCTACCGAGCGAGGAAACTAATTCATCAAGGTCAGCTTCAGGCAACGAGGTCAGTTCACTTGGTTCATCCAAAAGTCAGCACGAACCTCAGCTAAAGGGCATAGGTCTTAAAAAAACTCATTCAGCCGCAGTCATCGGCCTATGTGAGGGCAACCACAAAATGGCTGCCTTACACGGAATGAGAACTATGGTTCACAATGGAATCTTCAAATACACAGTGAATCCTTGTGTGCAACATGGCGGAAACACTCGTACTTGCTGAACTCATTAGTTACGGTTCACTACTACCAAAATCGTAACGGAACCAGGACATCAAACACGGGTTCAGAATTCACGGAACCTCAGGAGGACTCTGCAGCTTCTCGACTTCTTCCGGCGGTGGTCGGGCAGAAATGGCATCAGAAAAGCGCCGCCATTTTCACATTTGGGGGCGTGGTTTTGCAGTTGAGTGACGAATGACGTCACAGAGTTAAAAACTGCAAAAAACCACGCCCCCGAATCCGAAAAAGACGGAGCTTGAATGGAGTGATGCCCCTCTCCTCCAATGGCTGGCCAGCATTTACGAGGCCAGCCAATGGAGAAATGGGGCGGGTTCAAGCCCACACATATTGTAACATAAGATCTCTCTCCCTGTGACTGCGCAAGCGCAGCCTACGCAGGTCTCGACCTAAAAATGAGTATAAACTTTATATAAAAAGATATACAATAAGACCACACAATATAAATCCAACATATGATGTTGTGTACTATTTCTCCTGGCCGCTTGTTAGGCCAGGAAGCACTTGTAAGTTCTGGCGGTATTAATGAGCACTTCTAAACATTCTCCTGTAATCCTAATATCATGTTATACAGTTCGTAATGCTAGAATCAGGAACTTTTGCAATGTAAAATACTGTAAGGCGTAACAAAGCAATCAGACACTCTGCAATGTAAAAGGAATGCAATCCGTAACGTAACAATCAGGCTCTTCTTTGCAAGTTAAAATAATGCAATGTGTAATACAACCACCAGGCATGTCGTTATGCAGAAATAGGGCAATGCGTAATACACTAATCTTTTAATTTCGTTATGCAGGAATAATGCAATGCGCAATACGCTAATCAGGTAGTTCGTTATGCAGAAACAATGCAATGCGTCATACAACAATCAGGTAGTTTGTTAAGCAGATAAAATGCCATGTGTCATACATTGATCAAGTAGTTTGTTATGCAGGAATAATGCAATGCGTAATACTCTAATCAGGTACACCGTTATGCAGAAAGCATGCAATGTGTAATACGACAGTCAGGTAATCTGTTATGCAAAAATGGAATAATGCATAAAACACTCAGGCACCGATCACTGTGCCTTAGGCGGTCTCTCCGCCTCTCCTTCTGACTTGCAATCAGCCTCTCAACAGTTGCCCGCAACACGGGTACGATCTAATCAAAAAGTGCAGCTCCACACTCCGGCCCCTGTACTGCCACTCCCTTGGCAATACGGGCCTTGATACAAGTTGAAGCAGTGGCTCGCGCTGCCGACATGAGATAGAAGCCGAGAGCGTCAACCTCTGAGCCTGCGCCTTTCCCCAGGAGTCGACACACGTTACCTGGGGGGCACGAACTCACTCTCCTCTCCTCGTCCAGTGGCTGGGCCTCCAATGCAACTTTAGGCTCGGGCCGGCAACTTAGCTCCTCCGGGACTGCCTGTCCGGGCCGCTACAGTTACGAAGATCTCAGGCTGCCACAGAGCACACGCACACAGCATCGCTGAGTCTTCTTTAAGCTTCGGGTGCACGATCACTGGGCTCTCCACACACAGGCCTCAGGCTGCACGAAGATCATGCGCACAGCGTCGCTGAGACTCACTTTAACTCCGGTGCACACGATAACAAGGCAAATCCTCGTGAAGGTCTCACGGTGCATAACGCACATGCACACAGCGTCAATGAGACTCATTTGGATTCCGGTGCACACGATCACTGGACAATTCTCACAAAGGGGTTCAGGCTGCACAAAGCACATGCACACCAAGTTGCTGATCCTTGCTTGGACTTCAGGTGCCCACGATCACAGGGCACGCCTTACGAGGGTCTCAGGCTGCAACAAGCACGCACACACAGCGCCACTGAGACTCTCATGGAAACTTTTGTGTTCCTGTGTTTTCTAACAGGAAGCCAGCTCCCCTCGGGCCATTGGGGATAAGTAACTTCAGGACACAGCACACAGCAAAGTCCTTAGCAGGGGGACACAGCAAAGCCCCTTTAGCCTTTCCTTGGTTAAAACAGCAAACTGCAGGCCAGCCCCGAAACACACAGCAAGGGTCAGTCCTATCCTTCAATCTCTTCAGTTGTTTCTTCCTTGGCAAATGTCCTCTTGACCACAAAGTATCTCCAGTCTTGTTCATACTTGACCAAGCTATTCTCCAAAGTTCAGGGGCTTCAGCACTCATAGTTATATCCCTCAATGTCTTTGAAGTCTTTGTGTTTCAGGGGGCACTGGCCCCTGTTCAAACCAGTTCTGGGTGCCTCTCTGCCAGTGACACCTTTCTTCCTTTGATTAGTGAGGGTCTGGATTCTCAATCACTCATCACGAGATGGGACAATTATTTTATAGCAGCAACCCAGGTCTCTTCACCTCTAGGGGCTTCTCCTTCCCCTACATTCCGAATGCAGGTCAGCCTGTTGCTGTCTCACCTCCTCCCCTGGGTCAAGACATTCCCCAGATCCTATCGCTTTCAAATCTAGACAGTCAATCCACAGCCAGGCAGAGACACACAGAAATGTTAGAGCACAAAAACTCAGCCACTTCTAAAAGAGTGGCTTCTAAACACACAATGCAAAAACCATCTTCATAAAAAGATGTGTTATTACATTGTAAGTTCAGGCATATTAAACTTCAACTTTTCATCTGAAGCCTTTGGGAAGATAGGCTGGAAAACTGTTGGACTTGGCCCTTTCTGCAGGTTCATCCCTGACCTTTTTGCCTTCCTCCAATATTCTCTCTGACCTGTTTTTGTTGGTTTAATGACTCTGGGCACTTTACCACTGCTGACCAGTGCTAAAGTGCATATGCTCTCCCTGTGTAAAAAGCGTATATGTGATTGGTTTCAATGATTGATATTACACAGCCTTCCCATTCTATCCTATGGGCAAGATGGTCTTTCCACAGTGAAAAACGAAATGGAGATTATTTCACTGTCAGGACATGGCACACACCTTGGTACATGTCCTACCTTTCACAGCACAGCACCCTGTCCAGTGGGGTACCCTGGACCTACCATAGGGATGCCGGATGTGCATAGAAAGGGAAGAGTAAGGTCTGTCAACTGAGTGCACTTGACAGAACAACATGGCGATTTAACAAACTGCGTGCAGGCCCTGCAATGGCAGGCCTGAGTTCCCTTTGTAAGGCTACTTGTGTGGGTGGCACAAATAGTGCTGCAGGCCCACTAGTAGCATTTGCATTACTGGGCCTGGCACACATAGTGCCCTTTACTAGAGACTTTACTAAAAAGCCAAACATACCAATCATCTTTGCACAGTAGCTCAAGGCTGTACGTCCCACAAGGCAGCCTTGTTTGAGAGCCAGTGCAGGGTATTACTCAAGCTGCAGGACAATCTTTGAGGTACTGTGTTTCCTCCTGTGCACAAAGCAGCAAAGCAAAACAGAATGCTGTGCTGCGCTGTGTGAAAAAAACTGTATATCTGTTCCTTGGTGCATTGGGAGCTGGCAATGCAAAGTGCAGGGAAATGGCCCTCACTCATCTGTCTGTGGGCATTCACAAACATTTTTGGAACTCCTTTTCTACTGTGGAAATGCAGGTGAAACTGCTCCTAGAGAGTCAGTGGTGAGTGTAAATCAATGGTGGGCAAAGGTTTGAGTTACTGCCACATTTATGGGGTTGTAAGGGGATGGGTGTCTGTTAAGAGAAATATAAGATATGCATTGCTGTCCTAGGCAGAGAAATGACAAAATACCCCCTACAAATCATGGAAAGTTTTCGGGGGGGGGGGGTTGGGGGAAACAAAGAAGCTAATTTTCCAAGGAGGCACAAAACAACAAGCTGCCCCCTCTGCAAAGTGCCTTGTGTTAATGTGGTGGTAATTCTGAAGGCATGGAAACCCCCTCTAGACAGGTGTGGATCTCTAAATATATTAAGTGGTTGTCCGCCGGGGGAGCAGAGGCAGAGATTCCGTTACCTGGTGGGCTGTGCCGCCCCTTACCCACCTGGTTCTAAATTACCAATATGGTTAAATGGGGCCACCTAGTGCCAATTTGCAAAAGTGTATCCATGCATAGATTAGGCTCTTTGGCCTCTTTGTAGTAGCTAGGAGCAGCAAGATCACTTGGAAGGGAGTTCCCAGTAAAGCATCATCAGCAGTTCATTAGTTCTAGTGGAAAAAGTGTCATCTGACATTGGACCACTTGTGCCTTTGGCAGCTAAGAGATGTTAGGAGGTTACGGTATACATTGGCCCAGGGCAAAATGGCTGATCCTATGGTTTATGTTTGCATTATAACTTTTAGAGCAATGTCGCAGCAGAGGCTGCAAAGGTATATGTGGTGAGTTTTACTTCCATTTCACCTTGTGGTGCTTTGGGGGATTCACAAAAGGCAACTTAATGGCTGTATTGGGCCCTTGAGGTCTGCACCACTGGGCTCATAACAGGCAAATGGAGTATATAGGGCAAGAAATTATAATGTGGGCTTTGGGAGAGCTGGGGCCTGAGCATATTTTCAATGCATGGGGGTAAAGAGGTTTTATTGGGGCTGCAGAGGCATGTGGAGTAGTGTGGTGGCAGTCACAGGCAGTCATCTGCAATGTAGCAGGTTGGGCAGGCAGTAATGAAAAGAAGTGTGGCAGCAAAAGCAGGTTTGCCATTCTCTAATCGCTAGAGAGTAACAAGTATTCAGAAGGGCATGAAGCCCTGTTGTTGACTGTTTAGTGAGATAGATGTGACCAGGATAGATGATCAAAGCTCGGTTGTCACAGCCAGGGAATCGGAAAGCCAGCTGTGGTGGCTGTTGATTACTAGTTATAGCTTGTGGCACAAGCATTTGCGATTATTGCTAACTTGTCTCACAGAATGGCTTTGGGAAATACTTTGTGGATGATGCAGGCTTTAGACCCTTGTCTGCACTGTTGCGCATCTGAGTGGACGATGGCAAGGGTAAATCTCTCACATCTACAGCAATAAGTGTTTGAAATTAGTGACAAAATTGCCAGGGAGTCCTTTTTATTTGCCTACATGTACATATGCATGCAGTTGGCCCATATAGTACTCCACTATGATTGCACTCCAAACGTATGATCTTAATGTAGGACCATCCAAAAAACTCAAACTTGGAAGGTGGTTTGCCATAATAATCCACATCCTCCCCGCCACCCCACACACACAGCACAATAAGAAGTTCCTACTCACATATCCAAAACAGATGATATCTATATAAAACAAATACATCACTCTCTCACTATCAATCCCACAGAAGACCAAAGGAGATACAAACAAGGAAATACTTCACATAGTCCAGACAACACCAACACACAGTTACAGTCATTCTACCTAGGGCAGTACAACACCCCTGGAATGCAAATATACAAACTGGCAGCCCACCATGCAGACAGTGTAGAAAAAGGGATATCAAGAGCAAGGTGTGTTCAACCTGGTGGGTACACAAACATTATGCACGTAAGTACAACAGGCTTCCCACCTTCCGCAGTTATGTTATGTTATGTTAATTTGGATTTCTATAGCGCGCGGCTACTCCATTGGAGTGTCCCGGCGCTTTTATTGGCAGCTCTAAAAGAAAAACATAACACAGTAAAATAAATGAAAATCAGCAGACAAAAGAAGAGAACATACTAGAGGGCGAAAAGCCAGGTTTTGAGGCCCTTCCTAAAGCTCAGCAAATTGGACGTACTGCGTAATGCCAATGGCAGAGCATTCCAAAGCTGCGGTGCCTTCAGCCTAAAGGAGCGACCCCCAATGCGGGCCCTTTTTACTCGAGGGACCACCGCAAGGAACAGAGATTCGGATCGCAAAGATCGGGCCGGGCGATAAAAGGCAAGCCTCTGTTGAAGATATTTTGCTCCCGAGGCATAGAGAGCCTTATGAGCCAAAGTCAAAGCCTTGAAAACTATCCGCTTCCGGATAGGCAGCCAATGAAGCGACTGCAGGAGGCCGGAAACTCTGGCTCGCCTGTGAAGGCCAAAAATGGCACGTGCGGCCGAGTTCTGCACCACCTGCAGCCGTTGTAAGAGATACTCCGGTAGGCCGAGATATAGGACATTGGAGTAGTCCAATCTGGAGCCAATTAAGGCCTGCACTGTGGTCCTCCTGTGCTCTTCTGAGAGCAGAGGAAGAAACTTCCGGAGCATCTTGAGGAGGCCAAAGCATGTTCCCGTGAGACCGAGGATCTGAGATCTCAACGTCAGACCATTATCGATCTTGACTCCCAGGTTTTTTGCCAGCTGGGAGGAATGCGCTGGAGGAAACATATTAATAGGCCACCATTCATGCCAGTCTGGATCAGAAGTGCAACCAAAAAAGAGTACCTCAGACTTGTCTGAGTTACATTTGAGGCTGTTCAGCTGGAACCATTTAAAAACAGCCCCAAGGCACTCACGGATACTCTCTCCATCAAAGTCTTCTCCTTTCCCACACGTGAAGAGGAGCTGGGTATCGTCGGCATAGGATACGATCTGGGCCCCTAGAGACTCCGCCAGTGCCGCCAAGGGAGTCATAAAGATGTTAAAGAGAGTCGGGCTCAACACAGAGCCCTGCGGGACTCCGACTCCCAAAGGCGGCATCTCGGCAGAGCTAGGAGAGGCCCAGACCGGCCAGCTAAAACTGATCTAAACCAGTTGAGCACCGTCCCCCTCAGACCGATCTCATGGAGTCTGATGAGGAGACCCTCGTGGGGGACGGTGTCGAATGCCGCCGACAAATCAAGCATGACAAGCATAGCTTTGCCTCCTGAATCCAGTATCTCCTTGATGGCTTCAGACACCTCCAAGAGCGCCGTCTCGGTGCTTAAGTTGGGGCGGAAGCCAGATTGAGTGGAATGAAGCAAGTCGTTGGTTTCCAGAAAATCGGAGAGCACGATATGCACGTGCTTCTCCAAGATTTTAGCCAGCGCAGGGAGGAGAGAGATAGGCCTATAATTGGCCAACGCCTCAGGATCTAGGCCAGGCTTCTTAAGGAGGGGAATCACCATCGCCTGCTTCCAAGCCTGCGGGACCACCCCCTCACTCAGGGAGAGATTCAAAAGTGGGTTTGCCAACGGATTTACAACAGCCGCCATTTTCGCCAGGAATTTGGCCGGGCATGGGTCAAGAGGCGACCCGGATTTAAGGTTGGCCATAAGTACCAATGACGAGGAAGCTGAAATAGGCGGAAAATCGGCCAAGACGGACTCCAAGGGGGCCGATGGAGCTGACCCGTCCCCGAAGCGGGGACATACTTCAACCATCCTCGAGGGAAAGGAGTCCTGAATCGACTTTATCTTGGTAGTAAAAAAGTTGGCAAGAGCAGAGACCGACGACTCAGTAGGGGCGGCCTGGATTAAATTAGACCGTGGGGCCGTGAACTCCCTAACAATGACGAAAATCTCCTTGCACGAATTAGAGGCAGCCTCTATCCTCCTAGCAAAATAACCTTTTTTCTCAAGGAGGATATCGCAATGGTATACTTTAATCGCAGTCCTGTAGGCCAGCCTGGCCGCCGGATCATACTGTGAGCGCCACGCCCTCTCGGCCACCTTGCACTGCTGGCGAGAGGCTGACAGTGCTTCCGTAAACCAAGGGGCAGAACCCCGCTTGGATGTTAACCGGGGGGCCATCACAGGGGCTAGATCATTCAACCTATCCATCAGCCACGCCTGCAGAGACTCTAGATCCCGATCCAGGTCGCCCGAAAGGGGGCAGGGATGGTCAAGAGATGCCTGAGCTAGCATCTCTGGAGTCACCTGATGGTATGCCCTAAATACTAGTCCCTGCTGTCTAAGAGCAGTGCTAGATGGTTTCTCAGAGCCCGGCACATAAAATTTGGCCAGCCTATGATCAGACCAAAGCACCGGTAGAAGTGCTATCCCCTCTAAGGGGGACGTAGAAAAGACCTGATCCAGAGTGTGGCCCTTATCATGTGTTGGGCCAGAGAGGTAGGGGACAAGACCAAGGGGGGCCGTGATATCGATCAGTTTGATCGCATCAGGGTCCTCTCCCTCATCCATATGGATGTTGAAATCTCCAGCCAACACACAGTGCTCAGCTCTCAAAGCCAACGCTGAAATTGCTGACTGCAGCTCATCGAAGAAGGAACCAACCTGTCCGGGGGGGTCTATAAACTAACAGCCCTTTAAGAACTTGATGAGGGGCCAACGCAATACAGAAGGCAAGGGATTCAGATCCTGTAATAGCATCCATAGGGATAATAGAACAGGCGGCGAGTTTATTCACCACAAGTGCCACACCTCCTCCCCTCCCCTCCAATCTATCTTGCCTGAAGATATTATATTCAGGAGGGATTGCTGTGGCGATATCGGGATTGGACAGATCCCCTAGGCATGTCTCTGTCAGCATCAGACATAATGGTTTTTCAGTAGCAAGGAGATCAAAGATCTCCTGAGCATGTCTGCGCACTGATCTGGTGTTTAAAAGCAGGCAGAGATGCTTCACATTGCCCACTCCCCTATTCAATAGAGGAATCGGGACATTACCTGGTGACCAACCACAGCCAGGACATTGTCTCTTACCCCTATAGCGACCCGGGAAAACTGTATGACAAGCGCAAGATGCCTTTTGCAGAGAACGCAGTTGCAGAGACGAATAACATACCATCTTGACGACAGGAACCTATAATCCCATGAAGCCAGCCTCACCCGCCGCTCCGACGCCTCCGTTAAGCGTCCTCCAAGCACACATAACAGAACAATAGGCATCTCACATTGCAAAGTTAAACGCCCTCTATGAATAGCAACACAAATGTGGGCCAATGTGGGACCTGAACCTGACATCAGATGTCATCTCTATCCGAGAATCACAATCAAGGCTCACAGCATGTGTGATGCTGTAAGGTTAGTTTGCATAGGACTACACAAAAGGAAAGTGCATTATTCTTTGGTATATGAACACATCCCAGACTTATTTCGGGAACTAGTTCCTTTTATCTAGGACCAAAATTCACAGTTCCCCTCAGAGCCTCCTTCCTCGACCCAAAAACCTTTGAAGGTTCATGGGATCCCGAAACCCTGGCAGACAGGTCAGGAAAGGTTGCGGACCTGTGGATTGTGTGCACTTGTTATTTACGGGTGAATATAAATCACTGGGCGTTGATGTTTAACATATACTCAGTGCTGTAAATTAGTGGATCCCACTGGATCCTGGTTCCGGCAGCTATTTCTGGGCTGGATCTGGAATCCGACCCACCGAAGGGAACATGCTGAATTTGTTCTGGTAGAAGAAAAACGACACTGGGTCGTGGCTCTGATCCAGCAAAGCTAAGCCTCAACTACGAAATGAACAGAACAACTGCCAATACTGGACTTCCTTTTATATATTTTTATGACAACCTTTATGAAACCAACATAACGGCCTGTTTTTTAATAACACCACTAGTTTATTCATTCGTTTTTTGCACTAGTGAAACTTTGTTTTCATGAACACAATATCAATTTTCTTTGGTGTATGTACAAAAAACAAACAGTACTACAATGAATCAAAATCTCAATATACATTAACATTTACATTTACAAATGTACAACACATCCAACATACACGCTTGGCCAATGCATTCATCCTTCTCCAAACATACCATCCTATACATGTAAGACCTAATGTCAACAATAGATTTTATATACATATAAATGTTTTGCCACACAAAAAGATTTTTTTTTCCCTTCAATAGAGAAGATCTGGAGGGGTGACCCAACTTTGTAAACACTTTTTATACTATGTTTATAGTTGACAAAAGGCGCCAAACCAGGTCGACGCGTTTCGAACCCCCAAATGCGGGGTTCTCCTCAGGACCAATAATCTACAAAAAGAACAAAAATTCTTTTGAATAAAACGTCCAAAAATCAAACTCAATCAACAATACTGACACCACCTGTCGGGCCACATTGACTGCCGAGGATGCCCTTTTGAGTCAAACCTTTCTTGCCCTCCTCTTTTTCCCTTCAGATTCAGTCACAGTGACACAATTAGATAGGTAAGTGCCCATGCATGATGAACGGAGTGGTTGTTGTAGATGAGATGGTACCAGACTTGTGTTTATGTTTATGTGGGTGACTAAGTTGTCTGTTTTTTCCATCCAGAGTGTCCCGCCGATTGAACACATTTTTGTCGAAGCGTTTTACATATTAACAAGGTTGGGGAATGTGGCCCAACAGGTGGTGTCAGTATTGTTGATTGAGTTTGATTTTTGGACGTTTTATTCAAAAGAATTTTTGTTCTTTTTGTAGATTATTGGTCCTGAGGAGAACCCCGCATTTGGGGGTTCGAAACGCGTCGACCTGGTTTGGCGCCTTTTGTCAACTATAAACATAGTATAAAAAGTGTTTACAAAGTTGAGTCACCCCTCCAGATCTTCTCTATTGAAGGGAAAAAAAATTCTTTTTGTGTGGCAAAAACATTTATATGTATATAAAATCTATTGTTGACATTAGGTCTTACATGTATAGGATGGTATGTTTGGAGAAGGATGAATGCATTGGCCAAGCGTGTATGTTGGATGTGTTGTACATTTGTAAATTTAAATGTTAATGTATATTGAGATTTTGATTCATTGTAGTACTGTTTGTTTTTTGTACATACACCAAAGAAAATTGATATTGTGTTCATGAAAACAAAGTTTCACTAGTGCAAAAAATGAATGAATAAACTAGTGGTGTTATTAACCCCTTCGACGCTCATGACGAGCCCAGCTCGTCATGGAGTTTCCATTGACTTCAATGGAAATTACATTCAAAGCCATAAAACACCTTAGCATCCAAGTGGTTAAAAAACAGGCCGTTATGTTGGTTTCATAAAGGTTGTCATAAAAATATATTAAAGCAAGTCCAGTATTGGCAGTTGTTCTGTTCATTTCGAATTTGTTCTGGTGTCATTTTCTGACGCCAGGGCACAATTCTTCAGTGCCCGTGCGATCTCTGCATTCCTTTTGGTGCAGCAACTTGCCGGTGTTCTATCGATAGCCTCACCCCATCTGTCTGTACACCCACCGCGTTTCCACGCATGCGCATAATTCTGCGCAGCCGCACTATGGTCCATGTCTTACATGCATGTATTTTTAAGCTCCCCACTCAGATTTAAAGTATACAACTAGAGTTCATTAAGGCTGTGGTCGGTTGCAATTTAAGTTCAAATACGTTAAATTAACAAAGAGCCGGCGAAGGGATCGAAAGCTAATTCGCAATACAGATTATAAATTGTTTCGCCCTGGAACCTTTTTATGTTGGTTACAATTAATCAATATTTGTTGTCGGTTCCGAGGCTATGCCATGGCACCATCCATGCTACAGCTCAAAATGGCGGCCCCGCGTAGATAAAACTGAATTAAAAAGGCCTTTTCTTTCTATATTTTAAGCGGTTCTCTCTAGGGCACGGACTTAACGCTGAATATTCCACCATTATTAAGGATATTTTGTTCATGGAAGGACCGCATTTTGGATTCTCCATGCGTAGGGTATGCACAGCCAGACGGGGGAGCACGAATAGACAGGCAGAACCTGCATGTATCGGCACCCCTCTGACATAGGGGGTGTACAAAACGACGGGGGTGAGCATATAGTTAGAACACCGGCAACATGGGGGCTATCTTATTTTTACCTCCAGCTAGGCTCAAAACAAAGGTCAGATTTAAACAGCCATCAGCCCTCCTTGTGTTTACGTATCAGCTGGGAGCAATCAAGAGCCTAACAGGCAGATGCTAATTCAATGGAATAGAACAAAGGCAAACAGCTTGCATCACACGTACTTAAATTAAACTATTGGAGACAGGTTATTTGAACTCTGTACAACTCCTTACATAAGATACGTGCTTGCACCGGCCTGTATGCATAATTACACAAATATTGATTTAAATGGTACCTACTCATTTTTAAAAACATGTATTCCGTTATAGGGCTACTCATCCCTGTGTTGGGGGTAAAAGCACTTTACATCATACAGAGAGCCACAATAAATCACACAAGTGTGTAAATCAATATACAGGAAATGGTACATAGGGCAATGAGGGTTATAAGGAATTTAAATCCTATATCATCTATACTTGTCGTCAGGTCATAAAGTCATGACTAAAGTCAGCAGATAAAACGTTATGTAGTTATTGTGGTTGTCATAATGAACAAGACTTTATTACTGCTCAAAGGAATCCTTCTTTGCTAAAATAATCACTGAGTGAGAAAAAAACACAATATGGATTTAAGCCCACGATTTATAGTTTGCAGCTCATTGATGTCAGCAAATAGATCACTGTGCTATATTAGAAAGCTTGCAACTTACGAGCTGGAAGTAACAAAATTATCTCAGTGTCAAAGGCCGTAGCTCACTTACCTATCTAAATAAAATATAAAATCATTACCCTTCTACGCTACTTTATACACTGGACAAAATGCTGAACTCCCCAAACTGTCTTTAGCATTAGAGGTAACATAACTCTTTTGTAATCCCCTCAAAATCGCTGGGCACACAATGACCTCTGCAGCAGGTGTCTTAACCTTGTAAAATATTTTAAAATGCAACTTGTGACCGTTAAAAAATCTAGAACAGATTTACCCTCACATATGTCCTTGTTACCAATTTCTTTGCAGTAGATTTGTTTTTAAAAGTAAATATATAAATTGACTGTCAGACTCTTCTTATTGGGCTCTGCCCTCGTGACTCCACCCACTTTCCTCTGACACACCCTGACCCCAATTTATGGGTTCCTGGAGTACACTCTTTCTAATTCCAGCACAGCCTGTACTCATTATGTTACACTCGTGACTTGGCAATATTAGGACTGGCACCGCCTGGGGGTGCCTGGCAGTCTACAAAAGAAAATACCACAGCAAACTATGACATAAAATAACAAAACATGACTCATAAAATAGAAGACAAATACAGGTGACAGGTTATCTGTAAGAATACACAAATAAAATCCTTACCACACAACTTCTTCTGGAAAACCGATGTCAGGGATTCTATCTGGCTGAAGTTGGCGACGAGGAAGACGTGTTCTTCGTGAGGATCGCTGCCGATGGACTTCAAGGTGTTCATGTCCACTCGACCCACGCCAATGGCAAAAATGAGGATCCCAGTATTTCGCGCCTTAGCTGCAATCTCTGCCACGGGATCCTGTGGTCTCCCATCTGTCACAATCATGGCAATTCTTGGCACATTTTGATCCAAGGGCCGAGCTCCATCTTCCTCGGTGAAGGCAATGTTCATCGCATACTGAATGGCCACCCCTGTCATTGTGCCTGTGGCCAGGTGCCTCATCCGCTGGACTGCATCCTCTACATCTGATTTTTTCCTAAAAGTCTTGAGGGAAAACTCCTGTTTGACGGTGCTGCCATACTGGAGGAGACCCACTCTAGTGGAGTCTGGCCCAATGTCCAGGAATTGCAAGATGGTGACAAGGAATTCTTTGACCTTCTCGTAGTCGTAGGGGCGAACACTGCGAGAGCTGTCGATGATGAACACAAGGTCCAGGGGTTTATTTTTACATGTTTTCTCTTGAGGAAAAACAGAAAGAGGCATATGTAAGACCACTGAATACTGATCAAAATGACATATTCAAACATATTTCTAAGGCCCCTGGAATAAAAATAACTTTATGTAGCAAGTTGTAACCCACATTTTGTAGCAGTATAAACATCATGTTATTACATATCACCCAATTCAATGGCACTCATTCCATGTAACTGACAAGGAGAAATGGCTCTACTGTAATTTGAAGCTATAATCACTTTACAAAGAAATCCCTACAGCAGACACCTTAAGCCTTTGGGCTCTTATACCCATTTAAAATGCCTGGAAACGTTTAACGTGAAGTCAGTGTTTCTTTTTTTCACCAAGCGTAATATGATGAGGTTCCATGTTGTATCAATATATTAATAATAAAACATATTTAATACCACCATTTATCGGTGTCACTTTCCATCTTCCAAATAACTACACTTTAATTAGTTTTGAGACGTTCGGTGAAGGATTTGCTACATATTGGGGCCATCATCTACTATTCCACCTAATTCTACATAGCTAGCGAAAAATGCTTACAATATCTATGTTTTCGTGCAAATATTTCTTTATACAAGTGACTTAAACATTGGTGTTATTGCACAGTCCTGAAAAAGAATGCAAGTATTATAACATAAAATAAGTACATGAACAAAGACCAATAACCAAATTTCAGTACATCCTTTCGGCATGTAAAGCAGTCAGTGGGTTATTACCATGAATGCTCTGTAGAAAAGAGTAAACAGACTGAAATCCAGTGCCATATGCTGCAATGGGTCAAAAGACTCTGGGAGGTCATATGTTGCTCTCTGCAAAGGGGAGGGATTTCTTTCCAAGAGGAGGGGTGGGGTGATATTTCTGGTAGTTTGTACATCCGACCACAGATTGACCCTGGAGTACAACATAATTCATCGCATCATCGCATAATTTTAAGTAACCGACCCCATGATATAGAGACAGTCTGTTCTCAGCAGGGAAAGCAAGGGTTTCTTGCTAACAATAAAAGCATCTATTCATAAGTGACTGTCTGCAGAGTCCTTGCAGTGGTCTGGCGCTGATGAAAAATACTGCATAGGTCCAGAGAAAACGTCAACCTCCTAGGCTGAAGACATTAGGCCAGATGTATTATTTACTACCTGCGAAATACTTGCTGCAATTTCCAACCTGTCTTTTTGTGTCCAGTAAATAATTTTCCAAACTGATCAATGTACAAATACGTCTGAAAAATTTAGATTGCGAGTGGGTCACATTTCGTTCTTCCTTATTCAGTAGCTCTTGTACACAAATTGCGCACTAAGGGGCATATGTAGGTAATTCACATTTTTTGATTCTTAAATAGCGATTTTTAAGGAATCGGTATTTGAGAATTGCAAAATGGAATGTAGGTAAAAATTCGCAATTTTTTAGCGAATCTCAAAAATTCCTTAATTGCGATTAGCAAATTGCGAATCGCAATTAAGGAATGAGTGTCCCATTCATTCCTATGGGCCAAGAGGCCCATAAGAATGAATGGGGATACATTCTCAAAAGATCGATTTTCTATGAGAAAATCGCAATTTGAGAATCGCAATTCCAAGGGTGCCAGGGTGTCCAAAGGACACCTGTTGCACCCCTGGAATGTGCCTGTAAGTACATGTGGCACACATACATGCCCTAAGGGCATGTCTGTGCGCCACATGGCACTTTGAATTAAAAAAAAAAAATCATTTTGAAAGGAAATCGCAAAATACCATCTACTTGGAGTAGGTGGTATTTTGCGATACCTTAAGCCCAAATCGCTAATTCTAAGGAACCCCTACATAGCATTTAAGGAATCACAAAATTGTGATTCCTTAAATGCTTGAGCAAAATAAGGAATCGCAATTTTTGCGATTCCTTATTTTGCGAGTTGACACCTACATACCAATTTGCCGTTTGCGATTTGCAAATGCCTACCTACATATGCCCCTTACCTTTTGAGAACGGAATAGCATTTTGAGAGCCGACCTATGTACAAATAGTTTGGTTTGCAATGTATCAAATAGCGGGACGTTGCAGAATGACCTGCCTGGTTAATATTCATTAGGGAGGTCACAATTTGAGATGCCATACGATCGCCCACAATCACAGGGATGGTGACCCTCAAGGATCACAAGACCACCATGTCTGTGATTATGTTTAAAGAAAAAAAAACATGTTTTTAAATGCAGTCTGTTTTCCTGAAAGTAATAAGGACTGCATTTAATAGAGACCTTTTGCTATTTTTTTTAATTTTCACTGAGAGTTGACCACTGCCAACAGTCAATGGAACTTTTTTCAGGTTTCACAAAGAGGGAAAAGGTCCTAAGGGGATCGCATCCCCTTTGCGAAACAGATAAGGTCCCTTTTGAGATGTCAGTCACTGTTTAGTGGTTTGTAACTGCTGTGTAGGTCACAAGCCATTGATACACTCCTCTATGACTCTCAAATAAGAGGATAACGGCCCTTTCATGCCCCTCCTATTTGAGATTTGGACAGGAGCACAAAAGCCCTTGAATTTTCAGATTTGTAAAAGGGCCCCTGAACATAAAGAGAACCCCTTTGTGGCTGCAAACCCAGTGATTTTGTGAATCGCAGGGTTTGCAAGCGCAAAAAGTCTTTTTACAGAAGGCCTAATATTCATGAGGTAGATCGCAAATTACTACTCACTCTGATTGGAGGACATCCCAAGGATAACCGCCTGCTGGGATCAG
Source organism: Lissotriton helveticus (assembly GCF_964261635.1). Lineage (NCBI taxonomy): Eukaryota > Metazoa > Chordata > Amphibia > Caudata > Salamandridae > Lissotriton > Lissotriton helveticus. The sequence continues at coordinate 427,810,513 of NC_136063.1, forward strand.
CAAACCACCTTGGCTGTGACTGACTATCAATAAAGTATTTTTTTAATGCACCTATTTTCCTCAAAGCAACCGGGACTGCATTTAAAAATAAAAATAGACGTGTTTTAAAATGTTTATTTGACAGTTGGCTTGAGTCCAACAGCAAACAATTTATTTATCATTCACAAAATCCTTCCCTTTTGCAAATGGGTTACCACCCCAGCTTGGGCGTTGGTAACATTTTAATGGTTTACAGCTGCTAATTTAACACTAAACCATTAATACCTATCTTTAGCAATCTATATTTAGAAAGGACGCCTACAACAAATCCCTTTCAACTAGCTATTCCTTCTCCATTTCTAATCTCTTTTTGGGAGTCGGAAAAAAGTTTCACCATCCCAAAATGTATTTAGTAAGTCACAAACAGCATTTTTGGTGTTCTCGAATTCCGAATCAGAGTGTTGCATCCGCAAAAATACCTTATACATATGTTTCATAGAGAGGTAATTAGAAGATAGTATATTGTCTGGAGAGGATATGAAAAAAGCTGTAAATTTGTAAACGGGTAACCAGGAACCTGGTCCATTGAAATATGATTTCCAAAAATCAGTCATTTAATAGATGTCAAATAAAAGAGAAAATTCTCTATCCACCCAGAATCACATATGAATATATTTATATGTTTTTGTGGGGAGGTGTGAAATAATGCTTTTTGATAATAGTTATTCACATTTCAATATTTGAAAAGGTGACTGCTCTTTCTATGACTTTCATGGAATGAGGAAATTAGATGTTTCAAACAAAAAGTAGGATTTACATACAGTTCAGATAAGAGTCCGTGGATTTAAGAAATAACTATACTTAAAATAGGGTGTGACCAACTAAGGTAATTGTGTGGATTTTATCCCTACGTCTTTGGGTATCACTTTGTGCAACACTGTAGCCCGGTGGCGGTTTCAAGATTTCCTGTTTAAATTTGAGAAACAGAAACGTTGAAAATGTAAATGACATAGCAGGAAGTTGAGGAGGAAGGTCATTGTTATCCTTCCTAACTCAAAATACATATTTACTAGGTCAATAGAAATGGGACAGCCACTGTCCTTGTCAAGGGTAATGTCAAGAGGGTATGTCGGTTGGTACCCAGGAGATACAAATGAGAGACATCACCCCTAACACTGGAATTTCCAAATCCTACACTCAGACAGTACAGACCTGAAGTGAGCTCTTCTGTTGCTTGGGTTTCAGCCATTCAAGAAGTTTGTGAGGTGTCTGCAGGGGTTTTGGCTGACAGGCAGCACAGTAACTGGTAAGCTAAATGCCCAAAGAACCACATTCAGTCTTTCACTCTGACAAGCCTAACTGCACTTGTTGCGTAGTAACACACTTCCATATCCATTGTTCAAAATTCACACTGAAATGATCTAAACCAGTGTTATCCAAACTCTGGGTCACAACCTACTGGTGGGTCGTAAGCCGAATTTTGGTGGATCACGAAAATTCTGTATTTAACTTGTCACATTTGCTCTGCTTCAAAGAGACAGAGACTTTCTGACAAATTGCTGCTTTTTTAACATGGGTATTGGTGTTTACAAACTCCTCTCACGTTGCAGTCAGAGAAACAAAAGTAAAGTGAATCTTGCTAGGGTAGAGTATAAGTGAAAGGAAAGGCTGCAGTAAGTCATTTTTTGTAGCACACAATAGAATGCAAATAGCTGTAAATGAACTGTATATGTTCTGCTGTTAGGATGGCTAAAATGAAGCACGCTTTTATTTTCATTCTGAAGTGTGATGGAAACGAAGATTTTAATAGGATCAAAACAAATCAAGACACTTTATTTGGGGATGCACAAATGATAAATATTCGCTCAAACATGATAGCCACACATGATCATTTATGTGCAATATAGTTCTCTCATTAAAACTGTATGTCTGTGCAAATTTAGTGACCATTTCAATGGAAAATGTGTGGTCTGTAAATGGCAATGGGCTACCACGGGATGGTTTAATTGCATTAAAAACCCTCCCGCGTCTTGTCCAATAAATCTAGATGGGTCTTGGAAGTTTGTCATTCTAAAAATTGGGCCATGGTTCAAAAAGGTTTGGGAAGCACTGATCTAACCATATCTAGCTTTCAAATATTCGCTTCCCATTCAAGCATGCCATTAATCCACAACCATAAATGTCCTCATTTTTATCCTTAGTACTGTTTAGGTGTACATGAGAGATTGATTGTATTTATAAAACTTATTTAGGACTCACTAGTTCCTGAGACCACTAATTCATGAGTATGATTGGCAATCCTTGCAAGTGCTCTGTCCAAGACCAATAACACTCATTGAGCATGCCAACACACATAGCCACGTTTCCAAATAATTAGACATGGAAGCATTTCCATTTAGCACATATAATTTCTGCCAAACAAAACAACACTGCCTCATAGCACAAAGCATGCCCTGAACTGCCCAGGCACACTAAACTTTTCCTAACTAGGCAGGGATATTACCAACTGCGCAAATCGCACATTTCTAAACATCTGAATAGATATCAGTAAAAAGGTGTAATTCATTCAATTTACACAAAGTTCTGCATTTAGGCGAACTATGCTACTACTAAGGCATGGTGCCAGACCTGTTATGATTTACAAATCTATGCATTCTTTATTTTTGTTTTAATGTTATTATTACATTAATAAAAATATAAACATATACTGGTAGACACTGACTTATTGGTCGGTGGCAGAGCAGCAGGCACTCTTAAAAGGTCAGACCTCTTAGAGGTCTTCAGCTTTTCTGCAAGGTCAGAAACCTTTCTGGGAGGGACTTCCACACATCTCGGGCGTAGCAAACAATAACTGTGGGACTAACACGTCCCACCTCTATGGTACACTAGCTGATGTAATCTGTACTGCCCTGTGTATTGTTTCCCGCATTTTTATAGTACATTTCTGTTATCTACATGTGACGCGTGATGTCATGAGCAGCATATTGGGATGCATTTCCCACTTTCTAAGGGTTTGGGTTTTAACCTTAATGCTAAATGTTTTTCAATTTCATTATGTATCTTTTCTCTCCCTTTCTCTTATTTTTTCCGTGTTTCTAACTTTGACTTTTTCCATCCCTCCCTCATCTTGTCGTTTCACCTGAAAAGTGGGTCCACTACAAAGGTAAAATGTCCATGGTACTGGATATGTTTACCCAAACTGGGACTACCTTTTCCACATCCACCTTACTAATGTCCCTGGCATGCTACTTATCTTGTCCTGCATGTAAGGAACATTACGAGGCTTTTTTGTGCAGGACCACCATGGTTTACTTGGTCAATGCGTACGGAAAGAACCTGGGCATAATTGGTAGTAGAATCTAAACTGAGCGGTCACTCTGACGCCATTTCTAGCCATGTCACTTCAGTTTTACTTATGGTGGAGCCAGGAACAGCAGCAGCTGAGATGACACCATGATATATTTGCTTTTCCGCTTGGACTCGACCCCTGTTGATTTCACAGCTTTGACACCGCCTTTGTCGCAGGGTATGTCACATTTTCCGCTCTGCGTTGACTCATCTGTGAGATGGTGCTCTGTGTGGCACACACACCATGAATGCTCCATTCTGCCTACAGCACTGGACACATTATTACACTCAGGGGCTTGGCTTGGTCAGCAAGACTGGGGGGTGGGAGTTTCAGATTTCCCAGCAGTCACTGCTGCCATATACTGTTAACATACATTATCTGAGAATCAGGACATAAGGGGGGCTCCAGAGGCAGTGGAAAATGAGAGCAGTTTGGATTGTTAGCAGTTCTTAAAACAACATATTTTGCAAAATAACCAACATATTTTAAGAACTTCAAGCAAAAGATAGAGACTGTGTTTGTGTGTGTGTGTGTAAAACTCCTGGGTGAAATCTGAGAGCCACCTCACCAAAGCCGAGTGAAAGCACTTGTACCCAACTATTTACTACAGAATACATTTATTAGGCGGGTGTAACACCCAAAACAGCCACCTCGCACCCAATGCTACGCCACTGAATACACTTGGACTGGATGGGACATGCCTCTGTACCTGACTTGAGGCCGGAGCACAGACCAGAGGCACGCGAGCACTAGTGATGTGTATCACTGAGGGCAGATCTCACCTAAGAGGAAGCGTGTTGTCTGAAACAACGGTCTCCCGTTGTACGTCCGGTGGGATGTGGTCTCCACCCTGACAATTCACCCACCTCTAGTCTTTAAGGTAACCCTGGATAATGCCGCTGCGCGCCATCAGAGGTTTCTTTAAGATGCCTATGAATGACCCCTGGTAACGTTACCTGAAGGTGGGTGTTGACCATAACTTGTTATTGTGTACAGGCGGGGAGCATTGTAAGCACAGTAATGACTCCCTTTCCAATACACCCTGTCATCCCTTCCTTGCAACCAGCTGCCAAGGGGCAGATTTAGCAAAGTTTGTCAGCACCTATGAAATGTGTGACTTGCAAGAATGCAAGTTACACCTGTATATTGTATTCATTAAACTTTCTTACTAAACATGTAATTTATACTGGTCAGATGACATATATGCCTTTGTGGTATTCGTGAATAAAACTCACTCAATGTACATGTACATATTTCACACAATGTGGAACGCACGGATGAGTAGGAATAGGAAATCTGAGCATTTTTTAGTTTATCTTTTGAAATCTTTTTTTCATTTCAGTTCAAAATAGCTTCCATAAAATATTGTGGCGTGCCTGGTGCCTCCCCTGAAGGCAAACAAGGGGACGGTTTGCACTAAAACACAGTTACAGCAGCACTAACACATTGATCATTCAGGTTTAAGTTACATGTAATGAAAAGTGTGGCAAACGCGCTTACAGAGGTCATTAAAACTCACCATGTCACACCTGAGGCAATGTTCAGCACACTTGCATAACATTTCCCTGGCCACTTCTCTAACACACCGACAAGTCTAGAGTAGGCTGCAAATGAACAGGTTATGCATATTATGCATGTTGAGTATATGTGAAGCACAGTACATGTATGTACGCATAAGTACACACCTTATGCACATAGGACTAAAAATACACTCATTCAGGCGCCTAAGCATTTGGCATAGCTAAACATATAACTATTTCCATGCTTAATCATAGAAAAGCTTAGGTACTTTTTTTCTATTCAACTGCCTCTATTTAACTGTCTTGATAGAAAACGACCAGCAGAGGTCAGTAAAATACCAGAATTGTTTTCTGCTGATGGACTTTCTTTTTTTTAATTTTTCTGGCAACTGCCCCTATTTGACTTTCTTGATAGAAATGACCATCAGAGGTCAGTAAAATACCAGAATCACTTTAGCATTCTCTAGATTCCAGTCCATAGAAATTGTCTTTCACAAGCACACGTAGACAATATTTTTTTTTTCAAATCTTGCATTTTCAATGATAGGGTGCAAAAACAACAATTGATGGACAGAATGCAGAACAATGTCATACATTCACCCCACTACAGAGATGGGCCTAAATCCATCGTTGTTTTGCTCCCCTTGCCATTCCAGTTTGAACCCAGCAGTATGCAAATCAGTCTTGACCCTGTGCCCAATGGGAACAGTTCAGTCTGAACTGCCAGGTCAGGTCCTGCCTCGACTGGAAATAAGCATCCTAGGAATGTTTTTTAGTGATATGACCACCATAGGCCCTGCTTTTATATTAAAAACAGAGCTTTGGACTATACCACTTCCTGCTGAAAGGCAATATTTCTCTCCATGTGTTCCCATACCTGGCGTGTCACACAGTTTGATTCTTACTGTTCCTCTATGTTAAAGAACAGTAGACGTTTCAGCACCCAGGCTAATGTGCTGCATACCTAAATACATATAAGGTCCCAAAGGCGAGACCGATTGAATTGCAATTGCTTGTTGATAAGGCTGCAGTGGCAGCCGCCACAAAACTCCAGTAGGAGGCAAGGTGCACAAGGGGTAAGGGAGATATAATAAAAAAAAAACCCTACCTTTTCCACTGCCGACAAATTGGTACTCCTGATGGTGTAGCAGCAGTCCCAGGCAGACCAGCGCAGGCTCCACACCCAATCCAGATGCTGGTCTCATAGCATGAGAGCAGTGCCAGGATTGGTCCGACCGGACTCCATTGCCGCTCAGACAGTGCCTTAGTGCCTGTGGCATTTCTCCAACCCGGCTGTGCAACATAGCCGGGTTGGAGAAACCTAAGTGTGCATGTCTGTTTGACCTGCCAATTACGGCTGGCCAAACCAACATGCACACTTTACTGTGTACACTTTGCCCCAACTCCCTGCCATGCTCGTTCTTGCCCAAGACTCCTAGGCTGAGTCAGGCAGCAGAAAAGAAAATGCTAATATTGTTATATCATCATTTTATTTTCCACTGACTGACTCAGTGGGACGACAATCCTCATCCATTACGGAGGAGTCGCCCCTGTAAGGTTGGCCTGCTGTTGTCTTCCCCTGCGCTGGTGCACAAACAGATTACCGTGCGTGTCAGAAAGCCTCTCAATATGCTGCAGAGGATACTTTGTGCTCTTGGCATGAAGGTTGTACTGGAAGAATTGCCTTCCAGTAAACATCCCTATTCCTAGAAAAACTCAGCAAGATCCTGCGCATTGGAAGCGTGTTGTGCGCTACAGCACACATGCAATGCGTTGTTTTTTTGGCAAAATGAACACATGTCCCCTTGTTTACGTCTGCCTCCAGCAGGCGTTAGTTTTTGACACAAAGCCCAGCCTTGCTACATTGGAAGATCTTTCTTTGAGGCAAAACCTATGGGTATTTGTGCTGATTCACCCAAGTAACGCCCCAGTAAAGCGCGGATTGTGCTGAGAAAGGGACACCTTTACAGCAACAGCACAAGACATATTTTGCACTGGATAGCATATACCATGCAAGACCTTGTGTTGCTTTACGTCAACGCAAATCATTAGAAGATGTGGGCTTCTTTCAGTGTTTTCACTTTTCGCTGCTTGGTAGCGGGTGGATGTTGCAGGGGCTACAGAAGGAGACAAGTGTTTCCAGCTTAATAAAATCTCGAAAATGAACACAACATTTCTTAAGAGCGTCTCTGGCTTGCACACATCACAGTCACCAGTTACTATTTTTTATCTCACCCTCTATGGACCAATTTTCAAACGTTATACATTGTAAAATAGAATTCCTGAGCCGTTAGCTCAGATGAATTTCAAGAAACGCCTCTCCACGCACAAGCAGAGGCACAGACTAGACCTCTTGAAAAGGCACCCAGACGGTGGATGCTGAACAAGCCAGAATGAGCAAAAATGTAATTTCCAATCTAAAAAAGTATAATTTCCAGTCTAATTGGATGCAGAATTGTTGGCGCCCAAATCATTTTCCACCGCCGTGGTACTGTGTCTGATTACTTGTGCCGGAGCAGAATGTAATATTGCATCCTTGTAATGTGCCAACAGTGTATTTAAATAGACATCGAGTGTGTGTCGACCGACGTGTTATGTAATAGCACAAGGGCGGTGGGGTTGGGACCTGCGCTGTAGGAGCTGAACTCTGCCTTCGCCCCCAGGGGGCAGTGACTCCACCAGTCTCCACCTTCATCCTGTGGCACAAAGACTGTGCTCAGCCTGCGGAGGCACCCATGCCTTGGCACGGATCCAGGATGACGTGAGTCATTGGTACAGATGCCCTTCCCGATTACATTTTCTAAATGTCAGTGGCAAGAAAAGCCCCCTTTTCACTGCCTTGGAGTTAAAATCAGTGCCGTCTTAACGCACGGGCCGCTGGCCAGTTCCCCTGGGGCCCCACGAGCATAGGGCCCCATGCAGACCAGAAATTAACACTAACTTTCCATTATTATTTTTGTGAGTGCTTGTGCAGGCAGGGCTCAGTGCACTGCTTGGCCCGGTGGCCTATGATGCTGTTAAGACGGCCCTGGACAAAATGATTTGAGTTTGAGGTTCTCTGCTTCCATCTGGTATGTGTATACTATATATCTGTTATTTGAAAAGTGCAAGCCTAGTCCAAAGGCAGTGGAGGGCTGTACAGGGTCAAATGCAAAGATACAGCCAATGAGTGATCGGAGGGGGTAGGTTGGGCTCTGAGAGTTGATGTGGAGTGTTACCTAACCGTGATGTAATGTTCTTTAAAGGGTTGTATCTTCAGCTCTAGTCTGAACTGGAGTGGCCTTTGGTGCTCAGGAAGAGACTTGCAGCTTTTTCAACAACTTAAAGTTGTCATATTGGATTGTCCCAGAAGGCTGTGAAGGAGGATTGGGCTGGGGTGGAGTGTTGATGTGGCATCTTAGAATTAGACCAGGTGCTTGGCTTCTAGAACTTTCCACCCCCACTTATAAAACTCTACAGAAGGAAGAGACAGATAGAAAGAGACTGGGCCTGGTAGCAATGATGATGAAAAGTGCCAAACAAGACAGAGAAGCTGCCTGATGCCAGCAAGGATAAACTTTGGAACATTGACTCCAGCTGACCCCCAAGACAAGGACGGTCTTTCCAGGGCCAGTTGTGCTGGCTTCCTTATGCCCCCTGAGGAAAGATTTGGAGAATGGACCAGCTGAGGTACCCTGAATGGTACTACTGGAGCATCTATACACTGACCCTTGCCTTCACTGACACACAGGTGCTCTTTAGGAAACCAGGCGGCTCTGGGACCTAGGCAGTGTGGCAGGGAGGGTGTCCTGCTAACTGGCTTTGGAGGAGCTGTGGAGGATGTTCCCCCAAGCAGGAGAGAGCACCAAGAGCCCAGGCAGAGGACAGGTCTGGTGCAGTCAAAGTCCAACTTCCCACGAAAAGCACCCCTTTAGAGGCCAGGAGGCCTACAGAAAATGCTCCTGGTGGCTAAGGCCTGCCACCAAACGTTAAACAACACAAATATAATGAAAAGTGTTCCCACAGAACCAGAGAAAATGGGCCTGCAAAGTCTGAGTGAATATATCTCCACTGTATTCTTTCACAATACACCCTTGGTGGGTCAGGGCCTGGGGAACAACACATCTTCATTGATTTATTTCCCAAGGGAAAGGGGAGGGCATGGGCCCCTCACCACTAATTCAGTGTGGCCAGATGGCCCCCATCTCCCTGGGGGCAGTGTGTATAAGTTAGGTTACAGCTGCCTAAGTCTAGGGGTTGGGGCGCGCCCACCCCTTGTCTCCCTGCTCACTCTCCTTGGGGGCAAGGAAACCTGCATTGCTCCCACGCCTGGGAGGAGATGAGAACAAAGGCTGCTCCCACCCATCAGGATCGCATAGAGGTGATGCCGGCTACATCGCGTCATCAGGTAAAGGGTGCTGGATGCAGAAAGCTAGTCGGTCAATGGGGCCCTTGGGGCTACTCCCAAAGCCCCCAACAACCTTGCTGCTTGTGGACCTAACACAAAGCTATTCTAAAACAAAAGGATGGACGGCCAAAGCCACTCATTTAAAATTCATGGATTGGGCAATAGATGAAATTTGCATAACAGACTTGTGGTGCTCCTAGGATTGGCAGGGGCACCAGCAACAATTTCCTAGTGTTGTAGGGGGCTGCAGGAAGTGAAGCCGCTAGAAGTGATTTCTAAAAACATCACCCTAAGTCTCCTTGGCCTTACTAGTTTAAAATACTTTGAAGTTGGAGCTCTTGGGCTCTGGAGAATGGGCACCCCTTGTGGTGGGACCTATGACAGCAATAGCAGTCTGACAAAAGTGAAAGCAAGACTCAGAGACACGTTTTGAATGTTAACTGCTCATTGAAAATGTTGATGTTAACAATACAATGTTTTCCATTATAATAAATGCTTATGCATATTGGTACTGTCACCATTCATTTTTGCAATGGGGAAACAAGACATATGGTTACTCTGACCAATGTGGCAATGCTCTGATAAACCCAGTAGACCTGCCTTATTTCTAATGACACCCCTTTATATTGTAATGTTGAATCTAGTATAGGCGGGGGTAATATGGTTATAAGGTTGAGGACTCACTAATGGAGTAATGTGATATGAGGGTGTCACCGAAGATATTTACATCTATCAGAATTTTCATATTTGTAATTTAATGTGTAGTTTTTATTAGTGTGTTTAATAAAAGTACTAGGCACTGACTGAATAATAATTTATTGAGTGCAGTTGTAGCATACCAGTGAGTTGAGATTACTCCATCTCCCTTGAGTAGGGATTGAACTGCTCTGCTTTGCTACCCTCAGATAGTCAAGTGCTACAATGGGTTACTTGAGTCCCAGTAAATTGCAGACTTATTAGTTGTGAAGGACTCACATCCTTGACAACTAATAACACATTTTCTTACAATGGCATATTCGGATTCTACAACAAACTAGCTACCAAGAGCTTAACATTTACACCTACACCCCTCTCTCCATTTGAATTTACAGACTGCACACCATGAAGGCCACTAGACTATACCTGCACCAACAGACCTTTCAACAGCAGCACTTATAGACAGGATAACAATCAGACCTAAGCATGATTGCCACTTCAGCCTACACTGTCTGCTCATCCACTATTGATTAGCCCAAAAACTATTTTGCAGTGGGAAGTTATACTGCACATCACACTAGTTTAACATTTTTGTACCATTTGTGGTCCTCCTCTCTACCCCAGCAGATGCATCTTCTGTATCCTCTTAGATGAGACTTCTAGGTCGGCATAGATACCCACATGTCACTTGACACTGTGTCCTAAACAACGATGGATGAAGTTATGTTCTGTGCTCATTTATCATCGGCTTACAATCAAAACTTGCCAACCTGTGAAGAGGCATACAATGTATATCTACAATATTATTTAACACAGTTGCTTAGTGTGAAAGGATTCTCCAGAAGATGTTTTTGATCCTTCCCAAACATCCATGTTCTTTCTTTTGTTTCTCACTCAGTAGTCTGATGATAAGTGCATGATACTCTCTTACACATATATCTGTTTCAATGATCTACTAAAAGCCAGAGAAGGGGATATATTTTTGTAAAATTATCTTAGTTCATTGAAGCCTGTGTTCTTCTCACGGCTAAACCTACTCTTCCAAAGTTTAAAGTCATTTTGCAACATTGACATTGGGTGTTGACCTAATTGTTATTTTTCAAAACAGAATTCTTAGTCAAAAGGATGTCACACAACTTCATACATAGATGCAAACCTCTCCTAACATATTGTCCCACATTAAATCCTACACGTTTTCCCACTTAGACTCCTACACTGCTTGACCTCTTACCAGGACCTAAATGATATCTTGCAAATGCTCTACCTAAACTTGCAGGTAGATTTAGGTCTAATCTCTCCTTGTCCAGGATCCTGCAGCTCAATATAGAAGCGATCCAGGTCAGCCAACTAATCACAGCCTCACACACCTCGAAAGCCACACTCTGTAACCAGGCATACCACAATGCCATTCCATTTGAAATCCAGTCTTCTAATCTCACTTTGCTGCACACATGAGGTGTAGAACATCTGAGGAACATGAGTATTCTTAACTATTCAACTAACCTGCCAGTAAATCTAAAGTTGTTGAAAACATAGCTACAGATTGACAGTCACACCTTCAATCAAAGACAATGCTTAGCCTAACTAGAAAGAGTTGGTTGCCATTCTCCTGTACTGGTTCATGTCAACTGTCAAACAACAGACGTGCAACGCTCAGTACAGCCTACAATTTATGTATCAGAGAGATGGAGATGGACTGAAATACTACTTACAGTTATGCCTCAATGAACATGGTTCATAGTGTAAATCAAGTTTATCACATATCATTAAAGCATGTTTTAAATATTAATAAACCTTATCAAGATTTAAAGTCCCCCATCACCCTGTTATCAGGGTCTCTTGTCTCTCAGCGTCTCTATGATGAAAAAATAATTAACTTCTCTTCTCTGCTGAGATTGAGGCAATACTAGTAATATCACCGTGAGTTCTAAGTCGTTGAGTTTGGGTGGGGTTATCACCATAATGTGTGCTGTAGCACAATTGATGTACTTATTGAACATTTTGTTCCCTCCACACGGGAGGAGTCTGATACCCTAGTGAACAATAACAAATGAAAACACTCAATTATATCTGACCCCAAGGCATATACAAAAACCCAGCTGAGGAGTTTATGATAGGCCACATGCCACATAAATTTACCAATCAGTTTTCACTGTCCAGTCTGGTTTAAGTTCAGTTAAAAAATCTCCTTTCATCCCCAGTTCAAAAATTAACCTTCAGTCACAGAGGTGCCACAGTCCAGTCCCAAACCTTCCTTAATCACACAATATCCATCTTCTCAACATTCTATAGAAACGCTTGGCGTATTTCTGGCCAACCACAGAATCATGATCAGTCAACGTGTCATAGAGACCCAATGCTATCATAAAGTCTCATCAAGCATGGTCATCGACTAAGTCAAAACTTACCTTACACTCATCTAGACCTTGATGACCAGTACCTACAGCAAACTAGACACCACATGGACTATATATAGATTGAGGTCTCATTCTCTGAGATTCAGACAACCTACTAATCTCCCTTACAAAATCCCTTGGCTGTGCCTTCAAGATCCTCATCACCCAGAAGGCATGTGACTGTCAGTACTCAAATATCAGCACAGTGAAAAATCAGTCCTCTCCTCCCTGAAGCTGTCTTCTCAGCCAAGATCTAAGTGCAGTTTCTCCTTCTTCTGGATGACGGCAAATCACCCAAAATCATGACATTACCGAAATGGAAATGAAGAGGCACATTAAAAAAGACAAGGGCAAAACGTTCTTAATTTATGCAAACAGACTAAGAAACAACATCCCTCCCCAGATGACGTGCTCCTTATTTTCTCTGCTGCTGAATACATATTTCGTCAATCATCACCTCTTTCACCACTAAAAAGGAATCCAAATTCCAGCAGACCCCACAGTCCATGCAAAGGAGACTTTGTGCCCTTTTGAATTTGATCTTCACCCTAAATTGCTGGTACTGAGCTCATCTGCTTGCAAGCTATGTTCTTCCTACATACATCCCAACATATGCAAAAAACATATACACTCTGATTGGCTCAGAAGGGTTACTAGATGACCCCAAGTCACCAAAACACTGTGGGCCGGATTCACAAAGGTAACTTACACTTTTGAGCACTTTACCCTTTTGAGTATGTTTACTGCTTATTGCTTGTTCACAAAACCAGTGGTCCCGATTCACATAGGTAAACTGCGATGAAAGTCTAACTTTATGATTTTTGTGTATTCACAGAGGACATTTACAGCTCATAAATACCCTGTGTGAATACCAAAAGCTGAACTTTACGAATTTTGGTATTCTCAAAGGGCATTTACAAGTAGTAAATGCCCTTTGTGAATACCGAAAGTCGTAAAGTTAGACTTTTGTCTCATTTTACCTTTGTGAATCAGGTTGAAAGCATATAAGTTACTATTACAAAAAAAAGTAGTAAGTCCAGCACCACATGTCGCAACCCAGGTTACTGCAACACCTTCCTAAGGATAATAATTGAGGTAATGAATTAAAACAAAATCCCTTAGGAAATAATGTTAAATTCAATTATTTAAAATAGTTAAGTATGTATATGTACAAACAACTAGATAACTTCCATTGTTATAAAAGAAGCAATGTACAAGTGGTCAGATCAGTTTACAATAAATATTATATCAAACTGGCGACATGGAAAAATGATGGTCTGTTGACTGCTGAGGAATACAGATTTTTGCGCAATGATTGTCCAAGGATGCCTGGTATCAACTTCATTTTAAAGGTGCACAAGAGCTTATCCTCTCCCCCGGCAGGCCCATCATTTTGGCTAGGAACAGTCTGTTGGCAAACACTTCACAATGTGTAGACTTTTTTCTACAGTAGTTTGTCTGAAATTTACCATCTTATGTGAAGGGCACTGGAATTTATGACTTTCCATGGAGTCAAGATTATTAGTTAATGACCATGGATGTAACCACCCTTTATACTAGTATTACCATCAAGATGACCTCAGAGCAGTGGAACGTTTCTTCAAAAGCAGATCTCTTAAACTATATGATACAGTTTTACTTGAATAACAATTTCTTTTTATTCAATAAGGACATTTTTCATCAAATTTGTGGTGTCGCCATGGGGGCTTGTTTCCCACCCACCAAAGCGTGCTTGCACATGGGCTGGTGGGAGGAACGAGTTCTCATGGTGGATCACATAATGAAAGTTAGGACAAGCATGTCAATTGTTGGCTACGGTACATTGATGATTTATTTATAATTGAGAAAGGTCAAAGAAAAGTGCTGACAGTTTTGTAGCCAAAATCAATTGCAATACTGTTAATCTTAGGTTTACAGCTCAGATTAGCACAAATATGGTTGATTTCTTGGATGTCGATGTATTTATATAAAATAACAAAATTGAAACTAAATTACATAGAGAGGAAACAGCTGGTAATTCAGTGCTCCATGCCAGTAGTTTCCACCTTTGACATCTGATCAATAGCATACCCTTTCGCGAAAGGTTAGACTCAAAACAATTTGTAGCTGTGAGGAAGATTTCAAAAAGGCCAAATATGAATCCAAGCAGAGATTCCTCGCCCGGGGGGATATTCCTCTAGGATCATAGATCAAGCTATTTTGAAAACAGGAAAAACAAACAGGGAAATCTACTAGATGATAGGCATTCTGGAAGTGACACCGAACATGGTAGTCTAAAGGCCACAGATGGGTAACCAGGCTGATAATGACCTACAGCAAACAAGAGCGGCAATTAAGAACCATACTGAGGAAACAGTGGACTCTGATTCTAAGTGATCAAGTCATTGGGTCGGTACGCCCTAAAAAACAGTCATCACATTTAGAAGAGGCATATCTATGAGTAATGGCCTTGTAAAGAGCAGTCCAGAGGTAACAGTGGGTGACAATTGGCAATCTATTAAAACATGATTTTACAAATGCAATTCATGCAGGTCTTGCCAGTTTGGTGTCAATATGTCACAATATGACACCCCATTCCATGACAGGCATATCAAAATAGTTAAATTCCTTACATACAAAACTGGTTTTGCAGTTTCTGTTCATGAATGTACATGCTCGTTGTACTATTTAGGGAGCACTCCTCATACCCAGTGGTTCGACTTTTCAAGGACATTCATAACAGCTACCTCAGTCATCTCAAATACTACGTGATAGACACAGTACTGAAATTAAGGCGTGGAGGTAATCGAGAATCAATATTACAGAGGTTGGAGACCAGATACATTCTAGATTTGGATACCAAAGCCCCATATGGGTTGAATGCCTGTGAAG
The DNA here is from genome assembly GCF_964261635.1 of Lissotriton helveticus. Classification (NCBI taxonomy): domain Eukaryota; kingdom Metazoa; phylum Chordata; class Amphibia; order Caudata; family Salamandridae; genus Lissotriton; species Lissotriton helveticus. The sequence goes on from NC_136063.1 coordinate 427,825,711, forward strand.
ATATGTACATTTTACTAGAGTATTTCCTCTTCTCCATTCAACATGGTTTTGTCCCAAAGTAACTCGCAGGGTCTGTTTCTGTAGTATAAATGAATCCACTTTAAACCTTTTGGATATTGGAATCTATCACTGATCAGGTTTTTAGAACAAAATATCTTTATCTCCTGAATATGTAGCATCACATTTCATCGATAGACATTTTTTTTTTAATAAATAAAAGCAGTTTGCACTTTGTAGCACTTAGGCACTTTAGGATCTATAATATTTCACTGCATAACTTTGCCCACAAGGGCATTATTGTGTCAACACAGTGATCACAGATGTCTGTCTTATCGAAAGAGTGAGCTGATATGCCAAGCAACATTATTTGATTAAATGAATAACATTACAGTAATTAAGAGAAAAACATTAAAAGTAGGAATGAAAATGCCAGGCCAGATGGTCAAAGATTGAATAACAGAAGGTCCCCAACTTGAATGTATTGAGGCACTATGCACCTAATATGCAGAATTTGCACAGATGTATTAATAGGCATTATGATCTGAAAGATGGTTTATTTAAAGCTTTCAGTGAAATACACTATTATTGCCTAGTTTGCACAAATGCAGAATTTTCCACACAGGTCATTAATGTTGGGGTGACGTACTGTTATTTTTAATATTATTGTTAGCATTGGGACTTTATTCACTTCCTAAATGTTTCTGCAGTTTTACCATCAGCTTTCTCATCAAGTACATTTATATATGATGCATTGTTGTAATAAGTCGTTCCAATGAGGGTTTCTCTCTTGTCAAAAAGAGAATGGATTTGTGATCAATGACACCGTTACATATTTCATGTATGTATTTATAGTCAATTCATGAATTATCCAAAACAAGGTCCCCCCCCCCCCCTCAACATACTTTGAGGTCCAAGAGCCAGGGGGGAAAAACTAGAAAAATAGTATAAGCAAATGCTCCTATAAGACCTATATCCATTTATTTGAAGGCCCACTCACTGCTCAAATCGAGCAGTCCCCACCAATCAGTCTAACCATTCTCAAATGTGCAATAATATACTACTTTTTATTCATCTTTTTAAATTATTGATCATTACAGCATAACTGCTGTTACAAATATCAGCAAAAACATATTAAGCAAATCATTTATTATCATATGTTAATTGCATCTACAAATAGTAATATTTACACATAAAATACATAAGTAGATACATGAATCTGCTCCTAATCATTGAATCACACAGAAAAACAAAAAAAAACATCAGATGTCATCACATCAAACAATCTCATCACTGATACCAAACTCTCATAAACGAAAACACCATCACCCATCTCAAGATTCACACACCTAGGAATAAAAACGGGAAACCCAAAATGTTCTTCTGGAATACACCAATAGACAGGGATAGGGGGCTGAATAATTCACAATTTGCAACCGCTTTGGTGTTTTCTTATCGAGGTTCCCGGCAGATTGGTCAATGCACATTTCGGTGGATATAAGTAGCTGCCACCTTCATCAGGACCACTCTTTTGAACTTATTTTCAAGTGAAGGGAATAGGGGGTATCTTGTCACAACCCCTTAGTATTCAAGATAAAAATGCTTTATGTTGTCACAGGGGCTAATAGGTAAAAATCCTCTTGTGTGGTGATACACATCCCATCACACAGGCTGGTCTTGTTATGGACCCACTATTGGTACATCCTGGGCAGTAACTGTTGGGTGCCTATGGGCCTTCTCCAAATAATTTGGGCCTGGGGTTTTCCTCTACAGAATATCTAGATCACAGCTTTCCAAACTGTGCGGCACGACACGTTACTGTGTCGCGCCCCATGCTTAGGTGTGTCGCGGGATGTGATGTGATGACGTCAGGGGCGGCCGGCCGATATAGGAGAAAGCACTCTGAGACCTTCCAGTGGAGTTTGTGCTACAAAAACTCGCACACACTCCGGCGTTGATCGAGGGCTTCCTGCCAGCTGGTGTCTGGCTTCTTTGAAGTTTTGCCGCCCGATGCCCAGGCGACCAGCGGGGAGTGGGGCCATCTCTGGGGGAGGTAGGAGGTGGGATCGAAACTCCTCCACCCCCCTCCTTTGGGAAAGGCTCGCTGCTCCGAGGCCTGGCATGAGCATTTGGCACTCCTGTTCTTCTTGGTTCGAGGCCCTGCGTGGGGGTTTTTCGGAGCCAGGCGGTCTTAGGACGGGTGCAGTCTAGTTAGGCTGGGGACTGTTTCGTTCTAGGGCTGGGCTTCAGGAGTCCGGGGATCGGGTTGCTATACAGGTGTCTTTCCTACTTCCCCGGGGTTGGTGAGGGCAGAGGCCCGGGTTACATAAAGGGGGCTGCTGGGGGGCGGTGGTGGGGGAGGGGGGAGGGGAGAGTAATGTAAGGGGACCGACGCCAAGGGGGCCAGGTCTAACATGGGTAAATAGCATAAACTCCCCGTGTCTAAAAATGGATGTGTCTGTGTGTAATGCAACTGGTGCGCGTGTAAACACTCTGAGACCTTTATTTATTTATTTATTTATTTATGCGTTTTTATATAGCGCGGCCTTTACCCGAAGGTGTCAGAGCACTTCACAATAGGAACAGAACTGATACATGAGAACATTACAAAAGAGCAAATTACAAAAGCAAACGTTACCAGGCAGTAGAGATGTAGCATGGGGGAAAGGAGGGGGTGCAGGACATGTGCCCTCTAGTCTTCGGCAGAGACAGGAGGTGGCCCTGGAGAGAGGTCCGCCTGAGTGAGAGCTGTAGTGCACCAGGAATGGAAAGGCACACATTCTAAGAGCAGCTTCTGGGAAGAGGCCCTGCACTGAAGGGTGAGCTCTGGGGGCAGAGGTGTAATAGTAGAGGGGAGGGTTTTAATTCCAGCTCTGGTGTGTGTGTGTGTGGGGCTGTGTGTGTGGGGGTGTGGGGTTGTGTGTGTGTGGGGTTGTGTGGGTGTGTGTGTGTGTGGGGGGGGGTTGTGTGTGTGGGGGGTGGGGTTGTGTGGGTGTGTGTGGGGGGTTGTGTGGGTGTGTGTGTGTGGGTGTCTGTGTGTGGGTGTGTGTGTGTGTGGGGTTGTGTATGTGGGGTTGTGTGTGGGTTGTGTGTGGGGTTGTGGGTGGTTCGGGCTAGCTCGCTGCGCTCGCTCGCGTTACCGTGTCCCTGAAAAAAAATTCACAAAAAGGTGTGTCACCAACATGAAAGGTTTGGAAAGCTGTGATCTAGATCATGGCCTCCTCGTGGCACGAAGTTGCATCTTACATCTCGTACTGGTCGAAAATGGCATCCATGTTTGAAAGATGAATAAAAAGTAATATATTTTTGCACATTTGAGTACGGTTAGACTGATTTGTGGGGAATGCCCGATTTGAGCCCTGAGCTGGCCATCAAATAAATAGATATAGGTCTGATAGGAGCATTTGCTTATACGATTTATAGTCAATTCATACAATCTGTGCAGTCTTTCTTCTATGTTTACCAGGGTTAACAAGCACGTTTGGCCCTTTAAATAGCATTAGAATTTAAATATATTTATATATATATATTATCGATAAAAATAATATACAATTGTGTATATTTATCATTTGTTAAAAAATATGTTGCCCTATTTTTAGTGTAAAAAGTAATGTAACAGTATTTTTTATTCAAATATAACTGAAATAATTTTTATCAAGTCTGCACATCACATTTGATAGTTATTCATGCATAATAACATATTCTTTCTGCAGGTGTAAATTATTTTTGTTTAATTTACATTTCAAAAAATTATTTTATTTTAATTTAATATTTTCATTTATTAAAGTTTTAGTTGAAAATTAAGCTAACAGTGCTGCATTTTTTTTAGATCTACACTTAATATAAGTATATAAAAGGAATTTACATTAAAATTTAACAAAAATATTTTTTACATTTATTTTCAAGTTAAAGTTTTTTATTTTTCCCTATGCTTTACCACATGGAGATCTCCGCATGGTAAAGTATAGGGAAGAATAAAAAGGTGAGAAATATTGGGGAATACTATTTTTGAAGGCACATTTATGAGAAGCAAAAGTTTTCCCAATTTCCCTCGAGGTGCATATTACATTACTGTGATTATTCACACCTTCCTTTATTTTTTCCATGTTATATTTTTATTGGACTAGAAACACCTAATTTGCACTGAGTTGCACAAAACGCCTTTTTCTATTAAGATCTGAGCCCTCTTTTAATAAAAGTATTGGGCAGAAATAACAGTGCGAATATGGAAGGGCGAGATTTTGATCGATACCTTAGCACTATTGATCCAAACCTCGATCTGGTCGACTGAACCTTTGTTGCCTGTCTTTAAGGTACAAGGTACACCTATTTCCAAGTTAGTTCACCCAATAAAGGACTCTACTCCCAAAGATCACAGACAACTTCTAGCTTTCAAAAGTTTATTGTAAGGAAATGATTAGCTGCAAATACAGGCATCTCAGAATGAGATTCACGAGATACACAGGTCCAATTACATACATGTGCTCTCGGAACGCCCTCAGACGAGCAACGGAAATCACTAACACAAGTTCTAAGAATAATAAAGCTATTAGCATCGACGCATATCGCTCCTTCATTTAAGTTGGAGGAAAACACACAGGTTAGGCTGTCCCTACCCTGCTCTAGATGGTATCCCTACTTAACCAAGTCCCAACCTAAATAAAGGTGTCAGCAGTGAATGACCCCCAAGGGAAGTCACTCACTCTAAGTCTCTTGGTGAAAACCTATAGTTCTCCAGTCATGACCCCTCTCTGCCTACCCATCCGCTCTCCTAAGGGTCCTCAGGTATCTGCTCTAACTCCACCCAGGGGTGCTGTCCCTAATACAAAACAGTCAACAACATTTGAGACGCCCCTCTCGAGACGCCCCTCACGTGGTGTAGCTTCTGGTTTTTTCCATGATGCTTTGTATTGGGCCTCATACGTTAGAGTTGACCTTGCTTCTCAGACTCTTCTCCGGCCCGCTGATACCCCTTAAACATTCCAGAACCCTCCTCCATGTCTGGGCCGTCTACTGAACAGACCTCTATTCATTCATTTATAATTGGATCCCCCCTTTCCTGTTGCAGACAGATATCTGCCGCCAAGAACCCAACTCTCATAGACTTCTAAAATAAAGGCTTGCAACATTTCTCAGCCCAGACATGTACGTGTAAATCAATGCTAAAACATTTCAGGCCTACAATATTTCTCATAATGATTATAGCATTCAACTTCTTCATTAATTAAAGCATGTTAATACTCTTATTCTATTATTCAGTAAACATCTCTATAAATCCTGGCCCATTAATGCAATGACCAAAACATTAATACAATCTGTGTCGTGAAAAGAAACACCTTCCCTTTCCCTCCAGCTCTGGCCCTGAGGCCTACCACATTCTGCGTTTAACCACCTACCATCTTACATTTTGACAGCTACACGACATAGATTCAAAAATAATCACATCTAATAAAATCATATAATGTCACACATTTCTGTATTAGTTCCACTTCTACTTAAATCTCTATATTAGCTATACATTTAGAATATAATTTCAGATACTATTAGCACTCATGGCATTTCTCCTCATGATTTGTGCTTACTATAGGTAAGTGTGATGCACTCATACATTTAGATCAGTTTGCGCTCTCTCAGTTCCCCCCTTTGATGACCTCTCGGGGTCATCACTAACATTTAAACTGCAGTTATTGCTGGCATGACTTGTCTCTGCGCTTCCAGAGCCCTCAGACTCCTGTACTGATTATCTTGTATGGCAGCCAATCTCTGCAGCTGCTCTCTTTGGGCTCTTTCTGACCTTCTTGCTCGGTACCATTTGAATACCCTCACCAATCCCCACAATATGATCCCACAGACCAATATTATGATGACAGGTTTTAGAATATACCACACAAAGCTTTTGCCCAAGGTGGAAAACCACCCACCAACTGCACTCATTCCGTGGCCCACCTTTTCCCAGACATTTTCTCTACTCAAGTCTTCGATCTCCTTGTGAATATTAGTTATGTTCCTAATAACTTTCTCAAGGGGTTTTGAATTGTCTGGAATGTAAGTGCAACATTCCTGGACCTTCAAAGCCTTACAGACTCCGCCCTCTTTTGCTAGTAGGACATCTAATGCAAGACGGTTCTGAAGAACCATAGCCCTTATCGATTGCATCTCTCCTTCTACCAGCATTAAGGACTGAGCAGTGCTGGCAGACAACCTGTCGACAACTGTTGCCAGTCGTCTAATTTTAACATCATTAAGGATTACTCCCAAAAGAGGGAACATAGCTCCAAAGACATCTCCAACCATTTCGGCATCTCCTACATCTCTCCTTCCCCTCGATGATGTCTTGCCCTCAATGATCACTAAGTCTTGTGCATGATATATTTTGGGGAAGACAATTGCTAAGTAACATGATCCATACCAGTTGTCAGGTAGTCTCACGTAGGCATTTCTTCCACATACAAAATACACATTTGGAATCACTTGCATTCCCTTCAGGAAATCTTTAGTATAGTACTCTATGTTGAAAGCATGTTCACAGTCAACTTCTCCAACGTATACATTTTCATAATACGTTTTGGCTCGGTGAAGACATAGCTTTCCTCTCTGCGTTTTATCTAAAGCTATTGGACCACTACTACCCTTTCTCTTGTGTGCCTTCTCTTCCTCGGTCCAATCTGTTTTCCATTGTCCTGATTTTTTCAAAATCTTTTGTCTCCTGTAACGATCATCCACTTGCCCTATGAACTTCTTCTCGACTTCTGACACCTTGCATGTCAGGTTATTTCTACGGGCATGTGAAGTATCTAAGGTAATCCAAGGAATGAAGAACTTAGCCAATCTGTCTTCACTCTTCCAGTAATCCCATTTGTTCATCTGCTTATAATTTGGGACTTCTGGCAGCACTGAATCATAATTGGAGAAATAGTATTCAAAACTATCTCTTTCATAAAATATACTAAGCAATAAGCTACATGTAATGCCATATGTCAGCGGGAGGTGATGATATCGAATTCCTTCATCTACAGACGCAGGCAACTGCATGCAGACATAACAATTCTTACCCTCCATGGCATCCACGTATTCATATAAGAGTTTAGCATAAGCATTTGACCTAAAGTCTCCTTGGGACTCGTCTACGTGTAACCTGCGGGCTTCTGCCGCTAGTAACGCTTTATCTTGAGTGTTTTCCCCTTTTTCACCAACAACAGTAGGTGAAAGCGTTTCTACAGAATTCACATCAGTTACCTTTGCCTCTTCCTCATGTCCCTTTACATAAGAAATTGTTACCACTAAAGCTATTAATATTATCACTCCTACTATTAGTGTACCTATTATACATTTTGCTCTGCGGTTCGGTGTGCCGGCCTCCATTTCGTCAGACAATATGGCTCTCTCTTATCTTAGCAAAAAGTTCTTTTCCTCTCGTTCCTTTACAGTCTCTTTTTAATCCTTTTTGTCTTTAGAATCCACACAACTGGAAGCTGACAACCTTCTCCGCAAAAGTCCTTTAACAGTTCAATAAAGACAACCCTAGCCCTTCTCCATCAACTCAAGGGAAGTTCCCTAAAATTTTCTGCTTCCTGGGCGCTAGGTAATCTTCTTTTTCTGCTTGCTTTATTTACAAAGTCCTTAACAGTCTACTATCAGATTTGTTGTTGCAGCTTCAATAGCATAGTTCAATATTTCCAAACGAAGATTGTGCTCTTCATGTGCTGTTATCGTTGTACCAAAGTCGGGGAATTGCAATTCTGAAAGAAACATGTGTTTTAACTTGCTGAGGCGGGGAGGTCTGGGGAGCATGAATGTTAGTGACCCTTCTTGTTCGACACCGGGTACCAACAGTCGTATTTCCACGGTGATAATGGGCTCAGAACTGGACACCACCACCGCTCGGATCCTCCCTGTCTCCGGTTTCACAGACATTTGTCGCCAGATATGTCCACTCAGGTGTGGAGTATCTTCTGTTTGGCACACGCACTCTTCTTGACCTTCTTCGGTCTGGTGCTTCAGCGCCCTGAGCACCTTCTTCCGGATCTGAGTCTTCTGATATCGGAGGAAGGGTTACTTCTGGAGTTGACCTCAGGCTCGAGCTCCTTCTTTGCGGCCAATTAGCTTCTCCACGTGCCCTTCTGCTCCTTCTCGTCTGTTCTCTCTCTCTTTCAGACCTGTCAGGGTCTGACTCGTACTCCCAGCTACTTTCTCCTTCTGTAGCGTCGTCTGTTTCACTGTTGTACTGACCGTCCTCAGCTTGGTCAGACTCTTCCCCTGCTTCCGCTGGCACCTCTACAGCTTGGCTAGCCCCCTCTATGGCTTCTCGGTCCTCTGCTGGACGTCTATCCGAGAGAGGAGCTGTTTCTTCCCGAGGTGCTGGAACCCTTCGCGTATGTGACGCGTGAATCCAATTGGGCAGGCCTCCCACCTTCACAGCTGTGTTCGTGATCAGGATGATCTGGAAGGGCCCACGCCAACGAACATCCAGACAGCTTCTTCTCACATGTTTTTTCACCAGGACCCAGTCCCCAGGATACAGGTCATGGCACGGGCCCTGGCACGCTGGAACCTCGGCAGCCTGCACCTGAAGGGACACAGAACGAATGGCGTCAGACAGCCCCTTACAATAGTCCAGGATCATATCATCTGTGATATTTAACAGTGCAGCAGTTGGGACAGATGGCAGCCTCATTGCTCTCCCCATTAACACCTCATGTGGTGACAACCCTGTTCTTCTGTCTGGGGTACTACGAAGGCTCATGAGGACCAATGGCAAGGCGTCAGGCCAACTCAGGGTCGTTGAGGAGCACACTTTTGCTATTCTGGCCTTGATTGTGCCATTGATCTGCTCCACAATCCCTGAAGCTTCTGGTCGGTAACTGCAATGCAACTTTTGGTCGATATTGAGCGCTACACAAATCATCTTCACAAGCTCGCTGTTAAAATGCGTTCCCCTATCTGATTCCAAAAAGGCCGGCACCCCGAAGCGCGGAATGAGTTCTCTAAGCAGTATCTTGGCCACTGTGAGGGTGTCGCACCTACGTGTAGGGTATGCCTCAACCCATCTGGAGAACACACAAACAACCACCAGGACATAGCGGAGGCGGTTGCATCTTGGCATTTCAATGAAATCTATCTGCATTCTGTTGAATGGACCTCCAGACCTTCCTATGTGACTCAGTGTAACTGGTGTTCTTTTTCCTACGTTCAGCTGCTGACAGGTCACACAACGCTGGCACACTGCTTCTGCTGCTATTCTAAACTTAGGATTGTACCAAGTCTGTCTAAACACTCTCAGCATAGCATCTCTCCCTAAGTGTACGGGACCATGTATGAGTCTGGCCATAGGACTCACCATCTCATTGGGCAACACTGCTCTGCCGTCTGCTGAGACCCAAAAATGGGACTCACCCATTACACATCCTGCCTTTTCCCATGTTTCCTTTTCAGAATCAGGAGCATTTTCTTGCATGTTTGACAGTTCATCCCAAGTATCAACAGTTTCCAATATCATGGCTAATTCAGTTCTTACATTTATTCCGCCCACTTCCACCTCTGTGAAAGAGTACCCTTGCTCTGCGCAATACCGCGCAACTTCATCTGCATATCTATTGCCTTTTGAAACAAAGTCCTCATTTTTGGTATGTGCGGTGCACTTTACAACTGCGATACCTGCTGGGCATTGCAACGCCTCTAACAACAGGCGCACAAACTCTCCATTGCGAATGGGAGAGCCTGAAGAGGTCATGAACCCTCTTTGAGACCATAACTGCCCGTAATCATGAACTACCCCATAGCCATATTGGCTGTCGGTGTATATGGTGACTCGAATTTGATTGCTTGCTAAGCAAGCACGTGTCAGGGCAATAATCTCGGCTACCTGAGCGGAGTGTACTCCTTCCAGGCACCCAGCTTCCACAACTCCAGCAATTGTACAAACAGCGTAAGCTGCTCTCAACTGCCCAACTTCGTCTCTTACACATGAGCCATCGACAAAGAAAATTTCGTCTGGGTCAGTCAGTGGCTCATCTACGATGTCGGGTCTGGGTTTGGTGCATAGTTCAGTCACATCGAGGCAGTCATGGTCTGTACATTCATCATCATCATCGATATCATTTGGAAGTGGCATCAAGGTGGCAGGGTTCAAAACAGAGCATCTTTTGAGGGTCACATTCTCTGCAGCAAGAATAACTTGCTCATATCGCGTGAGCCTGCTATTGGTCAGATGCTGTGTTTTGGTCCTGGTCATCAACAGTTCAACAGAATGGGGCACGCACACCTCTAACGGGTGCCCCATGACGATATTTTCACATCTTTCAATGCTGACACCCGTTGCAGCAACGGATTTGAGACATCCGGGCAACGCTGCGGCTACTGGGTCTAAAGTAGCCGAGAAATAAGCAACTGGTCTACGGGCATTCCCATGGATTTGGACTAACACAGACAACGCACAACCTTCTCTCTCACAACAGTAAAGAAAAAATTGTTTATTGTAATCAGGCATTCCCAATGCCGGAGCACGACACAGGTCCTCTCGCAGCTGTAAGAATGCCATCAAACAGTCTTTGTCCCATGGTACCGGATCGCTCACCTCCTTGTGCGTCAGTTTTTGCAAGGGTTTTGCTTTCAGTGAAAAGTTCGCGATCCACTGTCGGCAATAACCCACCATCCCTAGAAACATCCTGACCTCTCTCTGTGTCCTAGGCGCATTCATTTTCATGATCGCCTCTATCCTGTCTGGTGACACCTTTCGTTTGCCTTTCTCTATTCTGTGTCCTAAGTACTGCACTTCTGTCAGGCAGTACTGCAATTTTCCCGGGGACACCTTGTGCCCATTGGCAGCTAGGTGATTTAACAAAGCAATGGAGTCCTCCCTGCAAGCTTCTTCTGTTTCTGACGCCACAAGAAGGTCGTCTATGTACTGGACCAGAACTGACTTCTGGGGCAGCACTAGACTTTCAAGATTTTTCTTCAAAAGCTGGTTAAAGATCGATGGACTCTCTGTATACCCCTGAGGGATACGACACCATGTTAGGACGCGATTTTCCAGCTTAAATGCGAAAAGAAAATGGCTTTCTTCGTCCAGAGGGATCGAAAAGAAAGCCTGACAAAGATCGATCACTGTGAACCACTCTGCTTGGAATGGAATCTGAAACAGTATCACTGATGGATTCGGTACCACTGGACAACACGAAACGACTATGTTATTAATCTTTCGAAGGTCCTGCACTATCCGAAATTTCCCATTTGGTTTCTGCAGACCCATAATCGGGGAGTTGCATGGACTACCCACGATTTCCTTCAGTATTCCCTGCTTAATCATGGACTCGATCACGGGTTTTATGCCTGCAATCGTTTCTGGAGTCAATTTATATTGGGGTGTTCTTGGGAACTCAGCATGCGGTTTCACTACAATTTTCACTGGGTCCACCCCTTTGACCAAACCTATCTCTTCCCCAGTGAAATCCCATACTTCTGATGCCACTGTCTCTCTCAAGTCCCAGGGGAGCTCATCTACTGTCAAAGTAGGATACAGCTCCACGCATATTCTTGAGTTTGCAACTTTGAAATCTGCGTCATCATCATTGGTCAATACCTCCACTCCCTGAGGTGTACAATATATAGTACAATTCAATTTACACAACAGGTCTCTTCCTAGCAGACACACAGGGCTTGAATCGCAAACCACAAATTGGTGCTCATCGCTGTACTTCCCTATTTTCACCTGTACCGGTTCTGTCAATTGGCTGGTTATTCTCCTATTTGCGACCCCTACCACTTGTATGGTCTCTCCAGACATGGGCAGGTCTGGAACTGCAGCTGATCTGATCGTGGACCTAGTGGCTCCTGTGTCCACCAGAAATGTCGTAGGGCACCCTGCTACTTCTGCTTCCACATAGGGTCCCCTCTGGTCCACCTCTAAGGCTGCCCCGAGGGTGCAGTCTTCTCTTTCCACTCTCTGTCCGGTTAATGGGTCCACATAATAGCACTCTTCACCTTCCACAAACAGGGGCATTTGTCTATAAGTCTTACCCACAGTCCCTACTCGAGGAGGTTGCGGGAACTGGGCTCGGGGAGGAGCCCCCCCCCCTTTGAGCACCTTTCCTTGGTATGGCGTCACCCCTCTCGTAGGTGCGCTCTGGACCTCTTCCTCCTCTATCTCTTGTTCTCCTATCTCTACATTGTAGGGACACTCGCGTTTCCAATGCCCCACCTCGTTACACTGGTGGCACCTAGTCGTTTTCTTCAAGGTAGCTATGTCTATTCTAGGTCTAAAGGTAGAACTCTCCTCATTGCCCTTGTTCTGACTGTACTGCTTCTTTCCTCCTGTACCTGTTCCTTGCTGCTGTTGCTGCGGTCCCCCCTTTCCTGCTGCCTGCATCTGTACCACCATCAACTTTTCTTTTAGTTTCTTAGCCTTGGAGTCTATCTCATCACAGCAGTACCTGGCATATCTCAGTATTTCGTCTAGGGGTTTACTTTGCCAACAAATCGAGTGTTGCTGAATCATTAAACTAATATCCGGTCTCAGTCCCAGGACGAACTTGGACACAAATTGCCCTATGTCCTTTGGATCCATTACATCCAAGCCGCTATACTGTTTAAACGCCTTCAGCAATCTCTCGTAATATTCGTGGACTGTCTCTTTGGGTTCCTGTCTGGTTCGGTCTATTCTGACCCAATCTATGTCTTGCATTGGCACTTTCTCTTTCAGCCAAGTCATCACTCTCTCGAATTTTGCCATCACAATCTCGGACGGCCCATTAGTCTTAGCATCTCTCTCTGGCTCCGTTGTGGGCCACTCAGCGCTAACCTTGCATGCTGTCCACAGATCTCCTGGTACTACAATGTCAAACAGCGTGTTCAAATCTATCCATAGGACCTTTGAGATTTTTACAAACCTCTCGACTTGCTTGTACCACTCCACAGGGTTTTCCCGCAATTTGGGGAAGGAGGTGGTAAAAGCAGCTAAATCTCCCCTACTCCAAGGGACATGCACATAGTTCCCATTTGCGACTTCCCGCAAAGGGTATGCTTCTATTCCCTGCAGTCCTGGTGTCATACCAAGCGTGCTTCTCCTGCCGGTCCCTTTCTTGGACCACCTCTCTTCCCACTTATCTAGTGCCCTCCATGTCCTTATTCCAGCGATCAGTTCCCTTATGTGCGTTTTCAGCCCAATCGTTCTCCTCTCATCTAGGTCTCGATCTGTGTAATGTAGCCTGTGGTTACCCTGTAATGCTTTGGTTCTTGACAGATCCACCATATATTTGCCTGCTAGTTCGACTAACTTCTCATGGACTGCTCTCGCCTTTCGAGTGATGTCCTTTGCCATATACAGTATTTCATCCTGCTCATACATTTCCATTCTTTCTAAAGGCAGGGTACCATCTACCATGTCATCCAGGTCTGACCTTAAGCTGGTGACATCAAGTCTCTTGGCTTTTATCTCAGCTCGCAATATGTCTTTCGAAGGGGGCTCACTGGTCTCCCTACCATCCCAACTTCGAGCTCTGCGTTTGGGCTCGGGAGAGTTAATGGGTGCCCTCCCTTGCTCCCATCTCTCCAGGTCCCATGCTTGGCCATCCGATCTTGGAAGGTGATGGAACACGGGCCTGTTACCCCTACTCTTGCTCTGTCCACTCTCTTCTTCTTCTCTCCTCTCACCGTACTCCTCTCTGTTATTTTCCCTCTGGTCGCTACTCTCCCTTTGCCTCGTATCGCTCAGTATCCGATACGATCCTTCCTGGTTCCCCATATTCCCTGGGCTGCGCTCATTTCCGTCATCACAGGGTCTATGGTGCGACCTCTCACAACTCCCATTCAGTTCTCTGGTGCCAGGCACACAGTGTGGACACTTAAAGCTGTTTCTGTACTCTTGCGCTCTCCTCTCCCCTTCACTGAGTATTGGGCGCGCCACCCCTCCACTCCCGGGGCCCCCGTTTTCCAGGTCTGTTCTATCTCCACTCCGGGCCCAATGGGTGACTCCCCTACTCTCTCTCTCTCTACATTCCCACTCCGGGCTGCTCTCCCCAGCCCCGCAGTGAGTCCGAGCTCGGCTATCCTGACTTTCCCTTTCAGCTTCCGCAGCTATGATGCTCTTTTGAGCCTTCACTGCCTCATCCCACTGCTTCATGTACTCATTTAGCTCTTGAAAGGATTTTCGTCCAGATCCCCTCAGATCCACTGGCCATCTAGGGCCCCCAGGATCTCCTCCCGGGTCCCCTGCTGTGTGCATCGGGGTGCTCCACTCTCTTGGTATCGGCATCTGACTTGGGGAATTGATCGTATCGTTCCTTCTTGCCTTCTCTGCTCTTTCTCTGTCCTTCTGTACCCGTTCTTCCCCTTTTGCTCTCTCTTGGTCATATATCGATATTATAGGACCTATGGTAACAGGTACCTGTAGTGCATCTGGTAATGTGTAGGATGTGGCTCTCTCCGTTTCCGGCGCTCTTTGCACCACAAACCTACCGACTACCTGCTGCACCTGACTAGGCTGGGACAGCTCTTTCTTTGGCTCAGGATCCCACTCTGAACTGGGAAGCGGTCTATGCTCTCCTGCATTGCCCCCCTTTTCTCCTTCGGTATGCTCGACCTCTCCCCCTGCTCTATTATACGGGGGTGGCCTGTCTGTCAATAATCTGTTTATCAGGCTGTCCTCTGTTTCGCTCTCATCATCTTCTTCTAGGGGGCTTTTATTTACGGGCACCTCTAACACTGGGTACAGTTTATTTACTTCCAGGTTATGCACTCTCCATCTTTTAGCATCTGCATCCCACCTGGCATCCTGCACTGCCCTTACCGATCGTTTCACCCTTTCTTGTCGTCTGTTCATATTCTTTTCATGCGCTGCCCTAATCCATGCATCAAGAGCTTCAAACTGGGTCGGTCTAGGCAAGGGTCTCATTGAGGTCATGACTGATTTTAATCGATGTAACACCTCTAATCTGAACGTCCCGTACTTCGGGAACGTCAGTTCCTCATTTCCTTCAGTAATCTTACTCCACTCTGATATCCAGAGGATCGTATGCAACCCAACATTCACTGCCATGTAACGAGCTGGCGTACCCTCCGGCGGGGCTTCTTCCCCTTCATACGATCCCCGCTTCTCTTTTTTAAACACCGCTTTCAACCATTTAAAACACTTCATAATTATGCGCACAATATCCAGCCTCGCTACTCTGTTTACTTCCTGATGACAATCCACCAATCCTGTCGCGGCTTTGCTAACTTGGCCTATCGCAGCGCGGTCTTTCTCCGGTCGGCCAATCACGTCGCGACTCTGTCTGACGTCTTTGCTAGCTGGCCTATCACAGCGCGGTCTTTCTCCGGTCGGCCAATCACGTCGCGACACTTTCTGACGTCACTTTTCTCCGCTTCGCAGCAGCACCCCTCCTTTCTCAACTCGTCTCCCGGTTATGCATGCGTCCCATTCATACACCGAAAAATGACTACTTCCGACCAAGCGGTCACTTCTCTCGACTGTACGTCCACAGTCTATCTGTAATTGTCAACACAACTGACGAAATGTCTATCGTCTCTCTGATAGGTTGCTTACACACACAGTAACTTCCGACCAGCGTCCGTTACTCACGCACTCACTCTTACGTTCCCCCTATCTCGGTCTTTCGGGTGATCAATGGTACCTCATGACCCCCTTCACACTAGTTGACAATTACTCTGGGTGTCCGATACACCCGAACCACTTAAGCTCTCCTTGAACTTAAGATTTCCACCGGTTGCGCGCGCTCACAACCTGTTCCACAGTCACTCTACAGACATTCAACTCCGCCAGACATTACAACATAGATACAATACAAAACACCGCAATCTAACACGCATAACCCTTTATACTCACTCTCGACCGATACTGCTGCTGTTTCTGTCTCACGTCATCCGGATCTTCTTCGGCGGGCTGTTCTTCCGATCATCGATTTCTAGGGGCCTTGGGGTAAGCTAACCTGGCCTAGGCCACCGTCCTCAAGAAGGCAACCATCCTCTGCTACCAACTGGAAGGGCGAGATTTTGATCGATACCTTAGCACTATTGATCCAAACCTCGATCTGGTCGACTGAACCTTTGTTGCCTGTCTTTAAGGTACAAGGTACACCTATTTCCAAGTTAGTTCACCCAATAAAGGACTCTACTCCCAAAGATCACAGACAACTTCTAGCTTTCAAAAGTTTATTGTAAGGAAATGATTAGCTGCAAATACAGGCATCTCAGAATGAGATTCACGAGATACACAGGTCCAATTACATACATGTGCTCTCGGAACGCCCTCAGACGAGCAACGGAAATCACTAACACAAGTTCTAAGAATAATAAAGCTATTAGCATCGACGCATATCGCTCCTTCATTTAAGTTGGAGGAAAACACACAGGTTAGGCTGTCCCTACCCTGCTCTAGATGGTATCCCTACTTAACCAAGTCCCAACCTAAATAAAGGTGTCAGCAGTGAATGACCCCCAAGGGAAGTCACTCACTCTAAGTCTCTTGGTGAAAACCTATAGTTCTCCAGTCATGACCCCTCTCTGCCTACCCATCCGCTCTCCTAAGGGTCCTCAGGTATCTGCTCTAACTCCACCCAGGGGTGCTGTCCCTAATACAAAACAGTCAACAACATTTGAGACGCCCCTCTCGAGACGCCCCTCACGTGGTGTAGCTTCTGGTTTTTTCCATGATGCTTTGTATTGGGCCTCATACGTTAGAGTTGACCTTGCTTCTCAGACTCTTCTCCGGCCCGCTGATACCCCTTAAACATTCCAGAACCCTCCTCCATGTCTGGGCCGTCTACTGAACAGACCTCTATTCATTCATTTATAATTGGATCCCCCCTTTCCTGTTGCAGACAGATATCTGCCGCCAAGAACCCAACTCTCATAGACTTCTAAAATAAAGGCTTGCAACATTTCTCAGCCCAGACATGTACGTGTAAATCAATGCTAAAACATTTCAGGCCTACAATATTTCTCATAATGATTATAGCATTCAACTTCTTCATTAATTAAAGCATGTTAATACTCTTATTCTATTATTCAGTAAACATCTCTATAAATCCTGGCCCATTAATGCAATGACCAAAACATTAATACAATCTGTGTCGTGAAAAGAAACACCTTCCCTTTCCCTCCAGCTCTGGCCCTGAGGCCTACCACATTCTGCGTTTAACCACCTACCATCTTACATTTTGACAGCTACACGACATAGATTCAAAAATAATCACATCTAATAAAATCATATAATGTCACACATTTCTGTATTAGTTCCACTTCTACTTAAATCTCTATATTAGCTATACATTTAGAATATAATTTCAGATACTATTAGCACTCATGGCATTTCTCCTCATGATTTGTGCTTACTATAGGTAAGTGTGATGCACTCATACATTTAGATCAGTTTGCGCTCTCTCAAATATATGTGGAAGAATTCATACACACCAAGAGGTACGTTAATAAATGAAGTTTTCATGCTGTTTTCCACTCGCTCCTCCACGTCCACCCCCCACCCCGCCCCCCCCCCTCTTGTCCATTAGGCAGCGAGACCTGTTGGTCGCACTCACCACCTCCAGTCAGCGAGGGCGGCAGGATATTGAGCCAGGGCACTCAGCACTGTTGGAAATGGCGCGAGCTGGGATACCGCCAATTCCACCAATATCTATGATGTAATACGCTGTTAATCATTTGAAAATCGTTTTAAACTGAAACGTCCCAGGGTATAATTCTGCCACGGGTGTCACGATTAAATACGTCTCCCACAGATTGCTTGCACTGCACTCAAGATAGTGTGACCGACTCTGATTTGACCACAATACCATGATAGATCGATTCATAACGAGTGCACCGAGTGATATAAAACGCCACATTGCATCAAGAGCGCATCCCCAAAAAGTAAACAAGGAGACGAGGAGCCTCTTGGGACCCGGAGTATAGAGCGGCGCTGATTGCTGCTCAGCAGGTCATTGCTCGTGATGGTAATTGTTGCCACCTGGGAAGGATGAAAGGTTTATCCTTCTTGGCAGCATCTTTGCACAACGGTCCGTGGAGGCTGCGGCGGTGCAGGACCACGGAGCAGAGCCCCGCTGATTGGAACCTGCTGTCACGAGACTTGCACGTGCAGCACAGCCAGCGAAGGCCGAAGTCTCTGTGTGCTTCCTGTTGTGACAACCATGCATCAACATGCGAGGACGGCGCATGTGGTCACATGTAGTCAACCAGTATGTTCCCTCTTGTCCCATCCATGCATCAACATGCGAGGACTGCGCATGTGGTCACATCTAGTAACCTGTATGTTTCCTCTTGTCCCATCCATGCATCAACATTGCATCAACATGCGAGGACTGCACATGTGGTCACATCTAGTCAGCCTGTATGTTCCCTCTTGTCCCATCCATGCATCAACATGCGAGGACTGCGCATGTGGTCACATCTAGTCAGCCTGTATGTTCCCTCTTGTCCCATCCATGCTTCAACATGCGAGGATGGCACATGTGGTCCCATCTAGTAACCTGTATGTTTCCTCTTGTCCCATCGAGGCATCAACATGCGAGGATGTCACACATCATCAAACCCAGAGCATAAATTAAGCCAGTGGCTGCAGGTTGTATATTGTATGCTATTACAGGCTTTATATAGCGCCTACTACCTCTGTGTGAGGCACCAAAGAGCTTGTATACAGTGGCATAGCTTGGGGGGGGGGGAGGGGGGGGGGGAAAGGGGGAGAGGGGGAGAGGGTGTTGTGTCTCCTCTCCCTAATTAATGCATTTTCTGTTTAATAGTTGGGTACAGATGCTTTCAGTCATGTGTGGTGAGGTGTCTGTTGGATTTCTCCTGCAATTTTCCCACACCCTTACAAAAATACACACTGTGTTTTGAAAGTCTTCAGTAATGTTGGTTATTTTTGCAAAATATTGTGTTTTCTCTCACTTAGGACCCCTACCAGTAAGCATTTGACTCCCTTTCCATTACCCTTTTAGCCCCTTTCATGCGCCCAGCCTGTCGTATAATGTGCCCTGCTTGTGGTATAATGTATTTTAAAATTATATGCCAGCCTGATTGTCGGGTAAAATCTGAAGCTCGCACCCCAATCTTACTGAGCAAACCACGCCCTGCCCCCTGCTTACATACATGGGCCAGGTTGTGTGTGTGGTCGGAAGGGTGTTCTCTTTCTTTTTTGTTTGATCCTATGTGGAGAGTCATGAGTGATAACCACCCAGGTGCGGTTATTGTTTTATTGGAAGCAGCGCTTAGAAGTTCGGTGGATGAAGAGGTGTGGTCAGAGATGAGCAGTTTATGGTTTTAAGTACGCTGCTGTTGTGCTGAATATGCAGCAAACGGTCACGAGCTGTCTAAATGACTTATCTCTGGTCACCATTAGTAGGGCACAAGGGCACTCATTTTTGAGGACTGACACGTATTTTTCCCTCAGCAGACTTTGACTCACAGGAAGATATTGAAAAACACACAAGAAGGAAAGAAGGAGCAAGAGAAAGACAGAAAACACGTTACAAATGGAGAAACCAAGAACCTGCAATAGTCAGATAAAGGGGAGTGCATGTTTGGTGGTGGAATAAAGCAGCATGAGGTGGAATCATGACAACGCTGCCTTGGTGCTCAGCATCCTGACATGCACTAGCACTGGCCACGGGCTTCTAAGCCAAGCTTAGCACCCCGGCATTGATCATTTCATGTCATTCTGCACGCATCTTCTTGTAGAGTCCATGCTTCAGTATTTGAGGATGTCATATATGTTCTTCTTGCAATGTCCACTCATCCACATTTGGCAATGGGGCATGTGACCAAATCACGTCAATCTGTTGTATCCTCTCGTAACATGCATTCATCACATTTGAGGGCGTCATATGTGATCATGCCATGTCAATCTGTATGCCTTTACTTGTAAGATCCATGCATTAACATTTGAGGGCGTCATATATAATCCTATCGTCTCAAACTCTATGCATCCTCTTGTGACGTTGAGCCATAATTTTTCAAGGAAACCACTTGTTCTGATCTCATGTCAATCTGTAAACAGCGAGCTGTCTTATAGAAGCTTGGAGTTTCCAATGCTCCAGCAACCATATAAAAGTGAGACAACTGCAGCCAGATCTGGCACCGTGTGGGGTACCTCTGGCACGCACTGTTTGTAGATAACCTGGATGTCACTAATCAATGAGGCCGAAAGAGCAGGAGGAGGATGCACCGCTCTGACCCCACCACAAAATGCACTTAAGGCAAATCAAGCCAGAACCCAGATCTGGTGACAACACTGAGCCATGTGTGGGCACTGAGCAATGCTTGAGTTGCCTTTGAACATTTTGGAATGCATACTATCCAAGGGCCACTGAAACGTCGCTAGAGATGCATTGTGAGATAGCTGTGACAGGACCTTTGCATTAACTCACCAAAGGAAGTAATTTGTGATGAAGCACGTGCCTCGTGTAGGGGGTGCAATCCGCAGGAGTGGTCTCTTGGTTTTGCCTGCACAGTTTGCAGCTGCCTCTCTGTGAGGTGAAAACCATCGGCAGGAAATTTATTTAAACTGGCCTGATGGTTGTCTGTGCCGCAGATGAAACCAGGGGGTATCTGGCAACACCTTGGTTTCACTTCACCTTTCTCTTCTAGGTCCAGGAGTTTTCGGGAGGTCATGTACTGCTCTGTCCGCTCTTCCTGTATGGATCTTCTGCGCACCTCTTGTTTAGTGATGTATATCAGGTAGATGAGGGATTCACTTCTGAGGAGGGATCAATTTAGAGACCGGGAACCTCTTCACCCAAAGATCAAATGAATCTTGTTTCTTTGCCTAGGGCAACTTCTTCCATAATCTGCAGTCTGTCTTCATAGAGGACAAGCACAGTGAGGATGCCTCACCCAGCCCTGGCTCCCACCATCCCTTCAAGCATGAGAGCAGCAGCATGAGATGATCACTTCTGGGGTCCTCTGACCCTCCGGGGGGATACCTTTAATGAATGCAGCATCATTCATACTCAGGCAGGCAGGAGCTGGTGTCAATGCAGACAGCAGCACATGGCCTGAGCGAGTGTGAGCTGAGATGCCACTGTGATATTGGCAATGCTGGGACACTTATCTGGTGATGGTAATTATTGTGTGGTATCTGTGTCCCTGAAGTTTGACAATATCTACGTTAAAGCAAAGTATATATGTATTTCCAAATAGCTTGCTACATGAACATTATACCACATATGAAATGCCGTGATTTACCACAAACCAGTTTAATGTACACTCCAGTGACTGCTACCTTCAGTTAATTGATTCATCAAACAGTGAGCAATATGATCTGCTCTGCATGCATGTTTTCGATTGAGCTGTGGAAGAGGATGCCATGTGCTACAAAGAATAACCTACCCTAACTCTATGTGTAGTCAGGATATTGTAAATCCCCCTGGAATTTAATGACCGCCTACAGGGCGTCCGCTCTTGGTGCCGGTATATGGTTATTGAACGCGTGGTGGATTGCTAATGTACACTTGTGGATACCCTATGCCACACATCAACACTTCCACGCTACGGTTAAGTGCGAAAAGCCACAAAGTGTAATGCCTTTTGATATGGAGCCCGAAATGTGCAATGATCTTCCCAGGCAGCGGGAACTCTTTCCGGCACACCTTCCTGTTCCTTCGAGAGATATTTACGGTTTCGCAAGTCTGCCCTGCACATCTGCTCAGTGGATTTTCCCTTTCGCTGTTGAGATCCGTTTGCTGCCAGGAACACCTCATGTTTGGCAGGGTGAGCTAGCCTTGGCCGGACATCTATTAAAGGCCAACATCCTAAATGCTGCCAGGGCATCTAGATATTCCATGGTATTTCGTTTATTTTTTTCGTTTTCAGTCAGCACACACTGTCTGTGGCCCCTACGTTCAACACTGCATTTAGATTCTGTGGCTGAAGCCCCCTTCTCTTAGTACCCAGCAGGATCCGTGCTCTAAAGCAGAGAAACATTGCCCCTTCCAGCACTGCCAAAGACAGTACCCACCCAACGCAGAACCATCACAATGCTAGAAGTGTAACAGTTCTGACCATTCCAGGCCACCAAAGCTATAAGAGTGGCTTGGGTGACATATATTAGTAATTTCTAATGCACATTCAATTAATAAACGACTATTGTTGTGTATTCTCTAAACGAGACAAGCAACACCCTCATGAGGCAGGCAGTAATAGGTGCCAGTGTTGAACATGAAGTGCCAGTGCCGAGCACCGGAAACCACCGGCTCAAATTCAGCACTGGAGGGATGTACTGTACAAGCAGGAAATCCGGCTGAGGAGGAGACTGGGCGAAGGCTGGGTGGGAGCCGGAGGAGACAGAAGAGAAGTGGAGGAGGACGAGGGAGAGGAACGCATAGGAAAGTGGAGAGGAAGACGGGTGGTGGTGGCAGAGGGCTCTATGTCAGTGGTGAGAGAGGGTGTGTAGCTCGCAGAGATATATCATAGGAAGATACAGAGAAGGAGAAGACACCAGACGGCATCCCAAGAATGCTGCCCACCTGTAGCCCATTGCCCTTCATGCCAGAGCAGACTACTCGTTGAGGTGTCTTACACGGCCCATGCGCCCTGATTAAAGGTCTATTTTTTTTTTTCCAGCAGAATACTACGGCGTTTGTTATTTATTTTAAAATGTTGTGCAGTACAACACCCTCCGAAAGTGGTGGTCTGCACTGCACATGTTTGTTTTAAATCCCACTGTTTATAAGGATTGATTTTCTTGCACTGAATGCCATTCCGGGCAGGAATAGACTCCCACATGACCATGACTTCCCGTGCTCCTCGAGGGCACCTACCCCTCTGGTCTCTCTCCCACCTTGCTACATCCCTGGATGGTCGCTCCTCCCCTCCCCCTTCTTACCCTAATTACCTTCTCCTAGAGTAGATGGTTTGGGGATCTAGTTAACAGGTGGATAGATTGATGGTGCCCAAAACCATCTTCCCTGTTGTTTGAGCCTAGAAAGGGACATGGGCCGCAACCTCTGCCCATTCACGTCTCCCCATCTCCTCATGCAGCACCATGTTCAGAACAGGTCACAACTGCATGCAGCTCATCAACCACCTTTGTAGGGGACAAACTAAAACCAGCAGTCTTTTCAACCATCCACTTTTGAAGGGTGCCCAGAAATATGACTCAAATTAACGCACTTTGTGAGGTCATCAAGGGTATGAAGCAGAATATAAGTACTACAATACTATACATTAAAATCTAACATAACACAGTCAAGGGGGGAAGACGACAGGCAGGAAGATAAGAGGAAACGTGCATGAAACATAAGATAGGGAGTAGGGGGAGGCTAGGTTGTAGGCATGTAAGGATAAACTTTACACACCGTTGAAGTGCACAAATTGTGAAAATCACAGAGGTCTATTTGCAGTTCCTGTTGCCAAATTTGCCATGAATACTAAAATGGGTAAATATAGTACAACAGTGATCCAATGACATGTGAGCACACCTCCTCCTAACCTTGAATGCTACTGGGAGAAAGGCAGACAAGGACAGGATCCATTACAAGAAGCATAGGAGGAGCTATCAGAAAATTGTGAAGACGGACAAATAGGCTTCCCTTGACGAGGTACCAAAATTAACATCCATCGGGAGTTGGGTTGTTCCAAAGGCCTCACAATAACCCCTTGTTTGGTTCACCAGCAGTGCAAAGACCTTCTATTTTCTCCAAATCCAAGATCACCATTTTTCAGAACTTCATTGTCAAACCTCTGATCCTTAGCAGTACCCTCCTACTATTACCCCACCTCATCATCATTCCCTCTTCCCTTCAAGAAGTCCAATCTAAAAGACAAGTGTCCAACTTGCCTGAAGAGCTCCAAACAGCTCCAGGCATAAAGTCGTCCATCCTTTCATTTGAGGGGAACACAAAGCCATCATTACCACATTCTGTATCCTTGATGGTGAAAAAGTATGTTAATTAACATGAAAATGAATTAACTTAGTAACTGAATGTGCAAAGATAAATGAAAATGTATTGCTAAAATGACACATATCTGAAATATACTTATTTCCAATGGACAGCCATAGTAATATATTTAAGCCATAAAATAACCTAAGAAGCAGGTTTCTTTAAATAGAAGCAAACCTAATATTGCTGAAATGTGCACAACCCACGTTAAAAGCTTGACCTTAAAGTGGTATGTTTAGAAATGCTCGTCATATCTCCAGAATGTTCCGGTTTAACAAGTGTATTACTTTATAAGCAACATTTGTATTCATAAATGTCAAAGAACTTCCTATTTTCCCTTGTTTCACAGTATGTTTGAATTGAATAACTTTTGTATTATAGACAATAATTCTTGTTCATATTAAATGGAATGCATTACCTAACAGTGATCTTGCCTTTCATATTAGTAGTTAATTGTTCTCGCACTGAAACAAATCGAGATGCAGAAGGTCGATCTATGCTAAAACGCCTATGGGAACTAAACATTTATTTTTCCAGAATCTAACCAAGCAAGACTGTCCGTAGCTAACATTGCGATAAAGTTTGCAAGCTGTATGTATTTCCGTGGGAATGGAGGAGCTGAACCTGGTCCTGAAGAATGTTGCCATCCTATTGGTCCCTGGAGGAAGAAGGCTGATGCATATGCGCATTGACCTCAGGGCAGCATACAGTATGGCAGGGCAATGATATACTGTTTAATGCACTACATGTATAGACTATAGTCACTGGTCCTACCCTGGAATGGATCTCATCCTTCCTTTCCAACAGTAACACATGTGTGCTTGGCCAATAAATTCATCATTGCATGATGTGACACAAGGTGTACCTCAGGGGCTATCCTGCCTGCTCTTCAGCATTTATGTGCGTCTCTTGGATCAGCTTCTGCAGCAATATCAAGTGAACCTCGAAAGGCATGCCAATGAGACACAAATGCACTTTCATTTGGAAACCAAGACTATAAATTATGACAACATCATGACTTACAAGATCACATATTCTACTGAATGAAATGTAACTTCCTAGGTCTGAATTGGAGGCCGCTAGAGAGGTAAACAGCGTTTACAATGCAGTCATTACATCTCAGTTCCTTTACAACGCTGTCGTTACAACAACCATGTTGTTAGAACGCAATGCCTTTACAACGCAAGTCATTAGATGGACTTGCTGTAGGGGGCGCTCTAACCTAAGGAATAGTATAATTCACTATTTCAAAACCTTCCCTACTCTTGCACATGCCGGAGTTGGAATAGTAAATTATACTATTCCTAAGTCCAGCGAGCCCCCCTACAGCAAGTCGATCTAATGACTTGCGTTGTAAAGCTATCACGTTCTTACAATGACCGCGTTGTAAAGGAACGCAATGTAATAGCATGCGATGTAACATGCTACATTCAGCTAGAGATAGTGATTTTTAGGAGAATCAGAATCCAATTGACCTCCAGGCTTATTACCTTCCAGTTTTGAAGCGCCATCATCCACTGCTGTGAAGGTGAGGAATCTGGTAACAACGTTAAATGGTGAGTTTCTCTCCTTCATTCCCTAAGACCACAAGGTGGTCAGGGAAAGTCAACCTGCAGTTGTTCCTTTTTTGAAGAATCCAGTTACTCCCTGAACTGGTCAAAGGCTCACATAAACAGGTTATAACATCCTTATACTACTGTAGCATCACCTATACTCATTTGTTTCCCAAAAACTAGTTGACTCATTGCACAGCCTTTAAAACCAGATGACCAAAGAATGCCTGAATCAATGGATATCCAACCACATTAGACCAACCCTGAAAGCATTTCACTGGTTCCTACTCGCTGCTAGACCCAACTTCAAAGTTCTCTGCATCATATCCAGGTAGAGACAAAGATACCTGCAAAGTCTAGCACCCGACTCCACAAATAAAAGAGGACCCTGGACTCAGAGATGGCGCACCAGATTTCCCAATGAACTGTCAAATATATCAAACACGTAAGCAGGTCCTTGGAAGTCGTGGGGATGTGCTGTGATATGCTCTGAATCATGTCTTAGGGCAGAATCAAACTACATCTGCTTTAGGAAAGCTACAGAACCTAAACGATAAAAATAAAGTATTCCACACAATTACGAATAAAAGATGCAAAGGAAGTGGTGGCAAATAGTGAATTTTAGATAGCTCCCTTCCTTTACTTTAAGTAACCTCAACCTTTTTATCATTGAGATTTTGGTCATTATGCTTTGAAATCACATTATAATGACTTTATAAACCCTACCAATAAATAAATACATTAACAAATAAACAGCCTTCCTTGAGGTGCATAGGTAGGAAGGAGACATATACAGAGTAGGCAGAGAGACTCATTAAGACGTAAAGAACATGAACATTCCAATAAAGAAAGTATTAAAAAGAAAATACTAGAAATCACAAACACGACAAAATGAAAGATGGAAAAAGGAGTCGCAAAACATTCGAATTACTATGCAACTGTGATGTGCTAACAGATCCTGTGGATACATCTGAGGGATGAACGAAAGCAGGACGGAAAGAAGAAAAATACTTTTAAACTATTGGGAAACAATTAAAGTATTGTGGGCGGTATGCCCATCTACCAGGCCAACCGAAGAATACCCTTTCTGACCTGGTGGAAAATTTCCTGCCATATTTAGAAATCTCTGCCACCAAAGTTTTTTCTTTAAATACCTAAGAATAAAGAAAGACAAAGAAAAACACATATCCCTGAGACAATTGTAGTTTCCTCTTTGGTTTCTTGTTCAGTATCACCTTTCTCTGGCGGTTCAGCAGGAGAAATGGACAAAAGAACATCCGCTATAAACAGATCAGATGTTCTGGTGGAGCCAGAGGAGGCTTTACCATTGGAAAAATGCCACTTCCCTGACTCTGAATAGCACACTGGAGTGTGAAGTTGGCAAATGTCCTCCATCGGCATCTGCAAACTCTAAATGAGCCCCATAGTCTTCACCAGCTTTTTGAAACACAAGCACGTACCGAGTCTGGCAGCATGCGGCCGCATCGTAGTCACTCGGTCGGAATGCAGGAGTCCGGCTTGGTCGGAAAACACTCCGGATCCGGCTCGGTCGGAGAGCTTACCGACCCAGGTCGGAATCGGGCCCTAATTGTAGCATTTTCTTTTAGAGGCACCAGCTCTTTGTTTCCATGTAGTGTGCATGAGCTGTGGTGTAGCTACCATTGGTGCAGCAGGTGTAGTGGCACAAGGTACCATTCAACCATGTACATTTCTGTATCTTCCTATTTCAACAACAGTCAAAAGGGCCACTTTCCTTGCTTATCCCAAAGCCCCTGGCATCATTCCTATGTTACTGGTAATTGCCTGGTCTTTCCAAAATATACCAAACCTTAGCGATGTGCCACTGCTAGCAAAGATGAAGGATTGTATTTTTTGTCAGGAAAGTGAATTTGCTCAAGACCTCACACAAATAACAATAAAATTATTATGTGTAACTGCAGCACCACTGTCTCCGCAAGTGTGAAACCCTTGCCTACCTCTTCTTGGTTCATGCAGGCTTTCCTTCAACCTAAATTGAAGTTTTCCTTTTGTTTTACTTACAAGCAGAGTTTGCTTTCATAAATGTAGAAGTAATAATCACTGTACAGTAAATCCACGTGTTTTGGAAATGCACACCACACACATTCTTACATCACCGTCACTCCATCATAAGCCCATTTTACGCTGAGGTGCATAAATACTTTATGTATTATTTCATTGTGCATTATCTGAGAAGATGAGGTTTTACAAATGTTGTGTATTTGCAGTTTTCATGCAATATATGTCAGTGCATACTGAGAAGTGAGTCGTATGCATGTGTCTTATTGGGTGGAAACAGTGGGTGCGTGATTATGATGAGCGGCGATTGACAGCTTTGTATTTAGGGCAGAATCCAGTGCCAGTTTCTCACAGTGCCTGTCAGTGAGTCCTAGAGCTGTTCAGACAACATGCACTTCCAATTGTGGCCTCTATACAAACCACAGAGAGTGTTAGTCATACATATGTTCATTGTAACAGTGGAAAAATGGGTGGAAGAGTTACACAACTTTCCAACTAAGACATTACCAAAGAGAAACAAAATTCAGCGCTTCCAGAAGGTGAGTGTGTGGGTGGTGTGTGTGGGGGTGGGGGAGTGTTGAAGTAGAGGAGATGAAATGTAGAGAGTGAAAAAATGGTGCACAAGAAGAAAGAGATGACGTGTGAGGTGCATATTGAGGATTTCAGAAAGCTGTGGGAACAAAAGGATGTAAGAATCTAACAGTGTGAGACACTGTAAAAAAAATTGGTGTCAAGGGCAGACATTTTCAGTTCACATTATCTTAACAAAATCATTGTTACTCATTTGTTTGATACAGCTAAAACCCAATGGCAAAGCCAATAGGTCTGGCTAGTTTGAGGCATTTATCCCATTGTTGTGTTATGCCTGATTGTAGTAACAGAAAAATCCCATTGTTATGGTATGGTCTCTGGAACCTGATGTGATATTGAAGAAAGGCTCTTGGGGTACAATCCGATGTTGCATATTCGGTGCAATGAAACAGTTAGGTGTCAGGGTTTGGGGTTGTGGCAGTCTGCTCCCCAGTTCCTATGGTGTCAAAGTCTGTCATCCTCATTTTGCTGTGCTGTCATCTATTGTACTACAAATAAATTCAAATGCAATTGTTAACAAAATAACCTTTTTATTAATTTGACTGAGTCTTTGTCATATTTTTTACATGCCACTTGCTGTATCATTTCCTGTAGGATATTCTAAAGGAACATATCTGGCTCAACCCTCAATATAAATTTCCAGGCTTGCATAGCTCTAACTCTTGTGCAGCATGAATGCCAAAGAAAAGCTGCATCACAGAAGGAGTAACACACAATGCAAGTTTATAAACCTGTTTAGCATAACAATGCTAATGAAGAAACATGTGAGTACATGCCTGTTAGGCCTAAAGTGAAACCCCAGACAACTCTTGCATGCATGGTCAGTTTCTTGGCGCACATAGCCTTGGCTGTAGTGTACAGAGACGTTACATTGCAGCAAACGAAGGAAATAAATTAGAGGGACCATTGCTGGTAATGCTCTATCACCAACCGAAGTCTTTACCACACTATAGAAAATATTTATTAAGCACCAAAGAAACACTCCTCAAAGCTGTTCACGTTGTAAACATGTAGGTACCACTAACAGTGCTTTTCCTAAGACCATACAGTTAGAATATAAAGTGCTGTTTAAGTAATTAGGAGGTTTCATAAACAAATTCTAAAGGCTTGTGGATTACAAACAAAACTTAAAATACAATCCAGGTTTGTACAGGAAGCAGCTCGCAACACTATTGTCTTGTGAAGTCTTTCAGGAGCATTCAGCACCATCCTGGTAGCCTAAGTATGTATTTCCTGCAGTTGATGTAACAATCTCTGAGCCAGTTCTGCATTCAGGACATTGCAATAATTCAACTTGGCCCCCACAATAGCACGAGACACTGCTGCCACCAGATATTGCAATAGGAAGGGACTGATTCTGAGAAACAGATTCGGGTAGCACAAGGAAGTACCATAGCAACAGTCTCCACTTGTGCCTCTAATGAGAAATAAAGCATCTTTAGGTCCCCCCAAAGTACTGATCTTGGCAGAGATTGGAATCAAACTGAAAAAGTGAAGACAGGATACAGGATGGTCCATACTGCCAGGATATGGTCTGAAGCATAGACTGCAACACTGTTTTGGTGTATCAGTGTTTACCAGTTCACCTCAATGATGTTTGACTCTTCCCTCTATACACATTGGATAATCCTTTTAGATCCAAGAACAGACTTCCAAAGACCAAACCTGAATGTCGTCAATAGAAGCGTGAAATGAACCCCTCCTCTGAAACTGTTTAGTTGAAAGGCTTGCTTAACATATACATTTGACAATGTTGGGGAAAGGTGTATAGCAAGAAGCCATAAAGAGATTACAAAGAATTAAAAAATTTAAACCCTCCCGAACTTCGGAGCCAGTTTTATAGGCTAGGAAGGCAAAAAACTCCTGCAGCCATTTTTAATGGAATCCAGGGGAACAGAGTGGTTAAAGTTTTCAAAAAACATCTCAAACATCTAAGGAGAGGATAATGTCTACCCATCCCTGAACAGGAATTTGCAACAAAGTTGTTTGTGCATAAAGCAGCGTTCTCTCTGTGAACCTGCTAGGCCATAAGCCCATCAAAAGGTCATCTGAAGTATCACGAGATTGAAGAAGTTCCAGGAGATGAGCTGATGTGGTGCCGCCACCCTCTCCAAGATCTTAAGCGAATGCTAGCCCTATTTATTTGTCAGTGCCTTTTTTTCTGGCACACTTCTGTTTAGAAATATCTGCACGGCGGCCATATCTGGCGAAGCACAGAAAAATACAATTACATGTCCTCAGAGTAGGAGCCAAATACTAGCTGGACTTCAGCGGGAGATCAGTTTTCCTGAGTTCGCTTTTAAGAAGTTCATCCAGTTGGCAAGGGTCAAAAGTTTAGCACATCTTCATATTTCACGATGAAGCAGCATCCTGTTTTTCTGGATTTTAGGTTTATAAGATGTTTATCACCAAGTCGCTCATGAAACACATGCTGAATATAACCACTTTACTTTATGTGCACTGAAGGAGCAGTGATGCAACAAGAACTCAGGGGGACCCCCTGCAGAGTATGCACAGGGGACCCCTTGCCATATGCCCGTACCTTTCCTATAATGTTCAGTAAATAAATAATGTGTCTCACGCTTTGATTAGCCTTGGCTGAGGGACTGGTTCTATTTGTCAATACTCTGGGGTTTAGAATTTACCAGTTAAGAAACACTGCCCCTATTACGAGTTTTCCCCATTGCATTGGGGAATAACATGCAGATCTTGGTGCTTTCTGCACCAAACCCCTCGTATTCTGTTATTTATCAGGCCTTTTCACCTGGTAAACATTGTCAGGTTTATAACCTTTCCACGCTTATTGGAATTGGGATCTGTAATTGCAGGTTTCAAGCAGATCCCTCCAACCTGACAACAAACCCCTTAGATCTCTTATTTATCACAGGGCACACATAGATGTCTACACCAAATGCTCAACTCATTGAGCAATGTCACTAGCTTATCTTAGGTTCTTTCCATAAAACACAAATAACATTCTATGTTTTGCTTGGGGTGGAGGAAGTTTTAGTCCTTTCTATGGTCTAGCCCGACAATTATGTGAGGATCACCAGAGAGGGGCTTTGACTCCGCCCACACGTTGGGAGCCAGGTGTACATGTTTTGTTTGGGCAGAAGCTGTGTGATTACCTTAATCTCCTTTCATAAGCACAAATAGCGCTTCATGTCTTACTTGGGGTGGAGTAATTTTTTTGTCCTTTTTATAGTGTGGAACAAGAGAGCAGCTGTTGCCAAACAATTATATGAGCATAGCTAGAGAGGGGCTATGACTCAATGGACAAGTTGGGATCCAGGTGTACTTGTTTCTATTGGACAAAAGTTGTGTGCTTTCACAAAAAGTGCTCGCTCTCCACACAGATGTGATTATTTTGTTTATTTATCCCCTTACTTTCATGGGCACACACATGACATAGTAATGTTGTAGAAATGTCTTAGATGCTTATATCATTCATGGTGTGTGTATTTCCCTGGCAGCAGCATAGATGGGAGCAGGATATCCATGAATAATGTAAACCATTCCAGATGTTCTTGAATTTGTGTGTGTTTTATTGTGATTGGAACAGAAGGTGAATGCAAGAATTAGTCAATGGATGGATGACTGGATGTATGAGTGCACAGATGAGTGACAGAGTACATGTACAATGACCTATTAAGTGCCGAAACGCATTGACAAAACAGGCACTTTTTCTTAAGCCAGACCTTTTGGTGTTGCCAATGTTTGTTTTATATTCACACTCGGAAGCAGTGAAAATAGAAACGTTTGTTTAACCCATTGAAGCTTAAATTGAGGTGGATAATATCATGTGTTGTTATTACTTTATTCAGTTTTATCTGCGTGTGGAATTTATCCTGAAGGGCACAGCCATCTCTCTAGCAAATGCAGTGAGCCCCTGGACTACCTCACCAGAAAGAGAGACTTGCTTCATGGCTGTGAATGCCTGTTCTTTAGTACTGGGCTGAAAAGTCAATGTACACTGCAAGTCAGAACAGAGGTGCTTTAAAAGAGCTCATGGGTGTGTGAGAATTGAGATACCTGTCCCTATTCCAATTAAGGTCATAGAGTTTTGTATGTTTCAGTACTAGTATATGACATGCATGATACAGGCCAGGATAGGAGTATTTGTAGCATCTTTGTGCATCTCTGAAAACTGGAGTACAAGTGGCGAAGGGATCCTTGAAATAAGAGCAAACAGGATTGCAAGAGCTCTGTGGGTGACTCAATAATGAGCAAGAAATACTTGCATGAGGCTGCATTAAGGACGTACAAATTAGAGACTGCAAATGGCAATAATATAACAAACTACCATAGGAGCACTCCAAGCAGTACTACAGCCTCTCATTATCAGGCAACACCAGCAGCCTATCAGCCGCGACCTTCAGGACTTCCTATTGTCTGACCTTAAAAATCATGGTCAATCATCTCTCCACCTCATTGCAGCACTGAAACAGTACCCTAGGCAGCACTGCATTCTCCAATCACGAGGCCACCCACCCAACAGCACATCAGTAGCCAGCTTCAGGCATTCCAATCACATGCACTTCTAAATCTTGGCAAAAACACCTCGGCTGGTGGAGACAGTTCTGAGCAGGACAGGGGCTACCAATGTCTCCGTTAGTGCTATTTCCTCCCTCCCTCTGGGTTATTTTTACCAACCTGCACATTTAATTAATGACATTAGATCACAGACTATTTTTGACCCGAGACCAATGACAAACTCAACCTATCTAGTCCCATCTTACAATAGTTTTCATTGTCAACTCTGGATGGGCTGGACTGACTTAATGGGGAGGCTAGTATAGACGGTGAGGAAGACAATATGAGAACTTCCTCTACAGAATGCTTTGATGATGGGAACACTTCCCAGCAATAAGTGAGAGAACTACACTGACCCAAGAAAGAACTCCCCAACCAGCTAGTAGCAACATACCAGTTCCCCTGATAGACAATAACAAACACAACCCCACAGTTAACTCTGAGCATCTTGGATGCATCTTTTGGAACATGGCAGGTCTGCGGAGAAAAAGACAAAACCCAGAATGGCTAGAGTTTGTAGTTCATTTCCAAATTATTTGTCGACAAGAGACATGGCCCACGAAGCCCACTCATATGAATGGGTATAGAACATACTTTACTCCCGCCATTGCTGAAATTGAACGATGACTTGGAGCACATTGCCACAGACAACAGAAAGCATATGATCATTTTATGGGGGTGATTTTAATACACATCAATGAAATACTCAGTCGGGAAAAATGTATGGAATGCTAAATATAGAGGATGGAGATCAGTCTCATTTTAACCATAGTACATACTGCGATCAATGAATTAATATTTAAATTTGACCTGACATTTGATAATGACATTTCTTCCCCCTACGCTATGCGTAAGAATACTTCTAACGGAAGAAATAACCACAGCATCATTGATCATGTTTTACTGTCTAACAGGTGTGCTGGTCTTGTTTTTAGTTTTTACTCTCAATCGATTTCGTTAAGTGATCATTTTTCTTTGAGTTAGCAATTATCATCAGTATTATTTTTAAAACAAGAGCGTAGCAAAACTACCCTACAAGCGGAAGAGATTGAATTATTACGGTGTAATGGTTACTCCTTACTTTGGACACATATTACCCTGGAAGGGTTTCTTAGACAATTGATAGGTAATAATAGAGAAGCCTTTGAGTTGTGCCTAGATGACACTACCCCAACGAATGAACTCATTACGGCTTTCCTGTCAATCACACAGTGTATAAAGGAGAGTCTTTTTGTTGCCATGTGGTTTGACACATTATGCACTAAGGCCCATAAACGCTTAAAGGAGGCACTACATAAATCTCTTAGGAGCACTACTGAAGTTCGCCGCTGTAGAGTTGAATACAAGCAGGGCATGAAGCTGAGAAAATCACAGTTAAGGGAGATGTCCTGGGAGTCCCTTCAGGAAGCAAGTACCAGCAATGACAACAGAGCCTTTTGGCGGGTAATTAACTTATCACCATTGAGTACAGATGAGGCTCCTAGGATTGAGCTGGCATTGTTGGAAGAAGAATGGATAAAGCACTTTACTAGTATTTATATGTTGCCCACCATATTACTAGCATTAGAGCAGGGACATAGCGACAACAATATCATAGATTACCCCGGAGGAAGTTAATAACACAATACAGGCAAGCAAAAGTCGTAAAGCCCCTGAACCAGATGCGATCCCTGTAGAATTATACAAACATAACACCACTTTACGGGGGCCCCTGCTGACTTTAGTATTGAGGGCCTGCTGTACAGCAGGTTTTTTGTCATCATGGGGTTAATCAATTATCGTACCTATTTACAAAAAAGGAGACCGTCTAAATCCAGCATACTATAGGCCGATTTCCCTGCTCGATTCTTTAGTTAAGATAGAGGGTTTTATAATCCTAAATAGACTACAAGATTGGGCGGAATCGCATGATATCTTGTCAGGCCTACAATATGGCTTCCGCCCTGGGATTGGGACAGTAGAGCAGAGTCTCCACCTAAATATGCATGTCCCTCCCTAAAAAAAATCTTACTCCTCTCATAGGGGCCCATTAGCTTGTCGGGTGGATCGCCACCGCCCGCATGACGGTGGCAATCCGCCCGCCATTTGTACCCGCCCGCATGCCAATTACCCCTGCCAAATTATTATGGCGGGGGGGACCCCGGCGGATGGAAAGACCGTCCCCCGGTTTTCCGCCGGTAATCAATCCACCCGATTGCCTTACTGGGCGGAAAAGCAGTTTAATATGGTGGCGGTGTCTAGTAGATATATTAGTATGCATGCGCCACGGAAAGGCAGGCGGTTCTCGCCATTGGGGGCCCGTAGCGGGCCCCCAGGGATTCTGGGGCATAGGGGTGCATATGGGGGATACCTATGGTACCCCCCTGCATTTCAATGTACAACGTGGCAGGCACCCCGCGGTGCCTATCACGTTATGCATTGAAAGGCACAACTTGCTTTTGTGGCATTGCGGGATGCGACCATCAGTGTGGCGGGCGCATCCTAATTGTGGGTGCGGGACCGCCGCTAGCAGTGCGGGCGGTCCCGTTTCCCGGGGGTATGACGGGTGGACAAAGTCGCCCGCCATACTAATGATCCCCTTAATATCTACCATTTAGTAGTGAGGGTCACCTTTCTCCAGCCACTCCCCATGATCCCGCACATTTAATACCAACTAGTAAATGTATGTGAAGATCTCACTATAGAAAAGATAGGAAAGTTGGAGATTTACACTTGTAGGTTTGTCAACAGTATTTTTAGCGCTTCTGATTTTGCACTACTGTTTTAGGACTACTAAAAGTACTACAAAAAGCAGTTGCGAATAGGCCTCTGTAAGAGTGAAATACACATGTAAATTACTCACAAGTGTAATTTAACTATGTGAATAGTCCCGGGAAAATGTAAATGTGAGTCAAGGAATCAGAGAAAAGTCTAAGGTTCGGATCTTTGCACAATATAAACATAGGAAAACAGTATGAAGAGGCATGTGGACTTCCACTAGCGGGCCTATTGATCACCCCAAACCACATAGGGATATCATGGTATTCGTAAGTACAGCTGAACTTGACCCATGCCAAAAAATAGGTGTTATCCATCACCAAGCCAGCGGTGCAGGTGGGAAGGATTCTCAGAAAGAGGAACACCCGCTGGTGCACAAAGCAGATATTCCTGCCCCTATGTGACAAGCCAAAACAGATTAATGTTGTAGCTACTGATAGAGGTTCCAAGTCATTTCTCTTTCATTCTTCCCTGGTAATCCAGCTGCCTTCTCCCTGCAATTGTTAAAGGACACCCCACATGATCAGACAGGTGTTTTGTTTTACCGCAATACTGTTCAGATTTGTGGCAGGGGGGTTGGGAAATAAAAGGTTAAATGCAGAGTAAACCTCAAAAGTTGGATCCGGAGCAGGCAAAAAGCAAAACGTTTTCAGTAGCATTTCTGGCCAGAAGTGAAGCCAGCCCCCCATAGCCCGAGGAAGCAATGGGAAGAGATTCACACAGCTGTGTATGCAGAGCTTGCCTTCTGTTCAGACTCATACTGGATCCTCCTAATCCCTTCCAGACCAGACAGCATCCGGTCCCCTGCTGTGTTCCTCACTGCGAACAGACTCCAACCCGCTGCATCCAATGCTACTCGTACCTGTCTTCAAGGCTGTGAGTACATCATGGGGGGTGCTGCTACTGCTCGAATAGCCAGGTTTTGAGTAGTTTTCTAATGGTTATTAGGTCATGGGTCTGCCGTAGAAGGATGGGGAGAGTGTTCCAGGTCTTGGCGGTGAGCTGAGAGAACAATCTGCCACCGGAGGTCGCTCTTCAGAAGCGGGGGACAGTGGCGAGGGCGGCGAAGCGAAGCTGGCCGTTGGGGGTGTAGAAGGTGAGTCGTTTATTGAGGTATGCTGGTCCTGCGTTGTGATGTGCTTTGTGTGCGTGGGTGAGGAGCTTGAAGGTGATCATCTTGTTGGCTGGAAGCCAGTGCAGGTCTCCCAGTTGGGGAGTGATCTGTCTGTGGCGAGGGATGTCGAGGATCAGGCTTGAGGAGGCATTCTGGATGCGTTGCATTTGTTTCAGGAGTTTGGCCGGGGCTCCTGCGTTGAGGGTGTTTCTGTAGTCCAGCCTGCTGCTGACAAGGGCCTGGGTGACTGTTCTTCTTGTTTCGGTGGGGATCCACCGGTAGATCTTGCGGAGCATGCGGAGGGTGTTGAAGTAAGAGGATGAGACGGCGTTGACCTGCTTTGTCATGGAGAGCGTGGAGTTGAGGATGAATCCTTGGCTTCGTGTGTGGTCGGTGGGTATTGGTGCTGTTCTCAGTGTGGACGGCCACCATGAGTCGTCCCAGGCTGAGGGGGTGGAGCCGAGGATGAGGACCTCCGTCTTTTCCTAATTCAGCTTCAGACAGCTGTTCTTCATCTACTTGGTTATGGCTTTCATTTCTTCCTGGAGGTTGGTTTTGGCGGTGAGGGGGTCCTTGGTTAGGGAGAGGATCAGTTGGGTGTTGTCGGCGTAGGAGATGATGTTGAGGTTGTGCAGTCGGGCGACGTGGGCGAGTGGTGGCATGTCAATGTTGAACAGTGTTGGGCTGAGGGATGAACTTTGGGGTACGCCGCAGATGATCTTGGTGGCTTTGGAGCGGAACGGGGGTAGGCGGATGCTCTGGGTTCTGCCAGAGAGAAAGGAGGAGGTCCATTCCAGTGCCTTGTCTCAGATCCCTGCTTCATGGAGGCATGTGCCTAGGGTGCGGTGGCAGACCGTGTCGAAAGTGGCTGACAGGTCCAGGAGAATGAGGGCCGCGGTTTCGCCGTTGTACAGCAGGGCCCTGATGTCATCGGTGGCGGCAATGAGGGCGGTTTCGGTGCTGTGGTTACTGCGGAACCCGGACTGGGAGGGATCCAGGATGCTGTTCTCCTCGAGGTAGCGGGTCAGTTGTTTGTTGACAGTCTTCTCGATGACCTTCGCATGGAACGGGAGCAGGGAGATGGGTCGGAAGTTCTTAAGGTCCTTGGGGTTGGCCTTGGGGTTCTTGAGTAAGGCGTTGATCTTGGCGTGCTTCCAGCTCTCTGGGAACGTAGCTGTTTTGAATGACATGTTGATGGCTTTTTAGAGATGGCGTGCGATGGTGATGCTGGCTTTGTTGAAGCTGTGGTGTGGGCATGGGTCTGAAGGAGATCCAGAGTGAATGGTGTTCATGATTTTGATGGTGTCGTCATCGTTTATGTTGGTCCAGGAGAGTAGGGGGTTGGTGCTGATGGTGGTCGTGGGGATGGAGGTTTCAGTGGCTGTCGGGGCGAGATGGTGAAACTGTCGTGGATGTTAGCGATCTTGCGATGGAAGACGGTGGCAAGGGAGTCGCACAGGTCTTGCGAAGGTGGGATGTCGTTGGTGTTGGAGCTGGCCATTGGAGAATTCCTTCAAGATGTTGAAGAGCTCTTTGCAGTTGTGTGTGTTGTTGTCTAGGCGGTCTTTGAAGGAGGTCTTTTGGCGGATCTGATGAGCTGATGGTGTCTGCGGGTGGCGTTCTTGGGGGCCGCGTGGCTGTCTGGTGTCTGTTCACTGTGCCATTCATTCTCTAGTTTTCGGCAGGCTTGCTTGGAGGCCTGGAGATCCTCAGTGAACCAGCTGGCTTTCTTGCTGGTGTGTCTGTTAGGGAGTTTCTTGATCGGGCGAGAGTGTTGGCGCAATCTTTGATCCACTGTCTGAGGTTGTGGGTGTCAGTTTCGGGGTCGGTGGGATCGGCGGGAGGGCTCCGACCGAGGGTGGTGGTAAGCTGGTTTCGGTGACTTTGCTCCAGCAGCGGCGAGGGATCTGTTGGGTGTGGTGAAGCGTGGTGAGTTTCTGTAAGGTGAAGTGGATGCAGTGATGGTCGGTTCAATGGAGTTTGGTGGTTTGACTGAAGGCGATGTGGGAACTTGCGAGGAAGATGGGGTCAAGCGTGTGGCCGGCAGAGTGGGTGGGTGATGTGAGGAGCTGTCTGAGTCCGAGGTTGGGGATCAAGGTGGTGAAGTTGGTGTTGTTGTTATTTCCAAGGTGGAAGTTCAGGTCCCAGAGGAGGATGTAGTCTGTGGAGGTGAGGGCGTGTGTGCTGACGAGTTCAGCGATGGAGTCGCTAAACGGTGGCCCGGGTTCGGGGAGTCTGTAGACGAGG
Organism: Lissotriton helveticus; assembly: GCF_964261635.1. NCBI lineage: Eukaryota > Metazoa > Chordata > Amphibia > Caudata > Salamandridae > Lissotriton > Lissotriton helveticus. Next base: position 427,864,440 of record NC_136063.1, read on the forward strand.
GTTCCTCTTAGGGTGGTGTTGGGATCGGTGTGGATCTGGAAGTGTAGGTGTTCGGCGGTGCTGAGGGTGTCATCGGCGCTGGTCGAGATTCTGAGAGTATTCCTGTGAACAATTGCGATTCCTCCTCCTGTTCCATTGGTGCGGTACCTGTGGGTGATCTTGTAGCCGTCGAGAATGGCCATGGCGATGTTGGGTGCCGAGGAGGAGTTCATCCAGGTCTCCGTCGGGAAGGTGACGTCTGGCGAGGTGGAGTCCAGTAGGTCCCAGAGTTCAACGCTGTGTTTGCAGACAGAGCAGGTGTTGAGAAGGATTCAGCTGAGGTGGTTGAGTTCTTTCAAGGTGGGTGGGTTTGTGGGTAGGATGCTGGTGAAGCTGCAGTTCCAGCAGGTGAAGGGTCCTTGGGTGCGCTTCGAGCGGCCAGGAAGCAGGTGTGCGGTCGTTCAGTTTTGAGTGCGTGGATGGTGCTGGCATCGTAGCAGAGTCGAGCGTCGTGTTGGTCGCGGGGGCCAGTGGTTCTGGCACTTGGCGCGGTCCAGGCGCGGATGGGTGCAGACAGGCTTGCCTTAGGCACACCAGCGGCATGTCCACTGCGCACGTTGGCTGCGCGGCTGCCATATGAGGGGAGGTGGGAGGGAGGAGCAGCTGGGAGGCGGGAGCAGGGCGGCAAATGGGAGAGCAGGGGGTGGGGCCACAGGGACACAGCGGCGGGGAAAAACTAATGGGGGAGCGGGTGGTACAGAAGGCAAGAAGGGCACAGAAATGTGTGAAAAACGGTCACAGAAGGAAAAAGTGAATATAATAACACAACAATTGAAACAACAGAGAAATGGGCGAAAGAACTATGAGCAGTAAGACTAAGCAGGGGCACGAACCTAAGCGAGTGGCAGCAGCTGGCTCAGGGCAGCGTCACACAGGTGGTGCTGTGCGGCGAGGGGAGTGACCTGCCTGGTAGTCTCAGTCTGTGCGCACCTAGTGGATCAGGCACCGTGCCTCATCGTCTTGTGGGATCGTTGGCTGCTATATTAATCAACCTTAAGTGAAGCCCTCAGGTCTCACTCTTTCTTTGTGTACATATTGTTCCCTAAGGTGATGCTAGATATATTGACTCCCTACAATCAATCAATCAATCAATCATGACATTTATATAGCGCACTACTCACCCGGAAGGGTCTCAAGGTGCTTGGGGGGGTGGAGGGGGGGTCCGCTACTGCTCGAACAGCCAGGTCTTCAGTTGCTTCCTGAAGGAGAGGTGATCCTGGGTCAGTCGAAGGTGGATGGGGAGGGAGTTCCATGTCTTGGCCGCCAGGTAGGAGAAGGATCTGCCTCCGGCGGTGGCTCTTCGAATGCGTGGAACGGCGGCGAGGGCGTGGTTGGTCGATCGTAGCTGGCGGGTGGGAGTGTAGAAGGTCAGGCGGTCGTTGAGGTACTTGGGGCCCTGGTCGTGGAGAGATTTGTGTGCGTGGGTGAGGAGCCTGAACGTGATCCTCTTGCTGACGGGGAGCCAGTGCAGGTCCCTTAGGTGGCCGGAGATGTGGTTGTGTCGGGGGATGTCCAGGATGAGTCGGGCGGAGGCGTTCTGGATGCGTTGGAGTCTTTTCTGTAGCTTGGCTGTGGTTACGGCATAGAGGGTGTTTCCGTAGTCCAGGCGGCTGGTGACGAGGGCCTGGGTGACTGTCTTCCTGGTTTCGGTCGGGATCCATCGGAAGATCTTGCGGAGCATGCGGAGGGTGTGAAAGCATGAAGAGGAGACGGCGTTGACTTGTCTGGTCATCGAGAGGGAGGAGTCCAGGATGAAGCCCAGGTTGCGTGCGTGGTCTGTTGGCTTGGGAGCGGTGCCCAGGGCTGGGGGCCACCAGGAGTCCTCCCAGGCGGAGGGTGAAGGTCCCAGGATGAGGACTTCCGTCTTATCTGAGTTCAGTTTTAGGCGGCTGTTCTTCATCCACTCGGCGACGTCTTTCATCCCTTCGTGGAGGCAGGTTCTGGCGGTGTCGGGGTCTCTGGTGAGGGAGAGGATCAGCTGGGTGTCGTCGGCGTAGGAGATGATATTGAGGTTGTGTTGGCGTGCGATGGTGGCGAGAGGTCTCATGTAGACGTTGAAGAGGGTGGGGCTGAGTGATGAGGTCTTACATGGTATCTTGGACATAATTCTCTCTTTGTGTTTTACAACAAGCAAAGAAGGAGACGTTTAATGCCTGTTGTATCAGGAATTCACACGGCACCTAGAGTTTACTTACACACATTCAGTACCAGGGTTCAAGCCCCATATAGACAATGTGCATCCCTCATTGTATGCTTCTCAGTTAGACTCAGTAGTTATCCCACTGCACAAATGCCCTGCCAAGAATTACTCTAGCTCCCTATTAGTCATTGAAGAATGGTAAAGCTCATCTTGAGCAACCCTCCTGGGGTCAATTAGGATTTCTTCTTAAGTGCCAAGAACTCAGGATAGGCGCTATCTCTTGCTATACCCCATAAATATCGGGCTACAGCATGATTACACCAATGACCTAGGTATGATGGAATGCTTGCCAGACACATTTTTAGGCTGAGCATTTAAGACCTCTTGATATATTTTAGTATATGCTTATTATATACTTACTTTGTGAGCTCTGGAGATCAGCTCTAGGACTTGTCTGCTTCCACTTAGGGACTTGTTTTTCTGTTCAACTGCCTCTATTTAACTGTCTTGATAAAAACGACCAGCAGAGGTCAATAAAATACCAGAATTGCTTTCTGCTGATGGACTTCCTTTTTTTTAAATTTTCTGTCAACGGCCTCTAACTTTCTTGATAGAAAACGACCAGCAGAGGTCAGTAAAATACCAGAATCACTTTAGCATTCTCTAGATTCCAGTCCATAGAAATTGTCTTTCATGAGCACCCGTAGACAATGATATTTTTTTTAAATCTTGTATTTTCAGTTATATATCCACCGAAGGCCCGGATTTTATATTAAAAACAGAGCTTTGGACTATACCATTTCCTGCTGGAAGGCAATATGTGTCTCCATGTGTTCCCGTACCTGGCATGTCACGCAGTTTGGTGCTTACTTTCCCTCCATGTTAAAGAACAGTATATGTTTCAGCACCCAGGCTAATGTGCTGCATAGCTAAATAAATATAAGGTCCCGAAGGCGAGACCGATTGCATTGCAAGTGCTTGTTCATTATTGCATTCCTGGCCTTTGAGATTGGTTCCTATAGGCTGGTGCTGGTTGGAGAGACTGTCTGTGGACATTGGATGCGAAGCGCTCATTATAGTAGGGGGATCTAATCAGCAAACGACCAAATCAGTTCAGTAACTTTCCTAATTGCAGTGCAATGTCCTGCTCGAGCAGAGCCTTGGTGGGTTGCAGAATCAGCTGCCTTCTCCACCCATAATACACAGGGCAGAGCTGAAAACTGTTCCTATGGAAGTGCAGTGTCACTGCTACAGGTGTGGGCTTTGAGGTTAGCACACTAGTTCGTGAGATCTGATGTCACATGCCCTTTAAATTCATCCATATTGAAAAAATGAAAAGCGGCTCTTTCAAGGGCAGTTCTTTCTTGTAACAGATATATTAATGACACTGGAATGTGCTTATCTCTTTGTGAGCTCCAGCTGCTCACACACTTAATCTAAAAGAACCAGCTGCAGTATTTCTTGGGAGCCAGTGAAGCACGGTCTGAAGGCTCGTGTCAGCTGGATGGATTGGGAGGCATTGAGAGCTCGCTGCAGGAATACAGCCCTAAAAGGCTTCATGCTGGCACAGCTCTTTTTAGCTCAAAATATGATGTGCCCCAAAGACTGGAAACAGCCTCTAAATAGGTTCATGGAAACAAAATTCGTTTTAAAATCCACCAGTGCTGTAACAATGGTTGTATAGCACACGCAATTTGATAGGGTTTACATTTTATACCTACTTTGCTTTGGGGACATTGAGAAACACTGTTCAGGGATAGCTTAGTTGCAGAGGAAAGGTAAATGTCTCCTTGGCCAAAACAACATAGGGCCATAGGTGTGTGAGCGGAGTGGTGGAAGAGCTTGGATGGACAGATTTTGGGGTGGTCTTCAGTGCAAAATTGGGCATTTTTGTTGCAACGATTGCAATTGTATGTTTTTAAAGATTTCATTAGCATATTTTATTCCTGGAGGGAGCTATTATTTTCTTGGAACCCATGTGTTACTTTTCTGTCTCACTGGCTATAAATCCTGTGCCCTACAGGTTATGCTTCGCTATTTGCAGTAAATGCATTAACTCACTAATGTATCCCACAAGGGTGTAACGAGTATACACAGTTCTCTGCAGCAATAGCTCTATTATCCCGCTCATTGGATTCACTAAAATTCTATCATGTGAATTACAGATGACACAGGATCTATGCTTGAGTTGAATTAACCTCCTAGGCATTCTCACGTGGCTTAGAAGCTGTAACCTGCAGGGTGTACACAGGTGACTACAGTAAACGACATTAGACTGATTGTCTATCCTATTATGTACTAGTTTTGGAGTTGGATTGTAATGTAAAGTCAGCCAGATTCTGCAGAAAACGCTAAATCTGGAACAAAATCCACCGATGGATTTCCCCCCATCACACTAATTCTATGAAGGGGAAAATTCTCATTACTGCTCAAAGCTACAGTGCTGATCTGCTGATACACATAGCTCTCTACAGCAGCACATTGGCCTACTAGGATTTATCTAAAGCATGCCCAGCTTGTTTATTTTTTCGCCTCGTTTCCTTTTCCTTTCTTAAAAATATTTTTTTTCTAGTCCTTGCTTATCTCTATGCCCTTTATTAGATATGTCCAGCTCTCTTAAGTGGTTTTGTATTTTCTGCTGTTTTTATTTCCTGCCTAATGATATTCCCTTTCTCTCCTTTCCTGCCTTCCTTTCAAGCTTGATCTTTTCCCTATAGTTTCTTTTCTTCTTATGATTCCTCAGTTTTGTTTCTTATTATTTTTTCCTCTTGTTCTTGTGTCTCTTCCCAGGAGCATGCCTTCTTTGTCATCCGTTTAATTGGATGACTTGCATTCTTCCTCTGCTTACCTTCAAGGTACTTCATTTTAGGTTTTGCCAACTCTAGCAAGAACTCTTGTGGACCATCCCAGATCATACAGTGGGCTTTCGGCCAGGCAATTACTTACCAGTGGTTGGCTTTTTCTCATGCTCATTGCTTGCTTCTTATACAGTGCCTTTCCTTCCGCTTCTCACGTTCCCCTCTCCTTGCCCCGGAGCATAACTCTTTTATCATCCTTCTAATTGGGTGACTTGTATACTTTTACGGCTTACATTCGGGGAACTACTGTTATCTTTTGCTTTCAGCACTGTGAGAGAGTGCATGTATTTTCCTGCTCTATTTCTTGTGCGTTGCTTCTTCCTGCAAATTCCCATTCCTGTGCTTCGTGTTGCTCCCTCCTTCACCCATCCCAACTTGCCCATTGCTTTACGTAGCTCAGCTTTTTCTTTCCTTCTCCTAAGTTGCTCCATCATCCACTCACCATTGCTACCTTACATTAACTTCTCCCCCACTTCCTCATCTCACCCAGTCCTCTATTGCTCCCCCATCTCCATTGTGATCCTTAAAATTTCTTTTTTTTTTTTTCTCATTTTTTTGGGTTTGCCCTGCATCTGCCATTTGCTGTCGGGCAGCTCTGTTTTTCAATGCGTTTTCATGTGTGTTTATATATTTTCGTTTTTTTAATTAATACTTCAAATGGTGTCCACCATTTTAGAACAAGTAAATAAAAAAATACACAAACTGAAGCAGCCATGCCATATGTTTATGCATGCATGGTGATGCATGCTCGCGCATTTTGTCATCACCTTACTTATTAGTTAGCTACAGAACAGTGCGGTCGAACTGTTAAAACAAGAGATCATGCTGAAACATTGCATTACATAAGTATAAGATGGGGAAGGTGTTTGAATCAGACAAAGGTGTGCATGTCATTACCTGAAGAGTGGAGGCAAATTGTGGTAGCAGTTGCCAGTTACATTTCCAATGCACCACAAGCATAACAAGCATTGCTAAAGCAATGCCTGAGGCTCGACCTAAAAACCTGGTAGATGTCAACAGCAAGAGTTACCCACTGAACCTATACCAGAGGTGAAAGTCTAGCAAAAAGAGCAACTCCCTACTCATCTACCTCACCTGAAATGTGAAAGACGATCCCAAGTGATGTCATCCATAGCACAAGCCTTTGGTGAAATGCACCCGATGTGGGCTGCATACCTCTACAACAGGTGAACTCTGCCTTTACGTTGTTTAACATATAGTAATACGTGCACTCCAAACTATAGTGGTTTGTAAACGGTGTACCATATAACTTGCAACATGAAAAAGTACACTTGCCTCCTGGGCTTATGCTATTTCAATTCTACTTCATTGCTTCGATTGTTTGAACTTCCCATCCACCTATCTACTATCATCTCTTACTAACTGCATTCATTTCTTTGTGATATTGGGAATCAATTGTTTCTTGTAAAATGGCACGGTCCAAGTTCTATCGATAATATAGGTACTGTAGTGCACTAATCATGAGTGACACATTATTTTCTTGCAGTAGGTTTTGAAGGTGGCAGATACCACTGGCCAATGGAACTAAACATCCTCACCATATAAACATCCTTGTTACATGGAGTTTGTTTATATCACGTTATCACAACTGTTTAATACGGGCACTTGCCTGAATATCCACTGTGGATAATCTATTGTCAATAGACGCCTTGGCCTTTTTCACAGAATTTTTGGAACAAGATTTGGCTTTATGCCTCAACCTATTTTCAAACATACCTCCTAAATCCACACCAGGTGCACTCTGCCTTTACCTTGTTTAACATGGAGTAAGACTTGAACTCCAAACTTTATTGGTTTACAAACGGTCCACCATATAACTTTCAACATGCACAATTACACTTGCCTCCAGGGATTATGCTAGTTTCGGCTACGAACCCACACATGTTCACTCAGAAACCCCATGCAGTAAAAGACTATGGTGTTGTCAGTGATGCCATCGATGATATCATTTGAGATATGATCAGTGATGTATTTAAAGATGTCATTTAACATGTCATGAGTGATGTAGTATGTCAGGTCATAAACAATGCATGGGGGGCACAAGTTACAGTCAACTCAGTAATCTATAACTATATGTCTATGAGATCTATAAACATATGTTTTTAAATCTTACTTTTTATATTATTTCAACATCTAACTATAATACCACTGTAACCTTTGCATTCTTCAGTGAATTTCTAGTTTTTTACCATACTCATTACCATACTTAACTATAACGTCACTTGAATCTTTGGCTTCTTCAGTGAATATATATAAATATCCACACACACTAAGTAACTTCAACACCCCCTTGGGGATACTCATGCACCAGGTATTATTCTGGTGCTTTTTTAATTTTTTTTTTTTTTAAATATATTTTTATTGCAGGAATCAGCAAACTGTTACATATATGACCAGCACCAAAAATCCACTGAAATCAACTAACCGCATCCCACTCACCCCCCGCAGCACGTTTTCATACATAATCATTCAGCCCACAGTCCAAAGGCCGGGCGATAAAATCCAGTGGGGGCTCAGCAGGAGAGCAAGGCTGGTCCGGATGATCCACTGTCCGTCATCTGCTTTTCTAAACAAGCCCCAAAACCCAAAAGAAAGGCCCACCCAGAAAACACTAAATCACAAAAAATTCCCTCCCCAACCCACCCCCGCCATCAGTGTATGGTAGCAGCCGCAAAGGGATTCGTGGGAGACCCAAGATGAGCGTATCAGAAACAGAAAACGCAATCGCCTATCGGGACTCAGGGCGCGCTGCAATCTCACTATCAGAGTCGCTGGGGGCGCAATAGTCTCTGAGGGCCTGCACCAGCGTCTCCCATTCTAGCGCTGCCTCCTGTGCTTTTTCGTTACGCTGTCTCCCAGCCAGTTGGTATCTCAGCGTGCTTTCACCCGCCGCCCACTTCAAGAGTTCGCTATGCCACCTGCCCCCAGTCGGACCAGCTCGTGCCTTCCAGTTCCTGGTCACCTCTCGTTTGGCCAAGAGAAGCCCTAAATCAATAAATTTACTGGAAATTTTGTTTTTGGGGGTATGTGGAAACCAATGCAAAAGACCCACCGCCGCATCGACCGATAGGGGTCTCCCCGTCACCTCCGTCAGGGTCCTCTCCACTTCCACCCAGTAGGAGGATAAACCCGGGCAGGTCCACAACATATGTAGGAGGTCCGCCTCCGGCGCCGGGCATCTGGGGCAGGTTGCTGAGCCCGTGGCGAAGTACTGTTGGATTTTCGCCGGGGTCAGATATGCCCGATGGAGTATGTAATAGTGGACCAACTGAAAACGGGCGTGGCGCGTCCCTTTCCAAGCCCGTCGTACGAGCTGAGACCAGGTCGCTTCCGGGATTTCCTTGCCTATGTCTGCCTCCCACCGGGCCTTCAGGGTCGTAAGGGGGGTCAGCCCTTCATTGATCAACCTACCGTAGAGGCAGGTGACCGCCTTCACCGTGCCCGCAGACATCATGACGTATTGGCATACCGGAGACGTAGGAGGTTCCTCCCGTCCGCCTTTCCAATGTGCCTGGATCGCACGGACCAGGGCCGAGTGCAACAGGAAGTCACCGTGGGGAATCCCGAAGCGGTCAATGAGCTCCTGAAAGGGCAAGAGTACCCCAGCCTCATAAAGATCCCCCACCAACTGCAACCCCGCGCCCTCCCAGTCCGCCAAACGTGACCAATCGCCGCCATGGGGCAAGGCCGTCAACATCCCCAACGGTATTTCAGGCGCATATGGTATCCGCAATTGTCCCCGGGCGTGAGCCCGGTTCCAACATAGGCGAAGGGTCTTTTCCTCCAACGTCAGATCCTGCAAGGTCAAGCGTTGGCGTAGAGCTATGAAGGCCAGGACATGCCTGGCCATCCCTATACCCCTCCTGTCCTCCGGGCCACGCAATTCCCTGGCAATCTCCTGGGTGAGGGTCTGGAGCTGCGCCGCCAGATAGTATTTCTCAAGATCCGGCACCGCAAGTCCCCCCTCGGCTTTCGGCCTCATCAGGGTCTTAAGGGCCACTCTACGGCGGCCCGAGCCCCAGAGGAAGCCGACTATCATCGACCGGAGGAGCCTAAATGTGGCTGGCGGGATCCAAACCGGTAGCGCCCGAAAATAGTACAGCAGCCGAGGAAGAGCCACCATTTTGAGGAGAGCGACCCGCCCCGCCAACGAAAGCGGTAGCGTAGCCCAGAAGTCCATATTCCCCCGTAGAGCTCGACTGCATCTGGTAATGTTTCCGTCTAGGAGGTCAGATGGATCGTGATAGATGTACACTCCCAGGTACCTGAAGCAGTCAGGTTCCCATCTAAGCTCTCTATTGAGGACCGGACTGGGGGTGCCTCTGCGAACCGGGAAAAGGCATGTCTTGGCCCAATTCACTCGTAGGCCCGAGACCACCCCAAATGCCGTGAGCGCCGTCTCAGCTCCATGTAAGGCCTCGACCGGGTCCTCAAGGAAGAGCAACAGGTCGTCAGCATATAACGAAACGTGGTGCGGGCCCGAAGGTGTCCAGAACCCACTGTAATGCGCCCCCGAACGGAGTAGCAATGCGAGGGGCTCCACCGCTAGCGCGAAGAGAAGTGGGGATAACGAACAGCCCTGTCTCGTGCCCCTTTCTACTGGGTACTTCGAGGAGATTAACGGACCCGCCCGAACCCTGGCCGATGCGGAGGTATATAAGACCGCGGTCCACCTGATGAAGCCCTCGCCGAGACCGAATCGCCGCAACACAGTGTGCAGGTAGTCCCATTCCAGGCTATCAAACGCCTTCTCTAAGTCCACCGATAGGACCACCGGGCACGGAGCATCCACCAGCGGGTCTCCCAGCAAGCGGAACAACCTACGGATGTTCATTGTTGTGTTGCGCTTGGGGATGAACCCAGCCTGGTCCTCATGCACCAGGGAGGTCATGTGGCCCAGCAGTCTCGAGGCCAAGATGCTGCTCAGAATCTTATAATCGACCGTCAGCATCGATAAAGGACGTTAGGACGCCGGATCGGTTGAGTCCCGCCCCGGCTTGAGGAGGGGAACCACCAGGGCCTCGCACATCGAGCCAGGCAGTCGGCCAAGCCTCCTCGCCTCTCTATAAACCGTCACCAGTCTTGGAGCCAGGAGGTCGGCATAGGCCGCGTAAAATTCCACAGGAAGACCGTCCAGGCCTGGGGTCTTATTCCGCGCCATCTTTTTAATGGCGCTGCGGACCTCCCCCAGTTCAATATCGGACCCCAGGGCTTTCGCCACGTCAGGCTCCACCACTGGGAGCTCCAGGGGCCTCAGATAGTCCTCGAGAAGGTCAGGGTCTTTGGCAGCACGACTGCGATACAACTGGTCATAGTAGTGCCGGTAGCAGCCTAAGATCTCCGGTTGAGTGTGCACCATGGTCCCGTTCGCCATGCGCATGGACGTCGTCAGTGAGGTCTGGCGCGTAGGGTTAGCCAGCCATGCCAGCAATGCGCTCGACCTATCCCCTTCTGCAAGGGACCGAACCGCATAGGCCTTGTAGTCGAAGCAGCGCAGCCGCTCAACCTCAGCCGCCACCGCCTCCCTTGCCTCCGCCGTGCGTCCCTGGAGTTCAGGGTGCCCGGGGCGGCGGAGTTCCAACTCACGGAGCCTCCGATCAGCCACGTCCAAGTCATCAAGGATAACCCGCCTCACACCTACCTTCTTGGAGATGCAATAACCCCTCACCACCACCTTAAAAGCGTCCCATTCCAGTGCCCTCGAGCTCGCAGAGCCCCCATTGGACGCAAAATACTCCTCAATCTTATCACCTAAGTCCGCTCTGAATACAGTGTCCTCGAGGATCTCAGGGCGTAACTTCCAGGTGGGCACCGCCGGCGCCCCTGGAAACCAGCGAAGGGCCAGCAGGAGGGGGTTATGGTCCGAAACGGTCCTAGTCAAGTATTCGGAACTGACGGCCGCTGAAACCAGTTCAGTCGAGCCAAGAAACCCGTCCAGCCGAACGTGCAACTCGTGAAGACCCGAAAAGTAGGAGTAATCTCTAGCCTCAGGGTGTTGCGCTCTCCAAATGTCCGTCAGACCCCACCGTGTCTGCCAGTCCCTACGGCCCTTGGCCACACGGCGGACCGGAGAATCAGGAAGGGGCGGGTGTGAGCGGTCGGTCTCCACATCCTCTACCGAATTGAAGTCCCCACCGAGCAAGAGGGGCCCCGTGAAAAAGTGGGCCAGCGAGCCCGATAACCTAGAAAGGAAGGCAATCTGGTCCATGTTAGGTGCGTAAACACAGCAAACGTTCAGGGCCCTCCCCCCCAGAGTACCCGAGATGGCCACGTAGCGCCCCTCTGGATCTACCACTGAGTTCGTGACCTGGAAGGGAACCCCAGCCCTAATCCAGATTAGCGCCCCCCTGGCATACGCTGAGTACGACGTATAGAAGACCTGCCCCCTCCATCTGCGCTGGAGCGCCGCCCCCTCCGCCTTGGTCAGATGGGTCTCCTGCAGCAGCGCCATTTGTATTCCCCTACGCACTAAATAAGCGTGGACTTTGTGCCGCCTAGACATGGTATGAAGCCCCCGCACGTTCCAAGTAATACACTTCACATTAGCAACGTCAGCCATTGTCCCACACTGTTCGTGCAAAGTCTCCCCATCTGGGTCTCAACAAAAAGCAAACAACAATCTCCCCAGCACTGATGGCGGCCATTTCCCCCAACCAGAACTCAACAACTCTTACATTAACCAAACCCCTGCCCACCCTCCCCAGAACAGGACCCAAATAATTCCATCTAGTTCCCATCCAAACCAAGCCCTCGGAAAACCCTTCGTCCCAAACTAATCCTACGGTCGCCACCGTAGGAAGGCCTTAAGGGCCGGGTGCGGGCTGGGTGGTGGCAGTGGGCCCTCGATGCCCTGGCTACCAGGACTAAAGCAAGCCCCAAACAGCAACGGAAACCCTCGGGGCAAAGGCAAGGCACCCCACCCCCCGCTTCTCCGAGGACCACGCTGAACCATCGGCTCCCGCCACCCCCGCTACGGGCCCCCACCCAAACGGATGCAGCTCACCCCGTCAACCTTGTCCATCAAGAAGGTCCTCAGCCGATTTTGGCGTAACCTCCGGTGTGCCGGTGCTATCTGCCACCGAGTTCTCCGAGTCCGTCGATGCCCCCTCGTCACCAGGGTTCTCCTCTTCCGCGATGGTATCATCTCGTGAACCAGACAACGCAGACAGCACCTCCAGTACCCCCTTCCGCTCCGTCGATGTCTCCGCAGTAGAAGGGCCGCCCGACCGGCCCCGGCGACCCCGCACCCTCGTGGATCGCCGTCGCTGTCCCGGCTCCGCCGTTGGCTGAGATGCGGAGGCGAAGCCATCTTTCCCAGCTCTATAAAGTTCAAGCCAGTTGCAGGCATCCTCCGGGGTTTCAAAAAATTGAGTCTTGTCATCGACAATGACGCGGAGCCGTGCAGGAAATAGGAGCGAGTATTGGATGCCCTCGCTCCGGAGCTCGCGCTTGACCGCCAAGAATGAAAACCGCCTGCGTTGGGTTTCATAAGTGTAGTCCGGGAAGATGTTCACCTGGCTGTTCTCCACCTTGAAGGGGCCATTATGTCTAGCGGCATTGAGAATGAGGTCCCTGTCGCGAAAATGGAGGAGGCGCGCCACCACTGGGCGCGGCGCACGGCCTTGTTGCGGTGGCCTTGCTGGGACTCTATGAGCTCGTTCAAGGGTGTAGAAAGAGGATAGGCCCTCCGGGGCCACTGTGTCTCGGAGCCAGGCCTCCAAGTAGGCCACCATGTCGCCATCCTCGATCTTCTCCGGCAGGCCCACCACGCGGATGTTGTTGCGCCTGTTACGGCCTTCCGCATCCTCCGCTCGCTGCTCCAGGGCAGAAATCCGGGTTAGGGCATCTTTCATTGCCGCGGCCAAGGTACGCTGCGCCGGCTCCAAGGTCTTCACCGAGCCCTCCACTTCTTTGACCCTGTCCGACAGCTTGCCATGATCCGCCCTGAGGAGGCCCAGGCTCGTCGCCACCTGGGCAATGTCCTGCTGAAGGGCCGAGCGTGTGGTCGCAATCGCCTCCAGGACGCGATCAAACTGTTGCTGCAGCGGCGCGTCACCAGCACTCCCCGGGTTTCCATGGCCTTCCTTGTCCGGGGTCTCTGAGTCAGAGGCCGCCGGGGTGGCCCCCTTGGCCCCCCTCGGCTTCCCCATGCCGCGGGAAGCGCACAGTGTGGACTCAGAGGAGGGTGCCACCAAGTGCGGGCGCCGACTATAACTCCCCCGAATGTAGGCCCTCGGGGTGAGGGCCGGTGTTCCTCCTTTCCAGGGCCAGGCGGGTCTCCTCAGTTTCGGCTCGCGCCACCCCCGTATCGTCTGAGGGCGCCAAGGAGGAGGCGGAGACACTCGGCGCCAGGCCAGGTAGGCCCGTCCGGCTGACGAGGATCCGGAACGGGGGCCACCCACACCACCAGAGACTTTTTGGCGCCAGGGGGTTGTACTTCCCATGGGATCGGGTCGAACGGGGGATGCAGCCAAGCGCCGCGTCGGGGGTCGGCACCTCCGTCAGGACCTCCAGGCGTCCGTGTGCCGGGGTCCACTATGGTAGGGGCCTCCGACCGCCCGGGCGCAGTTACCAATATCAGAATCTCAGCAGGGCAAAGTCCAGCTCCTCACTCTCCAGGAAAACACAAGAGCGGAGGGCACGCCGTGACCAGCAACGTTCTCCCAGGCTAATGGTCCCGTCTAAGGGGACAAAGGGGTCCGGGCGCCATCTTGGGTCGCTCTCCGCGGGACCACAAACTTCAAGTTTCGGGCGGATCACCACCCGTCTAGGCTGTGCCAGGCGTCCCAGCAGGGTCCAGTTGGGCCGAACAACGATTTGCGGGGGCTAGGGTGCCCCGCGGCCTCCGATTAACAGGATAATCCCGGGCTCAGTCCCGGAGCCGAGCTCTCAGGCGACCATCGCCATCGGCGCCCAAGCCACGCCCCCTTCTGGTGCTTTTTTAATGAGACCCTAAGATAAAAATGTAAAAATAATGATCTATCAATCTGGTTTTAACGTAGACATTTTAAGAAGTTATCTAATAATTGTAAACTAAATAACAATTTTGAGAAAAAAACTATTTGGTTTTAGATGATTTCCAAACATTGAATTTAAAAAACCATGATGTAGTGTGCGACTACTTTTCACTTTCTTTTAAGTAAATTGATGCCAAAAATAAATATTTGGATTACATATCTGGTAGGTTTTTAATATGCACTTAACGCCATTTTCATATTTGCAGTCTAATGTATTTACATGCCCCATGTATGTCAGTTCGATTGACACCCTATCATAAGCATTTTGTAGAAGAAAACTGATCTAATTCAGAAACCACCAGCATTGGTTTATTCTTGTGGTGCGTAGCAAAACTAAAAAGACCTTAATTCATGGAGAAAAACAGCAGTACCATCACCACTTGCACCTATCACAGGAAAAACCTGAGTCATCAGAAGTGACGTATGTCACATCTCAGTGGATCATCCACTTTGAGGGTTACGTCAGAGCGTTCAGGTTTCCACAATTCCTAAGGGTATTAATAGCTTGCAAAATCAGTGACAAAACAAGAACTGACATCACATGACCGTTCAGTTCAATTATATTACAGGAATTACCATTAATGAAAGTAGTATGATGATAAAAATAGCGCCAATAACTTCCTAAAGCAAACACATTACCAAAATGTCACTAAAGGGTATAACTTGAAAAATAATATGTATGAGTCGGCAAAAATCAACCCCCCAGACACAAATAGCAATAACTGTTTTCTGGGAATATATCGATCGCCAGCTTCTAACAACCAATGGGTAAATGGCCCACACAGGATGCACATTAGTAGCTCCATTTCTTACGTGCCTCTGTGGGCCCCACACACAATATATTTAAATGACACCAGACATTGTATACATCAGTGGTCCCCGCCAGTACATGCCTGCCAGTGTCTGCAATCAACATCAATGGTTAAGGCAGCACAGTTTGGTCAGCAGTTGTCCACCCATTACCCACACCGAGCAGGACAGTGCAGAAGGAACTCGATGTTATAAAAATAGAGAAAAGTTCTCTAAACAAGCCTTGCTGTTCTTGTTTGGATTGACTTTTATATAAACTGAAACATTACTCATGAAATCACAGCAAAGCAGCTGCACACACTGCAAGTGTTTTTATAAATCAAAATGAAAATGAGGTTTCCATCTATTGTGGGGTTGGCCAGCAATGTACATGTGTTATCATATTTGAGTATGTATGACGGTAGTGTACATATAGTTTACGGGTCCTTTAGAGCTATATTTGGAAGGATCCAATTCATGTATCTCACCTTGCATGTAATAGAGTCTCCTATTACAAATCTGAGAGGCCTCGAAGAAAATCCACCACTTCCCTCAACATCAGGCCACCCGCTCACCTGCGCATCAGACCACCCGCTCACCTGCGCATCAGACCACCCGTTCGCTTGAGGATAGAGCACCGAGGGCAGCACCACTTACATGGCTGTACCCCATGCATGCCCAAAGTTTCTTGGAAGTCTGCATCGTGCATCTGTTGAGGTACAATAGCAGATGAGTTGAGGTTGTGATGCCGGTTATAGTAGAGCCTACACCAATAGCTGGAGTGTGAAGTTTTTATTTTCCAGAACGGAGTATTCAAAGCCTTACAAAGGTGCAAGGAGCAGTGCCAAAATGAGGATAAGGAAACAACTGCAGTCCTAAGCAAGCCACAGAACTTCACATAACACCCATTAACTTTAAAAGGTGATGCAGCTTTTGCTTCTTTCTCAGTTTCTTTATTTTCTTTCTTCTTTTTAGCATTAGCCAACATGTGTTTCGTCGTGAAGGGTGTACCCTTCGAGTCTTTAGGGCTAAAAAACATAGCAACATACTAGTTTTGGTGTGTGGCGTGTTCAACCAGGTACACCTGTGTTGAAGTGCTATTCAGGAATGCCTTCGTTAGTGATAGGATGTGGAAACCCGTGCTTGGATAGGATAATGGCATGTTTATCATTACTTGTAAATCATTTTATAGACCTATTTGCAACTTTTGTGAACTGCCATTAATGCATAACACTTTTGTGGAAAATTCAAAAAAATTCTTGCAAGAAGTGGTACAATCTCAAGAATACAAAAGTGTATCTTGTGTCATGCAAGTCTAGTACGGTGTCGACCTTAAATCCCTCGCATACTTGTTTTTTCTGGCTACTAGGTTCAGTCCTGTAGTCAAATATATACGTACAATGTTAAAAATCCAGATTGAGTTAGGATGCATGGCAAGGCAATGCACTTATATGATATTGTTTCTACCTTGAGAACGGTTCTACTGTCGGCCTGGAAATAAGATGAACCATGACTTTGTGCCACATATCTGTATATAATAACATACTTAAGTTGTAAAAATGTTACCAAAGGCAAAAACCCCTTGTACCGGGTTATCATCATTCTAATCCAAACATTTCGCACCCATGTTACGCAGTCTTGTGGTCCTAAATCCTCAATTATTGGTGTGTCTGATACATCTCAATCACCATTTTATTAATCCTGTCTTTCACAACCCAATTAAGTGGACAATGGCTGTCTTCTCCTGTGAGCTAAATATAGTTGCTGTAACACATGTAAAAGAAACCCGTGGTGTAAATGTTGCCTGCATGTAGTTCAGTGCACCATTCATCTCGACTGTATATAACCCTTATATGTGGGCTTATATATATATAACCCTTATATGTGGGCTTACCTGATTCTCATAGCTTTGCTTGTGCTTGCTACATGCGTCCCTGGTCCACGTCGCAAGTGTTCAGCAGTGGAACAATTACCTCTGACCCACTTGAGTAATTAACACCGATGTCGGACTTCACATTTGGTACGCAATACTATTCTTACTTGTATCATCCCGAAACAAACGCAAAATTGGAAAGACTGATATTTTCCTTGTGCATGTTGTACGATCATCCCTGTATATAATATTGTAATGTCACTATGTATACATGTGTATGTAGTGAATATTAAAGCCAATGGCATAGTAGAAGACAAAATCCAAAATCTTTTGCATAACATGGTTTCACGCCTTGCAAGCTTTATGCTGATTATGTCAGAGTGATCTGTTTGACTGCGCTCTACATATCATACTTTTAACCTGTATGTTGTGTTCCTTAAATTATAACAATCTATTTATTGAATTTTGATGCTATGTCATTGTCATAAATATCAGTACAGTGGCATTACTACTGTGTAATTGAAAATGTGGACTGACGTACATCACGATTGTGACAATATGCAAACAACGAATGAGCAGACTTTGCATTTTCATCATTTCATCTACCCATTGTGATACAGTTTTTACCAATACATCATATTTATTTGTAGTCCCCTACAATGTACTGTAGTTCATGATCAGTATTGAGGCCCAGTTCAACTGACTTGAGACGCATTATCCACATGGCTTCTTTGCATCTTAAGGTGAGTTCTCAGTTACATCCTCGAAGTGATCACATATACCCCATGGCAGTACTTAGAACAGAATGTAAGGCACAAGGGCAAAATAAATATTTCTGCTTTTACGGGATAGACCATAGGCCTTGAACCTCGAGGAGGTAACAGAGAACTCATCTTAAGACACAAAGAAGCCATGTGAAGAATGCATCGTAAGTCCGCTGAACTGGGCCTCAATACTGATCATGAGCTACAGTACACCCAACTCACTTCAGCTTCCATTCTTTCCGTATTGGTGAAGCCCCACCAGCCGCCAGTTCTGTTTGATGATCAGATAGTGCTGAGAATTGGAAGGTGGAATTGGGTTGCTTCAAGCAGTACGTTTACTATCATTGAAACCCATGGTCTTTGAGTACTTTTGTGATTTTCCTCCATTGAATACCTCTTATCTGCACATCTAGGTGCCATGTCTCTCCAGGAGGTGTTGGGACACTATTATTTAGAGGGCTTGGGAGATGTATCAAACCAGTGACTTCGCTGAGCAGACTAGAGAAGCTGGCCTCAACATGAGGTGATATGCGAGTGAAGTTTTAATAGTAGAAATTTAGGGCAATTGTCAATAAGAGGGCACAAAGCGGTTTTCCACCTCTGGTGCTAATTATACTTCATTTGGGAGGTAATGATCTGGTACAACATGGTCACAGTGATATTTTGGAATTGTGGATCATTGACTTAGCATGTAGGCATTTCCCTAATGCAGTGACAGCTCGATCATGCATAATACCAAAACAGGTGTGGCATGGAGGTGTCTCTATTCAGTCTCTTAACCAATCCACAAAGTGGACTCAGATGCATCATCCATGGATACATTAGTGGAGCAAGGTTCTTTTTCGGCGATGGGTTTCCCCTTTTCCCTTTGGGCAATGAGATGTTTGTAAATAGTTTATTTTCTTTTGCTGGTCAGTTTATCTTGCAGCTTAAGGGGAGGCCACATGGTAGGTGAACCATTCCGGCCTGTGAAAGGGTGAACTCATGGTTAGCGGGCACACTTTGGGTCATCTTGGCATCTCATAGGGAAGAAGTCATTGAGAATATCAGTTTCATGTGGATCTTACAGGGGTTTTTGCCACATTTTAAATAAATCTTGCACTTTTGCAGGTAGAAAGTCACTCGCTTAAGCGCCCCCCACTAGCCTTCCATTCATCTTTGCTCCAATGGTCAGTTGCCCTTTTGGGAGGTGGAGGATGTGGTCTGTACCAGGGGACCAAATTATGGCCTGGTTGCCCAGATTAGCTTTCCTGCAGGAGCTAATGGTTCAGGGGAGATTGCTTTAGGGTGAGGGAACTCTAGCATAAGTGAGTAGAGCCTGGGTTCACATTAAAGCAGATTTCTTTTGCCTGGAAGTGGGACCCATAGGAGGCCCGAAAGGTTTGGGGGATGCCAGTGGGACCAGGTGGAAGGTCAAATCATGAGTTCAGCAAAATGAGGGGTTGGGTTTCAGGAAACTCGATGTCTAACTGACCATTTAGCCAGGACATTTATTTTATGCAAGAATCCTGCAAATAAGTGTTCTGTGTAATGTTATGAACTTACTGAGATATGTTTTGTTAATAAATATGGAATGTGATGTGAATCTCTATCCAAAAAAGCAAATAACTAGGTCTCAGGCTGTCATTTGACAGGGGTGGAGTCCAAAAGAGGATAGAATCAGTCCTGTGTTGAGGTACATCATCAATGTGCCCCTTACATATGTATCCTTTCCCTGTTCTACCTTGACTAACCACATAGCAGCTTTACAGCCACCAGAGTACTAAAGTTAAGATGTTTCCTAGAGCATGCAAAGAAAATTATCTGCATACTTCTCCTTTTTGGTGGTAAAAGATTTATATTAATAGGGTACAGTGGGTCCCTCACTCACCCATGCTCTGGTGCCACTGTCACTGCTGCCTACATCGCTTGTTGTTAAAAGTTTAACAGCCTTATGACAAGTTTGGCGGTCCTCTTGTCGGCCCCCTTCGCCCATCGTGCGCCTGCCAGATTACGACTTCAATCCATGGCGGGCAGGCGGGGCTGTGCCCTGTCTCAGGGCGGAGGCTGTTTACGGCTCATAGGAGAGCCTTAACAACTGACCGCAACAGTGAGAATGCCTCCAGCACATTCCTGCACAGCCTGGCATGCACCATGTCATGCATGCCATACCTTGCAGTAACGGGGGTGCAATTCCAGGGGGGGCACAATATGTACTCCCCTGCATGTACCCCCAGGCCCATAAGCGGCAGGGAACCATGTCTGTCGCCCTTTTCATGGCGGGCTCGCTGCATATTCCTAGCCCTTAATGCTGTGCGACCGCCACAGGATCCTAGATCCCAGCGGAGGCGGCGGTCCTGTGTCGGTCTGACCGCCACAGTCTGAATACTGCGGGCGGACCTGCTGTGGCGTCGGTGGTCGGACTGCCACCCCGAGTAAGGCGGTCCTCAGGACCGCAGTACTCAAAATAAGGCCCTCAGTCTTTGTCTTTTGAACTACGTGTTTATTTCCCACCTGGTTTCAGTTCTACGACTGGCTAAGAACGGAACCCCTCCTGGTGCTAGGTGACCCAAGGGGTTGAATGGGACAGGTTCAAAAGGCAAACTGTGGAGTCAGAAGGGGCCACACTGAGATGGCGAAAAGATGCCAGGACCATTAGACTGCCCTGTCCAGGTCATACCACCTGTGGCCCATACAAAGGGGCACATGGAAACAGGAAGGTTGGTGGTCTAAGTGCTACTGCAATTTTAGTCGAAACATTTTCTCCTGTAGATGAAGTCGTAAACACAGTCAAAACAACTCTTGTTGCATTGTCCTAATAGCATGTGCTTCGATTCAGAACAAACGAGAATACTAGTCTTGAGCACTCAGCTGATTGTTCTCAAATGATTTGCCTTTATTTCTTGGCACAAAAAAGATGTTATTATTGCCTTTTCTCCAAGTATTTCACATGCTACTTTTAAAGACATACTAAGATTTGTGACTCAGACTCAGTTTGGCAAGAAAAGTGCCCTTGGCTAAAGTGTTTTTGGCGAAGATCCAACTAAGAACGAAGTACTTTGGAATTATTAGTACCCGAAATAAACCCTGTGGTTTAAGATATTTTGTACCTTTTTGGTGAATAATAGCTACCATTGTTTTAAAGCAAGTATGCTTTAATTTCTATCTGAGTTTCATTTTTAACTGACAACCTGAATTTAATATTAAAACAAAAATTATTGAAATCACACTACATGTGTATTTTTTTATTGACTTACTACTGAGACTTCAGCAAAGACAGAGCACATGGTCATGTTGCATGTCTACACCACAGCAGAAAATTAGGTGAAAACGATCACGCAAATTCAACCACCACCAATTATATTTATTCTAGTTTTAAAGAGGGACGAGGAAGGGGAAAGATGAAGGACGAGAGAGTAAGGATTTCAAGGAATGATGGCGAGCATGGAGAAAGACCCAAGTAAAGAAGAGGTGAGTTGAGTCTAAGGAAGGTGCGTGTAACCAGGTAAGACAGTGAAATGTTTCAAGAAGATAATACGGATTTTTCCTTGAACAAACAGAGAGCACTTGAGGAGGTGGACAACAAGGGTGAAACAGAAGATCTTTAGAGAATCTATAAGGGAAAAACCAGCAGACTAAAGTATTAGTTGAAAGGTTCATAAGTGGAAAGATCCTCACAGACAAGGGTATGCAGTGAGGTACGGACTCGTATAAGGCGTCCAGTGAAAATCACAATGAAAAAGTTAAAGATGTTCTGGTGTCCGATCTTCAGAAAGTTAGGTGTAGAGACTGGGTAGAAGGGACTATCAGTCATAGCCTTCTTGGAGGAGGATAGGTTTTAGGAACTCTCTGCACTTTTGGATGGTCTTCTTCTATAGTTCTTCTTACACTTTTCGGTGGTTTTCTTCTCCTGTGTTACTAATTACACTTTTGGAGGGCCTTCTATATATTTTCTTACATTTATGGATGGTCTTCTTCTATATTTTTTCTTGCACTTTTGGATTGTCTTCTTCTATATTTCTTCTTACTCTTTTGGATGGGGTTCTTCTATATTTCGTTTTACTCTTTTGGATGGTCTTCTTCTATATTTCTTCTTACACTTTTGGATGGTCTTCTTCTATATTTCTTCTTACACTTTTGGATGGTCTTCTTCTATATTTCTTTTTAATCTTTTGGATGGTCTTCTATATTTCTTCTTACACTTTTGGATGGTCTTATATATTTCTTCTTACTCTTTTGGATGGTCTTCTGCTCCTTTGTTTCTTATTACACTTTTGGAGGGCAATCTTCTGTTTTGTGTCTTATTACACTTTTGGAGGGTCTTCTCTTATATTTATTCTTAACTTTTGAAAGTTCTTCTCATATATTTTGTTTTACACTTTTGGGTGGTCTTTTGTGCCTGTGCTTTTTTCTTACACGTTTGGAGGGTCCTCTCCCATATTTGTTCTTATACTTTTGGATGGCCTTCTCTATATATATCTTTTCCTACACTTTTAGATGGTCTTCTTCACCTGTGTTCCTTCTTGCATGTTTGGAGGGTCCTCTCCTATATTTATTCTTATACTTTTGGATGGCCTTCTCCAACATTTTTTCTTACACTTTTGGATGGTCTTCTCCTATATTTCTTCTTAGACTTGGTTATGTTTTTTTCTCCTATATTTCTTTTCTAAGTTCTTGGTAAAGTTTTTGCAGGACTTGAGTTCATTTAGCCTTATCTAAGGCGACACTGCTCTGCCCCAGTCCACACAAGTCTGGTAGACAGTGATCTTCGTTCAAAGAATGTTAAATAGAAGAGCATAATCCGTGTCAACCATTTTGAAAATATATTTTTAGCGGTATGATGATGTGAGGAGGAGCCGAACAGGGGGTATTCATATATCACTGGCGACATAACAAGTTGGATTCCCTGCCGTCCTAATGAAGGCGAAGACGCTGATGCCGCAGCTCGCGTGATAATGAACTCTTTTCCCCGCCCCACAGTACGTCGAACCCGACCCGGAAGTTGTTTTCCCCAGAGGCGGACCTCAATAGACTTATCAACGCACTGACCAATCAGGGAGCCGGCAACGAGGTCGCGAGCAGCAGAAAAAGCCGGGAGAAACAACAACCAGCGTGCCTGCTGGAAGTGGGTCGACAACGCCGGAAGAAGACGCCGAAGGAGCCAAGGACGCCACCACCACTCGAGAGGACATCAAGGAGACTCGACACGAGGAGCCAGAGGATCCTGACTTTTGGCCTGAAGACTGGTGGAGCCCGGGGGACACGCACTAGCCGCCACAACTCAGGAGAGATGTGGCAGACCCTGGTACGTAGCGGAACCACGAGTACAGGTGGGAGGAGGGGGGAGCTGGGAGATAGCGGGAGGCTGTGAGAAAAAGTCGTAATATCTGTTCTTTCCCTGCCAACTTTAGCCCGTTTTATACCTCCTCCTTGCCTTCCAATTTGTAACGTGACCCGAATTAACATTCCTCACATAGAACAGAAGCTCATTACTTCTTTGTGATAACCTAAGCAGTTAAGAAAACCCCTCCCTCACATTCCTAAACCTTGCGCACGGTGTAGTGATGGATTAGGTATCCTCCTAGAGTAGAATCTGACAGTGACCACTGTTCTTTTCTTTCTTTTGAGTGACTGCAGTACCCGCGGATGCTCCTACCACCGAGTATCAAGGTTCCATGGACCACCTGACAGCACCCTTGAGGAAGACCCTCAGAAGTTAACACTGCTGACTCTAATTGACTTATTTGTACCAAAAGACTGTTTCCAACACTTTCACTCTCCCTACTGGGTTACTTATTACCATCAATAAATCCCACAATATTCACCCTATACGGCCTCCTCGCTTCTGTTTCCGGCCTTCCCTCCGACAGATATCTTCAAGGGAGTAAATTAGAGCATTAAAATATGTCTAAAGGTTTACTTCATTTGCATTCTGATATTGGTGTATGTTGGAGCCTTCTATTCACGAATACCTGATTCTAGTAGTAAGACCAAAGATTGATTGATGTAACATTTTCTGAGGCCTATCCTCTAACCAGATTGGGTAATATTTCCATCAAAGCAGGAATACTGAGACAGAAGGTATACTTTCTTGAAAAGTCGAATCTTCAAAGCTTGTGGACAGGTAAAAAAGCAACAGCTGGTTGAATGTCTGGAAGTGAGGATACATTCAATATTATTGCAATTTTCCACTGTTGGACTTGGCCCTTTCTCCCAAAATGTTTTGCTTTTCACCCCCCTATTTTAGGATGTCTCCCCCATGGTAGAAAACTGTATAGGCCATGTGTGGTGTGAGACGCCATGTTAAATGTAATGCAATGGTGTGCACTTGTTAACCCCCCATTGTACAAATGTACCCTGGTAACATGCTGCGTTTAAAATGGATGCCATGGCTGTGTGTTGAGCCACCTGACTGCAGTGGGTTAGCAGTCTAGATCTTCGGTTCCAGGCCATCCAGCTTTTGGAGGGAAAGCCTGTTACCCAGGGTGCTCTACTCCTCCCCCTGAGCCAGTTAGAACCAGTTCCCCAGAGGCTTCTAGAAGCTTCTGGCACTGCCTGGTAGGTGGGGTGAGGGGCGCATAAATAAGGGGGCTGTGCCACCATGTGCTCAGACAGAGCAGGGACATGAACGTGAGGGGACCTGCTGCCAGGGGGTACCACCACTTGGGCCTGTGTGCTGGACCCTGCACCCAACTAAACCCCCTCTGCTGTCCACAGTGCTAGTGGAAGCCCCACTGCAGGAGTACAGGCTGCTGTACAGGAGGAGTGCTACGCTACAGTGGAGGATGGTGAAAGCCTACCGCCCTGTCCTGATGAGTACCCACTGACTGCTGACCTTGCCCAGTAGTGCCTGCTGCTCTGCTACCTGGCGCCTGAAGAAGGAGCACCATCCTAGGTCCCTGAGGCTGGTGGGACCTTGCGCCACGCAACGCTACACCTAAAAGCGCCTTCAGAAGAAGAGCGTTTACCTGACTGCCAAGGAGCACCTGTAACTGCGCCAAGAAGGAGGTGAGGAGCGCTATAAGCTGAGGGCTAGTGAAGAAGAGCGCTACCTCCTGTCCCAAGCTTGCCTGTTGCCTAGCGCTTGGTGAGCGCAGCCCTATATTTCAAGCACCAGAGAAGAGGAGCTGAGACCTAAAGCACTGTAATCCTCTAAGCGCTGTGGGGCCAGGAAGAACTGTTGGCTTAAAAGCGCCGCAGGTGCCTACCCCGCGTTTTGGCGCGCTCTTGGGCTAAGTAATACTGGCGGGTGCCCACCCCGCGTATTGACGCGTTTTTGCCTAATTGGAACTAGCGGGAGCCTACCCCTCAGTTTACTGCCCCTTCCGAGGGTTCCTACCCCACGTCATGAATAATTTAAAAGAGGGTGCCCACCCCGCATAGTTGTCGCCTGGATTCACTGCTGCAGCCAGCGTGGGGAACTCACCGCTGCGGCCCAGGGATCTGCATGCCAATGCTTTGCCCCAGAGAAGTGACGTGGTCCCGAATCACCGCTGCGGCCCGGGAGGCGTGTGGAAAGTTGCGCGGACTTCATCGCGCTGAAGGAGGAAGAGGCGCCACTGCGAATCCCCGCCGCAGTGCCCCCGAAGCCTGGGACGCCCACCGGGGTAAAGGAAAGGCCGCAGAAGGCCCGTAGCGTTCCTCCGGGCAACGTCATCGGCCGCGTCTGGTGGTAGGCACGGCCCCATTGGATCCTGCGGCCGCGCCACCTGAAGCCGCCACCTCATTGGTTCCTGAGCCCAGCCGCCGGGGAGCTGTGCAGCCATTGGCGGAGGCTGCCGCGCCCCGCGAGAGCCGCACACGGATTGGCTGTGGGGCCTGAAGCGAAGACGGAAGCCAGTGGTGACGCTGCGGGGCTCCCGTAGTGACGAGGGAGCCCCGGGAGTGCTGAGAGACCGGCGCGGGAGCCCACCACGCCGGTCAGAGCCTCGCAGTGCCGCAGCTGCCGAGTGAGCGAGAGAGGGAAAGGGGGCGTTGAGGTATGGTGTCGGTGCCTACCCCCTCCCCAGCGCCACGTGGAAGTTCCCGAGGACCTGCAGGGGAAGACAAAGGGGAGCCTGGTGAGTGGGGTTCAGCTGTGTGGGGGACTGCCTGAAGCCTTTGAGGAGCTAGGGGTGGAGAGGGCAACGGGGCATACTGTTGGTGCTCGCCCCCCCTTTCGCTGTGTGACTTCCCAGCTGCCCCGACTGGCAGTGGGAAGCTGCAGCGTGCAGCAAAAAAATTTTGAAGCCTCCGTGGGCCCCCCCATGGACAGGGCCACAGTGCCCCGGGGGCTAGACAGCGACACCGCAGTGGCGGGTCGCTGCAGCGATTGAGGCATTTTTTAGCCTCGGACCTAGAAGAAGGACTACAACGTCCCCGGGTTGTTTTGAGGGCTCCTAAGTGGCTGCGCTGACTGGAGTTTACACCACTGCCCCACTGGACAGTGGGCAGTGGTAATGGTTGTGGTGAGAGACTGATCTGCCCCATGCCCAAAGGACTCTGCCTGTGGTGTCCTGATGTTATGCCCACATGTTAGGCTTCATGACCACGCTAGTGCCTCTACATTAACGCCCCATGTTCATGTGATAGTGGTAACTGCTGATGAGGGTTGGGCAGGTGGTAATGTCGTACCTATGCTAATATGCTTATGTCGATACCTTTCTAGGCCTAGTTGGATGCTTTCTGTTGAGGGTATATTTATGGCTGTGCCCAGGTTTGTGCCTAATGTTAAATATGACTTATGCTAATTCTCCTGAGGCCTACTGCTTTTAGGCTTCTATGTCTGGGCTCCAGGCTAATATTATGCCCACTGTTGATGGATTCCTGGCTAGGGTTCTATGCCAATCTTATGCGCACTGTGTTCCCTGCCTCATGATTTAGGTCTGCTGCATGTCTATGCCTGATGTTAATGCTGAACGCCTAATGTTCTTTTTGCAGGGGATGCCGATGCCATGCATAATGTGCTTTTACGCCTAAGGCTAATGCTTTATGTTTTTATTACGTCCTTGGAACTGATGGACTTATCTTTTTCTTCCTTTTCCTTTGCCCTGTACATAATCCCCATTGTAAATATTGCCCTGGCGCCAGTTGGCGCAGTATAGTGATAATTGTGATTACCTGTGTAGGTTTGGTACAATACAAAAGTTATTCTTTCCATCTAATCTGGTGTGGTCTCTTTTTGTGGTGTGCCTGGTGTGTCGCCTGTGTGTACTGCGTGGATGCTTCACACATGTCCTCGGGAGTTTGGCCCACCCGTTCTGCACTATGCTACCCCATTTCCAACATCCACAGAAGGAGAAGCAGCTGAAGTTGTGATACAGACATTGGCTTTTTTCAGAGAGCATTACAGGTAACCAGTGAACACCAGAGAATAAGAGGCATGGAGCTGGGCTTTACGGCAGCCAGTCACAATGGCAAGTGAAGATGGTGTTGATGAGCTAAATGCTTTTGACTTTTTGGCTCAGGGCATAATGCATGTGCGCAAATAACCAATTTAGCTAAATGGAATCAGAGACCCTGAGCAGGGCTCCATGGTCTGTAGGGGCACAACATGTGCATCTTCCTTAGCAAGTGCCTCTGGTTTACCCTTGCCTGTTCATATGGGCTTGGCGGTGGCAGCAGCAAGTGTTAGTGAATCATAATTGCACAGCTTGCTTTTATCTGTTCTTTGTACTTGGGTAAGATGCTTACCCCCTTCATCGATCTTAATTTCTGCCTAATTGTGGTTGCTACATCCCAAGTGCATGTAAAGCACAAATGTGTACCATAGGAGTGTGGTAATATGCGCCTGGACTGTGTGCACTGTTTGGATGGGAGTTCATGGAAGCTCAGAGGAATTCATCTTGTAATGTCCCTGAAGACATGTTGTACAATTTAGAGGTGGAATGTTGGACCCCTCCCGCATGGCGGGCCCCGGACGACATCGGCCCTCCATCCAGCCCGGGTCGGCCTCGGGCACACCTCTGCACGCCCTCCAAACCACCAGATCCGCCACCCGGCGGCCCACAACCACTGACACGGCACCCTCGGGCCGCCCAAGCATTACCGGTCCGGTGCCCCGGACCCTCATTCCAGGCCCGACGCCATCTTGGGCCCATCACGTCACAGACACGTGGTCCCGGCCCAGCCGCGGCCACGGCCCCAGCGAGCCCGCCATCGAGGCACCAAGAACCCTCCGGGTGGTAGAGTGGCCACTCCACCAGAGACAAGGAGAGGGGAGTTTCGATGGCTCCCCAACCATCCCCGGATGCCTGGTTTCGATCGCCCTCCGGCCTCCCTGGGCTCTGGCTCCACCCCCCTGCTGGGTGTCTGGACACCATCATCCCAGCCCCTCTGACCCCCAGGCGAGAGGGTCCGGACATCAAAGGATTCCAGACCTATATCTGGGCCAGCCCCGGAGTAGGACGGGAGTTGTATCCCGGAGTCGAGAAGCCCTGCTGACGCTGTCGCGGCTGACCCTGAGACGAACTCCCCTTGCTGTTCTACCTGGAACCTGATGGCGCTGCCGCGGTCCATCTTTGCTGTAACCCTCTTGGAGCCTGCTGGCGCTGCCGCGGTCCACACTCGCTGAACCATCTTGGAACCTGCTGGCGCTGCCGCGGTCCATCTTTGCCATAACCATCTTGGAGCCTGCTGGCGCTGCCGCGGTCCACACTCGCTGAGCCATCTGGGAACCTGCTGGCGCTGCCGCGGTCCACACTCGCTGAACCATCTTGGAACCTGTGGCGCTGCCGCGGTCCACACTCGCTGAACCATCTTGGAACCTGCTGGCGCTCCCGCGGTCCACACTCGCTGAACCATCTTGGAGCCTGCTGGCGCTGCCGCGGCCCAACCTCCCGGAGCTCCCCAGCTCGAGGATTGAGAGCTGTGCGTAGAGTCTCCTTGCAACCGACCATCTATAAGACTGTCCCGCTACCTTGCCCCTTGTCACGAGACTTTCCAGATCTCAGGATCTGCTGTATATATTGAAACGATACTTATTGCCAGATAAAGATTGAAAACTCTATCTACGTGTGGTGTACCTTTGTAGGGGTGTGGTTACTCGGCTGTACGATTCTAGGAGAGGGCCCTCCCGTCGGAGGCCTCTCGACATCGCTCGGTCCCTTTTCTGAAGGAGGGGTAGGCCTAGGGGTGGTCAGTCAGACACCTTCTGCCTCCCCCGGGTTCGCCTTTCTAACATGGAAGGTAGTGTGCCAGAACTGTATTGTGTAATGCTGGCATTCCTGAAGTTTTTGTATAAGATCAGACTCTGAGCTGTGAAGAGGATGGATATGAGGCTCCCTTTAGAAGTGAAGAAGTGACGATTTGCTGTGTCCTGATTTTTATTTCTTCTTGAAGCACTCCCATTAGATTAGATGGGGAATGTGGGGAGTGTATGTGCAGGGACTGAAAGATACACACTGACCATGAGTGACAAATTGACCCAGCATATACCATGAGGAGGGCAGCATCAACCTTACTATCACCTGAGTTCAAAGGGGACATGGTGTCTTCTTCCATGGAACCTCTCCCTGTCAGGTTAGAGAGCATGGAATGCATCTCGAAGCAATCTGACAGAGATCTGTATGAACTACTTGTACATATTATATCTTTACTATGGACCTTGGTAAGAATATTCTCTTAGCATCCTTAGAATCTTAATTTCTCTTATTGACTGATGTACTGGATCCTTGAAGCCAAAGTTTGCTGGCCGAAAAGCGGAAGGTGGGCCAGCTCCCTATGTAGCATAGTTTAGCATTTCATTCACATACTTAAAAATGTCTCTGGTCTTTAGAGAGCTATTTCTCCTCGGCCATAGGTTTGTTATATTTTAAATCTGACTTGATTAAAGGTCATCACACCGCTTATCTCTTGACTAGTCTTTCTGCTGGAGACTTAGACAAGTCTGATAAATATCTGGGTCTGGAATGCCTCCCATGTTTGGAAAGGCCTTCTTTAGGACGGAGAAGAGTGAGAGAGGATGCTGAGTCTCTCCGTTTTTCCCTGTTAGACTTTATTTTGCAGTCACAAAGCACCATGGTACTAATACAGCTAGAAAATAGAACAAATTGTCTACAATTAAGGCCTATTTCTTCCCTATCTGAAAATACTCAACTAATTCTCTCTGTCATACAGTCCACTGATGGCATATGTGTACTGTGTGCCATGCACTGCACATCCAGTTTTGACACCTAGGCACCTGCCCTGCCATCCCCTGGTATATGCTGTGAACCGGGCGACAATTCCATTAGTAATCGGCACTCTACCACAGTCCAAATCCTTTAGGGAACCGAGAACAGAAAAAACACATACTGCCCTTACCACCTGACCAGGGGAATAAAGACGCAGTCTCTTCACAAACACCTAATCGTCCAGCAACAGCTCACTGGCATAATATCAGAAACAGAAATATTGTGTGGACCGAATATCGTGTCAAAAATATTACACCAAAATATTGAGAAGGTAAGTGCAAATAGGAAAGTATAGATTTACTATTCTTAACTGCACATCTACATACCTTGAAGATATATTGTCACTGTACATATATATGGAGATATATATAGAACAACTATTCCTACCTATAAAAACGTAACTTCACAATAGGTTTTGTCCTCGATATTCTTGACACAATATTTTGGCCAACAATATTTCTGTTTCTGATATTCTGTGTAAACACTGCCAGAAACGTGTAACTTTTTCATAAACTTTTCATGAGGCATACTGCATGCCAGTGGGACAGAAAATCGTGTTTGCCAGACAGACATGCCATCCATGTAGGTGGCATGGATGGCAGCCTTGCAACTCACAGGCTAGGAGTTAAAATAAATATGGCAGGAACTTTGAGAAAGTTTAGAAGGTCAACAAGTTGTATGTTTACAGGTACAGACTTACTTCACAAAAAAACATATGCAGTGATGAAGAAAAGAGCTAAGCAGTTGTCGGAACCTTATTCAGAGGGCCATGGGGCAAGCAGAAGCTGCTGTGCCCAACTGGCGAAGTTGAGGCCTTTTATTCTTGCTATCCTGGATCTTGAGCGACTTCAGCACTTGACTTCCTTCCTCCAGTGTGTCACACCCAGCCCACAGGAATCCAGCAATCCACAAATCCATCTGAGGGAGATTTGTCTTCTTCCTCATGTTCCTCCACTTAGCCCTGGGCCCCCCAAACTGGAACCCAAAATCTTCAATTTATTGTACCATTCACAGGCAAACATACATCCAGCACATGCATATAACACACATGAAGTACACAGCACTACATCTCCCAGGAACTGTACCATTCACAGGCATACATACACCCAGCACATGTATAACACGCACACACACTGTGCAGTGCTACACACCCAGTCATTGTAGGACAAGGGGGAGTTAAACACACAGCAACAGACCTATTAATAAGTTAGCCTGTAGGCCTCACTCCAGTGACACAGGTAAAAAGGACAGTTCACGTCTACCAATCACTACATGGTATGCTGCCATTAACACCCTCATTCTTCTTACATGCTGGCAAAGGCAGTAGCCCTTCCCAGCCCCCAAAAGCCTACATTCTGTGAATAAGGCCTATGGCATGGCGCACACACACACGATTTGTGTTCCCCCATGACAACAAAAATCAGCATGAGGGATCCAGACATCATTAAATTGGGGCACGCAGCAGGGTTGCACGTCCATCACAGTACAAGATACTTTTTGTCTCAACAGTGGTTATATATGGGTAACATGGAGACTTTCTGTCCCTAGGTTCTTACATCATGAATTCTATGTCATTTAACATACTCCATTCACAATGTACCCAGACATGAAACGTGCATTACAGATGGCCTTAAGGAATGGAAAGGAAATTAAGATATCAGGTTGATGGGTGATTTATTTCAGGTGTACCTCATGTTAATCAAAAAAATTGCATCCATTTGTAAGCATGACAAAGTCCAAGCACAGAACAGTGTTATTACTCATTTTACAACAAGGGCAGGTGGAGGCAGACATTCAGGGCCTGGAAGCTGAGGAGAACTCACCCAGTGGAGGGGCCTGCAGGGCAGCATTTCTGCTAGCTCTTGGGACTGTGCCCGGTTGACGCCTCCCTCTGAGCTCAGCGGCTGAAGAAAACTGCAGGGCGTGGGTGAGGGAGAGCAGAATGATGGCTGGAAACACCAGCTTCATGGTGGAGATCTTGGATAGCTCCAAGGCCAAGAAAAGGAGCCAACCTAAGAGAGAATAAAGAGAAATCAGGGACTAAGGTTATTTGGAGAGAGACCACTTCTGGCACGCACATGTGAAAAAGTCTGCTTTATTGGAAGCAAGCAGAGCTCATACTTGCTAATAATCCTTAAGTATAGCCACACAAGCTAAGTAACCTTAAACAAAGCTCTAGCAGCGAAATCTACACCATCCACCTCTATAAATCACCCTCCTCTTGGGCTCTATAGCACAAGGACCCTTTTACATTCTACACCTTAACATGTTTATCTAGGGAATATGCATGTCCTACTCTTTGCCCTGGAGTCTCCTCTACCTTCTTTTTCCACCTGCCCACAATAGGTCCAGGCTGCCTAGTCTCCAAATTTTGATGAGATCTTTCCCCATCCTTCTCATTTTCTATCTTCCCATCTCTTGCCCTCCCTTATCCTGAGCTCTCTCTTTCCGCCTGCCTCCAGCCATTGCTGTTTGACGCTGCAACATATTTACAATGTGGCGTAAATATGGGGCAGCGCCAAAAATGAATGCCAGGTAAAACCTGGTCTTGGAATGGTGATGGGAGGAGAAATTATACATTTTTCAATAATTTCTCCTCGTATTTTGCAGCACACTTAAAAAAACAAAGACACAAGAATAGAAACAGCAAATCGCCTTTAAAGATTATTTTTGTGCAGGTGTCCCTTCCTGCACATAAACAATCGCTCCTGCAGCCCAGACAACCTTGCAACATGGTGCAAAGGAGCCTGCGCTGGCGCGAGGCAGCTTTTTTACCGTCAGTGTTAGGGGAAACGCAGGTGTGTGTCGTATTTTTGTAAATACTGCATATCACTGCGTTTAAAAAATGTCAGAGTGCGTTATCAATTTTGGAGTAACACCGCGTTCCGACATTTTATTGTAAATATCTACCGTTCTTTCTAGAACTCAGTAGAAGACTACCAGTGGGGGGCAGTCTGGAGTTTAGGAGACTAGTACTATACACCACATACACGCGCTCATCACTGCAGCCACATACGGATCAATTAAAGACTTGAGAGAATATGGTGCCCCTCTTAGCCAGAGTAGAAAGCACTGGCACAGTGAGGGGCACATTCAGCGGTAACACCACAGTCAACTAGTCAAAAGTCATTGGAACTACTCGCTACTTCAATAACTTTCATTACACCTTTGTCAGGATTCTGCAAAAAGGCCAAACTTGGCTCTTCATTACAGCCTGTTACCGAGATGGACAGCTATTTCACGTCATTCATGCAGCAGCCCTATGCATCCTGCTGTCCTAAAAGGAGCCATCTCCAAATGGCCACCCTTCTGTAAGATCTCTATAAATGCTAGCCATCTTGATGCTATATTATGTTATTCACATTTGAATAGTCCTAGCCACCTTTGTGAAGGCATTGCAGGGCATATTTTGACAGGCAACTGGAAATGCACTCAATTTGAAAGGATGCAATGGAAAACTCCTTGTATGCCACTTTTAATAATAATGATAGGGATAATAACTTCTTTTTATATACTGCTTCATAGACCGCATCTGGTGTTTGGGAAGGGTGGGAGCAGGAGTTGATCATGCCCGTTTCTAACTCGTCACCTGAATCATACAACTTAAAGTCAGTGGCGAGCTGTTAACTCACTGAGCCATCTTGTCTATGTCAGGGGCTTAGCTATCGTCGGTGAATCAGGTGCAGTAGCTCTGGAGCCCAAGGGCATGCAAGCGGCCCTCACCACAACTATAGCTCATTTACTATATACATAGTGAGGGTATTGGGACCTATTTTCCTTGCTTGCGTTAGGGCCCGTGTCATTTGTGATGCCGTTGGCAGTAGCTTGTGTTTTAGTCACTGCAATCGTTTTAAGGTCAAAGGTCTTTACGAAGTCAATCCATGTGAGACATCTGCGTCACCAGAGTGTCTAAATAGTTTTGTTACTAACGTGCAATTGTTAGGGCCTCGTCTTCATGAGGTACTTGTCCACCACAAAGAGGGTGTGTTTTTCCAGATGGGAGGCGCGCTCTGTTGACTTTGCTTCTAGAGCTAATGAGTAGTTAACGAGAGGGAGGAGCGAGAAGCAGACACCCTCCTTCTCAGTGTGGTGAGAGCTGGCCCTGAAGAGTATATAGTATCATGAACATTACCCTTCCTCTCTTGGCCAGCGCTTTGGTCCACATGGGGTTCAGGCACTTGACGGACTCCTCCCTGTCAAACATTTCCCTGCTTCTGTTGAAGAGCACTGGATAGGGAATGCTGTTTCCAGCATATCTTCCCGTAGGCATAAGATCGAGATAAGATCGAGAGGTGGAGTGTGCCTGAACTCAGAATTTAATAACACATCTTTTTGTGAAGATGGTTTTTAAATTGGGTGCTTAGAAACCACGGGGCAGATTTACAAGCCCCATGCGCTACTTTTGCGTCACTTTTCCCATGTTAAAAATGACGCAAAAGTGGCGCAAGGGCCTTGTAAATAAGCCCCCATGTTTTTAAAAGTGACTGGTTTCTTTTCTTAAACAATCCTGTGTGCCTCTGCCTGTTTTTGTATTGACCATCTGGGTTTGGATGTGACAGGGTCTGGGAAGTATGCTGACTCCAGGGAAGAGAAGGTGATACAGCAACAAGCTGGCCCGCATTTGATGTGGGGGGGAGAAGTAGCCCCCTGGATGTGAAAAGGGCTGTGTTGCTGCCACAAAAGGATGACTCCACCTCCTGCTCAGGGTCTGGGCCTCAGACCCTGACTATCAAAGAAATAGGGTGTGCACTGGCAGAAAGACACCCAGGCCTGGTTTGGAACAAGGTCAGAACCCCCTGAACACAAAGACCTCAAAGGCATTTAGGGGTATAAGTGTAAAAGCTGAAACCCCTGAACTCAAGACTGAAATGCAGATTGAAACAAGATTGAAACTACTTTGTGGTCAAGAGGAACCTCTGCCAAAGAAGAACAGCTGAAGAGACTGAAGAAAAGGACTGCCCTTGCTGTGTGTTCTGGGGCTGCTCTGCAGGGTGCTGATCTGACTGAGGAAAGGATATGGGACTTTGCAGTGTCCCCCTGCTTGAGAGGACTTTGCTGTGTGCTGTGTTCTGAAGTTATTTGTCTCCAAGGGCCCGAGGAGAGCTGGTCCGCTGTTGTGGAAACTCAGGAACATAAAAGTTTCGAAGTGTGTCTCTGCGACGCTGTGTGTGTGTGCTCTTTGCACGCCTGAGACTGTCGTGTGGTCCATGGTGCTGTTTACGAGGTGCCCATGAAGGCATTGCCCCCGCAGCGTGAAACATCGTTCATGCTGCTCCATATCTGTTTGTGGCCGAGCCTTCATCGTAATTGAGGCTGTGAGGAAAGATCGCCTCTGCCGGCCCGAGCCGCAATGTGCTAAAAGCTGGCTTGAACCTAGGAAGTGTGTCTCAGCTACGCTGTGTGCGTGTGCTCTTTGCACACCTGAGACTGCTGTGTGGCCCGTGGTGCTGTCTATGAGGTGCCCCATGACCGCATTGCCCCCGCAGCGTGAACCAACATCCACGCTGCATAGCTGTTTGTGGCCTGAGCCGTCATCGTAACAGAGGCTGTGAGCAAAGATCGCCACCACCGGCCAAAGCCGCAACGTGCTAAAGGATTTCTTGAAGCTAAGGAAGCTACGAGGTGAAAGGGATTGTGATCATTGTTCGTCGAAAGGAATCTGCCCAAGATCATCAGCGAAGGAGAAGGCAGCGCCGTAACCTGTCCAGCTACAGCGTCACCTAGCAACAGAGCTGCAACGTGATCGGGATCGCCCAGCAGGATGTCCAACGAGTGGAGGGACAGAGGGAGGCAGAACACCCCCCAGTTCAGGCTTGGACTTGGTCGGGAGCCGCAAGCATGTGTGGCCTGGGGAGGCGTGTAGGAGGAGTACAGCTGTGCTCTGAGCTCTCTCTCGCTGCTCCCCATTGGACGCGAAGCATCCCCGAGCGGCCGGTACTTGACGAGCAGTACCGGGGCCACCCGTTTAAGCGTACGAACAGCCTGATTTATGCATTATTGACTGCATTATTCTTGCATTACGAACTGCCTGATTTATGCATTATTGACCGCATTATTCCTGCATTACAAACTGCCTGATTTATGCATCATTGACCGCATTATTCTTGCATTACGAACTGCCTGATTTGTGTATTACTTACCACATTAGTCTTCCATTACAAACTGCCTGATTCTTGCATTCAGGACTGTCTTAGTACTACATTACAAACTGCATTCTGAACCACATAGTACTGCATTAGGACTGCATTAAAGATTGTGAATTGCTCATTAATACCGCAAGAACCTACAAGTGAATTGCTGGCCTAATAACCGGCAAAGCAAAATATTATGAATAAGTATTTGTTGTGTTTCTATCGTTTGGTCTCATCGTAGTCCTTTTTTTTAAGATACCGCTATTTTTATGAAACCAGTGTGGTGTCCATTTGTGGTGTTATCACTGTGTCACTGGGAGTGTGGTTGCAAATACTTTACACATTGCCTTGGAGATAAGCCTGGCTGCTCGTGCCAAGCTACCAGGGGTTGAGCAGGGGATATCTAAGAATGTTGTGCTCTTTTCCCTGACTAGAAGCAAGGGTCCATATTTGGACTAAGGTACCTACCTCAGCCAACTAGAGACCCCCAGTTCTAACAAGTGTCACCAGCAAAATTACAATTTTGTCAAAAAGAAGTTCTTTATTTGGGTCATAATATTGAGAAAGGAATCAGGAAAGTGTCTCAAGCAAGGATCAATGCCATTTTGAAAATGAATCTGCTGAGTACACAGAAGGAAGTTTGAATGTTCCTGGGAATGGTTGGATATTGCAGGCAGTGGATCCCGAGTTTTTCACTGATAGCCAAGCCATTGCAAACACTGACACACAAAGACATGTCAGATCCTGTACATCTTGATGACAAATGCATAAAAGCGTTTCTGGAACTGCGAGACAGTTTGTGTTGGGCACCCACAATGGAATTACAAGACTTTAACAAGAATTTTGCACTGTTTTGTAGTGAAAACAATGGTTTTGCACTTTCAGTTCTGACTCAAATGCATGGAACAGCACCCCGTTCAGTGGCATATTTTTCTACTACTTTGATCCCGTGGCTGCTGCCTTACCTGGTTGTTTGAAAGCAGTTTCTGCTACTTGTACGAGTTTGGAACAAAGTTAGATGATTGTAATGGAATATCTGTTGAAAGTATATGTGCCACATTCAGTTGAAATTTTATTATCACAAACTCACACACAGCATCTTACAAGCAGTTGGTTAACAAAATTTGAGCAGGTGATTTTGGGTGAGGAGAATGTGTTTGTGAAAAGATGCACAAGTTTGAATCCAGCTACCTTGTTACCGATTCCGAGTTGTGAAGTGGTGGTGGACGAAGCAGATCATGATTGTTTGGATGTGACTGAATTGTGTACAAAACCAAGGCCTGATATACAGGATACTCTATTACCTGAATCTGAACATGTTTTGTTTCTGGATGGATCATGCTTAAGAGATTCTGAGGGTACCTTGCAAGCTGCATATGAGATTTGTACAGTGACGAGTGTCATTGAAGCATCATGGTTGAAAGGAGTGAGTTCAGCACAAGTGTAAGAGTTGATTGCGTTGACCAGAGCATTTTGTATTGCAAAGTAAACGTGAGTAACCATATTTACAAATAGTCAATATTCTTTTGGGGTGGTGCATGATTTTGGGCAGTTTTAGTCTCAACATGGGTTTATGACCTTTTCGGGTTCACCTATACAAAACAGAGTGTGTGTAAAAAACCTATTGATGACACTATAATTGCCAGCCCAAATTGGGGTGATAAAATGTCCACCAAATAAATCTGGTTGTGGCTATGTCACCGTTGGAAACAGATATGCTGACGGAATTGTGTAAACTGAGAAGAAGCTACATTTCGGGGCTGGAATTGTGAACATTCTGAGGTATAACTACACTGTGGGAAAAAGGTTGTCCCCTCCTGTTGCTCTGGCTAGCTGGCCAATTACCTTGCAATTATTGGGCGTGACACGCTGTCAGTCCGAAAATTACTCTCCCTGAACTGAACTTTCCCAAATTTTTCTTGCACTTCATCGGCTAGTGATGTTGCACAAGCTATACCTTTTGGCTGAAAAGTTGGCTATTCTGACTATTGCACG
This sequence comes from Lissotriton helveticus, assembly GCF_964261635.1. Classification (NCBI taxonomy): domain Eukaryota; kingdom Metazoa; phylum Chordata; class Amphibia; order Caudata; family Salamandridae; genus Lissotriton; species Lissotriton helveticus. The sequence continues at coordinate 427,902,198 of NC_136063.1, forward strand.
CTGTGCATTAGCTCATCAATCTTAGGTTTGTATGAAATCTCGAATTGGATACTGAAATTGCAATGTGCATCTTTTTGCTCTCTCCCTCCCCTCACGGCAGTTATTGGTTTATGATATTTTTTTAGCTTGTTCTGTAATTTTATTGTGAATTTACCTGTATTCATTTGAAATAACCAAAGTACTGATAATTATAAAGTGTTTTTGTCCATTTACAATTCATCTTGAAGCTTAGATAAAAGTACCTTTGTAAATATTCCGAGTTTGTCTTTCTCATTGACAATAATTATTTGACATGTTATGGTTATGACTATTGTTGTTTGATAGGCATTTCTTCATTACAGGTCCTCATGAAGGAATGGCATCCAACTGTAATTATCCGAGTCTCTATTAGCTCTTACAAAGATCTATCGGAGGACCTCATGATCTATATGCGGTTGTAGAGTTTCTATAAGCTCAAACTCTTAGTTATAGTAAGGATTATTTAGTTTGGTTCATGGTATTTTAAATATTTGTGAATGGTTATAAAATTTACACTGCTTCCGCTGGATCACTGTCTTCCCTCTCTGCAGTCCATCCCAACCCTCTAATCAGTGGTCTGATCTCCCCTTATCCATACCACCTATGGCTCAAGCACTAGTGCGAAGATCAATGGGGAGAGAGGGCACGCCTGTCTTCCTGTTCACTTCTAAGCTTGATACACTTACACCAAAAAGTTATTAGCTTAGTCATCAGGCATTGGTCTTACAAGTGCTTTATTTTCCTTGTGTTCTAAATCAATTAAGAAAGATTGGCTTTTTAGTGTGTAGGTTTTCCACAACACAATGCAATGGATTTTTTCTAATTTTGGGCTCTCCTATAACTGGTAGCAATATTTAGAGTTTGGAAGACGGTTCTTCATCCTCCTTCCGAGATCACTGCTGGCTGAGCGGTGATCTCTATGCCTTTGAAGAGAACTGCTGTCATAGCAGTTCCTGTCAAGGTATAAAACATTTAGCAGATAGACACCATCGGTTTTGATGTTCCCACACCAAGCTTTAACAAACTTTTTGTTTTTCAAAAGAGAAAAAAACAAAGGGGGAACTTGTTTTTAAAAAACAAAAAAAAATGACCGCCAATCGCTGGGTGTGGTGGTCCTTATTTGTTCTTTATGTCACTCTCCACTAGGTTTTACCTGCCAGTGACGGACATAAGAAAAAGAACATCACACTGACCAGCCTAATTAGGGTGGGTTTTGTAATGCCCTTCCTCCAGTAGCCCCTACTCCAAAGCGCCAATGGAAGACATTTTCTATGACCAAGCCAACGTGGTGTGTCGTTGGAATGTTTGCGGTTCTCACAAACTTTAGTAGGGCGGGAGACCAACATTTTGATAGGCAGTGTACTCCATCATATTTGAGACAGAGTAACATGTCTGTCATCTCAAATCACCCTCGGAGATTGGCATTAGTGACGTCTGGAGATGCATTTATTTCAAAGCCTGCCAACAAGGAGATTGCTGACCATCTTTTAGTGACGTCAGTCTAGGGTTGAAAAATCACATTTCCAGAGCCCCTTACTTAACATTGAGGCATCATTCTGAGCTTTTCTTTGAGTCTGCAAAACTAAAAATAGTCACTGGAGACCAGACAGGGACAACAGGAATGCATGAGATTTCGAGGTGTTCTGATAACCCGTGGGCCAGTTTTGAAGTTACACAGAAATAATGCTCCAAAATACTGCAGCAGATCCAGGAGTAAATAAGCCCTATCTGGCCCCATCTTTAGTTTAGTTTAGTTAAGTTTAGTTTAGTTTAATTTAGTTGAGTTTAGTTTAGTTTCAGGATTTGTAGAGCACATGGCTGCCCGGGGACTTCCCAGCGCTAGTGGAGAGTGCTGTATTGAGGACGGAGCCTATTAGTGGTTTAAAGAAAACAGACAGGTTTTGAGTTCTTTTCTAAATGCAAGTTCGTTTTGCAATGCTCTTAGGTCAGGTGGGAGTTTGTTCAACAGTTTTGGAATCAGGTGTGTGGAAGTTCTTCCTCCCCATCTTGATCTTCTGATTCTGGTTGTGCGAAGGAGGTGTAGATGGGAGGATCTTAGTAGTCTAGTGGGGAGCGTGGCTGGATCTCAGGTTTCTGAGTTTTTCAGGGCCTCGATTTCGGTATCCTGACGCTTTATAAACACCAGGTGGAAATGACTGCAGTGCATCCTTCGAGAAAAGGACTACTCTGCCGGAAGCAGTAGGTTAGCCTCGTATTCTTTGCATTTCAAAAGATGCGCTTCCCCTGCAATGCAAGGACAGTGAAGAGTTTGTTCAGTACTTTGGGTGTCCCATTGATGCAAACAGCATTCCCCATCTTGCAATCGTGGCCAGGCCATCTGCAGCACAGGAAATACATGTGCTGCTGTGGGCAGAATTAATGTGGCAAGAGGCCCTGAGGTCACAGAGGAGCACTGGTGTACAGTGCACATATGACTTGAGCTTGCTGTCCACTTTTTCTCTCTTCATACCTTGCCATTCCGCCCCGCGTCCTATCACCTTGCCGCCCCACCTGTCCCTGCTATCCGGTCTTCCTTGCTTGTACCTCTTGGACTGCTCTGGTTCCCTCTCACTGTGCCCCATGCCTTGTGTAGTCTCGTCTCCGCTGCTGCACAGAGTGACAGTGTATGTGCCTACTGGGCAGAAGAAAGTGGGCATTCATTGTAGTTTTTTTGAGGCAAAGGGACATGTCTTCCATTCTGTGTTAAACAAAAGCCACCAGAGCAATTCATCCTTGTTTGAAAAGTTCCTCTGTGTCCATGCCTGTGGCTGGAGGTCTGGCCATATGCACACTAGGAGCTTCAGTACCTCATGGTCACAGTGGAGACCATTGCCTGTGCCCTTGTCTGCCACAATAAGGAACGAAGGAGCCAAAGGAGAAAATGGTGTTTTGGGATTCTTGTGTCCTGTGTCTCCTGCTGTTCTCAGAAGCAACGCTGTCTTTGATCTCCTACTACCTTTCCTCTTTATTAAGTCTATGCTGCCATTCTCACTATGTCTCTATCTCCCGTCGCAAGGTACCTTCCTGGGACCATATCAGGATCCCCCAAGTCTATGCCCTACTCTGCCACCCACACCCAAGTTTCTTAGTCCCCACAGTTCACTCATCTCCACGACCTCCTGAGCCCTGTTCAACAGAGCTATGTACTGTGGCTACTGATACATTCTCCCACCCTGTATAATATTTTCTCCATCTGCAATTGTCCCATTCATCCTTCACAGTCCCCAGGCCCAAGAGGGACATGAACAATAACCTCGTTGCCCACCCACTGCCTGTGGCACAGTGTGGGAGGTGTACAGTATCCCCATGTAAACCCCCCACAAATACCTTCTGTCGTGTCCTACCACCCAGGAACTCACACAGGACACGATGTGCATCGTACAGGTATTCTTTTATTTATTGGTTTACATCATGCTTGGATCATGACCTCCTGCCTCGAGGTCTAGCATCAGAGTGCCGTTCCTCTCAACCCCCTGACCGGATGTGGTGTCCGGTGTCCCCTCGCCCTTGTGCTGTCCCAGGGTCCTAGTGCCCATGTCCTGGACACGATATCTCCCCCCTTGTTGCAAAACAGACGAAGAAAGAAAGAAAGAAAGAAAGAAAGCAAGAGAGGGAGAGAGAGAGAGAGAGAGAGAGAGAGAGTACTTGTCATTCTACATTTCTTCATGAATCTAGTGTCTCCATCGCTTCCTTATCCTCTATCTTCCACCGTCCATGTGGCTGCCGTTGTCGCTGCCATTTCTTCTTCCTCCGCCTTCTTTGTCCTTGAAATTATATCTGCTTCTTGTTATTCGTTGTTGTTCATGGGCAGCCGTTATCATCGATCCTTTCACTTTCGTCACCGCCAGTGACTCTTTGGAAAACTTGTTGTCTTATCATCTATATTCAACACCTTTGGTCCTGGCCCTATACTCAACACCTTTGGTCCTGGCCCTGAGGTGCCTCTTGCCTTTATTTCCTTTGTGTCGCTTGTCCGCTCTGCTCATTGCATGTCTTTGTCCTTTCTTTTTTTTTGCTGCTCTTTCTCCCGCGGTATGTCTTTTCGTGTTGCTCCTTTTTACCCCTTTTTTTCTAGGCTCTCCTTGTCCTTTTAGCCTTTTCTAGGCTCTCCATGTCCTTTTCTCTTGTGTCCCTTTTGTGTCCTTTTTTCTTCTTCTTCTTCTGTTATTCTCCTTTCCTTTTAGCCTTTTCTAGGCTCTCCTTGTCCTTTTCTCTTGTGTCCCTTTTGTGTCCTTTTTTCTTCTTCTTCTTCTGTTATTCTCCTTGTCCTTTTAGCCTTTTCTAGGCTCTCCTTGTCCTTTTAGCCTTTTCTAGGATCTCCTTGTCCTTTTCTCTTGTGTCCCTTTTGTGTCCTTTTTTCTTCTTCTTCTTCTGTTATTCTCCTTGTCCTTTTAACCTTTTCTAGGCTCTCTTTGTCCTTTTAGCCTTTTCTAGGCTCTCCTTGTCCTTTTAGCCTTTTCTAGGCTCTCCTTGTCCTTTTCTCTTGTGTCCCTTTTGTGTCCTTTTTTCTTCTTCTTCTTCTGTTATTCTCCTTGTCCTTTTAGCCTTTTCTAGGCTCCCCTTTTCTTTTTCCTTTTTTTCTTTGGTCCCTTCTTTCCTCGTTATTTTACTCCTCTTTCTTCTTTCATCTTTTCTTTACTGCCTTGTAACTTCTCCTTTGCTCTTTCTTTGTCCTTGTGCAATCTTTGTCCTTTTCTTTCTCTTTGTTGTTCTGCTTTCTTTCCTTTTCTTTTCTTTTCTTTTCCTTGTTGTGTCTCTTTTTCTGTCTTTTATTTAGCCTTCTCTGGCTTCTTCCACTCTCTTGTTCTTCTTTCTTATGTATGTATATATTCTTTCCTTCTTTCTCTTTCTCTATTTGTCCTTTTGTTATTCTCTGGTAATCTCTTTTCTTATTGCACCATCATCTTCCTTTGCCTTATTGCTCTTTTGCCTTTTATTTATCCTTCTTTCTCCTGGTATGCACTTGTATTATTTCTTTGTCTCTTTCTTTTATTTCTTTGTCTTCTCCTTTTCTCTTTATTTCTCTTTTTTTTTTTTTTTTTAGGTGCGCCTTTTCTGGCACTTGATCTTTATTATAGACTTGCATGCATTCGCTGGCCTGCGTTATCCCCGACCTCTTGCTCCGAGGTCCTGATCCTTATTTTCTTCCTTTTTTGTCCTTTTAGGTCACTTCTGTGACTTATTTCCCTTTAACTTCAATTTAAATTACCCTTTTTGACACTTCTTTTGCACTTTTCTTTTATCACCACTTGTTGTTCTTGTGTTCTTTCTTTTCCACTTCTTTTGTCCCTTTAAGTTACTACTGTTGCTTATTTTCCTTTAATTTGCTTTAAATCACCCTTTTTTGTCACTTCTTTTGCACTTTTCGTCCTTTCTCGCGCTTTGCCTGGCCTCAAAATGGCCGCCGCGCTGTTCCTCGCTTCCTATTGGCTCCCGCGCCTGACTTACAAATGGCCGCCGTTGTTCTCGCGTTGTTTCCCATCCAATCGAGACTCTGCCTGGCTTTAAAATGGCCGCCCGTCTGTTCTCTGTTCCTATTGGCTCTCACGCCTGTTTCTAAGATGGCCGCCGAGACTCTCGCGAGAGCTCGCGCCGATTCGTTCAAGTCTTCGCGCTTTGCCTCGGCGCTTACCGCTTCACTTGGTCTTCTTTCTGCAGCGCTTGGGGTGGGCTCCCACGTCGCTGCACGTCTTCTTTCAGCACTTCCTTCTTCTTCTTCGCTGCACTGTGATCCAGGGTGGGCTCCTTGTTTGAAATCACGATCTTTTCCACATCGCTGCTGGCCTCCTGATGATGCCTCGCCTCTACCTCTTCTTGCGCTGGATACCGCATCCCACTCTTCGTCGCCAGTTGTCGTGTCCTACCACCCAGGAACTCACACAGGACACGATGTGCATCTTACAGGTATTCTTTTATTTGTTGGTTTACATCATGCTTGGATCATGACCTCCTGCCTCGAGGTCTAGCATCAGAGTGCCGTTCCTCTCCACCCCCTGACCGGATGTGGTGTCCGGTGTCCCCTCGCCCTTGCGCTGTCCCAGGGTCCTAGTGCCCATGTCCTGGACACGATACCTTCCTTGCCCAATGACACTGCCCAGTGCTAGTGCTGATGTCCCTCTCTGCTACTCATGCCCCCTGCTTCAGTTTTACCCCGATGGCACTGGCTCCTTGCTAAAGTACTTGTTCCCCTTACTAGCATTTGACAACTAAAGAACTGTGTGAGAAGGGAGTATGTCTCCCAGTAGACAAATTATGAAGGTGTGGCCCAGGATGGAAGAGCCCTTTCTAACACTTGACCTTAGTCCATTCTGCCAAATACCAGGCACTATTTCAGATCAAAACTCACGCTCTCCTCAGAACCAGGAGCCAGATGTAGGAAGGTTTTTTTTACATCACAAACCCTCTAATTCTGTATAATACAGGGGTTGTGACTGGAAAAAAACCCTTTCCATATTTACTAATCCCATTTTGTGAGATTCAGAAAAGTTTTTCTAAATCGCAAAATGGTTTTCGAAACAATTACTGGAAGAGGCATGTCCCTTCCAAATAGCAATTCGGTAGCCAATGTATTAAAAGTTTGTAACTGTTTCCAAACCATTGATCAGCTACTGACTCCCAAGTTAGGGCGTCTACTGATTCACAAAGGGGATGGAGGACCCTTACCTGTGAGGAATTGGGGTGGGAGCTTTAGAGGGAAGAGGTAGTGGACTAGGGGACCACTGCATGTTATCACTGACGTTTTCCAAAACAGAAAACGTTTTTTTAAAGCAGCCCCAGTACTTTTGAGGAACTCCGGCTGCTTGAAAAAAAAAAGTTTCGTGTTTTGAAATACATTCACAGAGATGGTGTTCTGTTGTCCCTTGTAGGCCACAATCTTTGTGATCATAGTCAATCACCGGGTGTGTCCCAAATTGTGACCTGCTTACTGAATATTATTAGGCAGGTTGTTCTATGACCCCCTGACATTCGTTATTTTGTGCTCAGACCTAATACTACATAGGACCGTTCAAAAAAATTCAATTGTGGTAACAAAAAACGGTAATATGTGGAACCACTTTTTGCATCCACTATTATAGAGTAAATCTGGCCCTATGTCTTCTCGCCTTACCTTGGTCTATGGTTCTGTGTCCCGCTCTTCTATCCCGTCTATGCACCAATCAGAACACCCCAATCTAAAACTACTGTCCTAATTACATGATGGAAGTTACATTCCAGTCTCTGAGCTGTAGGGTTATATAATCACGCCCCTCCCAAAATGTATCTGGCCACTGTATGTGAACGACGAGGGCTTTGTGAATGAGGACGGTAGTTCAGGGGGTTGTGGTACATTATGAAACCAAGCACAAACTGCAAAACCGCATAGAAAGAACAGTTGGGGATACATAATCTACGGGTACTTTGGACTTTAAAGTGCTTACAAAGTCCGTCTGCAGCCCTGTATATTGTGGTAAAATTCCACAACGCCGACTCTGGGCCTACGCAGTTTCCCTCCCGCGCTTCTCTGCTTTGACACCTCCACCTGCAGCAATGGCCGCGGGTTGGTGCGCACGTCACAGCATAGGGGCATAGGAGATGACGGATTACCGGTGACGTCGGGGAGGTTGGTTTACGCCGCACGTTTTGACTACAGCGCTGGACTATCTGTCTCTCTCGGTGGGTTGTGACCTTGTGGATGCCTCACGCTGCTTCTCAACGGAGTTGTGGCAGTGACTGGGCCTCGGGAGTCCAGAAAAAGAGAGTAAACGCGACACAGGCCTGGCCGGCTGCTTATCAGGGGGCAGACAGACCCTGCCTGCCCTTTACACGTGATCTAGTAATCTAGGAACGGCGAAGAGGGCTGGCTCTCCGCCAACATTTGACTCTCATTGTGGTTACACCTACAGCAGGGGTTACCCGGACACGCGCTGTGATTACTGCGTGTCAGTCACGCGAGCACACCGCGCAGGGTCTGCTGACAGCTCTATTTTTATAGTATCTTGAGTACTGACTGTCATACTCTGTGAACACCCTCTATCTGCAAGATCCTGTCGCCTCATTATAATAATATGTACACAGGGCTTTAAGTGGGATGAAAAACTAGGGGTCTCGCAAAGGGGCGTGGCCGATGTAATTAACGACGTGGCATAAAAAACCTAAGCTAAAAAACATCTGTGCTTAGCACAGTGTGCCACCTGTCTGGTATTTTGCTGTTTCTATCATTGCATCCAGATATATAATACAACAAGTAACATTACACATACAACAAGCCAGCACTATTGGCTTTGCTAATGGTTATTAGTTGCATAAGAGAAATTTAGTAATAACTATGGCTTCGCCGGTTCAAGGTAATAAGCCAAGGTGTCTCTATGGAGGCATTGGTGGGGATTCGGCGAGAAGCCGTACGTGATCTTACCGACTACAAGAGTAAATTGCAAACGCTAGAAGTCGCTACACAGTCTGACGATGGGAAGAGCCGACCTCCAAGAAGCCAGGATCAGATATGCTGAATTACTGGAACACCTATGGGTGATAGATTTGCATGCGTACACGCTGCGTACTCATGCTGATTGGCCAAGTTAATTAGACCACAACCCTCCCCACACCTATTTTAGCCATACATAATGACCAACACAAATTGCTCACCGCACAAGAGGAAATTAATAGAACGTTTTGTGATTATTATACAACTCTTTACACTGCTCTCCCTCGTGATGCCACGGTTGTGCAACCACTACATTCCTAGAGACGATGGTACTTCCTACCATCACGGCAGCCCAAACTGTCGAGTTAGCATCCCCTCTAACCAACCGCTCCTGAAATCTGTTGTGCTATACGGCGAATAGCCGCAATAAGACCCCGGGCTCCGATGGGATTCCCATTGAATTGTTTTCTACTATTGTAGCATCCATGGTCCCTAGAATGCCGACTGTACACCACTGCTTTGGATGAAGGTGCCTTCCCTCTACGATACGGGAGGTGATAGTGACCTCTTTGTTGAAACCTAATAAAGCTCCAACGGAGCTCTCGGCATATAGGCCCCTATCGATCCATAATACAGAGTACAAAATTCTTAGTAAGTTACTGAGGCGCGACTACTTCCCTTACTCCCCACTCTAATTCACACCAACCGATGCGGATTTGTGCCTAAACTCAGTACTTCCTTGAACATACATCGCCTTTATGCCCTGCCACACTCTGCTCGCATTGGCTCCCCCCACGCAGGCTGCCTCTCATTAGACATACGTCAGGCATTCAATTCTTTAAGCTGGTCGTACATGCTGGCCACGCTGGTTAAATATGGGATTCCCCCAGCCTTTATTAAATGGGTTAAGCTCCTCTATCCTGGACCTACGGCGAGGGCCAAGATCGGCACCAATATTTATGCAGCATATAATGTGTATCGGGGTACGCGACAAGGTTGCCCGCTGTCATCCTTGTTGTTTGTGCTTGCTCTAGAGCCCCTGGCACAACAGCTACGACATATAATGGTACCATATGGCATCTCAGTGGATCGGCTCTGTCACACCGTTTCGGCGTATGCAGATGACATGTTGCTCTACTTTGCAGATCTGCATGTAGATATGGCGCCTATCGCGTCACTGTTTGAACAATGTGGGGAAATTTCGGGATTGTGCCTTAATGCTTCTAAATCAGTGGCCTTTTCCTTCTAGGACACCTACACACACCCCACACTACAATTTGGTCCGCTACAGCTTTGGGTGGAACCCATTACCTTTAAATATTAGGGGATTAATATTTATAGAACCGCTTCGGACACAGTTGATGCAATTGGTGTTGGAGCACTTAACAACCTCAAATCCCAAGTGGCGTTCTGGAATACTTTACCTTTAACTACTGATGGTCGTGTTACTATCTCTAAAATGGTTATGCTCCCTAAACGACTGTATCAATTCGCAAATCTCCCAGTGGCACTCCCTGCTTGGATTTATAAAGCCCTGGACCAGATATTCACTTATTTAATTTGGGGACAGGGCCTTCATAGGCTGGCCCTTGCCAAACTACAACTACCAAGTACTGAGGGTGGAATGGGTGCACCAGATTTTAAAGCATACTCTATAACGGCCCAATTACAATGATTGGTTTATTGTCTGGCTGGTCATAATCTATTTGAAATAGGTTGTTCGCCCGCTCGCTTATGGACTGGAACGCTTCAATCCTTATTATGACCTGGAGTGACTAAAATGAAAGACCCTCCATTTCTTTTACATATTGAACTCCACTATTGGAAGTTGGCGCTGAAGTATACTAATTTATCTGTGCCACATGCCCCAAATATACCTATATGTAGCTTACCCATGGCCCGAGGAGTTTTGTCAGACGCTAGCCTGTGGAGATGGCGGAATCTGGTGTGACAGCTGTGGGGGACTTATTTCTGGACAGAACCTTAATGCCACATGCAGAATTTGTACAAACCTATTCGGCTCCTCCTACACTGTTTTGAACGCATGCGGCGGTCACACTTTATGTGCGTAGATATTGGTTATTGGATCAGAGGGAACCTCCGGCCTTTGGATTATTGCAATCAATACACATAATGGGGCACAGTAGTCCTCTGGTTCCATGGCTACATCGGGGACTACGGCCCCATCTGGGAGTTTCCTTACTCACTCTACGTCAAAGATGGGAAACAGACGTGTCCAGGGACTTCACTGACAGGGAATGGTCACAGGTGCTCGAATATCCCAGGCGCGTCTCCCGCAATGCTCGACTAAAAACTATTCAACTGTTTGTCCTGCTTACGGCCTATCTCACACCACGGTTGATACACCGTATGTGCCCTAATTGCACATCAGAGTGTCCTCGTTATCGCAACTCATAGGCAGACTTTATTCACATGTTTTGGATCTGCCCCGTTCTTGTGGACTTCTGGTCTGAGGTTCTGCAGGGCCTCTCATCCCTTTCTGAGCGATCCAACTGGAACACTCCTGAGACTTGTCTCCTCTGGCTCTTTCCACTTCCTAAGAAGGCAAAAGTGTTGCGCTGTTTTATAAACCTCAATTTCATGCTAGCCAAGAGGCTTAGCACACAAAGATGGAGGTCAGCTAAGGCACCGAGCAAAGGGAAATGGCAGTAAGAAGTTATAAAATGGGCTACTGCGGAGAGGGAGGCATTGTACCATGAAGACCACAGAGGGTTAAGACAGATATCTTTGGGGAGGGCTCAAATGTTGGAGCTTTTTAGGGCACAATGCATGGATATCATTGATAAATAATTTGTTCCTGTACGTATATCCTTCCTGTCTGCCTCCCCCCTTTGATCCTTTCCTTCCTTCCTTCCTTCCTTCCTTCCTCCCCCTCTCCTTCCCTCCTTACCCCCTACCACCCCCTACCTGGTGGTGACCCCGTGCTCTTCCCCGCTCTCCCCGATGGTACTCAGAACAGACACTTTGTTCATCGTAGCATTGTTTTTTATTATGGTTTCCTTTTTTATGTTTGTTATATTTAGGATTTCATTACACAATAGTTGATTATGCAGTCAGAATCATGAGCACGAACTTGTTTGTACATGTATACAACTTTCTCATTGTTGATTTCGTTCAGGTTCGCTGATATTCACCATTTCCACGGATTGTATATATACATCTGTACCTTGTAATGATAATCATTGTAATGACGTAGTTTGAACAAGTTATTAAGACGTTCATAATATACTGATTTTGCTTCTATAGAATACTATGAGATTAAAAATGCTGTACCACAAATTGTATCAAACCTGAAAAACTAATAAAACTCTGTGTTAAAAAATACCAAAACTATGGCTTCGCTGTACAGAATATTGAAAATGTTTAAGTTCTGAAATGAGACAGTGAAAGAACCATAAGGAGTTTCTTGGAAGTTACCTCGGAGGCAATGAATGAAGTGTGGTACTGCTGCAGAGTTAAGATTGTTTTCTCGCTCTATGAGGGAGGGCAAAGATGGACAGCCCGATAGGGACCTGTCTCGGCACCTGCTTTTCAGAACTGCCGGTGCTGAGCACCGGCAAGACCCGGCCAACTTAAAGCCCTGATTCGTTATACCTACAAAGCAGAGTTTTGAGTGGAATGAAAAATGTGGCGGCTCTGCAAAAGAAGGGGGAAACACAGCCTATCTTTGAGTGGATTCCAAGAAGGTGGGCTGTTTAATTAAGGGCGTAGCTTAAAATACACACTGAAATCCTGTGTTTCACACAGCAGGCCACCTGACTAGTGCTTGAGTGCCTCTGTCTGAGATTTATTGTATTCAGACACATCACACAATCATGGACATACATAAGATAAAACAAGATATACCTATTAAATTGCCAATGTTATTAGTATCAAATAAATCAATAATTTTATTGTAAGAAATTAGAATTGAAAATATTTAATTTCTGAAATTGTGAGCCTGTGAATTACCATCACTGAGGTCTGAGGAAGGAATTGGTGTTTGCAGAGTGTCTTAATCAATCACTCCTGTTCTCTCCTTCACGTCGCTTTCCTCTGCATCCTCTCTGTGAGGCATTTACATCCTTTTCTCCCCACATTATTCTTAAACCCTGCATCTGCATATTTCACACCTCATCTTTTTCCTCTTCCGCATCCGGTTTTCAGTCTCTCCTTTCATACCTACTTTGCATCTCTTTCATTTCACCATCCATCACACACATTCCCCAGCGAACAGTTCATTTTCACCCTGTCAAAAATCCAAACAGCTCTGTACCTTCTTCACACTCTTTTTCATATAGTCACGATTAAAGTGGCACGTGTCACCAATGCTCTGTTCTCTCTGCAGAAGAGTTAAGAATTGGATGAGAATGTATTCTGAACACCTTTCTAACACACTGACAGACAGACAGACACTCGGAGAACCTCGCACTGCCTTTGGTCTCACCCCCACACCTCTCAGCCGATGCCCGTTATAAACATCCACCCACAATCTGAACTCACACAGACAAGTACAGATGACCCACTTCACAGAAGGTACTATTTAGGATAATATGCTTCATGAAAAAACGGCAGAAACTGCACCCTAAAATAGATAAATACACTTAGAAACTGTAAATCAAGTAAAACATGTGAAATGTAAACTGGGCTATTCGCTAACAGGGATTATTACCATCATGGTTTTCTTACTGTCACTGTTGAGGTATCGATCAGCGTTTTTTTGCTATAAAGGTCACCAATTTAGGACTCGATAAGGAACCGTTTCAAAGTCAGGTTTTAATTACTGTTGGCTCTGAGACCCAGGGGGACCCAGCCCACTTAAAACCCTGCTAAAATGTTTACATTAGGACTCGGGTAAGAAAGGCAATGCCTTTTGCACTTGAAGCTTGTTTTATAAGTAAATATAGTCCTCAAAATGGCAGACTATTTAGTAAGGACAAATAGTAAACATCTGTCTTTGCTTCTCCGCCCGCTACTATGGTGGATTTCGGTGCTCTCTGTACAGCGTTCACGTGGAGCTGTGATAAGCCTCCCATCACTCTGATGCTGATTAATTGAGTACCTTCACATTGGGCAATAGTAACACCTGTTATTTTCAGCTCTTAGAAAGTGGAGACCTACGGTTTGATGTGCAGTGCAAAAACAAGTTATTGTGTATGCTGCCACAGACGGAACCTGTCCAAGGCATGGGTGGTAAAGAGGTCGTAGGCGGGAGGCTCCCCGTACAGAGCAGACAGCGCGCCTCCTCGAAGACTAGTGGACTGAACTCTCCGGGGGTGCGCGGGGCGCTCTGTACAAACCACAGGCGGGCCCCTTCCAAGGGCCCTTCTAGTGCAGAGCCCAGAGATGGGCAGGCTGCCCCAGCCTCCTTGTGGGACCCCTCCCAAAGACATGTCCAGGACAGAGCCACAGCTGGACAGGCTGTTCTGTATAAACTCCAGAGACATCGCGGGGGCTACTTCGCGGAGTCGCCGCATGATCTGACTTCTGTCCAGTAAAACCACAGACCCGACCGCTCACTAAGATGTCAGTTTATTCGGTCCAGGGTTAACCATTAACTACACGCTGCCGGGGTAACCGCAAGTCTGACACAGCGCAGCCTTCTATGACAAGCCCCGATTAGTGCGCACGACGGATATCTGCTTACAACACCCCTGCCACGCGCCCCCCGGCACCCTGCCAGCGCAGACCAGACCCCCCAAGCAGAGGCATGTAAGCCCCAGCGCTTTATTTCCGAGCGCTTCGCTGCTTTGCTGCAACGTGAAACTGTAGGTCTGAGCATGTTGCCTCTGTAGAGCCCCATGTGGGGACAGAGCGCCCCTCATCATCACCCCGATGCCCCGTGCAGGGCCATGGTCTTACCTGCAGGAGGCGGTGCTGGTCCGGGTGGCTCTGTCAGCTGTAGACTGCCCGGGGCTCTGGACGCGGACAGTCCAGCCCCTCACGTGCCTTGGTCTTCTCTCGCCCAGGGCAGGCTAGAGTTGTGCCTGTGGCGGGGCCCCTCCTGCTGGTGCAGCCTCAGCCCTGGTCCCTGGACAGAACCCGCCTCTCTGCAGTGAAGCGCTCAGCCTTGGTGCTGGTCTCCGCGGGGCTCCGGGCTCGCCTCCCTACCCTGGGACAGCTCTCAGGATGCTGTGCTCCCGGGCAGCGCGCAGCGGCGCTCGTCACCCTGCCAGAGCATTACGTGGCTGCATAGGGTGGGGTGGCCTTTCAAAGCGCTCCCCGGCTCCTCCGCGCCGCGCGTCCCTTTCCACACATGAGCTCAAGTTTTCATAGTTCAATGCCAAATGTGGTCTCGGGTATCACTTCAATGCTGCCATTTCTGGCCCCACCTCCCCATCCTGCGGTGCGCACTAGAGGTCTTCGGACTGATGGTGGGACTGTTACCGGGACGCGGACTGTTGATGATGCGTCCTTCATGGCCTTACTATGCACCTTTCGACCTGCGTCTGCCAGCATACCTGTGTCCTGCATTTACCTGTGTACTCTGGCCTTCATATTCAAGTGCTTGAGAAGTCCAGGGCGGGTTTTACAGAAGTTCTGTCACCAGAAGTAAGTGTGTAACATCAATAAATTGATCAAACACAATAAAACGATGGCAGGAGCGCTGACATCTTTCAGACACTCGCCCCCAGTCACAGATCTGGGTTGAATCCATCATCATTCTTCTGCTCACTTCATCACCACAGTTCAGACCCAGCCATATGCAAATCAGTCTTGACCCTGTGCCTCATGGGAACAGTCCATCCCGAACTGCCAGGCCAGATCTTCTTCCCTTATACATTGTGACTGGGGGTGAGTGTCTGAAAATTTTTAGCGCTCTGTCCATCATCCTATTCAAACATGTCTCAGGCCTGCCACTTCAGTGCCTGTGGGGCAGTTTTAAAGGACCATGTCGATCTGGTAAGTGCACCCACTTGCCATGCCAAAACCTTCCCTTTTATTACATATAAGTCACCCCCTCCACCCCCCAGCACCTTGACACCCTCACGGGTATGTAGTGCGCTTTAGAAATGTAGTGAAATGCAGTGATTGATCCCTAAGGTAGGCCCAAGGCAGCCGCATTAGCAGGGTGCAGTGTCCTTAAAAGGTAGGACATGTACAATTGTGCTTTACATGTCCTGGTAGTCAAAAACTGCTAAATTCTTTTTTCACTACAGCAAGGCCTCTTCCGTAGATTAGCATTGGAGCTGCCTTGTAACATCTTACAAGTTATCTTCCAGTTGGGAACTGATTGAAAATTGGAGTTTGGTGTCTCTGGCCTCACAATTTAAAAATACATCTTTTAGTAAAGGTGATTTTTAAATTGCAGGTCAAAAAATTCCACTTTTCGAAATGGAGCACTTTCTTACTTTGAATCATTCTGTGACACTGCCTGTCTCTGAATTTATTTATTTATGAGATTTATTAAGCACGCAAATACCCCATGGTGTCTCGGCGCTTGGGTAGAGTGATAGTTTGGTGAATGATTATTGATTGAAAAGCCAGGTTTTTAATTGTTTGCGGAAGGGTATTAAAGGTGTGGTGATTTTTATTTGGTGCAGCAAAGAATTCCAAAGTTTGGCGGTAGTGATTGAGAAAGATCTGTCACCCCAGGTGTTAGACCTGGCACCTTGGCATGAGTCTCCCTTCCACTTTTTGCTGATGTGCCTCTGATGTTTTGCTGGTGTTTGCTGCTCAGGGCACTGCACCACGGCCAATCCGTGCCACAGTGCAAGTGCTCCCAATGTAAAGTGTACCTGTAATTGATTTCCATGATTGGCTCATTGGATTTACTGGCAGTCCCCAGTAAGCGCACCAGGAGTGCCAGGGCTTGTAAATACCAATACTGCTAGTGGGCCTGCAGCGCTCGTTTTGCCACCCACAGAAGCAGCCTTTGAAAATATGTCTAGGGTCTGCCACTGCAGAACCTGCGTGCAGTCTGGTACTGTCATGCTGGCTGGGTAAGTGCACACACTAGCCAGCCCATAAACCTTCCCTTTACTTCATGTGAGTCACCCCTATGGTAGGCCCTAGGGCAGGGTGCATTGTAAGCATAAGGGAGGACACGCCCTGATGAGTGTGGCATGTCCTAATAGTGAATTACAGCCATTTACGTGTTTCACTATTGTAAGGCTACCTGTTCTCATAGGCCAGAATGGGCAGCTGGAATTATTACACTCTATAATCCCAGCAGGCTCAGGGAACATGGTAGAAAGTCAAGTTTAGTATGCCTGAACTCAGAATAACAAAATACTTCTTTTTAGTAAAGTTTATTTTAATATACTGTGTTTGCAAATGCTACTTTTAGAAAGTTAGCATTTGTTTGCCTGACTATTTCAGCCCGCCTCTGCCAGGATGTGTATTTGCTGTCTGGTTTGTGTGAGTGACAGGGCTGGGGAATTCCAGGGGACAGTCTGGGCTGCCAGGTGGTGAATAGAGGGATTACCCCCATAATAGGTGGGAGGAGTGCCCCTTGACTCTGAATAGGGCTGTGCTCTGCCACCACAATGCTGGCTCCACTGCCTGCGGAGCGTCTGATGTCCCTGCCCTGCACCCTGAAAGAAGAAGGCTGCTTCCTGTCAACAGAGTGCTCCAAAACGGGGTTGAACCAGGCTCAGGCCCCCTGACCTGTAAAGACAAAAGAATTGGTGTATAAAAGAAGGAGCTCTGCTCCTAAGAAACTAGATCCTGTTTACGCCAATTAGAAACTCTGCCTGAAGAGAAGGACCTAGGAAAGCTGCATGGAGGACTACTCTCTCTAATTCTGAGAGACTGGCCTGTGGTGGGTGCCTTGCTGCAAGAAGGAGAGAGGAAGAAAAGACTGAGAGACTTTTTAATTCACTTGTGCATCTAAAACAATCTCCAAGAGCTTGCTTGTGAACTTGCCCCCTGAACTGCGCCCCAGGAACATTGTGCGCTACCCCCCCCCCCCCCCGAAGGAAGAGCTGTTGTTGTGCTGCTTATACCTGCAGCGCTGATCCAGGGAAGCTGAGCGCACTGAGAACCTCACCGCACACTCTGTGACACAAGGTACCCGTGTTCCCCCGAGCAACGCGACTCTGGCCTGGCCGCGCCGCAGTCCACAAAGTAAAGTCCAGCCCCGCCTGGCCCGAGCACCGTGACTGTGAGTAAAGCCGAGCCCTAGCTCGCAACGTAAAGGAGGACCTGTCCAGTCCAAACACTGCGATCTTCTGGTCTCCAAGCCGTCACTCGCACCGTAAAGACGGACTTTGCCCTGTGTCCAACTCCCTTTGACCAGCGTGTTGTGAAAGCGCCCCGCGGCTGTTACGTGAACAGCTGCGGCACGCTCTGCGGCTGGGTACGTTCCGTGTTTGAAGTCTGTACCGCCGCCTGCACCACCTGCAGCCGCTCCCCCTCCAGGGTAGAAGCCTACGCTGCAGGTACGCCTGCCCCCTTGACAACGTACCGTCGACCTACGCTGCGTCTACAGAGCCTCGAGCCGTAGCTGCGGCCCAGGAAGACAACAGGACGTAAGGAGATTGGCCCCGCATCTGTCCGCCACGAACCCCCTACGAAAATCAAGGTACTGTAACTGGCATCACCGAGCGAGTCGCACTGACCCCCGACGACTCGCACCGCCTGCATGCTCTGAGGCCCCTTGAACACCTCGAGTTGTGCGTGCACTTTGCCTGGTGAACGTCTGTGCCCCAACGCCTGAAGGTACAAGTCGCAATAGCTTAGTACGACTCGAAGCCCCTTGTCCGGATCAGCCGCGGTGTACGTGTCTCACACGGGATGCGTGATATTTGGTAGGGCCTTTTGATGGTGATCGTACGAGGCGCCCAGGAGCGCTACGAGGCATACAACCTTGACAAACATTGCCAAAACGAACTGCATCTTGCCCTGAATATTGTGGAATCCCTTTTAACAAACCCTGGAATCATTTAAGTACTGGGAAGCTGTTTGAAAAGTGATTTAATCTATTCTCAGTACTGTCGATGATATTGAAGAACTGTGGCCTAATTTTAAAAAGTAACTGGAACCGTTTTAACTGCTAAGTCTGTAAATTAAGCCTGCTTGAGAGTTTTCTATATAAAAGAATATATTTTTACAGAACTACAGTCTTGTGTCCCTGTGTGGTGGGTAGGTGATTTATTGTGTGTGTTATATAAATGCTTAACCGTATGTACTCTGGAGTTTAGCCTTGTCTGCTCGCGCCACGCTGCCTAGAGGGTGAGCAGGGGTTATCCCTGAGAGTAATCCTTTGCCCTGACATAGAGGAGAGGGTCCCTGCTTGTCACAAGTGAATACTTGCGCCAACCAGAGACCCCCAATTCTAACACCAGGTTACTTTCTTAGTTTTTGGAACCTCTAAGAGGTTGGCCATAGAGGATCGTAGTGCACGTGTTGGTCTGTAGGGACAAAGGGATTGTTTCTGAAAAGCAGGTCCTGTTGCGTGAATGGTCTTGAAAGCTATGCATAAAGCTTTGAATTTAATTCTATGTCTCACCGGTAGCCAATGAAGTTGTCGTATGGTTTTAGAGAATGGTTTAAACTTGGATATTCCTGTGATTAATCTGGCAGCTGCGTTCTGTACCAGCTGCAGTTTGTTCAATACCTTTTCTTGAGCATTGACAAGGAGTCCGTTACAGTAGTCAATGCGGGACATCACCGAGGTGCTGACTAAGGTTTTTATTGTGCTTGTAGGAAGAAAGGGAAGGAGTTTCCTGATTATTCTTATTGTAAAGAACGTAGAGGAGACCACTGTGTTAGCATGAGGCATGAATGATAATTTGTTGTCCAAAATCACCCCTAGGTTTCTAACCTTGGTGACCGGGATGGGAGGTAGTCAAAGGTCTTCTGGCCACCAAGTGGGGGACCAGGTTGGAGTGAGATTGACAAAGACCATTACCTCGGTTTTATCCGAGTTTAGTTTAAGTCAATTCTCGCTCATCCACTTGCTTATTGCAAGCATTACCTGTTGGAAGTTGCTGGCTACTTTCAGTCCGTTGTTGTTAACCGCCAGGATAAGCTGGGTATCGTCGGCGTATGAGGTTACCGCTAGATGGTGAGCTTTAATGATCTTCGTCAAGTCAGCCACATAGATGTTAAAAAGTGTTGGACTTAGCGAGGATCCCTGGGGGACACCACAGGGTAGAACAAATGGTGAAGATGAAAAGTTACCGAACGATACGGACTGCTCCTGGTTGGTTACGAAGGAGGAGAGTAGGCAAATGGCATTTTTTGATACTCCTGTTGCCGTGACACGGTCGATCAGCGTGACATGATCGACCGTGTCAAAGGCCACGGAGAGGTCAAGCAGTATGAGCACCGCAGCACCTCCACCGTCCAGGATCATCCTGATTTCATCGGATGCTTGGATCAGAGGCATTTCTGTGCCATGTCCCTTCCTGAATCCAAATTGTGAGTCGTCCAAACAGTGATTGTGGTCAATGTATTCGGAAAACTGGACATTCATAATCTTTTCCACGATTTTTGCTGGAAATGGTAGACATGCTATTGGTCTGTAGCTGCTGACGTTGGCGGGGTCGACCGTGCTTTTTTTGATAAGTGGTTTAATTACCATTTTTGTTTCAACTAGAAGGAAAGACGTCTGAGCTGAACATGGCGTTAAAAATGTCTGTGAGTTTGTGACTGATAATTTCAGGAGATTATTTGAGTATGGAAGGGGGGCAGGGATCGTAGGGGGAGCCTGAGTTGATTGTAGTGAGAAGGTGGGAGACCAGTTCCGGGGATACCTGGTGAAAATTCTGAAAAGTTGGATTATTTTTTATTAACAACAGCAGAGCTTACAGATTCCTGAGTAGATTTAGGACCAGATGGTGAAGGAATGAAATCTGCAGAGGAGGTAGTGTGTTTATTAAATTTGGAATAAATGTCGCAGACTTTTTCTTGAAAATAAGTTGCTAGGGAGTCACACATCGATTGAGTGGTATCTATCGAGGTTGGTTTATCATGTCCCGATAGGTGTGTGACAACCTGGTAGAGTTGTTTAACTGAATCTTGTGCTGAATTAATTTGATTGCTATAGAATTTGCTTTTTTCAAAAATTATCATGTGTTTGTATTTAGTTAATTTTTGTTTGTAGCAAGATTTTTCGACCGGATCGTAGTTTTGCCGCCATTTCCGTTCTTGCCGTCTACAGCTTTGTTTTTCGAGCCTGAGGGTCTGGTTAAACCAGGGGGCAGAACTTGAGATTCTATTAGTAGATCTTTTCTTTGTAGGGACTGTTGTGTCAATTATATTCTGAAGCCAGTTGGTGTGTGTAGTGGCTGCTACTTCTTGATCAGAGATGTTAACTGTCTGCGTATTATGTAGTTTATGGTTAAATTCGGCCAGATCAATACTTTTCCAAGCTTTAAAATTACTTGAAGTAGAGGTATAATGGGTGGGGGAGTGGTGGTTTTGATATTGAAGAGTATTGTAGAGTGGTCCGTCCAAGTTAGTGGGAGGGTGTTTTCTAAAGAGAGTGAGTTAAGGTTGGAGAATAGTCCATCCAACGTATGGCCCGCAGAGTGCTTAGGGGATTGTACAAATTGTGTTAGGCCTACTGCTTCCGTTTCGGTCAAAAGGGCTATGGTATCTGAATTACCAAGGGCTTCCAAATGGAAGTTAAAATCTCCCAAAATGGTGAAATTATTTTCCCCTGCTATAGGTTTTAGGAGGCAGCTCAAAGATGATAGGAACATGGTTCGTGGACCTGGGGGGCGGTATAGGAGAATGCCTCTAAATGAATTAGAGTAGGGGGTTAAAAAGGTAAAATTATTTGCTTCACAGGAAGTAATGGGTATGGGCTCTATTCGCAGTGTGTAGTTGTTGCGATGGATTATAGCTATGCCTCCTCCTTTTTTTAAAGGCCTATCACATCTAATGTTTGTGTAACCTTCGGGAGAGGCTGTGGTAAAGTCGGGTCGTCTCCGTTAGAAAAAGGATATCTAAATTCCAGCTTTCTATGATATTAGCAATTTCATATTTATGTTTCGGTAATGATCTTACATTGAGAGCTGATCGAACAATTTTAGGCACTTTGTTTGTTTTGTTTTTGGTGAGGCATTGTAAGTGAGGATTTTTCATCAAAAGGAGAGGGCAGGTAGGGCAAGTAAAGGGAAAGTAGTTTAATTGGTCTAAATTAATGGGGTTACATTTATGAGATGGCTTGTTCAAGGCTTTCAGATGATCAGGTTTATAAGTTAGGTTGGAAGGTTGATGTTCTTGTATAAAACCGGCAGGGGGGAAGGCCCTTGGCCCGGTCCAGGTGCGTCCCCTGCGCGTAACGGGTGGCATGGTGCTTAAGTAGTGGTTTGGCGGCAGACTAGCCTGCTAACCATCGTGCTGAGGGACCGGAAGTGAGTGAACTTGCCGGTATTGGCTTCCCTCCAGTCAAACTGCAGGCAGCGGGAGACCGGGGGAGTCAATATAGTAAGTGCCAAACAAATATATTTTTTAAAATCGGAAACAGTGAGAAATTAAAAAGAACACACAGTCAAAAACAAACATGCGTCGGGAGCTTATTACGAGGCTCCTTACATGTGGCTTTGCGTGTGGGTCTAAAAATCACCAAGCGGCCAGCTCTATCCAAGGGAGAGCTTCCGGATAGGCGAGCTTAAGTAGTGGTTTGGCGGCAGACTAGCCTGCTAACCATCGCGCGGAGGGACCGGAAGTGAGTGAACTTGCCGGTATTGGCATCTCTCCACTCAAACTACAGGCAGCGGTGAAACGGGGGAGTCAATATAGTAAGTGCCAAACAAATATATTTTTTAAAATCGGAAACAGTGAGAAATTAAAAAGAACACACAGTCAAAAACAAACATGCGTCTGGAGCTTATTACGAGGCTCCTTACATGTGGCTTTGCGTGTGGGTCTAAAAATCACCAAGCGGTCAGCTCTATCCAAGGGAGAGCTTCCGGATAGGCGAGCTTAAGTAGTGGTTTGGTGGCAGACTAGCCTGCTAACCATCGCGCTGAGGGACCGGAAGTGAGTGAACTTGCCGGTATTGGCTTCCCTCCACTCAAACTGCAGGCAGCAGTGAAACGGGGGAGTCAATATAGTAAGTGCCAAACAAATATATTTTTTAAAATCGAAACAGTGAGGAATTAAAAAGAACACACAGTCAAAAACAAACATGCGTCTGGAGCTTATTACGAGGCTCCTTACATGTGGCTTTGCGTGTGGGTCTAAAAATCACCAAGCGGTCAGCTCTATCCAAGGGAGAGCTTCCGGGTAGGTGAGCTTAAGTAGTGGTTTGGCGGCAGACTAGCCTGCTAACCATTGCGCTGAGGGACTGGAAGTGAGTGAACTTGCCGGTATTGGCTTCCCTCCACTCAAACTGCAGGCAGCAGTGAAACGGGGGAGTCAATATAGTAAGTGCCAAACAAATATATTTTTTAAAATCGAAAACAGTGAGAAATTAAAAAGAACACACATCGAAAACAAACATGCGTCGGGAGCGTATTACGAGGCTGCTTACATGTGGCTTTGCATGTGGGTCTAAAAATCACCAAGCGGTCAGCTCTATCCAAGGGAGAGCTTCCGGATAGGCGAGCTTAAGTAGTGGTTTGGTGGCAGACTAGCCTGCTAACCATCGCGCTGAGGGACCGGAAGTGAGTGAACTTGCCGGTATTGGCTTCCCTCCACTCAAACTGCAGGCAGCAGTGAAACGGGGGAGTCAATATAGTAAGTGCCAAACAAATATATTTTTTAAAATCGAAACAGTGAGGAATTAAAAAGAACACACAGTCAAAAACAAACATGTGTCGGGAGCTTATTACGAGGCTAGTTACATGTGGCTTTGCGTGTGGGTCTAAAAATCAGCAAGTGGTCAGCTCTATCCAAGGGAGAGCTTCCGGATAGGTGAGCTTAAGTAGTGGTTTGGCGGCAGACTAGCCTGCTAACCATCGCGCTGAGGGACCGGAAGTGAGTGAACTTGCCGGTATTGGTATCTCTCCACTCAAACTACAGGCAGCGGTGAAACGGGGGAGTCAATATAGTAAGTGCCAAACAAATATATTTTTTAAATCGGAAACAGTGAGAAATTAAAAAGAACACACAGTCAAAAACAAACATGCGTCGGGAGCTTATTACGAGCCTCCTTACATGTGGCTTTGCGTGTGGGTCTAAAAATCACCAAGCGGTCAGCTCTATCCAAGGGAGAGCTTCCGGAAAGGCGAGCTTAAGTAGTGGTTTGGCGGCAGACTAGCCTGCTAACCATTGCGCTGAGGGACTGGAAGTGAGTGAACTTGCCGGTATTGGCTTCCCTCCTCTCAAACTGCAGGCAGCGGTGGACCGGGGGAGTCAATATAGTAAGTGCCAAACAAATATACTTTTTTAAAATCGAAAACAGTGAGAAATTAAAAAGAACACACATCGAAAACAAACATGCGTCGGGAGCGTATTACGAGGCTGCTTACATGTGGCTTTGCATGTGGGTCTAAAAATCATCAAGCGGTCAGCTCTATCCAAGGGAGAGCTTCCGGATAGGCGAGCTTAAGTAGTGGTTTGGCGGCAGACTAGCCTGCTAACCATCGCGCTGAGGGACCTGAGGAGAATGATATTTTGCCTGACCAAATATGACCAAATATGTCCACTACATATACCCTATGTTACATGTCATGTGCATGTCACCCATGCATATTTCCCGTAGTGGCCTGAATCACTAGGCCTCTGCAATCATGTCCTGCAAGTCAAGTCATCAAGTCTCCCAAACATCAAGTTAGCATAAGGCCCATGTATTTGCATTGCATTGTGCACTGTTAAATAAATATTCTAATGAACCCATTTTGTGGCGCAGCCCGAGCCACTTTTCTGAAATAAGGGTGTTTCATGACTCCTGACACACTGAAGCTGCAGTTACGTCCCTCTGACCTCGCATACTTCTAGCTCAGCCGAGAGAAGCCCAGCAAGAGGCCTGCCAAGACAGTATTATTTATGAATAACAGTTATCTGTCTGCTGTACGGAGTCACATATCTGCCCGGTGAGGAAAAGTAAACAGAACCCGTCCGAGGGAGATAGGCCTAGCCATTCTGTCTCCATTTAAGTAAATCACAGTGCTTTCACCCATAGAAAGCTCATGCAATGAACGAATAAATATGCCCTTTCTGTCTTTTAGTGACGAACAACCTTTGCTTCTTTTGCTTGCTGACTCTAGATATCAGTTGTACTAGATGTGCTGGTCGCCTTGACATAAGAGATCTCTCTGCTAGGTTGAAAGTCAGCCTCCACCCAGTTACACGTCAATTGCACGTCATGCTCAAAGTTGCACAATTAGGGCACAGTTCGAGCTGGGCATGCAAACTCCTCCTCTGTGTACCACCCACCTATGACACCTACCTATCACCTACCTATGACTCATCAAAGTACACACCCTCATGCACACCCACATGTTCTTATCTCATTTTCTGTCTTGCTCTGCCTCGAGCTCCCTATATACAAGGAGTAAAAAGTATATATATGATGGTTTGTTATTAAATGATTAGAAGACTCTTCCTGAACCTCTGTGGTGATGGAACATATTCTCCCTTTGACTCGAGTTATTGGAATAAAGCCCATTTTAACTCAGATACCACGGACTCTGCTTCTCACTTGATGCATGCTAATTGTTAATGCCTAGAAATTGAGCCAGGGTAATATTTTATTTACCACATAATTTGGCGCCCTTTCAGGGACATATCCCTTTCCACACTCGCCGGAGTTTTGGGTCTAGTCTTTGCCCCCTTCTACAGCCATGACGGACTTCAAAGCGCACCAGCAGGTCTTCCTGCCACTCCCTCAGGCCCACGGAGGAGGACGGACTGCGACCAGGCATCCATGTGAGGCGGTGAGGAAAGCGGATCGTCTCAACCAGAGGCCCAGCCCGTGAGAGAGCAAGGTCCGAGGTCTCCAGAGGTCCACCTGTTCCAAGGCGCAAGCGTAGTCAAGTCAAGTTTCCGAGGCCTTCAAGTTTCAAGTTCTGCTTTCCCGGTGAGTACCACTATGGGGATTGCATCTAGTTTCAAGACGGGCTCATTTTAAATGAGAACGGTAAAGACGTGTCCACGGTTAAGTTAAACGTGGGCCCGGTAAAGACGTGTCTCAATTTTTGGGGACCGGTATGGTTGTACTGTATTTTCAGTGCACAAACTGTTTTTCAAGTACATGTTTAACTCTCTGTATCAGTTTAGGTTGTATCTGTATCTGTTTCAGTGTTTAAATTGTTTAGTGTGAATGATTGTTGATTGTTACAGTCTATTTTTGTGTATTGTGTTTCCATTGTATTGGTTTCTGTTTTCAAAATTACGTCAGATAGGGACCAGAAGAGGTTTACTAGAATAGACAGTTAAAATCCGGTCTAGAGACACACCTGGTCATTTTATGTATAATAAGCATGGGCTAAACGCCATTTGGAAAAAGAAGTCAAGACCCTCTCAGAAAGACGCCATTGAGTTATGGCGCAAAGAGTGACACAGGAGATCAGAGAAAGAATTCAATAAAGCAGAGAAAAAATAAAGCCAAAGAAAAAGAACTACGGGATAAGGGGGAACAGGTCAAGACAGAACAGACTGTTAGAGAAAAAAATTCCGTCATTACTGGTATTTATCCCGTCCTGTCAGAAGAACTAGCTAAAGTGACCACCTCAGAAAGACGCAGTAGGTAGAGAACGCCACCACCTGTACCCTTTAGAGTATGTAGAATTAAAGCCAACAACATCTGAAGAGTTCATTTCCTTGTATCTAGACAAGTCCCTTCTGGACTGCGAAAGTGCCTTGTGAGTAACTAGTTGGTTTATTTGTGAATTGCGCTTTGTGCTTAAGACTTGTGAATAGTTTGTTACATCCATGTGTGTAACGCCTTGTGAATGGCTTGTAGTTGCTGTGAATAGCGACTTGTGATTAAGACTTGTGAGTAGTTTGTTGACTTTTCTTAAGTATAGCTCCTTGTAAATATGCCTTGTGAATAGCGTGTCATTTTTGTGACTTGTTGAGTTTCTTGTAAATATGGCTTGTGAATAGCGCCATGTAGTTATGGCTTGTGCAGAGCATGTTATCATCAGGTCCCTAGCCGTTACGTTAGGCAGGAGAGAGCTGGATCTCTTTCAAGTGCTTAGAGAAAATGTTTTGAAGATGTGCGTATGTGTTCTGTGATAATGTGGAGAGATGAGTTCATGACTTTCCCATGTACTGCAGTCATTGGGGAATGATTGTGCTTCGGCTGCCAAAGAGTTAATATCTTTTATTGAGAAGGCAGTATTTGTTTTAACAAGGTGTTGAGGGATTCTGGCGTTTTTTTTTTGGTGTTTGCGGGGGGCGTGTTTTTGAGCGGAAATTCGTACCCGTTCCAGTGGAGGGATTTGGTTGCTTTTTGGTGAGGATTTAGGGAATAGCATGAACTACTGTGATGCAAAATTTGAAAAGGATCTGAGCTGTGGAAGTGGTGGAAAAAGCATGTTTTGTGCGGGGGTGCGATTTGCCATGCTATCCAATGGGCGTATTCAGTTTGCAGATGGAATGGTAAAATGTTGCAAGGGGGGGGTCCAGACTAACCAAGGTTAGATGACTAACCAAGGTTAGATGACTAAGGGAAAAGGTACATTGTTTTCTTCTCAGCACATAGTCCAACACACGTAGGAGAGAAGATGATAGATGATGATAGACAGCTTACAGTATATTTGGTTTAACAAGCACCTACGTACAGCAGTGAAGCAGAAAGTACGAACATGTACGATCTGTTGTCAGTTCAATCCAGGTAAAGGCATTCCGGTGGAACTAGGCGGATTTCATACTCCTGACCACCCTTTTGAGGTTCTCCAGATGGATTATATCCAAAATGGACAGATGTAGAGGAATCAACAAACATGTCTTAGTAGTTGTGCACTGTCTAGATGGACAGAAGCATATCCAGTTCCAGATTATACTGCTGTTACAACAGCCAGACAATTAGTGCGCAGTACTTCCCCAGCTATGAATCACCTCATGTGATCTACCTCATGTGATCTATTCAGATAA
Organism: Lissotriton helveticus; assembly: GCF_964261635.1. Taxonomy (NCBI): domain Eukaryota; kingdom Metazoa; phylum Chordata; class Amphibia; order Caudata; family Salamandridae; genus Lissotriton; species Lissotriton helveticus. The sequence continues at coordinate 427,929,559 of NC_136063.1, forward strand.
CGATCAGCCATTCTCCTCTGAATTAATGAAACAAGTGTCACTTCTGTTAGGAAAGAAGTTCCATTGTGTCAGACACCCAGAAGCAGTAGGCCTTGTAGAAAGACATAATCAGACCCTCAAGACAAAAAATTGCTAAGATCTGTACAGAAATAGGCGTGGATTGGATGGTTGCCTTACCGGTTGCCCTCTTTTACATGCGTATGGTAGCTCATTCCAGAACAGGCCTATCTCCTTATGAACTTATGAACTATATGTGGGGTACGCCTATGCCTAAAAATGAAAAACTGACTGATGTTGACAGTAACATGCTGACAGATTACCTGGCTTCCTTGATTTCTGCACTACTCTCTTTTCATTCACAGGTTGCTGCCGCCTTCCCTGACAAACACCCAGGTCAAGGAACATGCCATAGCACCAGGAGAATTTGGACTCCTCAGGATCTTTGATCGTTCAAGTCCCCTTGAGCCACGTTGGAAGACGCCGAAGTTGGTGGAAGGACGTAAAGGCCGCACTAACCTTCATCACTACAAAAGACACTTTGAAACTTTAAACAAAAAAAAAGAACACTGACCTTTGCTAGACAATACCCCTCAGCAAGAGTATAGGTCTAGAGTAAGATCTAGTAAGTCAGACGTAGTTTAATTGTTTAAGGAAAAAGGTGAATCGGTTAGACTAAGTTTTCTGACATGTATAAGATCACAAACAAGAATAGTAAAAACGAGAATAGTAGGAAGAGAGATAAGAAGGAAGAATACTGCAAGAGATTACGCAGTAGATGTATAGTTACCTTAATCGTTCTTTTTATTCTGTGCATTGTTATAATTGCTGTCAGTTTATTGCTACATGTTTTCTTTCCCATTTCCTCACATATACACTCTTCCAGTAACAGCACCGCAGAGCACACATTTAGTGACCTGCCTCCCCATGAATTGTCATATCGACTAGCACTACGTAACAATACGTTTATTCGAATGTTACACCATTCTCACCAGACCAGCAATGCGACTAATTGCTGGGTATGTGGCCAACTGCCTCCTTATCAAGAAACGAAGGGAGTTTTGCCCTTCTACCCTTTACCGTTCTCACACAATGGTTCGTGTGGAGCATGGTTTGCTCTAATGACCTCAATAGATAGAAAGTACATAGCTTATTCAGGTGGCTGGATATATGGAAACCTGAATAAAGTAATGAATGAAGCATGCTTTCCAGACAAAGACGGATTCCCCCAAAGAAAGGGATTCGATTTAGAGAATGAAGAGTACGAACAGGGTAATGCATCTGTTAATTTTATATTGTTAAATGTTCAGCCAAAGCAAAATACAGGTCCACCGTTTATATCAGTCCTGCCAGCAAAAGGTGATTTATGTGTTAGTAAGAAAGGCTCAGTACATATGGGACACAGCGAGTGTAACACTGTAGTAGAGTTTGATGATAATGGACTATCTTCTTTCAAAACATCACGCCATACCTATTTCATTTGCGGTCAGACAGCCTATGTACATCTGCCCTTAGACTGGGGTGGGACTTGTTATATAGCATTCTTATTGCCACCCGTTTTTCTAGCCCCCTCAAATTATCATAGAGATTCACAACTGGAACATGTTAGACAAAAGAGAGAGACAGATTCTGCAGGGATTGATCAGACTGAAACAGCTTGGGAGCAATATACAGATTTCAACAGAGGATTCTTTTTCTTCATAGGTCCCGTCCAAAACAGTAAACTGATACGCAGGTTAACAAGGAATCTTGAAACAGTTGTAAATATAACTGCATCTGCCCTGGCGAACTTAACCCAGGAACAGTCTGCTATTAGACTTGTCGTTCTTCAAAACCGCCTCGTTCTAGACGTCATCTTGGCGGATAGGGGCGGAGCCTGTAGAGTCATCCGATCTAGTTGTTGCGTTTTCATCCCAGATAATGCACCATCTGTGTACGAAGCAAAAACAAGACTCCACAAGATTGCTAATGCCATACATCAAGATCCAGGCACATGGACTTGGTCCAGTTGGTTCTGGGGTGTAATAACTGCATGGGGATGGAAAGTTATGTCCTTCCTAGGAATGGCCCTACTTATGGTATTTGGTTGCTGTCTCTGTCTGCAGTGCGGCCCGGCGATTTGCAGCCTGTGTGCTACTGCCTGTATTCCCCATCCACGCAAACAAAGAGTTAAAGATGAACAAATGATTCTGTATGATGAACTATACGGTCTCATGAATATAGATGTATCCTAAAGGGTTATGTAGGGAACAAGGAGGGAATGAGGAGAATGATATTTTGCCTGACCAAATATGACCAAATATGTCCACTACATATACCCTATGTTACATGTCATGTGCATGTCACCCATGCATATTTCCCGTAGTGGCCTGAATCACTAGGCCTCTGCAATCATGTCCTGCAAGTCAAGTCATCAAGTCTCCCAAACATTAAGTTAGCATAAGGCCCATGTATTTGCATTGCATTGTGCACTGTTAAATAAATATTCTAATGAACCCATTTTGTGGCGCAGCCCGAGCCACTTTTCTGAAATAAGGGTGTTTCATGACTCCTGACACACTGAAGCTGCAGTTACGTCCCTCTGACCTCGCATACTTCTAGCTCAGCCGAGAGAAGCCCAGCAAGAGGCCTGCCAAGACAGTATTATTTACGAATAACAGTTATCTGTCTGCTGTACGGAGTCACATATCTGCCCGGTGAGGAAAAGTAAACAGAACCCGTCCGAGGGAGATAGGCCTAGCCATTCTGTCTCCATTTAAGTAAATCACAGTGCTTGCACCCATAGAAAGCTCATGCAATGAATGAATAAATATGCCCTTTCTGTCTTTTAGTGACGAACAACCTTTGCTTCTTTTGCTTGCTGACTCTAGATATCAGTTGTACTAGATGTGCTGGTCGCCTTGACATAAGAGATCTCTCTGCTAGGTTGAAAGTCAGCCTCCACCCAGTTACACGTCAATTGCACGTCATGCTCAAAGTTGCACAATTAGGGCACAGTTCGAGCTGGGCATGCAAACTCCTCCTCTGTGTACCACCCACCTATGACACCTACCTATCACCTACCTATGACTCATCAAAGTACACACCCTCATGCGCACCCACATGTTCTTATCTCATTTTCTGTCTTGCTCTGCCTCGAGCTCCCTATGTACAAGGAGTAAAAAGTATATATATGATGTTTTGTTATTAAATGATTAGAAGACTCTTCCTGAACCTCTGTGGTGATGGAACATATTCTCCCTTTGACTCGAGTTATTGGAATAAAGCCCATTTTAACTCAGATACCACGGACTCTGCTTCTCACTTGATGCATGCTAATTGTTAATGCCTAGAAATTCAGCCAGGGTAATATTTTATTTACCACAGACCGGAAGTGAGTGAACTTGCCGGTATTGGCTTCCCTCCAATTAAACTGCAGGCAGCAGTGAAACGGGGGAGTCAATATAGTAAGTGCCAAACAAATATATTTTTTAAAATCGAAACAGTGAGGAGTAAAGAACACACAGTCAAAAACAAACATGCGTCGGGAGCTTATTACGAGGCTCCTTACATGTGGCTTTGCGTGTGGGTCTAAAAATCACCAAGTGGTCAGCTCTATCCAAGGGAGAGCTTCCGGATAGGCGAGCTTAAGTAGTGGTTTGGCGGCAGACTAGCCTGCTAACCATCGCGCTGAGGGACCGGAAGTGAGTGAACTTGCCGGTATTGGCTTCCCTCCACTCAAACTGCAGGCAGCGGTGGACCGGGGGAGTCAATATAGTAAGTGCCAAACAAATATATTTTTTAAAATCGGAAACAGTGAGAAATTAAAAAGAACACACAGTCGAAAACAAACATGCGTCGGGAGCGTATTACGAGGCTCCTTACATGTGGCTTTGCGTGTGGGTCTAAAAATCACCAAGCTGTCAGCTCTATCCAAATGAATACATGTCTGGGTCAGAGTAATGGTTGGGCTCTTCTGCATTCACTCTAGACAGCCACACAAAGAGAGCTGAGGTGTGCCCTGCACATCCTGATTAAACATCACCAGGCGGATGGGCCTTCCTGAGCTTGTGTGGTGCGAGGAGTTTCCACGGACACCTGAATAGGGCTGTGCCGGTCCCCGCATAAAGGAGTCTCCACCCCCTGTAGTGTGGCTGGAGCCAGGGAAGGGCAGGGTCTTGTGCACTACAAATACCTTTATTTTGAAGTTTGCCTTCTTCAATTGCTGAAATTGGTATAAGTACAGGACCTCTGACACCATATACTCAGAAGACTTCAGGATTGAGGACATTCTGCCAGGAAGAAGAGCTGCGTTGATGTCAAGAGGGACTGTCACTTAGCTGTTTGCTTTTCAGTGCTGGCCTGCTGTTTGCTGCTTCTGTCCTAAGACTGAAAGGACTGGACTTTGCTTCCTACATCCTGCTTTCTAAAGTACTCCTAGGGTTTGAGTTGAGCTTGCCTCCTGTTGGAAGTCTCCGGGCCATCAAAGCCTTGATCTGCCAGCTTCTGGGCTCCTCTTCTGAAAGCCCCTCTCTGCCAAGTGGTGCCAAATCCAGTTCCTGAGCCCTTGGAAGTGAGTTCTGGTGCAACAAGAAGACAAATCACCACATTGATTCCAAGCGTCGTTTGGAACTGGTGCCTCATTACAAAACTTGATGCATCACCGCTGAGGGCACCAAAGTCTGGTCCTCGTTTGATGCAATGACTGTGGCTTACAACGCATGCCCTGACTTTTCGCTGCAGCGCCTCCTTAGAATTGCAGCTGCGTGAGTCACGAGCACTGCCTCACCGAAGCCCGTGACACACCAATCCGACTCCGATGCAGGGCCTGATACAACACTATGGAATAGACACAGCGCAACTTTACTTTAAACGCAGCATCACAGCATTTTCACCGGGCGCCAATTTCATCATCAACTTCGCCCCACATTAAGAAACTGATGCATTGTGCCCGCAAATGTTGCATCACCTCCCCTGTACCATGGATTGTCCCCGGACATGGACATCTCAATGACTCTGTACCACATTAAGGAACTGACACATCCCTTGCTACAAGCGATGCATTGTCTCCTCTGCGCAACACACTGTCCCCGAGCGTCACCATGCCAATGACTTGCATAGCGGTACAAAACTGACACATCAACTGCTTTTGCAATGCCACACCTTCCCTTCACCATGCATAGGGGCCTCTTAAGTTGGCGGCTGGACTTACTTCCGCCCACCACCCTTGCGGTGCTGGGACCGGCTGCCAGTGGTGAGGCAGCCCGCACCGGCAATTAGGATGCCACGGTGGCATCCCCCATCCACATCATTGTGGCGGGCGGTGCACACAGCCCGCCACAATGTGTATAAACATTTAACACATTTCCTCTGGGGATAAGCCTGACTGCTCTTACCAAGCTACCAAAGGAGTGAGCACGGATTATTCTGAGGGTGTAACTTACTTACCCAGACTACAGTGAGGGTCCCTACCTGGACAAGGGGCAAACCATTGCAAAATCAGGACCCAATTTCTAACAGTATCCTTCATCTATACATATGCAAACATCGAGTAATGTTATGTTATATGCATTTGTAGAGCGCACCATCACCCATGAGTGTATTCCAGTGCTGAGCAGGTGTGTGTGCGTAGGCCTGCCTATGGTAGGTTACTTAATTGGAAAGTCAGGTCTTCAGCTTCTTGCAAAATTCAAGAAGAGAGGAGCAGGCTTTGATATGAAGTGGAAGGCAGTTCCACACTTTAGGAGTAATGTAAGAGAATGCCCATGCTCCTGATCTTGTTCTGGGTATGCATAGGATCTGTGAGAGTAGGAGTTCTGCAGAGCGGATGTGTCTGGGTAGTTGATGGAAGTAGATGCTACTTTCACAGACAACATGAGACTTACGCATATGAACACATTGGTCTGAGGTGAACTCTTTGAATGTCAGTGCCGTAACCCTCCTGGCGACCCATTCTCCCGACAGCTACTGCAATTTGCCAGACTCAAAAAGATGGTTTTGAAGTCTATTTTTGGATGTACCCTACGAGATTGATAGTCTATAACCAACAATGATTCGACTTCTACTTTGCATCCAAACGGTGAAAGGACCGAGGTCAGCGTGCTGCTGGCTGTTATTTTGCAGTTGCGAAGGGCTAAGAATAAATTAAATTATCATCAAATCTTTGTTTAACTACAGTTTTTTTAATAAATATGTTTGTTTATTTATTTATTTATTAATTTTTCAAAATTTTAGAGCGCACTGTTACCCGGAGGTGTCCTGGCGCTGACTGGCTGACAATAGTGCGTGAGAGCTGAAGGATTAGTGCGTAAAAAGCCAGGTCTTTAAAGCTCTTCTAAATGGTAGAAGGTCAGGTATCTGTCTGAGATTTAGCCTAAATGAGTTCCATGCATTCGCAGCGCCCAAGGAGAAGCTCCTACCCCCCCAATGAGCTTTCCTGACTCTTGGGACTACCACCAGCCCCTGCTCGGCTGATCTGAGGGATCTTACCGGTCTGTACCAGTGGAAGAGCAAAGTCATACAGTGGGGGCCAAGGACATTGAGTGCCTTGAAGACCACACACAGTGATTTAAAGATTATTCTTTTGCGAACTGGTAGCCAATGTAGCTTCACCAGGTCCCGTGCAGCCGAGGCGAGTTTGGGTGTGCCGGTAATCAGACGGGCAGCTAAGTTCTGCAGGATTTGGAGTTTGTTTAGAATTCCCTGTTGCGCATTCAGCAGAAGGCTGTTGCAGTAGTCCAACCGGGACATCACCAAACCTGTGACCACTGTCTTCTTGTGCTCGTCCGCTAGAACCGGCAAAACTTTCCGGATGGTTTTAAGCACGAAGTGGGTAGTTGAGGAAAGGGCATTAATTTGAGGCCTGAAGGATAGAGCGTCATCCATCAGTACCCCCAGGTTTTTTACCTTCGTGACCGGTGCTGGGGGGGTCTCCATTTCCTCTGGCCACCAGCGTGGGGACCAGAAGTTGTCTCTGGAACCGAACAGCATAACTTCGGTTTTTGCTGAATTCAATTTGAGGCAGTTTTCCGCCATCCAGTTGCTAACCTCCCACATGCAGCCTCTGAACCTATCTGCTGTGCCGTCAGTTTCTCCTGGTAGCAGTGACACCACTATCTGTGTGTCATCTGCGTATGATGTTAAGTTGAAGCCAAAAGATCTAATAACTGGCGCCAGGTTAGAAACGCACACATTAAAAAGGGTTGGACTCAGGGAGGATCCCTGAGGAACTCCGCAGGGAGCACAAAAGGGTCGGATTCAAAGGTCCCTAAAGCAACTTTCTGAGTCCTGCCAGAGAGGAAGGCGTGCAAGGTTTTAAGTGCCTTTCCTTGGATCCCACAGGCCCTCAGCCGGTCCACCAATAACTAGTGGTGGAACGTGTCAAAGGCCGCAGACAGGTCCAGCAGGATCAGGGCAGCTCTGCCCCCGCATCCATCACCGTTCTCTACTGATTTAGTCAATGCGGATTCGGTGCTGTGCCCTGCCCGGAATCCGTGCTGTGACAGGTCTAGACGTTGACCTGTTCCCAGGAAGGCATTCAGCTGTGTGTTTACAATACCTTCCATGATTTTCGCTGGAAGGGGTAACCTGGCAATAGACCGAAAGTTATTCGGATCAGTCATGTCTAGGTTAGGTTTCTTGAGTAATGGTAATATGGAAGCTTGTTTCCATCGTGAGGGAAATTCCCCGTTGTCTAGCATAGCATTGAACAATGGGGTAAGACCTGCAGCCACGGATGCGGGGGCTCATTTAGCCACCGAGGCTGGGCAGGGGTCCGACGGGGAGCCTGATTTTATCCTAAGTAATCTGGTCCCGACCTCCTCCTCCTTGATGGTGGTGAAGTCACAAAGCGTCACTTTGTTACTATTTATTTCAGGGTCGGTTTCTGGAGTTATGATCTTAACTTGCTTTTCCCTCATATATAAAAGGAATTGTAAGAAACGATATACTTTTGCATATCTACATTTGCATGTAAATATCACTGCATTATAAAAAAAAAACTCAGATTATGCATACTGCGAGGGGTGAGATTCAAGTACTTAATGGGACATACTCTCTAATATGTAATATGGCATTAGGAAAATACCAGGATCTAAAGACCACCTCTTCATTTAAATTGATGAAAGGAGATGCAAATGTTCAGGTAGGTAAGGCTAAACTTGTGTAGTGCCTTGAATGAGTGTGAGGAAATTGAAAAATTAGTGTGTTGGTGTCCCAGGAGCCAGTAAAGTTTTCTGAAGTGTGGAGTGAAATGCGCTCCGTGTGGGAGGTTGAGGGTGAGTCTGGCTGCCGAGTTCTGGATGGTTTGTAGTCTTCTAGTGAGTTGCTTGGTGGTCTCAGCGTAGAGGGTGTTCCCTTAGTCCAACTTGCAGATGACTATTGCATGAGTGACCGTTTTTCTAGTTTTGCATGGGAGGCATTTGAAGATCTTCCTCAGCATCTTCAGGGTGTGGAGACTGGATGCAGTGACTGGGTTGACTTGTGTGGTCATGTCCAGTTTGCTGTTGATGATCATTCTGAGGTTCCTGGTGTGACTGCTGGGTGTGGGCCAGATTTTGGCTGACTACCAGTTGGAGGCCCATGGTGAAGTGTTCCTGCTTAGGATCACTACTTCTGTTTTTCGGTGTTGAGTTTGGGACAGTTGTCTTTCATCCAGTTAGCGACTTTGGGCACTTGTTTCTTGTGTTGGGGGTCTTGTCCGAGAGGGAGAGTTGCATATCATTGGCGTAGAAGTGGATGTTAACATTGTGTGCTGGTATGACGCTGGCCAGAGGGATCATGGATGCATCTAGGAGAGTGGGGTGGAATGATAAACCTTGAGGTACTTAGCAGATGAGTTAGCCGGCTTCCGAGGAGTAAGGTGCCAGGCTGATAGCTTGTGTAGTATCAGTTAAGAAGGAGCAGATCTAGCAGAAAAAGGGTTACTGCAGGACAATCTCGTGCCAGAACCTGATGAGGATGGGGTGTGAGACTATGTCAAATGCTGCAGCGAGGTCCAGGAGAATGAGGGCTGATGATACTCCTCTGTCAAGGATCATGCAGACGTCATCTGTGGCAGCGATGAGTGCTGTTTCTGTATTGTGGTTAGGCCTGAAGCAGGACTGTGTGGTGTTGAGGAGCAGATGGTTGCCAAGGAGATCAATGAGACTCGGTTGATTCATTTCTCTAAGATCTTTGCCAGGTATGGTAGCAGAGAGATGGGTCTTGACGGAAATGGAGTTGGTGGTTGACTGGATATGAATAGGGATGGGGTAAAATTCCACTCTGCCGGCAGAGTTCGCGGAGTCCTGCCTACTGGGTGTTCCACTTGGAACATGGAGTTTCGGCAAAACTATACCAACCACAGCGTTGCAGTTTTTCTCGCATGTGGCTCTCCAACGTTAGGTTGGCGAGCAATAATTTGCATCCCCTAGCATGATTTTTGTGTGCTAGAAGGCCTCCTGGTGAGATTTCTCAATTCGGGTGGTCGAGGCATGCTGAGACTGTTCACGTTGAGAAACCTGCAGCTCGGGTAGAAAATCTACTCAAGGGGCAGAAAGAAGCAAGTCCCTCTGGCGCGCCACATGGTGCTGTTCCGGATGTATGTCATCACAACGCATGCTTTTACTACGCATGCCTTTACAACGCAGGTTTTACAACGCAAGTCGTTACAACGACTTGCGTTGGGGAGTGCTGGATAGTGGAATAGTTTAATTTACTATTCCAACTCCAGTCTCCGTGGATAGTAGGGAAGGTTTTAGATAGTAAATTAAACTATTCCCTATCCTACAGCGCCCTTTAGCGCAAGTCGTTGTAATGACTTGCGTTGTAAATCCTGCGCTGTAATTGTAGTGCGTCGTAAAAGTTGCGTTGTGATGGATGTTTCCCGTCCTGCTGATTTTACAGCAAGGCACAAGCCCCATGTGTTAAAAATCAGTACAAGCAGCACATTGTGCCGATTTCTACCCACTTGTGGAATCTCTCAGAGTTTTTATGTACTTCCATGGAATTCCGTTGAATGAAACTCCGCGAGATGCGCCAGCCCCTAGGTGTGAGCCCTGGTCAAGCAGCAACCACAATCCTTGTCAGGATGAGGCACAAGCCAACCCTAAATTAATCTGTGCTTATCCCTCTGGTAGCATGGCACAGAGCAGTCAGGATTAACTAAGAGGTAATGTGTACATTATTTGTGCAATACTTCAAACAGTAATAAAGGAAAAACACCACATAAAAATGAGCCCACACCAAATTAGAAAAACAGAACTTTCCTTAATAAATAAAACAAGACTAAAATAACACAAATCCAATCAGTAGAACCGGATATACGCAATTTTGAAGATTTTGGTGAAAATAGCACCAGAAAGCACTATGCCCCAACTGTGGATATGTGGTCTTGCTGAACCAGGACCAAGTCACAAGTTCCGGCCGACTGCGATGGAGCATGGGCCAGCAACAGGGACCTAGTTAGGCATGCTGAACATAGTACTTTAAGTCCTGGTATGCAGAGCATTGCCAAGATCCACGTCGAAGATGCATCCTGCAGCCGAGCGAGGTGTCGGTTCCGAAGTGCGGCAAGGCTGAGATGCGAGGGTCTGCATCATCATCGCAGAGCTTGCAATGCGAAGTCTGACATCGAGGATGCAGTGCACAGTCAGGGCAATGATTAAGTTCTGAGGAGCTGCGGGACTGCGATGTGTAGTCTGGCATTGTCGTTGAGTCTACAGCCGACAAGAGATGCGAGGGCCTGTGCTGAGGATGCGTCATGCAGTGGTGGCTCCGATGGGACTGCGGCGGCAATGCGTTTTTTTGTGACAGGTCCAATCTACCCAGCAGCGGCAATGCATTGTGTAGGAGAGTAGGGTCTGCTATCCTATGGTCACCCCAAATTTCTGCTTTTTGCTTCACTGGTTTTCGACTACTGAGGCTGTGGGCCTGCTGATCAGACCCCCAGCCTGCTGTTCTCTCACTAAATTACTGATACATGTGCTATAGGCACATACCACAATTGGAAATGGACTCCTTGTCAGCCCCTGTATAATGCACCATAGGTGCCCAGGGCATAGGGGCCACCAAGGCCTACCAGGGGCTGCAGCATATCTTTTGCCACCCCTGGCTGGTTCTTAAATAAACACAACTGGCTGATCACTCAACTGGGGTAAGGTGGTGTAATCACCCCTTACTTAGATATAGTATACCTATATCTACACCTATATCTGGACACATATTAACCTGTGAGCCACTCCTATGGAAGGCCTCATCAATCCTGGAGGCAGAGTGTGTGGTTTAATGTGAGATGGAGCTCTAGCATGAGCTGAGCCTGTCTGCAGCTGTTGGGAACAACTCCCTAAGCTGTTTCAGGATAATGCCATACCATATACTCTTAAGCACCTTATAATCCTCGCGGTTATATAGCAACATTGGTTTGGCTTTATCAAAACATGTCGTGTAAGGTGTCATACGATTTGGAATACTATCCCCTCGCCAGTTCTTGCGACGGGGATAGCATTCCACCCCTATAGAGGGGTAAGACATGTTACTTTACTTAAATGCGGTTAATTTCTAAAAGGACCTTGGATCCACAAAATGGATGCCTCTGCCACAGACACGAGTCTGACCCCCTGAAGCTGACCGAAACTCAGCCAAATGGGGCCTGGACAAAGGGTTTCCTGTCGCAGGGAGGTGCTACACCCCCTCAGACAGGAGATAGTGGATTGTAGCGGGGAGGTTTGAAAGAAACCAGACACTGCCTGGGGAGCACAAGTCTGCCCCTTGCATAATCCGGCCAAACCGGTTCGGGGCACTCCAGCCCTCGTGCCAGGGCGGCCTGGATCAAAGGAAAGGGGTGTATCCACCCCCTTCCTGGGTCCCACCCATAGGAGGGGACCTAGCAGGTAATCCAGCCCCCCAGATTCGAATAAGAGTGGGAGCAGTGCCAATGCACTTCAGATTATCCTGATGAAACATAAGAAACGAAACTCTGGACCCTTCGACATTCTACTCAACGTAGAAGCCCGAAGAATCTCCCTTGTGGTCAAGGAGTGACCACCCTGTGCAAACAGGCACCATCCAGCCATCGACGTCTGCTTTGTCGCAGTTCCCGCCGGAACTCGAGCACCAGAGATCGACGAGATCCAGCTTGCCTACCTTCCAACAGCCCGATCCACAGTCCCTGCAGAGCTGAGACCCGTGGAGGCGACCGGAAGTGTGGGGCACGCCATCTTGGAAAGACCACGAGACGCTGACTGTGCAGCCCACGAGTGACCCTCGAAGCTGTACACCGGGGTTTGAGAAGCCCCAACCCTGAGCCACACTTGCACCGAAGTTCAGCCCTCCACACTCGACGAGTTCTGCGTGGGGCCCTTCTGCTTCTTTTGGCTCAACGCGTTGGCCCGGTCACTTGCCAGCCGGCTTGTGGCCCCTGTGTCGACGAAACTTGAAATTCAACCTGCGATTCTGGTTGCTCCAGATTTGCACCAGCTCCTCTGAAAAGGAGCCCCCACTCTGACCCTCCTGGTTCGAGTGAGAAGCAATCTCCCGGTTCCGCGTGGATTGCTTTTGCCAAGTGTTTTTTGCTCCAATCTTGAAGCCGACAGCGCCGACGGCGAGAGCCTGTGTGGGACAGATCGTGACCTGCTCCTGGACGTCGTAGATGCCCCAGAGCCCACGTGACAGCGGAGAGAAGCTCCTTGACGACCACCTGATTGCGCCCGACCTTGCCTGATTCCGTCCTGGTTCCACCCTGGTCACTGCTGAGTGACCCAGACTCTGTCCCCTCTGCTTTCAGGTACTTTTCGACTTGAGTCCACCCTTGGACTCCACCGGACACTTCTCTTTCACCCCGCCTGCAGCCCTTTCAGCTTCAAGCACCAAGAGCCTGCGTGACGAAACCCGACTCAACTTCGACCCTGTGCACCCGCTTCCTGTGGGTGAGGTAACTTTGCTCCGCCGGTGTTCCCACACTGGTACACATCTCTAGGGTCTGTGTCTTAAGTTTTGTTCCTCTAGGTTCAGCGGAAGTGTCCTTAAACTTTAACTTTACAACTTTTACGCACCATTGGTTAACATTGGTGCATGCGTGCGCTTTCCGCACTGCACCCGAATCCCGTGGGCCTCTCCCGACTTCAGCATTGCTTGTCCCGACTGCTCCCAGCGATTCCCTAGGCCCTAGGCCTAACCACTGTTCGATTGGTATCTCTTATACCACTTGTTTAGTATATGGTTTGAGTGGCCCCCCGCCCTCATCCATAATTGTGCAACTTTGTATATTTAAACTGTGCTTTTGATTTAACGCTTGTGCCCCTTTATTCATAAAGAATACTGGGGATTGTTTTTAGTAATAAATACATATATTTTTATAATATATACTTGTGTGGTGTCCTTTCATTTGATATTACAGGATGGTATGTGGTAAAACAGCTCGCTTAACACGACCTATTAAGTTAAGCCTTTAGGCTGCTTAGTCCATGCTACCCCTAGGATAGCTTGTCTAATAAGGTTGACTTACAACCAGACACCATAAGGGACTGTTTGGTCTGATAACAGGTGGTTCCAGAATTGGAAACATCACCTATCAGGCCAACTTCTCACATTGATGAGCAGCGGTGCGGATTTGAGCTTGCTGTTGTTTTGCCATTGCAATCTTTTATCAAATTGAAAGATCACATCAAGTACCTCTAGGTACATATAAATCAAAAGCTTAGCATATTAAGTTCTACTGAACTTAGTAGTTGTAGATTAAAGGGATTAGCACACCCTGACTACAACTCACTAGCAAGGTACAGTAGGGAAACACTTAGTGTAGGTAGGTGCATCACTTACACCACACTAGAGTCATGTCTGACACAGGAAAAGCCTCAGGGTCTGCTCCTGTGACAGTTGACCTTACCGAGGCAACTTCCAGCTATGACAAATTAACCCGAAAGGACTTGATTGCCTTGTGCATCTCAAGAGGGTTAAAAAGGGGCAGAAGTCCCACCAGTCCTATCCTGATAGCCATTCTAGAACAGGATGACTTAGAGAAGGCGAATGCAGTTCCCTTAGAGTCAGGAGATGGAGTGAACCCCCCTGTAACTGATACCCCTCCAGAGGAAGAAGAAGAGGAGGAAGAGGAGGAGGAGGAGGACTCAGATGTAGAGGACCCAGAAAAACATGATTAGAGGGGTAGCCAGGTCCTAGTTGCCAGGCTTAACCAGGCCAACTTAGACCTACTGGGAAATGGAGAGGCCAGCACCTCCCCAGATCCCACCATGCCATTCTCCCAGGCAACAGAAGAGTGAGATCTCCCTCAGGGGACTCTCATATTTCTAGTGCCTCAAGAGAATCTCAGAGAGGTATGACTGCCTCTCAGAAGATAGAGCATAGTGCCAGAATGAGGGCTGTCAAACTCCAAAGAGAGAGGGAGGAGGTAGCCTTGGCTCAAGCTAGACTTGCCTTGGCAAGAGAGCAGAAATTGTGTGGCTTAGATGCCACTGGTGGCAGCAATATTCCTAGAGAAAAAGACAGGAGCTATGATAATAGAAACCTGACAAAAATTGTGGCCCCCTACAAGGAAGGGGATGACATCCACAAATGGATGACTGCTCTTGAAAGAGCCTGCATGGTACAGCAGGTTCCTCAGGATCAGTGGGCTGCAATTTTATGGTACTCCTTTTCTGAGAAAGGGAGGGACAGGCTCCTCACAGTTAGACCTGAGGATGCCAAAAACTACTCTGTCTTGAAGAGTGCTCTTATTGAAGGGTTTGGCCTAACCACTGAGCAATACAGGTTGTTGTTCAGAGACACCCAAAAAGCACAGACTCAAGACTGGACTGATTTCGTAGATTGTGCCACTAAGGCTCTGGAGGGTTGGTTGCAGGGAAGTAAAGTTTCAGACTATACAGGATTGTACAATCTTATCATGAGAGAACAGATCCTTAATAACTGTACAAACCAGCTGTTGCATCAATACCTTATTGACTCTGATCTGACCTCTCCCCAAGAATTGGGAAAGAAGGCAGACAAATGGGTCAGAACAAGGATTAAGCAGAAACCCCAGAACCAAGGTGATGACCAGAAGAAAACAGACCAGAAGGGTGGAAATCAGAAAGATAAAGAAAAAGACCAGAAGTCTTCAGGCCCCCAAACTAATAGTAAGGAGGGTGGTTCCCAAAATGGAAACAAGAAAAAGAAGAATAATGGCCCAAAGAAACCTTGGTGTAATACCTGCAAATCAGTTTCACACTGGGGCAGTGAATGCACCAAGACAAATCCAGTCCCCACCACTGCAGCTCCTAAAGCAACTGCACCCCCTAGTACAGTCAGCAGTGGTGGAACACAGCCAAAGGGTGTAGTAGGGTTGACCCTGGGTACTGAAGTAGGATCTGGCCTAGTCAGAATCCCTACTCAGGCAGTTCTCCTATATGATGTGGACCTAGCTTTGTCCACTACAGTGAGTCCCAGTAACCTGGGCAAATATAGGCAGACGCCTTTACTTAATGAGAAACTGGCTCAGGCCTACAGGGACACATGTGCCAGTGTCACAATGGTGACACCTGACTTTGTGGACCCTGGACAAATTGTACTAGGTGAAAGTTACCTAGTGACCAATGCAAGCAACTCCACTACTTCCCATAGTGTGGCAGTTGTGAACTTCTCCTGGGGAGGGGTAGATGGCCTAAAGAAAGTTGTTGTGAGTGCAGACCTCCCAGTAGACTGTCTGTTAGGCAATGATCTTGAAAGCTCAGTTTGGTCAGAAGTGGAGTACAGGACTCATGCAGAAATGCTAGGGATTTCAGCTCATGTCCTTGCAGTGAAAAGGTCTCAGGCTAAGAAGTGCCTTCCTGAACCAGTGGTGGATCTTGGAACAATAGACCAACCACAACCCAAGAGAAGGAGCAAGAGAGGAAAGGCTGAGCCTTCCACCTTGCCCCAGGTTGAGGATCAAGTTTCAGAGGAAACTGATTCTGCAGTCCAAGAGGAGACTGTCTCTGAGGAACTTGAACCTGACCAGGTTGAGTTTCTGGGGACAGGGGGACCCTCAAGGGCAGACCTGAGGCAGGCTCAATTAGATTGCCCTTCCCTTGAACCCCTCAGACAGCAGGCTGCTGCTGAGGCTGCTGGGGATGCCCAAGGTACCCATACTGTGTATTGGGACGATGGACTCCTTTACTCAGAGGCTAGAGACCCCAAGCCTGGTACAGCCAGGAGGTTGGTTATACCTCTGCAGTTTAGGGGCTTCCTCCTTACCTTGGCCCATGATATTCCCCTTGCAGGACACTTAGGCCAGAACAAGACGTGGGACAGGCTTGTTTCACACTTTCACTGGCCTCATATGTCAGAAAATGTCAAGGAGTTTTGTCGCTCCTGTGTCACTTGCCAAGCCAGTGGTAAGTCAGGTGGCACAACAAAGGCCCCCCTCATACCACTACCTGTGGTGGGGGTACCCTTTGAAAGAGTTGGAATAGATATGGTGGGTCCCATGGATCCTCAAACAGCATCTGGAAACAGATTTATACTGGTGGTAGTGGATCATGCCACCAGGTATCCAGAGGCTATTCCCCTGAGGACCACCACAGCACCTGTGGTGGCAAAAGCCCTCATTGCAGTTTTCTCAAGAGTGGGCTTTCCAAAGGAGGTACTATCAGATAGGGGCACACATTTTATGTCTAGCTATCTGAAGGCAATGTGGAAGGAGTGTGGAGTAAACTACAAGTTTACCACACCCTATCACCCACAGTGCAATGGGCTTGTGGAGAGATTCAACAAGACCCTGAAGGGAATGATAAAAGGATTACCAGAGAAGCTTAGGCGGAAATGGGACATTCTTTTACCCTGCTTGCTCTTTGCTTACAGAGAGGTCCCACAGAAGGGGGTTGGCTACAGCCCTTTTGAACTTTTGTTTGGCCACCCTGTGAGGGGTCCATTGTGTTTGGTGAAGGAAGGATGGGAGTTACCTCTCAAAAAGCCCAAACTAGACATTGTGGACTATGTACTTGGTCTCCGCTCCAGGATGGCTGAATACATGGAGAGAGCATCCAAAAACCTGGAGGCCAGCCAAGAATTACAAAAAGCTTGGCATGACCAAAAGGCTGTACTGGTAGAGTTCCAACCAGGACAGAAGGTGTGGGTACTGGAGCCAGTGGCCCCAGCAGCACTCCAGGACAAGTGGAGTGGACCCTATCCTATCATTGAGAAAAAGGGAGAAGTCACCTATCTGGTTGACTTGGGAACCCCTAGGAGCCCTCACAGGGTAATCCATGTGAATCGTTTGAAAGCATTTGTGGACAGGGAGGACATGAGCTTGCTCATGGCCACAGATGGGGATCAGGAGGAAGAGAGTGACCCTCTCCCAGACCTGCTTTCTCAGAACCCTGATGATGGTTCAGTTGATGGAGTAGCCTTGGCAGGCAGCCTCACTGACCAGCAACAGATGGACTGCAGACAAGTTTTGCAGGCCCACAGGCATTTGTTTTCACTCACACCCAGCCAGACTGACTGGTGCACCCATGTGGTGGACACTGGTGACAGTCTGCCTGTGAAGAATAAGATCTACAGGCAACCTGACCATGTCAGGGATTGCATCAAGGCTGAGGTGCAAAAGATGTTGGAGCTTGGAGTGATTGAGCCATCAGAGAGCCCATGGGCCAGCCCAGTAGTCCTTGTGCCAAAACCTCATACCCAAGATGGAAAGAGAGAAATGAGGTTTTGCGTGGACTACAGGGGTCTCAATGCTGTCACTAGGACAGATGCTCACCCCATTCCAAGAGCAGATGAGCTCATTGACAGATTGGCTTCTGCCAAGTTTCTGAGCACATTTGATTTGACAGCTGGCTACTGGCAAATCAGACTAGTTGAGGAGTCAAAAGCCAAAACAGCATTCTCTACCCCTAGTGGACATTATCAGTTTGTGGTAATGCCCTTTGGTTTGAAGAATGCACCTGCCACTTTCCAAAGGTTGGTGAACCAAGTCCTTGCTGGGTTGGATGACTTTTGTGCAGCATATCTAGATGATATTGCTGTCTTTAGCTCCACCTGGGAGGATCACCTGATCCACATGAAGAAGGTTTTGGAGGCTCTGCAAAAGGCAGGCCTAACTATCAAGGCTACTAAGTGCCAGATAGGGCAGAGTAAGGTTGTGTACCTGGGCCACCTAGTAGGTGGGGGTCAGGTTCAGCCACTGGAGAGCAAAATCCAGACCATACAGGACTGGGCTCCTCCAGTTACCCAGACACAAGTCAGAGCCTTCTTGGGCCTGACTGGGTATTACAGAAAGTTTGTGAAGAACTATGGGTCTATAGTTGCACCATTAAATGACTTGACATCCAAGAAGATGCCAAAGAAGGTTCAGTGGACAGTTAGCTGTCAAAAGGCATTTGAGGACCTGAAGAAGGCCATGTGCTCTGCACCTATCCTGAAGAGTCCTGACTACTCCAAACAGTTCATTGTACAGACAGATGCTTCTGAGTTGGGGGTGGGAGCTGTGCTCTCACAACTTAATCAAGATGGTCAAGACCAGCCCATTGCTTTTATTAGCAGAAGGCTGACCCCCAGAGAGAAACGTTGGTCAGCTATTGAGAGGGAGGCCTTTGCTGTGGTTTGGGCCCTGAAGAAGTTGAGGTCCTACTTGTTTGGAACTCACTTCCTAGTTCAGACAGACCATAAGCCCCTCTTGTGGCTCAATCAGATGAAGGGTGAAAATCCCAAACTGCTCAGGTGGTCCATTTCCCTACAGGGGATGGACTTTACAGTGGAGCACCGCCCAGGGACTGACCATGGTAATGCAGATGGTCTCTCCAGGTACTTCCACTTAGAACATGAAGACTTATCCGGTCAAGGTTAGTTTAATGTCCCTGCGTTTGGGGGGGGGTTGTGTAGGAGAGTAGGGTCTGCTATCCTATGGTCACCCCAAATTTTGGCTTTTTGCTTCACTGGTTTTCGACTACTGAGGCTGTGGGCCTGCTGATCAGACCCCCAGCCTGCTGTTCTCTCACTAAATTACTGATACATGTGCTATAGGCACATACCACAATTGGAAATGGACTCCTTGTCAGCCCCTGTATAATGCACCATATGTGCCCAGGGCATAGGTGCCACCAAGGCCTACCAGGGGCTGCAGCATATCTTTTGCCACCCCTGGCTGGTTCTTAAATTGACACAACTGGCTGATCACTCAGCTGGGGTAAGGTGGTGTAATCACCCCTTACTTAGATATAGTATACCTATATCTACACCTATATCTGGACACATATTAACCTGTGAGCCACTCCTATGGAAGGCCTCATCAATCCTGGAGGCAGAGTGCGTGGTTTAATGTGAGATGGAGCTCTAGCATGAGCTGAGCCTGTCTGCAGCTGTCGGGAACAACTCCCTAAGCTGTTTCAGGATAATGCCATACCATATACTCTTAAGCGCCTTATAATCCTCGCGGTTATATAGCAACTTTGGTTTGGCTTTATCAAAACATGTCGTGTAAGGTGTCATACGATTTGGAATACTATCCCCTCGCCAGTTCTGGTGACGGGGATAGCATTCCACCCCTCTAGAGGGGTAAGACATGTTACTTTACTTAAATGCGGTTAATTTCTAAAAGGACCTTGGATCCACAAAATGGATGCCTCTGCCACAGACACGAGTCTGACCCCCTGAAGCTGACCGAAACTCAGCCAAATGGGGCCTGGACAAAGGGTTTCCTGTCGCAGGGAGGTGCTACACCCCCTCAGACAGGAGATAGTGGATTGTAGCGGGGAGGTTTGAAAGAAACCAGACACTGCCTGGGGAGCACAAGGCTGCCCCTTGCATAATCCGGCCAAACAGGTTCTGGGGCACTCCAGCCCTCGTGCCAGGGCGGCCTGGATCAAAGGAAAGGGGTGTATCCACCCCCTTCCTGGGTCCCACCCATAGGAGGGGACCTAGCAGGTAATCCAGCCCCCCAGATTCGAATAAGAGTGGGAGCAGTGCCAATGCACTTCAGATTATCCTGATGAAACATAAGAAACGAAACTCTGGACCCTTCGACATCCTACTCGACGTAGAAGCCCGAAGAATCTCCCTTGTGGTCAAGGAGTGACCACCCTGTGCAAACAGGCACCATCCAGCCATCGACGTCTGCTTTGTCGCAGTTCCCGCCGGAACTCGAGCACCAGAGATCGACGAGATCCAGCTTGCCTGCCTTCCAACAGCCCGATCCAAAGTCCCTGCAGAGCTGAGACCCGTGGAGGCGACCGGAAGCGTGGGGCACGCCATCTTGGAAAGACCACGAGACGCTGACCGTGCAGCCCACGAGTGACCCTCGAAGCTGTACACCGGGGTTTGAGAAGCCCCAACCCTGAGCCACACTTGCACCGAAGTTCAGCCCTCCACACTCGACGAGTGCTGCGTGGGGCCCTTGCTTCTTTTGGCTCAACGCGTTGGCCCGGTCACTTGCCAGCCGGCTTGTGGCCCCTGTGTCGATGAAACTTGAAATTCGACCTGCGATTCTGGTTGCTCCAGATTTGCACCAGCTCCCCTGAAAAGGAGCCCCCACTCTGACCCTCCTGGTTTGAGTGAGAAGCAATCTCCCGGTTCCGCGTGGATTGCTTTTGCCAAGTGTTGTTTGCTCCAATCTTGAAGCCGACAGCGCCGATGGCGAGAGCCTGTGTGGGACAGATCGTGACGTGCTCCTGGACGTCGTAGATGCCCCAGAGCCCACGTGACAGCGGAGAGAAGCTCCTCGACGACCACCTGATTGCGCCCGACATTGCCTGGTTCCGTCCTGGTTCCACCCTGGTCACTGCTGAGTGACCCAGACTCTGTCCCCTCT
Source organism: Lissotriton helveticus (assembly GCF_964261635.1). Classification (NCBI taxonomy): domain Eukaryota; kingdom Metazoa; phylum Chordata; class Amphibia; order Caudata; family Salamandridae; genus Lissotriton; species Lissotriton helveticus. The sequence goes on from NC_136063.1 coordinate 427,950,290, forward strand.
GCTTTCAGGTACTTTTCGACTTGAGTCCACCCTTGGACTCCACCGGACACTTCTCTTTCACCCCGCCTGCAGCCCTTTCAGCTTCAAGCACCAAGAGCCTGCGTGACGAAACCCGACTCAACTTCGACCCTGTGCACCCGCTTCCTGTGGGTGAGGTAACTTTGCTCTGCCGGTGTTCCCACATTGGTACACATCTCTAGGGTCTGTGTCTTAAGTTTTGTTCCTCTAGGTTCAGCGGAAGTGTCCTTAAACTTTAACTTTACAACTTTTACACACCATTGGTTAACATTGGTGCATGCGTGCGCTTTCCGCACTGCACCCGAATCCCGTGGGCCTCTCCCGACTTCAGCATTGCTTGTGCCGACTGCTCCCAGCGATTCCCTAGGCCCTAGGCCTAACCACTGTTCGATTGGTATCTCTTATACCACTTGTTTAGTATATGGTTTGAGTGGCCCCCCGCCCTCATCCATAATTGTGCAACTTTGTATGTTTAAACTGTGCTTTTGATTTAACGCTTGTGCCCCTTTATTCATAAAGAATACTGGGGATTGTTTTTAGTAATAAATACATATATTTTTATAATATATACTTGTGTGGTGTCCTTTCATTTGATATTACAGGATGGTATGTGGTAAAACAGCTCGCTTAACACGACCTCTTAAGTTAAGCCTTTAGGCTGCTTAGTCCATGCTACCCCTAGGATAGCTTGTCTAATAAGGTTGACTTACAACCAGACACCATAAGGGACTGTTTGGTCTGATAACAGGTGGTTCCAGAATTGGAAACATCACCTATCAGGCCAACTTCTCACACATTGGTTCTGCTTGGGTTTGTGCCGCGTAGCAGAGGAGAGGCGTCGGTTACGCTGGATCCAAAGACTGGCAGAGCACCTTAGGCTGACTTCCAAGGGTCCAGGACTGGAATGGCACCCCTTGGCAGTGTAGACTCACAGATAGCAGAGTCCAGGAGCAGATGGGAATGTTGGTTGGAAGCCTATTGTGTCCCTGAAGCTTTGGGTCAGAAGGCCAGCCAACTAGCTCTTAGAGTCACTTTGGGTTCTGGGTTAAAGAGATTCAGGTCCAGTCCTTCTCACTCAGAACTGAGGGTAGCAGGTCAGCACAGCAGGGCAGCAGTTCTTTAGAGCAGTAGTTCTGCAAAGTGGCAGCCCTTACAGCAGCACAACAGTATTCTTTCTGGCAGAGTATCCACAGGTCAGGAAGTGTACTGAAAAGTTGATGTTTGATACTCAGTTGTGCCTTTGAAGTGGGGAGAAACTTCTAGACCCATGTCTTTGAACTGAACAGGTGCCGAGATTTCCTGGACCTGGCTCCAGACTACATACAGTGGGTATGCAGCCCTTTGTATTGAGGCAGGACACAGCCTATTCAAGTGTAAGTGGGGCCGGTCTCAGCTTCCCCCTCCCATCCTGCCAGTGATTGCTCATCCAGTCCCACCTATGCTCGCCATTGTGTGTGTCTTTCTCAGAGGAATACAAAAAGTCCAACTGTAAACAACACCTAGTCATGTGAACCAGGGACAGGCTGCAGGCACCAGATGGCTAAGGCAAACAAAATTCCAACTTTCTAAAAGTGGCAATTTCAACATTGCAATTTAAAATATGACTTAATTTTAATTTAGAATTTTTCATTACAATTTCAGAGACACCAAACACAAACTGGTTACCTATCCCATTTGGAAATTGCACTCATAAAATGTAATAAAGCAACTCCAATGTCATCCTATGGGAGAGGTAGGCCTTGCAGTAGAGAAAAAGTAAAGTAGGAGTTTTTTTCACTACCACAACATGTAAAACATAAAAGTACATGTCCTACTTTTTAAATGCAATGCACTCTGCCTTCTAGGCAGTCCAGGTCCTACCTTAGGGGTAACTTATATGAATTGAAAAGGAAGGATTTGGCCTGGTAAAAGGTTTACTTTGCCAGGTTGAAAAGGCAGAGTAAAATTGCACACAGATAGGCTGCAATGGCAGGCCTTAGACATGTTTAAAGAGCTACTTAAGTGGGTGGCACAATCAGTGCTGTAGGCCCCCTGTTAGCTTTTAATTTACAGACCCCTGGCACAAGTAGTGCCGCTTTACTAGGGTCTTACAAGAAAATTAACCATGTAAATTGAGTATAAGCCAATCTAGGACGTTTTAAGGAGAGAGCACAAGCACTTTAGCACTGGTTAGCAGTGGTAAAGTGCTCGGAGTAAAAAACAAAGTCAATAAAAACAGGAGGTCTGAAGGCAAAACGTTTAGGGGGAAAACCACAACAAGGATGCCAGGTCTAATAGATCTGTAGTTGGGAAGCGTGACTGGGCTAGCAAATGTTTTTTGAGCCTGTGTGAGACATTGGCATGTTTTCAGGTGTTCGGGAATGTGGGTGAGTGGACTGAGACATTGAAGATGGGATTTGTGTTTGCTGATTGGTAGGAGTTCTTTATTGAAGCCATGGTAGGGGCAAAGGTCAAATAGGCTTCCATAGTGGATGATCTTCATGGCAGCAGTGATGTTGCTGGTGGTGATGATGGGTCATAAGGATTTTGTTCCTTGGTTGTGATGGGAAGTTGAATTGCAAAGGTGATGTGGTCCAGGTGAGGATCACTGTTGCTGTGCATGATTTTGTTACAGAATCACTCTTAGAGCTTGTTTCAAAGGTCTTCTGATGTGGTGATTTTCTAGAAGGTGACAGGAAATTTTGATGGTGAAGATTCTTGCTGCTGTTAGTGCTGGAGTTGATGAGATCTGCAAGAGCAGCACGTCTGATGTTTTTTTCTAACTGCTGGTTGTAGCATATTAGAGCTGATTGAAGATTACTTTATATGTAGTGTCTTGACTTGTTCTCCATCTGCGCTCCAATTGCTTGCAGTGGCATTTCGTCGGCCTTAATGCCTCAGGGTACCAGCTGGCCTGTGGTCGGGCTCTTGCCATTGGGGTCTGCTTGAAGGGAGCCAGGGTTTTGGTGCATGCAGTGATCCAGCTGTTGAGGTACTTTATGTCTTTCAGCAAGTTGTTGGTTTGCTCGGCCTGGTACGCAGAGAAGGCGGAAGCCCACTCCTCTTCTGTGATGCTTTTCCAGTTGCAGCAGGTTGTTCTTGTGGTGGTAGGTCTATCGAGGTGTGGGGTGTGTATGGTGAAATCGACAAATGTGTGGTCTATCTAGGTCATAGTTGCTTGCTTGTCAACTTTAATATTGCTGATTGGGGAGAGAATCTGGTCCAATAGGTGTCTGTCTGTGGGAGTGGGTTTGGTAACATGCTGGGTCAGGCCAAGATTTGCGAGGTTTTCTAGAAGGGCCATAGAGTTTGGGTTGGTGTGGTCTTCTGGATGAAAGTTAAGGTCTACAAAGAGGATGAAGGTACTGGCATTGATGATATGGGGTACAAGAAAGTCTGTGATGTGGCTGCCGAAGTTGGTGCAGGGCCCTGGTATTCTGTATGCTGGGATCTGCCCAGGGAGAAATTGGCTTCGATGTGTATCTTGAACGTGAAGCGCTCCATGAACCTGGTGAGGTTGTCCATGTCGGTGGTTCTGCTGATGTATCTTTGAATATGATGGCCACTCCACCTCCGGGCTTGTGCTGATGGTCTTGCCTGGTGATCTTGTAGCCGGCAGGCAGGGCTATAGTGATGTCCAGTGCAGAGGTAGGGTTCAGCCATGCTTCTGTGAGGACGAGCAGGTCCGTAATGTGGTCATGCAGTACCTCCCACATCTCTGTGGCGGTATTGGTGAATTAGCAGGTGTTGAAAGGCATGCATGCAGTGTGGCATGTTATGTTGGTGATGTATGGCCTGTGTGAGCCTGAGTGGGTGGATGGTTTGTGTGAGGGAGTGCTGCTGGTGCAGGAGCAGTGGGTGTACGGTGTGGGTGAGTGCTTATGACCTTGCAGAAGGTGCATTTCAATGCTTCTTCCATATTGTGTGCTGTGGCTTCAGTGCAACAGCCAAGGATGAGATCATGGAGGAGTGCAGCAGGTTAGCAGTGGGTGGGAGGAGATGCATTATTCCTGGAGTTTGGCATGCTCTAGGTGTGGACTAGTTCAGATGGGTTTGGCATGCCTTCAGTGCTTGCTGCATGCATCTTCTGAGCATCCATGTAGTAGCTGCCATTAAGAAGGTCCTGGGAGGGAGGCGCAGGGTGTTGTAGGTGAGAAACCAGCGATATCACTTCCTGTGCAGATGGGTGATGGGAAATGAAGTCCCCTTGCTTGGCATCATCTTTTAAAAACAGTTTTAGCTGGAAGCCAGAGATATCACTTCCTGTGCCGATGGATTTTAGGAAATCAATTGATGTCACTTACTGCGCAGATGGATGAAGGGAAAGCAAGTGATGTCACTTCCTGTGCAAATGGATCATGGAAAATCCCAAAATGTCACTTTCTGTGCAGATGGATGATGGGAAATGAAGTCCTCATGCTTAGCTTCTTCTTTTAAAGACAGTTTTGGCAGAAAATCAGAGATGTAACATCCTGTGCCAATTTAACTTCATCCACCCATCCATATATCCATCCGTCCATCCATTCACCCACCCACCCACCCACCCATCCATCCATTCATCGGGCAGCATGAAATCATCCCTCTTTCAACTCACACCAATGCATTTATCTATACATGCATGTACAAACAATAATCTTCCTAGTTACTCATGCATACTTCTCGCAGTTCACTCATACCATGGAATAGTTAACTCACACTCTTCGATCATCAGTCCTGAACACCACTCATCCATTTTCCAGCATATACCTGTTACCTCACACATGAATGCATCCAACCTTTTATTTGTACCCATACATTTATCGGTCCGCTCACCCACTCCAATTCATTAATCTATTCAATCATAGCATTAATTCAATCACTGCAAACCATAAATCTATATGCCCATCTAGGTATGTGTATGTAAGTATGGGGCTTTATATAATTCAAACCTAGACACAAAGCAATAGAACATCCAACCATCCATCCATTACTATTTTTTCGCAGTTCTATACAGTGCAAACTTGGCCTTAAAGCATCAAATCAGTTTGCATGAACAGCAGATTGCATTACACAAGGTAAGATTATTTTAAAATTTTTAGGCACAGGGAGTTTACCCAGAAACAAAACCTCTATATTTTTAGCCAATTTTATGAAAATTGTGCTTTGAGATGTACTATTTGATCCATTCTTTTCACCACTACGTTATCATACCCACCCAGCTCAGGAAGATTGCAGGCCCACTTGAGTTGCTGAGACGATTTGTTCAAATTGAAGTGGTACCTTATGCCTCACTACTTTCAAACTTCACAGATAAATAGTGAATAATGAATTAGCTTTTTAGTTTCGAAAAAAACATATGACACACATACAATGAATTACACGAAATATGTGGTTGTAATTGTTGCACCACAGGTTGTCTTCCTTTTTGACCTGGTGCAAAAATGGTACAATAAAGCATTTGTTGCCTTCTTGCATCACTGCATATGTAAGTACTCAAGCTCTATATTTCCAGGAACGACTCATGCCATACACGCCTCGATTTGCTAGGTTGAAGCTCAAAAGTTGTGATTCTACCCTAATACTAAAAACAGACATATGTTCCCAGGCACTGACCGCTTTAGAGGTGACGCTGAAGGAACGGACCGCAGCTCATGAGCTGCACCCCTCCCCCTCCACCCTGCACGCACTCACTCTTCAACAGCAGTTATATAACGATCATCTACGCGTGGTCGTTAAAGGATACATAACGGACACTCAAACTAGAATTTATGATATGGGGGACAAAGCAGGAAAAATGCTAGCATGGCTAGATAAGCGGGAGACCAACCACAAGGGGATACAGCGACTCATGGACATACATGGGGTGCCACATTCCGATCCTAGGCGCATCACGGAGATACTAGCGGCCCACTTCCAACAAGTGTATGCCCCGGAACGGAGGGTCACATCTGAGACCGCAAGAGCTCTCTTGGCTTCGATTGAGGTCCAAACACTGTCGCCAGAGGCATCCAGTGAATTGGAGGCGGATATAACTGTGGAGGAAATCCAGCTGGCCATTCGGGCACTGAACCCCGGCAAAGCGATGGGACCAAATGGTATACCCATAGAATGGTACCAGGCGATGCCGGAGACCCTCAGTGTGCATTTGTTGGGGATGTTCAGAGACAGTCTTGAACGGGGCTCCCTTCCACTGGACCAACGAATGGCGACTATTGTGACGATTCCCAAGCCGGGTAAGCCACCGGAGGAATGTTCCTCCTATCGACCCATTTCCCTACTAAACGCGGAAGTGAAAATTCTGGCTAAGCTCCTGGCTCAAAGAATTTTGCCCCATCTGGCATCGATCATACATCCGGATCAGTCCGGGTTTATGCCGCACAGAAACATGGCGTTGAACCTGCGACGGCTACATGGAGTGCTGGCCAGAACGGACGCCATTACCTCGCCGGCGGTGATTCTTACGCTTGACGCCAAGATGGCGTTTGACCTGGTGGAGTGGGAATACCTGTTTGAGACACTGACGCATATGGGCTTCGGCCCTCGTTTTCGTGCATGGGTCAGGCTGCTATACACGGACCCGATGGCGCACGTGGTAGCTAACGGCCATATTTCGCATGCATTCCCGTTGGGCAGGGGCACGCGGCAGGGGTGCCCTCTGTCACCCTTGCTGTTTGCCATCTCTCTGGAACCCCTTGCAACCCTCATACGAGCTTCGCCCCTAGTTAAAGGCATAACATGGCCGGGGGGTTGGGAAGATCGGCTGTCTTTATACGCCGATGACATGCTAGTATACCTAACCGACCCTGATGAAGGCATACCAGCGTTGTTGCGCATCTGCGACACACACGGTAATGTCTCAGGCTATACTCTGAACTGGGCCAAGTCGGAAGTGTACGTTCTGCGAGGTCCAGCCCCGAATCTCGATACTGCGTGCCCACTGAAGCAGGCGGGCACGTCCTTTAAATATCTTGGTATCCATGTCACTAGGGACCCGGCAGAATTCATGGATAAGAACCTGAATCCACACCTGGTCCGGCTTAAACGGGATGTAGAATTTTGGTCAGGCCTACCGTTGACGCTCCTGGGCAGGGCGGCGCTCTATAAGATGTTGGCACTACCGCGGTTTTTATATGTCCTTGAAAACTCACCATATCCTGTGCCGCCTAAGTTCTTCCAGAAAGTGGCGGCTCTGGTCTCCAACCTTCTGTGGGGTAACCTCCCGGCACGAGTGGCACAGTCAAAGCTACACAGAGACTGGTATAGTGGGGGTCTAGCACTACCAAATTTGAAATTGTATTACTGGGCGGCTCACCTCAAACCGATTAATCAGTGGATCCACGCACCGCATACTGACCCCGCATTTCATTCGGATAGGACACAACTGGGCGCACATAATTTGCTGGGTCCATTGTACGATAACCGTAAGATACGGAAGCTACTAGGTCCCACGAAGTTAACTGTTCAAATATGGCACACGGCAACGACGGCCCTGGGTTGGAAAGGGAAGATAACCAAGATGACCCCGCTGTGGGACTCCCGAGCACTGGGCAATCTCAGAAACACCAAGGGGTTCGCACAATGGGACACAATTGGCATCTCCACGGTAGGAGATCTGTGGGAGAGGGAGGAAGTACTTCCCTTTGCCCGACTACAAGAGCTGTATGATTTCAGTGACAGGGAACTTTACAGGTACGTCCAAGTCCGCCACGCACTGCTCGCAATACTACCACCCGGCACGCCCCTACCAGAGTCTTCGCCTCTGGAAGACCGCCTCCTCACTGACTACATGCTAGAAAAAGCGACGTCCCTAACATATCGTAAATTGCTTAATAATACCCCAGATCCAACACTCCACCTGAAGGAGAAATGGGAGGGGGACATTCACGATATGGATGAACACGACTGGAACGCAGCACTCGAATCGCCTAGGGTGGTAGGAATCTCTGCACGCATGAGATTAATACAATTCAAGATCCTCCACAGGGTTTACTACACGAGGGTGGTGTTACACCGCATACAGCGCGCCCCCCATCCTTACTGTTTGCGCGGATGCGGAGAGGAAGGCACATTCTTCCACACCATATGGGACTGTCCCAAAATTCAGGAGTACTGGAGACAAATACACCGCACTCTCTCACAAACACTGGAACAATCCCTACTGCCTGACCCGCGGAGGTGCTTACTGAATATATGGGAGCCTACTGACCTGTCCAGATATGAACAACTCTGGTTCACAGCAGGGGTCATGGTAGCGAAACGCGACATAGCACAGCGATGGGGGGCAGCAGACATACCGTCTAGACCCCAATGGTGCCGTACCATGGACAATGTAATGTTAACCGAGAGGGCAATATACTCCAGCCGAGCCTGCCCGGGGAAATGGAACAAGATTTGGCTAAAATGGAATATATTTAGGGGAGATATTTGTGAGCCCTTGCCCGAGGACGACCAGGGCGACTCCGATGACGGAAATGATGAAGATTGAGGCGGGAGGGAATGGGGGGTTGGAGGCATGGGTGGGTTTCGGGCGGGGTGTGCCATGCTGATCAGGCAGTGAGGGAGAATGTATTGATTGTTGAACAAACTTGGGCACAAAGGAATGTGGTTCGACTTAATGTCCTCTGAAATATCGCTCTTAGCTGGCACTGTATTGTATTATAGCGGACCATACGGTCGTTCCTAACAGGTTAATGTTACTAGTTTGTTGTTTTAAACAGAAAAAGTGAAAAAGATTACCAAAACCGCATCTTCCGAATGTTTTATATGCTAATACTGCGCTTCTCATACACAGCTTGTTTTGATAAATACTAGTATGAGCTTTACCTACCGTCACGCTCTTCTGCTGTATGTTATACATGACGATCCTAAAATGGCGGCCGGCCCGCAGGGTTGTAGGCATTCCGCTGTGTATTGTGCAACGTGCAATAAAGGTTTTGGAAAAATTAAAAAAAAAAAAAAAAACAGACATATGTGGTCACACACATCATTGCATGCGCTTGTGACACACAGGTTGTGCATGGGTGGAGCGAGGGATGAACAGATGTGCCAGTGGTTGACGGGTGAGTGATGGGTATAAGGATGGAGGGATGGATAGACAAACAATGCAATCCTTTGATCTCAAAACATCAGTTTGCAAGTTTCTGAAAATGCTCACTAACGTAAAATGTGGGATTCATTTACGAGCCCATTGCGCCGCCAGTGCCTCACTTTTTTTTACGCACCTGCAGCACAATGGCTGCCTATAGTTACAAGGCCACATAAAGTCACTCTGCATGCCTTTTCTTGACCTTGTAAACGTGGGCCCCTTTCACGCATTACTCTGCGTGAAAGGGGCGTTCCATGGGTGTTAATGTGGGTCTTCCCACCCAACATCCATGAAATCTAAAGCATTCCCAAATTTACAATGTTTGGAAAGCTGGGGATGCATCTGAATCCCAAGACTCCCCAGGGGAGGCGTAAGGAGGTGCAACGAGGAGAAATATTTTTATTTCTCCTTCTTTTGTCCTCTTTCTATGCGGGCTGAATTCTGCAGCACACACAGAAAGAGGAACATGCCATCAATTATTGTTTTTGTGCAGGAAGGCATACCTTTCCTGCACAAATACTATCATCCCTGCAACGTACGCACCATTGCAACATGAATCAAGGGTGTCTGCTTTGGAGCACGGCTGCTGTTTGTGCGCCGGCGCAGGGATAAAGGACAGGAATGCGCAATATGGTGTAGATACGGTGCATTCCTTCACCTTTTGTTTTGTCGAGCAGCAGGAAAGCTTCCTGCACTGCCATGCATCAAAATATAGTAAATGAGGCCCTGTATATTTTGGATAAATAAGCTCAATTCACTCACTAGATTGCTGTTTCCATGAAAATCTTTTTTTGCCCAGAAATACCTGATTTTCATTTTGGTTAATACAAGTCTGGTCCCTTAAAATTAGCTACACGTACTAATGGCACTCAAAAATAGATTCTGCCTTTCATGCCCATTTATCATTTTTATAAAATACCCATGATGTCATGGATTTTCACAACCCTTCTGCCAATGATAGCGAGAGGTACTCCAAGAATACTTGCTACAAATCAGGGATGGGAATCACTATGCCACAATTGTGTCAAGAATGCTCACACATACACACACAAACGCATGCATACGCACAGCACAGCAGTCTGCACATGCCCATCACTCACAGCTTACCTTTCAAGGCTAGAGTGGCTGCAGAGAGTCCTCTAATTATAATCTTGGCTCGGATCTTAGCTCTTCTGTCCTTGGCAGAGGCTGTAAGGTGAGGCGCCAAGAATCTTTTGCTAGAAGTCATAAGTTCAGTCACTGCACCCAACACTTATGAGTTTGTTTTTATAAGGTAACTGATTCAAAACAAAGCACTCACTACCTTTGTATTCATACGGTATTGAGTTTATTGTCCAAGCTGCACACATTCAGCACCTACAGGACACACATTTCAATCACTAGCAATAGGTTTTCCAAATATGTACATTGCATCAGAGTGCATGGGCCTTTAACGATGTAACCATTACTACAAGCGAACATGTAACAGAATAATAGGGTTGCATTTAAGTATGGTGATTTACATCGTAGGAACAGTCCAGTCTCGCAGAGGGGGCCATCACTATTGTTGAGTCAAAATTGTGCTATTGTGTGTGAGGGGGACAAGGGTGTGGCATTACTTACAATAATATAAGTGTGAGTGTGTGGGGTTTTCTGTTTTATCTTGTCTTTCACAGGTCTCATTTGGCCACTCACAGCGCCACATTGAGACAACTTTCCTTTATGGGCGCTTGTTAACCTTTCCTTCTCCATCACCAGCTTTTCTCATATTTTGCCCCATAAATTAGCAATGGGTCTCCTGCTGTCCCTCTCTTCTAATCTATGTGCAATGGCATGCTCTCAAAGCTTGCCCGTTTAATTACTGAGCACTGCCATCGGACCAGATGAAGGAAGTGACCCGACTAGGGTCACCCGGGTCACTCGCAACCACCTCTCAGCTTACCACACAAATGAAGAGTCGGTCAGACAGTAGAGAATACAAACCAAATATATTTTATTTAGGTACACTCGAGTGGAGTCCGGTCCTACCAGCCTCCTTGGATTGCTGCAGAGGGACTGACTTCAGCAAGCATGGCAATAGATAATGTACAATTCAGAACCAATAAAGACACTCCCTCACTGGAAATCTACAGTTAGTAGCTGGTGAACAAAGGAGATACAGAAGGATGGGTTTAAATCCTGAGACCGGGTGTCTGCTATCTCAGCGCTAAGTTCACTCTGCCTGTGCCCGCCGCTCTAAGGGTGGGAGCAGGCCTATCTAATGGGAAAGGTATGTACTGACAAAACAGTGTACTCATTAGCACAGCGAAGCTCAACCTTGGGGAACCAAAAACGATTGCAGTTGCTTTCAGCTGGGGAAGAGAGAGAGTGAGACAGAAGTTAGTTTTGATCATGGCTCAAAAAGGCGGCTGAATATAAAATGGTGCTGCAAATGCTAACTTAAGACATACAATACATGGAAAAATTCAGCTAAACATTTTTATTCCAACACAGGCAGGTGGGCACTGGAGACTTCCATGATGTAGCACATGCCCTCTTTGCCTGGAAGGATGCTAAATCGAAAAATCTAGTGCCAGGGTTAGTTCCCTTGGGGTAAGGGAACAGTGCCAGCAAACAACTGCTCGGATTGCGAATGTCTTTCCTCCCAGTCAACATCATAATAGCACTGGTGACATCCTCCCACATCTCATCACAAGCAGGCAGCTCCAAACCATTTGAAAGAAGCCTGCGTCCGTGTTTGTGCTCCTCGGACAACTCAAGGCAGCGGTCTCAAACATTTTATGAATTTATTGATGGGTTATTATTGTTCTATATATGGCTTTACATTGAGTGCATTCAAACCAGAGACTCCTAGAAACCTTTTGTAGGTAATTCAGACGCTTCTTCTGTCTTCTCCTCAATTTATGTTCTAGTTGCCCTTTAATCATTCTACACTACCACTACTTGGTCGTCTTTTGTTTGGCTTTATAGAACCATGAAATCTTCCTGCCCTCACCCATCCTAAAGAATAGATGTGCTACTTCGATTGTTTGTGGTTCCAATTCACCCTGTACCACTCTTTCCAAAATGTTTCCACAAGTGCCCCGTACATAAGGAATTATTCAAGTAGAAACCCACAATTGCTCCAAGAGTGATATAAATATAGAAATACTCCTGATGCTTAGCACTCCACTGTTGTCAGTTTTCGTGCCTTTGTCCAGTCGCATAGTTGTCTGGCCGTAAAGTAATTTGATTGCCGGAGATCACAATAAGTGCTAGGAATGGTGCATACAGCACAAATTGTTGTTTTGTTTAAAACATCTCTACTAGAATGCCAGTGTAGTCCACAGTGGACATCTGGGTCTCTCGTGAATCAGTTTCTGTCCCACGAATAGTCATCAAATGCCCTACTCTCTAGCCTGTCTCTGTCTATACCGGTGTCACTTACTTGCTGCCCATCCACCACCAGGCTGCCCATTGAATCTGATTGCATAGATCATATAACTCAGAGGTGGTTGCTCCCAGGCCACCTACTGTCACCAAGACCATGCCCTTACCCAAGGACGTCTATGCCGTTTGGTCTCACAGATGAGTACTGTTAGACGCGACAGCCTTTAGGTGGTCCTCCCCCCAACTTTTTGCCTTCTACCTCCACTTTTTCTGATCTCATTTTTTCTGGTGTTAGGACTCTGCACACTTTACCACTGCTAACCAGTGCTAAAGTACTTGTACTCTTTCCCCTAAACATAGTAATATTGGTTCATCCCCAATTGGCATACATAATGTACTTATACACCCTTAGTAAAGTGCACTACATGTGCCCAGGGCGTGTACATTGAATGCTACTTGTGGGCCTGCAGCACTTATTGTTGCATCCACTTAAGTACTCCTCCAACCATGGCTCAGGTCTGTCATTGAAAAGTCTATGTGTGCCGTTTACACTGCCATGTTGACCTGGCAAAATAAACATCTGAGATATGGAGTGTCGTTACGCTCCAATCCCAGTCGCACAGCGAAGTCCATAAGCATACAAAAATACTCCAATTCCGTAATCTCATCTGCTGTTAACCATTTAATGACAGTTTCATCCAATATTTTTCGCTTTCTTTCTCCATCCACATAAGGTTACATGCTTTTCCAATGCATCTAATGCTCTAGATATGCCCATCCAGGCCTTTTTCTAAAGCAGTGTGAAAATGCATTATCCATCCTAGGCAGTATTTTCCACTTCAACCCAATGCATTTCGGGCTCGATAGCCCTTCTTCAGGGGTAACTGCAAATTTAAAACCCACCATTACTGCTTTTTAATATTAGACATGTGACATACTCTGTACGTCGCTCATTTCATTATATCAAACCTGCAAACCGTACATAAAGAAACATAACCCTTCCCCTGCGAGTGCTCTTTCATTCTAAACCGACACCCCTTTAATTTTCAAAATGAACCCAGAGTGTAAGAATTAGGCTGTGTCCTGTACCCACACAAAGGGCTGCATACCCCCTATAGTGAGTCTGGAGCCAGGATAGGAAGGGAGGACCTCTGTGCAGTTCAAAGAGCTGTCTTTGAAGTCTTCCCCACTTCAAACGCAAAATTGGTTATAAGTACTGGATCTCAGACACCACCACTTTAGTACCTGTGAAGGCTCTGCCAGGAAAAAGAGCTGCTGTGCTGCTCAAGGACTGCCACTCTGCTGGACTGCTCCTTTGAAGTACTCCTGCCTTGATGTGCTGCCCTGCTGCCTTCTGTTCCTCTGCCTGGATGAGAACGACTGGACATGCATCACTTGATCCCAGAGTGACTCCAAGACCTAGCTGGCTGGCCTCCTGATCTGAAGTCTCAGGGACATAAAAGACTTCCAACCACCCTGTACTAAGACTCTGCCATCTGTGAGTCTGCCCTGCCAAGTGGTGCCTCCTCAATCCTGGACCCTTGGAAGTGGGCCTTAGGTGTTTGCATATTCTGTTGAACCAATGCATCACCTCTGTTGGGTGGATCGGAACTTGAGCAGTGCCTCTGTTGCGTGGATCAGCAGCGAAGCATCGCCGCAATTGTGTGGATCAGAACTAGTACATTGCCTCTTCTGCGTGGATAAGACCTGACGCATCTGCAACTGTGGGACGCTCTTCCTGTTGCAAGTTCTTAGCATCCCCATCAAGAGCCGCCTTAACTATGATGCCAGACCTCTGCATTGCAGCTCACCACTCATCAGAGCCGATGCATTGCCACTACTGCGTGGATCAGGACTGGAGCATCACCTCCGCTGCATGGATTGGCACCGACGCATCGCCTTGGCAGTGCCCTGCATCCTCAATTTTGATGCAAGCAGAATCAGGGAACTTTTGTTCAGCGTGTCTCACTGGGTTCCTGTATCAGGGCGATGCTCCATCGTGGTCGGCCTGAACGTTTGACTTTGTCCCAGTCCGGCATGACCAGATATCCCAAGTAAGTGCTTTATGCTTCCAAGCACTATTTTACAGTTTTTTCTTAAAAATTGATTCTTTAAAAATTCATAACCCAAGTTCTACTTATTGGATTTTTGTCATTTTGGTCTTGTTTTATTTATCAAATTAAGCTGTATTGTTCTAACCACTGTTTTACTGTTTGAAGTGTTGTACAAATATTTTACACATTGTCTCTAGAGTTAAGCCTGACTGCTCTGTGGCAAGCTACCAGAGGGGGAACACAGCTTAATTTAGGGTTTGCCTTCCTCTTACCCTAACTAGGATTTTGGTTTCTGCTTGTATAGGGCTAATACACCAGTCATTCAATAACCCAATTTGTAACAAGTACAACAGAAATGCATCTAGTTCTCAAAAGAATGTTCTAAGGAATTGGATGGCCAAGTTAACACAGTAGCAAAGCAATCAGGGTAGAATTACGAAATTGGATAGTGCCACTCTGCCCATGACTTACAGTCGTAGCTGCTTCCCCATGCCTACGCACCCCCTAAATGATGATAATATCATGCCTAGATTTTCATCGAGAAGGTAGGTGGTCTTTTAAATGGTATGTATTGATTCCCAAGAGTGTAAATCCCATCTGAAAAACCTATTTCGAGGTCCTCGAAGGGCCTGTACTTTTTCTTCTCATATTGAAAATGCTCAAGACTTGTCTCAGTTTACTAGGAGTGTCAAGATAGATCTGCCTGAAGTCATCCAGTACTGTTGTCGTTCCTCATTGCCTTCACGTAAGAACAGTATTAAGTCATCTGCATGCAGAGAAATACTCTTATACCCCATTAGTTTCCTTCAATTTAAATGCTGCTAGCAAGAGGTTCCATTGCCAACACACTAGCACTGGGGACAACAGGCACCCCTGCCACATGCCTCTGCCTACTGTGTGGAAGATCCCCATATAATGGGTAAAAAATGTTAAGCCAAATATGTTACTCAATATCTTGTAACCTGTATTAGGTACAAATAATTGTCTGTGGGAGGACTTATCCAAGGGACCGCTACGGGGTTCACAGAGGGATGCACCTAGAGCCGCCCTGGATGTAGATGGGCGTCTGCCCAGTTATACGGCAGCAGAAGACAGCATTAGTAGTTGCAGCGCAAGTAGATCAGCAAAAGTCAAATAAAATTTGGTTGGTTGTCTGTCAGTGCCTGGGGTTTTCTCAACTGTCATTCATTTTATCACCTCTTCAATGTACTGCATAGATATGGGTTGGTTTAGTGTTTTCCATTGGTCCATAGTTAGTTGAACTATGTTTTTCTTATCTATATATGACTCAATATCTTTGTGTAACCCTGTTTATACAACTTCATGTAGTATTCTAGGAATGTCTTGATGGCGCCTTCTTGTGTATATACACTCTACCCTTTCAAGTTTCTTGTTTGTGTGATTGCCACACCTCTACTGTTTGAGCCAGCCGTGTGAGTACTCTTCCCACCCTGTCTCCTTCTGTGTGTACTCTGTTCATACATTTGCTGTAATTAAGGCATCTTAATATTGAATGTGTTTTTCTCTCAGTCAAAGATTGAGTTTAATATTGCTTCCTGTACTAAATCAGTATCTTGTCCATTACGTTCACGTCTTGCCGCATTTTTTGTGTGTTCCCACCAATGCTTTAACACAATGCCCTTTGACCACAGAAGAGCACCCAGACTATCAATGCATCAGTCGCTGTGCCATCACTTTCAAAGAAATAATTACATATTGCATCTCTGAGATCACTGCAAAAAGCTAGACCTTCCAATATGGTGCTCTATAATTGTCCACCCCTTTCAATTTCTAGCTTCAAGGATTATTATCAGAAGATGTCTTATTGAGGCATAGGGATATGGAAGGTAACAGGCTGGGGCAGTAAAATACCCTGCCTAGTCGTACATGTATGTCCGGGACAGGTGAATAGACTGAGTATTCTGTGACACCTGAGGGCTGGTGTCTGTAGCCATCTTCCATACCCCCATATGTCATTCAAGTATTAAGTCTCTGCTGCTTTCTCTACCTGGGTTCGCTCTAGTGTTGGGTGCAAGCGATCCAGGGTGGTAGTCATAATGCGTTGTAGTCTCTCCCAAGGATCCATCAGACATGTGGTCACTTAGCTAAGCGTTCTAATAAGGTCAGCAAAAAGGAGTATTAATAACGTTAAGGCCAACAAAAAAGAGTATTAATAACGTTACGTCTCATGCATTTCGTTAGGGTCACACAGAGCCTTCTTGGTGCTTATGCACCAGGGTTTAACAAGCCATGTTAGCACTATGTACAGTTGATGGTACTGTAATCCCTGTGTTAATTCATTAGTGCACAAGTCCTTTGATTTGTAGATGTCTTAGGGGTGGCTTTGGGGAGCATGCTTTATATTTCTGTCACGTGTTAGCCATCATATTAATCAATGCAGGGGTCTGTTACCTTCAATTCTGTGGCCAAATACAGCATTTTTCATGTTTCCTTCTCATTTGGTTTCAGTATTCCATTCTTGACCAAAGACCTTTGGGGTTTGGATCACAATGCAGAGTGATGGCACCTCCACTAGCTAGGACCTATTTGGATGTGGCTGTCATCAGTGGTGTAGCTAGAACATTTACCGCCCATGGCGGGCGTGCGGCGGCCTTTTAAGAGCTGGGGGAGCTGGCGATTCCTGCGTTGCCACCCCACGATGGCCACAGGTAAGAGCAGGGGGAGGGGACGGGTGCTGTCAGCCCCAAAACTCGGGCTGCCTGCACAGGGCATATCCCGTGGCATCATCTGAGCTGTGTTCTGAGCCATGGAGCAGCTCTCCTCTTGCAACTGTCACTTTCAATTACAGTCCTCCAAGAGCCCAGCTGGATTGCTTGGTCTCACCACCACTACTTCCGTTGTCTCAGAAAGAGGCTTTTCCCTCTCTCCAGTTGCGGAGATCTAGCCACATTGGTGTCACTTCACCAAAATGCCAGGAGAAGCAAAAGTAATATCACATGACCTTTGACCTGTGGTTACATCACAAGTAGTGACATCACATAACATCACCCCTGGTAGCATTATAAGAAGTGATGTCACACAGCGTTTAATCCTGATGATATCATAGGTAAGCCTCCGTGGAATTTCAATTACGCCGGAGTATTCAAAGTAATTCTGTTAATTCCATGTTACTCCTTGATGCAGGATTACCGCGTGCATAATTAAAAGTACTTTCAGGGGCGGGGAATCCTACTGCAAGAGCACTTTAACCAATCTGTTTATGTTCTGTTTCATTTAGTGATATTTCCTTAGCTCAACATGCATCCCCGTGTCCATTTTGAATGCAAGGGTACCTTTTACGCTATGAAAATAGCATCAAATGCCGGAGGTAAACTGGGGGAAAAATTCCTACCTCAAGTTCGTAGCAACACCATCAAAGTAAAAAAAAGTACAATAATAGCAAACTTAAAACAAGGGCCAATAAAATATACATACATACCCAGGGGCATATATTATTTTCCGAATGGCCATTGTATGCTGCTCAATAACAACACCCAATGTCCAATTCCCAGCCTCATTGTCAGCCACAACGCCACATGAAAAAGCACATCACTGAAAGGCACAGAGCTCTGCAACAGCATATCACAAAATGTCATTGTCCCTCGAGGAAACATTTCAGATTAATTCAAATTTACAGTGATGTCACATTCGTGATCATTAATCCAATTATACAGTGAAATGTATGCACATATACCGGAATATATCAAAAAGGTATATCTTTTATTCAAATCAACTTTTTTTTATATCATTTGATGCATGGCAACGAATATACAACTGAATTGACAGTAGTAAAAAGAACACCTTTTGCTGGGATCATGGATAATCAAAATACCTTATTCAGTTGAAATTCAACATAACAATTCATCAAATTTGCGAACTGTAGAATTAACATATAAGCAAAACGATGTTAGGCGTCGACATTTCGGTCCCCCGTTGGTCTAAAAGATCCTCAGGACCATCATCAGGACGATATTGTTGCACATCTCAATCTAACATGAAAAGAATATATACTTAACATCCCTGTATAAATAAGAGGCATCGTCTGCTCAACACATAAAGACAATAATAATAATGGTGAAACATACACCATGGTGACAGCCCTAACTCCTTATACCAAAATGCATGCCACATGTACATGTGCCCAATCTGAGTGACACTACAACAACTAAAACTAAAAGTCCAACCGAAAAATTAAAACACTCACTTCTCAAATTACTTCCAAAGGAAGTGAAAAGGATATATCCTATTGAAGGTGTCAATCCAATTAATCTGATAGAAAAAACATAGAAAGCGTCCATATGTCTGTTCTCTATACAAAAAATCTCAAACATTCATGAAACACAACAAAAGTCAGTAGTAGTAATCACTTGTCTTCTTAGACACTAAGAACGCGCGTTAGCAGCAGGAAACTAACACCTGCTCTGACTTGTTGAAAAGTCGGACGACAGCCTGCACCACAAAAGGAAGGCCAGCCCAGAGCCACACCTGAAGAACAACAGATGCCATTGAGCCACTGAACATGCGGGCAGGACACATAAGAGGGCCACAACACGCACCCTCAGGACCCACCCCCGTACCCCTACCCCCCCCCACCAGACCAACACTGAGGCAGCGCAGACAAAGACAGTGACACTCAGAAAATGCACCAACCTCACAGACCCAACACCAAAGAATGTCATTGCCCACTACATGCTCAAAGGGACAACCCACCTCAACATCCTAACCACTATTGTCCACAGGCTGATGGTACCAACACAGCGGACAACCAACATCCCTCCTCAGACCAAGCTGCTGGCCGTGATGCACCTGTTGGCCACTGGTAACCTCCAACTAACATCCGCACGAGTCGGAGGAGTCACACAGCCAAACCTATCCAAATCCCTCACAACGGTCATGGATGACACCATCAGCTTGGTATCCCAATATCTATACTTCCCCCACACTCAGCAGGGACAGCTGGAGACAAAGCAAGCCATCTACGCCATAGCTGGCGTGTTGGGGGCAATTGACTGCACCCATGTCCTACTTGTGCCCCCTGTTGACACTGCACACAATAAGCGCGCCAGAAAGCACACGTATCCCACCAATGTTCAGGCACTAGTGGACCAACGGGGAATCTCTGCCAACGTCGCCGCCAACCACCCAGGCAGTGTGCATGATTCCTAAACCTTCAACAGTCCATCATCAACCAGTGCTTCCAGGATGGCACCCATGGAAATGCACTGCCCGTTGGCCAATAGTTTGGGCCAATTCGATGAAGCGCCTTGAAAGCCAGAGTCAGAATCTTGAAAGTGACTCTCTTGGCGATCGGAAGCCAATGGAGTTGCTCTAGAAGCTCCGAAGCCCGCGCCCTTCGCGGGAGTCCAAAAATGGCTCTGGCCGCCGAATTCTGCACCACCTGCAAACGGGCCATCAGATATTTAGGAAGGCCCAGATAAAGAGCGTTCACGTAGTCAAGACGTGACCCTATCAGGGCCTGCACAGTGATTTTTTTGTGCTGGAGGGACAGTAAAGGGAGGAACTTCCTTAGCATTTTAAGGATGCCGAAACATTTCCCTGTCAGCCCGATGATCTGGGGTCTAAGGGAGAGGTCGACATCACACAGGAAGCCCAGATTTTTCGCCTTTACTGATGCAGTGTTGGGTGGAGACATGTCACCAGGCCACCATGACTTCCAGCCCGGATCGGGCGGGCAGCCAAAGAAAAGCAACTCAGACTTGTCCGAGTTGCACTTCAAACTGTGTCCCTGAAACCACTTAAAAACGGCTTCGAGGCATTCCTGAATCCGCCCGCTGTCGAAATTTTCCCCCTTGCCACATGAAAAAAGAAGCTGGGTGTCATCCGCGTAGGATATGATCTGGGCACCAAAAGACTCCGCCACCGCCGCAAGAGGGGCCATATAGATATTAAACAGGGTGGGGCTCAGGATAGAACCCTGAGGAACCCCCACGTCAAGCGGCGGCATTTCGGCGGAGAACGGAGGTGCCCAGACCACTTGCCGGCGGTTGGTCAGAAAGGACTTAAACCAATTCAACACTGTCCCACGAAAGCCTATCTCCCAGAGTCTTACAAGGAGACCGGCATGGGGTACGGTGTCGAACGCCGCCGACAAGTCCAGCATGACCAAGATGGCTTTTCCCCCTCCATCCAGTATCTCTCGAATGGCATCAGTGATTTCAAGGAGAGCCGTCTCCGTGCTAAAATTAGCACGGAAGCCCGACTGAGAGTCGTGCAGAATGTTATTACTCTCTATGAAGGTGGAAATAGAGAGGTGCACGTGCCTCTCAATCACTTTAGCCAGTGAGGGGAGGAGGGAGATTGGTCTGTAATTCACATGTGCAAGGGGGTCTAAAGATGGTTTCTTCAACAGCGGGAGGATAAGGGCGTGCTTCCATGCATTTGGTACCTCTCCTGAAATCAGGGAGGCATTAAGCAAGGGATTAAGCAGAGTATTAACTGCCGGTGCAATTTTCCCCAAACACTTGGCAGGGCAGGGGTCAAGCGGCAAGCCCAATTTAAGCCGAGAGAGCAGATTTAAAGAGGAAGCATGAGAGATAGAAGGGAAGTCCCAAAGCAAAGGGCCAGCGTCCTTGCCGGCTGAAAACATAGATGCGGGAAGGTCGGCCGCAGGGGAAAGCCCCGATGCCGGAAAAGAGCCTTGGATGAGTTTGATTTTATTGGTGAAGAATTCACCAAGTTGCCTGATCCAGGCTGCGGTATGAGCATGATTAGGTGTGCAGGATACAGGTGACACAAATTCCCGAACAACTTTAAAGATTTCCTTGCTCATGCATTCAGCAGCATCAATTCTGCGCTCTAAATACACCTTTTTTGCCTCGAAGATGTGCTTATGATAGAGACAAATAAGCAGAACAGGTCTAAGGGTGGTGTGTGACCATGACGGAGATCGTGAAACATTAAAGTGTGTGTATGAAAAGATGTTACTCTATGACAGGAACTAGAACACTAGCTAGAACACGTCCCATCAGACCACCCTCGTATCGGTGTGAAGATGAAAATAATAATATTGATCATCAACAAGGGGTGCAGTGCTGAAATGATAGTGATGAGTAAAATTAACTACCGAGACTCAGACAGTGTTATAACTGCAGTCAAGGTGTCAAGATTAAAAACACGCTGAGCAGTAGTGAACTGGAACTACTCATTGGCGCTGTGCAGAGTGGTCGACATGTTTCAGCCTATGGGGAAGTTCCCCAGCTTTCTTCAGGACCTATAATATTTAATGCTACTGCAACTTACAGTGATTTGTGAATACAAAACAAACACAAACAGTACATATCTACCAGGAACTGATCAATATTATTATTTTCATCTTCACACTTCTTTGACAAATACCATGTATTTGATTTCCGATACTTAATGGTCGGTTGAGAATGAGAGTGACTATCACTTCCCACATGATGATATACCACCACGAGGGTGGTCTGATGGGACGTGTTCTAGCTAGTGTTCTAGTTCCTGTCATAGAGTAACATCTTTTCATACATACACTTTAATGTTTCACGATCTCCGTCATGGTCACACACCACCCTTAGACCTGTTCTGCTTTTTTGTGTTATGTATTGTGAATAGGGGTTTTAGCAGACAGGTCGTTAAATATTCCCCTTGACCCTCCACACCTTTATGTTTCCAGAGACAAATAAGCTCCTTGTATTTGCTCTTGTCTTCCAGGTCGTATCTCCGTCTCCAGTCCCTTTCTGCCCTCTTGCAGTCTTGGCGCATCCTGGCCAAGAGTGGAGTAAACCAGGGGGCCGATACCTGTCTACCCGCATCCTTACTAGGCTTCCCAGGGGCTAACTCCTCCAGTCTGGTAGAAAGCCATTTCTGAAACAATTCCAGATCCTGTTCCAGATGACCTGTGAACTGATAGGGGTACCGACCCAGAGCATCTGCTAGCATGTCCGCAGTGACTCGATAGAAAGGTCGAGACACTCTTGTTGCGTCTCTCATTCCTCTAGAGCCGGACGTGACTGCAGCTAAGATGCAAAATTTGATCAAATAGTGGTCGGTCCATAAGACTGGCATAGGAGGAGATGCCTCTATGATCCTAGTGGAAAAAATCTGATCCAACACATGGCCTTTGTCATGAGTAGCACTGACAACATAGGGAGTCATCCCAAGTGGACACACGATGTCAGACAGTTTGATGGTGTTGGGGTCTAAAGGCTTATCCATGTGTAGATTGAAATCTCCCAGAAGGATGCAGTGCTCCGATCTAAGACACGGCACTGAGAGAGCAGCCTGTAGATCATCGAAAAAGGTGCCCAGCGGGCCGGGAGCCCTATAGATGATAATCCCTGAGCAGGTTTGGCGGGGAGACAGTTTAAGAGTGAACCCCAGGGCCTCACTGCCAGCAATGTTTTCTACCGCAAAAGTCGAGCAGGGATACTGTTGTCCACTATTATTGCCACTCCACCACCTCTGCCGTTATCTCTATCCCTCCTAAAGATGGTATAATTAGGGGGGATAGCAGTGGCAACATCGGGGGCGGAGCTTTCGCTCAACCAAGTCTCAGTGAGAAACAGACACGAGATTTTAGAGTCTGTAAGCAAATTCCAGATGTCAGTGGAATGCTTGCTGAGCGATCTGGTGTTAAGCAGACAACAGGGATACTGGAGGGAATTATGCCCAGAAGCACACTCTTCCTTAGGGAACAACTTCCATCCACAGCCCGAGCAGCCCTTCCTGAGCAAGCGACCGCCCAGGAAAACATGGTGGCAAGAGGGAGCAGAGCGCCTAAGCGCAAATAACTCACTTACAGAATAGCATACCATAACAGCGCTGTCACACAAAATGAAGAACACTAAATTTAAAAAGCCTACCACGCCGCCTCGCCGCCCTCCGAGACGCTGACGAGCGCAGACGGGCAGGACTCTGGCACGACTCAGGAACAGAGAAGGCACGCCCACTGCGCGTCACCGCTGCGCGCCATGAGGCGAGCTTTAAGTAGGCAGCTCCCCCAGTCCACGAGCGTAAGGACGCTCTAAGATGGCGCCCACAGTTCCTCACCACTCAAAGATGGCGCTCCCCGCCCTCTGCCTCCCCGGAACCGGACCCGCTCAACAGCGGTGGGATTACAAAGAATTAAAGTGCGGGTGAGTGGCCAGAGACCCTGAGGTTAAAACCAGGGGAAAGGAAAAAGAAATGAAAATAAATAAAAAACGGAAGGTTTAAAAATGCAAAGTAGCGCTGAGAGAGCGCGCGTGGGCTACAGCAAAGCGCTGCTGCAGTCCTTGACCTTAGGTCCAAATCGCCAGGCTGACCCAGAGACGGCTCCGCCTTAAGTAGGCAGCTCCCCCAGTCCACGAGCGTAAGGACGCTCTAAGATGGCGCCCACAGTTTTTCACCACTCAAAGATGGCGCTCCCCGCCCTCTGCCTCCCCGGAACCGGACCCGCTCAACAGCGGTGGGATTACAAAGAATTAAAGTGCGGGTGAGTGGCCAGAGACCCTGAGGTTAAAACCAGGGGAAAGGAAAAAGAAATGAAAATAAATAAAAAACGGGAGGTTTAAAAATGCAAAGTAGCGCTGAGAGAGCGCGCGTGGGCTACAGCAAAGCGCTGCTGCAGTCCTTGACCTTAGGTCCAAATCGCCAGGCTGACCCAGAGACGGCTCCGCCTTAAGTAGGCAGCTCCCCCAGTCCACGAGCGTAAGGACGCTCTAAGATGGCGCCCACAGTTTCTCACCACTCAAAGATGGCGCTCCCCGCCCTCTGCCTCCCCGGAACCGGACCCGCTCAACAGCGGTGGGATTACAAAGAATTAAAGTGCGGGTGAGTGGCCAGAGACCCTGAGGTTAAAACCAGGGGAAAGGAAAAAGAAATGAAAATAAATAAAAAACGGGAGGTTTAAAAATGCAAAGTAGCGCTGAGAGAGTGCGCGTGGGCTACAGCAAAGCGCTGCTGCAGTCCTTGACCTTAGGTCCAAATCGCCAGCAATGCCAAGTGTGGCGTGGATGTGATGGCTAGACTGTGGTATGCAGACCACACACACATATCCCTCTCGGCACACACCGCTAGTGCTTGGAGTGTAGTGAACAGTGGACGCAACCATGTCACCCCAGCCAGTGGGGAAGATCGGGGGACTGTAGCTTGTTACGTTCCCCCTGTAAGTGTGAGCAGAGATGGCTGGCCTGGTGTCACTAACTCTGTGCTTTGCAAGCCTACTACACGTGGCTGTGGGCTACTGCTGACCACTGCCTCCGGCCTACACAGCGGTCCAGTAGGTCACACATTTGGGAGTGAGTCTTGATTTAGCAATGGCGGGGTACATATCAGTGTACCAGCATCATCGCAGACTGCATCTGCTATCAGCCCTGGAGCCATTAAGGCTGTTCCCCGACATTCATGGACACTCTCTGGTCATACATCAGGTCTGAGTCTATGGACAAGGAGGTACTTTTCATCCTCATGTACCTGATATAGAATTGGTGGTGGCAACGAGGCTGTCGCTTTCCACTTCCCCATTTACTGCTTCTGGATAACATCAGACCTCTGCATCATGCCCTGGAGGACACCTTCCACTGTTCCCCGCAACCCTCCGCCACATTCACCTTCGACATTGACGAGGACCCTCTCAGTCTGCGTGGCCCTACCTCAGTGGACCGCAAGTCACCATCCCGTGGCGGGTGCCTGTGCGGGTCACTGTGCATCCAGGGCCACTAACTCTGTGCTGGTTAAGTTATGGACCCTTTCTTCTGTTATATTGGATGACCTCTGACTAGGTGGTCTTGGGGTCTTCGACGCCATCTGTATGTGGCCCTGCGCTGTCTGCTGCCTCCGGCCACAACTGCGGTCCACCAGGGCTCACACATCCAATCGAGTCCTGACCAGCCTGGACGTGGCATCACCACAGGAGGCACACGCCACCATCACCAGGACCAGCTCCAAACGCCATCTGCCAGAATCGAAACAGTGGTACTGGCAGACTGATGGAGTTGCTCACACCTGTTGTGGATGCCATCATCTGCCTGTTACCGTGCTCAGCACTCCAGGTGCCACTGACTCAGTGCACCGCAACCCATGGACCGTTGCTGATTGAGTTTTGTGCTGTAGTG
Source organism: Lissotriton helveticus (assembly GCF_964261635.1). NCBI lineage: Eukaryota > Metazoa > Chordata > Amphibia > Caudata > Salamandridae > Lissotriton > Lissotriton helveticus. Next base: position 427,975,828 of record NC_136063.1, read on the forward strand.
AGGTTGCGCAGCAATGTCACCTCAGGCAGTGTGGGAGACCATGGACATTAATAAGGAAGATGATGCAGTTCTAACACACCCCACTGCATCTGCATCATGAATATCCTAAATGGAGACAAGCCTAGTCATTTTCATCACATGAGCGTGCTCAGCTCTAGTGTCTCAACCTCAGTCCACTGCAACTCACGGACACTTCTGTTTGCATGTTGGATGACCTCTGTACTTGCTCCGGCTCCCTCCATGTTGCTTAGCAGTTGACTCTGTTATGCCGGTGTTTTCAGTTTCCTTTGTGCACTGGTGTCCACTGTTCAAGTTGTTGCCAGCACCAAGCACTCCATGCTGGCTGGCTTACCCTCACCCCACACATATCCAGCACAGGCGTCACTGTACATGTGGCCCTGCCAATAAAGGGGCCGGGCGCAAGTGCCCGTAGCCAGTTCAACATAATATCTGCATGTGTCCCTGTGGGATCACTGAGATAATATCGACTGACATAATATCGACTTGCAAAAATATTGAGGAAAAAATATCGACAGACAAAATATCGAGTTTGTATCTACAAACAGGTAAGGTCAAAAATATCGAGTACAAAATATCGTTTACAAAAATATAGTTTTAAAAAATATCGACTTTATTAAAAACAGTGTTAAATTAAATTAAAATTAAAAATTCATTACTAAAATATACTTAAAAATACTTAAATTAACTTATAATAATTAAATAATTAATGAAAGTTATATAAAACATTTTTTACAATCATATTTGTTAAAACATATATATATATATTAACATAATATAATTAAATAATATCCAATATTATTACCGTACGATAGCAGAAGTGTAAAAAATACTATTCCCACTCCACAGAGTGCAACTGTAGGGAAAGCGTTGGATAGCGTAGAGGTAAAAATTACTATTCCCACTCCAGTGGGTGCAACAGTGAGGAAAGCGTTGGATAGCGTAGGGGTTAAAATTACTATTCCCACTCCAGTGAGTGCAACAGTAGGGAAAGTGTTGGATAGCGTAGAGGTAAAAATTACTATTCCAACTCCAGTGGGTGCAACAGTAGGGAAAGCGTTGGATAGCGTAGGGGTGTAAATTACTATTCCCACTCCAAAGAGTGCAACAGTAGGGAAAGCGTTGGATAGCGTAGAGGTAAAAATTACTATTCCCACTCCAGTGGGTGCAACAGTAGGGAAAGCGTTGGATAGCGTAGAGGTTAAAATTATTATTCCCACTCCAAAGAGTGCAACAGTAGGAAAAGCGTTGGATAGCGTAGAGGTAAAAATTACTATTCGCACTCCAGTGGGTGCAACAGTAGGGAAAGCGTTGGATAGCGTAGAGGTAAAAATTACTATTCCCACTCCAAAGAGTGCAACAGTAGGGAAAGCATTGGATAGCGTAGAGGTAAAAATTACTATTCCCACTCCAGTGGATGCAACAGTATGGAAAGCGTTGGATAGCGTAGAGGTAAAAATTACTATTCCCACTACAGTGGGTGCAACAGTAGGGAAAGCGTTGGATAGCGTAGGGGTAAAAATTACTATTCCCACTCCAGTGGGTGCAACAGTAGGGAAAGTGTTGGATAGCGTAGGGGTAAAAATTACTATTCCCACTCCAGTGGGTGCAACAGTAGGGAAAGCGCTGGATAGCGTAGAGGTAAAAATTACTATTCCCACTCCAGTGGGTGCAACAGTAGGGAAAGTGTTGGATAGCGTAGGGGTAAAAATTACTATTCCCACTCCAGTGGGTGCAAAAGTAGGGAAAGCGTTGGATAGCGTAGAGGTAAAAATTACTATTCCCACTCCAGTGAGTGGAACAGTAGGGAAAGTGTTGGATAGCGTAGAGGTAAAAATTACTATTCCCAGTCCAGTGGGTGCAACAGTAGGGAAAGCGTTGGATAGCGCAGGGGTAAAAATTACTATTCCCACTCCAGTGAGTGCAACAGTAGGGAAAGCGTTGTATAGCGTAGAGGTAAAAATTACTATTCCCACTCCAGAGAGTGCAACAGTAGTGAAATTAAATACTTCATATATTATTTCAATAAATATTAATTAATATCTATCAAAAATTAATTAAAAGTAATTACGAATTGAATATAATATAATAATTAATCAATTAAAATTACAAATTAAAATTAATTATTACAATTATTTAACTATTAATACAAATTAATTACTAGTTAACAATTAATTTAACAATTAAAAATTAATTTACAATAAATTCAAATTAAATACAACTAAATAAATTGTTTTATTTAATTAATTATAAATAAATTACTTCCCATCCTATTCCCCTATAAACCCACAACCCACTACAGAAAATAAATTATTAAATTAACATAATTAGCAATTAATCAATTAAATACAATTAATTAGCAATTCTAATTTAATTAATTACCCATAAAAAATGAATTAGCAATTAATTATAAAACAATACCAATAAATATGTTCGCATATTTAATTAATTATAAATAAATTACTTGCCACCCAATTCCCCTATAAACCCACAACCCGCTACAGAAAATAAATTTGTAAAATTAACCTAATTAGCAATCAATCAATTAATTTAAATTAATTGCCAATTAAAAGTTAATTAATTACCAAATATAAATTAATTAACAAATAATTAAAATGAATAACAATAAATACATTTACATATTTAATTAATTATAATTAAATTACTTCACACCCTATTCCCCTATAAACCCACAACCCGCTACAGAAACTAACTTGGTAAAATTAACATAATTAGCAATTAATGAATTAATTAAAATTAATTGCCAATTAAAAGTTAATTAATTACCAAATATAAATTAATTAACAAATAATTAAAAATGAATAACAATAATATAAATTTACATCTTTAATTAATTATAATTAAATTACTTCCCACCCTATTCCCCTATAAACCCACAACCCGCTACAGAATTAAATTACGCAAAAATTAAAAAATTCAAATGTCATTAATTAAAATTATTTATAACATAAATGCACACTTTTAACACATATAATAACATAAAAACACTATAAAAATGCAATATTATCAAAAATCCAATAATTTTATTAACCTATATTATATACTTCGATATTTTAAATGTTTATATTTTTAACATTCGATATTACATTACTTACCTTAAAAACAATATTTTTGATGTCGATATTCTGTCCAGTCGATATTTTGTCTATTCGATATTTAAAACTCAATATTTTGTCCAGTCGATATTTTGTAGTCGATATTTTGACTGTGCACCGTCCCTGTGGCCTTGTTGTATGCATGAGGGCCCTGGGCCCTTCGACATTACATTGTGCTGTGTACAGCGGGCACAGACATGTCACCGCAGGCAGAGGGTTGCAGCTTGGACATGTAGGTTTGTCGTCACCCACTCAATTCATAATGGGAGTGGCCTGGGCCCTCGTACGCAGAGCCAACGTGGTTGTGTGACTGCTATTTGTGTGCCCCTGGGCGTGGTTTGTACTGTGAATGTGCATCTGCATGTGTCTCTATGTCAGTGTGGGTCTCCTTTGTGGTGTGTAGGTAGTCCCTGAAGGATAATAGACACCCACGTAATGTGATCTAGTTCGCCTTCCATGGGTTCAGACCCCACCCGCACTTGTTCGGCCAACTCATTTGGCGTTCTGACACCTGGCATTGGGGTGCCAATTGTGGGTCAGGGAAGTGTCCTGAGCCAGCCGTGCTTGCGGGTGCTTCCAGCTGGGTGGTCTGTTGCAGGGTCTGTGCTCTCCTCTAAGTAGCTCGACTGCCTGGGTCCTGGTGGTGAGTTGCGTGGGATGTCCATGGTCTGTTGTAGGGCGTCAGTGTCGAAGGTGTGGTGGTCCTCTCTGGCATCACAGATGTGTGGTCTTCCGTGCTCTGCTGGAGGTGCTGTGTGTCCTTCTGCAATGTGAAGGGGAGATGCATGTTGACATTGTGTTGACATGTATGTTGGCGCATTGTTCTTGTTTACATGCAGACTGTATGACAATGTACATTGTGACTGTTTGGGAGTTGCAGGATTTGGACGCGGGACCGTGTACATTTGGACTACATGACGGATGTGAGGTTGTAGGCGTACATTTCCATTTCATAGTTTCCAGCTCTGTGAGATATAGTAGGGATGTTTCTGCGCATACACGTAGCCAGTTGTGTCCTCTGTTCTGCAGTGTCGGTTTGCGCATTGTACCACATTGTCATCAATGTGGGTGTGCTGTTATTGCTATGTGTGTGTGCTGCAGTGTGCCACATGGATCAGGAACACGATCCAGGGTCATTGTGGGTGTGCAGTGTGCTACACCTTGTTGTGCATGTGTGACATTGTGCTCACCTCCCCGCGTCACCACAGCCCCTGGTCGTTACTCACTCTGTTGATGTTGTGTCAGTCCTCTCGAGCTGTGTCCATACTCCCTACTCCTTGCACCGTCTCCACACTGATGACTGTGGCCTCGGTTTGGTGGGCAAGAAAAAATAAAAAAGCGGGGGCCTGTGCGGGCCCCCAGAGTCCCAGGAACTGACACTTCCCTAGGGCTAATTGTTTTAAATGCCGGGAGCCACACGGCCGCCCTTCAGCATTGGGGACCGTCACCTTCCTGGATATTTTTTATTATAATGTGTGGGGTGCTCCAGCCCCCCCCATGCAGCCCTAGGGACCGCCACCTTCTTAAGGCTACTTTACTTAAATGTGGGGGGCCATGCATCCCCCGCTGCCCTAGGGACAACCACCTCCCGGGGCTATTTTCAAGACGGGAGGAGGGCTGCAGGCCCCCCCCTCCAGGAGCCGTAAATGGCTCTGGGGACCGCCACGGCCCCAGGGCCGTCTCCAGCAATGTCCTGGGGTGCTCAACCCCAGGACATTGAAGTTTGCTATGGCTTGGCGGGAGTATTGTCCCATTTAAAAAAAATGAGAAGGCCTGACCCTGGGGCTGAAATAGGCCTGGGGAGGGGTGCCAGGCAGCCCCCTCCATTAAAAAAAATAAAAAGGCAAAAATAAAGGTCAGCCCTGGGGGAAGGGGTCCTCAGTGCCAATATAGGCTTGGTAAGTAGGGGCCACACAGCCCCCCCTTGCTTAAAAAATAATAATAATATTAAAGGGCAGGCCCCGGGGATTGGGTATCCGGCACCAAAATTGGCGCAGGGAAGGGGAGCAAAGCAGCCCCCCTCACTTTATTATTATTTTTTTTTAAAGGAAAGCGCCTGACCCCGGCACCCCTCCCCATTTAAAAAGAAAAGACTAGCCCCAGCAGCTCCTTTCCATAAAAACATATTTTTTTAAAACTCTGGCACCAGAGGTCATGCCCTCTTTACCACCAATCTGCAAACATGCCTCCTGGCACAGTGGTAGTTGGGGAATTAAATCCACTTGAATCCTGAGGGTCTTTAGGGGCCAACAAGCCCTCTTGTTACCTCCAGTAAGTCCAAGACAGCGGAATGGTGAGAGGACTTGAAGGACCCGCCCCCTTTCTCTACCACTCTGCAAACACACCCCCTGGCGTGCTTTTGATTGGGGAATGAATTCCACTTTACCCTTGAGGGCCTCAGGACTAAAGTGTACTATTTCTTCCAACCAATAGTGTGCTAGGAGCCGTGTTTGCAGAGTGGTGGAGAAAGGGGGCGTGACCTTTCACCACCTTTCAGCAATCCAGCTGTGTAGGCCTTACTTGAGGTAACAGAAGTGCTAGTTGGCCACCAAGGAACTTCAAGAGCCAAGGGACTTCATCACCTGAATAGTAGTGCGCCAGGAGGCACATCTGCAGAGTAGAGATGAAAGAGGTTGTGGCCACCAAAGACCACTCAGAAAACCCACTGTGTGGGACTTGCTGTAGGTTACAGGAGGGATAGTTAGCCCCTACAGGACCCTCTATAGCCAAGGAGACTTCCTCCCCCTACTAGTAGTGCATCAGAAGGTGCATTTGCAGAGGAGTGGAGAAAGGGGGCATGGCCTGCTATCAGATCTCAGCAAACCTGCTGTATGAGACCTACTGGAGGTAATAGGAGATGTAGTTGGCCCCTAGCCCATACTTGGGGGCCAACTACCCATCTTTGCTGAGAAGTTGTCAAAGGCCATGCCCCTTTCTCCATCACTCTGCAAACGTGCCTCCCAGCGCACTACTAGTTGAAGTATAAAGGCCCATTGGCTCCAGTGGGATCTTTGGGGCCAAGAAGCCCTCCTGGTACTTCCTGTAAATCCTACACAAAGGAATTCCTGAGAGCTCCCTTTCTCCATCACTCTGCAAATGTGCCTGCTAGTTAAAAAACCTCAGAAATTCACTAAATAAAACAAAGATTACAAGGACGTTATACTAGACAAGTAACAGTCTGCTCTACCTATATTTTTCAACTAAACACAATTAAGTCGATTTATAAAAAGACTACTCTTGCTAGACCATGCGCTCAAATACTAACATGGATCAGACTATTAAGTCAGTATTTTATTTTTATTATCAAATTAATCAAGACAGAAAAATGAATGCATAAATCATGTGTTTGCCTAATAGTAAATACTCAGAATTCACTGAGACTCAAAACACGATAATTCCCATGGACAATCTTTCACGCAAGTCATTCATACATTCTCACACTCATATAGAACCATTCGAACCGTGAACACACACTACACATTCACTCCAAAATATAAAACGTTATAATTCATAGCCCCTAAGCATATGTCACATCAGACAAATGTTTTCTCATAAAAAAAGGTCAAGTTGCTGATATGCAGGTCAAAGCTTGTAACTTAATAAATCCAAACGGTATAGAGGAACTTTTGTTCAGATGTATAAATGACATAAACACTAGTACATCTACACATAAATTGATCAGTGATGTATAAGACTAAGGGGTGAATAAGGTCAAGACGCCGACGCACGTTTCGGTGTTACAACCCCTTTCCTGGGGTACCACCTTCTTCAGGGCATGAGGGCTTACTCATATCCAGTGTCATGGGACCGAGCAGACGTGGATATAAATTAAAGACGTCTGAGAATCAAGCAGAGACGATAAAGATGATACACAGGCCTTACTCACCTCAATAATAAATATCGTTGAGGTGTGCCAAAGGAATGTTGCAATTGCCAGCAGCGAGCAAATTAATGGAGAAACATTCGTCCACCAGAGGGGGTCGTAGGCCTGGGAGATAAGTTAACCATTCACAGTGTTACATGCATTTCCTGAGAGGATAACCGGGTGGTCTGATCGTGAGATTGATATTGAATGATGAAAACTCCAGTTCAAAGAGGCAGACAAGTCCAACAATATCGGCAACAGCAACAATGGGCCACAAGGATGTTATAGTTAGCAAATGGAATTTTTAAAAACCTTAGGAATTCATACAAAAAAACAAAGGTTACAGGGACGTTATAGTTAGGGTCAGATTTTACTCATACAAAACCAGATAAATTCAGCTGTTATAGTTACCTGAGTGTGTGTAACTTTATGGGTAAGTGGCTAATTATAATGTCCCTGTTTGGATTTTTTAGTGAATATATATATATTGAGTGATCCTAGGCACGTATTTTATTTCACACAGCCTCTTTTTTCTTTATTATCACATATGAGTGCACTTGTAAATACTAAAGTTTAGCATGTGCACTGTTCAGGCACCTCTTATATTTAATAGACTATTATGTTGTTCTATCTTTAATAAAAACTAGACCACGTTTAGGGTTTACATGACTGCTGAATTGCCTTTAAGTGTACTAATGTCAAATTTGTTGGGTGTGATCAATAAATTTTTCTAAAAATTATCACTTTTAATAAAGTTCTGTCTAGGTCTGATATACTAGAGTAAAAGTTTTCTCCATATTAAAGAAATACACTTTTTTGAATTTTGAAGAGATTGTATCATATTTTTACATAATCTATGTTGCACGATATACTTGCCAAATGTTTTCATTGCTCGGTTCTTGCACAGGTCCTTAGAGCAAAGCCAGACTCATGTCTCTGGCTTAGCTCACTCTATTAATTTGCTTGCAAGCCTTCCTCTATTTACAACTCTGGCCTCCTACATGTGGCTGTCAGTCACTTGATAAAATGATTTGTAAAGGGTGAGAACTAAAAACATAGAGCCTTGTCCACAAGATGCAATGATTCAATAATTCTACTACCAAGGCTTCTTGCTGAAGAGACGGAGAAGATTTCATGATTTAAAAATACTTTTAAAATAAGTGATTCCATGGCAAGGACTCCAGGTCATTGTGGTGTACATGTCTGTAATCATGAGAGTCCAGGAAGAAATACCAGGGGCAGTTGGGACGGGCAGGGGCGTAGCATCAGCAGGGGTGTTTGGGATATAACATCCTTCAAATGTATTCTTGGTGTGGTAGTTGGGTCTGGGAACCATGAGTCAGGTCAGCTATGTCTGTGATGTTTTTTCTCTTCATTCTCATCTCACGTAGAGGTCTGAACTTTTTTCTTTTTGGATCAGCATCTTAAATATATATAGTGACTGGTTTACCAACAAATAGTAAATCTGTACCCAAAGAAGAGCTCCTTAAATGCCGGCAAATGTACCACTTTTTCGAATACGCAAACACTGTGAGTAGTAGGCCTGAAAAGCTGCACCGATCTCAGGTTTTCAGGCTTAGTACGGGCAATCAAACACCCAAAACGTGATAAGATGAATGCTTGCAAATAGTCTAATCAGTGGTAATTGCTCAGGAAGCATTCCAACTCTTCGTTTTTTGCCCACTGTACAACTCTAGACAGAAGCCCACCTATTGTGACTCAGTACTAACCCTATTCCTCATGGTAAAAGGCCATCCAGAACCTAGATCATCTCGCCCCTCCAACCTGCAGCCCACTGCTTTTTAATTGGGACAGTTTAAATTCACACACCCGTATCTCACTGACTAAGCTATACCCTTGAGCCCAAAGCACCAAGGGCACCCACAGAGCATCATAAGTGGGGAGGTATGTGAGGCACCTGAGGCCAGGGCTGGGACTTCAGTAGCTCTGTACAATCTCGTTCATGGCTGTTGAAGGTGCCTCGATGCGTCTGGGCCTCCCATTCGCAAATTCACTGCCTGACTGACAATGATGTTTGCCCCTTACAGCAAGGGTTGTCATTTTTTTATTACACCAACAGTGAATAACAGGCGGAAATATTCATTATTGGTGTCAGAAAAAGGGGTTGAAATGAAGGAGAGCAGAGCAAAAATGTCACTTGTTTATGGCAGATCCTTCCAATGTAACTTTGGTGTCCACTCCAAGACCTCCCAGCAAGAGTAAGCCTTGTTCTCTTTTAAATCTCCGGTTTATAAAGGGAACTTTAACTCTGTTGAGCCAGAAATTAGTTTTAGATTACAGGGCAGAATTCTAAACATGAATGGTTGCAATACATCATTAGGATTTATGCAGTTTATGCAAAAGCACAGGGCAGCAAAGATTATAACAACATTTTGTGTTTCCACAGGGACTCTCTTTCAACATTGACTGTTGTGTGAAGGTGACGCAATGGGGCTGATTACGCTGTCGGTCGGAAAGCCTCCGACTGCTAGTCAGAAGCTTTCCAACCAACATGGTCAGTTTGCAGTTTGACCAATCGATTACGATGTCGGCGGTCGGAACGTAAAGCGGCCAGTCAGTCCGACTCAGTTCCGACTGGCTCTCGGATTCTTACAGTCGGTCGGAACCGCACTGTAATCCCCAAAGGATGGCGTTTCCGCCATTAGGATTATGATGCTGGTTTCCCCCAGCCTTTCCGTGCGAGCCTTTCCGACACGCAAAGGCTGTTGGAAAGTGACTTTGGGGCCCCCTAGCAGGGGCCCTTCACCCTGTGGCCTACGGTTGGTGGTCAATGGGGTACCACCTGTAAAACCCTGTACTGTGTGGCAGGCACCATGGGGTGCCTCCCACAGGGTGCAGGCCTTTACACACACTCCCATTTCTTTATGGGAACCTGTATTATGGCTGTAATTCAAGCTCTCAAAGAGAACAATGGGAATCCGACCAAACAGTGTTCGGTCACACTGTAATTAGGTGGTCGGAACTGCTGACCTCAGGTAGGTCGGTCCTGAGTCCTAGTTGGTGTCGGTCGGAGGCAACTACGACCGACACTGTAATAAGCCCCAATATGTCCACTGTTGCACCAAATGGCTATGCTGCAGGGCAGCTAGCAAGGTGCCTGGGCCTGGAAGTTGGATTGCAATGTAACTGTAAAAATGTAATAGTTTCTGTGCAACTATTTACAATCTCTGTGATCCAACCCATGGTCCTCTATTTGTGTAAAGGAAGAGGTGCACACTATAGATATATTTCTTGTCTTGAAGTTGTTTGGATACAAGGTGGCCACGGGTTGCAAGAAAAATGACAGGGGTCCCAAATGAGAGCCTATAGGTTACAAATGCGGCCTCAGGCAAACCCTAAGTGAGGTCCATGTTCAGCCAGTCCTCCCCCGTCTGAGCTCCTTCTGGCCTCCCTCTCCATGGCAGTTGCCATCTTGGATCCATAGTGCACTGACTATGCTTATTTTCTCTCTGTTTTTGCTGTTCCTTTTGCTAAAGGGTTCTATTATGTTTTCTGTCTACTGCATCTAGGGCCTCTTTAGTCCCTTCTTGCCTTTTAATAATAAAATCTGTTTGTGATAGCATGTCACAGCAGGGAGTTCTGGTACACCATTGCCTGCTGGCCATGCAGGGATTCTATTTGGAAACAGAACTATGCCTGGAACCACAGAACGTCAGTATGTAGGGACTGAGTCACCTTACCACATCTGTACCTGTCGGCCAAATCCTGACTAGCTCATAGTTCCTTACCTGCCCTCCAAACCTTCCCAGAGTAACAGGTAAGTTGGCACCCTAGAACACAACACTCTAGTCCCCTAGGGGAACCACGGTAATGATACTTTACTGGATTGAGCCAGGGACTAAATGGAAATCATCGAGCCTACCATTGATTACTAAGATTACCTCTGTAAGGAACCTTGAAAACCACAAGTTCATTGTATTTTACGAGCCTTGAAAAAGGCCCAGGTAATGGGCCACAAGAAGGGTGAAAACACGTATCAGCTGCTCTGAAGCATCTTGGCACTTGTCTTGCTATCATCCCAAATGTTCTGTCAATGATGGATTGAGGAAGGGGGCGTGGCTAGGCACGCAATGCGGACAGCAGCGCCCGGGTAGAGCTCCGAGCTGAGCCTCCCCTTCCCCGGGCTAATTCTCCGTCGTTTATGGCCGAAACCGCCTGAAATTGCAGGCGGATCACCTGCTAGCCCTTCCCGGCGTTCTGGCCCACTTTTGATTTTGCGGACCACCGACGACGCACCGGACTTTCCTGAGGCTACCAAGCGGGCCTCGTTGCTGCAAGACCGGCGAGGACAACTGCGGGAGACCGGGGGCTGGGCCGCGAGTCAAGGCCCCACCACGCGGCCTGCAATCCGGACCTGCCTGCTCCTGTCCTGATCAGGGCGCGGGCCCCGGGGAGCCCCCAGGCGACATGATCCCTGCTCCCTCCTTACCCCTTGCTGGAGCGGAGCCATTCACGACAAGAAGACGTCGCAGGTGAGCCGGGGATTGGCGGCGGCCCGGACCTGTACTGTTGACGCTGGGCTGCCTGCCCAGGCACTGCACTGCGGTGGGACCGGGGAGCTCCTGATACGGCCGGACCAGCGGACACAAAGGAGGGAGCCCTGAGCGGAGGCCCGCTGCCTTGACCCAGAGGCGCGGTCCGAGGTGGCGTCCAGGCCCTGAGCCCAGACAGCTCTCTCCCCCTAAGTCGGAGCAGCCACGAGTGACCTGACCGGCTGCCACACGGCGATGCGCCACTGCTAGGCGGACGGCACCCGGGCTCATGATACAGGGGGCTGGTTGCCCGCCCGAGGAGCCGCAGTGACGAGACCAGCGCCCGGGAAACAGGCCGGAGGCGGAGGTAAGAGGGCCCCTGACTACATGAAAGCGGGACAATATGGCGACCCCCCACTTGCTAGCACTCCCCTCGCAGGCGAACCTGAGGCCACACTAAGACACTGATATCCCCGACGGCCGGATTGTGCCAGCTGCGCACACACAGTGAAAACGCTTGTACCCCACCGGGCCACACACCACACCACCCCCCTACTGCAGGACCGGCGTGGGGCGGGGTAATACTGCTGGACTGTGACCCCCCCCCCCTGGTTTATTACCCTCCTTAATCCCAGCACGGCAAGCAATCCTGAGAGGCGCAGTGCCGGCTGGTTGCGGTGCTCCGGAGCGCGACCCACCTTTCGGGATGCGGAGAACTGCATAAAGTGGATGCTGAAGGTCCGAATCATCTGCACACACGGAGAGTTCGCTGGGAGACACAAAGACACTGCACTACGCAGCTGATGGGCTATACCCAACCACCGCGTTTACTGATCCTGGCCCCCCGACGACCACGGACTGTGGGCTGACCCCTCCCGCTGGCCTGGGAGGGACCTGAGTCCTGTGCCCCTGGGAGATCGGATTGCCCTAGAGACTCTACCACCAGTGGGAAACAAGTGGCCCCCGGTCCTGACGCTGGCAACCTGCCGCAGCACACCACTGCACGGGTGCACCCCTTGCGTTGGAACCGCGCAGAGGGCCGACTGCACTGCCTTGTGGGAACGGACACCGAGTGCGCCCCCCCCAGAGTCCAGAAGACATAGCTCGAACTGGGTACGACGGTTGCCCCGTCCCCTGAACTTGCCACTGGCGGAGCCGCCTCGCACATGTCCGGAGGGGTGCGGACCCGCACTGGTACAGGAGGAGTTCCGCTGAAGGGAAAGCCTGACAAGCCAACACGCAAGATGGCGGCAGACCAAGTCGCATCACGGTTGGACACCATGCTCGCTGCCATGGAGCGCTTGGAACAATCCCTTCAACTGACCAGGACGTCCCTGGAATCTAAGATAGATGGTGTCGCCATAGACCTTACCCACCTACGTGAAGACCACAGGAAATTGGCTGATCGCACCAAAACACTGAAGGGAACGGTAAAAGACCTTGGCCCCGCGGTCTCGCAAACAGACAAGCAAGTACAGGATCTACTGGCTAGGGTAGACTTCCTGGAAGACCGAGCTGAGGACGCGGAAGGGAGGGCGAGACGCAACAGCATTAGACTCGTCGGGGTCCCGGAGAAATGGGAGGGCGCCAGACCGACCCAACGAGTGGAGGATTGGATACGCGAGCTGCTACCTGAGGACACACTCTCGCCGCAGTTTGTAGTGGAGCGAGCACATCGCGTGCCCACGAGACCTTACACCACCGGTTCCAACCCGAGGCCCCTGCTCTTCAAGGTCCTAAATTACCGGGACAGAGACACTATCTTAAGGGAAACCAGACGACTCGGGGAAGTCCGGATTGACAACACCACGGTGATGTTCTTCCCAGATTACACCATACAAGTGCAACGCCAACGCCACGATTTTCTGGAAGTGAAGCGCCGACTGCGAGAAGCGGGCCTCAAATACTCGCTACTCTTCCCTGCAAAGCTGCGAGTGGTGGCACGTGACAAAACTTACTTCTTCAACAGCCCTGCCGAGGTAAGCGACTGGATGGACAGCGGAACGGACACGACGCCGAGAAATATGCAACATCCTGAGACACGACCCCGAAGCCGCGGGCAGCGGCGCAGACGTAGGAATAGGGGCAACACAAATGGCCGCCCAGATGACGCCACTCACCACTCCCCGCCACTGGACCAAATACTCCGGGAACAACGAGATGCACTCAGGAGGGTCACCCAGCTAAGTGCCTCGCCGACATCGGATAGTGCCCGGGCCACGAGCCCGCAACTGGCTCAAAGCGATGATGAAGCTATCTACGGGCTCCCAGACTCGCAACTTTCGGTGGAGCTTCCGGTGGTCACGCCACAAACGGCTGACATGCCCCACTAAATCATAACATGTGTGACCAACAGCCGACACTGGGGTGGCGGAGGCGGGACTCCAGGATGAACACTCGTTGGGACACTGTGGACACGGCTACACCTGGAACTGCCCCTCGCCACCCTGGCAGCAGTCGGAAAAGCCCTGGCGCAGTGAGTACTCACCCAGAGGTATGGACGCTGAAAGGGTGAACTAGGGGTGGGACTGTTAAGTCATCCGTCCACACCAAGTGAACACACTCCTACCACACACAATTGGGGAATGCACCTTGCTTCTATTGCTGTTATATACATAGGCACCCAGGAGCAGACCACTGGGGAAGGCATGGCCTACTCAGAAGCCACGTTAGACTGTATGGTGGGAACCGTTAGTAGCCCGGGGAAGGGCGACAGATCGATCTCACTTGTTTGGACATTGAAGATCTACCTTATTGATACCTAGCTTAAGCTGCCCCCTAGACTTGAACGTTAATCTTTCGCCCTATTGGCGTGTTTGGACGGCAACATGTTTCGTTGCCGACCTCTTGGTATTTCCTACTGTTTAGCAATGTTAATGAACCCAGTTACATTCCTTCTTCCCCACATCAGAGTACTGCCTATGCTTTTGCTGAACATGCCGAGAACTGTGTCCGCGGGGGGTGCGTGGGGGAGGCGGACACCCTTGTGGGAACGGTCACATGGGGGATGGGTGGCGGGGGAGGCAGATGCCTCCAGTGGTGATAGCAGTTATGGCTGAGATTAAGATATGCACATGGAATGTGAGAGGAATGCACACACCATCGAGGCGCTACCAGATCTACTCATATTTACGCCGCCACAAATTCCATGTAGTATTGTTACAAGAAACACATTTAAATACAGCTGAGGTCCATGCGCTGCGCAGGAGATGGCGCGGACAACTCTATGCCACTGAGTACTCCTCCTATGCCCGCAGGACGCTCATATGGATAAGACCGGGGACCCCCTGGGCGGTCATGGACACGCAGATAGATGTGGGAGGAAGGTACGTGATAGTGAGGGGCAGACTTGATGGACACCCGGTAATACTTGCCTCCATATACTTCCCAAACACTGAACAGGGTGGGTTCCTCGACTGCCTCTCCACAGCGCTGGCGCCTTGGCATGGGCTTCCATGGATACTCGGAGGCGACTACAACAGTGTCCTGGATGTCCACCTAGACAGGTCCACTGCTCCCCCACCTAACGCTCAAGCACACGTCACGACGAAGGCGCTCCTCAACTGGGCCCAACACTGGCACCTACACGACGCATGGAGGACCCGGAACCCCACGACACGCATATACTCATATTGGTCAGGCGCGCACGCATTACATGTACGCCTGGACAGATTCATGGTTTCCCCTGACCTCCTCCCGCTGATCCTAGATTCTCAATACATGGGCCGCACCCACTCGGATCATAACCCTCACACACTGAGCATTGCATGGGACGTCCCGCGTCTCCCCATTCCGACCTGGCGCCTTCAGCCAGACCTCACAGCGTCCTCTCCCCAGATTGAATGGGATGCTTTCAAGGTGGTGACGCGGGTGTACTGTCTGGGAACACAGGGACACATGAGAGGCCGAATTGAACGAGATCTGGCATGACTGGAATCAGAACTGCTGGACCTCGAAAGCCTTGCAAGGGAGGGTGCGACCGCCCGACTGACTGCGGCTAAGACGGAAAATGACCGCCTACTGGACCGTTTGAAATGTGTAAACTTTGCGGCACACTCTGCTCGGATGCACAGACAGGGCGACAGACCGGGCAAACTGCTGACCTGGCTGATCGCGCGGGAAGACCGGTCGGCTCCAATATCGGCCATACAAGCCGAGGATGGCAGGACACTCTACTCCCAACGCCAAATACATGAGGCGTTCACGGAGCATTACACAAATCTGTACCAGTCTCGGCTTTATGCCTCGCTGCCCACCATTGTGGACTATCTCTCTGTCATACAGGTACCCACCCTCACCGCGGTACAACAAGATGACCTCGGAGCACCACTGGATCCCGAGGAACTCCGTGACACCATATTCAACCTCTCGAACGGCAAGACTCCGGGCCGGACGGCTTGCCGGCCGAGTTTTATAAGGCCGCCTCAGACATCCTGGTTCCACAACTGGTGAAGATGTACTCCGCGGCTGTTGACGACTTCACCTTGCCACCGACCCTTAACGAGGCGACGCTTGTCTCCTTGCCCAAGCCTGACAGAGATAACACGCAGATGGGTTCTTATCGCCCTCTCGCGCTCTTGAACACGGACTATAAAATTCTCGCCTCCGCGCTAGCCCGCAGGCTGGCCCCCTTCGTTCCCACGCTGGTACACCACGACCAAAACGGATTTGTGCCGACGAGACACACGTCCCACAATATCCGCAGGCTATTTCGCTTGCAGGAATATGCCACGAGGCAATGGCCGCGAGCGGGGTGCCTGGTGCTCGACTTGGAGAAGGCTTTTGATTCGGTGGAGTGGCCCTACTTGCGAGCGGTTTTGGAAAAATTTGAGTTGGGAGATGACTTTCTAACAATGGTAGGCCTTTTATACCACAAACCCACGGTACGGGTCCGCACTGGGGCCTTGCTCTCTGATCCTATTCGCGTACGGAGAGGCACCAGACAGGGTTGTCCACTGTCGCCCCTGTTGTTCTCTCTGGCCGTGGAGCCCCTAGCCATGATACTCCGGTCGCAGGGAGCTACCTGGGGAATACCGTTGGCGGACGGACTACATATAGTATCCTTATATGCCGACGACCTGCTATTATACGTCAGGGACCTCAGTAACGTCCCAGAGTCTCTCACTGCCGTCTTCGACACCTTTGAGGAAGTATCGGGATTGCGAGTGAATTGGGCCAAATCGGGGGCCTACTCCTTCGGCCCGAACGTTCCCGAATGTGACATACGTATCGGGGGTGGACGGTTGCAGTGGTATCCCAACACGTTCAGATACCTTGGAATACGTATATACCGAGACCCGATAGACATTTTGGATGGCAATCTGATAAGGGCGATCGCCTCTACCAGAGCACAGGTGGGGTTCTGGAACACACTGCCGCTCAACGTTCCATAGCCTTGGCTAAGATGATAGTGCTGCCACGGCTGCTATACTATTTTGCGAACATACCAACGTATGTGCCTACCCGGGTGTTTCGAGACATTGAGATCCTGCTACGAAGCCTGATTTGGAACAAAGGCAGACCTCGGGTCGCGTTGACAAAACTCTACATGCCCAACACAGAAGGCGGACTAGCAGTTCCAAACATGGATCTATATTATCTAGCAGCACAAATGCAGTGGGTGTCGTGCTGGTTGGGCGGTAGGAACCTAAGTGACACGGCTACAGATACCACCATTTGGTCCCTGTTCCAGATTCAAGTACTGTTCCACCCACTGACTCGGACTCCCCGCCCACCGCAGCTACTGCTTGCAATGGCGCGCAGGTGTTTCCTTCGCTGCTTACGCCTAACGCGAGCAACGACGCCATATGCGCCAATATTGCCACTGTTAGGCACCCGGACGACGGCAGGGATCCTGACAGCTGTACGGCTGAATAACTGGATCGCCGCGGAGGTGGAAACAATGGGTGACCTTTACTCCGACGGCGCTCTCCTGCCTTTTGCGACCCTTGTGGAGGACACATCCCTCCCAGCCGGCCAGTTCCTGACACACGCATCTCTCGTACACGCGTTGACAGCCGCCTGGGGAGACATGTCTAGTGAACCACAGACACACCACTTCATACAATACTTGCATGTCATGAGCAACGGCACACATATTGTTCGCTGGTTGGCACAAGCACTCCTCCAACACACATGCCCAACACCTGCACACCTAAGGGACAAATGGGCGACAGACAGGGGATGGGACTGGACAGACAAGGAGTGGGCGGTGGTTCTGGCTGGCCCAGTGAACATCCCCCGCAGCCCTCGCTTTAAACTCATACAATTTTATATATTACACCGCGCGTACCTCACCCCTGGCAAGATCAATAAATACTTCTCAGTAGCAGACACTGCCTGCGGCCGCTGCTCTCTCATCGGCGCAGATTTACTTCACATGCTCTGGCTCTGCCCTGCCCTCCAACAGTACTGGGACGGTGTGACCAAGATACTCCGACTTTGTACTGGGGAACAGGTACCGCATACATGGGAAGCCTGTATATTGGGGCTGTATAAGCGCACACACCTCAATAGAGTCAAGACTAGATACTGGGATCTAGGCCTTATCACAGCCAAAAGACTACTTACCAAGAGATGGAAGGCGGCCACACCCCCCACCTCCGACACTGGTACCTGTCATTGACGAACTGGGCGTGGGCTGAGGGCTCTGTTCTGCGACGAGAGGAGACAGCAGGGCTCAGAAAGTTTCCCATCGCGCAACAATGGGAGGACATTTTGCACTCCTTCCTGCAGAAATGCACGGAACAGGGGATCACGTGAGGGACCATACGCTGCCACCCTCACTAACTGATGTGACACCACACTGAACACTTATGATACACCATGCGACTCCCTCTCACCATCGGACTCGACACACTATCTGACTAGCACTTTCATCCCACGCATTGTCGACGACGCACCCCAATCCCGGAGCTGCGACGCTACAAGAGCAGCGACGGCAATAGCCTGCCCATGCATCGGAAAGCTACACCCTCCAGTCACTCGGGGAACACCCCCCCCCATTATGGCTCCACTGCGCAAGCGACCCGTACATTCCCGAGCCCCAGCCCTCCCCGCCTGCATACCCCGCGAGACACGACTGACACGCTGATTCAGATTTCCACCTCTTCGGCATTATGGCGAACTCTGCATGCACCACTCCCTACCTGCCTCCTGTGAAACCCACGTCCCTGTTTTTGTAGTTAATTGTCGATTCGGATACATACTTGACTAGACCATGTCCGTGCGCATACATCTTCACGCTTTATACTACTTCACGCCATTGGGCACACACGGATGGGACAGCCGAGGCGTAGACACCCCGTCTCGACACTGAGATGCAGAACAATTTTTTTTCCACTGTAACGGATACATCTGGAGGTTGCACGCCCCATCTGCACTCGGTCGCTGAACACCCTCTAAGCTCCCTCACACGGCGCCGTACCCGTCACAATGTCATCCCGCACAGATATGTTCGCAGATACGACACATTGGAAGTGATGGGCGCGGCAGACACCGCAGCCATACACGAGGGTAGCATCAGCGCACCCACCTCGAGACACTGCAAACATGTCGAAAAACAAAACCCACAGACCACACAATTACTAGATACCGAGTGTATACATGTCATGATGTACTGCGCAATGTTGATCTACGCTGCCGGACCCCAGGGTTGCCGGAACTACAGCTGTGTACATTCATTCTGTGAGCCACAAAGTTCATTACCTGCAGCTGGCCCGGCTGGGTTGTAAGCTATGGAGCTGTGTACACTGTATGCTGGACAATAAAGGTCTTTTAAAAAAAAAAAAAAAATGATGGATTGAGGAAATCTCTCTTTGTGACTAAAACTCATGATTGCACAAACGTACTACAAGCTACTTCTAGATTTATTGTATTCTGAAACACTTCAAAGTGACAACATTCACTAGCATGGCGTAGGTAAGGGGAGGACGCACTCATCTATTTTACAGAACCACAGAAACAGGTCAGCACCTTTCGTTCTCTCACTCATGCATGTCCATAATAAACAAAATAAAGACATGAGGAAAGTTTGCTATATCTATTGAAATGATTGTGCTCTATCATGTAGCAAAAGTTCTGCAATTAGAAAATATATGCAACTGAACACATTAATTAGCATTACTAATAAGCTGTATTCAATGAAAATCCCTATCATGGCCAATGATATATTGACCTAAGCCTAACCTCTCTAAATGAGCACAGTGATATATCAGAGATCTCTGAGATTAGAACCGGCCCTCATATCTGGCATCTGCCGTTAGCTGGTCTGCATCTCAGATTGCGGAGATCGGGCACGCTCGTCTGGGGACCTTTACTGTGCAAGAAATCCTCCTCTATCTTTCCAAAGCTGCAATTCCATGCTAGAAAACAGCATCTGGGTTTCTCTGTCATGTCTAAATGTTAGAATGTGTTAGTGATCAAGCACAGAAAAAAACAAGGCATGATGTTGTTCGACCTTGTACGGAATGTCTAGACCGAGCCCAAGGAAGAAATGCTGAATACCAAAAACTTGTGCAGCTGATTTCTAAAATAAAAGTGTGGCACAAAAACAAATATGCTGTGTGTACCATGTGCATAGCAAAATCAGCCTATAACGTGTGCAGATAGGCTAATATAAGGGAGGGCTACAGTGGGCCCCACAGGGATCTCAAGATAGTCCCTCCCAAACATTCATTATCATTAACATAGTTTTTAAACTTGTTTACAGTCACAGCCAGGTCTTCACCTAATTTCAGGAACACCTGTGTGTCATCGGCAACTATTCACAAATATAAGCTGTGATTATGGATAAGGAATGTACAGAAAAAGCAAAATGTCCATGACCGTTGACCTTTAAGGTGAGTGGCAGGAAACCAGGAAGACAACACTGTGATGCTTGTCTCTCTCCTCTGAAACCAGCTTCAAAGACAAACTGTTTCACACTGTCCTGCTAACAATACAACTCTCTGTTTGTTTGATAAATTGTACTGTTTGCACTATGTTGTATTGAGAAATGTGCGAGTCCAGCTCAATTAAATTCAGTATTTATGTATTTTGTTTTGGAAAGATTTTGACTTGGAGCTTTACGTCTCCACCTATATAAATCTCACACTTTATATATACTTTATCTTGTTTCAGGATTATTTCAGCTTCAGGTTAAAATAAATAAGCTGAATAAGAAGCAAACTGTCTGAAAGATGTTGCATATTCCATTTTATGTTTCATTGGGTCCTGGGTACTAGTCTCTGAAAAAATGTTTCAGAGCATCCCCAAATTCTTCAATTGAGCTAAATATGAATCTGTAGAAGACTATGGGCCATATGTAGATAAAACATGAATACCGATTCCATAATACCGAATTTTACAGATTTGGTATTAAGGAATCGGTAAATGCGATGTAGATAAAAAATCGGTAAACATTACCGATTCGTTAAAAATCGGTAAAAAATACCGAATCAGTAAAAAAAAAAATACAGAGAAACCAATACCGATTCGGAATTACAGAATTCATTACCGAATCGGTAAATACCGGTTCGGTAATTCAAAAATTCGTAATTCGATGAATCAGCCAATCCTGTGTCACCCAATCACCTCCCAAACAGGAAGTGGCCACATCCAGGCAGCTGCACAGGACCTGGAGCGCACTGTGAGGCAGGCAGGTGAGCTGAGGAGCCAGCAGCAACAGAGCCTCACAGCTACAAACAATTAAAAAAAAAAGAAAACAGCATTGAAATGGCAAGCCAGGACAGGGAGAAGGAGGGAAGTGAGAGGAAAAGAAAGCTGAAGTTCAGTGACAAGGAGCTGGAGGTACTGATCCAGGAATATCACAGGCTGTTCGGTAAGCAGTCCCTCCATGTGCCCGAGTCTCAAAAGAGGCAGATCTGGATTGGCATTCAGGACAAAATAAATGCCATAGGTGTGACCCAGCGTACCATTGAGGACATCAGGAAGAGGTGGTACGACCTCAGGAAGACAGCAAAAGCAAGGATTTTGAGATAGGCAGAGGCAGGCTGGCAAAACAGGTGGAGGAAAGAACAGAGCACCAGCACCAACACCACTGGAACTGATGGTGGAGTCCACCCTCCAGCCGGAGAGTGTGAGTGTCGTGGGAGACGCAGACAGCTCTGCCAGAGCAGCAAGGAAACAAGGTAAGACGCATGCCCAGCATGCTGTGCTACCCCCTCCCCAACCCCAATCCCCATAGTGGCATAGGGGCTCCCACTTCACTCCATGTCTTACCCATTACCTGCTATGCATTTTGGGAGATGTAGTTGGAGGGAACTGATGTATAGGACAGTCAGGCAAGCAAAAACAATAGCATGTTAAAGTAATTGGCAATGTCAGGACAAACACTGTGATCTGTAGGCATGATGTTTAATGTAATTCAAATGCAGAGCAGTGAGACATCTCGCAGTGCTGCAGAGGGGAGCAGAGCAAAGACAGCCAGGCCAGAGGGGAGGCAACATGAGGAAGAAAGCATGCCTGCAGGGACCACAAGCTCCGCGTAACCACAACCACCAAATCCTCCATCACACGCATCACCACAGCGCCAGGGAACGCCGCCATCCCCTCATACCCAGTCCCCACTGCGACAATCACAAACACCACCACCACCACAGTCACGCAGGAGGCTCCCACAGTTCATCCAGACGCCGCAGGGCAAGGCCGGACAGTCCTGAAGCATCCGAACAGGGTGAAAGTGTGTTTGCTGGACTGGAAGGCAACATGCTGAAGGTCCAGCGCTTGCAATGGAGGGAGATGAGATCACTGCACAGGGAGGTGGCACACATCAGCAAGCACATGCACAGGATGGAAAAGGGCATCAGTGCAATGAGAGACAACATGTGTGAGGGAATGCAGAGAGTAGCAACCTCTGTGGACAACCTCTGCAGCCAGCTGGAGCAGGACCGTCTTGGCAGGCGCAGGGAGAGGCAGAGGCTCCAGGCCTATACCAAGGCCGTGAACCGGCTGGCCACTGCAACCTCACTGATGTGTCGCAGGTCCATCGCCATGCATGAGGAGATGGCGCATTGCAGCAGGGATGTGGCCAGGGGAATGGTTTCTATGACATCTGCATTAGAGCTCCTGCAGAATGTGACGGCGGCCACAATGGAAGGGGGGGGACAGTGAGGAGGCTACCAGCCGTGGTAGCATTACGCCCTCTCCCACCGAGGGCAGGAGGCGCAGCGAACGCCACGGCGCTGCGCAGGAACAGTATGACACTACAGACAGTGTTGCCAGGGAACGTGCACATGCAGCGCGTGGACGCAGGAAGTAGGGACCACTGCCTATTGGCAAACATTAGATGGGTGATGTAACCCATGTCCAAATGGACACTGCTTACAATACTGGTGGTGTGCTTATTAAACACCATAACATAAAAATGTTACTGGCTCTGTCTCGTTACTCACTCAGAAATAGTTTGACGTTATCTCTGCCCGTCTCTGTCTCCCATCATGTTCAACTGCAACACCAGCTGCGCAGGGCTCTGGCTGAGGGTTGTACTCGTCCTCGTCCTCAGAGTCAGTTAGTTCCACTGCTGTTCCTTTTTTTGTGGCCAGATTGTGTAGCATTGCACATGTAGCAATAATCTTGCAACATTTGATGGGGCTGTACAGACGTGCACCTCCACTTTTGTGGAGGCAACGGAATCTGCTTTTAAGCAGTCCAAATGTGCACTCCACCACGTTGCGTGTGCTCTCATGTGCCACATTGTATCTCCTTTCCCTTGGGGTGGCTGGGTTGAGATATGGTGTGAGTAGATAAGGCCGGAGGGCATAGGAGTAACGAAGATCCGTGGCAAAGGATCACCCTCGGGTAAATATCCCTCTGTATGCCCCCCCATCCAGCCTGTGTGCCTACCGGAAACCGTCAAAGAACCTGCCTGGAACACAACCCTCCGTCTGAATTCCTGCAAAGATAGAATTAACGGCGGCATCTGGCTTACCTGAAGTACCTGCCCTGGACTGCTGCTGCTGACGGACGGAACAAGGAACGAGACCGTCACTGCCAATGTGGCCCTGGACTGCTGCAAACCTGAACGAGATGCGAGGCCTTTCCAGCCCATGGGGTATCGTTAATCTGCTCCTGCTCGAGCGCCGGGTCTATCAGAGATCTGAAGCGCTGATAAGGCTCCGTTGATTCTGCTGCCACGAATTCTAAGGACACGACCCTGGAGGGCTGATGAGGTCTGGCATTGCGGGATCCTTATACTCATCTGCGTGAGCGCGGAGTCCCGTGCAATTAAGCCTACCAGGCTAAGCGTTGAAGTGAATTGGGCCGATTTCACCCGGCTGCCCCCCGGCATCGTGGCTGAGGTGCTCAGGTCCTGATACCGCCCATGAAGTTTTTCATCCTTTGTGCTTACTGAAGACGCATGGGGCATAGATTAACTCTGCCAGCTCCTCCTTGCACCCCCCTTGCCTTATCCACCTTCAGCCCTCATCCCCTCCAACCCCCCCTCACCTCTGCCCCTCCGCCTTCTTTTTAATTTGTTGCCTTTTGATATTTTTGATTACTCACATCTTCCATATTTTGATGTGCTTATTTCCCATATGTATCATTTTGAAATCTATCAGGCGGAGACTTATATGTTGTTTATATACATTGATGCTATGTATGTCCCCTGTCTTATTGACCTTCTTGTCTCTAAAATGTAAAGCGCTCTGATACCCCTGGGTCCAGCTAGCGCTATATAAAACCTCTAAAATAAATAAATAAAATAAATATGTACAGAAGAAAGTGCCATTAATTTGTGTGACCAATAGCTTGAGCCAAGGTGTACATCAGGGTGTGTCACATTGACTTACCTAGTAGGTATCCTTCTCCAAATTCACCTGCAGCCAGACGTGTATGGATACCACTGTTCCGGAATATGTACGAGTCGTGGGTACTCCCGGGGAATTTGGCCACGATGTCAGTTATGATGTACTTGGCATCACATATCACCTGCACATTGATGGAGTGGGTGGATTTGCGGTTTCTATACATTTATTCAGTTGCTGCAGGTGGGCAGATTGGTATATGGGTCCCATCGACACAGCCAATGACGTGTGGGAAACGCGCAAGTTGGTAGTACTCCAGCTTTGTCCTCTGCAGCTCCGCCTGTGTACTGGGGAAGGTAATGTAATGTTCCATTCTGTCCATCATGGCATCCAGGAAGGTGATGAAAAAACGGGATAGACAGCTCTGTGATACACCACCCACTGCGGCTATCACACCCTGGAAACTTCCTGATGCTAGGAGGTGCAGGCAACAGAGTACCTGGACATGGGTGGGGATTGCGTGCGCCCTTGGTGTCTGATGCTCAAGATAGGGTTTTAGGTCCCGTATTAGGTCAAGGATGGTGTGTGGTTGCAGTCTGTACCTTTTATGGATTTCAGGTTCAGTCAATTGAAACAATGTGATGCGCAGTCTCTACACCCGCTCTTCCCGTATCCAGATCCTCACTCCAGCTGCTCGCAAGTGAAGCCGCCTTGCTATGAGGTAGAGGCCCGCCATTGTGTTCACACAGTTGCATTTTGGGGCTGTTTTTATACACTGCACCTGATTACCACCTGCTCAGGATAAGTGGTAAATACCGAATCGTTATTACCGGATTTGGTCAAATTCGGTAATACCGATTTTTGTTACATCGCATTTTAGGGTTTTTACCGAATCCTTATTTCCGATTCGGTATTCATTTTTTCGGTGTTCTCCGATCCGTAAATAAGGAATCGGTAATTATTTACCGATTCGTTATTACGGATGCCATTCGGTAATACGTACATCTCACTTGGCTAAATACCGGTCGGTAAAGCCGAAATCTACCGATTTTTGGCTTTACCGACCGGTATTTGGCCACCTACATATGGCCCTATGTGTTAGCGTTAAAGAAATTAGTGGTGTCCTGTAAGTTTTGTGTTTTACATGATGATTTTATCAGGGATCAACTAGTAATGCATTCCAATAATTCAGTATTCAAGAGAAACTGTGGGGGTGTGGGGATGCCCCCCTAAATAAAACTATAGCTATTGTAATGAAGGATGAAATATCTAAAAGATGTGCCAAAGTTGCTTAAAAAAACAAAGGAGAGAAAGAAACAGTGGGTAACGTGTCTTATACTAAAATTGAAGGAAAGAAGGGTTTTAGACGCACGTACAAAAATGTGAGCAGGAAAAGTTCAGGTGTTAACAAACTTGAAGGGGAAGGCAAGTGCCCGTCTTATTTCAGGTGTGGTACCAAAGGTCACATGGCTAGAGATAGATGGTGCCCTGCAGCGAAAATGCGCATTTTGTGGAATTATTGGGCATTTTGCAAAAGTTTGCTGGAGGAAACTCAACAAAGGAAGCAAGAAATATGTGAAGAGTGTGGATGACAAGGAAGATGAAGGAGATGAGAATAACGAATCCTAAAGTAAAGATGGGATCCTATGTCTTGAAGATGTGTGGGATGGTGAAAATGTGGTGTTAGATATAAGTTCTAAATCGAAAAAGAAACCAATGGGTAATACAGTTATTGGCGGTGTACAATTGCATACTGTACCTGATTCTCCTTACACCATTATACAATGCTCGGTGTGGAAGAACAAATTTGCTAAAGTAATTGGTAAAGAGGTGAAACCCACATATATTCATCCTGTAACATTAACTGGAAAAGAGATTCCCATGGTTGGGTTCGCTGAGTAGTTGTTCCTGTTTAAAGACAGATATGCCCAAGGGAAATTAAATGTAGCGGAAAAGGGGCCATCTGTGCTGGGGTTTATGGATCGCGAGCTCTTGTAATTATTCTTAATCCCAACATGAAAGATCAGGTAATGCTACTGAATGAGCGAGACAAGAGTATAGTGGAGTTAATCAAAGAAAGGTTCCTAAGTGTTTTTTTCTGGAAATGTTGGGAAGTTGTGTGGGTTTGTACACAAAATAGTACTGAAAGAAGGTGCAGTACCAGAATATCACAAACCCAGGGGCATTCACATAGGTGTGCATGAAGGAGTGATGGCTGAATTGGATGCTTTGGAAAGCAAGCGCATAATTGAACCAGTGGAAACTGCTGAATGGTTGGCTCCCTTGGTCGTCACACGCAGGCCGAATGGTTGTTTGCGCTTATGCATTGATTTGAGGGACCTGAATAAAAATATAGTGGTGGATAAGTTTCCATTATCCAGGATTGACAAACTTTTGGCACAATCCAAGGGTGTAAAATGTTTTTCAACCATTGATTTAACCTCGGCCTATCACCAGGTTCAATTACACGCTAGCAGTAGGGACTTGACAGCATTCTTTACCCCCTGGGGTTGTTAGAGGTTTCTTCGTATGCCCGTTGGCCTTGCATCTGCTGCCGCAGTCTTTCAAAGATTGATGCATAAATTATTTAAGAACATGAAAGGTGTCACTTATTTCCAAGATGACATTCTGGTGATGGGTCGAGACAAATCTGAACACAATGAAAGGTTAATCACAGTCTTAAGCAAAATAGCAGACAAGGGGTTAACTGCAGAATTAAAAAAATGCAAGGTTGACATGACATGAGTTACGTACTTAGGCCATATGAGGTAGAAGGTGATGGTATTTCACCAAAGAAGGCTTTGATTGAAGCCATTGGCAATGCGTCAGTTCCGAGATCTAAATAAGAAGTCAGGTCCTTCTTGGGTCTAGCAGAATGCTACTCCAAATTTGTGCAAAATTTCACTATGAAAACCTATGCTATGAGGCAGTTACTTAAAACTAAACAAGAGTTTATCTGAAAGGATAACTTGCAAGAAGATTTTGAAGGGATCAAGTTTGACTTAACAGCCCTTCCCTTACAAGGTTTCGACAGTCTTGCACATAGAATCATAACCACGGATGCCAGTGGTAAGGGTTTAGGAGTAGTTTTGGCACAAGTAGCTGATTCAGGCGAGGAGGACACTATTGCATTTGCTTCTCTTTACTTATCCCCAGCAAAAGAAGACGTCTTCGGGATGAGAAGGAAATGTTGGCAACAGGTTGGGGTATGGAAAAATACAGACAATTTGTATGGGGCTCCTAATTCACCTTCGTACTGACCATAAACGTTTAGTTAAGGTCGTAACGTCTGAAGGGATAGTTAAAGCCACACCAAGGTTTGCTAAGATGACTTTAAGATTACTTCACTTTAGGTAAGTGGAGTACTTACCTGGAAAAAGAAATCAAGTAGCTGATTACCTTAGCAGATCCCCCTTACTATGTGATGAGATAATTGGAGCTGATTGGGATTGGGATCAGTGTCATCGGTGATTAGAGAGAAGCAATTCTGAAGGAAGAGTGGGATTTAGAATAAACACAAGACAATGGGCTGAGTAAAGTTTTGAATTTTATTGTAAAAGGATGGCCAAGTAATAAAGAGCTGCAGGATGAGTTAAGAGCTTTATGTGAGATCAAGGAAGAGTTGTCTGTCGACAGTTCTAATTACGTCTTCAGCAGTAAAAGATTAGTGGTTCCCCTACATTTCCAAACAAATGTATTAAAGATAAATCACGAAGGACATGTAGGCATTGTCAAATTGAAGAAAAGGGTCAAGTCAGCATATTGGTCGCCAGGCATAGATAATGATGTGGAGAGGTTTGGTAAACAGTGTTCTACTTGTCCTGAGTCTGATAAGACGCAACACTTTATAAAACCTACAATAGGCTCAAGACTAATATTCCTGAATATCCTTGGGAAGAATTGAGCATAGACTTTTTGGGTCCTATTGAGGATAAGAATGGAATTTACAAGCATGTTATTGTAGCCATAGACAATTTTTCTAAATAGCCCAAAATAGAAATCACAAACAACTGTGACAGCAAATCTGTAGCAAATATTTTGGAAAATGTATTCATTCGAGAAGGCATTCCCAAAAGTATTCTTAGCAATCAATTTATTTCAGAGAGATTTAAGAAGTTTTTAAATAGAAATGGCATATGTGGAAAAAGAACACCTGTTTATTCCCCTGCTGGGAACGGAATTGTGGAACGCGTTAACAGAGTCATCATGGGGAGTGTTCAGGCATCCTTAAATGTTGGAAAGGATTGGGTAAAAGAACGTCATTGCACCATTTGGGCATATAGAATTACTCCAACTGGCACTGGTTATAGTCTATTTAGCATTCTGAGGGGAAGAGAACCTTTCACTAAAGATAATGTGGCATGGAATGAAATGAGCATATGTGGCAAATGGTCCCCTGCTGTGGTGAGGCCTAACTTGAGGAAAATGCATGATTCATACAAAACATATTATGACATGAAACAGAATATGAAAGATGCAAAATTGGAACCTGGAGATTGGGTAAAAGTTAAATTAGGATCCAAAATGTGGAAGGGGAAAAGCAAATGTTCTGTACCTTTGCAAGTAATTGAAGCGTATTCCATGTCAGCAAAATTAAGTGACAACAAGCTATGGCATCACAGCAGAATGGCAAATTGTAATCAAATTCCTGATTGAAAGGTACTAAATAGTAGTAAAGTTAACATGTCATCTGCTATGAAATGGATGTGGGATGAGGTGACAGATACTAATCTAAAGGATGCTCCTATACCTGTTTCTGCTTCAAGTGGAAGCATTACTAGAGATAGTTTACCACATATCCTTGTCCAGCCAAAGCGGGATGTGCAATTTCATGGTCACTCCAGAGATGTAACTAAAACACACAGAGAAAGACAGGTAACCTTACCTATGAAATTTAGGATCATTTAGCAATCATTTATGTGATTGCTGTGAGGGAGAGGATAGGGCTGTACAACAGCATACTTCAGCCATGAAAACTTTTACTCTATTCTTTACATAAGTCTCAACATTGTAGCTAAGTTATGGATTCCCTTAAGGAATATCTTAAGGTAGTTAAGCTCTTATTGCATATGTAACTTTATTTATGTATACTGCTGTGTAGTCCTGATATATATGTCTACCAACTTTCTTCAATTGCTGCACCCTACCTTGAGGGTTATGTGCTGAAGGAATTGGAATGATATTTACCCTTCTTGTGTAAAGAAGGAAGATGTGGTATCTTGGAAACCGGTTTCTAGGTAACGGGATACCACAGGCTTGTGGAGAAAATCTGGAAAGTGGAGAGTGCAGGGCAGTTGGAAGCAGTTACCGTGATGGACGGTTGTACCTGCTTGCTCTGAATAAAGGATACTACTACTTACCTCTTCAGTCTGCTTTTGATCTTTACAAGCATGCTTCAAAATCAGGCCGGTCTTAGGCAGACAAAGCATTCACCATATGCCATCTTTGGAGATACCTTGCCCACACCTTTTACCGGGAATGCCTCACACCTGCTGGTTCAAAGGCGATGCACTGTACTCTCCATGCGCTAGAGTTAGAAAGATGAAGCACTCAGCACAACCTAGTTTCAGGGATAAAAAAGAAAGGAATATAGGGGCATATTATCAAGGGGGTTTATCTCCGCTTTTTTGGCTTTAAAAGCCAAGAAAGCGGAGATAAAATTATCTCCCTATTACCTAGCTGTCGCTAACACCAGTTAGCGACAGCTAGTAGGAGACAGCGACCATCTTGGGCCCCACTTTGGATGTCAGTGATATTTATCACTAATGACATGCAAAGTGGGCGTGCCAAGATGTTAGCGACTGGAAACAGTCGCTAACATCGCTATCTCCTATTACCAACTTATGGAGATATTCGCGCTAAGCGCGAATATCTCCAAAAGCTAACACCTGCCCTGAGCAGTTCTTAGCCATGTTATCCAATGAGAGGTGGATAACATGGCTAAGAACATTAGCTCGATAATGCATGAATATCGCTGACTTTTCAGCGATATTCATGCATTGCGGCCGATTTTTATCGCATTTGCGATAAACCTTGGTAATACCAAGGTTTATTTGCGATAAAAATCGCCGCAGCTCAGCGGTAAATTTTTGTCTCTAACCAAGCAATAGCGATAATTATCGCTATTGCTTGGTAATATGCCCCAACGTGCCCACCATGCAGTTCTCTCTAGGGCGCAATCAAATCCCAAATGAAGTGCACTCCACGCGCTAATTGCAGGTGACTGGCAAGGTCAGACTCAAAGTCCCACGGCCACTTCTGGGCAATCATCTGTCCCAGGAGAACCACTGGGGGCATGAGAGCAGAGAGGCAGGCAGCAGGCAAGCACACTTTTTTCCTCAGCAAAGTGGCAGTCTCTCTAGCAGCCAAGCAGGTCGGCACACCAAAGCAAAGTCTAAGTGGTTGTTTTCCTGACAGCACAGCAATCATCTGGTGCAGCATGTAGAGACAGCAATTTCTGGTTACAAGTCCCAGGCCGTGTCTCAAAATAAGGGTCAGAGGCCCTGTACTTATTCTCAAAATGTCTTTGATGTGGAGATAACTTCAAAAGACAGCCCCAGGTGCATTGCATCCATGCCCCACTATACCTCCTACCAGTTCCGGGGTTTTACTGGGCTTACACAAGGGTCAGGGGCAATGCTTTCCTAACCCTACCCCTCCTGCTGCTGTTCTGCACCCTCCTCCAAGGATTGATACCACCAGAATCTAGAACTGGCAGGGTCATTGTGGCAGATGTACTGCACAATTCTCCCACTAGTTCAGGAGTTACACCCTGAAATTCATCTCCCAACCCAGGGTCTGCACCCTTGGGGTGAACTGGGGTCAGGGGTGAGTCCCCCTTCCCCTGTCCCCTCCCACCAGGAGTGGTACCCCCAGAAGGCAAAATGGTAGGGACGCTTCTGACAGCCACCACTCCCTCCAGGTCAGATGCGAGATCCTGAATCTGGGTTCCCAACCCAGGGTCTGTACCCTGAGGCTGAGCAAGTTCCTGGCAAGCTAGATCTTCCGGGGAGTACTCATACTTCCTCTTCCCCCTCAACCCCCTAGGGAAACACATTCTTCAAGTGTTGTCTGAGAGTCTAGCAGGCAGAGGCCTCTCGACCCCTGTCCATTTGACTCAGCATGAAGATCTTCCAGGCAAGAAGTGGCATCAACAGGGTCACTGCTGACCTCAGAGTTGGCCCCTGACCCTGTTGTTCTCCCACTGGGGACTGCCTCCCCCTCTCACCCGTCCATCTGGCCTTCTGCACCCTCCACTCTGGAATGGTACTGCCAGACACCAGAACTGGCCGGACGCTTGTGACAGCCAGACCCCTCTCAAGTTCACCTGACACTATGGCATCCCCCTCAGCGGATTGCCTCCGGGTACAGACTAGGGCCCCTCCTGGTGCGTCCTCTGGGTACCATCCACTCCTTCCCTGGGAATAGACATTTGACCCTCTACCTATCCCACTACACTGGGATCCATCTGGGCTATTGAAGACCTTCCCAGCTTCCCTCAGTTGGAGGAAACCTGAGCCACTCCTTTTAAGATCTCTCCCAAATGCCTTTTCAGACAAACAGGCACTCAACCAGAGGTCTGCCTTCTTTGCAAGTTCCGTGGTGTCAGGGAGCTTACACACAAACAGGTGTTAGCTCTGACAATCAGATTGAACAAGCCTTCAACATTGTTTGCTGTGCTACCCTTCACCCATCCCTCTAGTTCTTTGCAACAATCCTCCACAAACTACAAATCTGTCTCACCAGTCTTGGGGGGACCAAGTGTAGTGATACAGTTTCCTACTGCCCCTGAACCTCAACCTGAACTCTTCTGGGGTGAAGCTATACCTCCTTATCTTTGTTTCTTTCATGGGGGGGGGGGTGGGGAGTTACTATGCCTGCGACTACCTTCTAGGGACAGTAGGGCATCACTCCCATCCTCAGGAATATAACGTCCGAGGACAGTTCCCCAATCCTCCTCAGAGACCCTGCGCACTACCAGGGCATCCTCACACTCCTGCAGCCATTGATGTATGTGTTCCCCCTCCTTGAAGTTAGGCACAAAGTCTGTGGGTATGTGTGTGGTATTCCTAGCACTAGAGTCACAATTGCTGCCACCACTGGACTCCACCTGCAATGGTGGCGAGTCTAGAACACTTAAACTACACTCATGGGCTAACCTTTCCTTAAGAACTAGGGGGCATATTAGCAAGAACCTCATTAAAATTATCGCCGTTTTAGCGGTCAGGGTACTGTGCTGAGGGGGCCCGTTGGAGCTTGGGCCCCCCCGCACACTGGAGGATGTGGGGGCCTGTGTTACACCACTGAAAGGGTAAATTTAACTGAGGGCTCAGTCCACAGTCAGCCATCAACCATCCTCCTTTCTGCTTTGAAACTATCCAACCAATAAAAAACACAATCTTTTCTTGACCGGGTGACGTTAACTTTCCAGGTAAATTATTTGAAATATGCTATTCCGAGGATATATTATCTGCCATATTAATTGCCATAATGCCTGCTGAATCTGGGTTACATATTGTTCTTCCAATTGAGTATTTTACCTATATCAGTTCCTAGTCCTTGATTCATACATTTCTTCAACTGTACTGTCATAGCAAAGGCATCTTACCTTATGTACTAAAACATCTCAAACAATTGTCATACCCTAATCAATCTATTTCTACAGCCCTCCATTTCCTAAACATTCAGATGTACGAAGCTTATTTACGGTCGCAAATGTCCCCTTTCACAGAATCAGCCCATTTTCGGATGAAAATGTGCATTTTTCCATGTACCATGCCCTTGTTTGCGATTTGGTATTGGTAAGGGGCACGTTTAGGGCGTCCTTTCTTAATACCAACTCGCAGTGGTATGTGTGAAAGTTTGCGACCAAAATGCGGTCCCAAAACATTTGCATTTTACCACCTACAAATAAAGCAGATGG
This sequence comes from Lissotriton helveticus, assembly GCF_964261635.1. Taxonomy (NCBI): domain Eukaryota; kingdom Metazoa; phylum Chordata; class Amphibia; order Caudata; family Salamandridae; genus Lissotriton; species Lissotriton helveticus. Next base: position 428,008,989 of record NC_136063.1, read on the forward strand.
ACTCCTGGATCAATAATGTTTGCAAAGCACCAAATATTCTGTAGGGACTAAGGCTCCCAAAGCTCTAATGTTCACAAAACACAGAACACACCTAGAATGGGAGAACACAGAACCAATGCAGCAGTACAGAAGTGGTAATGACAACAACACTCAATACTTTAATAAAAAGGAGATTACAATCTCTTGCCAAAATCATTGCTTTGTAGCAAGTTGATAAGGTGTAAAGCTCACAAGCTTTGTGGCTCACGAACCAATAAACAGCATAAAGAACATTTAGTAAACAAATGGACAGGCACAGTCAGGTCAACCGTAAAGTGTCCAAGCCCACATGCCCACCAGCCTTACAATAGTCTACAAGGGTATTGACACACACCCGCTGATTGTTCTACCTTTTCACATGCATGACCAAGGGGCATTATGAAAATAATGAAAGTCAGTCCAGTAAAAAACTAAGAGGCAGATGTACGAGAAAGTGACTCAGTGCATTCCGCAAGCCATTTGGCTATGCCGCACTGAGTCACTTTCAGGGCACAGGAATGCGACATATTCACAATGATATGTTGTATTCCTGTGTTCTCCACCGCACTGGTGCACAAATAGCTGCCGTGAGCCGGAGCAGGCACTCTTGCATGGTGCAAGGATACCTGCATCATGGGGAGATTGTTTTTGTGCAGGAAGGGGCACCTTCCTGCATGAAAACAATCACTAAAGGTATTTTCCTCTTTCAATGTGTGCTGTAGAATGCAGCACGCATTGAAAGAGGAAAAAACAAGGAGAAATTAAAACATTTCTCCTCGTTGCGCCTCCCTACGCCTCCCCGGGGAGGCGTGGAATTCATCAGCATTTCCAGATTTACGATTCCTCGTAAATCTAGAAATGTCTGATTCCATGGGTGTTGCGTGGGGACACCCACACCAACTCCCATGGAACGCCCCTTTCACACAAAGTGCTGCGTGTAAAGGGGCATGATTTTGCAAGGTCAGGAAAAGCAACGCAGGGTGGCTTTTCCTGTCCTTGTAAATATAGAGCAGTGAAATACGCCACCAGTGAGTCACAAAAAGTGACGTAGTGGTGACGCAGGGGGCTTGTAAATCTGCCCCTCAGTTTGTCAGACTGAGTCACCACCCGTTTCATCTGCACATTTAGTGGTCAGTCTTCAAGGCAACCCTCCTCTGTCTCTGGTCCAGGTCAAGGGACGTGCTGCGTGTTTGCGAACATCACTCATTGTTGAGGTTGTTTCTTCAGCAGCTCGCCTTTGGTCTTGCGGTGGGGTACAGTGTGTACCGGGTTACTTCTCTCATCTCCTGGGGCTGGCTAGGGGCTTCTTCCACACAGGCAAGGCAGGGACAGGGTAGACAACAGAGCTTCTGTCGGACCTTCATACTTCGTCCTACCCAAGAGGGAGTGGGCTGCGGCAGCTCCACTCTCTGGATCCACCATACTGCAACAGGGATCACCCTGATCCCTGCCCAAGATGAACAATGAGCTGCAGGCCACCTCCAACTAATACCTGCAAAGACAGGCAGCTGTGCAGGTGCCCACTCCCAGTCAGGGTCCACTTCATCCCCACATGTTTAATGTCCAGCAATCAGGGGGAGGGCAGTCCTTCCCTCTTAAGAAAGGTGTCTAGAAAAGTCCTCTCCTCTGAACACAAGGATATGCTCTATGTGTTTGTCATCTATGGGCATTAATCTCCAGCTTGCAAATACCAAATTTCTACAAACATAAATATGTATGATGAGCTATGGGTAACGCTAATGACTGACACACCAATAGTGCTTGTAAAGCATCTGTTTATGGGATGTATTGGTTCTAATGTTTGCAAAGGGTTACACCTGTGACCATTGCATATAATGATAATGAACATTATATTCACTGAAAGAAAAAAAATAAACATAAAGAAAGCTCCATCTGTCTTCAAGTCTCTGGGCTTCCGTTTAAAGGGGGTGCTGTAGGCAACTCACCCCGGTGCTTTGCAGCACCTCAGAAAACATAATCTGGTTTCTCCAGGTAAGCCTTGATCAGAGGGGGTCAAAGAGAGACTATCCCCGTGGGACGATGGGTTGGGAAGAGAAACCCCCCCCCAAAAAGGGGCGACCTCGACGAGCACCGATCTGCTGTTTGGATGGTATTTCAGAGTCATGAATTCTTGAAACTGTGCGAAAAAAAGAAAATGCGAGAGAGCTTCAGCCACAAAGGAAAACAAAGGTCCAGGGGTAGCACAATTGCACACAGTATCCGCTACTTATGATGCATGTAAGCAGATGTCCTTGGTAGAAGGATGCTAGTAAAACGAGAGGGGTGAGAGCACTGGGCCAGAGGTCTATTTTGTTTACATCTGTCAGTTACAACTGATGCTTGGCATCGGAAAATACTGGTTGCTATAGCCAGAGTCTACTTTCTTAGTTGCATTATTGCCTCTAAGCCTCGTTAACAGCTGATAAATATTGGCATTTATTGCCAAATCAAGGTCAGAGTATCAGCTCCATTTTAAGGTATGGTCAAGTGGCGAATTGCCCAGGGTTTCGAACTTCCAAGCTCTCTTGTTCGCCTTAGTCTCAGCCTCTCTCCCTCTTTAGGCCTACCTCTACCTCTGACTAGGTCTCTCTACCTCATCCTAACTAGCTTCTCTCCACCTTTATATGTACCTCGTTTTCTCACCTTGACTAGCTATTGCTCTATCATCGCTCTCCCCACCTGACCAGACCAATATGTGCCTCTCTTTCAGCTTCTCTGGCTATCATCCTCTAACTTACTCTTCAAGCTACTTCCTTCTGCTTAGCTTACCTCTGTCTTTAGATTTCCATCTCTTTATATCTCACCTTTTTCTATCTAATTTCTCCTTCTCTTTACCTCTCAATTTTGCTGTACTTCATTGCACTCAATAACATCAATTATTAAAAACCTGCTTTCTCTCTACCCCACCAATTACTAAATATCTGCCCTTCTCTTTACTATGTTTGACTACCTCAGCACCACCCTCTACCCTTCTTTCTCTCCCTCAAATATCTACCACTATGTATTTCTTTTTACTTCATCTGACTTCTTCTGCCTCACCCTCTCTCTTTCCCTTAATCTCTGCATATATCCACATCTCTGTGTAGCAATCGCCTCTCGCTCTACCTCAATTTTCTCTCCACATCTCAAATAGACTTCAATCTAGCCCATCTCGCTCAGGACCTCACCTTTCTCTTTGCCACTCTCACTGCTTGTCTCTATTTCACTACCACTCTATACTCTCTCTAAGTCACCATTCTGTCCGCACCTGACTCCTCTGTTTCCATCTCTCCTTTTATCCCTCTTCCATCTATTTCACCTCCCTCTCAAATCCATCCTTCTTTTAAACTCAGCACTCTTTCTTTGAGGGTCACAAGCAGAAACAATTATAAAAGGTGTGTAATAACGCCCATGATGGTGTGATGTGATGTGATGTGAAAAGGCACTTCTATAGCGCGCTACCACTCCAAGGAGTATCTTGGCGCTTCGAGACCTTGTTACAGTACGTAGCGGAATATCCATGGCATAACTAGCAGTCTGCAGGGTGATCAGATTAACGCTAAGCATCCCGAATCTGATAAGGAATATATCCATGTTTTTAATAGTTTTCTGAAGATTTGCTCTGTTGCCGATTGACGTAGGGATGGAGGTAGTTTGTTCCATGCCTTGGCGCCAATGACTGCTATGGATTTTCCTCCTCTGGTTGTCATCCTAAACCTGGGAACATGGAGCAAATTTGCAGTGGAGGACCTGAGTGCCCGTGACGGATGGTATGGTCTAAAGTACTTACGCAAATACAGTGGGCCTCGATGGTGGAAAGCTCTGTATGTGATGGTAAGAACCTTAAACAGGATACGCTTATGTACTGGGAGCCAGTGTAAGGCGTCCAAGGCTGCAGAGGCCAATGACTTTCTGGGCAGTCTAAGGACTAACCTCGCAGCTGCATGCTGGACCATTTGAAGTCTGTGCAGGGCTGCTTTATTTAGCCCTGCATACAGACTATTGCAATAATCCAGCCTGGATGTTATTAATGCTACAGCCACCGTATGTCTGGCACTTAGAGGAAGAAGGTCAAAGAATTTTCTGAGACCTCTAATGATATTGAAACAGATCCCTGCTACTTCTTTGGCTTGTTGGTTAAAAGACAAAGTACTGTCAAATTTAATGCCCAGGTTACGTGCTGCATTAATAGTTTTTGGGGGGGGCTTCAACTTTTTCAGGCCACCAATCTTGCAGAGAAAAACAATTGTTGGGACCAAAAGGCACGATCTCTGTTTTCGCAGAATTACATTTTAAGTGGTTGTATGTCATCCACTCAAAAGTTGCTGACAAGAATTCTCTAAATGTCAGTTCCGCATTGGATTGATTTTTGTCCAGTATCAGGACCAGCTGGGTGTCATCCGCATAGGCAATTGTACTGATGTTAAAAGAAGAAATTAATTTTACCAGGGGGACCATATATATGTTAAACAAAGTGGGGCTCAAGCTTGAGCCCTGCGGGACCCCTGTTCTCATAGTTTTTTCTTCAGAGCAAAAATTACCCAGCATAACGATCTGACGCCTATGCGCCAGGTAGTTTTTGAACCATTCGAGCACGGTTCCTGCTATGCCTGCATTAGCAAGGCGATGTAAAAGGATAGCATGGGAAACCGTGTCAAATGCTGCAGAGAGATCTAATAGGATCAGGACAGCCATCTTTCCCTGATCCAGTGCAGCACGAATGGTTTCAGTGGATGACAGAAGTGCCGATTCGGTGGAGTGGTGGGTCCTAAAACCTGCTTGACATGGGTGCAAGATGTCATTTTCTTCCAGAAATGCTGTCAGTTGTTTGTTGACATATGATTCTGTAATTTTGCAAATAGCGGGAAGAAGGGAAATAGGACGTAAATTGGACAGAGTTGTAGGGTCCTGTATAGCCTTTTTTTGCAGTGGTCTCACTGCTGCCACCTTCCATTGTGGGGGAATCTCCCCTGATTGGAGGGACGAATTAATGATGGAATTTATGCAGGGATTGACCTCATGGATAATGGATTTAAGCAGTACAGGGGGGCAGGGGTCGAAAGGAGATCCTGATTTAAGGGCAGATATTCCCTGAAGGGAATCTTCTAAGCTAATATAGCTAAAGCTTTCCCATCTGGGTTGATGCAGGTTCAAGTCCATTTCATCCCCCAGCTCTTCTTTCTCAAATTGGGGGAAGTCTTTAGTGAGGATGTCTATTTTTGGGGTGAAATAGTTGGCTATGTCACTACACAGAGTCTGGGAGGGAGGGATCTCTTGGGTTAGAAATGTGGGCTTAGTGAAGCTATTAACAATTTTAAAAAGGTCTTTTTGTTTGTTGTTTGATGCTTCAATACGGGCGGTGAAATACTTGATTTTTGCAGTTTTAATAGAGGCATGATATAATCTCCTGGCACTCTTATATATTTCCTTTGCTTTATTTTCATAGCTCCGTCGCCATTTTCGCTCTAAAAGTCTAACTTCCACTAATTGCTCTTTGAGTTTGCCTGAGTACCAAGGAGCAGATAGTCTCCTTTTCCCTATGGTGCCAGTTCTTTCTGGGTTTCTGATCTTATTCCCAATCTCTGTCACTCATCTCTCAAACCTCTGATAGTCTGTCGTGGTGTTACCTGAGAGAGTTGGTTTACTCTCCTTGGCCCATCTACCAAGGTCAGGGTGTTCCATAATTTTCCCCCAGCTTGGTAGGGTTTTCCACTTATTTTCTACCTCCTTCGAAGTCATCTCATTCCCCTTTAATTCGGTAGCCTGGCAAACACCACCTATCTGTTTCTGCCAATAGCGCTTAACTTATCCTTGCACCTGAGGCGGAAGCCGGGTGATAGCCTGCATGCAATTTTAAACATTGTGTTATTTACTGTTTACTTTTGCGGCGTAACTTGTGATTTTAATCAGCCCACTGCCTGAATAGACATACCGCATTGTTTACGCGTCCCCCTCCGAGCTCACAGACGATTAGGTACTGTGGCCGGTGACGCGTGACCAGCCCCCTCACAATTACGGTGTGGAACTACAAGTCCCAGCGCCCTTGCGCTCTAGAAGGGACTACAAAGAAAGATGGCCACCGCTTCGCGCAGCGAACGCGAGCAGCGGGCGCGCCATTGTTGCGCCGGAGTCGAGCCTGAGTCCAGCCCGTCTGCGCTCGTCCGCGCCGAGGACGGGCCTAGGGCCAACCACCATGCTCAGGTGATGACCTTATCTAGAGGGGACATTTTAGCACTGAATAATACTGCACATACTCACTGTGATCATGCACTTAATGTAGATAAAAGGGTGGGCCCTATTAGTTGTCCTGCCTGTGGATATACCTTGGAACCCCACCACTTTAATATTAAGAAAGAGATACCTAAATTAATGAAGTGTGGTCTGATCAATGCACGATCTATGTGTAAAAACTCTCTCCACATATTTGATCTGATCATTGAAAATGAACTCGATTGCCTATTTATTACAGAACCTTGGCTTCGTGAGTGGTCTAATCCAGACATAGTACGCGCCCTCCCTCCTGGGTTCTCTATCTGTAGACAAGACCGTGTAGAACAGCGTGGTGGCGTCTTAGCTATTATACATAGGGGCAATATTAAATGCTTAATTAGGGAGCTTTCAGACATTAGAGGAGCTGAGAGCATGAACTTCTGCATACAAGTGCACAACACCTTCACCTTCTCGGGGGCATTGCTATATCGCCCCCCCGGACATCCCACGCAGTTTCTTGCCAGCGTAGGGGAAGTGCTGGGTGATTTGACCCTTAGGTATGCTAATTTCACCCTTCTAGGAGATTTGAATCTCCATCTAGAAGACCCGAATGACCAGCACGCCTCTAGTTTCAAAGAAACGTTACAGGTGTTGGGACTCATGCTAAGGACGTTAGAAGCAACTCATGAGGCGGGGCATACCCTCGATTGCATTGGTTCTAACCTAGATGAAATGACGGTAAAAGGCCCCGTACCACAAGTTTGGACGGACCACTACTATATCGAATTCAATATTGAATTAAAGGGGAATGAGATGACTTCAAAGGAGGTAGAAAATAAGGGGAAAACCCTACCAAGCTGGGGGGAAATTATGGAACACCCTGACCTTGGTAGATGGGCCAAGGAGAGTAAACCAACTCTCCTTGATGAGTTCCCACAGTCGGTATAGCCTGTCACCCGCCTTCGATTTCTCACAGAATGCCTTCCACCGGTAACCACCACTCATTCCCTCCTTTTTAGGTCTTGCTGAGCCAGCGCATGCGCTGCTCGACTAGACAGTTAGTGTGTGGCTCCAAAAAATGCTACCACACGCTTTTGCTTGTGGCGGCCTAGAGCTTGCTGTTACGCGCACAAGCGCGCGCACCTCGCTACGCCTCTTTAATGCTCGCTATGCCTCCCCTTCTTCCTCTTTTCTTAAGGCTGTGACGCAATGAAGCTCAAGATTACTTCTGAGGGGGACAGGGGGCAACATGTGTGAGCTTGGTTGCTTTTGTGGACAGGCAGAGAAGGAAAAGGGCTCTGTCTCTTCCTTACTGCCCAGAGAAGACACAGACAATGTCGTCTTGTTTTCTGTGCTGGCAGCTGAACCCCTCTTTTCCTATTATTCCCTCTCTTTCTGTCTTGCTCAGAATACTTCTGAGGTGGGCAGGGGGGCAACATGTGTGAGCGTGGTTGCTTTTGTGGATGATTGGGAACAGACAGAGAAGGAAAAGGGCTCTGTCTCTTCCTTACTGCCCAGAGAAGACACAGACAATGTCCTCTTCTTTTCTGTGCTGGCAGCTGACTCCCCTCTTCCTATTATTCCCTCTCTTTCTGTCTTGCTCCTCACTTACTGAAAACCGTGTGTGAGAAAATGCAGGAGGGGCTCACCTGTGTGCCGCCATGGGAGGACCTCTCCCTGAGAGCCCGTACTCCTTTCAACGCTCGGGATATGCAGGACTACGAAGGACTATGTGAACCCGGAAGTAGGTGGGTATAACCACAGAAGTTCTTGCCGAAGCCCAATGAAAGTAGGAAACGAACAGGAGGCGTCTCACACCGGTGGCACAAAAGCAGCAGGAACAGTGTTGGGAGAGCGGAAGAAAGAAGGCAGACCCTGCAAGCGGACGACCGAAGGAGACCCAATGAACGAGGACGCCCTGGGAGAAGGAGACGCGGAACCGGACGAGCGGTGGTGTGAGGAGTGGTGATGTCCGCCAAAGGATGCTGGAGAGCGGCCGCAACTCAGGAGAGTTGCGGCAGAGCCGGTGAGTGATAGCGTCTCGAGGGATCAGGGGGTGGGTGTGAGGGAAGCGGGTGGCGGAGACGGGAAGGAACACGGGTAGGGAACTGGGGATTCCGCCTTGAAAGTACTCGTGTGTTGTAAGCTCACGCATTTCGGTTCCCTGAACAGGTGGTACTCTATTTAACTAGCGGTACAGATAACGAGCCTCATTTCTTCTTTGCCATTACTCTATTTAACCGCGCGACATATAACGAGTCTCATTTCGTATTGCAATTCTTTTTCATTGCACTATGTTAGACCGAACACTAATAGGTCCCCTACGCACTGTATAAAGACTCCCCCCACCCCCAACCAGCACATAAAGAGAAGACCTGTGAGCACTTCAAGGTGTAGTGACGGGTATATAATACAGATTGACTTCAAAAACCTGTGTCTGACGGCTCCCTCTTTTCCTCTCTTATGAGCCTCCAGGGAGACATTCTTGACAACGAAGAAGAGGAGCAGGGAACGCCGACCTTTGAATCCCCATCAAGCTCAACCAAGATCACATCGGTAGAGGAACAAGAAGAAAAACATCCTGAATAACATACCACTTCTACTATTGATAATAAAAATCGTACTTTTGGCAAATACATACAGCCTCCTTGCCTGTTTATCAAACCTGCCCTCACACACCGTGACTTGAAGAAACGGTTCACAACCTCTCTTTCCTTCTTTCATTTAGTTGCTTCCCTGTAAAATGGATCCAAAAAAGAAAAACACTCATGCGGGAAATTCCCCTTTTCTGACATTTTTCTCTTCCAAAGTGCAGCCTCGGGATGGAGAGAAATAAAAGGTTATAAATATGAAAAATAAATACATAACTAAATAAAACAAGACAGAGGGGTTGCAAAGTGGCCAGATTGGTTTTATTCACATCCAAACACATCAGCCTCACTTTAGACTTTGCAGTGAAGCGCTACTTTTCTTTTCTCGTCTTTCTTTGAACAGCATTGTTGTCCCCTGGTGGGGAAGTGCACCATTCCTGGATGTATTGCAATACCTGGTTGATGGGTGGATTGGAAAACACAATGTGTGCCTCTGTGTTTATAGATGTGGTCTTTTTACACCATACTGTTTATGTTTATTAAGAATATAGGCAATGGGCATTGAAACGGTTCCCTTGAGGGCCCTGTAGTCATGTCCTTAACTTTTCAGGTAAAACCTCTCGCTGATTTCTAAATAGTGAGTGAGAGATCGTTAAGGTAACCATGTTGTTTCTGCTTACATTTCACATGCTTTACTTAATCTTGCAGTCCCTATGAGTGTTTGCTTTTACTTTTTTTTCATGCAGCATATTACTCTTATCAAATGCATAATTTGCATTAAGTTGCATCCTGGTGTTTATAGCTGGGCACAATTGGGTTGTAGCTGCAGGCAGTGTGAGTTTTTCTTTAGTGGGGCAGTATTGTGTTCAGTGGGGGAGAGGATGTGGCACTATGGCCAGAGCTGTCGAATTTGGAACCGGGGAGCCCGGTCAGCCTTCATGATCAGTCCCCCAGACCACTATCCTGAGGGAGCACATTCCCATGCTAGACCTTAGAAAGCCCCACTAGAACTTAGAAGCCCAGGTGTCTTAGCACCAGCAGGTGGACCTTTGCAGTGGCAAGTGGCAGTGGCAAGTGTGGGTTAACCTGGAAGGCCAATTCACCTCCAGCCTTACGGGCAGGCCTACGAAGCAGTACACCCTAGAGCAACAGTGATCCAGTCACTGTGACTCTGTCACTGAGGTCACATGAACCTTGAGCAGGTTAGGGCAGTGCGAACAGTGTGACCGCACGGGGTACCTATTTCGGGTGGGTGCCTAGTGTTTGCAAGTATATTATGGTTTTTAAAAAAAACTTGCTGCCTCTTTTCTGGCCTCCAGCAACTTTCAGCAGCAATAAAAATGTCATGATAACTTCAGTGATTAATGTTATTTCTAGAGAGAGATCAGAGTTTCTTCTAGTGGAAGGGTTGACTACTGTAAAGGTGGCACAGAGGGTTAATATGCCTGCTGCAAAGAACATGTACCCTGCAGATCACAAAGTGCACATAATGTTAACTAGGTTAGTAGGTTACTGCTAGTGTCAGAGAGATCCATTTGTTACTAGCAGTTTATAAGTTTAAATCCTAACATAGAACAGTGAGCTATTAAACTATACTGCCTACTAGTATGGTTGTCATGTGGCTGCTACACCTAGTAGTCCTTTGTCTTAAGTAACATTTCCTATATAGTGATTTACACACGTATAAATGATTGTCTCTGTGTAGTGTCCGGGGTGTAGGTGATCTTTGGGTCACCAACAAACATTGTTGTACAGGGTGCCACCAGCACTAAAGCTGGCCCTGCCATCGAGGCCAATCTGCCTCACCCATTGGTACCTCCATTGGCCTTGTTTCAGCAGTAGTAGCTGCAACTCACCAAGGGTCGGCAATTCAGGATTTGCACACACGCCAAACTAAGTTTCCAAACTTCACACTCTCTGCTTCATGCACTTTTAACATGTGCTACCTGCTCTGGAGCCACTGGAATTATGCAGCAATGGGGGTCAAAATGATGCCGCAGTATTGACTAAATTATGCAACAAAAAAAGACTGCAGCGTATTGCAATATATTTTCTTATACTTTATTATTTAGACATGTTTACACATGTTAAGTCTCTGCAAAGAATGTGCCTCATTAGTATCAGAATAACATACAAATGCAGCAGTGAGAAAGGTGATCAGTCAACCTTTGCAAAGTGCTGTCCACTTTGCAGCAACTCAAGTCACGTTTTTTAGTAACTTTTTATCCGTATGAGCTACAAAAATGATTGGTTAAAACTGCAAGATTATGCAGTGGGTGATGTATTATGTGACAAATATGGCAGAGCCATAATTATATAGAAAACATTTGCAAACTAGGATATTTTGCCATTCATGTTTGAACTGCTCGTGTGGAAGAAGGGAGGAGAAGTGCTAATGAGAGAAACTGCATGGCTTGGAGTCAAAGAGCTTGTGATTCCACTTTAAGCGTATTTGGGACATTGGGTGATTGGAAATATATTCCACTTTGTGAATGTATTTAAAAGCCAATTGTTGTATATGAATGTGGGACCCTAGTGTAATTTTCCCGATTCACGCCCATATACAGGTATAAATCACCCTATCCTTATATAGGCATAGAAATCATAACCATATTTAGACTTAGCCTATGCAGTCCAAATACGGCATGGCTACTTCCACTAGTTCCGAAAATCCACAACGATTTCTTGGAAAAACCCGCCTTCAGCAGACAGGGACTGCCCCTTGCTTGAATATTAATTTATGCAAGAACTCATGGAGTTTTCAAAGAACTGAGTCTTTGATGACGTTATTATGTCCAACCTAACGTCAAACTAGGCACCTTCAAGGTATAAATATGCCCAGTCGGTAGTTCCGGCAGTTCGACTATCTACCCACACGACACAGCTCGCCGCAGCAAGTGCCGCAGGAAGCCGACCCTCCAGCAGACGCACTGAGAGAGACGCTGTCTTTCCTCTTGCAGATAAATCCTGCTCCAGTGTTTCCAAGCTACCCTTGCGGGTTGTTGGGAAATCGAGTCCTGAGAGAGAGATACCAGACCTCCTTCATTCTAAAACCAAGGTACGGAGCTGATTAGACTCTTAGAAAAATCTTGGATAGGTTCTTGGCAAAAGAATACTGAAACTAAGCTACACCTCACTTACTTCTTCCCTTGTACTAGACCTAGGTTAGGTACACCGAGGTAGGCGTATTTTAGAAGCAGCAGTTGAGTACTTTCAGTCTTTATCTATTAATGTATGTATTCTATGTATCTTATGGCTTAGAAACCATATCATGCTTTTACGGTATTATTTTATAAAACTCTTCATACTGTACTCATTGTACTTTGCAACCAGTATTACGATTGTAGCAGTTCATTTCCTCTGCATGAGAATGAAGACTGTTCAATAAATACTTTTATTGAAAACGCCTGTCTCTCTATTTCTCTGCACCTCTGGTGAAACGAAGCATGCACGATTGACTGAGTGAAATAACTATCTATTGTTTCCGCGACTCTGAGGATACGTTTTTATCTCGGGAAACAAAGTTGTCATGTTTTAAGCGGTTGTCAGAAACTAATCCCTTCTTGTTTATTCAAGAAAGTTTCTAGTGACCTCTGAGCTAGCTGGCACTCACAATTAAGTCTAGTATATTCGATAGAGACCTAGTCGACCTCAGTCCTACGTCTAATCTATAGTATATGTTACTCCAATGCGCAGAGCCTATTGGGAATATAAGAACTACACTACATAATAACTCCTATTAAACCTTAAATAATCAAGTGTATCCATTGGTTGAATTAAATAACACAATAAGCTGTAACTAGTCGGTGAAATGCCAAACAAATACTAAAAATTGGGACGTTTGGCACATTCTGGCCACACCTCTGACTACGCCCACTGATCCAATCCTTGGGTTATCCCCACCGTCAGAGTCTCCGCCCACAGTTCGACAACTTTTTTCCCCCAGTTCGACCACTGGGTACCATCATGGACTTGAAACAGTGCAGCAAGGAGATGTATATCTACTCTGTGTGGTGAGGAATTGTAAACTCCAGAAGTTTAACTCTTCATCACCCTTGGATTCCGCTTTCTTGCGTGCATTCCGTCTCTCTCGTTTTCCTCTCTCTCTCTACCCTTCCTTCACTACCTCTCTCCCTCACTCTAGTCCTCTCCACTTTCTCATGTTCTCATCCTTTCTTTATCTTGCACTTTCTCTTGCCATCTCTGTATCCTTTACCTGTGTCTCTTTTTTGCTCTTGGTGGCATTGTCTGTCTAAAGCACACACACTTGTCTTTCTCCGTTTATCTGTTTACTCCACTCACCCCGCAACTCCTGCCTTTTCTTCCCTATCAAGTACTGTTTGACTGACGCAAGAAAAGTATGATATCTTTATTTAAGGTGTTAAGAATATCATAACATTTACATCCAGAAAGACAGATTAGAAATATTTTTTCCTTTAAGGGCAATAAAAAGTTTTATTTAAATCTATATCCCTAGATAACATTATAATTTCTAATATTGAAAAGTATTTTCTCCTAATGGAAATTAAATGTTAATGTTTCTGATCAAAGCATGTATTTTCAACACATGCTTTTTAATCGATGTGTGTAATTTTTAGCTCCATTTAGCTTCAGATCCGTGTGGGTGCAATACAGATTCCATATGCTTTTCTCATCCATTTCTGGCAGACTGCTGTAAATCGTTTAGACAACTTGTCCCCAAATGGAGCTAATCACGCGGGACACCAACCCTTATTCCTTACAAACTTGCCACAGACAGTCTCAAAGCTCTCCCTGCAATGCCCCTTGACCGGTCTTGATGTTCTGCTTGCTCGGTAAAAAGACAACGATTCGAACAGCTAAACATGTCAAGGCTGTCTCGAGAACTACGGGGCATGTGTTTGCCAAGGACAACTGTCTGGCTTCTCCGGAGAGGAGCAGTAACTCATTTGCCTGGCCAGTTTTGCATGATTTTCTTGTCTGATTGGCACTTCTTAGTGCCGCCTGTTGGGTACTGCTTTGAGGGAATTTCTTAAGATTAGGTGTCTGGGGAAGAAGTATCCCCTGTGTCCGATAACTCTTTTTATGGTGTATAATCTATCTTCTGCAGATTCTTCACCCCTACCCCTTCGCTCCTTTTGAGGTTGGGCCAGTACTAGAAAGGTTCCATAGTAGGTTGTTCAGGTTGATACTTACATCTGTCTAGTTTCCGTCTCCTTAGGCTTTGGTTGGCCGCCAGGAAAAACAAGCATTGGCATAGCCAATAGGTCTCGTCTTTGGGACCTTATAAGTGTTTAGCAATGCAACAGTTGATGTTGATGCACCAAAGATATTGTGCTGCATAACTAAATATTTATAAGGGGGAACATCACTTACAACGCAACTTTTACCACGCAGTGCCTTTACGGCGCAACTTTTACAACGCAAACCATTACAACGAATTGCGCTGGGGGGCGCTCTAGGATAGGGAATGTGTTTAATGTACTATCCAACACCTTCCCTACTATCCACGGGGACTGGAGTTGGAATAGTAAATTAAACAATTCACTATCCATCGCCTAAAAGCATTATGCGTTGTAATGGTATGCGTTGTAAAACTCGCGTTGTAAAAGCATGCGATGTAAAAGCATGCGTTGTAATGTCGTACATCCATTTATAAGGTCCCAAAAGCGAGACCTATTGGCTATGCCAATGCTTGTTCCCAAATGTGTGCAGTTTTTTACCAAGTTCCCAACAATCTCAGTATATTGCAAAATTTTAAGTCAACTCACAATAATAGCAAGCTCCTTTTCCTGATTCATCATCTTTGGTTTTTATCGACATTTCATTCTTTGGCTTTAGTCAGTTCATTCTTAGTTATTACTAAGTTGAGAATCTGGTTTTCACAGCATCTCTTGATGACGATGATTGACGTTGTCTAAATGATGGTCCTTCAGACAGAGCAATCGTTTCTGAGATTTCGTGCATGTAGTTCTCGTGACTATATGATCATGAATCATTTCGTCTTTATCCTTAAATGTACACCTAGATGCAAGCATGTGTGAGTAAGCTGTGTTTGCCTCTATTGAGTCCCAAGGTGCTTAATATCTGTAAAGTTGTCTTGTTGCATTATTATACTGAGTGTGGTGTGAGAACACGTTTCCATGCGCTTGTTCGCATCAACATAAACTTCTCACTCCACACTCATGTTTTCTATAGCAGTATTGTTGTCAAACAAGCGTCTTCCTTCCCCACCAAAGAAATTATCTAGTAGCACTTGCTTGCTGCCTGCAGTGCACTCAGCTCCTTCAATGGCAACAAGCTGTATTTCAAAACCCTTGACCTATTGGCCGCATCATTCTCTAAATGCCCCAAGATGCTCCAGAAATATGGTTGGAATAGAAACTATGGGCCTCATTTATGAGGCCTTGCGTCACTTTTACGCCGCCGGTGCGTCACTTTTTGTGACGCACCAGCAGCGTAAATAATGTGCCTTGTTGCACCATATTTACAAACTGAGGCATCTAGGTAGATGCGTCACTTTGTAAACCCCTGCGCCACATTATACCTGCGCCAGGTATAATGTATGCAAGGGGGGCATATTGACGCAAGGAAGGGTCGTAGAAGTGACGCAGTGAAATCTATGAGATTTCACTGTGTCACTTCTAGGACGCCGTTGGGTCAAAAGCTTGCGCCTGCCTCACAGCAGGTGTAAGACTGATGCAGGCTCTTTCACATGGGGCTTGCCCCATGTGAAAGGGTGCATTGCTGGAGTTGCGTCACTTTTGTGACACACTCCAGCAATGCGTCACTTTTGCGCTCTGTAACTCCTTGCGACATGATGCGTCATACATTAAATATGATGCCTCAATGGTGTCGCAAGGAGTGCGCAGTGAAAAGTGACGCATCGCTGTTTTCACGCAGCGATGCGTCACTTTTCATAAATGAGGCCCTATGTTCATAACACCTGCCATATTCACTCCCGAAGTGGTGCTAAAAATACTGGTGTTGGAAAGCTTGATGCAGAAAGCTCCCAGGTACAAGGTGGCTTGTATGAGCACCCACAGGTTTAATGCTTGTCATCCACCCCAGATTCCAGACAGAATGCCTTTCACCGTTAGACGCTACCCACTCCCTCCCTTGCATTCTAATATTACCATTCCATAATCGCGTGTGAGGCAGCACGCATACACACAAACACACACAC
The DNA here is from genome assembly GCF_964261635.1 of Lissotriton helveticus. Classification (NCBI taxonomy): domain Eukaryota; kingdom Metazoa; phylum Chordata; class Amphibia; order Caudata; family Salamandridae; genus Lissotriton; species Lissotriton helveticus. Next base: position 428,024,952 of record NC_136063.1, read on the forward strand.
ACTCAGGGGAAAGGACAGGAAGGGAAAAGAGAGACTATAAAGGTAAAATAAACAACTTCAGTCGAGCCATAACTATTTATAGCAGTGACATAACAATTTAATTAACACAGGATATTACAGGACGATAACAGATTGTAGTCACAATATAAATCTTTTCTTGATGGTATCTTACTATTTTTAGAACTTATGTTGTGTTGAAAGCCAATGTGTCCCTCTGAAAAATGTTGATCGTCTGCAGGGATTTGTTGAACCATCTTTCAAAGAAAATAGTTTTCTCATGATTTTCTCATCAAAATTATGGAAGGGGGTCTAGAAGCTAAAGTTTGAGATCATTTTTCTATAAATTCACAAATATCTTCTTTAGCCATGTTAAAAAAAGACTGATGTGCTGAGCAAAACATGGACTTCCGACAGCAGTCTACCACTTGATTCCCCAATGTTCTACTTGGCCTCACTGCAGAGTTCCAATGAACAACCAGAAAGCTTTAATTCCCATGGCAAATGTGAGGCCCACTGAATGACATCATGTTGCTGGAGTCACAGATGTAGACTGGAAAACATGTCTTGCAGTGCAGACTGCAGTAAGTTAACAACATGAGGGGATTGCTTTTGTCACCGAAATTACGGTTGTTGCTCTAAAAAGCTAAAATGAGGACTCATTTCCTATAAATTCTGAAATATCTTAATTCATGTCAGAAAAAGTCTAGATTGGCTTCCAACACAGTCAACCCAGTCACTACTGTAACTTCACCACAGAATTTCAATGAATAACTAGAGTGAAATCGTTCTGTATTGAAGACAAAAGCAAGGCACGCCTGAATGCCATTTTTCTGAAATTGGGGGCTATTTCTTGTGGAGTAGGCTGAAGTAAATGATCATTGAGGTGTTAGTGCAGATATGAAACCAGTTGGTTAGAAATGTGTTGGGAGGAATGGGTTTTTGGCCCTTTGAGGCAAAATATATTTCAAAGTTCCTAAAACAGTTAAAGAGAAAGATCATCTACTTAATCCAGTATATATTTCCCACATCTGTTTACTCAGGCTTCTATGTCATTAAATAGCTCCCTAATTTGAAAATAGTGATATATTGGTAGACTCTGAAAGTTCTTTTAATCTTCCATTTACATTTGTTTGGGAAGATGTTTTTTAGAGGTACAGGAAACTATTTACAGACAGATCACATATTTAAATTAATCGATTTGTGATAAAATGAGCATGGAGAACTGCCACTGGTGTTGCTGTTTGGACATTTAATGTTTCATTTTTCCCTGGTCCTAGTTCGTGTTGCCAGTATTTGAATCTTCTTGCTTATATGTGCACTGGCCTCAAAAATATTTTTATTGAGAGTTAAACACTTATAATATAAATATGTATCTCTATACACATATATTTCTGTATACCCTATAAACTGCTACCCCCAAATTCATTTAAACATGTTTAAAAAAAACATTATAAATCAGACAAAACAATGAGGGTGTCTTTTTAAAACACAGTGGAAACTGTCATAGACTACACCGTTTTCACAGACATGGAACCCTATAAATATATAATACCAACACATGGAAAGGAATGTTTTTAGTAATTTCAAGGACGTATAGCAACAGTGAAAATACATTATTTTCATGTATATATTTAGCCATCTGTACAGCAAAGTATATGATTGGAAAGCTATCCTCTCCAACCATATCTCTTAGTGTAGGCGCAGCCTGTGAGACAGGTGAAAATTCTATTTCTATGTTAGAACTCTGTGATCTTCTTCGCAAGCAGCTGTTATGGAATAAGGTGTAGTGATATGTGGGTTGAAACGGTAATGAGATATGTATCAGGTACTAGTTATAAATGGGGAACATCCTTTACAACGCAACTTTTACAACGCACTACCATTACGACGCAACTTTTACAACGCAAGTTATTACAACGCATTGCGCTGGGGGGCGCTCTAGGATAGGGAATAGTTTAATTTACTATCCAACACCTTCCCTACTATCCACGGGGACTGGAGTTGGAATAGTAAATTAAACTATTCACTATCCAGCGCCCCCCAACGCAAGTCGTTGTAACGACTTGCGTTGTAAAACCTGCGTTGTAATGGCATGCGTGGTAAAAGCCTGCGTTGAAACGTCATACATCCGTTATAAATATCCTGGGTAGATATCAGCAGGCTATGAGCCAATACAAATGCAGCATTGATGGCAGTGTACAGCTGTCAGATTTACAATTGTTCTCAGGAAACAGTCGCTCTGTGTTCTAGAAGAACCTCAAGATTTAATGTTCTGTTCCCTTAATAGTTTGAATTTGGGTGTCTGAGTTCTTTTGGAGTTCTAAAGAAAAGAGGCCATGGGCAAAGTGCGCTTTATAATTTCTACACTCACACATTCACTTAATCTGGGTTTCACAAACACATATAGTCCCAGGGCAGAGCCTATTTTAACCTCTTAAAGCTCTTACTGGGAGAACCTGGAAGTTTCTACTGGCTGGGTTTCAACTCTCATAAAGTGTGCAGAAGATCCTGTCCACTGTGTATTCTTGTATAAAAGCTCATGAGGAAGCACAAGTCTAAATTAGAGCTGTGGTTCACCTGCGGTTTGGTGGCTGGACTTATCTCCTGGTCTTGGTTTGCTGTTGAAGGCCAACATGCTCTCCTTAGCTTGCGTGTCCGTCAGCTCTCCTTTGATATTTTCTCCTTTCTCATTGACGCTCCTAACTTGGTGCAGACATGAAAGCATATGTCTAGAGGCCCGGCGATACGTTGCAGATAAGTGTCAGGGCTCCATGTGCACATCAAAAAGAGCAGGGGTGAGGGCAGAAATCCACAGGAGCCAAGGCTCTGTTCAGTAGGTCCACAGTAGTATTGGCACACCTTGAGAAGGTGTTCCCTGGCCTCAAAGAATGGCTGAAATCACTTTACAATAGTTCTATATAGTTCCACCACCTCCTCAAGCCACTCCAACAAAAGGGAGTGATCCCATAGATGTACCAGAATTGATGTAAAATTGGCTTGTAGGGGTGCAGCAAATATCAGGAGGATGACACAAACGTGTTTGCAGATGTAAATGGACGCGGGGAAGAGCAGGTTAGATTGGCATTAAGTTTTTCCATTAACAGTATCAAGGCAAATCTCTTCTGGATTAAATTAGAACTGATCCTGACACACAAATGTAATGGATAACTTACACAATTCTTTGAGAGTGGATAGGCAACCGTCACCTAATACACTCGGAAAATCTGTTAGCGGAGAGCTCAACTCGAATGCATGCGTGCTGGGCTGTTTTTAGTGCATTTGTAAGTCAGTGGTGATAGCTGATTGGATTTATTCACAGGCACTCACTTTCACCTCATTATTTTAGAATGGGCTATTGTTAACAGCATGGCAGATGTGCATGTTGGCCAATTTATTTATCGATTTTCAAAGTTTGTTTACATTTAATTAATCAAAGGTCTCCGAAGTAAGTAAGGCACCAGCAAAGGATTACCGTGGTATGTTGTGGTATTACCAAATGCACCAAAAAGGAATATCCTGTGACGGGGTGTCTTAAGAAGACACCTACATACACTGCACAGGGCAGCAAAATGTTTTTTTTTATCACTTTCAAAAAAATGCTTTTTAGAGGCAATTGATCAAAGTTCTCCTTCAGAGTCCCTGGGAGAAACTGGCCTGCACCATGATAAGTTGTACTTCTTTATTGGTTTCTACTGTATTGTATTGTAGATTTACACTGTTCTTACTACTGCTGGGGAGCTGCTATATCACTTTGCAGACGAGTAGTGCGGACGAGTAGTGCGCGATTCCACGGGACCACATTTAGTTTACAGTCCTAGTTTTGCAGTTATTTATATTTATATATTAGAACATTGAAATGTTGGGAGCTCCATTGAAAACATTGTAGTACTCCGGGCTTATAATGGCTGGTAGAAGCCCTGAGCATCAACATTGCAATGTTTAACAAAGGCCCACAGAGCCCGAGGGGATTTCAACCCCTTGGGCTCATTGAGGACTTTGGGGCATATTTCAAGCCCCTATTGCCATCACAACATCACTTTCAGTAACGTTGTGATGGCGATAGGCATCCTTAAGCCACATTAAGTGCCCCCCCCTTCATTCTATACTTAGCGTGAAAGGGGAGGGCATGGGTGTTGCGGTGCGCGTTCCACCGCAACACCCATTGATTCTGATGCTGCCCCCCTATTTACTAGGGAGGCGTAAATAAGAGGCAGCAGCAGAATTAAGACCCGGGAAAACCTGGTCGTACCCCAGTGCAACGAGGAGAAATGTTTCATTTCTCCTTGTTTTTGCTGTTTTCATGTGTGCTGCCTTGTGCAGCACACATGGAAACAGCAAAAGGCCAATGATTGTTTATGTACAGAAAGGTCCCCCTGGCTGCACATAAACAATCTTTTTTTAAATGCCGTTATGCAGCTTCTTTGTGTGCTGCATTAAGCAGCACACATAGAATTTACAAAGTGGCATTTAAAGATTGTGTATATGCAGGAAGGGGAACATAAACATAAACAATATTCCCCTGCACGCAGACACCCTTTCACTATGGTGCAAGGGTGCCTGCATTGGCACTAGGCTGCTAAGTGTAGCGCCAGCACAGGGGGAAACGCAGGGCTGCACCATATTCAGGTAGATATGGTGCAGTCCTGTGTTTCCGAAGTGGCAGAGGGAGACGTTAAGCCAGGAAGGCTAACGCCTCACTCCAACACGGGAAACAACCTTTACAACGCAGTCATTACATCGCACTACACTTACAACGCAGTCATTACATCACAACATCCTTTACAACGCATGCCACTACAACGCATGTCACTACAACGCAGGCATTAAAACGCATACCATTACAACGCATATCATTACAACTCATAGTACCCCTACACCATCCAACACTTACCCTACTGTTGCACCCCCTGGAGTTAGAATAGTAATTTTTACCCCTATACTTTCCAATACTTACCTTAAAAGCAATGTAATGGTATGCGTAGTAATGGTATGCGTTGTAAAGGTAGTATGCGATGTAATGGAATGCGTTGTAAAGGTAGTTTTTAATATTTGATGTAGTGTCATGCGATGTATTGGAATGAGTTGTAGCGGATGTGAAAACTGTGTTATAAGTGCATGTGTTGTAAATGTATGCGTTGTGACATCATACATTCCTCCACCACTTCCCTTGTACATATGCTCCTTTGTTTTACAAATTATAATGTTGTAGGGGAAGGAAACTACTACCAATAATTAGTGAATCAATACTTGGTATTTATTTTAAGTAACAGAGAATAGTTGGTGCTCCCATAAAGGCTAGCAGGCAACTGTCAGCAAAGAACAGAACCACAGAACACTGTCCCCACCAAGAGTCTACATAAAACACGACTCTTAAAGTGCAAGACACAAACTAAGCAATAATCAGATACAACATATAACCTTCTGCACTCCAGGGCGGAAGGTTCTAAAAGCCATACAGCTAGATTCATGAAGCCAAATTGCGATCGCAATAGCTGCGAATTCGCAATTGCGATCGCAATTAGACGGAAAGGAATTAAAGAAGCTGAAAATCCCCAAAAAAGCGAATTCGCGAAAAAAAATTGCGAGTTCGCAAATAAATTCGCAGAATCCTGGAGGATGAGCATTAGCGAATCGGAAATAGCGAAAAACCATTGATTCTGCTAATTAAATTGCGAACTCGCAAACCAGTCCCAATCGGCATTCATGAAAACTCGCTATTTGCGAAAAACGGGAAAATCGCTAATAGCGACGCGCAATTTAAGAAGAACTCAAATCAGGTGGTAACCAGTAAGGAAACATTTTTTTTTCAAAAAACGGTTACCCAACTCCCAATTGGTGCAGGGCTGGCCAAACACATTTAAGGACATGCAGCTGGAGCCTGGGGATTCCCACAATGCCTGGACTCTACATGCTGGTGAGGCGGCGAAGGCTGCAGCGAGCTGCACAGAACAGACGGAGGATACAGGAGCGGATATTCCGCCAGCGGGTCAACCTTCTGGGCCAAACCAGGGAGCAAATCTACGCTAAGTACCGCCTGAGTGGGGCTATGATAATCAAGCTCATCCAGGACCTAGACCCCTTGATGCAGCACCCAACAAGGAGGACCAATGCCGTGCCCACACATGTGCAAGTATTGTGCTGCCTGCACCTCCTGGCCTCTGGAAGCTTCCAGGGGATGACCGCTGTTGCAGGGGGGATATCTCAGCCCACCATGTGTCGCTGCCTAAGGAGTTTCCTGGAGGCTATGCTGACCCGGCTACACCACTATATATCATTCCCCACCAGCCAACAGGACCTCAATGAGACCAGGCTGCAATTTTACAATGTAGCTCAATTCCCCCACGTCATCGGATGTATTGACTGCACGCACATACACATTTGCCCACCGGCAGCAATGGAGTACATGTACCGCAACCGAAAAAGCTACCACTCCCTCAACATCCAGATGGTGTGCAATGCAAAAACATTCATCACGGACATTGTGGCACAGTACCCGGGGAGCACACATGACTCCTTCATCTTCAGGCACAGCGGCATCCACACACGACTGGCGAGGGGAGACTTTGGGGAAGGACACCTACTAGGTAAGTACACACGCCCCAAAATTGAACACTGTGAACATGTAGTTGCGCAGAACAGGCACTCACCCTCTGCTCCTTTCATTCAGGTGACAGCGGCTACGCTCTCCGTGAGTACCTCCTCACCCCATACCTCAACCCTGCAACACCACAGCAATGGTGATATAATGCATCACACATTCGCACAAGGAATTGTATTGAGAGGACATTTGTCCTGTTGAAAAGCAGGTTCCGCATACTACACAAGACAGGTGGGGCCATGAAATACAATCCTGAGGTCTGCTGCCGCATCATGGCCGTGTGTGCAATCCTTCACAACATTGCTACCAAGCGCAGGATCCCTGTTGACATCTCTGGCAGTGAGTCTGAAGGGGACCAACGCCCACCTGCATATGCGCGTCATGCACGAGGGGAAAATCCTGCTGAAGGATACAGACGGCGCAACCAAATCACAATGAACTGTTTCTAATTCACCCACTCCCCTCACCCAACACTTCACTCATGCATGACACTGGAAATAATGACATGAGTCTGATGTATTATCATTGACTAAATATTATTGTTTGTTGCACAATAATATGGCATGTTTGCAAACTGTAACATTAGACGAGTATTGCTTCATACTACTCGACGTTTTGTATTGGGCATGCTTATGTCAGCAGCATGTCCCTGCCCTATGCAGATCAATGTCATTGGTGCCTCCGGCGCGCGGCTCCCAGTCGCCTCTCGGGCTCTTCCTCCGACTGAGCACGTGATGCCGCAGTGGGCCTGCTGCTGCGCCGTGGAACACAACCCTGTGACGAAGCAAGGCTGCTGTGAGTAGATGTCTCCTCACTTGTGTCATCCCCTCCTGCATGGCCATGGCCATTTGGCTGCAGCGCCTGAACAGCAGTGGTTACCTGCTCCAGTGCACGTGCCACGTCCTGATTGCATTGAACCATCTGGAGTTGCATGGTCAGAGACCTACGGGCCAGCTGGGAAGTGGCGTTGCCAATTACATAATTGGAGTGCGTGTACGCCGTGAGGCGTGTGAGGAGCTGGCGGTGGCGGCGGCGGCACAGGTTTCGCTGCCTAACCATGGCCGCAGTGTTTTCCACCATAGCTGTGGTCATCCGGTCCATCCGGTCGGACAGATGGGCAATATTCCTGCCTGTATTGTGCAGCTGCAGGTGTATAGCTGCAAGGTGTTGTGCCTGTAATTGGTGCGTGCGCAGCATGCGGTACTCTATTGAGAGCCCTGGCACACGCACAGTCATGCCCCTCCTGGCGGTGCGTGATGTATTTTGCTGCCGCTCCCTGACCTGTCTGCTGGGCTGGGTGGGCACAGTAGGTGTGCGTCGTGTCGCTGGTCTTGCGGCTGCTGGGATTGCCGATGCCACTGGCATGGATCTCACTGCTGATGAAGGTGGTGCGCCTGTTGTAGCTGGCCTTGCAGGTGGTGGTACGCCTGCTGGCACTGGTGCTTGGGCAGATGGAGCTGGTTGTGTGGGTGTATCTTCCTCACCCTCAGGATCCTCTTGTGTCTCATCAATTTGCAGCACATCACTTTCGCTGCTGGTGTTATCAGCGCCACCTGTGATGGAAAGTGGACGTTGGTTAATTACATGTATCTTTGAAATGTGAGTTTGCTACATGCATGCTGGCTAACATTCCCTGACTGGCTGTTGCATTGAGTACATTAGGACATGTCTGTCTGCATGGGAATTATTGTACATTGTGGTCAGACTACATGTCCCACAATGCTATAGGGATATTCTGGTGTGTATGTACTGCATGACTGGGGTTGATTATGAGTAGCTATAGGGTCATGGCCATTGTTAGGGGACAGGGTCGCAGTCGCATGGCACTTACCTTGGCTGTCTTGGGTGGGTCGGGATGAGTCCAGGCGTGTTACCCCCACGCATGCCTCAGGTTGCAATGTGTCCTCCACACGATCCTCCAATGGGGTGTTGGGAGACACTGTAGGCTCTCCCCCTCCTGTAGCAAGGCGCTCACCCAGCCTCTCAGCCACCCTCTCCTTGGCACGACCTCGGAGGTCGTACCACCGCTTTTTAAGATCGTCTATTGATCTCTGTGTTACTCCAACAGAGTTCACTTTTGCGCGGATGCGCAACCACAGTCGCCGTTTCTCAGCCTCTGGCACCCTCCTGGAGTCCATGCCAAAAAGTTTGTTATGGTCTTCACAGACTCCATCGATTAGAAATTTCAGCTCCTGTTCGGAGAATTTCAATTTGCACTTTATCCCTGTGTCACTGGGCCCTGGTACTTCCTGTGACATAGCTGCAGCCTGCAGTATCCAAAAGCAAAAACTGGAGGTGGTTAGAGTGGAGCTCTGAGCTGGTCAGAGACGGTCGCTCCACCCGCTCCTTGGCCGTCCTGCATCGCTTCTACTCGCTGTGCCCGACTTGCCCCTGATCTCGCCTGCATCCGGAGACAGATCGTATCTCGCCCTGCTTGGTCGTGGTATCGTATCTGCTGCTGGAATTGTTTCTTTGCTGCCTTTAACTTATAACTGTGCCAGACTGTGAAATAATAACTGTGCCAGGCCGATCTCGCCCCGCATTGCTCTGTTGTAGTTTGGTGCCATTGTTGTTGTTGTCCCAGCCCGTCTCCCCTCCCTGCTCCCTGCCGCTGCTTCCCCGCGGCCCCACCCCCGCTCCATACAGCATCCAGAACAGATCCCCTCCCCACTCACCACCCCGCTCCCGCCTCCCAGCTGCACCTCCCTCCCACTGGACCATAGAGATAGTCCGGAGCGGTGAAGAGCTGTGACCGCCCTGACCTGGTCAGAGACGGTCGCTCCACCCGCTCCTTGGCCGTCCTGCATCGCTTCTACTCACTGTGCCAGACTTGCCCCTGATCTCGCCTGCATCCGGAGACAGATCGTATCTCGCCCTGCTTGGTCGTGGTATTGTATCTGCTGCTGGAATTGTTTCTTTGCTGCCTTTAACTTATAACTGTGCCAGACTGTGAAATAATAACTGTGCCAGGCCGATCTCGCCCCGCATTGCTCTGTTGTAGTTTGGTGCCATTGTTGTTGTTGTCCCAGCCCGTCTCCCCTCCCTGCTCCCTGCCGCTGCTCCCCTGCGGCCCCACCCCCGCTCCATACAGCATCCGGAACAGATCCCCTCCCCACTCGCCACCCCGCTCCCGCCTCCCAGCTGCATCTCCCTCGCTCCGCCCCCCTCCACTCTCCACTTATGTCAGGGTCACTTACGCGCCGCGGAAGCGCCCTATGCGCGCCGAAGGCGCGCCAAAGGTAAGCCCGTCTACGCCCATCTACGCCCGTCGACGCCTGGCCCGCGCCCAGAGCCAGACCCCCTGGCCCCCGCAAAAACCACTCCACCCGCCTTACGTACGCCGCCGCAACCCTCACTGCATTCAACACCGGCCGACTCCCAGACTGCCACCAAGCCGCCCCAGGACGCGCCCATGGACCCTTCACCTGCCAATCCTGCAAGTTCAGCTGTATCAGGTCCCATACTACAACCAATAACGCCAAACTGAGCACAAACAACAACCACCTGAAGTGCATCCTGCTCAACACCCGCTCGGTCCACAGACACGCCATTGAACTATGGAACCTACTTGACACCACGACTCCGGGCGTCGACTTTCTCACGGAAACCTGGATGAACGCCTCATCAGCGCCCGACATCGCCATAGCCATCCCGGACGGTTACAAGATCATCCGAAGGGACCGCATCAACCAAACAGGAGGAAGCATCGCCATCGTCCACAAGAACTCCATCCGCATCACGACCAGCGCTGACGACACCCTCACAGCCGCCGAACATCTCCACTTCCAGATTCACACCGACCCCAAGACTACACTTAGAGGCACCCTCGTCTACAGACTCCCAGGACCCCGCACACAATTCAGCGAAGACATCACTGACTTTATCAGCCGACACGCCCTCTCCTCCGAGGACTACATTTTCCTAGGGGACCTCAACTTCCACATGGAAAAGAACAACGATAGCAACACCACCACCCTTCTGGACAACCTCGTCAATCTCGGACTCAAACAACTGGTCAACACCTCCACCCATTACGCCGGACACACGCTCGACGCAATCTTCTCCGCCAGCAAGCACATCTCTTTCAATCACGCCACAGGACTCCACTTGTCGGACCACAGCTGCGTCCACTTCAACTTCAGAAAAACCACGACACACCTCCACCCACAACAAGTCCCCCGCAGAAACTGGAACAAAATTACCACCGACCAGCTCTCCACAGCGCTAAACCAAATCCCTCCCACCAGATCATCGGACCCAAACCATGCAGCCATCAATCTCGCACAATGGATCACCCGCTGCGCTGACGAATTAGCACCCGTGAAAAACTACCACAACAAGCCAGGAAACAAAAAAGCCACCTGGTTCAATGACGACCTCAAAAACTAAAAAAAAACCTGCCGCACCCTCGAGAAAGCCTGGCGAAAAAACCCAACCACAGACAACATGACCGCCCTCAAGGACGCCACCCGCAAACACCACCAGCTGATCCGATCCACCAAGAAATCAGCATTCAAGGATCGACTCGACAACAACGCCCACAACAGCAAGGAACTCTTCAGCATCGTCAAAGAGCTTACCAACCCCAGCGCCGGCACCAACGACATCACCCCCTCTCAAGAACTCTGCGACTCTCTAGCCTCGTTCTTCCACAGCAATATCGCTGACATACATAACAGCTTCGGCGAACAATCCACTCCCCTCACCACCGAACTGAAGCCCCCCACCACCACCCTTTGAGCCTGGACCCCAATCAGCACCGAAGACACCATCCGCTTGATGAATTCCATCCACTCCGAATCACCAACCGATCCATGCCCCCACCACATCTTCAACAAGGCCGTCTCCGTCATCGCACCCCAACTCCGGGACATCATCAATTGCTCCTTCAACACCGCTACCTTCCCGGAAAGCTGGAAACATGCCGAACTCAGTGCCCTCCTGAAGAAACCTACAGCAGACCCCACCGAACTTAAGAACTACCGCCCCATCTCGCTCCTCCCATCCCCTGCCAAAGTCAAAGAGAAGACTGTCAACAACCAGCTCGCCGCCTTCCTCGAGTCTAACGCTAGCGAGAAGAGACGAAGGAGACGCCAGCACTCTAGTTCGCCCTGATCTCTCCAGGAAAGCGGACACAGTGGTCGTAGCGGCAGACCGAGGTTTTTGCAGTCTTCTGAGGGGGCCAAGTGCCAGGGGGAGTGGCAACACGGCGAAAATGGTGCAAGCGGGCAGGCGGCGGCTTGCGTGAAGAGCGGCAAGCAAGCAAGGGGTAAGAACGGCAGCAGGGTGGGTGGTGTCCTGGCAGAGTGCTGCACCCCGAGCCCCCTTCTGCCGCTGTAGCCGCTGCAGCCCCAGCCACTCCAGCCGCTTCAGCCGCATCACGGACAAACCTGCTCCTCGCTCCTCGCCCCCACCCTCCCACGGTAGCCGCCCAGCGGCAGCATTTTGGCAGTGCTGTAGTAGCTTTCGCGGTTTGCAGGGGGTCACATAAAAGCTCGGCTCCCAGCTGGGGGGTCGGCGAGTGTGCCGCCTGCGCTGTCTGTACCGCCTGTGCAGCCATTCTGCCATTCTGCCATACTGCCATACTGCAAGGAGCTGCTTGGAGCTGCTAGGAGCTGCCATACTGCTTGGAACTGCTTGGAACTGCCAAGTACTGCCAAGTACTCATCTACACCTTTCGGAGAGCGCACGTGTGCAATTACGTGTGCAATTATGCGGCAGGAGCCGCCAGCTCGATCTGAAGAGTGCCCGGCGTGACCGCAAAGTGCAGCGGCGCACTAACAGCCTTGCACTATCAGCCTTGCCAGCCTTGCTAGCCCTGCCGGTGGCGCGCCTCCTTAGCAGTTCCGCTGTTGTGGGGTCAGTGAGGGTTGGCACCGGCCCGCCGGATAGCTGACGGCGGAGGGAAACAGGGCGCAGGCGGTCCGCCATGAGGTCTGGAGGGGAAAGAAGACCTCCAGTGACACAGCCTAATAAACGGAAACGGAAAAACACAAGTACATCCACAAGCCCAGTGCCACCCGGCACAACCAAGCTGACCAAGCTTATCAAGCTGACCCCCTGTGGAACAAAGGCACCCGAAAATACAATAGGATACGAAACCTCGCTGGAAGGAGCTGATGAAGGACCCAGCATAAACCCACTTGATGAACAAGCAGAAGGATCGAGACTAGGAGCAGATACCAGCCCCGCCTCAACACCTGAAAAGACCGGAGACAACAAAACAAAAAATAGCCTATCTCCAAAATAAGGGAGGCGCAGAAGTCACAAAAGGAAAAATAACCAACAATTAATTAAACTGTCAGGACAACAAAGTGAAACAAAATACAACTTTCAGCCGAAAATCTATACTAAATTCAATTTCCTAAAAAACCCAGGTAATGCAATCTATTCCTCAAATGATTCCATTACTGGTCCCCTCTGCAACCGGCCAGTGAGTCCAATGCCTGCTCCGCAACTACAAGCAACACTACAGCGGAAATCCACACGGCACCAAAGCCTAATGAAATAACAAACCCAACTGGACATGGAGCAGACAACAGGGGCAACCTGGCACAACAACACACTAGAACACCGTCAAAAGAAGGCCGCACCAGCCAGGCACTTCCACAAGCGGGATGCACAGAGGAAATTCAATTAACAAGCCCACCACAGTCACCCGTCATATCGAACAATCAAGCAAAAGGGCATGACGGGAACTCAGGGCTACCCAGAAGCAACCCGCATCACCAGCTTGCAATAACAACTCACTCCCTACCCACTCAAGATGCAGCACCAGAGGATGATAAAGTCCAACAAGCTCAAAACACCCACGTAACCATAGAATCAAAGCCTCACAGCAACATAAGGACCTCCGACTTCCTAGAGTTAAAACTAGATCACGAAATTTCCACAACAACTTCCTCACCAACTAAGGATATGACTTTCCTGACCTCGGAAGAATTGATTGACCTGGAGACAGCATATAACGGCAGGCAGCCCACAAACAATATCAGTGAAGAAAGTTCACATCCGCTTCTAGAGAGAACTAGTGACCCAGTCAATACTTTTTGAATCACTCTTCTCAATACAATACAGATATCTTCAACGGCCCTACAGTACCAATCTGATAAGATGGACTTACAACTATCTGTCCTGCAAAGCCTAGCAGAGGCTACAATGGGGATAGACAGGAAATTGGCAGACCTGAATGGACTCATAAAAAGAGGACAAGAGTCAGTCAAATTAACCGAAATAGACAGAACTAGCTGTACCTGCCCGTTAATAATCGACAAGTTATCATCATTACCAACGATGCTGAGCAACCTCTTGGATGATATAAAACAAAACACCGTAAAACTCCCCCAAGTGGAAGTTAGGTTGGAGAGGCCCAACCTAAAACTAAACGCGGATCAGCCATCTCCAACAAAGGCAGGACCACAAGAAAAAATTGTCGATATGCAAAAACTCAATTCGCCGGGGGGTCAAACCCAATATGACACCCCCACAGCAGAAAAGATCACTCAGAACACTCTCACAAGAGGACAAACTAATGAACCAGGGAGCCCGCAGAACGCAAGGGCTCGTCGTAAGCAAAAAAGGAAGGGTCGCAACAGAAAGGCCAACGTGGACTGCCAAGGAGAAAACTGGAATTCCACAGGACCGGAAGGCACGGGGCCACCAGTAACCAGCGAGCTACAAAGGAATGACAATCTCCTTTCACTGAAACCAGAAACCCCTTTGCCCTCAACGGGAACGTCAATAGAAGGATTAGGAACCCTTACCTCCAGCGTGGGACAAACAAACCAACTAGAAAGAAATGAGACAGTAAGCAGAAACGAGTCAACAGGCCGACACCGAATAGAGCCGGCACTAGGGCAACCGAATGGCCACTCAAGGGCAAAGAATATAAATTCGGAGGAAGAAATAGAAGATCGGGATGAGCGAAACTCCTTCAAAGACGACGTGGCACTGAACAATTCAATAACACGGTGTACTTGCAAGAAGACGAAAATGACATCTAGCAAAGCAAACCTTCAGACTCCATGCATCGCAATCACCGGAGACAAGCATCCTAGCGACCGATCTCAGTGGTATATTTCAAAGTGCAATCCAAACGAACAGAACACCAAACTCTCAGAGGGAACACACGCAACTAAGGAACAGCCCCAGCAGAAACCGTTGCCCCCAAGGGAAATAGACACAGAAACAATCTTTTTCATTCCCGAATATAAATCCAAGGGAAGAGTAGACATCCTAAATAGGGGCAATATATTAAAGTTAATCGAGTCAATAGATAAACTAAAATCTATAAACACCTCGGACTTGCTTTTAATTGAATTCCATCCAGCAACACACCCACAAGGGAACGAGAAAACAAGGGCCACGTGGAAAACCAGGGAGGTAGCAAAATCAATCATGGAGAATGCATCCAGCTTCTCCCAGTGGGGAATTCAGCTTGAACCAGAAATAAAACCAGCTTACCCTACCCCGCTACTTGAAGAAAGGAGGGAAGAACGACCCCCACTGGTAAAGTCAATACTTAAAGGAGCACGAAGCTACTCCCCAGGACGGGAAAAACACCTGGCGAAATCGCAAAACCCTATGTTTCAACAAATAGCTCCTTGTAAAGAAACAATAACTCGCACAATAACAGGAAACGACACCAACAGACAAACAAAGTCAGCTACTGCCATCAAAACTGTGGCTTCCTTCAAAAACAAAAACAAACTCAATATTTGCAGTTGGAATATTAACGGGCTAGGTGACAAACTGGAGGACCCCTAAATACTGAACTACTTGCAATCCTTTGACCTGATTCTCCTCCAGGAAACATGGGAGCCCAACGACATAGCCCTACAAAGATATACAGCCTGGACACATCCGGCCCGCAAAGAATCACAGTACGGCCGCTGCTCCGGCGGCCTGGTAATCTTCGCGTCAATATCAGTCATAGGAGAAATCAAACCATTAAGTATAAACATCACCCCACCGAACGCAATACAGGCAATATCGCTCACAACTGATAATAACCAAGGAAGCCATCAGTTACTCGTAGTAAACACATATATCCATCCTAAGAATAAGCAGACAGGGTCTAATGAACTAGTTCAAGAGTTAACAAGACTCATGGAGGATGGGGAAACGGATAACATACTACTGGCAGGCGATTTCAACCTCCATTTATTTGGGGAACCGGCAACCGATGACATGACGCAGGAAATGGACACAGTATGGAAAATTCCAACTCAATCAATCCCCTCCAGATACAAATACAGCAATACTGCTTCACAGCTAGTAAAAGCTCTAGAGCAATTGGACCTGCGCGTTCTCAATGGACGATTCAAAGAGGATAATCCTCCAGTACCAACATACCACTCGTCAATTGCCTCATCCTACCTAGACTTCATGCTAGTTACTCTCCCGCTGTACGACAAACTACAATCATTTAAGATAGGAGACAGTGCTCAGAGCGACCACTTGCCACTAGAAGCTCACTTAGCCCTGACCTGTAAGAACGAAGCAGCTGAAACAATAAGTATGTGTACAGAATATACCACCAACTACAAGCGATTACGATGTAAGACCACGGATATGGAAACACTAGCAATCAGTGCAAAATCAATAATACAGGAAATATCCAACACAACCGACAACCCCCTTGTCCTTTGGGAAGATTTTACAGCGGCACTAGGAGAAAAACACGGCACAAGGAAGAAAGCTCAACAAGGGAACACCACAAGGTCCACGCTTGGCAAAGTAACAACAGCAGAAACAAAAAACATCAAGCTTGAAATAAAAAAGACCCTCAGGCAACTCCGCCAAGACCCAAACAACACGGAAATTCAACTGCAGCTTCGCAGGTCAAAAGCATTGTTACAAAAGAAAACTTGGGAAAGGAAAAGGCAATTGAACGAAGAACTTTGGGCCAAAATTCTACATAACTCAAAGCAGAATAATAGCTCTAGCTTTTGGAAGACCATCCACAGGCTTCAACAGCCAGACCACAACGGTATTAACTCTGAAATACCGGAATCTGACTGGGCTAACTATTTAACAACTCACTTTAACACAAGCGACCCAGCAATGAAGAAAGCCGAAGGGGTCGATTCGGAAGAGGGAACTTTCCACCAATTGGACAAAACTGTCACACTCACCAAAAAAGCAAACCAAGCGCTCAAAAAGAAAATAACCGGGCCCCACATTCCAACAGAGGACGAAGCCAGTCCTATGATAGTTGAGCCTAGAATAATCGAAAATGAACTATCAGCTCAGGAAACAGCAGATACTATTCTTAAACAAATCTCCAAGGGAAAACTTGAGAGGGCTCCAGGACCAAACGGGATTCCTCCGATATTATACAAACAGGATCCAGCTTTTTGGTGCACCACCTTGACTCCAGTATTCAACGAAGTAAGGGAAACAGGGAAAATACCAACATCTTGGAGTGGCTCAATAATAAGCCCAATATACAAAAAAGGCGCTAGGATCGATCCAAGCAGCTACCGTCTGATTGCCCTGATAGACGTAGAGGCAAAGTACTACGCAGGCCTCATCCTGAAGGATCTAACTACATGGGCAACAAAAAAGAACATCATCCCAGCTACACAGACGGGCTTCCGGAGGGGCCAGGGCACCCTAACAAACATAATGGCGTTAACCCTATTGTTCGACGCAGCAAAAATGGCAAAAAGCTTCCTGATCGTGTGCTTCATTGATTACAGCGCCGCATTCGACCATGTAGATCGGCACAAACTATGGCGGAAGCTGAGCTCATGGGGAATCCCTGGCCCCCTCCTACAGCAGCTGATAATGTTACATACCGACACCTGGGTCCAAATAAAACTAGGATCTGGCACACACCTATCGAGAAAAATAAAGACCAGCAAAGGAATAAAACAGGGCTGCGTCCTAGCCCCAACGTTGTTCAATCTCTTCCTGGCAGACCTTCCCGAAGAGCTAAAGACAGTCACATCACACGCACCTCAGTTAGGAAATATTACGCTCTCAAATCTGCTTTACGCAGACGACCTGGTCCTCATCAGCCGGTCTCCTATTGACCTCCAAAACCTTCTGGACAGAACTAATGCACTTTCGAAAGAAAATTCCTTAACAATCAATCTGAACAAAACCAAAGTCATGCCAATGAACCACAACAAAAAACGGAAACCTGCATGGTACCTGGACAATCAAAGATTAGAACTGGTGACCTCATATAAATATCTAGGAGTCATAATAGAGGGCAACGGCTCCTTCAAGCAACAACTAGAGGCCATTCGCCGGAAGGGCATGACTTTCCAACTATCAACAAGGCCCCTGCAGAAAGCTCTCCCTGACAGGACATTTGCGCCACCCTTACAGGTAATAAAGCTCGCCTACAGCCTATACTCTCCTAAGGCAGCGAATCAATGCGAGGTAAAGATGCAAGTACTTTGGACAATACTATCAGTCGTGCATATAGGGCAATCTTCTACCTCCCTAAAAACTCTTCGCCCGCTCAAATTCGCCTCGAATTTGGACTGCAGAAACAATCTGTGGAGAGGAAAGGCCAATATATAAAAAGCTGGCGCAAAATTAAAGACGCCGAGCAAGGATCCCTAAACGCCAACCTATGGATTGAGCTTAACGCCAAAGAAATTTCACCTGCAAGGGCGTACCTAACAAACTCACTGGAGAGCCTAGGACTAAAAACGCTCTGGGAAAGAAGAACGGATTTTTGGACCTTTAAAAAAGCAGTGTCGAAAGTCATCAAATTGGTCTCCTCACTTGAGGACAGAGCCACCCTAACCAAGAGAGCGCAGGAATGGGTTGTGCTTGAAGGGTAGAGAACCACAAAGCCAAAAGAGTATCTATCAACGGGCCTCACACAAAAAACAGAAAATAAGTTCCTAAACATGCGCTTAGGCAACATACCCATAGCACGTCATCTGGCACCATGGAAAAGGCCTAATCAATCAAACGCATGTCGCCTTTGCCAATCTGCGAAGGAGGATCTAATACACATCATTTGTATCTGTAAAGCTCTTGTGGACATAAGGCGTTCCATGCTTCGGCCCCTATGGAACCAGAAGGGCGTAAAAACCTGCAGGCAA
The DNA here is from genome assembly GCF_964261635.1 of Lissotriton helveticus. Lineage (NCBI taxonomy): Eukaryota > Metazoa > Chordata > Amphibia > Caudata > Salamandridae > Lissotriton > Lissotriton helveticus. The sequence continues at coordinate 428,043,621 of NC_136063.1, forward strand.
GCAGTGATGCTCTGTTTCAACCCTGAAGAGACTCAGTTAAACTGCAGAACAGTCAAATACTTTGAAATAGTGGCCAAAAAACTAAACGAAATAACACTTGGGAGGGACAACCCGACCATACCAGGAGAATAGCAGACTCCTCCTAACGGCCTTAAAACTATAAGGCCCACAAGTACTAAAGCCACAGCAACCATAATAAAATATGAAATCACTTATAAAACTACATGAAAAGTCAGTTGGGTGAAACAACTAATCAGATCAGGGGAACAGCGACTTTTCCAACGGCCTTACAACCACAAGTACAACAAGTATTAAGGCCATGACCAACAGGAAAGACTCATTAATTTACTATAGACTTCTTGTGATTTTATCAATGTGCAACACCTTTTTGTAAAAGCTTTTTTTAAAACAGTCAACGACTTTTTATCTATTAACTGTACAATAAACAAATTTCAAATTTCGAGTCTAACGGCTCCCTCGACCCCACACAATCCGGCTTCCGAGCAAAACACAGCACCGAGACCGCCCTCATCGCAGCTACAGATGACATCCGAACACTACTCGACAACGGGGAAACAGCTGCCCTCATCCTCCTGGACCTCTCAGCCGCGTTTGACACGGTCTGCCATAGCACCCTCATACAACGCCTCAGCAACGTCGGGATACAAGAAAAAGCATTGGACTGGATCATCTCGTTCCTCGCCGGAAAAAACCAGAGAGTCCGCCTCCCCCCCTTCAGGTCAGAGGCCTCCGAAGTCATCTGTGGAGTACCACAAGGATCATCCCCAGCCCCACCCTCTTCAACGTCTACATGAGCCCCCTCGCATCCATCGCACGCCAGCACAACCTTAACATCATCTCCTACGCTGACGACACACAGCTGATCCTCTCCCTCACCAAAGACCCAAACACTGCCAAAACCAACCTACACGAAGGGATGAAAGACGTAGCTGAGTGGATGAAGAACAGCCGTCTAAAACTGAATTCAGACAAGACAGAAGTCCTCATCCTTGGATCATCCCCCTCCGCATGGGATGACTCATGGTGGCCTCCGGCCCTAGGCAGCGCGCCCAAACCTACGGACCATGCTCGCAACCTAGGATTCATACTAGACTCCTCCCTCTCAATGACCAGACAAGTCAACGCCGTCTCGTCATCTTGTTTTAACATCTTACGCATGCTCCGAAAGATTTTCCGATGGATCCCCACCGAAACAAGAAAGACGGTCACCCAAGCACTTGTCACAAGCCGACTGGACTACGGAAACACCCTCTACGCCGGAACCACAGCCAAATTACAGAAAAAACTCCAACGCATTCAGAACGCCTCCGCCCGACTCATCCTAGACATACCACGCCACAACCACATTTCCGGTCACCTGAAAGACCTTCACTGGCTCCCCGTCAACAAGAGAATCAAGTTCCGTCTCCTCACCCACGCACACAAGGCCCTCTACGACCTAGGACCCAGTTACCTCAACACGCGACTGACCTTCTACACCCCCACCCGCCATCTACGATTGTCCAATCAAGCCCTCGCCGCGATCCCGCGCATCCGAAGAGCCACCATGGGAGGAAGATCATTCTCCTACTTAGCAGCCAAAACCTGGAATTCTCTTCCCACCCACCTCCGCCTTACACAGAACCACCTCTCCTTCAGAAAACAACTCAAAACATGGCTGTTTGATAAATAGCGAACCCCCTCCCTCAAGCGCCTTGAGACCCTCCGGGTGAGTAGTGCGCTATACAAATTTTGACTTGACTTGACTTGACTTGCTGCTTCCAAATCTGCCTCAGTATTCAGAATGTGGGTGGGAACAGCCTGCTTCCTGGTTGTGATGTCATCACAGTGCTCGAAATGCGACTTCCCGTTTTTGTGATCTCGCTATTAGCGAGATCGCAATTTGCGATCTCGCTGATAGCGAGATCCCAATTTCAACACGGAATTTGACCTTATTTGTGATTTTTCTGAGATTTCTGGATTATCGCTATCGGCTTTTGCGGCCGATTGCGAGTCGCTATATTTTTACACATTTTTACATGAATCCCATTATGCGACTTCTAAATTGCGATTCGGTAATAATAGCAATTTTGAATTCGCAGAATAGGGTTTTCATGAATCTGGCAGTTAGAGCCCTCCGTAGCGGGCGGTACCGGCCATTAAAGGTCCACTCCCGTGTGAAAGGCCTTCAGCTCTGGTCTGTAACGCTGGAATGAGCCTTTAATGGCCGGTAGAGCCCACTTCGGCCGGCTCTCTGGCTATATTATATCATTTTTAGAGGGTGTATACTGATTAATTTCATGCAGTTTCTAGTATAAAGTTTGTTGTTTTTGTATTGACGCTGACGCTTTCGTTCTTGCATTTCAAATTGTGTCTGTGTGTGAAGTGCAAGGATGTTGAAGTGCAGCCAATGCAGAGAAGAGTTTGATTTGCAATCGATGTTGAAATTACCAGTGAATGGCTGACAGCACATCCCAAGAGCCTTCCCAGCCTCAGTATTAGGTCTTACATCCCTCTTACTGCGGTAAGTGTAGAGGGAATTAGCAGGCTGGGTCTGAATTATTAGCACTGAAATGTCTGCACAGTGGTTAGGAAAATAGCAGACCGATGTTTGGACACTGACATGCACTTTGGAGCCAACTGGAGAGAAAGGCTGGAGCTGTCCGCATCCAAATTCCAAATCTGCGTGTTGTTCTTGTGTGTAGATCTTGCAGAGTGTGCCAGAGGGGTTCTTTGCTGGCTCGCTTCTTTACTGTTGCATGTTTTTGGGAAATGAAGATAATCAAAATTTTATAGAAGTATCCCGGACAGAGGAAGAGATCTGTATCGCCCATCCTGTTTCTCGTGTTTTTAGAAGCAATGAAACTCATTCGTACCTGTCAGATTGATAGCTAGTCTTTTGTATTTCCTGGGGCTGGTGAGGGCTGCCAAGTGCATCATGGAAACAGGGTGGTGCACGAGGCCGTCACGTCTGGAAAGGGTATGCCGAAACTGTCGATATTTGAAAATCAGTTAGTAGTCAGTATCAAGCAGACATCAGTTAATTCTTCTGATGACGACTGTGACTTGTTTGATCATGTTTCACTTTAATAACTCTTGTGAAAAACTGGTATGAACTATCCATATGGTTATCTTCTCTCTCCATATCAGCAAAGTATCATGGGCCCATTCACAACTTCATTTAATTTACTCAGGCAAATGCCTTTTTATGAGATTAAATCTGCTTTGGTAATTGACTACAAATGGAGCTACACTTGAACAAAGATTTACTCACATGTATTTTTTCGAATCGTAAATGGTCTCTGAGGGGACGGGAAGGTGTGAAATGACCTGCAATGCTTGGAAACACCCACAAAGCACTTGCTTTTGGGTACTCACAACTTTTTCTATGCGGCATCAACCAAAATCCCTTTCGAAAATGGGCCGATTCACAGAATGCGCGGATTTGTGACCGGTATTTTGGCATTTGGGATGCATCAACCCAAATGCAAGTTCGCAAAATAGGTATTTGCAAAATTTGCTTTTACCTAAATTGCACATGCATTTAGGGAATCGCAAATTGCGATTCCCTATTTGGGATGCAACAAGCCTTTCCTAAATGCAACTTCGCATTTAGCAAACGCTAATTACCATCAATTGCAAGTTGATGGTAATTTGTAAAAACTTTGAAAAATGCACAAAAGTGCATTTTTCAAAGTGCCATGGGGCATGTGTCTGCACCATATTTGCACACATGCCAATTTTGGGCGTGCATCAGGGTGGCCTTTTGGCCCTCTTGCACCCTTGAAATTGCATGCGCATGTTACGAGTACCTATTTGGGCCCGTAGGATTGAATGGGAAGCTATTCCTTAATTGCGAATCACAATTTGCGATTCACAATTAAGGAATATGAGGAATCGCTAATATTTTGGCAAAACCTACATGCATAGGCAATTGCAAATCCATAATTGCGATTAGTTAATAATCGCAATTAAGGAATCGCAAGTGCCTACCTAGATGCATGTGCCCCTATATTCCTTTGATACCCTGTAAATGATTAAAGGAAGTAAATCTGTTTCCAGAGTGGGAATCAAAAGGAAACAACATCAACATAGGTTGGGGCGTGTGAGAAAGGGTTTATTGATGGGGAAAATATTTTCCCCGTGCACAAAACAGTTTCAAAGTGGAAATGCTTGAACACAATACATTTTCAGGTACGTGAATGTGAAAATAGTTTTAAATAGGAATTTAAATAGAAATACTAGGAGTATTTCTAAAAACCTTTAAGCATTCCAAAACAGTCATAAATGTACTACAAAGTTAGAAGGAAACCAATAAGACAAACAGTAAGATTTATGAAGGCTTTTTGCATTCTCAAACGGCTCAAGGCTTTTTATTATGTATTACGAAAGGTAGTAGAAAGGCATTTGGAAACTGGAATGGGTACCCAAGGGACCACTTCCCCTTTGAGAATGTTGAAATTAATATTTTTAAGACTAGGCAATACTCTTAAAAAATGTTATAAATAAAGATTGCATTCATTTAACAGAACCACAAACATGGTGGTCTGCTGACTTCAGCAGGCCACCATCCCTGTGATTACTGCGATCCCTAGAGGGTCTACAGTTGCAGCTTACCTCAATACTATTCCTGGGATATGTCGAATAGCAACCCACTAGGAATTGGTAATTTGACATTCAACGTACTAATACATAGGTCGGTTGGCAAAATACCACATTGGTTTCACTAATGCTTGTTGCAAATTGCAACATTTTGCGACCAGTGCTACATACATCTGGCCCAAAATGTCTTACTTTTTTGTGAAGCTGTTTCGTGAATGCAAACAAGATTATGCACCACACAAACATGAGGAAAAGGTTGACCTGCCTCTCCTTGATTATTTGCGGTGGTGGCCACCTGCTCCTTGAAAGGGAACATAAAGGATCTCAGGAAAGTAGTTGCAGATATGACTGCACCCCCCTCTTGTGTAGTCCTTCAGGGCACCCACAAGATTCAGGAAATAGGGTGACTCCGAACAGATACAGGTAACATTCACCCGCCACAAGTCTGTGCAGGAATATTCAAGCCTTCCCTTTGTAAGGAGGGCAAGGCCCATTCAACCGCTGCAGCCTGATGACCCTCAGTAACCCTCAGTAACCCATTACAGATGACCATCTGCAGGAGAGTAGTGTAAAATAATGTCTTAACGCCATACAATTGCCTAAGTGCACATACTTCACGCACACTCAAAGGCTTTTTTGCCCTGTGAAAGCATCAGAAATATCGAACAAGGGAAACATATTTCTCTCATTAGCACCAGACTAAGCCACATGTAAATGAGCATACACCCTCTTTGAAATATACACCCATTCCTAAAGTGAGCCTGATTCAATATTACAGAGTGGCATTTGTGGGTGAAGCAGGACAAACCTACTGCCGGCGTAGCCTGAGACATAACTTCTGAGCTCATGTACGCCCTGGAGCCCAAAGAAGAAGTTACAAGCAGCCCAAGCAGCCAGGAGTGACCCACGGAAGCAGCTAGAAGTGCTCATGCCCCGCTGGCCCCTTACCCTCCCACTGGCCTGCTTGCCATGCCCTGTCCTGGGGTTTGCCCACTGCAGTTGCAGCCTCAGTGAGCCCATCAGCCTACAGTAGACCTGCAGCAGCCATTGCAGATAACCGCTAGTAGGAAGAGGTCTCTGGTGAGTGCGGCTCAGCATCCTGTGGCTGCTGTGTTGTGCTGCACTGATAGGGTGGTAGGACAGGGGTCCCCAGGCACTTCAGGGTGGGGAGCGATTCCTTCTCTCTTCCAGTGTGAAGCCAGCTCCAATTACAGAATGTGGGGCATGCTGTCCCACCTGTCACCCTCTTCGATACGGGTCCAGATCAGTGCAGACTCCGCACCACATTATGCCTTTCTGGAAGGGCAGAAACCAAGTCAAACACCGCAAGTGTGTCTCTAGAAGGCCATCGTGGAGAATGCACAAGAACAATGAGGTAGAGTTATAATGAGAACAACAAGAACCTGAACGCAATTGAGCAGAGTCAAGAAAAAACTACCACACAAGACCTCATCATGGCTTGGCACGGAAGATGCAAAAGTCTTAAATAAGAGCCAGGCCTAACTGATCCAGGCATACATGGGAGTCCAGCCTCACCCTAAATTCTCCTTTGAGGAACCACAAATGACTTTGCAAAACCATGCAAAATCCCAATCTCATTGTAAAATAGTAATGGCCCCAAAAGATACATCTCCTATACTGTTAGATGCAAACAACAGTATTCTTAACACCTGAACAATAGTAGAAAGAGCCCAGGAGAGATTAAATATAAGAACAAGAGAAATAAAATGGCACCCTATTATAAAGAAAGAGCAGAAACAACACCTAAATGACTCAACAGTATGCAGTGTAAAACCCAGCAGCTAATTGGGTGGATGAAAACATAAAGACACCTGATCCTATCCACTCATACAAGAGATCAGCAAATTGGATATTGGGGCAAATCTAAACCTGAACACCCAGAAGGTCATAATAATGAACCAAGGTCAAAACACACAGAAGACTGAGATAGTTAAGGCTAAAATAGACGAGGACCTGACAACAAACAATCAACCGCAAGACCATACCTTTTCAATGTCATTGTCTAAATGACACAGTAACAACTTAAGTCGCAGCCTTATAAACCTATCATGGCTAAGAGATGTAATGCAAGGCATACCTGATTAAATATCCTCAAAGGAGGACTCATTCCACATAGATGACGATGATATGGATGAAATGGACATATTTGTTTTGCCATGTACCACTCCCTCCCCCAACATAGTTGTGAGTAATACAGAGATCAAACACGCAGAAATGCTTCTAAAACACTTTCTCACATTTTAAATATCCAAGAACAAGAACCCACATATAGCAGCAAGCAAGATGAGACTCCTCCGGCCCAACTAGGGTTTTCACTCATGAGATCAATGTGCAGTACTCTAGATGCTATAGCCAATGCATTATTGCTGAACTCACTGAAAATGGAGGATCAAACCCTGCTCCTGCATGGTATTGAAACCAGTGTGGCCACAATCGACAAATGAATGGAATTAATGGAAGAGGCCGTAGGGGACTCAATTAAATCCCTTGGGATAAAAAAACATACATTGTTAATAGAATAGCTCAGAGCTTTGCCCAAATTAGGCAAAGTGCCTGAAGTAGATCAGACAATCCTAGAGTACTGTGAGAAATCTATGAATAACGGCATCCAGCATGTAGGCCATCTTATACAAGCCAGCACTTCAAACAGTGCACAGGCAATTTACTGCTGGAACAACTGAGGAACTAGTTACACTAAATCAACCTGCTCAAGGAACTAACATCTCCTTCAAGCAATATTATGGCCTAACACCAAGTTTGATAATAAATTAAGAAAAAAACCATGACTAAGGCAAAAACTAATAAATAAGCAGCTACTTTATCTACAAGCAAGGTCAACGAAGCCAGGATACGATCACCAAAAATCATCCTAAACTCCACCTCACAGGAGGAGAGGACAGAGAGGATAGAGACTATGCAGAAGGTCTTCCTGAATCCTCTCCCAGGTTGACTATGCGGTGTGAACTGTAAACTTCACACTCAAATAAATAGAATCCCTACTGAACCACACAACAATTAAATAAAAAATACCTGTTAATGTATCAAAAACAGAAGCTACCAATGCTATCCAAAAAAGCACTTCAGGCAACAATCATGATGAACGAAATATTATGCTGGTAGGAGAAAAAGATGTAAGCATTAGGATTAAGACATAATATGATTCACCTGGTAAAAGCATCCACCACTTCATCCCATTCTACAACCTTTAAAATCTTCCTAGAAGCAGACCAAAATGCTAGAAAAAGATTTCTGCAGGCACTGTTTTTATCATCTATGCTGAAGCGTATGGTGTATTCCAAGATCATAATATTAAATAACTAAGACCTACTGAAGCTAACCTAGGGAGATGATCCCTTAGAGGATCTCACAGTTAAGACTATAATGGGAGACTACTTACAAAACCATCAGTAGCGCTTGGACCATTAAGCAATGGACCAACATGACTTCAGGAAGTCAACTTGAAAAGATCCAAGCTCATCCCTGAAAAATTAATTGCCCACCAAGGCCGAAAAGTTATTGAGGATAACATTACATCTAATAAAATATTTAGTACTTCTTTGTATCAATCTGTGGGAGCTTAAGATATTTTGAACTAGGTAACATCCTGAATCCTAAATATTTCTCAAGTATGCACAGAAGCCATACCATTAGTGACATTTCTGGAAAGAAGATTAATCAATTGCAGTAAGCCCACAGATACCTTAGCGCCCGCTTGTTCAATGACAAGAACAACCTTAGCCAGTAAAGATATTTTTGCTGACTGGGGCATAAAAGCTAAAAAACGTAGTAAGGAACAATACCCTAGGTTTGTGTAGCGATCGGAAAAGAAACGTATACATCCTGACAGCCACAGTGCAAAAGTGTTTTTTTAGAGCCATAAATAGCCTTGAACGAACAGTTTCATTAAGAAGAATCTCGACAAATTGAAGGTTGTCCTCTGCCACCAAAAATGAGAGAAGGATATTATTTTAATAATACAATAGCAGTGACATGGTAACAGAAGTTTGAACGAGCAATGACTGGAGGTGGCTAACCTCGGTCTTACCAGTCACAAAAAATACCCAGCTATAGGAAATAGCTATGGTCAGGGCCCTATTCCAAACAGGCACAATATTAGGCCGGAATATTGCTGGACTAAAGTATAAAATCGAAGACAAAGACTGGGAGGCCTTTATTAAAACTCCTGCAATTGTTTGTTTTCAAGAGGCCTAAAAGAATTGTCAATGGATTGGTTTATCCCATGTCATCCCAGCCACTAAGTGAACTAAGGGCAGACCAAAAGGGGGCTCAACTACTAGATTTCAGTCTCACTTACTTTTAAGGTTAAAATTAACATGACATCAAACAACAATATGCATCACTTCACTTTGAGTAATGGATCAACGATAATCAACCTTTTAACATACACTTGCCGCCTGATAAAAGCAATATAAAGTGATTTTAACATCAAACCAAATGAATTTATTCCGGTCACATGCATTATCGACAAGGAAATTGTCTGGGGTATAACCACATTCACAATACAAAACTTCAGAACTTCCAGAGAAGGTTTCTTATTTACATCAACCATGACATCCTGTAGGCTCCACTCACTAAATGGAAGGACTATATCTGACACTCCAACGAGAAAAAACGATAGAGGTAACAGCTATGTAAGTTTGATTCTATTTCAGCACTGGAGTCGAGGATTATGCCTTCTCTCTTCACTTTTATTAACAGCAACCAAATTTAACAAACAAAACTAAATTTCCCATGAAACTTTGGGGGAAAAATGTTGTAAAGAAAAGTGTCCAATCAGGAACAGTCCTGAGCCTTCCAACCAGGGACACTCCAGTTCCAACATAGTCTGCCCTCACTGGTCCTTCATCCTCTTTCTTGGCTGCTGCGCAGCCAAGATAAGTGCCTTTCCTACTCTGTGGGAATTATTTTCTTTCAATTGTATTGATTTCCTGTAAAATTGCTTGTGGAATTAGCTCTGTGCATTTATATGCTTTACCAGGTTGCCTTGTAATTCACCATGTTTTATTGCTTGGGTTTCTGATGTGATTGATTTATTGCTTGTGTTTAGCTTCAGACGCAGGGCCGCTGTGTTTAGCTAGCGTCAGCACGTCTCATTCTTTGATCTTGGTGTGCCCACTGTGACTGAGTCTTAATTTCCTCAGCGGGTGACGGAGGTTTTAATTACCTCAGCGTATCGTGTTTTTGGCTTCAGATGCGATGCCGCTGTGTTTGTTGATCTTTTGTTTTCAGACGGTCATTGGGTCTGATTGGGTCTTATTATCTCTGTGGAAGTGCCACGTTTGAAGCCACGGGAGCGTTTCCGCTCCTACGCGGCTGCTTGTCCTAGTGCCCTCGTCCTGACCTCCCACCACCTGGGGGCGTGGGAGACAGCGGTACGCGGCGCACGCGTTTCAAATCCCTGAGGGGATTAAACGGTGAGCCTTAGTCCCGATGAGCTCAGGCCGGAGGAGGACGCCACTTGGTGTAACGATCGTGCCGTGATGGAGTTACCGGCCGATCTGGATTTATTATTAATGCTCTGCTGCCCAGGCTAATTTTTAACATACACACAGCAGAGTCAGTACTGATAACTTCAACGCCCACTTGGCTCTGTATTCGTGGTGTCTGGGACAAACCCAGGCCAGTTCCTTTCAAGGAAGCAGGATATAGGTGCACCATAGTTAGCTGGCAGAGACAAGGAAAGCCAGCTAAGTGAGGCTTCAGGATTAAACCCTTTAAACCTGCTGAGGATAGCGCTGAATATGCTAATTAAGCCTGCCTGAATGAAAAACAACCTACTAAGGTAACAATATGAACTAAAAAGGTGAAAAAAACATGGAATTACTATCTGACTCTCGCACTGAGAACTAAATGTCCCATCATGCACCATAATGCCTTGAACTGTGCCATACATCATTGGAGGGAGGTGCAAGAATGAAATAAAACCGGAAATGGTATGCGAGACTCAGATGTTTTTTCATTCACAGCCCCAGGCCCCAGAAGAAGAGGTTTCTACCTTGAAACGCGTTACGAAAAATGATGTGAAGTAAGGAGGGAGGCTGCATCACACATGGAGCGCCGTCGAGTGATCTCCCAAGCTGCAAGGCCATTGTTTACAATATATATATATATATATATATATATATATATATATATATATATATATATATATATATATATATATTACTTACTGGTGGTAGCCAGTAGGTAGTTATAGTTAGGACCTAGTTTCCATAGGAAATCTGCAACATTCTATTTGGAATAACATTGGCGCCGGTGGATGAATCTTCGTGAATTTCTTTAAGAAAATGGCCTGCTCGGTTCCGCTCCTTCCCTGAAAGTTTGGGGGTGATTCGTCAAGTGGGGGCTGAGAAAAAAGGGGGGTCCCAAAACGTGTTTTCCCCATGCAATTTTCCATAGGGACCTTTATCCAGGGCTACAGCCCGAACGGCTGAACGGAATTACACCAAATTTGGCAGAGAGGTAGAGTCCGGTTTGCAGATTGTGCTTATTGTTAAATGGTGTAAATCCGTTCAGTAGTTTCTGAGAAAATTGCAAGTAAAATCATAGCGATATCTAGAGACGGGGTGCAGCACGCATACGGAAATTCGTTCAATTACGAGCGCGAGCTGCATGCTGATTGGCTGTTTACTGTCTGTCAACACTCGAAACCAGGAAGTGTTGGTGGCCATCTTTTGCCTCGCTAGAACCGAGTCACAAGAAAACAGTAAAACAAAGTTGAGAAATAAGGGAAGGGGGTAGGCTAGAAACATTCTGACCCTCTAGGCTTGCTCAGGCGGTTGTACATGGATGTGGAGGTTCTATTTTTTTTTTTTTAAAGAAAAATCGCGGAGTACGCGTACGGAAATACCTAGAATTACAAGCAGGAGCTGCATGCTGATTGGTTGTGAACTGTCTGAACACTCAATACCAGGAATTGTTGGCAGCCATCTTGTTCGGTGCTAGAAGCGAGTCACAAGAAAACAGTAAACAAAGTTGAGAAATAAGGAAACTGTGCAGGGTAGAACGATTCGGACCCTGTAGGCTTCGTCAGGGGTTAGGTTTAGAATTTTTAGGCTATTTTTGATTTTTTTATTTTGAATGGAAAAATCGCAGAGTACATGTATTTACGTGCACGAGCTGTATGCTGATTGGTTGTCGATACTCCAACCCAGGAAGTGTTGGCAGCCGTGTTGTTGGTCGCTAGAACCGAGTCAGAAGAAAACAGTTAAAAAAAAAAAAGCTGAGAAATAAGGAAAGGGGGCATGGTAGAAACATCTTGATCTTGTATGTTTGGTCAGGGGGTCGTTCATGGATATTTAAGCTCTATATTTTTTTATTTTGAATAGAAAAATTGCAGAGTACATGTATTTACGTGCATGCTGATTGGTTGTCGACTGTCTGTCGAATGTGAGAAATGATGAAAGGGGGCATGGTAGAAACATTGTGATCCTGTAGGGTTGCTCAGGGGGTCGTTTATGGATTTTTAAGCTCTCTCTATTTTTTTATTTACAATGGAAAAATTGGGGCGTGCGCGGACGTACAATCAGGAGTTGCATGTTGATTGGCTGTCAACGCTTCATGTTGTCGAGGGGGCATACTTGCCTCGGGGTCCGCCACCTTCCTGGGGCAGTAATCTTTAAAATAGGGTGGCCGTGAGGGTACGGATCTCCTAGCTCCGGGGGTTACCACTTTTCGGGGCTTTTTAATGTTGGGAGGGGGTAGCGGCGATTCCGTCCTGGAGCTCTTGATTGTTCTGGGGTGTCCTGCAGTGTCCCGGGGTGTCTACCCACCGGGACACTGCTGTTTGTGTCCCGGGGTGTGTACCCCCCGGGACTGCTGTTTGGTATGGTAGGGCGGGAGCGTCGCGGCTCCCACTTCAGCACAGCAAACCAGCTTCCTATTTGAAAGGGAGAGCAAGTTAAGCTGCTGTTTCTTTCACGTATGAATTAGATTGCTTTTTGTTAGAGAGCAGCATATAAACTGTTCTTTTTCTTTACTTGTATTCCATTTTATTTACAGTATGTTTCTACGTCTCTTCAGAATGAGTTCCACAGGGTAGCGTCCGTGGCAGTGTTGTTTTTTGTTTGCCCCCCTTCACCCTAATTGACAACGTAATGGGGCACTGCTGTCGTCTCTGTTTTAAGTTTGCAACACAGTAGGTAGGATAAATAAAGCACTTGACACATTGTAGAGTGACACTATTTATTGTATTTAATTTTCAATGTTTTGAAAATAGAATATACTCATGTTCAAAATATTGTTTTATTTCAAAAATAAATATTTAATATATTTTTTTCAATCACCACATGAGCTGATATTATAGTATAGATAAAAAGAAGTGTTTATGTACAAGGAGCTACAACAGAAGAAATTCAGTATGGAAAAACAACATAATTTGAACACATTTTCGAAATTAGTAACAGTGTCATAGAAGAGCTGAACATACTTTATAAGTAGCTAGAATGAAGAGCAAGATATAAAGGCTGGAGATATTAGCTGTGATTTCGTAGAGGCTTGATGAAGGGCCTTGACGTTCAATCAGAATGTGATATTGAAGAATAATTGATAATACCAGTCAAGAAAGGCAGAAAGTGTGCAATTTAAGCACTGCTTTCGGCTGAGGTAGTTCATACTATTTAGAAGATAATGTCAAAAAAGTAATGTTGAGCATAGTGATGCTTCTGATCCATGCATTTTATTAGGTCAATAGATTGTTCCTCGTAAGACAAAACTTAATCACAATAAATGCATAGAATGTTAATTTCATCGAAATGAGGATTAATTTGTGGGTGTGGATTGGTTGCTGAATGTGCTGCTGCAGCAATCGCTGTGCTTGGTGCAGCAGTAGGTGGGGTCTCTCTGTAAATGAAAAGGAGGACATTTTTCTGTCTTAGGCTCTATACGAATAATAGCCTGAAATGGATGGACACATTTAATAAGAATAGACTCATAGGTATTTAAATGTATCAGTTCAGAAGGAATTATTATGAGGCATTTTTTTCTTATTCAATTTGTTAAAAAAATATTTAGAAATATGCTGATTAGATTGCAATTCAAAACAATTCTGTGAGTAATAAGCTGTGAAATGTTTCGTCATTATTATTTTCCTTTTTAAATACACATGAACATTACTGGTTTGAATTTTAAAACGAGTTTGTTGAAAACAAATGGAAGAATAATTTGGTGTTTTGGTGTTAATGAAATCACCTACAACTTTGTAATATGTTGCTCACAATTGTGTACAGTACAACATTGTACATTCTGTTCCACATTTTCTTCTATTAATATTTCAGTTTCTGCACGGTTTTCCTGAGGGGCAATGTAACTAAGCTGAGTTTCTTCAGAGACATTTGTTGCATCTGATAGAGATGCACGGAAAAGAGTACTGTTCAATTTTTTTTAACATTAGTGCTGGAATTTTTGCATAATACAATGTTCTGATTAATTTTCTGATTTGAGTATGAATAACTGGTAACATTCTGAATTGGTGAAAAACACTTTGGTATACTTTTTTTAGAAAGATAAGGCAGGGAATGACTTTGCAAAGCAGTATTTTCTCTCACTCTGCAAGAGTCTAGTGCGCCCCACATCTTAATCTTTTGTTTAACACTTTTGTTATTATAGTTGGGTAAAAACTTGCATAAGAAAATTAATAGATTCTTAACTTACAGTATAAATACTACTACAATTGGAAGTGTTCACTGGAGTTTTAGAACGTGTCCCTAAAGGTTCCTCAGGTAACACTTCTTTTGCATTTGTAGGAACAATTTTGTATTTCACAATAGAACAACCATGTCTAACTTCATAGGTACGAATACTAGTGTCATCTGTATGCAAATCATTACTCTGAAGATAACTTGTAATTAAAAAAAGGCTTGGAACTTGATCTATCGTTCCATTCTCCTAAGAAACATGTTTGAAAAATGTGTTAGTTTCTCTTTTCCATTTACTTTTGGCTTTCATTAAAGGGATCGATGAATGCAATTTTGTCACAGTTAACAGAATCTGTGGACACAGTACAATTGTCTGTCTTAAATAAAGCAAAGTTACATTCATTGTTGTCCGTAGTGTAGATGGAAAGTTGAATTGAAGTTGTTAATCCTCTTGTCTGTAGTGTAGGTCAAAGGCAGTAGTTGACAGAGAAATGGAGGAATGCTTTATTTCTTTTTTAATACAAAATCTGAAGACATACAGTAGAAACATGTATAATTTTAAGAAATGAAGGCTGAATTTCGTAATGTACAAACTGTAAGGAAATGTGATGACATTGTGAAATTGTCTGTTTTAAATAAATCAAGATTGTATTGAATGTTTTCTGTACTACTGGCGGTATTGGTATCTAGTTGTGAACTCTAGGGAGTGCAGAATTTATTGAAGGCTCTTCTTGGTAGACATAAGAGAAATTTACATGCAAAAGTGAATTGAAGTTGTCAACCCTGCTGTCTGCAGTGTAGATTGAAGGCAGTTGTTGAGACAAATATTGAAGAATGCTATTTAGTTACAGATAACTGAATCTGAGGACATAGAATTCTATTTGTGATAAGGAAAACAGGGTTGAATGTAATGTGGTCCTTAATGTAGATGGAAAGCTTAATTGAAGTTGTGAATTTTGCTGTCTGCAGTCTAGATTGAAGGCAGTTGTTGAGATAAAGATTAAAGAATGCTATTTAGTTACAGATAACAGAATGTGAGGACATAGACTTGTATTTGTGATATGGAAAACAGTGTTGAATGTAATGCGGTCCTTAATGTAGAAGGAAAGCTCAATTGAAGTTGTGAACTCTGCTGTCTGCAGTGTAGATTGAAGGCATTTGTTGAGACAAAGATTGAAGAATACTATTTTGTTACAGATAACAGAATCTGAGGACATAGAACTGTATTTGTGATAAGGAAAGCAATATTGAAAGTAATGCGGTCCTTAATGTAGAAGGAAAGCTCAATTGAAGTTGTGAACTCTGCTGTCTGCAGTGTAGATTGAAGGTAGTTGTTGAGACAAAGATTGAAGAATGCTATTTAGCTACAGATAACAGAATCTGAGGACATAGAATTGTATTTGTAATAAGGAAAACAGTGTTGAATGTAATGCGGTCCTTAATGTAGAAGGAAAGCTCAATTGAAGTTGTGAAGTCTGCTGTCTGCAGTGTAGATTGAAGGCAGTTGTTGAGACAAAGATTGAAGAATGCTATTTAGTTACAGATAACAGAATGCGAGGACTGAGTAGAATTGTATCTGTGATAAGGAAAACAATGTTAAATGTTATGCGGTTCTTAATGTAGAAGGAAAGCTGAATTGAAGTTGTGAACCCTGCTGTCCGCAGTGTAGATTGAAGGCAGTTGTTGAGACAAAGATTGAAGAATGCTATTTAGTTACAGATAACAGAATTTGAGGTCACAGTAGAGTTGTCTCTGCCTTTAGGAAAGCAAGGCTGAATGCAATGCTGTCTTTAATATAGAAGGAACGCTGAATTCAAGTTGTGAACTGAGCTGCCTGCAATGTAGATTGTAGACAGTTGTTGACACAAAGATTGAAGAATGCTATTTAGTTGCAGATAATAGAATTTGTAGTCACAGTAGAATTGTCTCTGGCTTAAGGAAAGGAAGGCTGAATACAATGCTGTCCTTAATGTAGAAGGAAAGCTCAATTGAAGTTGTGAACTGAGCTGTCTGTAGTGTAGATTGAAGGCAGTTGTTGACACAAAGGTCGATGAATGTCACAGATAATATAATCTCAGAATACAGTATAATTGTGTGTGCCTTAAGGAAAGAAAGCAAGGTTAAATGTAATGCTGTCTTTAAAGTAGAAGGAAAGTTGAATTTAAGTTGTGAACTTGGCTGTCCACAGTGTAGATCGAAGGTAGTTGTTGACAGAAAGATCGGTCAATGCAAGTAGTGAACCCTGCTGTCTGCAGTGTAGATTGAATAATTGATAATCCCAGGCAAGAAAGGCAGGAAGTGTGCATCTAAAGCAACAAAGTTCTGTAGAGTTTGCGATGAGGAGTGGTCCAAGCAGGACGCATTGGTAACAAAGTCTTTATAATCAAGTTTTCTAATAAATATTGGTTGTTTATTTACAGAAGTAAGTTGAAGTATATCTCTGAAAAGTTTGATATATTTTTTTTCGAATTGAGTCATCTCATTCAATATGGTGATGTGGTGATTTATGGTGCTCTGAGTTAGTAATGTTTGGCGCCGAGGTTGAATGTACCCAGTGAAGATGTGTGATTGGGTGGGGTACAGTAATTGAAGTAATGTGTTATGTCGATTGAATTCTGCATGAATTTCATTTAAAAGGTACAGTATGTCTCACTGTGACATAAAACTGTTCACTCTTTTTTGTGATGATTTATGGTGCAGTGAGTAAGTAGTATGTTTGGCGCTGAGCTTGTATGTTCTCTGTTCAGTGTATATTGAAGGTAGTTGGTAATAGAGATAGACAAATGGTATTTGTCACTTATTTAAAAAAAAATCTAAAGACATACAGTAGAAGCATCTCTAAAATAAATAAATGAAGTCTGAATTTCCTATTATTCAAACTGTAAGGAAATGTGAGGACATTGTGAAATTGTCTATGTTTTAAAAAAATTAAGATTGTATTGATTTTTTTCTGTAGTGTTGATGGTGTTGGTATCTAGTTGTGAAGTGTACTGAGTGCAGAATTGATTGAAAGCACTTCTGAGGAGACATAGTGAGGAGAAATTTATATGGAAAACTGAATTGAAGTTGTGAATTCTGCTGTCTGTAATGTAGATCGAAGGTACTAATCCATACAAACATTGATGTATGCTATTTTGTACAGTTAACAGAATTTGAGGACAGAGTACAATTGTGTCTGCCTTAAGTAAAGCAAAGCTGAAAAGAATGCTGTCTTTAATGTAGAAGGTAAACTGAATTAAAGTTGTGAACTGAGCTGTCTGTAGTGTAGATTGAAGGCAGTTGTTCACACAAAGATCGATGAATGCTATTTAGTCACAGATAAAAGGAACTGAGGATACAGTATATTTGTCTCAGCCTTAAGGAAAGGAAGGCTGAATACAATGTTGTCCTTAATGTAGAAGGAAGGTGAATTCAAGTTGTGAACCCAGCTGTTCGTAGTGTAGATTGAAGGCAGTTGTTGAGACAAAGATTGAAGAATGCTATTTAGACACAGATAAGAGAATCGGAGGACACAGCATAATTGTCTGTCTTAAATAAATTGTGAGTAATATATCATACTCTGTTTTACGTATTTTTTGCATTTTTAAATGCACTAAGGCAAGCATTAAGTTTGATACCATGCTTACGTCATCAATATTGACAACTTTAATTTTCTTCAAGAGTCTTCACAGCAAGCTTCTCCAGATAGTTTGTAGTATTGTAATTTGTTGTCATGCTTCAGAGGTAGATTAAGTAAAAGGTGTAATGTATCATTGGAAATGTTAATCTCTGGTCATATTTTGTATATATGAAATTTATTACAAATATGCTACAAGTAAATGATGCTAGTTATGGAAGTATTGTATAAGATATAAGAATTGGAAAAAAGAGTGAACATGGCAAAGACGTTTTACAGATACGATTACTTTGCTATTTGTTTGCAAATTAAAACATTGTTTCTGAGTTTGTAGTTGTTTTTAGAATAAGTGATAACCCTAGTTAAGAAGCACAGGTAGTGTGCAAATTTCGAACTGCCTTCGGCTGGGGTAGTAGGTACAAAGAAAAGGCTCGATAAAGGGTCTAGAGTTTGAATCAGAATATGAAATTGAAGAATATTTGATAATCCCAGCGAAAAAAGGCAACAAGTAGGTGTGTGTATGTGTGGATGATGTGTTGATTGAGTGGAAGATGAATAATGTGAAAAAATAAGAAAGTATGCAAGTGTGGAAATTATCCACTGCAATTCATTAGTAGTAGTTACCAAGAAGGGTCAATAAAGGGTCTGTACTTTGAATTAGGATAAAAAACAGTATATTTGATAAACATAGACCATAGTGGCTCTTTTTTATTATTGGTAGACTTTTGTTAAGCTTTTTATTATACATGAATGGCAGAAAGTGCGCAAATTTCCCAGAGCCTTCTGGGTGTGCAATATCTACACGAAAAAGGCTTGATAAAGGGACATGTGTTTGAATTAGAATTTGAAATTCAAGAGTATTTGATAACCCTGGGAAAGAAAGGCAGCAAGTGTGCAAATTTCCTACTGCTTTCGGCTGGGGTAGTAGCTACAACAAAAAGATTTGAAAAAGGACTTTGAATCAGAATATGAAATTGAAGAATAATTGATAATCCCAGGCAAGAAAGGCAGTAAGTGTGTAAACTTCCCACTGTCTTTGGCCGCGGTAGTAGCTGCAATAAAAAGGTTTGATAAACGGCCTGCATTTTGAATATGGATATGAAATAGAATATTAGTTAACCATAGCAAAGAAAGGTAGAAAGTAGGTGTGTGTGCGTGTACATGATGTGTTGATTAAGTGGATGATCAAAAAGGTGAAAAATAAGAAAGAGAGCAGATACACAAACTACCCACTGGTTTGTAAAGAAAGTGGGTGTTTGGTTTCCCAGTCCATTACACAGACTGTGCGTCGGATTGTGTAGTGGGAGCCTGAGAAATGGGTATCTGATCTAAGGAGTTTAGCGAGTTCACAAAGTATGCACACTGTGCGATAGAAAGGACGCAAAAAAGGATGCAAGTGTACAAATTACCTACTGCCATTCATGGGTAGTAGTTACGAAGAAGGTTCAATAAAGGGTCTGTACTTTAAATTTTAAGAGGAATAATTGATAAGCCCACTTAAGAAAGGTAGCAAGTGCGCAAATGTCCCACTGCCTTCTGGCCATGCAATATCTACATGAAAAAAGCTTGATAAAGGGACATGAGTTTGAATTAGAATTTGAAATTCTATAGTATTTGATAAGCCTAGGAAAGAAAGGCAGTAAGTGTGCAAATTTCCTACTACTTTCGGCTGAGGTAGTAGCTACAACAAAAAGACTTGAAAAAGGTCTTTGAATCAGAATAAGAAATTGAAGAATAATTGATAATGCCAGGCAAGAAAGGCAGTAAGTGTGGAAACTTTCCACTGTCTTTGGCCGCGGTAGTAGCTACAATAAAAAGGTTTGATAAATGGCCTGTATTTTGAATATGGATATGAAATAGAATATTAGTTAATCATAGCAAAGAAAGGTAGAAAGTAGGTGTGTGTGTGTGTACATGATGTGTTAAGTGGAAGATAAAAAAGGTGAAAAATAAGAAAGAGCAGACGCACAAACTACCCACTGCTTTGTAAAGAAAGTGGGTGTTTGGTTTCCCAGTCCATTACACAGACTGTGCGTCGGATTGTACAGTGGGAGCGTGAGAAATGGGTATCTCATCTAAGGAGTTTAGCGAGTGCACAAAGTACACACACTGTGCGGTAGAAAGGATGCAAAAAAGGATGCAAGTGTACAAATTACCCACTGCCGTTCATGGGTAGTATTTACGAAGAAGGTTCAATAAAGGGCCTGCACTTTGAATTTTAAGAGGAATAATTGATAAGCCCACGTAAGAAAGGTAGCAGGTGCGCAAATTTCCCACTGCCTTCTGGCCGTCCAATATCTACATGAAAAAGGCTTGATAAAGGGTCATGAGTCTGAATTAGAATTTGAAATTCAAGAGTATTTGATAAGCCTAGGAAAGAAAGGCAGCAAGTGTGCAAATTTCCTACTACTTTCAGCTGGGGTAGTAGCTACAAAAAAAAGACTTGAAAAAGGACTTTGAATCAGAATATGAAATTGAAGAATAATTGATAGTGCCAGGCAAGAAAGGCAGTAAATGTGCAAACTTTCCACTGTCTTTGGCTGCGGTAGTAGCTACAATAAAAAGGTTTGATAAACGGCCTGTATTTTGAATATGGATATAAAATAGAATATTAGTTAACCATAGCAAAGAAAGGTAGGTAGTAGGTGTGTGTGCGTGTACATGATGTGTTAAGCGGAAGATAAAAAAGGTGAAAAATAAGAAAGCGAGCAGACGCACAAACTGCCCACTGCTTTGTAAAGAAAGTGGGTGTTTGGTTTCCCAGTCCATTACACAGACTGTGCGTCGGATTGTACAGTGGGAGCGTGAGAAATGGGTATCTCATCTAAGGAGTTTAGCGAGTGCACAAAGTACACACACTGTGCGGAAGAAAGGATGCAAAAAAGGATGCAAGTGTACAAATTACCCACTGCCATTCATGGGTAGTAGTTATGAAGAAGGTTCAATAAAGGGCCTGCACTTTGAATTTTAAGAGGAATAATTGATAAGCCCACTTAAGAAAGGTAGCAAGTGCGCAAATTTCCCACTGCCTTCTGGCCGTGCAATATCAACATGAAAAAGGCTTGATAAAGGGACATGAGTTTGAATTAGAATTTAAAATTCAAGAGTATTTGATAAGCCTAGGAAAGAAAGGCAGTAAGTGTGCAAATTTCCTACTACTTTCAGCTGGGGTAGTAGCTACAACAAAAAGACTTGAAAAAGGATTTTGAATCAGAATATGAAAATGAAGAATAATTGATAATGCCAGGCAAGAAAGGCAGAAAGTGTGCAAACTTTCCACTGCTTTCGGCCGCGGAAGTAGCTAGAACAGAAAGGCTCAATGAAGGGCCTTGACTTTGAATCAGTTCATCAGGCATTTCATACAATTTTCTTGTTAGCAGTATCGGAATTCATTTGTTCTAAAGTTTCAACATAATTTAATGCTTCTAGAAAGTGTGTATCAAAGCTTTCGTCTTTGAAATCATAGCTCATGTCTGGAGCACTAATTTCCCCTCTTCACTCATTGCCTGTGATAGATACGATTAGTTCTTGAATTACACTCAAGGTAATATGGAAAATCTCCTCAGTATGAGGCTGTTACTTATAGGGATATTGTGTTCTCATGTTTTCTTAAATTTTGAAATCAGTCATTCTTTATGACTTTAGGAAAAGGCTGAGGCTGTTATAGCAAAATACAGTACTAAAACATTTAGAATATGTCTATTCATCTTACCCATTCCAAAATAGTATTGTTTCCACTTTGGTTAGAAGAAAAAGGCCCTCTAAAGGGCATGAGTTTGAATCAGAATATAAAATTCAAGGATAATTGATAAGCCTAGCCAAAAAAAGGCAGCAAGTTGGTGTGTGTTATGTGTAGATAATGTGTTTATTGAGAAGATAAAAAAGGTGAAAAATTAGAAAGGCTGCAGAGGTGCAAAGTACCCTCTCCCTTTTCAGGGAAGTGGATGTTTGGTTTCACATCTCATTATACAGATAGATTGTCGAATTTCGTAGTGGAGTCTGAGAAATGACTACCACATGAAATGAAGGAATGTAAGTGTACTAAGTTACCATTGCGGCGGTAGGGCTGAAAACTTGCAACACTGGGCTCATTTCAGGGACTCCATTTTGAATTACAATAATACTTGGCAAAGGCAGCAAGAAATGTAGTAGGTAGGTGTATCTGAGGTAGTGGATGTAGAATAAGGTGAAAAGGAAGAAAGGTAGCAGATGCGGCAAGATCCTACTGTCTTGTAAAGGAAATGGGTGTTTTGTTTTCCAGTACATTACAGAGTGTTTGTCGGATTCTGCAGTGGGTGCGTAAGAAACAGTTGTTAGCCATAGACATAAAAGGTAGAAAGTAGGTGTATGTGTGTGTATGTGTAGATAATATGTTGATTGAGTGGAATATGATTAATATAAAAAATAAGAACGGCTGCAATGTCACGAAGTACATAAAGAGCAGCTCTCTAAACATGAAGTCGCACAAAAGGAAGGTACTCATCCTCAGACCCACCCTCTCAGCCTCGGAGGACTTACCCTAGCTGAGTACATTGTGGGAAGTACCAACAGCTATCAAGCATGTGCACAACCTAGGATTCATCCTCAACTCCTCCCTTTGTATGTGGAAGCAAGTCTACTCCGTCTCCTCGTACTGCTATAACACCCTCTACAATGTCTGCAACATTTACAATTGGATTGTAAACAAAAGAAAAACAGTGACAGTCCTTCATGAGCAGCAGACTACACAGTGGCTAAACACTGTATATAGGAATTCCAGTCAAACATGTACAACAGTTACAACAAGTCCAAAAGACGTCCACCTGAGTGATTATCAATGTCCTCTGCTGCAGGCACATCATTCACCACCTGATACACCTATACTACCTTAATACCATGAATAGGATAATCTTCAAGCTGCTCACCCTCACTTATAAAATACTCTACAACACCAGAGTAATCTACTTTAACAGTACTAATCCTAAAAAGGGCAAATTTTGATCTTAAAATTTTGGCTTTAAAAATATTAGGTAAAGTTTTGGTAACTCTTAAGGCAAACGTTGCTTATAAACTAAACATGGGATCTGTGCACACGTCAGTTATCTCACTGTGCAGTCTTGACTGACAAATCATGCACAATATAGCACCGAGTCAATAAAGTTGATATGGTCTTGATTGATGTAGTCTTCAGTTTAGAGTTTATTTACCCAATTGTTATTGTCTATCACAGAGCAAGAAATGTCACCAAATGATGTCAGTATTTTAATAGCAGACTTAGATGTGGACTGTAATGTGAATATCTCTAGTGGCTTAAAATCCAAGTCAAAGTGGATACCAACTTTGACTGGGGGGAATACAATAGACACATTCCACAAGCTAATAGAAAGAGACATTGATAAACATGCTTCAAAGAACAAATTTAGCATAGGCTCTAAAAAAGACAATTTGACACATGGGGAAAGGAAAGCTCTAGTCAAACTAGCAGAAGATAATTCCATCATCATAAAAGAAGCCGACAAGGGGGGAAACATAGTCATTATGAATAAGGTAGAATATGACAATGAAATCTTGGGCCAATTGGCAGATACCACATGTTACGAGCCCCTGAGAGCAAACCCCACTAGCACACTTACAACACTTTTCAATAAACACCTGAAGCAATGGTATGAGGAGGGCCTTTTAAATAATGAAGAATACCATTATTTAAAAGTTCACAAACCTAGATATCCCGTATTATACAAGCTACCAAAGGTCCATAAAAATCTCCAGTTTCCACCAGGGAGGCCTATCGTATCTAGCATTGGGGACCATCTGAAAAGATGGCTGAGTATGTGGATTTATTTCTACAACCGATGGTGCAAAACCTCCCCGCATACATTAGGGACACCAAGCATATTTTGAGTTTACTTACAGACATCATCTGGGAAGATGATATTATTCTAGCATCTTTAGACGTAGTGTCATTGTACACGAATATTGATCTCACACTGGGCATGACAGCCATAGAATGGTCCTTTGGGAAAAAACCAGCAGGGCAATTGAAACACAGTAAAATGATCATGCAAATGATTGATTTGATACTGAACAACAACTGTTTTATGTTTGAAAATAAATGGTATAAACAAATAAGGGGAGTCGCGATGGGGTCCAAATTGGCCCCATCGCGGGCAAATCTTTTTATGGGATACTTTGAGGCCAAGTGGATATGGAGTGAGAGAGAGAATGGATTCAGTGAATATATTGTGTATTGGGGTCGATTTATCGGCGATTGTCTGCTGTTATGGTCGGGTACAGAACTAAAACTGCAGGAGTTCTTTGTATATCTGAATACAAATACACTGGGCGTACAGTTGACACACACCTGAAGTAGGAAAAGTATTGTTTTTCTAGATGTGGAGATATTTGTACAAGACAAATCAATACACAGCAGACTATATCGAAAAACCACGGCATGCAATTCGGTGCTTCATGCCTCAAGTGCGCACCCAGATCACCAAATCAGAGCCATCCCATTTGGAGAGTTTACGAGGGCCAGGCGTAACTGCAGCACTGACAAAGACTTCCTTGGCAATCTAGAAAGCATGAAAGAGAGATTTACAGCCAGAGGCTACCCACGTAATATTCTAGAGGCAGCCTCTACACGCATACAGCGAGTGACACGAGGGGAGACACTGATGGATAAGACTGCAAGCCCCACCATGACCCAACCAGTGAGATTAATTACAAACTATAATCAGCAAGCAACTCTGGTTAATAAGTTGATGCACAAACATTGGCATGTCTTAAGGGCAGTCAAGTCACTAGATGAATTTACACCAAAAAGACCCATGATCACCTACAGAAGGGGCAACACATTGAGGAACATTCTGAGCCTGACCGTGCCAATTGCTGTGAAAAACCCTAACTGGTTAACAAGGCACACCATGGGCTTCCACAGGTGTGGCACCTGTGGAGTTTGTAAATGGGCGCTTAACAACAATACAGAATTCCATGGTCCAAATGGGAAAAGGTATTGTAATAGACAAACTATAAACTGCCTAACTAAATTTGTTGTTTATATTGTGACCTGCAGATGCATGAATCAATATGTTGGGAGCACTATACGGTGCTTGAAAGACCGCATAAGTAAACATGCTAGGGCATTAAAGCAGGGCGATGCACGATACCCCATGGCTATACATGCCATGTCTTGTGCAAAACAGGGACCTTACAAACAGTTCAGCTTTTTTGGAATTCAAATGGTCGCACCAGATAAAAGGGGAGGCAACAGGGAATTAGCATTGCGCAGAGCAGAAGCAACTTGGATAATGCGCTTGGATGCGGTACAACAGGGCTTGAACTCCGACCGCGAGCTGCAATTTTTTCTGGGTGATTAAGATGTCATACACTGTATTGTATAGATTCTAAACACAATAAGATGATGTCCTGCCACAGAGTGGAAATTGTAACATCCATTATCTGTGGCAGTGAGTGTTAATCCAGAGTGTGATTTTTAACTTGTGTCCAACATATGTAGTAGAGAAATAGTGGTTTTACAGTAGCATGATGATGTCACATTGATAATGCACGTGACCATATTAGAGTTACACGGGAGATATCGTTTCAACCAAGAGATCACCTTTCCTCTCCTCCTTTGGATCACCACATCTGTCTTCATTTATATCATTCTATAGACTGGCCCACCTTTGATCGATTTTACATGGGTAGGGTCATTTTTCCTCTCCTAAGATCAACGTACGGGCTTCTGAGACCATTTGTGAGCCTAGATAATTATTTGTGGCTGCAAATGGTATAGTTGTTAGGAATTGATAAATTTTAAATTAGGTGCACTTTTGAGCGATCGCGAACTTTAGATAAATTGAACATATAAACATAGCAGTATTTTACTTTAATAAAGTTGAGGGGGTGTCAAATTGATAAAAGTAACGTTTAAACATGAGCACTACGAGGTACAGCGTTTATCCCCTTCCGGTGGACCATTTGTGCCTCTTCCGGTGTAGGGTGAGCGCTCTAGCTTCCATAGAGATAAAGCACGCGTGGAATGCACTTCCGCATTCACACGCGAGAACGCGAGCCAGCAGCAGTACTGGAGCTGCGGCGTCTACTTCTGCAATCGACCGTTCACACACGAACAGGTAAGGGGGCAATGTGCCTGTTTTGACGGGGATGGACGGACAATGGAGCTGTGTATTGAGCGCTAAGCATAGGATTATATAGAATGTGAGTTTGCCGAATTTGGGCTTGACGGGATACTAGGGTTACCGATATCCTCATAGTAGCACATTGAGGAATTGGGCTATGCGACGACAGATTTATTGCACTAGATTGAATAAGATATGGATAGAGGAGCCTTGCATTTTTTATTTAATTTTGACATTGGCCATTATGTAATTTTGGAGTTCGAGCAATATTGGCGGTCAATAGATATATGTGTATATCGTTGGAGGAGCATATACAGGC
This sequence comes from Lissotriton helveticus, assembly GCF_964261635.1. Lineage (NCBI taxonomy): Eukaryota > Metazoa > Chordata > Amphibia > Caudata > Salamandridae > Lissotriton > Lissotriton helveticus. Next base: position 428,069,955 of record NC_136063.1, read on the forward strand.
TTGTACATGTGTTTATCTAAGTTTAATATACACAAAGAGGCCTATACGGATTAGCCGCATTGAAGGGATAACTTTAAAATATGAAACCTGGTTTTGATGTGTTTTAATGCATGACTGCAACTTGAGAGTAGATAACAGGGACATAGAAGCTTAATATAGGAAGTACAGTAGTGTTTCAAGTGAATGTAATCGGTTTTATCTATTGCCATGATTAGGCAATAAGGATAACAGTGGTTACGTCCTTCTCCTTTCCCCAGTGTCTCACAACATAAGGATACCATACTGAGCGCAAGCTGCTGAATACACGCAGTGTCGACTTTTACTCTGTTTTAACCTGGCATCCGGGACGGAAGTACAACCGGCGGAGAGGTGAGGTACTCTCCATAGGCACTTTGGTATAATTACAGTGCCTTGTACTACAAGATATGCATAAATTCAGTACTGATTTGGCCAATTTATTGATATCCCGTACAGCGTCGAGATTTCGCAACATAAGCTGAGATACCACTGCCCATTTGGGTAAGAAGCACAGCTGTGCTAAACCCTTTACCATCGTATTTTAGGTAATTTTCTTTTATATTTTACTTTCCTTTCCATTAAGCTCTTTTTACTTGGGTGTCCGTTGGGTCACAGACAAGCTTTGGTGACCGTTTTGAAGTGCACATCTGTCCATTTAGGAGTATTTTAATGACTAAAATGAAACGTGCATGCTTGCGAAATTAAGATATAGTGAACGCACGGTATTCTTGGTGATATGGTATGGCCTGTCTAGGGGCCGGGTTACATTTTTTGTAATACCCCTTTCTTCAAGTCTGAATTGTAGACTCACACTAACCCCTAAGCACTTTAATGTGATACAAATGAGTTTATGATGTATATGGTGCAAGTACATGTATGTAACATGCAGCCATTGTACATTTTAGAGCTCTGACGAAGTGGTGGGTGCACCACCCTGACGAAACACGTGTTGGCTGGGCGTTGCAAATAAACTCTGAACTGAAGACTACATCAATCAAGACCATATCAACTTTATTGACTCTGTGCTATATTGTGCATGATTTGCCTGTCAATACTGTACAGTGAGATAACTGACGTGTGCACAGATCCCATGTTTTGTTGTATCTAAGGGCCTAGGTCCACTTGGGGGGTTTCAGACTATTCCTCCTTTCTGGGGCACCGTCGTTAATTGATTGTTTAAGACTAAAATACATGACACGGTCTCTTTAAAAAGCCTTGTCGTTTGTTGCAACTGTTGCTTATAAACTAATTGCCTATCATTGCAATGTATCCAAGCTTTCAGTGATTTTAAATAAACAGTGCAATGTCCAGATGTTGTAGAAGGTCCATTATGAAAAATAATTGCAACAGTTACAAAAGTTCTTCCTGATATTGAAACTTGACCAGCTACAACATTTTTAATTAAAATTTCCAATATTGTTATTGGCTGCAAAAGTGGAAATTACCTAGTGTTTACTTGGGGAAGTAGTTACAACAAAAAGGCTCGATATTGAGATTTGTGTTTGAATTAGAATATGAAATCGAAGAATAATTGATAACCCCAGCCAAAAAAGGCAGCAAGTAAGTGTGTGTTCGTGCGGATGGTGTCTAGATCAAGTAGAAGACGAATTAGGTGAAAAATAAGAAAGGGTGCAGATATGCAATCTACTCTCTGCCTTGTCAGGGAAGTGGATCTTTGGATATCCTTTTTTATTATACAGAGAGGGTGTCGTATTCCGCAGTGGGAGGCTGAGAAATGACTACCACATCCAAGGAAGCAAAGCAAGTGTACTAAGTTCCCACTGTGGGCCATAGAGTTTAAAAATAAGAATTCCCGACCATTTTCAGGGTCTCTACTTTGAATTAGAATAATAGTTGGCACAGACAGTGAAGAAAGGCAGCAGGTAGGTGTGTTTGTGCTAGTGGATGCAGAATAAGGTGAAAATTAAGAAAGGCAGCAGACGTGCAAACTACCCACTGCTTTGAAAAGGAAGTGGGTGTTTGGTTTTCCAGTCCATTACACAGACTGTGCGTCGGATTCCGCAGTGGGAGCCTGAGAAATGGGTATCACATCTAAGCAAACAGTGCAAGTGCAGAAAGTACAGTCACTGTGCGGTAGAAAGGACGGAAGAAAGGACACAAGTGTGCAAATTACTCACTGGTATTCACAGTTTGTAGTTAGCATGAAGGCTGAATAAAGGGTCTGCATTTTGAATTTGAATTAATTTTAGAATAATTCATAACTCCAGCCAAGAAAGGCAGCAACTGTGCAAATTTTCCACTGCCTTTGGACGGGGTAGTTTTTATAACAAAAAAGTTTGTTAAATGTCTAATAGCTAATGTTAAGGACAGTGACGCTTCTGTTTGTTGTTTTTGATGAGGTTGATAGATTTTTTTGCGTAACACAAAAGTTATTCGCAATAAATGCATAGAAATTTAAGTTTACCAAATTGATGATCAATATGGGAGTATGAACTGTTTGCTGAAGATGGTGTTGCAGTACTTGGTGTGCTTGATGCAGCAGGAAGTTGGTTCTTCTGCAATTTCTGTGTTACAGTGAAGCTAAGTTGTTGGGGTGCAAGTTGTTTAAGTATTGCACTATATTTGCTGTGCCAAAGGAGGATTTTTTGGATTGATCCCACCTTGAAAGAGTTGTTTGGTAAATTTAACAGGTTACTAATGGTTGGTGTGTTTCAGTTGGTATGTGTGTGGACTTTGCTGGAATATTTAAGGGACACATTAGAGCTTTCAGAATACAGAAACACTTTGTATTTAGTGACGTCGAATTCTATTTTGTGAAGAACTGTTGAATTCTAAATCCGCCTTTAGAACTAGTGGGAGGGTAGCATTTTAAAGTGTTTGATAGGTTACACTACATGTGTGCATGGAGCTAAAGAAAACTTAGCATGGTTATGCATGGGCATTGTCTCACAGAAAACGTAGCATTCAGGTTTGTAAAAGCTTGAGATAGTAATCTTTTTAGAGTTGGAGCAGAGTTCCTGTAACATTGGAACTTAATTTTCTTTTTGATATTCAGCAATCATTTTCTGTACCTGTTAAAATATACATTTAAGTGCTCCTCTACTCAATATTGTTCGATGGTAGTCTAAAAAGTAGTGGTAATTTTACCGTCACCAAGGTAGATATCTGACAATAGAATGAATGATATTTTTACACCACTATTTCATAGTCCTAATGCAAAAGGTGTGTATAGACTCAACAAAAGTTTTATTTTTTTTACATATATAGGCAGTAACAGGTAAGTATAATTTACATTTCCTTTTATGGATTGAAGGTGGTCATCTGCTGCATTCGAAACATTGGGCCTGTTGAAAAGAAAGTGAAAAGTAAGTTGTAATTATTATTGCATGGTTTAAAGATGAATAGGTTGTTGAAATAAAAACTTTATAAGTATTTATATGGTAACCATAGTTCCAGGGTCAGAATATGCGGTATCATAACCTGGATATCGGCACACAAAGTAGTTTTGTTCAGTGTCAGTAACTACTGTGGAAGTTTGTGCTTTTAAAAAACAAAATTTCTTTTTTTAGTTTTGCCAAAGTTTGTTATAATGGTGAGGGCACAGCAGCTTCCACTGCAATAACATTTTAGAAACACGATGGCAAAAGAAGTCACACAATGACAAAACTAAAAATATGACCATCAATTTTAGACTTACTGCCTTTGCTAATGTTTGTTTAATTTTGTTTTCCATACTATTTTTGTAACTAGTTACAGAGATTTCCTATAATGACATTTTTGAGAAATAGTATGGATCAACACGTTACTAAAAGATTCTGCAAAAAAAATGGTAAGTGAAATTTTATAGTAGTTTAGCAAAATGGTTTATTTCCTGCTTTCTCTTTTTTATGAACATTTTAGTTTGAAAGGAAAGAATAATCAATCTTGCTGTTAAGCTTCTGCAATTATTTCCATCAAATCTCAGAGCATTCTGGGAGCAGGAAACATAGCCTCAAAGTAGTAAGCTTTGCAAATGTGTGTACACTTTTTTTTACTAGAAAAGCTATCAGTAGTGTAGTCTCAGTTTACAACATTTATTTTGAACACTCACTCTAATAATAATGACTTGGACACAAATATTACCTCGGCAGCAGACAGTTCCCATTCCTGCTCCGGAACGTTTTATTGAAAATTGGCAGCTGAAGGATTTGTGCTGCAGGGGATGGGACTACTTGTTCCAAAGACAAAGTAAATGTGCATTTTGATAGCCCTGGCCCCAATAAATATATCATGGTGATCATTGAGAGGTGGAAGAGTTCCTGATAAGTATACGTAGGTCAGACGTGTTTCAGAGCTGTATGCTTTTGTATACTGCAGGCACTTATAGTAGTGCAGTGAGAGCTTACAACATTTACTTAGAGTGTCCGACTGAAGTATAAAGGTATTGAATTATTGAAGCATAAATACAGGTTTGAAAAGTATTAACATATGGGCAAACATATTACCTTAACTGCAGACAGTGCCCTTTCCTGACCTATTATGTGGTACTGCTAAGTGGTAGGGAAAGGGTTTGTGCTGCTGGGAGTTGGGACTACTTGTTCCAAGGATATAATACACATGAAAACTTGTTGTCCTTGATCCCAACCAATATGTTCTGTGCATCGGGCTATAGCAGGGGTCTCCAACCTTTTCTGTAGTAAGAGGTAATTCTGATGAAGGAAAGTCCTGCTGAGCTACTAGCATATTTTATCACTGTAAAATGCCGATGATATGTATTAACATTACACTATGACCACCCTAAGCACAGTTATCAGTAGTAACCCCCCAAAAATTTCAGGTGAAGTTATCAGCAGAATGCGGGGAAAACGTTTATCAATATTAAATGCTTGAAATGAAGTAAAATTCAAATCTTCATATGCCATGTGCCACAAAGGGTAGTACCACAGCAGTAAGTCTCTCCAACTCAAATTGTATTATCATTCAGCTAACAACTTTAAATGTGTTTTAGAATTGCAATATTATGTCTTCATTCGCATATTAGTTTTTGAAAATACACAGTTTTCTATCAAAATCCCTTTCAGCTTTGAGCAATCAAACTCAATTTTCCAGAAGAAAAACCTTTTTAAAAAAAAGCATAATTTAATCTTTTAAAAATCAAATCAGTTTTCATTGTTAGAGAATATACAGTCCCTAAACATCAGCTTTTACTTTTCATTGAGTACTGCCATGTAAAAATGCCTCTCATGGACAAATTATGCTTCAAATACCCAGGTATTGGAATCATAGGACATGGTTCTTCACCATAACACTAAGAATGTCTCTGTTATGCTAATAATGCCCACTATTAAACCAGGGCTACCACTGTGCCAGCTGAATGCCCAACATATATCAGTTATGGCCATTATTATGGGAGAAGATGCTGCCACTCTGTCAGGAATGGCTAAAAGCAGAACAGTCATGCTCTTAATATGTCAGTGATGGCAGCAAGGATGCAATTACTCTACTTATGTGCCCAAAATAGTCAAGGCCGAAAATATTATAGCTATGGCACAATTATACATGAATGGGCACAATTGCATCAGAGATAATACTCTTATGATGGAGACCAGCATACATATTTGGTAGTCCTTGACGCTAGGAGTAGTTTAAGGAATCCACACTGTTTATTTAGGAAGGACACAATGTCACACACCCACACAAAAATGAATGTGATGTTTTTAATTCTCCCTGCTCTGGATGCATACTCTGTTCTCTTTGGCTCTTTGGTTGATCATGCTCCCAACTAACATATTTTGACTTTAGTTCTTGAAGTCACAGCCTTTGGTGGGTCTTCCCTGGTTACTGTTACTATTCTTTGATGTCACATACCGTGCGACTGATGGAGCCGGGTGGATAATATGGCCAATCTCTTTCTTAGGTAGATTTAAAGTGGATAAAGATGGTTCATGTGGTAGACCCATAGTCTAATACTGCATCTTCCACATGCTTCAACACCCTCCGCTTACTCAGCAAGACCTTCAAATGGACCCACCCCCCGAATCCAGGAAGACCGTCACCTATGCATCCATCATCAGCAGGCTGGACTATGGGAACACCCTCTATGCCAGAATCAACAAATCTCTACTCTACAAACTTTAGACTGTCCAGAATGTCGCAGCTAGACTCATGCTCAGCATCCCATGACAAGACCACATTACCCAGCATATACAAGACCTCCATTGCCTCCCCGTCGAAAAACAGAGTGATTTTCAAGCTGTTCACACACACCTATAAATGTCTCCACAACACCGGACCCTAATACCTCAACAAATTAATGTCCTTTTACACCTCCAAAAGAAACCTGCGCTCCGCTGACCAGGTCTTGGCCGAGATCCCCTGCATCCGCAGAACCAGTACAGGAGGCATACCCTTCTCCTATATCATGGCCAAGACCTGGAACAAATTACCCCTCAGCATCAGATGAAGCACCACACTGAAAGCATTCAGGAAGAGCCTCGAGATCTGGCTTTTCAAATGACCTGAGGTGCCCAAATCCCCCGACACACACTGCCCCAGCGCCTTGAGACCCTCACAGGTGAGTAGTGTGCTCTATAAATCCCTGATTGATTGATTGATAGGCCACCAAAGTGTGTATTTGAGTGTTATCAAATGGCCCTGCTATTGATTTGGCTGTCTGTAACTCTTAAGGGCAGTGGAATGAGTAGTGTTGCCCTTTACAATATAAAGAGAATCTCCCAGATTGACTTGTTTTGCTTCACCTCTGAGAGCTAGTTTGAGGGTGCTGGTAAGCTACCAGTAGCTCTCGAGCTACTGGTTGGAGACCCCTGGGCTATAGGAATTCCACATCCCTGATGGTGCATAAGCAGCTTTCGAACATAGTGGACGCAACTCAGAAAGCATTCTTACCATAAAGATTACGCTTTAAATGATTTGATAAATTTTTTTAAATAGTTTTAAATAGTTTAAACTATTACAACCAGTTATATTTTCCAAGAATAACTTTGAAAACGGAATAATAAATGTTGAAAAACTTGTACTTACCAGAAGTATCCAATGACAGGCAGTATTTGTCGGAGTAAGAAGAATGTCCATTTTCTGAAAAGGTATCTGTAGAGTTAAAATGCAATCATTAATAGGTTTACATTACAACCGAATTACATTCGTTTAGAGTTATAAGTATTAGAAAAAGTGAATATTAATAAATATATTTTGAAAAGGAACATCGTTTCTTTGAAAAACTTTTAAAAATATCTTACATTTGTCATAGTCTTCTAAACGTTACTCGATTCTACTCTTAAACATTAATTTAAATAGAGGTCTGAGAGGGCCATATGATGTAGCAGTAACTATTACAACCATGTAGGCATCATTTTAAACAATACAGGTTTGGGAGTGTCACGTGACGCAGTAATAAATATTAAAACGAATGGGAGAATTAGGAGGGAGCAAATACGATGAACCAGAAAGTATATATTCCACAAAAATAAAGCAACACAGAGCTGGGAGGGCCACGTGATGGATTAAAAAAAAATAATACTATTATGTACGAACAATTTGTATCAATACAGGCTAAAGCACGTGACAGTTTAAAAATATGAAACTGAAATTTATGCACGGTGAATTTTTACAATTAGAGGTCTGGGGACCTCGTGACGCAGAAAGAAACATTTATACAATGTATATACAATTTAAAATCGTTGAGGGGTAGGAGGGCCATGTGATGGAGAAAAGAATATCATAATGAATGTACAATACAAAGAACACATACCAAAGCACGTGACAGTATTCAAAAATACGACACAGAAATTCATGCACAGTCAATTTATAAAAAAAAGAGAGCTGGGAGTGCTCCGTGACACAGAAGGAAATATTAGGATCAACAAAGGAAGATCAATAAGAATACAGGCCTGGGAGGGCCTCGTGACGCAGAAAAAAAAATACCATCATGCACTCACAATTAATAATGGGGGCCTGAGCACGTGGCGTAGTACAGAAATACGACACAGAAATGTATGCACGCACAATTTATAAAAATTAGAGGTGTATAGGACCTCGTGAGTTATAAAGAAACATTTCAATTATGTAAGCACACTTTGAAACCATTGAGGGGTAGGAGGGTCACGTGATGTAGAAAAGAATACCATCATGTACATACAATAAAAAGAACAGATTCCAAAGCACGTGAGACTCTTCAAAAATACGACACAGAAATTCATGCACGCTCAGTTTATAAAAAAAAAGAGGACTGGGAGCGCTTCGTGACACAGAAGGAAATATTAGGATCAACAAAGGAAGATCAATAAGAATACAGGCCTGGGAGGCCCTCGTGACGAAGAAAAAAAAATACCATTATGCACGCACAATTAATAATGGAGGCCTGAGCATGCGGCGTAGTACAGAAATATGACACAGAAATGTATGCACGCACAATTTATAAAAATTAGAGGTGTATAGGACCTTGTGACTTATAAAGAAACATTTCAATTATGTAAGCACACTTTGAACCATTGAGGGGTAGGAGGGTCACATGACGTAGAAAAGAATACTATTATGTACATACAATAAAAAGAACAGATTCCAAAGCATGTGAGACTCTTCAAAAATACGACACAGAAATTCATGCACGCTCAGTTTATAAAAAAAGAGGACTGGGAGTGCTCCGTGACACAGAAGGAAATATTAGGATCAACAAAGGAAAATCAATAAGAATACAGGCCTGGGAGAGCCTTGTGACGCAGAACAAAACCCCCATCATGCACGCACAATTAATAATGGAGGCCTGAGCACGTGGCGTAGTACAGAAATACGACACAGAAATGTATGCACGCACAATTTATAAAAATTAGAGGTGTATAGGACCTCGTGACTTATAAAGAAACATTTCAATTATGTAAGCACAGTTTGAAACCATTGAGGGGTAGGAGGGTCACGTGAAGTAGAAAAGAATACCATCATGTACATACAATAAAAAGAACAGATTCCAAAGCACGTGAGAGTCTTCAAAAATACGACATAGAAATTCATACACGCACAGTTTATAAAAAAAAGAGGACTGGGAGTGCTCCGTGACACAGAAGGAAATATTAGGATCAACAAAGGAAGATCAATAAGAATACAGGCCTGGGAGGGCCTCGTGACGCAGAAAAAAAAGTACCATCATGCATGCACAATTAAAAATGGAGGCCTGAGCACGTGGCGTAGTACAGAAATACGACACAGAAATGGATGAACGCACAATTTATAAAAATTAGAGGTGTATAGGACCTCGTGACTTATAAAGAAACATTTCAATTATGTAAGCACACTTTGAAACCGTTGAGGGGTAGGAGGGTCACGTGATGTAGAAAAGAATACCATCATGTACATACAATAAAAAGAACAGATTCCAAAGTACATGAGACTCTTCAAAAATACGACACAGAAATTCATGCACGCTCAGTTTATAAAAAAAAAGAGGACTGGGAGTGCTCTGGCACACAGAAGGAAATTTTAGGATCAACAAAGGAAGATCAATAAGAATACAGGCCTGGGAGGGCCTCGTGACGCAGAAAAAAAAATACCATCATGCACGCATAATTAATAATGGAGGCCTGAGCATGTGGCGTAGTACAGAAATACGACACAGAAATGTATGCACGCACAATTTATAAAAATTAGAGGTGTATAGGACCTCGTGACTTATAAAGAAACATTTCAAATATGTAAGCACACTTTGAAACCATTGAGGGGTAGGAGGGTCACGTGATGTAGAAAAGAATACCATCATGTACATACAATAAAAAGAACAGATTCCAAAGCACGTGAGACTCTTCAAAAATACAACATAGAAATTCATGCATGCTCAGTTTATAAAAAAAAGAGGACTGGGAGTGCTCCGTGACACAGAAGGAAATATTAGGATCAACAAAGGAAGATCAATAAGAATACAGGCCTGGGAGGGCCTCGTGACGCAGAAAAAAATACCATCATGGACGCACAATTAATAATAGAGGCCTGAGGCGTAGTAGAGAAATCCAAAAAAGAAATTCATGTATGCTGAATTTATAAAAAAAGAGGCTTGGGACGGATTTGTGATGCAGAAAAAAAAATACCACCATGCACGCACAATTAATAGTAGAGGCCTGAGCACGTGGTGTACTATAGAAGTAGTACACAGAAATTCATGGACGAACAATTTATTAAAAAAATAGAGGTGTTGAGCAAGTTGTGATGCAGAAAGAAACTTTTAAACTATGTGCATACAATTTAAAACCATTGAGGTGTAGGAAAGCCATATGAAGGAGAAAAAAATAGTATTATGGATATTCAATTTACAGTGGAGTCTGATGTTGTGGCGTCTTCTCTTACCTTTGCTTCTGTCGTCTTTTGTCGTGTCTTCAAAGGCTGCGGTTTCGCTCAGTCTGGGGTGTTTTGCATGCGGGCGCGCCGCCTCCGCGCTTATGGTATTGTGGCTGGGCAGCGGCAGCAGCAGTTACACCACGTCGAGTGTCAGGAGTCCTCCTCCGTTCGAGCAACCAGTTCGTAGTAAATTTGATGACGACACTCTGTTTGTCACCGCAGCACAGGCAGGCAAAAGAGAGCATGCTCACGTCAGTGCCCGAATTATATGGGAACCGCGGGGGCTTACCAAATCAAGCCCAGGGCCGTGATTGGTAGCGTTTTCGTGGTGTGCAAGAATGACGGTCCTGGGGACATCCCATTGGCTAATGTATTCGTTTCCAGGGTTAGTGATAGAAAGTATGCTAAGTGGTGGCATGTGGGTAGTGTGGACGGGCGTGCACCGCGCATGTGCAAGTATGAGTGTGTGCACTAACAATTAACAACAGAGAGAGATGGGGCGGTGTTATAATGTACGCAGAGGCAGGCCCAGAATCGGATCTGCAATGAGTCAGCATTTCTAATCATTCTCCTTAGCGCGCCCTGAGCTCTGATTTGTCACTGAGAGGGTGATCGCACCATAGTTTGTACTGCTTATCATACTCAGCGTGTTCCCGCATACGGTACGAATATGCTTTGATGTTACTCGTCGCATTAAAGCTTCGGTGTGACGTCATGTACGGCGTTCTGTACGCGAAAGGGGGCAATGTTTTTACTTGGTTTAAAGCATGTATGTATTTAATGTACATACTAAGGGTAGACATTTGGGATAACTATGATTTAAAAAAAAATACTTTTAATAATCCTTTATTACTTTTAAAAAGAATTACACAAATCGCGGTAGAACATCATGTGTACTTGTATTGAAAGAGCTGCGCAAGCGCATCATAAGCGTACGCAAAGCCATGTGACTTTAAAAGTAGAGATTTGATTGGTTCGTAACTTTTCCTATTGCGACTGTTGAAAGTTCCGTCCCATTATAATTATTGGACTTTGACTTTCTAAGAAGAAGCATTTGTTCTGAGAATCTTCTCAAATAGAAGGAAGATCACCATAATAAGAGGAATGGAGTCATCTTCCAGCAGTTCTTCAGAGGGAGATTTCATACCTGAAGATCCTACAAAGAAGAGGGAAGAAGCTCTAATTTGGAAGTTTTTTACTTTTCCAGAAGGACAAAAAAAGGTTAGTGCTCCAAACGTAACCTGTAAAATCTGCGAAACAACTCTTTCAAGGGGTGATCCATGTAAAAAATACTCCTTTGGGACATCAAATTTGGTGCGACATGTGAAGAACTTGCACCCCAACATCTTTTCTTCAGCTGCAAGGCGCACGTTGCACGAGAACCCACCTGCTGCTGCACCAAGCACATCAATTGCTGCAGCAGCATTTTCAGCAAGCAGTCCACACCCACAAATTGATTCTGACTTTGCTAAAGTTAAAACTCTATGCATTTATTGCGATAAACTTTTGTGTTATGGGGAACAGTCTATGGACCTGATGAAATGCAGGATACAGGAGCATCGCTGTCCTTGACATTAGTTTTTTTTTTTTTATTCTTTTGTTCCGCTTGGAATTTGTTCAGAAAACACAAAAAAATAAAAAAAATAAAAAACAGTTCTTTTTAGAACTACCTTCAATGGTCAAAGAAAGAACTATATTTCTATGTTAGTGTGCAAAAGTTTGTCAGAATGAATGTGTAGTTGATAAATGAATGAATTAATATATTACTAGTTTATGGAGAATATGAAAGTGCAGAAGTATAAGGAAGTGCTCCAGCATAAATCTATAAGGTGTTTACCTATAGTATACTGTAGTATGTCCGAAGCACTTGAATGTAATATATGTACATAAATATGTTAGAAGTCTATGCTTCAATTTGCGCTGCTGGTGAAACTGCCTGGGTGAATTTGTATGTGTTAGGGGCAGATTTATAATCCCATTGTGCCTCTTTTACGCAGCCGTTGCGTCACTTTTGTGAGACACCGGTGCTGCAAAAGATGTGCCATGGTGTGTGCTATTAACAATGTGACGCATCTGGAGGGTGCATTACATTGTAAAGCCCTGCGCCAGAAGAGACTTTCCTGTGCAGAAGGGGGTGCAGCAACGCCTCCTAAAAGTGATTGAGTGAAATATAACATTTCATTCAGTCACTTTTGAGCTTATGCTGCGTCAAAACCTTGCACATGCTTGAAGCAGGTGTAAGGATTGATACAGCTTTGTGAGCATAGGGCCCCAGAGCATTGCTGGAGTTGTGTTATACTTGCAACCGAAGTCAAGCAATAATTAATCCAAAAATTACTTTGCAATTTAGTTTTGTTATTATTTTATAATAAGAATATGAAATATAATCGAAAAAATTAAATACATATAAATATTTATATTAAAAATATAAGAAATTAGTATAAAAAGAAAGACATAATAATTAATACATTTATAACTTATCATTTACAAAACCTTTGAAATTCACTGAAAAAACCATAGGTTTCACACACGTTATAGTTAGGAATTAGCATTTAAAAAACCTTGCAAATTCATTGAAAAAACCATAGGTTTCACACAAGTTATAGTTAGGAATTAGCATTTAAAAAAACATGCAAATTCATTGAAAAAACCCTAGTTTTCACACGTTATAGTTAGCTGAACATTTCTCTCATACAAAACCTTTGAAATTACTCCCGTTATAGTTAGCTCAGCTAACTATAACTTGCGCGCCCGCAATGCACTGCTGATGACGTCACATATAACATCACTCATGACATGGTCAGTGACATCACTCATGACATCACTGATGACATCTCAAATGAAATCACGATGACATCACTGATGATATCATCCTTGTGAAAGAATGGCAAACCTCCTTTTGGCGTAATATAACCTTTGATACACACCTTCAGAAAAAGAAAGTAAAAATAAAAAAAAAATGGAGATTTCAATACCACTTACCAACAACCTATTCAGTAATTCTGCCATCTACATACCCATGAACTCATTCACCAACAGTTCTATATAGTAACTTATACATGTACTCACTCATCATATGTACTCATATACTTATAAATACTGTTACACACCGACAGTCATCCATACAGTTACTCACACATGCAATCAAACATCCATTTGTTTGCATATAGAGCTATACACACACCACTACACTTACTTTTACAGAAACGTACACATACTTACTCTCTTAAACAATCAGTGATAGAAACACATACTTATTTCTACAGGAACTTTATGAATCTGTCACTGTCATATATCCTTACTTATATACATCGATACTCACACATACTTGTTTAAAACATATGTACTTACTCATAAAGACACTATTGAGGCAGTCATTCACTCACTAGCACACCCATACACACATTCATCCACCCGTGCAGTCCTGCACACATGCTGTCTTCAGAACACATACAAACAGTGAGTCAGTCATTCATGCATCTGTGCCCTAAGTAATACCCGCCACCAAACCATACAGACACTCATTCTGATACTCAAAAAACCAACTAATAACCCATATAGACTCTCGTGTAGTTACTCACCAACCCATGCAGCCACTTATACACAAAGTGAGACACTGATACAGATATTTACATATTTAAACATTACTCGCTAATACATGAATTCACTAAGATACACTTAATAAGTGAGTTATACAATGAAATTTACAAAAAAAATCCATTGAGACACTTATTTACCCATTTATTCTTCCATCGACCTTTAGATATACATATATAAAAATATTTATTTTTCAGAAAGACACACATTCAGTGGATGATGTCATCAGTGATGTCATCAGTGATGTCATTTGAGATGTCATCAGTGATGTCATGAGTGATGTCACTGACCATGTCATGAGTGATGTTATATGTGACGTCATCAGCAGTGCATTGTTGGGCGCGCAAGTTATAGTTAGCTGAGCTAACTATAACGGAGGAATTTCAAAGGTTCTGTATGAGAGAAATGTTCAGCTAACTATAACGTTTTTTCAATGAATTTGCATGTTTTTTTAAATGCTAATTCCTAACTATAACGTGTGTGAAACCTATGGTTTTTTCAGTGAATATGTGTACATATATTCTTTGTGCACCAAGTGTTATTGTTCCCAGGGCCTGGTCCCTCTAAGAGTCAGTGAGATCCTTGCATTATACACTTGGCTGACACCCAGACCCACAAGGTAAACCCTTTTAAGGACAGAGTACCCGGTCTGTCACCCAGACCCCTATTACCTACACTCATCAACCCTCATTATAGTCCAATGAGTATGGATAGGGATGTTGAGGAAGGCTCCCAGGGAGGGGAAAATACCCTGGCAGACCTCCCTTGGGACGATGAATTCTATGAAGCGGTAGATGCTTCAATTTACAGAGCAGTGGGTGAAGCCATGATGCCCTTAGAGGAGAGACTATCACGGTAGATAGACCAAGCCCTAGCACGACTGTCTACTCTACCCATTGTTCCCGCTCCCCAGCCTGGGCCTCCAGGGGTTCCCCTGACTTCAGATCCCGCTCCCCACCTGCTAAGCGCGGTGCTCGCGATACGGGGGTGGATCCTAGTGGCTTTGAAAGGCTCAAACAAGCCTTCTGGCTACCATTTTTGCCACCTGCAGGCAATGGTTTGTCAACCCCACAAGATGTTCTGCCCACCAACTAAATGCAGGGGACGTTGACGTTGAGCTCCCTTCTCGCCCCTTCCAGGACAACATATTTGACCCCGATGAGATCATCCACCCCCGCTCATTGGATTGGGCTCCGGCGGATAAGGTTGCCACTATGTGGCAATGTGAATACGGAAGCTTTTAGAGAAAGAGGCCCAAACTGCCTCCTGGCAGAATGCCTGCGAGCTTCTCTGGCAGGTAAAGCCACCCTCACGCCAGAAATTGACACCTGTATGGCCACTTTCCTACAAAAGTTCATGAGGGATCCTAAAAAAGGAATTGACAGGTCCTGGCAAGTGTGCCAGGACAAGCTCTTGGACGTTTTAGGCCCCTTCACAAAAATCTTGGACATGGCCAAGGAGGCCAAGATGTCAGGTTCCCTGATCTCCCAAGAGTCCCTTTCGGGGTGGGCACAAGGGGCCATCTTGTTTTTGGCCAATGCCAACTGTGCCCTTTCCACAGAGGGCCGTCGCTCACTTCTTATAAAGGTATACCACAAGATTGGGGACCTTGCTGACTCAGAGACAGGGGCACAAGTAGGCCTCTTTGGTGAGCCGTTTGTCAAGGAGCTTGGTAAATTTGTCAACACTTTTACCTCCTTGACAAGGCACAGTCATCCATCAAGAAGGTGTTTCCCAGGTTTTCCGTGGGGTTGGTCGAGGTAGGGGCTGCTCGACTGGCTGTTCCTCCAATCAACCCTCGAGAGGGCAAGGCTCTGAGCAGGGTCAATATCAAGACCAGTCCCGTTTTGGCAACTTCTACCCTGCAAGAGGCAGGCGAGGCAAGGGCAGAGGATACCGAGGAGCCCCAGCCTCAGCCCATACCAGTGAGTTTTCTCCCTTCGTCTCGGGTAAAGTTAGGGGGGAGGCTGGGGAATTTTTTCCAGGCCTGTACTTCCATCACAGGGGACGCATGGGTGTAGCAAACGGTTCGAGGTCTTCACATAGATTACGTGGGCAATTCCGTCCAACAGTGCAGGCCCCGTCCCATCCAGTTCTCCCAACAGGAATCCTCCTTAGTGGACGCAGAGGTCTCATCCCTCCTAGCCAAAGGGGCTATTGTTCCCTCCACTCAGCTTCCCAGGGGATTCATCAGTAACATATTTTTGGTGGACAAAACGGATGGGGGCAAACACCCCGTGATCAACCTCAACAAGTTCAACGAGTGGCTGGTCTATCGCCACTTCACGATGGAAGGAATTCATCTCCTCAGCGATGCCTTGCGTCCTTCAGACTGGTTGGTGCATCTGGGCCTAAAAGATGCCTGCCGAGTGATTCCGGTCTTCCCTCCTCACCGGAGGTACCTCCAGTTCATCTGGCGGCAGCAGACGTACAAGCTTGCATCCCATCCCTTCGGCCTGTCATCGGCCCCTTGGTGCTTCACCAAGGTCCTCAAGCCAGTGGTGGAGTGTTTGAGAGCTCCGAGGGTGAGGATAATAGTTTATTTGGACGTTCTGGTCCTTATGAATGCATGTCCTCATCAGCTTATGCATCATCTTCTAATGGTGGTAGATCTTCTCCAGAGTCTGGGCTTTGTGGTCAATAAGATGAAATCGGTTCTCACTCCCTCCCAGTCGCTTACATTTCTTGGCTTCGTGGTAAACTCCACTTCCTCCACTCTCAGTCTACTAACCAGGAAGGTCTCAAAGATTTGAGACGATCCATATCCAAGCAGCAAGTGTCGTTCGGGGATTTAGCCCGGATTTTGGGCCTATTTTCAGCCTTCATCCAGGCCATCTTCCCATGCCCCCTCCACTATTGAGCCCTGCAATGTCTCAAAGTGGTGTATTTGCTCAGAGGGTGTCCTTACTCCCACAAGGTGGTTCTTTCAGAGGAGGCACAGGAGGAAATTCATTGTTGGCTACAGCAAGTGGAAGCATGGAACGGTTGGGCGATTTTCAGGTCTGCACCAGATCTAGTGCCAGAGTCCAATGTCAGCACAGTAGGCTGGGGAGCCAGGTGTGGCAAATTTTCTACAGGAGGATTTTGGTCTCCAGAAGAACGGAGATAACATATCAACTGCTTGGAACTCCTAGTAGGCTCCTTCGCCGTCCCCTGTGCGACGAGAGATTCCATCCAATCACCTGTCCTACTAAAAATGGACAACAAATCCAGGGTTCTCTATATTAACCACTAGGTCCAAAGCCCTCTCCGACCTGGCTGTCGGTTTTTGCCAATACTGCCTGGATCGTCAGGTGTCGGTCACGGTGGAGTACCTCCCTGGACGGGAGAACCCGTGGCGGATTTTCAATCCCGCAACTTCAGAGATTCCAGCCTCTGGAAGCTGGACCCAGATGTTTTTCAGAGGTTGAATGACATTTGGGGTCCTTTTTCGATAGACCTTTTTGCCTCGAGGTTTGACCACCAACTCCCTCGTTTCTACAGCTGGAAGCCGGATCCACTGGCAGTGGCCACGGATGCCTTCCTCCAGGACTGGAGTCAGGAGAACGTGTACGCCCTTTCCCCCATCGCAATGATCACAAGAGTGACAGCTCAGATCAGGAGGCAGCGAGCAGAGGTGGTAATAGTCACCCCCTTTTGGAGATCTCAAGTCTGGTTTCCGGTTCATCTGGAACTTTCTTGGGATTCTCCAATCCTACTCCCCCACTTCCGGATCTCCTTCTGAGCCCCGACCAAGTTCCTCATCCTCTGATTCAGGGGAACTCATTGTGGCTCATGGCGTGGAAGATTACAGGAGATGTTGGGAGATCCTGGGCCTTTCGGAAAAGGCTGAAGAACTCATGTCCAGGGCTTGGGCTAATAGCACAGTCAAACGTTACAGGTCTACTTGGGGCAGATGGTCCCGCAGGTGTGTGTGACAAGGTCTCAATCCCTTGGACTCTGATATGGTCCACATCTTGAATTTTCTAGCCCACCTAGCCTAGCCTCTAGTAGTCTGGCATACAGATCAATAAACACCTTTCGCTCAGCCATCTCTGCGGGCCACGTGCCACTTAAGAATGTGGCAGTTGGAGAGCATCCCCTCTTATGCAGGCTGCTCTGAGGCATCAGACTATCTCTGCCTCCAGAACCCCGTTATTCGGCCCTCTGGAATGTCAACCTGGTCTTCAACTTGTTCTTATCTTGGCAATCTAACCATGTTCTGTCATGGAAGGAGTTGTCGGCCAAGCTGGCCATGTTGCTCTGCCTCATCTCCTGCAGACGTGCGAGCTTTGAATATCACAGCCAGAATTTTTACTCCGAATGGGGTGACGTTCACTCTGCATAGAAGGACTAAGTGTCACACAAGGACAATCTCATATCCGGAATTCTCAGATTCCCCTAAACTGTGTGTAGTCCGCTGTTTGAAAGCTTATGAGGAGATGACAGAGGAGTTTTGTCCCCCTTGAGAACGGCAACTCCTTATTGCCTTACGTAAAGCATTTAAGGCAGTGTCTTCTCCCACCATTGCCAGATGGGTTAGGTGGGTTATACAAAAGGCAGGTATAAGCCTTTTGGAGCTCACTCAGCTCAAGGGGCAATGACCTCGAAAGCATTAGACTTAGGTGCCCGTTTCAGGATATCCTCAATGCGGCGGATTGGTCTTAGGACCCTACCTTTAAAAGGTTCTACTTCAAGTCAGTGCTGGACATGGCTCACCTCGTGGTGAGCAAGCTTTGAACTAGCATACTCTTCACCTCCAGTCCTGACATAGAATGAAAAATGTCCTAGCTATCGTAACGGAAAGTTTCAATTCTATTAAAGACTTGGAGGTGAGGATTATCCCGCCCTAGGGTTTTTCAATGAAGTTTGATTTCTTGACTGTTGAGAATAATGATTGTGTTGTCATTTCTTTTTTGGAATATCTGTCTCACTGCTATTCATTTGCAGGCTTGACAATTTTCTATTCATTAAGTGACAATGTACCTTTGTCCTCGTAGGTTCTTATGCGAATGAACAGGACTCATGAAAGCTGACTTTGCGCGACCAAAGAGGATGAAGGGTCAGTGAGGACAGACTATGTTGGAACTGGAGTGTCCTTGATTGGAGGGCTCAGGACTGTTCCTGATTGGATAGTTTTCTTTAGTGCGTTTTTTTCCAAGGTTTCATGGGAAATGTAGTTTTGTTTGTTAAAGTTGGCTGCTGATAATAAAAGTGAAGAGAGAAGGCATAACCCTCGCCTCCGAGTCCTTAATAGAATTTATATTTTACGTTTTGATATCTAGGAAATTTTCATTGACTACATCTTGATCACTTTTGAATCATGCAACCTAGTGGTAGATCTGGAAGTGGAAAGTGATCACGACCTTTCAATGGCAATGGTTCTTTATACGGGAGTTGAAATATATGCAATACAAAATAGAGCCTAGACTATCAACTCACAATTTGACAGTCAAGCGCCAAGCAAACAGAATCTTTTTGCTATAAACCATGCCCATTTATCAGTCAAACATCAAGCTTTAGGCTTCACTTCTAAAATCTGTTTACAATGCAGGCTTGCAAACAAGGAAGGTACCAGCTGTTGGAAAACAACAATAAATATTTCTGTTTTTTTAAAAACAGGATCTCAACCAGATAGCTTGGATTATCAATCAATCTCACTACTAGGCCTCTCTGGAAACATGTATTGAAAAATCATCCTCAATTATGTGCAAGACTGGGCTGACAGTATTTTGATAGTATGCAACCTACAAGCAGCCTTTATTAGGCAAGGAGCCAGAACCATAGATCAGGCCATGAGACTTTATCTTATCTGCTTCAAGTATACAAAATTAAAGAAATCAATCCTTTTCTTAGTGTTTGTTGATCTGAAATGGCATTCAACTTAGTCAACAGAAACCTGCTGTGGAGTACATTAAAAAACCAAGGAAAGCCCAGCAAACTATTGTGTGCTTTGCAATCACTTAATCAAGATGCTCCTGAAAGGGTCAGATATGGTGCTAATGGGGAATGTACAGCAGAATTTCCTGTCCAAAATGGAGTCTGCCAAGGCTGCATATTAGTGTTGATAGAGCGCTATGTTATTCTGAAAATTTGTAGGGGTGCATTATAACCACAGATAGTCAGCACCCGCATATTTAAGAGGACTGTACTAATTTGTGATTATTAGAATGTAGTAATTAATCAAATTATGTTAGCCTATTTAGGAATATTCATGTTATTTGGGAACTAATGTAGTGTTAACACGAGAAAGTGCCTTAAGTAAATGTAGAAGTGAATGCTTTACATATAAGATGTTGCATTAGCTTTAAACGTGTACAATGTTAGAAGTTGCACGTGTAGGCTCATTTATTCATGAGTGAAATGTATTGCATTAACATGATTTTTAATCTAACGTTATAATGTACTTTAGAAATGCATTTAACGTGTGAAGACCTGAGACATGAAGACGCCAGCAGAGGCCTAGCTATATTTTCTTAGCTTAGTTAAACGTTGTAGGCTGAATTGAACTTTTCCTTGGGAAAAGGCTCCTGTTTGCAGTCGAATTTCGCATTGTAACTTAGAGAGTGTCCAAGGTTGTTTCTCATATGTTGCTGTTGCAGGTGCAAGGACATGTAGCTTGTTAGGTAGAATAATCCTTTGTTTAGGAGTTAGATTAGTAGGAGTGAGAACGAAGTGAGTAGATCGGAATGCAGAGAAGCTACATTTGGCGGAGAAGGTGCCTGGGACCCAAGGACACAGCAACGGTTTTTGGGCGAAGATGGAGTCTTGCTGGAAAAATCCAAGAGGCTGCACCTGCCTGAAGGGGTGTGTTTTGGGTGTGTTTACTGTTTTTGGGATTTTGTATTAGGGACAGTGCCCTGTGGTGGAGAGCAGAATTAGTTAGATCTTGAGCAGGAAGGAGCATCTTAGAACGAGCTCTGTAGTTTAGGCTACTTACCTAAGGAAAGTGAGTGTACTTCTTATGAAGTCTTCACTGCTGACACCATTTCTCTTGCCTGGGAGGGATGCTAAGTAAGAATGACACCTTTTGGGAGGAGGAGCCAAGATGGCGATCGGAACAGTCGCATAAACGCTTCGCTCTGAGGTCCCTTCCTCCCCGCACGCCTATCCTGTTGATAATCCTGAGCGAGGCTTTTTGATCTACGTTGTTAGAGAGAAGCGCTCACTTACCATCTATTTTTGGGGCTCCACCGTGCAGTAGATCCAAAGAACTGCCCTCGTCTGCTTGCTGGCCTTCGTGGCGCTGATGCCGGGGCCTCGAGTGCAGAGGTTGCCCGCCAGTGTTCGTAGTGTTGGCGGCCCTGGTTTGGATGAGAAACCGGTCAGTGGGAGCCTGAGAGCCACGAGCCGGGAGAGTTGGTGCTGACCCACTCCCAATAGTGGGTTGCCCCGTATGCCCGAGCTGTCGACGAGCCGGAGAGAAGCCGTGTCGCCCGGTTCCCCTTGGGTGTGACGCCCGCCCATGTTAATAGTCCCGTCCTTTCGGTGACTCTCCTTTCCGCACCAGGCGTCCACTGCCGACGATCAGCCGTGAGACCTGTTGCCTCTGGTGGTCGGACTGGACTCGGAGGTGGAGGGGAAGTGGCGGAGAACGAAATGGCTAAGATGGCGGATGGCGCCTTGGAGTGCACCCCTCCCGGGGACGGAGACACCGCTGAATTTGAGACCCCCGGACTTCGGCTACATGGGGAGACGCTTACGCGTAGTCACATGCTGGTTGCACTGGTTACCCTGCGGATTGCTCTGCTCCGGAACTCCCGGGACTTGGAGGTACGGATCGCTGCCATTGCTGATCCACCATTTTGTGGCGTATGTGCTTTCCCCCGAGTTGGTGCCGCTGAATCTCCTTCGGTCGCTGTGCCAGGTTCCCCGGATGAGTCTACAGTTTTGAGGGTGCGAATGGATCTGGCTCCTGTGCTGCGGTGCTTCCCGCATCCTGTGCTTTCCTTTCCGTGCTTGGCAGACCTGTTTTTGGACTTGGACTTGTTGGTGGTCGGGGTATTGTTGCATTCTGGCCGCAGCCGTGCATCGTCGGTTGTTTCTTGGTGGCTGGAACGATGTTGTGCGGCGGCGCTGCCTGCTCCGCCTGGAAGGATTGAACTTTTTGTATCGACCTGTCTCCTGACTGCAAGGCTGTTTAGCAGTTCTACTATTCACAGAAGTGGCCAGGGGTAACCTCGCTTGGGTCTTGGAGGGACTTCTTGCTGGTTAATGGTGATTCAAGGACACGTCTTGTGGGGCTGTTACTGATTGCGTTTTGTGCGCTCGCTGATCTTTGTACTTTCTATGGCCTCTGTCTCTACGATTTTAGTTGCGGGGGTGGGGGGGACCGGGTATCTGAATCGCCGGCTCCTCTTCTCATTCTTTTTCTTTATTGTCTTCTTCCTTCTCTCTTTCTTTCCTTTCTTTAGGGTGACTCTGGGGCGACAGGCACGCTGTTAGTGGGGTAGGCCATAGCCATTACGGTGATGTAGGGTGGCGGGTGTTGGAGGGGTTTTGTTATTTTAGTTTGTTTTTGTTCTATGGTCCTTTTCTCTCTTTCTTCCCAAGGGGGTTGGCTAAATCTTCTTCTTACATCCTTTTTCTGTTAGGCATCTGCACTTGTCTCTTCTTTCTGTCTTACGGGTGGGTTTTCCACACGATGTTCTCGCTAAATTGCTAGCCATTGTTTGACCTTTACTCCTGGCCTGCCTTCGGCGGGCGTAGGGTGTTTTCGGCCTTATTGCTTATCATCGATTTCTGATTGCATGGAGGGGTACACCCCTCCTGTCTCTTCTTGTTTATTGTGTAGTGTGATGCCTCTGTTGATATAGCCGCTGCCTCCTTCTCAATATTATAAAAATGAAACCTCTCCTATCCTTGTGCTTCGCTGTGCTACGACCACGTACTACGACTATAACGTGATTCCTCCTTTTATCGTACACATTTACAATGCTCCTGTCTTTATCTCCTGATTTTGCGGCCGGCCCCTGTGGTTGTAGGCCTGCGCCTGTATTGCTCTGTTTGACTTAATAAAGGTTTAAAAAAAAAAAAAAAGAATGACACCTTACAGCTAGAGTAGGGACAGACTAACCTTTTCTTTTTCCTTTTGTGTAAATGCAGTTAGGATCTCAAGTGGTGACTGTAATAGTTTGCCGGATGCTTTTAGAGCTTACTCTGATCTTTATTTTAGGTTGTCTGAGACTCTTGCAATTATGTTTGTATTAGTGCCGGTCTATTTTCTAAACCTCTTGCTGAGGTGTTTGTATGTTCAGCTGTTTTTGGCTTTGCAATAAATCTCTTAAACTTTATTTTGCAGTCAGTGGTCCTTTGAAATTAGTTTGATTGGGTCATTTATAAAGTTGTCACAAGTTATGAATATGATGATCTTCTCTTCACACTTCTTAGCAGACAACAAAGATCTAGTCGACCGTGGATTCTAAGGAATGGTAAGGTAAAAATCTGAACAAGAATCCAGCTGTAACAGTGTCAACATTATTTATTCTAAATATAAATGAAAACATGTGAAGATGTTTTGCGGATTTAAAGCTGAATGTCCAAATGGTGGAGGTGAAGAGGCTCCAGTTCACCTGTTTGCTGATAACGCAGTACTGATGGCACAAACAGAACTATTGATGCATCGCTTGCAGCAGGGCTATGGGCACTACTGTGCCACCCAAAAACTTTCCATCAATGTGGAGAAAACAAAGGTTCTGATCTTGAAACCTTAAACTCCGGATCAGGGAGCAGACTTTGGAATGTGTTTAAGACTTCAACTATTTAGGCATTCCCTTACACCAAAACGTGTCTTGGACCAAAAAGCTGGAGAAGAAATTTGTCATTCGGAGCTGTCTTTCACTGTAAGAAGAATTTTGACAGAGAATCAATAAAAGCCATACTAGTGGGTATTATGAAAGTGTATGCTGCAGTCCTGTACAAAGCTGCACTATGGGGCTATGGACAAGTACTGGACACGCAAAAAAAGGGAATTGTTTCCTATGACGGATGCAGCGCTTAGGTTCTGGCACACTAATGAAAGCATTAAGACTGGCGCATAACTAGCGTCGAGACCAGTGCTTAATTTGAGCCAGTGGTTTCCTGTGCTCGGCAATGGCATTTAATTGTAAGCAGTGGCCCTAGTGACAGTCAACCCATATGGTGGTGCTGTCTGAGATGTGCACTAAAACCGTGTTTATTAAGTCAAATGGCATTGAAAATTAATAATACCAAGCTCTCACGCCATTATTATAGCTTTGTGTGACCTGAAATAGTATGAATTGTCACACTTGTAGGAGTGCATTGGCTAGGTGTTATGTTGGTACTGTCATTGGCAGCACGGGCAGGGGCAATGCATAGTGCAGGCTGCAGTGGTCTTCTGAGAAGGGTCCTTGCACTTAAATGTTTACAAATTAAGCACTGATCGGGACTAAAGTTCAGTTTAAACCTGTTCTTTAATGGGCCAATACTGCTGCACAAATGTTCTTAAAAGCTCTTGCAGAAAATCTGAATCATAAGAACGCAATGAAAATTGACTGTCTGGATCACGTTAGAAACATGTTATAGAAGATAGGCCTGTCCGAGTTCTGGAATAACCCTGGCTTGATGTCCAAATCTAACAATACGCTAATCAAAAGCAGCTACCGAATGATGCCCGTGAGAATACATTTAATACAGTCAGCAAAAGGAAACAACGCTATTATATGTGACCTAATGACATCCGAGCTAAAGAGAAGTCTGTATTTATATTCAGAATAGAAATGCTTCCGGTCTTAACCTTTGGAAAAAATGGACTTTGCCAGAGATCCCTTCGGACCATTGGAATTGTGAATTTGGCGGCAAAGACAATAATGCACTTTATGCTGTATTTCTTTAAAACGACCAGACATCGAAGCAATTTCTTCAACCCATATTCTGGCCATTTAATATGAGGTCATGCAAACAGGCCATGGACTTGTGCCTGAGGAGTGACTCACAAACCTGCTGCTGCTAATATCTTATCCATATGGAAATTAACAAGACTGTAATTCCTCTATTAAATCTGACTGAGGAACATGTTTTTAATAATTGAAGCTGCTTTACTTTTAAATAGAAATGCAACTTGTTTTTTGTATGGATTATTAGCTAAAACAAATATTATAATTCTTAATCTGATACTTGGGGCTCCATTATGATATCGGGCGGATTGCCTCCGCCAGGGTGGCGGTGGCCACCGCCACCCTGGCGGAGGCAATCCGCCCGACAACCACTCTCGTTTTCCCCTCCGCCTGATTAGGATGGCGGAGGGGACAATGGCGGACGGAAAGACCGTCCGCCGCTTTACCGCCGCGGTCGCCCTGCGACCGCGGCCGTAATAGATTAATATGGTGGCGGTGTCCAATGGACACCGCCAGCCATATTACAATGGCAATATGTAGAGGCCTTTCCGCAGCGGCAATGCCGCCACGGAAAGGCAGGCAGAGATTGGTGCGGGGGCCCCCTGCAGGGCCCCCAGGTTGCCACCACTGTCGGGGGGCACATGGGGGGTACCTATGGTACCCCCCCACATTTGCATATGCAAAGCGGCAGGCACCACGCGGTGCCTGCCGCTTTGCATATGCAAATGTAAAAAAGCATTTTTCACATTGTGGCGGGCGGTGCAGAGTGCACCGCCCGCCACAATGCTAAAACTACAGGATGTGCCCGCCACTGTGGCGGGCACATCCTAATTCCCTCCACGGGACCCCCGCCCTTATGGCGGGCGGTCCCGTTCTGCGATAGGGTGGCGGGCAGACAATGTCCGCCCGTCATCCTAATGGAGCCCTTGGTGTCTTGCTAAAGGTGCAAGGTAACAATCCTGTAACAAAAGCTTGATAATCTTCAAATATGAAGGAGATGTTAGTCACTTCCATTTTTGCGATAACGTCGTTGATTAGGGTAAAAAGCCCATAGCTGTAATGTCAATGTTGCAGCTATTATTAATAAGCAGCTGCGTTGTGTGTCCATTGTGCCACCAGATGATATCCCATTTAGCACCCTTAAAACTCTTAATTCAAGGGAACCTAGCACACCAAATTTGTCATCTGAAAAAGCTGGGGAAAAAATATCCCAATTCTGAACATGCATGTGTTCATGTTTAAGCCTTTTCTGCCAAGCACAATCCATGCCAAATTGCTATTAGGACCAACTGCATGCTGTAATAGGGACGTACCCCTGGAAAGCTCCCAAGTTGAATAGAAAACTATCAAAACAAAGTGCATTCAAAGTTTGGCTTATGGCCAAAAAAATATAGCCGGGCATTGTTATGTACAGAGAGCTTCATGCCCTAGAAGTCACGTATGAGAAGAACCTGTCTCATGGCTCCTCAATATCAAAAAATGAACCCATTCCTGAATGTCCATTCGTAAGTATGCCTTTTCATATTCCCACAAAGATATATTGTACTTCACTATAAAGACACTTATGTGTCAGACATGGTGCTTTTCCTTATGCAAAATAACAACATGCAAGCAAGTCGGCATGCACTAGAATCCAGTAATTAGATTTAATTGGAGCAGGAGGGATGATGACAAAGATCAAGTTTTCACAGTCAAAAATGGAGCATTTAGCTCCATGTATAGCTTTGGTGGTCACCTCATTTGGTATAATGGTAGACCAGCATAGACAAGATTTTATTTCTCTGTGTGTGTTTGGTGGCTAAAGACATTCGTGTTGATTTCCAATTGACAGGGTATTCATGCTGCAATTGGTTAACTGATGCTGAGATCTGAGGATTTGTGAGACATCATCGTGAGTCGCACTTTCATTGATTGCTTGCTGTTGTAGTCGTGCTGTGATTGATTGACCCTAGCCACTCTGGAATTGGTTGTTGCTCGTTTGTTTGTGTTGTGAGTTGTTTGGTTTGTTTTGAGTGAGAATAATGGGTGCCATATTGAAAAATCCTCAAGCCACTAGTATATCTTGTGTAAATGTGTTGGCCTTTTAAAGCGCACGGCTGCCCGTAAGCGTCCCGGTGCTGGAGACCGCTGGGGTACCCGTCCTGGCTTTCCCTGTGAGATGGTCCCTTCTGGGTATCTCCAAGGTGAAACCAGGCATCCCCGGCGTCTGTGGGGGGCTGTTGTAGAGATGAGGCAAGCTTAATGCCCAGAGTTGCTGAGTGTGATCCCTGGTTAGAGTAGGCACCGAGGCGAGAATTGTCAAGTCCGCTGACCCTGGTCCACGACCCTGCTGCGTCGGGAATTGAACCCTGGTCCTGGGCCGTTCTCTGCTTCCGGGTCTGCCGCCTCTAACCAGTGAGCCACATCACTCCACAAGTGGAGGGTGAGAATATTCCTCCCAAAATGATGACGCTGGTCAGACTTTGTATGTGCAATTGGGTGAAAACTGGCATGTGTATACTTGTGGTGAGAAGGACATGTAATTTCCTTTAGAGGGTACATTTATTTTTTTTAAAAGCTTGATTGCCTGAGACATGCAATATTTAAGCTGCAACCTAGAGTCACACAATTTGAAGCCCTAAATGAAGGGGGTTGGGTGGCCCCAGCCAAAGAAATATAAAGATGAAGAGGCAGTTTACAATTTAAATGTAGTATTGGTTAGAATCTAAATGGAGCATTCAGAAAAAGACATGGAGAGGGAATACAATGCAAGGTGTGAGGGTTTTTCCTGCAATAGTTGAGGAATCAGGCAAAAAGAAAAGTGACAAGTCTAAAACTGAAAATCTAAAGAGGAATTTGATTCAGATGAGGATAGGTTCTTAAATTAATTCTAAACCTCCTCCTTACAGAGATTGTCCAAAGACACAAACACACAGACCTCCAGCACCTGATATGGGTGCAGCTGAACCAGGCATGAGTACTCAAGAAATAATGATGCTTGGTACTGCAAGTGCAAGTGCTTCACTTGAAGGTACAATGACATCTTGACCTGGTTCAAGTGGGGTAACAGTTGCTATGGACACAGTGGGTACTACACCTCCTAAAAACAGAGGAGTTAATATTGCTAACTTGAAGATTGAATTTGGAGAACTTCAGCAGGAACAAGTGATATGTATAGGATGCAGGTATCTGAGTTGGATGATTAAAATATATGCTCAAAGAAGAAGCCAATTGTGAAATTGAAG
Organism: Lissotriton helveticus; assembly: GCF_964261635.1. Classification (NCBI taxonomy): domain Eukaryota; kingdom Metazoa; phylum Chordata; class Amphibia; order Caudata; family Salamandridae; genus Lissotriton; species Lissotriton helveticus. The sequence continues at coordinate 428,097,907 of NC_136063.1, forward strand.
CTCTTGAAGAATTAGCAGAATAAATGTGGAGTGGATTTATATAAAAATAGATAGCTTAGTTAAGAATTACAAAATGGAATTGAGTGCAGCAGAATTAGAGAAAATTTTGTAGGAAATATAAAAGACAGGAGAGACGTTAGAAAATACCAGGACAAGTGGAAGCAGAAAGCTAATTTTAAAATGAAAAATATTGACACAGGAAAGAAAGCGAATGTGGTCATGAGGGAGTCTGAAACAGAATCAGTGACAGATGTTCCTTTACAAGTACATGGAGGGAATTATGTGCTTGCTCCTAAGTCCAGGGGTGATCTCTATGCTTTGATGACAAATGTTCCAAAACTGAGAGAGGAGTATGATAAACAGAATGAAGAGGGTCAACGACTGGTGACAATTTCAAAGGTGCTTTGGGCTGATTTACATATGTTGTTTGAAGTTGATGGTCTCAAAGTATTGTGAGCGGAATGCAAGGCTGTTGTCACTTGGTCGACACACAAACCAGCAAAGGTTCCATCTAATAATGCTCTAGCCGATTTAATAATGAAAATATATAGAGGTGATAGAGCATTTGAAAATAAAGGTGCTGGATAAAGATGGGTTTTGGATCAAGAAAATGAGAGCAGCACAGTGACCGATTGAGTCGGTGCATGTTTATTTTTAGGAGTGGGCGGAACTCGCGGAGTTTCACACTGCGGAATTCCACGGAGTTACTTAAAAAACTCCATGAGATGCCACAGAGTTCTGTGACCGAGCGTAATCCGGCACATTGCGCTGATTTTTAGTGCTGGGAGCTTGTTCCGCACTGTAAAATCAGTGCGAACAGCATTATGTGAAGCGCAGAAGGCGCTGCATTTATCTGCTGTTCGATTAGATTTTTTAATGGAGTAAAACGTGAATGGTCGCGGCCTGTCGTGACTGCCCACACTGAAAATATCTTGCCAGGTGGTGTTCTACGCCCTGAAAATCTCACTAGGGAATGCAAATTCTCACTCGCGCTTGCCAACTTAATGTTGGCGAGCCATGCATGAAAAAAGAACTCCACCACAGAGCGGTTAGCGGGGTTTTGCCAGTGTGGGCTAAACTCCATCAACTCCGCCGGCAGAGAGGTATTTATCGTCCACCCCTACTTATTTTGAGAGACTTATGCAGATTTACAGTAAATATATTGGAGTCGAAGAGGCGGAAAAAAGAGACATTAGTGGATTTGTATTGCTTGGTGTTATATAATTTCGTCCAGAGCTTAGTTCTCATATTCAGTAGAGTGTATTGTGTTTGCAAACTAAGAGTATTGATGAGATTCTCAAGTATGTCAAGTACTGCAGCAAAAGGTTTGATGCCAGCATAAAAATGTCAAAGAGAAATTGATGATTTCAGAGACAAAGCAAATTCAGAGGATAAATTAAAATCAGATGGTGAATTCAAGTATATATTTCGTGTCACCTATTGGTTCTGGTGTGAATATAATTTGAATTTTGGAGCATAAAAGATGCAAGCAGATATAACAAAGAGTAATATGGTGCAGATACATGGCCCAGGTAGAGGTAGAGAGTTTCTGATTACTTATGGAATGAAAATAATCCCAATTTTCTGAAGAAGGGTACTGCTTGTCACATCTGCAGTAAAAATTGGGTACTGGAAGCGTAAGTGTAGACAGTACCCAGATTGAATCCAAAATTATTTTGTTTCACAAATGCGGCAGAATGCAAATTAGATGCACAGGCAGTTTGTTTTCCTAATACACTCTTATGCAACATGTGCAAAATCAGGGGCAGTTCCCAATGAACATACCTGTAGCTCAAATGTTGCAGCAAAACATGAGAAACAAAATGCCATACAATCCAGGCTATAATGATTTTACCAAGTTTCCACCAAATTCGTAATGAAAGTGCCTGAGTGGTTACAAGGTTTCAGACAATGTCCCAATTCATATTGTATGATTCAATTCTTGTTAATTTACCTGACAAAGACTTGCTTTGCAAAATGAATTATGTGATTTATTGCACACCGGATGTTGTTGCAATTGAATCCCAAGAATAACATTCAGAGTTTAAAATAAAAACACTAGTCAAGAGTTCAGCTTTTAACAGTTCTTACAAAAGATGACTTGCCTCATGATTTGAAACACAGAGAAAACAAGCATTGAAAATGCAATAGGTCTCGCAATATCGCAAGTCAGAACTATTACCATTGTAAATGAGAATGCCCTTTATTTTTGCGTTGTTGTTTTTGGAACATAAATAAAAGGTTTTTCCATTTACAAGGCCTATAGCTCAAATTTGCGTTAAAAGGAGACCTATTGCATTGCAATGTTGGTGGTGCTGCTGAGTTTTCTCTGAATATGCACTTACAATATGCATCCACAATCTGCACTCCCAATCTGCATCCACAATCTGCACCCACAAGCAGCACTCACAATCGGCACCCACAATCTGCACCCACAATCATCACCCACAATCTGCACCCACAATCAGCACCCACAATCTGCACCCACAATCAGCACCCACAATTTGCAGCCACAATCTTCAGATACAATCTGCAGCGCCAATATGCAGCCACAATCTGCACCCACAATCTGCATCCACAATCTGCACTCACTATCTGCACCCACAATCTGCAACGACAATCTGCACCCACAATCTACTCCCACAATCTGCACCCACAATGTGTGAGTGGCGTTGCGTGTGTGAGTGGCGTTGCATGTGTGAGTGGCGTTGCGTATGTGAGTGGCGTTGCGTGTGTGAATTGCGTTGCGCTTGTGAGTGGCGTTGCGCGTGTGAGTGGTGTTGCGCACGCATGTGAGTCGCGTTGCGTGTGTGAGTGGCGATGTGTGTGTGAGTGGCGTTGCGTGTGTGAGTGACTTTGCGCGTGTGAATAGCGTTGAGCGTGTGAGTGGCGTTGCACGTGTGAGTGGCGTTGCGCGTGTCACTCGCGTTGGGTGTGTGAGAGGCGTTGGGTGTGTGACTGGTGTTGCGTGTGTGAGTGGCGTTGCGTGTGTGAGTGGCATTGCGCATTTGAATTGTGTTGCGTGTGTGAGTGGAGTTGCGTGTGTCAGTGGCCTTGCGTGTGTTAGTGGCGTTGCGTGTGTTAGTGGCGTTGCATGTGTGAGTTGCGTTGCGTGTGTGAGTTGCGTTGCGTGTGTGAGTGGCGTTGCGTGTGTGAGTGGCGTTGCGTGTGTGAGTGGCGTCGCGTGTGTGAGTGGCGTTGCGTGTGTCAGTGGCGTTACGCGTGTGAGTGGTGTTGCGCGTGTGAGTGGCGTTGCGCGTGTGAGTGTCGTTGCGTGTGTGAGTGGCGTTGCGTGGATGTGTGGGGTTGTGTGGATGAGTGGTGTTGCGTGGATGAGTGGTGTTGCGTGTATGATAGTATGCAATTAATTTTATTTTTTATAATTTTTTTATGTGTATGTCTGTTTTTGTTAATGTATTTTGTGTGTGTTGTGTGTGTTAGTGTAGTGTTTAGTTACGTAAATAATTATTTTTACTTTTTTTTATTTTTTAATGGCGGACGCAATACGTCTCCTTGACGCTACTTACGTTTAATAGGTCAGCAGTCTAGTTTTTTTTTTTCTTTAGACTTCCGTGTTCTATATTTATTATTGACATTTTTGTCAGCCAATCGTAGCGCTACGTTTTTGACGTAGTGTTGCGATTGGCGTGCGTCACCGGGGAATTTTCCAGAAGATCGAGAATGGTGGTGTGCGGAAGGCGTGTTCTTGTTGCAGTGCTGTTTTCGCGTTGTTTAACAGGTAAGACTTTATTGGAATGTTTATGTTTAAAGTCTATTGAATCTACTATTGATAGTGTGTTTAAAATAAAGAATGTATAATAATGTTTTTCTACAAATTCTTCAATGTTGTGTTCGCGAATTAATTTGTAATAGCGTATTCACTTAATGTAAAAGAAATGAAATGTTTGTAAAATTGATATATTATGTATATGTTTCTGACACCTGATATTTAATTAATATATTGTTTGTATACGAATTATTACGTACCTAAAATTTATTATCTCGTCGAATGGGTATGTATTTTTAGCCTATGTATTTTTCGGATGTGAAATGTTGTAATATTTTAAGTTTTTGTGTATAACATTAATGTATGTTCTTGCATTGTATGTACTTTATTTAGTGACATGTATTTATTGCGAGTATATCAATATTTTATTATGGTGATGGGATAATGACAAAAAGTAAATATATTCGTGGATGACCAGTGTTTATACGAAGATTATGAAATGTTTATTGAATGTTTTTTTACGTTATTTTCGTGTGAATTGAACTATGCGAATAGTGTTAGCCAACATATTTAGAAAGTGCACATGTTCATGTCTCTTTGAGTTAGCATGTTTCTTGTAGTTGTATGTATTCTTATTTCCTATTTATTCTGCTATTTTATTGTGTTGTTTGTTTAGGTAAGAATATCAATTTTTTCCGACTGTTACTTTAGCGGTGATATTAATGAACATATTCACCTTTTTTTTTGGTATTTTTTAGCTACTGTAGTTGTTAGGTACTTTGTGAGTAAAAGATAATTTTCTGATTTAGTACATTTGATGTGGTGTGACAGTGAGTGTTTCTCCTGTCTTTATTATTTGTTATTATTATTTATTTTATTCAACTCTATTTTTTATTTGGAGATCGTATTATTTATTGCGGCTATGTAAATATTGGATTATGGTAATGGTATAATGATAAAATGTCAATATTTTATTGGATGCAGTGTTTATATGAACATGTCTAACAGTTTATTGAATTTTTTTTTATTCTTATTTCCGTGTGAAAATAAATATGCGAATAGTGTTAGTCAATGTATTTTAAAAGTGCACATGTGGATGTAACTTTGAATTTGCAGTTCTGTTTTAGTTGTGACTTTAATTTTTTTCGATTTATCCTGATATGTCATTGTGTTGTTTGTGTAGCAAAAATTAAAAATTGTGCGGAGTATGTATGAAATGTGATATTAATGAACCTTTAATTCTATATTTTATTGTTTTTTGGATAGTGTACTTTTCATGTACTTTCTGAGTAAAATATTATTTTGTGAAGTAACATATTTGATGCCGTGTGAGTGTGAGTGTTTATCCGGTGGTAAGTATTATTTTTTAATACATGTGTATTTTTATGTTTATAAACTCTAAATATTTTTAAATGTAACGTATTTCAAAATGGCGGACGCTATGTATTCCCTTTACGTCCGTTACGTTATAGAATTTTGCGTTCTAGTTTCCCTTTTTTTTATGTAATTTTAAGTGTCACGTAATTTCTAGCCAATCGCATTGCTATTTTTTGGTGACGTAGCGTTGCGTTTGACGTGCGTTAACGTGGAACGTTCCAGATAGGTCCGAATGTTATTCCGGCAAAGGCGTGTTCTGCTTCTGTTCTTGTTCCTGCGTCGTTTGACAGGTAAGCTTAAAAAAAATTATTTACTACATGAATATGAATGTTTTATTTATTGTGTATCTATTGTTATTAAATCTATCCTATTTTAAAATGTATTATTGAGTTTTTTCAATTTATCCTTGTTTATTGGTTACCATATATACTTTGTATCTAATATTTGTCAGTTATTTACATTTGGTGAAATGTATTTATCGCGCGTATGTAAAAAGTGTCTAATGGTATGATAAAATGTAATTTTTTTATTCGATGCAGTGTTTATATGAACATGTCGAACTGTTTATGGAATCATTGTTATGTTTATTTTCGTGTGAACTGAAATATGCGAATAGTGTTGTTTGTTTAGCTAAAATGTGAAATTGTGCGGAGTATTTACGAAATGTAATATTAATGAAGTTATCAGTCTATATTTTTTATTTTTTGATAGTGTACTTTTCATGTCCTATGTGACTAAAATATTATTTTGTGAAGTAACATATTTGATGCTGTGTGAGTGTGAGTGTTTATCCTGTGGTAAGTATTATTTGTTAATACATATTTTTCTTTTGATGTTTATCAACTGTCATAATTTTCAAATGTAACGTATTTCAAAATGGCGGACGCTATGTATTCCCTTTACGTCCGTTACGTAAGAGAATGGAGCGTTCTAGTTTTCTATTTGTTTTTATGTAAATTTAAGTGTGACGTAATTTCTAGCCAATCGCATTGCTACTTTTTTGTGACGTAGCGTTGCGTTTGACGTGCGTCAACGTGGAACTTTCTAGATTGGTGCGAATGTTATTCCGGGAAAGGCGTGTTCTTCTTCCGTTCTTGTTCCTGCGTCGTTTGACCGGTAAGCTTAAAAAAAATGTATTTACTACATGAATATGAATGTATTTTTTATTGTGTATCTATTGTTATTAAATGTATCATATTTTGAGATGTATTATTGAGTTTCTGGTATTTTTCCTTGTTAATTGATTACCATATCTACTTTTGATATAATATTTTAGTTATTGACATATTGTGAAATTTATTTATTGCGCGTATGTAAAAATTTGATAATGGTATGATAAAATGTAAATATTTTATTGGATGCAGTGTTTATATGAACATGTCGAACTTTTTATTGAATGTTTTTTATGTTTATTTTCGTTTGAATTGAAATATGCGAATAGTGTTGTTTGTTTAGCTAAAATTTAAAATTGTGCCGAGTATTTCCGAAATGTGAGTAATGAACTTTTAAATCAATATTTTCGTCATTTTTTGTTAGTGTACTTTTCATGTATTTAGTGAGTAAAATATTATTTTGTGAAATAACATATTTGATGCTGTGTGAGTGTTTATCCTGTTGTAAGTATTATTTTGCAATTCATATGTGTTAATGTTTATAGACTGTAATTAAAGTCTAATTTTACGTATTTCAAAATGGCGGAGGCTATGTTTTCCCTTTACGTCCGTTATGTAATAGAATGTAGCGTTCTAGTTTTCTATTTGTTTTTATGTAAATTTAAGTGTGACGTAATTTCTAGCCAATCGCATTGCTACTTTTTGGTGACGTAGCGTTGCGTTTGACGTGCGTCAACGTGTAACTTTCCAAATTGGTGTGAATGTTATTCCGTGAAAGGCGTGTTCATCTTCCGTTCTTGTTCCAGCGTCGTTTGACAGGTAAGCTTAAAAAAAATGTATTTACTACATGAATATGAATGTATTATTTATTGTGTATCTATTGTTATTAAATCGATCAATTTTTTAGATGTATTATTGCGTTTTTGATATTCTTCCTTCTTTATTCGTTACGATATCTACTTTTTATATAATATTTTACAGTTATTTACATATTGTGTCATGTATTTATTGCGCGTCTGTAAATATTGGATTATGGTAATGGTATAATGATAAACTGTAATTAATTTATTGGATGCAGTGTTTATATGAACATGTCGAACTGTAAATGTCAGCTATCGATATGTTTTCTGTAATTCTTGCTGTAATGCCAAATGATAGCTGTTATATACTGTATTTTGCTTGTATTTGAATACGTTAAATTTATATAATAATTTTTAATTTACAGGTTTTGACTGTACCGTTCCTGTTTGACTATGTCAAAGTGACGTTTCGATTGTTTATGTGAAATGTGAACGGTAAGGACGAAAAATAATTTTGGGAATTAATTAAGGAATGTTTGTGTTTCCGAAGTACTTGTGTGTCTCTTTATTTTTTTTTGGGTACTGATTGTGATCTTTCGTCACTTCAAAGTGCTATTTTCGGCAACACACATCAATTTTGTTTATTAACGTTTATGTTCTCTTTGTGTGTTGTTTGTCTGATCTCTACACTTCACTGAATGAGCTGCTCCGATCGACAGGTAATTGCTTTATTTGATATTTTATTGAAAGTGTGACTGTGACTGTTCACTTAAAAATGTATACATTTTCTTTTTTTTAATTGAATGTAATTATGAACATTGCAATAATTTCGTTGACAGTTGGTTTGTGTCCGGCTCGTTTCTTCTTAGTGCCGTTTTTCATGCGATCACTGGCTCGCATTTAGGTTGTCTCTTCGGCATGCCTTGACTCATGTTTGCGCGTGTCGTTATGGTATGCGGGTCCTGTGGTGTTGTTTCGCCTGAGTTCGCACCTAGTAAAATGTTTATTTCGCATCTTGTCTCTTCTTTGGATCGTTGTGGGCCCGTATCTTGCTTGTGTCGCCGCTATGCATTGCCGTGTTTATTGTGATTTAATTTTCTTGTAAAGATTATTATGTATGCACTGTCTATGTTATATTTGTGTGGTGTTTCTCTGATCTCTACACTTTACTGACTGAGTATCTCCGATCGACAGGTAATTGCCATTCATTTTTTATTTAAAAAGTGCCTTTGTTTATTTAAACTTAAAAATATAATCATGTTCTTTAGTGTGCATTGAATGTAAATAAGAAATTTGCAATTATTTCTTTCGCAATTGTGCTTGTGTCCGGCTCTTTTCTTCTTAGTGCCGTTTTTCATGCGATCACTGGCTCTTATTTAGGTTGTCTCTTCGGCATGCCTTGACTCATGTTTGCGCGTGTCGCTATGGTATGCGGGTCCTGTAGTGTTGTTTCGCCTGAGTTCGCACCTAGTAAAATTTTTATTTAGCACCTGGATCTTCTTTGGATCGTTGTTGGGCCGTATCTGGCTTGTGTCGCCGCTATGCATTGCCGTGTTTATTGTGATGTTTTATTTTTATTGTAAACATTATTATGTATGCACTGTCTATGTAATATTTGTGTGGTGTTTCTCTGATCTCTACACTTCACTGACTGAGCAGCTCCGATCAACAGGTAATTGCCATAAATTTTTTATTTAACAAGTGCCTTTGTTTATTTACAATTAAAAATATAATCATGTTCTTTAGTGTGCATTGAATGTAAATGAGAATTTTGCAATTATTTCTTTCGCAATTGTGCTTGTGTCCGGCTCTTTTCTTCTTAGTGCCGTTTTTCATGCAATCACTGGCTCTTATTTATGTTGTCTCTTCGGCATGCCTTGACTCATGTTTGCGCGTGTCGTTATGGTATGCGGGTCCTGTAGTGTTGTTTCGCCTGAGTTCGCACCTAGTAAAATTTTTATTTAGCACCTCGATCTTCTTTGGATCGTTGTTGGGCCGTATCTGGCTTGTGTCGTGGTATCCATTGGCTTAGTATGTATGCACTGCCTCAGTTCTTTTTTTGTCACGTTTGTCTTATTATTAGAATTCACTGACTGAGCTGCTGCGATCGAGCTTTTAATGCAAATTGTTCAAATGTAATGAAAGCGTTCTTTTGTGATTTTTTGTATGTACGTTGTATACAGGACCTTTTGTGTGATAATGTAATTATGGACTAGGGCTCACAGTTTGCTTGTGTCCATGTCGCCATGCATTGACTCATTTATTTTGCTTGTGTCGTCCTGGGATGCGGGTCATGTAGTGTAGTATCGGCGTATTGGGAGTATGCCTTGTGAAAGAGTGCATTTATAGCTGTTGTTGTGTGTGCCTGATGAAAGCGTACATGTTCTGTTTGTGTGACGTTTGTCTGCTGAGTAATGCTGTTGTGGTGATGACAGGTGCTGTGGCGGTGATGAGTGTTGCTGTGTCGTTGTAGAGTGATATTGTGTGGTTGTGTGGAGTGATGATGGTGTGTTGCCGAGTAATGTGAAAGAGTGCACTTACGGCCGGTGGTGTGTATGCCTGTTGAAAGAGTGCATTAATGGCTGCTGGTGTGTGTGTATGCCTAGTGAAAGGGTGCAATGAGAATTATAGATACATAATTACAGATGTTTTATGTGTGCTGTTGGTGTGTGTGCCTGGTGAAAGCGTACATGTTGTGTTTGTGTGACATTTGTCTGCTGAGTAATGCTGTTGTGCTGCTGAGTGGTGCTGGTGTGGTGATAGTGCTGCTGTGTCGTTGTAGAGTGATATTGTGTTGTTGCTGAATGATGCTGTTGTGGTGGTGTGGAGTGATGCTGTTGTGTTGCCGAGTGATGTTCGTGTGGTGCTGAGTAAGTGAGGGATGTATGCAGTACAAGTGAGGCCTTCGTGCAGTGTGACTGAGTGCTGTGTGCACTGTGAGTTTGGTCATATATGCCTCCTAGGATTCCAATAATAACATGGAGTCTGCTTGATATGTAGCAAATGCACCACTAAGTATTGGATGTGCCCCAACAATAACACATACCTTATGGAGGCAGAAGGCACACTAAATTGTTCTGGCAAAGTGGTGTGATGTGTGTGTCCCTTAGGAGGGAGCATCTGAATAGGCTGAAGATACTGCTATTTTGTAGGGGCATACTGAATGTGGTATTGTAATTTTGTAACGTAAAAAGTCTATGCCATATCTAATTAGTGTAGTGTGTGAATGGCTTAAGCAGCCACTTACGGATGTTGCTATGCGTGGTTGGTGTGTAAGTTTGCACTTTCAAACTGTGCAAAAATAAAGAAAATCCCATTGTACGTGCATGTAATCTAATGTGTAAAAAAAAGTCGTGCTTGACACATACTTTCGAAAGTTGCTTCCCTTGTTTTATAGTTTTCAGGGCGAAGGCGACGTTAGGTTTCTTTGGTTTACATTTGCATTTCCCAGCGGATGGTCGACAACAGATTACAATCTTTACGACTGTGATGAAAGCAATTCAGCCTCCTGGGGTGGTTAGGCCCCAGACGTTTTGCTCTCGGCCCCTCCCCACCTTACAGAGGGGAAAAAGAAGACAGCCATGTCGTGCATAATTGTGAAAAGACTTTAGAAAATGTTCATTGTTTTGCTGCGTATTTCCGCGAGGGAAAGGCAGAAATGTCCAGATGAATGAATGATAGTGAATATAAGGCAGGGAACAGAGTTGGATCACGAGTTTCTGCATGCATGTGACTAATGTGTGTATAAATGTAGAGTCTGTGAATTGTGATGTTTGTAAAAGTTTTGTATTGTTGCAAACAATGCTTAATGTACATGCAACATAGAGGCTTTGGTGCAGTGTAACTGAGTGCTAGGTGCACTGTGAGTGAGGGCTGTGTGTAGTGTAAGTGAGGGATGTATGCAGTACAAGTGAGGCCTTCGTGCAGTGTGACTGAGTGCTGTGTGCACTGTGAGTTTGGTCATATCTGCCTCCTAGGATTCCAATAATAACATGGAGTCTGCTTGATATGTAGCAAATGCACCACTAAGTATTGGATGTGCCCCAACAATAACACATACCTTATGGAGGCAGAAGGCACACTAAATTGTTCTGGCTGAAGAATTTCTGTCACATAAAAGTTTACCATTCTGATGCGTGTTGCGATGCGTGAATGGAACAGAGAGATGTTTTGTATGCCTCAATGTTGTGAAGCTACTAGGCTGTTTGTGTGAAGCTACTGGGCTGTTTGTGCGTATTCGTGTGCGTGTTGCGATGCATGAATGGAACAGAGAGATGTTTTGCACGCCTCAATGTGTACGTGTTTCAGCAAGTGAAAGACAGAGTGTTACTGTTTAAGAAAGAGCCGAGGTTATAATAAATTGTTTTGTTCCTACGAGCAAGATATTTATTCTTCACACCTTCACCTCACCTTATTACTCACACCTTGTCCTTTACACACATACACATAGTTCACTTATAAGTGCTCCTGCGTATACGTGAGTCGTAGCACACCGCATCCCGTAGAGGGGTGCGAAGGCCCCGATGATGAAGCATGACACCAAGGGGCCTGTTGGTGTGTGAGGGGCATTTAAATACCACGGTGTGCTCCCCATCACATTAAGGATCACTACCACTTTTTAGTGAATTGCAATATGTGTATAAGTATTGTCAAGTATGTCAAAGTTTTGTATTTGTTGTCCAAAATGTTTAATGTAGATGCAACATAGTTTTAGAGATGTGGCAAAGTGGTGTGATGTGTGTGTCCCTTAGGAGGGAGCATCTGAATAGGCTCAAGATACTGCTATTTTGTAGGGGCATACTGAATGTGGTATTGTAATTTTGTAACGTAAAAAGTCTATGCCGTATCTAATTAGTGTAGTGTGTGAATGGCTTAAGCAGCCACTTACGGATGTTGCTATGCGTGGTTGGTGTGTAAGTTTGCACTTTCAAACTGTGCAAAAATAAAGAAAATCCCATTGTACGTGCATGTAATCTAATGTGTAAAAAAAAGTCGTGCTTGACACATACTTTCGAAAGTGGCTTCCCTTGTTTTATAGTTTTCAGGGCGAAGGCGACGTTAGGTTTCTTTGGTTTACATTTGCATTTCCCAGCGGATGGTCGACAACAGATTACAATCTTTACGACTGTGATGAAAGCAATTTAGCCTCCTGGGGTGGTTAGGCCCCAGACGTTTTGCTCTCGGCCCCTCCCCACCTTACAGAGGGGAAAAAGAAGACAGCCATGTCGTGCATAATTGTGAAAAGACTTTAGAAAATGTCCGTTGTTTTGGTGCGTATTTCCGACAGAGAAAGGCAGAAAGGTCCAGATAAATGAATGATAGTGAATATAAGGCAGGGAACAGAGTAGGATCACAATTTTGGGCTGGGCTGTTTATGCGTGTTTGAGTGCATGTTTGCGTTGCGTGAATGGAACTGAAAGATGTTTGAGTGTTCGTGTTTCAGGAAGTGAAAGACAGGGTGTTACGGTTTCAAAAAATGGACGACGCGATGTTGTGAAGCTACTGGGCTGTTTGTGCGTGTTTGAGTGCATGTTTGCGGTGCGTGAATGGAACAGAAAGATGTTTGAGTGTTCGTGTTTCAGGAAGTGAAAGACAGGGTGTTACGGTTTCAAAAAATGGACGACGCGATGTTGTGAAGCTACTGGGCTGTTTGTGCGTGTTTGAGTGCATGTTTGCGGTGCGTGAATGGAACAGAAAGATGTTTGAGTGTTCGTGTTTCAGGAAGTGAAAGACAGGGTGTTACGGTTTCAAAAAATGGACGACGCGATGTTGTGAAGCTACTGGGCTGTTTGTGCGTGTTTGAGTGCATGTTTGCGGTGCGTGAATGGAACAGAAAGATGTTTGAGTGTTCGTGTTTCAGGAAGTGAAAGACAGGGTGTTACGGTTTCAAAAAATGGACGACGCGATGTTGTGAAGCTACTGGGCTGTTTGTGCGTGTTTGAGTGCATGTTTGCGGTGCGTGAATGGAACAGAAAGATGTTTGAGTGTTCGTGTTTCAGGAAGTGAAAGACAGGGTGTTACGGTTTCAAAAAATGGACGACGCGATGTTGTGAAGCTACTGGGCTGTTTGTGCGGGTTTGAGTGCATGTTTGCGGTGCGTGAATGGAACAGAAAGATGTTTGAGTGTTCGTGTTTCAGGAAGTGAAAGACAGGGTGTTACGGTTTCAAAAAGTGCACGACTGGATGATGTGAAGCTACTGGGCTGTTTGTGCGTGTTTGAGTGCATGTTTGCGGTGCGTGAATGGAACAGAAAGATGTTTGAGTGTTCGTGTTTCAGGAAGTGAAAGACAGGGTGTTACGGTTTCAAAAAATGGACGACGCGATGTTGTGAAGCTACTGGGCTGTTTGTGCGTGTTTGAGTGCATGTTTGCGGTGCGTGAATGGAACAGAAAGATGTTTGAGTGTTCGTGTTTCAGGAAGTGAAAGACAGGGTGTTACGGTTTCAAAAAGTGCACGACTGGATGATGTAAAAAGAAGCAAGAGGAACGCGCAGGGGAGAGAGATGGTGGGCGGAGGAAGCAGCCTGAATGAGGCGTGGACAAAGTCAAGAGCCAATGAAAACAATTTATGGCACTAAAGCTCGTGCATGTGCCCACGTGAACTCGAAGAAAACGCCACTGGAAAAGCGGTAGTTTGAAGAGTCGATAGAGCACTATAATTCTCCCCATTTCCCATTCCTGCGGAATGGTAAAGGCGAGACCTAAAAAGATATGGGTTTTCACAAGGGAAAGAGATAGATTTAATAAAAAGTGTGAAACCAGTTAGGATATAGGTTAAACCCAATGGTATTTACTCTAGTACTCAACAATGCAAACTTTAACAAGAAGCAGAAATGGGAATGAAGCTTGGCTTTGAGATGTTAGAAAAGGGTACTTTACGAGAGGTGCTTGGTAGTCCTTGCAACTCTCTGGTGATGGGCATTAGAAAACTAAATGGAAAATGAAAAGGGATCCAAGATTTATGACAGAATAATAGAATAGTGGTTCCATGTTGTCCTGTAGAACTTAATCCTGCCGGGATTTAATTTCAGATTCCTGCAAATGCAGAATGGTATACGCTCGTTAATTCATGTCAAGCTTTCTTTTCCATTCCTCTCAATGATGATAGCCAATATCTTTTCGCATTTCGCTTCCTCAATAAAGTCCCTTTTTTGGTGTCAAATATAACAAGGGTATACAGAAAGTCCCTCGATCTTTAGTCAGATTTAAAGGAATAATTTGTAGAGACTGCAGCTGCCTTGTGCAGTATGTAGACAATTTACTAGTGGCATCAAAGACAAAAGGAGATTGCAAGTTAGATAAAATTGCTCTCCTTAACCTTGGTGACAATGGTCATAAATGTTCACCTACAAAAATGCAGTACTGTAAAAAATAAGTGATTTACCTTGGTTGTACTATTGAGAAGGGGTCAAGAAAAATGTCCAAAGAACGAGCTTCTGAAATCCTGAAGATTAATCCTCCAAATACCCAGAGGGAAGTGAAGATGTTTTTGGAAACAGTCAGTGGATTCCAAACTTTTCCCTGATTGCAAAGCTTTTACTGAGGCTTAATCGCAGTGACATAAAACACTGGTTCCATTTGACAGTGAATGCCTGAAAACCTTCCAATAGCTCAGAGAATATCTTTATTAAGCACACACTCTGAGAATGAATGATTATGACAAAGAGCTTGACCTTTTTGCCATAAAAAAGAAGGGTGTGTGCTTTCTGTCCCATGTGGTGAGGTAAAGAGGCCCATCATTCACTTCAATAGCATCATTCTTCCTGGCTATTTTAAGTCAGCTGTAGCTGTTTGCCTTGCAATTGAACATAGCAAGGTAATTGTTGTGGGTAATACCTTTGTTGGGTTTGTCTGTCATTCAGTTGAGATTTTGCTGACTCATACCGAACTCCGCATTTAAGAAAAGTTGTCTTACAGAGTATGAACAAATTATACTGCCAGCTAAGAATATTTCATTCAAAAGGTGCAACACTTTGAATCCTGTAATGTTGCTTTCAATTCCAAACAGCAATGACGATGATGATGAAGACGTGTGAAAAACTGAGAAATTAACAATTATAGAAGATGATATAGGAACAGCAGAGTACGGCTGAATATTTCATTTGAAAACATTTTTAAAATCTATAAAAACACATTAACAAAAAAGATGAGGATGGAGACCCCAACCATGATTGAATTAATGCTAGGCCCAGAAGAATGTTTAATTATGTTGAAGTAATCGGAGCCATATTAGTAATTGCGCATTCCTCTTGGGATTCAAAATTACCGAAATTACATGGTTATGCCAGCTTGAGTAATTTGTTAAAAAAATACTACCACAGAAGCAGAGGAACAACGAACTAAGAGAGAGCGAGCTCTCTTGAAAAAGTAACTGTCAAATCAACTGAGCAGAAACAGACACAAGGATCTGAACATTGTGAAATTGTTATGAAAACAGATGATGTTAATAATGTAAATTGTTTTTTGCAAAATCCAATACAGACCACAGTGAATTGCCGGAGGATGTACCAGAGAATGAAAAGAAAAGGGGGGAAATAGCTGGTTTTATAATAATGATATACAGGTAGCTCCACATTACCAATATGCTCTTTCTGACTCTATGCTTCCGAACATGGCTAAATTCCTATGTGGTCAGACTCTTGGGAGACAGTGAATGGTTAAGTTGATGATGAAGTACTGTCACAAAGTTCACAGCTGTAGCAGAAGATTTATGTCAAAGATGCATTACTTGTCAGAAGATTAATCAGGATAGGCCTACACTGGTTACCATGAGTCACATTTGCAAGTCTGAAGATTTACTAGACTTCAGGCAGATTTCTTGGGGAGACTTGTTCATAATGGGTTTCAATATATGTTCATGGATTACTGCCTGTTTTTTAAATGTGTGGAGGCCTCTCTGACCAGGAAAAGTGACAGCATGACTGTAGGCAAACTCTTGTTGAAGAAGTTAATACCACGTTTTGGTGTGCCTACTTCTATTGAGACTGACCAAGGAACCTATTTTAAAAATGAGGTCCTGAAATTATTGGGCACTGCTCTACAGATAGAGCAAATGTTTTATTGCAGTTATTGACCAGAACCATCAGGTGCTGTTGAAAAGATGAACAGACTTTAAAATGCAAAATTGCCAAAGTGTGTGCCTTGGCAAACCTGAAATGGACATATGCTCTTCCTATTGTTCTCATGAGAATTAGAAATACTCCAAACAAAAAGACTGGTCTCTCAACTCATGAAGTTCACACGTGGAGAGCTATGAGAATCCCATATGTCCCTTTTGCATTACTTCTGCCAAAATCTGATGACTTTGTTTTGGATTACTGTAAAGGTCTGACTGATGCGGTGAAATCTTTCTCTCATTAGGCGAATTTGGCAACATTCTTGACAAAAGAAGTCCAGTGCCATGCACTGCAACCCGGAAATAGAATCCTGATCAAGATGCATGTTCGTAAAATTGTTTGGAACCTAGATAAAAAGGGCCTCACCAAGTTGTGCTTGTGACTAACACTTCAGTGAAATGTGCAGAAATTCCACAATAGATCAATGCAGCTCACATGAAAAGAGTTAAAATGGCAGATGAAGAAGTGGTGACAAAGACCACTAATTCACAGAATCAGGCTCACGGCATGGATCCAGAGGAAAAAGAAGAAGATCCTGGTAAGGTATGAGTAGCCAGATTGAAAAATCAAGAAGCTGGTATGAGCAGTCAGTTAAAAAATCAACTACTTGAAAAGTAAGAACTTGACATTGCAAAGTTACAAGCAACATGAAGAAACTGTTCCAGTTTATGAAAAAGTCAAGCAGAAAATCTGAGTTTGAGGAACCCCCAAGGGAAAGAAGTTCAGAGTGAGCCAAGTTGCAGTGGAGAAGAATTAGCAGTGGTCAAAAGTGAAGACATAGAAATCAAGAATGTGCATCAAGGAGAAAAGTGGCCAGAGTCAGTAAAAATAAGCAGCAAAATACTACACTGGAAGACTCAAGGACCAAAATCAATTAAAGAAGAATCACTTGAAATTGATTCTAAGAATACTGAATCTGATTTGCCTGATGCCAAAAGACCAACAAGAAGTAGGGTATCAAACAGAAAGTACGCAACATCTGAATGGACCTATCTAGCGTCTGTGTCAGAGAAGAATCTGATAACGAAATGTAGGATCTGACAAACTGTTGCCAATTCATTTTCTAAAACAAACTAGAAGAAAAGCCATTTTGAATTTGTGCTTAATCCTAGTGAGTTTTTAATATTAAACTTTTAAACTTTGCAGCAATTATTGGTTTTATGAAGAAGACAATTGGATTCCAGAACTTTATGAACTGAAATTTTGACAAAAAAGATAATTTTGAAGTCTGATTTTTGACATTTGATTCCTGATTTTTGTACTTTGTATATTTTTCTTTTTCCTCAGTAGAAGATGCTATACAGCAGATGCTGTAAAATGATTGGATAGTTTCTTAGATGATAATATTAATAGTGTTAATTGTATTAATGTTATGTCTGATTTCTGCGGTTATCTGTGTCTCATCTTCACAGAGTGAAGTAACTACTATACATAATGGCATAAAACATGTGAGGTTTACACACAGGGATAGGTCAGTAGAAAAATGTATATTCACTTTTATTAGAAGTGTACACTAGAGTAATGAAAGTTAAGAATTGATTTGTGTGCACATATCTTCCCTTCTCAGCTGAAGAAGGCTTGCATGCTTTTAGTTACTAATGTCTTATAGCCTATCATGTAATGTAATGTAATTGGTTAGTGCGTTTCATAAGCAAGAGCTTCTGTTGCCATATCTTTTGGATTTCAATGCTTTGCTGAAAGAATTTCCTGTTTCTGAGAATTCTGGAAATCAGATGACTTAATCTAAATATTTGAAGATTACACAAATTAATTTGAAAACTTACAACATGTAAAATGGGCATGTATATAGTTTGAGTGAAGAAAAGTGAGAGTTGTTGGGGAATACAAGAAGAGGAGAGTAAAGATTGAAAATGTAAAATGAAAGGAGATTACAGTTGTGTATTGTTCAACAAGGATCTAAGGGAACTAGATCAGTGGAGTTGGTTGGAGAGAGTGAGTGAGTGTAAAAGGAGGTATGTTGTCAATGGAGAGTTTTCAGTTGGTGAAGAGCCAATATTTTCAGGAATTTATTATGTGTGTGGTAAGACGGCTTATTTTAACTTGCCTCATAATTGGTTAGGGAGCTGCTGCCTGTTGTTTTCCTAAGGGTTTACAATTTAAATGAAGTGAGTGATGCTGGTGGTTTGAAAAGAGTAAAGAGTGGATTTGGACATATTGTGTAAGATGTGTTTGATGCTATGATTCCATCTATTGGAGTGGCTATTAATGATGTGAAGATTAGAAAATTATCTACGCTTGTAGATCACCTTGCATCTAATACTGTTGAAGCATTAACCCAGTTAAGTGATGAGCTAACAGCAAAACGACCTATGATTATACAGAACTGGCTTGTGCTAGATATCCTTCATGCGAAGGAGGCTGAAGTCTGTTAGGTTTTGAGGGTAAGAAAGTGCTGTACCTTTATCCTAGATAATAGTATGCTTCTAAAAGCATTTGATATTATTGCTAATATTTCTCATGAAGTCAAAGCCTTTAAAGATTTTGGCTTATGCGAATTAGTAGCTTCCTGGTTTGGTGAGACTGGAAAGGGATTCAGAATGGTTGAAGAATTGATTGATGGTTTGGAGGGAGGAATGCTGCATATTAGATTAACCCCTGTGATCATTGTGCTAATTTGTGCAATAGGTCTATTTGTATTATTTAAATTCTCTCCTTCAATCATTTCTCAAATGGGTTGTGTTTGCAAGAAGAAGGAGGCAATGATGTCAAAAAGAAAGAGACAAGAAATAGAGTTAAAAGATGTAAGAGAGAGTCTATGATCGACTTAAGATGTCGGAACGATCAAGAGGCAATAGACAGAAAGTGATGCATAGTGTATTGTAAATAGTTTTGGTATTACTGATGATGAAATCATCAGAGGAGGGAAACTGCAGCAGCTTTTGTACGTTTAAATTAAAATGTACATTAATATTAGTCCTACACCTTGATTCACATGTGTATTCTAACATGGAGCTAATGCTATTGAAACTAAGGGCCAGATGTAGGTAGGAATCATTTACCGATTTTTAATTACCGAATTTTACGGATTCAGTAATTAAGAATCGGTAAATAAGAAGGGGGGGTATGTAGGAACATCCAGATGTTCCATTTACCGAATCGGTAAATATCTGTATTTACCGATTCGGTAAATACCGACCGGTAATGCTCCATTCATTCCTATGGGCTTTGAAGCCCATAGGAATGAATGGGGCATTACCGGTCGGTATTTACCGAATCGGTAAATACCGATTTTGACAAGGGTGCAGGGGGTGTCACTTTGACACCCTCTAGCACCCCCAAAAAAGGTTCGGGGGCCATGTGGCAGGCATACCTGCCCTAAGGGCAGGTCTGCCTGTCATATGGCACAGGTGTGCATGCACACATGTGCATGCACACCGGAATCGGTATTTTACCATCAAATATATTTGATGGTAAAATACAGATTCGGTAAGGGTTGTGGGACTCAGAAGAGTCCCACCTACATATCAAATTTAACGAATAGGTAAAAATACCGATTCGGTATTTTACAGATTCGGTAAATTTACCGATCGGTAAATTTACCGAATCTGTAAAATAAGTGGCCCTACATATCAAAGCTCAAATACCAGTCGGTAACGGCCGAAAATACAGATTTTCGGCCGTTACCGACCGACCTACATCGGGCCCTAAATGATTACAATATGTTAAAGTGTGTTTTTCTGACTGAGGCTAACTAGCCCAAAGTTAGGCCTCAATGCATCTTGTTTATCAGATTGATCATTCTTTGTTTATATTTCTTGCTTGACACTATGTGCAGCAAGATGTGGATTGTTTATTTTTGAATGACTCTGTTCTTGAAGAGTCTGCTAGAGAAACCCTTTTGCAACAAAATTCAAGATCTTTAAACCCAGCAAGCAGTATTGCATTCATTCACAATGGTTCACTGTTGTTTATGTAGCCAGTTTGCTCTAACACCTCCGGGCAACATTAGAAGGGGCAAATCAATGTTCATAGTGGAGAGGGGGAGAAGAAGACAAAGAGCCCCCCACTACAACTTCATACCAACCACTCTGTGGCACTCCCCCCACACCACTGGGCCCTGAAGGCCGACGGCACAGTAATGGCCTCTTAGACACAGCCACAACACTCTGCATCAGCCCTCTTGACAGTCCCCTCAGACCGGACCCCCTGCCCAGGCCCCGCCATCTCAACAGCAGATGATGCCAGACGATTACCCTGTGGCACGGTTGGTATCGGACTAAAGGTCTCCCGCCAGAGCGGCTTTATTAGGCGTCTGCCATCTTGCAGCTCAGGCCATGCCCCTCCTCAATAATATTTATAGTGAGTTAGCACTAAAATGTAAAATTGTAATTTGTTGGAACAATTATTATACTGTGCTGAATTTGCTGTTCATAGTCATTTCTATGCACAAAAACTGTGTATAAATAAACCTTTGTGCTTTTTGAGAGACCCTGAAACCTTTCCTTATTCTCTAGGCATGTTATGTTATGTTATTACAATTTATATAACGCACTAATACCCATAGGTGTCTAGGCGCTTACGGTTCACATACTGTGATAGAGAAACTAATTTGTAAAAAAACATGTCTTGAGGTATTTCCTAAATTCAAACAGGGATGAAATCTTCCTGAGAGAGAGCGCAAGTGAGTTCCATATCCTGATAGTGCTATGTCTGAAACTCCCCCCACCCCCCAGTTCATCCTTTTGACTCTGGAGGTGGGCATCAGGAAAGCACTGGCCGAAAGTATCGGTCTGCTCAGAGAGTACCAGTTAAAGGCATCCCAAAGAAATTGTGGACCTTCTCTGTAAAGTGTCTTCTGTGCAATACAAAGTGCCTTGAATTTTACACGCTATCTGACTGGCAGCCAATGCAACTTCTGTATCCCTGCCGTGAAGAACTTGTGTTTGGGAACATCCAGCACTAATCTGGCGGCGGCATTCTGTACTGTTTTCAATATTCTGATTAGATTGGACTGTAAGTTAATGTATAGGCCATTACAGTAGTCCAACTTTGATAGAACCAGAGAAGTTAGTACTGTTTTTCTGGTATTTTTAGGGATGAACGGTAAAGTTTTACGCAAGGTTCTACTAGTACAAAATGCGGAAAACACCACCTTAGAAATCTGAGACTTAAAATTAAGCTTCTCATCTATTATGACCCCCAAATATTTTATTTAGTTACCGGTGTAGGAAGGGGGCCCAAGGTGTTTGACCACCAAACTGGCGACCATAGGGGAAAAAGCTTTCCAAAAAGCACCACCTCAGTTTTACTAGAATTAAGCTTCAAGCAGTTCCTACTCATCCAGTTGCTCAAAGAGATACAGTCATGAAGTTTGATGGAATAGTTAACATCCTTGTCTATAGTAGAAATGACCAACTGGGTGTCATCAGCGTACGAGGTGGGAATTAGATCAAAACTTCTGATCAAAGTTGCTAATTCAGACACATAAATATTAAAAAGCATAGGGCTCAAAGAGGAGCCCCACGGCACCCCACAAGGCAGGATAAAAGGTGCATATTTAAAATCGCCTAGTTGGACTGATGAAAATGACGTTAAAAGAGATAGGGCCTTTCCTCCTAAACCTATGGTCTTTAATCATTCTATCAACAAGGTGTGGTCCACAGTATCAAACCCTGCGGACAGGTCGAGGAGGATAAGAGCCGCTGACCCTCCACCATCTAGTGCAGTGCGGATTTCCTCCGTGCTCTTTATCAGAGCTGTATCAGTGCTGTGACATGCCCTAAATGCAAACTGACTATGGTCTAGAATGTGGTTATCTAAAATATAAGT
The DNA here is from genome assembly GCF_964261635.1 of Lissotriton helveticus. Lineage (NCBI taxonomy): Eukaryota > Metazoa > Chordata > Amphibia > Caudata > Salamandridae > Lissotriton > Lissotriton helveticus. Next base: position 428,119,828 of record NC_136063.1, read on the forward strand.
GGAAATTTCCGCATTTACAATTTACTCCACAATATTCACAGGAAGCTAAAGCCTCGCAATAAGTCGGTAGTTGGCTGATCCATTATATCCAGATTGTTTTTTTTTAATAACGGCAAAATGCAGGCCTGTTTCCACAATGTTGGGACTAGTCTTTGTGAGATCATCTGATTGAATATGCTAGATAGCTCCGGTCTAATAAGATGGCCAATATTGTGGAGGATCCTAGGAGGGCAGGGATCATCCGGAGAGCCAAATTTGGTCCTTGAGAGAAGGGTGGCTATTTGCACTGAGGAGGTAGGAGTCAAATTTAAGAAAGGCGTTAAAATCCTAGGTTCCTGTTCTGTAACATTGGTGTTTGGTTTATACATGGCAAACTGATCATACATTTGATCAACCTTTGATTTAAAAGCCTGGGCCAGAGTGTTACAGATGTCTTGAGTACAATTGACAGCATCGTCCTTTTTAACAGTTGTCAGATTGTTTATGATTTTGAAAAGTTCCTTGCTGGAATTTCCCGCCTTCTCTATTTTCAGCGTATAATATTGGCTTTTCTCAGCTATTATTTTTTTCTTATAATCGGCTAACATTAATTTATACTGATCTTTCTCAGCTGCTTCATAGTTTTTTACCCAGATTCTTTGTTGCCTCCTACAGGCTTGTTTGTCAAATCTAAGAGCTTCGGAAAACCATGGCGCAGAAGGAGTCTTTCTGTTTTTATTTGTCACCGTGACGGGTGCTAGTTTAGCAAAATTGGATTCCAGCCAAGAAGTGTAGCTTCTGGCTGAGACCTCTACTTCCAACTCTGGATCTGGGTGGCTTTGCACTAACTGGCTTTCCAGCAAACCTAAGTCAATATTTTACCAATCTCTCCCAATGAACTTAGTACTAGACATATTAGTTACATTGGATCTAGGCAAGTCATAATGAAATATAACAGCATGGTGATCAGACCATGTGAGAGGGAGGATGTATATGATGGAGATGGCAGGGTTATTATTAAACAAGCAATCCAAGATATGTCCTGCTTGATGCATAGGGCCTTGGTACAGCTGTCGAAGTCCAGATTCAGATGTAATATCGAGAAGTTCCTGAGTATCTTTATCGGCTAATGTTTCCAGATGGAAATTCATATCACCTAACATAGTGAAACCTCTCTATTGAATACTCAGTTCTAGTAGAAGAAATACGTTGTTCAGAAAAGTACTTCTAGAGCCTGGCGGACGATAAATTAATACTCCTTTAAAAGTCTCTTGTTTAGATGGAGTAATTTAAAAAAGAAGGACTTCCCAATCCGCAGAAGGTAATATTGAACAATGCGATGCAAGTTCATTCCTATGAATTAATGCAATGCCTCCACTTTTTTCGTGGGTCTGTCATGCCTAAATACTTTATACCCACAAGGAACAGCAATATTAAATTCTGAGTCAGATGGTCCTTCGCCCCAAATTTCCATGACAAACAAGGCATCCAGCTTGTTATCAATAATAAAATCTGCAATCTCATATTTATGCTTAATCAATGACCTAGCATTGATGAGCGCTAACTGAAGTTCTGTTTTACATATTCCTACATTGATCACGTTTCTATCAGATTTCTGCTTCGCCTGCATGATCCTATGAATTTTACTAAGGCATTCTAGGCATTGAGGATGTTCAGTACTTAGCAGCTCTTCACAGGTGAATTGTTGACATAACTTACCACTAGGCTGACCAAGCTCAAAAAGGCTCTCCATGGAGTAGTTTATTCAGGGTTTAATTTTGATATTTGGGCCAGGGGTCCTGGCCCTAGACCCAGTCCAGGCGAGGACGGGCGCAGATGGGCTTGCCTTAGGTGCGCTCCAGCTTGCACCTAAATAGGTGCTCCTGGAGCCTAGCGCACTAACCGGGCGGAAGTAATGCCCCGGAAGTGAGGCAGGCACTCCAATTTCTTCCAGATTTTGATGCACACTTGAGACTTAGCATCTCACTAATTTTTCAACATTACTATATCATTTAGCACTTGATAATCTTCATAGCAAATTGTTTCTATGTAATTAAATGAGTTTACTACTCCATCTGAATTTACTATTTTCTGTACTGTACCTTTGAAGTTTGCAATAAACCCTCATGGTTTTTCTAAATTTCAATCTCATTCTCCCTTTTTTAGGTCAGTCCTTTTATATTGATTGTATTTGGAAATGTTGTTTTGAAGCTTGTCTCTAGGGACACATTGTCTCATATAATTTAAGGTTAACACCATCTCCAGTTGAACACGTTTGGGCATGCTACTGTAATGTAGATTTCCAAGGACCCTGTGCACCCACAGGATTATGATAGAACAGCACAGGCTGAATCAACATAATCGAGCTTAAAGAATGCCTTGAAACATTCTACAACAGTATCACCCTTAACAGGTACAAACGGCATTCTACACATTTACAGCATGTAGCTAAACAAGTATAGCAAGGTTAGGGAGTGTAGCCATGTGCTTTATAAGCTTACTTTTTATTATAATTATTAATAACCTCCATTATTGATCGATGTTTAAAAATTAGTAAAGTCTCTAGCGACCTTCAATCAATCAATCAATCAATCAGAGGAATTGTAAGCACGCTGCTCACCCGTGAGGGTCTCAAGGGGCAGAGGGGGGAGTGTCGGCAGATCTGTTAACCAAAGAGCCAGGTCTTGAGGGTCTTCCTGAAGGTGTTCAGGGAGGGTACGCTTCTGATGTCTGCCAGTAGCTCGTCCCAGGTCTTGGCTGCAATGTGGGAGAAGGATATTCTGCCTGCTCTGGCTCTGTGGATGCATGGGGTTTTTGCCAGTGTGAGGTTGGAAAATCAGAGGTTTCTTTTGGGTACGTGGAAGTTGATTCTGTCGTTGAGGTATTTGGGTCAGATGCTGTGTAGGCATTGTAGACGTGAGTTGGAGGTGACTCTTTTCTCAACTGGGAGCCAGTGGAGTCTTCGTAGGTGTTGGCTGATGTGTTCTTGCCGGGGGATACGAGGATGAGTTTGGCGGCGGTGTTCTGTAATGTCTGGAGTTTGCGGAGTAGGGTATTGTTGATGCCGGCGTAGAGTGCGTTTCCATAGACCAGTCTGCTGGTGATGAGTGCATGGGTGACTGTCTTCCTTGACTCAGGGGGGATCCATTTGAAGGTCTTGCAGAGGATGCAGAGGGTGTTGAAGCAGTTGGAGGTGACAGCGTTGACCTGTCGGTTCATGGTGAGGGATGAGTCAAGTACGATGCCAAGGTTTTTGGCGAGGTCCGAGGGGGTAGGTGGGCTTCCAAGGGCGGTCGGCCTCCAGGTGTTGTTCCATGCTGAAAGGGTGGTTCCAAGGAAGAGGACTTCTGTCTTCTTGGCATTGAGCTTCAGGCACCTGTTGGTCATCCAGACTGTGACGTCTTGCATTCCTTTATGGAAGTTGAGTCTGGGGGTGGAGGGGTCTTTGATGAGGGAGAGGATGAGCTGGGTGTCATCAGCGTAGGATACAATGTTGAGGCCGTGTAGTTGGACGATAGCCGGGAGGGGGGCCATATAGATGTTGAAAAGGGTTGGGCTCAAAGATAACCCCGGTGGGACTCCACAAGTGATTTATGTGGGATCGGAGAGGAAGGGTGGCAGTCTGATCCTTTGGCTTCTTCCGGTGAGGGATGATCAGATCCAGTCTAGGGCTGTTCCTTTTATGCTGGCAGCGTGTAGTCTGGTGACTAGTGTGCGGTGGGAGACGGTGTTGAAGGCCGCTGAAAGGTCAAGTAGGATAAGAGCTGTGGAGTGGCCTTGGTCCAGGAGGGTGCGGATGTCATCTGTTGTGGCGAGTAGGGCAGTAACTGTGCTGTGGTTGCTTCAGAATCCGGATTGGGACTGGTCAAGGATGGCATTGTCTTCAGTGAATCATGTCAGTTCCCTGAAGACTGTTTTCTCTGTAACTTTGGCCGCGAAGGGGAGGACTGAGATGGGCCGATAGTTCTTGAGGTCTGTGGGGTCAGCTGTGGGCTTTTTTTGAGGAGGGCCTGACTTCTGCGCGCTTCTAGACGTCAGGGAAGGTGCCTGTTTTGGAGGTGGTGTTGATGGTGCCTTGTAGTTCGGGTGCAATGACGGCTGTGGCTCTGTGGTAGATGTGAGGAGGGCAGGGGTCGGTGGGGTCCCCCGAGTGGATGCCTTTCATGGCCAAGACAGTGTCTTTGGCTGTGACTGGCATCCAGATGGAAATGGTGGGCTGCCTGGTGTGTCTGGGGGGGGGGGAGCCGGCTGTGGTGTCTGGTTGATGGTCGGAGAAGTTGTCGTAGAGGTTTTTTATCTTGAAGTGGAAGTTGGTTCCAAGCTTATCAGAGAGGTCTTGGGGTGGGGTGATGTCTGTGGCTTCGCTGCATGTGTTGGTTAATTCCTGAATGACACTGAAGAGTTGCTTGGAGTTGGTAGAGTTGGCGAGGATTTTGTTGTGGGTGAAGTTCCTCTTGGTGGTTCTGATTTGGTTGTGGTAGTCTGTCATGGCGTCCTTGTAGGTGGTGTAGATTTCGGGTGTCTTGGTGTTTCTCCATTTCTTCTTCAGGTGTCTGCAGGTGTGTCTGGTTTTTTGGAGAGCGGTGGTGAACCAGGTGGCTTTTTCTGGGGTGCTGTTTGTCAGGTTTGCGTAGCAGGGCGAGCTCGTTTGCGCAGGTGGAGATCCCAGTGTGGAGTTCTCTGCCTGCGAGGTTGGCGTCGGATGCCCAGGTGTGGTTGTCTCAGGTGAGGGTGGAGTTGAGTTGATCGTTGGTAACCTTGCTCCAGTTACTTTGTGGTGTGGGGATGGTTTGGGTGCCTTGGGTTTGTCGACGGCGAAGTGTGCACAGTGGTGGTCAGTCCATGGCGGTTGCGTTGTGTGGCTGAAGGGAACGCTATTTCCTGCTGCGAAGATGGGGTCGAGGGTGTGTCCTGCTCTGTGGGTCGGTGTGGTGACGGGTTGTCGAGGTGGAAGTTCAAGTCTCCAATGAGTATGTAGTTCATTAAGGCGATGTCGAGGGGTGCGATGAAGTCGGTGATGGTGGTGGCGAAGGCTGTCCGGGCCGGGGGTCCGTAGCTGAGGGTTCCTCGGAGTGTGGAGTTGGGGCTGGTCTGGATCTGGAAGTGCAGGTGGTCGACCTTGTGACCCTTTCCCCTCTCTGACCATGAGTTTCGTACTTCATTATTTCTTTTCATGCCTATTTTCACCTGTGCTTAGATGGCCAAGTGCCTGGCTTCAAGAACCAGCTAAAACAAAAGATAATGGAAACAAGGGAAACTTTCTCCACATACACCCTGGTCACATTTCCCTGTGAAAAGGGACCCCCAGCCCTAAATCTATTTGTGTAAAGAACCCAGCCCCAATAAGAAATGAAGAGCAGAAGGTGAGAGGATGTGGCTAGAGCGGTCAACCTCGGACCTGGGGAACCGGGATCGAGTCTTGGCAACACCGTTCAACATCCTTTGATTCTGGGCAAATCACTTAATCTCCCAGTGCCTAACAAAAATGAATGTGTTCATCTGTAACAAAACTGGTGCTAATGTAAAGCGCTCTGATACTCAATTTCTCGGGACTAGTTCACACTGTATAAAACTCTTAATACCTAGGTATAAGACCGTTACTTTGAGGGGGAAATAGGGCTGGCTTCTGATAGAGTTTGGAGAAAAGTAGACTCAATCTTTCTCCGAGATAGCTTTTGCTAGAAAGACAATCCACATTCAGAAATCAGTCAAAATTATTGTAAGTATTGAGTGGAGAAAGTGGTAAGCTTTAGTGATATTAGCTGAGTCAATTGTGCCAATGATAGCAGTGGCGGCTGGCAGGGCTCGCGGTTGTAACGGGTGGGCGGATGTAGGCAGACGTGGGGGGCTAGGGGGCACTCGGGTCACAGCAATTTTTAAATAAACACTTACCTTCCCATCGGGTCCCGCGCATCTCTGCTCCTGCTCTCATCTTCCAGGTACACGAAGCAGGCAGCCAGGCTCCCTCCCCTGACCAATCACAATGTTGCAATGCAGCGTTGTGATTGGTCTGGGCACCATGACACGGTACGCAGCCAGGGGCTGTAGGGGTGGACATGTTCTCCAAGAAGGCTGTGATGCAGCCTGCATAGAGAACATGGAAAGTGCGCATGACTGTTTTGAGCGGCTTGAGAAGGCCAACCAAACAGTCATTGCGCACTTAGGATTGTTATAGCCTCCTTCTCTACTCTTCAACCCTGCCCCGCCCCCTCACGCAAGGTGCTGCAGCAGCAGGAAAAAATAAAATGATGACAACATAACATTATTATCATTTTTTTCCCCTTTCTTTTTCTGCTTGAAGGCAGTGGGGCGATGCTCCTCTGCCTAAGCGGAGGAGCCGCCACTGAATGATAGACTGGATAAGCCTTTTACTAATGGTTTGAAGCCCCAGCATCACCCACTCTTCAAATAGAATTGCCAGTCATCATCTGCTCATTCTGCCCCCATCAGAGGGCCCAAACCAGCATCCCTACAGCCCCAGTATAACCATGGGCAACAACAAAAAGCCCCAAACTAGGGCCCTCACAAGCCTTCATGGACCAAGCAAGAATCATGGATGCAGAGGCAGAGGTATCACACTTACATGGGGGTTCACAAACTAGATCTGTGGGAGTTTTTATGATCCCACAGTTTTTCAGAAGTTAACAAACATTTTTGATGCAAGATTATTTAATCCACCCATATTCTGGCATATCCCATTCTAGAACTGGATAGTTTACCTGAGCAATAATCCCAGTGTCTGGTCTGACCTGGCATAGTCTTCGTTTTTGACACAAAGAGCTCACTATAATAAAGCTTCAGTTAAGACTTTCCTTCAGCACTACATCACCAAATACTACTGATGGGCTTTTCTTAACTTAAGTGAAGAGGAAAATCTAAGATTTTCATAAAGAGAATAAGGTGAATATAATGTGAAACATCTTTCTAGTGGCAAATGAGATGATGAGAAGTAACCAGGAGAGAATCCACAGCAGGAAGAAACTCCAGAACTTAGGGGAGACAACGACAGAGATCTAGGCTGGCAGGTGAAGACCAAGAGAAGGCATGTGGAAGGCACGTCAAAACACAAGAATCCACCAGAGCACCTCAGGCATCAGATGGATTTTACATTGAACCCGAAGAAAAATGAAATATTATTAGGACAACCAGGCCAAAGAAAAAGCAACACAAAGAAACAGAGCAAAGTTCAATCAGTCATTGTAAGATGAGTGGAAAAGGCAACAAAAGATTGTCGTGGAGAGACCCGATAGGAACATTTCCAGATAACTACTAGGATGGAAGGGGGGATATTATACTCACATCATTGTCATTTTTATAATCTTAGATCTCCTCTTCACTGAAGCTAGAAAAATCCCTATTTTAACTCGTCAATTAGGTGGCACAATATGCAAACCCAAAGCCCAGCAATGGCACAGTCGGACATAGGTTCAGGAAGCTTTAGGTAGAAGGTCCTAAAGTTGCAGCTCGAGACTGGTTGGCCACCATAAAGATATTTTGTAATCTACAGCCTGCAAAAAGGCTTTGGAGGACATGCATCTATATCATAATGAACTCCGAGGCAGGAGATGTCAATGCCTGAGGCAGACATAGTGAGCATGACCCAGCGAGCTAGGGTATTCGAGGAGTCAGGCCTTTGAGGGTTCCTAAAAGAAGGAGGCTCTGGTCAGAAGAGTGAAGGGAGGAGATACTCTTGAAGGCAGGATACTATGCAGAGGGCAACGAGTGTGGAGAAGTGGTCTACAAGATGAAACGGTTGGCTGCCTTAGTACAATCCAAGATGCAGAAAAAAAGGTCCATCCAGAGCAAAATGAAGGCCTGGTGGGGATAACAACTGATGTCAAAACCTGCCTATGGGAGATGAGGCACAGTTTAAAGAGAGGTCTTTCAATGAAAGATTTGAATTTGGAAAACTCGAGGATCAGATGGACAGAACTATGGAGACATCCTGGGTGGAAGAGTACAAGAAAGGGGACAGATGAGAGAGTCTTTCCGTAAAGAAATAGTATTGCAAAGAAGAAGGTGGGCTGTGATTGCTGAGCGATACAGATTGCTGGTTTGGTAAGAAACATCTCCAGCAAAAACTGTTGACCAGAAGTTGGCTAGTGAGGAAGGAGTAGAAGCAAGGTGATCCATGTTTTGTCCTAAGCACCAGTGAAGCCAGGTCTTCCAGGCTTCTTTGGTACCGGGTGCTCAAGATTCACTGAAGAGATCAGCATAAGTCTTCAATAGATCTGCTATCCTGAGGATCCCCAGACATTTTCCACACCATTAGATAAAGTTGGTCTTGAAGAATAAGATCCCAAGGGTTACCCTTCGGATCTAGGAGCAAATTATCGAATGCGGATAGAAGGCAAGGGAACTCCATGCTGGTTCTAGAAAATGAGGAAACCAGGCCTGCGGTGCCCGTGAGAAGGCCATGCTGCATTGGATGCATCTGGAAAAGTGAAATAGTCTTTTTGTTTTTGCAGTTTTATATCACACAGCTGTGGCCCAAAGGCCTCAGAGCGCTTTACATAAGCACACGATTACATTAAAGAAACCCATTTTTTTCTGCTTGGGAAGAATAAGTGATTTGCACAGAATCACAGGATGTTAAGTTTGACGCTGGGATTCGAACCTGGTTCCCCAGTTCCAAAGTCAACAGCTTAGGCTGTTAGAAGAGCACAGGAAGAGAACGCTGAAGGCTAGGTAGGAGATCAATCCTACAGAAAAGCACCTGATACCCAGGTGTCAGGATCTGGAGGCCAACTCACAAAGACTGGAAGCTGACTGTTCAGCCAGTAGGCAAAAAGATCCAGGTCCCGAGGGCCCTACAGGCAACATATGAGATGGAACATGGCCTTGTCTAACATCCAGTCACTGGAGTTTCGAAAATGCCCGGAGAACCAACCTGCAATAAACTTGGAGAGACCTAGAAGGTACTTTACCAGCATGGAAAGGTTGTTGCAAAGGCAGTGCTCCCTGAGTTTCTTGCAGAGGTCGAAGTTTGTTGACATTAACCCTGGGCATAGTTTGAGAAGTAGCGCTATGCGTAGCTACGCGAAGTGCACTTTGCACTATGCGAGCTACGCGTAGCTACACGAACTGCATAGTGCACTGTGCAAAATGCTGTTCGCACTGATTGCACAGTGCCTGAAGCTTGTCAGCACTGTACAATCAGTGCAAACTGCATCTGGCACAGTGCAAGTGGTTGTTTTCTGCCGCTCAAGTAGATTTCTACTCGAGCAGCAGGTTTCTCAACGCGGACTGGTAGTTTCTTATCGTGAGCGGTCACGAGCATACGCAACCACTCGCAATGAAAAACCTGACCTCCCCGCGTTGAGAAGCTCGCCAAGAGGTTTATTTTCCACGCTCGCGATTGGCAACTTGATATTGCTGATTGCGAACGAGTAAAAAGTCTCGCCGGGATGTCATTTTGCTTGCTCGCGGTCGCCAACTTGACATTGAGGACCGCGAGCAAGCAAAAAATGACCACTGCACTATGCTACAGGTGTTTGCACTGTGCTACGTGCAATTCGCGTAGTGCGAAGTAGCGCAAACTTCGCAAACTATGCGAGCGTAGCGTAGTGCTTTGCCCGGGTTTAGTTGACATACCTGACCGCTGAAATGTTGTCTATCCTCAGGAGGACGTAGCTGAATGACTTGTATTTGGTGACGTTCTTGATAGCAAAGGTACTCGAAGTTCAAAGAGATAATGTGAAGATTTTTTTCAGCAGGAGACTAAAGGCCTCCGGTTGAAAGTATCAAAGATGGCGCCCAAGTGTGATCTGCTCACATCTCAGTTGATGAACATGCCGGGAGAAGAGACAAAAATGTCTTGCCATTCCAGTGAAAATTACAAAAAACACAGTTGATGGACAGAATGTAGAACAATGTCATACATTCACCCCAGTACAAGGATCTGGGCCTAAATCCATCGTTTTTTTCACTCCACACCACCCTGGATTAGACACTGGCTATATGCAAATCAGCTCTGACCCTTTGCCTCATGGGAAAAGTCCAGTCCGAACTGCCAAGCCCTGTCTTTCCCAGACCGGAATCAAGCATCCAAGGACCGGTTTCTGGCTATCAGCCTTCATTCAGCCTGGATAGCTTGACTCCAGTGGTGTGGAGAGCCTGGGACTCACGTCTGAGCATACCCAGCCCACTCGGGGTGAAAATTACAAAAAACACAGTTGATGGACAGAATGTAGAACAATGTCATACATTCACCCCAGTACAAGGATCTGGGCCTAAATCCATCGTTTTTTGCCATTCCAGTGCCCATTGTTTTAAACCCACCCACATAGTTCTGTGTTTGATTCGTTGTTCAGCAGAACGCTTGACAGGTAATAGAATCCTTAACACAGAAGATGGGTTTCCAGCATTACACGACTCAATAGTGAAGGGAAGCTGAATAACTGGCTTGAATTAAGGCTACAAGAAGGCCAATCAGATGGGCCAGGCATCTCAGTGGCGGAGGGGATTGAAGGCGCAGACTTTAACTCCTGCCTAATCTGAGAAACCTTCTTTAGGGGGAGATTCAGGGTACAGATGACAGCATCTACTGTAAACCACAGGAAGTTTGAAATTTGGGATGAAGAAGAGGGTGAATTCTTAAAGTTTATGAAAAAGGTTAAGTTGTGCAGGATAGAGATTGTTAAACCTAGGTGGAGAGAAAGGAGCGAAAGGGTGGGTGGGGATTGGTGCATTGTCTCTAGAACCCACATGTTACAAATCAGGTTGCTGGTTGACTAGGGTGTGAGCCCTAGTCAAGCAACAGATGCATTCCCTCGCAGGATGAACCACCAAAAAGCCACTAAATTAACCTGTGCTTAACCCTGGGTAGCTTGGCATAGAAAGCAGTAAGGCTTAACTTAGAGGAAATGTGTAACTTTTTTATGAAGAACACAACCAGCAAGAAAGTGAAAATAAAACACAAGAAAAACCCCAAACCAATTTAGCAAAATAGAGTACATTTTAAATAATTGACACCAAAAACGACAAAGATCTAATGAGTAGAATCAGGGTTATTAATTATGTTAGGGAAGATAGCACCAAAAAGCACAAAGCGCCAACTTGGGATATCTGGCCACGCCAAACCGGGTCAATGTTCTAAGTTCAGCCAACTACAATGGAGCGCAAGTAGGCTGCAGTCACTAGGTTAGGCCCGCTGAAGCTTTACCTACTAAAAGTTCATGCTTAGAGTCCTGTTCATGTTAGAAGGAGCTGCAAGGAGCAGGGAGAGTGTTGCATGAGACTGCCGACATAGAGTGAAGAGCAGGGCGGGAGTTGCTGGAGCTTCACGTTGGCGGGCCCGTGAGCAGTTGATGCTGCAGTGTGAAGAGTCAGGCTGAAGGAACATCATGGTGATTCATGGTGCAAGCGGTGATGTCTTGGAGAAAACAGGCCCGTTCACGGTCGGGGAGAGGCCAAAAGCTTGATTTCAGCTCCCTGAGCTACACCAAGGATCCAGGTCCTGAGTGGCACCACTTGGGGGTCCATAACTCACTTCAGTTGGGTTCAGGTGCTGGTACAGGATATTGGAGAGGCTTTTATGTCCTTGAGACTAGAGGCCATCCGGCTAGTCCTTGGAGTTACTCAGGTAGCCCTGGGTTTATCATGAAGTTGCCCAAGCAAGAGGGCAGTAGGCAGCAGGTCAGCACATCAGCATCTACTTCAGAGCAGCAATCCAGCAGAGTGACAGTCCTTTCAGCAGCACAGCAGCCCTTCTTCCTGGCAGAGTATCCACAGGTCCAGAAATATACTGAAGAATTGGTGTATGAAGCCCTACTTTTATACCCTGGTGCCCTGGTTCTGGAAGGAAGGAAAAGCTTCTAGATAGTGGCTTTGAAGACCATGGAATTTCCCAATTACCCTGTCCTGGCTACAAGACGGCTGCAGTGACAGTGTGAGGCTGTTATGTTCTTTGTTCTTTGTGTGAAGGCAGAGCACAGGCTATTCAGTTGTAAGTGGGGCTGTCCTCACCCCTGCACCCCATCCTGCCAGCAGATGGCTCATTCAGGCATGCCTAATCTCTCTATTGTGTGACTGTCTGGGAGGAAATCACAAAGTCTAACTGTTAGTTACACCAATTCTTGTGACTCAGGCCAGGCGAGAGGCACAAAATGGCTAAGGGCAGAAAAATGTCAACTTACTAAAATGGGCATTTTTAAAATCATGAACAAAAGCACGACTTCACCATTAATTAGGGCTTTTCACCACAATTTCAAAGACACCAAACATGACCTAGCTACCAGCTCCCAATTGGAAATTACAGCTAATTAAATGTAATAAAGAAACCACAATGATATTCTAAGGAAGAGGGTGAGTCATAATGGCCAGAGCTGACGACTTTGGAGCTGGGAATACAGGTTTGAGTCTTGTCGTTGCCTCATCATCCTGTGATTCTGGGCAAATTACTTAATCTCCATGTGCCTAGGAACAGCACCAAGAGACCCTCACGGGTGAGTAGCTGCTTTATACAAATCTGAGTAGCATTTTTATTATTGTGGGAGGGGTAGGCCTTACAGTAGTGAAAAACTAATTTAGGAGTTTTTCACTACCAGGAAATGTTAAACTTAAAAGTACATGTAAAACCTTTTAATTACACACCACCCTGCCCTATGCGCTAAACCTGGAGCCCACCTTTGGTGGAACATATATTTTTTTTTAAAGGGAGCTTAAGGATTAGCAAGGGGTTTTTAAAGCCAAGTCGGCACGGCAGTTTAAAACTGCATTCAGGCTGCAATGGCAGACCTGGGACATGCTTTAAGGAATAAACAACATTTACCACAAAACTTTTTCCCCGCAGGGAATTACAACGCGGTCGTTACAACGACCGCGTTGTAATTCCGCATACCATACTCCGCAACTCGGAACAATGACTTGCGGAGGGGGGAGAAAGTGTTGGATTTAAAATCCAACACCTTCCCTACTGTCCGTACAGACTGGAGTTGGAATAGTAAATTATACTATTCCAACATCCAGCGTCCCCCCCCCCCTCTGCCAGTCGTTGTTCCGACTTGTGGGGTAATGGTATGCGGAATTACAACGCAGTCGGTGTAACAACCGCGTTGTGATTCCCTGCGGGGAAAAAGACTGCATGATAACAAGGTATATTCGCTTTAAGGTGCTACTTGACCTTTCACGTGAAGGGGATGGCCACTACGAAGCAGACCATAAGATGATGGACATCATACTGGCACCACACTGTCATCATTCACAGGTTCACGGCTCCTACATCACAATGCACTCGAAGGGTTTTAGTTCTTGTTTCTTTTGTTAGTTGTAAGGCAGTGCCATGGTTGCCTTGCAATAGCCAATACTGTATGCAATGTTGCTGTTGCTGTTTTGCTTGCACTCTCGCTATCTATTGGGAACGCAAAGTACCAAAATAGCTTATAATTATCAACAAATGGTACTGAACTATTGTGTTATGATGTTGTATGAAAATAAGTAAAGAACTATGGCACAAAAAGGTACTACTTAAGTGAGTGGCACAATAAGTGCTGCAGGCCCACTGGTAGCATTTAATTTACAGGCCCTGGGTGTATGGTATACCACTCTACAAGGGACTTATAAGTAAATTAAATATGCCAGTTGGGTATAAGTCAATGTAACCATGTTTTAGCGGGGAGAGCACAAGTACTTTAGCACTGGTTAGCAGTGGTAAATTGCAAGTCCCAAGTCCAACAAGAACGAATTCAGCAAAAAGTAGAAGGAAAAAGGCAAAGAGTTTGGGCGTTTGACCCTGCAGAGAGGACCAGCTTCAACACCACAGGCCTGAGGTGATTTTGTGCCAGTTTGGAAGGAAAAGAGTGATGCACCCCTCAATGGGGGAAAGAAGGGAAGAAAAAGGAGGGGGATCTTACATTTAGTTGGGAGAGAAAGGCTTGATTGCTTGAATCCGCGTCCTGCACCTCTTGAGGGGAAGCATTCACGTGGAAGAAAGTCTGTGGGCAGGAGTTAAATGTGAAATTAACATGTCCACAGCAGTGGTGGCTGGCATCAATGGGAAGAGAGGGAGGGGTGCGCTCAAATAGAATAATAAAATATCAAAATAAATGGGTGCTCATGCGCAAATATAAACTCAAAATATATATTTTTTTAATCTTACTTGACAACAGTACCTCCAGCTCCGGACCTCGTTGCGCTGCAGCCCGGCCACCAGGAAACTCCTTGGCCAATCAGGGTGCTGCTCCCACTAGCATGAGAGCAGCGCCCTCTCTGGAGGGAGTGGCCTGTCTTGGCGCTCCACAACGCTATGGAGGCCTGCAGTTACCCAACCCACCTGTCTGCAGACTACTGGGTTAGAGGTTTTAAAGTGCACATGTCTGGCTGGCGCTGCAAGGCGGCCGGACAAAAAAAACATGCCCACTTTGAAAAAAGTGCCCATACAACCCACCATCTTTCCAGGCCCTGCTGCTATATTTCAGCAGCGGTCCCGCCCATGTCCGAGGATGTCAGGATGAAAAATAAAATGGCAATGATGAATTTCCATTTTATTTTTTATCTCGGGGCTCAGGGGCATTTAAGTGGGGTGACGCTCTTTTTCTCCAGTGGGGAGCTGCCCTTGGTCCATAGAAGGAATGGTGGCTGAAGGGTTGATTATTGGCTACCAGACAACTGCACCTGAACGTCACCACCTGAGGCAAAAACTGAAAGATCTTACTCTGGTTGGTGTGTGCCTTATTAAGAGGAGTGAAGGAGGATAGATAATTAAAAATAGACTTAATATATTTATTGGGAAATAGGAGGCCATCCTTAGGCTCCAGAATTAGATTAGACGCCACCTCAACCAGATTCAGATCCAGACGGAGAAGAATAGCATGATAAAGCTCCATGGAGTCAGGGGCATGGTCATCTGCCAGGAGAACAAAAGGAAGGAAAAATATGGAAAGAATTAGACAGAGATTTTTTAGAGAGAGAACTCAGAAGGAGTGAACTTACCTGTTATCAGCAGTAGCAATAAGGGAGGGAAAGATGACATTAGATTATTTATGACATCATTTAATTACTGCTGTCAGTTGTAGCTATTGCATACTGTATCACCTCATTTTCTTGTGTATAAATCAAAGCTAACCAGAAATAGTGTCTTAATACATAGGTAATTAAAGACTGTACCCTAGCACAGCTCTATCCAAAGACTACATCCTTACACAGCGGTGAACAAGGCAAACAGGCCAAAACTAGCCCACAGTGTGTGACTTGGATATTTTTTGGTTTGGCACTGTTCCTTGTTAGGTAAATAGGATTCTGAAACTGCAGAAGGCAACTGTTAAGAATCATTTGCTGGTTGTACAGTTCTTGGATTATCTGGGTAGCGTTTTATTTCTCATTCTTGCCTCACCTCAGGTCAATCAGAACCAGAAATCAAACCACCAGTATCGGGTCCTCCTATTTATTTCTGTGTCACTGGTCCGACAAGGGGACTTTTAGTACTATTTTTTCTATATTGTCCGATTGTGCCTGCATTCCTGCATTCCTGCATTAATGATGCCTTACTAGAAATATGATTCGTTTTTCTGCAGACCTCGTTGTGTGCCATGGTACTTGTCAGTGACGGCAATCTTTCTTACTATGCTTCTTTCTTAGAATGATTTGTACTAAGATTTTTCTATGCTGTGTGATATTTATACTTGTAATTTTTCTGTCGTTTATTTTTTACTATGCTATGGTTTTACTGCACAGAATTTTTACGTGATGTATTTTTATTGCATAGTACTTTTGGTATGCTGCCTTCCTTTATTTTAATATTTGCTGCCTCTTTTACTGCATTGTGATTTACACTGCACTGTTGTTTCCTGCATTATCCTTTTACCATACAGTGATTTGTAATGCACAGTCGTTGTACTGTACTGTCACTTTAATGATGGACTTATGCCTATATATGTTAGATTCAAAGAGAGAGAGGAGAGAGATAGAATTGCAGAGAGAGGGTCTCCGGTTTGGAGACATCAATCTTTGGCAGCAACCCAAACTCAAAATCAACAATAACTACCTAAGGCCTATATCTTACAACACGCATGAGAATGGTCGCGGTGGTGAGCAGCTAAGGCGGGATTTTTATTTTTTGAATAGCATTATTAAAAAGAAACTGGAAGGCGCCAGAAAAATAAAGCCTTTTTATGCTGCAAATAGTGAGAGAAATCCATAGATACAAATTACATGCCCCATAACTATATTGCCTGATTTGACTTGCATATTGTTAGACCCCCATTTGGAAGCCATATGGCAGACAGGGGTACTGGAACAATTCAGTGGTGGTTGGGTCACTTGCCTGTGATGTTGAGAGGTCCGCCCTACTTTGACGCTGTAAGGTGGGCCCAAAGTTCCCTTGTCAAAGAGGTAGATTGGGGGAAGAACTCAGAACTCAACAGTCAAGTAACAGACACAATGACTCCTTGTCCTCCCCAGTGTTTATCTTTTATTTCAAAAGAAAGTAATTTAATCTGACAACAAAACAAAATACTACACACTTCAATGGGTTAAAAGTTACAGGGTTGCAATCTCATATATTGTAAATATACTACCCCTGACGAGAAATGACGCGTTTTACGCCAGGCAGCACGCTGCTCCGGAAGCCAAGGTTAGCGGTTAGTCTAGTGTTATTGGTTACTGTTAGCTATTGGGATTAGTCTTGTGAGTTCAATAAAACCATGCTATAGTGGACTGAATCAATAGTGCATTGGTTAGTTGTAGGGTGACCTGATCTTGAGAACCAAAAATCGGTAAATTTTAGGAAAATAGACGAAGAACTACCATTTTTCATCAACAGAATGGTGCAGAATGACAGTTCTCATCAACATAAGATCACAGAAAAGGCATTAAGAAAATAAATAAAATGTAATTTCTACATACATATTAATTAAACTGCTTACTTACAACAGCTGCTCACTAGCACAGCTTTATAACACCCAAAGAAGTGCCTCTCAATGTTTTCAGTCGACCCCCTCTAAAAACTGGGACATGAGCCAAAATTACCGAAATCTGCTGTGACAGCCGGTGAAAAACGGGGACTGTCTGGGCAAATCCGGGACGTCTGGTCACCCTATTAGTTGTAATCATTAGTAGGGGGGGATAAGATCATGTACTACGCCCAAGTGTCCACAGGTCTAAATCAATTACAAAATATACCTCACTGATAAATCAAACCTAATCTATATCCTAAACATCAGGGAGAACCTCATTAGAAGTGTGGATACCCATCAGTCACCAACTGGTGCCACCCTTAATCATCATCTGGGTCTCCACTTGGCATCTCCATAGTGAATCGTTGATGGTGAAACTAGGACCTATTGATAGTGTCCCACACCAACTCACGAGTCACTAAATGACCTACAGATGTGAAATGATTATCACTTGTGATGGGAAAAACTATATTGCAGTGCAAAACTAATTTACAAAAAGTGAAATAAAATTGGGCAAATGAAAGAAAAATTTTGTTTATTAGTATCGCTCAGTGCCCAAGACTAAAATCAGTGCAAAAAAAGACAGTTTTCAACAAATAATTGTCATCATTGTTAATTGGGTCGATATGTTTCAGTTTCAGTATGAGGAAAAGATAATCCTCTGCCTTCCTCAGGATCTCTATGTAATTGCTACTGGAATGTGCACAAATAATAATTATAAGGTTAAGTGAATAGAATGGTTCAACCCAGTGCTTAATTTGTAAAATATGAAGTGCAGGTGCTCAAATGTTTGTCGGAGGCCACACCTACTTTTTACGGCTCCACCCACTTACTCTATTAGCTCCACCCACATCCTCAATTAGGCACTGCTAAAAGTCAGATGTAATACCCGATCTGAATTTCAGCAAGGGAGCCTTCCTCATAGTAAGGTTTTGATAGGAGGTTCCCCTGCACTGTGATAATTTTTAAAAAGGTTAAATCAAAAGAGCATTTAAAGCACAATTTTGGAATAAATTATCTAAAATCACTAATGCATTGAAAAGGGACAATTTCAGTGCTCTGTGTGCCCAAAGGGCAATACTGGGGGTATGCTATTTTTAACAGAGTCTACGAGTTCAAAGATACAACTTTGACATAGCGTATGTGACAAAATAAACCATAATGTTCTGAAAACACTCTAAACAGATCAACTTAATAAAATCATGCAATACACCCGAATGAGTCAGTCACTGTCGCTTCCATTGGCCGAAGGGGTATTGTTGGGTTAATAAATAGTAGAGTATTCTGTTAACGACTACTTTTAGAGAAACAATACCAAAGTATGATTATCATTTGGGCTAAGGAACCAGTGGCTTCACTTGTTGTGACTTTTTGTCCTCTTGTTGAAAATTGTTTTTATAAATCATTTGGTTACAATCCTACTTCAAATGGTGCTCTTGTCACTCATCAGTCTAAACTTTACTCTCTTTAGGCAGTACCACTATAGAATCCTGTGCAACAGTTATGGCAGTTAATAACTCTCATAAATGAGGTCTTCCATTTATAAAAACTATTTCTAGGTGTTTGACATAACACAATAGCTTAGAATAAGGTTTCGTTGCAATCGTGTTATATAAAATTTTGACAAGACCTCATTTAACCTGGCTGGTGCCAATATTCCCACGTCTATAAACACTAGTAATGACCCGACAAACCAGCAACAATTAGATGATATGGCCGGGTCACTCAGGTTTGACCTTCTACGTTGACTCTCTAAATAGCGCTGCCATTACCGTGGGCATGTGTGAAACAAAAAGGCCTTCTAGAGGCAGAACATGGATGCACTCCCAGTCTCCCACATATAAAAGCTTTATAGCTCGTGGTAGAAACAAAAGGCAGGCAGGCTATTCCCTCAGATTTACTTCTGCAACGTCCGCACCGTTAAGATATATTCAAAATTCATGACAGTCTGCCTACAGACAAAATGGCGTCATAACAATGCATCAACGTTATTAAATTATCAAGGCTTGAAAAATATCCTAACGACAGTCGACTCATGTCACAACCATGGCACCCCCCACCCCCCGAAAAAAACTAAGTGAATACCGGGCCTGAACCTTCACTAATGAAACAGAAGACAAGTCAGTCTTGAGGGGTACACCAAGGTTGAGGGCTTGCGGCTTTAAACTGTGTGTAAAGCCATGCAAAATGCAGGGAGCTTGGATCCATAGGCCTCAGGAGCAAAACCCCCACCTTGGAAGTGTTCAACCATAGGCTCCTGTAATCTTCCAGACATGTATGTGCAGAAGCCAGTCCATAACCATGTAACAGCCTCTGGGTGTTTAAGGTGAAGCGAAGTGTTTGCAGCATATATCGGGACAAACATATATTACAACTCCATGGTCACCAGGGCTACTCAGGGGTCAAAGACAATTGGGGATTAACCACATTACCGAGTGACACCGCATAAAGCCACTAGTTAGTGGTCAAAGACTTCTAGGAACCCGGTTCCTGCTTATCCGCCCTTTCGTCATTTGAAAAGGGCTGCTAATGCGTTAAGTGATTTTCATTCAATGTCTCTCGTAAATAATCAGCCGCTATTTTATCTAAGCAAATAAAAAAAATGTGGGATTGCATTTCTTCTATATGACAGTTCAACGCAGAAACAGAACACCCTACATAAACACAACACAGTTCAGATACGCAGTGTTGCCAGCTGCTAAAGCACTCATACCATTCGCAGCATAAAAACACACCACATAAACATTCAAGCAATAGATATACATCACATTCAACAGCAGATATATAATTTTGCCGTCCACACTTTTCCTAACATGAGTAACTGCAAACTATCTCTAGGAAACAAAAAACACAGACCCATCGTCTTCCTGTTTACTACTCCAGCCACTTTGAGACAGTACACATATATTAAGCCATTAACTATAACACTGACACACACAGCAGCAGCACTGACAACTAAGAGTACGTCTGCATCATAAAAACAAAACGCACACTTTTAATAACTAGAACCTGCTGAGCTGATACCCAGTTTGTTGACCGCGCTGCCTCTGTGCTTTGACACTTTCATCCCTGTGTTTACTTAGCACTTTTGAGGTATTTGACGCACTTTACACATATCCTAACTTAACATAAAATAGCATAAAATAGCATAACATGGCATAACATGGCATAACATAATCACGCCTGTGCACTAGAAGCCAGACATTGATCAAAAACCAGTTGCATCTCCTATAGACAAAGTGGCGCCATAAAGATGCATCGTTATTAAACAATTAAGGCTTGAAAAATATCCTAACGACCGTCGACTCACGCCAATACCATTCCCCCCCGCTCCCCCCAAAAAAGCAGCGCTGCTTTGGCATGGGCCACCTCCACCCAGTCACGACACATTATTGCCAATTTTGACATCCTGGCATGGCGGCTACGCTACGGCGCCCTTAACTAACTTCTTCAGTAGTACTACACTGCAGCTCTCTGCTATGCTTGCTTAAATTCGGTTCTGGTTCGTCCGTGTTGAGACCAGTGGGCGGCCGGGACGCACACTGACTGCACCCACTCACGCAGTCACGCTGCCTTGCTCGGGTTATTAACGATTACTGATTAGGCCTGGCCTGCCAGCCTGCCTGCTTTACCTGATGCTGCCTGTTGCCCGTACTGGTGCAGCGCTACTGCTGCCAGTCCTCACGTTGTCATCGGGCAGTCGGGTGAGGTCGTGCTGTCTGGCTTGAACGGCCGTTGGGGACTCGGTGGTGGGGTGCGACCGTCCGGGTATGCTGGGTGGGGCGTGGCCACGTGGCAATGGGCGCAATCTGTAAAAATCTGCGCAAGCTTCCTACTGCGCACAGCCCCAACTCCTGCAGGTCGGAAATCAAGCCCAAAATCAGTTTCCCGCCTGTAACACTGTGGTTGAATTTAGGGTCACGCCATCAACAAGATTGAAAGTGATATTTGCCCTTCTCTTCTTCGCTCAGTCAGAGCAGGCCAGACAGCTCGCTCATCACAGCTTCGCGCTGGGAGCGGGACTGAGTCTCTTGGGACTCGGGAGGTGCAGACAGTACTGCGGAGTGCCGATGAGACTTGAGAGATTGAAAAACACCACACTCTGTGCCATGCCAAAAATAAAAGTTAATGAAGTGCGTGCAGCTGCAGCAATGCATGTAGACCCGGCCCTGATTATTAAGTGCCGGTGCTAAGCACCGGCAAGCACCGGCACAAATTAAGCACTGGGCCTGGCCTGCCAGCCTGCCTGCTTTACCTGATGCTGCCTGTTGCCCGTACTGGTGCAGCGCTACTGCTGCCAGTCCTCACGTTGTCATCGGGCAGTCGGGTGAGGTCGTGCTGTCTGGCTTGAACGGCCGTTGGGGACTCGGTGGTGGGGTGCGACCGTCCGGGTATGCTGGGTGGGGCGTGGCCACGTGGCAATGGGCGCAATCTGTAAAAATCTGCGCAAGCTTCCTACTGCGCACAGCCCCAACTACAGCCCCAACTCCTGCAGGTCGGAAATCAAGCCCAAAATCAGTTTCCCGCCTGTAACACTGTGGTTGAACTTAGGGTCACGCCATCAACAAGATTGAAAGTGATATTTGCCCTTCTCTTCTTCGCTCAGTCAGAGCAGGCCAGACAGCTCGCTCATCACAGCTTCGCGCTGGGAGCGGGACTGAGTCTCTTGGGACTCGGGAGGTGCAGACAGTACTGCGGAGTGCCGATGAGACTTGAGAGATTGAAAAACACCACACTCTGTGCCATGCCAAAAATAAAAGTTAATGAAGTGCGTGCAGCTGCAGCAATGCATGTAGACCCGGCCCTGATTATTAAGTGCCGGTGCTAAGCACCGGCAAGCACCGGCACAAATTAAGCACTGGGCCTGGCCTGCCAGCCTGCCTGCTTTACCTGATGCTGCCTGTTGCCCGTACTGGTGCAGCGCTACTGCTGCCAGTCCTCACGTTGTCATCGGGCAGTCGGGTGAGGTCGTGCTGTCTGGCTTGAACGGCCGTTGGGGACTCGGTGGTGGGGTGCGACCGTCCGGGTATGCTGGGTGGGGCGTGGCCACGTGGCAATGGGCGCAATCTGTAAAAATCTGCGCAAGCTTCCTACTGCGCACAGCCCCAACTCCTGCAGGTCGGAAATCAAGCCCAAAATCAGTTTCCCGCCTGTAACACTGTGGTTGAACTTAGGGTCACGCCATCAACAAGATTGAAAGTGATATTTGCCCTTCTCTTCTTCGCTCAGTCAGAGCAGGCCAGACAGCTCGCTCATCACAGCTTCGCGCTGGGAGCGGGACTGAGTCTCTTGGGACTCGGGAGGTGCAGACAGTACTGCGGAGTGCCGATGAGACTTGAGAGATTGAAAAACACCACACTCTGTGCCATGCCAAAAATAAAAGTTAATGAAGTGCGTGCAGCTGCAGCAATGCATGTAGACCCGGCCCTGATTATTAAGTGCCGGTGCTAAGCACCGGCAAGCACCGGCACAAATTAAGCACTGGTTCAACCATGTCACCTGGGATCCTAGGTGTACAAAAAAATCCTCTGCGAGTGGAATTGTACGATTGACCACTGTAACATAAACAAATCCGATTATTAAACTTAGTTGCCTTTATCTGTGAGGTAGATAATAACAGATGTTCACAATTATCAACATCCTATTATATGGCTTATTTTCAATTTATTTTAGCACTAGCGAATCTCACCATCATGTGCATCATTATACAGTACTGAACTATTGCTCCAAGCTTACCTATTCAATAGGAGGATTGAACCTCACCTCACCTGGCTGCGGTTCAGGGAGAGGAAGCACCGCTCTATAAAAATCAGAAACAGACAGGACTCCTGTGAACAGTGCCCTGCTTATCCTGTAATGCCCAGACTTGTTTGCTTGCCCATATGAGTTCTAGTAAAGCTCTACACCGAATGTGGTGCCCTCTCCATGCTCTAGAAAGTTTAACAATGGCTATGATGTATGCACAGGCACTGGGATAAACGTTTAGGCAGGTTGGCGGGTATCTAAATGAATAGTTCGTAGGTCAGTTGAAAAGTTCTTTAAGTCAAAAGTGTTTGCACTAGCAAAAGATAACTTACTAATGATAGAGCAAGATTTCGCATCGCGACTTGCTCAATTCATGAACCTCGAAACCGTTGTAACCTCGTAACGAATTGTACGTTTTACTAATATCTTTTATTTCCAATATATATGTATCATAGAGACACTTGCATATGTGTTTTACTAATACGATTAATCCGTGTCCCTAAAATGGCCGCTGCTTGACTTTCCTCTTCTGCGCATGCGTCAGTCACACTCACGTGACTACACTTAGAGATAGTTTTGGAGGGAAAGGGTGCACATGCGTAATAAGCAATAAGATGGCTATAACGTGGTGAAGCTTTGTGCTGCTGCTCTTGTGACATTGTTCGTTGCACTTACCATTAACGCATAGTATATTTTTATAATGATGAAGCTAAAGTACGACCTCATGACATGAAGTACATTCATTTATTTCCATGTATTAATTTGTTTTCGCTTACTTTTCATGTATCACGGGAAATGGGGGTCCAAATGGGTCGTGAGCCATTTTGAAGGTCCTTTCTGCGCATGCTCAAGATGCAAGGCCAAAGACAAACTTGGACCGTGGAACTCAGCCAGCTGGCAGCCACAGTCGAGATGCTCCTGAGAGAATTACCTCTGACCCAGGAGGATGGAGCCAATGTCCCTATGTTGTTACAAATGTATAAGTTTCATTGTATTCTGTGCGACTTTCTCATGGGAACCCCAATCTTGCTAGGCGGCACCTTAACATGCAAATTAGGCCTTAGAATAGTCTGTTCTGATTGGTGCGTTAACCAAATCCTACCTTAGGACCAATCGAAATTTGGGGATTCTGACACTTTGCAACATTGGGGGGTGGTACACTGACCCAAAAGAGTATATCTAGCCTAGGTTTAGCTAGAGAAATTGTCCGACTTGTCTGAATAGCTGACCTGTCACTGACCCAACGCACTCAATAGGTGACTTGATACAGAGGTGCTGCGGAGCTCTCTGTCCGAAATTTGACCATAGACTCTGAAGGTTTTACTGAACCTTAAGTGCTGGCGGAGCACTTTTGCTGGGGAATTCGCTGACCCAATCGGGGTCCTGATCGATAGCTGCAGAGAGGGTGGAGCGCAGGCGTTGCTTCCGAACGGAAAGTTGGTGCAGGTTAGGCAGAACTGGAAGCACTGACTAGGGTTTTTCTGAATGTATGATTGAATAAATGTTAGTAACGAGGTTCATTGGCAAAATTCCTACTGTGGCATAACCTAGTGAGGGTCGCACCGGAAGAGTAGCAGGTTCATCGGAGCTCGAGTCAAAGCAAAGGGGTTCGCTAGGGAAACTTTAGGCTCGGATATATCCCGGAAAAGTGGATGAGTCTAGGGGAGTAACAGGTTCACCAATGCTAGTGTGAAGGGTAGAAAGAAGAGATCTACTCGTAGTGAGTGAAAAGTAAATGGAAGTAGTTTACTTGCAGTAAAACAAATCTTTCCTGTCTAGACACTTGAGCACAGTGGCGAATGTGTATTCGTTGTTAAATAACCAAGCACTGAACACTTTAGAAAGAAAGAAAGTTTCCGTTACCTTGTGAAGGAGGGAGTCAGTCGCGAAGCGGCTCTGACGTCACTCCGTGCCGCGCTGGGATTGGTAGACACAGCGGGCTGCTAGCGGAGCTGGAATTGTAAAGGAGGGCCGAGCGCCGGAGCGTGGGAACTGTCTCGCGAAAGGGCCGCGCACCCATTGGTCGAGATTTTTTGAACTCGTGCATTTCATTGGTCGCACGAAAATAAAAGACGCACTCGGATTGGAAGTGATTTTGTAAACAAAATCACTCGTAAAATCGTATGTGGCATTCGTATAGACCGCATACCAGACCTGATCCACGTTATATGGGATTTGAGAACGATCAGTGGAAAGGAGTTAAAAACGACATTATGTACGGAACTAAGAGAAAAGTATCTCTTGTAAATAAGGTGAAGAATTATTTCAAAAAGGACAAGCCGATTAAAACTAGAGAAGGTGTTGTCATACCGCAACCCAACACTCCCGCATCTTTCATGATGATCGATAAAGGGTACAACACATGTGTATGGTTGGAGAATTGGGTGAAATACACGAAAGATGACGGAGTATTGGCTTTTCCGTTAGATGGAACATTTAATAGTAGGATTCTATTCAATCTGAGAACCCGCATGAATGACTTACATCCCAGACCTAGGTTAACGCAGTATGAAGCACTAGAAGAATGGGAAATTGAGGCTTTTGAAAGGGATAAGCCCCGAATGGATAAAGGGTTGACTAAATTTTATCCAAAATTGAAGCAGGAAGCACGAGCTAAAAAGATGAAACAGTGGAGGCAGAACATGATAGTGGAAGGGTTGTTTCCCATGATGCCAGCAGATGATCCTTCTGGGGGACAGAAACGGTTAGAAAAATCTAAACATTGGGTACCGATCGGAGAGTCGGATGATGAATTATTAGATGACCTATGTACAAGAAGTCCGCCTCCTTATAATGAAGGACATCGACCTTCCAGTGCAGGAGATATTTCCCGAAGACTTCCTCCCCAGGAAGAAGTTAGGTCCGCAAGTGTAGGAGGGGGTTACCACATACCTCCCTATACCGAGAGTCTAGGACCAGTAGATACCAGAAACATATACCCCAGAATGTCAGCTAGTGGAGAGACAGGGTATTCCCGTGAAGGAGATTTTTGTTCTCGACCTCCCTATGGAGGCGAGATGAGACCCTCAAGTTCAGGAATGCCGTTATTACAGCCACAGTATGAGGAGGAACGAAGGTCCCTAGGATCAGGAAGTTTATTCCCAAGACCAAATTATGGTGAAGGACCTAGTGAGACTCATCCCACTGCCCCAAGTTATGCTCCCACACTGACCCCGCAGGTGTTACATGACAAATCCTTAGAGAGATTACTGGAAGAGAAGGAGCGGGAGGTTCTAGCAAAACAGAGAGCTGAGATCATTCATAAAATGACCCAGTTAAAAACCAGTCCTGAAACATTGACAATCCCAGTAACAATCGGACCCGTGGTTTCATTGTACGGGGATCGGCATGAAAGTCCAAAACCTCCAGTCATTACTCCCGTCATAGCACAGCCCAGACCTGAACCCTTAATTGTAGATGAACAGACGAGTGAGTGTGAATCTGAGGTCTCACTGCTGGATCTGCCCATTAGAAATACAGGGAAAAGGATGCAGAAAAGACATAATCCTTTCATTGCGAGGGAGATTCAGATGGAATCGACTTCGGGTACTAGAAGTGTCACTTTGGTCACACCTGAGGAAATCGAAAGATGGAGTCAAGAATTAGAGAAACAAACTTCGCAAACGAAACCTTTAGACCTCTACAAACTGAGAGTAGAAATAGAAGAATTAATGGCAGGAAACGTAGGATTAGACAGATTAAATACCTACTCTGAAGAAGAGCTGTTGTTTATGTGCAAAAGTCTTACCCGCAATGTCCGAGTACTTCATGAAAAATTGACCGATACTGCTGCTAGTATGGGAATAGACATTTCAAAATCGAAGCCCTTGCAGAAGCCATACTGAGCAGAATTTTCAGACAAAGATTTGGAAAACCTGAATATATCAGGGAAAAAGGCACAGGTCAAAGAACTATTGACAGTGTTGCAGAAATGGGGAGACGTAGAAAAATGGAAAGCCAGATGGGCTAGGAAAAAAGATGAGGCCAGGTCTAGGCAGGTAACTCCCGAATTCGCTCTAAGAGAGGCTGAAAAGCCGGAACAGTTATGCCCTATGCGTGAAGTACCAGGGGGAAAATATGTACATGTCCCATGGTCCCGTCAGGATATTGTGTCCTTTACCAATGACTTCCCGAAATTGCGAGAAAAGCCAGTCGACTGGTACCGGCAGGTAGAGAGATTCGTAAAGGTGCAGAAATGCCTATGGAAGGACCTGGATGGGTTCTTCGACATAGTGGTCCCTGTAGATTTGTGGACTGAGTGTAAGATAGCCATAGCTTGGCCTAGTGAGGAATACCCGAGAGACGACAAAACAGGGGAACCATCGAAGGAAGTGATGAGGAAGTATGAACAAGTAATTCAACATTTGAAATTAAAAGTGCCTGCAAAGGAAACTGATTGGACCAAGATAGATAGGACCACGCAAGAAAGAGATGAGACAGTGCATTCTTTTTATGAAAGGCTGTTGCAGGTATTTAAAACATACAGTGGTATAGATAACATCGAGATGAAGGACATGACCCATTTCATTTACAGGTTTGTAAACGGTTTAAGACCCGAAATTTGTCAGTGGATAAAGGATAATAAAATCTGTTGGCATACCAAAAAGATAGATGAGGTCCTACGGTACGCAAAGTACTGTGAGGACGAAATGGCAGAAAAGAAAAAGGCCCTGAAGGAAAAGGTGATGTGGGCTCAAGTGAAGCTCGCAGAACAGCAAGAAAAGCAATTGAGTAAATTAAATAAAGTTACTCAGAACCAAGTTCCTGGGGGAGGGAATGGAGGAAAGCCCCGACCTAAAATGAGTAGAGAGGAAGCGAAAAAGAAATTTCCCTGCCATCAGTGCGGAGAAATTGGACATTGGCGAGACGAGTGTCCATATTTACAAAGTGATAATGCCCAAACACCTGATTTAATTCCACAGACGCAGAATGAAAAGCAAAGAAAGACCCAGCAGCAGGTAAAAACGATTCAAGTGCCACGAGCGCCAAAGCCTATATTTAAAGGGAAGTCACCACAGGGTGATGATGTAGAAGTCTGGGGAGGCAATGAAGATAGAAATACAGCAACTTCGCAGTATTTGTTAAGCGACACGTTTTTCTGTGATGACCAGTACTGACCAGTACTGACGGGGCCTGAGAGGGGAGGACGAGGAGTGCGTACTTGGCGCCTCTTTGCCGGTAGACCAGTCAGGGCCATACATTGAAGGAAAGGTTGACGGAAATGATGTCACCTTTCTATTGGACACTGGTGCTACCCGTTCTACTGTGAGAACAGTGGACGTTCCAAACCTACCCCTCTCGGGAGAAGCAATCCAAGTAGTAGGAGTATCTAATCAATTAATTAGTA
Source organism: Lissotriton helveticus (assembly GCF_964261635.1). Lineage (NCBI taxonomy): Eukaryota > Metazoa > Chordata > Amphibia > Caudata > Salamandridae > Lissotriton > Lissotriton helveticus. Next base: position 428,147,791 of record NC_136063.1, read on the forward strand.
CACCTGTTACCGAACCCATGGAGATCTCAATTGGAAACTTTAAGCAAATGCACAGATTTGTTGTCTGTGATACCAGTCCGGTAAATTTACTGGGACGTGATTTGCTGTGCAAAATGAATTGTACCATCTTTTGCACACCAAAGGGCGTCGAAATTCAAACACCAGATGAAGACGGTATCTACAAGCTAATGTTAATTAGACCTGACTCAGAAATAAAACGACTGACTATACAGGACTTACCTGAAGAACTCCAGCAGACAGTGAAGCCCGAAGTATGGGACTTTACAGGAAAGGATGTGGGATTAATGAAAAACATAGACCCCATACAAATAGCCATGAAGGAAAATGCAGTATACCCGAATACCAAGCCTTACAGAATGAGTGCAGAAGTAAGAGCAGGTGTGGCCATTGAAATTCAAAAACTGCTAGAAGCAAACATCATACAGGAAGTAATGAGTAGCCCGTGCAACTCACCCATTATGGGCATCAAAAAGCCTAGTGGCAAGTATCGAGTAGTGCAGGACCTGAGAAAGGTAAACAAAATTGTGGTTCCTTGCTGTCCCATTGTCCCAAAGCCAGCAGTCATCCTGTATCAGATTCCCTGGGATGCTGAATGGTTTACTGTGATCGACCTATGTCATGCTTTCTTTTCGATCCCATTGCATCCAGATAGCAAATTTCTTTTCTCATTTGCTTTCAACAGTAACGTGTATGTCTGGAACAGGGTCCCCCAGGGGTACACAGAAAGCCCCTCTATCTTTAATCAGATCTTGAAAAAATGCCTTGAAACTTTAGTCTTACCTGGAAAATCTGTTTTGGTACAGTACATTGACGACCTATTGGTGGCGTCTAAAAGCCATAGGGATTGCATGGTTGACACCATTGCCCTACTGAATCACCTGAGTGAAAAGGGACATAAAGTGGCCCCTGAGAAATTACAGTTTTGTTCAAAATCAGTGAAATATCTGGGACACCAGATAGAAAAAGGTATCAGAAAAGTCACCTCAGAGAGAGTCAGAATAATTTAAAATATGCAGTTACCCCGTACTCAGAAAGAAATCAGAATGTTCCTCGGAGTTGTAGGTTACTGCAGGCAATGGATTGTGGGATTCACAGTCCTCGCAAAGCCCTTGATACAAATGACAAAGAAAGGAGCAAAAGACCCAGTTGAATGGAATGATGAGAGCTTAACAGCTTTCACACAGTTGCGAAATTGCCTGTGTACAGCCCCTGCTCTGGGAATGCCTGACTACTCTAAGGAGTTTGGCCTTTTCTGTGACACTCGTGACAATTGTGCATTGTCCGTCCTGACTCAGGAGCATGGTTTAATCAGAAGACCTGTGGCATATTTTTCTGCCACTTTGGATCCAGTGGCTGCTGGACTACCTGGATGTCTAAAAGCAGTAGCTGCAACTTGCACCGGTTTAGAACAAAGTGAGTCAATTATTATGGGACATCCTGTAACTGTGTATGTTCCACATGCATTTGTGATCCTATTGACTCGTACGAAAACTCAGTATCTCACCCCTAGTCGGCTGACTAAATATGAGAGGATTCTCATGGGTGCTGCAAATATAGTCATTACCCGATGTAACATTTTAAACCCTGCCACTCTACTCCCTGACTCAATGGTAATGGAAGATAAGGGAGATCATGAACATGACTGTATTGACCTGACAGAGTTTAGTACAAAACCTCGCCCAGACATAAAAGAAACTCCTTTGCCTGTACATGATGAGGAATGGTTCGTGGATGGTTCATGCCTGAGGCATGAGCTAGGAGGCCTAAGTGCTGCTTATGCTGTAGTCACGTTACACAAAATTGAAGAAGCATCCTATCTATTTGGAGTAAAGTCTGCACAAGTAGCCGAATTGATCTCTCTGATAAGAGCTTGCAAATTGGGAAAAGACAAAAAAGTAACAGTGTATACTGATAGTCAGTACTGTTACGGGGTGGTGCATGACTTTGGCCAATTATGGCTAGAAAGAGAATTCCTGACTTCTTCAGGTACCCCCATTCGAAATGGAAAAGTTGTTCAAGACCTTTTAGAGGCAATCCAATTACCAAAGGAATTGGCAGTGGTCAAATGTGTTGCTCATAAGAAGGGCCTTGACCCTGTATCTATGGGAAATGATTTTGCTGATCGGGTGGCAAAACAATGTGCTATGGATCAAATGAGAATAAATCCCAATCGGGGTGGGGTTGGAAACAGCTACCAACTTAGAATGTTTGAAGAAGTGCCTACATGGGATGAAGTAAGAGAATGGCAGCATGTGACGCCCTGGGAAGAGAAAGAGAAGTGGAAAGAACAAGGTTGTAAACCGAGACGTGAGGATGGTGTCATTGTGGGCCCAAATGGTATGCCTGTGTTACCTAGACACCTGCTTGCCCCAATGGCTCGATTGATACATGAGGGATCACACATTGGGAGGGACGCCATGGTTTTGGTATTTCAACAGACGTGGTACAACAAGAAGTTCAGGAAGGTAGTAGAATCTCTCTGCCAGAGGTGCTTGACCTGTCAACAGTTCAACGCTGGCAAAAGAACAGTAGTTGAATTGATGAAAATTGGGAGATCAGGGGGTCCCTTTGTGAGAATACAAATTGATTTCATTACCATGCCTCGTTGTGAGGGAAAAAGGTATGTCCTTGTCATTGTCTGCCTATTTTCAAAGTGGGTGGAAGCTTACCCTGCCACACAGAATGACGCCATAACAGTAGCTAAGCTCCTACTAAAAGAATTGATACCTAGGTTCGGGGTTCCAGTCTTTATTGACTCAGATAGAGGCACACATTTTCAGAATGAAATTTTGGCCCAGCTTTGCAAAGCATTCGGGATCACTCAAAAGCTGCACTGTGCATATCATCCAGAGGCTTCTGGAGTGGTAGAACAAATAAATGGCATTATAAAAAATAGATTGGCAAAAATGTGTGACTCCACTGGCTTGAACTGGATAAATGCCTTGCCTCTTGTTCTGATGGGACTCAGAAGCATTCCAGATCGAAGAACAGGCCTGAGTCCCCATGAGATATTGATGGGAAGAGTGATGAGACAAGCTTGGGTACCAGGATACAAACTGTTAAACATTTCTGATGATTTGGTACTTGAATACTGCAAGCAACTGGGTGACCAAGTGCGTTCTATCTCTCGCCAGATTGGGGCAGACGCCGTCGCCAACCCGACAACACCAGTTCACAAATTGGTTCCTGGTGACTGGGTTAAGATAAAGAAGCATACTCGTTCGAGTTGCCTTGAACCCAGGTGGGGACAAAAGCGCCAAGTAATCCTGGTCACCACAACAGCGGTGAAGTGTGCAGGCGTTCCCAAGTGGATCCATGCCAGCCATACCCAGAAGGTGATACCCGACGAGGAACCTGGAGCAGAAGGTCGTCCAGCTGAGGGGTCTACAGCTGGTGGTCCTGAAGTAGCTGATATCAGATGGCCGAGCACCAGTCCCATTGAGGGTCCTGTAGGCGTTGGTCCAGAGGTAACTGATGACGTATGGCCAAGCGTAAGTGGTGTAAGTCCTAAATACTTGTCTCAATCTCTGGTGCTATATCAGCCCAGTAGGTCCCTTCGTTCAAGCAACCAAGCCCTTTTAAAACCCCCGGCCACAAAGAAATCCAGACAAGGAGACCGGGCCTTCTCCTCAGTTGGACCTGCCTTGTGGAACAAACTCCCCCCCGATGTTAGAACAACTATCAATTACCTATCCTTCAGGAAAACATTAAAAACCCTTCTTTTTCAAGAAGCATTTCTGTCCACTTAATCTCTCTAAGATGTACTGCCTGATAATCTTATAGCTGGCACAGCGCGGAGATACCCTTACGGGATTGATTCCAGCGCTATAGAAGAAATTAAAATAAAATAAAAATAAATAAGCACTAGTACTGCTGAGGATCCCACCGCTGTTGGTCCAAAAGTAGCTGATGACGAGCTGCAGAGGATTTGGCCAGAAGAGTGGATACCCATAATCGACCTTCCTGGAGACCCACTCAGAACAAGAGAGCGAATAAGAGAAGACAGAGAGTGGAATAGAGAGGTCGAGCAAGGCACAGGCGAAGACCCTCAGATCATTGAGATTCACATCAAATCTGAGGACGAAGAAGAAGGTCAGACAGGGACAGAACAAGTGATCGATACTCCTCCACTGACTCCTGATGTCGAAAAGGGACAGACTAGACATAGTGTAATAGTTCGAGCAGAAGAAAATCAAGGGATCGAAGAGCTCGAGCAGGATCAGGCAGAACTAGAAGAACGTGTTCAGGACATAGAAACAGAGACATTTGAAAGCCAAAATCAAAACTCACCTGAACAAGGCCAGCTTAGTAACCAGGCAGAAGAAATAGATACAAGACCTGAGACTAGTCAGACAGAAAGGGAGAAGACAGAAATTGAAGTGCCACAAACAAATGAAAATAAAAGGACATTAGAAGAAAGCCAAATAACAGTGCCAACCAAAAGACTCAAGAAAAAGAAGCACATTGAGCCAAGGTATATTAAGAGACTAAGATTAAGAATAAAAACTGTCCAAGAGAAACTTGCAGATATAAGAAAAAGTCCCCGAATTGCAGAAATACCTGAAGATAGCTCCAAGAGAAGAAGTGAGAGAATAAAAAGACAAAACGAAAAATACAAGGATCCGGAGTGGACCTACTTAATCTTGGAAAACTTTGAAGATCTTGATATTACTGACGAAAGCGACGGAGAACAGATTACTGATTACTCTGCAGAGGAAGAGGAAGAACCTCCGTGAAATTGCTCAGCATAAAAATACCTGGGCAAAAGCCACAAAGAGGGGTTAAAATTTTATTTCTGAGCCAAAATGTCTGATACAAACGTGAGTGGTAGACCTAGTCGCAGTTGTTGCAAAACATGCTGCAAGGTGTGCATATGTAGTATAGTTATAGTTATAGTAATCTGGATAGGATTAACAGTTTTCATTCCCTTTATGGTTAGCAAAAATACTAATATTGACCCTACCCAGACTCCTGACACTGAAGAACTGACAACACGAAGTGTAGAAAGACGTGAGAAAGCACTCAGACAGACAAAACGAGACTTAGAAGCATCAGATGAGGAAGGACTACATTACCACGGAGTTAGAAACAAGACACATTTAAATGTTTTCGCAAACCTGTTAGTGCATTATGTAGAAACTATGGAAATAGAAGATTGCTATGTCTGCATGAAGCTACCTACTTCTGTGGCTGAAGGCGTGACATATCATCATCTACCTCTGACCTATGGAATCTCCTGTAGTATTTTAGCAAGCTTATTTTACAAAAGAGGACCGTTGCAGTACTATTATTCTAATAATGACGTGATCTTTTCTGAACTTCCCATTCGTGGAAACTTGAATCCTGTACATATCAAAAGTGACGTAATACGATATATGGGAGACTATTTTCTGACTATAGGAAATATAGACATAGCTGAAGCACACAGAGACAACTTGACCTGTTTATTACATGAACAAGAAAAGGTATTCTTAAACATGGCAGAGAAAAGAAGGGAGAGTTTCCAAAGAAAGGCAAATGACAAAAGGCAGAGAACACCTAAATGGGCTGAAAACATGGAAAGCACCTCAAATGGCGGGGCAGGGCCTGCTTTGTTGCTGGATTTCGAGAAGAAAGGGAGACTCTGTCTTCATCGCGAGAAGACTAGTTATTATAATAAAATTTTCATTGGTTCCAGTCAATGTGAGCACAATTACAAGGTAATTGGGGGTTGGGGATTCAAAAATGGGTCAGAGCCTGTGTTTCCTGGAATTTATTATATATGTGGAGACAAGGCTTATTTCAAATTGCCGGATCACTGGTATGGAAGCTGCTATTTTGGCATTGTTTTCCCGAGAATATACCATGTGAATTAAATTGCTGGAAGCAGTGAAAATACTAATGGCTTAGTGCGTAGCAAAAGAGAAAGTGTAGGTGAAATAATTGGTAGTATTTTTAGTGCACTGATACCTGGAGTGGGAGTGGTTCTGAACACTCACAGAATTTGCAAATTGTCCACAATAGTGGATGTGTTGTCTACTGACACAGCTCATGGATTTCTGCTGGTCAATAACGAAATGGTTGAGATCAGATCAATGGTTTTGCAGAACAGACTTGCTCTTGACACCTTATTAGCAAAAGAGGGCGGAGTCTGCCAGATGCTGAAGGCGCAACATTGTTGCACTTACATTCCGGACAAAAGTGTACAGCTCAAAAGATATGTGAAAAACATTACTAATTTGGAAAAGGAACTCAAACCACTCGAGGTTGACAGTGCCTGGAAGAGACTGGTTGATGGTCTCTCCAATGTAGGACATTGGTTTGCTAGTTTAGGTAATAGCTTATTGTTAAAGGTACTGATGCCAATTGGAGTGATAGGTCTTATCCTATTTCTCATATTCGTCTGTTGCAAATGTCGAAAGCATACTAAGAAGTATCAGGTGAATGCAAGAGGAGTGAAACGGAGTGCGGATGAACTTGAATTGGAAGAAATGAATAATAAGATTTATAAAAAGGTGAAAAATTCTCACCCTACTTTAAATGAAAAAGAAAAATTGAATCGCCTGTTGGAAGAGATAGAAATGTACAAGGTGTGAAAGAAAGTTGGCATCTGGTTCCATTTTTTGTGATGATAGTAAATATCATCAAAGAGGGGATTGATAGAGCAAGATTTCGCATCGCGACTTGCTCAATTCATGAACCTCGAAACCGTTGTAACCTCGTAACGAATTGTACGTTTTACTAATATCTTTTATTTCCAATATATATGTATCATAGAGACGCTTGCATATGTGTTTTACTAATACGATTAATCCGTGTCCCTAAAATGGCCGCTGCTTGACTTTCCTCTTCTGCGCATGCGTCAGTCACACTCACGTGACTACACTTAGAGATAGTTTTGGAGGGAAATGGTGCGCATGCGTAATAAGCAATAAGATGGCTATAACGTGGTGAAGCTTTGTGCTGCTGCTCTTGTGACATTGTTCGTTGCACTTACCATTAACGCATAGTATATTTTTATAATGATGAAGCTAAAGTACGACCTGATGACATGAAGTACATTCATTTATTTCCATGTATTAATTTGTTTTCGCTTACTTTTCATGTATCACGGGAAATGGGGGTCCAAATGGGTCGTGAGCCATTTTGAAGGTCCTTTCTGCGCATGCTCAAGATGCAAGGCCAAAGACAAACTTGGACCGTGGAACTCAGCCAGCTGGCAGCCACAGTCGAGATGCTCCTGAGAGAATTACCTCTGACCCAGGAGGATGGAGCCAATGTCCCTATGTTGTTACAAATGTATAAGTTTCATTGTATTCTGTGCGACTTTCTCATGGGAACCCCAATCTTGCTAGGCGGCACCTTAACATGCAAATTAGGCCTTAGAATAGTCTGTTCTGATTGGTGCGTTAACCAAATCCTACCTTCGGACCAATCGAAATTTGGGGATTCTGACACTTTGCAACATTGGGGGGTGGTACACTGACCCAAAAGAGTATATCTAGCCTAGGTTTAGCTAGAGAAATTGTCCGACTTGTCTGAATAGCTGACCTGTCACTGACCCAACGCACTCAATAGGTGACTTGATACAGAGGTGCTGCGGAGCTCTCTGTCCGAAATTTGACCATAGACTCTGAAGGTTTTACTGAACCTTAAGTGCTGGCGGAGCACTTTTGCTGGGGAATTCGCTGACCCAATCGGGGTCCTGATCGATAGCTGCAGAGAGGGTGGAGCGCAGGCGTTGCTTCCGAACTGCGGGTGCTGGTCGTATCCTGGTGGTCCTGTCCTGATCCTAATCTGGGTTTCCTGTCCTGTCCTGGGGTGTCCATTCTGCACCTGCTGTCCCACTGAGGGTTATCCTTCCTTGAGGGTTTTCCTGTCCTTAACTGACCCGTGGCCAGGGTTGGTTTTCACACCAGTCTAGGTAAATATTGCTCTGAGTTTCTTAAACTGCACCTTCCTATTTTTCTGTCTTTGCTTCAATAAAGACATACACTTTGCACGTGAATAATTTTCCATGCTTTCTCCTGCAACCATTGCATTTCATAAAGTCATTTGCATTTTGATTCCATAGCGTGTTCCTATGTTACCCTACCTTTTAGAAATCCTTTTCTGTATTGCAGTTTGCAACTTCCTGATATGGTCTTGGTTTTTCTCTCGTAAAACTGACTAAAGTAACTCAGATTTATAGCGTGTTCACTTTGCCCTTATCTTAGTTTTCCTCTCACTTAGCGGGTTCCCTGTCGCACTAGTATTCTTTGATAAAGCTGTATGACTGCCTTTTACTTGAATTTAAGATAAACTTTCAAAACTTCCAGCTGTCCGTGGTCATTTCATATAATAGAGTAATAAAGTTGGGTTTTGTATTTTGCTGCCTTTCCTTTTACAGCTAGCTCCCTGACCCATCGTGGTCATAGGTACCCATAACGGTGGATGGTAAGTTGGGTACACTGGAAAGAAGAAGAAAGGGAACTCACAATTATTGATAGTAGATTGTGTGGTCATCTGATCAATGTATATGGTGAAGTAAAGTATATGGGCCCGAAGCCAGAAGTGGCGACATTATTGGTCGGGTGACCCGCGATCTCTAGCACTAACACCAGGTTCACATCTGTACGATTCAGAGATGGTCTTTCAGTTTATACGGGATTAGAACCAACATTACCTGGTCAATCAATCAATCAGGGAATTGTAAGCGCGCTACTCACCCGTAAGGGTCTCCAGGTTCTGGGCGGGGCGGGGGGAGGTAGGCCACTCCGTTCAGCCGAAAAGCCAGGTCTTGAGGGTCTTCCTGAAGGTGTTCAGGGAGGGGGCGTGTCTGATGTTTGCCGGTAGCTCATTCCAGGTCTTGGCTGCGATGTGAGAGAACGATCTTCCGCCTGATCTGGCTCTGAGGATCCAAGGGGTTTCAGCCAATGCAAGGCTGCATGATCGCAGGTTTCTTTTGGGTGCGTGGGGGTTAAGTCTGTTGTTGAGGTATTTGGGTAAGTTGTTGTGCAGGCACTTGTAGGCATGAGTGAGGATTTTGAAGGTGACCCTTCTCCACAGGGAGCCAGTGGAGTCGCCGCAGGTGTTGGCTGATGTGTTCGTGCCAGGGGATGCTGAGGACGAGTCTGGCCATGGTGTTCTGTATTGTTTGTACTTTGCAGAGTAGGGAATTGTTGACGCAGGCGTAGAGTCAATTGCCATAGTTGAGTTTGCTGGTTATGAGTGCGTGGGTGACTGTTTTTCTCGATTTGGGGGATCCATTTGAAGGTCTTTAGGAGGAAGCGGAGGGTGTTGAAACAGCTGGAGGTGACGGCATTGACCTGTCGGTTCATGGTGAGTGATGAGTCGAGTACGATGCTGAGGTTCTTGGCGTGGTCTGTGGGGGTATGTGGGCGTGCGAGGGCTGCGGGCCACCAGGTGTTGTCTCAAGCTGAAAGGGTGGTTCGAAGGATGAGGACTTCTCTTTTCTCTGCGTGGAGTTTTAGGCAGATGTTGGTCATCCGGACTGCCACTTCTTGCATTCCTCTCTGGAAGTTGAGTTTTATGGTGGTAGGGTCTTTGGTGAGGGAGAGAATGAGCTGAGTGTTGTCGCGTAGGGTGCTATGTTGAGGCAGGGTTGTCAGACGATGTCCGCGAGGGGGGCCATGTATATGTTGAAAAAGGTCGGGCTCAGAGATGAACCCTGCGGTACTCCGCAGGTGATGTCGGTGGGGTGCGGAGAGGAAGGGCGGTGGTCTGATCCTTTTGCTTCTTCCGTTAAGGAACGAGCGGATCCAGTCTAGGGCCATTCCTTGTATACTGGCCTCGCGTAGCCTGGTGATTAGTGTGCAATGAGAGACGGTGTCGAAGGCTGCAGAAAGGTTGAGAAGGATGAGGGCCGCGGAGTGGTCCAGGAGAGTGCAGATGTCGTCTGTGGCTGCGAGTAGGGCGGTCTCCATGCAGTGGTTGGCTCTGAATCCGGATTGGGATGGGACGAGGACGGTGTGTTCTTCGCATTATCCTGTCAGTTCCCTGTTGACTGCTTTTTCTGCCACTTTGACTGCAATGGGGAGAAGCAAGATGGGCCGGTAGTTTTCGAGGTCAGTGCGGTCCGCTGGGGTTTCTTGAGCAGAGGCCTGACTTTGGCCCGCTTCCAGTCATTTGTGAAGGTGCCTCTTTTGGAGGTGGTGTTGATGGTGTGTTGCAGTTGGGGTGCGATGGTGTCTGCGGCTCAGGTAGATGTGCGCGGGGGCCCCCAAGTGGATGCCTTTCATGGCAGCGGTGGTGTCCGTGGTCGTGATTGGTGTCCAGATGGAGATGGTGGGCTGGCTGGTGTCATTGAAGGCGAAGGGGTGGCTGGGGTGTCTTGTGGAGGGTCGGTGAAGTTGTCATAGAGTGTTCTGATCTTAAGGTGGAAGAAGGTTCTGAGCTTGTCGCAAGGAATGTGGGATGGGGTGATGTCTGTGGCTTCGCTGCGTGGGTTAGTGAATTCCTGGATGATGTTGAAGAGTTCCTTGGAGTTGGTGAGGATTTCTTTGTGGATTAAGTTTCTTTTGGTTGTTCTTATTTGGCTGTGGTAGTCCGCCATGGCCTTCTTGTAGGTGGAGTATCTGTCGGTTGTTCCTCCAGATCTTTTCCAGGCATCTGCAAGTGCGTCTGGCTTCTTGGAGGTTGGTGGTGAACCAGGCGGCTTTTGTGGGGCATTGTTTGCCCGGGTTGCGTAGCGGGGTGAGCTTGTCTGTGCAGTTGGAGATCCACATGTGGAGTTCTCTGGCTGCGGTGTTTGCATCGGTGTGGTTGGCTCGGGAGAGGGTGGAGTTCAGTTGCTCGTCATGCTCTTGCTCCAGTTCCCCCTTTGTGGCAGGCGGTGGGCTGGTTTGGGTGCTTTGGGTTTCTCAACGGTGAAGTGGACGCAGTGGTGGTCAATCCAAGGTGGTTGCGTTGTGTGGTGAAGTGGATGCTGCTTCCTGCAGCAAAGATGGGGTCGAGGGTGTGCCCTGCCATGTGTGTCCGTGTGTTGACGAGCATGTGAGTTCGATGTTGGCGAGGTTGTCGTGGAGTATGGTGGAGTTGAGGTCGCTGGGGTTGTCGAGGTGGAAGTTGAGGTCTCCGATGAGTATGTAGTACGTTAATGCGATGGCGTGGGGTGCAATGAAGGCGGTGATGGTGGTGGTGAAGGGTGTAGGGGGCCGATGGGTCTGTAGATGAGTGTCCCACGGAGTGTGGTCTTGGGGCTGGTTTTGATCTGGAAGTGCAGGTGTTCGGCGGAGGGGAGGGTCTCGCTGGAGGTGGTGAGACGGAGGATGTTTTTGTAAAACTATGGCGAGGCCTCCTCCCAGGTGGTTAGGGTGGTCCTTCCTCTGGATCTTGTATGCGTCCGGGATGGCGGTGTTGATGTCAGGGGTGGAGGCGGCGTTGGTCCATGTCTCGGTGAAGAAGGCGCCGTCGGGTGTATGAGAGTCAAGTAGGTTCCAGATTTCCATGGCGAGCTTGTGTATGGAGCACACGTTGAGGAGGATGCAGCTGAGGGTGTCGTTGGTGGTGGTGGTGTTGTGGGTCAGGATGGTGGTGGTGGTGAAGGTCTGGCGGCAGCGGAGGCAGGAGAACTGGCAGTAGTTGTGTTCAGTGAGGCTAGTTTGTAGTCTATGTGTTTTTCGGGTTTGAGTGCGAGGAGGGTGGTGGTGTCATGGCGATGGATGGTTGGAGATCCAGGGTTCCTGGCGATGGCCGCGGTCGGGTCGCAGACGGGTGCAGACGGGCTTGCGTTAGGTGTGCCATCGGTGCACTAGCGGCACGCCTGCTGCGAGTGTGCACTGCGTGACCTCGCAGCAGCTGCCATTAAGTAGGGGAGAGGCGGGAGCGTGTGAGGACAGGGGGCGGGGCAGCAGCAGTAGGAGAAGGTAGCGGCAAGAAGGGCACAACAGGAGTAAGGAGGGCTAAAAGTGAAAATAATAAGTCACAATAAAGTCAAAAACACAGCACAATACACAAGGGCACAACTGGAGTATAGTTACAAGATAGCAGAAATAAAAAATGGACAATACCGGGAATTACGAGCGCCAAGGGACAGAGCATACGGAAGGAGCACTGGCAGGAAAGGGGTCTCGAACCTTCCCAGAAGGGGGCTCGAGGCTCAGCTGTGGTGACATATGAGCAGAGCTGCTGGGGAGAGAGTCTGCCTTTGACCAGGGGTCAGAGGTTTTACTCCTGGTAAGCTGAGGTGTGGTTCTGGTGGCCCTGGGTGGTGCGGTCAGCGATCTATCATGTTCTGTGTCAGCTCTGGCAAAGCAGGATCATAGGCGATGGTCTCTCTTCATTTAGCTACCAGCTTTGCAAAGCAAAAAAGACCAGTTCAGCAGGTGCTCATCTTTGGCAGTTCTGGCCTCCAGGCTAGGTGCAGACAGGTGCTTGCCTTTGGCAGTTGCCATCCCCTATCCAAGAGCAGATGGGTGCTCGTCTTCAGCAGTTGTGGCTTCCAGGCCAAGTACAGGACTTCTGATTTGGTGTCAGTGACAGATACTCCTGGGAACACATCAAGTTAGGCAGTGGTAGTGCCATTGCTTATGGGCACTGAATGGATGCCGAACAGCACAATGTCTTCTTTACCGATAGCTTCTTTAAGGAGTTCACTCAGGAACCACACTATGAGACTCATATCTGTTCTGGCTTCACTCCCCTAGTAGGCGGCTACTTCCTGGTGTTCCACAGGCTAGAAACACCTGGGATTTTTTCTCCTGGACAGTGTCTCTTCCTGCAGGGCCAGGCACTCTCCTTCCACTGCTGGACAGATAGGCTTCAAGGAACTAGACAGATCATCAGATTCTCCAGCAAGTTGTGTAGACTTCAGGTGTTGTCCCCTCACCTCTAGTAGTCTGACTGTCAAGCAGACTCCAGCCATGGTCACATAGTAGCTCTTTGAGTACTCTGTGGAGCATTCCTTTCCTTGGTCTTGTAATACCTGGAACTGGAAGAATCTGGTTTGGGTCTCACATTTATACTCTTTTTCAAGACAGAATATATGAATTCATTGTCAAAGGCCTGGAGCCAGTTTTATGTGGTTCCTTTCCGAATGTCAATTTCTGTCGGCAGGGTTAACACAGCCTTTATGCAAGGTAATGGCTCTCTTAAGGGATAGTGATGATGCTGACTCCAAGCCGGAGTATCGAAAAGCATAGGTTCAAGCAAGTGTGAAGATTCTGCACCTGGCTGTTATCACTCTTCCTTAGGTGGTAATCAAGGTCTGAAAGGAGGGAAATCCTGGCTAGAAACTTCCCCACCTTTAACATCAGTATCTGCTGACTCGCCCCTCTCTCCTGTTATTCACAAAATGGCAATGCTCAGGAAAATCTGACCAGCAATTCCTTGCTAAATGGTCCTCATTAAATATCCAAGGGCAGCCTTTTCTCTTTCCTGGGTCAGCATCTAAGTCTCCACCCCCCAACCACAGGAATACAAGCAATATACTTCCACTGTCTGGGGACGCTGTATCCATCCTCCATCAAGTTCATTTATTTATCATATTTATAAATCGCAGCTGTCATCAAACTGGTATCCTGGCGCTGACAGCATAAAAAATAGGCAGTATAATTGAGAGGCTTTATTCTGATCTCATTACAAAAGAAAGAAAAATGATGGCATATATTAGCGTTTCGAGTACAGAGTTGAGATCATCAGGATAGTGGAGGACAATACCTCTGATTTCCTGAGACCTCCACCTGCCAAATTTTGAGTTGTGCACTGGCATTAGAGGAAGTATTCTGTCAAGCAGCCACAATCAAAGAAACAGGACTATAATTAATTGAACTGAATGTCATTGGAATATGAATGCATTTTCCCATTAAATCAGAGAAAGTCAAATAGACATCAAAGACAGAGAAGAAAAGAAACTCATAGAGATTTGTATTCTTCGACTCTACTACAAATAACATGGGGTGGGAGATTAACTCTGCTCCTCTGGTGGAGTTCTCCGAGTTTTTGAAACTCCGCGCTCCACTTGGAGCACGGATTTAGGCAAAACAAACTCTGCTCCGCCGCGTGGCGGAGTTTACCACCCACACTGGAGGATGTGTCACAGCCTGGGAAACATTGCACTACTGAAAGACTCAGATCAGGCAAAAGACTATAACAAGCAGCAAGGTTTGCCCTGAAAGAGGGTGCTTTCAGTCAAAACGGTGGACCTGGAAAATGTAATCTAACCTATCGAGCCAGGCGGCGAGAAGTGGTAGGTGGAAACAGATGAATGAAGGGCTTTGCTATTGGTGCAGTGGTGTGTGGTGGGCGGCAACTTGTGCGACCAGGAATGCACCTTGAAAGTAGAGGCTTGCAGCACCCAGTGCAGGGAGACATGCGTGAGCCTGACAGCCCAGGGAGCAATGGTGGGAGAGTTTGGCTCCAGGAACAGCAAGTGGAGCAGGAGTGCCTGGAAAGCAGCAGCAATCAGTGTCTGCCAAGGACTTCCTGCAGGATGAGGCTGCCCCACCACCATCCTCCATGATGTTGGGGTTGTGTTGGCAGCGGATGTATGACATTACAACGCATGCTTTTACATCGCATGCCTTTACAGCGCGGTTTTTACATCGCATACCTTTACAACGCATAGCGCTTAGGGGTGCTGGATAGTGAATAGTTTAATTTACTATTCCAACTCCAGTCCCCGTGGACACTAGGGAAGGTGTTGGACAGTAAATTAAACGTATTCCCTATCCTAGAGCGCCCCCCAGCGCAATGCGATGTAATGGTTTGCGTTGTAAAAGTTGCGTCGTAAAGGCACTGCGTGGTAAAAGTTGTGTTGTAAAGGATGTTTCCCGTTGGTAGCCCATGTTGAGCCTTTTGCTCCAGCTACAGTGTGCAGGTAGGACCAGAGCATGTGTGTTATGTGTGGTTGGGGCAGGCAAGTGCATGGAGCACAGGACCTACGGAGGCAGCGTTGTGGACTGCGGATGGGGTTCCCTGCTTGCTGTTGGCAGTGTAGTTCTGTAACTGTGCCCTTACTAGCGCAGAGGTGTGCGCATGCAGTGCATGCGGTCTCCTGAAGTTAGTGTGTCTAACAACTGAAGCGAGCCATCCTCTCTTGTCTGACATAGCTCTAAGACCTCATCTTTGCAATGTACAGTGCTCTGTTGCTTCACAAGTTAGTTGGCGCTACAGGAATACTAGCATATTTTTACATGTAGCATGTGGGGATGGACAGTCTTACTAAAGAACATTAGAGGTTAATCAGGGTGAAATTTGACCTTAAATAAAAGGAGGTTTCTGGCACGACTATGTATAATATTTTCATATCTCAGTGAGGGTCAGGAACGGGTGACATATGTTATTTCATTTGTCTTTCACATGTCTAACATCACAACATAAATTCTCTTTTGAGACTTCGAATATTGTGCATTTTGCTGTAACACCAGGTTGGCAGGCCGCACTGCCCCCAGGGCACGGGGCAGTGCGCAGTGGTCAAACTGCATGAGAAGCTAGTGAACACGCCTGGCAATGGGCCGTTGTGGAGTAATGAATCACATTTTGCTCCTCATACTGGTATAATATCTTAGCCAATGAGATATCTCAGTGAGTTGGGTAACAAATGGAAGTGTATGTATTTGTGCATGCACATGTGTGTGGAAGAGAGGTATGGTCCTGGCCGCATTAGACAGTTAGCAGGAGGCACATTTGCTCAATGAGGGAAATGAATGTCGACTCAAGGTGTATTTGCAGCACGCGCCGTGTTAGTAGGTAGGCTTTGGGGTTTATTAACTCTCTTAATTGGCTCTGAGAGACAATGTTTTTGATTTGTGTGTTCAGTGACTGGCCGTATTACTCTGCCAGATTGATGGATGGAGCAGGAAAGGTTGAAGTTACCTATTTTACCAGCTCCTGGAACTCTGCGGAATTTAGCAGAGTTTTGCTGTAACTCTGCGAGCTCCACCAAATCATACAAATAACCTCTTGGACTGGGCCTAGTCATTTTAGTCTAGTTTGGTGTGCTACTTCTCGCCCTAGCTGTCCTCGTCCCTCTGGTTTTGGTTGATGCGCACAGGCCCTCATAGCCCTTTTGTGTCGTTATGGTCCAGAGACTTCTGTTCCTTCTACCACTGGTCCCTCCAATCTTTTGGGCTTTTGTCGTGCAGGTATAGTCTCTAAGCCTATCACACAGGTTTTGTTTTTCTTTTTGGCTTTTAGATTTCTTTTGCTGAAACAGCAATGTCAAGTACAGAAATTAGGGCCCAGTAGAGACAGGACCTTTCCCACATAAAATACTGTAAAACAAGTTAAAAATCAAAACTACAGCGGGTGTGACCAGGGAGGAGACCAGGCAAGACGCATCTCCCCTGAGCTCCTCGCGGACGCCACCATTCCCCCTTCCCATACAGGAATAGGGGGCAGATATGTCCTTCAATTTGATCCCACATGTCAGCAAGAGGCTTGGAGTGATGGTGCAGTCCCCGAAAAACATCGATGGAGCCCTGCGGCCTGGGAAGCCGGTGAGATGGCGGCCATTTTTTCATAGGCGCTGGGCCTGCGGAAGCCAGCGGGTCCCCAAGCAGCATAGAGAGGCGAGACCAGGGGCCCTGGCCCGACCAGTGGCATGCTGCAGAAGGGTGCAGTGCCTGTGAGCAGCCCCAAAGTGGAATCACAGAGGGCCTGTGAGGAGGTGTACCGGGTTACGACATCGCTGAGACCCAGTTGGAGGGCAAGCCAGTGGGTGCAGGGGCCCGTATTAGGCACGCAACAAAATTGCAGTGGGGGAGCTCTGAGATGGCAGCAGGGCAGGCCCGCCTCCTTTCTCATGCTGCGCCTCTACTAGCGATAGTTATGTTTCAAGTTCTTGTTTGCAGAGCTTGCCCACTCGCTCAAATGCTGTCATGTGGGAGATAAATTCACCCTGAAAGACTGCTTTAGCCTCAGCCCAGAAAGTTGCGGGGGACACCTTTCCATTGTCATTTTTGGTTAAATAGTGTTCCATGGTTTCCTTAAAACGGTCGAGTAGGGTTGGGTTGTGGAGTACCACTTCATTCAGCACCCACGGCCTCGGGAACAACAATAGCGAATAGTGTTCAGAGGGGACAATATTTCGCGCTTCCAAGTTCTTTCTGCTTACACACTAGACCACCAGAGAGAGTTCAGGGAAATTACACGACTCCTCCAAACTCGCATGATTTAGTATCACTGAGTATTCCCGCTATGAGTCCATTTTAGTTACAATGACAAGAGGGTGGCAGTCCGTACACCTCAAGAGATCCGGGAGACAATGAGCATGCCACCCGAGTCCCTAACCAAAGTTTTTAATTCCTTCTTGGCATCAGGGATAGTCAACAATACAATGCTGGAGTCTCACCTTACCCTTCATCTTAAACCAGATAAAGCCCTGATGCTCTGCTCTTAATATGGGCCAATTGCGTTGCTGAACAGTGATGTAAAACTCACTTGCAATTGCTAGACACTGAGAAGGCATTTGATACGGTTGATTGTTCAATACCTATCAAAGGTGTTGGATAAAGCACACCTAAGTCCAAAGATGAAGGCTTTTATTGAGGTGAATTTTAAAAAACCATCTGTGAAACTTAAGAGCAACGCTGCCTTCACGCCCAACATCCCCCTGACTAGAGGGATGAGGCAGGGGTCCCCCTTCATGTTCGCCCTTAAGATGGAATCCCTGGTAGCCAAAATTCAGAGTAATCCCGCAATCCAAAGCATGACGGTGGGTGACAAAGAACACAAACTGTACTTCTTTGCCAATTACATCCTTTGCTTTATTACCAACCCCACCCGCCCTCCGTTGCTGCTGGAGGAACTGGATTGCTTCGCACAGGTATCATGGTTTACAATCAACTACTCTAAAGTGTGGGATGGGATCGCAAATCCACAAGCAGTCCTTAGAGATCCCATTCAAAGAGGCGGGTTCATGTGGGTCACAACATCCATCACATATTTAGGAATACAACTTCCACCCACATTAACGCCCTCTACGATAGCAATATACCCCTGCTCATCACAGCCCTCTTCAAAGATCTATATAGGTGGGGAAAGCTCAAGATATCCTGGTTGGAATGGCTGAGCAGCATCAAAATGAACTTTATGTCTCAGCTTCTATATGTCCTCCAGACCCTTCCCCTGGCCATCCCTCCAGCAACCCAAACACTTATTCAAACCAAAATATTCAACTTTGTATGGGAAGGCAAATCTCCGAGCATGGCCAAATCACCCATTGAATCCCTATTCGCAAACAATGTTTGCCATAGGGACATTTCATGGTTGTATCGCCATATCCTTTCTCTTACCTCCACTAAAAAACATTACTATGTCACTCAACTGGAAAGGGAACTGGACACCGAGATCTCTTAGGAAACATGGGGGGCTATCTGGCAGCGAGCTTCCAGGTCATCTATTGTCTCCGCTACAAAGAGAATGCCTACAATTTATTGACTCGATGGTACCTTACCCCCGTGCAGCTACATAAGATGTTTGGGGGCTCAGAGATGTGCTGGAAGGAGTGTGGAAGTAGGGGTACCTTTCTAGACGTGTGGTGGACCTGCCCACTGATCCATCCCTTTTGGGACTCAGTCCTCCCTCAGATACACTATTACTAATGTTTCATTACCCCGTGATCCATTAGTGATCCTTCTTAGTGACTCAGGAGAAGATCGACTATATACCGCAACAACACTACAGGAGCAGTTGTCCTCCCACCTCCTTCTAGCCATGCGCCTGAGCATGGTCCAGATGTGGAAATGGCCCCAGGCACCATCGCTCAACATGTGGTGGGGGAAAGTTTGGGCTATTTACGTCATGGAAAAACTCACTATTATTGTACGAGACAGGTTCTCAAAACTTGATACAATTTGGCACCCCTTCAATACCTACATTAAAAGGCCACATAACTCTCGAGTAATACAGGAGACAATGTCCAAAGCCTTAAGAGCATCCGGGATCTGTAATATGGTCTCCTAAAAAGCAGGGAGCGAGTAGCGACCTGATAAACCAGAGGACTAATCGATTACATGTTTTTGAGCACCCTTAGAAGTGGAGGACTGAGGCAATATACAGATGGACTTGGGGGCCAGGTATGGAGCTTCCTAAACAAGCATGAGTGACTATGTGCTCCCATAATTTCAACAGTGATTGGCTACAAGTATAGGGGTATGTCAGTGCTACCTTATGTGTATTCTGTTACCAAAATCCAAATAAATCAGTGTGGCTGAATGGGCCGCTCTTGACATGGGACCAATAAGCATCAATGCCCTAAACCTACGCTGCTCTAAAAGTGTGTTTATTCAAACATCAATGTCTAAACCCACTCTGCTCTGAAAATATGTTTATTCACAGGTAGAGTGAACTCCTGTGACTTACCCAGATCCATTACTTAGCTGTCTTCTGCTTTCACTTCTCCATTCCACAGAAGCCCCATTACAGTGTCTTGCTCAATTTACCTCCTCCAAGTGCCCCAAAGCACTGTGCCCCCAAACACTAATTACCTACTGTGCGTATCCCTCCCTCCGTTTGCTGCTGCTTGTGGACTGCTGCTGTGCTGCCAGATTTGAAAAACTAAGCAAACACAATCACCCTTAAACAGAAGACTGAAGTTCGCACAATGCCTTCCATAAGAAGTCCAAAAATAGTCCAGCCCTCAAAAACCATCCAAAGGAGCATTATGAACATTAAAATAACCAATGGATTCTCATGAGTGAATAAAACATTTATGTAACATGCTTTCAAACAATACTCAGTATTCCTTGCTGACAGCCAAATACTCTCTAACTGAAGAGAAAAATATCCGTGTGTCATATCCTAAATCTTCTGTTTGATTTATACATGTCTTATTTAAATATTTGTATTATTTGAATATCAAAATATGTTTTTTCAAAATTGAATTTGTTTTTTTCATCTGTAAACAGCTTAGCTTAATTTATTCACTGAACTTTTTACACACTACTGTATGTTTGTTTATGCACTTACTTTCATGTGCTTTACACATGTTGCATCCCCATTACAAGATGGCCACCACACTACTGCCTGAAGTCACTTCATTCTTTATGGTGGGCTAAATAAAGAACTCCTCCACACTACTTATCCTGCTGCTGGTCAAATCGTACATCATTTCTACTAGTCTATCAGTGGCTAAACAGCAAAGATTATCTACTATTTTGCAGGCCACTGGGTAAACATCATATATTTTGCATTATTTGGCCCGCGGCCTGGTAAATAGACACTTCCAATGTGGAAAGCCAATCAGGTCAGAACCACGAGACTGAGTGAACCTGGTTTGGAATCCAAGTACTACTCTCCCAAAGACATCCCATTCTTCTCTGGCTTAGCTGCTAGGAATGTTCTTGTACACAGAACAAGAAGGCAGTGGTAGCGAGATAGGGGATAGAAATAATCCAAATTGCTTCCTGAATGTGATCCCTTGGACTTTACATGATTTACAGGTGAGTGAAAAGCTTTCTGACACTGCTAGGGACACATGAAGTTAGGAAGTCTTTCAGTCATGCTGCTCTAATACATTCCTGACTGTGCTTGAGTTTTGGAAGTAGATGCTTTCAACATGTGACTTGAATCTCTTGAAATAGAAACTTTTTTCCAAGTCTACTGGCAAACTCAGCACAGCACTCTGCTGCCTTTAGGTTCAAGCGTTACAAATACTACATACATACATACATGCTATGCTCCAATTACACAGAGGTGTAGGCGATGACTTCTGTACTGCCAGCCCCCCAGTAGCATGTCCCACCAACATGTCTCAGTACAAAATACAACACATAAACAAATCATCTGAAGCCACATGCTATGTTTTGGTATTTCCAATGCTTAATTTGAGCCGGTGGTATTTGTCTACAAAGCAGCAGGTACTGTCCATTATATATACAATGTACGCATGCATTCGATATACACACTGAATGTTAGTGCAAGCTTCTGGGTGTCACATTGAATCTGAAATTTTATCTGAGTGAGGCCTGTATGCTGCACTCCTCTCTGACACAGAAAGGCCTGTTCAGGAATATTCATTCACAAAACTACCTAGGATATAGGCAGTGGTCCCATGTCTGCAAAAGAGGACATACCCTACAGGTCAAAGAACCCGTTCTGGACCTTGGTATTACTACAGATAGGCCTGTGCTGCAGTGTGCACCAATGTTTGGCATGTTAATTAGACCAGCAAAAAGTCAGAATACCTGTTTCAGATGCAGCTGGGTCACCCAGTGCATGGACACATGTCTGTGTACCATGCAGGGGGCATTCCAGTCCCAACTCATATTGATATTTCAAAAATAGATGTTTTTGTGTTCCAAACGTTATGAACAAAACACATTCCTGAATCTAAAATGAGTGGTGGAACATTATTAGTTTAATTATAAGTTCCAAAACAAACTTTACAATGAACTAAAATCATGGACTGATTGAATAGTGTGTGTGTGTGACTGCACGGTCTTGAGGCGGAAGCCAGGACCAGAAGCTTAATTTCATTATTGCTGTAATATTTTACCTGTTTTAAATACCCTTCATTACTGCTGATTTTAAAAAGCGATTTTGCACAGACCACTCACGATGGGCTCGAACCGGAGCCAATTCCTCCGTGGGTCCCGCCATCTTGGGTGAGGAGCTGGGCGAGCAGACTAGTGCTCTGCCCCTCCCGCCCCCACGTGCATACAAACCCTGGTTTTACTCGCACCCTCACTGATTGAATAATGTGTGTGTGTGACTGCACGGTCTTGAGGCGGAAGCCGGGACCAGAAGCTTAATTTCGTTATTGCTGTAATATTTTACCTGTTTTAAATACCCTTCATTACTGCTGATTTTAAAAAGCGATTTTGCATAGACCACTCACGGTGGGCTCGAACCGGAGCCAATTCCTCCGTGAGTCCCGCCATCTTGGGTGAGGAGCTGGGCGAGCAGACTAGTGCTCTGCCCCTCCCGCCCCCACGTGCATAAAATGGCACATTTATACAGGGAGAGCAGCGGACGAGCGCAGCTGGCGCGCCGAAGGCGAGCCCGTCTGCGTCCATCCGCGCCAGACCCGCGCCTAGGGCCAGGACCCCTGCGCCGGCCCAAGCCAACCCGACCTCAAGGCTCACCTATACCAGCGAGGCTCTGTGGGCGTTAAGGTACAGGTTAAACTTAGTAGGTTGCACAACCCTGGAATTGGGGGTTAACGCAGGGAAGGCCCCTCTCATATGCACAAACTGTTCACAGGCCTTGCCTAGACTATGCTGGAATCCGATTGCGCCCCCCAGGGACAACAAGGAAAAGCCTGTTAGGAAAAGTCATCCTTCGGCTAAGTGCCTCCTCCTTAACGCCAGCTCTCTGGTTAAACACAGCACAGAAATAGCGGAGCTGATTCAGGACGCTGGAGTGATGATAGCTTTTATCACAGAGTCCTGGACCGATGCCGCTTCTGGCCCTGACATAGTGAATGCTACACCGCCGAATTATGTCTGCTATACCCAAAATCGAGAGAAGAAGAAAGGTGGGGGTTTAGCTATCATCTACCGCTGCTCTTTCAGAGGGTCTTTTCAACCGGGGCCCATAGGTCTAGATGAGACTCTTCTTTTTAATTTCACCCTATCTGACCATCAAACTCTCAGAGGCTGTCTAGTCTATACGCCTCCTGGGACAAAAGCCCCATTCAATAGCCCTGGGTAAGTTAATAGAAGCTGCTGCCAGTGCCCAAGCCTTTACTTTACTAGGCGATTTTAAATTTCACCTAGAATGCGACTCGGACCCAGACACTCGTGATCTTAACGACCTACTGCAGGGGTTGGATTTGAAGCAATTGGTCTGTGGTCCGACCCACAAGGCAGGGCATACCCTGGACGGTATTTTCTCAAATCACCCGAGCCTTAAGGTTTTATCAGTCCAGCCAATTCCCTGGTCAGACCATTCTGCGGTCTATTTTAATGTTATTTTAGCTCCCCCTGGGTGACCATCTAGAGCCAGATTCGCTCCAAGGCAGGTTAGGAAATGGAACAACATAAAGCGAGAGGCGCTGGAAGGTGTATTAAAGTCATCCCTGGAGCCCCTCTCAGGAAATGCGGAAGAAGCAGTCTTGGCCTATACTAGTTGGCTAGAGTCAGCATGTTTACAACTGGCTCCCCCTAAAACCTCTTTCTCCACACGTTCAAACCCATCCGCCCCTTGGTTCTCCAAAGAGATTAGGGACCACAAAATTTTGTGTAAAAAAAGGGAAAGAATCTGGCGGACAACCTTTAGTGAGTCAGACAAACAAATTCTTAATGCCGAGCAAAGAGCCTACAAAGAGAGGATACAGCAGGCAATACGAGCCTTTTTTACGAAGAAGATTAAAGAAGACAGCAATGCCCCGAATGAGCTCTTTCGAACGGTGGCTTCCTTGGCAGTCCCCAAGACCATAGAGGTACCCCCCAGTCTCCTACTTTGCGAGAAGCTGGCCACGTTTTTCCGTGAAAAAGTCGAAAAAAAAAATTCTCCTCTAGACAGTCAAATAATAATTTCTCCGGAACCCCCCACTATCAACTCGGAGTTAGACAGCGGTCCGGAAAAACTCCTACAATTCACCCAAATTAGTGAGAAGGAGGTAGTGAGCCGACTTCAGAAGATAAAATAGGGCTCCCCACACGATCCCTGCCCTGTAGCTATCGCCAAACTAGTTCCGGTCACTATTACAGCCGGACTTACTCCCCTCTTCAATCTCATGTTGGACAGGGGGGAATTTCCCGCAAAATAGAAACGAGCCTCCATTTTACCTCTCCTAAAAAAAAACAATCTGGACACAGCCGATTTGAACAACTACCGGCCTATTGCCAGATTGCCCCTTCCAGCTAAAATTATGGAAGGCTCTTTAAACATGCAGCTAAGTACATTCTTGAGAACAGGAGAACATCTAGACCCATGCCAACATGGTTTCCGTGCAGAACATAGCACGGAATCCGCCCTAATCAAGTCTGTGGAAGACATTAGAAGAGTGTTGGACGAAGGAGGTAGAGCCGCCCTGATCCTGTTGGATCTTTCCGCGGCCTTCGACACGGTCCATCACAAGTTGTTGGTGGACCGGTTGAGGGCCTGCGGAGTTCAAGGAAAGGCTTTGAAGATCCTGCAGGCCTTCCTTTCCAACAGGACTCAGACGGTGGCACTGGGGGACTTTGAATCAAGGCCTTTTGTGCTCCCTTGTGGAGTGCCCCAGGGCTCCTCCTTGAGCCAGACCCTTTTTAACGTTTATGTTTCCACCCTAGCCCCGATAATTCGATCCTTTGGTTTTAACCTCACAGCATACGCGGATGATACGCAGATAGTGGTGTCACTGCTGCCGGGTGAAATAGATAGCACAGCCGACAGGTTCAAAGGCTGCATGCGAGAAGTGGGTAATTGGATGGCACAAAACTGTCTTAAGCTCAACTCGTCAAAGACAGAAGTGCTACTCTTTGGCTCCAAAGACAACTTCTGGTCCCAAAGATGGTGGCCAGAAGAAATGGGAACTCTCCCCTCCCCAGTGACTAAGGTGAAAAATTTAGGCATCCTGGTGGATGACTTATTATCCTTTAAACCTCAGATCAACGCACTTGCCTCATCCACGCACTTTATCCTCAAAACAATTAGGAAAGTGCTGCCATTTTTGGAGGAAGAGCATAGAAAAACAGTGATCACCGGACTAGTCCTATCTCGGTTAACCTACTGCAACAGCCTTATGCTGAACGCCCAACAGGGCGCACTAAATAAGCTCCAGATCCTACAGAATGCAGCCGCACGCCTGATAACAGACACTCCCAAGTTTGCATCGGTGGCCCAGGACCTGGCGAAACTGCACTGGCTGCCATTTCGGAAACGAATAACTTTCAAGGCACTCTGTGTGGTCTTTAAAGCATTACACGATCTTGGCCCTAGATGTATGAAGCTGCCATTCCACTGGCATAAGCCGGCAAGATGCCTAAGATCAGGGCAGCAGGCGCTGGTATCAGTCCCCAGAGTCAAGAAAGCAAGATGGGGGGGTAGGAGTTTTTCCTTAGGCGCAGCAGTAGCCTGGAATAAACTACCCCTCAACATTAGACAGTTGCCCGACCTGTTATCTTTCAGAAGAGCACTGAAGACCTGGCTCTTCACCTATTAAAGCTCCTTACCCTCACACACTAGTTCAACCATGTTAGCGCCAGGACACCTCCGGGTAACAGTACGCTCTAGAAATGTTAAAAATAAATAAATAAATAAATAAATAAATGAAATATTGTCCCAGACCTCCTTACAAAAAAGGTAAACAAGAGAGTCCTTGACACCTAAAGTATTTTGCACCTGTACCTTTTTGAGGATCTTGGCTTTTTTTCCAGGATAAGATTACAAGATACTCAGAATGACCACACTGAGTGAACCAGAACTGTTGAAGATAGGTGAATCTGAGTAGTGTCTCTTCCAAAAGTGCCCCCCTTTTACCATGTTACTGCTAGTAGTTCCTTTGCACCAGGGAAAGTGTGGTGGTGGTAAGTAGGGCCAAATCTCTAGCAACTATTCAAGATGAATTAAACTCCATGTTCAACAAACACAGATATTGAATCTGAGGATAGCAAGGGTTCAGCATGAAAAGCCAAGGTCCTGAGCTCAGTTAACAGAGTCAAGTGTCTCCACTGATTAATGATTTCCTCTCTCAAAGAAATGATTAGCAGCAGCAGAACGAAATGACATAATCATGGACAGAACATTATTAGCCATACAAAAGTTCTTCCAAGAATAAAGACTATACCTACTGAGGACAAAGCACATGGATCACATATGCTTTCGGTCACTGAGGTCATCAAGGGCTTCGTGAACTGGACACCCAGCCTAAATGAATATAAATGAACAATGCTGGTTCGGCTGAGTAGGAAAAACATCAAAACGGGTGCCTTGTTAGGAATCAGCCAGTTTGACTTATGCACGTTTGAATCATTCGCTGACACTCTCTTCTGGCCGCCTGGCTTCCTCCCTGAGGGGTCAGTCATAGCGTTAGGAGCCATGGTCGCGTATGATCGGAAACTGCTATCCTGTATCCACAGATTTGGGTCAGAGCCCTATTTGTTCCATTGACATGTGTTCCTTCTCCGGCTTTGCAGGAACCAGCCCTTTATCCATCACTTTCCTCAGTAGAACTTCCAGGAGAAACGACACGGTGCAAATAGCCCAGAAGTATTTTTGGTGTGAATCCATTTCTAACGATGTGCATGGGTTGATCCAAACCTGTGGAGTTGTGTTGATAACAAATCAGTGTGCCTGTCATCTGGCCTAATGCAACAGACTACAGCCCCATCACATCACAGCATGCCACACTACAGCCACGCTCTTGATGGATGAATGACCCCTTTGCAGTGATTCACTGCAATCCTTGGCAGATCTCTTCACCAACACGGCCCATTTTGTACCGCTTAAGAACGTGCTTTCAGGCACAGCCTTGGCACATAACTCCATGTTGTAACTCTTGGCAGTTTGCCCCTTGTTTTATGGCTCCACAATTTATTTGAGCTCTGTTTCCGGGCAGCTGTGCACATTGTTGTACTCAATGCCCACTAATCATTATCAAATCAGCCTCTAACCGATGGACAAACTGAGCCAGTGGAGCAAGCCATGGAGCAGTGTTTATGTTGTCTCTTAAAAAAAAAATCTATGTATTTTTGTTTACCCAAAAAGTTGTCTTATGAATTAAATGCAAACGTTAAATTCAATGACAAAATGGCAACACTAGATGCATTTTTCTGCTATATTTAATATCACATTTAGTCTGCAAATTACCATAAACAATATATCAATGAAAAACCCTTGGTTAACTATATCCAGTTCTTCAATTCAGCCCCCATCTCTGGGTGGGGGACCCTCTCAGCATACCGCTGCCTGCCTCACTGTTCCACGGACCAGTCACTTCATGAGGGTAGACTCGCAGAGGTATTATTTACTTTACCCACTCCAAATGATTGTAGCTGACCCTAGGTTTAGTAGGCCCAACTTTAAAGCCACAAATTGGTCTATCAAGAACCTATTTGTCAGAAACACATACTTCTGATGGGAGCTCGATGAGCCAGTGGTAAATGAAAGTAGGTGCATAGCTTGCCTTAGAGCCTCACAATAGAGGCGTGTTTCAGCTCTGACTTCACCTCTAATACAGTGTTCTCAAAAGGGATTTTCAGGGGACCTTGATATAGCCTTATTAACCCTTGCCCTGCCAATTTCTCCTTTGAGTTCCCTGCTCAGTTCAGGATTGCAAGAGCCCAAGGTAACTCTCTCCTAGAGTCCTAGATGTATAGCTCCATATCACTTTGTTCGACTGGCCATTCCTTTTTCCTAAATTATTAATTATTTTACCACTGATCAACAAATAAAAATTATACGGTACAAGTCACTCAATATAAGTGCACACCTTTTAATTGGTAGCATATTTACAATACAAGGCATTCTACAGAAACACCACATTCCACATAACCACCCTATAGGCAGGCTGAATTAGAAAGTGTAAATCCTATGTAGAAACAGAGTATCTGCTTATCGCAATATACTACAGGATGCCTTATATACTAGTGTCAATGTATTTTGTGAGCCCATCATATTTTATCCAGAGTTTCTAGATATTTTCACATTTTCTCAGTCACCTCTGGCTAGTGTAGGCCACCCTCTCTGCCTCAAATGGTTACTCATATGGTAGCAAAACTGAACTTGTCCACAATCCTAACAGTACAGCCAGTGTGTCAAATTTCTCTATTGAATCCCTGTGAGTAGCAACCACGCAGATCATACCATCACCGCTCGTTCAGGTGGAATGAAATGCAGAATGTGAAGTCAAGGCAATTTGGACTCAAAGAGGGTGTATGGACCACTACATTATGGAAAGGTTACTGTTCGCATGGGAGTCTGTGGCTTGAGTACAATGGCAGTGCACGGTACGTTTGGTCCATGTCCACAATCCACAGAACCTCTTCGCTGGGATTGCCTATTGGGGTGTGGAAGCATGACCTGCTTATCTTGATCCCATCAAAGGCCCAAATTAGCACTCAACCTCAACCTCTCTCTGGAGCATCCACAACAACCGTAAGACCAGCACCCATTAACAGACATCACGGAGAGGGCAAGAATTCCTGATGCATAAGCAACAAAACCAGATGCAATTGCGATTCTCATATTAACATGACTAGAGAATCTGAATTTCATTAAAGACACGGAGGCTGACATTATGCATTATTCCTTTAATGCAGTCCAAGCAGCCGCTTACATCACAATATTAAAAGGTTCCAGAATAGAACAATAGCAACACATGAAAGGCATGATCCATCAACAATCTGCCTCTTTTAAATTTGGAGGAAAATAAGTTAATGAAACTTGAAACATTAAAATGATCTTCTGATGAGCAGGATGAAGGAGAAGGAAGAACGAAGGTAAAACCAAAGGCCAGACGACACACAGTTAAGGAGCGTTACCTGAAAAGAGAAAGAAGTACATATCTCTTGAATGTAAAAAATAGTGTCAAGCTTATCAAGCTAAAAGGAACAAGAGATGAAACAAGTACAGTTAATAAAAAGGGAGGGATAATGTCAGCCTCCGTGTCTTTAATAAAATCCAGGTTTTCTAGTCATGTTAATATGAGAATCGCAATTTCATTACAAGAACGGAGTCTACATTATGCACGTTGGTAGCTTTGTAAAACAGCATCAGACAAATGTTCAATAGGCTTGCAATAATGACGTGCAAAGGTGCTAGCATTTGACCAGTCAGCAGCTTTGAGAATGTCATCCAACTTACCTCCAGACCAGAGAGATTTACTGGCCATAGCACCCCTCTAAGGGAGTGAGCTTGAAATTTCTTTAAGTCAATACCTGCTAAACTCATAACAGTCTTAACCCATCTAGCAATAGAGGTCGAGGTTATGCCTTTGTGGGGTTTAACAAAGGATATAAGTACTTTCCAACCAAAGGGTAGTAAGGTATTTCTGCGCAATGTCTGATGGTTTAAGTGTTACTCTGTGCATAATTTTGTAATCTGCTACTAAGGGAGTCCAGACAGTCACCACCCTATACTGCCAAGTTGCAATTTATGAAAATTGCAATAATAAAGTCTCAATTTGGTAGGTCCCCCTGAGCAAAAAGTATATAACCCTTCTTGTGTCGTTTCACAATTCTTCAGAAAACAGTTCAGCCAATAATAAATGTCCAGAATAGAGTATCCGTGATCTTTAATTTTTCTTCAGTTCTTTTTCTTCACATGAACTCATGAGACAATTTTCTTCACACAATTGTATCTTTAGATCTCCACAGAACAGGATATAAGTAATTGGTTAACATCCTGAGAACGAAGAGCAAACATTCTGTGATCATACTCTCTCATGAAGTCCACAACGCAAAGTTTTGGACATAAATCAAAACGTGGGTAAAAGATTGAATCAGACATAGGGGGCCATTAGGATGGCGGGCGGGCTTTGCCCGCCCGCCACCCTATCGGGAAACGGGACCGCCCGCCTCGAGGGCGGGGGTCCCGAAATGTGCATTAGGATGCGCCCGCCACACAGGCGGGCGCATCTGTATTGTTGCCATTGCGGCGGGCGGAGCAGTAATCTCCGCTCGCCGCCTTGTTAAACGTGCACGTTGTGCATTTCGAAGTGCAACATGACAGGCACCGCGCGGTGCCTGCCATGATGCACTTTGAAATGCGGGAGGGTACCATAGGTACCCCCCATGTGCAACCCCCCAAGCCAGGGACTCCCAGGGGGCCCGCAACGGGCCCCCGCAGGGGCTCTCCGCATGCCTTTCCGTGGTGGCATTGCCACCACGGAAATGCATTGGTGTAAGCCCATTGTAATATGGCGGGCGGTGTCTAACAGACACCGCCACCATGTTACTCGTTTTCCGCCCCGGCCGCCAGGCGACCGGGGCGGTAAACATGCGGGCGGTGTTTCTCACCGCCGCGGTCCACCCCGCCATACTAATACGGCGGAGGGGATTTGGGCTGTGGATGTCGGGCGGATTTCCACCGCCAGCCTGGCGGAGGAAATCCGCCCGACATCCTAATGGACCCCATAGTCTTTGTTCTTCTATAAATCTCAAATCTGACTCCGAACATGTAAAAAGATCTATTCGTAAACTCCAGGGCTTTGACATCAGAGAACCTTCTGCATGAGATTAGGCATAGTAGAGTAGCCAGCTTAATGGAAAGATTTTTATTTTTTATTGTGGAGAGTATTAACAGGCCAGTTATTGAAAAGATCAAGGATTAGTTTGACATCCCAAAGACTTTCATATTTAAGTTTAGGAGGTCTTCTTAAACTAATCCTTTTCATCACTCTACAAACAATGACATTTTGACCTACCATTTTACCATTGACAAGGACATGACCAGCAGAAATAGCCTATCTATAGCAATTGATAGTTCTACAGCTGAGGCCTTTATCAAATTGTTTAACATGGAATTAACTGTGTCAACAATAGGTGCTTCCAAGGAATCCAGGTTCCTTTCCAGGCACCAACGTAGACAGGTTCTCCATATGTTGTTATGTCTGTAGTGAGTGCCTGGGGCCCAAGACTCCTCTGTCTACTTCTGCAAGAAGATTCTCTAGGGTAGGAATTAAGAAGGGGTGTTTGCAAGCTAGTTCTAGAGTGGTGGGGAACCATGCTTGGGATGGCAAAAAGGGAGTTATTAGGACAAGGAAGCACTGATCCTGTCTCACTATCTGAAGACCTCTCTGAATCATGGCAAAGTGAGGGAAGGCGTACACCTTGGCTCCTTTCCAAGATTGAAGTAAGGCGTTGACTGCTAGAGCACCCGGGTCGGGCATCCAGCTGAAGTTGTTCTCCAGTTGAAAGTTTATTCTGCTGGCAAATAAGTCTATCTCTAGAGGGCCCCAGATCTTGTTTAGGGTACTGAACACGGAAACATTCAGTTTCCAATTGCTGTGATCTAACAGGAATCTTGAGTTCCAGTCTACAGAGTATTTCCACTTTGAGAGCGATCTTATGTTCCAGACAGAAGAGCAATCTTCTGTTCCAGACAGAACATCCAAAGTTTCTTTTCTAGATTCGAGAGGTCCTCAGATTTGGTGCGTTCATGAGGGCGTAAAGCCCAGCTGTTAGTTCTAAATAATTTATGTGGTGAGAGGATTCCTCTTGTGACCAGATACCACCAGTGTTCTGATTGAGAAGGCAAGCTCCCCAGCCATGAATGTTCGCATCTGATTCTAAACAAACTCAGATTTTGAACCAAACATTGCTTTTCCATTCCAAGCGTCTAGGTTCTCGAGCCACTAGACTAGCTCCGATTTGGCTTCTTGATCCAGTCAGATCTGATCTCTGTACCAGAGGCCAGTTCTTAGTTGAGGGGACTGGGAAATATGGCTTGGATGGAGGAGGAGAGGAGACCCAGAAGTCTGGCTAGCTCTCTCAGAGATAAGTCTTGCTGTTTCAGGATGTGTCTTATTTCCTTCCAGATTTTGGTAATTGTTTTTGAAGGTAGTAAAAGGAGACATTTTAATGTGTTTACTGTGAAACCTAGGACCTCCAAAGATCTGGAAGGGGACATAATTGATTTATCTTGGTTTATGATGAATCCTACACTTTCTAGGAGATCCATCACAGTCTTCAGGTCTTTGGCTAGTTGTGAAGGCTCTTGAGACATTATAAGAATGTTGTCTAAGTAAATGATTAAACAAATGCCCCTTATTCTTAGAGATGAGGCAACAGCTCACATGACCTTGGTGAAGCACCAAGGGGCAGAGGAGAGTCCGAAGGAGAGAGCCTGAAATTGGTAAAGGTGATTTTCCCTAGACAAATTGAAGAAAGGGTTTGTGGGATTCAGCCATAGGAATGGTGAAGTAAGCATCCTTTAGGTCTAGTTTGACAAGCCAGTCTCCCTCTAGAGGTAAATCCCTCAAGAGATGGATGCCCTCCATCTTGAAGTGTCTATAAACCAAATATTTGTTTAGTTCTCTTAAGTTTATGACAGGTCTCCAACCTTTGTCTTTCTTTTTTACAAGAAAGAATGTGCTTATAATTCTTAAACGTTCTAATGGGACCTCTATTATGTCTCCTTTCTGAAGCATAGAGGAGATTTCCTTCTCTATTTTTTTTGTTGCTCTGGAGAGAGAGGCATGTCTCTTGGGAAATAAGTTTGTAAAGGTATGTGAGTCAAATCTATCATAAACCAATTGACAGTGTTTAAGAACCAAGGATCTTGAGTGATCAATCTCCAATTGTGAAGGAAGTATTTGAGTCCGTCACCCAGTTTTTGGGGAAAGAAGGAGAAGGGAGAGGGGAGAGAGTTCTCACTTGCAGGGTTGTTTGAAATGAAGGTTCCACAGGATCTAAATTCTCGGATGCGTTGGCCTCTAATTCTCTGGGGGTAGAATTGAGGCATGTTGTACTGCTGATACCCTCTTCCGAAACCGCAGGATCTTGGAAATGGCCTTTGATTGAAGCGGCCGAAAGAGAGGACCCGTCATCTGGCCCGCCATAAAAGGTTAGGATTGAAAACTCTGCGCATATTTTGCTGTGTCTGATCCAGGGCGGTGAAAGTGGAGATGTATTTCTCCAAGGATTTAGTGAGGTGTTCTCCAAAGAGTAAAGCTTTTGGGTTTTGCGAGGGTTCTTTATCCGCCATGTCAGTTAGTTTTGGATTTATTGTAGTCAAAACGACTCTTTGTCTTTCTGCATTAATGCTAGCGTTGGCATTACCCAATAGAATTAATGCTCTCTGGCTCCATCCCCTGATGAGATTGGTGTTGAGAGGGGTGCCATTTATGTGGCTGTCTTCTGCAGAATCTAGGATTCTGGCTAATGGTCTGAGTACATCGAGAAGACGGTCTTGGCACCCTTTCAGGGATTTTTCCATCCCTTATCTTAATTCATGTCCAAGTTTGAATATGAATTTAATGAGTTCAGGATCCAAATTGGGGGTATAGCAGCTTTTATCCTCAGTAGAAGGTCTAGAGCATTCAGCTCTAAGGATGTTACGAGTGTCCCTTTCTAAGAGGTTTCTTATCCATTTTTTAATACATTTTGTGACGTGGTCCAGAGGGAACCACTCAGAACTTCTTGGGTGTTTCAGATTTAATGGGGAAAACATTTCTTCCCCTAAGGGGTCAAGGATAATGTTCTTAGAGGATGATGGGAGTTCCTCTTATGGATTGTAAAATTCTTGATCATCTTCATCAAGATGAAGGACATACTCATCAGGTGTCTGAGGATTCTATATCATTAGATTTGTTATCTCCCATATTGTAAAAAGCATTATGATATTTTGTGCCACTAGGGACACCCAGATGTTTTGTGCTGCTAAGGACACCCAGATAAGTTGTGCCGCTAAGGACACCCAGATAAGTTGTGCCGGTAAGGACATCCAGATAAGTTGTGCCACTAAGGACACCCAAATAAATTGTGCCGCTAAAGACACCCAGATAAGTTGTGCCGCTAGGGACACCTTGGGAGTTTGAGGTGCGAAGACCTCCATTAGAAGTTGAGTGTTAGGACCTTTCTGAATTGATGAGGTGCTTGGACCTCCTATATTGCTCTTATCAATGTTTTGACTTTTCTTAAGTCTTTTACCCCTTAATTCAGTGATCTTGTCAGAGTAGAGGTTTGGAATTTCTGAGAGTTTGTCCTCATCAGGGAGTGACCTTTTAGAGGACATGATCTGACTTAAGGTCTCAAACATGCAGGACCTCAATTCCTTATGAAGGATTTTTTGCAGGGCTTCGTTGTCTATGTTAGGAGTAGGAGCAGAAGCCTTGTTTGAGTCACAGTCAGATATGGTATAGAGGAAATGGGAACTTGTAAAAAGTGGTAAAGCCCTTTAATGAAAGATAATTAGGGAGGATTTCCCTTAATAATAGTGACAATGTTTATAGATGAAGGAATGTAAAGAGAATAATGCCTCTCTTATTATAATTAATTTTTTTATAGAATGTTGAAAAGGATTAAATTGAAGAATAATCGTTTACACAAAAAACAAAATATTAAGGTTTGATTAAACATCTAAAAATCTTTAACTATATTCAAACATTGAAGATGTTGAACAAAGCTGACAGACATTATGAGCAGGGACTTATTTAAACTTCACCCACCCTAGTAGCCTTGAACTCTGGTCTCACCTGACAACTCCTGTGTTCTGCTTCCTGAGGTTACATTGCCTCACATCTCCTAATTTGCGGCAACCTGGTTTTGCAGCATAATCTCGTGAAAACATGAAAAAAGCAGAAACAGTTCAGCACATGCATTCAATACAAAGGTCACACTTTAACATGGAGCTGCTCTACTCATAGACTATGAAAATGCCAATAAAATAATGCCGTTCAGCACAACATCATCAAAGACCAACATGTGCTAACCAAAGTCAGCTTCATCACACTATCCCAATCCGAGATTGCTCCCTAACACAACTCTAGCCAAATACTCCTCCCTAATACTGCTCTAATTAGGTATCTGGAAGTCTTATCTCAGAGCAGATAACTGTTAACAGGGATTTGCATGTGGCACAGCAATTGAACTGCATATGTATTTTTTGGTATGTAATACTGAAAGCCACATCAGTCAGAACAAGAAATCAAACAGGTACCAGACTGAGTGAAGCTGGTCTGTCTGGAATCCAAGTAAAAGCTCTCCCAAAGACATCCTCTTCCTTCCCGGTTAGCTGCCAGGAGTGCCTGTGTAGAAAGTTAGAAATTGGGTTTCTGGTTGAAAAAGGTATGCACCCTCTCCAAGCAGAAGCCACAATCTTAGTCAGCGTAAGCTAAGGACAAACTAAAAGATAGCCTTTGCTCACCCTCTGGTAGCTTGGCGCAGAGCAGTTAGGCGTATCTAAATAGGCACTGTGTAATGTATTTGTACAACACACACATGTAGTAACACAATGAATACACCACAAAAAGCTCCACATAGGTTAATGAAAATAGATTGTCATATTATAAACAACACAAGTCCAAAAAAAAACAACTAATGTATAGAAGTTGAGACATGAATTTTAAAAGGATAAATGCAATGAAGTGCTGAGAAGCAAGTAGCACTAAAAGGTTACTTTAGGTTGTGCTGGACCGAGGCAAAGTCAAAGTTTGGGCTGACCTCATGGAAGCACAGGCCATCTACAGGCCCAGTGAATAAGGGTACCTTTCATGGTCACAAACAACTAGATGCTTCGATTTTCTCCACGCAGTGAGGGTGATGAGTCAGTTTCAAAGACGGGTGCCAGAGTGTCGAGCAAGGCGCCAGATTTTGCAACACAATTGAGGGAATGTGTCGATCTCACCAAGCTGCAGCAGCAACGATACCCTGTATGATGCGTCAATCTCTGGAGGCAAATCGCTGGTTCCGATGCATTGTGCTGATTTTACTCCCACACCCTGGTCAATGAGCCGGTTCTGCTACACTCCGACAGGAGATGCGTCGAAATCCGTGTTGCAAGTATCTGGGGCACTTTCAGTGCGCCAGTTACAGGAGCAGGGGAAGAGACTTTAATTCTCCTGAGTCTCAAGCAAGGGAATCAAGTCAACAGCTCTTGGAGAACACTTCAATGGAAGTCAGAGTCCAGCTCTCCTTCAGCAGAAGCAGTGAGCAGCAGACAGCGAATCAACAAAAGAGAAAGGCAGGCCTTCCAAATCTGCAGTCCAAAGATGAGTCCTTTAAGTAGCACAGCAGTTCTTCTGACAGAGGTTCAGTTCAAGATCCATAAGTGTCTGATTTCAGGGAGTCAGAGACCCAGTACAAAACCCAAAAGTGCCTCTGATGTGGGGGTGACTTCAAAGCAGCCCACTGAAGTGCACAGGTTTACCTTTCAGCCCAGTCCTGTGTGCCAGGCTATGTGTGGGAGGGGTAACTCAGGCGTTTGTGTGGGGACAGGGCACTACCTTTTCACGTCAAATGTTAGCCCCTCTCTTTCATCCTGCCCAGGCAAGGCCATCAGAATGCAGATGGGTACTCAGACACACCTATCCTTCCTGTGTTATGGCTGTCTGGAGGAAATGCACAAAGTGTAGCTATCACCTACCCCAGACATGTGTTGGAGACAGGCAGTCAGGGACACAGAGCAGTAATTGTAGAAAAATTCCCACCTTCTAATAGTAGCATTTCTAAAATAGTAATGTTTGATCCAACTTTACCAGTAAGAAGGATTTATCATTACCATTCCAAAGACATGAAACATGAAAAAGCTACTCCTCTCTGATAAGGAACTACATCTTAAAAGTGTAGTCAGGAATTCCCAATGCTAACCTATGAGAGGAGTAGGCCTCATAGTAGTGAAAAAACGAAATAGGCTGTTTGCCACTACCAGGACAAGGAAAACATACATAGCACCCTGCCCTTAGGGCTACCGAGGGCCTACCTTAGGGGTATGTAAAAGTGGGGAGTTTAAGGCTTGGCAAGTAGTTTTAAATACCAAGTTGAAGTGGCTGCAAACTGCACTCACAGACACTGCAGTGGCAGGCCTGAGACAGATTTGAAAGCTACTTCTGTGGGTGGTACAATTAGTGCTGCAGCCCAATAGTAGTATTTAACTTACAGGCCTTGGTATATAGTATACCACCTTACAAGGGACTTACAAGTAAATGAAAATAAGTCAATCAGGTACACACCAATTACATGCATGCTTAGAGAAGAAGCACATGCACTTTAGCACTGATTAGCAGTGGTAAAGTTCTCAGAGTCCTAAGGCCAACAAAAAGATTTAGCAATCTGATGAGTCAAAAAGCAAAGAGATTGGGGTAACACCTCCCTAAGGCTGATGGGTCTAAATGCATAGACAAAGGTGGCAGTGGTAGTGAGATTGGGGATAGAACAAATACATAATACTTCCTGAGTGGACCTCTGAGTCCATACATGACTTCCAGGCTCATGAGAATCTGCCTGACACTGCTAGGGACACATGAAGTTAATAACAACATGGGTAGCTTTGGATTTTGGGACCTAGCTCAGCTGGCTCCCAGAACAACCTACTACAATCAACAAAGCCTGCCCCATCTCTGATAGGCTCTCTCAAGCAGCACCTGCCTCCTTAATTAGTGAGGATATTTATAGTATGCGACATTTCTGCAGTACTAACAGGGTGTATGTTAGATCTGGGGGTCTCTAGTTGGCAGGGGTAGGTACCACTGTCCAAATAGGGACCCTTGCTTCTAGTCAGGACAAGGAGATAACTCTCTGAGATAACCCCTGCTCGCCCTCTAGGTAGCTTGGCCTGAGCAGTCTAGGCTAATCAGAGGCAATGCGTAAAGTATTTGTACCAACACTCACAGTAACACAGTGAAAACACCACAAACTGATTCCACAACAGTTTAGAAAAATAAAGGTATTTATTCTAAAGCTACACAAGACCAAAACGATAAAAATCCAACATACACGGTTCAAGAATATGGTTTCAAAGAGTTCTTAAGGTTGCGTTAAAGTTCTTCAAGTTGCGGTAAAAATAAACCACGGTTGCGTGAAAAGTTCACAGTTGCGTCACGTTTACTCACAGTACCTTTAGTTGCAACAAAGTTCCAAAAGCAGAAGCTGGTGCGGTGGAAAACAAGCGATGCGTTGCTCCTGAGACCCTGGGGAGGCGATGCGACAGCCCCGCTGCAGCAGCGGGCGTGTTGCGACGAATCCGGTCTGTATGGGGAGGAAGGCCACTTGTATGGATTCCGGTGCGTAGGTTCCGTAGGAAGTCTGTTCTCGCAAAGGCACGATGCGACGACCTCGTAGGTGCTGCGACGATCTCCGGGGCGACGATGCGCGGTCCAGCGGCGATCCTTTCTCTCGCAGCTCCTCGATGCGATGATTCTGCGACGACACTCGCAGCGACGTGATGCGGTCCGCAAGCAAGCGGTGCGGCGTTCTCACCCAGCGACGACAGGCTCTGCGACGATACTCGCAGCGATGTTCGATTCTCCCGCACCGGTCTGGTGCGTCCCGCAAACGGAGGGTGCGACGTCTCTGGCAGCGGCGTCAGGCGCTGCGACGATCTCGACCTCTGTAGCGGCGGGAGACTTCTCGCACTGTCGGGGATGCGCTCCGCAAGCGAGCGATGCAACACTTTTCAATTTCAAAAGTCTCTCAAGCTTTAGTCTCAAGCTTCCCAGCACAGGTCCAACCTCCAGAGGCCCCACAACTGGATCAAGCACTCTAGGAGGGACAGAACTCACTCAGCAGAGTTCAGGGAAGCTGGGGGTGAAGTCCTTTTGTTCCTGGGACTTCAAAACAGGGAGCCAGCTCTTCTCAGGCCCTTGGAGATTCCTTTCAAGACAGGGGACACAGCTCACAGCAAAGTCCTTCCCCTCTCCTTGGCAGCAAAGCAACAGCAGGTCAGTCCAGCAGAGCAACAGCAAGACAATCTTCCTTCTTCAGAGTCAGCTTTCTCCTTGGCAGAGGTTCCTTCTTGATTTCCAGGATGATCTGATTTTCTGTTGTCAGGGGTCCTGTACTTATACCCCTAAAGTCTTTGTTCTCTTGGTGCATGTGGGCCCTGTGCCCGGTCTGAACCAGTTCTGGGCGGATCCTGAGCACTTTGTTTTGGTGGCTGCATCTTTCCTTTCAGAGTGAGGGGCAGGGTCCTCAGCCGCCCAGCAGGGGGGTGGAGCCAGCATTGTGGAAGGCAGGCACAGCCCTATTCAGCCCAGGTGCTAACTCCTCCCACCACTCAAGTCATTCAGCCTAGTGCTGACTCATCCATCCTGCCGGGGAGTTCCCCAGCCCCTGTCACTCACAAACCAGACAGTCAATACACAAACAGGCCCAGGCACACAGAAGGTTCAGACAAGAGAACAGCAACTTTCTAAAAGTGCTGTTCTCAAACACAGGATTTAAAAACAACCTTTCCTAAAAGATGTGTTATTAAATTCTGAGTTCAGGGATACTAGATACTTATGTCCTATCTTGTTCCTATGGGAAGAAAGGCTGTTAACCACTGTAGCCAGCATCCCCCATGTTAATCTATGGAGCAAGATAGCCTTACAATAGTGAAAAACGAAAATGGCTGTAATTCACTACCAGAACATGTTACCTGCACCAGTACATGCTCTACCTTTTACATACACTGCACCCTGCCCAGGGGGGTACCTTGGGCCTTCCATAGGGGTGACTGATGTGCACAAAAAGGGAAGGGTTAGGCCTGGTCAGTGGGGACACTGACCAGGAGGACATGGCAGTTCTAAACTGCCCATAGGCACTGCAGTGGCAGGCCTGAGACACCATTTTAGAGCTACTCATGTAGGTGGCACAATCAGTGCTGCAGGCCCACTAGTAGCATTTGTCATCACCAGCCCTGGCACACCCAGTGCACTTTACTAGGGACTTCATGGTGATACAAATATGCCAAACATGTATATTCAATCAGAATAACAATTTACACAGAGAGCATATGCACTTTAGCACTGATCAGCAGTGGTAAAGTGCGCAGAGTCCTATTGCCAACAGCCACGGGTCAGGAAAAATAAGGGAGGAAGAAGCAAAAAGTTTGAGGATGACCCTGCAAGAAGGGCCAGTTCCAACACAACCCCCTTCCAGCCTAAAGCCAGGGTAGACCAAACGATACCTCGATGGTATTCCCTGCTTAAGGCGATAGAACATGGAAACTGGCCCACACAGCAGGGCAGTCCTGTTCTACGCCATCCTAAACCCAGTTCAATCACTCTATTTATACTCTCAGGGTCCACCATGCCAATCCATGTGGAACCCTTCTCCTCACCTGTGGACACCACCTGTGCAGCACCTAACCTTAATTTCCTCACAGGTGTGTCCCAACAGACAGACAGCCAGCCACAGTGACCACCAACAGTGATCAGGGATGAGATCCAGGCCTCATGCCTCTCATGGCTCTCAAACCCCTGTGGCATCAGAGGGTGGGGGGCAGTAGCCCCAGGTGCTTGGCACCCTTTGTCCACTCCCTCTCTTGTCAAGTCAGGTCTAACATCCTGGCACTGACCCACCAGTCCCGGACCTGTATCCGGCGGCTGGACAGGAGGCTGAGGTGGGCTTCTCCACACCCGGTCCTCCTCTTCCTTGGGGCTCTGTACCCTCCCACCTGGAGCGGTACCCCCTTCTAGAATAGCCAGGGCACCTGTGGCAGGTGTCCCGCACCATTCACCCACCAGTTCAGGGGTGCTATCCTGCAACTGGTATTCCAGGTCAGGGGGGACACCCCGGACCTGGCCCTCAAACCTAGGCTCCAAAGCCTCCAGGTCAGACAACACCTGAACCTGGCTTCCCCACCCAGGGACTAACCCCTGCAGTGGAACACTTGCCTGGCACACCAGGACTTCACTCACTGAGATGCCTATACTGGTAGACAGTACCCACCTGGCCAACACAACGGTGTGGCCCAGTCCACCCCCAGGGTGAGACTCCTGCCCTCCTTCCAGGGGCAACCCTGTCCACCAAGACAACCATGAACACAACTTTCCTACCAGTTCAGGACCTCCCTCCAGCAACTGGTCTCCCAACCTAGGGTTTAACCCCTCAGGTTGTACCGGGGTCAGAGGCGAGGACTCCCTCCCTCTGCACCCCCTTCCAGAGCGCTGCACCCTCCCTACTGGAGGGGTACCCCTGGGAAACATATTGGTCAGGACACTGGTTACAGATG
This sequence comes from Lissotriton helveticus, assembly GCF_964261635.1. NCBI lineage: Eukaryota > Metazoa > Chordata > Amphibia > Caudata > Salamandridae > Lissotriton > Lissotriton helveticus. The sequence goes on from NC_136063.1 coordinate 428,188,255, forward strand.
TCCTTCCTTCCAGGTCAGGCAGATCCTGAACCTGGTCTCCCAACCCAGGGACCAATACCTGCGGTTGTGCACTTGCCTGGCACGCCAGGACTTCTGGGGACTTACACAGTACCCCCATGAGGGTGACACACAACTCATGTGTCCTGTGACAGTCTGCCTGACGCAGATCTCCCGACCCCTGTCCACCTGACAGCGCGGGAAGATCCCCCAGGACAGAAGTGAGGTCACCATGGTCACTCACTGGGGACTCAGCCCTTCCGACTGGTCCCTGACCCACTGGTTCTCCCACTGGGGACTCCTTCCCCCTCTCACCCCTCAGTCTGGACTTCTGTACCCTCCCAAATGGAGCGGCACTGCCAGACACCAGAACTGATGGAGGCCTGGTTACAGGCACTCCCCGTTCAACAAACACTAGGAGATCCTCCTCAAATGGCCTACAAGTACAGTCTAGGTCCCCAAACTGGGGTTCCCTCAAGGAACCTTCCAGGCCCTGAGACTGGGTTTCGGGCACCGTGAAACACACCGTCCCACACTCACTCCTTCTCCACTGAGACCGGACATGAGCCCCTACACCCCTCCCACTACACTGGGACCTAACTGGGCTACACTGAACCTCTTCCACCTCACAGGTCTGGAAGATATCTAAGCCACTCCTTTTGGGATCACTCCCCAATGCCTCCTCAGACTCTCTGGAATCCACCAAGAGGTCTGCCTCCAACGCAAGCTCTCTGGGGTCAGAGAACTGACATCCCACCGGGTGTTGGCATAGCTCTGGAAAACAGGGACTTAAAGTATGCTCTCCAACAAATGAATCACACAGCCCCCCGCAGTTGTTAACCAAGCTACCCTTTGCCTCACACTCCAGTGCCTCACACAAGCACCCCACACCACTCTCCTGAGACTGGCAAGACAGTGTCTGACTGTCTCTGTCACACAACCCATACTCTTCTGGCTGGTCTTCACACACACACACCAAGGTTTCTACCATGGGGGAACCCCTCTCCCTGTACCTCTCATCTAGAGTCAGTAGAGTGTCCCTCCCACCACTAGGAATATGGTCCCCTGTGCCAGTCCCCCAATCTACTTCAGGGACACTGCACTCCACTGGAACTACATCATAAACCTGAACCCCCTGGTGTATGTCGACCCCCTCCCTCAAGTCAGGCGCCACATCTCTGGGTGTTTGTACCTTTCTTTCCACACTAGATATCATAATCATGCTGCCACCATCTGAGCTGGACTCCACCTCCAACTCAGCAAAGCTCACCTCTTGAGCTACCCATGATTCTTCTTCAGCTGAGACCCTCATGGCCTCATGCCTTTTGAGCTCCAACTCAAGCTTCCTCATTCTTAATTCATGGGCCAAGGTCAATTGCAATTCTTCCAGGGCACGGGCATTTTTGCTCTCCTCCGCCGCCCATTCTCTCTCTTTATCCATTTCCAATTGCTTCAGCTTCATTTCAAGCCTCAACATTTCTAACTTATGATCTCTAACCCTTTGGTTTTCCTCCAACTCCTCTGGGGAAAAACTTTCAGCTGAATGGTTGCTGCCAGCCCTTGAGGCTGCTCTGGACACAGGCAGATCCTGTGGCCTGAAACCATCCCTTTGTGCATCCTCATCCACTTCTGCATCATCTGTCTCCCCAGCCTCTTTGGTCTCCCACCAGGCCCATAAGGCCTCCTGTAGCTCCTCCTTCTTGGAGCGGCGCTTCATGGGGCATCCAAAGTTCCTGCAGAACTGCCTGAGTTGACCTACTTTGTAATCACTTAACATTTCAATATCAAACTCCAGTTCTGCAACATCACTTGCTGGTTTACCATTCAGAGACATGATGCTTGGATTCCTTCAGGGTTATGATCAAAAATAAAAAATGTAGTATGCGGTGGCGTAGTGGTCTGCACTCACTAGTGATGTACACCAATTACTGTGGGTCAAGTACAAATACAAGTTCAAATCCCACCGCCTGACCACCAATGTTAGATCTGGGGGTCTCTAGTTGGCAGGGGTAGGTACCACTGTCCAAATAGGGACCCTTGCTTCTAGTCAGGACAAGGAGATAACTCTCTGAGATAACCCCTGCTCGCCCTCTAGGTAGCTTGGCCTGAGCAGTCTAGGCTAATCAGAGGCAATGCGTAAAGTATTTGTACCAACACTCACAGTAACACAGTGAAAACACCACAAACTGATTCCACAACAGTTTAGAAAAATAAAGGTATTTATTCTAAAGCTACACAAGACCAAAACGATAAAAATCCAACATACACGGTTCAAGAATATGGTTTCAAAGAGTTCTTAAGGTTGCGTTAAAGTTCTTCAAGTTGCGGTAAAAATAAACCACGGTTGCGTGAAAAGTTCACAGTTGCGTCACGTTTACTCACAGTACCTTTAGTTGCAACAAAGTTCCAAAAGCAGAAGCTGGTGCGGTGGAAAACAAGCGATGCGTTGCTCCTGAGACCCTGGGGAGGCGATGCGACAGCCCCGCTGCAGCAGCGGGCGTGTTGCGACGAATCCGGTCTGTATGGGGAGGAAGGCCACTTGTATGGATTCCGGTGCGTAGGTTCCGTAGGAAGTCTGTTCTCGCAAAGGCACGATGCGACGACCTCGTAGGTGCTGCGACGATCTCCGGGGCGACGATGCGCGGTCCAGCGGCGATCCTTTCTCTCGCAGCTCCTCGATGCGATGATTCTGCGACGACACTCGCAGCGACGTGATGCGGTCCGCAAGCAAGCGGTGCGGCGTTCTCACCCAGCGACGACAGGCTCTGCGACGATACTCGCAGCGATGTTCGATTCTCCCGCACCGGTCTGGTGCGTCCCGCAAACGGAGGGTGCGACGTCTCTGGCAGCGGCGTCAGGCGCTGCGACGATCTCGACCTCTGTAGCGGCGGGAGACTTCTCGCACTGTCGGGGATGCGCTCCGCAAGCGAGCGATGCAACACTTTTCAATTTCAAAAGTCTCTCAAGCTTTAGTCTCAAGCTTCCCAGCACAGGTCCAACCTCCAGAGGCCCCACAACTGGATCAAGCACTCTAGGAGGGACAGAACTCACTCAGCAGAGTTCAGGGAAGCTGGGGGTGAAGTCCTTTTGTTCCTGGGACTTCAAAACAGGGAGCCAGCTCTTCTCAGGCCCTTGGAGATTCCTTTCAAGACAGGGGACACAGCTCACAGCAAAGTCCTTCCCCTCTCCTTGGCAGCAAAGCAACAGCAGGTCAGTCCAGCAGAGCAACAGCAAGACAATCTTCCTTCTTCAGAGTCAGCTTTCTCCTTGGCAGAGGTTCCTTCTTGATTTCCAGGATGATCTGATTTTCTGTTGTCAGGGGTCCTGTACTTATACCCCTAAAGTCTTTGTTCTCTTGGTGCATGTGGGCCCTGTGCCCGGTCTGAACCAGTTCTGGGCGGATCCTGAGCACTTTGTTTTGGTGGCTGCATCTTTCCTTTCAGAGTGAGGGGCAGGGTCCTCAGCCGCCCAGCAGGGGGGTGGAGCCAGCATTGTGGAAGGCAGGCACAGCCCTATTCAGCCCAGGTGCTAACTCCTCCCACCACTCAAGTCATTCAGCCTAGTGCTGACTCATCCATCCTGCCGGGGAGTTCCCCAGCCCCTGTCACTCACAAACCAGACAGTCAATACACAAACAGGCCCAGGCACACAGAAGGTTCAGACAAGAGAACAGCAACTTTCTAAAAGTGCTGTTCTCAAACACAGGATTTAAAAACAACCTTTCCTAAAAGATGTGTTATTAAATTCTGAGTTCAGGGATACTAGATACTTATGTCCTATCTTGTTCCTATGGGAAGAAAGGCTGTTAACCACTGTAGCCAGCATCCCCCATGTTAATCTATGGAGCAAGATAGCCTTACAATAGTGAAAAACGAAAATGGCTGTAATTCACTACCAGAACATGTTACCTGCACCAGTACATGCTCTACCTTTTACATACACTGCACCCTGCCCAGGGGGGTACCTTGGGCCTTCCATAGGGGTGACTGATGTGCACAAAAAGGGAAGGGTTAGGCCTGGTCAGTGGGGACACTGACCAGGAGGACATGGCAGTTCTAAACTGCCCATAGGCACTGCAGTGGCAGGCCTGAGACACCATTTTAGAGCTACTCATGTAGGTGGCACAATCAGTGCTGCAGGCCCACTAGTAGCATTTGTCATCACCAGCCCTGGCACACCCAGTGCACTTTACTAGGGACTTCATGGTGATACAAATATGCCAAACATGTATATTCAATCAGAATAACAATTTACACAGAGAGCATATGCACTTTAGCACTGATCAGCAGTGGTAAAGTGCGCAGAGTCCTATTGCCAACAGCCACGGGTCAGGAAAAATAAGGGAGGAAGAAGCAAAAAGTTTGAGGATGACCCTGCAAGAAGGGCCAGTTCCAACACAACCCCCTTCCAGCCTAAAGCCAGGGTAGACCAAACGATACCTCGATGGTATTCCCTGCTTAAGGCGATAGAACATGGAAACTGGCCCACACAGCAGGGCAGTCCTGTTCTACGCCATCCTAAACCCAGTTCAATCACTCTATTTATACTCTCAGGGTCCACCATGCCAATCCATGTGGAACCCTTCTCCTCACCTGTGGACACCACCTGTGCAGCACCTAACCTTAATTTCCTCACAGGTGTGTCCCAACAGACAGACAGCCAGCCACAGTGACCACCAACAGTGATCAGGGATGAGATCCAGGCCTCATGCCTCTCATGGCTCTCAAACCCCTGTGGCATCAGAGGGTGGGGGGCAGTAGCCCCAGGTGCTTGGCACCCTTTGTCCACTCCCTCTCTTGTCAAGTCAGGTCTAACATCCTGGCACTGACCCACCAGTCCCGGACCTGTATCCGGCGGCTGGACAGGAGGCTGAGGTGGGCTTCTCCACACCCGGTCCTCCTCTTCCTTGGGGCTCTGTACCCTCCCACCTGGAGCGGTACCCCCTTCTAGAATAGCCAGGGCACCTGTGGCAGGTGTCCCGCACCATTCACCCACCAGTTCAGGGGTGCTATCCTGCAACTGGTATTCCAGGTCAGGGGGGACACCCCGGACCTGGCCCTCAAACCTAGGCTCCAAAGCCTCCAGGTCAGACAACACCTGAACCTGGCTTCCCCACCCAGGGACTAACCCCTGCAGTGGAACACTTGCCTGGCACACCAGGACTTCACTCACTGAGATGCCTATACTGGTAGACAGTACCCACCTGGCCAACACAACGGTGTGGCCCAGTCCACCCCCAGGGTGAGACTCCTGCCCTCCTTCCAGGGGCAACCCTGTCCACCAAGACAACCATGAACACAACTTTCCTACCAGTTCAGGACCTCCCTCCAGCAACTGGTCTCCCAACCTAGGGTTTAACCCCTCAGGTTGTACCGGGGTCAGAGGCGAGGACTCCCTCCCTCTGCACCCCCTTCCAGAGCGCTGCACCCTCCCTACTGGAGGGGTACCCCTGGGAAACATATTGGTCAGGACACTGGTTACAGATGTCCTTCCTTCCAGGTCAGGCAGATCCTGAACCTGGTCTCCCAACCCAGGGACCAATACCTGCGGTTGTGCACTTGCCTGGCACGCCAGGACTTCTGGGGACTTACACAGTACCCCCATGAGGGTGACACACAACTCATGTGTCCTGTGACAGTCTGCCTGACGCAGATCTCCCGACCCCTGTCCACCTGACAGCGCGGGAAGATCCCCCAGGACAGAAGTGAGGTCACCATGGTCACTCACTGGGGACTCAGCCCTTCCGACTGGTCCCTGACCCACTGGTTCTCCCACTGGGGACTCCTTCCCCCTCTCACCCCTCAGTCTGGACTTCTGTACCCTCCCAAATGGAGCGGCACTGCCAGACACCAGAACTGATGGAGGCCTGGTTACAGGCACTCCCCGTTCAACAAACACTAGGAGATCCTCCTCAAATGGCCTACAAGTACAGTCTAGGTCCCCAAACTGGGGTTCCCTCAAGGAACCTTCCAGGCCCTGAGACTGGGTTTCGGGCACCGTGAAACACACCGTCCCACACTCACTCCTTCTCCACTGAGACCGGACATGAGCCCCTACACCCCTCCCACTACACTGGGACCTAACTGGGCTACACTGAACCTCTTCCACCTCACAGGTCTGGAAGATATCTAAGCCACTCCTTTTGGGATCACTCCCCAATGCCTCCTCAGACTCTCTGGAATCCACCAAGAGGTCTGCCTCCAACGCAAGCTCTCTGGGGTCAGAGAACTGACATCCCACCGGGTGTTGGCATAGCTCTGGAAAACAGGGACTTAAAGTATGCTCTCCAACAAATGAATCACACAGCCCCCCGCAGTTGTTAACCAAGCTACCCTTTGCCTCACACTCCAGTGCCTCACACAAGCACCCCACACCACTCTCCTGAGACTGGCAAGACAGTGTCTGACTGTCTCTGTCACACAACCCATACTCTTCTGGCTGGTCTTCACACACACACACCAAGGTTTCTACCATGGGGGAACCCCTCTCCCTGTACCTCTCATCTAGAGTCAGTAGAGTGTCCCTCCCACCACTAGGAATATGGTCCCCTGTGCCAGTCCCCCAATCTACTTCAGGGACACTGCACTCCACTGGAACTACATCATAAACCTGAACCCCCTGGTGTATGTCGACCCCCTCCCTCAAGTCAGGCGCCACATCTCTGGGTGTTTGTACCTTTCTTTCCACACTAGATATCATAATCATGCTGCCACCATCTGAGCTGGACTCCACCTCCAACTCAGCAAAGCTCACCTCTTGAGCTACCCATGATTCTTCTTCAGCTGAGACCCTCATGGCCTCATGCCTTTTGAGCTCCAACTCAAGCTTCCTCATTCTTAATTCATGGGCCAAGGTCAATTGCAATTCTTCCAGGGCACGGGCATTTTTGCTCTCCTCCGCCGCCCATTCTCTCTCTTTATCCATTTCCAATTGCTTCAGCTTCATTTCAAGCCTCAACATTTCTAACTTATGATCTCTAACCCTTTGGTTTTCCTCCAACTCCTCTGGGGAAAAACTTTCAGCTGAATGGTTGCTGCCAGCCCTTGAGGCTGCTCTGGACACAGGCAGATCCTGTGGCCTGAAACCATCCCTTTGTGCATCCTCATCCACTTCTGCATCATCTGTCTCCCCAGCCTCTTTGGTCTCCCACCAGGCCCATAAGGCCTCCTGTAGCTCCTCCTTCTTGGAGCGGCGCTTCATGGGGCATCCAAAGTTCCTGCAGAACTGCCTGAGTTGACCTACTTTGTAATCACTTAACATTTCAATATCAAACTCCAGTTCTGCAACATCACTTGCTGGTTTACCATTCAGAGACATGATGCTTGGATTCCTTCAGGGTTATGATCAAAAATAAAAAATGTAGTATGCGGTGGCGTAGTGGTCTGCACTCACTAGTGATGTACACCAATTACTGTGGGTCAAGTACAAATACAAGTTCAAATCCCACCGCCTGACCACCAATGTTAGATCTGGGGGTCTCTAGTTGGCAGGGGTAGGTACCACTGTCCAAATAGGGACCCTTGCTTCTAGTCAGGACAAGGAGATAACTCTCTGAGATAACCCCTGCTCGCCCTCTAGGTAGCTTGGCCTGAGCAGTCTAGGCTAATCAGAGGCAATGCGTAAAGTATTTGTACCAACACTCACAGTAACACAGTGAAAACACCACAAACTGATTCCACAACAGTTTAGAAAAATAAAGGTATTTATTCTAAAGCTACACAAGACCAAAACGATAAAAATCCAACATACACGGTTCAAGAATATGGTTTCAAAGAGTTCTTAAGGTTGCGTTAAAGTTCTTCAAGTTGCGGTAAAAATAAACCACGGTTGCGTGAAAAGTTCACAGTTGCGTCACGTTTACTCACAGTACCTTTAGTTGCAACAAAGTTCCAAAAGCAGAAGCTGGTGCGGTGGAAAACAAGCGATGCGTTGCTCCTGAGACCCTGGGGAGGCGATGCGACAGCCCCGCTGCAGCAGCGGGCGTGTTGCGACGAATCCGGTCTGTATGGGGAGGAAGGCCACTTGTATGGATTCCGGTGCGTAGGTTCCGTAGGAAGTCTGTTCTCGCAAAGGCACGATGCGACGATCTCGTAGGTGCTGCGACGATCTCCGGGGCGACGATGCGCGGTCCAGCGGCGATCCTTTCTCTCGCAGCTCCTCGATGCGATGATTCTGCGACGACACTCGCAGCGACGTGATGCGGTCCGCAAGCAAGCGGTGCGGCGTTCTCACCCAGCGACGACAGGCTCTGCGACGATACTCGCAGCGATGTTCGATTCTCCCGCACCGGTCTGGTGCGTCCCGCAAACGGAGGGTGCGACGTCTCTGGCAGCGGCGTCAGGCGCTGCGACGATCTCGACCTCTGTAGCGGCGGGAGACTTCTCGCACTGTCGGGGATGCGCTCCGCAAGCGAGCGATGCAACACTTTTCAATTTCAAAAGTCTCTCAAGCTTTAGTCTCAAGCTTCCCAGCACAGGTCCAACCTCCAGAGGCCCCACAACTGGATCAAGCACTCTAGGAGGGACAGAACTCACTCAGCAGAGTTCAGGGAAGCTGGGGGTGAAGTCCTTTTGTTCCTGGGACTTCAAAACAGGGAGCCAGCTCTTCTCAGGCCCTTGGAGATTCCTTTCAAGACAGGGGACACAGCTCACAGCAAAGTCCTTCCCCTCTCCTTGGCAGCAAAGCAACAGCAGGTCAGTCCAGCAGAGCAACAGCAAGACAATCTTCCTTCTTCAGAGTCAGCTTTCTCCTTGGCAGAGGTTCCTTCTTGATTTCCAGGATGATCTGATTTTCTGTTGTCAGGGGTCCTGTACTTATACCCCTAAAGTCTTTGTTCTCTTGGTGCATGTGGGCCCTGTGCCCGGTCTGAACCAGTTCTGGGCGGATCCTGAGCACTTTGTTTTGGTGGCTGCATCTTTCCTTTCAGAGTGAGGGGCAGGGTCCTCAGCCGCCCAGCAGGGGGGTGGAGCCAGCATTGTGGAAGGCAGGCACAGCCCTATTCAGCCCAGGTGCTAACTCCTCCCACCACTCAAGTCATTCAGCCTAGTGCTGACTCATCCATCCTGCCGGGGAGTTCCCCAGCCCCTGTCACTCACAAACCAGACAGTCAATACACAAACAGGCCCAGGCACACAGAAGGTTCAGACAAGAGAACAGCAACTTTCTAAAAGTGCTGTTCTCAAACACAGGATTTAAAAACAACCTTTCCTAAAAGATGTGTTATTAAATTCTGAGTTCAGGGATACTAGATACTTATGTCCTATCTTGTTCCTATGGGAAGAAAGGCTGTTAACCACTGTAGCCAGCATCCCCCATGTTAATCTATGGAGCAAGATAGCCTTACAATAGTGAAAAACGAAAATGGCTGTAATTCACTACCAGAACATGTTACCTGCACCAGTACATGCTCTACCTTTTACATACACTGCACCCTGCCCAGGGGGGTACCTTGGGCCTTCCATAGGGGTGACTGATGTGCACAAAAAGGGAAGGGTTAGGCCTGGTCAGTGGGGACACTGACCAGGAGGACATGGCAGTTCTAAACTGCCCATAGGCACTGCAGTGGCAGGCCTGAGACACCATTTTAGAGCTACTCATGTAGGTGGCACAATCAGTGCTGCAGGCCCACTAGTAGCATTTGTCATCACCAGCCCTGGCACACCCAGTGCACTTTACTAGGGACTTCATGGTGATACAAATATGCCAAACATGTATATTCAATCAGAATAACAATTTACACAGAGAGCATATGCACTTTAGCACTGATCAGCAGTGGTAAAGTGCGCAGAGTCCTATTGCCAACAGCCACGGGTCAGGAAAAATAAGGGAGGAAGAAGCAAAAAGTTTGAGGATGACCCTGCAAGAAGGGCCAGTTCCAACAGTGTACCTATCTCATTTCTAAAATCATAGTTGTGTCTGTGTCTTCACTTATTCCAAACACCCTTATAATTATAAAGGTGTTCAAAAAAAGTGTGTGCAAGGTGGGAAGGAACCTCACGGAAACAACCACCAAGGAACTGCTGACAGGTACTCATCAGTGTGTTCCACTTATCATCATCGACGCCTTCCCACCAAAAATTAATGAATACACGTGTAAGTAATGTGTGTAACTTAATAGTGAAACTAACTACACAAACCTACTGCAACCCAACCCCCTAGGCTAGAACACCTATAATCACTATTCCCACCCGCTAAAACTGAGCTAGACACCACTAGCACTGTGATAAACTTTATTCGCTGCTAGGTATCTGCTCACATTAAAAACCAGAAGCTACTGTTGAGCTTCGTTTTAACATATATGAATCCAACCTGTTTCGTTGCCTAGCAATCTTTGTCAGCAACTTCTTCAGGGCTAGGGGTCAGTCCACACCCTGCTGTCACTTTACAGCAATAAAACCTGTGGGACACAGACACAAACACAACATATAAAGACATACACAAAGTGACACTGATCAATGGTTGCCCCAAAAATAAAAAATAAATTCAGTTGTATTGTAATTACTCAGTGGACATAAAATATTTACCTGGTGGTTACCACCCTCTGGCATACCTGCAGCCACCAATGTAACGGACATGTATACATCCACATTACAAAGCTGTGCTCTCGCAACTACATTAAAGTGTCACAGAAAAAAGTACAATGACCAATGTGATTCAATGAACAGGAGCAGATTCTTTCGTGTGTTTCTTGTCACAGCAAGATGATGGTTTATTTGTATCCAGACTTGAGGAATATCACAGTTAGCCGACACGTGTTTCGTCGTGTATAGTTGAGTCAACACGACTCTTCAGGGCTTAAAACTCAACTCCAAACGTATGGGTTGATACTAGTCTGGACCTCGTTGTTGAGTTCTGTTATAGGTAGATAAGAGAGAGACACTATGTCATTAAGAATCAAAATTGTGACTGAGTAGGAATGGTGTATCCAGTGGAGTCAAGTGCAAGATACACTTTTTGCTGCTAAATTCCGCCCTATTGGGTAGGTCAGCGTCTTCGAATATTAGCGCTCTGAATGCGGGTGCGTATCAGGCAGTAACCGGGAGGGGATCCATCTGTACAAGTGCTGCAGAAAACGGGTCCGTACACGAGAGACGACGACCGGGAACCAACAGAGGAGGGATACCGCACCACGGCTCACCACCAAAGAGAAAACGAACCCGTTTTCTGCAGCACTTGTACAGATGGATCCCCTCCCGGTTACTGCCTGATACGCACCCGCATTCAGAGCGCTAATATTCGAAGACGCTGACCTACCCAATAGGGCGGAATTTAGCAGCAAAAAGTGTATCTTGCACGTGACTCCACTGGATACACCATTTCTACTCAGTCACAATTTTGATTCTTAATGACATAGTGTCTCTCTCTTATCTACCTATAACAGAACTCAACTACGAGGTCCAGACTAGTATCAACCCATACGTTTGGAGTTGAGTTTTAAGCCCTGAAGAGTCGTGTTGACTCAACTATACACGACGAAACACGTGTCGGCTAACTGTGATATTCCTCAAGTCTGGATACAAATAAACCATCATCTTGCTGTGACAAGAAACACACGAAAGAATCTGCTCCTGTTCATTGAATCACATTGGTCATTGTACTTTTTTCTGTGACACTTTAATGTAGTTGCGAGAGCACAGCTTTGTAATGTTGTTGAGTCTTTGACTTTTTCTGACGGTTAAGGGTGTTTTTCCGCCTGCTCTTCATGCACTACACAACAACCATTCATACCACATACCGTAACGTAGAAATTGAGGCAGTGCGCCCCTAATATCTGATTTTTCTAAAAACCCCAGATCAGTTCACTTCAATATGTATACATCCACGTCTAGTAGTCCCAATCGCACTCCGTCAACCTGTAACGGAATGCACATACACACTGCCAATTCAGGGCCCACGATGTTACTGTTAGTTCACCAGTTATATATCATTTTCATCGTAATCTAATCCGCCCAACATCATTCTATCCGCCACTTGCCACCTGTTTACCCAGCGACGCAATTCCTTGGCTTGATGGATTGTAGTCGTCCCCGGGAGGGGGGGATGTGAGCGGTCCATGCTGGTATCAAGAACAGCGTTGAAATCCCCCCCCCCCCCCCAGTAGCCAGGGGTATTGAGACCAATCCACCAACTCGGTCAATAAGCGGGTCAGGAATTTAACTATGTCCGTGTTGGGTGCATGTATACATCCCAGGACTATCTGTTCCCATCAAGTGTGCCCCTAAGTAAGACATAGCGTCCTTGAGTATCAATCTTGGAGCCTAACACTGCAAATGGGACCCCTGCTCGTATCCACACTGCAGCCCCTCATGAGAATGCGGAGTAGGTAGTGTAATGTAATTGCCCACCCCAACGTTTGCTCAGTTTCTGGGCTTCTGAGGTTACCAAGTGGGTTTCCTGAAAGAACACTATTTGTACGTCCGTCTGTTTAATTGTGCAAGTATTTTGTGCCGTTTGTGGATTGAACCCAAACTCCCAACCTTCCAAGTGATAAAGGTGTAAGATTTAGCCACTGTCGGCATGATGTAACTGAAGGAATAGTGTACAAATATACCGCCCAAAGATAGGCCCACCCAAAGTGCTCTTACGAGTATTCACCACTCCAAATTGTAAAAACCAAACAATTCCACAATACTAAGTCTAGCGATTCTTTGTTGTTTGACCAAACTGGAAACCAAACAGTAACATTATAAACTGGGAAATAGTATGTGCCTTGGCCATATTGGCAGGTAGAGAGCTCTGATCGAGCAGGGGTAAGTGAGTTACCAACATATGGTTGAAAACACAGTACCAACAGGACCAAGGATAATAGACAGTGCCGGATCCAGAAACAATCCCATATCTATCATATATGAGTGCATGAATATATGGTGCAGAAATGGTATATAGGTACTTGGCCTATCATAAACAGAGACATGTACAGTGGTAGTGCAGTCCGCATATACTACATCTGTTGTGCACGTCAAGCATCTCCAGACCATCCCGGAAAGGCACCGCCCGACCTCAAACTACTGCTGCCCGTTGCTGGTGTAAAAGATCCACCCACCTCCATCAGTCCAAAGGATCATTACTTAGCTATGGCGATACTAAGGGAACAGCTCCATACTTCCTGCAGAGTCCGAGTCTGAGCCATTGTTAAACGAAGAATTGGAACTGATGGGTGGTCGGGTAGACCGCAGTGCCGATGCCGCAGGGAGTACCTCCTGCTGGCCCTCGTGGGCCGGTCGTGGGGAAGGCGCTCCTCCGACATTTTCCTGTGTAGTGAGCCCCCTTCTATATCTACAGGGGGCATGCTGTGATCTCAGTGGCACCGCCCCATGAAGTTCTCATCTTGTGGAGTCGGGAAATTGTTGCTCCAGCCAGTTCCAAGCACTCTCTGGAGTATCACAAAAGAGGGAGCGTTGACCATGAAGAATGTTAAGTCTGGCTGGGAAAAGGAAAGCATAGTTGAGGCCAGCTGCACGTAAGTGGGTTTTTATGCTCTGAAATGTGGAACGTTTGCGCTCTACAGCCATGGTATAGTCAGGAAATATGGAGAGTTTTGCATCACTGACCAAAATGGGGCCCCTATCGCGGGCCGCTTGTAAAAGCACATCACAGTCTCTGAAATTAAGAATTTTAGCGATTCTAGGGCATGAATTTGCACCAGGAATTAGTTTCCTGGAGGGGACCCGATACACCCTCTCCACAGTGAACAGTTCAGAGAGTCCAGTGGGAGCCACCTCTGTTCTGAGCCATTCCTTGATATGAAATGTTGCACAGGGACCCTCTGTTCCTTCCGGGAGACCCACTATGCACAGATTCTTTTGCCAGGATCTACCCTTAGCATCATCCGTGCGCGCCTGAAGATACTCCACCTGTTAACATAGTTGCAAAAGCTGGGCAGTATGTTTTTTCGAACACAGAGCTATTGTCTCCAATACTGTTTCATTGGCCTTGATGCTGTTCACCAACTTGCAGTGGTCATCATTCAGCAGGCTAAGATCCATAGTGATCACCACCAACTATTGTGCTATGGCCACATTCGGGCAGCGAATGAGTGGGAGAGCTCTCCGATGGTGAGGAGTGAGAGGGGATTCGAGCCATAGGTGTCCCTGACTTGGCTTTAGTGTGCCCCATAACTGATTTCCATGCTGCAACATCGTTGAGGCAATGGTTGGTGTAAATATTGATGGTGAGGGCAGACTGTATAGGTACTCACAGTGTGTGTGATCCATTGCTGGGCAATCAGCCGGGGTCTTCAATGCCTTCTCCCGCGACAGCGCTGTCCTCGAATGGTGGGCCACGGCGCACCGGGGCCGACCCGCAGCCATGATATGGGCAAGCCATCTGAACTGCCCTCACTGTATTGTCTAAGGAAGCGTCCATGCCTTCCTGCAGGATTGGCTGAAGGCCCAGCCAACACAAGGGGCACTGCAACCAATTAGGTGGCACCCCCATCAAGCACAGGCTGTTGCTGGATAATTCCCTCAATGCAGCGGAGAGGGCAGGCTTCAATGGCAGTCCCAGTCATCCCCAGTTTTCACATGGCATTCCGCTCCCAAGTGGCAAGGGGGATTGACTGATTACAGTGCCGCCGGCGTTCCACTCGACTCCAGGACAGTGCCACCGACGAGCCCAGCACAGCCCATGCCGCAGGTAGCAGGGCCGCGTCTTACCAGGTCTCGACTCCGGACAACACGCGATACAGCACAGGCACAGACTATAGATGCCCGCTCCAGCAACCAGCAGAGCAGCAGGTAAGAGAAGGGCATAGAAGGTTCTCATTACGGCCCTCGCCCTCTGTGGAGGGCCAGCCTCGACAAGGAGGCTCTTGGGTCTTGTGGCAGTGGTCTACCACTCCAGACCAAAACAGGCCACTGCAGCACCAGGAGAGCAGGTGCCCACCAGGCCGCACCGGTCAGAACCACTGGATTTGGTCTGCCGCTTCATCCGATGGGGGGTCCTACAACCACTAAGACTCCGCCGGCCGAGCGCCGGCTGTGCTCCCTCATAGCAGCTTGTCCCGTGATTGCGGAGCTCCAGACCTCCAGGCAGCTCTGTGTCAGCTGTCGCACCGATACCTCTTTACAGCATCCACCGGCTGAACCCACACCGGGGCCGGGACCACACCAGCCACCGCATCCGGCCCTGGGCAACGCTCCAAGGCACATCAGTTGTTCGATGCAGCAGGATTGCTGGGATAGTAACAGGATTTTGATTGCTGGGTCCGGGAGAGTGTTGTCTATGCGACCGCCATCTTGGGCTGCTAATCACGCCCCTCCGCAGATAGAGGAACGTTAAAAGGAAGCCTGTGCACTCCCACTGAGAACCAAGAGTTAAATGATACAGAGCCATGCAAAAATAAAAAAAGAGTTCTCTTACTTCAGCCGTGGAAGGATACAGCTCATTAGTCAGAACAAAGGTAGACGAAAATGTGACTGGGCAGGACAAACACAAGAATAGAAAAAAAAGCCATGGAATCAGGATCCTCTACCTAATGAATTGATCAGGATCCAATCATAAGCAAGGGGCTGGCCGAAAGGCCACTGTAAATACATGTCATGTATTGGAAAGAATAGGCCTGTCAACACACAGCTAATGTGTCTGTAGCTAAGATCTAAAAAGATTAAAGGGTGGAATGGAATGCACACTAGCCTGCTCATTGAGAGGCCTCTATTAGTCTATATTTGACCTCCTTGAACCCACAGCCCTTTTGGGCTTTATAATTTTCCCCCTTGTCCAGCATTACACACTGTTTCTAGGGAAAGAGCATACTGACTCGATACATATTTTGCATTTTGAGTAGTTATCTAGTATTTTCTTTAGATATAGCCCCCCGGCTAAGCTTGCTTTCACATTGGGCGCACACGATGATTCATGTGCTCCCCTGACTGTACAGACAGAATCTTCTGTTACAGCATCAGTGGGGAAACTTATAATGTCATGTGCAAGGACTGCTTTGAAGCAAATGATTTTGTCATTTGTGATGCTGTGTGAGATCCTGAGGTATGTTTTTGAGGAATTGTACCAAATGGCTCCATGCCATAATGATTTTCCCCAGTATTGTTTTTTTCCCTCGTCATTATTTCCAGGTGTGTCAGTTCAATTTGGAATAACTGGCTCGCACCACGGCCATAAGTCCCAGAATTCATTAGGTTGCAAACTGAACCATGGGTGCGGTGCACTGTCCTTGGTACCACAAGTCATCTGGTAAGGTAAGATTTGGGAATTTTGACCATTTTCATTGTAAACCCCACAGCTGTTAAATTGCAGATTTTTATGGAATGTTATACGTTCTGGCACTAACACTGCACGATTTCTCTGCAAGAGAAGCAACTTTAAAGTCCATTGACTAACGGTTTTAATTGATAAAATTGGTTATCTTTGACCAAAGTTAAGCTGGTATGCCTAGAAAATAGGTAGAAGGTTTTTAGGATTACATTTATAACCAATGGGAAGATATGTGTTGCCAGAACGCTCTATTTCTGAATGACATCAAGTTTCTAGTCCAGCTTTTGATCTGAGGGCCTTGTGCACTATGGGAGTTGTAGTCTGGGCTCTCCTCATGGGAAACAATTCCTCTAACTCTCCTATTCATGATCTATAAAAAGGTCCGAGACGAGCATCACGAGGTGCCTGCAGGCGTAGAACGATCTGGAAAACTTGGAGTGGCAGAAGATATTAGCGCTCAATAAAACCCAATGGAAACCCAGAAGGCGTTTCAGGCTTTTATAGACAGGCCACTTAACTAAGCTTCTGCCCTGGCTTTTAAAGGCCTCTGGTATTTGTTACAGTTCCTCAGCTTGGAACACTTGATGATCAGTTCTACAGATTCTCCGGGCGGCCCCTCGGGCACTGCAACACTTGGAGCAACCCCAGTTCCTCCTGAACGCAGACACCTTCTTGAGATAGGTTTGTCAGGGGTCGGTGGAAAACTGAGCGATGCTTCGCCGGTAAAACCGTTTGTAGACTGAGATTCAAAGCTGGAGATGGAAGTAGGTGAGACAGGAGGCGCACGTGTTCAGAGACCTATATATCAATCTCATCTCTCTGGGACACTTTAGATTTGGCCTAGCATCTAACCAGCCCCATGTTTAAAATAATAATAATAATAATTAAAGCTCAACTTTCAGTCAGCCCTCTTCATCCATTGGCCTGTTCAAATGCCATTTACATTTTGCTTCCACCAGTAAGAGCCCTGGGTCAGCCCATTTCACCTTTTCACTGTCCTTGCCTGTGACGGATGGCGTTTTCTATGATCATATGGGATATTAATTGTTTTGCTATTAATGTTCTCATTCTTATGGTGCACGAGTTCCTGGTGAGACATTGTTTCATATAGCTCTCTTGGCCCAGCGGTTCCTCTTGTTTTTTTGTTTCACATGTGTGCAGCAGAGAAGTGCACTTGAGCGCCAGGGTTGTTGTGCCTGTGCAGCTGGGAGAGACTCCTTTATGTTTATATACATTTTTATTTTTTATGTATATTGCATGTGTATACAAAAAAGAAATAAAAAAGTTTGAACTCTTGCCATGTCCAGATCCTTTGGCTTTCCACTGCCTTGTTGAAGCTGGCATGTGAGATTAACATAGCAATATGTTCACTTGCTGGTCTTGCTCCTCTCCGCATGCCACCCTACTTCACATGCTGTTTCTTTGCAAACCTGTTCATGACTTCTGGCTACAGGTATGGGCTCAAATCAATGTAGTTTTCCACGCCTGCATTCCCTTTTCTCACGTTCATATCTTTCTGGGAAGCCTCTCTCCCTGTCGGGAAAGCACTGACCTTAATGTTCAAATTGTTGATCTACTGCTCGCTGTCGCATTTAAGCAGATTACAATTAACCGGAAAAAAATTCTAATATTTCCTTCAAAGCATGGTGGTACAATGTATGTAATAACCACAGGTTGGACACTGCTTTCGTTTTTCCCATTCATATGGCAGCGAAACGCACAGACTTGTGGCTTCCTATTACGCTGTACCTCGATACCTGTGCCAATATTTCATTCCGTCCACAGCCTGCTCAACAAGAAGTCTCCAAACCCCCTTAATTACCCTTTACATTTCTTCTCTTTTTTACTATTACCTCGTATGTATCTTTTCTTGTATGACCATATTTTGTAACCATTGTATCTCCTTTGCTTAGCTTTAATGCCCGTGATTAGGTTTTATTATTGATTTTGCTGTATTGCTTTAATTGACTGTTATTGTTTTCTTTTTCTCTTTCTTTAGAATTACTCTTGCATTACCCATATATTTTGTATTGACACCTTGGTTTTTTTTCTGACTAATAAAATTCTTTTTGAACTGAACATAGCAATATGTTTAAAATAAACACATGCGTGACGTTATTGTTGACTTAATTCAACAGCATGTAGCCGGATTTTACATGTTTTTATTGGTCTAATGAAAATAATGTAATTCAGTCAAATACTTTATTTACACGAATGATGCCTTCAAAACCGCAGTACCTGACAGCGCCGGCAAGTTGGGTATTTAGTCATAAATCTGTGGCCTATGGATTTTTTGCAAAACTAAGAATACAACATCACATAATTAAGAGTCATGAAGAAATTACTTTGTGGCTAGGTTTCTACATCAGTCTGTTCTGGAACTTGTAGTCTCAGTTTAGTTCAATTGTATCCGTTCGACTATCACACCTGGAGAAAAAAACCTCTTAAAAGGCAAGTCAATGGGGTTGCAGCCTCATGACATTAATTCATATGGTAACTGCAACTAAACGTATTCTGGGAATGATAAAATCCCACATGCAGCACCCAACGTGAACTTACTCATCGGACATTTATAAGAATGTCTGAACGAGATGTTTCCATCCCTTGTTGGGATATGTCCATAGGGCAATATCATTTTGCATGCTGGTACTTGCAGTCCCTTCCCTGCAATCTACAATTGTTCATCCATAGGAAGCCAGTAAAGAGCTCAGGGTGAAGGTATCACGAAGGGAACGGTCCCCCTTTCATCTAGAGTGCAGTGTGGCCCAGAGAGTCAGGCACAGCTTCTTCCTCACTGTGGGAGTTGTTTGGAAGCCCGTTCCTTTGACTTCATGGTAGGATTACAAATATTGGGGCCTAATCACAAACTGCATTTTGTAGTGTGTATAAATAGTACTACGCTCCACCTCTCTATATGAGGAGGTCCCGCCCTGACTGCAGAGCGCCGCAGTCGTAGGCATGCGTTTTAGTAGCAAATGTGGGATGGACAGGGGGAAGTAGCTAGAAAATGGGAAATAGTTACAATTGAAGGGGCCGGGTTATTGAGTAGTAAGGAAGGGTTTAAATGACAGTTAGGTACGGTATTTGGAGCGACATGTACTCACCCACAAAAGAGTAAGCAGCGTCGTATTCTTTTTTTTTTTTTTTATCTTTTTATTGAATTCAGAGAACAAAAAACATAAAAATAAAACAAAAGCAAGGCAATACAATACAAATGTGTCACTTCGTTGCTGGGGGGGTACATATGCAAATCAAATATCAGAATTATACGATGATATTGGGGGGGAGGGAGGAGACCAGAAGCAAACAAAATATCTAAATTCCTGCGGAGGAAAGATCAGGTTGGGAGGAAGACAAGTCAGTATTCAGTTCCGGACGGGGGGGGAGTACATATATCACCTCGGTACGTGTTCCATTGAGTCCAAATTTTCCCCCATTTGCGGGGCGTGCCACGGGAAACATAAACAGTCTTTTCGCTGAACATACACCAGTCCATGTTTTGTTGCCACAACTGAACTGTCGGTGGCCTCTGCGCGCCCCATAACTGGGCAATGTCTCTCTTGGCAATCATGTTACCCAAGGTCACCCATCGAAGCTGCGCCTGGTCATAATCATTCGGCTCCCAGACATTCAACAAACATCTCCGCGCTTCAGGCATTGATTGCACACCCGTGAACTCACTCATAACTTCATGCACGCGAGTCCAATAGCGTAGCACTGCAGGACATTCCCAAATAATATGTAGAAACGTGCCTACCATACCACAGCCACGCCTGCACAATCCATCCGCCGAGAATCCCATGCGTACCAGACGAGGACCTGTCACGTATACCCTATGAAGAATTTTGAGCTGGACAAACCGGAGGCGCGCCGGGATAGCCACCTCCTTCGGGGAAGAGATCGCAGCCTGCCAGTCTTCGTCATCGAGTTCTAGACCATCACTAGTCCATAACTCTCGAAGGTTATCCAGTAGGTCAATCCTGGTATTAATTAACTTTTTATATATGAGCGAGATCGTGCTATCAGGGACGTGCCCATCCAGTATCCGATCTTCAAGCGGGGACGCCTCCGGAATATCCGAACCCAGGGGAAAAACGGACAGGACCGCATGTCGGACTTGCGCATACCGAAAGGATTCCCTATCATTCAGGTCGTACTCAACTTTCAGCTCCTCAAACGTCTTGACTCTACCCTTGATCCACACATCATCAACCCTGCTGATACCGATCACGTCCCACCGATCAAAACCTTTCGACTTCCAGAGGGAGCCTAGTCTTTCCGACGCATAAAGCGGAGTAGCACGGGTCGGTTTGTCAGCCCATCCCGTGGCCGCTGTAGCACGATGCCACACCTGTACTGCTGTCTTAGTGGGGCCCGTAAGAGATCCGCCGGCAGATTTCGCGTACAGAGCCCTGTTGTAATCTCCACTGGGTAGCAACCATTTATCCATCTTAAAAGCCGGGTTCGGCAAGTGAGCGTAAGTGCCGTGGTTAATGGCCCCCAGCTGAGAGGCCCAGTAGTAGCGATGGATGTCCGGGAGCGCGATGCCCCCATCATACCAAGGGAGCGTCAGCTTCGAAAGGGCAATACGAGAACGGCCCCCCCATATCAATTGTCGCTGTAGACTTTCAATCTCCCGAAAGTAACCGGCTGGTACAATGTCAAGTGTGTTCTGAAGCGCATAAAGAAATCGGGGGAACGACATCATCTTAAACAGCGCCGCTCGTCCCAGAGGAGAGAGAGGGAGTCTACCCCACGCAATCACATCAGCAGAGAGGCGCTAGAGAGGGGGCAGCAAATTGCGTTCATAACGAAGCACGGGGTCCAAGGTGATAAAGATTCCCAGGTACTTGAATCCCTCCAGCACCACCGAGATAGGACAGCCACGAGGCAGGAGAGGAGCCTCGCCGGAGAGGACATAGATGCAAGACTTCGACCAGTTGATGACAAGACCGGAATTCTTACGGAAAGAAGTCAAAACGTCGAAAAGGACGATCAACGACTTCCGAGGCGACGTAAGGTACAAGAGTATATCATCTGCGTACAGGGATATACGATCTTCAAACTCCGGAGTCCATCTAATGCCTTTCAAAGATGGCTCCCACCTCAGCCAGGTCGCCAGCGGCTCCAAAGCAAGGGCAAACAAGAGTGGGGACAAAGGGCAGCCCTGGCGCGTTCCCCTACCGAGAGCAAAGGAGGTCGAGACACGCCTGTTCACCACCACTTGGGCTAAAGGGTCAGTATAGAGCAATTTCACCCAGTTAATAAAAGTGGGTCCGAAACCGAATTTAGAGAGAACCGCCCAAAGATATGGCCACTCCAGCATATCAAACGCCATGGTGGCGTCCAAAGACGCCAAGATGGCCGGTTCACGCAAGGTCTCCGCTCGCGCAAGGACTCCATGTAGGCGCCGGAGGTTAAGTGCCGTGTTACGGTGTGGTATAAATCCGGACTGGTCCGGGTGAACCAGATCACCTATGACAGAGACCAAATGATTGGCGAGCACTTTGGCCAGGATCTTCGGTTCAGCATTAATCAGAGATATGGGCCTGAAGGAATCACAGCGGTCACGTGGCTTACCTTCCCTATGAATAACCACTACGGAAGCCAATCTTTGGTCAGGAGGAAGGGAACCCGTCTCCAATGATTCTAAAAACAATGACCGTAGATGCGGTGCCATCACATCCGGACGGAGCTTGTAGAGCTCAATGGGGAGCCCATTAGGGCCCGAAGCCTTTCCCGAGCGAACCGATTTCATCAACCATAGGCGGAGCCTCCAGAAGATCCCTTTCAGGGTCGGACAAGCATGGCAGCGAAATATCGCGTAGAAGCAAGTGAGAGTCATGTTCAGGTCTATCGGACACAGGGGAGTACCCTACCCAAAAATAATCAGCGAAACATTCAACAATAGCAGCAGGGTCAGTGATACTCACGTCATTCACATCAACAATAACAGGGACAACCCGACTCGCACATTCCCTCCTATAACAAAGGAGTTTATAAAGCGCCTGGTGACGCCATCACGGCGTGTCCCCGCGCTGAATCAAGCTATCTAACCAAGCAAGCAATTTCCCAGCCTTATCTCCCACATCATACAAACGTCCCTGCTGTTCCCGACCCATCTCTTTCGCCGCATCAGTCACCAGCGCTCTATACTCAAGTTGTTTCAGACCCAAAAGGTGCAGCCTCTCCGGGGAGACCTCGGACTACAACTCCCCTTCAAGAACGGAGATTTCATTTTCAAGACGTACAACCTCCTCCCGCCTACATCTCTTAACGTTGCCAATCAAGGAGAGGGCCTGGCCCCGAATAACAGTTTTGTACGCTTCCCACAATGAGACAGAAGAGGACACAGAACCCACATTTTCGGCAAAGTATTGGTCAATCGCTTTAATTAGTTCCGTTCTGACCTTGGGATCACGGAGATACCAAGGGTTTATCGGGGCCACTCTACCCTCCGACCCCAAGTGCGCGTCCACAACCATCCATAGTGGGGAATGATCTGAAATACCCCTAGCAAGATGTTTCACCTCTCTTATGAGAGTTGCCTGGGAGGAGGGCATCAACACGTAGTCCAGTCTCGAAAGACTGCCGTGGGCCCCAGAGTGGAAGGTATATTGCAATTGCCCAGGGTGAAGCAGGCGCCAACAGTCGGCAAGCCCCAGAGCCTCCAGGAAGTCCCCCAACCTGGATTGAGACTTCGCGATTTCACGGGGAGGGTAACGATCAAACATCCCAGATACTACAGAGTTGAAATCCCCACCCACTACAAGCAGACCCTCGGGGACTCCCAAGATCACTCTTCCCAGGTCAGCATAGGTAGTAGTCTGGAGGCCTGGCGGTACGTAAACGGAGAGTAGGGTGACAACCCTCCCCTCCCAGCTCCCCACAATGGCGGCGTATCGTCCCCTATCATCCAGGATAATATCGTCAACGGCAAGAGGGAGGGAATTCCGAACCAGAATGCCCACCCCCCTGGAGCCAGAAGTGAAACCTGAGTGCACTATGAGGCGATAGCCACGCCTATTCATTGCATGGCACGTATTACCAAGCAAGTGCGTCTCCTGAAGCAAAACCACATCAGGGGACAGACGTCGCAGCAGCTGCAAAACTACACCCCGCTTGATCCTGTCTCCCAACCCATTAACGTTCCAACACAGTAATCTTAATCCCCTACCCCCCATCCCAGAGGCCACCCCCATCCCCCCCACACCAGACGCGACACTGCAAAACTGAAGATCATCGATACTATGCCTTGATAAAAACAAAGAAACGTGAACCGCGACCCCCAACCCCCCAAGACATCATACCCCGCACCCCTGCGTAAGACTCAAAAGCCACCCCAACTTGCAGTGTGCCTGTCGCCCTAACATACATGTGAAAAGGTAGGGCCGAATTCGACCAAGAACCTTCAGTGTTTGCCCGGCGTTAGCCGCCTCTCATACCATCCGATTTTACCAAACAAAGAGGCAGGTGCTGGAGACAGGAAGGCATGAAACAGGAGTTTATTCCGACGGAGCAGAACACGTCAAATCAGACAACAGGGTATCTTCTCGAGGTGCTCTAACCGCATCTCTGAGGCCTGGCCTCTTATACACAGGTTTATGGCTTCATTGTATGAAACACATACTTGTCAACACTTTGATGTACGGAAAGACATTCTCGGAATCCCCGCTCCAAGCCCGTTCCCACACACATTTACAGTAGAAATCACCACCCCGATCTCAGTAGGTGATGACTATCGCGCAGCTGGATATTCCGCCAATTTCCGGAATGTGTGCGGTTGATCGGATCTCATGGGGTGGGGGCTTTGATCAGTCATAGATCATTTGAAGAGGGACAGCTTCCTACTGTAGGGGGCAATAAACTGTATCCGCAGGGCCAGGTGGTGGCCTGGGATCGGGCCGGACAATCGGGCACAGAGGAAGGGGATTCATCAAAGGGTGTGATCATGAAAGGGACGGAGGGAGGTGTTAGCCGGTACGGGATGTGGCTCCGAGGCAGGGTCGCGCTGAAAGGGTGTTTTATGGCCCAAGCATGTGAGAGCGGGGGCTGTCAGTGTGCGGGGGATGCTGGCGAGGTCAGAGAGGAAGAGAGAGAGAGACGCGCTGGCTATCAGCAGTGGGCAGAGAGGCCATGGCATTCAAAATGGCTGCTACTTACGCGCACATATGAGCCTGAAAAGGGACAAGATGGCGCCGATAATGTTTACGCCGCAATCTAGATTTTAACAGTCCTCCCTTTTCAACATATCTAGCCAGCTTGTCAATTTATGTCTATCCCCATTATATTACGTATTTCGATATCATACAAAGCTTTCATACGTTCAGCTTCGAAGTTCGGAGTCTTAGGGCAAACACAGTTAGCAAGCAGTGAGCACAGAGGCGGCAAGCATTGAATACCCAGGCAGAGTCCACATATTACGACGATTGGTATCAGTACGATCATGAACAACCTCCATCCCCAGTCTTTTACAGCACTCCAGAACCAACTCCCAAGTGACCATCCGTCTTGTTCCTGATGAACCTCTGAGGAGAGTCTGTGGAGGTGTTCAATGGCTTTGTAGACTGAGGGCGAATTGTCTGGTATGTAGGTACAACAGCTGGACCCGATGATACAGCATGCTCTTCCACGGTCCGCCAGAACCACATCTAGAACAAGGCGGTTTTGAAGAGCCACCAGACGGACCGCCTGAAGCTCGGCTGTATTGTTTGTGAGGATACCAGCTGTAATGTTCATCGTTGTTTCGACTGCCTGGGACAAATGCCGAATGGCACGACTGTTCGCCATCGGACCCCAAAGTGGAACAAGTCCCTTTATTGCATCCAAGAATTGTGCTCCAGTGGAGTCGGCCTGCTCAATGTCCTTTGCTCGTTTTTATCGGTGATGGTTTGCCGAAGCCACATAGGTCGGAGGAAGGATGAAGGCAATGTAGCAGGTACCTCCCCAGCCCTTTGGGAGCCAGGTGTAGGCTTTTGTACCACAGACGAAGTACATGTTTGGAGAGGTGACAAAAGAGGGTGGGTCGGTTGAGTCCAAAGTTCTGGTGATGCGGCAGGCGCTGTGGCCCACCAGTTGTGTCCCATGGCCGGTGATGCATACAAGGCCCGAGACATTGACGACAGATAGGGCCACAGTCAGGGTGGCAGCCGTTCGTTTCCGAAGGTAGGAGAAGGTGGGTCTGGCTGGATTGTTGAATATTTGCATTTCCACCCTTTCTTTGGCGGGGATGTCCATGTGAACAGAAGCATTGGAGGATAGAGGGCAGAAGGGAGCAGCAGTTCTTCCGGTTTTGTTCAGCCAGACCCCATGATAAAAGTGCGACATAGTTCCGCTGGAAGTGGCATTGTCTCTGTAGCTCTCTTGCAAGAGGATCAGCCAAGCAAGGCAGGAACCATGAACGGAGAAAGGTGAAGGGATGAAGGGGATGGAATGTCCAGTGGCATGTGGTATCAACCCAAAGATCCAGCAATTCGTGGCATTGGCAGCAAGGTTATGTTGGTGCAGCAACTGCACAAAGGAGTTGTTCCAGAACTCCTTACGCCTTTCTTGGATTTGAGGGGAAATAGAGACCAGGTAGTGTTCTTTCATGGTGGTAGGCTGTGCAGTCGTTAGAAATGTCTTATGAGCCGGTGAGTTCTCTTCCACGATCCAGAAGGTAGTCATGAGGAGGAGGCAAAAGAGAAGAGCGATAAGAAGAGCAATAGTCTTTGAGCTGTGCAATCTGTCAGTTTTCGGGTTTCTGTAGTGGGTCTTCGGATGTCCGGTTGCTTCCATCATCTTCGTATCGGGCGCTTCCATCATCTTCAAGGTGCTCGGTAGTGGGCAGAACCACAAACTTCGCTGGGCTTCTCTCCTGGCAGCCTTAGTAGTGTTAAGCCACCAGTCTGAGAATTGTAACTTAGTCAGTGGTCTGCTTAGCCGAAGCTCCCTTCTTTCGTCGCAGGTTATACCCTTCTCTGGATGGCACAGTGGGATCAGGGAATTTCGCCAATTCGAGTGTCTCTGTCTCAGGGTAGCAGCTCAGGGATGGTCGGTCTTTGTTCAGCAGCTCTTCTTGGGTGATCACGTCTTCGGTCAACGTCAGGGTCGGAGAGATTTTCTTGCAATGATGTGCATGCAGCCAATTTCGCTTCCCCTCCACTCGAAGAGCTGTTCGGGTGGTGATCAAGACTTGCCAGGGGCCCGTCCAGCGGGGTTCCAGACTCTTCTCCCGCTGGAAGTTCCGAATTAGGACGAAATCTCCAGGCTAGATGGTATGTCCGGGGCCCCTGGAAGCATCGGGGATGGCCTGCAGCACCTGATGATGAATAACAGACAGTGTTTTAGTTAGGTTATACAGATAGTCAGACATTAGGACGTCCGGGACGTCGTGAATAGATGTCGGTTTGGGTGCAGACCAGATACTCATGGGCCGGCCGAAAACGACCTCGTAGGGGGTCAAGTGGTGTTTGGTGGGGGTGGAACGCATTGACAGCAATGCCAGGGGAAGAGCGTCTGGCCATTTTAGTCCTGTGGTAGCCACTATTTTCGCCAGTTTTAGTTTTAATGTGGCATTGTGCCGCTCGACCAGTCCAGCAGATTGGGGGTGAAAAACTGCGTGGAATTTCTGTCGTACTCCCAATCCTTTCAGGATAAGCTGGATAACCTCGGCTATGAAATGGGGGCCATTGTCACTCCATAAAATACGGCAGAGGCCGTAGCGAGGGAAGAACTCTTTCAGTAGTACCTTTGCAGTGGCAATGGCAGTGTTGTCACGCGTCGGGTAGGCTTCCACCCATTTGCTAAAAGCGCATACTACAACAAGTACATACTTCAGTCCTTGACATCTCTCTAACTGAATATAGTCCATCTGTAGGACTTCAAATGGGTGGTTGGGGAGCCCAAATCCTCCTCGGGGTACGACAGTTCCTTTCCCAGGGTTGTGTTGCAGACAAACTAGGCATTGTTGGACAAGACGTTTGGCTGAGTCTGTAATTTTGTCGTTATGCCACACTCGGGAGACAAGTTCAGCCATAGGGGCTGCTCCTATGTGTGCAGGGGAGTGAGCCATGGTCAGTATAGGGATCAAGTATGAATTGGGTAGCAACCATTTGTTCGTGTCTTTTGTCCGCCAGCAGCCTTCATCGTCCTTCAGTCCCACCCGTGCCCATTCAGTCAATTCGTGTGGTGCACTGGCTATCTGGATGTCCCTAATGGTCTCCCTAGCGTCCTTCCATTTTTCTGTTTGTGACCTGGTCACGTATATGCGTGTTGTCGTCCTATTCTCTGCTGTCGTCCGGGCGGTGATGTCCGCCAGTGCATTCCCCTGTCCGACGATATCTGTCACCCTTTTGTGTGCCTGACATTTGATCACAGCAAGTCGTTTGGGAAGGAGAACTGCTTCAGTCAGAGCGGAGACTAGATCTCCGTGTAGGATGGGGGTGCCGTGTGAGGTCAGGAATCCCCTTTCCTTCCACAGGAGCCCAAAATGATGCACCGTCCCGAAGGCATACTGGCTGTCCGTGTAAATGTTTGCTGTTGTCCCTGCTGCTAGGATACAAGCTCGTGTGAGGGCAATCAGTTCTGCTGCCTGTGCAGATTTCTGTGTGATGCGGGAGGTCTCAACTACAGTTCGGGCTGTGGTGACTGCATACGCAGCTGAGGTGGTGCCATCGGTGAGTTTGATGCAAGAGCCATCCACCCATAGCTCTCCGTCAGGATCTGGGAAAGCTGTGTCTCGAAGATCCACTCTACTCCTAGTCTGTTCGTCCGTGAGGGTCACACAGTCATGTATAGGGGGCACATCGGGATCATTCTCAGGCAGAGGCAACAAGGTGGCTGGGTTCAGTGTGGTGCATCGTTTCAACGTGATGTGAGGTGCGAGCAGTGTCAGTTCGTACCCAGTCAGTCGTGCGCTGGTCAGGTGTTGTGTCTTGGTCTGGTTTAGGAGGGTGTCAACAGCATGGGGCACTAGTACAGTGAGGGAATTCGAGAGTACGATCCCCTCACTTTGTCGGATAGAGACAGCAGCAGCAGCTACTGCTCGAAGGCAGGCAGGCAAAGCTCTCGCTACAGGGTCAAGAGTGGCAGAAAAATAGGCACATGGTCGTTGTTTGGGGCCGATGGTTTGGGTCAGGACAGACAAAGCGCATCCCTCCCTTTCGTGGGTGTAGAGAGAGAAGGGTTTTGTATAATCAGGGGTTCCTAGGACTGGTGCTGAACAAAGGGCGTCTCGTAGTTCCTTGAAGGAGGATTGGCATTCAGGGGTCCAAGGGAGCGGGAAGGGGACATCTTTAGCCAGTAGGGAAAGTAGTGGTTTCACAATGAGGCTGAAATTTGGCAACCATTGTCGACAGAAGGAGGTGAGGCCTACCAAAGAGCGGACTTGCTTCGGGGTTCTAGGGATAGGGGTCTCTAGAATAGCCTGAATTCGATCGGGTGTGAGTTTTCTCCCATCTTTGGACAAGAGGTGGCCTAGGTAGGTTACTTGAGGTTGGCAGAATTGCAACTTCTTCTTGAAGACCTTGTGGCCGTTTTCCGCGAGGAAGTGCAGGAGTTGGATGGTGGCTGTGACTGCAAGTGGAGTGGTGTCGGCCGCCAAAAGGATATCATCGACGTACTGTATCAACACCACTCCATCCGGTAACTGGACTGCATCCAGCTGTCTCTTGAGGGCCTGGCTGTAGATGCTTGGACTTTCAGTGTAGCCCTGGGGTGCTCTACAAAATCTATATGAGCGGGATTTTAAAGTGAAGCCGAAAAGGTAGCGGCTGTTTGAGTGGATGGGGATGGAGAAAAATGCGTTCTTGAGATCGATTACCGTGAAGGTGGTGGCAGTGGAAGGAATCAGGGTCAGAATGGTGGTGATGTCTGAGACTACAGGGTACTGAGGTACGACTACTTTGTTGACTTCTCGTAGGTCGATGATGAAGCGGTACGCTTTTTCATCTCCCTCACCCTGCTTCTTCACAATGGGTAGGATAGGGCTGTTGCAAACATTGCTAACTACTTCTTCTACCACTCCTGCGTCTACCAGGGACTGGATGATTTTTAACAATGCCTTCTCGCCTTCGGGCGATATCCGATACTGTGGGAGTTTTGGGAGCACTGCGTCCTGTCGAACAGTTATGTGTACAGGGTCTATCATCATGCGTCCTACGTCCGAGTCAGTCTTTGCCCATAGGTACAGAGGTAGGGTGTCGAGTAAGGACAAGTCAGCGTCAGTGATGGAAAACATGCGTTGTGTGTGACAAGATCTGAGCAGCGTTGGGTTGTCGTACAGAATGACTCGAACTCCGTCTTGTGAACACCTAATAGTAGCCCGAAAATGTTTCAACAAGTCAAGTCCCATAATAGCGTCGGGGGTGTTGGAGGAGAGCAAAAACGTCGTGTCAGTGGTGTTATTGTCCAAGTTAAAAGAGATCGGTGTGGACAAGGGATTAGTGGAGGGCGTTCCATCAAAACCTATTGATGTCACATGTGAGCCAGACAAGGGTGCCCTGGGAATCAATCGTTTAGACAACGCACTACGTGTTGCACCAGTATCTACCAGAAATGGAGACTTCGTACCTAGGACCTTAGCGGTGACATAAGGACCTTGCTGGTCAACATAGAGCTCGACTGGATCCCTTCCTTGCCCTTGGCAGTCCTATGCAAAGTCGTGGGCATTGTCGCAGTCAGACTGTTGGCACTGATTCTGTCGGGGACGGTCAAACATGTTCGGTCTGCCAGGTCTGTCATTGTTGGTGTCGTTTGTGTGCCCTCGTCCCTGTCCTCTATTTCTCAGCCCGCCCGCTACGTCTCTCGTGCCTTTATTTCTGAGTGCTTCTTGCAGAGCTGGACATTGAGACTTCCAATGGCCAAATCCTTTGCAAAAGGCACACTGGTCCTCATCGAGGTCTGTTCGTGGAGCGCCGGGTGCGGGTGTGCGGTCTCTAGGGGGTGGATTTCTAGGAGCATTCGACTGGTAGTTCCCTCTATACTGTTCCCTTCCTATAGTCACCCCTTGCAACTGAGCAATCATCACCCTCTCTTTCAAGTCCTTTTTCTTTTTCTCGGTCGCTCGATCGTTCTCGTTCTTTTGTCGCTCATAGTATTGAGCCATCTGAAGGATAGCTGCGGGCTTGTAGGCCGCCCAACTACTCTCGCTAGTCTGTAGTTTCTGCGAGACTTCTGGTGTCAGACCTTTCACATAGTTCTGGACAAACAAGTGGTGTCCGGTTGCAGTGGTCATGTCCTGGCTGCTGTAATCGGAAAACACCGTTTCAAACCGGGAGAAGTATTCTGATACGTCTTCCTGGGGTTTCTGGCGACAGGCCGTTACTATCGACCAGTCCACTTTCCTTTCTGGGACTAAGGTTTTTAATTTCTGCACGATCTTATCTGGTAGGTCTAGAATGGCTTTCAGAGGTTTCTGTCCCGGTTCTCGCTGTTTGTCTACATCGCCGAGTTGTATCCAGGTATGTCCGAACAGCTCAAGGTGGTCGACTTTCCGGATTTGCTTCCACACATCAGCTGGCAGACATAACCCGAAAAACAAATCGATATCCGCTAGGGTCATAATCGTCGAACCCAAAGCGGTGGCTAATTCTGTATAGAAGGCTGTGGGGTTCTTTCGCAGATCAGGCAAGGACTTTCGGAAAGTCAGGATGTCTTGCCGATCCCATGGTTGGTAAACCGAGTTGTAAACTACCCTCCCTCTCGCATCTTGGTGGTTAATATCATCGTGTGTTCACTGTCCTCGTGGGGGGACCCAATAGGGAGCGGCCTCCTTTATGGGCATCATAGTGTCAATTTTTTCTACTCTGGCTTCAGTCGCTGCAGGAGTCGTGGTGCTAGTCTCTGGTTTCAGTTCCGTGAGGTGGCGGAAAACTTCAAGCGTACGCGTGAAGAGGTTCGTCACATCACACTCGCCCCCATCTCCGACATCAACTTTCCTATACAGAGTCGTTAGGTTTTCAGGGCCTTTTCCTTGGTATCAGTCCTCGTAGGCATTAAGGGTGTGGTAACAAAGGCGTACGACAAAGTGTCGTCTGTGGCTATTGGCATGTGTATTGTACATATCCGTTACATAATCCTCACTTTCCTTTCGCACCACCAGTGTCTTTACAATCTTATCGATCCCAGCTCGTTCATCCTTACTTAATCTATTCGATCTCGCAGGGTCTTTCCTCCTAGCTTCGGGATCATCTGAAGTCGCTGCTTGCGCTGCGCTGAGTGCGAGGGGTTCGGTCGGTGCAGAGGCCATGAGGACCGAGGCTCCGGCACTACTCTCGCCTGTTGTTGGGGGTTGCGGGTGCTGCGCTAAGGGTTGGGAAGGGGCATATGGAGGGGGCATGTAGATGATCGGGGGACCTAGTAGTAAATCATCGTTCGTTCGCTGTTTCGAAGGTAGCTCGGGGTAAAGTGGAGAGGGTGTCCTGACGGGACACTCGCCCGATGATTCGGAATCTTGTTTTAGCTTGTTTATTTATTTATTTATTTATTTATAGTGTTTTATATAGCGCGGACAAGACCCGTGGGTATCAGAGCGCTTTACATATGAGATTACAGATTAACATTATATAGGCAATTATAACAGCAAACATATATGGAGGTAGAAGGCGAAATACTATCTAGGAAGGTAGGGAAGAGAGGGAAGCAGGCACGACGGATTACAACGGGGGCAAAGGCCTGCGTTACCTACCCTTCACTATCTGCAAAGACTAAACAGGGTATTGCGACTCTGTGCTTGTTTGCAAATAGAGAATGATCCAAAGAGAACCAATTCCAAAACAGTAAATGCTTGGATAACAATCAATCAAATGGAGAGGGAAGCAGGCACGACGGATTACAACGGGGGCAAAGGCCTGCGTTACCTACCCTTCACTATCTGCAAAGACTAAACAGAGTATTGCGACTCTGTGCTTGTTTGCAAATAGAGAATCTCTCAGAAACAATCAAATGAGTAATACTAGTATTTTCAAACAATCAAACAATCAATTCGCAATTCGTCGTGTTACACGACCTTACCCGGACCGCATGGACGGTTTCTCGTCTTCTGCTTCCAGCGCCCGATCGTCCTCTATTCTCCGTAATTGCTGTGGCACTCCTAATGGTTCCCAGTCAGGACCGTAGATCACTCGAGAGAGGTCTGCTCAGAACCGGTGAAGTTCGGATGATCGGCTGCCTGACGAGGGTCTATCGGGCAGGAACTCTTCCCGATCGTTGCAGTTGTTCACACTGTCGTCGGGACCTCTCCCACTGGATCCACGTGTCGCTGATGGGTCCCACGTTTGGAACGCCAATTGTGAAAAGGTAGGACCGAATTCGACCAAGAACCTTCAGTGTTTGCCCGGCGTTAGCCGCCTCTCATACCATCCGATTTTACCAAACAAAGAGGCAGGTGCTGGAGACAGGAAGGCATGAAACAGGAGTTTATTCCGACGGAGCAGAACACGTCAAATCAGACAACAGGGTATCTTCTCGAGGTGCTCTAACCGCATCTCTGAGGCCTGGCCTCTTATACACAGGTTTATGGCTTTATTGTATGAAACACATACTTGTCAACACTTTGATGTGCGGAAAGACATTCTCGGAATCCCCGCTCCAAGCCCTTTCCCACACACATTTACAGTAGAAATCCCCACCCCAATCTCAGTAGGTGATGACTATCGCGCAGCTGGATATTCCGCCATTTCCCGGAATGTGTGCGGTTGATCGGATCTCATGGGGTGGGGGCTTTGATCAGTCATAGATCCTTTGAAGAGGGACAGCTTCCTACTGCAGGGGGCAATAAACTGTATCCGCAGGGCCAGGTGGTGGCCTGGGATCGGGCCGGACAATCGGGCACAGAGGAAGGGGATTCATCAAAGGGTGTGATCATGAAAGGGACGGAGGGAGGTGTTAGCCGGTACGGGATGTGGCTCCGAGGCAGGGTCGCGCTGAAAGGGTGGTTTATGGCCCAAGCATGTGAGAGCGGGGGCTGTCAGTGTGCGGGGGATGCTGGCGAGGTCAGAGAGGAAGAGAGAGAGAGATGCGCTGGCTATCAGCAGTGGGCAGAGAGGCCATGGCATTCAAAATGGCTGCTACTTACGCGCACATATGAGCCTGAAAAGGGACAAGATGGCGCCGATAAGGGGGCGTGGCTTAAGCGCCGACCGGGATGGCTGCGTGAGCGAGTTGCTCCGCGCCAAGTCCCGCACTTTCTCCTGCAAACCCGAACCCCGGGGCACCTGACGGCGGACATTGAGGCCCTGAAGGATCGCTGACCTCGTGGGCTGCATCCGGGCCCCGACTGACCCCTGGTCGCTGAGCGTGGGCTGCCCTGGCGACTGGCCCGGTCTGGCCGGATCTAGACGGCAAGATGGCGGCGCCGCATCACTGAAGCTGTGAGGCGGCAAGAGGCTGAGGGAAGGCGCCTGGAGGGCTGCCCCGGGGCGGTGAGCGGAGAGGCGGACTGCGGGTGCGGACCAGAGAAGCAGCGCTGACTGACGCGGCGTACGGGGGTGGTCGGCGCCCCTCCCCCGCTTGATTCCCCGGCTGGCTGGAGAACCGGGCCCCGGAGTGCGCTGGGAAGGCGGAGGCGCGGCTGGAGCGCAGGGCCGCCGGGCCGCTACGACCGCAGCAGCGGAAGCCGCAGAGGCGCAGTGGGGGACGACGAGCGGCCGGAGTACTGGAGTGGGAGCCGCCCGTGGCGCCTGGGCGTCCCGGAGGGCGGATTGGCCGAGCGGCGGCTGGCGGCCTGCTCACTGGTACAGGGCCCGCCCGGCGGCCGGCAGGGGTGAGCTGAATTCTACGGCCCTGCCTGGGACACTGGGCACTGCTCCGACAGAGCCTGCGCCATGAGCCTGGGGTTGACAACGCTTCCCGAAGGAGGATAGCGGGACCTGCAGTGGGGCCTGGTGCGAGCTCCCGCTGTCTGCCCAGAATTTGCCGGGGGATTGTCTTGCTCTCTTGTGCTGACGCCTGCCTATCCCTGCTTGCTGAATCTGGGGGGTACCTCCGGCGGATGGCGGCCGCCCCATTCCTGGCGCGGGTAGTGGGCTAACTATCGCAGGCCCGGCATGGACAACGGGCTGGGGCGGAGCCCATTCTGCGTCTGTGGCCGACCCATCCCTGAGGGCTTTGAAGCAGAGGCCACCAGGTCACAGAGAAGAACGGCGAGTTAACCGTGTGCTGGTGGGACAGCTGCCCAGGGCGATTGGACACCTGGTTGGAGGCACGAGAGGGTGAGGCCGGTGGGGCAGTGTGTGGGCCCTGCAGTGCGCTGAGACCGCGCGGACCGGTGCCGCGGGGGGCGGCGGGCTCCGCCTGCCCGGTGGGGCGACCCCTGCTATCGGTCTTCTAAGGGGGCTTACTCCCCTGGCATCCGCACTTTGATGACGCACTGAGGATATCGGCGGGGCTGCACGGAGTCCATTTCTGAGCTGGCGGTTGGCGACGGGGCGCAGAGGACGGACAATTGGCACAGTCTGGAGATTGGGGAGCTGCGCGCCTTGTGAGCGGCCATTGGGATACGCCTGGTGGTCCTGAAGACGGGAGAGACGGACGGACTGCAGCCGCCGGCCGTCATTGCTAGAGGCGGCTTGAGTGGCACGATTCCCGTTGTCAAGATGGCCGCGCAGGGGACTGACCTCGCTGCGCCTCCTGAGCGAGGTGACGGGAGGTCCGAGGCCGCAGATGGCGATCTCCCAACGGGACCCTCGCCGCTGGAGATGCGGCTGAACCTCCGGCTTGATGCCATTTTGGCCGCGATCACCACCACCAAGGATGAGCTGCACCAGGATATTGCGCAGGTGGCGACCGGGCTTGGCCTGCTGAGAGCGGACCATGCCAAGCTCTCTGACCGTGTGAAATCCAACGAACAACTGCTCCAGGAGCTGAAACCGGCGGTGGTCACGGCGGAGCATAAACTTGACGACGTTATCCATCGATTGGCGATTCTGGAACGTCGGGCGGAGGACGCGGAAGGACGCAAGCGCCGGAACAACGTGAGGGTGGTGGGGCTTCCAGAGAAAATTGAGAAGGGCGATGCGGTGGCCTACTTGGAGGACTGGTTCCGCACAGTAGTAGCGCCGGAGGGCCTCTCCCCCTTCTTCTCCCTGGAGAGAGCGCACAGGGTGCCCGCGAAGCCTCCCCTGGAGGGCCGACCGCCCCGACCGATGGTGGCCAGACTGCTGCACTATAAGGATCGGGATCTGCTGATCCAAAGGGCGAGAGATCGTGGGCCCTTCCAAGTGGACAACAGCAAGGTGACGATCTTTCCGGACTATACGCAGGAGGTGCAGCGGGGCAGAGCTTCTTTTCTGTCGGTAAAGAAAGAGCTGAGAGAGGAAGGGATTCAATACTCCTTGCTTTTTCCGGCCAAGCTGCGGATCGTCGTTGATGACAGGACTCACTTTTTCCAAACACCCGACGAAGCATGGTCCTGGCTGGAATTGTATCGTGCTGGCACGGATCGAGCACACAGGCCCGCCAGGGATCGTGAGCCACCGGTCAGGGTCAGGAAATCGCAGCGCATCCGCTCCCGGAATAGGCGCCAACGAGCCGAGCGAGAGGCGCAAATGCTGGCTGATAGACAGAGGGCGTGGAGGCCACGGCGAGCATCACGGGCTCACAGCGAGAGGACGCCTCCAGGGGCTCGGCTTCGGAGGGTGAAGGTGAGAAGACCGGTGATGAAGACTCGGAGGTGGGGGGAGCGCAGGGGCCGGAGGTTACCCCACAGACGTCAGATGGTATCTTCAATGGGTGAAGCTCGTGGCCGCTGGACTTTTGGTAAGGCCTGGACGCTCCTGACTTCTATTGGACTGCCAGGTATGGGGCTGCATTGGCAGTATGGGGCTGTGGGCGCGGGGTGGTTGCTCTGTCGTCCTGGTTCGGGGCTCCATAGTCCTCGTTAGACCCTTAAGGTCTTCTGTGGTGTCGACCACAGATTAGTGTGATGTGTTGGGTGTTTGAGGTTTGGAACGGGGCCGAAGCTGGGTTACTAGGCCCTGTCCTGGGGAGGGGGTGGGTGGGAGTTATGGGGTGTGTTTTGAAGGGGGTGCGCAATTGCTGCGAGGCGGGTCACATTTATTGGCGTACGCCACTGTTGGGATTGATGCTCTATGGGGACGTTACCTAATGGAATGTCCGGGGTATTCAAACTATGGTTAAGCGCCACAAGGTACATGCCTACTTGGTGAGGCGGGGCGTCCAGATAGCGATGCTTCAAGAGACTCACTTGACACAGCAGGAATGTGGGGCGTTACAGAGGAGGTGGCGGGGTCAGGTGTTTGGCACGACTTACTCAGCGTTTGCTAGAGGGGTGTTAATATGGATCAGAGCGGGCACGCCATTCCAAGTCACGAGCCAGAGGATCGATCCGGAGGGTCGTTATGTGGTGGTGGAAGGGAGGCTGTGTGGTAGGGAAGTGGTGCTGTGTAACATCTATGCCCCCAACGCTGATCAAGCACATTTCTTTGAGGGTTTGTCGCGCTCTCTGGCGTATTATTTGGCAGGCCCTATATTGCTGGCGGGGGATTTTAACTCCATTTCAGATGTGCTCTTGGACAGGTCACACCCGCCTTTGGTAGACTCCCCAGTGCGCAGACTTGCGACCCATCGGCGGGACTGGCAGGAGAAGTGGGGCTTGGTGGATGTATGGAGGGCGCAGCACCCCGAAATTCGGGATTACTCCTACTTCTCAGCGCTGCATGATCTGCATGTTAGATTGGATTCGGTGCTGAGTTGCGCGCATCTAGCGAAGGTGGTGGTTCACTCTGAGTACTTGGCTAGAACCATCTCGGACCATAACCCACTGCTGATTTCTATGCAATGGCGGCAGGCGAGATCGGCGGTCCCTTTGTGGAGACTTCGTCCGGAGACGCTGGATGACCCGGCGTTCTGTGACACGGTCCGACAGGGCATTGACGACTATTTCACGGTCAATGCTGGGTCGACGGCGACTAGAGCGAATGAATGGGATGCGATGAAAGTGGTGGTGAGGGGGGTATGTATGGGGCGGTTTTTGACTGTGAGAGGAACGGTGCTGAATGACCTCGCGAAGGCGGAGGATGTGCTGAGAGGGGTGGAACGGCAGCGACCCGAGAAACCGGAGCTGCAAGACAGTATATTACGTGCCAAGGAGGCGGTGGCAACTGAGACGGAGCGATTGCGGTGTTATGATTATAAGTTGTATGCGGTGAAAGTGCATGAGGAGCGAGATAAAGTGGGCACGCTCCTAGCGAAGTTGGCTGATCCGAACCCTAGAGGTTGTCCGGTTATGAGTGTGCGACAGGAAGATGGGGAGGTGGTTTATTCGCAGTCAGCGGTCCTGGGGCGCTTCCAATCCTACTACACGAGTCTGTACACCAGCCACCTCGAAGTGGAAGCCGCGGACATTGGCGATTATTTAGGTCAGATCCCTTTGCCGGTATTGGAGGGGGAGGAGGCCCGGGATCTGGGGGGCCCTGTCACCCTGGCCGAAATCAGAGGGGCGATTAGTCATATGGCGAGAAACAAAACCCCTGGGGTAGATGGGTTGCCGATCGAGTTCTACGCCAAATTTATGGATGTGCTGGCACCCAGACTGCAGGTTGTGTATGCGGAGGCGAAACAATTGGGGCGGTTGCCTGACTCTATGACGGAGGCGCTGGTAGTGCCCCTGCTGAAGCGCCGGGCAGAGATGCTTTAGATGTCTCTTCTTATCGTCCGTTGTCTATGCTGACTGTAGATTATAAGATCTTGAGCCGAATCCTGGCTACCCGGCTCCTACCACTGATGACCTCTTTGGTGCATAGGGATCAAGCGGGATTCATCCCCTCTGGGAGCACTTCGATGAATATCCGTCGGCTGATTGGGGTCATTGATAGTGCTGCCATGGCGGATCCAGGCCCGGTAGTACTGACGGTTGATATTGAAAAGGCGTTTGATAGCTTGGAATGGGAATTTTTAGATGGCGTGCTGTTGAAGTTCGGGGTTGGGGATGGGTTCCGGGGCTGGACGAGAGTGCTCTATTCTTCGGCTAAGGCGCGGGTGCGGCTGGGGACCTTGGTCTCCTCGGTTTATCCAGTCTGTAGGGGCACGAGGCAGGGCTGCTCGCTATCCCCCCTGCTCTTTGCTCTGGCAATGGAACCACTAGCGGCGCAGGCGAGAACGGGGGTTGTTTTCGACGGGATTGCGCAGGGACTTGACTCGCATTTTATCTCGTTGTACGCCGACGACTTGTTACTGTACCTGGCGGACTCTGGAAGAGCTCTAGAAAGCGCGGTGGACATGTTGGGCAGGTTCGGGAGGCTTTCAGGCCTCAGGGTGAACTGGACTAAGACTTGTGTGTTTCCGCTGCGAAAGACCACGCTCTGCCCGCGGCTCACGAGACCGGTGGTGTGGGAACCCTCTTGTTTTGTTTATTTAGGAGTGCGCATCTACCATGACACGGCAGACCTCCTCGAGGGGAATGTGGGGCGCTGTATTAGGGCGCTGAGGGGCAGTATGGACTTTTGGGCCTCTCTTCCGCTGTCTGTACTAGGCCGTGTGGCGCTGTTGAAAATGGTAGCACTCCCGAGGCTCCTCTACTATTTTAGAACGCTGCCGGTGTGGATCCCGCAGGGTATCTTTAGGGAGCTGAAGACGTTGGTGACTGGCTTCCTCTGGGGCCACGGTCGCAGACGGGTGGAATTGACCACCCTGCTGAGACCCAAGTGTGAGGGAGGGATGGCTGTCCCGGACTATGAACTATACTACCTAGCAGCACAGCTCCAGGTCCTGACGCAGAACGTGGCCAGAGAATTCAGGGGGCCTGAAGAAGGCCGGGGGGTCGGCATTCAGAGGCATGTCTTGTCGTCTATCGTGATGCAACAGAGACTGGCCAGTAGGGACCTCACGATAGAGGAGTGGACACTCAGATTGTGTTGGAACAGGAACCTGAAGAGGGCTGGGAAGCGCCGGCCATACGCACCGGAGATTCCGCTGGGAATGCTCACTGCCTTACCGCACGGAGGTGATTGGTCCCAATTGTTAGAGTGGGAGGGCCTGGGCTTACAGATGGTGGGAGACCTCTATGTGGACGGGACGCTGGCCCCGTTCCAGACCCTACAGGAACAGTTCGGCCTGCCGAGTGGCACCTTCTTGCTGCATGCGGCGGTTGTCGCGGCTCTGCAAAAGCATTGGAGGGGTGGACTGGCTGAACCGGAGGTGACAGCGGTTTGCCAATATGTGGTGATGGCAGCGGGCACCGTCAAGGCGGTGACCTGCCTCCACAATAGGATGTTACATGAAGGTCTGGCCCCGTTGGCTGAGTTGAAGTCGCGTTGGGAGACCAGCATCGGTAGACAAATCCCGGATTCCGTATGGGGTCAGGTGCTACACAGGACCTGGAAAGGGACGAGGAATGCGAGATTCCAACAGGTGCATTATTTTGTGCTCCATAGGGCGTATTTGACCCCGGAGAGGTTACGTAGACACTTCCAGGTGCTTGATGCCGTGTGCCCGCGATGTCTAGAGCCTGAGGTGGATCTTGACCACATGCTGTGGGGTTGCCCGAAATTGGGGGACTACTGGTCTGAGGTGGGGGGCCTCTTGAATGCCGTCACAGATCGGGAGGTGGACTTTGACATAGCCGCATGTCTGCTTCTTTGGTTCCCGCATACCAAAAAGACCAAGGTTACGAGCAAATTCATTGGGTTGGGACTGGTATTAGCACAGCGTGAAATCACGTGGCATTGGAAGTCTAAGGAGGGGCCGTCTGTACGGAGATGGTGGAATGAACTGGTGAAATGGTCGGGCTGTGAGAGTGTGTTACGAATGCGCCAGGCGACTAGAACTGGTAATGAGAAAAGCTTGGAACTGGCACGGTCCTGGGAGCTGGTGGTGCAGGCGTTGAGGGACTACCTAACTGAAGGCGAAGAAACTGATCAGTTATAGGCAGGGATTCCGTGTGACTACTTGCCGGTCAAACCTTCCTGATAGTTGTTGCCCTGGAGCAGGAGAGGGAAGGTGGTACCCGCATTAGCAGCAGTTGGGGGGGGGGGCACTGAGAAGGAGTCGTAGGAGGGGGTGGTTGCCGGCTAGCGGCAACCTCCCAGAACCGAATGGCTCAGGAAGGTAATCGTGATGATATGGTGACGTGGCATTGGAGTGGCCTAGGATTAGATGGAGGGGGTGGGTTGGTTGTGTTGGGATAAAAGCGGAGACGGAGTATTACACTTGAACTGTGTCTTGAATAGGGCGTGCACCGAGGTACCTCCAGTGAACTGACTCATTGAAGCGCCGCCCAGCCTCCGGGATGTGGGCTAATTGGCTGTGTATTGTATTACTATCGCACTGCATGCTGGGTACCATTGGTGTGGGGGTTGGCTTGTTGGAAGTGTTTCCTCCTGATTCTGCAATAAAAATATATTTAAAAAAAAAAAGATGGCGCCGATAATGTTTACGCCGCAATCTAGATTTTAACATACAACTATTCTACGAAAAGAGCCCCAGAGGAGGAAGACTCACCCAACCCCCACCCACACCCCAATCAGACAACATGTTAGCAAGCAATAGTGGCATAGCATCAAATCACAGCCGAAAGTCATTACGTTGGTCCGGGAGCCGATTTCGCCCCCTATTCCTGCTCCACCGGGCCGCCCTCTGCTCCACCGGAGTGTCCAGAATTATCAGATTGATCCCGTCCCGGAGGCAGCGTGTCCAGCCAGTCACTAGCCACCCCGGGATGATCAAAGAAAAATGTTCGGTCATTGTAAACCACACGTAGCCGTGCCGGGAAAAGCATAGCATATTTCATGTCTCTGTTCCTCAGTCTCTTTTTCACCCCCTGGAATCCAAGTCGCTGCTTCTGAAGCTGCTGGGTGAAGTCCGGGTAGAAACTGACTGCGGTGTTCTCATACGCCGTAGGACCAGATATGCGTGAAGCTTGCAGGATCGCATCCCTGTCCCGAAAGGTAAAGATCCGAGCAATGATGGGACGCGGAGTAGCTCCCAGCTTAGGCGGGCCACCCGGGATCCTGTGTGCACGTTCTACTGCAAAAAACTTGCTGAGGCCCTTGGGCGCTAAATGATTCAGGACTAAGTCCTCCACCAGCAGGTCCACCGATGATGGTTCCAGCGTCTCCGGGACACCAACCAGACGGACGTTGTTTCGTCGAGCTCGGCCCTCAAAATCGTCCAAGCGTCGAGAGAGGTAGTCACGGGCGGATCGCAGGTTACCGACCTCTGCCTGTAAATCGGAGACGTCGGTAACAAGACTAGATGTCTTTAGATCGAGGGATTTGACCTTCTCATTAGTCTTCGCAAGATCCGCCCTGATCAGGGTAACATCTATTGCGACCGTGTCCAACTTGTGGGTCAGGGCTTCATACTGTTGACCCAATGTGGCCTTCATCCCGGCAATGGCGCCCATGACGTCCCTCAACGACAGATCTTCACCCATCGGGGAGTCTTCTCCAAAATTGACCGGGGGTTTAGTCGAGCCGCCCGGTGAGCCCTTAGCGAGGGTATATCTGTCCATAATGTTAGATTGCACAGGACCCCCTCGAGTTGCCGGTCTGGTCTTGCGCTTTTCTCCCTCAGGCTTGGTGGCCATTTTAGGTCGTGCGCCCCGGAGGGTATTCTGAGACCTAGTAAAAATGGCTACACTCGATGCGCCCGCAGCAATTTGGAGAATAAGACGAGGATCAACCACTAGGCAAGGAGTAGTGAAAGTCCGGATCACCAGTCGATGATGCGTGGTTAAACAGAAAGCAAGAGACCAGGGCGATCAAGGCAAAGTCAAAGAGGACGAAGCACGGGAATCGAAACTGAAAGTAGAAGACCGGTCAAGGGAGACTCGCATGAGCCGTTGTTATTCAATTACCGTCCGGCCGGCAGAGAAACCAAGCCCGGGGCAGTACCATGGAGCAGGCCGGAAATGTTCAAAAGTCCACATCTTCGGCTCCCGGGGTTCAAATCGAAGTCTGAAAACGGATAGACGATCAGCGGGGCCGTGCCAATAAGAACCCGTCCTCTAAGTCAGGATAGGGTAGAGGATAATCGGTGGAGGTGGCGAAGGTCCGGGAGCTCTGAGCTCACGCGACCATCTTGGGTGCGCGCTAAGCTCCTCCTGAGCGTCGTATTCTTGAACTGCACTTCTAAAGTTCCCACAGTCAAAGGACACAACACGGTTGAAAATATAGGCCAAAGTCCAGCAACAGTCATGGCCACTCTCAGGTACTACAACACCCTCTCATAGAAAATGACGGCGTGGGGACTTAAAATAGAACAATAGGAAATATTCATATATATGAACTAATTCTAATGTGTTAATAACTACACATATAATTATTTTAATATGAGAACAACTAAATATAAATTAAAATTATTTTAATATAAAATCATTTAAATACTTTTTTTACCTTAAAATGAATGCAACTATTTTTTTAAAGAAGTATTAAATAAATGTTATACATAACTTTTTGTAAATAGTATTTCATAATACATAAATATAAACATTTTACTTAAGTGGGTGTTATTTTAAATAAATCTTTAAAAAATGTATTGTAATTGAATACACGTACATTTATTAAATGATTAATTTAAAACGTAGTTAATAGTATGGTAGCAAATTAATCTACATTTAAAATACATATATAAAATAATATTTTCCTTAAACGTTTCACTTACAAGTATTTCAGTTTTTTTTTTAAACTTTAACTAACATTCCAAATGTGCCTATATTTTACCGTAGGGAGATCTCTGCATCAATTGAGGGGTCTCTGCCAAATGTGTAGAATGTCAATTACGGTCACTACTAGTGGTAACTTTAAAGTTGCATATGACATTATTTACTGACTTCGCCCTCTGTTCCAGCAGGTGGGGACATGTAAGTCTACACTTTTGTGCAACTTTACACTCGTAAATGATGAATAGGCAAAAGTAGTAAAGTTACTCAAAAGTGTAAGAGTAAACTTACACAAATAGATTTACTCACATGTAAATTTGCCTTTGTGAACAACCACGGTTGTTTTCAGAACGTACTGAACTTGTTTCCAAATGCAGTGCGTGTTGGTTTAAGCATGGTTTCTGGTGATGTATGGTAAATGAAAAGTTGCTTGAGTCAGCCTTATGACATTAGAACAGTGGCAACAATGTTAAAAAACAATTGGGTGCAGGGTACTCAAGAATTACCAAACCCATTGTGCTTCTAAGATCTCCTAAATCCTATACATAGTTACCTATGTGCAACATAGCTATACAAATTGTGCATTTACTTTGCCAGTGTCAGATCCTATTCTGGAAGACACTGGGCAGGCTACTGGTTCCATGATATGGGGCTGGGGTCACTTGCCTCCACTGTCCAAGGGCCTGTCCTACTATCACTCTGAAAACTAGGCCAAGTACAACGTGTGGTTGCAATGGGAAGCAGTCACAGGCTTCACAGGGAGATTAGTGTGGGGGGTCTCAGGCTCAGCACGCAATACCACTTTTAGCAGTACAATATGATCAGTGTGCAGCCCAGTTCCTTCTTTTCATAAAAGGCAAGTACTTTATTAGACAGAAAAAATTCACACTACAATCATGTGAGCATACCTGATTCATAGGTGTGAGTCTTGAGCACCTCAAAGTGGGTCCTCTCCCTCTATGCTCTATACACTTTTCCCCTCTATATCTATATTTGTGATGTGTGATGCACATTTGTAGCGCACTATCACTCAGGAAGGGATCCTGCCACCGTCTCAAGTTTTTCTGGGTTCATGGCATAGCTTCTAATAAGGTGCAGCATGCTTCCTCCCACTTGCCTCAGCACACATTGTTTCTAGAGCACAGAACTCGTTGGAATCTCACGCTCATTCTTGCTTGAAACAGCCTTGGGGCCGCGTTTCTTTGTCTCATGGTGGTGGGTCCACTGGTGATCAGCAGGTTACTCCACGTAGGACACGAGGAAGTTCTTCTGGATGCGAGCAGTTGCTAGTTGAGCAGCGAGTACTAACGAAGGCTGCAGCAAGAGCAGATGCTGGCCCTCTGCCAAGCTCCAACATCAGTTGATGCATTGAGGTCAGAGGCTTTGACAGCGTCCTTCCACCCCCGATGGTTGGGTGATTTTTTTTTTTTCAGCCGGTTAGAGGCTCACTGGGCGGAGTACGTTGACATTCTTCTTCTCCATTTTG
Organism: Lissotriton helveticus; assembly: GCF_964261635.1. Classification (NCBI taxonomy): domain Eukaryota; kingdom Metazoa; phylum Chordata; class Amphibia; order Caudata; family Salamandridae; genus Lissotriton; species Lissotriton helveticus. The sequence goes on from NC_136063.1 coordinate 428,232,546, forward strand.
CAGGGTTAAGGCCATGACAACAGATTTCCAAGTGCTCTACTGTGATGCAACAACAATCGCTAGATTGGATGCTGAGGGCTTAAGCAGTCAGCTGTCAAGTACGATCTTTGGCATATTTTGCCAAAAGGTGATGATCTCAAATCTTCTGTGAATGATGATTCAGGTCACCTCTGGTCTGGGTGGGATCCTCTACTCATTATGGAGCATACTGGGGCACCTCAGATTTGATATTCTTCATTTCATGGGACAGTTAGGGACTGCATGGTACAGATTGGCAGCGCCTTGGTCAAACTGTCCATATTCTTGGGTACACACAAAGTAGGTGCCACAACTAGGCACTTAACCCAGCTTTAGGCCTACCAATCGGACACACAACTCCTGGTTCTTTGGCAGCTGCAATGGGGAAAATTCAAGGAGACTGCCTGCCAGAGATTGGGTTACTGGTTTAGGTGGGTGAGACCCTATTCAAACAGAAACCACAATCCTTGCCAGGGTGAAGTTACAAGCAAACTCTAAATTAGCCTATGCTCAACCCTCCATTAGCTTGACACAGAGAAGTCAGACTTAACTTAAAGGCAGTGTTTAAAGAATGTATGCAGCCCTTCAAACAGTAATAAAGTGAAAAAACAACACAAGAAAAAGAATCCTAAATCAATTTAGAAAAAATAGAGTTAATTTTATTGAATAAAACAAGTTTAAAACTACAAAAACCCAATCAGTAGACCCATAGATATGTAATTTTAAAGATTTAAGTGAAAATATTGCTCAAAAGCACAAAGCGCCCACTGTAGACATCTGGTTGTGCTAAACAGGGGCAAAGTCACAAGTGCAGGCTAACCACAATGGAGTGTGGGCTGGCTACAGAGATCCAGTTAGGCATAACTTATATGCATTAAAAAGGAAGGTTTGGTCCTGACAAAAGGTTTATTTTGCCATGTCAAAATGGCAGGCTTACAATTACACACTCAAGCTGCAATGGCAGGCCTGAGACATATTTAAAGGGTGGCACTCTTCGTGCTGCAGGCCCATTAGTAGTATTTAATTTACAAGCCCGGGGTATAGCCAGTACCACTTTACTAAGGACTTATGGGTAAATTAAATATGCCAATTGGGTGTAAGCCAATCCTAGGGGTGAGCACAAGCACTTTAGTACTGGTTAAAAATGATGAAGTGTACCGAGTCCTAAAGCCAGCAAAAACAGAGATAGCAAAAGAGGAAGGTTAAAGGCAAAATGTTAGGGGAGAACCACGCCAAGGATGCCAGGTCTAGCTGCCTGACACACTTCAGGAGTACCACAGCTCTTTCAAGGAAACCGCGAGGACAGAATTAGGTCGATCATGTTAGATAGGTACTTTCTGTTGGACAGACCATCTGCACCAGGGACAGTGGTCAGCTCCTCTTGCAGGGTTGGTGTCTCTTTCCCACTCACACAGGCAGGACTCCTTGGTTCCCAGGACAAGTTCAGATATTCTTCCTTCATTTCATACTGCAGGTGATGTTCCCTCACCTCCTGGCAGTTAGCTATCAGATGGACTAACCTTTTTGGTTGTGCAGTAGTCCTCTGAGCACTCTGCAGAGTACCCTTGCCTCAGTAGAAGAGAACTTGGAACTGGAATTAGGGTCACTGGCTCCCAATTTTATATTTCTTTCACTGAGAGAGTATGTGGATTTCAAAGTTGCTTTTACTCAACCAGTTTCTCTTTCCTGTGTTCAACTTCAGCCAGGTCATCTTTTGGACCCCAGCCTTTATCTCAAGGGATGCTTTTCACAGCAGGATAGTATCCAGGTAAAGCACACGGCACAGAGGCACAAAAGGGTTGTGAACAGGCTGCATCTTGGCTATTTACAATCCCTTCTGACAGAGGCCAGGAACACAGACAAAGGTCTGCTCCCCTTAAAAGAAACTCTTCATCCCTTACCACAGATACGGCTGTCCTCACCCTTCACTCCTGTCATCCACCAAATGGCACCTACAGGAAAATTAATTAACAGCCCTCTGTATCAGAAAGAACATATACGACTTCTAAGGGAAAGCCTGCCTGCCTTTTCCTGAGTTCCATAACTGCCCACCTCCCATCAACCCCTCTCCATCTCAGGAGTATCAACAACACGCTACTGTCATCCGGGGAAGCAACCTCCCCTCCATCTTGTGCTCATGCCAGGTTCAAGAACTTCCAAAATGAACCCAGTGTCCTATATCACTTTGACCTTTTCAGACACATATGTGACTGTCTGCCAACACGCGCAAATGCTCAGCACTCAGGATCTCAGCGCTAGGATTACAGGATCACTGTGAGCAGTGTAACTTTCAATGAATGGGCCCCTAAGCTCGCATTGATTTGACACAGGTAAAAAGGCTTGGGGCCATATGTATCAACATTCCGTTTTGCGATTCCTAAATAGCGATTTTTAAGGAATCGCTATTTAGAAATCGCAAATTGGTATGTATGTAGGAAATCGCTTCTTTTTAGCGATTCCTTAAAATTCCTTAATTGCGATTAGCAAATTGCTCATCGCAATTAAGGAATAACTTCCCATTCATTTCTATGGGCCAGGAGGCCCATAGGAATGAAGGGGAAATTTGCGAATCGCAATTTGCTAATTGCAAATTGTGAATATTTTCAAGGGTGCAGGGGTGTCTCAAGAACACCCTGCTGCAACCCTGAAAATGACATGTGTGTGCATATGGCGCACATACATGCCCTAAGGGCATGTATGAGCGTCACATGGCACCTTTTGATTTAAAAAAAATGCTTTTTTAAAAGAATTCGCAACTTACCACCAATTAGAAGTTGGTGGTAATTTGCGATTCCTTAAATGCAATCGCAAAATAAGGAATGGCAAATTTAGTGATTCCTTATTTTGACCAAAAATGTTTCATACATACCATTTAGCGAAAATGGGTTCGCAAACGCCGGAATTCTGCGAATTTCGGCGTTTGCGAACCCATTTTGCCTTGATACATATGGCCCTTGGTCACTATAATCACTGCACATCAATTAACATAACATAACGTAACATAAAGTAACATAGTCAAGTCAAGTCAGAATTTATATAGCGCACTACATACCCAGAGGGTCTCAAGGCGCTTGAGGAAGGGGGGGGAGGTTTACTTATCGAATATCCAGGTTTTAAGTTGTTTTCTGAAGGCTAGGTGGTTTTGAGTAAGGCGGAGGTGGATGGGAAGGGAATTCCAGGTTTTGGCCGCTAAGTAGGAGAAGGATCTTCCCCCATGGTGGCTTTGTGGATGCGCGGAACAGCGGCGAGGGCTTGGTTGGACGAACGCAGCTGGCGGGTGGGGGTGTAAAAGGAAAGACGCGTGTTGAGACAATCAGGTCCAAGTTCGTATAGGGCTTTGTGTGCGTGGGTGAGGAGACGGAACGTTATTCTCTTGTAGACGGGGAGCCAGTGAAGGTCTTTCAGGTGAACGGAAATGTGGTCTGTGCGGGGGATGTCTAGTATGAGTCTGGCTGAAGCATTTTGGATGCGTTGGAGTTTTTTCTGCAGTTTTTCGGTGGAACCAGCGTAAAGGGTGTTTCCGTAGTCCAGACGGCTTGTAACCAGTGCGTGGGTGACCGTTTTTCTTGTTTCAGTGGGGATCCAGCGAAATGTTTTTTTGAGCATGCGTAGGATGTTGAAGCATGATGATGAGACGGCGTTGACTTGTCTGGTCATCGAGAGTGAGGAGTCCAGGATGATGCCCAGGTTTCGTGCGTGGTCCGTCGGTATGGGGGCTTTTCCTAGGGCCGTTGGCCACCAAGAGTCGTCCCAGGCGGAAGGGGATGAACCTAAGATGAGGACTTCCATTTAGTCCGAGTTCAGTTTCAGACGGCTGTGCTTCATCCACTTGGCTACTTCTTTCATCCCTTCATGTAGGTTGGTTTTGGCGGTGGTTGGGTCTTTGGTGAGTGAGAGGATCAGCTGAGTGTCATCAGCGTAGGAGATGATGTTGAGGTTGTGTTGACTTGCGATGGTTGCGAGGGGGCTCATGTAGACGTTGAAGAGGGTGGGGCTGAGTGATGATCCTTGCGGGACGCCGCAGATGACTTTGGTGGCCTCTGACTTAAAAGGGGGGAGGCGGACTCTCTGAGTTCTTCCAGCGAGGAACGAAATAATCCAGTCCAATGCTTTTCCTTGAATTCCGATGTTTCTGAGGCGTTGTATCAGGGTGCTATGGCAGACTGTGTCGAAGGCTGCGGAGAGGTCAAGGAGGATGAGGGCGACTGTGTCTCCGTTGTCCAGTAGTGTTCGAATGTCGTCTGTTGCTGCGATGAGGGCGGTCTCGGTGCTGTGTTTGGCTCGGAAGCCAGACTGTGAGGAGTCGAGTGATTTGTTGGTTTCGAGGAAGGCGGCGAGCTGATTGTTGATGGCTTTCTCAATGACTTTGGCAGGGAATGGGAGGAGCGAGATGGGGCAGTAGTTTTTAAGTTCGGTGGGGTCAGCTGTCAATCAATCAATCAATCAATCAAGGCATTTATATAGCGCACTACTCACCCGGAGGGTCTCAAGGCGCTGGGGGGGAGGAGGTCCGCTACTGCTCGAACAGCCAGGTCTTGAGCTGCTTCCTGAAGGCAAGGTGGTCCTGGCTCAGGCGGAGGTGGGTCGGGAGGGAGTTCCAAGTCTTGGCGGCCAGGTAAGAGAAGGACCTTCCTCCTGTGGTGGCTCTTCGGATGCGGGGGACGGTGGCGAGGGCCTGGCTGGTCGATCGAAGCTGGCGTTTGGGAGCGTAGAAGTTGAGGCGGCTGTTGAGGTATCCTGGGCCTTGGTTGTGTAGGGCTTTGTGTGCGTGGGTGAGGAGCCGGAAGGTGATTCTCTTGTTGACCGGGAGCCAGTGCAGGTCTCTCAGGTGTCCGGAGATGTGGCTGCGGCGGGGGATGTTCAGGATGAGTCGTGCTGAGGTGTTCTAGATCCGCTGGAGTCTCTTCTGGAGTTTGGCGGTGGTTCCGGCGTAGAGGGAGTTGCCGTAGTCCAGACGGCTGGTGACGAGGGCCTGGGTGACCGTCTTCCTGGTCTCGTGGGGATCCATCGGAAGATCTTACGTAGCATGCGCAAGATGTTGAAGCATGACGAGGAGACGGCGTTGACTTGTCTGGTCATGGAGAGGGAGGAGTCCAGGATGAAGCCCAGGTTGCGTGCGTGGTCTGTTGGTTTGGGTGCGTTGCCCAGGGCGGGGGGCCACCAGGAGTCGTCCCAGGCGGAGGGTGAGGATCCCAGGATGAGGACTTCCGTCTTGTCCGAGTTCAGTCTCAGGCGGCTGTTCGACATCCATTTGGCTACGTCTGTCATCCCTTCGTGCAGGTTGGCTCTGGCGGTGGCGGGGTCGTTGGTGAGGGATAGGATCAGCTGGGTGTCGTCGGCGTAGGAGATGATGTTGAGGTTGTGCTGGCGTGCGATGGTTGCGAGGGGGCTCATGTAGACGTTGAAGAGGGTGGGGCTGAGTGATGATCCTTGCGGGACGCCGCAGATGACTTCGGTGGCCTCTGACTTAAAAGGGGGGAGGCGGACTCTCTGAGTTCTTCCAGCGAGGAACGAAATAATCCAGTCCAATGCTTTTCCTTGAATTCCGATGTTTCTGAGGCGTTGTATCAGGGTGCTATGGCAGACTGTGTCGAAGGCTGCGGAGAGGTCAAGGAGGATGAGGGCGACTGTGTCTCCGTTGTCCAGTAGTGTTCGAATGTCGTCTGTTGCTGCGATGAGGGCGGTCTCGGTGCTGTGTTTGGCTCGGAAGCCAGACTGTGAGGAGTCGAGTGATTTGTTGGTTTCGAGGAAGGCGGCGAGCTGATTGTTGATGGCTTTCTCAATGACTTTGGCAGGGAATGGGAGGAGCGAGATGGGGCGGTAGTTTTTAAGTTCGGTGGGGTCAGCTGTCAATCAATCAATCAATCAATCAAGGCATTTATATAGCACACTACTCACCCGGAGGGTCTCAAGGCGCTGGGGGGGAGGAGGTCCGCTACTGCTCGAACAGCCAGGTCTTGAGCTGCTTCCTGAAGGCAAGGTGGTCCTGGGTCAGGCGGAGGTGGGTCGGGAGGGAGTTCCAAGTCTTGGCGGCCAGGTAAGAGAAGGACCTTCCTCCTGTGGTGGCTCTTCGGATGCGGGGGACGGTGGCGAGGGCCTGGCTGGTCGATCGAAGCTGGCGTTTGGGAGCGTAGAAGTTGAGGCGGCTGTTGAGGTATCCTGGGCCTTGGTTGTGTAGGGCTTTGTGTGCGTGGGTGAGGAGCCGGAAGGTGATTCTCTTGTTGACCGGGAGCCAGTGCAGGTCTCTCAGGTGTCCGGAGATGTGGCTGCGGCGGGGGATGTTCAGGATGAGTCGTGCTGAGGTGTTCTGGATCCGCTGGAGTCTCTTCTGGAGTTTGGCGGTGGTTCCGGCGTAGAGGGAGTTGCCGTAGTCCAGACGGCTGGTGACGAGGGCCTGGGTGACCGTCTTCCTGGTTTCGGTGGCGATCCATCGGAAGATCTTACGTAGCATGCGCAGGATGTTGAAGCATGACGAGGAGACGGCGTTGACTTGTCTGGTCATGGAGAGGGAGGAGTCCAGGATGAAGCCCAGGTTGCGTGCGTGGTCTGTTGGTTTGGGTGCGTTGCCCAGGGCGGGGGGCCACCAGGAGTCGTCCCAGGCGGAGGGTGAGGATCCCAGGATGAGGACTTCCGTCTTGTCCGAGTTCAGTCTCAGGCGGCTGTTCGACATCCATTTGGCTACGTCTGTCATCCCTTCGTGCAGGTTGGCTCTCGCGGTGGCGGGGTCGTTGGTGAGGGAGAGGATCAGCTGGGTGTCGTCGGCGTAGGAGATGATGTTGAGGTTGTGCTGGCGTACGATGGCTGCGAGGGGGCTCATGTAGACGTTGAAGAGTGTTGGGCTGAGCGAGGAGCCTTGAGGAACGCCGCAGATGACTTCGGTGGCCTCCGATCTGAACGGGGGGAGGCGGACTCTCTGTGTCCTTCCGGTGAGGAAGGAGATGATCCACTCCAGTGCCTTCTCCTGGATTCCGACGTTGCTGAGGCGCTGTACTAGGGTACGGTGGCAGACCGTGTCGAAGGCCACGGAGAGGTCCAGGAGGATGAGGGCCGCTGTTTCTCCATTGTCGAGCAGGGTTTGGATGTCATCGGTAGCTGCGATCAGGGCGGTCTCGGTGCTGTGGTTGGCCCGGAAGCCAGACTGCGAGAGGTCGAGGGAACCGTTCGTCTCGAGGAAGGCGGCCAGTTGCTTGTTGACGGTCTTCTCGATGACTTATGCCGGGAACGGGAGCAGCGAGATGGGGCGGTAGTTCTTGAGGTCGGTGGGGTCGGCTGATGGTTTCTTGAGTAGAGCGCTGAGTTCGGCGTGCTTCCAGCTTTCCGGGAAGGTGGCGATGTCGAAGGAGGTGTTGATGATGTCCCGCAGGTGGGGTGCGATGACAGCGTCGGCTTTGTTGAAGACGTGGTGAGGGCAGGGGTCTGTTGGAGATCCGGAGTGGATGGAGTTCATCGTGCGGATGGTGTCTTCGGTGCTGATCGGGGTCTAGGCGCGGAGGGTGGTGGTGGGGGGCGGTGGTTCCGTTGTGGCGTGCGTCGGTTGAGTGCTGAAGCTGTTGTGTATGTCCGCGATCTTGTTGTGGAAGTAGGAGGCGAGGGAGTTGCAGAGGTCTTGCGAAGGGGTGATGTCGTTGTTTCCGGCGTTGGGGTTGGAGAGCACTTTCACGATGTTGAAGAGTTCCTTGCTGTTGTGTGCGTTGTTGTCCAGTCGTTCCTTGAATGCGGTTTTCTTGGTGGCGTGGATCAGTTGGTGGTGTTTTCGGGTGGCGAGCTTGAGGGCGGTCATGTTGTCCGGTTTTGGGTCTCTGCGCCAGGTCTTCTCGAGTGCTCTGCAGTTCTTCTTGGAGCTCTTGAGTTCGTCGTTAAACCATGGGGCTTTCTTGCTGCCGGGTCTGCTCGGTGGGGTCTTCAGAGGGGCCAGGTCGTCTGCGCAGTCGCTGATCCATTTCGTGAGGTTGGTGGCCGCTTGGCTGGGGTTCGTTGTGCTGGTGGGAGGGTTCTTGCTCAGGGAAGTAGCGAGCTGGTCTGCCGTGACCTTGTTCCAGCTTCTGCGGGGAGCCTGTTGCTGGTGATGGTGGAGCGTGGTCCTTCTGAAGCTGAAGTGGACGCAGCTGTGGTCCGTCCAGTGGAGTCCCGTGGCGTGGCTGAAGGCGATGTCCTTGCTGGAGGAGAAGACCGGGTCGAGTGTGTGTCCGGCGTAGTGGGTGGGGGTGGTCACCAGTTGCTTGAGTCCGAGGTTGGCGAGGTTGTCCAGCAGGGTGGTGGTGTTGCGGTCGTTGTTGTTCTCCAGGTGGAAGTTGAGGTCCCCGAGGATGATGTGGGTTTCTTCAGAAGGGCGCTGAGTTCGGCGTGTTTCCAGCTTTCTGGGAATGTGGCGGAGTTAAGGGAGCAGTTGATGACATCTCGGAGATGGGGTGCGATAATGGAGTCTGCTTTGTTGAAGATGTGATGGGGGCATGGGTCTGTAGGGGATCCTGAGTGGATGGAGTTCATCAGGCGAATGGTGTCTTCTGTGGTGATTGGGTTCCAGTCGAAAAGGTTATTCGGAGGAGGTACAGGTTCGGAGGTGAGTGGGGTGGACTGGTTTACGGGTTGGTTGTCAAAGCTGTTATGAATGTCGGCGATTTTGTCATGGAAGAATGAGGCGAGGGAGTCGCAGAGGACTTGCGAGGGGGTGATGTCGTTGGAGCTGGCGGTGGGGTTGGTGAATTCTTTGATGATGTTGAAAAGTTCCTTGCTGTTGTGGGCGTTGTTGTCTAGTCGGTCTTTGAGTGCTGATTTCTTGGCTGTCCGGATTAGTTGGTGGTGTTTGCGGGTGGCCTTTTTGAAGGCGGCTTGGGTGATAGTGTTTGGGTCTGTTTTCCAAGTTTTCTCAAGGGAACGACAGAGCTTCTTGGATTTCTTAAGGTCATCGTTGAACCAGGGGGCGTTCTTGCTTCCTTGCTTGATTTGATGTTTTTTCAAGGGTGCTAGTTTGTCGGCGGTTTGGGTTAACCATTGTGTGAGGTTGATGGCGGCTTGGTTAGGGTTCGTTGAATAGGCAGGGGTTTTTTGAAGAAGCGATGTTGAGATCTGGTCGATGGTGATTTTGTTCCAATTTCTTCGCAGAGTTGGTTGAGGGTGGTTGTGGATCAAGGTCTTATTGTAAATGAAGTGGATGCAACTGTGGTCCGTCCAGTGGAGGGGTGTGGTGTGAGTGAAGGAGATATGCTTGCTGGAAGTGAAGATAGGGTCGAGTGTGTGTCCTGCATAGTGTGTGGGGGTGTTAACAAGTTGTTTGAGTCCGAGATTGGCGAGATTGTCCAGAAGGGTGGTAGTGTTACTGTTGTTGATTTTTTCCAGATGGAAATTGAGGTCTCCCAGTAGAATGTATTCTTCCGAGGGGAGGGCGTGTGGGGTGATGAAGTCAGTGATGTCTTCGCTGAATTTTGTACGGGGTCCTGGTGGCCTGTAGAGGAGGATGCCTCTGAGTGTGGTCTTGGGGTCGGTGTGAATCTGGAAGTGAAGGTGTTCGGCGATAGCGAGATTGTCTTCTGAGCTGGTTGAGACGCGGATGTTGTTCTTGTGGACGATGGCGATGCCTCCTCCTGTTTGAATGGTGCGGTCCTTACGCATGATCTTGTAGCCGTCCGGGATGGCTATGGTGATGTCTGGAGCTGAAGAGGCATTCATCCAGGTTTCTGTTAGGAAGGCGATGTCCGGAGAAATGGTGTCGAGTAGATTCCAAAGGTCGATGGCGTGTTTGTGAACTGAGCGGGTGTTGAGAAGGATGCATTTAAGATGGTTGGTGTTGGATCTCTGTTTGGTGTTTGTTGGTTTGGTGTGGGTCTTGATGCAGGTGAATTTGCAGGAGTGGCAGCTGAAGGGTCCATGGGTGTGTCCTGGTGCTGCTTGGGCGCAGTTAGGGAGTCGGCCGGGGTTAAGTGCTAAAAGGGTGGAGGCGTCGTATGTAATGCGGGAGGGGTGGGTGATGCGGGGACCAGGGGGTCTGGCGCTGGGCGCGGTCCAGGCGCGGACGGGCGTAGACGGGCTTACCTTTGGCGCACCTTCGGCGCGACCGCAGCGCGTGGACGCTGCGCGTTGATTCATCTGTCATAAATGTGGAGTGTAGGGGGGCGGAGCGTGGGAGGGTCAGCTGGGAGGCGGGAGCGGGGAGGAGCCACGGGCCACGAGCACAACAAAATGGAAGGTCAAAAGTGAAACTGACGACACGAACACACAAAGGCAATTCTAAACTTCTCAAAGCAATGCAGCGCAATTGTTTACAAAGCGCAAGTGCAGACTAACGATACCAAGCGCTGTCCCCGTCGAGGCGCTCTCACTCAGCCAGGTAATGGGCGCTGTGTGATCGTCGAGGCGCTGGGGCTGCAGGCGATATCGGGCAGAGCAATGTTCAATCTGCAGGCAGTAGGCGCTATGTGATCGTCGAGGCGCTGGGGCTGCAGGCGATATGAGGCACAGCAAAGTTCAATCTGCAGGAGGGGTGCAGGTTAAAGGCAGGGAGCGAGGAGGAGCGACCGACCCAGAGCGAGTCCAGCTGGTCACAGGAGCCCAGGGGGAGCGAGCTGACTCTGCTAGTGGGTGGGAGGGGCAGCTGGGAGGCGGGAGCGGGGAGGAGCCATGGGCCACGAGCACAACAAAATGGAAGGTCAAAAGTGAAACTGATGACACGAACACACAAAGGCAATTCTAAACTTCTCAAAGCAGTGCAGCGCAATTGTTTACAAAGCGCAAGTGCAGACTAACGATACCAAGCGCTGTCCCCGTCGAGGCGCTCTCACTCAGCCAGGTAATGGGCACTGTGTGATCGTCGAGGCGCTGGGGCTGCAGGCGATATCGGGCAGAGCAATGTTCAATCTGCAGGCAATAGTCGCTATGTGATCGTCGAGGCGCTGGGGCTGCAGGCGATATTAGGCACAGCAAAGTTGAATCTGCAGGAGGGGTGCAGTTTAAAGGCAGGGAGCGAGGAGGAGCGACCAACCCAGAGCGAGTCCAGCTGGTCACAGGAGCCCAGGGGGAGCGAGCTGACTCTGCTAGTGGGTCGGAGGGGCAGTTGGGAGGCGGGAGCGGGGAGGAGCCACGGGCCACGAGCACAACAAAATGAAAGGTCAAAAGTGAAACTGACGACACGAACACACAAAGGCAATTCTAAACTTCTTAAAGCAATGCAGCGCAATTGTTTACAAAGCGCAAGTGCAGACTAACGATGCCAAGCGCTGTCCCCGTCGAGGCGCTCTCACTCAGCCAGGTAATAGGCGCTGTGTGATCGTCGAGGCGCTGGGGCTGCAGGCGATATCGGGCAGAGCAATGTTTAATCTGCAGGCAATAGGCGCTATGTGATCGTCGAGGCGCTGGGGCTGCAGGCGATATTAGGCACAGCAAAGTTCAATCTGCAGGAGGGGTGCAGGTTAAAGGCAGGGAGCGAGGAGGAGCGACCGACCCAGAGCGAGTCCAGCTGGTCACAGGAGCCCAGGGGGAGCGAGCTGACTCTGCTAGTGGGTGGGAGGGGCAGCTGGGAGGCGGGAGCGGGGAGGAGCCACGGGCCATGAGCACAACAAAATGGAAGGTCAAAAGTGAAACTGACGACACGAACACACAAAGGCAATTCTAAACTTCTCAAAGCAATGCAGCGCAATTGTTTACAAAGCGCAAGTGCAGACTAACGATACCAAGCGCTGTCCCCGTCGAGGCGCTCTCACTCAGCCAGGTAATGGGCGCTGTGTGATCGTCGAGGCGCTGGGGCTGCAGGCGATATCGGGCAGAGCAATGTTCAATCTGCAGGCAATAGGCGCTATGTGATCGTCGAGGCGCTGGGGCTGCAGGCGATATTAGGCACAGCAAAGTTCAATCTGCAGGAGGGGTGCAGGTTAAAGGCAGGGAGCGAGGAGGAGCGACCGACCCAGAGCGAGTCCAGCTGGTCACATAACATAATTTGATGTAACATAATATAGCATAGTGTTGAATACTACAACATAACATAACATACTGCCTCTACTTAGGCCGCAATGTGTCATTCTAGGTTTGTGCAGCGCTGAGATGGCATTTGTGGTAGGGGAACCCAGTCTCAGCACACTCCTAGGTAGGAGTGGGGACCGCAGGTTTTCCAAAGGCCTTTAATTCAGGCTTAATGTGTAGTAGTTTAGAGGTGAGTTGGGCAGTACTTAGTGCATGATTGTTTAGCGGTAAGACCACTAGTACTTAGGGATTTTATTTTTGTCTTTATTTTTCTTACACATACATTGGGGCTTATTTACAAGCCCCTTGCACTGCTGGTGCATCACTTTTTTTGACGCACCCGTGTACTGGCCCATATTTAGAAAGCCATGCAAAGCCACCCTGCGTGGCTTTTCATGGCCTTGTAAATATGGCCCCTTTTCACACATCACTATGCGTGAAAGGTGCGTGCCATGGGTGTTGCTGTGAGTGTTCCCACGCAACACCCATGGATTATGCTGCATTCCCAGATTTGCAACATTTCGTAAACAAGAGAATGTGTCAGAATCCTATACCTCCCCAGGGGAGGTGTAAGGAGGAACAACGGGGAGAAAAACTTTTATTTCTCCTTGTTTTTCCCAAATTCAATGTATTCTGCAGCACACATAGAAAGAGGAAAACACCATCAATGATTGTTTTTTATGCAGGAAGGTGTACTTTCCTACACAAAAACAATCACCTCCACAGTGCAGGCACCCTTGCATCATGTTGCAAGGGTGCCTGCCTTGTCACATGGCAGCCAATTGTGCCCCAGCGCAGGGTAAAGCGTCATATTGTTGTAAATATGACGCCTCCCTGTGCTGTTAAAATGACGCAGCTCGGTGCAGCAAAATGACTTGCAGCGCCGCACTGCGTCTTTTTGTTGTAAATAAGGCCCACTGTTTTCAGCTGGCAAGCATAAGTTCTAAAGAGTTCAGAGCTTCTCTAGGATCATCTGTGCCTCAGATTTCCAAGTCTCACAAGATGTGATGGGGTTAAGGGATTTGGAAATCCCAGGCCCATCTTGTCATCTCTCGTTAGCCATGCAAAACTTCCCTTAATTTGTCATCAGTTCTAAACCCAGACATCAGCATTGGCTCCTCTGCTAAGGCAGAGGAGCGTTGCCACACTATTTTTCAGTAGTTAACCCCTCCGTTGCACTGAACGTTCCGCGCTGGTGCGGAACGTTTTATTGCGCGGGCGGGGCTGCGACGTTCAGCGGACGTGTGCAGCACTACCGAGGTTGTGCACGCGACGTCCGCTGAACGTGCGCAGCATTAAAGGGGTTAAAAACGAAAAATAAAATGATAATAACAAGGGTTATTATCATTTAATTTTTCTTCGCTCACTTCTTGCAGCCGAGCCGAGGGCGGGACGGGCCAACCATTCTGACACGACACAGCTGCAAAAAGGAGAAGGCGTGTGGGACACTACTTCAAGTGCGCATGGCAGTTTGGCCATCTGTCTAAGGCTGGCCAAACCGTAACGGGCACTTCGATCTCTCCACCCGTGCTGTGCTGTTCAGCCGGGTGGAGAGCAAGCCCAGGGTCGTAGTCCCTTAGTGAGCACCTAACTAGATCGGCACTGCAGCATTCGAGGGGGGGGCGGACGGACGCAGCCCGGTGACGAAGGCCGCGCACTGCAGCGAGGCAGGCAGGTGCAGGACGACCAGCCCGAGGCCGGACAGGGGCAGCCGGGAGGGTAGACGATCGGAAAAGAGGTCGCATGCAGGGCTGCAGGGGCCTAAGTACCCGGCCCGCCCCCCAACGCGCCCTCCCCGGATGCACGTCACTGGTGCACCCGGCCGGGGGAGGGGCAGGTGCCCTGCCCGAGCCTCCCCCTCCACGAGGACTGACGGAGGGGGGGGCTCCGACTAGTGGGACTAAGGGAGCTGCCCTGCTGATGTCCCCCTGTGGGGGACGCGGGCAGCGGCAATCCCGGTGCTGCTCTCATTTCGGATAATACCAGCATGAGACCAGCATCTGGATTGGCGTAGGGGAGCCTGTGGCATGCCGGGAGTCGAGGAGCAGAGGGCAGAAGGGCACTGACGCTGCAGATGGCAGGTAAGCATTTTTTTAATTCTTTTTCCCACGCATTTTTTAAATTCTTTTTCCCACGCATTTTTTTATTCTTTTTACCACGCTGCCTCCCTGTGCTGTGTCCCCCGCACTGCCCCATCACTTTAATGCCCCTGCCACTGCCAGGCATACAAATCCCTTTGGCAGCCAGCTATTCCCTCATGTTCTCTTTTGCTCTGGATGCCTGGAATGGGTGGACCATTATTTGTCTCATGCTATCAGTGAAGACAGGGCCACAAACTTAGAACAGACATTCCCCTTCACAATAACATCTCATAAGTGTTTATTTCAATATATTGCAGTGTTAATCTCAAATGCCAAACTAAACAAGCATTGTCAAAGCAACATAAATCTTCCCCTGGCGAAAGTACAAAAGTACATACGCAATATGCAAAATTATGAAAAACATATATATAACGTTGTCTCCCTGCAGCACAGGCGCACCAGCCTTACTGAAGTGCACTCCTTTTCAAGCAGCTGCACACATATGTGAAACTTATAAAAAGCAAGAGCAACCCATTAGGTTAAGACAATGATTCACCAGGAACTCATTCACCCTAAGAATGAAAACATCAATAGCAAATAAATGAATAGCACGTGTGATCAGGCAAAGTCAGGTCAAGACAGCCAAGAGATGGAAGAGGATGACCCAATGCTCTTGTTGGTGGAATTAAAATGTAAATGACAGTTGAACAGACCAATGGATGAGGAGGCTGACTGGAAGTTATGCTTTTATTATTGTTGTTTGAAAAACATGGGGCTGGTTGGACTCTAGACCAGACCTAATAGCATACCGTTTTGTAAAGAGAGTCACTGTGGCTTCCACAGAATTCTACTGTAGCCGGCCATGCCCAGACCATATGTATAAGATCAGCTCCTCCGCAAAGACGCCTTGCCAATCGCCTGTCCTGGGAATTAATATATGGTACCCAGTAGAGATAAGGTAAGATCGGCTGTGTGCACCAACTTAAAGTGTGAGATACAAAATCCAGCATCCCTTGTCATCTCAGCATGAACCACAAGCTTTCCAGTTTGTATCTTCGAATGATAACATTGTATGAATCCCTCATCTTCTGACATCAACCTTTGTGCCATCAGAATGTGGGCATCAATTTAATTCATCATCAAATCCGAGACTAGCTTGAAGAAATTCAGTTCAGTATGTGTACTATATAAACCACATTTAGGTATATATGGTTTGGCAAACAATAATCTTGCTTCACATACAAACTTTGCCGTATGTACACTGCACATGAGAAAGTTATATTTCTTGGTTCACTCATGGCACTGTTGTGAGGGCGTTTAAGGTGAGAAAAAAAAATGTTTAAAATCTATTACTTTTCACATACGTAAATTAAGTGATATGATATAATGAAGAGAAATGCAGGCCCTGACTCGGATCTCCCTATGAATTACCTCACTTGCTGACATCTATGAAATGGGTGTAAATTGGGCCGTGTGGTGGAGGGGGAGGGGGTGGTGTCATGAAATGTAAGTGCCCTCCCCAGAACTAACTGTGTAGTACTTAGTGCACCTCCGTTGAGCCTCTTTCTCCCTGAGCCAATAAAAGGAGGTATGGCATGGGTAAAGGCATTCCCTCATTTGCATAGAGCCATGCCTCAGTGTAAATAAGAAAGCACCTCTATTGCGTTGTGCTTACTCAAAATATGCAGGTGTGTTTCTCCACATTCTGGGCACGAGTTTTCGCCCCCTTCTGTAGTGTTACTGAAGGCGGCCATCAACACACAGCTGCGTGGACCCTGCTGCAATACCTTCTGAATGTGGAGCTGCCTGCTGAATGTTTCCACCAGGCTAGGACTGAAGCTGATGCTCAACTGAGGCTCTGTTGCCATGACTTTCTCCTGCAGTAAATTGCACCTGCGTAGAAGTTCCAAGAAAGAAAGTTAATAAGCTTAGTCTGCCCACATCTGGAGACAGAAAGAGAGCTACCACAGCCACCAGCTATGATCTGGTGGTGGTAAGCTGAGTGCTGCCTCTGTTGTTGAGCACACTCCTACCTCATGTATTTGCTTGTTCTGGCATTTGTGAGGACGCAAATCAATCACCAGCGAAGTGACTTTTAGGGCCAGATGTATCAACATTGGATTTTGCGAGTCTATAATACCGAATTTTACTGATTTACTATCATAGACTCGCAAAATGCGAGTAGGTTTCTTCAAATATTTTGCGATTCCTACGCATTCCTTAATTGCGACTCGCAAATTGCGAGTTGTAAATAAGGAATTTCCTCCCATTCATTTCTATGGGCCTAGAAACGAATGGGATTTGCATTCACAATTTGCGAGTACCCAATAGGTACTCGCAAATTGCACATGCAATTTCAAGGGTGCATGGGTGCCAAAAAGACACCCTGTTGCACCCCTGAAATATGCATGTTTGTACATGTGGCACACATACATGCCCTAAGGGCATTTTTGTGCACCACATGGCACTTAGAAAAATGCAAAATTGTGCATTTTTCTAAGGATTTGCAATTTACCACCAACTTGAAGTTGATGGTAAAATGTGATTCCTTAAAGCAGGGTCACACATTTAAAAGTGCTTCCTGCATTGCATTTTGGGAATCGCAAATTGCGATTCGCAAAATGCATTTGCGAAATAGGTAATCGCAAAAATTGTGATGCCCTATTTGGTGATTACCTTTTGGGATGATACATCCCCAAAAGCTTTTTTCCCGTTCGCAAACGGGCCGATTCTGCAAATCGGCCCGTTTGGGAACCGGAAAACGCTTGATACATCTGGACCTTAAGTGCCTTTAGCCACTCATGGAGATCAACTAATTTGATGCAGGGGGCTGGCACCCAGGTGGATTGAACTTTATTTATTTAACATTGCATAACGTGTATTTGTAAAGCGCATAGTCACACAGAAGGGTATCTTGGCCCTCAATAACAGATGTTTATTGTTACCCAACTGTACTTATTTTATTGACCTCAGAAGGATGAAAGGCTGAGTGGACCCACCAGGATTTGAACCTGTGACCATGAGGTCAAACACAGGCTCCTACAGTGGACACATTAGTGCACTAAGCCACCAGATCCGGCCAGTATTTATTTATTTTAGAATGTATAAAGTGCAACAATCACCTGAAGGTATTCTGTTGCTGATAATTATGTGGTCCGAAATCGAATAACACAAAACTCACACTACATGTAACATCCTATGAGATGAGGAAGAGCCAGATCTTCCACAAATTCATAAAGTTACAAAGGTGTAATGTAACTCTTTTCGCAGTTACAAAGACGTCTTATTTCAAAGAATTGCTGCTAGCTGCAGTTGAGAAAGCCTTGTTTCCAATGGTAGCCCTACTAAATTTGGAGTATTATTATAAAGGGGCAATGTTTCTGATGTTAGCATCCTTGTAAGCTTGTAGAAGATATATTTTTAGAACGAGGGTCGTGGAAAACTTTATTTATAATGCATAATGACTTGAACATTATTCTTTGGGATCTGTCAGCCATGACGTTTGATTAAGGCTGATTTTACTGAATCAAATTTCCTTACATTGAAAATAATTCTGGCCACAGCATTTTGTATGAGTTGGAGTTTATTTGTGGTCTTTACAGGTGGTGAAATATAAAGGGCACTGCAATACACTAGTCTTGTTGAGATAAATAAATACTCATAGTTGAAAAAATCAAGACAACCATTGCATTTACTTGATCTTCCAGAAACTGATCACATTTAACAATATGCACTGACTCAGATTTTTGGCTGAGTGAAGGGGGGCAGAATACAAAGTTCCAGAATGGGGGGTTGGCAGAGTGGGGTCAAGAGTTGTTTTCCCTTTGTTAAGTATAAATTGATTTTAGGACATTTATATTAGTATGTTCTCCACACATGCATACAAAAATTCAGCTGGGGGTCCATAAACCACTAAGATGATTTGACTGTCATCAACGCACATACTTAAGGCCAGGCCGAAAGATTAAATCATATATGCCTGAGGTATCATGTACAGATTGAAAAGTAAAGGGGAGATCATAGACCCCTATGGAACACTGCATGGCACACTTTTGAGCTTGGGTACCGTTGGCCAACTTTACTTTCAATTTATCATTTAAGAAGGGTGGGCTATTTGCATGGATGGATCTGTGTGCAAAAGACAGGCATTTATGTGTCAAATCTTATTACAGTTAAGTAAGAAACACCACACACCCCAATATCTATAGTCAAACAAACAATGATAATTTAACAACAGAGCTGGAACTGCGAATATTTAAAGAGTATTCATTTATGACTAGGCGGTAAACGCAGTTAATCCTGGATTGATCGTCTGGCTACTCATCATTAATGAATTACTGTGATCTAAAAGTTGATCAGGGTACTTGTGGCTGTTCTTCAAATCTCCTATTTTAAGAAGGGTGAAATTCTCTTCAGAGTCCTCAACTGAAAATGATACAATGAAGTTACAACCAGGTGCTGCTCCTCCGATAAGGCAAAGGAGCGTCACCCGCTGCTCTCAGAGCAGGAACAAATAAAAATAAAATGGTCATAACCTAGTTATTATCACTTTATTTGTCTTTGCTAAGGGTCTGGGTTAGGGCAGAGTGTGGCTGGTGTCAAGGAAGAGTGGTGGATGCACACTCTCTAAGTGCGCATGACGGCTTGGCCGGCTATCGTGGCCCAGCCAAACAGTCATGCGCACTTTGCATGTTGCCCACTAAGCTATAATACACAGCGTGGAGGGGAACATGCACAGGCTCTGAAATTTTTGGTACTTGAAGTCGTCTGCAAAAAGGAAGGAAAAGACAATAACAAAACACTCCTTCAGCGTGAGACAGCTTGGATCTATAGACTACAAGCGATGAAGCCACATGGCCTCAACGACCGAATCGAACTTAGCTGCTTTCTATAGTACCGTTACACGGTACCCATGTTTCACCATGTATCTTTTGTTTATTCTGCTTGGGTATTAATAGCGCATACTGTTTACATTTCATCCATGCCCTCCACACGCCTTTCCAATATGGCCGACACACCCACTGTTAGACGTTTAGTCCCTCTACCATGTCTACGACCTAACCACGTGATCGCCACTACGCGTAGCCAACCAGTCATTTATACACCCCCAACTCCGCAAGTCCCTTGTGACTGAGATGCGGAACTTTGAACCGACCCACCCACCATCCCCAAGTAAGTTGGAGCTCCGACAAAGACCCGCGTTTTCAGTCTTTGTTACGCCGGGCCAACACTGTTTCTAACAGGTTGTTCAACCCTTTTCCCATTTTCAGAGCCACATCACTTTCCATGATCCGGAAATGTAAGTGTTCCCCGCGAACTTTATGTTTTTCACCCTCCATTTTTGTAAATCAAGCACCAACCATAGTCGTCTCCATGAACTCGCACACTGGTCTATAAGGTACACAGCCTCCCCAGCATACATGGTGTCTCTCCCCGAACATGAAATGTAATTTTGTTTATGCAACTTCATCTTTGTTATGTTTTGAATGGTAAAAGCGCGTTATTGTGTTCACAGAGCTCCTTGATAAAGGGCATCGCTTGCCCGAAATGCATCGGAGCATTTTTCTGAAATCACCAGTATTGATTCCTTCATGGTTTAACTAGAAAAATTGGATTACAAAAATCGATGAACTTTCGCAATCAATGAATATGATTAAATCTTTGAATAAATAATCGATTGTCATAATCAACAATGGAGTCTGTCTTTACATGACGAACCTGATGTGTGTGCCCAATTCTAAGGATGCGTTTACTCATCGTGTAACGCACTCAACCAGTCCCTGTCCGCTTCTGAGCACAGAACCACGGGGCTCAAACCAATCACAATGCTGCATTGGAGCGTTGTGATTGGCTGAGGGGAACATGTGTGCTTCCCGGACTCATTCAGGAAGCAACGATGGAGGAGAGAAGGAGGCGGCAAAGGATGTAAATGGTTTTAAATGTGTTTTTTTAATGTTTTGTTCCCCCTCGCTCACCACCCCCATTCCCTGCCAGATGCCACTGGTTACAGCTTTGACCTGTGGGCAATCATGAAGAAGCCTATATTGCGCCGATTCTCCAAAGATATCAGGCACAAAGACAGTTCCCTGATGCATTAGGGAGAAAAAGCACGTCTGCATTGAACCAGCATCTCCACCGTCTTTTCTATGTAAATACTGTTTACTGTTATATTTAGAGGTGTCAAACATATAGACAATACATGAAGTGCAGACCTTCATTAGTTACACAGTTAACAGTTTCTGGGGTGTAGGGACACACTCTCACGACATCATCATAAGTCATATTTACACAGAGTAGAAAGACTTTAAGAAGAGTTAACTCCTGTACTGCTACCTAAAGTCTATTCAGTTCTCTCCGGTGCCTGTAATCCTCTACCAGTTGAGGGTGTTTGTGAAATGTTGGTATTATAATTTCCTCTCCTGATGGCCACTTCCTTCTATACTTTCATCAAAGGCCAAATGCCAGGCCTCCTGTCTGCATCCAGTGAATAGCTACACTTTTTTTTAGGAACAAAAGTTGTAGAACCGCCATTCGGTAGTATATTGTAATTGTAATTGGATTTACATATCGCTTACTACCCCTGACAAGGCATCAAATCACTATACGGTGGGTAGCAAGCTTCTCTGGAACCTAAGGTTAGTGGTAAGTCCAGTGGTTAATGTTGGTTATTGTAATTCGTAATATGCTCTCAAGAAAACATGCATCCATTTACTCCAGTTATTTTTTGATATATTAATGCCAGTTAGGTGTGCTCATTAATTGTTTTTCTTCTTTGTATGCACGTGTAGTCCCAACACACATTGCTTAATGTCCAATTTTCTCATATTTCCCACTGCTTTTTATTCCCAGAATATTTACTAAACTTCATGTTAAATGTATCCAGTCTGCCACCCCATATGGACATCTAGGATAACTCCCAGGAGTCGGATGCTAAACATTGTTTAAAACAGTTGGGGTAAACCAGGATGTTTGAGAGGGAAGCCTCCGAGGTCCGAGGAGGATTAGGACTACTGCCTTCCCTCATTGGTCAGCCAATGAGGGAAGGCAGCAGTTCCAAGCCTTGGAGGTCCCAGGAGGGTTGGGACTTCTGCCTTCCCTCAGAAAAGGCAGCAGCCCCTCACTTCGCACTGAGTGGGATGGGGTCATTGAGACTGCTGAGCCCACTCCATTCTGTGATGAGGTGTCACTGATAGACACCCGGCCCTGGGCACTTCAGGGGTCAAAACTGAAGAGCTTGGTCCAAGGCAATCAGTGATGCTCCCCCTCAACATGAGGGAGAGGGCTCAAGGCCCTTTTGCCAGGCTGAGGAGGTCACACCCACAGGGATGTGAAATCCACAGCCTGGCAAAGTTCAGCTCAGGCAGTCAGGATGCTGCTCATTTAGAGCATGTCTAGCTCCTGCTTGCCTGGCCTGAACAAGAAGAGTGTCTATCAGGGTGACCTTTGTTCAGTCTGTCAGGCTGACCTTTGTTCATTCTGACAGACACTCTTCTTCTCTGGAAAAAGTTGGGGTGTGTGGCCACTCAGCCTGTATGGACAGACCGCTGCTGACTTTGCCCAATTTACCCTTGCCTCTCTTCTGTCTTTTCCACTTTCCTTGGCACCCCCATTTTTCTTTCTCCCCATGGTTCAGTCCTCCTCACCAGAGTAGAATGGTAGAGAATGTTGACCGTTGGGATTGTTAAACTTTTCCTGTAGGACACTTCTGAGCTATGGGTTCCTGAGGTACATCAACAATGAGAGGAAGAAAATTGTTTTACCTGATTTATTATTCCAGTGTCTACTTTACAACACCTCTTCTCCTTCTCTGGGGCCAGAAACAAGTAGCATAGATTCATGTCTCCTGGGCAGCCATCCAACAGTTTGTTCTCCCTGCCAGGTGTGCCTGCAGGCAACTCTGAGAGATATAAGTAGCTGATTGTTTCTGTCCTTACTAATTCCAGCACATGCATTTATTCAGGGGATCACACTCATAGACAATGCAGCCCTTGTAACTTGAATATTCAGCTGCTTGCAAATGGAACATAAGGCCATTAGTAATTATTAGTAATGTATTTGCAAACGCATACCTCATTTTGCATTTTAGAGAAATACTAGGCCTTCGTATTCTGACAAATAGTAAAGTATCTGCATTTTTCCATTCATTTTCTTTTGCAACAGGTTATAATTATATGTATTTTAGTCTATAAATCCGAGTGCTGTAAAATACACATTCTAAAATGTCCTGAGGGCGGTCTTCTTCCTTGAATCCCTCTAAGACTGTTCAGGCACGATTGCTTTGCTTTACTACGTGGAGCAACGTGGGGCTAGTTTGAAAACATTTCGGAAGGGCTTATTTTGGTTTCCAATTTGCTTTCGATCACAATCTTCTATAATTAAATTTAAAGTCTGCACTAATGTGTAATACTATTGCATTGCTTTCTAAGAGCAGGATTACTAGTGGCCTTACTGTTCATGATAATTCATTGAATTTATGAGTTAACCAGTTAGCAAAATGTTCTTCTAAAATATAATTCATATTCTTTTTGGGTCTATTTGGATGTTGTACTGACTTACAAAGCATTACACTGTCGTTGGCATGGAATGCCTTTTGCGATGGTTCCATTGGACTAGTTTGGTTGGAAGAGGCAGAGGTGAGGCTAGGACAGTGTAAGTTATTTAAAATGGACTGGGATTCCACTGCGTCTTGTTGGTTATCACAAGTGGGTTGTAGTGGTCCCTCTGAAAATGTGTAAGGTGGCCCATTATGCAATTGGCTGGGGTTTTAATTTTGGCGTGTGTGGAATTGGGAAATGGATCTGTCCTTTCTGGAATTACAAGAGGTTGCACTGTAGACTCTCTGAAACTGGTTGAGGGGTTGTGAGAACTTGGATTGTTGGTTGAGTGGATTGATAACTCTGCTCACGCAACAACCACAATACCTGTCAGGATGAACCCCAAAAACAGTAACTAAACCTGTGCTTAACCCTCTGGCAGCTTGGCACAAAAGCAGTCAGGCTTAACTTAGAGGCAATGTGTAAAGTATTTATGCAGCACAAAGACATGAATAAAATGAAAACACCACACAAGAAAAATACCACTCCAATTTAGAAAACTAGAGTAAATTGTGATAACATATTTGAATCCAAATCAAATCAGTAGAACTTGTGAATTTGTAAAGATTAAAAAAGTAGCGCCTAAAGATCAAATCATCAACCATGGACATCTAGTCGCATGAGGCCTAGTCAAAGTCGAAAAATATAGCCGACTACGATGGAGTACAAGTCGGATACAAAAAGTGGATTGGGCCCAGTCGGCGCTTACATTCGAACTTAGAAGAAATTTCCACAAAAATGTCAGAGCAGATAGAAGTTCAGCGGGGTAAGTCTGATGGTGGTGTCCAAGGACTAGATGTCATTGTGAAGCGGCTGGACGAAGTTGCAGTGAAGATTTCCACCTTCGGACTTAGTTTCTTTTTTTGAAGTTGAAAATCTCCAATGGGACAAGGCTTGAAGCTGAAAATGATGAGGGGTCCACAAGGCTGTATACCCCTTCCGCAAAGGACCACTGAACAGGATTTGCTGCTGCGGAGAAGAACTTAATGGGACTGCGGCAAAGTCAGGCCGACCAGTGATGCACCTTGAGTGGATAGATGAGCTGGTTGGTCCCTGTCTCCTCTCAGTTCTCAGAGCAGTTTTCAGGCAACCATTTTCTAAGTCTCACTTTTTTGGATGTTTGCTATCTGGACACCTTTGGCACCACAATCAAGGGCCCAGGACTGGGGAGGCACCACTTGGAGGGCTGGGACTCATTCAGCCTGGGTCCAGGTATGGGTTCAAGATGGTTGGAGCCATTTCTGTCCCTAAGGCTCTGAACAAGAGGCCAGCCAACTAGCTGTTGGAGACACTTTGGTAGTGCTGGGTTCAAGCAATCAAACCGGGCAGGCCTCTGAGAGTTCAAGGCTGGTTTAAGGCAGCAGATCAGTCCTTCCAGGTGCAGAAAATCAGTCTTCGGAAGTACACAACAGGTCACAGCAGCAGGCAGTCCTCTGAGAGTCTTTCCGCAGGTCCAGAAAGTGAACAGAAGAGTGGGTCTGAGGGCCATATTTTTATACCTGGTGCCTTCTTTGAAGTAGGAGAAGTTTCCAGAGAATTCCCTTTGAAGTGCTTGGAGTTTCCTGCCTCCCCTGCCCTGGTTACAGTCTGACTTACACCCCAATGCACTGGTGTCAAGTCTTTTGTGTGAAGGGAGGCTATAGCCTATTGATTCAATCAATCAATCAGGGGAATTTGTAAAGCGCGCTACTCACCCGTGAGGGTCTCAAAGCGCTGGGGGGAGAACCGCTACTGCTCGAAGAGCCAGGTCTTGAGCTGTTTCCTGAAGGAGAGATGGTCCTGGGTCAGTCGTAGGTGGGTGGGGAGGGAGTTCCGTGTCTTGGCGGCCAGGTAGGAGAAGGATCCTTCTCCGGCGGTGGTTCTGCGAATGCGTGGGACGGTGGTGAGGGCGAGGCTGGCGGAGCGGAGCTGGCGGGTGGGTGTGTAGAATGTGAGGCGGTTGTTGAGGTATTTGGATCCCATGTCGTGGAGAGCCTTGTGTGCGTAGGTGAGGAGTCTGAACGTGATCCTCTTGCTGACGGGGAGCCAGTGCAGGTCTCTCAGCTGGGGCGAGATGTGGCTGTGGCGGGGGGTGTCCAGTATGAGTCGTGCAGAGGTGTTCTGTATGCGCTGGAGTCTTTTCTGTAGTTTGGCTGTGGTTCCAGCGTAGAGGGTGTTTCCGTAGTTCAGTCGGCTGGTGACGAGGGCCTGGGTGACCATCTTCCTGGTGTCGGCGGGGATCCACCGGAAGATCTTTTGGAGCATGCGCAAGGTGTTGAAACAGGATGACGAGACGGCGTTGACTTGCTTGGTCATCGTGAGGGAGGAGTCCAGGATGAAGCCCAGGTTGCGTGCATGGTCTGTTGGCTTGGGGGAGGTGCCCAGGGCAGGGGGCCACCACGAGTCGTCCCAGGTGGAGGGGGATGTTCCCAGGATGAGGAATTCCGTCTTGTCTGAGTTCAGTTTCAGGCGGCTGGTCTTCATCCATTCTGCGATGTCTTTCATTCCTTCCTGGAGGCTGGCTCTGGCGGTGACGGGGTCGTTGGTGAGGGAGAGGATCAACTGGGTGTCGTCTGCGTAGGAGATGATGTTAAGGTTGTGTTGGCGTGCGATGGTGCGAGGGGGATTGATTTGCAGGTCCACCCCCACCAGTGGCCTATCCATGCACACCTAATCCATCTATTGTGTGGCTGTCGGGAAGGAATATAAAAAGACTTAACTGCCAAAATAAATCAGTCATGTGACCTGGGAACAGGCTGCAGGCACCAAATAGTTAAGGTAGGAAAATGACAAATTTCTGAATGTGGAATTTTCAAAATTGTAACTTCAAATCCGACTTTACCATTAAGAAGGATTTTAAATGTACAACTTCTCAGACACCAAACATGAAATCTTTACCTGCTCCCAATCAAAGGTTAGCACTTATTAAATGTAATAAGGCAACCCAAAGTTATCCTATGGGAGGGGTAAGCCTCACAGTTGTGAAAAACAGAATTTGTGAGTGTTTCACTACCAGGACATGTAAAAATTAAAAGTACATATCCAACCTTTTAATTTATTTTTTTGCAGAGTTTTATATAGCGCGAACTAGAACCGAACCGAATCAGTTATCAGAGCGCTTTACATAGCACCAGTTACGTTACATGAGGACACACTTTCATTTTAGGCACGGGGAGATTAAGTGATTTGCCCATAATCACAGGGGTTTTTTGGTGTCGTTACCGAGACTCGAACCCCCAGGTCCGAGGTCGAGCGCCTTAGCCGTTAGGCCAACCCCTCTCCCCTAATTACAATGCACCCTGCCCTATCGGATACCTAGGGCCTACCTTAGGTGTAACTAATATGCAATAAAAGGGGGAGTTTAAAGCTTGGAATGAGGGTTATTTTGCCAAGTTTAACTAGCAGTTTAAAACTGCATTCTGGCTGTGATGGCAAACCTGAGACATGTTTTAAAGTGTTACTTAAGTGGGTGGAACAATAAGTGCTGAGACCCACTAGTGAAATGTAATCTATAAGCCCTTTGTATATGGTATATCACTTTACTAGGGACTTAAATGTACATAAATAGGTTTGACGCAAATATACCATGTTTTAGGGAGTGAGCACAAGCACTTTAGCACTGGTTATCAATGGTAAAGTGCATAGAGTCCGGAGGACAACAAAAATGAATTCAGCAAAAATAGGAGGGGTGAAGACAAAGCGTGACCTTGCAGAGAGGGCCAAGTCCAACAGTGGTCCACTGTGTTCAGTTTGTCTTTTTTTATTTTATATTTTTATTACAACAGGAAAAATTGGTAAAGTAAATAGTTTACATGTCAGTTTACATATCAAATAGCAAGACCAATACATTAATCAAGTATAATCAACAGTTATATAAAACATTCCATATTGCAATTTCCAATGGCAACCTACAAGGAATCAGACTCCCGCTACCTCTAACTAGAATATCCTAACTCATTTTTTTTAATTAATAAGTTACATTAAATAGGATTAATAAATAAAGAGCAAAGTGCCAAGTGCAAGTCTTTTTGTTTCGTGTCTCACAAATATAGGAATACGATAACTTCTACGAAGTGCCGGGCGCTTATATAAGCTTTAACTAGTTCATGATCCTCCGTTTTCATCTATGAACCCATGAGGAAAAAAAAGTCGCCAAATACCTCTAAATCTTACCACAACTCCTATACGTTTGGCATAGGCCTCTTCAAGTCTACAAGTCCTAGTCATTTTATTAAACCAATGTTCAATGCTAGGTTGTAGACTGGTTCTCCAGTTTTGCAGAACAAGTGATCTGGCAATAGCAATTAAAATAAAATATTGCAGATTTTTTGTAAAACATTTAACTTCTCCTGAAGAACCAAATAGCACCAGCAGGGCTGGTGGACTAATTTGCATGGATAGAATCAAAGAAATTTCCGCAAAAACCCTCTTCCAGAAATATTGTAAATCATTGTAGCGTGGAGAAGCGTGGCTCCGTGGTTAGAGGCGGCAGACCCAGATGCTGAGATCGGCCGTGGACCAGGGTTCGATTCCCCACCTCGGCGGGTCTCGGGCTCAAATATTCCATGGACTCGACAATTCTCGCTCCGGTGCCTACTCGACTCATGGGGTCACACTCTGCGACTCTGGGCAATAGCTTGCTTAATCTCCACTACGGCCCCTCGTGGCAGGATGCCTGGCTTTCACCTTGTGGATACCCTGCCGGGGTATCTCACAGGGGAATACCAGGACGGGTTCCCTAAGCAAGCGCCTTGATACCTTCGGGTGATACGTGCGCTATATAAGTCGCAATACATTTACATTACATTCGAAAAATATATGTACCCAGCCCCCTTCACCCTCTCTATTACAGCCAAACCATTTATTCGGGCAGGTTATAACCATTTTAGACAATTTCAGGGGTGTAAAATATAGTAACCATCTAGATAAAAAATTAATCATTTCAAAATTGGCGCCTCTGAGAGCTTCATTTGCTAGATCACTAAGCTGATTCCACTCTCTGGTATTGAACTTGCAGCCTGTCTCCGAAGGAATTTTATGGAGCTCTTTTGACAGGATCTCTCCCGAGTTGGCTTTTTGATGAAGTAGCTGATACCAACAGCCAACCCCTACCATTTTATGTACTATCTGCTTGACAATTGGCCTTACTGTCTCATCTAGCCTTGTATAGTTAATTTTAAGAAAGCTGGATATTTGTACAAATCTCAGGGCCAGCGCAGTATTCGGTGTAGTGGCTTGTAGACAAACAGTTTCCCAGTTAATTAAGGAATCAAGGTTATAGAAATCCCCAAGCTGAAGATAACCCTGTTCTTGCCAGTCCTGAAAAAGCCCTCTGGAGAGTTTAAGACCTCCTACTGCCCCATCCTGTATAGAGGTTTAAGCGCGAAATAAAGGGACGTCTCGTGATTTAAAAAATAACTGCATTCTATCAGTCAGTGTGAAAATAACCTTCTATAGGGTTTTTTTGGGAAGTTTCGCCAAACGTAGGAACGCGGGGAGACTAAGGGCGCTTTCATTCAACATACGGATCAAATTTTTTAAAATCAAAAACCGAATTCTACTCACCCAATTGGGAAAACAGATTAAGTAAAGAAGCCTGATGATATGTTAAAAAATGTGGGAGTGCCAGTCCTCCTGAAGTTACATCAAGTTGCAATATAGAGAACTTAACCCTAGGTTGTTTATTATTCCAAATGAACTTCCTTATTAATTGATCCAACTCCTTAAAATAATAATTCGGGTTTTTCAAGGGCAGATTAATAAATAGAAACAAAAACAGTGGAAGGACCGTCATTTTAACCATTGAGACCCTCCCAACTAAGGACAGTTGAAGCAGAGACCAGTTATCGAATAACTTTTTGACTCTCGTGAGCAAATAATTGCCCAAAATCATTAGTGACATGTATCCCCAGATATCTAATTGGATGCGGAGGTTTTAGATGGATGGCAGGTTGGAAATCCAAAGGAGTGGTATTAAATGCTAAAATTTCGGTTTTTGCATGATTAACTTAGTATCCTCCGATTTGCGTAAAGTTTTCAATTTCATCCAACACATTCTGTAGGTTATCTGCCCCTGCCTTCAGATATAAAATGATATTGTCTGAATAAAGCTTAATCTTTGACATACCATCAATGGGAGGGACAATACTTATGCTCTTCCGGATGTTCTCAGCTAGGGGTTTGATAAAAAATAAAAATAGGAGAGGAGACAACAGGCACCCACTGTGTTCAGTTTGTCATGGCATGAGGAGCATGCCACCTTCTCTTGTCTGTCTGTCATTTTTTCCCTGGTAGGTACACTGTACCATGTCTGGACTGGCCTGTAGAGGGTCCACTGGGCTTTTTCTGGACTGGGTACTAGTTGCAGTGGGAGGAACTGCATTCTAGCGTTGCAATCCATCTTTTAAAATCAAAAAGTATACCTACGAAGACCAGGATTCAAGGTGCGGTAATTTAAAAGGCATGAAGTACTGATATGAGACACAGTGAGATCTCGGCTGGCTTTTAGCCTTCAGATACAGATGCAAACAGTATCCATGCAATAAAACGCTAGTTTGCAACATTCTCCTTTCTGCTTGATCAGAGAGCTCTTCTTTCTATTGCATAAAGTGAATCTCTTGCTCAGCTCCACAAAGTTTGTTTTCACACCCACTGGTGACACTTAATCCAATGCACCAGCACTGAATGTGAAAAACAGGTTGTTGAAGCCCCGCAGAACTCCACCCAATATATAAATGAGGTGTGTCCATGCTTTTGGGTTACTGAAAGATAGCAAACAATCTTTCATTAATGATTTACACACTCAAGATCACTAGCAATGGAATATTTATTTAAACATATTTATTTCAAAAAAGTTATTTAAAATGGCGGGATCTAGTGCACATAATATTGGTAACACCACAGAAGATAATAAAAAGTAGTTCAGCTTTTCTATAACAGCGAAAACAGGGAAAATCGTAACATCACAATTTATTAGCCTTAAACCCTCATTGTGCTATCTCTAAGTGCTAAGCTAGTTCTAGCAGATGAATACATGATAAACCTGAGTTTCAGAGTTGGTGAGCATACATGGACAACAGGGTTTATTGTCAGTTTGGAATCACTTGGCCTGAAAATCAACATAAAAAAGACATTTACCATGCATATTGGACCCAAGGTCAAGCATCCCAAACCGATATTGGTGAACAATGTAAGACTGGAGAAAACCTCTGTCTATCCATATCTGGGCATTCTTGTGGATGATTCCCTGGATTGGCGAAAGGCAACGGCCAATAGGAATCTTCTCTTTCAGCGAGCAACATCGGCCCTGGTCTCTTTTTCGAGAAAGCTAGGCAAACCAGCTCCATCTGAACTCCTGAAAATTTATTACGCTAAGTGCCATAGTGTGGCTACCTATGGTGCAGGCTTATGAGGGTATGGCCATGTAGACCCCATACAGATAACAGAGAACGCCTTCGCTAAATACCTGCTGGCCCTTCCCCAAAGTGCCCCGAACTATGCCTCACATAAAGAACTTGGCATGGATTATATTATAGATACAATCCGTTCCCAACCAATTTTATTGTGGCAACGCATATGGTCTAAACCTGAGTGTCATCTGACACGATCTTTGATCGCAGACTGTATAGCCCTAACCAACTGGCACAAGATTCCCTGGTTGGTTTACGTGCGGAACTTTTTCAATTACCTTGGTCGTAGGTCTTATTTTGATGAACCGCCCAGTGTCGAAGACATCTCCAGTAAAGAGCTAAAGAAGATGTGCATGGTCCATCTGAGAGAATTGCGCAATCAGTCGGAGATTGCAAAAACTACGAACACTCAAATCTGCGCAATTCAAATTACCAAAGGCATCCAACCTTACCTGACTTACTATCTGTCTAACTATGAGAAATACCTCCTGACTAGATTCCGTTTTAACACCTTTTTCCGTTTAGTCTCCTTCCCCGAAGTTCAAAACTGGTCTCGCATGCTCATGAATTGTCCATGTGATGGAGTATCGTTACAATCTACAATCCATATTACTTTTTTTTGTAAATATTATAAATCATTACGAAAAACCTGGATTCTCCCACTTCTTCAATCCTCAGGCCATAGATTATGTCATCCTGCATTTCTTTTCCTGCAGCTTCTGGACTCACCATGTGTCGCGAAGAACATAGCCACTTTTTTAAAAGCCAGTATTAAAATACGGCAAAGTTTGTGATGAATACAAAAAAAATTTGTTTTAAAACTGTTGTATCTTTCCTTCACAATTCTTTAATATTTTAATATTTTTAATTTCTTTCTTCTAAAACTTCCTCCACTTTATAGTAGAAATAATTATTATCTGCTTAGTACATTGACATTGAAATTGTTTACGTTTATTGTATTTAATGTGTACTTTTTATGATTACAAACAAGTGGTAATCGAATAAAAGTTTATGAAATAATAGTGTGTCAGCTATTTAGAGTACAAGGCCAAGAGCTAGGAGAGTGCATCTATGTGGAAATACAATCTTGGCACCAGTTTGTGAAAGTAGAATGGAATGCTTCGCAGACCCTTGGAAAGTCTTTCTGGAGGCTTCCTCGGTCGAGATAGAATCTGATGCTGTATTCATGTGGATCTGCGTCTGTAACCTAGGTGAAGTTTCTCTCCTAGTCGGCCAAGTGATAGTCCTTATATATTTTATCTTATCTAAGATGAAATTTGCAATGTCACCATAAGAATGTTTTGACCTAATCATAAACATCAGTGGTTCTACTAATAAGGTGAAAATACGTCAAAATAGACTACATTATTTGGGTTATGGTTGTTATATGACCTTGAAAAAGGCACCTGTCCCAGACTGATGTTGCACTGGGGGATATGTTGATTTCTATTTGTGAAGGACTTAATACTTTCACAGTTCTTGGATAGATAGGCACAGACAACATCTGCGTCAAAGGCAGACACGTTGATGATTCTGCATAATAAAAATGGCACACTCCTCTTCAAAGATAGCAACCTCATTACCTTGGATCAGTTCGGGGACAAAGGTTTACAAGCTGGGCAGGATAACTAAAATGTAATCAATAGCTAAACTGGAACCTGTCATGTATGTATTTCAGAGCCTAAAACTAAAAGAAAGAAGCCTAAAAGCAAGTGATTAACATAATAGAATTATAGAGGGAAACAATCATAAGGTTTATGATATTCCTGTAATAATTTCTAAACTAAATAGTTAATAAATCATCACTGAATGTATTTTAGATTGATCATGCTTATCAGACATATTCATTATACATTTACTGAATAAAAGCACATGCCAGAAACCTGCATTTGATGAGACAGCAATTTGTCACTAGTTAGATGTTCAATAACACGTCTTCAAACAGAAATCAAAAAGGGGTCTCTGTGCTGGAAGACATGATCCTTACAACATTACAAGCTGCCCACATCATGATGTGAGGAACGCCAAAATACAGTTATGTAGGGTGATCTCTTCCTCAGTCAGGCCTGCATGCTCATCTGTAGTATATTGCTCACAAAATTAGATTCTGGAAGCCAAATATTTTTTCTCCATTGTCAAATTCAGTGAACATACACCTCATACACTTAAATCACCACCACATTACTATGAAGTAATCAAGGTTCCAGGTTAATTCAGCGGCGTAGCTATGACTTTGGCCGCTCGCGGCAGTCCCTGTATTTGCCGCCCTGCGGCAGCTGCAGATAAGAGCGAGGGAGGAAGCCCGCCAACCCCACAACTTGTGCAGCCCGGGGTAGACCGCCCCCACCCTTGCTATGCCACTAGACTAACTGCACTGTGAATGTATTTCTAGGTTTTATTTAAGGTAGGCAGGCAATTATATGACTTGTAGTGTTACTTTAAATACTTTAAAAACATAACACTTAGGAAAAAACTAAAATAATCTTTCCAAAAATCATTGCAAGAGAACTATCAATACATGAGGGACAGTGGTAACCAACCAGGAAGAAGAAGAATTTATGTGAGTTTGTTGATGAGCCTGCAGGAGCTTGAAAGGAAGGCGAACCATTAGAAAAAGTATTCCTGGAAGAAATGTAAACCCCCCCATTCCTGTCCCCTTCTCAGTTTGTTCCTGGTATTAAATTATTTGGTGCAAATTAAATACGTATGATAATAATAGTCAGGTGGGGGAGGCGAGCCTAAAAATAAACTGAAGCAGTATAATACTGTAGATCTACATTTTATAGGAGGATTAGGGGCTCCTATTTTGTATATTTCACAGACATTGACAACTGTCATAGAAGTCGGAGCTATTGTTTCGCAAAATGTTCCACATTTAACATCTGTAAATCAGTCAGCTGATCAAAGAACGTACTTCAGTTTTGAACAAAAGGCGTTGAAACCATATAACTTGACCTTTGCCATAGCTTATTTTACCCAATAATCTGTTATTGTTTGAGGGCTTCCCAATCCACTGACCCCGGACCAAGGAGCGGCTTCGCTTGCTTTCTGCCGCCTCCCCCAATTCCCTCATGTTGTCTCGGATGGTTTGGAGAAGAGAATGGAGTGAATGTTGACTGGGGAGGTGGAGTGAGCCCCTCAATTTCTGGGTGGAGTCTGCTCCTGGCTGCTCTTGCTGACCTTGAGGCGAGGATGCAGGCCAGAGAGCAACTTGAAGTAGCCCTTCTCTCTTTCCTCTTCCCAGGTGGAGGGATGGGTCGGCTGGTGGCTTATTACTGCCCATAGTGTCATCTAACCCCAGTTGAGGAGCACTAGGCTCTTTCTTACTTCAAACTCTGGAAGGGCCAACACCCGCATTCTGCCTGGAGCTGATACATGCCACCATGGATGTGTAGGTTCCCCGCTTTCTTAACAAAGTCTATAGTTCCTTTTTGACACATTAATGGTCAGATGACCACACAGCACAGGCCTTGATGGTGCTCCTGCCCCACAGACATCAGGCATCATCAACATGACCATGATCCTGCAAGAATGCTGGGCCTTCTGACAGACGGGGGAAACCAAACTGGGGGAAGTGGGACCAGATATCTTGCTCGTACACCAGGACCTCCATAAAGTGTCCAGGAGAGTTTTAGTGGTGTAGGGCTGGGTCTCCATGCTGGAGAATGAAATGGCTACCCTTTGGACAAAAGTGTGTCACCTACTTCTGACCACCAAAACTTTGGAACAAAAAGTGGAGGGTGCCAAAAATCAGTTGAGGCATATCAACATGAGGTTTGTTTGATTCCCAGAGCTTGCAGGCCCCTCTCCAACAAATGAATTATTCGAATACTGGATTGTGTCTTGGATACCCAGTGGGGTGCTGTCCCCCTGGTTTGTTGTAGCAAGAGCACATCGGACATTGCTGCAAAAGCCTCCCTTGGCGCACCCCAAGACACTTAATTGGATGCATCTTTCATTTTTGAGACCGAGATGTGATACTGTAAGGGACACTTAAAAAGGGAGAGCTACTCTATCAATCCTCCTGCATAATGATTTTCATGACTAGGCCAGGCAGATCCATAAGCAGCGCAAAGCGATTAAGTCGGTGAAATGAAAAGTTAGTGAGATGGATCTCGCCTTTATGCTCCTTTTCCCAATTAACCTCTGGGTTATCTACAAATCTTAAGTCATACTTTTTCGACACCCGTGAGGCAGCGTGGGAGTGAGTGGTTGACACAAGAGTGCTGCAATGATACACCTCCCCACTGTCAACCTACTGAAGCAAATACACTGCCTCTCCTGTGAATGGATCACACTGGTCCACCAGGGAGGGAACTCGGTCTCAGGCTGGTCGCAAGTGGAAGGCTCCCGAGATCACTATGGAATGGACCGCAGCCATCCTTACAAGGATCATGGAGACACTGAGAGACCACTATGGACCGACGTGGCTGGCAGGATCAATCGACTTCACACACCTGAGGTGGAGATCCCTCTGTGATACTGAGGCTGGAGACGGTTCAAGGTCGATGGGCAGGCTCGATGAACACGTATGTCCTTTACAGTTGCGAGACGGTATAAGGCTTTCATCCTGAGCCCACGTGTTTTGCTAGGATGATGAAAATTTTGGGGTAGTTGATATGTTGATATGCTGCTACGGAAGGAAGCCCAAGAAATGCCCACATCCTATCCATTTCAATTGCGATTTATTTTTTGAGTTTGCTTTTTGTAGGCATTGAAAACAACCCTGTAGATGTTGTGTACTTAGCGTGAGGAGGTTGGGGGAGAGGTATAAGGGACAATTTTTGAACCCGTGATCGGGAATTGTAGGGAGAGGGAGCAGTTAGGGTTGCTGTTTCAGTTTACTGGGTTGATGACTCCCACATAGACATGTGAACCGACATAACAAAATAAGAGGGAGCGAAGATAAATCATTTCCCCCCCCCCCGACAAAGCCCCACCCTAATGGTAAATGACAATGTAGAACCCAATGTCATGAAAATCCTTTTGAGGAATGTCAATGGTCTGGCCAAAAAAAGTAAAAGGGGAGCTGTTGCCCAATACTTCTGCAGACAAGCCTCTGATTTAGTTCTGTTGCAGGAAATGCACGGGCCCACACCGGATTTACTAACTGTTCATGGGTGGGAATCTTTATGGGACAAAACTACTCATTTCAAGTAACCTGAAAATGGGAAGACCCAGCTGGCTGCTATGTCGGCTTCCAGTGCGTATGGGCTTGACTACGAATTCCTCAATATCTGCACTTCTCCCAGACTTTAACAATGAGTCCTTGAAGTGGTAGGCCTCATATTATTGGAATCTGATGCTACTATTCATATCATATGAATGACTTCCTGAATAGGGACGCAGATAGATCTGCGCCCGAGTTGGCACACCATACTTGACTATATCTTTAGAGCAGTTAGCCCGCACAATGAGCGTGACAGTTTGCTAGAGATTAAAGCACCCGACAGCTAAGCAATATTCTTATTTTTCTGTTAGATTATGTATTTGTCCCTACTGACAAAGCCAACGCCATACACAACTCAGAATATGTAAACGCGGCATCTCAGATCACTCCCCTCTAACCATTACCCTGGGGTGGAAGGGGATGAGCAAAGGAGATTTTCCCACCTGGAAAACTTAGTACGTTAGAGCTGCAAAATGCAGATGCGGTGACAGGACTGAGGGTGGCTTCTAAACACTACTTTGCCAGAAACATAGATACAGTTGACTCCCCAGTTACACTCTGGGTAGTCTATAAAGCAGCGCTTTGAGACAGCGCACAAAAACTAGCGGCCCAGGGAAATAGATGGAAGACCCAGAGAATAGAATCCCTGAAACAAGACATGGAGGGAGAAGCTTGTTACTTAACCACTGACGCACTCACCTATATGCGGTATCTGGTGGTACGGAGAGAGGAATATAAAAACATATCACACAAGCTGTAAAAAACACTATTTTGTTTGCACAACAACAACAACAGTTATATAAGGTTGGAGATAAATCAGTCCGCCTTCTGGCCTGGCTATGCTGGGGAGTGGATGAATCGAGATGGGTGGGACAAATCCTCTTGGATGGTGCGCAGATGCTTAGTGCTGATTGGGAAGTAAGGAATGATTTTGCACGATGCTACCAACTGCTGTATGGGGGGGCATCAAGCTGCACTGGCCCCAGATAAGGCCAAATTCTTACAGGAACTACACCTCCCGCACCTCACTAGGGAAGAGCAGATAGCCTTAGAAGAGGCTCACGGATGCCATTGCCTCCATACCCAACGGAAAGCACTGGGATGCAGTGGCTTCCCAAAAGAGCTGTAAAAACAGTTTTTCTCA
Organism: Lissotriton helveticus; assembly: GCF_964261635.1. Classification (NCBI taxonomy): domain Eukaryota; kingdom Metazoa; phylum Chordata; class Amphibia; order Caudata; family Salamandridae; genus Lissotriton; species Lissotriton helveticus. The sequence goes on from NC_136063.1 coordinate 428,268,890, forward strand.
ATTGTCAATTCATATATGCTTATTATGCTCCAAGAGGCCTATAAAGACAAGACGCTTCCTACTGATCTCCGCCATGCCACCATAATAGTGATATTGAAACCAGGCAAACCCCAGAACCTATGCAGCTCCTATACCCCCATCTATCTCTTCAACATAGAAGTGAAGGTGTTGACCAATGCTTGCCAATCGTCTAGTGAGGGTAATTTTCGCATTGGCACAAGCAGATACACAAAGCTTTATGCCTCGGTGTTCAACTCAACAAAACCTTAGGGGACTGCACAATTGGCTACATAGTGAGACATATGGAGGAACCTCTGGCTATATTGTCCCTCGGATGCACAAAAAGAGTTTGAGTCCACTGACTGGACATATCTTTATCAGACGCTAATTGCATTCGGGTATGGACCCTGATTGTGCAACTGAGTTGCTTTGCTATATCAAGCAGCCAAGGTGGCAGTTGAGGTCAACGGATCAATGTCTGGCCCGTTCCCTCTGGGATCCGATACTGGTCAGGGATGCCCTCTGTGGCCTCTGCTTTTCACCCAGTATATAGAGCCCCTGGCGTGTTGTGTGAGACTGATAGCAGATATCATTGGATTTCCAGATGTTATGGAACAGCCTGAAAAACTCTTGCTTTGATATATGCGGATGGTATCCTATTGTACCTCTCTGACCCAGAGATGGCTGTCCTGGCAGCTCTCTCAGTATTCCAATCCTTTGAAAAATATTCTGGCTATAGGATAAACTGTGAGCAATAGATACTGTATCCCCTGGGCCCATGGGATCATCTGGGCGACTGCTATTGTGGCCCTTGGGTAGAAAAGATGGGGTTCAGATACCTTGAGATTGATGTAACCCTGGACAAGTATTAACAGGAAAAATCAAGACAGGGTCATTCAGGACTACTGGGCAGATGCCATATGATGGAGATTGCTACCGCTGTCCTTGATGGGGGGGCGGCTGAAATCTTTAAAATGATTACACTGCCTAACCTACTGTATTGTCGACAAAATACACCATTTAGTATCCCCGAGTCCTACTTAGATAGAATAGACAGAATCACACATAGTCCCTCCTGGGATGAGGGCACACCCCAAACCGCTCTCCAATCCATACATCGGTCAGTTTACAACGGTGGTTTTGTGCTACCAGATGTTGGAGCATACTGGTGGGGGGAAACATCCTTTACCACGTAACCATTACAACGTGGTATGGTTACATTGTGGTTTTAACAACACAAGTCGTTACCACGACTTGCACTGGAGGGCTCTCCAGACTAAGGAATAGTATGAATTACTATTCCAACACCTTCCCTACTGTACGTAGACTGGAGTTATATTAGTAATTCACACTATTCCTAAATCCAGCGCCGTACAGCACAAGTCGATGTAACGACTTGCGTTGTTAAAACCGCGATGTAACATACCGTGTTGTGATGGTGCGCGTTGTATCATCATACATCCACTGGTGGGCAATACAACTACAGAACATTAATGAATAGGGGTTTGCCACAAGACTTGACCTGGCAACAGGACTGGAGAGGCTAGTTTTGGAAGACCACATTTGCATACATTATGTATACAGTGCAACATGTAGGAGGCAGTTGTTGCACCTCACCCAGATGGTGCTTGGGAGCTGAGACAAGGCAACCTGGGACAAGGCAACTAGACACCTGGGATGGTTGGGAAGATGGCCAAGCAGACGCCACTCTGGTAGAGAGACATGTTACTGGAAGTCGAAAAGCTGTCTGGATTTTGCCAATGAGATATCATAGTCATCTTCATGATAAGTGACGTAGTAGATGGAAAGGGGTGAGGTTGTTTTAGTCCCTACAAAGAGAATACAGTTTGAGCCACACTCAAAAATATAGGTTCCTGTGACTTCATCATACTCGGCAGGCTGAGGACATTAATTGGAAATTGATCCCTGATAGTAGTGCCCTGGAAGCTATGATACAGGGAGAAGAATGAGCACTAAAGAAGTATCTCAAACATATTGCATTATCATCAAAAGCAAACCTAATATATTCATCCGACTTTGGGCAAAGTGAAAGAGGCTCAGGACATATGGAGACTGGGAAGCGGCCTTAATGTACCCTAAGGAAGTAGCTATTAATTATAAATTACAGCTCATCCTGCTGAAATCCTCCACAGGGTTTATGCTTGCTGAAAGGGACATCGCCCAGCTCTGGGTTGGTTTGAGCACGAGGACTAGATGGGGATGTAAGGTGGGACTGAATAGTAGGTGGATTTGAGCAGGTGGGACAGTTGGACGGGACTATTGTATATAGGAATACTGCACTGCGGAAGCTATGTATCGATTTACTTGTAACATGAATGGGTCACATGTTCCTTTGAAATGGATGTTGATTGTTCTTCATTGTAAAGTTGACGTAAAAATACATTTTAAAAGCAGAGGAACCTTCGGCTTCTTTTTGCCCAACATTATTTTTAACATCTCACTATACACACAATAGAATTGTCAGAAAAACTAAGATGTTTAATACTTAATGAGTTGCATGTAGTTGCCTGAGAAATAGAAAAAACACATCAGGAGAGAATCTGCTGAGGGTCATTACAAAGGTGCTATCAATAAGGTACTTTTACATGATGTGACATAAAAGAGTATCGCACATTGAGCCAATAAAGCTTTACTGGGATGAGACTCAACATCCTTCTGGAAAAAGATGTAATGCAAGGTTAACATTCCCAAAAAATCTAATCTTACATCTCTTCTACTTTCCCATCGGCTTCCACAGTGCATCTACTCTGGAGATGGCAAAAAAGTAACTGTTAAGTGTACAATAAATCTTCCCCGGTGAGGCTAAGAATCCCAGAAATTTCCAAAACAGAAGTGGCACCTGCTGAAATTACATCTGCTGAATGTGAACAACACACCTTTCCAAGTACCGGCAACACTGAGCTGTTGATAAAGATTTGTAAGCTTTTGCAGCAATTCCAGAAAATTTCATATGAGCCACAAAACCACTCATGAAAGCATGAAATTGTCCAGATGATACCAAAATAAAAATCGGTTATCATGAGCCTGTCACAATTACTTTGTCTTCTGTTTATTCTTGGAAATGTACAAAGGAACATGGCATTATCAGTACAATATGCTGATAAATATTAAGAAAATCTTTTCAACACGGAGGAAATTAGTTAAATAGTTAATCGAATATACAAATAGGAATAAATAGAGGTTGCAAGTGAGTGGAAGGCATTAGCAGAATCGGATTGTGTCTCCCAGTTTGAGGAGTCATCAACAGATGGAAGAGAGATTAGGATGGCATTGATAGTTGTAAAAGTGTCAGAAAATAAACCTGAAGTTGCCCATCTTCAGCTACCAGAGCTAATGAATTTAGGGATGGGCGTAACTCACAGAGTTTCACTCTGCAGAATTCTCAGTTACAGAAAAACTCAGCGAAATTCAGCAGAATTTTGCCAACGGGCAGAGAATATGCTGCTCGCAATGGTTAGGCTGCAATTTTGCGCCTGTAGTGTGAACGGTGCTGAAAATCAGCATGAACGACAACATGCATTGCGCAAGAATGCGCTTCCATTCAAGTTGCTTTTGCTGCCACTTGTGTAGAAAATCTACTCGAGTTGCAGCAGAACTACTCAGACAGCAGCCTTCTCTGACCCAACCGTCATGTCTGCTGGCACCAGGGGTCGGCAAATCTCTCTTGTGCTTGCAAGCGTGCATTGTGGATCCTCGTGTTGTCCCTGCGAGGCGCAAACTGCAGAATAATTCCATCATGCACCGATTGGTGGAATTTGGCTGGAACTCTTCAATACAAGTGTAACGCAGAGTTACCCAAATTCTGCCAATTCCGCAAGCACAGGCCTAATAATGATGCCTTCCTTGTCCGTCATAGGAGATGCACCTCGATATCATTACACACCTGAAAAGCACACATAAGGTGTTCACGATAATCTTGTAAGAATGCATTTGCTTAGAGCGTAAATATAGAGTAATGGAAATAGTCTTCAGCTAAAAAAAAGTAAAAGCTGCAAACATTATTTGGCGAGCTATTCATTAATCTGTATAAAGCAGACTTTACTGTCGATTCAGAATCTGTTAGACCAAGACACGTGTCTGTTAAAGTTTGGATCTCCAGGGGCTTATTTGTGAGCCCTTTGCACCGCCGTTGCATCACTTTTAGTGACACTGCGGTGGCGTAAAAAATGTGCCATATTGCACCATATTTACAAATTGATGTATCTAAGCACATGTGTCACTTTGAAAAGCCCTGCGCTACATTATACCTGCGTCAGGTATACCGTGTGCAGGGTGAGAGTTCCCCCACAAAAAAAGGCCATAGAAGTGGCGCAGAAGATTTCACTGCGCCACTTGTACAAGGTCACTGTGTCAAAATCTTACACCTGCCTCACAACAGACGTAAGACTGTAACTGGCACCTCTATCATGGGACTTGCCCATTCTTTTGTTCATCATGCCACCCCAGTTTAAACCTGGCCATATGCAAATCAGACTTGACCCTGTGCCTCATGGGAACAGTCCAGCCCGAACTGCCAAGCCAGGTCCTCCCTGGACCGGAAACAAGCATCCTAGGACCGGTTTCAGCCAGGATAGCTTGAATTCAGTGGCACAGTGAGCCCGGGCCCACATCTGGGCATACCCGGTGCACTTAATGCGAGAAAGCAACAGACACACAGTTGATGGACAGAATGCATAACAAATCAAAACATTCACCCCCAGTCAGAGACCTGGGTTAAATCTATCATTGTTTTGCTCACCATGCCACCCCAGTTTAGACCTGGCCATATGCAAATCAGTGGCACAGTGAGCCCGGGCCCACATCTGGGCATACCCGGTGCACTTAATGCGAGAAAGCAACAGACACACAGTTGATGGACAGAATGCATAACAAATCAAAACATTCACCCCCAGTCAGAGACCTGGGTTAAATCTATCATTGTTTTGCTCACCATGCCACCCCAGTTTAGACCTGGCCATATGCAAATCAGTCTTGACCCTGTGCCTCACGGGAACAGTCCAGCCCTAACTGCCAAGCCAGGTCCCCCCTGGACCGGAAACAAGCATCCTAGGACGTGTTTCAGGGTTTTAGCCCTTCTCAGCCAGGATAGCTTGAATCCAGTGGCACAATGAGCCCAGGGCCCACATCTGGGCATACCCGGCATTTTAGGGTGAGAAAGCAAAAGACACACAGTTGATGGACGGAATGCAGAACAAATCAAAATGTTCACCCCAAGTCAAGAGATCTGGGTTAAATCCATCATTCTTTTGCTCATCATGCCACCTCAGTTTAGACCTGGCCATATGCAAATCAGTCTTGACCCTGTGCCTCATGGGAACAGTCCAGCCCGAACTGCCAAGCCAGGTCCTCCCTGGACCGGAAACAAGCATCATAGGACCGGTTTCGGGATTTCACCCCTCATCAGCCTTTGTTTTGATTTGTTCTGTATTCCGTCCATCAACTGTGTGTCTTTTGCTTTGTCACCCCGAGTGGGGCGGGTATGCCCAGACGTGGATCCCGTGCTCTCCATGCTACTGGAGTCAAGCTATCCTGGCTGAAGAGGGGTGAAACTCTGAAACCGGTCCTAGGATCCTTGTTTCCAGTCCAGTAAGGACCTGGCTTGGCAGTTCGGTTTGGACTGTTCCCATGAGGCAAATCCTTATCTATTTTGGGGTCCTATACATTCGGGTCCAACATGGTGCCCCCCTGCATCACCTATGCTCATTAATGCTCTGCCATTACTTGTCTTCAGACAGTCAAGAATTACATTTTTACCCTATTCTGCACAAGCTTTGAGCAGTAGTCACATGTTTAATTATTACAATGAACACAATCGGGTACTACCTTGGATCATGGGGAAGATAAAGGATAATCCTCATGTAACAGAAATGTAAATAGTTTCAGCTGAGGAACTCTTCTCTGTTTTTGAAGCTTCAGGAGCCAAGTTGCAAAAGTAGTTCCACCTCAGAGATGGACACTTGCTGTTTGCAATGTTATCCCAAAAACATGGGGTAAACAGGTTACACTTACACTAATGCAAGTAAATGTGCATTTTTACAATCAATCTCTCTTGCACCATTTTATTTGTGCAACTTAAAACGCCTTGATATCCACGTTATGTATTTATTTATTTATTTATTTGTATAGTGCAACTGTTAGATTTGGGGGTCTCTAGTTGGCAGACGTAGGTACTTGTGACAAATAGGGACCCTCTCCTCTAGTCAGGACAAGGGGATTACACACCTAAAATAACCCCTGCTCACCCTCTAGGTTGCGTGGTGCGAGCAGTCAAGGATTATTTCAGAAGCGTTGTAAATTAAGCAGCTGTGACCACATACAGTAACCCAGTGACAACACTACAAATGGACACCACACAGGTTTTATATAAAAAATAAGTAGACTTTATATAGAGTTACCACAAGACCATAAACGACAAAAATACACACTATGATTACTTTAAGATGGTAGATTTAAGCTTAGTTCAGTTCAGTTCTTAGATGCGACACTCTGCGTCAATGTACCTTAAGTTGCGTTGCGCTAACACAACAAGTAATGTCGCAGCAATGGGAAATGCGGCACGGTCAGGTGCAAAGAAATAAAGACGTGAAGGTCTTGCAGATGCGGCACGCTTCTCGGGGGTGCAAGAAGCTCTCGGTTCGATGCGTGGACTGCTGCGGCGACACCCTTACGATGCGACGGCAACAGCTCCAGCGGTGACGCTCTTTTCCCATGATGCGTGAAGCTTCAGCACGATGCGACAACTACAGCGGTGACATCCAAGATGTGACGACAGCAGCTCCGATGGCGGCTCGCTTCTCGGGGATGCGAGGTGCTCTTGGTCGATGCGGTGCAATGCGACAGTTCCAGCGGCGACACCCTCCGGCTTAGGAGTTGCGACGGCAGGCACAGCGACTGCAACACGCTCCGACCTCGTTGCAATATTCTTCTCCTGATGCGGTGCAGTGCGACAACCAAAGCGGCGACAACCTCCTTCTTCGGAGTTGCGATGGCAGCAACAGCGACGGCGACATGCTTCCTCTTCGCTGCGGCACGCTTCTCTCCGATGCAGTGCAGTGCGACAGTTCCAGCGGCGACACCCTCCTTTGGAGTTGCGACAGCAGGCACAGCGACGGCAACACGCTTCTTCTCGTTGAGTCGCGCTTCCAGCTCCTTACGACACGCAGTTCCTCAGAAGGCCCGAAACAGCAGCATGCACTTCCAAAAGAGCTCTGGGGAGCTGAGGGGTGAAGTCTGTTGTCCCTGAGAATTCAGCAGGAAGCAAGCTCTTTTCCAACCCTTGGAGATCCTTCATAAGTTGAAAGAAAAGTACACAAAGTTCCTTTCTCCCTTCTTTGGCAGTAAGGCAACCACTGCAGGCCAATCCTCAAAGCAGCACTTCAGCTTGGGAATAGTCTCTCCGCAGTTTCTTCAGGTTCCTCTCCTCAGTAAAGATATCTTCTTGTAGTGCAAAGTGATCTAATTTCATGGGATCGAGGTCCCAATATTTGTACCCAGAAATCCCTTGTTCTCTGAGGGGAGAGGGGCCTTTGCCCAGTCCAAACCAGTTCTGAAGCACTCTGTTTACCAGCCAGCATTGTGGAAGGCAGGCACAGCGCTATTTAGAGTTCAGGTGCACTCCTCCCTCCCATCTAGGTGCGGATCTCTCTATGCACCACTGGGTGATTCAGCCTGTCTCCTGGAATTCCCCAGCCCTGTCACTCACAAAACCAGACATAGGAATACACAAACTAGCAGAGGCAGGTTTGAATGGTTAGACAAGCAAATACCTACTTTCTAAAAGTGGTATTTGCAAACACAGAATATTAAAATAAACTTTACTAAAAGATGTATTTTATTATTCTGAGTTCAGGCATACTAAACTCGAATTTCTACCATGTTCTCTGAGACAGTTAGGATTATAAAATCTAATAACTCTAACAGCCCGTTCTGGCCTATGGAGAACAGATAGCCTGGCAATAGACACACTCCCCGGAGCCAGGGTTAACTGTCTCCTTGAGAATACTCCACGCCTTACATTCTAGAATAGGTTAACACCATAACACATCCCCATCTTTCCCAAAAGTTATACAAACTATATAAACCTGGTGAATTAAGAAATACAATAAGATTCAACAAAATAATGGAACTAAGCTAGACTCCGCCCCAAAGGAGCTGAAAATTACCACAAATAAGTAACCAACAAAATGCTGAGCAATGCACTGACAGTGAATGAGAAGAATAAACCACCAGGAAGTTATGACATCACATAATCTTCCAGGTAAGATAGTGGTCTGAGAACTCTTGGCTCCCTGCCCACTCTTGAACCACACACCTCGCCTTCCACTGGGTCATTACCACTCTCTGCAACTTCTCTTTTTTTCCCAACAACAATGAGCCTGAACATCCATCATCATGCTTCCTTAAACACAAATCACCTGTTTGATACAAAACCACATTCCTGAAACTCCACCTTTCTCCTCCTTGCAACATGACAAATAAAACACCCCACCTTCTCCACATGGAAAGGGCCACTAAATTGAGTAAGTCCCCCTTTCCCCCTTCCAGACTTAATCTTGACCGAATCACCAACTTTTATTCTGGACTCTTCCACAGGCCTTACAGCACTCTTCCCCTGTCAAAGCCCATTCTTTGAGCCATGCAGGAGCCAACTTAGAGCCCGTTGAGAGCCCTCTCATGAGCTGAAATGGGTTCTTACATGTGACACTATGAGCGGTGCTGGGATAGGCCCTCACCATATCAGCAGTCATCCTTTTCACACTACAATGACTAGTGACAGCCACCTGAATGCCTCTTACTATTCAAACCCTGACCCAAATGATGTTCATGAGGCAGATAGAACAACTTCAATCTTAAACCTACTAGAGGCACATACCAATCTCCCTTCACCACCACATTATCACCACACACTGACAACTCATCCAACACCTTAAAATATGGCTTAACAGACACAGATAAAGTACTTTCTTTCATGGCCCTGTTGCATATCATCTTAACCACCTCCTTGAGGACAACATCAGATTCTATTTCCCTTTCCCACTCCAAACTTATGAAAGCACCTAAGCCACTAAATAGCACATCCTCAATGGATGCCACTACTCCTTCCGTATCAAAGCTCCTCACAGATGGTCCATCCACTGCCTGCTGAGTAGCCTACAGCGCCTTCTGGAGGTGAAACAGGTGTTCCTCCCAGCTGGAGCTGAAGACAACTCAGTCATACAGGTAGGCGGCACAGAATTCCTCCATCCCAGTCAGAGCCCTGTTAACTAACCTCTGGAAGGAGGGACAGGCATTTTCCAACCACCTTGGCCCACTAGGAGAGACAATTAGGGCCTCTCTTTAGTCCCCTTAGTCTGCCAGTACCCTGATGTTAATTCAATGGTACTCAGGAACTTGGCAGCTCCAAACCTGTTGATGACCTCATCAGCTCGGGCAATTGGGTGAGCATCAGTTTTTGCAACTGAATTGATCCCTTTATAGTCCATGCAGAACTTGAGTTCTGGGGTGGTGCAGCTTTGGGTAACAGCACCACTGGGCTGGGCCAGAGACTATTGGAGTAATGAATCACCCCCAATTCAAGCATCTTGGAGACTCCCTTCTTAATGTTCACCCTCACCTTATCAGACAGTCTCTGAATTTTGTTCTTTACAGGCATTGGGTACAATTAAGCGGTTCTTGGGGATCTTGGGGTCCACCAAGTAGATGACCTCCCCCTTTCTCTCCTTCACCTCATGAGGAGCTGACCAACTGTCTTGGAGGGCCCTGTTTTCCACTGGCTCCATTTCCCACACTTTATCTTTATGTCTGGCCTCCAGATTCTCTTGGAGTTCTTCCAGAAGTTCTGCATCTGGTTTCAGAGAGCCAGCATGTATTTGTCTACATCCTGGGGGGGAGGTGGGCTTCTTGGGACTTGGTTCCTGTCCCTCCTTTACCAAACTGAGAGGTCCACTAACAGGGAGGCCATAGAGGAGCTCAAAGGGGCTAATACCGACTTCTCTCTGTGGCATCTCCCTGTAGGCAAACAAAAGGTATAGTAAGTGGAAATCCTACTTTGGCCTCATGGGCTTAGGCAGGCCCATAATCATGCCATTGATGGTCTTGTTGAATCTTTCAACAAGCTCATGTGTCTAAGGGTGATGGGTGTAACCGGTAGGTTACCCCACACTCATCCCACATGGACTTCATGTACACTATCATGGAGTTGGTGCCCCTTTCAGACACCACTACCTTGGGGAACCACACTCGGGTAAAAATCCCATTCAAGGCCCTAGCCACTGCTGGTGCAGTTACAGATCTCGGAGGTATGGTGTCTGGCTATCTAGTGGCATTGCCCACCCAAACATGGATACAAATTTTGCCTAAGGTGGTTTTGGGGCCAAGGAGCCTAAAACAGTTGATTCCTAAAATTTTAAAGAGAGTTCCAATGATGGGTAGGGTAACCAGAGGAGCCTTTAGCTTTTTTTCTATCTTCACACAGTCAGAAGATGATTCTGTCAGGTACAGGGGCTTATCAAGGTCCTCCATTCTGGTACATACCACGGTGATACTACACATTTCTTTGTATGTTGTCCATAACATATTGGATTTGTTTCTGAGGTTTATGAGAAGATTTGCCATCTACACCAGATTATGCACTTTTGCCTCTATCGCACTTCTATTTCGTCTACAACTTTCCGTAGCAATAGCAACGCATGACTATAGCCTAAGTGCAGCTTTCTGAAGTAGAACTTAACACCAGTTACTACTGGGTTTCGGCATATTCTTAAAGACTAAGAATCTCAGCATTAAAAAAGTCACTGCATGACAAAACACGTGTCTGCTGTTATTCTGTATTTGGAACTGTAGAAATATGAATTTGGTGAAACTTGAGTGTACTGAAGATCACCTAATCTACATACCTCTACAATGGAGAAAATTCTCTTCTCAAGACAAGGCCTTACTGTTTGGACGTATACGTTGTTTTACACATTGAGTGCTTTGGTTTTCCTTATTATATGATTGACACATTGGATGTTTGGTCCTATTGTGAACTCACACCTATGGTAGCAGGTTGTGGGATAACCTCAGAAGCACCATCTCGAAATTTGTTGCTCTCTGTATTTATTACTGAATTCCCACTATAATTTGTATATTGATACAAGGTACCATATTTAATCCACTACTACCTACTCTCCTATTATTTCAATGTTTTCTGTCTTCCCACTGACCTGGTAGATGGGACAGAACCTACAGAATGTATTTGAAGCTGTCTTCATGCAGGGACAATAAAAATGGGTGTTATGCCTGGGAAAGGTCATGTCCTTCTCCAGATGTCCTGACAGGGGTATATAATGAGTGAGCCCCAGTAGGAAGGCCGTGTAGCTCTGGGGGACTACAAACACTAGGGTTGCCCCAGGAACCTTAGGCACACTGTATAGGAGGTCATTCCCCCAATATATGAGGTCATCTCCACAGGTGTCACCAGCTCCCTGGGCCTCAGTCTGTCACCTTAAGCCTCTAGAGTTAGTCACTCCTTCTGCTCTTTACAGAATTCCTCCATGGTTGGCTCACCCCGACTTGCCATCCAACAAGCTCGGGCAGGTCTCCCTGGGCGACAATATCTTCCCTGGTATTCTCCAGGGCTGCCTCCTCAAGGTGCCTCTTCAACCTAAACTGTAGGAGTTTTAGGCACTGGTTTTCCACACCCCATTACCTTCCTCTTTTGGCAGTGGCCTGGGCCTTTTTTCCATGCTCCAGGCTACAGACCTACTTGACTCACCTCATTGGCAGCCATGGACTGTGTGGTCCTGCAGACCCACTCAGACAACACTAATAATTCCAGGTGTGACCTGAGGTCCACTTCCTTCCAGACAGTGTGCTCCAGATCATTGCCTATCAAACAACCAACAGACATTGCATGACTTGTAGCTACTTTTAGAGAACCTGAGACCCCCCGCTCAAGGGAATCAGAGCTACCGTGTGTGACTCTCATGGTTGTCTGCCACTATAACCAGGTGGAATGTATTGGTTATCTCCTGGTCTGAGGACACCAGATGACACGTTACAGTAGTCATGCTGGCTCCTGTGTTCCTTAGAGCCTTAACCCTCTGCCAATTGATCGTGACCCACTGCTTCTACTTAGAATTGGAAGGCATGTGTGCTTTTGGCACCATCTCCTTGCCTCCCAGGGACACTAACTGTGACAATCTCTGCCTCAAGCGCCACATTGGCCAACCCGCGGATCTGTCCACCAGTTAGGATACTTGCCTCCCCTTTCACGTGCCCAAACTTGTAGCACCCCTGCCACTTGGGGACAGACATACCGGTCTTCTTATTCCAGAAGCCATGGTGAGAATTGGTCTGAGTTTCCTTCTCTGGCAACTGTTTTCATGGGCTTGAGATAACTCCATATTTTATCCTTCTCCCACTCTCCTCTTTCTTCTCTGGGGACCCAAACCATTACTATCAACCAGGTGTTTGGAGCAGCTTTGTGAAACAGGCATTGAGCATTGCTCTCTTAGAATCAGGTAGGACAGCCCAATATAGTCATTAATTTTGCTGGGAGTTTGTGGCTGTTCCTCAACCTAAGGCGGTACCTCTCAGGGGTCAGCCCAAACTTGGTTAGTAAAAGGGCCTTCATGGGAACATTTGACCACTAGTGTCTGTAGGGTGTCCCTACCCATTGTGGGCATATGTTTCCACAACCTCGTTCCTTCATCCCTCTCTGGAACCCTCTGCATTTTGACCAGCAACTTGAGATCTGCACTTTGTGCAACAGCATTGATAGCCAGCGGTGACCGCCATTGTTAAGCTCCAGCAACGACCATCCATGGCGCCCAACATAATCTTCTCATGACAGCGACAAATGTCTGCAATGCCCAGCCTGTGCTTTGCTCTACAGTAATGGACATCTGCCCTTCACTACGGCCTACGGCAAGTGACAGAGTGGATGCGTCTCAACTTTTTGAAGTTAAATGGGGATAAGATTGAGTTCCTTATCCTGGGCAAGCACAAGGACCTATGGGGCCCTCACCACTGGCCTCAGGAAATGGGTTCCTTTCCCCTACCTGTCACCCACGTCCGTAATCTGGGCATCATTATTGATGATAGTCTCTCTATGAGACAATAGGTGGCGAGAGTTGCTGTCATCTGTTTCACGATCTTGAGGTGGCTACGTAAGATCATTTGGATGCTTCCTGCCTCAACCCAACGCACGGTAGTCCAGGCACTCATCACCTCTCGCCTCGGTTACGGCAATGTTCTCTATCTCGGTAGCTGCCAAACGGTATTGAGAAAGCTACAGGTAGTCCAGAACTCTGCAGTACGCCTTCTTTGTCAAGTTCCTAGACATGCTTCCATATCGCCGTATTTACGTGACCTTCACTGGCTTCGAATTGATCAAAGAATTCAATTTAAAACCCTGTGTTACATCTTTAAAATCAAACAAGATGTGGCACCAGCGTTTCTGCAAGAGCTCATCCATCCTTACATTCCTTCTCATCCCCTGCGCTCTACAGCCCATGGAGACTTCGTGATTCCCAGATTTAAACTTGTAAGAATGGGAGGCCGTTCCTTTTCTTGTCTTGGCCCTAAAATCTGGAATTCTCTTCCGGTGTCCCTAAAGAATGACCCGTCCTATCTCAGTTTTCAAAGAAATCTTAAAACCTGGCTTTTTTAGTAGAAAATGGTTCTTGACTGCTCTTTTCTAGCAATTTGTGTGCTAGGCGCCGGGAAACCCTTTTTTGGGTAGATGCGAACGTTACAAAACTAATTTAGTAATAGTTTAATTTAATAATCCATGACACTGTCCCCTCGTGGCCTTGTCCACCACCAACTGGATTCTTTGCGCTGGACTTTGGAAGGTTTCTTTTTCAGAGGGACTAATTTGGTCCCTATAACTGGCCCGCGGTCCATCGCGGTCGGTCTTAACTTTGATTTTCACCTGGTCAAGCCTGACCAGATAATCCCAAAAGGCGCCTTTTACTTTTAGGCGCTGTACTTACCTTACATTTTTTAAACGTCATATCTCCGTTTCTGCTGTTTTGGTTTTATTAAAGTTTCCTCTATTTTTTTCTAAATTGGTGGGAATTTTCTTGTGCTGCGTTTTTCACTTTATTTCTGTTTGTGTGCTGCAAAAATACTTTTCAGATTGCCTCTAAATTAAGCATGACTGCTTTTGTGCCAAGCTACCAGAGGGTTAATTTAGTGACTTTTGTGGTTTACCCTGACAGAGAGTGGCTGTTGCTTGAGAAGGGCTCACACCCCCTCAATCAACAACCCAATTTCCCCCATCTATGATTTATTTCCTCCTCATTACCCATGAAATATGAAGTTGTATCTTTTCCTTTCCCACCATAGAAAGTCACTTAGGGGCATGTTTACTGTTATTTCATGCAACAAAGTGCAGGAAGTGAAATTACTGTGCTATGTTCTCTGAAAGGGAAAGAGCAGAACTGTGCATAGTTTAAAAAATACAACACTGGCACACTTGTGGCTCCCTAGCATCAATGCAGGCATATCGCAAGGGTCCCTGCGTTGTTGTCAGATAGTTTTGGCTGCAGAATGGCATACATTCCTGCCCATACATTTCCTCTATTTCCTCTTTTAATGTGTGCTGCATAATGCAGCACACACGCAAAGAGGAACAAACGAGCAGAAATAAACATAGCCTCAGGTAGATGCACCGTTTTGGTGCAAACCCAAGTCTTTGTAAATATAAGTTTCATCAAAATACATAGGTGGATGCAAGGGAATGCCCAAGCACCACCCATGCAACTCCTACCTGATGCAAGGTAACGCACGGCAGCGCTATATGCTGAGTTGTGTTAGGTTTTTTTTGGGAAGCCACACAAATCCAGATTTATGAGGCTTTGTAAACCCCAAACTGGATTTTGCGTCGGGCTGTGACCCAAAATCTTAGCAAATCTGGGTCTTAGTTCTGACTATCCCAGAAGTAAATATGTGTGTGTTTCTTGGGTGAGAAACTACCTACACCGTGTTTTTAATACATTCCAGTGAGATTGTTCTTCATAGTTTGGTCACCCCCTGTCCATGTAAGACTCACATTGTCTCAACCCTACAGTCATGAATCCATGCTATCCACTGTACTAGTAGCTTGCTCCCCTTTGTAGGTACAATCTGTTAAAGGAAATGTCCACCGTTCCTGATTTTGTAAATCAGGGGCTGGGAATTTCCAGTGGCACATAAGGTTGTAGCTTTAGTATATTCTACTTACATGTGCAAAACCCTTTGTGAGGCATGCCCAATGTTGTACTGATACAAGGTGCTCCCTGTTCTAGCATATATAAACTTATGTTGTATGTCCACTGTATTAGCAGGAATGGCACAGAGAAGATAAAACAGTAAATATCTTGTTTTCTTTTGAGAAAAGCCATGCCTGTACCGAGGCCTTGATGTAGACCTAGATTGTGGTGGTGGTGGTGGGGGGGGGAGGGAGCGGCGGGAGGGGGGCATCTCCAGCTTCCTGAGGCTGGTGAGTTCTCCAGAGAAGCATAAAATGGTTCTAGCCTCCTGCACACCAGCACACCTGCACAACGACTGATATGGTTCGGACAACTTTTTTATTCCTTGCAATAGTTTATTGAGTGTTTTGGATTGTGATAAGTATCTGGTTAATATCTGTATTTAACACAGAATGCAGACAGTGAGGGCCTGTGCTTTGTTTGTGTTGCTGTCTCTTGCAACATGCAGCTGGAGGTTTTATAGTCTATCCCCCCACCCACTCATAACATTTGGATGAGGCTCAGTGTTAAACATATTCTGCTATATTGCTCCCATACTCTTCAAGGCTCTCATCCATCTGGATTGTCTGAACTTAATTTTAAGCGATGGGTGCAGGTGGGTCCCACTGACACTCATGTTTGGCGGCTGCCATTTTTTTTCCACATCAGATCTAGCCCAGATTAAAAGAGAGAAAAACAAAACAGGAGGAAGAGAAAGACAGACAAACAGTGCAAAGGGGAGAAACCAGGGATGAAAAAGAACCTGCAAGAGTGAAATAAAGCGGCTGGCAGTGCATGGAGGTCAGAGAAAGAGACATGAGGTGGAATCAAAACTAGGCAGCCTTGGTACTGGGCAATACCAACATTATTCTTTGCCGGCACAAAAACTTTGGGCACCAGTACTTAATATTGTACAAATTAGGCACTAAGAATTGTGCTGCTTTTGTACTCATCACTTCTGCTTCTCTTTCCTTGCTTGAGTTACTCTAAAAACCTCTCTCCATCTCCTACAACAAGCTCATGCCCTCTCCTCTCAGAGACTGTTTTGCCTGACTTGGAACTTTTGGTTTGGGCTTTTATCAGGAGAAGACCTATACTGAGAATCCGAGCGTCTGTATCCAAGAATGCCATAGACCACTAGCATCACAGATAATAGCTGATCTGCACCTTACTCAAGTACAGTGGCTTATTAAATGCAATCACCCAGCAAATGCACTAGACAGTTCCCCTCAGAAGACCTATATGCCACCACAGTTGGCTTTTACAAAACTCCCACTAAGGCATCCTCATGATCATGGACAGAGGAGACACCACAGCTCTCATCTTACTGGACCTCTCCAAGGGCTTCAACACTGTATCCTACCCCATCCTCTTCAAATGACTACATCAAACCAGAATCTATGGACCCACACTCCGCTGGATATGCCCCTTCTTGGCTGGTCATACCCAGACAATCAGCCTAATCCCCTACCACTTGGAAGGCGCAACCTCATCTGTTTAGTAACACAAGGCACATCACTCAGCCCGATCCTCTTCAACACCTACATGAGCCCGCTCACCAGAATCATCAATGCTCACTGTATCAGGATCCTATCCTAAGCCGATGACACACAGCTGTTACTCTCCTTCTTGGCCAAAAAGCCTCACACCAGAACCAAGTTCACCACCTAAATGACTCAAGTCAGAAACTGGATGAAATGTAGCTGTCAAACTGAACAATGAGAAAACAGAAGTTGTGACTTTCAGCAGAAAATAATCACCATAGGAGTCCACATTGTATCTTGATGAACTCATCCCTATCCACACCCCTACCACCCATGCAAAGGACCCAGGGCCGGACTGACCGTAGCGGGCACCGGGCATTTTCCCGGTGGGCCGCCAGGGTGAGAGCTGGTTTTGGGGCCCTGGGGGGCGTTTTTGTTACTGGGGGCCAGCAAATTCGTCCCCTGAAACAAAATCGTCGAAAACCGGCCCTGGCAACCAGCTCGGCTGCACCCCCCTATCTTCCCAGGGGGGCCGGCCGAGCAGTTTGCAAGGGCCGGTTTCGGTTCCCAGTACGGCCCTGCAAGCACCTCTGTATTGTCATCGACAATAATCTCACCATGACCCCCCAAGTCAACCTTGTAATCGCCTCCTGCTTACACACCCTGAAGATGCTGAAGAAAATCTTCAAGTGGCTCCCCAACAGCATCCACACGACCATTACCCAAAAACCAAAGCCCTCAATACAAGCAAAATAGACTATGGGAACACCCTGTATGTTACAATCGGCATGCAACTGACCAGACGTCTCCATACCATACTGTTTCTAGCAGCTAGGATCACATTCAATCTCCCACCTCACACAGGCATCAACCTGCACCTCGGGGAACTCCACTGGTTTCCCATGCACAATCCAGATCTTTTCAAACATGTTGCACACACCTTCAAAGCCTTACACTACATGGGCCCAGGCTACCTCAACAATAATGTCACATTCCGAAAATCCACCAGACACTGCCTCTCAGCCAGACTCCTACTCGCACACATCCCCACACGCGCATATCCAGAGCAGGCAGTCATGCCTTCTCCTACATTGCTCCTAAAGCCTGGAATGAGCTGGCACTGCACATCAGAGCCACCTCTTATATCCTTGAACTCCACATGAAGCTGAAGATGTGGCTTTTTGAATTGGTCCCATCCACAGCCCTTGGCAGGCCAGGTTTGCCCCTGCTTAAGAACCAAGATACCCTCCTGGGTGATTGAGAGCTCTACAAATGCACATAACAATAGCATTATTCCCCAACAATGCATCTTATTGAGCTCCATCCAAATACATTTGTACCACACACTACACTGAATGAACACTTTAGACAAAGCTCTACAGTCAACCTGATTCGCACAATTGTTTCCCAAAGCTATATGAGTGGCAGAGCGCTACACCCTCAACATCACTTTCCTATTGTCACACAAATCCGAACCATTCAGAACAATTTAGCTTAAACATGAAAATCGTACACCTAATCCTAACCAGGGGACATGCAAACATATAAACAGCAATTCATCAAAACCATAAAAAAGGGTACTTCACAGGACTGTGTCCTCAAGCTGGGCAATAAACAGCTGCGCAGCCCAGAGGAATGAAATAACTCGCAATATGCAACAGCACAAGCATCTGCACAAAGAGATCTCTAACAGGATCTGACGCCTGTCACTCATTCACTCCATTAATGAGTATGAATAACCACTGAACTATAAGGTAAGCAGATAGTTCTCCACTAACCAAACATTAGATACCAGGCCATCTTGACTGTTTTTAATGAGAATCTGGAAATATACTGTGGAGTAAATATGTCTATGTGCTCAGCGTTATTGTAAAATAACGAAAAGGGGTTTGTATTCTGAAATTCCCAGCTGTCCAAGGCTATATTTGAACTTGTAGTTGCATACTCCGAAAGCACATACATATTTCACCTTTCATGTCAACAGTTCTAGAAATATTTCACAAGGTTATATGTAATATCTGTCATAAGATTGACACATATATACTTTATTCCATTTTTTTTATTTAATACTTAAAGGCATAAAATTGATACTGGCCTGGCAACACTGTTATTTATTAGCTCACTTATATTTCCTTCTAACAATATTCACATTTCCTTCTAACACATCGTGCCAGTGGCTAACAAGCTCGATAGATGCAGAACATTTAGAAATAAGCAGTCACATCAGTTAGCTGCTATGGTGTTTTTGATCCAGGTATTATAGTTGCAGACTTTGGCGTAGACTCCAGGATAGTTTCTCTGAGCGCAGCCCTTCCCCCATGAGACAACGCCTTGAAGCTGACCATCACAGACAACTGGGCCACCAGAATCACCCTGAGGGGAAGAAAATAAAACCATATTAAATCCCTGAATACTTATCTTAGATTTTATAAAGCATAGAAAAACTGAGAAACTGTGTATTTGTAGATCCCCAGTACTTCAGGAGCACGAATCTTTCATTGCTAAGTCACTGGCATAACATTAGAATAGCATTTAAAAAATGCAACCCTGATTCGCTGAATGCATGAGCTTACTGCTGAAATGGAATTAGGAGCTGTGGGGAACACCTCACTACTAGGTTCTGGGGGAACACATCACTTCTAGGTCTTGTGGGGAACTCCTCACTGCTAGGTTCTGTGGCGAACTCCTCATTGCTAGGTTCTGTGGGGAACACCTCGCTGCTAGGTCCTGTGGGGAACACCTCACTGCTGAGTTATTTGCCCTACAAACATTTTTTCCAGTTCAGCTCTGTCCTTGCGCTGGTTCACCTGTGGGTGGGCTTGTCATGTTTGACCTCTCCTGTATACCACACGTGTCCTCCTGTTTGGTAATAATTACTTCTAATGTGACACCAAAATTTTGCCCCATGCCAAGAATTTTCTCAAGTATGCTAGCACCAGCATTTTTGCACAGGTGCCCCATATGCTAAGAATTACTTCTAATATGCCAATCAAATCATTTTCGCTCACTCATTCCAACTCACCCATCCACATTCTCACACTGACTCACTCATCCTTTTGAACTCACTCAGACTACTTGCTCTCACTCATACACACACCAATTTCACATATTCTCACTCCCTTTGACCCACTCTTTCTCACTCATAGTTAGAGGCATGCCCCGTCACTCTCAGCCATTGCCACTCACACTCATTCTCTCTCACATTCTTTAACAGTATCTCACACTCATTCTCACTCATTCATTCTCATTCACACACCCACTCACTTGCAGACTCTCTTGCTCTTAACTCACTCCTGCTCACTTGCTGACACTCAGTCCTATCCATTCTCAGTCACTACCTGTAAGTTTGGCAATAGGGGTGAAATATGGGTGCCTTTTGCGGGTGGTTATATAAAATACAAGGGAAAACCATAAATGTCTGCAAATATGTGGCACACAACGGTTGGAATAAGTGTGGTTACAGGATGCAAAAGGTTAGGCTATACCAAAAAAAAAATCCAAAATGTACTCATCATAGACTTTCTTCGAAGATTTGAGTAGATTTCCAACTTTAAAACAAAAAAAAAGTATTTGTGTAATGGCCTACATTTGACTGGTGTTCAATGCAAGTGTAATAAGGTCATAGAAAATATTATAAATCTATGACTTCAAGTAGCCTTCAATACCTGGCAGGAGTCTTTGCCGCCCTCGATGAATCCGACGCAGATCATGTTGTTGGTGATTTGTCCTGGATACGATTTGCTGCACTGGGTTGAAGTTAAAATTGGTGCTTTCAGGCACTGAAGTTGATTTGGGTTGTTAACTGAAAAATAAGCACGCAAATGTTACTTCTGGCAAGTAGATCTATAGATAATTCTGATAGTATGAGCCATGCAGATAACCTTCGGGACTCACTTCTGGATGGGTTTCTCCCAGCTAAAATAATACATAATCTTTAATCTTTGTCAGGTTCAAGCAACAGATTTTGTACCCAATAGTGTCATTAATTTAGGCATTCCACCAGTCACTTTTGAATTTTTCTTAGCAGGTTACCCCAAGTGGAACAGGTGTGCCTAGACAGTGGTCCAGTGCTCACTGTGCCATAGGACTCAAGCTGCACCTCATTGAATAAATCCACCGATTCTGAAACTAGTTTGAGGTTACTTTGGTTCCATGCAGCAGGGACATGTCTTGGAGGTTTGGGCCAGACTGTTCCAATTGGACTATGACAGTTTTTTTACGAAATGGTCCTGCCTGGAGTGGGTCTTGGAGCAAAATGCAATGGTCTGTAATAAAGCTCAGAGTAATTACCAGTCGCTGAAGTTAATTCCATCACTCTACTGACACGTGTGTTGTTCTCAGTGGGACAGTTTAATGGCAACGGGTATCACTCTAATGTGGGTCCCATACTTGCTGAAATATGGCATTCAAGTTACATTTGTCTGAAGAGGACTGCATGGCGTAAACTGCTCTGGGCTGCTTAAATTCCCAATCAGATGAGATCTGGTGCTGCAGTTTAGGTTGAACTGTTCCTATTGGAGCAGGACCAGTGCTGATTAGGATAATGCTGGTCCTTGTCTACAGTGGGAAGTATGATGGGTAGAAAGGCTGCCCTTGCGACTGCTAGTGGCTGAGACCTTTTCTATCATTCCACCCATCACCCTTGTGTTTTCCGGAGTACGGCACATTAAGCAGCATATTATCAAGAACGGCGTTAAAATTATCGCCGGTTTAGCGGCAGAAAACTGCTGCTAAAACGGCGATAATGGTCTTGATAATATGCCCTGTAGAATTCCAATAGAAGTACATTTTCACACCAGAATATGGACTTCTATAGGAATTCACATCACCATTTTAGTGGCACTTTTATGCAGCTAAACCGGCGATACTTTTTAACACCGTTCTTGATAATATGCCCCTAAGTGAGAATGGAATGCTGAAACTTACATCCCATTATCGCTGGGCCACAGGATTAAAGCTGCACCTCACTGAAGAGGCCACAAAAGATGTAAACTGATCTGTGGTAGCCTGTGCTCCCATTCAGAGGGTATGTGGCCTGGGAGGTTAACCTGGACTGTTCCTATTGGAGACTGAGACTAAGTTACGTAGGTTAGTCCCTGTTTGGAGATGTAAAGGGAGCATTTTTCTCATTGTACCCCAAAGACCATGGTAATTTTGCAGTGCTTTTAGCTATAGATTATGGATTTTGCCATGATCTGAAATTGTATTGATAGTACTCCACTCTTAATAAATAAATGATTAATCTACAGGCACACCTAAATAAGTTATCTAAGCAAATATGATGAATAAATAACAATGGTGATTTTGCTATATTTTCCAAATATTTCTCAGAACTGTGTAACAAGTGTGTTGCAAAAACAAAGTCCCATAACTCACTGCAAGGAAATCAGTCACTGCATAATATTCGAGTTTCAGCCTACATTTCACTTGCAAAATGCATTTGCCTGCAATTGTATGTAGGCCTGGATGGAGTTTATACCTTCAAGATCCTTATGAGCGTTTCAGGAATCTAAGCCAGCTCTGCTGCTCATAGGCTAGGTTCAAAACCATGTCTATAAACATTTGTAAATTCAGGCCTCCTATGTTTATGAGTAGCTTTCCAAAGTTTTGGGGATTCATCAAGCATACCAGCAGTACTGCTTCTGGGCAACATTTATTCAGGTGGATTCTCCACTAGGTGGACAATTTGCATGATTTAATCTGGTGTAAACATACATTTGCAGGTTTAATTTCTTTCTTCTTAAGGGCAAAAAGTTTCTCTGTAAAAAGTCTATAATCTACACCACCATGGATATGGGATGTTCCTTCCTCTCTCCCACAGTGGAAAAGTGCTATTTCTGCCTTTAATACAAATAGCTTTGTGTGTATTTTCACAGT
The DNA here is from genome assembly GCF_964261635.1 of Lissotriton helveticus. Taxonomy (NCBI): domain Eukaryota; kingdom Metazoa; phylum Chordata; class Amphibia; order Caudata; family Salamandridae; genus Lissotriton; species Lissotriton helveticus. Next base: position 428,291,490 of record NC_136063.1, read on the forward strand.
GACAAGCTATCTGCAAAATGTTTGTGGATATTCAGGACATTGTGCACAGTATTCCCCTTGAACTTCCCTCTTGTAACACCCCTATCCACCTTTAACCCTAAATTTACAACTGTGGAAAATCAGCAAAACTGGAGGATTTTACACCACAGTAAGTCTCGTGTTCAGGTGCCTCATGCACAGAAGGAGGATCCCTTTAATGCTAACAGTGCTTGCTGGGCACCCAGCTCCTAGCCAAACTAAACCCATCGGTAGAAAGTTCCTTAATTAAATCCAACCCTCTAAGAATGTATAAGCAACGATGTGATAAGATGGAAAAACACGATTCTTTCAAACTATATACAACTGTGAATAAATGCATAATATAAATATCACTATGCAAGATTCATACATTTTCAGACGGAAGAATCCCACAATGTCAAACACATTGACATTGTTGGATTCTTCCGTCTGAAAATGTATTATGTGTTTGCAAAGCTTCTTCAATAAAATAAAAAAAAATTAAAAATTAAAAAGAATCCCACAATGTCTATTATCCTTACTATGAACTTGTTCCAAACACAAAGTACTTCTTTATTTATTTTATTTCTATATGTTTTATTTGTAAGTTTTATTTTGAGCATTAAGCTGGTTGGCTCTTCAATCAGGAACCTATACCATTGTTTGAAATTTCTTAACACACGGCTTGACAAATAAAACATTAGAGCCTCTGGAATCCTCTTCTGTGGTAAATTGAGGTATTTAATGCCATCACTCATGCATTCATTCTTCAGTATGACTGCAGCGGTATAAACCACTGAAGAGGAGGCTGAGCTCGCCATCACGGTCAGCTGATTACTTGATGTTTCACAAGGATGTCAAGGCCTCCAGTCTTTACCAGCTTTCTGGCTGTACTTGCCCTCCTCTGACTTAAAATAAATGATTGTGGGTCTAATGCATGAGCACAGGTCAATCAGGATAGTCTTCCAATGTAAATACATTTAAATGACGTGTTCGACATTTCCATCTAATTACAGTGGCATCTAAACTGGTGCCTTTCCAACTCAGTGATACAGGATATTCTTCATGTTTTTAGCAGTATTATTTTGACATCATTTTACATAAAATACAGCTTTTCAACGTATCCCTTACAATATCCTGTAGTACTACAGAGAGATAAAGGCACTTCCTACTACAGGTCGTTGCATATTGTGCAGTGTTGCAAGATCTTTTAGGTCTTTGCTGTAATGTATCTGTCATAATACATATTTCAGTAATATACATAGGTTGACTGTGAGTACTTACCGCCATTACTGAGTGTGTTACCCCAGCCTGAAATCAGGCAGCTGGCTCCCGCCGCCGCGCAGCTGGTTGGCAAGGCGATGGTCTTCACGTAGCTGTTGAGAGTAGCGGGTTTAGAGAGCTTGACGAGCATGATGTCGCTGTCGAAGTTCCTCGAGTTGTAGCTAGGGTGCTTGATGACCTTCACGGAATCAATGAACTGTTCGGTCCCCTCATTGGTTGCAATGTTGTGGTCCCCAAGTCTAACACTGTAACGTCTGCAGTGAAGAAAACAAGATGTGCTGCCAAGAAGATACGATAAAGCCCACCTAGAAACAGTTATAGGTCCTTCACTGGGTTTGATGCAGAGGTAAACAGGAAAAAGAATCATAAGCAGGGCACACGCTCACATGATGGGAGGTCCTAGTAGGTGGTGTTTAACGCTACAGGTCATGCTTCTCCTTGTCTCTAGCAAGTTTGGCTGTTGCAGTGTTTACAATATATGTGTGTGTCTTGCTGCACTAAGCACTGATAGATGATCATGCTCACAAAAACATCATATATATAATCACAGATGTTTGACCTTGGGGAATGACTGATATGTAGCATCATTCTGTATTGCCATGTTTAGTCCCATAGATATCGCACATTTTGATTATAATATATTAAAAGGCTTTCTATTTCTATATGAGCTTCCCCAAATAGCTTGCATATTGTTACAACTACAAATCAGTTTTTTTCCTACATGGACTTTACTCTGTCTTATCTTTTATTTGTTGATAGGAATAGATTTGTCACATTGCCCCTGCTCTAAGGGCCTACGGATTTGTAGGAGAGAGTGGTCACTTATGACCAGTAGGGGTCAGTGGTGGGAGTAGCTGCCAGGTGGTGACGTGGGGAGGGGGAGGGGCAGTGTGGGGGAGGGGGTAGTAATCTATGGATTATGGAGGATTACAGGTAAATAAACATATAAATAAATGCCCCTCCCCCTCGTCACCGCCCGGAAGCTACTCCCAACACCGATCGCTACTGCTTATGACCCATCTGCTCTTTAAACAGGACATCCAACAGAGACTACTCAACACGGAGGAAAGATGGGTGTACCGTCTGAAGAGACATGAAACCGGCCTGGATGATGATATCCCATGGTCACAGGTAGAACACCATTAATACATTCTACGGATGGATCAACATTCGAAACAAGGGATACCTTTCCTATTTACAACCTCCTACACCCCTGGTGCTTTCAGATGTCGCCCTTCTAGTACACTACCGTTTTGTAACATAGACACTACCAGTTATTGAGTAGCAAATGGTCATTTGTTTCATGATTGCACTCTAATAGCCAATCAGCAGCAAATAGCCAATATCCCTTACTTGAGCATGCCCTCAATGTGGCAATGAAAAACATCGATAATATACTTATCACACCCCCCTTCACCGCTGTGAATATGGATTGTTTTAAGGTGATTATGCACAAGGAGTAACCACTTCCCAACGTAGTGACGTATTGCCTTAATAGTGTACTATTTTTTGAAAATAGGCATTAACTGGCATTAACTGGGCCGTTCTTCTTTTGGTAGCACACCACCCACAGCCTCGTTTACGTGCACAGGAGCCCAACGAGTGCGCTAACGCTGGGGTTGCAGCTCCCTACTGGCCCTGGTCACGTGTTGACATCATCACACTTCATGTGTGCCACATTAGATGCAGAAGAAAGGTGCAAGAACATGTATGTCTAAATACTCAGAAGATTGAACACATTCATGATGTTTCATTGAGTTTTTGCTGACTTCAACTAAGGTGGCAACGGTGAGGGCAGCTGGTGAAGAGGTAGCAGTAAAAGCTGAAAGAAAGGCTACTAATAACAAAAAAGGGGGCGCGAGATGTAAAAGTTTGTAGAGGCTGACCTGTGTTATAGACACCTACCAAGAGATACCTCATTATGAGGGTGAGAGTGTGATGTCCTCTTAGATCCCTCACAGGGATCAGTCCTTGTAGCTTAAGGTGTCCTTTAGGGGTACACACATGTCTAACTAGCCATCCATGATATTTCTACATATTTTGATTTGCACAGAAAGGCTGTCTGACCACTGGCCATTTTTGGATTGAAGGCTTCCCAGAGTGAGAGCTAATTAATACCCTTATGCTCGATATTGTAGGAAGAAGAGAGGAAACACATTCGGAATGACTCCTATTAGAGGAGTGAGGTCAGGACAAGCAGTGATATATGTATTATTCATTCTAACCACCCTTAGGTCACAGCGACCATTACTTGTGGTTCCCCAGCAGTGTAAACAAAGTCTGGGAAGCTCCTCAACAGTGATCCTGCTCAAAGAGCTTCATTCTTGGTCTGGGAGTATTCCATTCTCCAGAAAGGAATGAAAGAGGTTCTTAGAGACCATGCCAAATGTAATACAGACCACAAGGGCGAGCTGCTGCAGCTGCCTGATGAGGGACTGACATTTAAAGGGGTCATTTAAAGTTTGTGGGAGGGGGAACTACCCCAACATTTGGCATTGCTCTTGCCTCACCAAGCACAGCAGTCCTAGGAGGGAAACTATTCAGATATCCTTGATGCACAATCAGAAAAAACTTCTGTCGCCAGGGAAATTAGTCTTTTGCTATTTAGCAACAAACCTCCAGGGTTTCTTGCTGCAAAGCAAAAGAGAATGCCGAGCAGACCCTATAACGGACGCGACTCGGCTTCAACAGAGGTGAGAGGCCATCGAATGCTCCAGAGAATGACCTTTCATTGCTAGACACCCGAGCAAGCTAGACAGGGCTCTCATACATGGTGGGTGACCATCCTCTGGAGGGGGCCTGGAAGACACCTGCCACACTTGAAGTCACCTGGCAGGGCCTTGATGTTTTGTGAGCTCCATGTGTTGATTACCGGTCAGAGTGAGACAGGTGATTCAAAGTTGGTGTCAACAGTCTTTGGTGGTGCCCTTCTGAGGTGGACACATACCACTTTTCTGGTTTTATATATGCAGTGGAAAGTACAGATGCCTTCTATGCAACCATGCCTCCCCCTTTATAAGAGCTGGATTCCACACCACGGGTACAGAAAGAGGGAATTCTCACAGAAATTCTGAATGAGTGATATTTTCTGTTTTGTGGGTGGAGAACCATCTCAGGCATGCTGATGGGATACACTCCGAGTCTAACTATTAAGTGAGAGCCTCAAATATTTGATTTTAAAATGCCCTGTACTGCAGTGTGATTCTCACATGCGCATTACTGATTTTGGACTTCGGTACCCACATACATTAGGTTTGAGAAATACATTATTTCATGTGAAGGCTGAAATCAGACACAAAACAACAGTTACTCAAAATTGAGGTAGGGTCACACATGTTTGCTAGAGAAAAATGTGAAATTTAGAATAAGCAATATAAATTGGGCACATGCCAGTTTTTAAACACAAGCCACTTACGATTTGTAGCAATGAGCCGCGGAGAGGACCCATTGGCTGTTGATAAGCGAGCCTCCGCAGTAATGGTAGCCGATATTCAAAGACACCTGGTATGGGACGGAGTTCTTCGTACAGGTATAACCTCCAACGATTTTATCATCCTCCAATGGGAAAGCAGCTGAAGTGGGAATGGATTAGGAATCTAGTTTGTCCATGTTCACTACAACAATCAAACTTCATTTACAAGTTACTTACATTGTGTTTTCATTCAAATGTGTAATATTACAGCTCACTTAAGAGGGGAATATGTAACACAAAGTACTATGACTTTATGCTCTATGCAGGTATGCAGTGATACAAATGAGGGATGATGTGATGGACGGGTGGAGGAATGGACCAAACCATTTTGAGTCGCAAACCCTGCAATTGGCAAAATGACAGGAGTTGTAACTGTAAAATGTTCTGACAATGTACTAAACCTTTTAGCAATTTGGATAATGGTATTGCAAAAAGAGTTTTATGACTAATTTTAGACTCACAATTAGGAGATGGTGTGAAAGGGGTGTCCCCTTATATTTGCGATTTGTAATACGATGAATCAATGGTATGTAACTGCAGTTGTGGTTGTAAATCATTGAACAGCTACAATCACCTCTAATAAACTGGTAACTGTTTCACACAGGGGAATCTCTCCCCACTGGAAAGCTAGCTTCCCCTTTGATAACTGTGTTGGAAGTCCTCGGGGAGTTGTGGGGTAGTAGGCAGCCTTTCTGGGGACCACTAAATGCTTCCCTCGATGTCTGCCAAAAGGGAAAGCTTTTTTATTAAACAAAACTAAAAGCACCGCCTGTTTCTTTAAGGCTGCCATCCCTGGTTTATAGCCAATCACAGAGGGTCTCAAATAGAGAACACACAAAAAGTGAGTGGTAAGGAATGCATATAATCTAACCACTGGCCAGCCTTTGAGTAGCATTCCAACTCATCCTTTTCTTGCCCACTGTGCCATCTCTGTTTAGACCAAGCAATATGCAAACAGCCTCGGTTTCCTCCAATGGAAACAGTCCAGGGCGCACTGCCAAGCCAGGTGCTCTCTGAACTGGAACTCAAGACTGGTTTTGGCCTGGTTGGGCCTCTTCAGTCGGGGCAGCTTGTGAACATGGGATCAAATTTCAAGGGGGGATTTAGTTCACTCACTTTTATATACCCCCACGTCATTATCATCACTTTTAACTCTTAACATTTTGCGCAGCCCCCTCTCCCCACCCCCACCCGGGCCCCAGAGCTCAAAATAGAGTACAGCCTATGTAAAAGGAGCGAAACTTGTCTTTTGTGCAAAACAGGAAACACTGATATGTAAATCAGCACTGGCAAAAATTGTGACAGCAAAGTGATGGCCATGATGAAAATAAGATATGATAATTATTTGAAACTGTCTCAAATATCTTTAGGTGAAATGTGTTCACCTCTGCCGGTGGCACTGCCAGCTGTTTTCCAAACACCTGCCAATGTTCAGATCAGGTACCTGGCTAAGAGGAAGAATGGAGATAGGTGAAGGTGTAACCCGCCAGTTGTGAACTGATAATAGTCATCTATTCCCTACACTTCAGAGTTGAGTACATCCTCACGGATGAGTACACTGCTCCCATCACCCTTACATCCTGAAGGATCATGCTAATTGTTAGGATTTTCTTCCCTGGTGTGTGTGAGCACCTCTTGACAAATGAGGAAATCCCATGAATCCCCATGCTGAGAGGGTAATCTTCAGGATAAGCCATGAGCCCAAGTCTCCTGAGCATCAGGGAATACTAGGTATTCCTCAATGTGTGGGGTGTTTGCAAGGTCGTGATCCATCAGGCGGCCATGCAGGAAAGCCAGATGAAACAGGGATCAGCCTGAGCAGTGCTTTTACTGACAGGTGTACGCCGGCTAAGCTGTAATGAAATATTACGTTTCTGTGGAGGTCAATAGTGCCTTACACATGGTAAAATACAAAATCTGTATGCTTAACTTTACTACTAGCAGATGCACGTAAGCTGTGGGATTGGCTTTATACATTGGTCAGAATAGCCAGTCACTTTGGCAAAGTGATATACCGCTTACAGCTGTGGGGTAAGATCAACAAGGGTGTGCATAAAAAAAACGTTCTGCTATGTCGGCACGTGGCAGGGCATTCTTATACATAAGCACTTGCACGTGGCTCACACAGGTACAAACTCCACATCCGAACATTCACCCGCCCACCTCAGTGAAACAATGGTTCTGACTCAAACTTTGGGTTTCTACGTTATATGGATTTTGTTACTGGCCAGCTTGATAGTTATTTACCAACCTATTCATTCTTTTACATTTGTGGTAGGAAGAGTAAACATTTATATAGGAAGACAGCTGTGTTTCCAATATAATCACCCTGAAGTTGTGCTCGGACACTGTCTGAAAATAGCTTGAGCAATCCATGACAGACTGAGCAGCCTCCAATCCCCCATAATGTCTTATCTTTTTATGAAGATGCATATGGCTGGTTTTGATATTTGAATTTCAAGAAACAATTTCCAGGCCTTCTATGCCCTTTGTAAATAGATCATTGTTGTGATCTGTTTTCATGTTATGGGAGCAGAGTTGAGAATCTGTTGAAATGTAATGTTGGGCCTACTACAGGAAGAGCTCATGAAGCTTTTGGATGCCATCATCATTGAATAAATAGAAGCTTCAGAGAGGCTTGCTTCAGTGGTATTGGTTCCCCCAGGATGATCGAAAATAAATATGGATATGTGCTGACCTGCGAGATTTGAATAGGTATATATGGGTAGACTGCCAGCCTCTTCCCCTCATTTCAGAAACTCTCACTACATTGAGGGAGGCTTAGGTTTTTAGTGTTATGGACTTATGTAGTGGGAGAGGTGTGGCACCGCGGCCAGGGCGACTGACGCTGGAATCTGCGGATCACGGTTCGATCCCCAGCGCCGGCGGCAGGTTAGCCCAGCACCATGTGACTCTGGGCAATAGCTTGCTTAATCTTCCCGACGGCCCCCAGCGCCTAGAGACCCATACGGGTGATTGTGCGCTTTACAAATGTGGATTATTATTATTATTATGATTATGTACAGCTTACCATCAAATTCCCTTGCATGCTGATTCAAAACATCTAACTTCCTTTGTAACCCCATTTGGAGCTTATGGATTCCTCTGCATGTCATTTGGTTTAACATTGGCAGCGGCCTATTTCCAAAGGGTACTGCTGAAGGTTTTAAAGGGAATACCTACAGTTCTGGTATTTCAAGATGTTATTTTGGTGTCAGGGAAGGACACACCTGAGCATGATCACATTTTTAAGTTGGTTTTGAACAGGATGTGAGATTATGGTCTCACTTTGAGTAAGGAAAAATGTATATTTAGAGTACTATCTGTCACGTATGTGTGCCACACAATTTTCGGGAAAGGTATAAGTCTGAAGTTAGAGTTGGCCTATAAAAAAAAGTGGTTTAATAATTTTGGGTATGTGAACAATCGTAGAATGTCAGTCATGAGAAGTGGCACATTTTCAGATGGAGACAAACTGTTGCAAACGTTAAACAGGGGATGTTCTAAAGTTATACATGAAGCACTGTCACCTGGTATTAAAGAGCAGGTCAGGTCCTTTCTGACATTACCTGAATCGTGTGCCAAGTTTATTCCCAATTTTCCCATGTTATGACACTGGCTCAACCTGGATCGTTGGAATTATTAAGAAGCAGTGAAACAATAGGCACTTGATATGATAATTCAAGGGGGTCAGGTTGTTTATCTATGATTTAGAAGCAGTAGGTGATCGCTCCTTGGTAACTCTGGTGTAAAGTGGCAGATGGGAGAGTGCTAAAAGGAAAGAGCAGGAAAGGTGTGCTATACCATAGTCGTGGAATCCATGCAGCCATTTTCCTCACCGCCAGTAAGGCTCGCATTTTAACAAGTCTCGCAAAAGTTTTATCTTCCCTGGCCTAGAAAAGCTAGAAAGGGCTGCAATATTTTATCATTAATATCAGTACTACTCCTAAGGTGCTTGGAAGAGAAATTCGCACATCAAGCTTTGATACTGTGAGTGAAATGATGGGAAGATAATGGCAGTATTTTTTGAAACAAAATAGAGGAGTATCTCCTGCAGATTATAGGGTCAATAGTCTGGAGGATAGATTAAATGGCATAAAAGGAAAAAATTTCCTTTTCTTTAAAACCCCTCACTCACCAGCCTGGCGGTGACATGCTTCATCATCGGGGTCCACCCTGGTGGCCTAGCGTCACCAGGGTGTGCTTTGACACCTGAACTACAGTGGAGCGGGTTTGACTGTAGGTGCAAAAAGAATTTATGTTAAAAATTGTCCTGGTTTAACTCAAAAATGATTTTATTATAGAGTAACTGAACAATGTTAAAAATAATAGTGAGATGGTAGTAGGCAAGTTACGACCGACTCATCTCTATATGTGTTGGTTGTGCATTGGCCGACATGTTTCTACCAAAGGGACAGTGCCCGGTTTCTTCAGGACCAAAAAACAGGTGGACGGGAGGTGTGGGCCCCCTAAAAGGCTCACCCTACCCTGATCCCCTGTTGAACCCACCGGCAAATTGCTCGGGGTGTGTGTGCTCAACTAAATAAGTGAGCAGGCAAGAGAAAAAAAGAGACTTAATTGAGAGCTCTGATGCGCTTCATCGGGCAGGGCGTAGGCTCTTCGCAACAGATAAACACATTAGTTTTCCGGCAAAGCGATTAGCTAGAGACCTACTGCCATGGTTCCCTGCTCGGAGTGTCTGTCCAGGAATGTGAGAGAGTGCAGCCATTTATGTAAAGTGGTCTGACTGTTTGACACATTCAAGCTGTAGAATGCATTGTATGCATGCAAATAGCTTGATTTACGAGGGCAACATCATGTTTGGTTTTCACAAAATGTGTATTTATATCTGTAAGTCTATTTACGCATATGTAATATTATACCCGAAAGGTGCAATGTAATGTGTGAGAAAATCTGCTCGCTTGGGTGGAGAGTGGGTGATACAGGGCTCGTATGCAATAGAAGGTTTCTGTGAGTGTTCACAAACCTGTTCTTGGCTCCTTCAGACCCTAAAAATGGTTTGTGATTTACTCCGATCAAAGACAGAAGTAAATCAATTTCCAAAAAGTGAATGGAAAGGAAACTCCCCTAAAACTGGTGGGGTGTAGGAGAAGACGTTTCTCTACTGGAAAAATGATTAAATAAAAAATTGTCATTGAGTGCATTTGCACGTGGTCTTGGATTTTCACAATAATGAATGTGCACATGTATATTTGCACGTGCGAAAATGGAAGTCACGAAAAATGTAAAGGCTTCCTCGAGGAAAAAATGCAGCAGTCACAACCCCCAAGAGTACTCCTGGAAATCTTTATATATTCAAAAACAGTTGGAAATGTACTCTAATTTGCTTTTCTTTTTTTAAGGTATTTCTTATTTTTGACTATCGCTTAGACTGTGTGTTTAATGATATCTTAGAAATCGATCACTTTTATTTTATCAAACTGTATCATGCAAACTTGATAATTGGAATATTTATGTACTTTTATGATTTAAAAACGGAAAACGGAATAAAGTTTCTTCTGACTGACTCTACTCTAATTTGCTTCCTTGCTGAAAAAGAGAAAGTGAGAATGCAGAGGAAAAGGACCGAATGTCACATTAAAAAAAGGCAAAAGAAGACTGAAAGTGATAAGAGTTCAGATGAGAGAAAAAAGGAATGAGAAAAGATAATAAGAGACACAAAGAAAAACTGAAAATGAGAAAAAAAGAAAAATAAGTCGGGACAGACAGAGATGAAGAAGGGTAATAAAAGTAGGACAGAGAGAAAAAGTGTGGGTGACAGGAAAAAAGAAAGCAGAGAAGGGAGTAGAAGAGCAGAGAAGTCGGAGCAGTCCCATTTAACATGGAAAGTAGGGGCTAAAGCTTGATGTGCCTCATAATAATCGCTTTCTTACAGAATTCTGGTACATCTCCCTCGCCAGTGCCATGTTTGATGCCCAGCATGAAGTCTTGCTAGCTGCGGGACTCAGAATGCTGCGGGAAGAGATACTGCACGGGTGACACCTACGAACGATGATCCTGGTTGTCTCTGCACGACAGGAGACCGCGGAGAGGTGGGACCCGTGCCCATTCATGGGCTGCGCCATCCAAGATGGCGACATCGAGGCAGTCGTGGAGCTGAGGCGGAGCATGGGTGGTGTCTCCACTGAAAATAAAGACAGAAACTCAATCTAGGTCCTTGCAACTGACTCCAAAGACCGCCAAACTGTCAGAGGCCGGTGGAGGCTTGGGACGCTGGGCATGGGGTTGCAGCAAGAACAGTAGAGTAAGATACTGGCAAGTCCAGTGCTGGTGAGAGCAGGACTGGTGGACTGTGGAATCCTCCCAGCCAGGTGCCTTTGGTTAGAATCTTGTGTCTTTCTGGAAGTGATGATTTGTAATTTGACTGCTCATCTGGGATCCCTGGAGGTGACAATCTGTTGTTTCTTTGAACCACAATTATGAATGCTTCTTAAGGAGAACAAGAGCAAACATGCCAGGAACAGACAGGGTTTTTATTTACTCCCAGGTCCTCCTCAAATACATTCATGTGCAAAGGAAGGGTGCATGTGATCTTGACTTTGCAAGCCTGTCTGATGTTAAACAGTGTTTTTGGAGACCTTGCTGCAAAAGTTTCGCAGTGGGTCAGGACAAATTTAAGTTATCGTAGTTCAATCAAGGAAGAAATTCCCAAAAACACTTTTTCATATGCAGTGTTTTATATACAATTGGCAAAACTCCTGTTTAAGAGATTTAGTTAACAAAGACAGCCAACACGTGTTTCGCCCCCTAACATGGCCATCCGGCCTGAGGCTTCCTCAGGGCGTAAGGTTTGTATAAAGACAGTAATCGTCCAAACAATTCGATCGCCTTGCAAAAGGATCTCTAGATCATAGGCATCAATGCCTTAAAGCAACCGGTCTCAGCAGTCGGCGACAGCAGCCTCGAATTGTTTGGACGATTACTGTCTTTATACATACCTTACGCCCTGAGGAAGCCCCAGGCCGGATGGCCATGCTAGGGGGCGAAACACGTGTTGGCTGTCTTTGTTGACTAAATCTCCTAAACAGGAGTTTTGTCAAATGTATATAAAACACTGCATATGAAAAACTTTGTTTGGGAATTTCTTCTGTGATTGAACTACGATATCTTAACTTTGTCCTGACCCACCTCGGATCTTTCTTCTTCGCCAGTGGTATGGGGGTCACCCACTGTCAAGGACAAATACCTCAAACTTTTAACTCAATAAATACGGTCAGTAAGGGATTGGGACCACTTTATTCCCCCTTTTCACCCTGAAAGAGCTGCAAAAATGTTTCAGAGACATTCATGATAAGGTTATAGCAGTGGAAACAGCACTAGTGCCAATACACAGCAGAGTTCATTCCTGCAGTAAGCAAAGTTTAAGAGCTGGATCACGAGGGTCAAGTCTGTAGACAAAAGAACCCATACAAAACACGAGAGAGAACTTCAGCTACAAAATCTTTTAAGGGCAGTACCAAGGCCTATGTGGTAAACCTTGAGAATGCAGCTGAAGGCTTCAAGAAGGCTGCAAGAGCTTCCACGTAACTCTGCCAGGGCCCCCTGCATTTGTGAGGCTAAGGGCGTCAGCGCCGCTAAGGTGATTCTTTGGATTAGAGGGCTTTGGTAAGCCCTCACATTCCGGTGACCTTCACCGAGGGGTCAGAATACCTACTACTGGCTAGGGCGGTAAGCCAAGGGGCTAAGGCACCATTATATAGACATGGGGCCCTTGAAACACAGGGAGGAGCTGACAGTAGCTGCCACAAACAGAAGAGCACTGACCTTGAGGGTCAGCAGAGGTCACATCTTGGATGGAAATCACAGTTCTGTTGTTTAGGACCCAGAAAAGCGCAAGTTCCCTCTGGCAGTGTCATGTCAAGTGATCAACATTAATGATGTATTTTTCCTTGGCTAGTGAATGGTTTCTGGAATGAAGACAAGTTCATATCTACCGAATCCCCAGCCATTATTATTTTTGATATCAGGCCTAGATGTTATGAGTGCTCCACTACTGCATTATTTCTGTGGTTATTGCAGTCTCGTGGTTGCTGCCAACTTTCAGTCCTATGTCTATGTTGTGACTTTCCCCGGGTTTTGGTGTTAAAAATCTGACCACAATATTAGGTAATGCCTGTTAAATTAACATAAAACAGATATGTCAATACACCTGGTCCACCATGTGTCACACGATATCAGCTCCCTTCACCATGGGAAGATCTGGTGTTACCCGGTGTCACAAGGTGAGCCGGAAGCTGTACACAGAGGAGCTTTCTATTTCCTGTGTCGAGGTTCCGCACAGGTGAAAGCCATCTAGGCTTTCTCATTCTTCAGGCCTATCGTTTGTGTTTATGGTGAGAGTGGGATTCGCTACTGAGGCAGCCGGTCGGAACCCCATGCCCCATCCCCACAATGTGTCACCATAACTACTTATTCAGTGATGCCCCAAAGTCTCATCCCCGGCACCAAGCCCCACCGGGACAAAGGCCTAACCATCCTCTCTCACACAGTGAAATAATATTCGGGGTTGGCAGATCTGATATAAACAGGTGCTGTAGTACGCAGAAAACATAGATGGATTTCTAATTCGTTTAATTTGCTGTCTTTCTCTGAACACTTTTTCAAAATAACCATTTTTTTGTACCCTTTTCTTTTTTTCAAGATTACATCATAGTGGGTTTGATTAACGTGATACGGTAAGATTTCCCACGTAGTATCTGTTGGGTGGTTTTCACGGTCAGTTTATCCTTTGGTGTAAACTGGAGACAGGAAGTAATGCATGGTGCCAAACCTGCAGACCGTGTAACCCGGACACAGCTGCTCGCATCCTGACTTCTCCACTTGGCCGAATGTTGGGGTTCTTGTATATCATTCTTTGCACTGTCTCCTTTAACTTGACTACCGGATGTGGGAACACCCGACCCCAGGATTCAAGAGGTTCAGTTCAGAAGGGTGCCATACAAAAAATAAGTTGTTACACTACATCGGTGCTCCTTATATTATAATACAACTATTTGGCAGTTATGTAGCGAATGTCACATAATGAATCAATTCTTTGATAATTCGTGGCAACAGTATCACAGCATTTGGGGTGGATGGTGAATTTCTTACATTATTTTAAATTGACGTTTCAAAGTTATTAATTGGGATACATTTCAGACAATGAAGTAACAGTCTAATGTACTAAGCAAACTATTTTTGGATTTTAGAACCCATCAGCACACTTTTTCATACAACATTTGGGTTATTTTTATGAGATATTTCTGGAGGGCTTGCCTCCTGCTTTATCGCTCAGGGCCGAGCCAGACTGCAGGCTCAGCTCTGGGCTGTTAGAGTTCGGTGCCCCTTCTGTAGCAGCACATCGGGGCGCATATTACCAACAACTAGCGATAATTATCGCTATGTTGGTTTAGCGGCGATACTTTTATTGCCGAGCTGCGGCGATTTTTATCGCTTAGGAACCTTGCTATTATCAAGGTATATCTCCTAAGCGATAAAAATCGGCCGAAATGCATGAATATCGCTGAAAAGTCAGCAATATTCATGCATTACCGAGCTAATGCTCTTAGCCATGTTATCCACCTACCATTGGATAACATGGCTAAGAACTGCTCAGGGGCAGGTGTTAGCTTTTGGAGATATTCGCGCTTAGCGCGAATATCTCCAAAAGTTGGTAATAGGAGATAGCTTGGCACGCCCACTTTGCATGTCATTAGTGATAAATATCACTGACATGCAAAGCGGGGCCCAAGATGGTCGCTATCTCCTACTAGCAGTCGCTAACTGGTGTTAGCGACAGCTAGGTAATAGGGAGATAATTTTATCTCCGCTTTCTTGGCTTTTAAAGCCAAAAAAGCGGAGATAAACCCCCTTGATAATATGCCCACTGGTTTTGAGAGGCACGTTTACAACGTAAACATATTACCATATTTTGGTAACATTAATAATATGTCAGGATGCTCCAGTAGTATTGTGGAGATGCTGAAGGTGGGAATAGTATAACAGAAACATACCTGCTGCTCCCAGGAAGGCCACAATGAGAAGAAGCTTCATGTCTGGTGTGTGTGGGTTCCGCCGCCGTTCGATGCCCTGGGCAAAGTGTTCCACGCCTATATATATGTACATACAACCTACAGACATGGATGCTTATCATGTCCAAGGTTGGAAGCGTGTGAGATAAACCAAAATAGATTGTCCAAAAGATAGCAAACACCTGGGAGTCACAGGAAATCCACACAGCTAGGCAATCATTAACATTCTTTTGAAATACTTCTCTTAAAATGTAATATTTCGGTCTTTCGTGGTTTTAAAAAAGTACAGTTCGTTTGAACAGCTTACCTTGGTCCCACCGGGCGGTTTGCACATGGTGAAGTTCACAGCACACACATGCCATCTGTTGTGTGACCTGCGCTCTGATCATTCTGCCTACTGTTAAATGTTGTTGGGCTGTGAACTGTTAACATCTAGATATTGACTGACTCCAGTCTTGTATAGAAAACTCCGTGTATGCAATAATTTGAAAGAGGGTTCATCGATTTCGCGCTATTAACTGACCTCTGGCGTACAATAAAAGAGACAAGGGCAATACAGCTATAACAAAGCATCATTCGAAATCCAAACGTATAACAATAGTGGGGAAAAAAAGATTTTCACTTGTTCTTCCAAACTAGCGCCAATATGGCTTGCCTTGGTGATACTTGCCTTTGTGCGCCCATTTTCCATCAGAAAACTGAAGTGGTTTCCCTGCATTAGCGCCCAAACTGCAATTATGCCATTTCAGAGCATAGTAACAGATGTCGCCAGAACTCAGTCTATGGTGCTCATTTGACCATGCTAGAAAAGATTGCGGGGGCTGAGTCGGCCTTGCCTAAATAGAGATTTAAAGATCATTCAGACGGAGAGGGGTGAACATTATCTCACTGAGTCATCTCGAAGGCATAAGCGTGTCAAAGAGAAAAGAAGCTCTAGCTATGTCAACTTTCACATAAAGCAATGAGTGCAGAAAAAGATGTGATGAGTAAACAGCACATTTATTGTTTGGAATAATCATTGAGCAGACATGAAAAGTCTATTGCAATGTAACATATCACAATATCCATAACAAAAATATCGTCTTGTATATATATTCTGGCCAAGTGACATTTACAAAAATATCACTTATTGGCTATAGACATTCTATTATTAACTCCAACTGAGCCATGTTTTTGTAAAAGATATTTTGAACACCATACTTTTCTCAGACTACATTTATACCACGATATTCTGGGGACAAACTAAAGCTATAACATTTGTAAAAGAAAGAGAAAATTATCTTATAATATATTATTATACTTTGTGAAATTTAAACATCTATAGATTGTTAGGAAGGTATGCTACCAGAATATCATAAGCAAAAAAAAAAGTTCTGATAGAAATGTTGTGTACTAATATCGTTTGCAAAAATATCACAACATTTGATTGATAATAGAAAATATACACCTGACGATTCAATATTTTGAAGACACAGCTGTCAGAAAGTCACTGCCTCAAAATTCATTCCATGCCCATTGAATAACAATAAAAGAGAGGCATCGTGGTGAGAAGCTATTGTATGTAGACACCCAGATAAGAATGGTAATGTAAAAGACGACATTACAAGTAAACAATAGAAGGGAGTTTTGTAACTGAATGACAATTTATGTATGATCTTACTAATAGACTTGTCAGCAACTAGAAGCGATGGACTGAATGTAGCCAAAAATCACCGTATTACAGAGAAGTTTGATAATGTTAAGCGACCCACGACAAGTGAGCACACGGCCAACTGCCAGCATTCCAAACCTACATAGGGGCCGATTACGACCGCCCGCCATCGCAGCTGTCTAAGGGACCGCCCGCCATAGGTGCGGCGGTTCCACCATACAAATTGTGATGCGCCCGCCACACTGGCGGCCACCGCCGGCCTGGCGGGGCGTTCTGCCCGCCATCATAATCAGCCCTATAGATTCTAAAAGAACACAACTGTTCAAGTAACATTCTACAAATGAAAGAAACAGTGAAAAGAGAAAGATAAGAATACCACATTAATAATAATAATAATAATAATAATAATAATAATAAAGACATTTATTAAGTGCGCAGCTACCCCAAACGGGGTGTCCCGGCACTATAACGGGGTGTCCCAGTGCTATCATCCCCCCACCCCAAACAAAAATCTGTTAAATGATAATCTAACAATTGTACAGGTAAATTTACCTCAAATAACCTGCATGTAAAATTATGTTGACGAACAATGGTTTGCTGATGAACAACAATGGTTTTATAAGATTGTACCATCTTAGGCCGATCCACAACTGCATTATCATTTACACGAGTTTCATAAGCATTTTCTGTTTCAGACTCTTGATTGAAGTTTGAAGAAACCTGAAAGTTAATATTAAAATAAGAAGCAACAACATCAGATGATAACTTTGAGTCTGACATTTAAAAATTCCCATCAGAACATGTGGTACAAGTGTGATTATAGATATCCGTTTGAATATCAGAAACAGGAAAGAGATTACTCTTATTCCAACAAACGTTAACATGTACCAAACCTTTACTAACTATCAATTTTCACTGGTGGCGTGAACTTAGATTCTCCCTTTCTCACTTTTACAAGTTTTTGAATGAGGACCCAATTGGCAACCTTAAAATCTATCATTTTACCTTGTGTCCTGCTGTCAAAATGTTCTTTCTATTTATATATTACTCTATCAGACAGGGTAGGTATTTCATGCTGCAAAATACATTTGTCTACAAGTTGGGCTTAAGCAGTGAGGAATCAGTTTGGATTTAGGATTCAGAACTTTTATCTGAGTAAAACATGACCAAAACAACAAAAATCCAATAAGTAGAACTTAAGATATGAATTTTTATAGAACAAACTTCAATATGGTGGTTAAATTCAAAGTCAACAGCGCTAATAGGTTACTTGAGGCCGCGGTAGACCAAAGTAAATCAAAAGTTTCAGGCCGACCACGATGGAGGGCTGGCCAGCTAGAAAAGTACCTTGGATGGAGCAAGCGTCGATGTCGAAGTCTCGATGTGTTGGTTCCAATTCACGCAGCCGGGTCGATGCGTTAAAGTAAAGCCTCACAGTCGAGTCCTGTGTCGTTGTTGAACCCCTTACGATGAAGGCTCTGCATCGAACCTCGCAGTAGAGCCGCACAGGGATGTCTTCATATTGGCACTGCGTCGGCGGCGAAGGGCACTACGACGGTTCTAATCGGCACAGAGGTGACGATGCGTTCATTTTGAAGCAAAAAAAAACTGCTGCAGACCCCACTTTTGGGGCCCAGGACTGGAGGGGCACTTCAGGCAAGGGAGGACTCACAGATGGCATAGTTCAGCAGCTGGAGCAGTTTTTGATGGCCCTGAGACTTCAAGAACAGGGGGCAAGCCAGCATGCCTTTGGGGAAACTTGGGTTCAAGGTTATAGAGAGCAGGTCCGGTCTTCTCACTCCCAGGCAAGAAGCAGCAGACAGCAGGCCAACACAGCAAAGCAGGTAGCCAAATGGCAGTTCCTCCTGCAGCACAGCAATCAGGTCAACACAGTAAAGCAGTTTACAAAGTGAAAGTCTTGCAGCACAGCAGCTCTTCTTCCAGGCAGAATGTCCTTGGTTCCAGCAAAGTTCTGAATTTGTGGTGTCCGGAGTCCAGTACTTATACCGAAATGGGCCTTTGCCGTGGAGGTGGCCATGAGGAGCAAAGAAGCATCACGGATGGTTGTCAATGTAGCGCAAAGAACAGGCCTGGCATCACAGATGATCATTGCTGTGAAGAATAACTTTCAAACTCCCCACTGATGCATACAAGGCTCTCCACAACACTGGACCAACATACCTGAACAACTGCTTCTCCTTCCACGCACCCAAAAGACACTTCCCATAAGCCAATCTCTCCCTGGCCTCTGTTCCATGCATCTACAAGCCCAGAATGTGAGGAAAGTCGTTCTCCTACCTCGCAGGGAAGGCCTGGAACAACGTTCCCCTCCACCTCTAGCAAGCTCCCACATGCTCCAGTTCAGGCAGGAACCCAAGACCTGGCTCTTCAGGTGATCCCAGCACTCAACAGAGCCGCCCCCCCCCGTGGCTTGAGACCCTCATGGATGAGTAGCTTTACCAACAACCCCTGATTGATTGATTGCTGTAGCGCAAAGATCTTGATGTCACAAGCGGGTGGGCCGGAGCTTAATGGTGGCACTCTCCAGGAGCAGGGGAAGCTGTAGCAGAAAGAGTAGGGTTGACGGAACTACGAGTTGGTGGGCTGTGCGCATGGCAAGGTTTTTGGGCAGACTGATCCATTTGCGGACAGAAAGAGCCCAAGAACCTCAATTCAGCTTCTTTGAGGCACCACTTGGGGGTCAGACGCTTGCTCCAGCTGGATCTGGATGTTGGTTCATGTGGTTGTGAGCCTGTTATATCACTATCGTTCTGACAGGAGACCAGCAAACTAGCCCTTGGGGTAACTCTGGGAGGTCTGGGTTCAGGTACAGGTCCAATCTCTCTGACTGAGGCAAGAGGTCAGCAGGGCATTAAGGCAGCAATTTAGCAAAACAACAGTCCATCAAGGCAGTAGTTCAGCAGGGCAACAGCCCAGAAAAGTGGCAGTCCTTTAAGCAGGACAGTAGGTCTTCTTCCTGGAAGAGTCTCCACAGGTCCAAATGCGTACTGAAGAGTTGGTATTTGAGGTCCAATATTTATACCCAAGTCTTTCTTTGAAGTGGGAGAGGCTTCTAGATGTTTCTCTTTGAGGGGCATAGATTAAGGCAGGAAAATGCCAACTTCCTAAAAGTGAGAGACTAACAAAGGATCGAGTTGCCACAACTTTTTACTTCCTCAAAACAAAGGGGCCAATGTTATTATTTCATTAGCCATTATGATTTATTTCACTTTTCATTTTTGTTTTTATAAACGTTTTTGTTGCATTGTTGAAAAGTCTCTACGAAGGGCAGAACTTTTGTTTGAGAAAAAAAACCAAATGCACACATCAAAACACATTTGATATTACAACAATACAAGTAAAAAATTGTGACAACAAGATACTTTGTTAGTTTCACAGTTTAAAGGAGGTCCAATCTAGTTTGCGCCAATGGCCCAAGCCTTCCTTTGTTATTGCTTCCTAAAAGTGCCATTTTCAAAATTGTAACTTAAAATCCGACTTCACCATAAGAGAGGATTTTTCATTATAATTCCAGAGACTCAACACATGAACTGGATACATGTTTCCATTTGGAAATTACAGCTTATTAAATGTAATAAGGTAATTCCAATATTATCCTTTGGGAAAGGTAGGCTTTGCAGTAGTGAAAAAGTAATTTAAGAATTCTTCACTACCAGGACATGTAAAACTTAAAAGTGCATGGCCAACTTTTTAAATACACTGCACCCTGCTCTCTGGGCTGTCCAGGGCCTACTGTAGGGGTGGCTCATATGCATTAGAATGCAAGGGTTGGACCTGGTAAAATGTTTATTTTGCCAGGTCAAAATGGCAGTTTAAAACTGCACACACAGGCTGCATTGGCAGGCCTGAGACATGATTAGATGGCTACTCAAGTGGGTGGCACGATCAGTGTTGCAGGCCCACTACCTGTCAAACAACACAGGGTCTGACTCAAATCAGCAAGTCTGAGCTTCTAATTAAAATACAACAAAACACCTTGCCTGTACTGATCCTTATTCCAAGATGCCAATCATCCAGGTGACAGCAAATTAATTATTGTCAGCCTCCTCAAAAATTATTCAAAAATATATTTTATTTCTAATTTTTCAAGGATCATTTTGTTTTTCATATAATATCATAAATCAAGAATTGTTTAACATTACACAACAAGACCAAAAAACAATTGAATGCCTGTATGTCAATACACAAATAAAGGACAACATCAAGAGACAACTTACTCACATACAAAACATGAAACACAAAACATATACACTAAATCATCTTTTCTCAAGAATTCTTTACATTGGTTAATCAATCTAGAGAAACCAACAAAAAACTGTGTAAATAGTTCAATGGAAACATTTCTGCACTGTGTCAATGTATGGACTTTTGTTTCATCGTTTATTTAACCAGGCAGAAACATTCTTATTATTGGTCACACTTGTGACCAATAATAAGAGTTTTTCTCTTGGTTTCTCT
Organism: Lissotriton helveticus; assembly: GCF_964261635.1. Taxonomy (NCBI): domain Eukaryota; kingdom Metazoa; phylum Chordata; class Amphibia; order Caudata; family Salamandridae; genus Lissotriton; species Lissotriton helveticus. The sequence continues at coordinate 428,312,404 of NC_136063.1, forward strand.
AGATTGATTAACCAGTATAAAGAATTCTTGCGAAAAGATGATTTAGTCTATATGTTTTGTGTTTGAAATGTCAGTGGTTGCACCACATTCTCATAGCCATATTAGATTGAACACAAATGTATTTAATCCACAAGACAGTTGTGAACACAGTGTAAAGAAATATCCAGTCTAAATTGTAATCCAGAACAGTGAGGTAAGTAAAAGTTAATGCAGCTCAACGCAGGTGCATTGGAAAGGATCCAACTTCTAGGAAATCGAAGCAAATACATTCTAAAGCTCATTGGCTGGCCCAATCCAAAATGGCCACTTGATGCTCATTGAATATTGCACATCACAACACAAGAGTCGCATTTGCGTCAGAGAAGGGAGGTTTGGAGGGCAGTCAAACAAGGGAAAGTACCCCCTGGGCAGATTGGGAGTGTGGCGCTTTCCAGAACTGCCATTTTGTTTTGGGCTACATTTATAGCCCAAAGTATATAGTGGGGTTAGTTGGAATCCCTGCCACCATTTTAGGTTTGGTGACTAGTGGTAGGGAGATCATTTGTGTGGTTTTTTCAGTAGTGTCTTTATTCACTTTGATTTGCGCAGTTTAAGACAATTTATATAAACTGTCAGCGTTTACTTGCGGTGATGTCAGATGTAGAGGGAAAGGTTGCGGACGATGCGGCTCCTCAGGGAGGCTGGGTGGCTGAATCTGGTTGTCAGTGGGGAAGATATGTGAGCGCAGCCCGCCCATCTTGTCAGGAATCCACCCTTGTAGCCGCTGCAGTCATTGTTTGCTCAATGCCGCGCAATTGGCATGTGGCGGCATCCTTGGGACAGCTGGTAAATGCTTAGGTAGTAGGTAAGTGCTCAGGGCCACTTGGTGTTGAGGAGAGCGGCTGCATCGATGGGGGAAGGCTGGGCTGCTATGCCTGAGCGAGCCCCAGCGGTCCCTGTAGTAGGAAGGGGGTTGCAGAGAGCAGGCAAAATGAGGGAGGGCCTTGGCGCCTGTGCTGATGTGATTGAGAGCACCACGGCACGAGGCACCCAGGAGATGCCGGCAGCGTCCCGTCCGCGTGGCATGAAGCGTGCAGTGTCTGCAGTCGCACACGAGGGATGTGGGTGAGGAGGCAAAAAGGCAGGAACTGAAGTGGGCTGCATCTAATGAGCCAACCACAGCGTCCGTTTATGGCCAGGGGGGGCGTGGCCTATTGGGAGAGTGGTTTGAGGGCAGGCCCTGGGTGTATTTGGGAAGGAGGCACAGCAGACAGCATCTGGGTAGCTGCCTGCTAGAATTTAATTAGCCTGCTAAGAAGGGGGCTACTAGGAGGGGACCACTTGGTGGTACTACAGGGAAAAAGGAAGAGAGGAAAATGTATTCGGAGGGCCCTGGGGTTGAGGGGCCCTCAGGGGATGAATTTGAAGTAATGGAGGAAGGCCTTGAAATGGATCAGGATTCGTGCTTGAAGAGGTGGGGGTGGCCCAGAGTGTCCCGCAGGGATTGCACGCTCACTGGCAGCAGGAGGGCAATGGGGGAGGGGGGTGGAGGGGTGACCTGCCGAGAGTTACTATTGAGGCCTTTCATGAAAGACAGAAAGAACAGAGGGGAGGGGGTCAGGACAGGCTAGGGGCCCGCATCCGCTTTGGTGGAGGCCATGTTAGAATGGAGTGGGGAGGCAGGAGGAAGGTGAAGGGGAGACCAACCGGGAGGGGCTTGTCGGGGCAGATGCATGGCTGGGTTTGGGAGACCTTGGGATGGGGTGGGGAGCGAGGGTAGAAGCACCCCGAAGAGGGACGAAGCAGCGCTTGGTCATGAGGGCCAGGGAAAGCAGGGACCGTTCTCAGCAGGCGCAGGGAGCCAGTACACCAGTTTTGTCATCTTTGGCTGGGCCAGTGTGGTTCACTGGACGTCATCGGATGACCGAAGGTCTGGAATGGTCTTATCAGCCCCACTAGTGGGAAGGTCACAGATGGCTTCTATCATTCATCACAGCACGCAGGACAGGCGCGTGGTGTTAGCAGAGCCGCATGAAGGGGTTGTTTCAACCCACCTGGACAACGTGTGTCACCCCGCAACTCTTGAGCATGTACCAGCATACAGGCAGGATGTGTGTGCGGGTTCCAGTTGGGCCAGTGTGGAGGACCCACTAGGAGTCAGACTGGTGGATTATGACGAGGAAGGCAAAGTTCAGGATGAAGAGGTGTGGTTGGTTGGCTCCGGGTGATGGGGGGGGGGTTCAATTAATACACTGTCTAGTATGCTGCAGGAACACCATGAGTGGCCAAATATGGTGGGCGAGTTGCAGAGGCCCCTGGTGAGGCGGCAAGCATCTGTACAGGCACTGACCTTAGAGCCAGGTAAGGGTCAGGCAGCCGGGGAAGGTGTCCATGGGTGTGGATGCAGGGGCTGCACAAGGAGGGGTGGGGGAGCGGCTGCAAAAAGGGAAGTATGTGACGGATGTAGGCATAGGTACAGAGGTTATAGCGGACAGCAGGAAGGGCGAGCAAGGTTCTGTGCAAGCGAATGGTGAAGGGGCAGTAAAGGGGTAGGCAAGGAGGGGGGCCAGAGGAGAAAAAGGAGGGATCGGAGTGCAAGGAGCTCAAAATTGAAAACCTTTCCCTACATGGGGGTCACAAAGTCGCTTGGGGCACACTTGATGTTGGCCACAAAAGAGAGAATTTGGAAAGGGGGGTATGTGGAAATGCTCAAACTCTTCCACAGGGAGGTGTGCTCCAAGGAGGGCCCTAAGGAGGGAGAGTATGAGCTGGTCAAGCAGCCGAAGGTAGCCCTAACAATTAGAAAATTGGACAGCTCCAGTTTTAGTTTATGCCTGTGTCTATTGTGAGAAGTTTCAAGAACGCTGCATGGCCATGTTCAAGCACATGGATGTGATCTGGAAGACCCAACTTACAGGGGGATATGCCTGGGTGTGCAATGATGAGGAATTCCGGGCACCCTTGGCACAGGACCTTGAAACAACATAGGGGGAACTCAATTTGGATCTTTGGCAACACACCCTGGGTGCAGCGAAGTTGGGAAAACTATTTTTATGGCAATTAGATTGCCGATACTGTCCCGTCCCTGTCAAGGCCACCCCACCCCACCCAGGAAGAGGAGGGGGTTCCGTCCAAAGGTCAGAGCAGGACAGGGTACAAATGATGGGATTTTAACCAAGGAATGTGCTCGCCACAAGTGCTCCAAGTGTTCGGGTAGGCATGCCCTCATCCACTGATTCAGAGCGGGAGGCAGGTACCCGGGACAGAGCTCAGGTCAGTGGCTGCCACATCCTAGTGGGCAGGGGTACATCACCTCAACATGAACTGAGGGATGGCACAGGGATCTGTTGCAAAAGGCTCATACTCTATTTAATGAATGAATGAATGGGCAGATTGGAGTACTGGCTGGGTTTTTATGAGTGACCGGAGGAGACAAGGGTTCTACCGGATGGATTCAAAAGTGTTTTTTGTTTGGATATGAGGGTCCTTGGTTTCGGAGGATGTATTCCTTGGTGGATGTGGCCATGTCACTGGTGGTGGTGGCTGGCCCGGGGCATTGATGGCAAAGGGTGACTCAAAGTCAGCCTTTTAGCTGCTTCTGGTGTATGTGGACGATTCTCACATCTTGGGAATGCACTTTCAAGGGCAGTGGTATGTGGACAAGGCACTGCTAATGGGATGCCTAATATCATGTGTATTGTTTGAATGCTTCAGTTTGTTTCTGCAGTTGTTGTTCATATTGCATACAGGCTATCAGCTGGTGACACATTACCTTGATGATTTCTTTTTCATGGACCACACAGCTAGGCAGACTGCCAGCAGCTACTGGTAAGATTCTAAGAGCTCCTGGGTGACCTCGGGGTTCATTTAGGGCGGGTAACGGTGTTGACCTTTTTGGGCATTGAAATAGATTCCCAACGGATGGAGTAGAGATTGCCACAGGAGAAACAGGAGACAATGCTAGTGCTGTTGATTTCCATGCGGGTGAGGTACAAGGTGAAAGTAAGGGAGATTCAGGTGTTGCTGGGTCACCTAAATTAATATTAATCGCATACTGTGTGGTCAGGGCAGGTAGAACATTTTGCAGGAGACTGGGTTTAGCGCTCTCAGGTTTCTTATTGCCTCATCATGACTTTAGGATGTCAGAGGGGGTCAAGCAAGATCTTCAGAAGTGGTATTTTTCCTACGGTCCTTCAACAGGACTTTCTTAGCACGTTAGGATGACATGGACTGGGATGTGCAGATATTCTCAGATACTACGGGTGGTCAGGGTTTCGGTTTGTATTTGCAGGGCAGTTGCTGTGCATATCAATGGCCAGGACAGTTGAGCAGTGGAGGCAGGAGCATAGCCTTTTTGGAGTTGTTCCCTTGGGTGGTGGGGTCACATTGTGGGGAGCAGAGCTGGCACACAGCAAGGTGCTGTTCCAGGTTGACAATATGGCAGTTGTGCAGGTTGTGAACAGACAGTCAGCCAGGGATGTGCAGGTTTTGAAGTTGCAGTGGGTGTTCGTGTGGCGTTTCTTGCAGCATGACTTTTCCATCAGGGTGCAGCATGTTCACAGCAGGGGAGATTCTGTGGGTTGGCCGACGCCCATGCCGGAGAAGTAGTGGTCGACAGGAAATGCAGGACGGTACAGCTGGTGGTAGGGTCCCTTGTGGAGTCCACGCAGAGAGCTTATGGTAAGGCATTGGCAGAATTTTTGGCATTGAGATGCAGCGCAGAGTGGAGTAGTGGTTGCGGCTGAAGACACAATTCAGTTTATACTGGACTAAACAGAGGAGTGTTTGCTGCCCATTACCATTGCAGGAAAACTTGTGGGAATTGCTTTCATGGGCAAATTGTTGTGGGGATATGCCGGCTTGGTGGGTGAACTTGGGAACAGAATGCTAGAGCATTGGGTAAGAGAGCGGGTACACTTGTGGTGGACAAGAAATCCATTAACATGGATTTTTTTTTTTTTTTTTTTTTTTTTTTTGTCCTCATTAGTGCAGTGTTTTTGGTAAGGAGTTGTCGGGCCCCAATCTCTCTTTGGTTCTATGCCTTCACTGTCGTGTAACAGGACGTGAGTATCTAGACAGTTCCCCTACATCGTTTAGCAGAGAGGAGGGTCCCCTTATTTCCATTACTTGATTGAAGGATTTAGTCGTAGGGGGGGAGAGCTAGCCATTATGGCTACTCATGCAGGCCTTCTCCTGACTTTCCATTGCTTGCACATAATCATTGGACTATTACACAGATGGATCTGTTCCAGACCAGCCAGCCATAGGGACAATATCCCTTGAAATTATGCTCAAGTACAATTTAGCTAGATCCTAGCTGATATCTTTCCCATATCTCCCAGAACTTAAATTTTTTACTAGGTTCTTTCCTTTTGTCTAGTTTGTATATTCTTAGTATTGATGTTAGCCATTCACTGTGAGTTGGTGGAACCGGACTCACCCACCTCACACAGATCTCTCTCCTAGCCAACAATATAAATAGGAAAAGTAGATTTTCCTGTAATTTAGAGAGTTTTTCTGGAACACTAGGATTCATTACCCCAAAAATAATTAAATCAATACTCACGTTTAGATGTCTTCCTAGTACCCCATCTAGCGTCTTACCCACATCATTCCAGAAGCCGTCGAGAAGGGGGCACTGCCGAAACATATGTAGGTCGTCGGCTCTTTCCAAACCGCACTTTGGGCAGGCTTTTACTGTCGCCCCGGGAAATTTCGATAACTTTTTCGGGGTCCAGTAAGCTCTGTGAGATGTGAACAAATGGTTTCTCTTTAGGGCAGCTGATGTTACGATTTTCCAACATTTGCTCATGGATACTTGCCATTGGTTGTTTAGCTCCAACGTCGGCAGATCTTTCCCCCATACTCTCTCCGGTATCTGGAATTCTTCTTCCCCAGCATGGATCAAGGCCCAATACCACAACGAGATTTCTTTATGTATAACATCCGTTTTCAGCATTTCTTTTTCCAAGTTTAAGTTTCCCGCTCTGATTTCTTTCAGGGATTTAGCCCAGCTAGATATCTGATAATACTTGAATTTTGCTACAGAGCCATTAGTTTTGGAGGATAGAGTCTCCCAATCCAATGGGGTGTTTTGGGACATAAGATGTCCCCACTTTGTTATTCCTGCTGATTTTATTGGGAGCGCTAGTTTGTCTTTAAGACATTCTGGGGTGCCAGGTGAGTCCCAGATGGGGGCCAGATCGCTGTAATAGGGGATATTTAAAGTACATCTTATGCCGAACCATGATTTGGCCGCAGACTTCAGCATCTTGAGTTTAATTTTTTTTTTAAATTTAGGGTGTCCAAACTTGTATAAAAAATGGCTGGTTTTGTTAGTCATTGTTTGAAAATGCGGCGGATAGTTTTCAAAGGTGTTTAGGAGCTTCCTGCTTGATTTGAATTGGAATGCTCTGCAGTACTCAAGGAGATCAGGGCTTGCAATTCCCCCCTGATATTTCTTCCTTCTTAGCTTACTCCAGGCAATTCTGGGATTTTTTGAAGACCAAATGAAACTTGAGATTTCACCCTGGATTTTTTTTATTGTTTCTCTTTTAAATTCGAGAGGTATAGCTCCAAAGGCAAAAGTAAATTTTGGTAAAATTGACATTTTTATAATGTTTGATTTGCCGAGTAGAGTCAAGGGTAGACCTCCCCACACTTTCAGTAACTTCTTGACTTCCTTTTCAATTCTTTGTAGGTTGGTGTTTGTTACTTTATCCAGGTCTTTAACTAGGTCTATTCCGAGGTATCTGATAATATTCTTGTTATAGGGACTGATAGAATTGTCATTCCAGCTCATTGTTTCCGTTTTATCTCGATTAATTTGGTAACCAGAGAAGCTTCCGAAATTGGCCAAGGTCTCCTCAATTGTTATTAGAGAACCACTGAGGTTATCAGTGAAAATCATCAGATCATCTGCATAGAGGGCTATCTTCTTAGACCAGTCTCGGAAGATAAAAGGAGATATTGAAGGATCAATTCTAAGACGTTCTGCCATGGGTTCAATATAGAAATTGAAAAGTAAGGGGGAAAGGGGACATCCCTGCCTTGTTCCTCTCTTTATCTGGATATTTGTAGTGAGGTTGCCGTTAACTAGGATTTGAGCTCTGGGGGAGGTATATATTTTTGCCACCATATTCAGGATATTTGTCCCCAGATTGAATTTTTTTAGGACTTCACTTAGATATACCCAGTTGACTCTATCGAACGCTTTTGCTGCGTCGATAGTGATTATTGATAGAGGTAATTTCTCAGTGGTAGCTATATCTATGGAGGCAAACAGTTCTTGCGTTAAATCTTGTAATTGTCTCCCGGGTATAAAGCCCTTCTGGTTGTTATTTATTAACAGCCCCGCTATTTTCCCCAGTCTCTTAGCCATAATCTGTGTAAAGATCTTATATTCACAGTTCAGGATTGAGATTGGGCGGTACGATTCGCATTTTTTTGGACTTTTACCCTGTTTTAAGAGGATAGTGATTGTGGCTTCATTCCAGGAATCTGGAAGGTCACATTTTTCCAGGAAGATTTTATTCAGCAGAGTTGTTAAGGGGGAAAGCAGTGCCTCTTTTAGTTTTGTATAGAATTCGTTCGGCAAAGCGTCCGGACCAGCTGCTTTGCCTTTCTTGAGATTTTTTAATACATCTTCTACTTCCTGAGTTGAGATCTCCGCATTTAGTTCCTCTCTCAATTCTGGTGATAACATTGGAAGATTTAAGGGGTCTAAGAAGTGTTTTATTTCTCCAATTTCTGGATTACAGTCTTCCTTGTATAGATCTGAGAAGAAGGCAAGAAATTCTTGTTTTATTACATCTTCTTCTGATCCATTTTCCGCTGGATTTCTAGGGTCGATACAAGCAACTTTGTTCCTGGATTGATCTGTCCTGATTTTCCAAGCGAGCATCTTACCACATCCCTCACCATATTCATAATGGGCGAGTTTGCTAGCTTCCCATTTTTCTCTAACTTTATTTTCCAAGATCTCTACTAGATCTTCTTTTTGTCTTGATCTCTCTGTCTCCAGTTGCTCTGTGCGAGAGGGAGAAGTTGCTGCGGCAATTTGTAAATCCGAATTTTTTATCTTATCTTCCAAAGTTAGGATCGATTGTTTTATTCCCTTTGATTTGTGTGCCGCTAGGCTAAGGATGTGTCCCCTGATGACCGCTTTGTATGCGTCCCAGGTGGTCTGAATTGAGGTGCCTTCCTTATTATCTTCAAAGAAGAGCTCCGTCTGTATTTTAAGCTGGTCGATAATCTGAGGGTCCAGGAGGGTTGTTCGATCCAAAGTCCATCTTGAGCCCTCCTTACTAGGTTCCAGTTTCAGGGTGATCAAGACCGCCGAGTGATCTGAGAGATGAGCAGGGATATGTTCTACTTTTACAGTTTTTCCGATTAGCCCTTGATCTACGAGGTAAAAGTCGATTCTTGATTGGATTCCGAGTTTTTTATTTTTGAAAGTGAAGTTGTTGTGCCTCTCTCCCTTTTCCTTCCATATGTCCACTAGGCACAGATCCCTTTTATACACCCCCAGCCACTCTCTCATTTTTGGCAGGGTTATTTGTCTTCTACTAGGAAGACGGTCGGTTTTTGGGTCCGGTATGATATTAAAGTCACCTCCTAGTATGATAGGTGATGAGACAGAGAGCAAATGCGAATACAAGGATTGTAACGGGGCCGGGTCGTCCATGTTTGGACCATAATAGCCTGCTACTGTTAGGGCATTGTTTCGTATCCTTACTTTGGCCAATGCCCATCTCCCCTTCGGATCAATTTCTGATGCTTCCACTCTTGCGTTTAGAGACTTTTTAAGGAGAATCGCAACGCCTTTAACTATACACTCCTGGTCAGTGCAGATGTAAGAGTCTACCCAATGTAGTTTTTTCACGATGTCTTCCCACTCTTTTTTTAGCAGATGTGTTTCCTGGAGGATTATGATTTCACTGTCTGATGTCTTTAAGTATTCTAATTTTCTCCTTCTTCTACTCTTGACTCTTAAGCCATTAACGTTCCAGGAGATTATTTTCACCTGCGTTTTATCCTTTTTCATCATCATCATTTTTTCTTATATAGTTCTCTTTTTTTTTTTTGTTCTTTTTTATGGACCCCCGAGTACTCCTTATCTTTTTTCTGATTATTCTGATTGTTGCTGAGAACGTTTTTTTTTTGTTTTTTTTCCCTACCTTGCTCCCATCTCCCGTGCATTATTTTACTGTTTCTTGTTTCTTTCTTGTTTTCGTAGTGCTCAAATTAAGAAGAAAAGTTAAGAAAAACCCTACCCTGGAGAAACCTCCCTTTTTCTTCTTTAGGGCTTTGTTGATAGCCCTCTTTGAGCTCCGTGCCTTTAATCCGTGCCTTCAATCTTGTGGGCTAGGAATATTCTGACAAAAAAATTTCTGCAGTTATTCCGTGACATCTATTTCCGTGTTTGGTCACGTAGTTGATCTAAGAAATTTTCGACTTCTTTAGGGTCTCTGATATTGTGCATTTTATTCCTCCACATTATCCGGAGGGAGGCCGGGAATTTCATCTGGACGGAAGCGCCAAGTGCTTTTAACTCAGGCATCATCTGTCCCAACTCCCACTGCCTGTCTTGTGTAGCTTTGGATATGTCCGAACGGATCCTGAAGGACCAGTCATCTTTATTGTATGAACCATTTTTCAAGGCTTCACTTAGGAGTCTTTCCTTGAGGGAATATGTTCGAAAGTTGACCAAAATTTTCCTTGGGTTCTTCCTTTCCTTACCTTTTCCGAATGGGTCCCTATGTACCCTCTGTATGTCATCTTCTAGTCCAAGGTCTTTGGTCCAAGGGAAGAACTCCTCTAGCAAGGAAAGAATGTACTTCTTAATGTCCAAGCCTTCCTTACCTTCCGGTACATTTAGAACCCTCAGATTACATCGTCTAGAGTGATTTTCCAACGATTCTAGTTTGTCGGTGATTACTTTATCTGTTTCTCTCAATGTTCTGATTTCTCTCTGGTTAGATTCCACTCTTCTACTTATTGAAACCACTTCTGCTTCTACAGCGGACACTCTCTCTCCTAAGGCATTTAGTTTTGTATCTAATAGTTCGCATGCCTCCTGGATCTTACTTTGGTTTCCTTCAGATATTTCAAACCTTGACTTGATTTCTTCCATCATTTTCTCTAGGAGTATGTCTGTGGAAGTTCTCGTCTGACTTGGTATTGGATCTACCAGAGGGGTTAGGGCCTCGGTCTGAATCAGGCCGTGAGCTTGTGTGGATAGTTCTGCTTCTGCTTCCCCTGATACTGACATATCCAGGCTAGTCGTGGGTCTGGTTGAGGTGTTTGTTGAGGTAGAGGGGTCACGAGGCCTCTTCTGCTCAGGACCAGAACCAGGTGCTTTTAAATTTGGGCCTAGCTCCCACTCCTTTTCCTGGTTTTGCTCTTGTAGCTTAAAAAAGGATCTTAGAGAGGGAGTTATTTTAATTTTTACACTGTCCATCCCCTCCCGCGCATCTGCTGACCCCCCTGGGTTTTTTGATGTTTTCCCTGCCTTTGCTTGAACCTTAGGGGGTTTCTTAGTTTTTCTTTTTGTACTTCGTGGAGGAACGGGGTGTTTAGTGGCTGGTAGCTGGTTCACCTTAAAAAACTGTCTATTCCTTAAGCAATATGTGGACCTCCCCTTAGGCTCTGGGGTCTGACCTGGCTTCTCCGGTTTTTCTGGTCCCCCTGCTGCAATGGCCTCCTCCTCCTTTTCGCAGGGATCTGTTCTAAGGTGGCTATCCTGTTGTTGTTGCCTTTGCAGTTGCCTTTGTAGTTGCTGCCCTTCAGCCTTCCTCCCCACGACCTCAGCTCCCCCCCCCTCCACCTCCTCCTCCCGGCTTTGTCCTTGGCTTACCTGGTTCATGTACCAAACTTTGAGTCCTCCGGAGACTTCTAGAGGGGAAGTTTGGATGGGCTCCTCTGCCCACCACTCTTCTATCTGGCTCCGCTTTTTCAATTTGCGCTCCTTCTTTGGGCCAACAGCAGTCTTGGGATATGGTGTTCTACTCCTGTCGGAGCTTTCCTCTCCTTTTGCTCCGTCGTGCCTATTGAGCTTACAGTGCACCCTCTGTTTGCTGTAGTTGACGAGATTGCTGTCCCTGCTGTCCCTGCCTCCCTTGCCCCGGAAGAAGCAGGAGACCCTCTGTGCGACCTGCTGGCAGTTCCTGTTCGCTTTGGAGGCCGCCTCCCACCGTCCGGCAGATGCCTGATGCACTGCACACGGCGCCTGTTGCTGTCTCAGATGCAGGACGTGGACCCCGGGTAAGAGTGAGACAATTTTCTTTTCTGGCATTCCTTTCACATTCTTCTTGCGCTGAAACCTCTCGGCGGGTAGAGCGGAGTGCAGGGAGTGAGGGCAGGGGCGGAGGCTCGAAGAGGTTTTCTATCCCCTGGATTAAGTTTTTTTCCACTGCCCGTCCGTTTATCGATTGTGGAATGTCCCTATTTCGCAATTCCCAACGCTAATAATCCCTCCAGAGTCCCTTCGGTGATCAAAAGTTTCCTAGCGCATATTGATTAGGTCATTGCTGCTGTATGTATAGGCACGGAGCTCCCGACCGGGCTCACTGACCGGCCGCCATTTTTCTCCAACTCCAAGAGAGAGTATTACAGAGCATGGAATTTGTTTTGTGCAGTTTTGCGGCGGCTGCCGGAGGTATGCAAGGTCACGTTTGAGACTTGCTTGTTCTCCGCCCTTATGTCCTCAAGTTTTTTGGTGCGTTTCACGTGTCGGAATTGCTGGGTGCCAGATGATGGGGTGGGGTTCTGTAGGAGGATGTCACGTGGAGGGAGGGTAGGTTGGAGAAATTGCTTATCAGATCAAAAACGGAGCAGAGAGCGCAGGGGAAGAGAGTGGTGTTGCACGCTGTTGAGTTGTCGAGGCAATGCCCAGTGGCTTGAGGCGATTGGAGGGCTGTTTGCAGCGGTGGTGGCAGTAGCATGATTTCAGGCACCTGTCTGGGGCGAAGATTTTGGCATTCTAACTGTTATCAGTTCTTTGCAAAGTGCTGGCGGCGTTGAGGGTGCCCCCAGCAGAATATGGTACCCACTCTTTTCGCATTGGCGCTGCACCTGAAGCAGGTAATAGAGGCCAGGTGTGCGAAGACATTATGCACTTGGGGCTGTGGTCTTTTGAATGTTTTAGGTGTTATGTGCAGGTTTGGACAGCTGAAGAAAGCACTGCGGGCATATTTTAAAAAATCCTTTCTATTGTTTGATTGCAGGCTTGGTGGTGAGCCCAGCAGCGGAGGAAGTGGCCATTTGATTGATGGGCCACTCCTTCATTAAGAGGGCAGAGAGAGACAAGCTAAACAAAGGGATTTTGGGGCAAATCCAGGTTTTGACAGATGTTTGTTTCCTATTACATGGAAGGGAAAAAGGGGTATGTGTTGGCGGGAGTCGTTGCAGTGTTTGAACAGCATGTTAGTCAGCGGTAGACTGCCTGGATGTGTTGGTGGTACACTTTAGGGAGAATGATCTTCCGAAGGAAAAAAGCATAGTACTTATGTCAAGTCAAGTCAAGTCATAAAATTTATATAGCGCACTACATACCCAGAGGGTTTCAAGGCGCTTAGGAAGGGGAGGAGGATTATTTGTCAAATATCCACGTTTTAAGCTGCTTTCTGAACGCTAGGTGATTCTGGGTGAGGCGAAGGTAAGCGGGGAGTGAGTTCCATGTTTTGGCAGCCAGGTATGAGAAGGATCTGCCTCCCATGGTGGTCTTGTTGATGCGAGGTACAGTGGCGAAGGCTTGGCTGGAAGAGCGAAGTTGGCGGGAGGGGGTGTAGAAGGACAGTCGAGAGTTGAGGCAATCTGGTCCGATGTCGTAGAGTGATTTGTGTGCGTGGGTAAGCAGTCGGAAAGTAATCCTCTTATTGACGGGTAGCCAGTGGAGGTTTTTAAGGTGACCAGAGATGTGTTCGTTGCGTGGGATGTCTAATATGAGCCTGGCTGAGGCGTTTTGGATTCGTTGTAGTTTCTTCTGGAGTTTAGCGGTGGTACCTGCGTAGAGGGTGTTTCCGTAGTCCAGTCGGCTCGTGACTAGAGCGTGGGTGACTGTTTTCCTTGTTTCGGAGGGGATCCAGCGAAATGTTTTTCTGAGCATGCGAAGAATGTTAAAGCAGGAAGAGGATACGGCGCTGACTTGTCTGTTCATTGAGAGTGAAGAATCCAGGATGACGCCAAGGTTCCGTGCGTGGTCTGTCGGGATGGGTGCATTTCCGAGGGCTTCCGGCCACCAGGAGTCGTCCCATGCAGAGGGGGATTTACCTAAGATGAGGACTTCTGTTTTGTCAGAGTTCAGTTTCAGACGGCTTTGTTTCATCCATTTGGCGACTTCTTTCATTCCTTCGTGTAGGTTAGTTTTGGCGGTGCTGGGGTCCTTGGTGAGAGATAGGATCAGTTGAGTGTCATCCGCGTAAGAGATGATGTTGAGGTTGTGTTGGCGGGCGATGGCCGCGAGGGGGCTCATGTATACGTTGAAGAGGGTGGGACTGAGTGAGGATCCTTGTGGTACGCCGCATATGATTTCAGAGGCCTCGGATTTGAACGGTGGGAGGCGGACTCTCTGGGTTCTTCCGGTGAGGAACGAGGTGATCCATTCCAGTGCCTTTCCTTGGATTCCGATGTTTCTGAGGCGTTGTAAAAGGGTGCTGTGGCAGACTGTGTCGAAGGCTGCAGAGAGGTCGAGGAGGATGAGGGCGACTGTGTCTCCATTGTCCAATAGAGTTCGAATGTCGTCTGTTGCTGCGATGAGGGCGGTCTCAGTGCTGTGTTTGGCTCGGAAGCCAGATTGTGAGGGGTCGAGTGATTTGTTGGCTTCGAGGAAGGCGGCGAGCTGGTTGTTGACAGCTTTCTCGATGACTTTGGCCGGGAATGGAAGAAGCGAGATGGGGCGGTAGTTTTTGAGTTCGGTGGGGTCTGCTGTTGGTTTTTTCAGAAGGGCGGTGAGTTCAGCGTGTTTCCAGTCTTCTGGGAAGGTAGCGGAGTTGAGGGAGCAGTTGATGACGTCTCGGAGGTGCGGAGCTATGACGGAGACTGCTTTGTTGAAGATGTGGTGAGGGCATGGGTCTGTGGGGGATCCAGAGTGGATGGAATTCATCAGGCGGATGGTGTCCTCAGTGGAGATTGGGTTCCAGGCGTTAAGGGTGTTAACGGGGGGAAGATGGTCAGCTGATGGTAGGGTGGGTTGGCTTCCGGGTTGGTTGTCAAAGCTGTTGTGGATGTCAGCAATCTTGTTGTGGAAAAAAGACGCTAGGGAATCGCAGAGGGTTTGAGAGGGGGTGATGTCGTTGGAGTTGGCCGAGGGGTTGGAAAATTCCTTGACGATGTTGAAAAGTTCCTTGCTGTTGTGGGCGTTGTTGTCAAGTCGATCCTTGAATGCTGTTTTCTTGGCTTTTCGGATCAGTTGGTGGTGAGTACGGATGGCGCTTTTGAAGGCGTCCTTGTTGCTGGTGGATGGGTCTTTTTTCCAGGCCTTTTCAAGGGAGCGGCACAGTTTCTTGGACTTCTTGAGGTCATCGTTAAACCATGAGGTCTTCTTGATGCCAAGTTTGTGTTGACGTTTTTTCAGTGGTGCTAAGGTGTCGGCGGTGTTGGATAACCAAAGGGTGAGGTTGGAGGCGGCTTCGTTGGCATTCGAAGAGAGGGCTGGGGAGGTTTGAAGGAGCGATGTGGAGATCTGCTCCGTGGTGATTTTGTTCCAGTTTCTTTGTAGAGTTGGTTGGAGGTGGATGATGGGTTTTGGCTTGTTGTAGGTGAAGTGAACGCAGCTGTGGTCAATCCAGAGGAGATCCGTAGTGTGGCTGAAGGAGACATGGTTGCTGGAGGTGAAGATGGGGTCGAGAGTGTGACCTGCGATGTGGGTGGGGGAAGTGACCAGTTGTTTAAGTCCGAGGTTGGCGAGGTTGTCCAAGAGGGTGGTGGTGTTGCGGTCGTTGATCTTTTCAAGGTGGAAGTTGAGGTCTCCCAGAAGGATGTAGTCTTTGGAGGGGAGCGCGTGTGGAGTGATGAAGTCCGTGATGTCTTCACTGAATTTTGCGCGGGGTCCTGGTGGTCTGTAGAGGAGGGTGCCTCGGAGTGTGGTCTTGGGGTCGATGTGGATCTGGAAGTGAAGGTGTTCGGAGTTAGCGAGGTTGGCGTCAGAGCTGGTTGAGATGCGGATTGATTTCTTATGGACGATAGCGATTCCACCTCCTGTATGGTCGGTGCGGTCCTTGCGTGTGATCTTGTAGTCATCAGGGATAGCGATGGCGATGTCAGGGGCGGAGGAAGCGTTCATCCATGTTTCCGTTAGGAAGGCGACGTCAGGAGAGATGGTGTCTAGTAGGTTCCATAGGTCAATGGCGTGTCTGTGGACCGAGCGGGTGTTGAGAAGGATGCATTCTAGGTGGTTGGGGTCGGGAATCTGTGTTGTGGTCGTAGAGGAGAAGTTGTCGGTGCCGCTAAATTTGCAGGAAAGGCAGGAGAACGGTCCATGGGTGCGTCCAGGAGCGGCTTGGACGCAGTTGGGGGCGCGACCGGGGTTAAGGGCTAGTAGGGTGGCGGCATCGTAGGTAACGCGGGGGGGCTGGGCAGCGCGAGGGGCAGGGGGTCTGGCGCTGGGCGCGGTCCAGGCGCGGACGGGCGCAGACGGGCTTACCTTTGGCGCACCTTCGGCGCAACTGGGGCGCGTCCGCTGCGCGTGAACGCTGCGCGCACGAGCATTTGTCATATGTGGATGGCGGGGGGGGCGGGGCGAGGGAGGGTCAGCTGGGAGGTGGGAGCGGGGTGGAGGGGCGGGCTGTAAGGCTAAACAACAACAAGATGGCAGCAATCACGGAAGGAAACTGGACGAGGTTGGGGTGGGCAGGGGCGCAGGCACGTTCACGCACAGATAAAACAGAGGAAACACAATGCGAGCCTGAAAAAGCGCTACGCTGGCACACAAGCGCTACAATATGCACACACAGAAGCGTTATGCTGTAATTAGGCAAAGCGGCAAATTTAAATGATCAGGACGGAGCTCAGTCGAAAGTAATGCACCAGTCAATGTAATGAATGAAGCGCTATGATATCAGCAACAGTCAATGTAACAAATGAAGCGCTACGATACCAGCAGGAGCCAGGGAGCCAGGGGAGCGAGGGGAGCGACCGCTACCGACGGAGTCAGGAGGGTCACAGCGCTGTGGTCAGTGAGATCGACTTAACCTTTCCTGTGGGAGGGAGGGTCAGCTGGGAGGTGGGAGCGGGGTGGAGGGGCGGGCTGTAAGGCTAAACAACAACAAGATGGCAGCAATCACGGAAGGAAACTGGACGAGGTTGGGGTGGGCAGGGGCGCAGGCACGTTCACGCACAGATAAAACAGAGGAAACACAATGCGAGCCTGAAAAAGCGCTACGCTGGCACACAAGCGCTACAATATGCACACACAGAAGCGTTATGCTGTAATTAGGCAAAGCGGCAAATTTAAATGATCAGGACGGAGCTCAGTCGAAAGTAATGCACCAGTCAATGTAATGAATGAAGCGCTATGATATCAGCAACAGTCAATGTAACAAATGAAGCGCTACGATACCAGCAGGAGCCAGGGAGCCAGGGGAGCGAGGGGAGCGACCGCTACCGACGGAGTCAGGAGGGTCACTTATGAGGGTAATGAAGAAAGACCTGTTTTAGATTAAGGACCGATGGTCTAGGCGTTTCCTGCTTTGGTCTAAGTTTATTCCGAAGAAGATTTGGTGGCTGGCCAGCAAGCCCTCTGCCCTTGATAGGACACGAAGCGTGGTGAGTCAGGAAATGTCTAGTTTTTGCAGGGAAATTGGCTTTGGGCGCATTTGTCATTCTGACATTAGGTACGACAGCTGAGAGTTTTTTTTAGCGGAGATGGGGTCCATTTGTCACATGTCGGGATGGAGTTGTATCTGTTGGAGCTGAGGAAAGTACTGGCGAGGACTCTGATTATTAGGAGATAAGTAGGCTGTATAGTGGGGAACTGGGGGGATGGAAAAAGTTAGCAGGCATCCTTTTTCTGGGTGGCGGCGGCCTGCAAAGTTTTGCAAGAGTAGACAGAACTTTGGTTGGCGTTGACAGTTAGTGAACGATGTGGAACGGGAAAGTAGGCAGAAAGGTCTAGGTTAATTTTAGGAAGTTCAGTTGCTTAGAGGTTCATGCATTCAGTCATAGGGTGTAGGGGAAATCATCAGTTGAAAATGGTTGAAATTCACTACAATTAAATGAGATAGTTGTGGGGTATGTTAGTGGGACTGTAGGGGTAGGGTATTGGTTAGTTCATTTCATATTTATCAAGGCATTTACTTTTCTAAGGCAGTTAGCCAAGTAAAGTTTGTGAGGTGCACCTGTTTCAATAAGGTGGCCCTTTTCACACAATTAAATCTGTGGTATGTGCTGTGCTCCTCTCTCCCAAGTGACGTGCTTGCAAAATCCGATAACCTCTCAAGCAGTCAACCACGTGCTGAACCCCTTACGAAGGCAGTCTCAAATCCTGTAAAAGAGAAGGTAAAAGTCAAACAATATCTTCTTTTTCCTTCATGATAAGTATCTAAGACTTGTCAGGCAAAGAAAGCTCTCCTTCCGTGCTCCCAGAGAAACGGTAGATTTTTCTTAGCTGTGGCAGTGGTCAGCTGCACAATTAGTCTGCTTGTACCCCACTCCTGGTACCAAAATGTAAGATGGGTTGTAGTAGTCAAAAATCATCATATTGCAGAGTGGCTTGATGTAGATTTATTATAATGTTAAGCAACTCACGACAAGAGAGCATGCACCCAACTCTCCACACAACGTTCAGACAGCCCAGAATGTTCATAGTTTACAAAAGAACACAACTGTGCAAGTAACATTCTACAAATTAAAGAAATAGGTAAAGATAAGAATACCACAAAAGTTTGGTAAATCAATACAAATGTATAAATTACTTTACAAATAGACTTATCAGTAACTAGAAGCTTAGTAATATGAGCTTGGAAACAATATTGAAATAACAAATGTAATTTATCCATGCATTGCTGAGTCATTGCATAATCCATTACTCCATCACATTCAATAAAGAACATATTTTAAAACATCACAGAAAAAAGCACAAATAAAGGTGGTAGTGAAGAAAACATCTGTGCACGTTAAATCTTGTACAGGAATATGTGTTCATTATGGGCTCCCAATAGAGTCCCATCATCTGCTTTCTCACTAGCATTTGAACACAGTTATTGAGGTTCTGCAATCTTGTGACACATATTTAATGTATTGTGACACATATTGTTTGTATTGAACATTCAGGCGGTGATCCAATCAGGTATGGGAGTTTTTACACCGATTGCTAACAGAAATGGGGCCACTTGTAATCAGGTGCATAGCAGTATGGCTGGAAAACAGGTGAAAGGAAAATATATGTAAACAGCTGTGGAAACGGATCATGTCAGAGTGTTGTTTTGAAGTTTCCTACTGAGGATTGACATTGGATCATGGGTGTCAAGGGTGCTATTGGCTTAGCTCATCTCTGTAAATTGAACAGCCGCTATCTGTTTCTGTTTTAACAAGTATTTTTTTTGCTGATGACTGGAGACGCCTGGTCAGTCACTGAATGAACATAGGGGGTTAGATTTATGAATATTTCACGGAACATAGCAAAGCATCTTGCTACGTTGCAGTGTGTGAAAGTGACAGAGAGCAGAAATGCCCCATATGTAATAGGATATGGCACACTTCTACTCTTTCCTTGCTCTAACCCATTTTGTGCTGCCTAGCGCCAATGCAAGCACCAATGCACCATGCTGAAAGGACGCCTACATTACAGGCAGGAGTGTTTTTTAACAGGAAGGAGGCACATTCTTCTTTCTATGTGTGCTGCAGAATGCAATATACTTGGAAAGAGTAGGTAACAAGGAGAAATGAAGATATTTCTCCATGCTATGCTTCTGTCGGGTAGGTCTGCCATTTTGACGCAAACCCAGGTTTACAAGTGTTTGTAAATCGGAGTTTAGATCAAAATAAATGGGTAAATGCACAGTAACGCCCATGCTCCACCAATGTAACATCTACCCAACACAAAGGAATGCAAGGCAGCGCTGTGTGCTGCCTTGCTTTACTTTGTATTTATTATATAATGCAAATCGACTTTGCGTGGCTTAGTAAATTCCAAAATGGAATTTGCACAAGGGCTGTGCCACAAAAGTGATGCAACCCTGACTCCAAATCTTAGTAAATCTGTGTTTAGTTTTGCAGGTCAAGGGCGCTAGTTGGTTAATGGCACCTAAGATTGTTGAGCTTTATTATGTCTTTAACTGGCAAACTATTGAGACCACAATGGATGGGTTAACTGGAACAGCAACAGGATCTCATGATCAGCCTAGCCTAGTTACTTTCAGTGATCACTGATTTGCTGAAAATGGCTTTTTCTGTTACCCATATGCTTTTGCCACACCCCTTAAATACAAACCCCGCCCCTAAACCTGGTTCTAATAAAGAGCTGGCCTAGGTTTCCTCTTAGATGAAACAGACTGAGCAAGAGTTCAATATCATTTTCTGCCAACTTGAGACACAGTAGAGGGTGCCTTGACACTGATCAATCGGGTGTAGCGAGGAAGAGCCCTGGCACTGTGGCATGGGGCGAAAGCTAGAACTTGTCTCATGCTTCTGGATCCATCCAACAGCCATTCTACTGAAATCTCTGAAAATAGACCAAGTCTAGAGCCCACAAAAGGGTTGTAGCACACAATGAGGATAAACAGATCCAAGTGGTACCATCAGAGATCCCATTGTTGCAATGTCTACAGATGTCTAGTTGGAAACCGATCACATGCTGGCTTCGAAATGCCCACAGATAAGCCTCAGCAGAACTAACGCTCATGATTTGGCTGGAAAATTCGAATGGTAATGCAACCTCCATGTTTACTTGGGAAACATTTATAGAACCCCCATATCACCCTCTAGATAAATGTCCTCCAAGATATGAACATGCTGTGGTACTCATATGGCCAGAAAATGAGGCTGAAAATGCTTCGTCAAGCGGCCGTTAGCTCACACTTCAGATGCCGGGCCCTTAATGTGTGCAACATTTCAACATAGCCTGGATGTAACCAGCCCTAGCTGCTGAACAGATCCCCACGAGTCTGTAAATTACATACCACCATAACTCATGGAATTGCTTGTGTTGCAATAATTTCGGGTTTGTCATTTTAAAACTGGTATATAAACTAAACTGTAGGAAACCAGTGGTGTAATTTGCTATTTGGTCAGCCTTTGGCCCTTTTATATTGGTCACTGTGGAAATTAATCAGGAGAAACAGCAAGAGTTCACAATCTTAATGTAGCCTGTGGTCTATTCCATTTTTAAGAATCAAGTATGTGAAGTTGCAGAAAAGTGCTCTTTTGTTGAAGGTCATGAAGGCCCAGATGTACAACAGTTTTATGCAGTCACAAAAGGGAAATCAACCCATTTGCGACTGCAAAAAAGCAGTGGTGGTATGAACAAACACTATTTTGTGAGTCACTGACTCCCAAAATAGCTTTTACGACTCGCTTTTTGGAAGGGGTGCGCCAAGGGCGTCCCTTCCTAATTGCGAGTCCAAATGGTATGTACTATTATGGCTACAAAACACTCGCAGTTTGCCACCTACTTCAAGTAGGTGGTAAACCACTCGCAAACAGGAAGGGGTCCCCAGGGGACCCCTTCCCCTTTGTGAATGGGTGCGAACATATTTTTTTAAGAGAAGGCAGTGGTCCCAGGGTCCACTGCCCGTCCTTAAACAAGCATTTACAATGCAACGGTCTCGCCTTTGCAAAAGTTAGAGCTATTAGCATTTTAAATGACAAGATTTTTAGGTTTCGCCTGGCGAAATCTGTTGATCTACATTATGTGCCAATGTCCTGCCTTAGTCTACCATTGGCTAGCTCCATAAATGGAGGCTAGCCATTGGCAGACATTGCTGTCTGTCACTCTTTGGCCGTCCGGACGCGAATCGGGGGCGTTCCCGTGCCTTTTTTTAAGTCCCGCCCCCTTCTTTCGTCAGCCGCCTCTTCGCCCCTTTTTTCGTCACGGCATTTGTTTTTGTCGGCTTTTGTTTGCCGCCCCTTTTTTCGTCACGGCTTTTTGTCGGCTTTTGTTTGCCGCCCCTTTTTTCGTCACAGCTTTTTGTCTGCTTTTGCTTGCCGCCCCTTTTTTCGTCACGGCTTTCGTCGCCCGCCCTCCGCCCCTTGGCTCCCGTTCTACTTAGCGAACTCCAGCCAAACAACAGTTTTGTTGCTGCTGCACACAACGGAGGCCGAAGCCTCGCACTTGTCTAACTTCTTACCCCTCTGTCAGCGACTCAAACTCGGGACTCAGGTTCCAACCCTTTTCGAGCGGGCTAGGCTTTATGACTACAATAATCGGGTGCCCAGCAACCCGAGGCGTTCTACGTCTTAGCGTTTTCTATTGGCTTAAGGCGGCACACAGAGCACTAAAGAAGCAAGACTAGAGTGACGTGCTTCAAAGCATTATGTGGGACAGCTGTGGCGCCATGTTGGTGGAAGAGGAGCCGTACAATGCGTTTTCTGTGGCTGTTTCACCAGATGTTTATGAGGCGTCGTCTTGCAGGTGCGTGTAAAGAGGCACGGCAACACATTAGTTGGCCTCCCTAGGTCACTGTACCTGTGTAAAATGAAAGTGTGAACTGGGGTAGCCTTCAAAGCATTATGTGGGACAGCTGTGGCGCCATGTTGGTGGAAGAGGAGCCGTACAATGCGTTTTCTGTGGCTGTTTCACTAGATGTTTATGAGGCGTCGTCTTGCAGGTGCGTGTAAAGAGGCACGGCAACACATTAGTTGGCCTCCCTAGGTCACTGTACCTGTGTAAAATGAAAGTGTGAACTGGGGTAGCTGTCGGGACCTCTTAAGTGCTCCGTGCTCACAATTAAGGACTCGGCTTTGCAGAGAAACAAAGTGCGACCCGACAGCAGTTTAGATTGGGAGATGCCGTTCAACAATTAGGATTCTCACTATCTCTGCTCATTCGTCAGTACAAAGGGAACTGCGGCAGGACTGTCCATTGTCAATATAACATTTTGATTCGGTTCTGAAACATTGGGCAAACTGCGAAGAATGGCTTAGACGAGATGGCCCGCATTTTATCAAAATATGGCAACAACGTTATACTGTAGTTTAAAAACTCACATTTAAAAATCTCTGCTGCTTCAATCGCCTCTTTAGTCTCTAGCCTTGCTCAAAAACAAGCTCAAGACCAACCCCTCTGGCCGTGAGACGCCACAATCTAAGATAACTTCATGTAACGAATGTTGATCTGTTATATGGCTGCAATGTGAATAACGTTATACTGTAGTTTGAAAAATCACATTTAAAAATCTCTGCTGCTTCAATCGCCTCTTTAGTCTCTAGCCTTTGCTCAAAAACAAGCTCAAGACCAACCCCTCTGGCCGTGAGATGCCACAATCTAAGATAACTTCATGTAACAAATGTTGATCTGTTATATGGCTGCAATGTGAATGTGCTGAGGCGTCATTGCAAATCTCCCACTGCTTCTATGTTTCTGCGATCCACTACACTCACTACAACCTCACGTCCTGGTTCTTGCTGTGTTACGCCATCCTCATTAAAAGAACTACTTTGACATACCAATAAACAAGCATTTGCAAAGCCAATAGGTTTCGCCTATGCAAGATTTATTGGCTTTGTCAAAAACAATTGCATGTTGCACAGCGGTGCGAGCTGCTGTGCTACATAGCTTAAAGTAAAACAAAAGGAAAACGGTATGACGTGGCCAGACTTTGTCACAGTGCTTTTTATTCTTTTACTTTAAGCTAGGTACATGCAAATAAATTACAATTGTAATCTTCCCTATACTTAATATCCAGTTTATATTCTTGAACAAATGCCCATTGCAGTTACCAGCGTGTCAAAGTGTAGCTATCTGGAACACAACATGGAGAGGCTAAGGCTTTTACGGTCAGAGCTACTGACTTTGGGGCTATTGTCTGCATCACTCCCTTTCACCAGTGTACATCATTGCAGCCCCTTTCACACTTGTTTGTTGCCTGTACAACCCCTTGTACACCTGATGTTACACAAAGAGCTTCTCCCACCCAAACCTACCCATTATCTACACACTCCCTCTCAGACTTCTTGCTGTGTACAACCCTTTTCACACTCTTTTTTTTTTATCTGCACAATCCCTCTCTCTCTCACTCCTACATCATCATCTCTCTCCCCAGTCTGTCACCTTTGAAGTCCTTTTTACACCTGTTGGTTACCTATGCGGTCGGTTGATCTCTAACAACAGTGTATAACTTGCACAGGGGGGCTCGCAGTGTGTGGAGGGCTCTGTGTGGGTGTGTGGAGGGCTCTGTGTGGGTGTGTGGGGGGCTCTGTGTGGGTGTGTGGAGGGCTCTGTGTGGGTGTGTGGAGGGCTCTGTGTGGGTGTGTGGGGGGCTCTGTGTGGGTGTGTGGGGGGGCTCGGTGTGTGGGGGGGCTCTGTGTGGGTGTGTGGAGGGGCTCTGTGTGGGTGTGTGGAGGGGCTCTGTGGGTGTGTGGAGGGCTCTGTGTGGGGGGCTCTGTCTGGGTGTGTGGAGGGCTCTGTCTGGGTGTGTGGGGGGGCTCGCAGTGTGTGTGAGGGCTGTGTGTGGGTGTGTGTGGGGGGGCTCTGTGTGGATGTGTGTGTGGGGGGGCCCTGTGTGTGTGGGGGTGGCTCTGTGTAGAGGGGCTCTCTGTGGGTGTGGGCGTGTGTGGCATTTGCGAGAGATTAAGCTATTGGCATTGTAAATGACAATGCCATTTATTAATGGGTTTTCAAAACGAACACATAAATAAAAAAATTGTCATTTACAATGCCAATAGCTCTAACTTTTCCAAAGGCGAAACCGTTGCATTGTAAATGCTTGTTATTTATGTGTTGGCTTTGAAAACAGATAAATAAATGGCATTGTCATTTACAATGCCAATAGCCTAATCTCTCGCAAATGCGACACCTATTGCATTTGCACCCACACACACACACACCAAGCATTTGCAATGCAATAGGTCTGGCATTAATTAAGTTTGAACTATTGGCATTGCGAAATATTGCTACACCAATTGCAACAAAAGTCTATAAATTGTAAGGCAAAAAAATGTATTTTTATTTTTGTAGCAATGGTGACATGCTGCGCTTTAGATGAATATGTTTTTTAAAAGTAAAGTGTGCCATACTGCGATTGCTACAATAGTTAATTGTGGATGCGTTAACAATTGATGTGTGCACTGATGGCTGGTGGTGTGTGTGCCTGCAGAAATTGTGCACTGATGGCTGGTGGTGTGTGTGCCTGGTGGAAGTGTGCACTGACAGCTGGTGGTGTGTGTGCCTGGTGGAAGCGTGAACTGGTGGCTGGTGGTGTGTGTGCCTGAGGAAAGCGTGCACTGACGGCTGGTGGTGTGTGCCTGCTGAAAGCGTGCACTGATGGCTGGTGTGTGTGTGCGTGTTGAAAGCGTGCACTGATGGCTGGAGTTGTGTGTGCCTGGTGGCAGAGCGTGCACTGACTTCTGGTGGTGTGTGTGTCTGGAAGCGTACACTGAAGGCTGGTGGTGTGTGCGCCTGGTGGAAAATAGTGCACTGACATGTTTAAAAGTAAAGTGCACCATACTGCGATTGCTACAATAGTTAATTGTGGATGCCTTAACAATTGGCGCGTGCAGTGATGACTGGTGGTGTGCGTGCCTGGTGGAAGCGTGCACTGACGGCTGGTGGTGTGTGTGCCTGGTGAAAGCGTGCACTGGCAGCTGGTGGTGTGTGCCTGGTGAAAGCGTGCACTGACGGCTGGTGGTATGTGTGTGTGCCTGGTGAAAGCATGCACTGACATCTGGTGGTGTGTGCCTGGTGGAAGCGTGCACTGCCGGCTGGTGGTGTTTGTGCCCGGTGGAAGCGTGCACTGACGGCTGGTGGTGTTTGTGCCTGGTGAAAGCGTGCACTGATGACTAATGGTGTCTGTGCCTGGTGAAAGCGTGCACTGATGACTAATGGTGTCTGTGCCTGGTGAGTGTGCACTGACGGCTAGTGGTGTGTATGCCTGGTGAAAGCGTGCACTGACGGCTGGTAGTGTGTGTGCCTGGTGAAAGCGTGCACTGACCGCTGGTAGAGTGTGCCTGGTGAAAGCATGCACTTACGGCTGGTGGTGTTTGTGCCCGGTGAAAGCATGCACTGACGGCTTGTGGCGTTTGTGCCTGGTGAAAGCGTGCACTGACGGCTGGTGGGGTTTGTGCCCGGTGAAAGCGTGCAGTGATGACTAATGGTGTCTGTGCCAGGTGAGTGTGCACTGACGGCTGGTGGTGTGTATGCCTGGTGAAAGCGTGCACTGACGGCTGGTGCTGTTTGTGTGCCTGCGGAAAGCGTGCACTGACGGCTGGTGGTGTGTGCCTGGTGAAAGCGTGCACTGACGGCTGGTGGTATATGCGCACCTGGTGAAAGCGTTCACTGACGTCTGGAGGTGTGTGTGTGGTGGAAGCGTGCACTGACGGCTGGTGGTGTTTGTGCCCGGTGAAACCGTGCACTGACGGCTGGTGGTGTTTGTGCCCGGTGAAAGCGTGCACTGATGACTGATGGTGTCTGTGCCTGGTGAGTGTGCACTGACGGCTGGTGGTGTGTATGCCTGGTGTAAGCGTGCACTTACGGCTGGTGCTGTTTGTGTGCCTGCTGAAAGCGCGCACTGAGGGCTGGTGGTGTGTGTGCCTGGTGGCAAAGCGTGCCCTGACAGCTGATGGTGTGTGTGTCTGGAAGCGTGCACTGAAGGCTGGTGGTGTGTTTGCCTGATGGAAAAGTGTGCACTAGCATTTGTTGGTAGGCGGATATGTAGACACAAGCAATGGCCAATTGAGTCTCGAGGTAGGCGCATTTTATGAAGCAAAACGAGCTGAGGATCCAATTAACGTCAGTTGTGATCAGGAAAAGGGAAATATCATAGGTTTGGTGGACTTCACTGGCTAAAGGTTCGATACAGACTGGTCTACTAGAATGATAATTTGATTCACCGTTTTGCTGTAGAAAGTGAAGAACAGGAAATGGAAAACTATGTAGGTGGAGTGTTTGAGCAAGGTGAACATCAATACTGGAAGAGAGCTGAATGTACAGTATGAGTGTGGTTGGGGAGAAAGGGAATGTGTACAAAGATCTCCACAGCCTTTCAAAATGTACTACGTTTTTCATAATTACAAATGAGGCTACCATGCTCCCTACCCCCAACAATTTGATGTCTCAAGTCACAAGCCTGGGACAAATGGGAAAGCTTAAAAAATGTAAGTAATTTCCAAGGAAATGTGAAAGGCATAATATACAAAACAGCACTGTTTCTCAGCTTTCACCAGCAGCTCCACAATAGGTCTAGACCTACAGATCGCTTTAGATGTCTATTGTCAACAACCTACCCTACAATACCAGATCTGTAGAAATTAAGCACGGTGCCAAGTATGCGGTGACAATGGCGATCTCACAAAGGACGCACTATAAATGAGCGCTGTAGAAACAAGTGCACAACATCTGCGCAGTGCTTGAAGACCAGCGGTAGCAACGTGCTGTGTGAATACGAAAGCCTACAAAATGCCATCCCACTCCCCCCAAATAATGTTTCCATCATTTGCAGGCTATCCATTATTTTACTCAGAGGGGCGCAATTCTGCAAAACTGTCCATGGGTATCTGCTTTCTAAACGTTTGATGCCAAACGGGAAGAAGAAGCAAGACTCATCACTTGTATAACCAACCCCGCTGGCTGTTTAAAGTCAACACAAAGCTCGCATGTCAAAGCTCACACCGCCAGGCAAAAGCAAATCTGTAAATGCAATAGGTAGATGAAGGGAGTATCGGCCCGAAAAATAAATTACAGCAAGGAAATAGAAGCAAGGAAGCCAGGGACACACGAAAGCTGTCAGTACAGCGAGACTCCGAATTGTGAGGCAGGTGAAGGGACACTGATTTCAAATGTATGTCCGAAAGATATATAGGCAAGAGGCTACGAGCGCAAGGCCCATTGAAAACAAGTTTCACACAATGCATTCACCACACACTGTGATTGCGGAAGGGAGGGGGGGGGGCACACCCTGAAAACGAATTGCTCCGTTCCATTATCACAACGGCACGTAACAGTGGGCATGCGCAATTAAAATTTTCAAAGCTACAAACTCAAAATAAAACGCGGGAATGTGGGCATGTTGCTTTTGTAGCGAACATTCACAGCTTACCTCCCACACAATAAAAGAAGTAGTAAACGAAGGGCTGCACGGCATATTTACAAACAACGCCACTGACGAGATGCAGTGAAATGCAAAAAGTGACCCAGGAACAGAACTACGTGGTTTGACGCGGACGCCGGCGCACTGATGTCACACGCCGATTCGCTGTTGAAGAGACTATTCAACGGACTCATCTCCCGCTTCCTAGTCCCTGGTCCGTATTCCACGAGGGCAAGACGACGGACGGACCTCAGGGCAGGAGCCGAGTAGAGCATACCTTAAGAGCTTGGAGGAGCGGGCAGGGAGAATGTAGGCAAGGCGAGGCCCTAGCGCCGTGGTTGTCTCCCAGCAGGCAGGGAAGCTGCCGGCGTTCGGCCGGTAGGGCTTGCACGCACACCTTCTTTGAAACGAACCGCTGAAAGAGCCCGGTGAGTGGGGGGTGGGGAGCGAGAGAGGGGGGGCAGAGAGGGAGGGCATGTGTGTGTGTGTGTGTGTTTGTGTGCACGGGTGTGCGTGTCTGTGTGTGTGAACAGCCTGCTGCGCGTGGCCATCTCTTGTCTGAATGCTGGTTTGCCTGCGGGACAGGAGATGTGCACGCGGGCGTGCCTGTACGTGCTCGTCCAAAGACCAGAATCGCCGCGCGTGCACCGCTCTGTGTCCCTTGAGAGCGAACTCGGCGTCAATAGGTCTCGATGCCGAGACCTAAAAATGAAACTGAAAAGTTTAATTTCTCTTTTTTAAATGCATCCCATTTTCCTTTAAGCAAAACGGGCTGCATTAAAAAAAAATGCTTTATTGAAAAAGCAGTCACAGATACGTTGGTCTGCTGACCGCAGCAGACCACCATCCCTGTAAGTGCTAGCCATTCCCAATGGGGTGGCAAATTATGCTTGCCTCAAGAATATTGATGAGGCATGCAATTTACAACCTCATTGAAAATCGCAAACAGTGTCTGAGACACTGTAGGACATTTAGTTTAGCGAGGCGCAAATTGTGAGTCGCAATTCTGCGCAATTTGCGACTCACTAAACTGAATGGTTGTACATCTGGCCCATAGTTTCCATTAAGTATCAGAAAAACATGGCTGGTCTGAATTTAAGTCCCCTTGTTGCAAAATGACTTGCTTATCCAGCTTTAGTTGTTGGCCCCCTCCATAAAGATAAGAAAGTTAATGTGTAGTTAGAGGCAACTTTAAGCACCACATTTAAAAGGTCGCTCAGAGTGAATGACCTTCATGGTCTTTACTGGCTTGAATAGAAGTAAACTGTGCCATTACTAGGCAGATTTGATAGATTTAATGAATATGAAATACATTTTTGGGCATTTGGTCAGTAAGAGTCTCATTTATTGAGTGTTATTGTCTGCCAGTGAATGGTGATTACTAGCCCACACCACCTCACATGACTAGGCCTTGGACCGCTCTGTTTCGTTACCCTGAGAGAGTCAAACGCTACAGTGGGTGCTTGGTTCCCAGTAAGGGGAAATTGTGGACCTATTGCTTGTGCAGGCCACACAACTAATAACCCAATGTGTTACAAGGATCATCTGTAGTACACAATTCATGCAGTCTTTCAAGGTTCAGGAGCTACCTTGGGCCCCAGCGAACAACTGAGATAGTCGTCATATGTTTCGGCCATGAATAGAATCTTCATCTCAGGGATTCTTCAGAACACAATATGAACAATTGTATAGTTATAGATAATGACATACCCTAAAGCTTGTATAATATTTGTGTATAAACAATCATTGGTCCATTGAAACTACAAAGAAACATGTCATTGTGTAGGAAAACACAATATTCTCACATAGCTACCTGTTTGTTTAAGGGAAACCTATCTGTGCCAATTTATTACACAGCAAAGGAGCTTAAAATCTGTATGTAGCTTGATGAAACAAGATTCCTAACTCCACCTTGAAATATGTGGTTGTCAGTGCATCTTTGTGGTAGATGGATCAGTAGATGAGCCTCAGGAGAAGTCATACATTCCTGATAATCTTCTAAGGTTTCAGATCAGCTGGAAATGCATTACTGTGTTTCATCTGCATCTGTGAACATGTGGTTATTTCACTCAATCTGGCATTATTACCATATCAATGCTCCTAGCCTGAAAAGATCTTCACAAATTGATCGTTTTCGCTGTCTCTTATACTGAGAACCCTACTCAAGTCAGGAAGGACAGTGCCCAGCTACCTTCCAGTGTGATAGACCTTCTCCATATTGCAGAACTCAAAACCAGAGTTTTTTTACAATAGGGTGTTGTAGTTCTATGAGGACCATCCCTACCTATTTGTGTATTCTGCCTAGGCACTTCATCAGCAGCCTCCCCACTTTCAAAACTGGGGTTATATCAGAGTGATCCCCAGTAAGCATCTGAGTCCAAAAACGTTTGCACCACTGTCGGTGGTCCTTTATCATCTGTAATCACTAGGAAACACAACATACCCAGATGTGATACCATCACCAAATCCTCCAACCTCCTTCACATTCCAATGCAGTTCCACCATTCCTCAGCTGATCACAGTCACTCTACAAACCTGCCAGTTATGACAGCACATTCCCACCTGCTTCAAGAACTTTGGATATGTTCACATCTAGATGACCCCGCAAAGAATCCAGTCTGCTGTCCATCTGTGTCACTTTCTTCTTCATATAATTCCTAGTGGCCTGCATGACCCATATTTCAGTCACTAGAAGAGACTCGCAGTGGGATACGTTCAAGCCACTTGGCGAGTTTTCACCCTCATTGTCACTGAGCTTGGTAGACATAAAAATCACTCTTACCATGACAGGGTCTGCCCTTATCTTTCCTCTTGCCAGTCATCTCTCATTGTTGGGGTCCAGTAAGCAGAAAGGAGACATTTAAAACCCTCTCACAGACTTTCAGGAGCAACAAACACAGAGGCCGCAACAGACCCTCTGCAATGCAGCACTTCATCCACCACACCTTCAGCACCCTCCAAACTACAGGGGATTCTCTAAAGATGACCACCAGGCTCTCCATCACTCCCTATGGGTAATACACTCGTCTGCATTTTCCTGTGCCAATATGGCTCAGATCCTCCCTGGCCCAGAATGACAACAGAAACAGATTGGAGAAGCCTGGCCCTTCACTGCACAAAATGGGCTGTCTGCATTTCCTTGCGGGCATCCCCTGAAGCCCAGTGGCTCTCATACACCATTACAGCCTGTTCCTATTTTTCAGGAGTCGCAATATAACTAGGAAACACAG
This sequence comes from Lissotriton helveticus, assembly GCF_964261635.1. NCBI lineage: Eukaryota > Metazoa > Chordata > Amphibia > Caudata > Salamandridae > Lissotriton > Lissotriton helveticus. The sequence continues at coordinate 428,342,792 of NC_136063.1, forward strand.
ACACCTTTCCAGCATGGCCATCAAACACTAAGACAATTCTTGTGTGTCCCTTTCTGAGACCAGGTCCCTTCTTGTCATGTTAAGGTGCCAGCCTCTTCCTTCCTCTAAGGTGGTTCCAATTCTACCACTTTTTAAAGAGCCTTTTAGATGTGTACCAGTGCATCACAACTCCTCCTCCTTAGTCCTGCTGTTGGATTCTTTGCTGCTGCTCTGCTTCACTCCTGCCAGGTACAGCCACAGCTCTGCTCCAGTACTGCTACAGTTCTGACAGTTCTAGCTCATCCAGCTCTGCTCCTGTCCTGATTGTAGCCAGATTCAAAACCTCATCCTTGCAAGAAGTGTCCTACTATTAAGACCCAGCACATTGGAAGTTTTTTAAGGCTTTGAGCTTTTTCCGCCTTGTGCTACCAGGCAACACTTGCCAGCGGGTATTCTCTCTGTAACCCATTTTACACCCAGGAGTAGGGTGTGACTTCTGGAGGGGATTGTTCTTCCCTCAGGAGCTCTAAGCTAGTGGTGAAGGTTTGACTTCTGCCAAAATGAAGGTGGTTCGAAATATATTTTAAACTGATAATTGTGTAATACCTCATGCTATGTTTGTGAGACTTATTGCTGGTGTTATTTCCATAGTGCCAGAAAGCACTTGCTCCTATGGCTGCAATTCATTCGTGTGGAGCATTTATCCTTTGGCTTAATCAAGCTTTTATGTAATTACGTAATTACAGCTGTTGGACCTGAGCATTGCATGTAGTGATTGGTGTAATCTGCCTGCCGTCTGAAGAAGCAAAGTTCAGAACCTGAGCCGAATGAGTTTTTTTTAATCATGTTTATATATGTGGGGTCCATGTGCTGAGATTGTGAGATCTGAGACACGTATAAATGTTCGACCCTGTCCCTTCCAAGTGAATTGTCACTCATAACACAACTGTAAAAAAGTAAAGGGAAGTGACATGTAGAATGGAAGAATGATGCTGTACACAACAGGGGCCATGTGAAATTACTTACCTAGGTTTTTCTCATTGCCCATTTTAGCTGCATTATTTTCCTTCAAGGTTTTATTGGTGAGTGTTATCCCACAGCATCACTGAGCAGGGACAGTCATGTCTGGCAGGGTATGAGAGTGCTGTAACATGGCTTAAGGGCCCTTAGAGAATCTGTCGCATTTTATCCAAAGTATGTAAAATCATGATGTTAAACGTAATATTTGCTGATTTTGTTTGTAAATGTCTTGGAGGACAAAAGCCCCAGAACCATCATAGTGGATGCTGGGCTCGTACTTCTTGTTTGTTCACATGGTGCAATTTGGGGTAGGTAATTATGCCCCATTACTTCTAAAGTTTCATCATATGCCACCACTGTATTCTCAGAGCTTTCTTGTCTACGAAAGCTTTCCCTATTGAAGATCAGAAACCAGGGGACATATTTACATGTTCTGGCGCATCTCTGCAAATCAGCAGGGATGCGCCAGAACAGATGCGTCATGCAATTACCTCCTTCCGCCACCACAGATGCGCCGCATTTATAATGCGGCGCACCATGGTGCAAAGAAGGGAAGATGCGTGACGCATCTTGTGGCGTATCGGCGGCGCATTGCTGGAGTCACGTCGCAAGCGCGATGCAACTCCTGCAATGCACAGGGGCCATCCATACTCAACGTGGTGCGTCACTCCTTACGCCTGCTTCAAGCAGGCGTAAGGATTTGACGCAGCAGCGTCGTAAAACTGACTCAGTGAAATCTTGTAGATTTCACTGTGTCAGTTTGACGGGGCTTTCCTGCGAGGGAACGCCCAACCTGCGACAGAACGCCCACATGAAACCTGACGCAGGTTTCATGTGGCGCAGGGCTTTACAACGTGACACATCTGCCTAGATGCATCACGTTGTAAATAAGTCGCAACGTGGCGCATTGTTTATGCCGCTGCTGCATCACAAAAGTGACGCGACGGCGGCATAAAAGTGTCGCAAGGGGCTTGTAAATCTGCCCCTAAGTGTATTATGTGAGCTCTGTAAATGCATCAATACTGGTTTAGCAGTGTGTGCGCAAGATAAAATAGAGGAGTAAAGAAAATATTGTGAGAGCACTAAATAGACATCTCATTTAACCCCTTTTTATTCTTTCAGTCCTCACTCGATTCATTTGTGAGGGGGGTCTGTCATAAAGCAACTCACATGCAAATAAGTTGGATGGAAAATTATTTATTCTGAGATTCAACTACAACAGCAACACACGTGTAGTTGCTTCCGCCCATCCTCCAACTCGCCTGCCGATCCTTTGAAACCAACACACCACCCATGCTTTCTGTAATAGCTTTTGCTGTGCCTATCGCCCCCTTCAAAGTCGCAGTGTCAATCCATGTTCATCCACATTGTCCCCTGTAGTGTTTAGTAAGTTTTTTTCAGTACCATGTTGGAATGGTCTTAATATATTTTCTTTTCATTTTTTCTGTGTAATTTGTTTCTCCATTATTTCTTCTTATATTTCCTATCCCTTGGTGGTTCTCATGCAGAACGGCCTCTGTTTTCCTCGCTCCCTCTTTCATCAACATTATCCTTTTCATTCTTATTTCTTATGGCTAAAGTCTTGCATTTTTTAGGGAATCCTTCTTCTGTATTTACAACCGGCGGAGTCCTTATATTCCCCTTTTTCATCATACCTCTTTCTCTGTTCTTCTTTCTACTTTTTTCTTCAAATCATTTAATATATTTTTTCATACAGCTTCTTCTTCTTTATCCAGCTTTGTTCATTCCTGCTTTCACCATTTTCTATCTTATTCTTTATGGATTGCTAAGTATTGTCTATATTGTAGGTTTCCTAATGATTGTGGTTTGATGTTTTTTTTACATATCCCTTCAATGAGTAGTTTACGTATTGTTTCAAGGAATGTTAAGGGACTCCGCAATCCAGTTAAGAAGCAAGGGTATTGTCTCATTTATCAAAATTAAATTGTCACATTGTTTTATTACAATAAACACATCTTAAAGAACAGGATATAGCCTCCTTCGGAGACAATCGGCTGCGAGTGTCTTTAGCTCTCCTGCTGTGAACAACAAAAATGGTGTCATAATATTGTTCCACAAAAGTCTTTCAGCCTGATTCATGAAGGTAAATGCGCTCGCAAAAGGGCCAGATTCTCAGAATCTGGCCCTTTGCGAGTGCAATTTTTGCATTTGGGATTCATCATCCCAAATGCAAAAATCGCTAATAAAGAATTAGCAAATATGCGAGGATTAGCATTTAAGGAATCTCTATTAGAGATTCCTTAAATGCTATTCATGACACATTTAAAAATTGCGAATTAGCAATTTTGGGCCGCTATTTACCGAGAGTTCAGACCTCTCGGTAAATAGCAAAACCTTAGAAAAATGCTTTTAAAAGCATTTTTCTAAGTTGCATGTTGCACACACACATGTCCCTTGGACATGTGTGTGCGCAACACCTGTTTCAATTAGCATTTCAGGGGTGCTACAGGGTGTCCTTTGGACACCCCTGGCACCCTTAAAATCGCTATCTTATTTGCGAGTAGCAAATTGCTACTCGCAAATAAGGGATACTCCCCATTCATTCCTATGGGCCTTTTGGCCCATAGGAATGAATGGGGAGTTATTCCTTATTTGCGAGTAGCAATTTGCTACTCGCAAATAGAGAATATGTAGGAATCGCTATTTATTTAGCAATTCCTACATGAATATCGTTTTGCGAGTCCTCAATAGCGATTCGCTATGAATCGCTATTAGAGACTTGCAAAACGGTACCTTGATGAATCAGGCTGCATATGTATTAAATTGTAGAATGGGGTTAAAGATTATGTTGGTAGATGGCTTTTACTAACTATTAAGATAAATGATACCCAGTTTTCTCTATGCAATGTGTATGGTAGCAATGTAGTAGACCTACTATTTTGGAAAACAAATTTTACTATTCTGTCTTTCCATGCATCAGAAAATCTTAAAATCCGGGTCTGGTGGCTCAGTGAACTAATGCGTCCACTGCAGGGGCCTGTGTTTGATCTCATGGTCACATGTTCAAATCCCGGCGGGTCCACTCAGTCTTTCATCCATCTGAGGTCGATAAAATGAGCACCATTAAGTTGGGTAACAATAAACATCTGTTACTCAGCGCCAAGATACCCAAGGGTGAATTGTGCGCTTTTCAAACTATGTTATAGTGGGGGGTGAATGCAAACAATTGATGGAGCCTTTTCTGGATCGATGCTCTAAGACAAAGTTTATTCCTAATAAAATACACAAAGCCTTTCAGAAAGCCATTTCCTCCAGAGGGTTAGTTGATGTTTGCAGAAGTTCTTATCTGATGTATTAGAAATCACCTTTTTTCGCCTGTTCAAAATTCACATTCCAGAAAAGACTATACATTTTTAACTCATTCTCCAATTTATGACACATGCTGAGATAGGTTCGCTACTTATTTTTGATTACGCTTCTTTCATAGTAGATTTGGATGCTCCTACCACTATAACTTCTTTTCGCAGGTGGAGATTTAATAATGCTCTATTGCTTGATATACAAATTACGGAACAATTTACAATGTTTTTCCATGAGTTTTTCACAAATAACCTTTCCTCAGACTCAAAGATTAATTTTGTTTTGGATGCCTTTAAATCTACTGCTAGTTGGTTTATAATAGATTCTATCACATAAAAAAGAAAAGAAAAACACTCAAAGACATTTAAAACAAATAAAATATTTATAAAATCAATACTTTTCTTCTAATCATACGGATACTTTGTCTAAACTTATTAAAGCTAAAATGCACTATAACAAACAATCCTGGGACAATGCTTGTGGTAGCTTACTTAAGTTTAATGCTAAGATTTTTAGTGGTCGTAGTAAGGCAGGTAAATCTCTGGCTAATTACCTTAAAATATCTAAAGAAATCTAGTAGTAACCATAATAGACACAGCCGGGGTCAGGCATGCCAGTGATTCCAAAATATTAGAGTGTTTCACAGAATACAATACCAAATGATATACCCAGAGTCCTCTCCTAGGACTGAGCAACTGGATGCTTTTTTCCATCAATTCCTAAGTCACCAGATTGTGTAGTGGATTTGTCCTCTCTTGATACTTCAATTTCTGAGCAAGAGATTCTAAATGCCATTAATCACCTTCCAAATGATAAAACTCCTGGGCCAGACGGCTTTTCTGTGCAATTCTATTTCTATTTCAAGAATCTTTTAATTCCAAAGTTATTACTTCTATTACTCACTTTTAACTATAGGGCAGACACTAGGTTCATTTTCTTAGACCATGCTTTGTTTGCTCCCAAAAAAGGTAAGGACCTATCTCAATGTAGTTAATGTAGACCTATCTCACTAATTAATACAGACTGTAAGATTCTAGCTAAAATATTGGCATTATGTATTAACCATGTTATCCCCTATTTAGTTGATTTACATCAGTCTTGTTTTGTGAAGGGACGATATATGTTGGATAACACCAAAACTTTCCTCAATATCATTCATTTGGCTTCCAAGTTTTACTCCCCCCAAGCGGCCATAACTCCTGATGCCAAAAAAGCTTTTCATCTGGTTAACTAGGAATTCATGTTCGTAGCATTGAAATGACATGGTTTCAGTCCAAATATACTCTGATATAATCATGTGTTATATTCTGAGCCTTCTACCTCTATTTGGGTCAATAGAAATCAATCCAGTTATTTTTCTCTTCACAGAGGGACTAGTCAGGGTTGCTCATTATCCCCACTTTTATTTATTTTGTCCTTAGAAACTTTTTGGGGATAAATTCCTCAATCTCCAAATTTTTCGGGCTGCCAATACAAGAATATGGATATAAAATTCACAGTTTACGTGGATGATGACTTGTTGTATCTAACCCCAACACTACACTAACCGAGTTTTTCATTATTAGATTACTACTCTGCAGTTTCTAGATATAAATTAAATATTGACAAATCAGAGAATTTCCTCTTGAATAAATATTGTCTTCTCGATATGTTCAAAGATACTGGCTTCACATGGAATTCTACGTGCATTAAATGTCTAGGTATTCTCTATTCAAATAATATCAAAGAAACCATTAAAATGTATCTTAATAAAGTCAACTCAAAAATCACATTTTGGCCTAGTGTCGGTCCCTTTTTTACTTGTCCTGGTGGGGTATATTAGCCATGATTAAGATGATGATGTTACCAATAATTAATTTTTATTTGTCCTTGCTCCTAATTACACTTTGGCTTACATATTTTAAAACTATTACTCGTTCTTTGATCGGTTCCTATGGAACAGGCATAAGCCACAAATTTCACTAGCACTTCAGCAATCCAAGGATACTGGAGGGGTTAACTTTCCTAATTTTAGGCTATACCACTTTGCTTTCACACTCAAACATATTTTGACCTCCTTTTCGGCTAATTCTCCTGACTGTTTGGGGTCAATTGGAGCAGGCTCAGTTCACACCATTTTCCTTCAGGGAAGTAGTTCACATTTCTCAACTTCCAAAGGCTTTGTTCTCACCAATACTTACTGAAATTCAGCAAAAATAAAGACTTTCTGCTTATTATGCCACCCGTTATCAGCACCTCATGACTCCTCTTCTTCATTTTCTCTCTAATTCATCTACACATCTTTCCTCTTCCACATTAGATTTTTCCTCACAAATGAAAGCTTCATAAATACATACATTTTTTAATGTCACTTCTGTTCTAAGAGCAAGATCTAGCATAGAGCTGCATTGGGAAGCGGATCTTCACCAAGATTTGTCTTTCTAAACCTGGAAACCTGTGTGGGCTAAGATCCACGCCACTTCTCGTTCAGCAATCACAAACATTATATTATTTCTAGATTAGAATGTACTTAACTCCTATGTGTCTCCATAAATTCAAGCTCTTTAGCAATTCCAAGTGTTGGTATTGTTCTTATGATAAAAGCGACCATCTACATATATTTTTCTCCTTTATGGCGATCCCAAGGTATGGTTGGGATGTTTATTGATTTGATAATTGCAATTGCTTTATAAATAATTACAACAAATTGGAAAGATACCACTAAAATCACATTACTTATATTGGTTGGTGGAACTTGCTCTGTCATCATCACAGTCTGGATCGAGCTAATGATACCTCTATACCTTTAATGGTCAAGAAAGATTTATTATGGTTGCTACTCACCTCCTTTTTATACAGACAAGCTGCTCTATCCGCATCTAATGCTACTAATTTTGATCCCCCATGAAGATTGTAATGTTCAATAGGCTTATTATTGTTATTTTTACATTGCTGTCAAAGTATGTTCTAGCAACATATTTAATACTATTTCTTTTTTCTCTTTCTTCTCTTTTCCTCTTCCGTCTCTCTTTCTTTTTCTCATCGTTTCTTTCTATCTCAAAATTGTTCAAATGCATTTGGTCTATTAATAAGTTTATATCTTTTAATTCAAGTACTTAGGTTCATGGTTCACTAGATTACGTTTCAAGTCAAGTCAAGTCAAAATTTGTATAGCGCACTACATACCCATAGGGTCTCAAGGCGCTTGAGGAAGGGGGGGAGGTTTACTTATCGAATATCCATGTTTTAAGTTGTTTTCTGAAGGCTAGGTGGTTTTGAGTAAGGCGGAGGTGGATGGGAAGGGAATTCCAGGTCTTGGCCGCTAAGTAGGAGAAGGATCTTCCTCCCATGGTGGCTTTGTGGATGCGCGGAACAGCGGCGAGGGCTTGGTTGGACGAACGCAGCTGGCGGGTGGGGGTGTAAAAGGAACGTGTTGGAAAGGCGACAATCAGGTCCAAGTTCGTATAGGGCTTTGTGTGCGTGGGTGAGGAGGCGGAACGTTATTCTCTTGTTGACGGGGAGCCAGTGAAGGTCTTTCAGGTGAGCAGAAATGTGGTCTGTGCGGGGGATGTCTAGTATGAGTCTGGCTGAAGCATTTTGGATGTTTATTTAACTCTGGTTGTTTTCTTCTATTTTTTTCTCTTTTCTTTTTCTGTTTATAGAACTGTGAAGTTGTTTTCATATTTCATTATATATTTATGTATGCAAGGATTACTTTTATTGTATCTTATTATCATATGTAATGCTTTTTTGATTCTCTTTAGTAAAGCATTTCTAAACTAAAAATACAGCAGTGTGCTTGTAGAACACTGTGGAAGCGAATTTGAAACTTTCTAGGTCACTTCTATAAAAGACAAAACATGAATGCGTGTGATACATGCAGAAAGTTACAATGACAGTTTTATATTCAAACGCCATTTTATTTTGGTGGAATGGTTTTGATGTCACATGATACACCTAAAAACAACTGTGTTGTCAATTTATATTTATAATTTAGAAAAAACGTGCATTCAAACTTGTGACGTGAAACTGCTCCAAGCTGTACAAACAAAAACAATGAATCTACCAAGTATATGATATTGCATAATCCTCTAAAAGAATCAATCAATGTAGTTAAAATAAATATTTAAATTAAAAACATTCATTTTTCTAACAAAAGCGGCTAGCTTAATGGGATCTAGCAAAGCGCACCCCTGAAAACAAATGTATTCTTCTCCCTTTAATCCACCAGTTTCACTGCGCAGAAGGCGTCATTTATTGCTATACAGGGCATCGCACAATCAGTGCGTCCAGCACCTGTGCCGGGCCACGCGCTGCGTTCCTGGGTGGTCATGGAGAGGGGCACTTTTTTGCTATCAATAAGGAAACATATGACCTGGAAAATGGAAAATTTGAAATACATCTTTTTAGGAGAGAAAACGATTTTCTTTAAGAGGGCATTCTATGGGAGTGATTCACATTATTGCTCCAGTGAGTGAACTTCAGATATATTCCTTTGTGTTATCAATCCTTTAAGCAGAGATGTAGGGTGGCGGCGGGTCCTTCGAGGCCCCAGTCATGGAATCATCATAGGCTGGCAGCAACACCTGAGCAGAAGTCAGAAAAAAAGTGTGGTTAGGAATTATGGTGGCGGTGGCGTGAAAGCCAACATCTTCATAAACAATGGTATAAAAGTTTCAGTAGTTAATGATTTAATGAATTGTATTCTTTTAATTGTGGGTACATTGCAAACAAGCACTCACTCAGCCAACAGGTTGGGTTTTGCATAGTGCACGCATATGATGACACACAAGATATAGGCACCCATGCACACACATGCAAAGACAACACAGACATACAGGCATGCATACAAATGTGTTGATGGATGAATACATTAATGTATGGCTGTAGGGGATAATAATGGAGGAATGTGTGGGTGGGTGGATTATTGCATGCATGAGAGTGTATCGGTAAATGCATGCATGGATGTGGGTGGGTGAGTGTGAGCAGGTGGGTGGACAGAAGTGAGTTAAATGCATTAGTGGATTCATGTATGTTGATATATGGGTTCATGCATGGCTCAGACTATTGGTCCCAAACAGGTATCTTAGCACCTACTAGTAGCTCTCAAGTACCCTGGAAGTAGCTCTTTGGATCGAAGGCCATCACATTATGTGATCTAGAAGATCTAGCCTTTTTTGAAGAAGGCAGCACTGGATATCACCTTAATCCTGGAGTGGCTGCCAGACAAATCAGGGCCACACACTTACACATAACTACACTGTGATACCCTGTGGTACTTGCAACAGGACCAACTGTCTCCCTCTCAGTTTACTAAAGTCACATAGAGATTGGTCACTTTGCAAGCCCACCCTATCTATTATATTGTTTCTGTGAAAAACAAAGAACTGCCAGCAATAACCAGAGTTATAGTGTGTGGGACTGTTGAAGACAGAATAGTAGTATGTGATAACTATGAGTTAGCAGCCCTGTAGTAATCAAAGAGAGGGGAGAGTGATCTTTCGATCAACGGGCACCAATTACCACTCAAGGGGGTGGAAGGTCCAGTATCAGCATGTGACCGTGTAAGGTACAAGTAATGCAACAAGGGGGGGTAGCTGAACTGTTCCTATAGAGAGAGAAAAATAGGTTGGCTGGCGTGACCAAAGGTGTGTGTGTGACACCTTGGGGCATCCATTTTGTTGGATGTAGTTGCCTCACACACCCAGAAGGGTGTCATGCTTCATCATCGGCGGTTGCTCCTCGTCGGGGAGGCGGTGCAATCCCCGACGGGCTCACCTCAAAGAGGGGCGCTTTGGCGGAGATCTTTTGTATCCAACTGCCTTATGGTGGAGTGGGGGTGTGTGGGCAGGGTAGCAAGTTAGCCTGGTGAGGTGATTAAAATGTAGCAGGGGGTGCCGGAAACCACTTTATTCTGGGGGTCCCCCTACTGCAATTAAAAGCGTGAAGCTAGCTCGCTAGGGATCAACAGGTTAGGTCGAGTGACCCTAGAGGAGACTAGAACAGGAATTGGTCGACATGTTTCTCGCACTGGGGCTATTACCCGCGATTCATCAGGACCTTGAAAAAGTGAAAATAAATAAAATCAACAACATGCTAGTGTCATGTGTGTGGTGTTGATATAATTTACCTCTGTGGATAATCCTATGCCTAATGGTCGGGGACTACTTGCCACATGAGGGATCGGCGGGTCAGTACAACGGGGTCGAACCAGTTAAGTGTAGCTCAATCTGCCCGTGTCCGTGTGGGTGCACCTACCCATCTCCGCCGAGCTCGACACTAGCATGTTGTTGATTTTATTTATTTTCACTTTTTCAAGGTCCTGATGAATCGCGGGTAATAGCCCCAGTGCGAGAAACATGTCGACCAATTCCTGTTCTAGTCTCCTCTAGGGTCACTCGACCTAACCTGTTGATTCCTAGCGAGCTAGCTTCACGCTTTTAATTGCAGTAGGGGGACCCCCAGAATAAAGTGGTTTCCGGCACCCCCTGCTACATTTTAATCACCTCACCAGGCTAACTTGCTACCCTGCCCACACACCCCCACTCCACCATAAGGCAGTTGGATACAAAAGATCTCCGCCAAAGCGCCCCTCTTTGAGGTGAGCCCGTCGGGGATTGCACCGCCTCCCCGACGAGGAGCAACCGCCGATGATGAAGCATGACACCCTTCTGGGTGTGTGAGGCAACTACATCCAACAAAATGGATGCCCCAAGGCGTCACACACACACCTTTGGTCACGCCAGCCAACCTATTTTTCTCTCTCTATAGGAACAGTTCAGCTACCCCCCCTTGTTGCATTAGCAGCCCTGTAGCCATGGAAAGCAGAAGCTGGGTTGAGAGTGGAGACAGGTAATGGCTATTTTAGTTTCAGACCATAGGAGTAGAGTGTGCATGTGCATGTGTGTGCTTGTTTAAATATGTTTCTGTATGAATGTATGCATATGTGTGCTAATAATTATGTGTTGTTTATGTGGCTGCTGCTGTGGCCCTCCTTGAAAGACATTCTCTCATTGTGCTAATCTGATGTCAGGGAACCCCAAATGAATATGGTGCCCCTAACCAAAGGGTTAATCTCTGGCACAATTATGACTATTCCTGACATAATGTTGGCACGGGCATAGTAATTGTAAATCTTGACATATGTTGGGCATCCTGGACTAATCATGGCATAATGGCAGCTATCCTTGCTGTATTGTCAGTATGTCTGGCCTAACTGTGGGGCAAATATCACAGAATTATGGCCATCCTTAATATAATAATGTCCATGACTGGCATGATATGGTAGATCAGCATTATGCTGGGCAGCCATGGCACAACTGTTGTCCTGAAATAATGGTGAACATCCTTAGCATAATGTAGGTAACTCAGGCATTATGGTGGACATCTCTCTAATGTGATGGTATATAGCAGGGCTAGCTAAGAACTCTCGGGACCTCGACTGGTGTACTTATATTGAGGATTACGATATCATCCTCTTCCAGGAGACCTGGTCTCTAATAGCTCCACACCGACTTGGGTTTAAAACCTTTAGCTGTGATGCAACCCCATCGACAAGAGGAAGACCGTCAGGGGGTTTGGTGATTTGGGTCAAAGTTAATTTAGAAATAAAAGTCACCCTATTAAACATACCTTCCCCAGACTTGCTAGGAGTGAAGATGGTGACAAGGGGGAACAACACCATACACTTAATAAATATATACAACAGACCCCAGGCAAAAAATAAAGAATCTAAGGTAATAGAACAACTAGATATTTTTTTAGATACCTTAGGACCCAATGCCCAAGTAATAGTAGGAGGGGATTTTAATTGCAAATACGAACCGGTACTGGGCTTGGACAAGTTACTCGAAGAACAGGACATTGCAAATGATATTCCAAACTTGGATGTTGACGGGCCAGTAAAATGCACTGTAGCGGTAACCCAAATTTTTAGGTTAACTGTAGGTCATGAACTAAGAGCTTGTAATGGCCGTTTGCAGTCAGACAGACCGGCAGCCCCAACTTTTAGCAAAATAAATTGCAAGACACACATAGACTTCATATTGGTTTCCCTGAGTTTATGGCACTTACTTATTGATCTAAAAATAGGCACCAGAATAGAGAGCGATCACCTCCCACTCCAACTATGGGTAAATCTGCAACCCTTTAGATCCAATCGAGATGAGGAGGTTGTACAGAATAGATCCTCAGGGGAAGCTCAGATATCTAATAATAGGCGTGCACTAAGATGGCCCAATATCCTGGCGAAGGAGGATGTAATGACAAATATCTATAACACTTTTTCTGATATTGTTACATCCTGCAAGGACGCGGCATTGGGTAGTCAGGATGTCTTAGACCGCCATTACAGACTGGTAGACGCCCTAGGTCCCCTCCTGAGCAAAGCTTGTCAAGGAGAAAAGACCCCAAACCATTTAGAGCAGGTCAACCCCTGGTACAATAAGGAATGTCGTATAGCAAAATCTAACCTCATTCAGGCTGCTAAAACCAAAAACTCCCATCTTATAAGAGAATGTAGATATGCCTACAATAAAATTCTGTCCCAAACGAAAAAAAATTGGGATGATGCACTTTGGGAAGACTTATTGGTAGCAGCTAAATCAAGAGACCAGGGCACTTTTTGGAGTTTATTGTCCAAAGGGAATAAAAAGGGCTGATCCCCTAAGGACGTCTACCTAGATGAAAAAACTTGGAGTGACCATTTTGGTAAGCTACACTTAGGAGATATAGAGGGGTCGCATACCCAAATTCTAGAGCACAATTTAGAATTGAGCATAGTGCCACAAAAATTTAGTATAGAGGAGACTATGCAGGCAATAGGGGCTATTAAGGAGGGCAAAGCGCCAGGACCGGACAGGATTCCTGGAGATTTGTTAAAACACGATGTGGAAGTATGGGGACCATACATTAATTTACTTTGCAACTCTAGTGGCTGGAACGCCAATCCCTGAAAGTTGGAAAGGGGCAGAAATTGTAACAATATTCAAAAAAGGAAATCGTTATGATCCGGGCAATTATCGCCCAATTAGTTTAATTGACCTTTTATAGAAGGTTTTCGCCAGACATATCTTAAAACGACTTATAGATTGGATAGAAGAGACCCAAATACTATCTAAATACCGGGCAGGGTTTAGACCTAAAGTTAGTACAGTAGATCAAGTGTTCAGGTTTAGGTGTATCTGCTGGAAGTATATTAACATAAGGAAGGGTAGCTTGTATGTGGCATTCATTGATCTGCGGGCCGCCTTTGATCTCGTCCCACGGAATTTACTCTGGGTAACACTACAAAATATGGGGGTCCCAGACGAGCTACTCAACGAATTAATCCGATTACACACAGAGAACTATGCAAAAGTGAGATGGGGAAAGGACGGCAAACTATTTAAGCCCATACCTATAAACCGTGGGGTGCGCCAAGGGTGCGTATTGGCACCCACGCTGTTTTCACTATACGTAAATGATATACCAGCGTATCTAAGGGATTGTGACCATGACTCGCCTAGGTTAGGAGATGAGGCAATCACGGCATTGCTTTTTGCCGATGATACAATCCTTATCTCTCAGACGCCGAAGGGTCTTCAAAACCTGGTGAACTCCTTTAATGGCTATTGTGAAAAGAAGGGGCTGGAAATAAATTCTTCTAAAACAAAATATATGTCTATAAACCCACAAAAGTCTTTCAAGAAGAATTTGGTCTTAAATAACAAAAAACTGGAATATGTGGAGAGCTTTAATTATCTAGGTATTACACTGGATAGTAACAGCTCATGGAAGGGACACCTGACAAAGAGTAGGTTGGCTTTCAAGCAAAATTATATGCCCATCCTAAAAGTGCACAGAGGAAGCGACTCCAAAGCCATCACACCGGCACTGGAAGTCCTTAAAGCAAAGGCCCAATCGGCTGCACTCTATGGAGCTGAGGTTTGGGGGCATTGCTGTAAACACACTTTTGAACGGGAAGAAAACCACTTTGTGCGCAGGCTACTAAAAATACCAACTAGAACCCCCCCTAGTTCCAGTATTTTTAGATTTGGATCTGAAACGTACAGATCACCAAGCAGCCCTCAGGCCATTGATGTACTGGGTAAGGCTATGGACAACCCCCGAGTTGTGTAGCTATAAAAATGGATTCATAGAAATTACCCAGATCGACGAGTATAAGAAAATTGCATGGCTAAAACACATCGAATTATGGTGCACCAGGCTAGGGCTGTCCCAAATCTGGAATGAACCCCATAATATGACTTCTGTGTGCAAAAAGACTTTAAAAAATATCTATTGGTCCTACGTTAACGAAGAGCCATCTCACTGTCCATCTATTGGTTCATTGTCCCAGAAATTTCTGTCTATAAAAGACACTGTTGCATTCGAATCGTTTATGGACGAGATAAATCCACCTCTAGCAAAAACTCTATACTTGCAATATAGATATGGGGTACTACAGACCAACGCCCACACATGCAAATGGAGAGATAGCAATGAGGACGGTATCTGCACCCTTTGCCCACTAAAGGCTAAGGAGGATGATGCCCACCTATTGTTTTTCTGCTCTGTTTATGCACTACCTAGACAGCGCTGGATAAAACCTCTGTGTAAAAATCTGGGCGTCAGGACGTTTAAAGAGGCTGAGCATATTATAAGGTCTAATACCTCACAACCGGTGTTTTTTTGCATAAGCAGATTTTTATTCAATGTGTTTCTTATTAGAAAACGCCTTGGTTACAAACTAAAATGTAATAACGAAATCTGTAGTTTCTCCCTACAATGTTAAACAACGTAGAATGCACTGAGTTTACTATTGGACAAATCCTGTGGTTTTAAAGTTTTTAAAGCGATGTTTTTAGTCTGGCTTTTATAATGAAATAACCTTTTTATGGTTTTAAATTGAATTTTAAGAATAGGCATAACTAACTGTATAGAATTAACTGTTACTCTGCCCCAGTATATATCAATTGCAATGTGTTACTTGACAAATTGTCATAAACTGTACCTTTCCCTTTTCAATTAGCCTATGCTTGCTATAGTTTATTTGTGTGTACTTCCTGCTTTTATGGCTATCAGCCGAAATAAAGTTGAACTGACTGACTGACTGACTAATGTGATGGTAATATCTAGGCAGGTGGAGCAGAATCTGTTAATGTGTTGCCTTTGCATTAGAGAACTCACAACCTGACATTTGAGGACTATGCAAGGAGTAAAAAAATGTTATTATTTTTTTTATAAAGGCCATATTTTCTTTAAGAGTGTTTACCCAATATGGAAATGCACATTTAACAAAAAAACATGCATTTTGAGAAATTTAAATGCTGATGTTTGAAAACAAAAGGATTAAAAAACAAAAACCTATTTAAAGTTGTTCTTTATATATATATATACATATATATATATATATATATGTGTATATATATATATATATATATATGTATATATATATATATATATCAAAGGAATCCCGACCGCCGATGGCTGCGGTCATGAACGGGCACGGACCTCCTTCTCCTCGTCACTTTCCTCTCACTTATGGATCAAGTAAGAGACGCCAAAACACCATAAAGTGTAGCAGTGCAGAAATGTATTGCAATATTACCAGAGCAAGTGCTCTCCCTGACGCGTTTCGCTCCGCGGACGGAGCTTAGTCACATGACGCGATAGGAGTAGGTGGACACATTATATGCAAAATAAAAGCCCCTGCGCCTAACGAAACAGGTCGCAAGGGTACACAACAATGTAGGCCTGATATATTGAATAGAAATGTTACTGCAGTTAGATACCGCAGTGGGGAGGAAACAAGTTACAGCATAGTGCTCTAAACAAACCATAAACTTAAAATATAAGTCTATCTCAGTTTCAAAGTATTGACAAATAATCAATTTTTAGTCGAGCAAATAATATTTCTCCATACTCAATGTAACTTAACAAATGAAGAGAGCATAGTGCTCCAACATCATAACAGTAGTGTTGTTAAGTTGCAAAACATATATCAAATACATATAAAAAGATTGTTCTAGTGTAAATGCATCTCAAAGAGAAGAAAAAGATTGCCAATAGATTGCACATTTCATATCCCCAAATTTTGTATAGTCAAATTCATTATAACAGTACTAGGTTGTGATAAATATAAGTGCTAACTAAAGTGCAAAACAAAATAATATTAACAAAAACTTAAAAGATTGATGTATTCTGATTAAAAAACAAATGACGGCTGAAAAGCCCAAATAGAGAACCTAAATCAAAACTTATTCAATATGAACATTGAATCCTACATATAATTTCATCATTAATATGTAAAGCCCATTTGTCAGTAATATTTTCAAATAGAATCAGAACAATTGAAACTGAATCAGACGCACTAAATCAAACCAATTCATTCAGATATCAAGTTACAAAAAGTGATGTAATTCATCAAAAGCATTTAACCCATTAGGGGACCTCGTATCAAGTAACATGATAAAGTAGGCCTCTCTTTGTCTAAGTAGTCTTTCACGATCCCCACCTCTCCCGGGGTTTGGTACAGAGCATAGCAGAGTGTACTTTAGATCTTTCAGTTTTTTATCATGGACCGCCTTGAAATGGCGGGCCACAGGATAGTTCATGTCTGAATTGACTATTGCTCTTATATGTTGCAAAATGCGCTGGTTGGCAGGCAACTTTGGACTCCCGATGTAGGAGAGTGAACAAGTGCAGGTGAGTTTATAGACAACAAAGTCACTACGACACGTGAAATGCTCAGTTATTTGCATGGGTAACTCACTAAAAGCTGATTTATAGTGAGTGTTGTTTTCAGCAAAATTGCAGGCCCGGCAAGATGTGCACATAAAGAAACCTGTTTTAATTAACCAGGGATTTTTGATGGAAAGTTCCGGTTGACTTTTGTCCAGAGCATCCTTCATAGATGGAGCCCTCCTGAATGTAATAGTTGGTGTTTGAGGTAACAATGGGCTCAAAATGACATCTGTTAGTACAATAGGCCACTGTGTTTTAATGATATGCCTAAGTTTCTGTACTTGAGAGCAGTAGGTGGTAATGAATCTTACTGAGCTGCCCGAAGCGGGTTCTGGAGTAGGTCTAGAACTCGGGGTCAATAATTGTTCCCTTGGGCGGTCAAAAGCTTTAGAAAGTGCACGGTTCAATGCATCTTGTTTATATCCGCGTCTAAGGAATCTTTGCATAGACTCCGCTAGACACTGATTGGTCACCTCGGGATCACTACAGATTCTTTTGATGCGAATAAATTCGCCCAGCGGAATACTTTGGATAGTGTGGGGTGGGTGTGAACTGCGGGCGTGAAGAATGGAACTACCCGCAGTGCTCTTCCTGAATAATTTGGTGTGTAACTGTCCCTGATCTATATAGACTTGGACATACAAAAATTCTGCACAGGAAGATGTTATAGTGGCAGTGAACTTTAAATTTCTGTTGTTGGCATTAATATCGTTGACAAAGAGGGCAGCTTGTTCTTGCGTACCCCTCCAGACGATAAAAATGTCATCTATAAACCTCCAATAGTGGGCAAGATGTTCAAGCCATATATATATATATATATATGTACATTCATGATATTGTGTTAGTGTGTTATGTTAGTTAACATTCATTCTCGATATTTTTCGATATGACTATATTCTGTCACTTGATAATATGACAAACTGAGGAAAAACATCTTTACTTCTCGTTATTTCCTTTTTCCATGTCTGCTGCATTCTGCAGCACATGGATAATGGAATACATCTCTAAGGATTGCACAAGTCACCCTTGCCCATCACGCAGACACCCTTGCTGCATGGTGCAAGGGTACCTTCATTGGCGCTAGGCAGCATGCAGTGCGCCAGTGATACGAGTGACCAGAAGTGCACCATATCTTAGTAGGCATGACACATTTCTGCTCTCTGTTTCATGCAACGCAGTGCAGCAAGTTCCTTCGCTGCGTCGCGGTGCCTGAAACGTTAGTAAATCTGACCCTAACATTTATACCAGTCATCAATTTCAAAGCCTACAATTTTGTGGCTCATCTTTGACAATGATGCTGCAGCATTTTTAAAGAAAAATCAAAAAATGTGTTTATCTACTGTAATAAAAAATAAATAGGCACAACATTTCTTTATCAGCATTCTTTGCTTTTGTTTAATAGAGTTGTTCGGTAGTGTGAGAGACAAATATAATAGTGTAAAGCAGAAGGATCCTCACTAAATGTTTACAGGAATTCGGTGTGAGGATACATGACCCATATATTTAAAGCTTTGTCCCCAGAATGGGGAATACCTACACAGATTTTCGGCTGCCAGTACTTTTTTGTGTGTTTTTCCATGATTCTGGGGACCAATCCACTAACATATTCCACCTGCATTGTGACTGATCAAGAACTGTCCTTCTCTGAGGAAGGGGGGGGAATTTGGGTCTGCTTAGGGGAGCGTAGTCTTCTCCGCGTTGTGCTGTAGGGATTGGGCAGGGGCTGAACTGTGCTTCTGCCCTGAGCCCTTGCAACCGTTTTATAGGGTACACATATGCAACCAGCGAAACTGGGCCTTGTGTCTTTAGGCCCACAAATAGCAGGTCCCGACTTTTCAAACCCAGGGTTCCCATACCTGGAGACACTGGACCACTCAAAATGATGAGAGGCAGGATTTCACTTACAGTTACCACTCTGGGTGAAATACCGCCACTTGTAATGAGGGCCAAAGGAAAACTCTGAGTACGTATGCAGTTTCTACAATTGAGAACATTGTCATTAAGCTACGCAGAGCTAAGCAATAGAACTTGAATATGTTGATGTGACTGTTGCACTGACATGCTCAGAGTAGTTGGAAAATTAGAGAGCCGGATAAAGTCTGTGGATGTCAGGAGGTGAGGGCTGTTGAGGTCTGAAGTGGTGGGGAGCACTGCCTCCCTGTGTTCTGGGGACGAACCCACATGGTGTCGCTTTTCGTCCAGCACTGCCATTGGCATGGGGCTCTTTTGGTGCGAGGGTAGGAAGGGAATGGAATCTGAGGCCTGTTAGAGGAGAGTACAGTCTGCTCCACCATTGTGGTGCCGGAGTGGGCAGGCTGTGCGCTCGCCCTCAGCTTCTGTCCCTGCAGCAGGTTCGCACTAAGCACATCAGGGGCTGGAAATATTGGGTCTGAAATTTGTAGACTCGGGATTACCAGACCTGGAGACACCGGGCCACTCAGAATGATGGGTGGCGGAAATCAACAATGAGTTACCACACCAGGGGAAAACCACCAGTCATAATTATGGCCAAATAAAACCTCTATGTACCTTTGCAATTCTTTGTGTGTTTAGGATTAAGGATAGTGCCACTAAACTGTACAGACAGAGCTAAACAATAACAGACCTTGACTCCTGGAATGTAACATAGGTTTGAGCTTGGTGTCCAAAAGTACGCAGATGAAACCCAACTTCATTTCTGCACTTAAAACTTCAAGAGACAGATGTGGGACAGACCGATGATGAAGATTGACAGGCAGCATTGATGTCCCTGAGAGAGGCAGCCATAAATCATCGGTTCTGACTGATTCAATTAAAATTTTTACACCGAACATACTTCACCTGGGTAACCCTCGCTAAAATTGGAACAAGGCAGGACGCATTATGTCTGCGAGGATGTAACCAAGAAGCAACGTTTTATCATATTCTGTGGGAGTGCCTCCAGATACGACCCCTGTGGGAGAGGACCACAGAGAAGAAACAAGATGCCCTAGAGAAGCAAATCGCTTTAAAACCACTATTGGGGATTCTACTTATTGGGGAGGCCACTGACCTAACAGAGGTAGAGCAACAATTGGTCACCCTAGGCTACACATTGGTGAAAAGGGCAATCGCTATGAAATGGGGGGGCAACAGATCGACCATTGACAATTGACTGGGTGGTAGAAATGGACAAATGTATGATCGCTGAAAAAGATGTCTATAGATCCAGGGGCTGCCCTCAAAAGTGGGACAAAAAATGGGGCGGGTGGAATGCATATGTAAGAGAATTATGTATCTCACAAACGGTAGAAATGGAAATGTCGAAAGGGGTGGACCGCAGGCATGTAATGAAGGACTAGAATACTGTGAATGTTAAATGTTGATATACAATTGTCTTCTCTGTAACCGACTATGTACGAAAGCAATTCTGAATGTGACAAGTTTACAATCAATAAAAATATTAATATAAAAAAAGAAAAGATTGGAGAAGCAGATAATTTTTATACAAATACTGAATGCATACTCAGACCAAGTGCCTCTTGTTTAACAATTAGGGCACTTGCTAAGAAAGCCATTAAATAAAATTCATATTTTTTAAAGCAAGAAAAAAAAAACTTCAAGTGGGTACTGGTGGTTGCCAAAGGTTTGCAGATTGGCTCCTGCATAATCCACATTGGATTAACTCAATTTGTCCCTGTATGAATGCTACTGAAGATTGAGGCTCTCTGTATCCGTACCCAATTGTGCATGTTTACGTAATCCATTGGCATGCCCCATCCCACATCATATTTATACTCAGCTTACTCATCATTGCTTGACTTGTCCATCATGCCACAAGAGAACACAGCAATAAGGAAACAAGGTGGCTTATTTCTGTCTGGGGATACTCCCCACCCTATAATTCTCCCTGAAGCAACCCACCCTTAGACTTTAATTTTTTGAACTTCAGAAGGGCACGCAAGACACATGTGTCCTGCTAGCATACGAATCTTAGAATTCTAAACTTGTTTGCATTTGTTTCTCCCTTTCAGCTTTTCGGTTATCCTCCTGCATTCTCTCTCATAAGCATTCTCAGTTAGGGTTTCTGCACGCCAAAACAATAGAACTAAAATAAAACGTAATGTTAGAGATTCCTGGACTGATTCTGCACTCGCAACAGAAAGTGGCTACCTCGTTAACTTGAAACAAACATCAGAAAGAGTGTTAAAAAGGGTATAACTGTCCAGATATACCTAACTTTTTCTGAGGGTTAAACACTATGGGGCTTATTTACAAGGCCCTTGTGCCACGTTTGCATTATTTTTAACATGGGAAAAGTGGTGCAAGGGGCTTGTAATTCCGCCCCTATTTTCTCAAAAACGGCTAAGTAGGTTTACACCAAATCCCTATATACCCCCTTTCTGAGTAACGTTCTAACATTTAGCCAAATTTGGTGCACTTGCACTCATTGTTTTCTGTATTGGAGAGCACATTTTACTATGGGAAGTAACATGGGAATTTGCACTTTTGGGCCCGGTTTGATGGATCATCACAAAACGTTCCATGAGGGAGCTGACGTGGATGAAATTTCTCATTAAAAAGATTTGTGCAGATTTGTCAAATGACACAGAATTTATTTTTTTTTAAAAATGCTCTTCCTGGAAAAAACTCTGACCTAACTATAACTACACAGCGGTGACCACCACTGTGTAATACATAAACCTAACATTATGATTTACCAGTGCCCCCTGCTTATTTCCCAGCCTTCTCGCAATGAGGGACTAGGTATGACTATTATGTTTAGTTAGAGTCCAGTTAACCAGGGTTAACTTTGCTCATCAATATTTATTTTATGTTGTGGTTTGTTTGAGATATAAATATATATTCATTTACTTATGATAAACCATAAGGGAAGACGTGGCATACCAAGTTTCATATGATGGGATTATGACGAGGGCTCAGGTCGCCTTTGCCTCTGCAGATCTGAGAGGGTGAGACCATATTCTCTTCTTCAGTTACTTTATACGGACAATATCAAAGAGAGTAAAAACATGACCTCCAGGCCCGCTTACTGACATTCCCATAAGAAGGAGTATTTCTGGAGTGGTCGAGGAGGTGCATACAGTGTGCCATTGCTGTGACACTCACCAATTACATTGAACAAATAACTAAATGCCTGACCTGCAAAGGCATTCTAATCTTAAGCAGCGGCGTATCTAGGGGGGTGCGGGTGTAGGCGGTCCGCCCCAGGTGGCACAATTTTGCAGGCGGCGCGAGGCACTGGTGGCCCGTTGCGGCGGCCTTTGTAATATATTTGAGGACACTCAATGACACTACTGTCAGTCACAGTAGTGTCAGTGTCCCCAAATAAATTATAAAGGCCGCCGCAAGAGGCCACCAGTACCGCGTGCGCGGCCCCTTTGAAGACGTGCAAGTGCACGGTCGCACATGACCCACTTCTTGTAACTGCTGCAGCAGTGCTGACAATTGCGCCCGTGACGGATTTACTGCGTTTGCGCGTTGTGCGCACTTTTTTTGAGCTGGGGCAGCGCTTCAGCAGTGCAGGACATTTTATCACCATTGGATACCATCCCTTAGCGAATAGGGACAGGAGGCGCACTTGCGCAGCATGACAGGGCTTGATTGGCCAGTATGCCGCACTGCACACACCACCTTAGAGCGCAGTTCTTCTAACTGTGGGGCGCGCCCCCCTGGGGGGGGGCGTGGATGGGTTCCCAGGGGGGCGCAAAGGCCTCTGCCAGCACATGTAAATGAAGACGCCTGGAAGTGCAGCAATGTTTATTTGCTGCATTTCCAGGCTGTCTTCATTTACTCCTAAGGCCTCAGAGTGCCGTGGGGCCAGAGGTCAATGGGTGTGCTGCTGGGGGCTCGGCTGGGCAGTGTCTGGAGTCTTATTAAGACTCCAGCACAGCCGAGTTTTTCACAGGTCTTTAAAGACCATTTGCATACATTTGGAAACTGGTTACCAAAGCTTAGTTTTTTTCTTTTTCCAGTACCCCCTGTGCCCCGACTCTGCCTATTCCTTACATTTGCATTTAAAAATTACTGCTGTAGTGTGAAAATGCATTTCATGAAAAGGAATATAAAAAAGGATTGCCAAGAGAAAAAGTGCCAGCCTTGTATGTTTAAAGAGCCTGCAAAGACCTTGCTTTGACACTAAATAGGGTCTTAAATAAAAAGTATGTATTCATTTGTAATGTGACTTTCTGTCTGTTCCTTTTATTTTCAGTCATGAATCATTCAGGCAGCCCTAGAACATATTTAAAAGTACTTTATATTTGCTTTTCGAAGTACGCACACATAAGTGCTGAAAATAGGGCTTTAGGTGACTGTTTATTTTTGTGCCGTCTGCAACATCAAAATCATGAGCTGGCAACCCTAATCATAAGACTGGAAGTTTGATGCAGGATCAGCACATTATTTATTTATTTCACCCTTGTGGAGAAGTGTGGCTCACTGGTTAGAGGAGGCAGACCCGGACGCTGAGATCAGACCTGGGACCAGGGTTCAATTCCCGACGTGGCAGGGTCTTGAGCCCAAAATGTCCACGGACTCGGTAATTCTCGCTTCGGTGCCTACTCGAATCACAGGTTCACACTCTGCAACTCTGGGCAATAGCTTGCTTAATCTCCACTACGGCCCCCCGCGGTGGGATGCCTGGCTTTCACCTTGGGGATACCCAGTAGGGGCTATCTCACAGGGAAAAACCAGGACGGGTTCCCAATGCAAAGCGCTTTGAGACCTGGCGGTGATATTGCGCTATATAAAAACCCATCCATCCATCCACCCTTGATTCCTTGATTAATTCCATAATAGCAATAGTTTAACTTATACCTGAAACCCTGCGCCCCGCCAATAACATGCTGATTAACTTCAAGTGTCTGGAAATTCACCCTGTATTCAGACAACTCATTCCTCATTCTCACCCTTCACTTTTACGCTCACAGCGCATAGTTATGGTTTTCCCGCATTTTCCACATAATCAATCATCTGCTGCATAATTTTCAGATTAAAAAATGCAGCAACACATGTTACCTCACAGTGGAAGGCCCTTTCTAAAGGTTGACTGGTCACCTTTCTGTTGCTTATTGCTATATGTGGGTGTTAATGAGGGGCAATAAAGGCCAGGACAATGTTAACAAGTGTAAAAATAGCAAAATAGTGCAGTAATGCTATCACAAAATATGCAGCATAATTTGCCTGTGCTTGCTGCAGAATTTAGTCAACCATGCTGCATAATGTTGCCTTCTCCTGCCGCATAATTCAAATGGCCCTGTTTATAGTGCTATGAAGTCCCAGCCTGTGGCAGAAAGCACTGTGAATATGTAAGTCATTATTTTAAAACAGTATTTACATACTCTAAGCTAGACTGCTGCAAAATGATGCAGTGATCGAGATAAAACAAGTTCTTACAAAATATACTTTTTAGTAATAAGTAATCAACCTGTATCTAATGCAGACATTTTTGTAAGCGTCTCCACTACTCCAGATCCCAGCTGATAACTCTGTTACATTACATCTTAAACAGAATAGATCTTTGCCACCATAAAACTTTAAGCAGATCCACTGGAATTATTCAGCAGAAAAGAACAAAATGATGCGGCAGGTTTGACTAAATTATCCAGTAAGAAAAGGTAAGTTATGCGGCACAATGCGCCACATTTTGTAGTTAGCATTACTTCATTATTTTGTCATTTTAACTCACAGTAACGCTGTCAGGGGAAATATTTCACCTCATTAGTACCAGTTTAACACCCAAATACAGCAGTAAGCAACTACAAGATTACCAGTCTTTGCAGGGCCTTCCACTGCTCCAGGAACACTTTGTCATGCTTTAAGTAACTTTTGTTCCGTTTGAGCTAGAATCAAGTTATTGTCATTGAAATCTGGAGATTATGTAGCAAATGCAGTAAACTGATAATTATGTGGAAAGCGCTGCTGCTGCAGAAACTCATAATTCCAGTGGCCCTGGCTTTAAGTGACTCAATCAATTAATGGCTGGTAAGAAGGCCGGTTTCTTTTTTAACTTTCTGCACTACCACCACCCACTTTGATTTCAGGCACAGGCATGTCAAAGTCAGTATTAACCATTCAGGGAAGTTTTTTGTGTGAAAGCTGAGTCCATGGGGTGGCTGGTAGAAGGCCAGCAGGGTTGTATTCAGATGCAGAGCCCTAATCCTCTCGATCCTTGGGGCCTCACAGAAATGGTCTAGGAGACAGAGGAAAGGATTGAGATTCATAGATATTGTCAAAGGGAAGGCCCAGAATAGTAAGCACTCTATGCAAACTCATTTTTAGGTTTACAAATGGCGAGAGACCGCTTCTTTAGAGAGCTTCCCCAAAGAAGGGGACGATATAAGTGTTTTTTTTTAAAGGGACATTAGTGAAGCTGGTACTGCTGCCAAGTGTGTAAGTGGCCACTGCTGGTTATCATAAAGGAGTAGATGCAGATGCAGAAGGACTTCAGTCCAGGAATTGATGATCCATCATGGTGGGGAAGAGGTAAAAGAGGCAGAGGAGATAGCCTGCTACTCAGGACTGCAGTTATCATTAGTGCAGCAAGTATAGTTGCATTGGGGTCAAAGAGTGTGAGGGGCTCACAACACCCCAATTATGGGGAGCAGTTTGTTTGGGATATCTGTTTTTATTTGATGCATTTGCTGTTTTATAAGTTTCGTATGTGGTGTGGTTCATAAGCTATAGAAAAAGTATTCCTGAAATCATCTCATAAGCCCCGCTCCCTGCACGCAGCCATGTCCCTCCCGCTCCCCCAATCCTAGCCATAAAGTTTTGGAGGGGGGCCCGACCTCCATACATTTTGCTTAGGGGGGGCTCAGAGTAAAAAAGTTTGAAGACCTCTGCCTTAGAGTGTACCTTCATGTTTGGGTTTCAGGGCCGTCAATCAGGTTGTGCGTGAAAGCGCTACCAATGACGGCCCTGCAAACTTTATTGTCCAGAGCACGCCCGCAGCAGTTAGCAGCAGCACATGTAAGTGTGTGTCTGCAAGCACACCTGCTGCATCGTGTTGCCAGCCACCAAAGTAAATAGTACTGTGGATGTTCAGTGTGTGGGTCTCTCGGTGCTAGTGAAGTGTGTCGGGATTTGCTTTTTCACACTGTCTCTGTCTCGTCACTGTACTAGAGGAACAGTGAGTTACTGAGTGAAACCAACGGGGCAATAGACTTCAAGAGTCGCACTTCAGGAAACAGATGGAAATTCCAGTAAGCAGACAGACAGAAAGGTAGAGGATGTTGAGGGTGGAAGATGGCTGTGAATGAAAAGGGAGGAGCAGTAATTGAGGAATGTTATGTGGGAGAAAGACGTAACTGCTCCTAAATATTGTCAAACCCCCCCAGTGCTATGTTCCCATCAAAGACTATTTGAATACTGTGAATTCTTCTAAATGCAACACAGGCCTCTCTGATACTGCGAGAAGCCAGCCTGAATACTGCATGCCCCACCTAAATTACACGAAGCCCTGCATGCACCAGCCCCTTTCTAATGCTGAGCAAAGTCACTGTGCATTCTCTGTCACCAAAGGTAACTAATAGCGGCGATACTACGTGTCTCTCTTCTTCACCAGTACCCCCCCCCACGTACCCCCCTCTCCCGGGGTGGCAATCTGAGGGATAGCCCCGGGCGCCACAAGCTCTAGCTACGCCCCTGATCTTAAGGCATAAGGCTTGAGAGTCTCTTAGAGCAAGTGCTCATCTTACGAACAATAACCTGAAATATGCTTCCACAACCCACCAGTCTTCCTCATAATGTTTCACTTGAGGGCATTTTCGGAAATGTATCTATTTTCTGAAGTTCTGCAGCAATACCCTTTTCCTGTCAGCTTCCAGTCTTCTTTTTAGGTTTGGCTTTAATGATGTAAAGACAAATCAATTTAAGAAGGAGGCTGGTTTTAGTGTATGAAATTCTAGGCGTTGTGAACGGAGATTGCTGAAGTCACGTGGGAGGAATGATGGTTAGATTTTGTACCATTAGCATGACATTTCCTAACACGTTAAACTAAAAATGATCAAGTCTAATTAATAAACCCAGTTGGCAATTTCAAGGACTGATTTTGAGTCTCATTGTAGTTGGTGGTAAATAACGAATCCTAAAATGGGAAAAGTACTCATTTGAGTGCTCCCTACATTAAGGATTCGGTAATTTACCGAATCGGTATTTAAGAATTCGGTAATTTAGCGATTCCTTAAATTACCGAATCCTTAAATTAGGCCCCTACATCTGAAAAGCCTAATACCGGTCGGTAACGGCCGAAATTCGGTAATTTCGGCCGTTACTGACCGGTATTTGGCTTCCTACATCTGGCCCGTAATGTTTTTTGTTTTTAGAATTGCGCCGCAGTATCATTCATCCAATTAAACACCATATTTACTTGTGATGAAGCCACACCGCTCATCTGATAATGTTGTTGATGTTACTATTGGTTTTAATCAATTTTTAGATGCAATTAAGCTTATGAGATTGTAGACAATTGGCTTTGTTTACGAACTGAATAAATTGTATGTAGAATGAAGGTTTCAGTATGTAATAATGTTGGATGTACGTCGTTACAACGCGATGTTTTACATCGCAGTACTTTACGACGCATGTTTTACAACGCAAGTCGTTACCACAACTTGCGTTGTTGGGGGCTGGATAGTGAATAGTTTAATTTACTATTCCAACTCCAGTCCCCATGGATAGTAGGGAAGGAGTTGGATAGTAAATTAAACTATTTACTATCCTGGAGCGCCCCCCAGCGCAATTCGTTGTTACAACTTGCGTTGTAAAAGTTGCGTCGTAAGGGAACTGCGGTGTAACATCCGCGTTGTAAAGGATGTTCTCCAATAAGGTTAAATAGAGCGATATACTAATAAAAAGGAGTTTATAAACGAAAGCAAAGTTCAATTTGTATTGAATAAGAAGCAAGAAAATAGCAGTATTTTTATAGCAAGGAAACTTGGCTGAACTACAACCACGATCAATAAGGAAGACCAGCACCCTAGTTTACTATATAGTACTTGGACAAAAACAAGTAAATAAAAGTGAATTATGGCACACTAAATCCCATAATATATTGATTCTACATTTGCTTCCACTTTTCAGTTGCAGTTCACGAACTCTCAATGAAGTCAGTCACATCACTGTGACAATCCGTAAAGGTTGTGATGTGTTTAGTGGATGCCCCAGCTTGCACACAAAGTTATTCTGAAGTTGAAAAAACATGTACTGTTTATAATGGCCCTGCTTCAGGGTTGCTAATTCTCACTAAGAAATCCTGAGGCAACAGGGCGATATGTCTCTCAACAATTGGTCAAAGACACCTATGCTAAGCACTTCAATTGAATAAGAGCGAAATTAATAGCAATCTGGCAGCAATCCTGCTGTTGTGCGTGTATAATGATTGCAAGGGTAAACAAAGCCAATATGTTAAAAGAAACTGGTGTTTAAGGGAGTTTAATGGCATGGCGCTTTTGTGCTCCTCTGGTCGACACCGTAGATCCTCCTTCCCCCCCATCAATGTTTACATGATTTGAAGAAAATGATAAAATAATTGTCAGTGTGTGTGTGTGTGTGTGTGTGTTTGAGTGCCGCTGGTGATTGCAAAGATAAACATTTCCACAATGTTAAAACCAAGTGGGGTTTAGGGGAGTTCAGAGTTACAGCAGTTTTGGGATCTCCTGGTTTACATCACAGAACTCCCATCAATGTTTTCATGTTTGGAGAATTTTTTTAACACATTGGCAAATATATGTCAGGTGTGTTCTTTGACAGTTTCTAAATTGAATCAATAATAATTTTCTGAGAGAAGTCCATGGTGTAATGAAAGAACTTAAACAATTAAGGTATAAGAATAATTGTTACTAATGCGATGTATCAACATTATTATTGTACTAATACCTGATTATAAAAATTGATATAATTAAATTTAACTTCGAAAAAACATTTGTGCATCCTAAAATATTGTTGATTACATTTGGACACTGTACAGGCAAACAGTGAAGGGGAGGTTTATGTACTCCTGTACTGAAATGCCTGATATTTGGAGCACTGACTAAATGAGCTTTGTATAACTTCCCACACATGGAAAAACACCATCAGAGGCACCCTCACCAACCGTCCACTAGGATCACGCCACAGCTTCTGCAATGCCATACTGGACCTCATCGCCCCGTTCGCCTTCGAATCTAAGCACTACATCTTCCTCCGGGATCTTAACTTCCACCTCGACGACCCCAGCGACACCAACCTCCTGGAAAGCATGAGCAACATTGGCCTCACGCAACTTGGCACCAACCCTACCCATATCGCAGGATACACGCTCAACTCCATTTTCATGTTTAGTGAAAGAGTTAAGTACACCCATGTCTTTTAGTTCACCTGAACCGACCACTACAGGGTCCACTTCACCATCACAGTGACCCACCAACACTGGCACCACGCCCCCGCCAGCTCCACACGCAGAGACTGGAAAAAGATATCAGATGACCAGTAGAACAACGATCTCAACTTCCACCTCACAGATGCCACATCCAACCCAGCACTGACTGCGACAAACAATTCCCATTGAATCACAGAATGCGCCAACACAATTGTCCCCTCCAAGCCAGCCAAACCCAAAGGACCTGCCAGAAGAGGCAGCTGGTTCACAGAGGAGCTGAAATCCACCAAATGTATCTGCCGGGGTATGTTACCATTATAACGCAACTTTTACAACGCACTACCGTTACAACAAAACTTTTACAACGCAAAAACTATTACAACACATGTATTTACAACGCATGTTTTTACAACGCAGGTACCTTTACAACGCATACCATTACAACGTAAGTATTGGTAAGTATATAATTATAATTAAAATGCTATATGTTTGGTTTTTTTTAAGGGGTATTTTTAGGGTTCAGGGTCAGTTTGGGGTTTTTGGGTAAAAGGGTATTTTTACGGTTCAGGGTAAGTTTTGGGTTTTTGAGTAAAGGGGTATTTTTAGGGTTCAGGGTCAGTTTTGGGTTTTTGGGTAAAGGGGTATTTTTAGGGTTCAGGGTCAGTTTTGGGTTTTTGGGTAAAGGGGTATTTTTAGGGTTCAGGGTCAGTTTTTAGTTTTTGGTTAAAGGGGTATTTTTAGGGTTCAGGGTCAGTTTTTAGTTTTTGGGTAAAGGGATATTTTTAGGGTTCAGGGTCAGTTTTTTGTTTTTGGGTAAAGGGGTATTTTTAGGGTTCAGGGTCAGTTTTTGGGTAAAGGGGTATTTTTAGGGTTCAGGGTCAGTTTTTAGTTTTTGGGTAAGGGGTATTTTTAGGGTTCAGGGTCAGTTTTTAGTTTTTGGGTAAAGGGGTATTTTTAGGGTTCAGGGTCAGTTTGGGGTTTTTGGGTAAAGGGGTATTTTTAGGGTTCAGGGTCAGTTTTTAGTTTTTGGGTAAAGGGGTATTTTTAGGGTTCAGGGTCAGTTTTGGGTTTTTGGGTAAAGGGGTACAGGGTAAAAATAAAATAAAATTAAATTTAAATTAAATTAATTAAATCAAATTAAATTAAAATAAATTAAATTAAATTAATTTCAATTAATTTACAATTAAAAAATTAATATATACTTACCAATACTTACGTTGTAATGGTATGCGTTGTAAAGGTACCTGCGTTGTAAAAACATGCGTTGTAAATACATGCGTTGTAATAGTATTTGCGTTGTAAAAGTTTCGTTGTATCGGTAGGCGTTGTAAAAGTCTGCCGGCAACTAGAAAGGATGTAGCACACCAGCAAAGAGACAGGAGACCATACCACCTTAAAGGAAGCACTCAAACATTACCCCCAACTTCTGAAAGAAACTAAGAAGAACGTCTTAGCTGTCTGCATTGAAGCCAGCACAACCCACAGCAAGGAGCTCTTCGACATCATGAAGGAGTTCTCCAAACCCTTAGCCATCAGAAACAATGTAACTCCCTCCCTAGAACTGTGTGACGCCCTGGTGGACTTCTTCCACGACGGGATCTACAAAAAACAAAAACTCCAGGCCGCCGACAGAATCAGCCTGCTCACACCCAAGAACACAAACCCTGAACACCTGCTCACCCATTGGGACCCTCTCACAACTCAAGTCACAGTCTCCATTATGAACTCTGTGCACTCGCGAGCACCTACGGAACCCTATCCTCACCACATCTTCAACCTCGGGAGCAAGACGATTGCTGAGGAACTCAAGAATGTCCTGAAAACCTCCATCACCTCGGCCTCCTTCCCTGAAGATTGGAAACATGCTGAAGTAAGGCCCCTCCGGAAGAAACTATCCACCAACCGAACAGAACAGAAGAACTACCAGCCCATCTCCCTGCTCCCCTTTCCAAGGAAGATCCCCAAGAAGACAATCAACCAGCAACTCACTGAACACCTGTAACACAACAACCTCCTGTGCCCTTCTCAATCTAGATTCCGAGCCAACCAATGCACAGAGACAGCACTGATCACAGCCACCGATGACATCAGGGCCCACCTGGGTCACGGCAAAATGACAGCCCTCACCCTCCTGGACCAATCAGCGGCCTTCAACACCATCTCCCATAGGATCCTGATCAACAGACTACACTACATTGGAATCCTGGGAGACGCTCTCAAATGGATCCCTCATACCTCATCGGAAGAACCAAGAGAATCTGTCTCCCACCATTCACCTCAGAATCCAAGAAGATCATCTGTGGCATCCCCAAGGACCATCCCTCAGCCCCACCCTCTTCAACATGTACATGACCCCCTTGCCACTACCGCCAGATCGCACAGAACCAACATCACCTCTTACGCAGATGACAGCCAGCTCATCCTTTCGCTGTCAGAAGACCCGTTCACGACCAGAGCCAACTTCCGTAGATGTATGATGAATGTTGCCCACTGGATGAAGAATAACTCTCTCAAACATAACACAGACAAGACCGAATTCCTCATCTTTGGGAACAACGTCTCGCCATGGAACAACGCATGGTGGCCTGAGGAACTCGCCCATTCCCCGCTCTAAGGAGCCATGCAAACTATCCATGAAGAAAGAGGTAAATAAGTCTCTTCTGCCTTCTCCCACACTCTAGGCATGCTCAGTAAGATCGTCAGGTGGCTCCCAGTAAACACCAGAAGAACAGTCACACACACAGGCCCTCGTCTCCTGCAGGCTGGACTATGGGAACACACTATACGTGGAAATCACCGCACGCCTCCTGAAGAGGCAAGACTCATGCTCGACATCCCCAGACGAACCCACATCACCTCCCATCTCAAGAAGATACACTGGCTCACGATACAGAAGGGATGCCAGTTCAAGATGTAGACCCACACATACAAAGCCCAGCACAATGAAGAACCAGCATACAACAACAAACGCATGACCTTCCACCAACGAACTAAACACCTATGATCTGGCTCCCTCTTTCTTGCAGACACCCTCCAGATTTGCTGATGCGAGAGCAGAACACGCTCCTTCTCACACCTATAACAAAATATAATTGCCCCTCGAGGAACCATTTAAATCACCTTCCTATTCATATTTATGTCACATTCGTGATCAATAATTCGATGCCTGCAGGAGCGAAGTATATAAACCAATGTATATACCCAACTATATCAAAAATGATATTTATTCTTTTTTTATATATCTTTTCTTCAATGTATCTTTTTTCGTAATTGGCAACAAACACAAAACTGAAAAATATACAACTGTTTACAGTAGTGTGAAGCCACCTTTTGCTGTAGTTATGAACAATTGAAATACCATATTACATGAAAAATCACAATCATATATGTAATTTTGTATGATGTATAATCAAATTTAAACAAATTAGCACAAATGGCGGCCAAAGCCTGGAAGGACCTTCCCCTGCACCTCAGGTCCGCCTCATCCCTCTGGCAAGTCAAGAAAGGACTCAAGACCTGGCTGTTCAAATGAGCACGATCACCATGAAGCAGCTAGCAACTCCAGCGCCTCTAGACCCTCATGGGTGATTTGCTGTGCTTTATAAATCCTTAATTGATTGCTTCAATATAACACAAGAAACACAGGGGGTCTACCAGCTGAATATTAGAGCTGTACTCTCAAAACTGAGTCCACAAGATCTCAGAGTATATATGTCACAAAGACAGTGTGTTTGAGAGAGAAGAAAGAAAACAGAGTGAACTATACATGCATAGAAAAGACCGACACATCATGGGGTGTTCATAAATGGCTCACCAGTCCAAAACAATTCAAATAGGGTTTCCATCAAACAGACTTAATGCTCAGTCATATCATTTGGCCAAACCCTTGTGCATAGATGGTTGATCCCTTGATCATAGGGACAAAACCCGCACCTTATCGCCGTTTTGGGATTTGGTCCATCAACATAAACAAAACGTCCATGATGACCGATCTTTTGATGGTAGAATAAACAAGTGCAACAAAACAAATAGTGAAATTAAAATAGGATGGAATACCTTCCTTCTGACAACTTTATTCTGCGGACAAGACACACCTCCTAATTAAAAACCAGAACAGTGCAAAGAGGACAGTAACAAATATCTGCTCTTATGATAGTTGCACTCCTAGTAATGAAATGAAAAAATCACCACCATCACCAAAGAAATAAAGATAAAAAATTGGTTAGGTACGGTACAACCTGTAGTAACCATGGACTTTCACCCTCCGACTCACTTTGGCTACAGTGAATTCCTTAATGGTAGGGGAATGGACCTCACCTGGGGTTAGCGCTCATAATTAAATCTCACTTTGATTGTCAACTCAGCAAAGTAGACATTAGAGGCAGCGAAAGCGCTCGCTTTTCGATTAAAGTTAATCCACAGTTCTGTGCAACTGGCCTTCTGGTTTATAGACCTCCTGGTGCAGA
Source organism: Lissotriton helveticus (assembly GCF_964261635.1). NCBI lineage: Eukaryota > Metazoa > Chordata > Amphibia > Caudata > Salamandridae > Lissotriton > Lissotriton helveticus. The sequence continues at coordinate 428,376,620 of NC_136063.1, forward strand.
CGTCCCCTTCACTAATTCTCTTTTACAATACCTGAACTCTTATGTTATCAACTCAGCCAACTTTACGATTATAGGCGATCTTAATTTACATCTCGACAGGAACACTGAGTCTAAAGTGGCAACTTTTTTAGCGGATCTTGCGGCTTTCGAACTCAATCAACTTGTCAGTGGCCCTACCCATAGAGCAGGACACCTCCTTGATCCCATTTTTTCCAACATCACCGGTGGTTCCTCAGACATACCTATTCCCATGACTTGGACAGATCACCACTTAGTGATTCTATCTATCCCCTGTAACTCGAGCCCGGTAGTAGCACCTACTCCCCTAGTTCAGAAACGGCCATGGAGAAAACTTCGCCTTGAAGACCTACATGATCTCTTGGTATTAAAGCCCCTACTCCCAAGTGAGGACCTGGATGTAGGATATGATCAGTTCTGCCTATGGATCACCCAGGCACTCGACATCCTAATTCCTGCCAGATGGACCAAGGCCCGCACCCACACTGCCAGTCCTTGGTATAACTTGGAACTAGCTACCTTGAAAAAGGAATGTAAGAAGGCAGAGAGGTGCTGGAGGAAAAACTATGATGCCAACCTTAAACAAGATTATGTCCTGCTCCAAAAAACCTATCACCGTAAGGTCTGCAAAACAAGAGCGGCATATTATGCCAGTGAAATCAACAATAGCTCCAATACTTCAAAATCGGTATTTAAAATTCTGAAAGATCTAACTGCAAAAAAATCTGTTAACACTACTACCACCTCGCCCGACCTTTGCAACAACATGGCCAATTTCTTCACAGATAAAATCAAGAAGATATATGACACCTTCCCCAAATGCCCGCAGTCACCGGTTACCATTGATCCTACCAGGCCTTCTCTCACCTCCCTTCCTACACTTGACCAAGAGAATTTCTTAAAAATCTGCAGAAAGATTAAATCCGGATCTCCGGCAGACCCCTTAAAACTGGACATTTTCTGTGAAGCCCACGAACTCATCACAGAACACATCCGTGACATTATCAATCTGTCACTTTCCACCGCCAGTGTTCCTTCCAAATGGAAGCAGGCCTGGGTGTCCCCCATTTTAAAAAAAACCACCTTAGACCCCTCACTTCCGGAGAACTTCAGGCCGATCTCCTTGCTCCCTTGGCCTGCCAAAGTTGTCGAGGCACACGTCAACAATATCCTGTCCAATTTCCTCCTTACCAACAACATTCTGGATGACTCCCAACACGGGTTTAGAGCTGGTCACAGCACCGAGACAGCCTTGCTCAGTGTTTCTGAAGACCTCCGTTCCATTCTTGACGCCGGCGGCACTGCAGCACTGGTCCTATTGGACCTTAGTGCTGCATTCGATACGGTGTCACACGAGGTCCTCTTGACGAGACTGGAGGAAATTGGAGTTACAGAGGCAGCCTTGGGATGGTTCAGAGACTTCCTGTCTAACAGGTCCTTTAGAGTCTCCACCCCTCCTTACATCTCGAAGGAGCATAGCATTGGACAGGGAGTGCCGCAGGGCTCGTCCCTTAGCCCTACCCTGTTCAATGTCTATGTCCGCCCTTTAGCGGAGGTGGCTAGAAGGAATGGAATGGCACTGGTATCCTATGCAGACGATACCCAGTTGGTGGTGGCTCTGAATAACAACAGTGGTCTGGAAGCCCATCACTTTAAACAGACACTCACTGACATCACCAACTGGATGACGGCAAATTTTCTCCAATTAAACGCCGGAAAAACTGAGATTCTGCTCCTGGGGAAAAACACCGCATCCTGGGGAGATAACTGGTGGCCTGACATCCTAGGCCCACCCCCCAAGCCAAAAGATTGCGTCAAAAATCTGGGTGTTTGGGTCGACTCGGCTTTAAAGTTTACCATCCACACTAAGAAAGTGGCTGCCACGTGCTTTGGCATTTTACGCAACATCAGGCCCATTCTGAAGTTCTTTGACTGCCGCACCCGCCAGCTCATTGTTCAGGCGACGATCCTTTCTAGACTGGACTATGCCAGTTCTCTCCTATTGGGAGCGAACCTGGCCGAAACCACCAGATTGCAGAGAGTCCAGAATGCGGCAGCCAGGGCTCTGGTTGGCCTCCCTCGCCATTCTTCCGTCTCTGGAACCTTAAAAAAACTGCATTGGCTTCCAGTGGGTAAAAGGATCCAGTTCAAGGCTCTATGTTTAGCCTTCAAAATCCTTAAAACCGCCTCTCCTCCATTGCTGAGTCCCCTCCTGTCTGAGTACATCCCTAGAAGATCGCTCCGCTCTGAAGGACAACATCTGGTGACCATCCCTCGCACTAGACTGGCCAGAGTCGGTGGCCGTTCCTTCAGTTTCCTTGCTGCCAAGCTATGGAACAGTTTGCCTGAAACCATACGGGGGATTCAAGACCTTTTAGCCTTTAGAAAGGCCGTCAAAACCCATCTTTTCCAATAATCTGTCATCTATTTCTGTTACCTTCACTCTGCATTTGTCTGCTCGCAGCGCCGGGACGCCCCTTGGCTGGGGCAGCCGTACGCTATATAAATTCACATAACATTAACATTAACATTAACCTCACCTGGACACTGCTCAGGTATAGGAGGCCCCGCACTATCCCTCGGTGCCACAAGCTTGCATCTCCCCCAAGCCTCAGATGCAAGCTTGTGGCACCGACGGATAGTGCGGGGCCTCCTATACCTGAGCAGTGTCCAGGTGAGGTGAGGTCCATTCCCCTACCATTAAGGAATTCACTGTAGCCAAAGTGAGTCGGAGGGTGAAAGTCCATGGTTACTACAGGTTGTACCGTACCTAACCAATTTTTTATCTTTATTTCTTTGGTGATGGTGGTGATTTTTTCATTTCATTACTAGGAGTGCAACTATCATAAGAGCAGAGGCCCTGATGAATGCCAAGGGATTTATACCCGTCAGGCAGAAACATGTTGGCCCTTCTATAGGCAGATATTTGTTACTGTCCTCTTTGCACTGTTCTGGTTTTTAATTAGGAGGTGTGTCTTGTCCGCAGAATAAAGTTGTCAGAAGGAAGGTATTCCATCCTATTTTAATTTCACTATTTGTTTTGTTGCACTTGTTTATTCTACCATCAAAAGATCGGTCATCATGGACGTTTTGTTTATGTTGGTGGACCAAATCCCAAAACAGCGACAAGGTGCGGGTTTTGTCCCTATGATCAAGGGATCAACCATCTATGCACAAGGGTTTGGACAAATGATATGACTGATCATTAAGTCTGTTTGATGGAAACCCTATTTGAATTGTTTTGGACTGGTGAGCCATTTATGAACACCCCATGATGTGTCGGTCTTTTCTATGCATGTATAGTTCACTCTGTTTTCTTTCTTCTCTCTCAAACACACTGTCTTTGTGACATATATACTCTGAGATCTTGTGGACTCAGTTTTGAGAGTACAGCTCTAATATTCAGCTGGTAGACCCCCTGTTTTTCTTGTGTTATATACTAAGTAGGAGCTGGGGATATGATCAGGTGTGGGTCTTTAAACTATATATCCCTTGGACCCTTATTCTAAATTTTTGTGGTTGTTTGATTGATTCAATGACACATTGTAATATAAGCAGTTCAATAAAATAGTTCTAACGTTGTCAGTTTGGAAGAGGCTCTTGTTTATTTGTAACAATGAGGGCTTTAGCATGAGTATTGGGAGTGCCATATCCTTCTACAGTCCTGCGTCCCCTTCTTTTGTAGCAATGGTGATGGGGTCCTACTCCAATCCTCTCTGTGTTTGTTTCAAACAAAGAGAAAAGTTGTACATCAGCTGCAGCAAGCTGTGCTTCAGGAGCGCTCTCCGCAAGTAGCGGGAAGTGTGCTCCAAATGGCCTCTCTCCTTTAGGGCCATCCCCAAGCTGGGAAAGCCATACTGAAGTTGGAAGAGCTAAAGAGACTTGTGTTGGGGCCCATATCAGCCATAACTTCAGAGGGCGCTAAACACTACCCAAGGCTGGATTGGGAACCAAAAGCAGCACTGGCAAAAATGTTCAAATAAGTCTCGCCCCCTTCCCGCTCACTCTCTTTCCTGGACCCCCTTCCCCCCCCCCCCCCAAACCTCTCCAAACCACATCCTGCTCTAATTTCCAGAGGTGACTGGAGAAAGTTGCAGAGGCACCAGCGGCGTCCTCCTGCCCAGAAAACCAGAATTCGAAGGCTCCAGTTCGCATGAGAAATGCGGGGTGGAAAAAACAGGCAGTCCAGTCCTGCACCCCGCCTCATTAGAAACAATACATTAACGTCTCTCTGGGCTCCCGCTTTTTGATCAGCGCTCCACTGCTCCTCAGCTAGAACTGCCTTCATCGCTCCATATCTACATATATCTGAGTAAGAATTATTTTAACAAGGGTGTAGGGGATACTGCATGCACATATGGAGGTTAATGGTACAAATGGGGAGAGGATGTGTTCTCAAGGCTAGACTGCCGACTTTGGAGCTGGGAAACCAAGGTTCGAGCCTCGGGGTCAACTCCACAACCTGTTATTCTGGGCAAATCACTTGGGGTCGACTCCACATCCTGTGATTTTGGGCAAATCACGTAATCTCCCCGTGCCTACCAAAAATAAGCATCGGCATAGCCAATAGGTCTTGCCTTCGGGACCTTATAAGTGTTTAGCCAGAGATATTTGGAAATAAATTGTGTGTGTGTGTGCTTGAGCGAGAGATAGAGGAAGCGAGAGAGAGGAATGAAACAGAGAGGGGAACAGATAATGTGTGTTACAAAGAGAGTGACCACTGGAGGGATGAAAATAATTAGACGATGAGTGCCTGGGTGATGGCTAGACAGAGAAAGAGAGACGTGTATTTACATCATTCGTGTATTTATATCATCCGTGTATTTTACATCATCCATATATTTATATCATACCTGTTTTTACATCATCCTTGTATTTACATCATCCCTGTATTTTACATCATCCATGTATTTACATAATCCGTGCTGGACATTCTTTTATGGTGTCTTCCATAAATCACCATAAATTCCATTAATCACCACATGGGCACACTCCCTACCGTTTATCCGGGCGCCCTTGTAGTGCACTACACATTATCATCATTGCTGCTTTTATTAAACGATGGCCCAAGTCCTTGCAGGCTTTGCGGGTATCAAATGTGACACCTCAATGCCCGTCTGCTGAGCCTGCACGCGCTCTCCCAGCCACAGTCTTTGTAGAAATGAAATCATCGTGCCGGTTCCCTTCCCAGGGGTCATGACCTCTGCATCTGTACAGCATTGACCCCCAGACTAGTCACAGATGCGGGTCTGGTTGTATATCTAGGCAACGCGATGGGCCATCAGCAATAAGGTAAACTATGATCACAGCTAAGAGCAGTGCTCTTACAGGAGGAGGCTCAGGGGTGCCCTCTACTCCCGGGTGTTCTCTGATCCGGCCACCAAGGTGTCAGACAGGACTGATGTTAACACACAACCCTGTAATATACCCTCTGAGAAGTCACCCCTCTTGACTAAACTAAGCTTTTATAACTAGAGTATTTCATGCCTGAGCACCCATTCCATCTTCCCCCAAGGTTTAGCCATGTGAGCCTTGTTGAACACAGAGATAAGAACAGGAGCAGGGTGCAGGGCGGAGCCTCCCAGCCTGAGTTCCCCCCGTCTGCAGGGCATAAAGTCTACCTGAGACCCAAAGACACCTGTGAGCTCGTGCACCAGGTTACTGAAGGACCAAGGGCTTTGAGCTGGCAAGGTCATGGCCAGGAACTGACCGCTCTGCCCCATCTGTCCTGATCCGCAGCACTGGACCTGGATAATGTGGCACATGGGATGGCATAAAGCTTTGGCGTTGTTAGTAGGGCCTGGATGGGAGATGTGAACTTGTAACCCACGCTGTACTCAGCGTAATGCCGACCCAAGGTGTGTACCCTGATAAACGAAGGATGAAGCAGGGGTTCTTAATGCTGACATTCTATGGTGGGAATAAAAGGCGCTTTATCAAAAGAGCTTGGGCTCTGCTCCTCGCAATGGGTTCAATCTGCTAGGTCACCTAGGTTCAGGGCGATTCCTCCTAAATAACAAGAAACGTGTTGAAGAAGTCATGATGGAGCAGGCCAAGAAGGAGGGCATTCAGGACAGCTGCAATATTATTTCTTTTGCCACCTTAGCAGAAATCCAGCATTTCCGCAAGATCCGAGTGCGGGGCTTCTGATCCCAGGTGCAGCATTTCTTACAGCAGCAGATTGCGTTCTTCCAAAAAGTGACACAAATGTTGGATGAAGTGCTTCATAAGTATGAAAGCGTTTAGCGCATGCGCTCTGAGCATCCTCTCAAACCAGAGTGTACACCTCGCTCAAATTCTCGGCAATAGTTGTCTATTGCCACTCGTGCATGTTTGGTGTTTACCTTAAGGGAGCGAGCAGAGGCAGGCGCGATAATTGCTACCAGATGGTGCCGCTGCTTGCTCCCCGAAGGGAAAAGCCAAACGTACACTAGTGGCAATAGAGAACAGTGCAAAATATGCACGAGTTTGACAAAAGTCCTGAGCGATGCCAAGAGGTCCCTTATAATCAGCGATTGCGCGCTGTGTAGGCGAGACCTAAAAATTAATGTGCCCTTGTGTAACCTAACTGGGGCGCATGTAAAAGCGCTCCAAAATCAGCTGGTGCTTGTATTATTAATGAACACCTCGACTCTGGCCCTTTCCGGGGAAAGTGTCCTCAGCCTATGTGAAATAAGAAAATAGAGCCAGAGTGAGGAAGAAGGGACCTGAAGCTATAAATTACTGATTAAAGAAGCCGCAGGAGGTTGAGGAGAAGGTGGGTTCCGGCTTCTTGCAGCATGGCTGCAGTTGGTGAGTCGGGTGCACATTTGAAGGATCAGCAGCGGGAGGATTCATCTGTTTTTTTACTCAGCTCAGTGGTGTACATAAAAAACGAAAACATAACATTAAAAAAAACAGCAAGCATTTGAAACCGGGGTTTCTTTTAAGTGAGTGTGGAGACCACAAAAGGCAGTCTCGTGAATCCCTGTGAGGTCACATTAGCCACCCAGACGTTCGAGAGTTTGAGGACTCATCAGAAATGGCAGTCGAGGACGCCAGGGTGACCGGCCTCGGGTGATGCTCGCACATTCAAAGAATGAGGGTTTAGTCTCTCTCTGCACTTGACTGACACAACCACAAACCCCAATTCCTGAGCGGCATTCCAGTCAAGGAGCCACAAAACACAGCGATGTGCAAAATCGGCATTTGTTAGGTTGAAATGGCTCCATTACGTTTAGATTGCACGGCAGATATTTCCAATTTGAAACATTAGTTTCCCATAAAAGAAAGTGCCACAAGCAATTATTTTATGCAATGCTTGCCCTCCTCTTCAAGCATGTGTATCCTGTCTAGAGAGGGGCAACGAGGAAGAGTGGAAAATCAGACTCTGGTCCAAGCCAGAGGAGCCTAAAAATAGGCAACTCAGACAGTTCCACTTTAATAGGAATATGGGAACCGTGTGTTATCCAATTGGTATATATGACTGGGGTATATTTCCGTTACTTCTCGAGCTAAACATCTGGAGTCACTATATTGCGGATAAGTCTTAATACTTTAAATTTGCAGGTTTACTACTTGACAGGTAAGCTAACTTTTTTATACACATATATTTATGAAATTTGGCAGGATGATACATTATGATGTGCACAAGTAAGTAGAGTAAGTATTTTTTAATTTATGAGGCATTTTAACTAGTGTTATCTGCTGGTGCACTATTTTTAGCGAAATTTTGAGCTATTTCACAGAAGTATCGCAGTACATAGGGATGCCTAGTCATTATGTGATTGGCTAAATACTGCCTTTACAAAAGTTGAAGGCAGCCATGCTGTCTGTAGGTGCACTTTGCCTGTGTTCTGTGTTTCGCCCTTAGATGCAGGTATTGGGTTTGATGCTTCCTCTATATATTACCACTTTGTAAAGGGGTAATAGGTAGGAAAAAATATTTATACGTTTCTATATATTTTTATAAAAATTCTACAGAGTACCACGGTACCACCTCAGAAGTATTACAATACCAAAAATAAATAAAAAATAGTTAAGTATGTAAAACAAATTAAATTGACTTTAGTACTCTATATTTTAGAACTATAGGGTACTGCAGTGTATTTTCTACTTCTAACACATTTAAATCTTCACAAAACAGTCTACAGAGCACCGCAGTATAGCTACTTACTGCGATACTTAATTTTTTTTTCTTGTGCAGTTCTCCCTAAAGTGATGTAAAAATATATAGATAATTATAAATACGTTTCTCCACCTATTAACACCTTAATAAAGTCGTTAAAGGTAGGGAACAACAATAAAACCTACTAATTACATAAATCTAAGACCCTAATCCAGAACACAGCAAAACGCAGAGTGCAGCAAAAATGTGCTGAAAAGGACATAAATGCCTTTTAAGGTTGGTAAACTCAGCCATTAGTCGATCACATATTGCCTTAACATGCACATGTACTATGGTATACTGTGAATTTGCAGTGCTATACTAAACTGTGGCAAAATACATAACTAAGTATTTTAGAAATTATTACTTTAACACTACTTACACTATTTACACATAGTACCAAGAATTACCATTTACACCAAATAATCTATTTTCCTGCACATTAAATTTACATTCATTAACACACTTTCATGCTGTGTCTGTTTGAATTACCACACTCCAATGTATGCCACTACACTCTATGCCATGCCACTATACGCCACTCCTGTCTACATTAATCCACAGTACGCCCCTCAACTCTACACCACTACACTCGATGCCTCTTCATTTTATGACAATCTAGTATATGCCACTACACTGTACGCCCCTCCACTCTACCCAACTTCTCTGCACGGTATGCAACTCCACTCTACGACACAACACTCTATGCTGTTACACTCTATACCACTCCACTGCACGCCACTTCAGTGTGCACATCTGCACTATACGCTATATCTCTGTACACCACTGCACTTTATGCCACTTCCCTCCACTATATGCCACTCCACTCTACAACTCTACAACAATGCACTGTACACTATTACACTCATCCATCCAACCGTCCTCTGGGTTTTCCATTCAATCTTCATGCCTTTCACCCACCCATCAATCTAAACGTTTAGATTTCCATTTGCTATGCCAACCTTTCACCCATACCCATCTATCCATCCACTCGCTCAGATTTCCATTTACATTGCCATTCATCCATCCTAAGTTTTCCATTCGCTCTACTATCCTTTCACACATCCTTCCATCCATCCTCTTAGAACTCCATTTACTCTGCCAGCATTTCACCCAACCATCCACCCATCCTCTCAATTTTCCATTTCCTCTTCCATCTTTCACCCATACCCATCCATCCTTTCAGATTTCCATTCACTCAGCCATCCTTTCATCCACCCATCTACAGTCTTCCTTTTACCAACCCTTCCTCTCACCCACTCATCCACCTATCTTTCACCAGCTCATTCCCCATCCTTTCACCCACTCATCCCTTCACCAACCCATCCATCATTTTATCAACCCATTCTTTCAACCCACCCATCCATCCTTTTACCGACCCATCCTTTCACCCACTCATCCATCCTTTCACTCACTCATTCTTAAATTCACCCATAAACCCTTTCACCCACCCATCCTTTTATTCACTCATTCATTCTTTTACCCACCCATCATTTTACCCACTAATTCAAACCATCCTTTCATCCCCCTATCTTTTCACCCACTCATCCATCCATATTTTCACCCACGCATGCATCAACTCATTCATCCTTCTTTCCATTTTCTATGAGCCCTTCTTTCTTGTGCTAATTACGAGCTTTTACCTACAAAGTTTCAGATAAAAGATGGCCATAAAAAAAACACCCCCATACAAACCCTACCCCACTATAGCTGCTAACGCGATGTCCCTGCACCCACCCATTGATCTCCTCATATTTATATTTACTCTGTTGTACTTTCACCCTACAATCCATCCTCTCCGGTTTCCATTTACTCTGCTATCCTTTCACCTTACAATCCATCCTCTCCTATTTCCATTTACTCTGCCATTCTCACACACACACCCATCCAGCCATCCATTGTCTCATATTTCTATTTACTCTGCCATACTTTCATCCATCCATCTATCCTCAGATTTAATTTGCTGTTCCATCCATGCTCTCAGTTTTCCATTTACTACGCATTCCTTTTCCCAACCCATTCATTCACCCTCTTAGATTTCAATTTACTCTGCCATCATTTCACCCATCCATCCTCTCAAATGTCCATTTACTCTGCCATTCTTTCTCCACCCAGCCTCTCTGATTTCCATTTACTTTGCCACCCATCCATACTCTCAGAATTCTGTTTGCTATGCCATCCATCAGTCCATCCATCCATCCATCCACCCATCCATCCATCCTCTTAGATTTCCATCTACTCTGGCATCTTTTCAACCGCCCATCCTCTTAGATTTCCATTTATTTTGCTGTCCTCTCACCCACCCACCCATCCATTCATTGTCTAATATTTCTATTTACTCTGTCGTACTTTCATCCATCCATCCGTCCATCCTCTCAGATTTCCATTTATCCTGCCATCATCCATTCATCCATCCTCTGAGTTCTCCATTCATTCTTCCATCTTGTCACCCATCCATCCTTTTGGATTTCTATTTACTATGCCCTCTTTTCACCCAACCACCTATCAATTCATCCATACTGTCAAATGCCTATTTACTCTGCCCTCCTTTCCCCCATACCCATCAATGTATAATTCCATCCATCCTCTCAGATGTCCATTTATTTTGACTGCCATCCATCCATCTATCTATCCTAGGTTTTCCGTTCACTCTACCATACTTTTACCCATTTATTCATCCATCCTCTTAGATTTCCATTTACACTGCCACCTTTTCACCCATCCACTCATCCTTTAGATTATTCCATTTGACTCTGCCCTCTTTCACCCACCCATCTATGCATCCATGCAACCATACATCCATCTCACTCACTCATCCTTTTTCACATCCATCCTCTCACACACTCATCCACCCATCTTCTTACCCACTCATCCCTTATCCTTTCACCCACTCATTCTTTTACCAACCCGTCCATCCACCAATCCTTTTACCAATTCATCCTTTCACCTACCCCCCATCCTTTTGCTCGCTCACCTTTTAATTCACCTATCAACCTATCCATCCATCCTTTCACCCAGCCATCCATTCAGCAACTCATCCAGCGATCCTTTTACCCACCCATCCTATCACCCAATCGTGCATCTATCCTTTCTTCCCCCATCCTTTCACCCACAAATGCATCCACTTGTTTATCCTCGGTTCCCTTTTCTATAATTCCATACTTCTTGTGTTAAATATGAGGTTTTACCTGCCAATTTGCATATAAAAGAGGCCCATTGAAAAATGTAACCACTGCTGTAGCTGCTAAAGGGGGCACGATGCCCCTGTCTATACAAATTCACTCTATACCACTCCACTGTACAACACTCTACTCTATGCTATTTCACTCTATACCACTCCACTGTACACCACTCTACTCTATGCTATTTCACTCTAATCCACTCCACTGTATGCCACTGCAATGTAAACCACTCCACTGTATGCTTTTTCACTGTATGCCACTCAACTGTACAACACTCCAGTCTACACCACTCCACTGAATGCGACTACAGTCTACACTATTCCACTATATAGAAGTCCACAGTACAACACTCCTCTCTATATTATTTCACTCTATGCCACTCCTCATCACTCTAAAACATGCTATTCTACTGCACGCTACTGCATTGTACACTGCTACACTCTACACCACTCCAGTCTACACTGTACAACAATGTATTCTTCTCAATGTCACTATACAACACTCTACTCTATAGCACTTTACAACACTCTACTCCCCTCTACATCGCTTCCCCCAGTAAATGTACTATATTCTAGCAGACACTAGTCCACCCTATTCAGCTGTACTCCACTACTGCACTCTACGGCACTCCATTGTACACTACTCTATGCTACTCAACTGTACAACAGTCTGTCCCACTCTACCATACTGTACAGCTCTCTACTCTACTCCATGGCACTCCACTGTACAACACTTTATTCCACTCTATGACACTCTACTCCTTGGGCCATGACCTGCATCCAATCGACACAGGACGCCAAACCCATGTGTGGGGCTTCCCACAAGCAGTCAATGCCTCGCCACGCATAGCCGAAGGCTGCAAGGCCCAACACCCTGTTTACGGGAAGCCATAGCAGACACTCAGGCCCAGTCCTCTTTCCTTATATATATTTTTTTTATCCAGCGAGGTCTGGAAAATAGTGAACAATAAAAATCAGAAACTTAAGAAACACAACCCCAAATCCAGCCTGCAGGGTCGGACTGGCCTATAGGGCAATCTGGCAGTGCCTGTTGGTCTAAATTGACAGGTTAGTGTGTGGGCTGTTTTTAGCTGTTTGTGGTCCACTTTCATGGTCTGCTAGACCAGTTATTACTGTGGATTTCCCTGATATTAAAACAAACATTGTCTGCAGCAAGCTCAAATTGATGCAGTCTTCCATACCTTGCAAATTACTACCGTATGCTCCCCCCCCCCACCTCCTCCCAAACGATGTATGTCCCCACGGTCTGTATGTGAGGAAAGAGAAATCATAGCAGTAAAACCAAACTTTGGTCTTCAGAGCCGGTCACATACTGCAAACCCTGCCTGTTGGGCTATCATTGGCCTCAGGAAGGGCTGGACTGGCCACATGGGACACAGGGAAAACCAAGGTAGGCCGAGGCTTAAGGATGGATGTAAAGATAGATCCTCAGCTGTCCAGCTTGGCAGAAAGCCATGAGGATCACACACTTTTCTTGTTTACACGTGTGAAAAGTCACCCCTTTGAATCCTTCAGGAGTAAGTTACACTCGCTGTGCACTAGGAGGCTGATATGGACACAATTCTCTTACTCTTACATAAGCGCTAGGAGACCTGTGGTAATTAGGCGCTACATAAGTGACATTTAAAAATAACAATTTCCAAGTCTGCTTTTAGCTCCCAGCTGATGGAGCGAGATAGAAAACAAAATTTTGTTTAAACTCGCAAAGTCACATTTCCATAACATGAATAATAATATTAATGATTTGTGATATGTCGTGCTAATACAACTTAGATTAAACTTTACACGTGGGGGGACTAATATGTGTGCTCATAAACGTGCATAAATGTTGCATCTTTTTGTTCGTGCAAAATAATAAAATAATTTATTGTTTTCGTTTTTGTCATTACTAACTGCTGCAAACTTAAAAGAAGCATGTGCTTGTTTTGCTTTTCCTTGTCTGTGTGATGTCATTTCTACTATTCTAGGTGCATATGGGTCTCATGGAAAAACGGAGACTGGTAAATATAAACGCTGCTTTATTTGTTTGCAATGGCTAGGTAACATTTTGATTAATCGGGTGGGTTAATTAATTAGTAAACCATGGGGTGGATACAGAATCTACTTTATTTCTTACATTAATACTTTTCTTGTGTTTGTTTTATACTAGAAAATATAAGTTGCCTGCTTTTGGGCCTAGTCATTTGAACCGCAGAAAAAGAGCTGACATATAATTCTGCAGAAAGTCACGAGACGCCCATTCTGAATTAAAACGTTTATTGAAGCTGTATTCACAAAGCAAAAACTGATGAGCTGACATCATTCTGTCGGACATGGCCAAGGTCGAAAGTGAACATTTTGTCAGCCCTTAACTTGGCATCCGCGGAAGTGTAATGAAAGTCTATGGAAACTGCGAGGATGACTTAATACATAGTTGCAAACGCAGGAAGCTTCTGGCTTCACGTGGAAGGAACAATGGTCTCTATGAAATATGATTTAGTGGAACTTTTTGAGAATTGGGTGACATGTCACTTGTCACTCTCAGCCAATGGGACGTCGAAGATTTCTGAAAACTTTCCTTTGCTTAGTTCAGTTAGCGTAGAAAGGTATAAAAAGTCATGCCCTTAGGGTTGGGCTGGCTGCTGCTTTCTAACTTTCCGATGAGGGTGATGTGCTGCTGGACTTTGCGTGGAGCACGTAAGAATCCTCAAAGAACTTTACTTTAATTTCTATATATTTAGCTCAGTTAGGGAATTAGGTTTTAGAAATGCTAAACTTTATATATTTTCTTTAAAATTGTTTCATTTGCTTAAATAATAATTTTCTCATATTTCATTACAATCATGCTTGCTTTAATACTAATAAAATTTATTCATAAAACTTTCAACTTATATACCATAATTTAGTAAATAAAATCTTACTTTTGACAAACAAGCTGGTCTTGGTTATTCAGAAGTGTAGGTTACTATTAGCTAGATCACGTCACCTATGGTGGTCGTTTAAATGGTTGGGTTTTATTCTAATGACAATATTCTTTCTGCAAATGTATAAAATGTATATAGTTTGTAGATAATGTGTATATAGATTTATTCTGACCACCTGATTCAGTAGGCCCAAAAATATATCAGGTTTATAAATGGGTCCATATTTAGTTTAGAATTTTGTTTATAGGTTATGAAGTTGGGTAGCGTAATTTATGATATATTTTCTATAGCCCGCTGGATCAATTCTCTGGTAGCAGAAATTGATGGTTGCTAAGGGGTAACCAAGGTAATATGTTGGTTGCTAAGGGTTGCGTAATGGTATGGAAATAGGATCGATGTTTTAACACTTGTTGAGTTCGTTTTTCGTGCTATCTGTAAGCTATACCGGTATAGATTGTGTGGCGAGAAATTAGTCACGCAAGCCATCTGTTCTGTTTGTAGTGATATCGCCGAGTATCACAAGAGGTATCGCCGTGTACCATAGTGTTGTCGCCGAGCAGCACAGTTTTAGGGCTAGGTCTGAATCTTGTATAGTGAGGGTTTTCTAAGAAATCAAAGCAGCATGAGAATAGGGACAAAGCGCCTTCCATAAAACTCACTGTGAAGAGAGTATTAGTTATATCCGAGCTTGAGTGAAGGGTAAAATTAACGTCGGTGCATGATTATCTATAAACAGGTTAGAGTCCTGTACGGGTACATGTTTCATATCTATAAACAGGTGAGAGCCCTGTACGGATAACGTCGTTATTTTGCTAACGGTGCATGATATCTATAAACAGGTGAGAGTCCTGTACGGATTTCATGTGTGTTTGAAATTAGGGAATTTTCCGTGTAAAAGTGCGAGTTTGAATTGTATTTTATGTTCAAGTGGAACTCTTAGAACTTTCACTTCGCGGTGGGTTCAGAGCAAAGCGAGTTCATAATTATACGTGTTAGAAGGGTGGGGTAAGGTTACTCTACTGACAATTGAATATTATCCTTAGTGTGAATAGTGCCGTCTATTCCGAAGTGTGGATACTTGAATGTATGTAAACTATCCTAAATAGTGAAACGAACAGATGTTGTCTTTATAGTCATCGTTAAAAATTAATTTACACTGAAAAGTGTTCTTAAAATGGCGCTGTGAAAAGATTTTGTGAAGGAGGGGTAAGCGCCAGGAGTGAAAAGCGAGAAACCGCAGCTGCTGTGTACGTCACAGAGCCGCGCTGGGATTGGGTGACCTACGTCACAAGCTGTATTCTGATTGGCTCTTGAGTCTCTGACGGCCAGTGAGCTGATTGGTCCTTCAGAAAATCTCCAAAATTATTGGTTGAGCAGAAAAGTGACGTAGCTCAACTGTCATTGGTTTGTCGGTGTGTTTCGCGCACGGATTGGTTGTTTTGCGGAACATCCCGGAAATATTTTACGAACGATTTTGTGAATTAAATTTAACTTTTAAAAATGAGTTATCATTTTAAACATGTTGAGAAAAAGACAACATTATTTCAGAAATTCAAAAATTTATTTTCACCTGACAAGAAAATCGAAACGCGAGGTGGTAAACTACTTCATAAGTATAAAACACCTGCAGCGTATATGGAAGGTGAATACGGATATCATACTGTCTTATGGTTCGACAGTTGGAAACGCTATACTAAAAACGACGGTGTTTTAGCTTGGCCTGATGATGGTTCATTTAATGTAAGAGTTTTAAGAAACTTACGAGAGAAAATGAATGCTCTTGTTCCAAAACCGAGACCAACTCAATTTGAAGCTTTAGTTGAGTGGGAAGACGAGATGTATCAGTTACAAAGAGAAGCTAGTGGAATTAAAAGACCTACTAAAAATCCATCTTGGAAAAGAGAAACTCATGAAGATAGATTGCGAATGTGGAGACAGGGAAACATGAGTGAAGGATTGTATTTAATTCATGAAATGGTAATGGGTCCTCCTACAGGGAAATCTATGGAAAGTGAATCTGAGGATGCAGTTATGGAAGAAATATATACAACTACTAGAAAGAATCAGCCTAATCAGCCTTTGAGACCTCCTAGATCATGGTCTACTCCGGTGGTTTCTACTGAAACTTCACCGAGTGCACCTCCAATTAGTGAAGCTCCTAAACTTTATCCAAATAATTGTGAAATCACTGAAACTCCTAGAAGATCAGAATTCGAGAATGCTCGAAATGAAGGTAGACATTTTACAATGACTCCAAGAGCAAGGGAACCTCCAAAAGATTATGCAAGAGAGACAAGAAATGTTGAAGATGTTGATTATAATGAATATTTAAGATCTAAAGAAGAATTAATTAAAAGAATGACAAAAGGCATGGAAGCTGTCACAGTTCCAGTAACAATTGGTCCTGTTCAGCCTGTGTTCGATCAAAAGGATACAAACAAAAATGGATTAACTATTCCTTTAAATACAGAAATTCAAAAGACTGCTGAAAAATTTTATTCAGATTTAACGGAATTAAACACTTCTAAATCAAGAATGCCTGATTTAACTTTTAATGAGGATTTATCTCCAAAAACACCAATGGGTGCTATGTCAGATATAGGGAGTCCTGAAGTCAGGGTAACCACACCAAAACTTGATGTGGCCAAATTAAAAGCGAATATCGAAGAATTAATAATTGGAACAATTGGCCCAGATAGTTTAAATTACTATCGGGATGATGAACTACTGTTCATTTGCAAAAGCATTCAGTGGAAAACGAAAAATAAATATGATCAATTAGAGGATCTAGCAGCAGAACTTGAAATCGATGTGAGTAAACAAAAGAATTTTGCAAAGCATTACAGATTAGACTTTTCAGAAAGTGACATTGAGAGTTTGAACTCAATGGGAAGAATAGTTCACATTAAAGATTTGATTGTGTATATCAAAAAGCTAGGAGAACTGAATAAATGGAGAGTAAAATGGACGAAAAAGAAGGAAGATGAAAGATTGGATAAATTGTCAAAACAATTTCCAATGAGAGAAGTTGCAGGTGGAGGATATGTTCATGTCCCTTGGTCGAGACAGGACATTCTGTTATTTACAAATGACTTTCCAAAATTGAGGGAAAAACCAGTTGAGTGGTACAGGCAAGTTGATAGATTTATCAAAGTGTCAAAAGTTCTGTGGATTGATTTAGATGGATTTTTTGACATTGTAGTTCCATCTGATCTTTGGACAGAATGCAAAATATCGATTAGTTGGCCAAAAGCAGAACCTGAACGAATCAAAGAAACAGGTGCCCCAAATCCACTTGTAATGGATTTCTATGAAAAAGTAATTGTTTGGATGAAAAACAAAATTCCACCCAAAGAAGTCGATTGGGTTAAAATAGAGAGAACAGAACAGGAAACAAAAGAATCAGTTCATTCTTTTTATGAAAAACTATTGTTAATCTTTAAACAATACAGTGGTTATGAAAAATTAGATGAAAAAGACATGAGTCATTTTATCTATAGATTTGTTTATGGACTAAAACCTGAAATTGGAGAAATGATCAGAACTAGTATTGTCGGATGGCAATCACTATCTGTAGATGATATTCTAAGAAAAGCAAAATATTGTAGCGATGAAATAGAAGTAAAACAGAAGAAGCTGAAGGAGAAAGCCATGTGGGCTCAGGTAAAGGTGGCTGAGCAACAGATTGCCAGCATGGGAAATAAGAACACTAATTTTGTTCAAACTGGAAATACAAACCAGATACAAGGAAAGTTTAAAGGTAATAATTTCCCAAAGAAATTTAGCCCAAAGATAGAAGAGCTGAAACAAAGATTACCTTGTTTTAATTGTGGCGAAATTGGACATTGGAGGGACGAGTGTCCTCATCCTCCTAAAAACTTAAAGAATCCCTTATTGAATCCACAGATGCAGAATGGTGTTGACCTGCAGCGACAGCTACAGATGCAACAGGGGTTAAACAAATTTAATATTCAGCGACAGTTACAGCAACAGCAACAACAACAGGTGAATAATCGTCAAGACCAATTGCCACAACCACCTTTTCCGAATTGTGGGGGAGTTCAAAAATATAATCCAAACGTGGGATTTCAGGGAAGTGAACAGGTAATAAAACCACAAAAACAGCAAAAGCAGCAAAGGGTTCAAATGCAAAATGCTTCACAACAATTTTTATTAGCAGAAAGTCAAGACAGTGATTCTGATGATTATTGCTGACGGTGCCCGAGAGAGGAGGAAGAGTGTGTTGTTGGAGCCACTCTTGAGGTTGACCAGTCTGGTCCTTATGTAAACGGGAAAGTTAATGATGTAGACATCACTTTTCTAGTGGACACTGGTGCTACCCGTTCTACTGTTAGATCAGTGGAAATTGAAAACCTACCTCTCTCTGGGGATACCATCCAAGTTGTCGGAGTAAGTAATCAGCAAATTAAAACAGACTTAACTGATCCAGTACCAGTTGAAATTGGAAACTACAGAGATAAACACAGATTTGTGGTTTGTAATAGTAGTCCAGTAAATCTATTAGGCAGAGACATCCTATGTAAAATGAATTGCAGAATATATTGTTCTCCTGATGGAGTTGAGTTACAAACAATGGAGGAAGATGGTTTATACAGAATGACAATGATGATGATGGAAGCAGAAGAAACAAAATTGTTTCCTGCATTTGAAGAAAAGGATTTACCTGAAGAGCTAAAAGAAACAGTGAAATCTGAAATATGGGATTTTACTGGAAATGAGATGGGTCTAATGAAAAACGTAGATCCTGTAAAAATTGCATTGAAACAGGGAATAGAATTTCCAAACACTCCACAGTATAAAATGAAAACAGAAACAATTGAAGGTATTACACCTATAATCGAAAAATTAATCAAGCAAGGTGTATTAAAGGAAATGAAGAGTAGCTCTTGTAATTCACCAATTATGGGAGTTAAGAAGTCTAACGGAACATTTAGGATCGTACAAGATTTGAGAAAGGTTAATCAAATTGTCATTCCATGTTGTCCTGTGGTTCCAAATCCAGCAGTAATTCTATTTCAGATTCCACATGATGCTGAATGGTACACAGTCATTGACCTTTGCAATGCATTCTTTACTGTTCCCTTACATCCAGACAGTTATGAAATCTTCGCTTTCAGATTCCAAGGTAAGACCCTTGGATGGACAAGAATCCCTCAGGGCTATACAGAAAGTCCTTCAATCTTTAATGAATTGTTAAAAAGATCATTAGAAGATTTAGACTTACCAGGTAGGTCTACGTTGGTGCAGTATATTGATGATTTGTTAATAGCTGCAAAGACAAGAGAAAATTGTGTAACAGACACAATAATTCTGTTAAATCGCCTTGCAGAAGAAGGACATAAAGTGTCTCCAGCAAAACTACAGTTTTGCAAACAAGAAGTAAAATATCTTGGTCACAGAATTGCAAAAGGAAAAAGACAAGTAACAATAGAGAGAATAAAAATGATTCAAGCAATGTTACCGCCAAGAACACAAAGACAGGTCAGAATGTTCTTGGGAATGGTAGGTTACTGTCGACAATGGATAAGTGGATTTTCAGTAATAGCAAAACCACTACAAAGACTGACCAAATCAGATGTAAAGGATCCAATTATTCTCAATGATGCTGAGATGGAATCTTTTGAGAACCTGAAAAAGAGCTTATGCCAAGCTCCTGCTTTAGGTATGCCAAATTATGAGAAAGATTTTGAACTGTATTGCAGTGAGAGAGAAGGATGTGCATTATCTGTATTAATACAGAGACATGGAAATTTAAAGAAACCTATTGCATACTTCTCTGCAGTTCTTGATCCAATTGCAAAAGCATTACCAGGTTGTTTGAAAGCAGTTGCAGCTACAAGTATCAGCCTCGAACAAAGTGAAGGAATCATTATGGGATTTCCTGTGAAAGTTTTTGTGCCTCATTCAGTTGAAATATTACTGACAAGAGGTAAGACTCAACATTTAACAAGTAGCAGATTGACAAAGTATGAGAAAATCATACTGGGAGCAGATAATGTTTCGATTTCAAGATGTTTGAATCTGAATCCTTCTACATTACTGCCTGATTCTGAAATTGTTGATGACATTGAGACAGAACATGAATGTTTAGATGTCATGGAATTCTGCACTAAACCAAGAAAAGACATCAAAGACAGACCTTTGTCTGAATCGGATTTTGTCTACTTTGTAGATGGCTCATGCTTAAGATCCGAAGGAGGTGTCTTGAAAGCTTCATACTCAGTTTGTACAGTTGTAAATATTGAAGAAGCATCATGTCTTGAAGGAGTTCGTTCAGCACAAGTGGCTGAATTGATTGCTTTAATTCGTGCATGTGAAATATCAAAGGATATAAGAGTTACCATCATTACTGATAGTCAGTATGGGTACGGAGTTGTACATGATTATGGACAACTCTGGTCACAGAGAGGATACATGACATCAACAGGATCACCAATTAAAAATGCAGTTTTCATTAGAAGATTAATTGAAGCAATACAATTGCCAAAAGAAATTGCAATTGTCAAGTGTGCAGCGCACACTAGAGGAACTGATTATATTTCCAAGGGAAATGCCTTCGCAGACGAAACAGCAAAGTACTGCGCAAGGAAAAATTATTCATACAATCGGGAGAGGAGTAAAGAAACTGATTCAAATTCATTAATGCTAACAACTGTTGTAGAAACATGGCATGAGATTAGAGATTTACAAAACGAAGCAGAAGATGAAGAAAAAGACCTATGGTTAAAATCAGATCGTAGACCACGTGAAGAAGATGGAGTGTGGGTTTACAAAGATGGCAGAGTAGTCTTACCAAATTGTTTGATTGCTGACATGGCCAGATTATATCATGGTCCTGCACATCTAGGAAGAGATTCTATGGTCAGACTTTTTAGAGAAACATGGTTCAATACCAAATTTAGAACCATTGCTGAATCTTTTTGTCAAAGGTGTTTGTCATGCCAACAAATGAATCCAAACAGAAAATCAGTGGTGGGGACAGGAATAATTGGTCGAGAAGGTGGTCCCTTTACCAGGTTACAAATAGATTTCATTGAAATGCCTTTACACAACTGTTTGAAATATGTGCTTGTAATTGTATGCTTATTCTCAAGATGGGTAGAGGCTTTCCCTACACGACATTGTGACTCAATTACAGTAGCAAAACTAATGCTCAGAGAAATCATCCCAAGGTACGGTTTTCCAGTCACTATTGAGAGTGATGGAGGAAGCCATTTTGATAACAAACTGATGAAATTAATTTGCGAAGCTTTGACCATTGAGTAGAAAATACACTGTGCATACAGACCAGAGGCATCAGGTGTAGTTGAACAAATAAATGGAACAATCAAAAACAGAATTGGAAAAATGTGTCTTGAGACAGGTATTAAGTGGACAGATGCTCTTCCACTTGTTTTGATGTCATTAAGAAGTACACCAGATAAAAAGACAGGTTTGAGTCCTCATGAAATTTTAATGGGAAGAGTTATGAGGCAAGCTTTTGTACCTGTAGGTAAACTGTTGAGCATAAATGACAGTGCAATTTTGGATTACTGTAAAAGGTTATCTGATATGGTAACTTCTGTGTCTAATCAGGTGGGAACTGAAGCTCAATCAAATGAAAAAGTTTTGACTCATGATCTGAGACCTGGCGATTGGGTCAGAACGAAAGTACATCGGAGAAGGAATTGTCTAACTCCTAGATGGCAGAAACCTAGGCAGATAATCTTGATCACTACTAATGCTGTAAAGTGCAGAGGATTGAAACGCTGGATTCATCCTAGTCATACTATTCCAGTACCAACTCCTGAGAGTTCTGATGTTGAAAGTGATACCACAGATGATTCTGATTCTGAAGCAGAAGACAGAACAGAAGGTGAAGTAATTCCAGATTCTGAAGATCGACAAGAAAGTCGACATCTGGAAACTGTGCCAGTGAATGGAAATGTAACAAGAAAAGACTTGGAAATAATTGAAATAGATTCTGAAGGTGAAGAGAATCTGTTAAAAGGAAAGATAACTGAGGATTCGGTTGTCTCTATTGAAGACAAAGAAGCTGAACCAAAAGAAGTTTCAGACCAGGAGAGTATCGAAAGGCAGAGAACAAACTCTGAAGTAAGGAACAAAAATCCGAAATCTGGGAAGTTAAAGGTAATTGAGGAAGAGGAGGAGAACGAATTACCGAGTACCAGTGATGGAAGACAAAGTGAAGTTCCTGAAGGAGTGAAATTGCCGAATAGAGAAGTTCCTGAGTCAATTGAAATTTCAGACTACGAAACTGAAGAAAGTGACGTGGAAGGTGAAAGTGAAAAGAGAAAGAAAAGGACTTGGAAGTCAGAATCAAATAATTCTGAACCAAAGAAGAAGTACGTGAGAAAAGCAGACTACTGGCCTGGTGGAAGATTGAGAGTCAGATTGATCAAAAAGCCAATAGAACAAGTTGAAGAAATAAGTAGTCAAAAGAGTCCTGGAAAAGAAGTTGGAGTTGGAAGAAAAATTGAAGTAATATCAAGAAAAGGGAAGAGGATAATAAGACCAAACCAGAAATACAAGTCTCCTGAGTGGACTTACTTAGTAATTTCACCTGTTATTGACATATATGATAGTAGTGAAGAAGAAAACGAAATCCAAGAAATTAGTGACAATGATTGAAGTACAGAATTATTAAATTGGCAAAAGGCTGAAGAGAATTTGTTAGTTGACACAAGGTCGAAGAAAAACTGTTTAGTTGAAGAAAACTTATGTATGACATAAGGTCGAAGAAATCTTGTTTAGGGTTATAAAAGAAAAATATATTTTAAAAGGGGGGTGTATATAAATTTTAAAATTTATTTTTATTTTTGAGGCTAAAACTAACCTAAAAATGCCTTATGTTAAGGAGAGCACTTCAAAGTGTTCTGTTTTTAAAAGATGCTGTAAGATGACTCTGGTATGTCTGCTCATTTTAGTTCTGCTCTGGTTGGTATTAGCTGTGATTATCCCTTTAGAAATGAATAGAGAATTACTCAAAGTTAACATAACAAGCAAAGCTCTGGTTAGCCAAACTAAACATAGTACATCTGCAAAAGTTATTGATCATCAGTCTAACATTCATCAAGATAAATCAATAGGTGATTTTTCAAGTAATACATTCACAAAGCTATTGAGTGAATATGTAAAGGTAATGGATGCAAAAGACTGCTATGTCTGTGTTAAGTTACCTGCTTCTGTTTCTGAGGGAGTAACATATAATATGCTTCCTCTCACTTATGCTGTAACATGTAGTGTATTAACTAGTTTATTTTATCAAACTGGTCGTTTAGAATATTACTATTCAAATTATGATGAAATTTTTGCTAATGTTAAGATTGATAATGCTTTAAATAAGCATAAGAAAGCAAAACAAATGAGAGAATATTTCCTTGTTACTAACGAACTCACATATGAGTATGCTTACAAGAATAATCTAACATGTAAATTAAGTGCTGAAGGAAAGAAATTTTTGAATATGGTTGAGGAGAGAAGAGCAATTTATAAGAGAAATGAATTAGTAAAACAGACTAAGTCAGCCTTCTGGCAAAAAGAGGATGAGAAATTAAATGGCAAAATGCTTGAAAATATTGCTATTCACATAGACAAACCAGTTAGTGGAAAGCTTTGCATTAGAAGAGATAATACACTTTTTGATAATTATTTTGTAGGTGCAAGTAACTGTGAAGATACTTATCAGATTATGGGAGGTTGGGGATTTAAAGGTGGAAAAGATCCTATCTTTCCTGGGATTTATTTTGTTTGTGGTGACAAAGCCTACTACAACCTTCCAGACCATTGGTATGGAACTTGTTATGTGGGAATTGTTTTTCCTAAAGTGTTTCATGTTGACAGAGATTCAGAAGGATTGTTTAAAATTCATAATTATGTAAATAGAGCTAAAAGAGAAACTTTTACCGAAGTTCTGGGAGATATTTTTCAAGCTGTAATACCTTTTGTTGGTATAACCCTAAATGCAGGGAGAATCAGAAAATTGTCCACTATAGTTGATAGATTATCAACTGACACTGCTGATGGATTTCAATTAGTGAATGTTGAAGTTATTGCAATTAGATCCATGGTAATTCAAGACCGTCTTGCTTTAGACATACTCCTAGCAAAAGAGGGAGGAGTCTGTGGCATTTTACATGTCCAACATTGCTGTACATATATACCTGATGAAAGTAAGAATATTGAAATGTATATTAAGAATATTACACAAATGCATTCAGAGATAATTCCTTTAGAAGAAGAAGATTTTACAGGGAAACTTTCAAAAAGGTTTCAAGCAATTAAAAACTGGTTTCATAATATCGGAAGTTCAATTCTTGGCAAGATTCTGGCACCTTTGATTATAATAATATTCATTTTTATTTTGACCAAATTAGGTTGTTTGTTACATAAAAGAAAGAAACATTTGAAAGAAAAGAAAAGAAAAGAATCTATAAACTCAGAAAAGAAGAAGAAAGGGAGATCGAATTACAGGAGTTACATAGAGAGCGTCATGTTAATTGCAAAGATTATGCAGAAACAGACTTTTAGGTTTACTGATACAAATGAATTTGAATCGATTTCTTATAAATTTAATTTACCAAAATTTTGAGTGCTGGTGTGGTGATTTGTTAATCACCAGATGAGGGAGTTGATGGAGCGAGATAGAAAACAAAATTTTGTTTAAACTCGCAAAGTCACATTTCCATAACATGAATAATAATATTAATGATTTGTGATATGTCGTGCTAATACAACTTAGATTAAACTTTACACGTGGGGGGACTAATATGTGTGCTCATAAACGTGCATAAATGTTGCATCTTTTTGTTCGTGCAAAATAATAAAATAATTTATTGTTTTCGTTTTTGTCATTACTAACTGCTGCAAACTTAAAAGAAGCATGTGCTTGTTTTGCTTTTCCTTGTCTGTGTGATGTCATTTCTACTATTCTAGGTGCATATGGGTCTCATGGAAAAACGGAGACTGGTAAATATAAACGCTGCTTTATTTGTTTGCAATGGCTAGGTAACATTTTGATTAATCGGGTGGGTTAATTAATTAGTAAACCATGGGGTGGATACAGAATCTACTTTATTTCTTACATTAATACTTTTCTTGTGTTTGTTTTATACTAGAAAATATAAGTTGCCTGCTTTTGGGCCTAGTCATTTGAACCGCAGAAAAAGAGCTGACATATAATTCTGCAGAAAGTCACGAGACGCCCATTCTGAATTAAAACGTTTATTGAAGCTGTATTCACAAAGCAAAAACTGATGAGCTGACATCATTCTGTCGGACATGGCCAAGGTCGAAAGTGAACATTTTGTCAGCCCTTAACTTGGCATCCGCGGAAGTGTAATGAAAGTCTATGGAAACTGCGAGGATGACTTAATACATAGTTGCAAACGCAGGAAGCTTCTGGCTTCACGTGGAAGGAACAATGGTCTCTATGAAATATGATTTAGTGGAACTTTTTGAGAATTGGGTGACATGTCACTTGTCACTCTCAGCCAATGGGACGTCGAAGATTTCTGAAAACTTTCCTTTGCTTAGTTCAGTTAGCGTAGAAAGGTATAAAAAGTCATGCCCTTAGGGTTGGGCTGGCTGCTGCTTTCTAACTTTCCGATGAGGGTGATGTGCTGCTGGACTTTGCGTGGAGCACGTAAGAATCCTCAAAGAACTTTACTTTAATTTCTATATATTTAGCTCAGTTAGGGAATTAGGTTTTAGAAATGCTAAACTTTATATATTTTCTTTAAAATTGTTTCATTTGCTTAAATAATAATTTTCTCATATTTCATTACAATCATGCTTGCTTTAATACTAATAAAATTTATTCATAAAACTTTCAACTTATATACCATAATTTAGTAAATAAGATCTTACTTTTGACAAACAAGCTGGTCTTGGTTATTCAGAAGTGTAGGTTACTATTAGCTAGATCACGTCACCTATGGTGGTCGTTTAAATGGTTGGGTTTTATTCTAATGACAATATTCTTTCTGCAAATGTATAAAATGTATATAGTTTGTAGATAATGTGTATATAGATTTATTCTGACCACCTGATTCAGTAGGCCCAAAAATATATCAGGTTTATAAATGGGTCCATATTTAGTTTAGAATTTTGTTTATAGGTTATGAAGTTGGGTAGCGTAATTTATGATATATTTTCTATAGCCCGCTGGATCACAGCCCACACTTCACTTTAGTTGTCCTGACTCAAATGACCCTGAGGAAGATAAATACAAAACTTACATTTGCTCTAAAGGTTTACTCACCCTGGGGCACTCATTCGAGGAGTCTTGGCCCCGGGCTTGTGTGCAGAGCAAGCAACAGTCAAGTCCTAACCTTTTAGCAGAGAGGCTCAAAAGCTGCTAGCAGGCGTCCGGACTTCTTCGACTGACTGTGATATTTAGCACTGAGGCGGGTCCTTTAAGATGTCTACATTACACCTTTCTGAGAGCACAACTATCCAGTGCGAACACGCGCGTGCAGGCCACGCTGCCTGCCGCGGCCCGAACTCTCACGCGCACCAAGTGGCCTCCTTCCTGAAGAGTTTTCTACTCAAAATGCGCATCTTATGGCGCAGCCAGCACCACAAGGCTACAGTAAGTAATGGCAGTGTGGGAGCTACACAAATCTCAAACACATAGGGCCTCATTTATGAGGCCGTGTGTCACTTTTACTCCGCCTGTGCGTCACTGACGCACCAGCAGCGTAAAATATGTGCCTTGTTGCACCATATTTACAAAGTGACGCATCTAGGTAGATGTGTCACTTTGTAAACCCCTGCGCTACATTATACCTACGCCAGGTATAATGTATGCAGGGGGGAGTTCTGACGCAAGACAGGGTCATAGAAGTGACGCAGTGAAATCTATAAGATTTCACTGCGCCACTTCTAGGACACAAATGCGTCAATTTCTTACACCTGCCTCACAGCAGGCATAAGACTGACGCAGGCCAAGCCCCATGTGAAAGGACACATTGCTGGAGTTGCGTCACTTTTGTGACACACTCCAGCAATGCGTCACTTTTGTGCCATACAGATACGTCAGAAATACTGACGTATCTGTAACTCCTTGCGCCATGATGCGTCATACTGTAAATATTACGCATCACTGGTTTTGCAAGGAGGGCGCAGTGAAAAGTGACGCATCGCTGTTTTCACGCAGCGATGCGTCACTTTTCATAAATGAGACCCATAGCATTTAGTTGCGAACATGCCATGTTAAGTTGTCTGCCTAGGACTTTTGTGGTGCGGTTTTGTGTTTTGTTTTGCAGGCTGCTTGCACATTGCCAACTCTATCCCTGAGGTGTGTCATAGAACCAGGCTGGGGGTAGGACGGGTGGAATCAGGGGAAAGGGAAAGAGGGGGAGCCCTGCGAGCAGGATCTGCCCCAAACCCTGAAACAATATACGTTGGAAGAGCAGTGTTTGAACAAGATGCTATGGAGCTTGGTATGCTGAAGCAAGAGAGACGCACAGAATGGGGCCACGAGTCACGACGCTGAGAGGGAGGCCAGGGTTGTCACAAATTATCTTTTAATGGCGCAGTCTTTGTCTGGTGGTAGGTTCCACAGATCAGTAAATCCTGACTACATGACTAGTTTACTTCTATATGTATCTTGAAAGAGCTGGCAGACTGAAGTCGCTGATAATCTAGAAGCACAGACATCATTTCATTCCACTCCGAGGGCACTGAAGTGAGTGACGATCCTGGCAAAGAGTGAGCCGCTTAGCTCAGGCCTCGAGGCCTTCTGTCACGCAAGGATGGTCCCCTCGGGATCAGACACGAGCGGGTTCTGTGGAGTAC
This sequence comes from Lissotriton helveticus, assembly GCF_964261635.1. Taxonomy (NCBI): domain Eukaryota; kingdom Metazoa; phylum Chordata; class Amphibia; order Caudata; family Salamandridae; genus Lissotriton; species Lissotriton helveticus. Next base: position 428,404,710 of record NC_136063.1, read on the forward strand.
AAAGACTCGCCGAGGAGCACACGCCTCGCCCTCATATGCCCCGAACTTTCACCTGAGAGCTAAAGAGAGAGATTTCACATTAAAGGTGCGCGCACCCACGCTTTCCGCGTGAGCGGTGACTAGAGTGAAAAGCCCTGACAAGGCTTCTGTGGGACAATCACAGTGAACGTTTGTTTTCTAATGTGCATCACAGCCAAGGTTGTTCTCCTTCGTGTTTATCTTGGCACAACACTGACATGCTCTGGTATCAAATAAAAGAGCTACGAAAACACGAATGTTATGAAAGCAAGTATGTATGCTTCCCGCCAAAAATGCCACACTCTTCATATCCACAGCATTCAAAACGTTCATTCTGTTTATTTAGCTAATTAAAGAGTGCAAACCAAAACCATACAAGTTGCAGAAACCCGTATAACAGATCTCAAAGGCCCAGTGACACAAATGAATAGATAATATAAACCTATGAAGTCATGGAGCACGCTGAGTTCCCTTAGTAATGTATCAATGTCGATATAACATAACAGTTACATGTAAAGCCCGCGTTCACCCTTCGCTTGCAGCTGCAATAACACGTGTTTATTGTTAGCCAACTCAATGGTGTTCTTTTCAGTGACATGATGAAAGGCGGAGCGGACCCACCGGATTCACGCCGGTAACTATGAGGTCAAACAGACTCTTGGAGTGGACGCACTGCTCCACTGAGACACTGTTCGGATGGGAATGTCTCCTGCATGGTGTACACTCATGTCCCCTGCCTAACTGCGATCATCTGGCACCCTGGGTTCTGCATTTCTGGCCCCAGCCTCACGCTAATCTAGAGTGTACATGAAGCCTTAGGCCTGCCCTTGATCTGCAACTGGCCCTGGACAGCGGGGTGGGGTGGTGGGGATAGGGGGGTGCACCACACAAGCCCTCAGTAGTGAGGGAAGGACTACGGCCCCTGACATGCTTTCACATGTGTAGCATAGTAGTGGTGAGTAGGCCTTTTCACCTGCTGTCACATGAATGGAGAGCCTACTGCTCCATTCACGCACAGTGAACCCGGAGTCTGAGCACTGTGATCCTGTGTGCATGCGTGTGTGTGAGAGTGTATGCTTCTGAGGTGAGTTATATACTGCATGGCTGAACCAGAGGGACACAGGCTTCTGGATCTATTTTGGAAGCCCCAGGCCTGTTCATGTGCACGGTGAAGGTAGATGCGAGGTTGCTTTCCCAGGAAGTGGACATGTATTGGTGACCTTTCTGGGACTGGAGGGAGGGACCCAGAAAGGGAAGTGGGAAAGAGGAGACAGATTTCACCTCAGAAATTCGACTCAGTCATTTCTGATACAGAGGGTGCTAATAATCTTCCTGAGACTTCCATGTGGTGGACAGCAGGGATGAGGAGTCTCTCTTCTTGATCCCGGTCAGGTGCCTGGAGATGACCCTGATGTGAAGAGCGTCATTCAAGACAAAGATGGAAGACAGCCTGAGAAGGACATAAGGACTGGCTCTAAAAAGTCAAACAGAGCTTCCACATCTCCGGTCTGCCATTTCTGTATAAAAAGGGAGCTGCTGACCAACTTCTGGCTACAGGTCCCAGTTCTCTTTTATCAAGGAGGGGTGCTCCACAGAGTAAACCGAGGACTACTGTGCAGCCAGGGTTGGTGTTTTCTTAACAGTTAGAATTCCAGAGGTGAGAGGACATTAACTTGGGTCTGATCTGGAGGAAGAACTGCTTGACTTGTCCTGGGAACCCAAGAAGTCTTGCCTGAGCAAGAGGGAAGGAGCGAGCCAACCCGACAGGTGGCCAGACTGTTGGGTTGGACAAGAAGGGGTTAAACTGGTGCTGTGGTCTGTCCACCAGTGACTCAAAACTCGTGTGACCGACGTGCTCAACATTGGAAGCGAGTTCCTGACCTCCTTGGAGATACTGCAACACTCCTGAAGCATACCAGAGAAGTCTCCTCTGTTCTTCCCGTTGTTGCCGCCAAGGTACCTGCCAAAGTGTGCCGATCGGCTTGCCCAACTTAAGTCGCGGTCAACATTGATGTGTGGCAACCACTGTGTACCTGTGATTGAAGTTGGTTTGACAGCTGAGCTTCTGAACTGCTGCCTATGAGATCCCTGTTGATCCAAAGAAGAATCCTGCAAAGCTGTGATATTCCATCAGGATACCCCAACAATCCTGCATGAGTGGCTATCCCAGCTGTGACCACCAAGTGTGCTGAACAGACTATGCTACTCCGAAGCACAAAGCTGCCACCTCAAGGCACTTTGTACCAAAGTATCGCCTGGCATCCATGACGCTGAAGTTCAAAGTATCTGATTAGACTTTTGACACTGCGCCCCATGAAGCAGCTTCAAGCTGTGACATTCCCAATGGAGCCTGGAGAGGAGGACGGTGAGATTGCCACAACCCAGCGAGGTCCCAGGGCGCCTATCAGTGTGACTCACCAGAGTGAAGGAATCTGGCCCGCAGAGACCACGAGAACTATATGCTTCAGCTGCAGAGAACCGTCGGAGCCCAGAAAAGCGTCACTGGCAGAAGCCAGGCACTGCCTTAAAGACTCAATAATGGGCCTGCGCTCACCCAGTATGAAGGGTTGTGTGTGTGAGGTGACAGTACCTGGTGCAAGATTTAGTAAAACATGGGAAAAATAAACATGAACTAAGTCACTCACACGGAATATTTTAACGTGCTTTCCATTATTTGTTCACTTGTTATTTGCAGGTAAAGATAAGTACATGAATATAGGGCCTGATAGAGATCAGTTTCAATATCCGTTTTTAGTTACCAACGGGTCTGAGACCCGGAGGGACCCAGCCCATTTAAAGCCCTGCCTGCAAAGTAACTCTTTGTAGGGAAACTCCCCAGCACTCAAGGCCCCAGCTACTAAAACTGCATCCGGTAATCACGTTTACGCTGTCAGGTGCACATACATGCATTTGATGCGCGCGAAGGAAGCTTTACCCAGACATCGGGGCCCCGAAGGCTATTGAGAGTTGAATACGGTGGAGTGTGTGAAGGAGGTGGAGACGTTAAAACTAGGACCCACAAATTGTAGCTTAAAAGGTTTGCACAGGCAAGAGGGAGATGGAGGGAGGGGCCACAGGCCAGGCATATTTCAATTAGCTTGTGTTTTGTAGATATTTAAACTGCTGAAAATAAATGCAGTTTGATGCACTTTTATCATGGATTTGGTATTGCGCCAAGAAACATTAATACGCCTTCATTTCCTTTACCAGCAGAAAAATTAACCCATTCTGACATTTCCACATTTTTTTCTGATGACTTGTATTATTTCTTGGGATAACTATACTAGACCAACCGCAACAGCTTTCAAAACCATGCAGTTCTGTTGATAAGATTGAGACTGTTTGTCTTTGAGGAAGCCTGATTAAGGAAATCCTGCACTGCATCTTGGGACCAGAAGGTTGTTTTGATGTTGCACATTCACTGCAGTGAAACCCATCTCTTTCAATTAATGGAAGTAACAGCCTACATTTAACAGGCTTTCTTAGATAGGAGATAAGCACTGTTGTCCTCAAGAACAAAGGGATAAATCACTCTATGTACAGGACGTGAAAAAAATAACAAGTCACAACATTGTAATTCATAATGGCTACCAAGGGTACAAGGTTACAGTGATACATAAATAAACATTACCAATTGTGAAGTCTAACTGCTATTGCTCTCATCCAGTGTTCCCTGTAATGAGAGAGGGAGATTCTGTGGCCATAGTTAATGATGCCGGCCAGTATCTCCATTGGTGGGAGCACATGAGGGCGAGTGCATCAAGGAGAGGTGTGGGGGGAGAACTACATGGGCAAGAAAGAGCACTGTGGAGAGGGGAAAAGAAGCACACTAAAGAGACAGCTGGAAAACACATTCAACCTTATAGAGTGCTTTAAAAAAGTAGTGCCTGAAAAGAAAGCGGTGTAAGGACACAGTAATGAGTCCATGCTCCAGGGGATGGACAAACACAAGAGGAAGGAAAGCCTACATAAGTTCCTGAATAAGAATTAAGCAAATGACAGTGGAAATGAAGTCAACCAATAGTAAGCAACGTGTGAGATCTAAGTCCACTGGAAACTAACAACAGACAGCACATGTGCTGTCTAGTGGTCCAGACCTAAAAAGAATATGTTTATTGACAAAGAAGAATAGGGAAGTTAAAGAGAAGAGGAGCAAAAAAACGCTGAATTCACTACACATTGAATGGCTGGACAAGTGTTCTAGTGCTTTAAGTGGTCTTTATTCATTCCAAATGGGTTCTGCATTTTCTAGATCAACTTGGATTCCAACTAGAGTATGGTGTTTTTGAGGTGGGATGATAATCATGATTTAAATATGGATTGCACCAAAGTATCTCACCCTGTCTGCATGTTTACCTACTTTTCCACATCAACAGAAAGAGTACAGCTAGGAAGTTAAGCTGGTCTGTATGCAGCAGCTGAGTTAACGCAAAAGTTGATGCTTAATTGGACCTTTCACTACCAAGGAAATGACACAGGGCTGATTCTGTTTGACATTCAGGTGCTGTGTGAATACTCACTCAAAGTTGCCCCTTCCCGCCAAGCATCCTGATTCTTGTTAACGGAAGCGGAGTATTTAACAGTGATTCCTCTCACTCATGAAAAACCCCGAAAGACACCTGACTCTGCTTCCAGGAAGGAATGAAGAACGTGGCAGCCTGGATGAAAGACAGCTGTCTGAAGCTCAACTCAGGGAAGACCGAGGTCCTCATCCTCGGACCCTGCACCTCTGCCTGGGACGACAATTGGTGGCGCTCCGTCCTCGGAAATCCACCCACTCCGACTGACCACGCATGAAACATTGGCATCATCCTCGACTCCTCCCTCTCAATGAATCGCCAGATCAACGCGTCGCCTCCACCAGTTTCAACTGCCTGCGCATCCTCCGCAAGTCCTTTAAATGGATCCCCACAGACTGCAGAAAGACCGTCACCCACGCACTCATAACAAGCAGACTGGACTACGGCAACGCCCTATATGCCGGAATCAACAGGACTCTACTTCACAAACTCCAAACCATCCAGAACGCCGAGGCCAGACTTGTCTTAGGAACACCACGCCAGGAGTACATGACCCACACCTACAAGACCTCCACTGGCTCCCCGTCGAAAAGAGAGTCACCTTCAAACTCCTCACCCACGCCTACAAATCCCTCAACAACATTGGACCCAAATACCTCAACGAGAGAGTATCTTTCCACGTACCCAAAAGGAACCTCCGCTCTGTCGACCTCGCCCTGGCAGAGGTTCCCCGCATCCGCAGAAACCAAACAGGCGGGAGAGCCTTCTCCTACATCACAGCCAAGACCTGGAACGAGTTCCCCGTGAACATCAGGCACGCCCGACCATGCACACGTTCAGGAAAGACCTCAAGACCTGGCTCTTTGACTGATCGAGAGCTGTCCACCCCTCCCTCCCCCCAGCGCCTTGAGACCCTCGCGGGTGAGTAGCGTGCTTTACCAACCCCTGATTGATTGATTGATTGATTCACATGATTAGCTTGGGTTTAACTGGTGAATGTTTAATTTAGTGAGCCTATGAATGTGAAGGGATGGGTTTGGCACCATGTAGATAACACCTAAGGATACAGAACCATATCAAGGTCTCCTATCTATGTTCCTATCATTGATCCAGTAAAGATTTTCCAGTCCTGGGGGAGGTACCCACAGGACTAGGGCACCCACGGGTTTTGCAGGGACTACAGTCTAGTGCCACTGTGGCACCAAATCATTAACCAATGCAAACCGTAGAGGGATGATTCAAAGTGTTGTGCACATCAAAACTCTTGCATAAAAGAGGATGAAGGTGGAAGATTATTTTTTCCTCTCAATCTGATCACAGTTTGATTCAAGCATATCCTGAAGTCACAGTAATTACACAAGACACTAAGGGACATAGCAGACGTATTAAGGGATTCAAATGTCCTTCTGCACAAACTTCTAGAATAACCTGAGTACAGTATCCAGCATACACTATATCAGCTTCAGGTAAGGAAATGTGTGGAAATAAGTCCAAGGGGTAATGCAGGGGAGCAACCTTGCCAGGCTAAGTCATCGGTACTGGGTTCATCTGCACATTGTTAGGTCTGACATTGTTGGAGGTGGTCTCTTCCATTGATCTTTGAGCCAAGGCAGCTGAGTTGCTGATCCTCATGGCTTTTTGGGTTTGGTAATTCTCATACTTGCTCACCAGACATGTTAGTTGCAACTGAGCTCTAGCCTCTTGTCCTTAAAGCACAGTGCCAGACTCAGTGTTTCAGGATTGTCCCCAACCTCGAGAAGCAAGTTGAGTGAGTACTACCCTTGGCAACCACAAGCACTCAGCTCAGCTGTTCTATAAAGCTCCCTCCAGTGCTCAGATTCTATGATGTGTTGGTTTCTCAGGGCCTGAAACGTATTCAATGTATTAGGTGCTGTCAGAAAGTCAGTATGCAAACAGCAAGGATGCCAGCCCTGAATTTCGGGTGGCCAACTAACCAGAGTAGGGGCCCTTTCATCTGGCTTTTTTCTGACTTCTTTTCTCTGAGTGACAGGGAGCGGTAGGAAGGAATGCCATGTTCAATTGAAGAGACATCTTCAATACAAAAGTGGGGCTTCCTACTTATGACTCCAAAACCTGCTACCTTTACAGGATCAAATCATCAGGGACTGAACATTATGCAGGTTGTAAACAATTGGGTTGTTGGTTGGCTGGGGTGTGAGCCCTGGACAAGCAGCAACCACAATCCTTGTCAAGGTAAGGCACAAGCAAATTCCAAATTAACCTGTGCTCAAATCTCTGGTAGCTTGGCTCAGAGCAGTCAGGCTTAGCTAAGAGACAACGTGTACATTATTTATGAAGCACTTCAAACAGTAAACAAGTGAAGATGCAATAAAATGTAAATGTAAATGTAAATGTAGTTGAGCTTATATAGCGCACAGCTACCCGCAGTGGGTTTCCCGGCGCTTGCTTAGGGAACCCTTCCTGATATTCCCCTGTGAGATAGCAGGGTATCCACAAGGTGAAAGTCAGGCATCCCGCCGCGAGGGGCCGTTGTGGAGATTAAGCAAGCTATTGCCCAGAGTCGCAGAGTGTGAACCCGTGAGTCGAGGAGGCACCGGGGCAAGAATTATCGAGTCCGTGGAATTTTTTTTAGCCCAAGACCTGCCGAGGCGGGGAATTGAACCCTGGTCCAGGACCGATCTTCAGCTTCCGGGTCTGCCGCCTCTAACCCCTGAGCCACACTTCTCCACAAAGAAAAATACCTCACCAATTTCAAAAAATAGATACAATGTTAATAAGTAAATGAAGACCAAAATGACAAACATCCAATCAGTAAAGCCTGAGATATGCTATTTTAAAGATTTAAACAAGAATAGTACCAAAAAGCCCAAAGCAACACTCATGGCTATCTGGTCATACGAGGCTGGGAGAAAGGCATACATTTAGGAAGACCACGATGGAGAGCAGGTCAGATACAGGGACTAGGGTAGTCCTGCTGAAAAGTTATCTTCTCAATCCAGCACAAAGAGTCCAGTTTGCAGTGGAGGGGACAGTGAGGAGCAGGTAAGCGTTGCAGACGGCCGTCGATGTAGCGTGAAGTGCAGTCCTGGTGTCACAGACAGTCAAGTTGGAGCATCTCAGTGGCGCTCCCTGCAAGAGGTCAATGCTTGAACGCGAAGGGTCAGGTTGTTGGAACTTTGCATAGGCAGGCTATGCGAGCAACAAGGTTTTGGTGCAAACAAGTCCGTTTGTGATGAACCCAAAAACTTAAATTCAGCTCCACTGAGGCCACAGCACAGGCCAAGGACTTGAAGGGCACCTCCTGGGGGTCAGGGGCTTACTCCAGCTAGATCTGGGAGTTAGATCAGGTGGTTAGGAGCCTGTTATATCCCTGTGACTTGGAACAGAATAGCCCTTGGAGTCACCATGGGAGTCCTGGGTTCACGTGCAGGTGTAATCCCTCTGACTCAGGCAGGAGGTCAGCAGGGCAGCAGTCCAGCAAGGCAGCAGTCCAGCAAGGCTGCAGAGTGGCAGACCTTTCAGCAGTCCTTCCTAGCAGAGTCTGTACAGGTCCCGAAGTGTAATGAAGAGATGATGTCTGGGGTTCAATGTTTATACCTAGTGCCTTCTTTTAAGTGGGAGAAGCTTCTAGAGGATTCCCCTTAAAGTGCACAGGTTTCCTGCCAACAAACTAACTACAGGGGGTATGCAGCCTTTTGTGTGGAGGTGGGACACAATCTATTTAAGTGTAAGTAGGGCTATGCCCAGCTTCGCCCTCAAACCCTGCCAGTGATGGCTCACCCAGGTACACCTAAGCTCTCTACTGTGGATGACTGCTTAGGAGTAATACACAAAGCCCAACTGCCAGCCACACCCAATCATGTGACCCAGTGACAGGCTGTAGGCACAAAATGGCTAAGGCAAGAAAATGCCAACTTCCTAAAAGTGGAAGAAAAACCAAAGAAAGTGCCAATACTGTAACCAGTTAAGCTAAACAAGTCAAACTAATTGGGGCTCAGACTAACACAGAATCAATTGTTAGTCGACTGTTGAGACATATCAAATGTATTTATTTCTTTTTACTAGAAAAATGTTTTTTTAAATAACACAACCAAAACAAGCAAAATATTTTTCTTATATATATATATATATAGAAGGAACGAAGGAATCCAAAGAGAGGTAAATTGAAAAGTAGGACAGACAATCTGTGTGGTGAACATAGATTTTTGACAACTCTTTCAAACACCAATCATTCAACTATCATACTTCCTTACAACACATACCAAATACTGTGCGTGTGGGATGAAACCAGAAAATAAAAAAAGGGGGGTCAAAAGACAAAGTCAAGAGCGGTTCAACAATGATTAGAACCTAATTAAACAAGGTACTTAATATCAAAACAATTATAAAAAACAATCAGTATATACATTTCTTTTTGACCATAGACCTAACGAAGAAGGTACACAAGGTCGTTAGGTCGTTGTTGAACCGCTCTTGACTTTGTCTTTTGATGTTCACCACACAGATTGTCTGTCCTACTTTTCAATTGACCTCTCTTTGGATTCCTTCGTTCCTTCTATATATATATATATATATAAGAAAAATATTTTGCTTGTTTTGGTTGTGTTATTTAAAAAAACATTTTTCTAGTAAAAAGAAATAAATACATTTGATATGTCTCAACAGTCGACTAACAATTGATTCTGTGTTAGTCTGAGCCCCAATTAGTTTGACTTGTTTAGCTTAACTGGTTACAGTATTGGCACTTTCTTTGGTTTTTCTAGTATTGGACTCTGCTTTACTGTAGATGAGTCAAAGCCCTTGTTTGTTGTTCTTAACTTCCTAAAAGTGGCATTATCAGAGTTGTAATTTAAAATCTGACTTCACCATAAAATAGGATTTTTAATTACAATTCCTAAGACACCAAAACTAACTGGTTACCTGTTCCCATTTGGAAGTAACATCTTATTAAATGTAATAAGGTAACTTCAATGTTATCCTACATGAGAGGTAGGCCTTGCAATAGTGAAAAACGAATTTAAGAGGTTTTCACTACCAGAAATGTAAATCTTAAAAATACATGTCCAACTTTTAAAAACACTGCACCCTGTCCTCTGGGATATTATGGGCTTACCCTAAAGGAGACACATATATATTAACCCTACCGCTGCTGCCGACATTCAGCAGGCGTCGCGTGCACTGCCTCGGTAGTGCTGCGCACGTCCGTTGAACGACGCGGCCCCGCCCGCGCAATAGAACGTTCCGCACTAGCGCGGAACGTTCAGCGCAGGCAAGGGGTTAATAATGGTAGGCTTGGCTTAGCAAGAGGTTTATCTTGTCAGGTCAAAATGGCAGTTTTAAACAGTGCACATAGGCTCCAGAGGCAGGCGTGAGCCATGTTTGAAGGCTCCTTAATCGGGGTGGTGCAACCAGTGCTGCAGACCCACTAGTAGCAATTAATATACAGGACCTAAACACAGGTAGTGCCACTTTACTAGGAGTTATAAGTAAATTAAATATGCCAATTGGATATATGCCAATACTACCAGGTTTTAAGAAGAAAGCACAAGCACTTTAGCACTGGTTAGCAGAGGTAAAGTGCACAGAGTGCTAAAGCCAGCAAAAACGAAGTCAGCAAAACAGGAGGGTTGAAGGCAAAAAGTTAGGGGGAACACCATGCCAAAGATGTCAGGTCTAACACAGGTGACCTATCATCTTTACCTGTCACCCAGCACACAAACACAGACAGAGCATTGCGACATACTAGTGCAAGAACATGCACAATCAACAGCACTTATACAAGAGGAGTGAAGGACTCTTGTTATGGGGACTGAAGAGGTTTTACTGACAGGGCCAGTAAAGTACTCTCCTTGGGGTGGAGGTAAAAACATCTGTATTATGGACTATCAAAAACACTGTTGTAAACCGTCAGCCCATAAACTGAGGAGCAGTACCAGCCTCGAGTATGATGTATAAGCATCCTAACCAGCATAATCTAGTACCCTGCTGGGGGATCTACCAACAGGTGGGTCCTGCACAGGCGGGCAACTAGAGCAAAATTTCGGGGGGTGGCTGACATTTTTTTTCAGGGGGGGAGGAGGATGGGGGGGTAGGGGGGTAATTCTTCCAGTCATAGGCAGACTGGCTCTAAGAAGGGGTGAAAACACAACAAAAGCCTCATTACCAATTAAATGGTCTTTTAAAGACCTGTGAAGTACTCAGGTGCAGCTGCAATTAGAGGGACGCCAGCCCCCGAAGCTGTCTCAGCCGGGCTAACACACACGACGGGGGGGCTGAAGCCCGGTGAGCCCAATGAGTGTTGCCTGCCTGGTCCTACACCGCTCCTCTTGAGGACATTAAGTCACGTGGATGAAAAAGACAAAGGACTCATTAAATGCACAACACAGTGCACTACACAGGGACTCCTAACACATTTTGATCTACTTTTAATTATTATGGCATGTATGCTTTTCTTTTTAGCACAACCATAGATTTCTTTTGATGTTACTTCTGTGCGCACATCTGGGTAAACCACCAAGGCAGAGAGACATACATAAAGAATGTTGTCTCTTTATCAGTCATTCTATATGTTTTGTTGTAACTCAAACAAATGGCGATATCTGTCCCACTTCAGTTCCTAAAGCTCCAGCACCAGTCATCAATGAAAGAATTACTAAAATCTGTAACCTTTCCCAAGCCTCAGGCAGAAGAACATTTGAATGGAAGGCGGGAGTGGCGATTCTATTCCTTAGGAAAGACAATATGAACAATACAATGGTTGACAACTATTGTCCCGTCACCTTAGTACTGGCAATCAGGACATTTCTAGAAAGACTGGTTATTTTGCAGCTGTCTTCATACGTAGAGGAGGCAGAGATACAAATCCCTGGCTATTGGGCTTTCAACTCCAATATGTTTCCATGCCACCAGAGAGATGATGAAGTTCTGATGTACAATACGGGCTCTCACAGGGATCCTTCCAATCACAGTTAGCATTCAACATTTATGTGAGATTCCCATTGCAAAGGATCATAAGTCATGAGGGCTATGCATTAATGGAGGCTGCTGGGAGAGAATCAATTGTTAAAAAAAATTGGGAGCGAAATCAAACTGTTATTGGCACGGCACAATCAGAACTGTTGGTAGAAATCCACCAGACCAACTTCCTCTGTACATTTCCCAATCTAGCCCCACGCTTAAAAAATACTGGAGGCGTCACGGCTGACGAAAACAAGCATTTGCAATACAATCGGTCTTGCATTTGTTAAAGTTAGAGCTATTTGCATTGTAAATGAGAATGTTTTTTACTCATGTTTTCTTGTTTGTACTCCAGCGGATGTATATTGTTTGTAGCGGAATTATGTTGTTTGAATTGCAATTGTGTGGTGTGTAGTTTATTTGTTTTTTGAAAATGTCTGGTATGGCGAACAGATGGGGTGAGAGCTGTTTAAAATAGATAGAAAGTAAGAATGGGAGTGTTCGGTAGTTTGTGTATGAAGCGGTGAATGAATTGTACATAGAGTAGTATAAATAGTGTGTTAGAAAGAGAGATAGAAGGGGAGTGAATGTTCTAGAGGTATAAAGAGGGTGCGGTTGTGTAAGTAGAAGATAGTGAAAGAAGAGGAGGAGATAATGTGTTTGTGGTTATTATTTAAATAGTAATGGTATTGAAAGTGTGTTGAAAGATATGAATTGAACTAATAAAATAGAGGATTAGCGTGTGAGAGTGAAATTGTGCTGTGAGAGAGAGTATGACAGAGAGAGACAGAGTGAGAGAGAGAGAGATTGAGTTGTGGTAGAGTTGTTTAGGGGGAGTTGTGAGGTGTATTTGTACCTAGTGTGAGTATGTAATAGTAGGTTGTATGTGTTAATAGGTAGATGAGATAGGGTAAAGGGAGTGTGAGAGAAGGATGTGAGTGGTTAGTGTAATTGTGAGATGAGGGGGTTGTGTTAGTATGAGAGAGATGAGAATGGTAATGTGTGTGCACATATTTAAAGGTATAAATTAAACATTTTGTAGACACGTGGTGGTGAGTGTCAATTTTATAAAGAGTGAACTTATTCTAAAGATATTACTGCGCCTCATATGAAAGTCAGTAGTATTACAAAAGGACATTTTTTTTACACGTTGAAAACATCGTACCGGAGGTTAAAAATCGAAAGGATCAAAGGTCAGAGCTAGCTTATTGTGGTCTGAACGTTAGTTAAGTTGTCTTTATCTGTACAAATAAAGAAACTTTCACTAAGCACAGAGATATTATCAGCTTTCCATTTTGAACAAATGTGCGTGTGTGGTAAAAAAAAAAAAGCGAGACATTTATTAACTTTGAAGTTTGAACAACCCGCTTGTGGACTGAAGACAAACAGGTGGAAAACATTGCGCGGGAGGTTTGCAACTTAACCCGCAAGTACTAGAATGCTTCACATGAGCAGCAGGTGCATTATAAAAGGACCATTTTTTCTGTAGGCACAAAAAACACTGTAGACACACACAAGGTACACACATATACAAATATACAAGGTACTTACATATAAACAATGTACTGTAGTATGTAGGTATATTGATACTTTCATATTTAATGTCATGTATCTTTAAAGAGTGTTAGATTCTTGTTATTCTGTATGACACATATGTATTCCCGAATGTTCAGGTGATGTACTCAGATCATTACTGGATTTTGATGTGATCAGTCGTGGGTCACTTTTATGAGAATAAAACTTCTTTATTCATTCTCCAACTTGTCTACCTTTTATTTATTGGAATTTTATCTCCAAGGAACTTACTACATGTACACCAACTGAATGCACATTACATATGTACCCACATAAGAAGCACATACTGTTCCCCCACACACCCACACACAAACACGACACACCTAGGAGCAGGAGCCCCAGGCTACTGCTGTGTGCCATCAGGGCCTTTGTGTAGGGAGCTTGCTTAGACACTCTGCACGCGCCGCTGTGCTGCGTGTCAATTTTTATAAGCGTGAACTTAACCTAAAGATATTACAGCGCTTCATATTAAAACCAGTTGTATCATAAGAAAAACTGTTGCATTACAGAAGGACATTTTTTTTTGCAGGCACGTGGAGATTAAGAGTGTTTGCTAGAACCACAAAATGTTTAGCTTTAGGGCAAGAATTAAAGCCCCATATTAGTGTAGCGCCTTCAAAGGATCAAAACCCATATTATCATATCGACACACGTTCAAGCCAAGCATAAAGCCACAAATGTTTCACGAAATCAGACATAGCCTATGATTCCTGAGCCTTATCTTATCAGGGCTGTCTCCTTCCTGGAGCACCCATAAAACACCTAGGCAGTAGTGTGAACACTTGCAATAAACTCTGCTTAAGAATACCGAAAGGCTGGCTTTCACAGGGCAATAAACTGAACCCTCCAGCTCCACCTTTTTGAAATTACATTTTGTAAACATTTGAGAAGCCATAAAAAACGCCATAAAGACACATAGGGGCATATTCACAAGGAGCTATCGCCGAATAAACGGCACTTTAACGCAGCCAAAGTCGTGATAAATTTAGCCCACCATTCACAAGCAGGTTCTAACAACCCACAGCACCAGTTTTCCCGCAATAGCAGCCGCAAAAAAAAATCGCCACAGAGGACCCCCGCAACTATCGCCAATGAGATGCAGAGTAGGTGTTCCCGTGCACAAAGCCACGACAACACCACACCTCAACATTCAAAACGACCGGACAGATCGGCGATAAGAACACAAAACACCCGATAAGGCGCGTTAGCAGCAGGAAATTTACACCTGCTCTGACCTGGTGTAAAGTCGGACGGCAGCCTGCACCACAGTAGGAAGCCCAGCCCTGGGCATAATCGGAAGGGCAACAGAGCAACTGAACATGCAGCCCGAACACCCAAGAGGGCCACAACCCCCAACCAGCACAACCCCCCGCCTAGACCACCACAGAAGCAGCGCAGACAAAGACAGCGGCCCTCCAGGAAGCGCACCGGCCTCACAGACACAACATCTGATAATGTCACTGTCCACTACAGGCTGAAAGGGACAACCATCCTACGCATCCTGGCCATCATCGCTTAACAGGCCTACGGCACTAACACAGCAGACAACCAACATCCCACCCCACACCAAGCTGCTGGCTGTGCTGTACCTGTTGGCCCCTGGCACACCCCAACCAACACCCACCAGAGTCGGCGGAGTCTCACAGCCAGTCACATCCAAGTCCCCCACACCTGTCCTGGACATCACCATCACCCTGGCACCCCAGGCTCCATACGGCCAACACAATGCACAGGAACCGCTGGAGACCAAGCAAGGACCATACGCCGTAGCCGGATGCACGCACGTGTTGGGGGCAAACCACTGCACACATTTATTTATTAAATTTATTTATAAAGTTTTATATAGCACAAACTTGACCCAAGAGAGTATCAGAGCACTTTACATTTAAGATCGTTGTGTTAAAAGTTACATCAGATACAAGAGCATACTAAGGTACAGCACACATAAACAATGCTTCAAGAATTCGTAGGAGGGAGGAGAGGAAGGAGTAATAGTGGGGAGTCGCGGAGGAACTGTGCCCTATGTCCGGCTGGATAGGTGACGGTCAAGGGGGAAACCAGGGCCAATCTCCTCCTTAGCTGTCTAGCAGCTCCACCGGGCATCAGCCATTTTGCTCAGGTCTCAACGTTCGGGAAAACAGTTTTGAATAGGTACATAGGCTATGAGGATAGAGGTAAAAGAAGGAGGTGTACCACATGTGCCCCCTGGTGACACAGCACACAATCAGCGCAACAGGAAGCACACATCACACATCAATGTGCAGGCAACATCAGAACACCGTGGGACTAACACTAATGTCGCCTCCAAATACACAGCCAGTGTGCATGATCCCTTCACCCTCTGGCAGTCCATCAGCAACCAGTCTTCCCAGGATGGAACCAAGGGAAAAGCACAGCCTCTTAGCAAGTTCTCAATTAACAACCCACTCACCTAAACTCCACAACCATGCAATCCACAACTCTGGCAATGCACACGTTACAAGTTCACAACCAACATGCACAACATGCCCACCCACCAGACACGATAGAACAACTTACAATGGTAACCTGGAAAAGCCATGAACATGACCAATCAACGGCATGGCAACTCAGCCACACAATAGATGGATGTGGGGAGAGGAGGCAACCAAGCATGTGTGAAGGATGCAGTAGAACCATGATTGGGAAAGTACACAATGCCAAGAGTTGCGGCGAAGTGCTGGACAGACCTCAGTATGCAGAACACGCCCATATCCACGGCGACATACACCTCTGGTGAATGGAGTGTAGTGGACAGTGGACGCAACCATGTCACCTCAGCCAGTGGGGGTCCTTGCGGACATGTTGCCTGTTAGTCCACCTCGTAAGCGTGAGCAGAGTGGGATGGCCCAGCGTACGTCAGGCCAGAGTAGAGGTGTGAATAAAAAGCACGTAGCCCTGGGCATGCTCCTCTGCTGGTTAGCCCAACGTCTCTGCCACGGTGGCGCCTCCCACCCCGCCACGAGGCCGGCGCTGTCCTTGTTAGCAGAGTTGCCTGAGATCCTGTGTGCCTGCTATACCTCGGCCTGCTGGCCATGAACCCGTCAGGCCGGAGCCTATGCAGCCAGGCCACACTGATCTGCATCCAACACCGGCGTGTGTCATGGAGGGCCCACCACGTGCCTGTGAAAGCTCCAAGCCTGAGGCCCATGACCCCCCCAAGCCTTTCAGACCACCGCTGTCCCCCCATTGCTGGTCCACATTACTCCTTCCTCATTGACATATTCTACCGGCGTCCTCTGCGGCACAGTGGGTCCCATATGTGAAACTGTGCCTTGGCCCCTGAATGGCAGTGACCCCAAATCCGGGACAGCGGCCACAGCACCAGACTCCCTTCGATCCGTGAGGCATAGTTCCATATGCTCATCTTGCGACACATGGTGGCACTAATCCTGTTCAACAGCAGCTGACGACACGTGCTGCCACAAACCCTGTTCAACGCCATCCGGTGACACGTGTTGCCACAAATCCTGTTCAACGCCACCCGGCAACACGTGCCGCCACAAACCCTGTTCAACGTCAGCTGGCGACACGTGGTTGAGGGACCAGGGCAGACCTGAGGTCTCACATCCAGCCCCTAGTCGCAATTCACGAATGGCACCGCACCAGTGGTCGCACGGAGAGGGGTAAGAGGAAGATGCAGCTCAGTCTGGATGAAAGCCGGGTCACAGTCAAGGAGGTGACCGAATACGTGGTGCCACTGAACCTGAACTACGCAGGCCGATGGGGTCACCAACCTATGCCGGTGACACTCGGTGAATGGCCCGTGCTGACCGCTGCCTTCGGCCTACACTGCTCTCGCCCTAGGCTACGCTCGAGTAGGTCACAGGTTCGGAACTGAACATCGAGTATGCAAAAGCAGATTACATATCATTGCAGCAAGGAGAAGCGTAAGAGGTTGACGCCTTGCATCTTTGCGGAGAGAAAAGGATCATCTGCCCTGGCGTCACTTGCGCTGTGCATCGCGAGCCAACGACAAGTGGCTGTGGGCCACTGGTGACCGCTGCCTCCGGCCTACACTGCGGTCCAGTAGGTCACAGAGTCATGATTCAGCAATGGTGGAGTTCATATAAGTGTATCTGCATCATCGCAGACTGTACCCCCACTCAGCCCCGGTGCCACTAAGCCTGTTCCCCGACATTCATGGACACTCTGGTCAAACTGTGGTGGCGTCTGAGCCTATGGACTAAGGGGCAGTTTACATCCTCATGTAGCTGATATGGAATTGGTGGTGGCAAGAGGGCTGTCACATTCCACTCCTCCATTTGCTGCTTCTGGATAAAATCAAACCTTTCGGTGTCTTGCCCTGGAGGACACCTTCCACTGTCCCCCGAAACACTCCGAAACATACACCTCGGACAGTGATGGTGACCCGCTCAGGTCGCATGGCCCATCTGACTGCACCGCAAGTCACCGTACTGTGGCTGGGTGCCTGTGCCGGGCGCAGTGCATCCGGGGCCACTGACTCTGTGCTGGTCCTGTCCAGGACCCCTTCTCCGGAGACATTGGCTGGCCCCTGAGGCATAGGCCTTGGGGTCATCAACGCCATTACTCCCTGGCCTTGCAATGTATGCAGCCTCCAGGCCCAAATGCATCCCACCAGGGCTCACACACCAAAGCGAATCCAGACCGGCCTAGACGATGCATCACCGCAGGAGGCACACGCCACCACTGCAAGCACCACTTCCAACTGCCATCTGCCAGAGTTGAAGCGATGGTCCTGACAGACTTCTGAGTTGCTCAGGCCTGTCAGTTGTGGATGCCATCAACGGCCTGACACCCTGCTCAGCACTCCAGGTGCCAGTGATTGCCAGCACCAGACATTCCGTGCGGAATGGCTTACACTCACCCCACACACATCCAGCACAGGCGTCACTGTTCACGTGGCCCTGCCAATAAAGGGGCTGGGCGCATGTGCCCGTAGCCAGTTCATTATGATATCTGCGTGTCCCCCTGTGGTCTTGTAGTATGCATGTGGGCCCTGGGCCCTACGACATTACATTGTGCTGTGTACATCGGAAGGGACATGTCACCGCAGGCAGCGGGTTGGAGCTTGGACATGTAGCTTCGTCGTCGCCCACTCAATTAGTAAGCGGAGTGCCCATGGCCATTGTAACCACAGCCAACATGATTTGCGTGCCCCTTGGCGTGGTTCTGTGCTGTGCATGTGCATCTGCGTGGGTCTCATTTGTGGGGTGTGGGTGGGCCCTGAAGGGTGATAGACCCCTACGTATGTGTCTTGGTTCGCATTCCATGGGTTCGGCCCACACCTGTTGGGCCACCTCCTTTGGGCTTGCTGACACATGGCATTGGGTTGCCATGTATGGGTGGGTGAAGTGTTGTGAGACAGTTGTGCTTGTGGGTGCTTCCAGCTGTGTGGTCTGTTGCAGGCTCGGTGTTCACCCCTGATTTGCTTGGCTGGCCGGGTCCTGGTGCGGGGTTGCGTGAGATATCCATGGGCTGTTGTAGGGCATCGGTGTCAATGGTGTGGTGGTCCTTTCCCGCATCACTGATGTGTTGTGTTCTGTGCTCTGCTGGAGGTGCTGCGACGTGAAGGGGAGGTGCGTGTGGCATTTGTGTTGGTTTGCATGCAGACTGTATGGCAATGTACAATTGTGACTGTTTGGGGGGTGCTGGATTCTTCAGTGGACAGTGTACATTTAGACTACATGACGGATGTGAGGTAGTACACGTACCTTTCCGTTTCACTGTTTCAGACACTGTCAGATGTAGTGGGCATGTTTCTGTGTATGTGCAGAGCCAGTTGTGTCCTCTGTTCTGCAGTGTCGGCTATGCGCATTGTTCCACGTTGCCATCAATGTGGGTGTGCTGTTCGTGTTATGTGTGTGTGTTGCAGTGTGTCAAGGGGATCTCGGACATGATCCTGGGTGTTTGTGGGTGTGCAGAGTGCTACGCCTTGTTGTGCATGTATGCCATTGTGCCCATCTCTCCCAGTTCCCCCAGTCCCTGTCTGTGGCACTCCCTGTTAATGTTGCATCAGGTCCTCTCGAGCTGTGTCCGTACTCCCTACTCCTTGCACCATCTCCACACTGATGACTGTGGCCTGGGTTTCCTCCAACTCCTCCGGCAGCGCTGGACAGCCACTTCATGACGCCGTTGCTGCCTTCCTGTTGGCAACGGGTTGGTGTCTGGTTTAGGTAGTCACGTCATACCAGCACCTATGGGCCTCCTGGATTGGCCTCCTCGGCACTCCGACTGTAATCCAGGTGATCTGCTAGTGGGTCAGTTGCTGGTAGTGTTCCGTCACCTCCGTGACGCTGGTCTTGTTTTCCTGCCGTCTTCCTCTCCTTCTTCTCCGTGGCCTTTCCCGACCCCGTTGTTCCTTGCTGGTAGTCTGTGGGGGTTGTGGGGTTCAAGTTGGCCTCTGCGCTGGGTCAGGGTGCATCCATGTTGCTACGTGCTTTGGCTTGTTTCTGGTATATTTTTTCTGTGGTTTTTATGGTGCATTGTCCCACCAGATGCGTGGGATTTTCATCCCTGTGGCTGATTTTCGCAACTTTTTGTACTGCGTTTGGCCTCATTGCATGTTTTTTTAGCTTTTGTGTATCGTATCTGGTGTCGCATGCTACTGCCTTGTTGTGAATTCCACGTTGTGTTATTTTCCAGCGATAGGGTGCCCTGTTGAAAGTTGCGTTACGCTACTCTTGCGGTAGTTATCACACGTTCTTGTAAATATACCCCATAAGATACACACGCATATAAAGAATACACACACACGCCAACTGAATGCACGCATATTACATATGCACCCAGATAATATGCCCACAGTGTTTTATCCCGCACACGAAAATATACAAATACAGAACGCAACCAGCAGCAGCCCGAGGGTGTTAAAGTTTATAAACAGGGCATGTGTGTAGGGACCTGGCTTTGAAGCTCTACATGCGCTGTAGTGCTGTGTGTCAATTTTATATAGTGTGAACTTAACCTAAAGATATTATAGTGCTTCATATGAAAACCAGCTGTATAGAGATTTAAATAAAAAACAGTTGTATTACAAAACGAAAAAAATTTTGCATGTAGAAAATATTGAGCCGAAGGAGTGGGGTGCTAACTTCAAAGCTCTACATGTGCCGTGGTGCTGCGTGACAATTTTATATAGCATGAGCTTAACCTAAAGATATTATGGCGCTTCAAGTGAAAACCAGTTGCATTTATTACAAAAGGACATGTTAGCATGAACTTAAACAAAAATTATTGCAGCGCTTCTTATGAAAAACAGATGAAAAACAGATGAATAGCACTTTATATAAAAAACAATTGTATTACAAAAGGACAAAACAAAGGAAAAACATTGTGGGTAAAGGTTTGGGAAGCTAACTTCGAAGATGTGCACACGCAATGGAGTTGCAAGATAATGTTTATAAAGCGTGAACTTATCCTAAATATATTATAGCCCTTCAAATGAAAAACATTGCAAAAATAAATGCGCAGGCTGCATTTTAAAACAGACAGTTGCAAATCAGTGGCACAGACATGGGAATAATTACAAAACAAATGCGTGCAGGTTAGTAATACCAAAAGAGCGCACAACCACAAAAGCATACAGTCTCCGGAAAAAGGATAGCCGTAATAGGCCAATACTCCAGGGGAGGAGCACAACACAAGCAGGTGGGACAAAGAAAGCCAATAAATCAAACAAAAGCAAGGATTTATGAACGACATACAAATGAACAAATCGTCAGCAAGGGGCGGAATGAAACTCCGTATACTGGAGACAGCATGTCTCAAAAAGACAGCGCATGCGCTGCCTAGGCAAGACCTAAAAAGTCCAGGGAGGAGCAAATGAAAGCAGTGATTTTACCTGCTGTTCGTCCCACGGTTTTTGGCAGGGTATCCAAGCGCCACCGTATAATAATTTTATTTCCAGTGGTCTCTCCCTTGGCCTCCCTGGTTCTGTAACTGCCAAGTTACAATCAACAGAAAATTCTGTGGTCAGACAGGCAAGAGTGTAGAGGAAATCTGACCAGGTGTTGACTTCCCACAAGATGCTTCACCTGCTCCATGTCCAACAAAGGGTGCAACTGAAGCTCTCCGTTTAATGAACAGGATTTATTATGGGCTCAAGAGGTCCAACCTTAAAAAGAGCTTAGCACAGCCGGGCACCGCAAGCACCTTGCACTCCAGCTGTGGTTTAGTGATGAGGTTTCAAGGTTTAGGTTGTCCCGTTTGGGAATCCATTCTGTGTGCCACGTGGGTCTCAAACCGCGAACCATTCTACCCTTAATATTTCACAATCAGTAAAATCATTTGTCTTTTCTGAACGGGATCATTCCAACCGGGCTTCGGTTTCTCCCGTGTTTTAGTATGACATTAAATAAATTCAATAAATAAGTTATGTTAAATAGATTTCCATAATGGTTTCGTTCTCTGCAACAGATCTACACAAAATACCTTTTACAGCCCATGCTTGTCAGTGAAGGAATAGGAGCAGCCACGTTAACAAAACTCTCATTTGTTCTGAATTTTCATGTCAAAGGGATTGCACCGAAGTAGATGAGACCCTTGTGTTTTGCCAAGTCTACTAAGTGCAAGGCTTCTAACAACAATATTAATGTTCTGCTCCTTTTTTAACTCATGTCCATAATTCTTGATCCTGTAACTGTAAGAAATATGTATCTATGTGCATATACGCTTTGGCCTCTATCTGTGCATCTCTGAGGCATCTTACGGATGCCACTTAACAGCATATTTCGAATAGACCCTCTCTTGTGCTTAGGAAAACTGCAGATGGACCATGACAAAATAGGGAAAATGCATGCACTTTCTTACTCAGCATTGATATAAGAAATCTGATTCCTGTTCAAGGGACAGACGTGATAATAGATCCCTTGATATTTAGCTCACAGCAGCATCCAGCGGCATCAGGGGGTGAGAGCCGCGCACAGCGGGTCCTCAGGACTCCAATACCCAGGCTCCTCTGCACTGCCTTGTCACGCCAGCAGCACCCGGATGCACACTTAAGCACCAGCGGTCTCCCGCAGCACCGGACGCCACAGCAGCAGCCAACAGCATCAGTTGGAGAGCCATGCGCAGCGGGTCTACAGGACTCCAATACCCAGGCTGCCCCGCACCGCCTTGTCACGCCAGCAGCGCCCGGAGGCGCACTTAAGCACTGGCGGTCTCCGGCAGCACGTAACGCCACAGCAGCAGCCAGCAGCATAAGGGGGTGAGAGCCACCCGCAGCGGGTCCACAGGACTCCAATACCCAGGCTCCCCCGCACCGCCTTGTCACGCCAATAGCGCCCGGAGGCGCACTTAAGCACCAGTGGTCTCCCATGTAAGGCTGGGTCATCACTCTAAGACTTGCAGTGGATTTTCCGGATACCTATATTGTATTCTCTGCCTGAGGTTTAGTGTCTATATTTTCCTTAATTGCCCTGAGAATAACTGTGTTTGTCTGTGGAGTAGGGAACGTCAGCCTATCTCGTCCACCCCACAGCTACACCTGAAGTTACGCTTAAGCTACATTATCCCTTTAAGTGAAAAGTTCCAAAATGAGTAATAGAAAGGAGGCTCCAAGCTTGCCCAGCATGCTACCACCTCCCCGCACGCGCTCGACAATTGATAATTATCTAACGCGAGAGGTGGACATGGTCTCAAGTGAGATTTGGATGGTTGAACGCCGCCTTTCCCTTACAACTGAAGAGGTCAATCATCCTCACATCAATCAGAGTTGTAACGAGCCTTTACCAATACAGGGTGTTGTGGAGACAAGAAGCCCGCAAGAGGCACAAAGGAATTTGACCCCTTCTGTGACCCAGCCCTATAGGGAGGGCATAGGTCCAGCAATTGCGGGGGCTGTGGCGGTACTTGGAGGGGAGCCGGTGCCTGGCCCAACATGTTCTGATGGCATGGTTCAGCTCAGTGCCTCGAAAGGGGAAAGTGGGCCTAGAACCAAGCGGAAGAGGAAAATTGCTAAAACTACAAAGCCAAGAATTTCTGCCAAAATTTGCAATCCCCTTTCGCGAAACAAAGCCGTAGATGGTATCCTATTGGGGGGATGGTGGAGCCTAATGTGAATTCATAGGGTGCTCTGAACAAATGTTCAAGTGAACTTTTGGATTCCAAGCTACATCCCATTCTTGATCGGCTGGATATAATTGAATCCAATATAGCAAAGTTAACTGATCCTCGGTCCTCAATCTTTATTTGAACCCAGTATTCGGCCAGTGATTTCACCTCTATCTCCATTGATCAAGCCAAGAATGCCCCCAGCCAGTTAAAATTGTGCCAACAGCTCTAACTGCTATTTGCCCAGCAGCTTGCCACATAGACACGGCCATTCTTCCTGTGATAGACCTTCCTCCAGCATCAGCTCCATACGTTGTAGTACTGACTAATGTGCATCGGCACACAGAAATTAATGCGGAATCTACAAGAGGCCTAACGAATAAATCTATTAATTAGCTGAACAACAATGTTACTGGCAGGTGGGACATTTCAAGTGACATTTTAATGGCCAGGCGGGCAATTGATATTGGGGGCAAGGGCTTGCGGAAAAATGTAGATGCTATTGTAGTAAACTTTCGGTCGCCAAAGGTAGTTCAGGAAATACTGTATAAAGCTAGAATGGTAATGGTCAAGAATAGTTCTATCGAGATAGTCCCACTTGGCTTCTTTTATCCGCATTTGGAGAATCAATCGGGTAGTTTTCCTACCAGAGACCGGGTATTGTTTGAACCTCCCTCTTCACTATCACTTCACCTGTCCAATAGATTTGCCCCTCTGACTGGCTTGGAAGTAATAGATTGACGGTTTGGGGAGGAGTCCGCATACCCTGTTTCTCAGGAGGCAGACAGATTACTTGCTAGTCCAGTGTTTGCTACCCAAATACAATCCCCTTCCTGACCTAATCCCGCACCTTCAGTGCCAGGCCTAGAGGTGGTGGGTAGGGTTTTTTGTAATTGTAGACCTAGTGTACGGAGGATCAACATCTTACTGCTTGACTATCCTGGGGTAGGACCTTGTACTGGGATTAGCCTGGAGGATTCCACAAATGTAACCTCTGTTTCCCATTTGCCCTCCGGCTCCTTACTGTTTCCCCCCCCCGTCAGGGTAAGTGTGAGTACAATCAATGTTAAAGGCCATATAGATAATGCTTGTTTGAAAATTCTAAACTGGAATATAGCAGGTATAGCCTCAAAGATTGTATTGGCGGGATAGCGGTCTTTTATTATGACATATGATATAGTTTTTATACAAGAAAAGTGGGAGAGTAAGGATATTGTTTTTGACGGATTTAAGTATTTTAGCCTGCCCGCTGCTCCTTCTACATCCGGCAGAGCTAAGGGGGGTATGTCGGCCTGGTTTAAAGTGGAATTTGCTGGCATGATTGTGTCTGCTATTCCAGGAGCAGGGGAGGCACAGGTTTCTTATTTTGCCTGGAAAGATACTTTTAAGCTGTACTTGGTCAATTTTTATAATAATAACTTTACATCCAAAGGCACTTATCGTGGGCTATTTATGCTGATTGACAAACCAGAGGAGCGAGAGGCTCGAGTGGATCGTCCTTTTTAGGTCGAGCCTGGAATTCGCATCCAAAGGATGCGTCCAGGTGGAGACTTATAGCTAGCTGACTCGGGGGAATGAAGGACAAGAGAGTGTTACTAGCTTTTCTCCAGGATTTGGGTGCGCGAACGCGCACGTCGGCTCCGTCCACGCGTGCACACACACAGCCAGCCACCACACAGACTGAAACACACGCGCGCTGGTTACTTTTACTTTCCATCCCCCCACCAGTCATCGGCTCTTTTTACACACGCACGCATGCATACATACATACACACACACAGACACACGCGCACACACAGGCACACACGCAGACACAGACACACTCGCGCGCGCAGGCACACACACACACACACACACACGCAGGCACACAGACATACAGGCAAACACCACCCCCCCTTACCAGGCTCGCACCACTGTGGCCAGCGTGTCCATGTCTTCCAGCCGGCCGGCCGCCGCCGCCGCCGCGCACCACTGATAATAATAATGAACTCCTAAACACCACTGTGAGCCGCGGCAGAAGTTGAAGGCGATAGCCTTGAGGGCAGGAGCTGCGCATTACGTTGTTATGGGATGACAAGGTCGTGAGGATGGCCCTTTTACCCCCCGACCCCCACCCCATCCCGTTAGGTCGCACACTAACGGTCCCTAAGGGGCTCTCCGTGTATTTCCCTTCGGCTCCGGCCACTACATGATAGCCACGCCCGAGACTTCCGGCCCTTTGTCCCTCCTTCCGGACGTGGCTCTGACACACTCTATCCAATCAGCCTCAGGGGCGCTTTGTGTTCTGAGCCCGCCCACATGCCGCACATTCTGCAGCCCGGGCCCGGAGGCGCAGATTTGGATCTCCGAGGAGCGGGGCGGGCAGAGGAGGCTGGAGATGCCCGGGGAGCAGCCTCAGGAGTCCCCCCACAGGGCCGCACCAGGGACCCCGTCAGGAAACAACGTCACCCGCCTGTTGCTGCTGTTCGCTCGCAGCGTGGCACTGCTGGCACCCGTCTACATGGCTGGCTACTACAACATCAGCCTGGTTGTGGTCCTGGGCGGCCTGCTGGGCTATCTGTGCTGGAAGCACCGGCGCTCTAGCAAGCAACGCAGCCTGCGGACCGCCATAGAGCTGGTGGAGGGCGAGGAAGAGACAGTGCGGGCCACGGTCAGCCCACGGGGGCTCCTGCGGGGGCTACCAGCCTGGGTGAGTGCGCTGAACCCCTCCCTTTCTACTAAGGTCCGACCCTGGCAACACCAGCCTTTAGCTCCCACCCACCAAAAAACATGTGTCACCAACTGTTACAAACAAACCCACGGACTTCGACCAGCTGCCAAAGCCAGCACAACCTCGCATTAGATACAGGCGTCAGTCACTGACAACTTCCAGCATCCAACGCATCCTGCCTCAGAGCTTCTCGCTCCCAGCACCAACTGCCCACTACACAGTCACCCTCTATCGAGAAACTACTGTCCTCGCTCCATTTGCTACCCAACACTCCAGACATTGCCCATTCCCACTTTTGACTCACAGAAACTACTTGCTGTATCATCATTGACAGCACCCTGTATCCAGCCCCCACAGACCACACAATGCAGCAGGCATCAATCACTGGCAACAGAATACAACACCAAACAGGCATCGCCGCGTATCAGGGTGCACTGACCAAACTGCACCTCATACACTTCACTTAAGGGCAGCAATCATTGATTGAGTTACTGTACTCTATGCCATCAGAGATAATGCATCATCATCCTGCATTGTTGTTCGTCTCCATAAACAACCGTCCCTTCCTATTCCCCATCACCTTCATAGACCACCAGTACCTTCTCACAGCATCCTGCATGTTACAGACTGAACCCTTTACCTGGCACTCACTAACCATAGCATACCTAATCACATCACTTGGAGACACCAAAACACTTACTTACATCACCCAGCATCCAAAGATGGCATCCTCCATTCATCACTAATGTCATGAGTCATCCTGTATCCTGCACCCATTGAAAACAAACTATTAACCACAGTCAACATTAAGGGGATGCTCTACAGACTTCCTGCCTGGGTGAGTAGGCAGGACATATCGATAATCTTTGGTACCCATAGACCGCATTCACTAACAACATCCATCCTCTCACTGGTCCCACCCTCCTGTATCTACCATTCTTCACCCGCTGACAACACCCAATAGTAGTAATTATTCTGTAGCACTCAGCATAGACTGCCAGTCCACAATTGTTAGTTAATGTTTTTGCTGGGCTTATCTCTGTGGGGGCTGCCAGCCTGGGAGGATGTGCAGGGATGGTGCCTGATCGTTAATATCCACAGACCACATTGTGTCTACCACCCATCATAATACAATTACAAAATGCCCCTCAGGATAAAAATACATAAATATCATATCGCATGTACAGACCCCCGTGCACTGCAGATTTTGCTTTCATGGTCTGTCGGACAGACCATTAAGGTAACCACAGCATCACTCTGAAACACCACAGCATCACTCTGAAACACCACAGCATCACTCTGAAACACCACAGCATACACTCCAAATACCACTCAATGCCACATAATTACACTGCACTCAATGCAACATACACTCCAAATACCACTCAGTGCCATATAATTACAAGCCACATAATTACACTGTACTCAGTGCAACACACACTCCACACAATACCACTGAGTGTCACATAATTTTATGTTACATAATTACACTGCACTCAATGCAACATACACTCCAAATACCACTCAGTGCCACATAATTACACGCCACATAATTACACTCTACTAAATACAACATACACTCCAGACAATACCACTCAGTGCCACATAATTATATGCTACATAATTACACTGCGCTCAATGCAACATACACTCCAAATACTACTCAGTGCACATAATTACACAACACATAATTACACTGCACTCAATGCAACATACACTCCAAATACCACTCAGTGCCACATAATTACACGCCACATAATTACACTGCACTCAATGCAACATACACTCCAAATACCACTCAGTGCCACATAATTACGCGCCACATAATTACACTGCACGCAATGCAACATACACTCCAAATATCACTCAGTGCCACATAATTACACACCACATAATTACACTGCACTCAATGCAACAATACACTCCAAATACCACTCAGTTCCACACAGTTACACGCCACATAATTACACTGCACTCAATGCAACATACACTCCAAATACAACTCAGTGCCACATAATTACATGCCACATAATTACACTGCACTCAATGCTACATACACTCCAAATACCACTCAGTGCCACATAATTACACGCCACATAATTACACTGCACTCAATGAAACATACACTCCAAATACCACTCAGTGCCACATAATTACACGCCACATAATTACACTGCACTCAATGCAACATACACTCCAAATACCACTCAGTGCCACATAATTACACGCCACATAATTACACTGCACGCAATGCAACATACACTCCAAATATCACTCAGTGCCACATAATTACACGCCGCATAATTATGCTGCACTCAATGCAACAATACACTCCAAATATTACACGCCACATAATTACACTGCACTCAATGCAACATACACTCCAAATACTACTCAGTGCACATAATTACACAACACATAATTACACTGCACTCAATGCAACATACACTCCAAATAACACTCAGTGCCGCATAAATACACGCCACATAATTACACTGCACTCAATGCAACATACACTCCAAATACCACTCAGTGCCACATAATTACACGCCACATAATTACACTGCACGCAATGCAACATACACTCCAAATATCACTCAGTGCCACATAATTACACACCACATAATTACACTGCACTCAATGCAACAATACACTCCAAATACCACTCAGTTCCACACAGTTACACGCCACATAATTACACTGCACTCAATGCAACATACACTCCAAATACAACTCAGTGCCACATAATTACACGCCACATAAATACACTGCACTCAATGCTACATACACTCCAAATACCACTCAGTGCCACAAAATTACACGCCACATAATTACACTGCACTCAATGCAACATACACTCCAAATACCACTCAGTGCCACATAATTACACGGCACATAATTACACTGCACGCAATGCAACATACACTCCAAATATCACTCAGTGCCACATAATTACACGCCACATAATTACACTGCACTCGATGCAACAATACACTCCAAATATCACTCAGTGCCACATAGTTACACGCCACATAATTACACTGCACTCAATGCAACATACACTCCAAATACAACTCAGTGCCACATAATTACACGCCACATAATTACACTGCACTCAATGCAACATACACTCCAAATACCACTAAGTGCTACATAATTACACGCCCCATAATTACACTCTACTGAATGCAACACACACACTCCACACAATACCACTCAGTGCCACATAATTATATCTATCTATCGCCCTCACTCTATCTATCGCCCTCACTCTATCAATCTATCTATCTATCTATCTATCACCCTCACTCTATTTATCTATCGCCCCCACTCTATCGCCCTTTCTCTATCTATCTATCGCCCTAACTCTATATATCACATCACCACAACATCACTCCGCACCACCACAGCATCACTCAGGGGCACCACAACATCACTCAGCGCCACCACAGCATCAATCTGTGCAACCATTCAACAACAACTAGTTCAAGTATGTTCTCTCAATGTTTCAAGCTTTATTATAAATGTCACAAAAAAGATGTTAATATTTCACATCTATTCTTGGATTTTCATCACAATAAAATACACTGAACATAATCTTCACAAAAGTTATTTACAAAACTTTAAGCTATTGCCATTATAAATTACAATAACTTTTATTTAAGTATTAATTATTAAAAAATAAATAAAAGCCATTTATTTGTAATATCAATACATGTAAGTCACGTAAATAAAACGCATATTGCATTACAAATGCTATAGGTGTCACATTTGCGAAAGCTATACCTATTAGCATTGTAAATGACAAAGCTATTAATTTCGCTATTTTCAAAACCAACACATAAATACAAAATTTGTCATTTACAATACCAATAGCTCAAACTTTTCTAATGCGAGACCTATTGCATTGCAAATGCTTGTTGGTTGTTGGTGGCGGGGGATTCTAATGCGAAATTGGGGCTTCCATAACCGCTTTCCCAGTCAACCTTTGATCCAGCCGCTTTTGAGCAGGACCAAAATGTAATGGACGCCAGGGGCCGGTCCTTTTCAGCCACCTGATAGAAAGAGGTATGGTTAATATGGCACCCAATTTGACTGACAACTATATTCCCACCTTTACTGGACATGGTATAGGAAGTACTAGTGATTATGTATTTTTCTCCTGGGGCATTTTTCCCTTTATCAAGGATTGTGAGGTCCTTATCGAGCCTTACAGTGACCACAATCCTATTTCTGCTAAGTAAGTATTACCTTTCAGGGGACTGAGGCCATAACCACTCACATATACAAAATGAGCCAGCTTGCATCTTACAATGTTTTGCAACCCTGTTAGGCAAAGCTAAATATCTACTTTCTAAACCTACATGCCAGACCTGTAATCAGGCCCATTCCTGGTTCGACAAGGCTTGCAGAGAGGCTAATAATACCCTTCGCAGGGTTTTAAAACGAAACCTTAGAGACCTGATAGTGATAAGGGAAAGTAGGAAGCTTTCTAAGTTTGCCACTAAGAAAATAAAGGCAGCATTGAAGGAAGAAAAGTGGGATCTAGTGGTGAGCTCTTGCCTTTCAAGAGACCCTCAGGCCTTCTGGAAGGCCGTACGGTCTGTTCTATCTCCCACCCTACCAGCAGACAAAGTAACTGTCCATATCCCCCCTGAGACTTGGGTGACCCATTATGCTGGCCTTTATTTGGCTGACTTTGCTGCAGAGAATGCCTCATTAAAGCTGAATTTAACTTGTTAAAACCTTGTTTTTAATGTAGTGGAAGTCCGGAAAGCAATTGCTAACAGTAAAGGTAAGAAGGCACCGGGCCCAGATGGAATTACTCTAGATTTATTTAAGGAAGACCCAGCATTCTGGTCCCCAGTACTTACCGCTGTTTTTAATTCAGTTTGCAGTGAGGGAGCCCCAAATTTCTAGCGTACTTCTGTGATAGTGCCTGTTTTTAAAAAGGGTGATGTGCATGATCCCAAATGTTATCGTCCAATATCTCTGTTGTCCTCTTAGGTTAAAGTTATTGGGAGAGTTGTACTAGACCGCCTCCTGGACTGGATTAATGCAAACCATATTTTGGCTACAACCCAGTATGAGTTTAGGAAAGGTCTAGGCACAATCGAACGAATCTCCACCTTATTCTGGCCAAATATAAATATGCGAAGGTCACCTCTACTCGCTTAGCATTCATGGATTTAACCAGTGCGTTCGACTATGTCTCAGGCTCTAAGTTGTGGGACATTTTAGTAAATATGGGTGTCGATGCGGGTCTGATCCCCTTTCTGAGGCTCCCTCACCACGATCTTTCTGCCTCATTGAAGTATGGTAATGCTGGTGACTGCTCACAACAGTTTAGTATTAAGCGAGGGGTGCACCAAGGATGCATCCTCGCCCCAATCTTATTTCTCCTTGATACAAATAACCTGGAGAAAACATTAGTTAAGGTTGGGGCTGATGTGCAGCAGGTGGAGAATAAGACTGTGCCAGCGCTCCTTTATGCGGACAACGCAGTCCTCATGGCAAGGACTGCGATCAGTCTAAAAAAAAAACTAATTTCCAGCTATGTTAACTTTATGGAGGTTTTGGGGTTGGAGCCAAACTATAAAAAAAAAATTGTTTTGATTTGTGGCTTCAAAAACACTAAGAGGCCATTAGGATGTCGGGCGGATTGCCCCTGCCAGGCTGGCGGGGGCAAACCGCCCGACATCCGCAAGTGAATTCCTCCCCGCCATATTAGTATGGCGGGGGGACCGCGGCGGACAGAAAGACCATCCGCCGCTTTTCCGCCCTGGTCGCCTTGTCTATTAGACACCGCCAGCCATATTGCGATGGGTCAATTCAGATGCCTTTCCGTGGCGGCGATGCCGCCATGGAAAGGCATGTGGTCTTCACTCTCGGGGCCCCCTGTGGGCCCCCAGAGTGAAGGAGGGGTGGGGGGAGCACGCGGGGGTACCTGTGGTACCCCCCAACATTTGTATACACGAAGCAGCAGGTACCGTGCGGTGCCTGCCGCTTCATGTATGCAAATGCATGCATGCATTTCTGACATTGTGGCGGGCTGTGCAGTGAGCACCTCCCGCCACAATGTTCGAAATGAGGGATGCGCCCGCCACTGTGGCGGGCGCATCCTAATGCTAACTTCGGGACCCCCGGCCTTAGGGTGGGCGGTCCCGTTTTCCGCAAGGGTGGCGGGCAGGCAAAGTCCGCCCGCCATCCTAATGGGGGCCTAAGTCTGTAGCCTGAATATAGAGGGTAAAAAGTTGGAAAGGGTTAGCTCCTTCCCGTACTTAGGTCTGGACTTTGATGAAGATTGTACGTGGCAAACCTGCATACAAAATAGAATAACAATATTTGCACGTGCAGTTGGTACTACTTATTCACTTGCAATGTCCATAGGTAAAAAGCCTATAGCCCCTATTTTAGAGATCTATAAGCGTAAATGTATTCACATTTTAACAGATGTTATGGGTATCTGGGGATATAGGGACGCACATGCTATGTAGCTGGAGGAGAACAGATTTTGCCGTAGAGTTTTTAGGAGTGCCCCCTTCTTCGTCGCATTTTCCCCTCCATTTGGGGTTAGGCCTCGAGTATGTCCAAGATACTATACATGTGGCACCTCTAGCTACCTAGTGTTCCATCAGGACAAATGAAGAAGCTGAATTTTATCGGGCAATTATTAGTGATTGTCTAAACTGCACCCGAGGCTTTTGTATCCCCTGTAATCTTCCAAGACAAGTAGGTGGCAGGGCTTCCCTGCCCACCTACAACAGTGAATGTGGTAGTTCCTGTGATTTTCCCTGAAGGGAGCAAGGGCTTCCGTTGAGGTCTCTCCCCGTACTGCTCCTAATGACGGCAAGTGCCCACAAAGTGTGTGATCCCCTCAGGCAGCTGCCCGCGATCGTGCAGAGCAGCTGCTGAAAACAGTGCAGAAGTTTTGCAAAAAAAGCGGCGGCTGAATGGAAGTAGTGGAGACCTCCCGTGGTCTCCCCGGTGGCATTGCCCAATGCAAAGCCGCTTCAGATGGCAGCAGGTCCAAGGGCATCTCAGACCCGGGTCAATCTTGGGCCACGAGGCCGCTCGCACGTGGAGGGAGCGTAGGACAAACATCAAGCTTCCCCAGGGCATGTGAGGAGGACAGCGGCCTCAGAGGAGCAGCAGTAACAAGCCAGCAGGAAACAGCACTGGCTGTCGCAAACACCAATGGAGCACCTTGGCCCAGCTGGTGATTGGGCCATGCTAGCTGACGTCCCTCATGTGGTGTTCTCTGAATCTCCATGGCAGCAATGACGAGAGCTCAGCGCGCGCTTCCTCTTTTGCCCTTAATACAGCACTGGTTGCAGGGAAATCGCTCCTCTTGACACAAGAAGTGATCCAATGCAACGCTCACCATGCGCTGATGTGGCAAGAGCCACCAGGCCCTTGGGGAGCATAGGAGGGCACAAGCAGAGGGCGGCAGCAGCACAGCATACAGGGCAACAGTTGCAAAGTGGCAGCCCCCTCTGCAGCCCAATGATCAGTGGGCAGCACACTAATCCAATCAGGCATATTCCCCAATGGGGGTTCCTCCTGATTCACTGCAATCCTCTGCTACAGCTTGTAGAGCCAGCAGCTTCTTGGTACAAGTTCCCCCCAGCGTCCTCCATCATTGAGTGGGATCACAGCACGTGTACTTATACCCCTAAAGTCTTTGTTCTGAGGGGCACTCCAAACAACCTTTAGAAGTGCACAACACCCTCATTCAATCCCCAGCCCTGGCTACAGACACTACAGGAGGGCAAAGACAGCATTGTAAAAAGTAAGGCACAGCCCTATTGAGATGCAGGTGCACTCCTCCCACCACTCTAAATGCAGCCAAGGTCTATTCAGCCCAGCGCTTAATCACCCAGGAAAGGCACAACACACCTCAACACCCCTTGTGAATGTCTAGAGTGAATGCACATCCCCTTCTCCTGTCAGTCTAAACCAGATGTTGAACACAAAACCAGGCTGGGCACAAAGAGACATAACAACACAGAAATGTCCACTTCTAAAAGTGGCATTTCTAAAATAGTAAAAACAAATCCACTTTCACCAGTAAGCAGGATTATTACTATTCCAAACATACCAAACATGGCCATGGTACCTCTTTCATATTGGAAGTTACCACTGAAGTACATATCAGGGAATTCCCAATGCAATCCTCTGTGAGGGCATCCTCACAGCAGTGAGAAACCAAATAGGCTGTTTGTCACTACCAGGGCATGCCACAATGTAAAGTCACATGTCCTACCTTTTACCTACTCAGCACCCTGCCAATAGGGCTACCTAGGCCCTACCATAGGGTAACCTATATGGAGTAAAAGGTGAATTTCAGGCGTGATAAACACTTTAAGTGACACGTCACTGCAGCAGTAAACTGCGCCCGCAGAAGCTGCATGGGCAGAGGCCTGAGAGAGGTTTGACAGGCTACTTCTGTGGGTAGTGAAAGCAGCGCTGCAGGCCGACTAGTAGCATTTAATTTTTACAGGCCCTGGGTATATGGGTTACCACTGTACAAGGGACTTACAGGTAAATTAAATATGCCAAACAGGTGAAGGCCAATCTTACCAAGTTTAAAAGGGCGAGCACATGCACTTTAGCACTGATCAGCAGTAGTAAAGTGTCCAGAGTCATAAAATCAACAAAAATAAGTCAGTAAAAAAAACAACGGAAGGCAAAAGGTTCTGGATTGACCCTGCAAAAAGAGCCAGGTCCACCAGTGCTCATAATAGTTATTACTAGTGAAAAGTATTACACATATAGCCAGCACAAGTAGTGACCTGGGCTAGGCCCTAATCAAAATGACCCATTGTAATTGACTGATTCCCTGCCTCCCCAATAATGGAGTAAAAATTGCAGAGAATAACGGACGTGCAGCTCTTACATATGATAGGAAAGGGGGCATATGAGATATGCATGCATAAACCCATCAAAAGAATGTTCGTTTACTTAATATAATGCTATTGCACCAGGATGAGTTTGATCACATCACACTTAGACTTGTAGTATAGTATTGATGCGTTACTCAAGTTATGCGCATGCAAGCATCTCGAAGAGGCCAATCAGCAGCGTGCATGCTTGTACAATGCTGATAGTGGTTACCTTAAATATGTGCTTATCTTACTCTCATGTACAAATATAACAATTCAGATGTGTGACACTGATCAGATGTATTTTGTACTTTCATTAGAATTCATATTTAGTAGTGTTTATGTTTTGTACGATTGTCAGAGTTGAAATCTGTTGTTTCACAACATGTATTTCATGAAAGCCAGGGGTGGGGGGACTAGGTAGATAATGGGGACCAGTTTTGCTATATTGTGTACTCAGGCCCTATCGTTTTGTGATAGAGAATGGAATCTCGAGGAATCCGGTTTAAACCAGCTTGCTTCTGACAAGCATTGTTCAGAAACTTCTTACAAAAATAACCGCAAGATGGTAGAACAGGCAACACCTGTGTTTTTCACAGGAGGCCATAAAAAAGAGGCATTACATTGTGTAGGTTCATGCTGTTGCCTACTGCAAGCACTGCTGATGCTGATAACACTGGTGTATGCAATCTGTCCGCAAGGCAGACTGATTATTTCGATACAAGTTATGATTACCATACTCACGCCAGAGAGTGATTCCGCAGGCTCTCAAGAAATTGAAGATATTGTGTGAATTGAGTGTGAATGTGTCTGTCAAAAATAAGGTATAAGACTAGGTACATTCTGCAGACGGATAGGTCAGCTAAGAAGTAAAATGTGTGAGCAGGGAAAATAAAATGCACCTCCTGTGTGCCGATACACATTTCAATGCGACTGCCTGGAGAACAGACTGTTATATATTTTTATTGATTTTTAGAAACCAGTACAATAACAATCTGTCACCAATTGCACAGTTAGTATTTCGTGCTCCGGGGTGTTTTCCCTAGGTGACAGCCAGTGGAACAGTTCCAGGTTAGAGCTTGCGGTAGGAAATCCATGCCGACTACATTTTCTCCCATTTCTTGGGACAGCCTCTTCCCTCACAGACCACCCTCCCCACTTGTGTGCACCAGAGAACTGACTGGTTTAATAACATTTCTGCTAACATACTACAGAAACTGTTAACGAAACAAACATATTTTGCTTACTTTTGCAGCCACTGAAATTGTCAGTATAAAGAGTATAAATATTTTCTGTAGAGCCAACTACCCAGCGTTATAAACGGTGCATAATTTGTAAAAAAAGAATAAAAAAATAAGTGCCAGGGCCTTTGTCAGGAGGCCCCTGCAGCTTGCACACACCGTCCCTGCTGGCGCCGCCAAACGGCCAAACATAACTACTAACCATCACACTCCTACAAGTGAGGCAACTCAGACTATTCCTGGCCCCAAAAGCTATAAGAATGGCTTGGGTGGAAGGCATTAGTAATTTTTAACGAGTATTGAAATAATAAACAACTGTCGTTGTGCTCATGTCTAATTTACACAACCAGCGCCACCATGTGGCAGACTGTCAAAAGTGTCGGTGTTGACAATTAAGTGCGAAGCAGAGCACCGGAGACTACTGGCTCAAATTAAGCATGGAAAGAAAAATACTCTGCAGCTGAGACAAAGTACCAAAAGACATGTGTGAACTTCAACCTTACCATACAGGGTACAATACTTACAACTTGCTTCTTTGAGGATAAACGAAGACAATATTATGAGAACACATGCCCATAATTTAGTTTCATGTTTTTCTCATTCTATATGATTCCATCCACTGACTCTTCCAAAGAAACGGTCGGAAACTCAATACAAGGTGTTGTGTTATAAATTCAATTCAGGCTCACTCTGACACTGAACAAAGCTGACTTTATGTTTGTATCATAATAGGGGACAATTACTGCTTTAGAGATAACTATACCTGACATACACATACACCCCCCTCTCCAACTGTGAGCAATTCTCTAAGTAGGTATGTTGGTACAGATTATAGTTTTAAAATTATTATTTCGCTGCAGGTATCCCTAGCAACTGAAGTTTTCCAACTCTTCATGGGGACAGAAACCACCCCCTACTGCAAAGGTGAGCTCATTTTACCTTTTAGTGACTAAAACGGCAGAGCGTACCCAAAACCACTGAGAAAAAATGCAACAGAAAGGCAGAACAGGGTAGTGCATATGTTTTTGTGTGCATTACTTTACAAAAAGAAGTTAAATCATTACTGTTGACTGGCATGTTTGCAAGCGGTATGTTGCATCGGATCACAAAATGCATACCTGCCCACTAACACAAACTATTAGTAAAGCATTTTACAAAAATCTACTAGAATGAAAAAGTAGATCAGGTTTCCACTTCAATGTTGTAATTAATATGTCAGTATTTATTTTTGACAGGCAGACAAAGTAAGCACTAACAAAATGGCATATTCACATTATTGGGGCTTGTGGAAATTGAGATTTGAGAGTGTGTTTTGAGAATCTCCTGCAAAGTTTTAAAGCTAACACCTCTTCAATACTTCCAACTCACAAAAATATATTGCTGGTCAACAAATACACCCAGCTCTCTCACCAAGAAGTAAAAAAAATCTGATCAAAACCTTGTCCTTTAAAATCAACAGGAATTTGGTTTTTAGTGGCTCACTCACAGTGAGCGTTACTTGGTCTCTGTGGCAGAACCATGTGACGCTTCCACTGGAAAAATTAGCAAGATCCCAACATATTGTTTTTGATTCCACTACTACAATGTGTGGGGGAAAATGAGAAGAAAACACACCGTTTTGTACCACAATAACGAGAATTCACAGGTTGTGTCATAATGTAAAACTCAGGTCACAAATGTGTACCTGGGCTATTAGACTTTTTAGGTTGAATTCTATCTGGTGTGTAAAGTTATCTTTGAGACATTCCGAAAGCATCCCTGAGAATATCCACCCACTGCTTACCATTTGCTTTGCGCTTTTAAACACACTTTGTCTTGCTTTCTATTTGTTGGCTTTTTTTGTTTTAAGCTGACGAGCTTGAGTTAGTCCCTCCTATGGAACATAGCCTGTTCACCATCGCCCCTTGTATTCTTCCATAAGTGCTCACTTTCTGTACTCAGGCCTTTAAATTATGTTCTTATCTTATCACATTTTCTATGCATTCATAGACCACGCTCAAATGTCAGGCTTTGTCTTCCCGGGAGATTGGTATTTACTTTTCTTTCTCTAACTTCAAAGTGAGAGGATTTATGTGACAATCCTACTGGTCACCCATGTAAGAGCAAAGGCTGTAGAGTGTCATTTTATTCTAGCACACAATAGCATTTAAATGTCTGTAAACTAACAGTGCAATATTTCAGAAAATATTAGAATTAGGAAAGCACAAATGAAGCACATTTTCTGTAATTCTCAAGTGTGAAGAAAACAAATATTTTAAAATGATCAAAACAAATCATTACCCTTGGTAAAGCCATTTACACACATTATCAGTTATGCACTGTATAGTTTTATCAGTAAAACTGTGCGTGCACATGCAATGGTCGTTTCAGTTGAAAGCGTGTTGTCTGTAATGGCAGTGCACTACCACACCATGCATGCTCCACTCTATGTAACTCCACTCTACGGCAGTCCACTCTACCACACTCCATTCAATGACACTCTACTACCCTCTATGCTATGCCACTCCACGACACTTCACGTCAATCTACACCATTCTACTGTTGTCCACTCTACGCCACTGTGGCAGGGCGTGACGCAGCGTCTAGGGCGGCTGACTATGGAGCACGGGGCTCAGGGTTCGATCTCCGGTGCCGACGGCAGCTCAGCCCTTCACCATGTGACTCTGGGCCATAGATGAGTTAATCTCGCCGACGGCCCCCAGCACCTTGAGACCATTAGGGGTGATTAGTTCACGCTTTACAAATACCAGGATACAAAATTACAAATACCGGGTTACTGTCTCTATGCCACTCCACGACACTCCAGTCTAACACAGTGCACTCTACTCTATGCCACTGTACGCCACTCCACCCCACAATACTTCACACTGCGACCTAATACTCCAATCCACTCTACTCTACGACATTCCACTTTAATCCACTTCTTTCTAGGTCGCTCCACTGTATGACACTCTACACCACTCCACAACACTCCAATCTACGACACTCCACTCTACGACACTCCACTTCACTACACTCCACTCCAGGATATTTTAATCCATTCTATGCCACTCCACTGTACTCTACGGCACTCCACTCCTCGCCACTCCACTCTACCACATTTCACTCCACTCTATGCTATGCCACTCTAGGCATCTCCACTCTTCATCATTCCACTC
The DNA here is from genome assembly GCF_964261635.1 of Lissotriton helveticus. Classification (NCBI taxonomy): domain Eukaryota; kingdom Metazoa; phylum Chordata; class Amphibia; order Caudata; family Salamandridae; genus Lissotriton; species Lissotriton helveticus. Next base: position 428,443,809 of record NC_136063.1, read on the forward strand.
CAAGACACTCTACGCCACACTATGCCACTTTATTACCATGCCAGTCTACTCCACCCACTCTATGCCACTCCACAACACTCTACTCTTTTCCACTCTACTCCACTCTATACAGCTCCACTCAATGACACCCTACACCACTTCACTCTAGGCCACTCTACTCCACTATATGCCACTTCACTCAAGGCCACTCTACTCCACTGTACACCACTCCACTCTAAGGCCTTCCACTCTACGACCACTCCATGACACTCAACAATACTCTATTCCACGACGGTCTACTCTACAACACTCCACCCTACAACTCTTCACAACACTCTACTCTTAACTCTACGACACGCTATGCTACTCTTCGCCACCCAAATTTATGACACTCCACTTTACGACACTCAAATCTATGTCACTCTACACCACTGCAATCTACGCTACTCCACTCTCGGGTACTTGACTCCACTTTACACTTCTCCACTCCACTCTGCGGCACTCCACTACATTCTACTCCATTCTGCTCTACTCCACTCCATGCCACTCCACTCTATGCCACTTCACTCTGCGACAATCCACTCAATGCCCCTCCACTCAACTAAACTCTGGGCCACTCTACTCTACGCTACTCCACTCTATGCTACTCTACTCCATTCTACTACATGACCTTCTACGACCATCCACAACACTCTGAACCACTCTACAATACTCCACTACCCACAACTCTATGCCACTTCACTCTATGCCACTCTTCAACACGCCAGTCCGCACCACTCCACCACACTCTACTCTATGCCACTTCACTCTATGTCACTCTACTCTACTCCACAAAATCTTCACTCTGCAACACTTAACTTCACTACATGCTACCACACTCTACACCCTTCCACACTGCACCCTTCCACTCTACTCCACTCTATGATCATCTACTCTACGCCACTCTCCACAACTCCCTCTACACCACTCTTCTGCAATCCACAACAATCCACTCTACGACAACTCTATGACACTCTATGCCTCTCCACTCTACACCACTCTGCTCCATTCTATGCCACTCCATTCCATGCCACCCTCCTCTATGCCACAAACATTTAGCCATGCTGAACAGTAGCCACGTTGGTGCACAACATGGCAAAAACACATTGGCAAAGCCAATAGCTCTTGTATAGGCAGGACTTGCCAATACTTGTTTTTTTTTTTATCTGTTCTTTCAGTTTGTTCTTTCACATGTTGCATTATGTCCAGGAGTAGGAGTTAGACACCGTACCTGCCACATCAACAGGACAGTAGATTGATTTCACTGAAAGAGGACAAGACTGGGAAGAAACCTCATGCTCAAAAGATCTACACAAATAGCGGTCATGAAATCCCTCCCTTTGAAATGGAGTGTTCTATCAGAAATGATCTGCAGATTATAGCAATACGCTAATCAGGGCATTTATGATACAACTGATTCTCCCCGATGGCCTCCCACACTTCATATAATGCAACGAAATATGTTAACTTTGTCGTGCTCTCACCACTAGCGTGTTCATTGCAAACAGTGACCAGCCTGACTTGATAAAGTAGTCATATGCTTACCGTGGTGTCATTGGTGGTGACATAGACCAACACATCGGAAGAGTTCCTGCTGTTGATGTACCGGTAGCAGTTCCACACACAGCTAATCAGATAGGCCTGCAAAAAAACACAAACAAGTTCTAGCGTCATTGCTTCTAAACATCAGCAAAATATCCGCCCATAAAAATTTACAAAAGGTGGGAAAAGGCTAGACTTTTGAAACATCCAGGCTTTGGTAGTAACAATCTCAAATCAACCATCCAGCTGGCTATGGTAAAGTCATTACCTGTTTGTGTCTTGTGTGCCTTGGTGAATATGGCTGCAGAAAGGTGTGCATGTGATTTCTGAACTAAACAGGGGAAACTTTTATTTTAGCTCTAAATATTTTATTGACGTTTTAGGTAAATCAAAAAAAACACAGCAACACATGAAGTCGATACATGGAGATGTAGGGAGCTTAAGGAGCACAGCAACAACGACAATTGAGGTGACGTGAAAGTACATCTTTCGGGCATCGCTGATCCAGGTGAGTAGAGAATATGTTGGTACAAGTTTGGTCACTGTGAATAACGAGTTGGATTAACATAGGGTAACCAGACATCTCGGTTTTCCCCGGACGGTCCTGGTTTTTGGAGCAGTGTCCCGACACAGTGCTCCAAATTAAAGAAATGTACCGTTTTTGTGCAGTGCCCTGGTTAAATAGAGAAATATCCTGTTTTTTAAATAGTGTCTCAGTGCGCCTGCTTACTTTGCACAGGTTCTGAGACGGGTCTCTATTGGGCTCGTTCACAGTCTCAACATTCCAGAACAGAAGCATTTTCAATGTTATGTACAACAAAGCCAAAGTCGCTGCTTATTGAGCTTATGCAGCTAACAATTGACAAAGCTGATAGTCCTGGCTTGTTGTAGGCGTATTGTGACTTGTTGTATTATTTATCTGGATACAGTGACAGAAGCGCACATTTTTCGAGCGGGACACTATGCTAAGCACGGATGTGTTTTAAACCATGCTCCTTTGAGAGATTCCCCAAGGCTTTTCATCCCACTCAAAGCCAGGGTACTTCTGTCATGTCACCTGGTCTTTGTAGAGCGCTGTATGGGACTTCAGCGTGCTGCCTTGTTTGGGAGCACTGGGAGGAAACCGGCTGCAATAATGGTTAAAGGGATTGTGGTGGAAGCATCGGGTGTTGTGCGCGAGTGGTGATGTGGTCAAGTTGCTGCAGCCTCCAAGCCTGCTCGGGTAGTATTTCTACTACATCTGAAGGCCCTGTGTGAAGTAGAAGTGGTGAGACGTCTGCGGGTGCAGTTGTCTCATGGGACATGGTTGGGTGAGATACACAGGGTTGGAGGCGAGCTCTGCTTGCTGTCACCTACAATATGTCTGTGCGCAGTAACCTTCTCCACACTACTCAGACCGCCTACCTGTGAGGAAACTGGGCGCTGAATGGTTCTACGAACCGACTAGAAATGCTGGCTTGTAATTGGACAGTAACTGCACCCTGAAGAAAGGCACTCCCCAAAATCCACTTGGGGAAATGTTTTTAAGCACTATGATGTCCTGGGTTTTTCCACAGCAAAGAATGGATGCATACACAGGGCCTAGAGGTGTTTTTGAAGCTGCTCAACAGGAGACACTTATGTACGACAGCAGCGTGCACAAAGCAGACTTCATCAGTAACATACAGCATTCATTTTAGAGTTAGCCTTGTACCTGAGAAATGCCACAGTCCCCCTCCCCCCCCCCCCCCCCCCCCCCACACACACACACACATCCCCATCTCAGGGGCACAGGGCACAGACAGGCCTATAGTCACAGCCCATCCCACACCTCAGAGGCACAGAGAGTCCTTCTCTCAACCCTCCCCTCATCTCTGAGGCACAGAAGGACTGCTCTCATCCCTCCCCTAATCTCAGAGACACAGACAGGCTTACCTCGCCAGCCCTTCCTGCCTCAAAGTGCCTTTTGTCTCTTTTTCTCTTCCTTCTTCCTCTCCCCCTTCTCTGCTTCTGGCATGGGGCAAGCTTTTTAGCCATTTTTGCAAGTTAGTAGTTTTGAGGCCATTCTTGGCATTCTTAAAGGGAAAACTCTATTGCTTACTGTGCCACACATCTGATTCGTAGTCTGTAATTCTTCATCTGTGTCTGTGGTGGCTGTCATTGTAGTCCTTTTTCTAGGTCTATGACAGCTGTCAAATAGTCCTACTTTAATGTCGACGGTTACTTCAAACTGTAGTATTACTTCTATGTCTATGACATGTCTTGTTTTTTGTTCTGAGAATCTGGTCACCCTAGATTGCCATCAGGGGAGAACATGAACATTATTGTGGACTGTGTATGTTAGACAACAAACACCGAGGATGGGAAGGCCCCTTCCTCAGTTACATTTTCAATACACATGACCTGAGACTGCGGTCGCATTTAAAACTAACTCCATTCTCAGCTTTTTAATGCCAACTAATAGTAAAGCCAACAGACTTGCGAGCTTTGGCTTTCTGACAAAACAGCCCTGCTCTCCAAAGCCGGCGAGGCCGCGCAGACTCTCCAGCAGCAACGAAATCGGACGTGCGGCACCTTGGGTCGAAGCAAAATTCTCTTTATCAGCAGAGTGCACATCTGGAAAGTGCATGTACATTTTAATACATGGAACCCCTCGCGTGTGCTGCGTTTTATGAGCCTACAGTGCCAGCTGAAGCTTTCTTCACTTCAATCCGGATCCACAAGACTCATTCCTTCTGTTGCCTTGTTAAGCAGACTCATAACTGCACTGCAGCAGCAGGAGAAGGACAGACCCTTCCGTACCACAGTCCATCACTCAGACACCCTAGCACAGACTCTGACCTGCCCGGATACTTCCTTCTTGCCTAGAAATGGGAACTGACCATTGCAAGGATATGTGCAGCACATTGCCGCAGTCGTAAACTTGTCTGCCAACCACAGCAGGATGGATTTCTTTGAACCACACCTTTGAAAAGTGCAACAAAGCATCATAAATGTATTTCAAATGTGTCACTGGTTATCCTTACACAACTAGGGTGACCAACTGGCATGGGTGCAAATTCAGGACGGTGAGTGTAAAAATTCAGGACAAAGGGCCAAAATTCAGGACAAAAATTCAGGACAGCAGGTCAAAATTCAGGACAAAACTTCGGGACAAAAGGTAAGTTTTACAGACACATCAAAGGAGGTCGCGCAATAGTATATAATTATACAGTAAAGGGGGTGGTGATGGACAGAGTATCTGAATTAAGCAGAACACTCCTACCCAGTCAACAGATCAGGGCTTGATCCATCACCGTTTTTTAGCTCACTGCACCATCCGAGTTCAGAACCTGGCTATATGCAAATTAGTCTGTCCCTGGCCCAGTGCATCATGGGAACAGGGCAGACCAAACTACCAAGCCAATTCTTTACCAGAAAGGAAACAAGCTTCCGGGGACCGGTTTCTGGCATCACAGCCGTCTTCGGCCCAGCTTGCTTGAATCCTGATGGTGCAGTGAGCAAGGGACTCACGTCTGAGCATACCCTTCCACGCTTATGGTGGACAAAACGATACAGTAAAGGGGGTGGTGATGGACAGAGTGTCTGAATTAAGCAGAACACTCCTACCCAGTCAACAGATCAGGGCTTGATCCATCACCGTTTTTTAGCTCACTGCATCATCCCAGTTCAGAACCTGGCTATATGCAAATTAGTCTGTCCCTGGCCCAGTGCATCATGGGAACAGGGCAGACCAAACTACCAAGCCAATTCTTTACCAGAAAGGAAACAAGCTTCCGGGGACCGGTTTCTGGCATCACAGCCGTCTTCGGCCCGGCTTGCTTGAATCCTGATGGTGCAGTGAGCAAGGGACTCACGTCTGAGCATACCCTTCCACGCTTATGGTGGACAAAACGATACAGTAAAGGGGGTGGTGATGGACAGAGTATCTGAATTAAGCAGAACACTCCTACCCAGTCAACAGATCAGGGCTTGATCCATCACCGTTTTTTAGCTCACTGCACCATCCCAGTTCAGAACCTGGCTATATGCAAATTAGTCTGTCCCTGGCCCAGTGCATCATGGGAACAGGGCAGACCAAACTACCAAGCCAATTCTTTACCAGAAAGGAAACAAGCTTCCGGGGACCAGTTTCTGGCATCACAGCCGTCTTCGGCCCGGCTTGCTTGAATCCTGATGGTGCAGTGAGCAAGGGACTCACGTCTGAGCATACCCTTCCACGCTTATGGTGGACAAAACGATACAGTAAAGGGGGTGGTGATGGACAGAGTATCTGAATTAAGCAGAACACTCCTACCCAGTCAACAGATCAGGGATTGATCCATCACCGTTTTTTAGCTCACTGCACCATCCCAGTTCAGAACCTGGCTATATGCAAATTAGTCTGTCCCTGGCCCAGTGCATCATGGGAACAGGGCAGACCAAACTACCAAGCCAATTCTTTACCAGAAAGGAAACAAGTTTCCGGGGACCGGTTTCTGGCATCAGAGCCGTCTTCGGCCCGGCTTCTTTGAATCCTGATGGTGCAGTGAGCAAGGGACTCACGTCTGAGCATACCCTTCCACGCTTATGGTGGACAAAACAATACAGTAAAGATGCTCCGTCCATCACCACCCCCTTTTGTACCGCTTTTGGCCGCCATAAGTGTGGCAGGGTATGCTCAGACGTGAGTCCCTTGCTCACTTTGCCACTGGATTCAAGCAAGCCGGGCTGAAGACGGCTGGAATGCCAGAAACCGGTCCTTGGAAGCTTGTTTCCGGTCCAGGGAAGACATGGCTTGGCAGTTCGGGCTGGACTGTTCCCATGAGGCACAGGGTCAGACTGATTTGCATATAGGCATGTCTGAACTGGGGTGGCAGAGTGGGCTAAAGTACGTGATGGATTAAACCCAGATCTTTTGACTGGGTGTGAGTGTTTGATTGATTCAGATGCTCCGTCCATCACCACCCCCTTTTGTACCGCTTTTGGCCGCCATAAGTGTGGCAGGGTATGCTCAGACGTGAGTCCCTTGCTCACTTTGCCACTGGATTCAAGCAAGCCGGGCTGAAGACGGCTGGAATGCCAGAAACCGGTCCTTGGAAGCTTGTTTCCGGTCCAGGGAAGACATGGCTTGGCAGTTCGGGCTGGACTGTTCCCATGAGGCACAGGGTCAGACTGATTTGCATATAGGCATGTCTGAACTGGGGTGGCAGAGTGGGCTAAAGAACGGTGATGGATTAAACCCAGATCTTTTGACTGGGTGTGAGTGTTTGATTGATTCAGATGCTCCGTCCAGCACCACCCCCTTTTGTACCGCTTTTGGCCGCTATAAGTGTGGCAGGGTATGCTCAGACGTGAGTCCCTTGCTCACTTTGCCACTGGATTCAAGCAAACCGGGCTGAAGACGGCTGGAATGCCAGAAACCGGTCCTTGGAAGCTTGTTTCCGGTCCAGGGAAGACATGGCTTGGCAGTTCGGGCTGGACTGTTCCCATGAGGCACAGGGTCAGACTGATTTGCATATAGGCATGTCTGAACTGGGGTGGCAGAGTGGGCTAAAGAACGGTGATGGATTAAACCCAGATCTTTTGACTGGGTGTGAGTGTTTGATTGATTCAGATGCTCCGCCCATCACCACCCCCTTTTGTACCGCTTTTGGCCGCCATAAGTGTGGCAGGGTATGCTCAGACGTGAGTCCCTTGCTCACTTTGCCACTGGATTCAAGCAAGCCGGGCTGAAGACGGCTGGAATGCCAGAAACCGGTCCTTGGAAGCTTGTTTCCGGTCCAGGGAAGACATGGCTTGGCAGTTCGGGCTGGACTGTTCCCATGAGGCACAGGGTCAGACTGATTTGCATATAGGCATGCCTGAACTGGGGTGGCAGAGTGGGCTAAAGAACGGTGATGGATTAAACCCCGATCTTTTGACTGGGTGTGAGTGTTTGATTGATTCAGATGCTCCGTCCATCACCACCCCCTTTTGTACCGCTTTTTTTTTTTTTTTAAAATTTTTAAGACCTTTATTATAAAAGAGCACACAGCTATTCAGCCTAACATCCCGAAGGCAAGGCAGCATAAGCTCAGGAGGAGAAAAGTGCAAGACGATTCACATCAGAACATTGCAGGTTGTTTTTTGTTTTTTGAGACAGAGAACTAAACCAAGAAAAGAATCGCCAAAAGGCGCGTGAGATTGGCAATGGAGCAACAGAGACGGAAAAGAGTCGGCAAAAGGCAGAGGAGGACAGGTAGAGAATCGATAAAAAGAATGAGTGGTAGGATGGGGAGGGGGGTGAGGAAAAAACAGGAGAAATACAAACAGCATAAAACAGTTGATGTCACAGGCTACGGTGATAAGTGTTCGTCCCGAGGGACAGGTTCCGGCGGCAGACACACATCTCCCCTGTAAGCATTCCATGCCCCCCACACTTTATTCCATGTCTGAGGCCTACCCCTGGATACATAAACTGTCTTTTCTCGGAACATGCACCAATCCATGTTGGCTTTCCAGTGTACCACCAGGGGGGCTGCGGCAGCACCCCACTTTTGAGCAATATCGCGCTTGGCAACCATATTACCCAATGTCACCCAGCGAGTCTGCGCCGCGTTGAGATCAGACGGTTCCCATACGTTAAGAATGCACCTCCGCGCCTCCGCAGCCAACACCACACCAGTCACCTCACCCATAATCCGGTGTACTCTCGCCCAGTATGGGGCAATGACGGGGCATTCCCACAGAATATGGAAAAAGGTTGCGAGAGCCCCACAACCTCGACGACAAAGGCCATCGGGCGAGAATCCCATACGCAAAAGCCGAGGGCCGGTGACATACACCCGGTGAAGGATTTTGAATTGCACCAGTCGGAGACGTGAGGAGATAGCGACCTCCTTGGGGGAGGACACTGCACACTGCCAGTCCTCATCGTCAAGTTCCAGGCCGTCCGCCATCCATTGGTCCCGTAAGCACAGGAGGAGATCAGCACGAACATTAATCAATTTCTTATAGGACAGGGAAATAGCACTGTCAGGCAAATGGCCATCCAGTATCCTGTCCTCTAGGGGGGAGCTGTCGGGGATCTCTCCCTCCGTAGGCCGGGCAGAGAGCAGCGCGTGTCTCATCTGGGCATAGCGGAAGAACTCCGAATCGCCCAAACGGTATTCGGCCTGCAGTTGAGGAAAGGTCTTGATTTCGCCCTTAAGAAGCATATCGTCCACCCTGGAAATGCCTATGAGATCCCATTTGTCGAAGCCCTTGGTGTGCCACAGCCTGCCCAAGATATCAGAGTCGTACAATGGGGTAAACCTAGTCAGCCTGCCCTGCCAACCCTGCGCTTTAGTGATCGTCCGCCAAATGTGAACCGCCGCCTTGGTCGGGCCTGACAGGCGCCGATCAAAGGATCTGGAATACAGGGCGCGATAGTAGTTGCCCCCGCGCAAGAGCCACCTATCCATTGCGTAACCTGGGCTATCAATAGGGCCATAAAAGCCGTGGTTGATAGCAGTGAGCTGAGAGGACCAATAGTACCGACGCACATCCGGTAGGGCGATGCCTCCATCGTACCATGGCAATGTGAGCTTCTGGATGGCTACACGGGGTCGACCATCCCAGAGCAAGGCCCGTTGCAAGCTCTCTATCTCTCGAAAATAACGGGCCGGAACCAGGTCCTGTGTGTTCTGTAAGGCATACAAAAACCTGGGCAAGGACATCATTTTCAACAACGCTGCCCGGCCCAGGAGAGAGAGCGGGAGCCTGCGCCAACTATCCACGTCCCTCCGCAGCCGCTGGAGAGGGGGGAGCAGATTGTGGTCGTACCGCGCCTGAGAACTACCGGAAATGTATATGCCCAGGTACTTAAAGCCCTGTCCGGCCATCTGGATGTTGCAGCCTCTGGGGAGGCGCGGTGTGTCCCCCTTCAGAATGTAAAGAGAAGACTTAGCCCAGTTGATAACCAGGCCAGAGTGGCGTCCAAACAGCCTGAGCACGTCGCACGCCACAATGAGCGATTTGCATGGAGAAGTAAGGTAGAGCAGAATATCATCTGCGTACAGGGAAACTCTATCCTCAAAACCCGGGGCCCAGGTTATACCATGTAGGTCAGGGTGTGTACGTAACATGGCCGCAAGCGGCTCAAGAGCCAAGGCAAACAGGAGAGGTGACAGGGGGCAACCCTGCCTAGTACCTCGGTGAAGGGCAAAGGACGCCGAAACGCGGCCATTGACTGCGACATTAGCCAGCGGGCAAGAGTAAAGGAGTTGCACCCAACTCAGAAAGACCGGTCCAAATCCCAGCTTCACCAGCACCGCCCAAAGATAACTCCACTCAAGAGAGTCAAAAGCCATTGTGGCGTCAAGAGAAGCAAGTATCGCCGGTTCCTCAAGGGTGTGAGCCCTGGCCATAACACCATGGAGCCGACGCAGATTAAGGGCAGTGTTACGGCGGGGAATGAAACCCGACTGGTCTGGGTGCACCAAGTCACCGATGACTCCAACCAATCGATTGGCAAGCAGTTTGGCTAGGACCTTGGGCTCCACATTGAGGAGAGAGATGGGGCGATAAGATCGGCACACGTCTCTTGGTTTTCCCTCTTTGTGAATAACCACGATGGTGGCCAGTCTCTGATCTAGGGGGAGGAGGCCCTCATCTAGTGCCTTCAAAAACATAGTCCGCAGGTGCGTGGATACCACATCCGGTCGAATTTTGTACAACTCGACCGGAATACCATTGGGGCCAGTCGCTTTACCCGACCGTAGTGCACGGATCGCCAAGGCGATCTCGTCAGCGGATATGTCTCGATCCAAGTCGGCACGATCCTCTTCAGAAAGACAGGGAAGGTCAATCGTGGAGAGGAACTCAGCCGAGTCAGCCTCGGAGCAGTCTGAGGTGGAAGTGTAGACACCCCGGAAATAATCAGCAAAAGACTCGGCGATAGCACTGGGGTCCGTGACGGCGACCCCGTCGTCGCCCAGGATCTCAGGCACCACACGGTTAGCCATCTCGCGCCTGTCCAGCCAAGCCAGCAGTTTCCCAGCTTTATCCCCAACGTCGTAGATACGACCTTGCTGTTCCTTGGCCAGGAGAAGGGCAGCATTCGTGGCGAGATCATGGTACTCCGCCTGTTTAAGGGAAAGGTCATGCAGAAGAGAGGGGTCGGGCTCAGGTCCCAATCGGGACTCAAGACGCAAAACCTCGTCCTCAATACACGTGAGATCAGCATCTCTGACTCGCCTGGCCTCCGCAATGAGAGCAAGAGCCTCACCCCTTAACACAGTCTTGAATGCCTCCCACAGGGTAACAGCCGAGCCAACCGAGCCTACATTCTCCGAGAAGTAGAGGTCGATGGCCTTAGCAAGGAGCGCACGAGTCTTGAGATTACGGAAATACCAGGGGTTAACCGCCACCGGCCGGTCAGACAGGACAATGTTAAAATCAAACGAGACCCACAACGGGGAATGGTCGGAAATACCCCGTGCCAAAAAACGGGCCTCAGACACGGCAGACGCATGTGCAGCTAAGGTAAGAACGTAGTCTACACGGGATAGACTACCATGGGCACTCGAAAGGAAGGAGAAATGGCGGAGCGCGGGATGCAGTAACCTCCAACTGTCTACAAGACCCATGGAGTCAAGAAAGGAAGGCAACCACAGTTGGGAACTGCGGAGATCTCTTGGCGGTTGGCGGTCCAGGGAGCCAGAGCAGACTGAATTAAGGTCACCCCCCACTATCAAAAGACCATCAGGCAAGGACAAAATGGCGCCACCAAGGTCCTGAAAAGTACTAGATTGTAGGCCTGGGGGAATATAAACCGAAAGTAGCGCAAGGGAACGCCCTTCCCATCTCCCCGCCACTGCAGCATAGCGCCCCCTCTCATCAATCACAGTGACGTCTATCTCAAGGGGAAGGGACGCTCGCATCAGGATTCCCGCCCCTCGGGAGCCAGAAGAGAACCCAGAGTGGGCCACCATCTTGTAGCCTTTGCGGTTGAGAGCCTTGCAAGAGTGCCCAATCAAATGAGTCTCTTGTAGAAGCACAACGTCGGGCATATGTCTCTTAAGCAGTTGAATAACCACCCCTCTCTTAACACGGTCACCCAACCCATTAACATTCCAACTGATCACTTTTAATTTCCTACCCCCCATCGTCCCGCAACCCGTCCCACCCAACCCCAGCCAACCCAACCATCAAGTGGAAAATAGCAGTACATCTGATCCATCGCCTAAAGGAAAGAAGAGAGAAAGAACGAACAAACAAAGAAACTCGCATAAATGCACCCCCCACCCTGCACCCCTGCATCAGACTAAAAAGCCCCCCCAACCAGCAGTGTGCCTGTCGCCCCATAAACTACTCTACAAAAAGTCCCAGAGGAGTAAGGAATCTCCGCGAACACCTCCCGCCACCCTCCATGTAACGACAGGAAAGTTAGCAGGGTCACTTAGGAAACAATACCGACAGTCCCCTGAAGCGGGCCCACCAAACGCCAGTCTTACACGGCAGAGCCAAGTCTCATAGATCCGAGCCACCAACCGCACCTCCACCTTGGTCATCCGGAGCGTCTCGACGCGGTGACAAAGTGTCCAACCATTCACTCACATGCTCGGCAAAGTCAAAGAACAGGGCACGGCCTTCATGCTCAATCCGGAGTTTAGCAGGGAACAACATGGAGTACTTGTATCCCATATCCCGCAGTCGCCGCTTTACGCCCGCATAGCTCTGACGCTGTCGCTGAACAGCCCTGGTAAAGTCCGGGTAGAAGTGCACTTCAGCGTTCTGATACTGAAGCGGTCCATGCCGTCTGGACGCCTGCAGGACCGCATCTCGGTCCCGAAAGTTGAGGAGCCGCGCCACGATGGGCCTAGGCGCCACGCCCGACTTCGGCGGTCCTCCCGGTACCCGAAGGGCACGCTCCACAGAGAAAAAGTTACTAAGTCCAGTCGGTGCCAAATGGGTTTTTATCAGGTCCTCAACAAAGAGGTCCGTCGCTGCTTCCTCCGACCCCTCCGGAACACCAACAATGCGGACGTTCTGCCGCCTGGCACGTCCTTCAAAATCCTCCAGCCTGCTCGAGAAACGGTCCGCAGTCATCCGCAGGTTCCGGACCTCGGTTTGCAGGTCCGAGACGTCGGCTGTTAGGCTGGAGGCCTTAATATCCAGTGACTTCACTCGGTCATTAGTCTTGCCCAGGTCGGCTCTAATGAGAGTCAGATCAACAGCCATAGTGTCCACCTTGTGGGTCAAGATCTCGTGCTGCTGCTGCATGTCAGCCCGAAAACTGGCGATGGCTCCCATGATGTCGCTCAGGGTAGGCTCGGAGCCGTCCGATGAGCCCGTAGACGGAAGGCTCTTGGCAGAGGACCCCGTGGCAGGCGGCGTCTTCGGCTGGGCATACCGCTCAATTCTACTCTGTTGCGGCTGTGTTTTACCCCGGACGCCTTTGTGCGACGTCTTGTCGGGGTCCCCCCTGCCCGCCATGTTGGTCCCGATGAGGACAAAGGGCTGCACCAGTCAAGCCCGAGCCCAGCGAGCCAAGGAAAAATCCGTGCTAGACAGTCGGACCAGGCCGATAAGAGAACGCACTGTAGGCACTAGCACTCCGTCAGGCGGGACAGCAGGCAAGCACTACACAGTCCAATCGTGCGGTGCGGCGGAGACCGGAGAGACAATGGCACAGCCCTGGCACGGGGCTGCAACTCGACGTAGTGCAGCGTAGGAACCACCGATTCAAAGGCAGAGGGCAGCTCCCGCCTCAGTAGCCCACCAGCAAGAAGAATCCACCCGCGTGGATCAGGATTCCAGTCAGGATATACGAGGAGGATCGGAAGGTCCGCGGAGCTCCGAGCTTACGCGGCCATCATAGTCGCCCGCGAAGCTCCTCCCCCCTTTTGTACCGCTTTTGGCCGCCATAAGTGTGGCAGGGTATGCTCAGACGTGAGTCCCTTGCTCACTTTGCCACTGGATTCAAGCAAGCCGGGCTGAAGACGGCTGGAATGCCAGAAACCGGTCCTTGGAAGCTTGTTTCCGGTCCAGGGAAGACATGGCTTGGCAGTTCGGGCTGGACTGTTCCCATGAGGCACAGGGTCAGACTGATTTGCATATAGGCATGTCTGAACTGGGGTGGCAGAGTGTGCTAAAGAACGGTGATGGATTAAACCCAGATCTTTTGACTGGGTGTGAGTGTTTGATTGATTCAGATGCTCCGTCCATCACCACCCCTTTTGTACCGCTTTTGGCCGCCATAAGTGTGGCAGGGTATGCTCAGACGTGAGTCCCTTGCTCACTTTGCCACTGGATTCAAGCAAGCCGGGCTGAAGACGTCTGGAAAGCCAGAAACCGGTCCTTGGAAGCTTGTTTCCGGTCCAGGGAAGACATGGCTTGGCAGTTCGGGCTGGACTGTTCCCATGAGATACAGGGTCAGACTGATTTGCATATAGGCATGTCTGAACTGGGGTGGCAGAGTGGGCTAAAGAACGGTGATGGATTAAACCCAGATCTTTTGACTGGGTGTGAGTGTTTGATTGATTCAGATGCTCCGTCCATCACCACCCCCTATAGTATATAATTAAGCACATCCATATCCAAACATATTCAACCATTTGCAAACCTATCCATCATGTATTCTTCCATCCATCATTTCACACATCCATCCCTCCATCCACCCTTTCACTCTATCCATTGGTACACTCATCCATCCGCTCTTCCACCCATCCGTTCACCCATCCATTCATTCATCCATCCAGCCTTTTAACCTTTCACCCATCAAGCCATCCTTTCACTTACTCATCCATCCACCCAGTCACTCATCCCTCCACCCATTCAGTCATCCATCCATCCACCCTTTCTCACCATCGACCCTTTCATTTAGCCATCCTTCCTTCCTTCCACACACCCAGCTACTCATCTACTCATGAATCCATCCATTGACCCTATCAATCATCCATCCACCCTTTCACTCCTTCACTCATCTGTCCATCCTTTTGTCCATCTAACCTCCCTTTCACTCACTCATCCATCCTTACATCCACCCTTTCACTCATCCGTCGATCGATTCACCCTTTCACTTATCAATTCATCAATCCATCCATCATTTCACTCATCCGTCCACCCATTCACTCGCCCGTCATCCACCCTTTCACTCGCCCATCATCCACCCTTTCACTCATCCATCCATCCATCCTATCACTCATCCATCCACCCTGCTACCCATCCATCTACCCTTCCACCCATACATCCATCTTTTTACCTTTTCTCTCATCCATCCTTCCACTCACATCCATCCATCCTTTCTCTCATTATCCATCCATTCACTAATCTATCCAGCCATCCAACCTTCCCTTCACTTACACACTCACCCACCGTTTCATGTTAATTTTGAGCTGAGCCTTTTTCTGCAGAGTTGCAGACAGAAGAGGCCCATCAAGAACGCCACCCCCGCTCTAGTTCCTAAAGCAAGGCGTGGGGCAGGAAAGGGTTCACCATGCCCTTGCACATAGGAAATCTGAGTCATGCATGATGCACAGTGCCAGGCCATGAGGTGACTCTCACATGGTGTGTTTTCCAGGGCTTTAAGTGGGATGAAAAAAATGGGGGGTCTCTCCAAAGTAGGTGTGTGATGTAATTAAGGGCGTGGCTTAAAACACCTAAGCTAAAAATCTGTGCTTAGTATGGTGTACCGCCTGACTGGTATTTTGCCTCTTGTCATTGTATCCAGATATATAACACAACAAATAACGTTACACGCAACAAGCCAGAACTATTGGCTGTGTCAATGGTTGTTAGTTGCATTAAAAAAAGGGCAGCAATCATGGTGGGGCTAGGGAGCTTGGCAGATGAAGAAGTATGAAGAGAGCTTGCAACACGAGGGAGACAGCAACAGGGAGTGCTGTAGCGGAGCGGGTGAGTATTTGGCAGGGGGAGAAGCACACAAGGGAGAGGGATAAAAACATTCATTCTCATAAAGCATCTAAAAAAAAGGGAGTAAACTAAAAGTGAGCAGTGGAAGGCTAGAAGACAGCCAATCACACAGAAGACAAAGAGAAGATGGACAGGATGGGACAAGTAAAGACATTAAATAATAAAAAACTAAATGAGAGAAATAATAAAGCCAGCCAATGGTGAGCTTCAGGTGGGCTGTAAGTCCCTGTAAGTTCTTGGAGAGCCCACAATAGGTCTTTTGCATCCAGCCAGATTGTGCTGCACAGTACACTCGACCTAAAAACACCCAGTCCACCTCATCCTTTCCATATATAGACCCACATCTAATGTTCATGCAGTTATTAAAATACTCTAGTAACTGGGAAGTGAATGATCAGATTGGGTGGGTTAGAAAGTTGGGAAACAAAAGCAGCAGGGAGAAAAAGCTAGACAGGAGCATGCAAAACAAAACTGACACGCACGTTTGCACCGCATGCTGCTGTTCGCACGGATTTTTAAGCACAAAACGTACCACCGGTGCAAAGTGACAGTGCGATGAGCATTTGTTTGCCATTTACAGAACCCTGCGAAATTTCATGGAATTTTTATTTAACTCTGTGGAATTCCACAGAGTGAAATTCTACAAGTTCTGCCCAGGCCTAGTGGTGAACCGGGTTCGAGTGCTAGCCTTGTCTCAACAACCTGTGATTCTGGGCAAATCACCTAACCTTCCGGGAACTTATATAGCAGAGGCTCATATAAAGCGCGGCACTGCCTTTGGATCAAGTTTGCGCTGTATATAACTGCAAAATAAATAATAAAGCGTCTGGGCACTCCAGTAGTCTCCTGCTCTCCCGCTTTTTTCAAAGTAACGTAAAAGAGAGGCTGGAACTGGGCACCTCTTTTAGATTGGGAGAACTACTGCCACATTATCGAACCTCCACATCCGGGACGGCTGCCATTACTCTCTCAGTAGCCTTTTTAAACTGAATACATTTTGAGCTACATGTATTGGTAGCAGCTGGAAACAAAATAGGATGGCCGGTCTGAATAGTATGACTATCCTGTTGGAGACATCATTGTTAAATTCAAAGGACTTTGTTTGATTTCTGTGTTTCTACGTAAGGAAACCTCTGAAGGTTTACACCAAATGTAATATTGTTGCTTAAAAGCAGGTTTCATTATAGCCCTTTGCTGAAAAGAGACATTTGCTTGCTTTCCAACCCAAGCCCAGACTGCTCCATTGTCATTCTGTATGTGGCAATCAGCGGCATACAGAATGACAAAGGCGGGTGGGGCTGCTCTTATGCTCCAGGAGGAGTGCGAGGCGGCCCCATCAAGGGGCTAAGGCTTCTCACTGCTCCCTGTGATGGACAAAAGGCATCCATAAAAGGGATCCTCACGGACAACGGACGTGATGTCCAATTTACGGACTGTCAGTGAAATTTACGGACGATTGATCACCCTATACACAACCACAGTTAACCTGTCTTCCAACCAGTTTGGCATAAAGTAACTGGTGGAATCCCATCATGCTCTGTCTCAGTTAACCCATTACAGCACATAATAAGGCACCCACCACTTGCATGCACCTTAATGTACATGCTAGCCTTATCTCTACATACCCAAGTACAAATCCAAGGTAATAAAAAAAAGTCAAGGGCAAACCCCAAGTTTCTCAGAGAGGTCACCCCCAGACCTATTAAGGAATTGGTCATAAGGCCTACTAGTGGCAGGAAGACATCCTTTCCAGCCCATGTCTAATGTGAAGCAATCCATGATAGCTCTCCTCATATGAATTCTTTTTGAAATTCAAAGTTAGTTTATGTACCTATCATACTTACTATCATACTTGTAAAATATATTCGTACAAAAGTAAGTTACATAGCGCAAGGAATGGTACCCCTTAAAACGTCAATTTTTTAACTTTTAGATCTCGTGTTTTTGGATATCTGCTGTGAGATAGGAACTCCTCTGTGATAAATTGGCTTTGAAATGTAACCTCCAGGGCCCCACCTTTTAAAATAAGGGCTGGTGCGCAGCTGGTGCAAGATGTTGTGCACAGGTTGCATGTGTACATGTGTGAGCCTGTGTAAGCTGAATGAGGAAGACTTCTGTGAATCAGCCAGGCATCTGCACACGGGTAGTACTGTGTCACATGGGTTCTTATTCCTGGCAGCTCAAGCTTGGAACGTTTAACTAACAAACACATCTTCAAGCCAATTACATTCCTTCACAAAAAATCATTTAGTCTACCGTATAATATGGCTGCCTGCTACAGACTCTCAACTTTCTGGATTTACTCAATCCTGGGTTAAAAGAATTGCATTAACAGCAATGGCCTATTCCTACAATTTATCTAAAAACCCTACATTTGACATGGTCGTCAATTAAGATTAGCCAAGAGTAGCAACGGCTACCCCTGGCTTGTTTTTTGGTATCCACTGCCCTTTTCCGTCTCTTCTAAAGATTGTATGAGGACCATGACACGGGTTAAATACAATAAGGGCTCAAAGAGTTATTGTTTTGTTATGTCCTGTAGTTTCTACTCCCAGTCTTAACCAGCCCTCTCAGTGGAAAATAGGAGGAGGGAGCAAGTTGTGTGCCAGTTACCCGTGCTCAGTTCAAGCAGGTGTCTTGACTCTGCCATGTGCCGCTATATGCGCTTGCTTTCACTCCCCTGATCGCTGCCACTGACCACTATTCTGCGCGGTTAGTCTATGTCCTCTGTTTTGCAGGCATAGCCTCTGTTCCTGTTTAGATAGCGCCTGTGCTTAGTCCAGCCTCTGCTCCTGTATTAGAAATTACCCTGTTCTCTGTTACATTGTACACTGTTTCTTTTTACACTTTGTGCCTGATTTTGTCTTCTTCCTTATTTGGTTACTGTATCCTGCCTAGGTACTGGAAGTCAGCCCGCCTCACAGCTCTCTTCCAACCGCTTTGTTCCCATCTCCCGCCACCCAGTACCCAGCCCCCCACCAAGGTCCGACTTAATGGAGAACACTCCGCCTGAGAGATCTACAATACCTGAAACCCAGAAGCCGCAACAACTGCTACAGTGCAACTCCCCAATCAACGCTTGATGGTTTACCTGCCGCCACTGTCTCTTCACCTGCAATACCGGATCTCCCACCGTCAGTGGAATCCCACATCACTCCCACCTCATCGATCTCCGACCAGCCTGGAACCACTCCAATGCCTACTGCTCTACACCCGATCTCGCTACAAACATACTAACAAAATCTGAGACATCATCCGCACCCTATACCTGACATTATGTTCATCACAGAGACCTCGCTCAACCCCTCCTCCACCCCTGACAACACCACCGCAACACCCAAAAGCTACAAGATGACGCACCGGGACCGCACCAACAAACATGGAGGAGGCATCCCCATCATCTACAAAGATGCAATCTGCTGCACCACAACTGAAGATAAAGCCACGCCGATCATGGAACATCTCACCTTCCGACTCCACAATGATGGCAAAACTGCCATCAGAGGCACCCTTGCCTTCAGACCACCAGGAAAATGAACTGGCTTCTGCGATGCCATCGCTGACTTCATCTCCCCTCTGGCCATCGACTCCAAACACTGCATCTTCCCCAGCGACCTCAACTTCCACCTCGACGATCCCACAGACACAAACTCCACCAACCTCCTGGAAAGTATGAGCAACATTGGCCTCACCCAGGTGGCCACTGACCCCACACATAGTGCAGGACACATCCTTGACCTGATCTTCATGGCCAGCAACAGAGTCAGATACAGCCATGTCACAGAACCCACCTGGATCAACCACATCACCATCCACTTCACCATTGCTGAATCCCCACACACAGCAACCAGACCTCCCAGCTCCTTCTTCCGCAGCTGGAGCAAAGTGACACAGACCCAATGGATGGACGCCCTCAAAACTATCCAGCCTGACCCCGCAACCAACCTAGAACACGCCGTCCAGAACTTCACCACCTGGATCACCAGCCACCGAGAACATGATCTCCCCACCACAGGAGTTCTGCGCCCATTATCAAACTGTTTCCATGACAAGATATTCACCACTACAGGAACTTCGAACCCTAACTCACTGACTCCACACCTGGCCATTCCCTCACTGCGTGGGAACAGCTCACCACAGAGATTAGCACCACCATCATGAGCTCTATCCACTCGGGAGAACCTGTGGACCCATGCCCCCAAAGCCTCTTCAACCTCGGAACCAAGGAAATCAGCTCCCAACTCACCATCATTCTCAATGCATACACCATCACAGCCATCTTCCCTGATATTTGGAAACACGCGGAGGTCAGACTCCTCCTTTGGAAACCCTTAACCGACCCCAGCGAACTCATGAACTACCGACCCATCTCGCTGCTTCCACTACCAAAGTTCTCAAAAAAGCCATCAGCTGCCAGCTCACCAAACACCTGGAGAGAAACTACCTACTCAACATCTCACAATCCAATTGCTGTGCCAACCACAGCACTGAGACAGCCAGGATCAACACCACTGATGACATCACCACCACAATTACCAACTTACAGAACTGCATGATGAACATCGCCAACTGGATGAAGACCAACTGTCTGAAACTCAACACTGACGAGACCGAAGTGCTGATCTTTGGGAACAACCCCTCCCTGTGGCACAACATCTGGTGGCCAGGTGAACTTGGACCCACTCCCACTCCAAAAGACCACGCCCACAACCTTGGCATCATCCTGGACAGAAAACTCACCATGAACCGAAAGATCAATGCAGCCTCCTCTGCCTTTTTCCACACCCTCCATGTGCTCTGAAAGATCTTCAAATGGCCCCCTATCGGCACGAGAAAGACCATCACTCAAGCCCTAGTCACCAACCAGCTGGATTATGGCAACAAACTGTATGCAGGAACCACCATCCAACTCATGAAGATACTGGTCCCCCACCTCAGGAACCTCCACTGGCTCCCCATCCAGAAAAGGTGCCAATTCATGATGCTGACACACGCCTACAAAGCCCTCCTGGTCCAAGGACCGGCACAAATCAACCACCATCTAAATTTCCGGCAACCCCCCAGAGACCTCCGCTTCACCTCCCTCGCCCTTGCAGAGACAACTTGCATCCGTCACAGCTACAGTGGTGGTCTGTCTTCCTCCTACTTCGCCGCCAAGTCCTGGAACAGCCTTCCCCTCCACCTCTGATCATCATCCTCGCTCGCGGCCTTCAGGAAGAAACTCAAGACCTGACTTTTCGACTGAGCCTAGCAACCTAACGCTGGATACCCTCACGAGCAATTAGCTGCACTGACTGAATAACTGACTGATTGACTGACTGATTGACTGACTAAGAGTGAGACAAGGGCTCAAACCTGTGATTACATCAGGCGGTTAGTATGGTGTGTGACATCACTTTGACTATCCATGACCTTTTGTAGAAATCCATGTCAGTGAAGTGCAGGGATGTCATGAATCCCCTGCTATAGCAGTTACAGCTGGGATGGGGTTCTTGATGGGCCTCTTCTGTCTGCAACTCGGCAAAGGCTCATGAATAATGTGAAAGGGTGTAATGTGGAAAACTAAGCTCCTTGCATATAAAAATCTCATTAAAAAAATCTAAAGCTGACTTTTACTCCTCTCTAATCTGTAACACCACCAACAACTCTAGGAGTATTTTTTAACATCCTAAATAGCGTCACCAACCCGGAGTCCTGCAAGAATGCGATTGTCCTGTCCCAAGACCTTTGTGACAATCTGGCCAGAGAAAATAGAACTGATCCTTAAAGACTTGGACTCCCCTCTTGATATTGACACCCCCTCTGTCCCTCGTCCCGTTCCTCCGGTGAACCGATTATCTGATTCGGTTCTGGCTCCGGAAAATTCATTAGTCAGCTTTCTGCCGCTTACATTTGAAAACTTTTCCAAGGTAGCTAGAGGGATTGTTTCCGGGTCTCCTCTGGACCCGGTGCCTCCCAAAATTTGGAAGGAATTTGAAGATGAACTTTTCCCCCCACTCCATCTAATCTGTAATCAATCCCTGGTGACTGGCACCGTCCCAGCTCACTGGAAACGGGCGTTAGTCTCCCCCTTGCTAAAAAACCCTCCTTGGATCCTGACTGTTCCAAAAACTATCGGCCCATCTCACTGCTGCCGTTCCCTGCCAAGATAGTTGAACGGGTGGTCAGTAATACGCTTTCCACCCACCTGGAACATCATCTACTACTTGGCGAGGACCAATTCGGCTTTCGGCCTGCTCATGGAACTGAAACAGCCCTCATCACCGCTATGGACGAACTTCAAAGGCGCGCAGACAGAAGACAGGCATCGTTTCTGATCCTGCTCGATATGTCTGCCGCCTTTGACACGGTGAATCATAAGATCTTACTGAGGCGGCTGTTTGAGGCAGGAGTGAGAGATACGGCACTGCAGTGGTTTCACTCTTTTTTGCAGGACAGGCAGCAGGCAGTATCTATGCCTCCTTTTCAATCATCTTTCTCCCCAGTACTGCAAGGAGTTCCTCAGGGCTCCGCTATCAGCCCAATACTTTTTAACGTTTACCTTAGGCCGCTAATTTCACTTATCAAAGGCTTCGGCATTAGAATCGTTAACTACGCCGATGACACGCAGATGATCCTCTCCTTGGAAGGAGAGGATTCTATCTCCGTGGAGGTCTTACATAATTGTTTACGGAACACGTCAAGGTGGCTGAAGGATAATTCACTTCAGTTTAATGTCGGGAAAACCGAGGTGCTCTTTAGCGCTGGCACGAGGATCCCTCGCCCGTTCCCTAACAACTTTTGGCCCCCGGAAACAGGCTCCAACGTACGGCCTGCGGACTCTGTCCGCAACCTAGGGGTCATGCGGAACCATAGGCTCAGCATGGAGACCCATGTGCAAAAAACATTGGCGCGCTGCCTTGCCATCCTTCGCTCACTAAGGAAGGTTCTGCCCCTCCTACCCACCCATGCGCGCGCCCAAGTGGTTAGATGCACTATCCTGAGCAGGCTGGACTATTGCAACGCCCTCCTGCTTGGGTCCCCTGACTTTCTGCTGGACAGGCTCCAAAGGGTCCAAACTGCGGCTGCAAAACTGGCCTTGGGGCTGCCGAGAAGATCTCATGGACCATCTGCCCTGGCAAAACTACACTGGCTTCCTCTTAGACAGAGGATTCAATTTAAGGCCCTCTGTATAGTTTTTAGGGCCCTCCATGGCTGCGGTCCAGCCCCTCTAAAATCTAAGTTTGTATGGTACGCTCCTACTAGACAACTTCGTTCATCTGACGCTAAATTGGTAGTTGTTCCCAGATTTAGGAAGGTCAGAGCCGGAGGTAGATCCTTCGAGGTGGCTGCCGCTAGACTATGGAACACTCTCCCCATCGAGATTAGGCATATTAATGAACTCCTACAGTTTAGAAGAAAGGTGAAAACCTGGCTTTTCCCTGGTTAAACCTTCTTCCTCTGTTCCTGCTTTTTTTGCGCCCCTCTGAGTTCGACCAGCGCCAGGATGCCTGCAATGGTGACAGCTGCGCTTTATAAATTCTTAAAATAAATAAGGGTGGGTTTGTGAGTGAGTGAAAGGATGGGTGGATTGGTATGTGAGTGAAAGTATGGATGGGTGAGTGCAAGGGTGCATGGGTAAATGGATGGACGAATTAGTAAAAGGATGGATATAACGATGGATTTATTTATTTATTTATTTATTTATTTATTTATTAAGAGTTTTCTATAGCGCGAACATGACCCTTGGGTATCAGAGCGCTTCACATTACATGAGGTAGTTATAGTCAAGCATTGTTGTAGTAAACGTTCACAATATTATGAGGTAGGTACATATATGGCAATAGAGTGATAATATCAATCACATTTCTACAAAGAATATATACATAGAGTATGACATAGGTTTAGTATATAGCAAAATATAATGTGTAACAGAATCGATCGATCCTAAGTGTCTATTTCCTGTGTATATTTCAGTTCCAGTCCTTGAACATGAATTCTGTCGTCCAGCGCTTTGTCTATGGAAGGAACTTACTCATTAGGAAGATCTTAGTTTCCCTCTTAAAGGATGCTGTGTCTGGAATCTTTCTAATGTTTGGAGGAAGTGAATTCCAGATTCTGGGGGCTGCTCCTGAGAAAGCTCTGTCGTAAGTTTTCTTCTTCCGGAAGATGGCTGGTTTCAACACCAGCTCCTTTGCACTCCTGGCCGGTCTGTTCCCTCCAGATAGTTTAATTTTCTGAGCAAGGTAGCTGGGTGTATTGTGGTGGAGCGCTTTGTGGGTTATGCATGCCATTTTCAGCTGGATTCTGGCTTCGTATGGTAGCCAGTTTAATGCTTTCAGGTGTGGTGATATATGGTCAAATTTCCTTGATCGATCAGTCTTGCGGCTGCATTGAGACATGCCTTCAGTGGTGATGTTGAAATTTTTGGTAGCCCTGCTAGCGTCATACATCCATATGCAATCCTCGCGATAACTAGAGATTGAACTGCCAATTTGAGATCTGCCTTAGATATGAAAGAATGGCTGGATGAGTGAAATGGATGGATGAAAGGGTGGATGGATGAGTGAAAGGGTAGAAGGATGATGAGAGAAAGGCTAGATGGATGAGTGAGGGAAAGTATGGATGGCTGAGTGAAAGGGTGGACAGATGTATAGATGGGTGGAGTGAAAGGGTGGATTGATGGATGGAGTCAAAGGGTAAATAGATTGAGTGAAAGGATGGATGAGTGAAAGGATGGATGTTGGGGCATCGTGAACCCCCAACCTTAACAGCTACAGTGGGGTGGAATTCTTGATGAATCTCTCCTGTCTGCAACTTGGCAAACAAGAGTCAGAGAGTGAAAGAGTGGATGGATGAGTGAAAGGATGGATGGATGGTTGGAGTAAAAGGATGGATGGATGGTAGGATGGTTAACTAAAAGATGGATGAGTGAAAGGGTGGATGGAGCGATGGATGAGTGAAAGGGTAGATAGATAGATAGATAGATAGATAGATAGATAGATAGATAGATTTGGTGATGGAAGGATAGGTTTGAATATGGATGAGAGGACGGATGGAAAGGTGAAAGATTGAATGATGGATGAAAGAATGAATGGATGACAGAATTTAAAGGTGAAATGTTGGATATCAGCAGGTGTAAAGAAGGATGAAAGAATGAATGGATAGATGCCTGAATGGAAAACACAAGAGAGCTCTTCTGAGCGGGTCATGATGACCAGCTTTGGTACGAAGTGGGGGTATTTTAATTGTCTGGCTACTCCCCTTGGTGAAGTGCGACATTCCCCACTCAGTGGAAGTGCTGTTTCTATCATGGCGGCTCAGGGCAGTCGGCTGTTTACTAATGAATTGGACTCTCTGCGGCTTAGGAATGAATGGGGTCAGCAGCAAGAACACATTAGGCAATTGGCAGCTACACCAGCAACCCACTCACAACAGAGCTTCAGCCAAGTACTTGACAGAGCTTGGATACAAAGACAGACAATTAATCTCCTAACAGCCCAGCTGCTGCAGCCTCTGGACACATTAACTCAGTGCCTGCGAGGTCCAGCAAAGACTGCCCTTCTCCTCCTGCTCCTCCTTGGTCTTCTGTGACACCCAGATGGGATTCAAGGAGTTCACACCATGTCACTAGGAATCTTACCGCAATTGAACAATTCTTTCACTATTGAAAATATATTTTTTTCTTAATATACATAAAAAGCCAACATACATTTTTTTACATCTTCCAAAATATTTCTCTCATGCAGCTGGATCACACTTGCAGATCGTTTCTATGGGACCCTGTAAAATGTTCTTTTCCGAAGTTCTATTTGTGGTTTATTATTACACGAGCTTTCTTTACAATTTCGTCACAGTAAACATTGTGGCTGCAGATTCATGCAACAACACAACACATGAGATGCTACTATCCGCATGCTGGCCCTCACTAACTGTGGCATTTTCTTTCACATTGAGCACATTCTTCCATCGCAGTTTCTGCGGGTAGTCCGGATGTCTGCACTGCACTAACGTGCAGGCCTGTGCCACCTTCCTGATGCCAGCAAGGCCTCAGGTCTAATCCCTTTGCCTAAAAACTATTAAACAAAGCAGCGTCTTTCATTAAAAGAATGTGGCTAAGACAGATTGCTACGCGAGTAATAAACTGGAGGAGGAGTGACAAGCGTTCTCAATTTGGAACTTTGTCCTTGTTATTTATTAGTAATAAGTAAATCACCTCAGCAGAACGCCAAGTAAAAACTGATGCGAAGGGGCAATGCTTACGGCAAAGTGACTCCCACACCCTGGTAGACAACTCTCATGGTGGGGGAAACTCCCAATGTGTGAGGTTTATTAGTGTTTGTATTTTCTAAAAATCTGGCTTTGGAATTTAGTTTTTGACAATGCAAAAATATGTTAAAAGTTTGACAGAGGGTACTGTCATTTTTTTGACAGTAGCGTCCATCAAACGTTTAATACATTGACCAGAACCACCGTCACAGCAGCTCCTGCCAATGAGAAGAAATGTCCACTTGGCAGACAGACATCTCAAAATGTGACTTTCGGAGCACCCTCGGTGTGGCGGAAGTAAATTACTTTTTCATACTGACAAATTTATCTTCATCTGCCAAAGTCTACATCAGATCCAACGTCTACTAAAATTAAGACACAAGAAAGGGTCACTGACTGATCCAAGAAATTATTGTTTTGTTGGGTATGGCTCCCAAATGAAACCTTTATCATGAATATCAGGAAATTAAGTTATTCACTGCAGTGACACTGCAACAGTGCTTACGCAAACTGGTTAGCCATTGTGGTGATGTCAACCAGATTATGTACTCGCTTCAACAACCATAAAGTAGCCAGAACCATCAATCACAAAATTAGACTTACGTGGCGTACTCTGTTTGAATGCGGGAAAGGAAGCAACTCCTTTTTTGTTAATTAACCCTTACACACCCTATTGGTGTCATGCTTCACCATCGGGTTCACCCTGACTCCTAAAGGTCAGGGTGGGCTCGACCGGGTTTCAGGGAGCGCTTAGAAGATATAGGCCAGGGGGTCTAAAGATAAAAATCCTACTGCGTTCCCCAGGTATCCCTTTATTCGCAGGGACGTAGCGGATATTAAAATAAATATATACAAGGGATCATTTGGAGGCAATGGTCCTATGACCCTAAAGATGTGCCAACATGTTTCAGCCCTTGTTTGATGGCCTGTTCGGTCCTGGGCATTCTTCAGGGCAAAACAAAGTTCCCTCCCTGGTATTGATTAAGGAATTTCCCTATATATTTTTTATTTGATGAAACAGAAAGCTGTTCCCTCGTGAACAATATATGGAGGGTATACTTATCTCTCCAGCCGGAAATAACAAAATATAATCCGCCAGATTGTGGTGGAATAAACAATTTTCATGGAGATCGGGAAGAGGAAGCCTTATAGTCGAGCGTAATCCAAAAGGTCCTGCCCCTATTACAACCTATTTGGGTTCTGCGTCTCCCGGCATTGGCTACCCCTTCCCGATATCCATGAGAATCGTTTATTCCACCACAATCGGGCAAAATGTTTGCGTTATTTCCAAATAGGATGGAAAGCTATTTGACCAAGAGAAGACATAAGAGATGACAGAGGGATGAGGTGAAGATGTGGCATAACGGCTAGGGCGATCGATCCCAAATCTGGGGAGCTGGGTTCGAGTCTCAGCAACGACGTTGAACATCCTGTGATTCTGGGTAAATCATTTAATCTCCCTGTGCCCAACAAAAAGAAAAACTGAATGTGTCCTTGTGTAACGCAACTGGTGCTCATGTAAATCGCTCTGATACATTCGGGTCAAGTTCGCGCTATATAAACCAGAAAAAAAACTACCTATTCATGATCATGGAGCAGACCCAAAGCACACTCTTAATATTTGTCATCTGTTAGAAACATTACGTTTTTCAACAGACAACTTAAGCTGTTTGTAGGCAAGATCTATAATGAGGCACACAACTTCTGCCACAAAAAAAGTTATTGCGGGGGTGTTATTTTTTGCGAACGGCTCAAAAACACAGAACTTTGAAGTTCACTGCTGTCTCAATAGGGGCTTTATTGCTCACAATAGTAAGTTACTTACATCCCACATTAAATATGTTTATTTCTTTTTGTCCTAAATTGTTGATTTTCATTTTGGCATTGCTGTCCGATCTGTTATACTCATCAAGCTACAGAAGAATGCAGTATAATTCATAAGTCGAGCTCTGGTGTTTGCTGCTCATTGGGTGGGTTCCAAACCTCTGCACAGTAGCTGTCGCCACTGGGAATTCGGAGTGTAATGACAGATGCAGCTGTGCATCCAAGCAATATGAACTGGGTTCACTTGCCTCTGACTGGGGACATGTTACTGAAATTGAGGAAAACCCTTCTCTAATCACATTCAGATTCATTTTGATCCCTTCACCCCTCATTGCCTTTAGCGTTGTTTATACTGTAGTTAAGCCATATTACGAAAAACTGAATATTTTGTGCTCAATTCACAAACAGCATTTCTGTAGTACGTATAACAGTACTATAGTAGTACCAATTACTACAGAATGGAATTCACGAACGTAAAAGTGTACACCTCCACCTCACCTATTTTTCTATGGGGAGATCCTCACACATTTTAATTTACCACTTAGAAGTAAAGGTGGGAAGGGCCAGGGGATTGACTGGAAAAGGATGCATATTTACTACTAAATGGTGGGGGAGTTAGGGAGGAGTAAGGAGGGGCTTAGAGAAGGCTATGGGAATGACAGCTATCCTCCCACGAAAGAGTAAGCCATTGATATTCACAAACTGCACTTTTAAAGCTACAACAGAGGAAAAGGATCCAAAGCAGTAGTAAATGAACTCCAACTCAAAGCTGGAGTAAGTCAGGCACCACACATGGCCAACCACTGGAACTGCAAAACCCTCCCAACGAATATAATGGAGATAGGAACTTAAAGATAAAACTTCATAGGAAATAATGTGGAATTAGATTGGATTAGTTCAACTACTTAAAATATAATTACATTTAAATTTAATGTAAAAAAAACTAAAATTAAAACGCTTAAGCTTTAAATTTACAAATGTATGTAACATTAATTTTATTAAACTATAATCAAATTACTTTTAAAAAAATCTAGACATCACTAAATCATTTTTCATACCATTATAACATAAATTCTATTTTAATTAAAACTTCAACTAAATCATTTGAATGTATTTAAATATATCCAAAATCATTCAATGATACATTAAAATGATATATATTTTATTTTGTTCTACATTTAAAATAAATATCTGAAATTAATTTACTTTAATATTTAACAGGAAACCAGTGACCAGTCTCTTCACCAGGAGCAGCAGCATTACAGTGAGCTTACATACTCCAGTGGGGATGTCCTGCATGTATCCCAGGGTGGCTACCACAGGCAGACAAGGGATTGCAACAGAAGTGATGTCCTTTATCACCCGTGGTATATGGTCCCAGTATTTTGCTATGTTTGGGCGCAGCCAACACAAGTGCAGGAATCTAGCTCTCTCCTCCCCACAATGTGTGCATGTGGCATTCTCTGCATGGCCCACTCGTAGGAGCAGCAGAGGTGTGTGATATAGTCTGTGAAGGAATTTTAGGTGCATGAGATGAAGCCTCTAGTTAAGGGAAAGCATAATAGTGGTGTTACATCAGCAACACCAGCCGCTCTGGGATATCAATTCCTAGCTTGCGCTGCCACTCTGCATGTGCCCAAGTCGCTTTGCATAGTGGTATACACTCTTGTAATTAGTCTCTTAGAAGAGCCCAATGTCAAATCAAGTCCAGAGCTTGGAGGCCAGCAGGCCCCTGGGGGGGAAGAGGGATGCACTTTTGTACATGCGCTGTAGAGCCGACAATATAAAAATACATCCAGGGGCGTACCGTCTGTAGTTGTTTGGATATCTTGAAATTGAAAAATGAAGCCCTCCGGGAAGAGATCACCCATTACCCTCAATCCCATGCGACATAGTTGTTGACGAGCATGACCGTCCAAAGTAGGGGGAATATTTTAGCTCCATGGCAGCCGTAGTTCTGTTGAGTAGAGATGGTACAACCAGGTTCTACGGTACAGTTCATCCCACACATTCACAGTTGAGCCCACAGTGCCAAGGGCACCTCGGTGTGGCACATACAGCAGGAGTTAGGTGGCAGCGCTGTCCCATTCCACAGCCACACGCGGGATGTGTGGCTCTGAATGAAGCCACTCATGAGCAAACTGAGGCTGCATGCATTAATAATACAATTCAAGGTTAGGAGCACCCCTATCACCCTGATCACAAAGCAATGTCTACACCTCCCACTCCAGCCTCGGCTCGCTCCCATCCCAGGCACAAGCGTTATCAGAAACATCTGAGCCAGATAAAAAAATATCTTTTCAAAGGCATGGGGTATCTACGAAAAGATAAGAAGAATTTAGGCGATATCACAATCTTGGCTATAACCACTTTTTGCCAGCCATCGAGACTGGGGTTTAGACCATTGTGGGATAGATTCCTCTAGTCATGCTACAGACCTTCCATAGTTTTCGCACCGAAGTTCAATATCCCTACAAACCCACACCCTAACATATTTGACCGGGGACTCAGCCCACGCCATCTGAAAATCCATATCAAGGTGGACTGTAACCGGGTTTGGGGAAAGATGGTGGATTTAGCCCAGTTGCTACTGATCCCAGTCAGGCCCCAAATCTGAGGAACTCCTGCAGAATAGTTGCGAGATTATGTTCAGGCTCCGCACATAAACTAAGATGTTGTCAGCATAAATGGAGACAATTGGATGCCTGGATGTGAAATTCAGGCCACAGTTGGCATGGTGCTGTCGTTGCCCAGCTGCAAGGGGCTCCATGGCAATCGCAAACAGCACCAGAGACAGCGGGCATAACTGTGCCACACATCCCTGCTGACCAGGAAAGTGGATCATCCAAATAACGCAGATATGTGCAGTGGAGTGCACAAACAGCAGAGCTGTCCACTTTAAAAAGCTTGAGCTGAGGTCTACATATGGTAACTGTAGTGTCTAGCCCCCAAGAACTCAGGCAGACACAGTGTGGTAGTATCAGGGACCTTCTTTATTGTATGTCCTCCTTCTTCAAATCCCAACAGCTCACTGCCCAGCTGCCCCTTCGTCCAGCAACTTCGCCCTTTCCGCCCGCCCTCGTCTCTCACTTGGGCCGGTCCTAGTGCCTGACCAGTTTGGTCACTGGGCACCTTACATCAACGTCATTACATCTCCCCCCTCTGTGAATAAAGAACACAAAACAATATACACCACAGCAAACAGCAAATTATTTTTCTTTAGAATTCTTCGATAAAGCCAGCCGGTTTCGTGATCACACGTCTGGGGCGTGACGGGGGTTGGGACTGTCGCGCTCAGTCTCATCGGCGATCTCCATCAATAACTGACTGTGAGTTGGCAGTGTCTCTGGGTCTCCCGGCTCCAGTTTCGGCTCGGTCAGTAGCTCTTTGACATTGGGTCCGCACTTTTTGAAGTGCGTCACATTCCTGGTAAGTCTCTTTCCATCGGTCTCTGCAGTGATCATGGTTCCTTTTTGTTGTATCACTTTGAGTGGAACCTCATGATATCGGCAATCAGTCTTTCTGTGCTGCTCTTGTCATGCCAGCACCCAGTCTCCCTCTTGGATTTGAGGTGTAGTAGCATGACGTCGCTCATCGGCATAGTCCTTCATTCTTTCCTTCTTCATCTTGTCTCTGGCCGCGATCTCCTCATGATCAGAGTCGAGATACAGTTCGTGCGCTGCCATATTCATCATTGGTATTCTGTTGCGCACTGGGCGTCCTAGCATGAGAGTGGCAGGACATTTGCCTGTGGTGGAATGAGGCGTATTTCGGTACGCTCGCAATACCTCGTCGAGTGCTGTCTGAATACTCTTTCCGGTGAGTTCTGCTTGTTGGATGGTCTTTTTGATCGTGGCCATGAAGCGTTCGATCATTCCGTTGGCCTGTGGGCATAGTGGTGTGATCTTGCGGTGTGTGAAGTTGAGGTGCTGAGCAAAATCAGCAAAGTCATGGCTGTTGAATGGAGGCCCATTGTCTGACTTCACTACTAGGGGAATGCCCCATGCGGCTAAGACCTCCTCTAAGATCGGTATGGCACTCGATGCTCTCGTGGATGTGCACAGTTGTGCAATGGGGAATCTGGAGTATTCGTCCATGATGACCAGGACGTATTGGCCCGATTTGATTGGCCCAAAGAAGTCAATGGCAATGTGTTGCCAGACACCCTCCGGTAGTGGAGACATTTGTAGTGGTGCAGGGGGATCCAGACGACTTACCAGTTGACATTGCGGACAGTCCTTCAGGGTCGTCTCCACCATCAGGTCTAGTGTTGGGAACCAGACTCTTTCACGGAGTGCTCTTTTTGTGGCTACTATGCCCCGGTGTCCCTCATGCGCTAGGTGGATGACCCCTTGTCTGAGTTGTCGTGGGATCACTATTCTGGTGTCTCGTAAGATGAGACCATTTGCTGCTATCGACAGTTCTTCGTGGACATGTCTGAATGCCGCCATCTATTGGTTGTTTTGTCCATTGCTTGGCATGTGTCTCCAGCCGTTAGTTTGGATCAGCCGTTTCACCTCTTGCAGGGTGGCATCCGTTTGCGTCGCTTCACAGATGGCCTCTAGTGGAACAGCCGGAGGCCTCGCTTGGTTCACAACGAAGTGAATGTATTCATCCGCGATTGATTGTTCTAGTTTGTTGGATCTGATGGGGTGTCGGGACATGTAATCTGCAGGGTTTGCATCTTTTCCTGGCTTGTGAATTATGGTATAGGTGTACTCTTGGAGCCGTAGGCCCCATCGCTCTATTCTCGGCGGCATTTTTGCTCGCGGATTTCCAAATATTGTGATCAAGGCTTGGTGGTCAGTTATCAGTGTAAAATGTTTTCCAAAGATGAAAATGTGGAAGTGTTCACACGCCCAGACAACAGCCAGGCTTTCCTTTTCTGGCTGTGAATATGCTCTCTCTGTGTCCGTCAGACTTCTGCTGGCATATGCTACTATGTGCCGTTGGTCTCCTTCTCTATCATATTGCGCAAGGATGGCACCTAATCCTACAGGACTGGCATCTACTGTTATCTCCGTCTTCTTTTTTGGATTGAAGTACGCTAGGTTCTTCGCTGACTCTACAGTTCTCTTGATCTCTCGAAATGCCCCTTCACACTGAGTGGACCACTGAAAGGGCTGTCCTTGTTTCGTGAGCATCCTTAGCGGGTAGCTTAGCGTGGCGTAGCCATGTATATATCTGGAGCAGTAGCTGGCCATTCCTAGGAATGATCGTACATCGCCTACGTCCTCCGGGCTTGGTGTGTCGTTTAGCGCTGCTACCTTTTCTGGGTCTGGTTTCATGCCACTTCCAGAGAATAAGTGTCCGAAAATTTTTAGCGTTGGTTTGTGAAGTTCACACTTATCTTTGTTGAGTGTGAGGTTCGCGTCCATCAGTGCTTGACAGACCTGATCCAGTGCTTTGTTGTGCTCTTGAGTCGTTGCTCCATAGACGAGGATGTCATCGCTGTAGTTTAGGACCTATGGGATGTGGTGTATTGTTCTCCTGATGGCCTCTTGGAATATCTCTGCTGCTGATGACACCCCGAAGCTTAGTCTTTTATACCTGAATAATCCAAGGTGTGTCGAGAATGTTGTAATATATCTCGACCTTTCGTGCAGTTCTAGTTGGTGGTATCCTTTGTTGAGGTCCAGTTTTGAAAAGACCTTGGCTCCATTGAGGGAAGTGATCATGTCACTGATGTGGGGGTCTGGATGTCTCTCTCTCTCTCATTTGCTGTGTTGGGCGCCCTCATGTCTACACACAGACGGACTTGGTCAGTTTCTCCTTTCTTTGGGACCACCACGACCGGGGAGACCCATGGAGTTGGTCCATCTGTTCTCTCGATGATGTCAGCTTCCAGCAGGTCTTGGAGTTCCTTCTCCACGGCTTCTTGCAGGTGGAATGGGATTTTTCGGTGGTGTTGCGCCACCGGTGTGATTTGTTCATCTATATGTAATTTTATTTGGCAGTTCTTCATTTTTCCCAGACCTTGAAAGAGCTTGGGGAACTTCTGAATGAGTGTGGGTTTGTCAGTGACTCTAAATAAGATGTTCACCAATCTCAATCGCTCAGCAGTTGCTAGGCTCAGGAGGCATTCGGCTTCAGGCCCCTCGATGACATGGATATAGGCTGGTATTGTCCGATCTTCATATGACAGTTCGGTCTCAAACTTCCCAAGACATGTTAGTGGCTCCTTGGCCATCCACGTATATACTTGCACGTGGGCATCAACTAGTTTTGGCGGTGATTTCATGCGTTGGTATTCTGCTACTGGTAAGTAGTTTAGCGTTGCTCCACTATCTAGCACGAACTGGGTGGGGTGGGAGCCAATTTTGATGTCGAGACGCTGGTATTCTTTTAGCTGATCAAGGTCAGCTACACAGTAAAGGTGTTGTTTTCGCTCTCAGGGGATGGGCGATGGGGATCGAGATTCTCTTGATGACGATCGCCGAGATTGACATGTCCTGCAGGAGCGGCAGCTGGATTGTGACGACCCAGAGGATGAGTCTCGTCTATCCTGTACTGCTCTTATATGATGACGACTGTTGGAAGGTTGATGTCGTCGGTGTCTTCCCCCGTGGTCACTCTTCGGGACTGCCCCGCACATGCTTTCAAAATGGTTGTCTCTGCCACATTTCCGGCATTGTTGTCCTAGTGCTGGGCATGCATCTGCACGCGGGAAGTCGTATCCGCATCGGTAGCATTTGAGTTGTCTGTCTGATCGTTCCTTCTGGTGACTCGTGTCCTTGTGTCCTTTGCTTGACTGGTGGTGATGTCTCTTGGATCTGGAGGAACGAGCCTGTGGTGGAGACCGTCTGTGCTCTTGTCGAGACTGCGTCCTGAAGACTTGTTCTCTCACGTCTCTCACTTTTCCCGGTTTCCATTTTTTTCGCGTGTTCGTCAGCTTGTTCATCTACTCTCGTCATCTCTACGATCTCTTCCAACGCGTAGCTTCTCTTGAGTAGCTTGCGTCTCAGTGGCTCGGAGAGACAACCTTCGATGACTCTGAGTCGCAGGGCGTCTTCAGTTGAGAATTTGTCAAAGTCGCAGTGCTTCGCCAATCGTCTCAGACGTGTTACGAACGCCCCCATTTGTTCACCTTTCTCTTGCGTGGCCAGGTTGAAAGTGTACTGCTCAAAGTCGATGTTCCTTTTGTGTAGGAACTTGCTGTCTAGTGCTTCACGTACTTTAGTGTAGGAATCAGAGGATTCTTCTGGCAGATCTTTTATGAGTCGTCCACCTTCTCTGCCAATCAGGTTCTTAAGAATAAGCAGTCTCTCTCCGAGGTCTGACACTTTGGATGCTTCCATGAAATCCTCAAAATCTTCTATCCATTCTTGCCATCGCGGGCCCATGCTCCCGCCGGATTCAAGAACAAGGGGCTCTGGGCGGCGCAGGAGAGATGCTCTCATTATGCTTTCGGGTGCTGATTCAGACATTGTGCGCTTGTGGTTCCTGCGGCTTTTGCCGTCTTAATTCACTCTTTCTTTGTTGTTTCGTGGCACTCGCCAGTGCTTGTTTGTTGTCTTGGTTGCACTCGCCAGAGCTTGTTTGTTGTCTTGTTGCACTCGCCAGTGCTTGTTTGTTGTCTTTGTTGCACTCACCAGTGCTTGTTTGTTGTTTAGTGGCACCCGCCAGTGCTTGTTTGGTATCTGTTGCACTCACCAGTGCTTGTTTGTTGTTTAGTGGCACTCGCCAGTGCTTGTTTGTTATTTGCCAATGCTTTTTTGTTGCTTGTCAGTGTTTGTTTGCTGTTTCAGGCTCTTTGCCTGACTTCAAAATGGCCGCCGATGAACCCTCGCAGGGGATTGGTCAATATTGCCTGACTTCAAAATGGCCGCCGGGAATCTCGTTTTCAGTCGTTTCTGCTCGTTTCTTCGACCGGAGCCACTCATTCACTCGGCGCTTCGATTCTTCACTCACCACTTGTCGTTTTCAGCCGCGATCCACCGCCAGAGTCACTGCTGCAGGTGAGGTTCGTTTTCTTTGTCTTTTACCGCCGGAGTGGGCTCCCGGTTGGTCCTTTTGGGTGATTTGCTCGAGCCTCACATGTGGGGCGAGCTTTGCTTCTTTTGCCGCCGGGTGGGCTCAGGTGGGCACTTTCACGGCGCGCTCGAGCCTCCAGACGTGAGGCGAGCTCCGCTCTTTCCGCCGCCGGGTGGGCTCCGGTGGGCACTTGGTAGGCGCTCTTGATAACGCGCTTCAGCCGCCGAGGTGGGCACTCGGTAGGCGCTTTGTTGGCGCTCTTCCGCCGCCGAGGTGGGCACTCGGTAGGCGCTTTTATTATTACTCTTCTGCTGCCGAGGTGGGCACTCGGTGGGCGTTTTCTCGCAGCGCGCTCGAGCCTCCAGACATGGGGCGAGCTCCGGACCAGTCGGTCGCCGGTTGCTGCTGTGGCTGTCCACACGCTCAGGGTTTCCTTTACCTTCGTCGCCAGTTGTAGTGTCTAGCCGCCAAGAACTCAGGCAGACACAGTGTGGTAGTATAAGGGACTTCTTTATTGTATGTCCTCCTTCTTCAAATCCCAACAGCTCACTGCCCAGCTGCCCCTTCGTCCCACAACTCCTCCCTTTCCGCCCGCCCTCGTCTCTCACTTGGGCCGGTCCTAGTGCCTGACCAGTTTGGTCACTGGGCACCTTACATCAACGTCATTACAGTAACCACAGTCAGCTTAGACTTGTAGAGCGCCGCATAATACTGCACCATCACCGCATGACCTCCCCAGTGAAGTGACGTTGTCCTGCTGCACCTATTAGATCAGTAATATAGGGACTTCCCTGGGAGGTCTTGAGTAAGGATGCCAGTGTTTTCTCTGCTCTATCACCCTCTCCATAATGCTGTGCAGTGGTCTAGCTGAACATGTAGTGTGTCTCCATCTCAGCATCCTCTTGATATGCATCAAACGTATTATGGAGCTGAGCAAGTATCTGCACATCGATCCTGGATTAGAAGTGGGTCTCCAATTCCTGAAAGTCCCGTCCAAGCGGGACAAGGCTCGCTCTAAGATCACAGAGGACTCCCATTTGTTTGGACATACATATTGTGGGAATATAAGCCCTGACGGCCTCGCATACAACGCACATAGACTGGACAAAGTGTTCATTATGACAAAATAGTTGGTAATATCTGCCCTGATTTCAGAGTTGAAGAGCAAATCTCTTTGCGCGTTTGGGGGAAGTCTCCATGCGAAGGCACAATCTCCTGCCTATGACAAATTTAGTACAAGTACTATTGGGGCATGGTCTGAAAGCACCCGAGAAGAGTGTACAGCTGTTTTGGTCCAAGCAGCAACATCCTTTGAGACCAGCCAATAACAATACATGACCACCCATTATGGGAGGTCGTGATGCAAGTGCCTTCAAGCCCCCGGGGTGCCTCTCCCGCCGTATAGCAACCAGGTCATAATAATCCAGCAAATGGTGTGCATCCGCGCCGCCATACAAGGATGGGGTCCCCGTCCAAGCTGGCCTTTTCCATCTCAGGATGTAAAACCATATTAAAGTCCCCTCCCCATATTATCGTAATGCATCTCAATCCCATCACCTGATGCCAAAGGGAAGGGAAAAAATCTGGGCAATCAATGTTTGGGCCAGAAACACACACCAAAGTGACTGACTTATCCTCTAGAATACCATGCAGGATTTTCACCCTCTCCCAGCTACCTATTGCATTCATAAGTGTAAGTTATCCGTGTGAACAGCCCCATTTATCTCTAAGTCCTAATATATAATGACGTATACCAGATGTATTTTAAAGCGAAAGGGCAGAAGTGTGATATGACAAGCTACCTGAGGGAAACAGGAAAAATAAAAGGATAATAAATCCATTTTATTATTATTTTATTTTTCTTTCCGCGGTCACTAAAGCCAACCAAGTCTGGGCGGAGCATAGCCATGACGATAGGGGAGAAGTAGTGCACACTGTAAGTGTGCATGACAGTTTGGCCGGCTGTCTAAGGCCAGTCAAGCAGTCATGTGCACTTAGACCTCCCGCCACCCGAGTTGTGCTGCACAGCCGGTGGAGAAGAGGCACAGGCTTGTAGGACCTGAGAGAGCATAAAACCAGCCCGCTCAGGCCAATCACGGCACTGCTCTCATGCTGTATTACCAGTATGAGGCCAATATCTTGATTGACGTCTGGGAGCTTGCGCAGTTTGAACCAGCCCATGAGGAATTGGATTCAGGACCGGAGCAGAAGAACACTGAGACGGCGTTCGGTAGTAGCAGTAAGTGCTTTTTTATTTAATTTTTTTGTGTTATTTACCCCCACTCCACCACACTCCCCCACCTCTGCCGCACCACTTGGAATGAAGAGCAGCTGTTATTAAATGTAACCTTCATGGGCTCTAGCTTGCAGCATATCAGATGAGAGTATGTCCAAGAAAGCAGCGAAAATATCTACTTTGTTAACTGTCTGTGCAGCAGCCCGTGTCAGGGGGGTGAGGTGCACCCCTGGTAAGGTCCCAGTAGAGAGCACTGCTTGCATGTGCGCAAAAGATGCCGGCATCTCCCAGGGCCGGACTAGCTAACGGGCGTTATGTAATGCTGCTAAGCTGGGGGCTGATTTCGTTGATGGGGACCTGCGTGTACTGAACAAAATTCGTTTTGCTTGAATTATTTCGAAGTACAAGCAGGTCTCAATGAACGAAACCAGTCCCCACCGCAGTGAAATCAGTCCCCAGCTCAGCAGAATTCGAAAACGCCCAGTAGTCAGTCCGGCCCTGCACCCTCCCTAGCACTGCAACAGGCCTGGACCGCACGTGCATTGCGCACTTTGATGCTTATGACTTTGCTAACATCCTGGAACGGATCCTGTATCTTGTGAAGACCACAACTGGCAGGGGTGGACAAGATGCCAACTGGCCACGTGCCCGGAAAGTGACTTTCATCCAGTCCAGATTTCCCGCCAACAGCATCAAGCGTCGTGGGATTTATAGAGCCATACCAATGACAGGGATGTCCAGGATGCTATGTGCTTTTTCCTGACCCAGTAGTCTTGTTGTAAGGTCAGTCTCTTTTCATGGGGCCAGCGGACATCTGTGCACATGCTTGAGACAGTGGTTAATTTAAAAAAGAGAGTCCCACGGCACTCTCAGTGCATAATAATAAACTACCGGACACTTCCTGGGCCCTTCATCTCACGCCTTCACGTTCCTGCTTCCTCTCTGTGTGACGTTTTTGCTGTGATTCTCTTCTCTGTCTTTCCAATCTATGTGCTTTTCCCTTTCCGGGGCATGGTGTATGTAATTGAGGGAAGATAACTACCAGTCCCTTTCACTTTGTTCCCGATTCCGTCTCATTCAGTTCAGAATATCAAGGTGCCAGGCTTCTACCGTTTCAGTACAGTCACTGATACATGTCCATGACGTGCAATTTGAAATACAAGTGCTTACTTTGAGCCGATGGTTTCACGAGTACAGCACCTGCACTTCAAAGACAACACTGGGACTTATGACAGCCACCACATGGTGGCGCTGTTTGTGTAATATAGAGAGGATCACAACAGTTGTTTATTAAGCAAATAAAACAAACACAAGGAGAATATGGACAGAGCATTAAACTTTTCAGACACTCACCCCCTGTCACAGATCTGGTTGAATCCATCATTGTTCTTTAGCTCACTTCGCCACCCCAGTTCAGACACAGTTATATGCAAATCAGTCTTGACGCAGCCCAAAAGAACGCCACCCACAGACACCGTCCCCTCAACAGAGCCGCCAAAAGGGCCTCCCTCAGAGACCGCCTAGACAACAACGAACACAACAGCAAAGAGCTCTTCAACATCGTGAAGGAACTCTCCAACCCCAGCTGCAACACCAACGACATCCCACCTTGCAAAACCTGTGCGACTCCCTTGCCAGCTTCTTCCACCGCAAGATCGCAGACATCCACGACAGCTTCAACGTCCCGCCCGCCCCGACAACCACTGAGACCTCCGTCCCCACGACCACCATCCGCACCGACCCCCTGCTCTCCTGGACCAACATAAACCATGACGCCACCATCAAAATCATGAACACCCTCCACTCCGTATCTCCATCAGACCCATGCCCAAACCACATCTTCAACAAATCCAACACCACCATCGCACCCCTTCTCCGGAAAGCCATCAACATCTCCTTCGAGACAGCAACCTTCCCGCAGAGCTGGCAGCACGCCGAGATCAACGCCCTGCTCAAAAAACCCAAGGCTGACCCCAAGGACTTCAAGAACTTCCGGCCCATCTCCCTGCTCCCGTTCCCAGCAAAGGTCATCGAGAAGCCCGTCAACAAACAACTGACCCACTACCTCGAGGAGAACAACATCCTGGACCCATCCCAGTCCGGGTTCTGCAGCAACCACAGCACCGAAACTGCCCTCATCGCAGCCACCGATGACATCAGAACACTGCTGGACAACAGAGAAACCGCGGCCCTCATCCTCCTGGACCTATCAGCCGCCTTCGACACTGTCTGCCACTGCACCCTACGCACATGCCTCCACAACGCCGGGATCCAAGACAAGGCTCTGGACTGGACCACCTCCTTCCTCTCCGGCAGAACCCAGAGTGTCCGCCTCCCCCCTTTACGCTCCGAAGCCACTGAGATCATCTGCGGCGACCGCCAGGGCTCATCCCTCAGTTCAACATCTACATGGCACCGCTCGACCACGTTGCCCGACTGCACGACCTCAACATCATCTCCTATGCCGACAACACCCAGCTGATCCTCTCCCTCACCAAGGACCCCCTCACTGCAAAACCAACCTCCACGAAGGAATGAAAGCCATCGCCGAGAGGATGAAGAACAGCCGACTGAAGCTAAACTCGGACAAGACGGAAGTCCTCATCCTCGGCTCCACCCCCTCAGACTGGGACGACTCCTGGTGGCCGACCGCACTGGGAACAGCTCTAACACCCACTGACCACGCACGCAACCTAGGGTTCATTCTCGACTCTACCCTCTCCATGACAAAACAGGTCAAGGCCGTCTCGTCCTCCTGCTTCAACAACCTCCGCATGCTCCGCAAGATCTACAGGTGGATCCCCACGGAAACAAGAAGAACGGTCACCCAGGCCCTTGTCGGCAGCAGGCTGGACTACGGAAACACCCTCTATGCAGGAGCCTCAGCCAAACTCCTCAAATGACTCCAACGCATCCAAAACGCCTGATCCTCGACACCCCTCGCTGCAGCCATATCACACCCCACCTGAGAGACCTGCACTGGCTCCCCATCAACAAGAGGATCACCTTCAAGCTCTTCACCCACGCACACAAGACACTCCACAACACCGGACCAGCATACCTCAACAGACGCCTCACCGTCTACACCCCCAACTGCCAGCTCCGCTCCGCCAACCTCACCCTCGCCACAGGCCCCCGCATCTGTAGAACAACCTCCGATGGCATATCGCTCTCCCACCTCGCCGCCAAGACTTGGAACACCCTTCCCATCCCCCTAGGCAGACCCAGGACCTCCTAACTTTCAGAAAACTCCTCAAGACCTGGCTATTCGAGCAGTAGCAGCATGAGGTGGCGAAGTGAGCTAAAGAACGATGATGGATTCAAGCAGATCTGTGACTGGGGGTGAAGGTCTGAAAAGATTCAGCGCTCCGTCCATCATGTACTTGTGTTTGCCTTATTAAGCAAATAGACATTAAAACTGATACCTGCCTCCCAAACCATTCTTACTTCTTTGGAGGACCTTGAATGTCACACTTGTAGCAGTGTCATGTCTAGTAGTTCTGTAAGTAGTGTCATTGGCAGCGACGTGTGGTGCAAGCTGGGGTGGCCGTCCGACGAAGGCCCTGGAACTTACTGTTTTTTTATACAAATTAAGCACTGAATACACCTCTACAAGCAGGCTGAAGAGGACGCAGTGAAACAAACATCTTTCCCTTTAACGGCCGCCTGCGGAAAGCACACAGCGCGCGCCTGCGTCTCTATGTTACACACGGTAAAGGATTCTGTTACTCTGGTGTTAGCTGTAAATATTAGCACTGCGGGGTGAGCCTTGAGAGCCCGCAGCCGCCCCCTCTTCCCCTCATATTGACCGGAAACCTGTCATTGCTGTGCTCCGCCAAAGCCTTCCACACGGCCAAGTTCAGAAACTGTGCTGTGTTTTAAAAAGGGAAATGTACATAACAGCGCGTAAAAAAAATTTTGGAACGAGAACTCGGTCAGGGGAGTCGCGAACCCCCGCTTTAGCAGCTTCGGCGAAGGAGTTGTTGATGGGCCTCGTCTGTCTGCAACTCGGCAGACAAAGGATCATAAATAAAATTGAAGGGTGAGTGAGTGAATGGATGGATGGATGGGAGTGTGGCTGAAACGGTGGATGTGTGAGTGAAAAGGTGGACGGGAAGATGGATGGAGGAACGACTGAAAGGTTAAAGAATGGATGGATGCATGAAAGAGAGAATGGATGGATGGATAAAAGGATGGATGGTTTTATAAGTGAAAGAAAAGACGGATGAATGAATGGGAGGGTGGAGGGATGAATGAAAGGGTGTATGGATGAGTGAAAGGGCGGATGGATAAAGTGACAGGGTGGATAGATGGATGAGCGAAAAGGTGGATAGATGGATGAGCGAAAAGATGGATGGATGGATGAGTAAAAGCATGGATGCTGGAGAGTCATGAACCCCCAACTTTAGTAGCTACAGCAGGGGTGAAGTTCTTTATGTGCCTCTTCTATCTGCAACTAGGCAGACAAAGGTGAGTGAGTGATAAGATGTGTGGATGCATGAAAGAGAGGGTGGCTGGATAAAAGGATGGATGGATTTATAAGTGAAAGAATGGATGGATGAATGAGAGGGAGGGTGGAGGGATGAAAGAAAGGGTGGATGGATGAGTGAAAGGGTGGATGGATGTATGGATGAGTAAAAGAATTGATGCTGGGGAGTCACAACCCCCCAACTTTAGCAGCTACAGCAGGGGTGAAGTTCTTGATGTGTCTCTTCAATCTACAACTAGGCAGACAAAGGTGAGTGAGTGATAGGATGGATGGATGTGAGTGAAAAGGTGGTTGGATGGATGAGTGAAAGAATGGATGGGTAACAGGGAGGGTGGATGATGGATGGATGATAAAAAGGGTGGTTGGATGAGAGAGAGAATGGATGAACGGGTAAACGGGAGGCTGGATGGATGGATGGAAGGATGATTGGATGAAAGGATGGATGGGATGAGTGAGTGAAAGGATGGATGGATGGGATGAGTGCAAGGGAGGATGGATGGAGTGAAAAGGTGGATGGATGAATGAGAAAAAGGATGGATGGGTGAGTGAAAGTATTGATGGATGAGTGGATGGATGAAAGAATGGATGGATGAGTGAAAGAATGGTCGGACGGGTGAAAGGGTGGATGGATGGCAGGATGGATAAAAGGGTGGATGGATGAGTGAAAGAATGGATGGGTGAATGAAAGGGAGTGCGGATGGATGGATGGATTGATGGATAAAAGGGTGGATGGAAGGATGAGTGAAATAATGTATGGAAGATTAAAAGGCAGGGTGAATGCATGCAGATAAGTGAAAGTGTGGCTGGATGAGTGAGTTAAAGGATGGATGGATGAGTGAAAGGGTAAAAGGATGGATGAGTGGATTGATGGGTGGATGGGTTA
The DNA here is from genome assembly GCF_964261635.1 of Lissotriton helveticus. Lineage (NCBI taxonomy): Eukaryota > Metazoa > Chordata > Amphibia > Caudata > Salamandridae > Lissotriton > Lissotriton helveticus. The sequence goes on from NC_136063.1 coordinate 428,486,880, forward strand.
GTGAAAGGATGAATGGCTGCATGAGAGGATGGATGGATGAGGGAAGAGGAAGATGGATGTAGCAAAAGGATGGATGGATGGACAAAAGAATGGATGGATGAATGACTGAAAGGATGAATGGATGAGTGAAAAGGTGAATGCAGAGGTGGATAGGTGAGAGGATAGATGGCAGGATGGTTGAGTATAATGGGTACGTTTGGATATGGATGGGCGAATGGACGGAATGGTGAAACATTGAATGATGGACAAAAGAATTAATTGATGACAGAATGTAAAGGTGAAACATTATATATCAGCAGGTGGATTCAAGGATAAATGAATAGATGTTCGCATGAAAGTGAGAGGTGTTTACATTTTTCTGGCTACTCCCTTGACTCGAGTAGTACATTCTAACATGGTTTTTTTTCATTTGACCATGTGTGTTTTTCGGCAGTGACTTTGCATTTCGAGACAAATTAAAATAGTGCGTTCTGATTTTCTTCTATACAGGCAGTGCCCCCAAAACCAGGGGTGTAGCTTGGTCAATACAATTTGGGGGGTATGAGCTTCAGATTTCTCAACAATCACGCTGGGATATCTTGTTAAAACACAATATATGAGAAGCAGGACGTAGGGGCTTAAGGGGAAGCAGAAACAGAGAGGAGGGTGTCTTGTAAGGGTGACTGAAAACACATTTTTCAAACTAATCAACGTTTTGTAAGGCCTTCAAAAGAGAGATGAGAGAGTGGACATGCGTTTTTGTCAGTTCGGGCATGTAAAAATCCCAGGTGAAATAAGACAGAAACTTCGCCATACCTGATTAAAACCACTTACACACAACTGTCTACAACAGAATACATTTTTAGGGGGGTGTAACACCCCAACCCCCCCCCCCCTAAAGCTACGTCCATGCCGAGAATATGTACCCTCACGCTGAGTTATGGAGTGTTCCTGCTCCTCACCAGATCATGGAGCGGTAGACAGTGTTGACAGTAATTTCTTGTGTTTGGGCTACAGACCATATCACTAGTACCAAGAGCATATTGAGGGTTGTGGGTTGCATGCTACATGAATTTTTTTTTGGGGGGGGCACATTGCTGTTCTCAGGGTCTGACAGAAATAGAGATTCCTTTGTCTTGTTCTTCTGTGGGAAGATTGGGGGTCAGATGGAACCTACATCCAGCTAAACCCATGGATGCCAAGTTTTCATAACCCTTATGTTTGACACTTCCATGGCCTTAGCCTGCTTAAGTATGACATTTGGCTGAATTTGTTTGACACTTTGAGTGACACTTTATTACTAGCAAATCCAAGCAGTGTAATCCATGAAGTGAGAAATAATATATAGCACCATCTTTTGTTCAAAGAGAAGTTCTGGAAGTTGCAATGAAACAGCTGCACCACCCCTGGAATGCTTATGGGTACCATTAGCACACCTCTTCTATTAAAACACAATTGTATTGTGGGCTAGATGATAATTCATCAACAAAGCTGTGCGGCGGAGACTCAGTCTTGTCTCAGGTGTGTGGCACCGACACAGGGCGGGTTCAGCTCTAAGGTGTGTGGTCTGCTTCACACTCTCTGCAGCCTGCCATGCACTACAGGACGGCCTTGATGCACACAAAAGGTCAAGTGCTGCACGAGTGCGCTGCAGGCAGAAGAACTAACCAATGAGGACAACTTAGAAAATAAGGATAGGGTTATACATTTTTTTTTTTAAGACCTTTATTGATAGAAATCGCAATTACAACACAGCGAAGAGCCCAGGGGCTCGCAAACACAGTACATTGTAATACAGAAACGCGAAGGATCTGGTCCAGGAGTACAGAGGTCTAATTTTAAAGGTGTGCGTTCCGAAGGATAGACAAGAGCAGGATAACATAGCACAACAGGGTGATTCCGGCCTGTAATAATCAGGATAGCCAATTGCACAATACAACAAAAACGCCAGAATCGCTGCGCACCACCTAGAAAAACGTCTAAACCCCGAAAAGAGAAAAAAGAAAAAGAATCGAAGGCCCATAGAACCAAAAATAAAAACAAACCCCCCCCCATCCACCCCCCACCCTGCACCTCTGCAGCTGGCTACGGCCTTCCCCCCCCCCTAGCAGTGTGCCTGTCGCCCAATAAAAGGAGTCCCGAAATGAAGAGAGTAAGAGAAGAAACCTAATCTAAGCTCCCATGAAAGGAAAAGCGGGGAGGAGTCCACCACCCGTCCCCCGGCTCCACCCTCCCGTAAAGCCAACAGCACTAAACATGACGTCCGGCGGCAGCAAGCAGTACAAGCAAGAGAAGTTAGAAATACAAAGACAGCCCACATCGTAAACAAGGATAGCGATCCACATCCCACATGTCTGTCCCCAGCATCACCCTCCCATGGATCAATAGGGATGTAGAGTCCGGTGCCAAAAAACATTACCAACAGAGCAATTCACAAGGCACAAAGCCGGCACAGTGCATAGACAAAGAAATCAGCACATCACATATCTGGCTCGGTCAGCAACGAGAAACCCATCAGTCAATAATAGGAAGCGTTCATCCCTGTCCCGTTTTTTCACGTGCACCACAGTTTACTAAAGTGTCCCAAAAAAACGCGAACATCAACCCAAAATTGGCAAGTCGGTACAACCACCCAATCATGGCAGCTACGCTCAAACCCAATGATCCCATCCCGGGCAAAGAATGAACCATCCCCATGTCACAATGCGGAGCCGAGCCAGGAGGGAAAATGTCAACATCCGACAACACCCGAGGCGACCCCCGGGCAATGGGGAGTATGGCTAAGGGCAAGCACTCCCGTCGCGATTCCAGTCCGAGGTCTTCCCATCGCCCCAGGCATGCAACATCCGCAGCATTAAATTTTTCGAGGTCCGGAGATTCAGATCCGCCATTGCGAAATAGGGCAGCCATCTTGATGGAGACGGACGAGGAACAAGAACCATCGAAATGTACCTGCGAATCAGCCATTCGCCATCTTCCCAGTGCACACACGATATCATCCACCTTATCGATCAGGGTTTGAGCAGAGTGCGCCAGAACGTGACGGAGGGAGAGAATAGCAGCCAGAAGATCGCCATATCCCAAATCTCCACCACTCTCCCCTTCGAGTGCGTCCCCTTGCACTACAATTCCGCCACCACACTGCAGCACAGACTTCCCCAGGCTGTGTTCCATCATGGCCGCCGTTTGCGTGGGGGTAGACACTCCGAAACAGGTCAGGGTACTCAAAAGTGGGAAGCCAGAGTTCCACGCACTATAATGTTGACAAACGATGCCAATATGTTGCCACAAGCTTAAGACCCATGGAGACGCCGTCTTGTAAAATATAGCGGGAGCAGAAATTCGGGAGCCTCCCGTCGATTGCGGAGCTCCACGAAAGCCGTTTCTCGGCAGCCAGCAGATAGGGCACTTGCAGCCGTGCGGAGCCCCAAACGAGGCGCCAGGCACGATTCGACCCGTACCTGTAGTACAGCAGGGCGTGCGTGTTGAAGTTCGGCTGCCTCGCACTAAGAAGGATCTGACCGGCTCACAGCGGTCGCTGGCATCCCGAGTCATGCACTGAGCGGCCGGCCTCACCATCCACTCGAGGCCCCGGTCTGAGAACCGCTGCAGGCCGCATATTGCAATCAGTCATTTCTCCCGCAAGCGAAGACGGTACAGCATCAGGATTTCTCCACAGGTCGCCGGACGTCATCACAATCAACAATCCGCCATGGCGGGCCAGGATAGACGGCAGGATAGTTGCAAAGAAGGAGATGATCCTCGGAGCCGAGGGACTGAGCGTCCTACCCGGACGCCATCTTGGCTCCTCCCCTAGGGTTATAAATTGGACAGTGTCTATCTGTAGCAAGTGAAGGTCAGGGAAAAGAAGATACATGCAAATAGAAATGCAGAGAGATAGAGAGGGAGGCAAGGAAAAATAAGTTTGGGCCCTGGGTGATAGGGGCTGAATATGGATGTCCTGGGGAGGAGGGGGGGGCTTCCTCCCATAAATAATTAATTTGGGCCCCAGAGGATTGGGTCTGTGGGGCCAAATATGGCTCGGTGAGAGGAGGTCACACAGCCCCCTTCCCTTATTAAAAGCATTGAGCCCTGGGGAATGTGGTCCCCAAGGCCAAATATGTCTTGGGGATTCCCCCACGCTGGCCCATCCCCTCTTATTTTAGAAAGAAAGCGAGACAGGTAGAGACAGGCCCGATGGGCTGGTGGATAGGTTCATGCCCATGTGTTGCTGTTCTTATGCGAGCGACATTCAGAAAAATAATCAATATAAAAGCCTCCATCGCGTGCATATCTTTGCCACTTGTTCGTCCTTATCTATCATTACGACCCAGATAACTGAATTCTTGTCAAATAAATTGAATAATCAGGTATTTCTATCCCCTGCAGTGATCCTCTTGAGAGTATCAGAATATGAGAGGCCGGCAAGAGGTAGAGAGTTGATCTTTATTGTTATAACTATTTGTCGTCTATGTATCGCCTCAGCCTGGATAGACAGCAATCCACCAGTGTTCCAACAGGGGCTAGCCAGGGTGCTGGCTGTTTGCAATTTAGAGAAGGCGATTTTCCCAAGGAAGGGAATTCATATTAAAAGGAAGGCATTGAGGAGGTGGGGCCCGATATTAGATTGGGTTTACGTCAGGAGTTGTTGAGGTGGTTGGGCACGATGCACTTTAATCCAGCGTTTACATAAGCACCCTGGCACTTTGCTTGCAGGGGCGGCTGGTGACATTTTACAGTGGTGGGCGCAAACTGATTTGCGAGTGCGGGCCCCAGGCCACTCAGGCCGGTGGCGACCCCCCCCGACCCACATACACAACACTCAAAGAAATGTATTCACACACGCATACACACAAACACATCCATTCACAACACTCTCCACCAAACATTCATGCATACAAGCACGCTCGCACCAAACACTTTAAAATAAAAGAAAAACACACACTCTTACCTTGCTGCCGGTCCCGGTCCGCGCCACCTCTGGGCTCTGCTCCCCACACGTCACAGGCTCACAGCGCCCCTGGCCAATCCTGGCGCCAGGGGCACAGGTACCTTCTCGCCTGCAGCACGCCCATTAGGGCTCCTAATGGGCATGTGCAACGCCGCAAAAACACAAGTGCGCATGTGTGGGCACGGGAAGAAATTCACCCTGCGTCCCCACTCATGCGCACTTGTGTTGCCGCCTGTACAATCATGTCAATCAATCAACATGACGCCCGCCCGGCGGTCTGACGTCATGTTGATTCATTGACATGATTGTCACAGTCTTAACTCAAAAACGACGAGGGAGCTGCGGGCGGCTTCGGGCAGGGGGGGCTACGCCCCCACGCCCCAATGGACGAACCGTGCCTGTTTCCTTGTCCCTAATGGATTTGCTCATATTTTCATTGTTTTTTCTCTTTCTGTCCCTTTTGGTATCAACTGTATGAATCATATTGCATATGCTATGACATATGGTATGACATCAGTGATTAAAGTTTCCGGTATCCAATTGTGTAGCGGCGGTGGGTGGACGTTTTATTGGGGTTAAAAATGGTGGTCTTATAGTGCTTTCTATTATTATTAGTTTGCAAATGATAACAAAAAATATTTAAAATCATAAAAGCCTCCATCGATTCCCACTTGGAGCACACAACACGCTGATGACATCCCAGTGGGGCCCCACGAGGTGACCACGATTCATTCTACACAAATAGCTAAATACTATATCATACCATCCCCCCTGTATGCAGCCAGGATGCCCCGGTGTGTCCGTCTTGTGCCTATGGACTGACTCATCATAGTGGAGCAGGCGATGATCTGGACCTCTGGTGCCACCTACTGGCCAGAACTAATTTGTTGCCTCCATGATATCTGTGTTATGTGTAGGAAGGTAAGTGACAGAAAGTTTAAAATCCAAGGTATACTATGGCTTTTAGAAATGGAGAATGGAAATGTAGTTTATTGTTACCTGTAAGGCTGGGTTACACCACATATAGCTTCATTTTGAAATATCAATGCTTTGGGTTTCTGTAATAGTTCATTAATAAACGGGCGAAGAAGAACTCTCAGAATTGTGCGACAATGTGGTGCCAGTGCGGGAATGACTAACTATTTGCATTAGTCTAACCCGGGATGCGTGGCACTTGCCAAGGCTGTGAACCTCTGCCCAGTAACATCCTTGAGAGCTAACCCAGGGAGCTACTTCTCAGGTATAATCTTCTGGAGTGGAAATGCTCACTGAACATACCACTGGACACCTATTGCTCTTCTCTTCCCTCCTTCCTGGTTTGCACCAGAAGAAAGAGTTCAAAGATGCCAGTAATGTAAGATGGCTCGACAGTTTGTATTCAAAGGCGACATACTTTAAGGATTCGTGCAGATTCCCTCCAGTTCCTTTAATGCAAGTACATGCTGGTTCTCCAGAAGCATTCAGTGGGGTCTTAAAAACTGATTTTTAGGGGGTGGGTCACATAAGGGGAAACTGATATAACTGGCAATTATACTTATTATATGTATCAACTTGTACCTTGAGAAACGGTCATAGAAGCAATTAATCATGGTAAAATAACTACATGAATGGGTTGCAACAGGCCGGAAAAAATGTAAGAAACAAATAGAAAACGCCATTTTACCTATGTATTTTACATAAGTTTTTGCTCAGGTTTTAGGCCCTTTTAGACTTTTTAGACATGTTTAAATAATTGCAATTAAGTGTACATTGATTATTTTAATTATTTATTTGTTGTAAATTGCTATACATCAAGCTCATTATAAATTGCGGATTGTATATGATGGAACATCAAAGTATGTTTTCTCTGTCTACACTGCTGTTGTATCACGTGTGTACGCACAAGGCACTTTAAGTAAGCAAAGAGACTCTGTGGGCGCGTCATGTGATCAAGGCATGTCAAGGCCGAAACGCCTCATGGCGGTGTAATGGCAAAATAAACACACACTTCGCACCAGATTTCAGAGTAAGCATTCCTTCTTTTCCCCGTGTAAGGGGATTGCAAGGAGACAAAGTAAAAAGTGATATATATATATATATATATATATATATCTATATATATATATATTTATATATATATATATATATATATACACGTGTATATATATATATATTCACTGAAAAAACCATAGGTTATAGACCATATATAGTTAGGAAATAGCATTTAGAAAACCTTATTTTACTCACACAAAACCATTGAAATTCCATATATAGTTAGTTGCACTAACTATATATCGCGCACCTGCAATCCACTGCTGATGATGTCACATATTACATCATTGATGACATGGTCAGTGACATCACTGATGACATCACTGATGACATCTCAAATGACATCACTGATGACATCACTGATGACATCTCATTTGACATTACTGATCACATCACTGATGACATCATTCATGTGATGATACAATGAACCTCTTCAGACTCTAATATAACCTTAGATACACTCAGTGTAAACAGACACTCACAGACTGTCACTCATCCATGGAGTTACTCACACACCTAGTCAGTCTTGCAAAGAATCAATCACACCTCGATTTCCTCAACTATATAGTTATACACACCTTACTTATTGGAACATATAATAACACATATTTACTCTGTTATACAATCCCTGATACAAGTTCACAATAATCCATACAGCCACTCACACATTCACTGGCTCTTATGCACAGTTATTTATATATGTCAACTATCACATGTACTGTGTTTTACATATGTACTTACTTTGACATGTAGCACTGAGATATCCATTCACTCACCAATACACTCATGCACACAGTCAACCGCCCATACAGATGTTTCCACATGCACTTTTGAACCCATACATCTAGTGAATCAACTGCTCACACATCTATGCACAGAGTCATACACCTCCCAGACACCCACACACACACTCAGTCTCCCATACAAATACTTGGGCAACTAATCAATAACCCATATAGTTAGTCATATAGCTAATGATCAACACATGCATCAGATTACAAAACAACAGACACAATGATGCACAATTTAAAACAGTTTAGTCACTAACCCATGCACTCAGTGAGACACATTTAATCACTCACTTATACAGTCAGTCATGCACCTACTAAATCCTTCATCCAGACACTTATACATCCACTCATTCTTCAATATGTAAGACATATTTTAACTTTACAGAAGCATACAGTCACTGGATGTTGTCATCAGTGATGTCATCAGTGATGTCATTTGAGATGTCATCAGTGATGTCATCAGTGATGTCACTGACCATGTCATGAATGATGTAATATGTGACATCATCAGCAGTGGATTGCAGGTGCGCGATATATAGTTAGTGCAACTAACTATATATGGAATTTCAATGGTTTTGTGTGAGTAAAATAAGGTTTTCTAAATGCTATTTCCTAACTATATATGGTCTATAACCTATGGTTTTTTCAGTGAATTTTCAAGGTTTTGTAAATGCTAATTCCTAACTATATATGGTCTATAACCTATGGTTTTTTCTGTGAATTTCATTGGTTTTTTAACAGCTAATATCTGTAGCTGTAAAATGTATTCTTCTTTAAATCCAAAAATATATTTTATATGTTTATGAATAATTTTTTTTTAAAATATTTTTTTTTCTTCGTTCCCGCTTCGCGAATCGGGAAGCTTCCCGTTAGCTGACCTTGATGCCGCGAAATAGACCGCGAGCCGGTAAACGTTTCTTTACCGCAAGTGCCGCGTTAGAAAACAACATCGTGACGCCTCCCGTCCGCATGACGTTCCACGTTGTCGCTTGATACGTCATATGACGTGCTACGTTAGCAAACTGGTACGCGAAGCGAGTGCCAAAGCGCAGGTTTCTGGAAGCAAACCGGGAGGCCCTGCAAAGCGCTTAACGTAAACACAGCAAGTCATGTGACTTGGTAATAACACTTTTCATTGGTTCATTTCACTTTTGGTTTCCTAATGATGTAAGACTAGGTCATATAATCTAAAATGAACACTTTTGATTGGTTGAGAACTCTTGTTTTTCCCAAATGATGAAAATCCCTCCTTCTTTCCTCACTCTGACTTTCATCATTGTGAGAGAAAGACCCTTTGTGATCACTGAGCAATGGCTTCTTTAGTAGCTTCAGCTGGTGCTTCCCCACCACCTCCACCACATCCAAGGAAGAGTGGACCACCTGCTCAAGTTGTAATTCAACAAGAAGAAGAAGAAGAGGAACAGGAGGACGAGCACGAAGAGAGGCAGTTTTTGCCTGAGCAGCCCAAGACGTCTCACCGGAAAGAAAACTTCATTTGGCAATTTTTTAAAATTCCCAAAGGTCAGAAAAAAGTAAATGCAAGATACGTAACTTGCCTTATATGTCAAGATAGACTGTCCAGAGGGACCGACAAAAAATACAGTTTCGGAAACTACACAATGCATCGCCATATGACTAGGTGGCATCCTAACAACTACAGTGCTGCACAGTTTCGGAACGACCTAGATAATCTCCCTATTATGGCCAGAAGATCTGTTGTACCGGAAGTAACGGGACCAGAGGGCAGGGAGATGGTGCCAAATATACAAATGAGATTTGGTGAAGTAAAACACACCTGCGTATTTTGCGATGGATTCATTTCCTACGGAGAAAGAAGCATCACTCTGATCAACAGAGCTATTGACTATCATATGCAAGTTTGTCCGAAACGCCCAAAATAATAAATACTTCTTTTTTTTGTTTTGTTGCTCCTGTTGAGCCCTTTACAATGAATCGTTTTCATTGCCCCCTCCAAGAAAAACCCAAAAAAATATAAAACTGTTCCGAAAAATTCAAAAACAGTAAAAAAATGTTCAGAAAAATAAAAAAAAAAGTTCTTTTCAGAACTACCTCCCCGTTATTAAAAAATTGGTACAATATTTGGAACTGTGCCAACCTCTATTTCTCTTAGTTCGCTTCCTAGTTCGCTCGCTGGTACGCGAACTGGAAGCGAACCAAAAACAGTAAGTATAAGGGAAGGAAACACACACTTATGTTAAAAGAAAGACAGCTATAGGGGAGTAAACTAGAGATACTATTACCCATAATCCACTACTGATGATGTCACATATTACATCATTCATGACATGCTCAGTGACATCATCAGCAGAGGATTGCGGGTTTTTTGGCAACATGCCTTATCCACGGTTTAATAACGCTGCCTTTTGCTTTATATAAGTTTTCAAATTGTATGAAATATATACCAATAGGTCTTTATGAACCTTTAGGTAGTGCTTTTGATCATGAGGTCTGGTCGCTTCCATACACATACAGATGTTTCAAAGATGATCAAGAAGTTTATCTGAATGGAGAGGAATGCACTGAGACGCCAGATCATTCACTAATGTGTAGGCACATACAGTTACACGATTCATGCAACAAACACCGACCAAATATGGCTTGCGTGTTGCAAGGCACGCCAGTTCCTGCTATCATCCCCACGTTCAAGTTGTTGGAAAATGGTAGTTATTTGATGCTCAATAATGAAGATTGTTCTGAGTTAATTAAAAAGTATTCCTTTTATCGTAACAGTAAGTGAACGGGTTATTTGCTGCAGAAATGTTCTATTTCCTCCCACACATGAACATAGGGAGTTTTCAATCTGGCCACAAATACCAACCTTGGGACACATTTCAACGGCATGACAAGAATAAGAGCTCTTTTGTCTCAGAGAGAGGTGGCCTTGAGTTCGGCCCGTGAAACTTTCGTACTTCACATAGCGAACACCCGTACACAGGTTTGCCTTTCAATTTCAGCAACATGTTTCCGACTATCTTTAACGCATCCTCCACAAAATCCCTGGCACACTTTTTTAAAGTTGTTACCAGTGGTCTCGTGACTTCATTTGAGAAAATCTTTGGAGTCATCCCTGCTCCCTTTCATTCCATTTTCTCCACTCTGGTTCGTGGATTGCATTTTTACTTGCATTACCAGCGGACGCTCTTGTGCTTTTTTACATTTTTAAATATGGATGTCCCTCCTATGCAACCTCCGACCCTGCAGCTGCTGACACTGTTCCGCAATCGCATGCTAGAATATTATGGCACAATGCCGTTGGCGATATTAAGCACGGCATATGGATTATCTTTTCGGTTCTCCTACTTCACCTGTGTCCAGCCTGTATTTCACTGCCTGACCTGTGATTTCGATTGGGCCATTGATTTGTGTCTCTGCGGACCGGTTTCTCCTGACGTCGACTTTAATCAGCTGATGACTCCTATCATTACTCACGAGTTGATTTGTCCTGGCGAAAGGATTATGGCTGTGGCATTGATGCATGGACTACTTGGTCCCTGGAATTTACTGGCGGCAGCACAGTCTTTCTTGGAACACAGCTTTCTTGAAAACCCACCGAGCTGTCCTCTGATGGTGATAGAGGATCCGGTGCTGGGAGAGCACGTATGTTCTTTTCCGCTTTTAAATTGGATGGCTGAACTGTTTTCGGATGAAGACGGTGACTTCCTATTGGAGGCTGTTGCAGCTTATTTTGCATACACAGTTATGTCATAGACCTTTTTCATGTTTGATATGCTGAGTACTAGCATTTCATTGACAATTCATTGACTTATTTGTCAAGTTTTTATTATTTACCTTGCCTATTGGCTTAAGACTCGATAAAGTACTTGGCTGTTTTATTTTTCTTTAGCATTGAATTTTCCTAGTTTTTAATGCTTTACCTTGCGGACCGTCCACATATAAACTTGCAATCTGCTCTCATGAGATGGCACTTCTATTATCTTATTCAGTTCGTTTCCGGATCATGAGGAGGTGTCATCTAGGTCCTGGATATCTTTACACCGTGTTAAGTTAGCATGGGCTCATTACCGGTTTAAACGCCATTTTTCCTTTTTTGCAACTTCTGCACACGACACTTAGTTGTTGCTTTAGCTTTCCACCTAGTAGTTCATCGTGGTTTACATGAGAATAATATGTTATTGGTCTACTATCTGCTTTACTTGTTAAACTATATCTGTACAGCGAGTGCTAAAGTTTCAAGAACAACACGATACAGAATTGTTATGAGGTCTGATCTCCACGACTTCATACTCATAACATAAGTGCAACTTCTGCCAATTCTGGGCATGAGGCGGGTTTTATATTGCTTTGCCGAACACACATACACAACAGTTGATGCGGTTCACATGAAGAGAGAGCTGGTGTATGCTGATGTGATTCCTTCAAATCTAAGACACTAAAGTATGGACACGCCCTAAACCAACACAAAGAGACCTTCTTAGCAAATAATATAATATGTGTATTAGGGAGGGTGAGATATAAGCAGCCGCGGGCCGTGGAGGGAGTTACGATGGGGCAGGGAGGCGGGGAGGGGGAGAAGCAGGGTGGAGCCCTCTCTACCTTGCCCCTCCCCCTCCCCGCCTCCCTGCCCCACCGTAACTCCCTCCACGGCCCGCGGCTGCTTATAAGTGTTGCTAACTCTTATTCATTTACAGCATGTTAACATACTATCACCATTCACTTTTTATGTACTAGTAACTATGCTGGTAATTTTGCTACTGATAATATGTGTACTTTTATTATCTAACGTACTACGCCTGAGAAGACGGCATTAGTAAATAAACATTTCAAATACACATGTGTTCTTCTTAACTCCATGTTCTGGTTTCTAAGAAATATATAACGACCGACTGTTCATGAGTTCCACGTATCCTGAGGTACTATAAGTTCATATTCTGGATTGTCTAAACATTGAGAGTTTGTTATATCCAATGTGACACTGTACCTAGCTTGCTAAATAGTTTTTGATTACTAACGTGAGTTTTGGGACACCCTAATTCGCCGAGGTTCCAATCCTCTGTCCACAGTTCTGTGTGAGAACAGAAACCCTGCGACAGGGGCACCCCCGACCCTTGCTGGAGCTTCATCACACTTGCGATACAACTCCAGCAATGCGCCACCTTTACGGCACAGATACATCACGCATCTGTGCTGTTTTTGCCCCATGATGCGCCGCATTGTAAATGCAGCACACCATAGGTGACGGAACAGCGGCACAGAATGACTAACACATCCCTGGTGATGCGCCAGTCATCATAAATCTATCCCTATGCTTCTTATCTTGTTAGAGATGAACCGCCATATGTATCATAAAAGTTATTTGCATTTCCTAAATAGCGAACTTTAAGGAATAAATAGCGATTCTTTACCATTCCTAGTTTGCGATGAGCTATTTGCTAATTAGCCGAATGTAGCCCAATGAAGCCCAATGTAGCCCAATGTAGCCCAAAGATGGCCGCCAGACACACAAAAAAACAAATGTAGCCCAAATATCAGCCAGATGTAGCCCAACTATAGCCCAGTGACAGAATGACCAATCAGCTTCGCAAACCTCCGTTACGCGAAGCGGAGCGCTGTTACAGATATATATCTTTTTTTGAACGTTAATTTCTCAAAATCCACTGGAGCACATATATTGAGACCTAGCAAAGGCACATCGGGCTACCAGTCCCTAATATTTTGCCAAGTTTCGTGCAAATCCATTCAGCCGTTCAATTATTATTTTTATTATTTTTTTTTGCCCCGCGGGGCCCTTTTAAAACCTCCACATCAAACCTAGGGGGTCAGCGAGGATCTACTATGCCCCCTTATAGTTATTTCCCCCTTTGTTTTGACCTCCTCTTGTCTCTCGATCCTACCGAGAGACAAGATGGCGGCCGCTACGGACTGTTTGGAATGTTGACAGACGCCGGAGAACCAATCAGCTTCGCTTCACAAAGCTCCGTTGCGCGAAAAGTCCGCGAACCAGAGCGCTAACCGGTCCGCTGTTACAGATATATATCTTTTTTTAAACGTTAATTTCTCAAAATCCACTGGAGCACATATATTGAGACCTACAAAAGGCACATCGGGCTACCAGTCCCTACAATTTTGCCAAGTTTCGTGCAAATCCATTCAGCCGTTCGGGCTAAAAGTGAGGCCAACCGCCCTATGGAAAACTCAATGTTAAAAACACGTTTTGGGACCCCCCTTTTTTCTCGGCCCCCACTGGACGAACCCCCCCCAAATTTTCAAGGGCTGCTCAGAAACAAAATGTGCCATTTTCCTGAAAATTTCAGCCGATTCCGTCCACAAACGCCAAAGTTATTAGACATAGAATTTTCAAAAAACCCATAGAGAAAAAATCCTAACTATATATACCTACTGGCGACCGCCAGTAGGTAATATATATATATATATATATATATATATATGTTTCAAATTCCGCTCGTGATCAAGGCTGTCCGCAGCCGAAATATGTTGTGTTAGTTAAATAAACACCCTTGGAGCAGCAGTAGTCTCTTGTGTGATTTTGCGGACTGAGAGCACTTTGGAATTGGAACTTTTTGAGATATATATATATATATATATATATATATATATATATATTACCAAGTAGCGGTTGACACTGGGTAGTTATAGTTGGGTCAGCGTTTCTATAGGAAATGCATTTTTTGTGTTGCTAATAACTTTGACACTGTTTGACGAATCTCCACAAAACTTTTCCAGTAAGTTGTCTTTTTTTCCTATTTTGTGCATATGAAGTTTCGGGGTCATCTGTCAAGCAGGGACCAAGACAAAAAGGGGATCCTAAAACACAAAATTCACATGCATTTCCAATAGACTTGTTTAAGAAGTGCTACAGCAAAAATTGCTGAACAGAATTACACCAAATTTGGCACAATGCTAGATATTGGTCCGCAGATTCTGCTTTTTAGGTCTTGCCTGATCCAGCGCATGCGCTGGTCTGGCCGAGACATTTAGTGTACAGGTTTTCAAAGAGCTCCCTGTGGCCTAAAGCTTGCGTGCACATGAGCGTGCACGTGAGCGTGCACGCGCGCAGTCGCCATGTGTCGTTCCTCCGCCGCGCTTGATCGTGATCATGATCACTTTCACGGGCCATGTCACTTTCGCGGCCACGCGGCCAATGCTTATTTCCTACAGTTCATCCTTATTACAACCTTTCCACTCCCTCCTGTCCTCTCAGCTGTATTCCCAATGCTTGTTTCCTACTGTTCCTCCTTATTACAACCTTTCCACTCCCTCCTGTCCTCTCAGCTGTAATCCCTCCATATTTAATTCCTTTCTCCTCGCTGCTTTCTTTCCTCTTGCCTTCACTTCTTTCTCCATTACAGTTTTTCTACGGATTCTCTCCCTATTTCATCCCTTCTTAGCTACGGTTCTTCCTTCCCTACCTCCCTCCATACGTTTCTGTCCACCCTCCCTCCCAGCATCTTTCCTGCCCTCTACCACTCCCCCGTGGATAGCGTGTCATGCCAAGATGCGCTCTAGCCCGGAGTCGTCTCCCGCCTGCCTGTGTGTGAGAACAGCATCCTCCAGACACACGCCATTGTTTCCCGCACTTTCTGGGAGGTGTTTTGTTTGCCTTTGTTATTGCGCTGCCTTCCTTATCTGCCCCGGCTCCTTTGTGGCCCTGACAGAGTCGCTTTGCGGCAGCTGGTCTGACGCCCACAGCTTAAGGATGCTCCTATGATTTCATTTACAGGGGGCTTGTAAGAGCAAATTATTATTTGGCGCACAAAGCCGCAGACGGGAGCCCCGGCCACCGATGAATATATTTTCCTGCGACCTCTGTGCTTCCGGAGCTCGGCTGACAATCACTTTGGAGTTTATGAATGAGCGAATTTAAGTGGCGCAGTGTGGTTCGGATGTACGTGTAATTTGAATAATGGCTGGTAATGGCTGGCGGGTCTGTTGCATACATCAAAGACGCCTGGTGTCTGCCTGCCTCTTCCTTGACAGGCACCACGCAGGTCCTTGGTCTGGGGGATTCTGATTCGGGAAGTGTATCGGAGGACGTACATTGGGTAGGGTGAGTTCCCTTTTAAGGATGCCTTTTGTCCGTAATTTCGGGCCTTTCAGGGAACAGAGCTGTTCCCCTGCAAAAGGCCTCCGCTCCCTGATGGGGCCGCCTTGCACTCCTCGGAGCACAAGAGCAGCCCCACCCGCCCATTGTCATTCTGTGTGGGGTTGATTGCCACACACAGAATAACAATGGGTCAGTCTGCGCTGGCACAGCATGTGGTGGCCTCCTCCAGCCTCGGTCCAGGCCAGGGCTTTCTGTCACCTGGAAGTGTAACATGCATTGGCATAGCCAATAGGTCTCGCCTTTGGGACCTTTTAAGTGTTTAGCCATGCAACAGTTGATGTTGTTGTACCAAGGATATTGTGGTGCATAACTAAATACTTATAAGGTTCCAAAAGCGAGACCTATTGGCTATGCCAATGCTTGTTGTGATTCTGTTGAGTAGTTTTTGAAAAATAAAGGGTTAAAAATGTTTGTGTAGCTTGACCGTTGGGTCTGCAAGAGGCTCACAGGAGCGCCGTTTTCAAATTGAAGCATTCTGATTGGCCCATGGAGCTTTTTTTCCCTCGGGCCAATTCGCTTCAGCAGGAGTCAGACTCTCCCCGGGAACCGGGTGCTCTGATTGGCTGCCAGCAACATGAGAAAAATGTTGCTGGCAGCCATTACAGGACTCAGGAACTTAGGTCCAGAACTTTAAAAGCAGAAATGATGTAAGGGTGCGGGGTAGGGATACCCTGCTCCCCTTACACCCCGCAGCGGGGACCCAGAGGGCTAAAATGGAGAAAAAATTGTAATTTTTGCCTCTATCCTGCGGAACTTCCACTGTATCGTAAAACAAAAAAAATGGCGGTATGGGGCCGCATTCTTTAAATTAAAGGGAGGAGGCTGGTGGATGTGTTCCCCCAGCTGTTTTCAGCCCTGGGAACCCCATTCTCTGTGTTGCAGAATTTCGTTTTTTAGGGAAGGGGTGAGGGGTCCACTTCCCTGAGCCGTATTTGGCCCCGGGGACCCCATTCCTGGGGGCTCAATGCTTTTATTTAGGGGGCTTTGTGCCCCCCTCTCCCTGTCCCATATTCGGCTCCAGGGACACAATCCTCTGGGGCCCAAATTCATTATTCAGGGGAGGGACTGCGCGGGACTTCCTCCCTAAGCCGTATTCAGCACCACGGACCTTATCCCCGGGGGGACCAAAAGTATTTTCTAAGAGGAGGCGGGTGGTGTGCCCCCCCCTCCCCCCTGAGAATTTAAATGCCCGGTGGACCCCATCCCTCAAGATGTAACTAAACTTTAAAGGGAGAGGGGCCGCACAGACCCCCTCTCTGAGCCTTTAATGGCCTGAGGATCCCATCCTCTTGGACAAGCTCAGATACAGTGTCCTGAGGAGCCCATCCTTAGGACCAAATGGTTTCCCTGCCCACATCGGTGCAGGCAGGTACATTTGTGTTTGTTCTGCCTGGCAAGAGCATTTCTTAATCTCCCGCCAAACGGGAGCACACAAAGTCTGTTCTCAGTGAAAGGGAGCTTTAAAGCTGAGAGTTGACTTGTATTGTGTTACCATGCCCACACTGATGCAGACTGAGAAACAGAACAAGATATTGCTCCCGCCCAGAGGGAGCAGCATATTTAGCTGCTGCCTGTGAGCAGAAGCAATGCCGGCTCCCGCATCATGCAGATAGCCGGACAGGACTGAGTGGGGCCTGGGGCCCCCCAAAGCCTCCAACGTGTGCATGGTGAGTGCCCTCTTAATAAAGGCAGGCCCCAGGGTATGGGGTCCCTGGGGCAATAATAGCCCCAGGGAGGGGGGGGGGGGTGGCGCAGGGAGGATAGGGTCCCCACCCAGGCTCACGGAGGGGTGCCGCAAGACCCCTCCCCCTTTTAATTTACTTACGGCCCTGGGGAGATAGGATCCCCAGGGCCTAATGAGGCTTACGGAGGAGGGCCACGTGACCCCCCTCCCCTTTTAATTTACTTACGGCCCTGGGGGATGGAGTCCCCAGGGCCTAATGAGGCTCGGAGAGGAGGCTGCAAGGCTCCCCTCCTCTTTAAAAAAAAATACAGCCCTGGAGGATGGGGTCCTCAGGGCCTAATGAGGCTCATTAGGGGGCCACAAGCCCCCCTCCCCTTTAAAATAAATATGGCACTGATGCACAGGGTTCCAAGGGCCTAAAAATGCTCAGGGAGGGGGGCCACACAGCTCCCCGCCCCTTTTAAATATGGCACAGCCCTCAAGTACGGGGCCTGAGGCCTATAAAGGCTGGTGAGGGGGTGCCACATGCCCTACCCTGCTTTTACTATATTTGGCCCGTAGGAGATGGGTCCACGGGGCCTAATAACGATTGGGGAAGGGGGCTGCTTAGATTTTGACCGGTGGACTGGGTGCCCAGGGCCCAAGAAGGCTTGGGGAAGGGGGCAGTGGGTTGGGCTGCCTCGGGGGTTTTCCTGCAGGGTTTGGCCGCAAACCAGGCCCTACAGACAACTCCCATAATGGCTCGGGGAGGGGAGACCATGTACCCCTTCCTCTTAAAAAATAAATAAAGGCCCAATAGATGGGGTCCCCACAGCCTGAAGTGGCTAGGGGGAGGAAGATCGGAAGCCCCCTCCCATTAAACAAATGGCCAATGGCCATTGGGTTGAGGTCCCCTGGGCCTAAAGTGGCTTTGGGGGGGTGGGGGGGTCTGTGCTAATATGCTAACGTAAAGTAACATTTTATTACCATATGTAAAGCCAATCCCTGCCGCCCGCTTGCTGCAACCCTTTGCACCAAGGCACCCCAATGCCATGAACTGTCATGCACTGTGCGTGCCAAGGGGTTGGCTGCAGGCCCTTCTTCCAGTCAATTAGCATAGCCCCGATACCCCAGAGCCACTTTTGAGGGGGATGGAAGCATAGGGCCCCTCCCCGAGCCACATTAGGCCCAGGAGACCCCATCCCCTGGGACCTTTGTGTTTTTTCAAGGGGAAGGGGCACACATCCCCCTCTCAAAGCCACTTTGGGTCAAGGGGACTCCATCCTCCAGGGCTTTTGTTTTTCATTAAAGGTAGTGGGAAGCACTGCTACACTCCCCTAGCCACTATGGTCTCCAAGGACCCCATCTCTGTGGCCTCCTTTCCTTTAAAAAAAAAAAGGGGGGGTTATGCAGCCCCCTTCCCAATCATATAATCGCTTCAGGGACAGCATACCCCAAGGCCTCAGGTGCTTGTGGGTGGGTGCCTCGGTGCCCACACGGGGCACCCACCAAGCAATGAGTGATGGTCTAGGGGGGCTGGAGCTCTGGAAGCCGGCATTGCAGGAATACTACTGTGTACTGGGGGGGACCTCTACGGGGCACAGTGAGTAAGTCAACCCCCAATGCCTACTGCTTTCCTTGTGTGCTTGCATAATTAATAGATCCAACCACTGACATTTGACATAACTTTTCCCAATGAACCATCAGGCTCAACATGGGCTGATACAGGTGGAGTAGAATTTCAAAAGAGCTAAGAAATGGAGCTGACTGCTATAAATGCTCCTTTCTAGCCCTCATAGCCAAAAGCTAAATTAATGTGTGACCAGAATCTGTGTCGAAATAGCAGCTTCTCTTCTGCTACAACCACTGCTGGCGTACTCTTGGAGATGTTTCCCCTGCTCTTTACTATTAAAAATGATTTGGTTTGGCGTGACAGCTCACCTGTCGCCACACCCTATGTGATAAACCTAAAAAGGGCTTTAAGAAGCACTACTGAGAGAGGGGACTGTCTCCGCCCACAGGTTGATCTCCTTGAGTGCAGCATTCGATTGAGCCGAACTTGTGTGCTTCCAATGAAAAGCAGTGCTGATTTTGCACTTTTTACTGGGCAGGAAAACTTGTGATCAGTACAGCAAGACTGAGTTGGTTATGGCGCTAAGTCAACGATCAAGGTTATTGGCCTTATCTGTGTATTATGAGAAGGTATGACAAAAGCAGGAGGTCAGTTTTATTTATTGTGAAAATCATGTTAAAAGCAATAGGCATTTAAGGGTGGATTGCTACTAAACTGTGCTGTAGACAAGTATTTTGTTACATGAAATCTCACAGATTACTATAGTAGGCAAACTTTTGTTTTTGGTTCCACTCCCTCTAACAAATTTAAAGATAGAAGATTTGTATTATTTTAAACATTGTTAGGTCCTCTTAAGAGGTACTGTTCAATGTTTTGTCAACTGTAGTTATTTATATATTTTTTATTTTATTACTTTACGCCTGATGCCGTGTTGTCCTAACTACGTTTCTCCATCTACATCTCAAACCCCAAACTGTGTTACACTACTAACTTTCTTACTTCTGCTTAGCTTTCCAGTTGAGGTTGCTCCCCAAGCAAACCTTTGATGAGACACTCCAATACCTCAGCAAAGCACTCTACTATATGCCCCTAACTATTGTTAGCTGGGAGTGTTGGGCATTTACAACATTGGAATGAGGGTCTCTTACAAGGAGCTTTGGCACCCTGTCAATGCCAAGAACAGCCATCTACTTGAGAAGTACTGTGTGTTCCTCATCTCTTGCATTCCCTGGCTGAGAGCTCCTGCATCCCCAGCTTTTCTGCCTTAGACATTCTCAGCCTCGGCTGGTGGTGCCACATTGTCTCTTTTACCTCTTTTTACTGTCTGCCGCAGCCACACTTTTCTACTGTCACCCCTTGCTGGCCTCTAACACCTTCCTTTCTATGGCTGCTCCTTTTCCTCTGTCACCTTCAGGAGTCCACCTGATAGCCTCTTAACCCCCCTCACCACTTCATTAAATCAAGTTCTAAAAGGAGTCGGAGAGGTGCATCTGACAGAAATTCCTTACTCTACCACTGTTAAGATCATTCTTGGTGCACACTATAACCACACTGCAGTGCACTAAGTATAGGTTAGTTAGTGTCAGATATCATTTCAGAACCACTACTAAGGTTCAGAAAAGGCTCATGAATGCTATGCAGTCCACTGTAGTAAACTGTCATAAATGCATCAGTGAGAGGCCACTGAATCTCTTCATTGTATTCTGTGTTGATAGAGATCATCCTGGAAGCCTGCATTCTTGCACTGTGCAGCTGCTTTCCAGACAAAGGACTGAAATATACATTTTAAAATGTGTTGGAAGTATAATGCCTTATTCACTTGCATGTTGGGAGGATATCAAATGATGAACCGTTTATGGCTGCACTAGTCATGTTGAGTCACACCTAAATAAATGTTTCCAAGTCAGTTCAATTAAAACGTACACTTGGCAAGGCACAGTAGGAAACAGTTTAACTTGAATGGAGGAAACATTTCAGAGTGATATTGTTGTCAGCTTCATAGCAGCAAGTGGTATCTATTGACTGGAAGACAACAGTAGTATTTGGGGGCCTGGTGATCAAAATCCAATCACTGCCACTGGCGCGTTCGTGTGAGTCTCAGTGTTATAAACAAACTAACCATTTATGTCAATCATGCTGTGCCTTCCTCAGTCCATAGCCTAAGGAAGAATCTAAACTTGTGTTTTTACTTGTAATAACTTTCTCATTTTTGGCAGGGCTGCAGACAGCTACTGTGTCTGGAAACGCTCAAGTCTTCAGTTCTTCAAAAAACGTCAACAAGAAGTAGTACAGTGAGAGGGAGCGTGCTTCTGGCCAGCCCCCCTCAGCTCTCTGGCTTTTATGTGTTCTTGTGGTTTGCCTTTGCTTGGCTAGGCTGTTCATCACATCCATGGTACTCTGAGGATGGTGACATTGTCCCATTTGAGTTTCCATTAAGGCATGCTAATTGGGCCATCAAGTAGCCATTTTGTAAGACTGGAGAAACAACGTGTAAAAGCTCATTACTACCTATGTAGTAGTAGTAAAAGTACGTTTATTAGACCATTGGTCTCTAAACAACATGATACATATTACAATAAATAATTAAAAACATATACAACAATTTCCATAATACTTTTAAAAACACACGTGTAGCTTGAGACTGTTTTTGGTGAATTTACTTTGCCAAAACGAAAGCATTTTAATTGCTGATTTATGGCTTTTTTAGGAGGTGCTTGGTCTTAGCCTTTTACAAAAAACAAGGTGCTATTTATTAAGCACCCTTGCATCTTCCTTTGTTTTACTTTGCTATCTAAGTAACATATTGTTGGACTTACAACGTCTCTTGATCACAAAGTAATAACGTGTGAGTAAATAGGCGTTATTAACGATGCAATGGAAATCCTGCCCTTTTTCAAAAGTGTCTACTATGCTATAGGTATGCCTTTAAGGTTCAGCACTTACACCACTACATTTATCTTCAGACTTCATTTCACAATACTCTTCTAAACTCTTTTGAACTTAGATTAACTCTGCTAATGAAGTCCGTTCGGCAACATCTTTCCCATATTGTTGTTGCCTAAAATGTTGGTTCATTATGGAATTTTCATCCTTGTACATGTAGAGACAGCATACACAATGTTACCCACCTCATACAAAACACTTCTTCTAACAAAAAAGCAGATCTGTAGGATTTGCTACTGCTTGTTAAAGCTTGGTATTTGCCATGCTTTGACTTCTTAAAGGATCACAATGGCAAAGTTACTTGTGACTGTACAACCCTATATCAAGGATAATAGTATCCACCCACAATAACATCAGTGCATCGCCTGCCATAACAGAGGAAGCTGCTGGGATGAATGACTATCTGTTCTGAATCCTCTTAGCCCACAGGTTGCAACCTGACTCTCTGGCGGCTGGCTGGTTTCTAAGGTAGTCTCTCCTATCTGATGCATGGCACCTTATCGACTGATGCATACCTATCTGCTCTCTGGATGAATACATGATTCCTGTATGCTTGCCTAGGTGGTGTTGGGCAACTGCATGGTTGGCTATCAGATACAGCAGAATATTCCATTGTTGCTGGCTGTTGAACAATCACTGACTCTGTATGTGTGAAATGTATTAGGAGTTCATCTTTCTACCTTTATGATTATGTGCTATTGTGAAAACCTCAAGTTGGTCTGCTTTAGCTGCTCCAGCAAAGCCTGTACTCAGAACGCTGAAGCAGTGTCGATCAGACTCGAGCTTCTTCTCCCATGAATGGAGTCAGAGTCGGAGTCAGATCGATGCGTCACTGACTTCATTGATGCAGTGCCCGAGATTCAAGCAATTCTTCAGAGGGGCTGCGACAAACAGCTGGGGCCTACGTTGTAAGATGCGGACGTTGCGTGCAAAGAAGATGACGCTCCGGTGCAGGCAATGGCAATGCGTCAAGTTTTGCTGATGATGCACCAGTTCCGAACAACACTTGGAGTTGATGCATGGATTTTCTTATTTGGGTCACCAAAACTCATTTCCAAGGGCCCAGGAACTGGATTTGGCACCACTTGGCAAGACAGGACTTTCAGCAGAAAAGGCCAGGAACTGGTAGATGAAGCCTTTGATGGCCCTGAGACTTCTTAACAGGAGGCAAGCTCAACTTAAGTCCTTGGAGAACCTTGGAAGCAGGATGTAGAAAGAAAGTCCATTCCTTTCACTCCCAGGACAGAAGCAACGAGCAGCAGGCCAACACAGCAAAGCAAACAGCAAGGTGGCAGTCCCTCCTGACAGCGTATCCAGCTCTTCTTCCTGGCAGAATGGCCTCAACCCAGAGGTCCAGTAATTATACTAATTTCAGTTATTGAAGTAGGTAAACTTCAAAGTAAAGTCTTTGTAGTGCACAAGACCCTGCCTTTCCCTGACCTGGCTCCAGACACACTACAGGGGGTAGAGACTTCTTTGTGTGAGAACAGGGACAGCCCTACTCAGGTATCAGCGTCAAATCCTCCTACCACTCTAGATCAGGAAGGTCCATCAGCCTGGTGATGGGCTGTTAAAAATGGAGGTTTATAGTTGGAAATGGTTTGCGCCTTTGTCCAAGTAGGGGCCCTTGCTTTGAGTCAGGGTAAGGAAGTTGCGCCCGTAGACAACACCTGCTCACCCTCTTGGTAGCTTGGCATGAGTAGACAGGCTCATCTCTGAGGCAGTGTGTAAAGCATTTTTGCACACATACAGTAATACAGTGAAAACATTACAAATGGACACCACACCAGAAATCCACAATGCATATATTCAGATATCACCAAATAAAGCTTGTAGCAACAAAAAATATTACAACGTCGTGAGAGGTGAAAGTTCCAAGTACCGCACAGGCCACGAGGTGAGCAGCACTGGGCCCGGAGTCACATAGACCCCAACAACAGTACCTTGGTAAACGATGAAAACAAAGACGGTGCACGGCGTCGGGGAGGTGATGCTTCGTTGGGGCCTGGCTGTGTCAGTTCCTTACGTCTACAGGGAAGGTGAGGCGTTGGATCCTTACTGCGATGCAGGGGAGGTGAAGTGTTGGTTCCTTACTGTTGCCGGGAAGGTGAAGTTGCGGTGGCGTTGAGGAGTTGGTTCCTCAGGTTGATGCGGGGTCGATGGATTCGGGAGGTCACCCAGGTCGGGTATGGGCTCCACAATGATGAAGCACCGGTGTTGGTGAAGTCAGGGCTGCTGTGCGAGTCGGGCGGTGCCTTGGCTCTGGGGCAGGCAGCTGCCTCAGTGACGGCTTCGGAGTCGATTGTGCGTGTCAGCAGGCTGGTGGGTCCACCTTCCTGCTGCCAATGGATCAGCTCAGGCAGGTTCCCCAGTTTGGCCACTTGCTCCCCTGTAGGCTCCCGGCCATACCCTTCAAGGTCTGCCTCCTCCTGGACCAAGGGAACTTCGGGGGCGGTTTCACGCACCCCCTGCCTCATCTCTTACTAGCAGGCATCTGAGCCACTCCGGTCCTCTTGGTTGCCCTTACCAGCTGCCATTGAACGAGTGGTCACACACACCCACTCAGGCAGCCCCAACATCTCCAGTTGAGACTTGTGTTCCACCTTTTCCCAAGGGAAACTCTCCAGGTCGTTACCAAGCAGACAGTCAACAGGCATGGCTGGTCACACAACTACTTTCAAGGTACCCAAGCCCCCCTCCGCAACTCAGAGGGAACCTGTGCCACTTTGCAGAGGCACTCAGAGTTGTCAGCTGCAACTACTGGGTAAAGTACGTTGGGGACAACCTGCTCTTCAGACACAAGTCGACAACTGAGAGCTGTCACACTGGCTCCAGTGTCTCTCAGAGCCTCTACCCTATGGCCATTAACAGTCACCCACTGCCCGTATTACTTAGTATTTGCATGCAGGCAGGTCCTTGTTGTGCCCATCTCACTGTCTCCTAGTGAGACAAAGGCCAATTCTGCTGGCTCCCCCCCACCCTTTGGGTCCAACTCCTCCCCCAGCGCTATACTAGTCAACCCGCAGGGCGGTGCACCAGTGGGTGCAGGTGGAGGTTTAGGACACTTTGGATCTTCAATGAAGTGACCCATCTGATCTTAAGCATAACATTTGTGGAGACCCTTCTCTGTAGGCTTCCCTGTAGAGACCCATGGCTTCTTACCACTGGGGGGCTGAGAACCTTTCCCGTGGGAATTATTTTGGGGTCGTTTTTGGAACTCCTTTTGTTTACTCTTGACCCCCCCCCCCCCCCCCCCCCCCCAATTCCTCTGCTGGGGATCCTGCTCAACCTTGGCTGAGTCTCCCACATACCCCTTGTAGACCCTGGTGCTGATCCAGCGGTCCGCCTCCACAGCAAGCTTCCTGGGGTCAGTCAGCTTACTGTCAATCAAGTGCTGGCATAGCTCTGGAAAACTATTAGCAGACAAGTGCTCCCATGCCATCAAATCATGTTTGTTGGGAGCAGGGTCTGGGCACACAACCTGCATGGCTAAAGGCAGTGAACTGTGGGTGGGTTGATATCGTTATCTATGGTAATAGATTACTACTTTATTTAAAAAAAAAACTTAGAAATTCAATGAAAAAAGCAATGGTTACAGTGACATTACAGTTCGGTATGGTAATAATTTCTTACAAAATCTAAGAAATGTATTTTAAAAAAAGTTCAGGTTACGTTAAAGTTAGGTGAAAATGTCAGTGTAAACATAATATTTTAAACTAAAGAAAACACAAATTCCCCAGTTACAGTTAACTGAAGTAACTACAACTGTACCCTCGCCCCCCACTGCTTATGACCTCACATATTACATCACTCATTCATGACATGTTCTTTGACATCACTGATAATATCACTGATGACATTTGAAACTATATTATTGATGACAACACTGTGCATGTCAAGGGTGCAAGATATAGTTACTTCAGTTAACTACAACTGATGAATCTCAGTGAGTTTTGAGTTTAAAACTTTATGTTTAAACTGACATTTTCAACTAACTATACCATCACTTTCACCTTTGCTTTTTAATCTTTTTATGTAAATTTATAAAATAAAATGTATAGCAATCTCGTTAAGATGTGTTGATACTCTCCATGAAGAGCATATAGTAGCCATGCTGAGACGTGTTGACAGTGCCCAATAAGAGTACAATTTCCTGCTTTCAATTTCCAGAGTAATATATGTATTTTCACTGCTACATTTCCTATATTTTATTTTTATGAACAATTCAATTTGGTATTTGCTTTTTTAAATAATGATTGAGGGCCACATGTTGTTAGGATTCTCAAAAAGAGCCAGAGTCCCATAAAATAGGAAATGTCATTGCAAGGACCCCTAAGGATAGTGGCATTTCAGAATCACAAGTCCTCAAGTTTGGAGGACCTTCAAGGTCCTCTGAATAAGGTTTCAGAGCCTCTCATGCTAGGATGATGCTACTTGTATGCAACTATTTTTAAATCTGAGAAAGCATGTGTATACATCTGTCTGTAAGGGTATGTTGGTCAGAATCCCTAGTGACAATGTCAATTAAAGTACATATTTTAACAAAGTTAAAAGTAGACTTCGGCCTAATGTGGCATTTCTGGTCAACGCCATAGATCCCAATGGTCATGTGCACATTCATCTTGAAGTGATTACCCAAGGTCAAGTGGGAAGACGGACCTTGAAGAATGAGCTATCCTACAGGATCAGGATGTAGAAGGAACTTGTCCCTCCTGACAATATTATCCCAAATCCAATTGGTTAAGCATTGGGAGATTGGAGCTGGGATGATGACTGGCTATGGATTGTGAGGTGAATCAGTGCTTGGTTGTTTATGTGTGCTGAGCACAGGTAGTGAAGATACTTGGGGTCCGAGGTGTGGTTGAAGAGCTGAATTTGGAGGCTCACAGCAACCTATCAGACACAACCACGAGGGTCACTATCAGAACCATTACAATAATGTTCCAAATGACCCCCATTTGACATTTTTAGACAGTAAATGTGATACCCTAAGATACTCAAGTGTTTAGGTCTTTAATAAGACCAAAAGGATCCCACCCACATGAAGAAAGGCAGTCCAACACTGCAGGGTAACACTGCATTGAGAGGAACTATTTATTTTCCTAGGGGCCATCTGAGAAGACCCTTTTTCAAATATAGGACAAATCTTCCAGTACTTTTATTTCTATCTAGGACAGAAGGTTGGGCCAGAAAGGGCTGCCACATATATGAAGATTCAATTAGGGCTTCACACTTAAGGATCTCTTCCACAAATTAATTTGGTCCCATTCAGTGTCCTAGAAGAGGTAATGAAACCCTGCCAAACTGCAACATTTCGACATGGGACCCTTGCTGCTGAACCAGGATGGAGAGAGCAGCATTTCTGTTAAAAAGTGGATTAAGGAGTGAAGTCATTACATCAATGTAAGCAGACTTGCTGATCTGGGGCTTCTGAGCGCTCTATCATCATCAGTTCTTATTAAGGGACCGTCTGGAATCCTAGAAGCCTTGACAGCTTTGACAGTGGTAGCGTGTGGCCGGATTCGCTAATGGAGACTTCAGTGTGCCGCTCCCTAGCCCAGAGGATACAATATTGCAGTGAGGACCTAATACCAGCCACAACAATTGGATATCCAATAGGGTGCCAGCAAACACAATGTGAGAAGGCCCAAAGAAGGTGGTCACGTGAGAATGGTACCATACGGTGGTGCAGTGGCTGCCCCAAGGCAACCTGTTTCCCACTGAGGTCCTGGACACTACAACGGAATGCACAGAGTGCCCCCACCTCCTCTGGAGAGTTAACACACATGTAGGAGATAATCCCAGTAAGAAAAGGAGGGTGGCGATTTCAAGACCTATGGCGTTGGTTTTGACTGCTGACTTGGTTCCAAGATAGAAATCCTTTGCTCTGATATTGACTATGTGGGTACTAGGGTACCTGATCTGGAAGCCAAGATCAAATGACTTGTAGTGGCTGAGTCCTCCCATAAAGCATAGATAGCCACCATCCAAACACATAGAAAGATCTGGAGAAAATGTTCATGGTGGGACAATATTTTTGTTGGGGGCTAAGGGAGGAACGGAGTGAACTGATATTGAGCCATTCCAGGCAGGACTGTTAACCACACTACTGGGGGATGACCACCAGGAAATAGGCCTAGAGAGGACCCAATGAGTTGGTCAGCAACAATCTGTAAACATATGCTGTCCCAGAGACATCCTAGCCAAATTCACCAGCTACAAAACAAAGGAGGAAGCACTCCAAGCATCAAGAGACAGGGATGTTACAGAGAAAAACAATGCCACATAGATGGGAAATCATCTTACTGAGGGGGACTGAGAACCACCAAACACATGTAGGGGGCCTAGGGAAGTTGCAGAGGAGACCCTAGAAGAACAGTGGACCACATTTAAAGAGCGGCACCGAAGATATACAATATGCTTAACAACGTCAAGCCGGGACTGTAGCTACACATGGCATCCATGGTGCTGACGGTCAGACTTGATAAGGGAAGATGAGGGGCTGGGGATGGAGTGGAGGCCCTCCTCCCAGGTTTGGAATGATACCAGCAGCTCATGACCTACATACAGTAGGGACGTAGGATGGCTTTTTTATTTCCCTCTTTCTCGTCTCCTTCTGTTCTTAATTTTCATCCTTATTGCTTCTCACTTTTTATTTATTTTGTTTCATACTCTTACATTTTGACCTAGGGTGGCCACCTGAGCCCTTAGTAATATGATACCACTCAAGTGTGGAAAAGTGGGCTATATAATTCAGGCAACTGTGGTTCTCTGTAGGAAATGGGCACTACAAACACTGGTACTAAGTTACTGTTCTATATGTGTTATATTTTGGGGTTATGTTGAGGGGAGTTCTACATATTATCTGCATTATTTTAGTGAAATTATATGTACCACATCCCTTTCGGTATAGGCAGAAGAGGGTTCTGGATTAGCAGACAGATTACAGTTGAGCACACACAGTCTGACTACACTCAATGATTAAAAGTGTTTCACTTAGCATGAAGGCCTGGACTCTCCTAACAACAGAGTCAGACTCTGGAGAGCTCTCCTGGAAGAGAGAGAGATGACATCATAACCCTCCGAGAGACACACCTTTGGAGTTAAGATGAGCTCCACCTCAAATATAAGCAATACGAAAAGCTGTTAGATCTCAGCCCAAATAAATCCCTATCGAGTCTCTTTCATCTTTCAGAAATCTCACAGGTTTTACCCCACTAGTGAACTAGAAACGTAAAGAGGCGGTAGGTTGTGGCAATGGGACGGATTCAAGGCAGACGAGTCATGACAGCCACCGTGTACGCTCATAATGGTGGGCAGGACTCCTTCTTTGTTGCCTGTTTTGATACAGTGGCTGGTATTGCAGAGGGAGACATAGTAATAATGGGAGCCTGCAGCCTGCTCTGGGAAACTTGGTTTAGATCCGGCGCTTCCTCAACACATTCAGGTGCTTTCTCTACGACCCAAATATGTTAAAACATGCAACTCCCTATGGGACCAGTCCCCACCTTGGAAGAGGGTATGTTAGAAGCTTTTCGAGAATGGTACACTACGTATACTTTTCTGGCCTTCTCTCCAAAGAGGAGCAATCTATGTGCCTTTCATGTGTTTCTCTCCTGCTCTTAAGCTGTGACAAAAGAGATGACCGTGAGGCCCCTATCACAAACTCTCAACTGTAGGCAGCCATAAAATCCATCAAGATACACAAAGTACCTGGCTGAGATGGCGTCACTGGAGGCTTTTATAACACCTTTGATAACTCCCTAACCACACATTCAACCCACCTTTTTGATACATTTTCAAAGGAAAAGAAAGTGACCCCCATGATGGGCAAGGTCAACATTTCCTTAACTCCAAAGCAAGGGAAAATCCCAATGTATGTGGTTCTCAAAGGCCTATAGTGCTGCCTAATGTTGACGCCAAAGTGAATATAAAAATTCCTATCCTCCCCGTTCTGATACAATCCAACCATTCAGGATTTGTATTAAGGGGCAGCAAATGCATAATAATATTGGCCCATATTGTCCACCTTGCCAAAAAAGTCAGAAGCAAAATGATACCTCCACTACTGTTTTCATTGGATGCAGAAGAGGCATTCAACATGTACTGATTTCTTCTCAAAATGTTTCTCAAGATTGGATTAGGGCCCACCTTCATATCTATGGCAATTGGTCGGGTATCATGCACCCACATTGAGGTTCTCCATCAAGCCCAACGGTCATGCCCTTTCGCTATGGGAACAGGTGTATTCCACACTGATCTTTACTCTCAGCATTGTGCCTTTTGTTGTATGCATCAGAACAGGTAAGACCACTGAGGGCATCAAGCTTAAACACGATATGCATAGAATCACCTTAGTTGCCGGTAACTCCAACTGTGCCAGACATTTCCATTTTACAACCTCAATCCCAACTTTTAGACTTTGAGTTTCTGATTTTAAGATTAATTTAGCGGGTGATAATGAATCAGACCCAGCAGCATACTGACCGCTCACCAGGATTAACGCAGATAAAAAAGTGCTGTGCAAACTGCTGGCTCCTCGCCTGGCACCACAATATGCCTTAACTGGTGATGAGGATCAAAGTGGGTTTATACTCAGGTGAAACACAGGCATGAATCTGCGGTGCTTGTCCCATTTACAACATGAGGTGAAGTGCAGGGATGAGGAGTTGGCCCTTGTGGCGACGGACCTGGAAAAGGCCTTTGATACAGTAGATTGGGGCTACTTTTTGGAAGAACTGAGGGCAGTGAGCACAGGGATGCAGTTTTGGCACTGGGTCCAACTAGTCTATATGAGCGCCAGGGTACGCATGGGTCGGAGTCGCTCAGCGACGTGGACGTTGGGGCAGGAAACGCGGCAGGGGTGCCCACAGTCGCCACTATGATTCGCGTTGGTGATAGAAGCACTAGCGCTCTGGGTGAGGTGGGAGCTTTCAAACGGGGGCCTGTACCTGGGTGGTGTTACACATGTGGTCTCATTATTCGCGGATGATGCTTTTATATAGCCTCGCCCTGAGTGGCATTACCGAAATTGTTAGGACCCCTAGATGACTTTGGGGAACTATCGGGCCTGCGCCTTAACTGTGCTAAATCCCTTATTTTCCCCCTGGCAAACATGGCCGCCAAACCTTTGGACCGCCTCCTGTGTCTTGGTTTGCGATGGGAACAGGCACACAGGCACACGTCCGCTATTTGGGCATGCAGGTGGCACAAACAAACGCCCAGCTACTACACCGTAATATAGATAGTCATTACGACACTGTGGAAGTCTGTGGCATTCTGGAACACCTTAACACTCTCGCTGATGGGCAGATTGGTGGTGACCAAGATGGTGATATTGCCCCACTGCCTGTATATAATGCAAAACTTGCTATGCCATATCCCCAAGACTGTTTTCAAACAACTGAACTCAGCCATTACCTCCTAACTTTTGGGCTGGTCGCCTCAACAGAGTAGTCCTATACACCCTGTCTCAACGGTACGAGGAGGAAGGACTGGCGGTACCAATATTGGCCTTGCATTATTATGCGGCACACCTACAATATGCGGCCATGTGGCTTGACGAGAGGGACAACTGGGAGAATCTATTATTGACGAGACTAGTGCCTGCGGCCTAATTGCCTGTTGCCCTAATAGAAGTAGCGAGGTTAATGATAACAGACCCTACATAGTGCAGCACACTGCACATATCTGCCAGCTTTATGTGGAACGGGTCCTAAAACATGTCCCATTCCACTGGGAACTCCCTGTATGGATACTGGCGCCAGTATGGCAGATGATGGCCCATATGTTTTTTAAGGTGTGGAGGGGAGATGGCTGTGAGGTGATGGGTGATTTATACCCTGGTAAGACTTTCATCACATACAACTAGGCTTGTGGGGATTTTGCGGTGGGGCAGGGGCACTACTTACACTATGCTGGTTTGACTGAAATAATTAAAATAACGTGGCCCAAATATCCTTTAATCCCGCAGAACACGCACACACTAGACGTATTACTGTCCTGTGTCCCAGGACGGCATTTGATAACCCTATTGTACAGATCAATGAGGCCAGACACAACTAGCCCCCACCCAAAGCAAGAGTAGCATGGGACATAGATCTAGGCACCTCATTAGAGGACCAAACATGGACGCTGTTAGTGGACTCACATGTACCGTGCCTGCTTCAAACTAGTGCATTATAAATGTTTTTTTAGAGTTTTTTTATAGCACGAAGTAGACCAGAGTGCTTTAAATGAGCAGCGGTTTCGTTACAGATGAGCACATTCATTTTTGTTAGGCATGGGGAGATAAAGTGATTTGCCCAAAATCACAGGATGTTGAGCGTCCCTGCCGAGACTCGAACCCGGTTCCCCAGCTTCGAGGTCGACTGCTCTAGCCATAAGGCTATATCCTCTCCCTAATTTTTTCCATAGGACATATATGATTCCTGAGAAACTCCATCGCATCACCCCTTCACGATCTGATGACTGCCCACGCTGTGGTGACGGGGAGGCGATTTTCTGCACTCGGCTTGGAGGTGCCCTATGGTACAATCTTTCTGGATCTGCGTGGTGGCAGATGTACGGAGGGGTACAGGTTTTCACATTGATAGTTTCCCATTAAACTATTTGGTGGTCTATGTTAGAAAACCAAAGGTGTGCAAGATGGCATATGGGCTACTGCACCTGCTTTTGATATTAGTGAGACGTAGAGTAGCCATAACGTGGAAGGGTTAACATGCCCTCATGGTAAAACTCTGGCATCGGCACATGCGGGAGTAGACATTGGCTGAAGAAATACAGATGAAACTAATCAGGAGGGATGAGAAACTAGAGGAAGAACTCAGGGAGTGAAGGGAACTGTGCAATGCATTTCTGAACCCCAACATGGACATGAGCACCTCGAATGACTGAGACAGGTGTGAGCATGTCAGCAGAGGAGGGCGGATAGAGAGTGACTAGACTGTCAATAGGGTGAGGACGCACAAGTATTAACCGCTTGGCTTTAATTATCTGTATACGCATTATTTACCTATGCCAAACCTATTAATTAGACTGTTAAAATTGTACTGCTGATATACGTTTGATGAAACTGAAAAATAAAGGTTATAATTTTTTTTTTTAAGATTAACTTAACAAAACCAGAACTGTTGATCTTGGCTTTATCTATGAGCAGGGTGAACTATCTATATACTTTATCATCTCTTTATAACAACTTTAGGAGATAGTCACCTTTTTTCTCTAATAAGTAAGCTGGATACATACCATTAAAATAAATGTACTCCTAGAGTTTTTTTTATTATTCAAGCCCTGCCTCGCTTAGTAGACAAAGCGTTCTGCATGGAGATGTAAAAAAGTACTGAACCACTAACAGCCTTGAACACCTTATTATTGGTAAGCTTATAAAGCGCAATGGTTACTCCAACCGGAGTGTCCCGCGCTAGGATAAACAGAGCCCTAACAGCCCTCCCCAGCTGCCCCAAACACGGGCATCCAAACTAGGTGGAACCCGACCACTACATTCCTCCATGGGAAGAACAGAAGAGCCATGTTTTCAATTTTTTGCAAAACAAAGACTCCGACTCAGTTGTCCTAAGATCCACTGGAAGCTCATTCCAGGCCTTAGCTGCCAGAAAGCCAAATGATCTTCCACCCAGCCGCGCCTTACACACCTTGGGCACAATCACTCTTACACTACCCAATGATCTTAGATAACGAGCAGGCTGGTGAGCTTTCAGGAGAGGCCATAAGAAGCGTGGTCTCCTCTCCCCAAGAATCCTGTGACTAAGGCATAGAGCCTTAAAGTTAACTCTAGCCTGAATAGGAAGCCAATGCAGTACCTTTAGGGCTTCTCCCACCGATGCCCTCCTTGGTATATTCAGGATAAGCCGGGCTGCAGCATTTTGGACTTTCTGCAGGATGTTCAAATTTTTTGCCGTTACCCCCATATACAGGACATTGCAATAGTCAAGGTGAGATGTAACCAATGCCTGTGCAATCGACCTTTTAGCATTTTAGGGGGAGAAAGTCCAAGATCTTATGTATCACCCTCAAAATGCCAAAACACGTCCCAGCCACAGCTGATATTTGCGAGGAGAAGGAGAGACCATTGTCGAACCACACTCCCAGATTTTTCACCTTGGCTTTCGGCACTGGACAAGTTCCCAGTGCTTCGGGCCACCAGAGCTGTGTCCAGAGAGAGGGATGTTTTCCAACCACCATCACCTCTGTCTTCCCTGCGTTTAGCTGAAGACAGCTCAGTCTCATCCAGTCCATAAGTTCCCCCAAACAAGTTCTAAAATCGGCAGCTCTTTCGGGTTCCTTCTGTTCCAGAGTCACAACTAGCTGAGTGTCATCAGCATATGACACCAGCTGAATTCCATATTTCAGGACGATGTCTGCAAGTGGGCGCATATTTATTTATTTATTTATTTATTAATCTTGTAAAGCGCGACAGCTACCCAAAAAGGGTTTCCCGGCGCTGGACGGGTAGGGTGTTAAATGGGCAGGTGATCAGTGCTGATTACTGGTTAAAAAGCCAGGTCTTCATGTTCTTACGAAATCGGGCAAAGTCGGTTTCCGTCCGCACATGCAGCGGCAAAGAGTTCCATAATTTTGGGCCAAGGAAGGCGAAGGACCGGCCACCCATTCTGGCGAGTCTAATTCTCGGTACACAGAAATACTCCATGGAAGATGAACGGAGTTTCCGCGGAGGATTGTAGGGATTAACAAGGGCTTTGAGGTACTGGGGAGCTGTGCCTGCTTTGATCTTGAACATGTAGCTCAGGGTCTTGAATTTAATACGACTCTCGACCCTGAGCCAATGGAGATCGCGAAGGGGACCAGAGATGTGACTGGATCTGGGGATGTTATTCAACAATCTGGCCGCAGCATTCTGGACCAGTTGAAGACGTCTGGTCACTGCTTTGTTTGTCCCTAGGTAGAGGACGTTGCCGTAGTCCAGCCGGGACGTGATCAGGGCATGAATAACGGTTCTTTTGGTATCGGTGGGCAGCATCCAGATGATCTTTTTAAGCCAGCGCAAAATTGTGAAGCAGATGGCTGAAACCTTGTTGGCCTGGTGTTGCATGGTCAAGGTGTTATCAATAGTGAATCCTAAATTTCGGACAGATTCGACCGGCAGGGGGATGGGGCCCATCTCAGGAGGCCAGTGTTTGGAGCTCCATAGATCGTTTTTTTGGCCTAAGATTAAAACTTCGGTTTTACTTCCGTTCAGTTTTAAGAGATTCTGGTTCATCCAGTCCGCAATTTTCTCAGACCTGACTGAAGGGGGGATGCAGATCGTTGGGTAGGATCTGAGAGAGAAAAAGCGATTTGGGAATCATCCGCGTAGGTGAAAAGAATAAGGCCTTCTTGTTCTGCTAGTAGGGCCAGTGGTTTCACATAAAGATTGAAGAGAAGGGGGCTGAGTATCGAACCCTGGGGCACCCCATAGGGAGACTTGTGGGTTTTTGATGTTAATGAGTTAGAGAAGATCTGGAAGGTCCGATGTGAAAGAAAAGAGGCCAGCCAACTACATGCCGCTTCGCCTAGTCCTATGGCGGTCAGTGTTTCTATAAGTATAGGATGTGAGATGGTGTCGAATGCGGCACTAAGATCGAGTAAAATCAGTGCCACGGTGTCTCCTCTATCTAGTAGCTGGCGTACATTTTCTGTGACTCCTAACAGAGTTGTCTCAGTGGAAAAACCGGGACGGAACCCCGATTGAGAAGGGTGGAGTATAAGATTGTCCTCGACAAATTGGGCGAGAGGGGAATGAACATGCTTTTCCAGTATCTTGGAAAAGGCCAGCATGAGTGAAATAGGCCGGAAGTTGGAAAGGATCGTAGGGTCGGCTGTAGGTTTCTTCAAAAGAGGAGAAACCATAGCATGCTTCCATCTGACCGGGACGATAGAATCCCGTAAGGACAGATTAAGAGTTTTACAAATCATGGATAAATGGTCCGAGTTAAGCTGTTTTAGGACAGACATGGGAAGTGGGTCAGTGGGTGAGCCTGATTTTAAACTCCCTATATTTTTAGTAAGTGAATCCAAATTGAGGCTCGGCCAAATATTCAGAGTTTCCTGAGTGTGAGTCGAATCGGTGGATAAGAAACAGGACGCTAGGTTCAACTTCGGGGAGTGTGGATGTTGGGAACTATTGCACTGCTGAAGGGCTATATCTTGATAAATGGCTTACATTTTTTGCGTAAAGAATAAGGCTATTTCTTCGCATTGATTATTGTTCAGTGTGGGTAGTTTGCCTGCTGTTTCAGAACCCCCAAGTTCTTTTACCAGGGAAAACAGTATTTTGGATTTATTAGAGGCTTCTGAGATGGTTTTGGAGACATAGTTGGCTCTGGCAGTGACACAAGCCTTGTGGTAATTTTTTTATTCTTTTTTGTAGATGATTGCACGTTCCGGGGAATAATCCTTTCTCCAGCTACGTTCCAGTCTTTTGCATTTGGATTTTGCTACTTTAAGCGATTCATTGAACCAAGGGGCTGGGGTCTTATGCATGTTGTATTTTTTCTTAGACAAGAGGAGACTGGCGTTAATGGCATCAGAGAGCCAGACGTCAGTCAAAGCAGAAGCGCTTTCGACATCCTCCGTTGTGGGTAAATCTGGGGGAAGGAGTGCATCCAAGGTCAGCTTGAAACTATTCATGTCTAATTTTTTCCAGTCTCTTTTTAAAATGCTTGCTGTAATCCTTGCATTAGGAGTACTTGCTGGGGAAGTAATGTTAAAATTAGCAAGGAAGTGATCAGACCAGTGAAGTGGGAGCGCAGGGGTGCAGTGAATGTGGGGAAGGTTGGAAAAAATAGGGTCAAGAAGATGACCAGCTTTGTGCGTGGGTCATGAATTGCAGAGCTGCATGTTCATGGCAGCCAGGTCGGCCATGAAATTACTACTTGTCAAGTTTAGGGGGTCTTCTAGATGCAAATTCAGGTCCCCTAGAATAGAAAAATTTGGGGCATTCATGAGTAGTGGAGCCACGAAGTTGGGGAATTGTAGGGCCCACTCATTCGAAGGCCCCGGTGGTCTGTACACTAATAGCCCTGAAGGAGTAAAATGCGAATGTAACGAAAGTTTGAATAGCGCTACCTCGAAATTAGATAAGTTAAGAGGATCAAGCTTACATTGAAATGTATTTTTAAAAACTACTGCTATGCCTCCTCCTGGGTGTCTGCTCTGACAATCGCGTAATTGGAGGGTAAAGCCTCCGCAACGTCAGGGCCCGAGCTGTCATGTAGCCATGTCTCCGTAAGGAACAGGGCATCGGGTACTTCATTCGTTAGCAGGTCGAAGATGTCCCTTTTATGTTTGCCTAGTGAACGGCAGTTGAGGCTAAGAAAGGAGAACTTCAAATCGGGTTTAATTTCTGGGAGAAGGCGGCGGCACCTTTGAGAAGGACCTAGGAGAAATTTGCAAGATTTGCAGACTTTCGAGCATAGGGAGTCCGGATGGAAAGTGTTACAATCAGGGTTACCCTTACTCCTCAGTGTGTGGAGTTCGGCTGGGGAGTAGATGATGGATTTCATAGGGAATTGGGCAGGGGTTTTAGCCCCTGGGCCCGTTTGGGCGCGGACGGGCGCAGACGGGCTTGCATATAAATATTAAAAAGGGTTGGGCTGAGAGCCAAACCCTGCTGCACCCCCTGGATTAGAGGACAAATTCTGGAACTGAAAGGATGTTGCAAAACCTGGAAGGGTCTATTTGCCAGAAATTCTTCACCCAAGTCCACGTGATACCTCCGACCCCGGCCTCCCTGAGCCTTTCTAATAGAAGGCCGTGAGGGACCGTGTGGAACGCGGCACTCAGGTCCAGCAGAATCAAGGCCGCAGTCCTACCCTCATCAGCCGCAGCCCTCAATACTTCGGTCGCCAGCAGGAGAGCGGACTCAGTACCATGCATAGTCCTGAATCCAGACTGGGTATCGTGCAGGACCTGCCTCTCTTCCAAAATCTTAGAAAGATGGCCATTCAGATGTTTCTCTGCAATTTTTGCCACATAAGGAAGAAGAGATATTGGCCTTAAATTTTCAGGAAGAGCAGGGTCCAATGAAGGTTTTTTCAACAGAGGAACCCCCATTGCATGTTTCCAATTACTAGGGACCTGACCGGTTTGAAATGACAAGTTCAGTAGCGAGGTGAAGACAGGGGCAATCATTTTCTTTCCCAGCAGCAGAAATTTTGGAGGGATCGGGTCTAAAGGAGACCCAGATTTTACCACCTCCATCAATGCTTAAACCTAACTGCATTTCCCTCACCACACACCACTGAGACATGTAAACGGGTCTTTACATTGGGTGAGGCTGAACGATTTCATTACACCCAGCTTAGACATTGGGGAGCAAATTCACAAAGGTAAATTTCGACCTGAAGCCTAATTTTAGACCTGCAGTCTAAACTTAGACTTTGGGTCCAAAGACAGACTTCAGATTTAAAATTAGATTTCAGGTCTAAATTTAGACTTCAAGTCTGAACTTAGACATTAGGTCTAAGTTTACCTTTGTGAATCAGGCCCTGGGTAATAAACCTAATTGTGAAAGACGGCCCTATCCATAACGTGGCCCCAATTGAAAATTTTGAAAAATTAGCAGGTAGCTCAAAGAGTATAATATCTGCCCTATATAACCTTTTGCTTGAGGCTTACTACCTGCCCCAACCCTACATGTACAGACAGGGTAGAGTTGGATATTAGAGTATTTATGGGACACACCAATGTTCCTAATTTTTCAACACAAAGCGGTTCCGTATTCACAGCAGCAGTAAATAGTTGCCATAGTTAACACCCATTTTCATTTACTTGGTTGAGAGAAGCAAATATCCCACCCCCTCGTTGTCCAAGGTGAGAAGCTACCTGCCGATTGGTCGCAAATGTTCTAGCTTTTCACAGGGCGTGAAGATTTTTAGCGTCATTAACTCAAACATGAGAGCAGTCACCATCCCCGAAGCCACTGACATCTCACAAAGGAGACCCTACTCCATAGTTAGGCAAACCTTTTATTGCTTTGACGATGATTCATCCAAATACAAATAAAAACAATCTGCCTTTAACATGCTAAAGAATGCATACACATGCATGAACAAAGGAACATTTCTGTACTTTTATTAAACACAAGGATTGCCAGTGAGACTGTGGGGTAGGTGGGTAACAAAAACCTGCAAGCACAGTAGTTAGTGACCAAGGAAAAAGTCGATAGAAGTTCCACAAATATATCAGGAGTGGATGTGATAACAGCACAAGATTATGGCGAATGGTCTTCAAAATGGAAAACAAAGGCACTGAGTCCCTAATCCATGCATGAGTATCACCTTTGTATCTCAGGTCATGTGCATTAGTTATAACCAAAAGCCCTGGTAATTTTAATGTTTTAACGCAGGTATGTGTTTTGTATCTCTTGGTTTGAACAGCAGGTTGTGGTTTGGGTGGCACTGCTGGCCCAGATGGCAGTTATTAAAGAAAGAAAAGTTTGCGCCGCAAACGTATCGGTTTGTGAAATAAACACATGAATGGGAACAGTGACACAAATCCCACTTTTAAAGTCACGTGCATAGGAACTCCAAGATGTTGTTAAACAACGAAAGAGCTCGGATAAGCTACCCCATAGACAGCAGGGAGTATAGGTGACCAATCCTACTGTAGGTTAGGATCTTATTACACTATGTGCAGATGAGCTCTATAGCGCATAGCAGATATATTCGAGTAAAATGGGGAAACATTAAGAAAACATTATGAAAAGTATGCAGATTCGTTCTATTCAGAAGCTTTAGTTGTTCCACTAGATATGTTTATCGCGCGGTTCTGCATGCATCTGAAAACCTTAAATTATGGCATTTTATGTAAACATGTCGCATGGACTAGGAAAAGGAATCCCTCATTTGAAGCTGGCTCTGAGGGTAATGCGTCCACCATCAGAGCTGATGGGCAAATAGCAGCACCTAACAAACGGGCGGGTCATGTCGCAGGAGGGCACCCAAAAAGGAAATAAGAAGTGACCTAGCCGCAGGCCAGACCTCTCATCAGGACCACCATGCTCATCTAGAGAAGCTACATCTCCAGAGCCACAAGGGCCGTTTGAGGCAACTAACATTATGGCACAGAGTTCGATCTACAGGCTTCCAGACCCGTCACCTGGATCAAACCCTCACATTGATATTTGAGTCTTTTGAAAGGAGGCGGGATACCAGCAATTGCTAGAGTAACGGAGCAGGTCAGATACTGTGATGTGCAGCACCCGTGTAGCTAGGGGAGTGCGGTGGGGGCGGTCCGCCCCAGGCGGCACTATTTTAAGGGCGGTGGCCGCAGCACTGGCCCTTTGCGGCGGCCTTTATAATTTATTTGAGGACACTATTGTGTCCTCAAATAAATTATAAAGGGCCGCCGCAGGCCAGTGCTGCGGCCGCCGTTTGTAGTGCGAGTGCGTCACGTGACTTCCTGGTGCCCGATGCGATGCACATGCGTAAAGCGAGGAGGAAGTTGTGGCAGCAATGAGCGCGCTGCACACCGAGGAATCATTTTTAACAAGCATTTACAATGCGACGGTTTCGCCTTTGACAAAGTTAGAGCTATTGGCATTGCAAATGACAAATTGTTTATGTACGTGTTGGTTTTGAAAACAGATAAATAAATGGCATTGTCATTTACAATGTCAATAGCTTAATTTTTCGCAAATGCGAGACCTAACAAAAAAAAAATTACATTTGGATTTGAGGTGTATGTGGGGGGGCAAAAATAGAAACTTTAGCGTTTGATAGTGTGCGTATCACAAAGCACAGTTAAAATGTGGGAAATAGTTGAATTACTCTAATGTCAAGAGTTCTAAAACGCTCTTCGACCCGTAAAGAAAGGCAAAAACGCCAAGACATTGAAATAATGATGATAGAACAAAAGCAGTGATGTAATTCTTAAGCAGTCAGAAGGCAGGTGTGAGCAGTTAGCCAATTTGTTTTCTATGTTATAAATCTCAGTCTCGTCAGGATTTTCTCCGCTTTGTTACCGGTATTTTTTTTTTTTTAACTACAGGTACCAGAATGCAAATGGCATCAACTCAGACTGGCGCGCGGGGTAGGCACTACATACCTACTCGAAAAATCGAGGTACATAAACAGCCTCTGCGAATGTAAACACGGTGTATCACAAAGGGAGAGGGGATTAAACACCGCGGTTCTGCAGATTTAAATAAATTTCCAAAGCTTACTCTTGTGCTTGCCGCCTCCCCAGGACTGCTTTGCCAGGCTGGGGCTTCTGATAATAACTAGATACCTTGTATGCAGCACCATCGAGTGATTTTACAGAATGAACCCACTGGGATAAATAGATTTTTGGAGGGTGAGGTAGGTTTCCAGGGTAGGTGATACCTCGGAAATTTTGGGAAGACACGCAGTTTCTTTGTAGTGTGAAGATTTGCCACGGATGACACCTCTGAAACAAGGGTGAGATATGACATATGCTAAAGCATCGAGGCTGACTTCCATCTATTTGCTCATCTACCCGCTTGCACAATTTACCTGCAGATGCCCCGCCCCACACTTTCTTTATTCAGCATGCTCTATCTCACCCAGACTCACTCACTCTTCAAATCGAGGAGTTCATTCCAACGTCAAAACCCATCACTTAATCCTGGAGGAGGGGGTTTCACAACTGAACAATACACCTGATCCCTGAAAAAAGTAAACCCTTTACTGCGGAGGGGACTTCTTTTTCAGCAATGGCATACTACTATCTTCAATCTGAGGAAGGAGCGTTTTACAAATCTCGCCAAAACCCATCGCGCGACACAAAAGCCTTACGGTGTGAAAAGTCCCTTAAAATATTCGCTTCCTCCAAAACACCACTACCTGAACCCGACTAGTTATTTTCTCGACCCCACTTTTTCAATGGGGGAAAATCTGTTTTAAAAAATCCCCGGCCTTCTGTGTGCATGCTAAATCTTCACTTTTATCTCCGTTCTTACGCTCACTTTTCTCGGATCAAAATGTGAGCGAAACATATTATTATACCTTTTCTCTTCTCATCGGCTCCCCCTCCCTATCCACACTCACCGTCAGCTCAATAGACACAGGCCCGGAAACAGCTCCACAAACCGACCGGAAGTGACGGCTCGGAAAGTGGAACTATCATAGATCGAGGGCGCTCTGGCTTTCTAACAGCCGGAACTACCCCAAGACGAGGGTGCGCTGTACTCTGTGGAGGACTCTAATGCCATAGAGTATAACGATCTCTAGACTCTTGTGTCCGCGCCCGGTATTTACTGGAACAGCGTGGGAATTACCACAAGAAGCACGGGCGCACGGACAGCGGGGAGGGGGGGGGCCGGGAACGGACAGCGGGAGGGGGGGCGGGAAGGCAAGGAAAAACAGCACGGGCACACGGACAGCGGGGGGGCCGGGAACGGACAGCGGGAGGGGGGAAAAACAAGCACTCACCTGGACTTCCTCCGGCGGCGGTCGGCCGCGGAATGGCCAAAACAAACTTCGACGAGCAAAAAAAATAAACCCCGCCCACCGCCGCACTGACGTGACAAAAGGGGCCGGATGAGAAAAATTCTCAGAAACGCCCACGAGTCACCTCGCAGGATGACGGACGCCTCTGTTTGCCAATGGCTAGCGTCCATTTATGGAGCTAGCCAATGGGAAACAGAGGCGGGACGAACATCCATACTGTTAACAAAAGTTTTCGCCTGGGCGGAGCACTGCGTGCTACGGCCAGGCCAAACCTAAAAATGTGTTCCTGCGAGGCTGCGACCGGACCCACCCGAGCCAACCCCAAGGAAGGATCGCAGTGGCCTTGCAGCCCAGGGCACACCCTGGAGTCCTTTTCGACCCATTCTGCAGGTATTTATTAAAATGTCATGAGAGGCCCAGCCTCTGTCTTTGGGTGATCAGGAGAGAACTGAAAGCCATTAGAGGCCTGCACAGCAGCGTCCATTACCTCACCTGCGAGGTAAGACACAGCTTCTAGAATCGCTAACTCTTTCCTGGGGCCTAGTTAAGATAGTGCCATCAAACATAAAACTATGTCTCACAGGCTCCTATTAAGGATGACTGATGCCAGCGGCTCAGGGACGAAAGGTTCCATTTTGTCTGTAATAGTGTAAACTTCCACTTTCTCGCTGCAATTTCACTTGAAAAATCAACCCTGACCCCTTTAGATTTGCTCCATTCGCTGGGCATCATTTCTGGCTCGAATTCGGCGATGCTTACAGCAAAAAACAGGCTCGATTAATCTCTGACATATAACATCATTATTATCCCAATGCAGAGAATGGAGTGATACCTGAGCAAAAAATATAAAGTTTGAATCTGTCTGGGTGAAAGGTCTTAGCAAACGTAAAAAACTAGTTCTAATTATTTGACTCCACAGAATTTATAATATGCATTGGAGGAGCCTATAGGCCTATTTTTTTGCTGATGACGTTTTTCTTCACCT
This sequence comes from Lissotriton helveticus, assembly GCF_964261635.1. Lineage (NCBI taxonomy): Eukaryota > Metazoa > Chordata > Amphibia > Caudata > Salamandridae > Lissotriton > Lissotriton helveticus. Next base: position 428,530,332 of record NC_136063.1, read on the forward strand.
ATTGACGAGCTTATGTGTGTGCATGTGTGGGTGGGTGAGTGTGAATGGTGGGTGGAAAGATGAGTGAATTGGTGAAATAACAGGTGGGATTTATGATTTAAGTCCATTTATGGTTGGATGAATGGGACTTGTCTGAAATATTTAGATAGAGTGGAGGGATGGTTTGCCATCAACATATTAAGATGGACTAGTCCTGTGTTCTTTAACCGGTCAAATATTTTTACCACCCAGCATCCATGGCTGTACTGCCATGTAGATTGTACAATTGGATGCCCACATCATGCCAAGAATTGTCATCAAATCAGGGGCGTAGCTAGAGCTTGTGGCACCCGGGGCTATCCTTCAGATTGCCGCCCCCCTGGGAGGGTGCTCGGGGAAAAAGGACGGTGAGCACCTGAAAGAGGTCCGAGAGACACGTAGTATTGCCACTTTGGCTAAAGCTGACCCTATGATAGTGGTGGTATTTCTTGCAGTAATGTGATAATTTATAGCATGATAGCATGATAGAGCCCGCCTACACTACTATTCGGATCCTGATATAATGGTGGTAATTATTGGCATTCTGGGTCCAGTGAAATGTTCATGGTAATCCTAATGTGTTTTGGGCATCCTTGGCAAAAAGGAGCCTACCTCCTGCAAAAAGCTGGCACTGGCACACACCTGTTACATATGGCTGACTAGTGCATCTATGTCATGTTGGCTGCCACGTTTAGCCTAATGCAGATGATATATTTGATGACAATTCTTGGCATGATGTGGGCATCCAATTGTACAATCTACATGGAAGTACAGCCATGGATGCTGGGTGGTAAAAATATTTAACCGGTTAAAGAACACAGGACTAGTCCATCTTAATATGTTGATGGCAAACCATCCCTCCACTCTATCTAAATATTTCAGACAAGTCCCATTCATCCAACCATAAATGGACTTAAATCATAAATCCCACCTGTTATTTCACCAATTCACTCATCTTTCCACCCACCATTCACACTCACCCACCCACACATGCACACACACAAGCTCGTCAATAGGTGAAGAAAAACGTCATCAGCAAAAAAATAGGCCTATAGGCTCCTCCAATGCATATTATAAATTCTGTGGAGTCAAATAATTAGAACTAGTTTTTTACGTTTGCTAAGACCTTTCACCCAGACAGATTCAAACTTTATATTTTTTGCTCAGGTATCACTCCATTCTCTGCATGGGGATAATAATGATGTTATATGTCAGAGATTAATCAAGCCTGTTTTTTGCTGTAAGCATTGTCGAATTCGAGCCAGAAATGATGCCCAGCGAATGGAGCAAATCTAAAGGGGTCAGGGTTGATTTTTCAAGTGAAATTGCAGCGAGAAAGTGAAAGTTTACACTATTACAGACAAAATGGAACCTTTCGTCCCTGAGCCGCTGGCATCAGTCATCCTTAATAGGAGCCTGTGAGACATAGTTTCATGTTTGATGGCACTATCTTAACTAGGCCCCAGGAAAGAGTTAGCGATTCTAGAAGCTGTGTCTTTCCTCGCAGGTGAGGTAATGGCCGTTGCTGCGCTGCCCTCTAATGGCTTTCAGTTCTCTCCTGATCACCCAAAGACAGAGGCTGGGCCTCTCATGACATTTTAATAAATACCTGCAGAACGGGTCGAAAAGGACTCCAGGGTGTGCCCTGGGCTGCAAGGCCGCTGCGATCCTTCCTGGGGGTTGGCTCGGGTGGGTCCGGTCGCAGCCTAGCAGGAACACATTTTTAGGTTTGGCCTGGCCGTAGCACGCAGTGCTCCGCCCAGGCGAAAACTTTGGTTAACAGTATGGATGTTCGTCCCGCCTCTGTTTCCCATTGGCTAGCTCCATAAATGGAGGCTAGCCATTGGCAAACAGAGGCGTCCGTCATCCTGCGAGGCGACTCGTGGGCGTTTCTGAGAATTTTTCTCATCCGGCCCCTTTTGTCACGTCAGTGCGGCGGTGGGCGGGGTTTATTTTTTTTTGCTCGTCGAGGTTTGTTTTGGCCATTCCGCGGCCGACCGCCGCCGGAGGAAGTCCAGGTGAGTGCTTGTTTTTCCCCCCTCCCGCTGTCCGTTCCCGCCCCCCCCCCGCTGTCCGTGTGCCCGTGCTGTTTTTCCTTGCCTTCCCGCCCCCCTCCCGCTGTCCGTTCCCGGCCCCCCCCTCCCCGCTGTCCGTGCGCCCATGCTTCTTGTGGTAATTCCCACGCTGTTCCAGTAAATACCGGGCACAGACACAAGAGTCTAGAGATCGTTATACTCTATGGCATTAGAGTCCTCCACAGAGTACAGCCACCCTCGTCTTGGGGTAGTTCCGGCTGTTAGAAAGCCAGAGCGCCCTCGCTCTATGATAGTTCCACTTTCCGAGCCATCACTTCCGGTCGGTTTGTGGCGCTGTTTCCGGGCCTGTGTCTATTGAGCTGACGGTGAGTGTGGATAGGGAGGGGGAGCCGATGAGAAGAGAAAAGGTATAATAATATGTTTCGCTCACATTTTGATCCGAGAAAAGTGAGCGTAAGAACGGAGATAAAAGTGAAGATTTAGCATGCACACAGAAGGCCGGGGATTTTTTAAAACAGATTTTCCCCCATTGAAAAAGTGGGGTCGAGAAAATAACTAGTCGGGTTCAGGTAGTGGTGTTTTGGAGGAAGCGAATATTTTAAGGGACTTTTCACACCGTAAGGCTTTTGTGTCGCGCGATGGGTTTTGGCGAGATTTGTAAAACGCTCCTTCCTCAGATTGAAGATAGTAGTATGGCATTGCTGAAAAAGAAGTCCCCTCCGCAGTAAAGGGTTTACTTTTTTCAGGGATCAGGTGTATTGTTCAGTTGTGAAACCCCCTCCTCCAGGATTAAGTGATGGGTTTTGACGTTGGAATGAACTCCTCGATTTGAAGAGTGAGTGAGTCTGGGTGAGATAGAGCATGCTGAATAAAGAAAGTGTGGGGCGGGGCATCTGCAGGTAAATTGTGCAAGCGGGTAGATGAGCAAATAGATGGAAGTCAGCCTCGATGCTTTAGCATTTGTCATATCTCACCCTTGTTTCAGAGGTGTCATCTGTGGCAAATCTCCACACTACAAAGAAACTGCGAGTCTTCCCACAATTTCCGAGGTATCACCTACCCTGAAAACCTACCTCACCCTCCAAAAATCTATTTATCCCAGTGGGTTCATTCTGTAAAATCACTCGATGGTGCTGCATACAAGGTATCTAGCTATTATCAGAAGCCCCAGCCTGGCCAAGCAGTCCTGGGGAGGCGGCAAGCACAAGAGTAAGCTTTGGAAACGTATTTAAATCTGCAGAACCGCGGTGTTTAATCCCCTCTCCCTTTGTGATACACAGTGTTTACATTCGCAGAGGCTGTTTATGTACCTCGCTTTTTCGAGTAGGTATGTAGTGCCTACCCCGCGCGCCAGTCTGAGTTGATGCCATTTGCATTCTGGTACCTGTAGTTAAAAAAAAAAAAATACCAGTAACAAAGCGGAGAAAATCCTGACGAGACTGAGATTTATAACATAGAAAACAAATTGGCTAACTGCTCACACCTGCCTTCTGACTGCTTAAGAATTACATCACTGCTTTTGTTCTATCATTATTATTTCAATGTCTTGGCGTTTTTGCCTTTCTTTACGGGTCGAAGAGCGTTTTAGAACTCTTGACATTAGAGTAATTCAACTATTTCCCACATTTTAACTGTGCTTTGTGATACGCACACTATCAAACGCTAAAGTTTCTATTTTTGCCCCCCCACATACACCTCAAATCCAAATGTAATTTTTTTTTTGTTAGGTCTCGCATTTGCGAAAGATTAAGCTATTGACATTGTAAATGACAATGCCATTTATTTATCTGTTTTCAAAACCAACACGTACATAAACAATTTGTCATTTGCAATGCCAATAGCTCTAACTTTGTCAAAGGCGAAACCGTCGCATTGTAAATGCTTGTTAAAAATGATTCCTCGGTGTGCAGTGCGCTCATTGCTGCCACAACTTCCTCCTCGCTTTACGCATGCGCATCGCATCGGGCACCAGGAAGTCACGTGACGCACTCGCACTACAAACGGCGGCCGCAGCACTGGCCTGCAGCAGCCCTTTATAATTTATTTGAGGACACTCTAGTGTCCTCAAATAAATTATAAAGGCCGCCTCAAAGGGCCAGTGCTGTGGTCACCGCCCTTAAAATAGTGCCGCCTGGGGCGGACCGCCCCCACTGCACTCCCCTAGCTACGCGGGTGCATCAAATATATCATCTGCATTAAGCTAAACGTGGCAGCCAACATGACATAGATGCACTAGTCAGCCATATGTAACAGGTGTGTGCCAGTGCCAGCTTTTTTCAGGAGGTAGGCTCCTTTTGCCAAGGATGCCCAAAACACATTAGGATTACCATGAACATTTCACTGGACCCAGAATGCCAATAATTACCACCATTATATCAGGATCAGAATAGTAGTGTAGGCGGGCTCTATCATGCTATAAATTATCACATTACTGCAATAAATACCACCACTATCATAGGGTCAGCTTTAGCCAAAGCGGCGATACTACGTGTCTCTCGGACCTCTTTCAGGTGCTGACCGTCCTTTTTCCCCGAGCACCCTCCCAGGGGGGCGGCAATCTGAAGGATAGCCGCGGGTGCCACAAGCTCTAGCTACGCCCCTGATGTGCGGTCCAGTTAGAATCCTTCAACATATAGATCGAAGGTGCTCTGTGCAGACAGGTTGTAAGGAGGCGCATTATATTGAATATGCAATTTATTTTTAATTGAGAAAAACATACGTTCTAAAATTAATTTTAAAATATGTGCACCCGTTTGGTTTCTTTTTGTAATCTTATTAAACTGATTTCTAAATTAAACTAACATTCTTTTGAAATCTCACAAGGCCACCAGAAACAGAACCCTGAGGATGGAACGCTTATGAAATCATAGGCCTGCAGTGTGATCGCGAGCCGACAGCCGAGGCCTTGGTAACGAGCAGAGGCGGGGGACCTGCACAGCTGCAGAGAGGAAATGAGAGAGTCCACTGTTGGGGACGTCATGTTGGGTAACATGGGGTCTTCTTTTAATGTTCCCGGCTGGATCTTTGTTATCGACAGGCGCTGGATCTAGTTAACAAATCATGAACTTGCCTTGTTCTGCTCCCCCTGTTAAAAACGTGGCATCGCCCACAATGGTGACGTATGATGACATATTGAATGGTCTCCATTGTGACGTGTACTTGGTATAAAAGCATGGAATGCAGGAACTTTCAGCACTGCTCACAAGGACACCAGACCGGGAGGACCGATGCGGGTGACTGCAGCTTCGGACTTTAAAAAGCCGCACGCTACATGTGCGGCGGCGCAGGCTCTAAAAAAGATGAGGTAGGGAATGGGGATAAGGTAACGAGGTGAGTAAAATAGCCAAATCCAAACTCAAATGAAAACTAAAAACCAAACTGGACTCGAAACCAAACTGAAAACGGACTTAAAATTGCCACTCCCTTAATCGTTAATTTCTCACCACCTTACTTTCAAATCACAACACTTTCTACCCAGTCCTTCATTTCTCAACCTAATATTTTCTGCAATTCATTCCCTTCCTTTATTTCCCGTCCTCTTTATTTTTCATTCCCTTCATGTCCTCCCTTCTCTCTCCAGCCCTTCCCTGGTCTTTTCCAGTCCCTTCTCTTTTCTTCCATCCCATTCCCACACATTCCTCTATTTCTCACCACATTTTTATCCTATTACTTTACCATCCCCTCTCCCTTTCCTTCATTTTACGTTCCTGTCCTTCCATTTACTTTCCAACCCCTCCCATCACTTGCAGCTCAGTCATCTTCTTTCCTTCACTCTTCGTCATTTCCTTTCTATCTTCCCTTCCAAGCCTATTTCCTCCCTGCGCTTCTTACCCCACACCTTCCCTTTCTGCCCTAACTCCTTTCCTTCCACTTGCCTCTTTTCATTCGACATCGATGGCCTTTACGCTCCTCCCCTAAACCCTTCCCTTTATTCCCCTCCCATTTCCTTTTCGAGCCCTTTATTCTCCAACACACCCTTCCCTATCCATCATTTACCCTTTTGACTCGGACACTTCCCTTCCACTCCCCTTCACTATCCTTCCACTCTTCCGTTCCATTCCACTCCTTTCACTTCTGTATCCTATCCTCATCCATTTCCTCTCCCAGGCCTTCCTTCATTTCCCCTCAACCCCTTCCTCTCCTCTGAACCCCTCCACTTTATTCTCTACTCTACTCTACTCTCCACCCCTTCTTTCCTCTCTTGTCTCATCTACCTCCCACCTCTTCCTCCAAACTCTTCTTTTCTTTCCTCTCTTCTCATCCACCTCTCCTTTCCTGTTCTCTCCCATCTCATCTTGTTTCTCCTCTCCCCATCCCCTCAGCTTCCCTCGTCTCCCTTTTTCTCCACTTGCCAACTCCCATCCTATCCAATCCATCCTCTCTCAGCCTCCTCTTTCATCCCCCTCTTCCTAGTCTTTCTCCTTCTTCATCTTCCTCCTTCTCATTCCCCTTCCCTCTCTTTCCTTCCACTCCCATCTCCCCTCCTCACCACTCCCTTTTCCTCCTCCCCACTTCCCTCTTCCCTGCTCCCCTCTTTCCTCCTCCCTAGTCCCCTTATCCTTTCCCCAACTCCCCTCTTCCCTTCCAATTCTCTCTGCCACAATTCCCTCTTCTCTTTCACTTCCCTCCTCCCCTTGCTTTTCTTTCCCATCTCCTACTCCCCTCTTCCCTGCCACTTCTCTCCTCCCCATTCCCTCTCTTCTCTCCCACTCCTCACTCCTCTCTTCCATCCTACTTCTCTCTTTCCCACTCCCCTCTCTCCCAACCCCACTCCCCTCTTCCCTTCCACTTCCCTGCCACCTCTACCTTCCCAAGACTCTCCCCTTCCCATCCCCCTTTTTCCTTCCACTTCTCTCCCCTCCTCTCCCTCCCCCTCCTCCTACTTCCCTTCCCTTATTTTCCTATCCCTTATTCTCCCCTCTTCATTTTCCTTACCCTTACAACCTCTTCTCTTCTGCATTCCATGATCTCGCTACTCCCATCTAATGCAATCTCATCCGTCTCCTTCCACTCCTCGCTCCTCTGCCCTCCTTCCCAATCCTTCTTCCCTCCACACCCCTATTGTTCCTTCCGTTGCTCTCCTCCCCTCTCCACCCCCTTCTCACTTCTCCATCTCTCCCCTCCCATTCTACCACTCCACTCTTACCTTCCACTTCCCCCACCTGCCCCTCTGTACCCACCTGCCTTCCCTTCCACTTCCCTCACACCTCCCATCACCTCCTCTCCCCAATCCTCTTCACATCCACTTCAATGCTACCTCCCCCACCCATCCCTCCTCTCCCCCTCTTCCTTTCCACTTTGCTCTCCTCCCCTATAATTTCCTCCTCTCCCGTTCCCTACTTCTCCCATCCACCATTCCACCCTCCCCATCTCCTCCATTCCTCTTCTCCTCTATCTTCCATTCCACTACCCTCCCCTTCATCATTATCTCACCTCTTTTCTTCCACTTCCCTCTCCTACCCCTCTTATCCCTACCTCTCGTCCCTTCCATTTACCTCCCTCCCTCCCACACCCATCCCTCCCGCCTCTTGCCTCCCACCTCCACCATGTCATCCATGCCTCTCCCACTTCCACTTCCCTCAGCCCCTCTCCTTTGTTTCCCCTCCTATCCCTTCCCCTGTTTCCTAACACTTTTCATCCACCCTCTCCCAATACATCCTCTATACTCCTAATTTCCCTTTCACCTCCCTCCTCATCTGTCTCAAATACCCTCCTCTCTTCCCTTTAACTTCATTTTCTCCTCCCATCTCCTCCTTTCCCCTCCTGCCTTCCACCTTCTCTCCACCTCCCGTCTGCCACCCACCCTCCCCCTCTCTACGTTCCTACTCCTATTTCATCCAATGCCACCTTCCTTCCTCTTCCTTCTACTCCATTCTCCTCCTCCTTCCTACACCCTTCTTTCCTTCCACTTCCCTACTCCACAAGCCTACTCTTCTCCAGTCCCATTTTCCCTTTCACTGCCCCCACTATCCCTTCCCTTTCCCTCCTCCCCACTCCCCTCTTTTCTCTTTAAGTTCTCCCACTCCCCTCTTCTTCCCATCCCCTCCCTTTCCATTCCCTCCTGTCTTCCCTAACAACTCCTATCCCCTCCTCTCCCAATCCTCTTTGCACCAACTTCTCTTCCCTTCCCACTCCCATCCCTCTTTCTTTTTACTTCACTCTCTTCCAATCCCCTTCCGTCCCCCTCATCCTCTGTTCTCTCCTCCCCATCCCGCTCAATTCCCCTTCCCTGCCCATCTTCCCTTTCACTTCCCTCCCTACTAAGGCTGATACCCCTTCTCTTCCACTTCCTTCACGTCCGCTTCCCATCCCCTCCTGTTCCATTCCACTTCCCCCCTCCCCTCCCCTCCCCTCCCCTCCGATCCAATCTCACCCTCAGCTGGGGACTCTCCAAACACCGGTCACTAAGGCAAAAAATCTCAGTCATCATAGACACCTCCCACTCCCTCTGTCACCACGTAAACAAATTACTGCATCCATCTATTTATTACACTTAAAAAATCTTTAAGAAAATTCTGCCATTCAGACGGGCGGGGCTGCAGAAAACAGTGGTGGCAGCCTTAGTGCTGTCTAAACTCGACTATTGCAATAGATTGCTGGTTGGAGCAAATACATCAGTAATAATAAAACTGCAGGTTCTTCAGAGTTCCACTGCCAGATTGCTCTTCGGTCGGTCCAAATATGCATCTGTCAAACAGGCCTTAAACACCTTGCAATGGATGCCGATTGAGAAGCGAATTTTGGTTTAAGGCATTGTTATTGCATTTAAGGCCTTACAGAACTTGGGTCCTACTTACCTAATTAAACGATTCCAATGGTATATACCTGCTCGCGCACTCCGCTCGGCCTCCTTGAAGCTGGTGAGTGTACCATCTTCCCGCCTTCAGACATGGGGTGGTAAAAGCTTTTTAGGTCGAGGGACCGTTAAGCTGCAAAGCAGCTTCCGATCCGGAGAATTAATGTCCTCTAGTGGGGCTTCAGAACCCGCCTACCTGCTCTGTCTCTCCACCATTAGCTGGCTTCCTAAAAGGAGGCCAGCCACTGGAGGAGAGAGCCGTCCCTCCAAAGAAGCTCCGTCTTTTTCGGATTCGGGGGCATGATTTTTTGCATTCTTTAGCCCTGTGACGTCGTCTGTCACTCAGGGCGCAAAAAACACGCCCCCGAATCTGAAAATGGCGGCGCTTTTCTTTCGGCCATTTCACAACAACAGCCGCCCCAAGAAGTCGCAGCCTCCTCCACCTGGCAGTCTCTGTGTGTACACATCGGGCCGTCTCGTTTTCTGTGGGCAGACAGGCATCGGGGTCACCACAGGGAGCCGCGGAGCACACTCTGCAAAGCCGCCCTGCCGCTCTTATCTTTCGCAGGTCCGGGTCCCCGCTGCGCGTTGCACAAGCCGTGTGATCTGGTAAAGCACCGTGCGGGCAGTAATGACAGTAACGTTCACCTGACATCTAGCCGAGCGGTTTGCATCCATGCCAAATAAAGCGTGCGCTCTCACAAAGCCATGTATATTTCTTTCCCCCCCCCCTCCCTCCACCCGCCCGCAGCTTTCCTTAGTCCCGCTAAATCCCCCCCCCCTCCCTCCGCCCGCAGCTCTCCGGTAGTCTGCTCTTGCTTTGGGTATGACACCCGTATCATGGTGTCAAGGATCGGGCAGGAGTTCCGCACTTGCCTCGGTACACCCTATGAGACGTGCCGCCTTTACTCACGGAAACTTTGTTAATTAAAAAAAGACATTAACGCACCACTAAAATAACCCACGGCCCCAAACTCTAGCCGCTTTTCTGGGTCTTGGAGGCAGGCTGGAGTCTGCTTCAGTTGCACTTTTCTTTGAACCACTGATTTCATCAGGAGAAGCCGGCTGACAGGGACGGTGCCCCACACAGGCCGCCGGTGTGTCTCTTCCCCTCTCTGTGTGAGGGTCCAGGAGGCCTCAGATAGGCACAGCCAGGGCAACGGGTGCGCCACCCAGACATCTGCGGGCCTGGGAAGAGTCCATGAGTGCGCGTGGCTCCAGAAAGGAGGGGAGTGGGAGTTAAAGCAATGTGCTCATAACGTGTCATGCGTTTGACGTGAGTGAAGCTCGTACTCTAGGAGGATTCAGGAGTGGTTGTATGCACGTCCTTAAGAAACTGGAGTTTGTGTTTCTTCCGGTCTATTTCCAGGCTGGATACCTGACAATCATTCCACCCATCGCCCTCTAAAAGAAGCCCCCTGGTCCAGGGAGCAAACTCAAGCCCTGCAGCGCAAAGGGGCCCCACCCTTCGGGGGCCCAGTTCAGCCTTTTTCGTAATAATAATATCTGTGAGGTGTGGACGCCTCGGGGGTCCCTCGCCACATTCTGCTTGGAGGACCCCATCGTTTTGCGTTACACTTCTTGACTGCCCTAGTCCTCCGGTTCCTGTGGGGAGGAGGCGTCCGTGTGGTAAAGTCTGAGGAAGCAACGCTTGTCATTAGATACCAGACAGACCTGTGCCCCCTAGGAATCCTAGCAACAGCCCCTGGGAGACACTGGGAAGGTGCTTTTCCTGCTGCGCCTTCCGATGGCGGTGAGGTCATGATTATAGCAAAACTGAGACCACACAGCCTCCCCTCTGCCCGGGGGAAGACTGTGCCCTGTCAAATGCATGCATCTATTTTCCAAGGACAAGCAATCTTTCGGACAGGGCTATGAAAAGAGCAGCAGGGGTTATGCCTCCTAATAGGCAGTGGGGGATCACGCTCCCTAGGGCATAGAGGAGCCTGGGCTTAATTAGCTAAAAAAAGTTACACAATCATGGCTTGCACTTACGCAATTGTGATTCAAATAATATTCTTATTATGTACATTCTGCCATGTGTATGGCACTGTAGTACGTTCGCAAGTCCGAAGCTGACAGCAGACTTCAGGGCGATTCTGAAAGTATACTTGCCGAAATACTTTCCTGGAGACACTAGCACAAATGTGCAATTAAGCCTCCATGGACTAAAAACGATGATGATTGCGCGCTGCAGGAGACGCTGAGATTCCTTGCACGGTTCAACAAGCAGGCTCGGATTTAGGAGTACTAACCCACACACAACCTCCACAGCAGCATTTTTCCTAGACCTGGCGCTCAGGAACACACCTCCGTTTGCAAAAGTTTTTCAAAGTTTGCTTCATTAACCGAGAAGGGATCCACCACTCTGCCTATTCTTCCTCTGGTGGACTCTGTGGTCAAATCGAGGGCAAATCACATCACACGGAATCGAGCAAAGGGGTGCTCGGCTGCATCTCCCAACGGAATATACCATTCTGGGGACGGGGGAGTTGCAGGACGCTGATCGGGGGATGTTTTGTGCAGCGGTGGGTGTCAGCCTCAGCTGCATCAGACGAGAGGCGAGCACGGAGGGACACAGTGTGACTCTAAAACGTCACTGTCCCATGTCAGAAGATAAAGTGCGCCCTGATACCTTCAACTAGAACTTCAACAGCGACCCGACTGCGCAGAGCCGAGAGCTGCGCTCTCTGCCGCATTTTCCGTCGAATTGAGAGGATTTTGTTTATGCCCAAGTGCACATTAGCATGAGGACAACACGCCTTGTAATTCGAGACCTCGAAAGCTTAATCGTGCCAAGTATACGCATATTAAAAAAAAATTCGGGGGTAGCATACTTTTTTTTCTCAGAATGAATGAAAATGCACTAATGTATTCAGTGACACCTGTTTCCTATTGTTTGCCTGTGCAGGCTCTCGATGGCTCGAAACCCAAGTCTCTCATAGAGTCCAACAGGTTTTTTATTGAGTGATTGCCCGCGTCCTACTCACCTCCCAAGGCTTCTAGCAAGCAGTGCAGGAGCCAAGACTACTTTCACTTTATAAGCCATTCACACCAGGTTCAACTCAAACAGCGCCCAACACATTCTCACACACGCCTTACAAAATATGACATATTTCTCACCATTCTTTGATTTGATGGCTTTATAGCATGGATACTTAACGTGAACACCCTGCCTGTTTTCACTTAAGCCTTTTCAAGAACAAGCTGGAAAGTGATACCCTGCGAGGTCAGAGCAAGTCGAGGGAACAATGGAGATGCAGGTTTAATGCATTAGGCACGGACTGTGAGAATGTTTCGCTGTGATTCCCCCTCAGGAACCATTGAAGGTCCGCAGGGGCGAGTGCCGGGGGCACAGAGACGGTAGCATGGGGCTGTGCCAGCGCAACAGTGCGGCATGGTGAGGGGCTTCTAAGCGTAGGCATCCGCCAGCATCTTCTGCCGGATCCACCTCGCTGGTGTTCGGAAATCGGACTTCATTCAACTCCAGCAAAGACAGGCATATCATTGAATATTGGGAAGGTTGTTGGGGTTCTTCGACCAAGACTGCTTTCAAGGGTGCCAGGAACACGTTTGTTTTGCAACAGCACCACACTGCGGCAGAAACACGAAGTGGACGATAGCCCGCAGTGTGATTGTATGAACATGCATTTTTCTAAGCCATCGTTTTCACTATATTTTATGCCCTCTACAAGTCCCCAAGACAAACCCGTTGGATAATTTCGAGAGGTTCTTCCGCACGAGCACGCTTCTCGTCTGATGGGTTCTGCGAATTTGACGTGTGCCTAGGTGCCTGGCATCCCGGTGAAGGCCGGCAGGGGCATAATGTAAGTCCCACACCTCCTGCGGAGCAGTGGCCCCCAACGTTTCAGGGGCTCCCAACTTTTACGGGGTGGGGGGCGCATTCAGCCTAGGGAAAATACATATCTGTGAGATGCCGACGACACTCAAATAATCGTCCGGCTGGACGATGGTTTGGGAGCGTCCACCAGGTTGCAGGACATACTAAAAGCTACGGTTAATTGGATGTCTGAGAACCATCTAAAAGTCAACCCGGACAAGACGGAAGTGTTGCCCATTTCCATCTCGGGCAACCCCTGGAGCGAAAAATTTTGGCCTGTGGAGCTGGGTGTGCCACCGAAACCAGCGTCCGTAGCTAAAAGTCTAGGCCTTTACATGGATGATAAACTATCCATGAGCAAACAAGTCACCTCGGTAGTGGGCACCTGCATTGGCCTGCTACGACAATTAAGGAAGATCTCGGCCTTACTTTCTTTCTCTACTTTGAGGCATGTGGTCTCAGCCACAATTCTGGCTAGGCTGGACTACGGGAACTCACTATACATAGGCCTACCCCAGCGGCTGCTGGATAAAGTACAGGGGGTTATGAACGATGCAGCTAGGCTGATCTATAAAAAAACTAGATCCGCCCGTTCGTCCCCCCTGATGCAGGAGTTACACTGGCTCCCGATCCGCCAGAGGATTGTCTTTAAAGGAATGTGCATTGTACACAAGGCACTGTATGGCAAAGCTCCAAGCTATGTGAAATCCCGTCTATTCCCCTACATACCTGGAAGGACTTTGCGCTCGTCTGATGCTACCCTTCTGTCCCAATCCCGTTTTAAATTGACCACGGTGGGGGGTCGTGCTTTTTCTAACACACTCCCAGCCCTGTGGAACAAATTGGCTCCAGAGCTTAGGAAGGAAAGTAATCTATTATCCTTCAGGAGGAAATTAAAAACTGTACTCTTCAAGCAAGCATGGAGCAGTTCCTAGGCGCAGAAATGGGATCAGTGAATGCTATACCTTATCATGTATATCTGGACAAACAGCGCTTAGAGACCCCGGTGGTTATAACGCGCTATATAAGTTAAATAAATAAATAAATAAATAAATGTGGGAGACTACAGAGCCCCTCTTTACATTCTATAGATGACCCTTTCAGTTAGCGTAACGCCACTGAGGCTGACCTCGAACACTATGCGCCTAGAATGGAGCACGAACACACGCACTTCCTGGGTCTGAGTATAATTATTTCTTTTTAAGCTAAGTTGTCCTGATCTTGCATGCGTGCAATGTGCACTCTATTCTCCTGCGTATTGTGATCAAGTTTGTCTTGTGCATGCATCTTCCTGTTGTGTATAAGTTGCATGGAAAAGTAAGTCTGTGCTCTCGTTCTAGCATGCTCAGTAGTATGCCTCAATATCTGGGAGGCTGTCCCCCTGGCTGTGCTTGCTCTCCTGCCCCCTGGCTGTGCTTGCTCTCCTGCCCCCTGGCTGTGCTTGCTCTCCTGCCCCCTGGCTGAGCTTGCTTCCCTGCCCCCTGGCTGAGTTTGCTCCGCTGAGCTTGCTCCCCTGCCCCCTGGCTGTGCTTGCTCCCCTGCCCCCTGGCTGTGCTTGCTCCCCTGCCCCCTGGCTGTGCTTGCTCCCCTGCCCCCTGGATCCCCTGCACCCTCGCTGTGCTTTCTCCCCTGCACCCTCGCCGTGCTTGCTCCCCTGCACCCTCGCTGTGCTTGCTCCCCTGCCCCCTGGCTGTGCTTGCTCCCCTGCCCCCTGGCTGTGCTTGCTCCCCTGCCCCCTCGCTGTGCTTGCTTCCCTGCCCCCTCGCTGTGCTTGCTCTCCTGTGTGGGTGTAAATGCAATAGGTCATGCATTTGCGAGCGATTAAGCTATTGGCATTGTAAATGACAATGCCATTTATTTAACAATTAAGCTATTGGCAATGTAAATGACAATGCCATTTATTTACAATTTAAAAAAAAAAAAAAGTCATGAGCAATGCCATTAGCTCTACCTTTAATAATGCCGAGACCATTGCATTGTAAATGCTTGTTTAATATCACCACTAGATGGTGGAACAAGTTACCTCTTCATTAAAAAAATTCCCCCGATCTTCTGTCTTTTAGAAAGGGACTGAAGACATGGCTTCACACTCTGTAATTTGGTAAGCACTGGTCCCTACATCATGCAGATGCTCTGTGGGCTACCTCAACAAGTGCCTACTCGCCCCTGGGTAATAGTGCACTATATACATATAAATAAATAAACATCCTCCCTTCCCCACCCCATCCCCTCCACTCCCTTCCTCTTCCCTCTCACTCCCTTCTTCCCATCCCCACATATTTCATCCTCTCCTCTCCCAACCCATCCTCTACCTTTCCCATCACCTCCTCTCCTCTTTCACAACCCCTCATCTCTCCTCCTCTCCATCTGCCAACACCGATCCCATCATATATGCTCTCCTACCTCTTTCTCTTCCTATGCCTCATCCCTCCTCTCCCTGCTCCTTCTAATCTCCTTCCCCTCCATCCTCCCACTTCCTTTCCACTTCCCTCCTCCCCACTCCCCTTTTCCCTTCTACCTCTCCTCCTCATTCCCCTCGCTTGTCTCCTATGCTCCCACTGCCCTCTTCCCTTCCATTTCACTTCTCCCCACCCCTCTCCCATCCCCACTCCCCTTCCACTTTCCTATGTTCCTCCTCATCTCCATACCCTCTCCTCTTCTCATTCCCATCCTCATCTCTCTCCTTCACTCTTCCCTGCCACCACCATCCTGGGAGGGATGGGGATGGGAGGGGTAGACTGGGGAGAGGATATGGGAGGGGATAAGTGTGGGGGAGGGGAGGGAAGGGGATGTATGGGGTTAGAGGGGGATGGGAGGGTGAGAGGAGGGGAGGGAAAACAGTTGGGACGAGGGGGAGAGACGCAGGGATCAGACGGAAGTAGAAGGGAAGAGGAGAGGAGAGAAGCTGATGGGGAGAGGTGGGGATTTTCCTTTCCAATTCCCTTCCCTCCAATTCACTCTTCTTTCATTCCCTCTTTCCTTCAACTTACGCTCCCTTTTCTTCCCAATCCCCTTACATCCCCTCTTCCCCTCCTTTACCCTCTTCACTTCCATTCAACTCCTCTCCTCTTCTGCACTTTACTTCTCTCTTCCTTCCCCTTCCTCTCCACTTGCCTCCTCCCGTCCCATCCCATCCTCTACCCACTCCCTCCTCCTCTTCCTATCCCTCCTCCCCCTTCTCCTTCCTCTCCCCTTCTCTTCCTTTCCACTTTCTTCCTCAGCACTCCCCTTTTCCTTCCTTCCCATTACCTCCCACCTCCTCCACCACCATTCCCCTCTTTCCCACGTACCTATCCCTCCTCCCCACCCCGCCCATTCTCTTCACTACACTACACTACCCTTTCCCCTTCCCCTTCCCTCCTCCTCATTCATCTCTCTCTTCCCTTCCCCTTCTATCCCTTCTGCTATTCCCATCCACTTCCCCCTTCCTAACTCCTCTTTTCCATTTCCACTTCCCTATCCTCCTCCTTTGATCCCTTCTTCTCCCCTCCCGTCTACTTCCCCTTCCCCTTCCAATCGCATCCTCTCGTCTTCTGACTTTCGTTGCCTCTCCTCCTATTTCCTTCTCTCCTCTTTCCTACTCCCATCCCAACTTCTCTTCCTCCCTCCGCTCTTCCCTTCCAATTCTGTTCTCGCCACTCCCCACTTCTCATACTCTTCCCTCCTCCCCGCTTCCTTCTTCTCTCTTCCCTACTCCTCTCTCTCTTCTCTACCACCCCCCACTCTTCCTTTCCACTACCTTCCTTTTCCTTCCCTCTAACACCATTACCCAACCCCTTCTTGCTGCCCACTTACCTCCTCCAATCACTTCTCTCATCCCTCCCATCCTCCCCATCTTCCCTTCAACTTCCCTTCCTTCCCCCTCCCATACCCTCTTTTACCATCGCACATTGCCCTCCCATCCCCTCCTCTCTGCTCTCCTCTTCCCTTTCCTCCTCGCACCTCCACTCACCTCACCTCTCCTCCCCTCTTTCCTTCCACCTCACTTACTTTCCACCTACCAACCCCTCCTCTTCCCTCCATATTTCCCGTCCACTTCTCTCCCATCCCCCTCATACCATCATCTCTTCCCTTCTAAGTCACTTCCTCCTCTCTTCTCTTCTACTTCCCTCACTCCTCCATTCCACTCCTCCCACTCTCCTTTTCCCTTTCACCTCTCCCATCCCCATCTCATCCCCTGTGCTATTCCCGTCCACTGCCCTCCCCTACCATCCCTTCTGCCTCCCTTTCACCTACAGCTTCCATTCCCCTTCGCTCTTCCCTTGCGGCCTATTCCACATTCCATCATCTCCCCTCTTATCCCGTTGTCTCCACTTGCCTCCCATCCCCATCTCATCCTCTCACCTTCTCCATTTCCTCCTCTTCCTCCTAATCTTTCCGCCCTTTTTCCTCCTCTCTCTCCCCAAGTCTTTCCTCCCGATCCCCTACTCCCCACTCCTCTTCCCTCCTCGCCACTCTCCTTTTCCTTCTCACTTCTCTCTTTCCTATCCCCTCCCTTCTTTCCCATCCCACTACTCTTCTACTTCCCTCCCCTCTTCTCAGCTCCCTTCTCCTCTCCAACCCCTTCTTTCTTTCTATTTCTTTCTCCTCACTGCCCCCTTCCCTCCCTATTTCCTTCAACTTCCCATCCCTCCCCATCTTATTCCCTCCTCTCCTCTCTTCTCTTCCACTCCCCTCTATTGTCCCATCTCTTCCTCTCCCCTCTTCACTTCCACCTCCCTCTTTCAATCCTTTCCTCTTCTTTTAAGTCCACCTGCACTACCAGCCCATCCACTCCCCTTCCATTTCCCTCCCCTCCACTCTTCTCCCCTCCCCCTTTCCACACCCTTCCCCATCCTCTCCTCTCCCTGTTTCCCTACCACTTCCCCTCATACCCTGCTCTCTTCCCTTCCACACCCCTCCTCTCCTCTCCTCTCCCCTTCACATCCCATCCCATCCTCTTCCCTTCCACCTCCCCCTTCCATTCCCCCTCACTACCTCTTCTACCTTCCCTCACCTCCCCTTTCCTATTCCAATCCCATTCTCCTCCCTCCACCTTTTCCTCCTCTCCCTCTCCTTTTCCCTCCGCTCTTCCCTTTCACTTCCATCTTCCTCCCAACCACCCACTTCTCTCTTCCCCACCCTTACTTCCTCGCCCTGCCCTCTTTCCTACTCCCCACTTCCCATCCACTTCCCTCCTCTCCTACCCTACCCTCCCTTCTTGCCTTCCACTTCCTTCCCATCCCTACTCCCCTCCTCTTCTTTCTCCTCATCTCATCGCCTCTCCTATCCTCTTCTCTCCACTCCCCTCCCATCCCCACTCCCCTCTTCTTCTACCCCTCATCTCCTCTACTCTCCTCTTCCCTTCCACTCCCCTCTCTCCCATTCCTCATCTCTTCCTTTCTACTTGTCTTCCATTTTTTCTTCCATCTCCTCATTTTCCCTTAAATCTTATATCCAGCCTCTCCTCTCCTCTTCCCTCCCCTCCCCTTCACTCCTCCCCTTGCCAACTCCCCTTTCCTAATTCCTCTCAACTCTACTCTCCTCCCTTCCCTTCCCCCTCCACTCTCGTGCCCTCCCCTTCTCTCCTCTTCTCTTCTCTTCTCTTCTCCCCTCCTCTCTTCTCTTCAGCCTCTCCTCCCCTTACATTTTCCCTTTAACTTCCTCCCCTTTCCTTCCCATCCCTCCTCTCTCCCTTTCCCTTCCACACCCCTCCCATCACCTTCTGTACCCTCTTACCACCTCCTCTCCCATCTTTCCTCACATAACCTCCTTTTCACTCCTCTCCGTTTGTCTACTCCTATTCCATCACATCCTACCTTTTCCACCCTACCCTCTTCCATTCTTTCTTCCTTCCCACTTTACTCTTCCCTCCTTCCCACTCCTCTAATCTCTTCCACTTCCCTCCTCCCCACCCTCCTCATCATTTCCACTCCCCCAACTCATTCCCTTTCTCTTCCCTTCTATCCCCCACTACCCTCCTCTTCCCTCTTCCCCACTCCTCTCTCTCTTCTCTCCCATCTCCTCTCACTTTTTCCCTTCCATTTCCCTCTCTTTCTCGATCCCCTTTCCTCGCTCCCATCCCCTCCTCTCCCTTCCCCTCTTCCCTACCATTTGGGAGGATAGCGGTGGAAAGGAAGAGGGGAAGGGGATGGAGGGCAGGGGAGAGGAGCAGGCGGAAGTAGAAGGGGATAGTAGGGGATAAGGGGAGAGAAAGAGATGGGAGGGTGAGGAAAAGAGAGGAGAGGGACCTAGGGAAAAGAGAGGAGGGGATGAGGTTGAGAGGAGGAAATGGGAGGGAAGCAGAAGGGGAGGGGGGATCGTCCCTTCCACTTCTCTCCCCCTCTCCACTTCCCTACTCCCATCCCAACTAAGCACATCCTACCCTCTCTCCTCCTTTTACTCCTTCCTCCTCATTACTCCTCCTTCACTCTAATCCCTCCTTTTTCCTTCCACTTCCCTCCTTCTATCTTCCCTCTCTCTTCACTCCTCCCCACTTTCCTTTCTCTTCCTTTCCCCACTCACCCACTCCCCTCTTTCCTTCCACCAGTGGCTGCTGGTGACATTTGAAAGTAGTGAGGCGTCAAATTATTGGTGGTGCACACCGCGCGAGCGAGCGAAGCGAGCGAGCCTGAACCACCTAAGGAGGGTTCGGGGGGGTTCTCCCCCCGAGAAAATTTTGAAAAATGAGTAGGCAAATGGTGCATTTCAAGGCTTTCGGAAGCCACTGTGTTAAACAGAAACAGGCCACTGCCTACACTTAAAAAATGAAAGTATGAAACAAAAACTATTTTCTTTTTTTTAAATGCATCCCGTTTTCCTTTAAGGAAAATGTGCTGCATTTTAAAAACAAACTGCTTTATTTAAAAGCAATCCCAGACATGGAGGTCTGCTGAGCCCAGCAGGCCACCATATCTTAGAGGGTCAGCCAGAGTTGCAAATTGCGAGTGCCTCAATAATATGCATGAGGCATGCAATTTGCAACCCCATTAGGAATCGCTAACATTGTCTCAGACACTGTTGTACATGGCATTTAGTGGCTGGCAAATTCTGACTTGCAATTGAAGGCAATTTGCAAGTCGCTAAATAGCATGGTCGTACCTCTGGCCTCAAATCTGTTTAGGGGGACCCGCAATTTTAATAGCCATGGTAGACTACCAGCACAGTCCGATTCATTAAAGCAGCATAACTCTATGGGACCTGAGGGAGAAACACAAAAATACAACATCTAATGCCTGGTTTTTGTCAGAGCTAAGAGATGTGCGCATAGCAATCAACAGCTAAACAGGAAATCCCGAAAAGGCAGGCCAAGCTCCAATACTAAAATTCATATTCAAATTTGAACAAGAACCTAGAAAGCCAAATGCTGGAAGGAATGTTAGAGCCCACTTCACAATATAATTTAATGAGAGAAATCAACATACTCAATGGATGAACGAACCTGGAAGGCTTACTTATTAAACCTCTACCATGAGCGATCATTAACACACAATAGATAAAGTTTGCCTGCCATCACCAAACCAGGGTCTTACCACAAATGTGTTTATAAATTTATTATACTACTAACCTAGCATCTGTGACTGAGATTGAGCCCCAAATAAAAGGAGTGAATGAGGAGCATAGCGGGCTATGTAACTCTGTAAACACAGCATTAGCATGCAGTGTGCATTTAGGTAGCGCCAACTCAGTGAGCCAAGAGTCTCCAGCCGCTAAGTATGAGGTGAAATAAACACAGATGGGTTGGTCTGATAAATCAGACAGATAAGTGTGCGATCCGTTTTTTAGCAGTTTGTGTGCCTGTTTCTTTCATGTTTATTTCCCCGATATTAATACAAGCACGGCCTGAAGCAAGCTCAATCCATGCAGTCTCCTATGCCTTCCAGGGCATCTATACGAGTTCAAGACTCATCTGATTTCCGATCTGGTTTGCTAAAAGGGTGGGCGGGGGGCACTTATGTTGATTCTTGCCTTGCATGTGCAGAGAGAATGTACAAACATAGCAAAAGGAGCAGAGAGAAAAAACACACAGAAGAAGGGAGGGTGTGAGTCAACTTCCAGTTAGGGTAGTGTGTGGGGAATGGCTATCGACAGAAAAGGGAGCGATAGGAGGTGCAAAAAGAATGGGATGTATGCCATGTGGTGAGAATGGAGTGGGAAGGGGAAAGCGAGTCCCAGTAAGAGACAAAAGCATGTAACAAAATACCTCAGGGGAAATACCAGGGGAGAAAAAAAAGAGAAGGACACAAGTAAAAGAACACTCTACTAATGTATAGGTCGAAATGATTACATCACAGATATTAGCAAAGAGTACAAAGGCAGAAACATCCGGTAGTGAAATTGCATAGGTAGAGAGTAAGGAAGAAGGAGACAAAGAAAAGAAAAAGAGAGCACACATTAAGGAACAGGTTAACAAGATGTATGGGGTGTGACAAATGTCAACATAATGCATATCAAAGATGGTCACAACCCAATTGAATGAATGTGCAAAGACATAATATAAGAACAAAGGTAGAAAAATATACTGTACAAAATGTATGTGACAACATGATATCATCACATACGGTGGCAGACAGAACAAAGGCAAAGACAGCCGGTAGGGAAATGGCATGAGTAGAAAGAAAGAGGAGAGAGCGCCCACATTAAGGAACAAGTTAAAAGTTGTAGGTGATATAACAGTGGCAACATAATGTATATCAGAAATGGTCACAAGCCTGGTAGATTGAGCGTGCGAAGACATAATATATGGAATACGTCAATTCAACTAAAGCGCAGCATATAGTCAAACAAGTATAGCCAGGTAGAGTAAGCGTGCAAAGACATACTAAATGTTATACGTCAATGTAAAGTAGAACAAAAGTGTGGCCTATGATCAAACACAAGTGTAACCGATTCGAAGGTGACAGAGGTAGAAAAAAGGAAGGAATGTGCGCATGTAAAGTCCAGGTTCCCACACTTTGGGAATCACAGAGATGGTAGGATAGTGCATTACACACGTGGTCAAAGACCAGGTTTGATTGCTGAGGTATGTGAAGGATGCACCCTCAAGGGCCTGAAGGCTGACCACCATCTTGCTTTTATTGGCCAAGTGCAGGGTCGCCATTCACTAGGGCAAGGGCCCTGCCTCACTATTTAAACACTGACTGAGAGATGAAGCATTCTGCCAGCCAGAAGCAACTTTTAGGAGCTGATGCCTTAGTGATCCATAAAGGGTATTTGGGCTCCCCTGATTACCTACCTCGCTGCACAGCAGAAGGCTGGACTGCATCAAGAGACTATTCTTACTATTATTATTTATTTAGATAGAAGACGCCCTCAAGGACTAGAAACCGCCACTGCTTTCCGCAGTGTTTTACCAGAGTTATAAATCCACCCCAGGCCCTCCCACTCCACCCCAAATACATGCACTTTCTGCAGTGTTTGACTGGAGTTATAAATCAACCCCAGGCCCTCCCACTCCACCCCAAATACATGCACAGAGGGCACGAAAGGACCAGGACCTTGGCTGGCTGGTCAGACCCTCTCAGTGATGCCATGCAAACAAGGTCTAGACGCCTGAGCTGATCTCAGTCCAACTGATGTAGGACCAATATTTATAACACTTGTAGGGGGTTTATGGGTAATGACAAGGCACGTGTTACTGATGTGTCCTGAGTCTGTAATCTGCATCCTGGCTTTCCTCGACCACCTCATCCTGAAACCCTTTTCAATCCTTACCTCTTATCTCTGTCATCTAATTTCATTTTCTGTCAAGGGAGACATCTTTCCTTTTTATCTCCCAGATAATATTTTAAATTGTACTTGTAATCATTGAGTAGTCTTTCTGTGCTTCGAAGTCATACATTTTTAGATGCAGATCAACCATTGAAAATTAGCATTATGCTGATCAGGCATAGCTGTAGGGAAGACATTGTATGTGTCAAATGTTCACAAGCACGGGCTACTGTCTATGCTTATGACATAAAAGAATCGAGCATTAATAAGGTTTGTACATGGAGCTTTCCTTAATGTCCACCATTGAACCTGAAGAAGAGATTTATCTGACTGTCCGAAGGCTCTGCCTTCTTTAATGTTCTGTACACACAGTCATGTACCTATCATCAACTTCCAGCTCAGCTAATTTATTAATTTGCACATAATGTGGGACATCTTCCTTTAGTGCCCACTTCTTTCTACCGATTATTAATAAGCATCCGTTTGTATCTTCTTTGTTCAGTCCCACCTGCCCTTCCATCTGTGTTAATCCTCTTCTGTCACATCAGGTGCCCCTAAAGATGTGTTAAAAATAATAATATTTCGAGCCTTTCTCAGTTGCACGGTAGACTCTAGAGAAGAATTGTGTGCCGGGCGCCACATAGAAAACCACCTCTGGAAATATATTTCAAAATTCACGCCTATGGCATTGTGTGCAATGTGCTGCATACTCGGTTATCTGGTATATTCCAAAAATATATTGTTTTCAGTCCTGCTGTCTGCCCCCCTCCCCCCCCCCCCCCCCCAAGTAAAAAGTGTCTGCTAATGCTATTGGCAAGTGTACTGATTGTGTAAGACATTTTTTTTACGGAAACCCCCTTCATCTAGGATCGCTGCTATTTGTATGTAGTTTGTCAAAAGCAAAATGTATCACTAAAAACAAGTGCCATCTGATCACTCCAATAACCTTGGAGTTTAACAAGCCAGGAATAATTCATTTAAAAAAAGTGCATCTCTGTGGCCAGGGGCCGCTGCCTGCTGCTTTACTTACTGTTTCCAATTCATTGTGTTCCCTGGCTTCTTGTTAACATGCAGTAAAGAACTTGACTGTCTGCCGCTGCCTCTCTTATTCTTGCCGCGTGCAACAGGTTTCTGTTAGCACATCTTCATTGATAAAGTACCGGCCAAGGGATAATTATCTTGATTTGCCTGAACATTGTTGGTTCTTTGGTTGAGAACGAGGAGGTGGATCCACCAGTCCTCTCTGTTAGACTCATGCCTGGCCTGTCGACCTCTATGCAGTGCAGTCGATGCTCACATGACCGGGCCTGTCGTGTGAGCATCTAGTGCACTGCAGCGAACAAAGTGACACAAAGTGAGCTTTGCAATAAACAAATCCCCTTATCCGGTGACTAATCTGGTCCTGTCGACCCCTGGTGGGGAGGAGGGGTACGACAGCTTTGGAGTCCTCGAACTCCTCTGGTATTACTTAGCGCTGCGCTGTGAGAAAGTATAGGCCCTGGAAGCAGGGGCCGGATATGGACACCTCTGGAGGACTGGACGGAGGAGGAAGGTGGCTGCCTGGCCGGCGGGGGCTCCTCCTGGGGTACAATGAGCGCCCTTATCTTTCACTGTGGTGGTCTGAATCCAGATTCCAGACATAGCGTTAAGAGGCAGGGTTGGGTTCACGTGGCAGCGGCGCTTTACAGAAAAACAGTGCCCATTTCAGAAAGGTAGCAATAGCAATTTCAAAAAGTGCCCACCTGGGCCTTACCTGGGCAGGGGCTCGCTTCTGTCTTCTGGTGAACTGCCGTACCCTCCGACTACTCTACTGAGACAAGTGAGTCACAGTCTCACTCTCAGTCAATCGGGGAAGTGGGGAACTGCAGTCCGTGTCGTGTCCACCACTCCACTCCGACCGTGATAATCCTTCCAGAAAGTTCCACCACAGGCTACACGGGGGAATACGATTCGAATCCTCGGCTTCTCGACTGCCACACCCCTTTCCCAAATCATCACAGGGTGGGGTGGGTCCCACCACGCCCTGTAATGAGTTGGGAAAGGTCTCCACCCTCTGATTGACGTGGAGTGTTAGCGATACCGGGCAAGGATATAAAACGCCCGGGGGAAACTTTGCCTCCACGCCATCAGGGGGTGGAGACTCTGCCCTGAAGCAAGGTCTTTGCCGAGCTGATGACATCACAGCCTACAGGCTGTGAGGTTGTCGGCCCAGCAAAAACTTACGCTTCTTTGGGACCGCAAGGGGGAGAATAACGCAACGTGAGTAAGTGACGTACCTCCAGCCAGCTGGCAGCCACCACAACGAACGGACACTCACTGTCACGGGCCGGCGCGGCGGCAATATAGACTCCAGTGACTTACAGCAGTACTAGTCTATGATTTTACCGATTTGCCGAAAAGGATTTTAAAATTGAACATGGCACTTTTGGTAACGGGGGCGGAGCCCCGACGCCCACGTGGAGTCAGTGTTTAAATAGTGAGGCAGGGCCCTTGCCCTAGTGAATGGCGACCCTGCACTTGGCCAATAAAAGCAAGATGGTGGTCAGCCTTCAGGCCCTTGAGGGTGCATCCTTCACATACCTCAGCAATCAAACCTGGTCTTTGACCACGTGTGTAATGCACTATCCTACCATCTCTGTGATTCCCAATATGTGGGAACCTGGACTTTACGTGCGCACCTTCCTTCCTTTTTCCTACCTCTGTCACCTTCGAATCGGTTACACTTGTGTTTGATCATGTGCCACACTTTTGTTCTACTGTACATTGACGTATAACATTTAGTATGTCTTTGCACGCTTACTCTACCTGGCTATACTTGTTTGACTATATGCTGCGCTTTAGTTGAATTGACGTATACCATATATTATGTCTTCGCACGCTCAATCTACCTGGCTTGTGACCATTTCTGATATACATTATGTTGCCAATGTTATATCACCTACAACTTTTAACTTGTTCCTTAATGTGGGCGCTCTCTCCTCTTTCATTCTACTCATGCCATTTCCCTACCGGCTGTCTTT
Source organism: Lissotriton helveticus (assembly GCF_964261635.1). NCBI lineage: Eukaryota > Metazoa > Chordata > Amphibia > Caudata > Salamandridae > Lissotriton > Lissotriton helveticus. Next base: position 428,555,733 of record NC_136063.1, read on the forward strand.
GCCTTTGTTCTGTCTGCCACCGTATGTGATGATATCATGTTGACACATACATTTTGTACAGTATATTTTTCTACCTTTGTTCTTATATTATGTCTTTGCACATTCATTCAACCGGGTTGTGACCATCTTTGATATGCATTATGTTGACATTTGTCACACCCCCTACAGCTTGTTAACCTGTTCCTTAATGTGTGCTCTCTTTTTCTTTTCTTTGTCTCCTTCTTCCTTTCTCTCTACCTGTGCAATTTCACTACCGGATGTTTCTGCCTTTGTACTCTTTGCTAATATCTGTGATGTAATCATGTCGACCTATACATTAGTAGAGTGTTCTTTTACTTCTGTCTTTCTCTTTTTTTTCTCTCCTGGTATTTCCTCTGCGGTATTTTTTTTACATGCGTTTCTCTCTTACTGGGACTCACTTTCCCCTTCCCACTCCATTCTCACCACATGGCATACATCCCATTCTTCTTGCACCTCCTATCGCTCCCTTTTCTCTCGATAGCCATCCCCCACACACTACCCTAACTGGAAGTTGACTCACACCCGCCCTTCTTCTGTGTGTTTTTTCTCTCTGCTCCTTTTGCTATGTTTGTACATTCTCTCTGCACATGCAAGGCAAGAATCAACATAAGTGCCCCCCGCCCACCCTTTTAGCAAACCAGATCGGAAATCAGATGAGTCTTGAACTCGTATAGATGCCCTGGAAGGCATAGGAGACTGCATGGATTTGAGCTTGCTTCAGGCCGTGCTTGTATTAATATCGGGGAAATAAACATGAAAGAAACAGGCACACAAACTGCTAAAAAACGGATCGCACACTTATCTGTCTGATTTATCAGACCAACTCATCTGTGTTTATTTCACCTCATACTTAGCGGCTGGAGACTCTTGGCTCACTGAGTTGGCGCTACCTAAATGCACACTGCATGCTAATGCTGTGTTTACAGAGTTACATAGCCCGCTTTGCTCCTCATTCACTCCTTTTATTTGGGGCTCATTCTCAGTCACAGATGCTAGGTTAGTAGTATAATAAATTTATAAACACATTTGTGGTAAGACCCTGGTTTGGTGATGGCAGGCAAACTTTATCTATTGTGTGTTAATGATCGCTCATGGTAGAGGTTTAATAAGTAAACCTTCCAGGTTCGTTCATCCATTGAGTATGTTGATTTCTCTCATTAAATTATATTGTGAAGTGGGCTCTAACATTCCTTCCAGCATTTGGCTTTCTAGGTTCTTGTTCAAATTTGAATATGAATTTTAGTATTGGAGCTTGGCCTGCCTTTTCGGGATTTCCTGTTTAGCTGTTGATTGCTATGCGCACATCTCTTAGCTCTGACAAAAACCAGGCATTAGATGTTGTATTTTTGTGTTTCTCCCTCAGGTCCCATAGAGTTATGCTGCTTTAATGAATCGGACTGTGCTGGTAGTCTACCATGGCTATTAAAATTGCGGGTCACCCTAAACAGATTTGAGGCCAGAGGTACGACCATGCTATTTAGCGACTTGCAAATTGCCTTCAATTGCAAGTCAGAATTTGCAAGCCACTAAATGCCATGTACAACAGTCTGAGACAATGTTAGCGATTCCTAATGGGGTTGCAAATTGCATGCCTCATGCATATTATTGAGGCACTCGCAATTTGCAACTCTGGCTGACCCTCCAAGATATGGTGGCCTGCTGGGCTCAGCAGACCTCCATGTCTGGGATTGCTTTTAAATAAAGCAGTTTGTTTTTAAAATGCAGCACATTTTCCTTAAAGGAAAACGGGATGCATTTAAAAAAAGAAAATAGTTTTTGGTTCATACTTTCATTTTTTAAGTGTAGGCAGTGGCCTGTTTCTGTTTAACACAGTGGCTTCCGAAAGCCTTGAAATGCACCATTTGCCTACTCATTTTTCAAAATTTTCTCGGGGGGAGAACCCCCCCCCGAACCCTCCTTAGGTGGTTCAGGCTCGCTCGCTTCGCTCGCTCGCGCGGTGTGGACCACCAATAGTTTTACGCCTCACCACTTTCAAATGTCACCAGCCGCCACTGCTCTTCTCTTCCCCTCCCCTCCCCTTGCATCGCCAAGGCTGGAAAGGTCTCTTATTCCCCAATGAATTCCACCAGTGGGCTGGGGCCCTTGGAGTCCATTTTTTTTAAAGTCCTGGACTGCTCCTCCTGCCTCCGTCATTTACACCAGCTCCTTGGAGTCAAGTACAGCAAGGTTTGCAGAGGGAGAAAGTGGGTGAAGGAGGGGAAGAAAAAGAAGGTTTAAAGGGGAGAGGAAGAAGGACAGTGAGGGAGGGGGGAGAAATGGAAAACGGACAGCAAGGGAGAAGAAAAAGGAGACGAGGATGAGAGAATGGATTGATGGAAAGAGTGAGATTGTGAGAGGAGAAGAGAGTGGGGCTGTTTTGAGCATTTTTGCCAGGGTTGGTTTTTGTTTCCCCGTCCAGCCGTTCTCATATTCCACCTCCCCTCATCTATCCTCCTCTCCTTTCCCTTCTGCACCCTTTGTCTAATCTCTTCTCATCTTGTCTACTCCCATCCCATCGCCTCCTCCCCTCATCTCTCCAGCATCTCTTTCCCTCCTCCCTTGCCCTCCTCCCTTTCCAATCTTCTCCTCTCCCCTCCTCCCTTTCCTTTCCCCACCTTCTCCTCCTGGCGCCTCTTTCTTCCTGTCCTGTCTCCTCCTTTCTTCCCCTCATTTCTTCTCCCCTTTCCAACTCCCATCTCAAGCCCTCTTCCCCTTCTCCTCTCCCTTCCCCTCCTCTTTTCCCCTCACCTCAACTACTCTCATCTGTCCTCCCCTCCTCCTTTCCCATCCCCTCTTCTCCTCTCCTCACTCCCCTTCCTTGCCGCCCTCCACCTCCCTTCCCATCACCTCCCATCCTTTCGCCTTGCCGACTCCCCTCCCCACCCTTGCCTCCCCTCTGCTCCCTTCTCCTCTGTCCTCTCCGCTTCTCTCCTGCCTCCACTCGTATCTCCCCTTCTTCCCTTTTTACTTCCCCTGCCCTACTTTCATTGTGTCTCCTCTCATCTACCATTTCCTTCTCTTCTCAACCCCCTTCCCTTCCATTCACTTCTATACGATACCCTTCCATTTCTTTCTTCATCCTCTTTTGTCCCCTTCTCCCCCCTAGCCTCCCTTCACCCCTCTACGCCTTTCCTTCTCCTTCCCTTATCTCCAGTTTACTTCACTTTTACCATAGCCCATCTATTTATTTCTCTATCCTTTCCCCTCTGTCATTCCTTTGCAAACCCACTTCAATGCATACCCTATCAATGTCTTCACTCTTCCTTCCCTTATCCTTTCTTGTGCTCCATTGCTAAATTCCCTCTGCTTTCCCTTTCTTTCCCTCTCCTCACCTCATCTCTCCCTTTTTATCCTTCCCTTCCCTTTCTTTGTCTTGCATTCCCAACCCCCTTCCCTTAGCTTGCTTTTTCATTTCGATTTTGAGATTCTCTTTAAGCCAGGAACTAATATTCAATTGGCTTATATGCTCAAAATGTTTTGAAGAACCTCCTAATACAGAACCTCAAACTATATCAAAATAACTGGATTCATCCAGAAGGTAAAGTATACAAGATTTAGCTGAAGACTGCATGCTGATGAAACAGCAAAACTGACAACAAGGATATTCCAATTACATCAAATAGCCCTGTGGATGCTTCACACACAAGAAATGTTGGTCAATCCACATAGAGATCAGAAAATAATAAAAAAAATATTGGTGTCATGATCCTCCCAGAGAAGGTAAGACATTTTAGGAGGCCAGACATAAAGACTGAGATACAGGAGTATGAAAACACTTGCCCTGTTTGAGCAGTGTTTAAGAAAAGTACCCAACTTCAAGCAAAATGATTTCCATTTTGGCACTGACTCAACCTTAGACACATATTTCTATTGAATGTATTTATTACTAATTTACTTATCTCAGCGAAAATGACAACCATAACGATAATTGTGGATTATACTATGGCACATTTTATAACTTCCATCAAAATGCCCACCATCAAGGAATTAGCCTGCCTATTCTTCTATATCATGTACACAGATTGAAAGGATTACCATCAAAAATATTTACTAATCAAGGATCATGGTTTACTTCAAAGTTTTGGAAGGAACTAAGGGTCCAATTTTGTTTCGCGATATCCACCACATTTATGGCGAAGTCACCTGTCCTCCAGTCTCTAAATCAGGGCCTAATTTATTTACTGTAGATTAAATCAGAATATTCTGCTGCATACTATCCCCACACTGCTGGGCAAATCAAGAGATTGAATCTCACCTACAGCAATACCTTTGTTGATATGCTGATCAACATAAAGGCTGGAATAAATATATTTTTCTTGTGGAATTTGCATATAATAATTCCGTACTTGCTACACTTGGAAACAATCAATTCTTTAGCTCTCATGCCTATCATCTATGTTTTTTATCAAAACTGTTTCAAGATGCTTGAATCGACCAGCTTCTAAATACATACAACAGATGCAAAAGACACAATGACGGAGTCTACTTGCAAAGTATACTCTACCCACCCAATTTCTTTTCAGTGTAGCATGTTCGTGAGGGTAATGGTGTGTTCCTTGGAGTAATGCTATGTAATGATGGCTATTATGCAGTGCAGTGAGTACCTTTCTCCTCTCTATGTAGTGACTAAGGCTGTTAACATTGGGGGATAAGATAGAGAGAACCCTATTGTGAGTTGCATCTTGAGTGGACCAAATTGTTATGAGCAGGTTATAGGCAGAAGTGCTGCTGTACAGTCTTTTTGATCACTCAGTAAGACTATCAGGATGAGGCACTGGTGCCCTTGCATTGATGTGAATATTTAAGTGGCAAATAATTTTTTTTAACTTGTGCTTTGACTTGCAATGAACTAGAGAGAAGGTGGGTGAAAATTGTAATTCTGGGGAGGAATGAGATAGTAGACAAGAATCTATGGGCTCAGTGCTACTAAACAAAGAGAATAGTGGAGAAAAGGTAACCAGAATTTCAATCACACTTTATCGGAGTGTGACCTGTTAACGAGGCAGCCCGCCACCTGCAATTGTAAGTATTGCAGGAGGCAATGTGGACAGAGTCAAAACCCCTTTACGAGCATGCATGTTAACTAGTATAGGAAGATACAGTGGTGTAACGCAGGCCCCCGCAGAGCAGTGGGGCCCCAAGCTCCAGGGGGGGCCCTCAGCCCAATACTCTGGCCAGAGAGCTCCTGACTGTGTCTGGAGGGGGCCCCTCCACATACCTTGCAGGCCCCCCCCCTCAAAATTCGTTAAGCCAGTGGAAAGATATGGTATAATATAGTAGAATATATGCCTCATATCTGACCTGATCTATAAGGGACAAAGAAAGTGTCAGAGTCCAGGGCTCTTTCTCAAACAAACGCCATCATTATTAACTGCCGAAGCGGTTAATGTAGCACAAGGCAGGCAGTGATTTGTCTGAGAGTAGTATGCATGGATTTAATGTGATGGGGCCTGGATTATTCCAAGGGGAGGGCTCACATTTCAGAGCTGTAATTTCTGTCAGGAACTGAGTGGGGAAGGCAATCATGTTCTCTCCTAATTTTTTCAGGGATACCAGTTAATATGGTATTATTAAGCCTGTTTCTCTTCTCCAATTCAGTCAACTTCGACTGTGGGTTCCAATGATCGGGCTCCAAGTACCTGGACTGCCATTTTAATCAACAGAATCCAGCCATTATTCACACAAAGTCAGAAAAGAATTAAAGGTGGCAAAATGCCATTTAACATGGAAAGCACCTTTAATGCCACCTTTGCCATTGTATCTTCCACAGAGTTTATGAATTGTTTAATTGATGTATGGTCCCCTTAGATGGTGTTTAACATGACTTCTTACATTGTAGAAGACTGTTGAATATGTAGGGACTGCTACTGGAATGCTTCCCAAACTGGAATCCTGCTCACTGGCCCAAGTAAGCTCTCCATTATACATACCCTCTGACTGATTAAAACATTGAAGCACATTCTGAAATCAAGTCAGGCCTACAATTCCTTCTTTTTTAACATTTCTTTTTTATTAATAGTTTGATCAAATCCCAACAAAAGAGTTACAAGCAGGCTGTTACTTCCTCCACAGAGACGATACACATTAGGCTAATTAAGTCACAATTATTACATGGTTGATTCATGGGGATTGCAGAGTGTCCGAGACCACCTGACGACTTGGCGGGGTACAAATGTCTCCTCGATACCTGTTCCATGCTCCCCACACCCTAACCCATTTCCCGGAACATCCCCTAGCTATGTAGACTGACTTTTCCCTGTACATGCACCAATCAAGATCTTCCTTCCACTTCCCCAAACGGGGCGCTTGACTAGCCCCCCACAGCTGTGCGATGTTGCGTTTTGCGATCATGTATGCCAGAGTGACCCATTGCGTGGTGTATGTGTTGAGATCCGTTGTCTCCCAGACGCTCAATAGGCATCTCTGAGATCCGGCTGCATGTTTAACCCCAGCACGGTCCGTAATCGTAATATGCGGTGAATGTCCGTCCAGTACTGTTCCATCTGTTGACAATCCCATAATATGTGTATCAACGTTCCCAGTGCCCCACATCCCCATCTGCACTCCCCATTATCCACCCGTCCCATCCGCACCAGGCCTGGCCCCGTTACATAAATCCTATGCAAAATTTTCAGCTGTACCAACCGCAACCTGGCTTGGATTGCGACCGCTCGTGGGGATGAAACCACCTCTTGCCAATGTTCGTCATCTAATTCTAGTCCATCCCCAGTCCACTTCCCTCTAAGATTCGATAACAGATCCTCGATTTGTTGATCAGTTTCCTATATATTAGGGATATGGTCTTTTCTGGAAGATGTCCTCTAGGATTCTATCCTCTAGGGGGGAGGCTTCCGAGAGTGACGTATCCCCCGGTATATGAGTGAGTAAAGCATGGCGGATTTGAAGGTAGCTGTAATGCTCGGTGTCCGACAGCTTATATTGCGCTTGAAGTGCCGGAAACTGTTGTATCGTTCCCTGCCCCCAGATGTCTTGGATTCGGGAAATTCTACAATTCCTTCTTATGCTTATCCTAAAAGTCAACAGTGTAATAAAGAATGTCTGCTACCACTTGTGTCTTCTACAATGGGGGCACTCTGATACTCTTTATTGCAGTGGATAGCACTGGTCATAGCAGAGGTCAACTGTTGCATTGGCTATTGCAATTTGAAGTACATGGATCCCCAGCCAATAAAATGGCAAAACTGCAGTAAGTGCAAAACCACCAACTGGTCTCACCTTGGGGGTAAGGAGATCAGACCATTGTACCACTGCCTTGACTGCACAATATTGGCTTGTAATTAAAGAAAAAACAAGCTTCAAAGTACTCTACTTAGTTTACAAGATATTGCACAGCTGTGCACCCAACTACATTAATGTAATATGCACACATTATGAACCAACCAGGAGCATTGGGTTGGTCTTTCACCTTTGTAACTTTTAGCTTCCCCACACTTACGCTTCAAAGAAACAATATACCACAATAAACAAAAAAAATGTGAAATCCAAAATGAAAGGCATCTACATTGCACTTAATAATCCCTCCTAACCCCCAAATTCACGGATACCTTCCTTGGAGATACTATTATGTAAGGGATGGATGGGCTGAAAGGAATGTGTTTTAAAATTAGGTCTCACCTTGACAGCCAGGATGATGCTTATAAAGAGGAGAATGACCACAACTACACAGGCTGGATTCACTGACAAGATCTCTTCCTTGTATGGGAAATTATCAGGCTGAAAAACAAAAGATTGTAGGTTATTCAATGGACCTGTTCATTATCAGTCAAGTTTCCTTCGCTTTACAGTCTTCACATGACTATTTATGATACACAGTTTTAAAGCATGCTACTCTTAAATATCGTGCTTAGGTTTTGCACATTTATTTGCATCAATGAACACACACACACTAAGGTTAGATTATTGAATTTCAGGACTTTACAACACAATGATTGCATTTTGTTCTAGTAGGACATGCGGTGTTGACCAAATCAAATCAAATGTGCAATCACACAGGCACACTTCAAATAATAATCGCTGTCCTTATTAGGATGAACCACAAAAGTCACTAAATAAACCTATGCTAAGCCCTCTGGTAGCTAGGCACAAAATCAGTCAGCTTTCACTAAAGCAAGATGCACAGTATCTATGCAGTACTCAAACAGCAATAAAGTGGAAATATAACACAAGGATAATCCTACATAATTAGATGGTAGATTAAAAAAATTACATCAAAATGACCAAAATTCACTCAGTGGAATCTGAGATACAAGTTTTAAAGGTTTTAAGTAAAAATTCTGTTAACTGCCGGTATCTGGTCATGCCAGACCGGGACACAGTCCTAAATTCAGGCTGTCTGCAATAGAGTGCGTGTCAGATACAGGACCAAAGTCAACCCGCTTATGGTTTTACCTTCTTTATTTTGGTGACGGGTCTGCGTGGCGTTGCTTTGTGGAGCTCTGTTTAGCTCGGTGTTGGATTCAGTGAAGTTCTCAATTGCGCGGCGAGGCTCTGAGTCACTCGCCAACAGTTCCAATGAGACTTTCAGCTGCACGCAGGGCTCTGCGCAGCTCTGCCTGCATCAGATTTAGTGGAGCCCTCAGTGAGGAGAGGGTTTGCTCTGCTGGGTTTTGAGTATGTCGCGTCATTGTTGATAAACCCTTCAGTGACGATTGGTGTAGCTATGCAAGGCTTTCCGTCACTTTGTGGTGGAGCTGGGGAAAGCCTACAGTGAGAAGCGACGTGGCTCTGTGGGGCTTGGCATCACTTCACATCGGATCTGGCAAAGTCTTTGGTGAGGAGCCACGTCACTTCATGTTGGGTTTGGTGAACCTTCAGTTAGACAGGGAGAATTACACCCTAACTTCAGCCAAGGGTCCAGGACTTTTGAGGGTGGCACTTGGCGGTTAGGACTCATTCCCACAGAGGGCAGCAGAGGTGACAAGGGCAGGTCCAGTTGGGTATGGTCATTATGAACGGTCTCTGGAAGCTTGTTGTGTCCTTGTACCTCAAACAGGAGGTCAGCCAACTGACCCTTGGAGTCACTTCTGGGGTCCTAGGTTCAAGGCAAGCAGGTCCAGTCTTCCCTCTTCAGATAACAGGGGCAGTCCTTCTGGACTTTTTCAGGTCCAGGATTGTTTTGATTTCCGGTTATGATGATACCACCTTTATGCTCAGTGCCAGTCTGTGGGTGTGGGTTACCTCTTTGTGTAGCCCTGGTGAGTTTTTCTCTTTTCCCTAGGTATGACTCCAGCTTGACTAGTAAAACTAAGGCAGGTAGGCCCAGGTGTGAGCTGCATCTGCGAGTGAAAGGGTAGGCTTCTGCAGTCAGGATATGGTGGGTGGAGCTCACGGGCTTTCGTTTGAGTGCAATCAGGGCAGGGAAACAGCTCCTTTCTAGCCATACTGTCTGGAAGACCCACTCACCACTACACCCAGGTCACTGTGTCCACTGTCTGGCCCCAATACACATTTCCCAGTGGGGGAGACATCACCAGCCCAAGAGCAATAGGTCACTCACAGACAGGCCCTAGAAAGGCAGGGAAAAGCCAACATTCTAAAAATGGCAATTCCAAAATAATAATTATGAATCAGTCTTAACCATTAAAGAGGATATTAAAATACAATTAAAATGAGTGGAAGAGGTAACTCTCTATCTGCGCCCAAACAGAATTTAGCACCTAATAAATATAAGGTAAATCTGTGTTAGTCTGTGGGAGAGCTAGCTTTGCTGCAGTGAAAAATGACTTTGTAGGATTTTTGGGTGTCAGAACATGTTATACATGAAATATAATGTCCTACTATTTAAATACCAAGCACACTGTCTTGTGAGCTGATAGGGCCTACTTAATGGTGACCTATAAGTATTAAAAAAGGAAGGTTAAGGCTTGCAAACAGTTATATCTTACCTGGTCGAAAAGGCAGTTTAAAACTGCAAACACAGGCTTGACCATTTAATTTGCAGGCCCTACATACATTGCAGTACCATACACTAGGGACTTATACAAAAAAATTACATGTGCCAAGTCAAGGGCATGCCAACGTTAGCATGTTTTAAAGGCAAACACACACACACTTCACCTCTGATTAGCAGGAGGAAAGTGCACAGAGCCCTTATGCCAACATAAACAGCTTCCATTGCAGAAGGCAATAATCTGGGTGACCCCGCAGAAAGATCACATTTCCAACAGACATGTAGTGTTGACCAAATCAATTCAAATTTGTAAGCACACAGGCACTACTATCTTTGTAAACTGAACGTAGGGCACTTACAGGTGTTAACTCATTCTACATTTCAAGCAGGAGCTACTGTTTATGTCATGTTTCTTCCATTAGATATGGGTTATGCCAGGATTCTTGGCCCCCACTGATGGGGAACAGTTACATCATGCCAAAAAAGTGATGCTTCCGTAGACACTCTCCGTCTCCTATACTGCATGAAGATGTCTAGGCACTTTTGAAATTAAACATGAACAGAAATTTAGATGGCAACGTATTTTTAGATGGAATCTAATCTCCTGTGTCTGGTAAAATTCAGATGCAGAATACATCACACGTTCCTGAGGGGCATTAGTTGCCACATGGTAGGGCAAAACCCCTTCCCCCACACAAACACAGAGGAGTTGCACAGCTTTAGGTGTAAACAAAGAGGCCCTTTCTGTGCCCAAGCTGGGGGATGTCTACCTCCCCCAGGGAATGATGTATACATTAAGAAGTGCCTCCACTTTGATTTGGGGCAAAGAAACCACACGCCATTGCATAACTGTGGAGTTACTTCACAGTGAGTACAGAAGCCATGATTAATACCCATAGAAGTGGATAAAAGAGGGGTCCGTTATTGAGTGTGTGTGAGGGGGGGGGGGTAAATCTCACGTGTGGCCCTAGTAAAATGCCAGTCATGCCACCATAAACTGTAATAAGGGAACTCAGTCCCTTCTAATAATCACTTCAGGTTCTAATGGCCTCCTGCCCAAATACTGACGATAAGCATTACATAGGTGAATCTTACCTATATGTGGAGGCCCCTGGTAATAGGCAGGGACCTCCAAGCAATCCTCTAATCTGAACAATCTACACTGACTATTTTCTGCCAAAGGCCCACTAGTCCAACAGTAGCTAACTGGGTCATCCCAACGGCGGAAGAGCAGTGCTACAAGAAAATACCTCACCCTCTGGGTACCTTAAGGGGGAAGAACCTCTTTTATCCCTGTCTGCAAGTGATCTCACCAATCAGACTGCGATAGGTTCTGCTCAATGACCCTTTGGGAGGCTGCCAATTCAGGGACAATACCCACCATGACCTAGGATAGAGGTCTGACCGCGTACCCCAACCAACCCAGAGGGTTGGTGCCCAGAGCATTCAGCTCCACTTCACTTCTTGGTTTCAAGAGCAAGGTAACCTTTAAAAGCTGATCCATAAATAGCATTCCTAGGGAACAAACCATTGGAGTCGAACAGGTAGATCGATTACAGGGCAGTGCAAGCGGTAATAAATGGTAAGTGAGTGGATTGTCAATCCGTACCTGACATAAATCAGTTTTACAGAGTTTTACCTACAAGGTATCGGATACACATAGCTGTAGCTCTTGTTCCAAATATTTTAGAAATACATTGTATGTGTACACATGTCTATGGAGCAATGAACCATAACAAACCTAAAATGAAGGGATAAATAACTAGTTTCATATGTGGTGGAACACTCTCTCCCAACATCCACCTGAAGAAGGCAACCGAAGCAAATCATGAAAATCATAATAGCTAATTGTAATGCCCAATGTTTTCCTGTTGCTGCATCTGAAGTGCCACAAAAAAAAAAAAATACCAATAGAAAAGTTGTTACAAACGTTTGCACCTGAAGGAGCTTTGGCACCCAATCGACTACCTAAGCATAAACATAAACTATGTTTGCAGCTCAACCCCTCGCCCATGCTAATTCAGAAGTAGGCTCTTCTATTGTGTGCTACCATAACAACACTAAAGGAAACAGTGTTTGTTATGGATCAAATAGCATGGCCTAAACAATATATTAAGACATTGTCAAAGTCAACAGAGCTAGCAAATGTTACAGAAGATGAAACATCTACCATAATAAAAAAAGGCGGGGTGTACTACATTGGAAATAAAAAAGCAGAAAATGAATACGAGACAAATTAGCAGCATCTAGTAGCCTACCAAAAATTGTGATTTTAAATGAGGTTGCTGCTAGTCGGGACATACCTGCAGTGTGGAGCAAATAATGACTTATGTGCTTCACCGGCACGCTGACCCTTGCTGTCCCCTCCCCCTCTGCAACACACCTCCTAATTTGCCAATTTATCTGAGCGTATATCTGCTATTAGGAAGACGTCCCCGTTACCAAGAAATGCCTTTTGCCATACCTGCGTTGCTCTATGCCACCCATCCATTGTCTCACCTGGGATACCCTATTTATTGTGTTCGGCTGGCGTTGGGGATAGTCGCTGCCTGGTGCTTTATGCTCCCCAGGTCTACCCCTACGAGCAGGTCAGCAAACCCGCAGGACTCACAGGCCGGTCTTTCACTGAGACAAGCTGCATTGTCTTCCGCGAGCAAGACAACACATGCCAGCTCAGTAAGTAGGCTGGACGAACACTTGCAATGAAGTTGAATTACTAAACAAAATAGAATCAGTATCAGTACAACGAAACCAGCTTAACTAGAGAGCACCCAGAGCAGAGCAGCTCAGCCACAAATATAGCAGCATGTTTACACTTAAGACAAACTCACAACAGCTCCAGAGAAGGCAACAGGCATACTCTTAACATGAAGGAGGCATACAGTTTGTACTGCCTTGAAAGCGGGTTTTATCCTGAAACTGATAAGCACTCTGTCTTATTCCAGACCTATGTGCATATACAGTAGCAACCCATAGGCTTGAAGGGTATATATCTGATTGCGCATTGGTGAGATCCTCAGTCAGTGGCAAAAAACTTATTTTTAATAAGTGAGTGAAAAAAACTTTAGGTTTACAGAATGAGGGAAGATTTTTAAATGAGACCTTTTCTTTTTTCTGCACCAACTAAGAGTACAGACTCTGTACCAAGGTTGGGGTTCTCCAGACTATGCGTAAAAGGGTTGTCCTAGGCTGGCACACAAAAGGGTAGGGCGTTCGATGTTTAAATTATGTGTACATTCGGAATCCCATGTTTAAGCTGTTCATGATTCGTGTATTTGACTAACCATTGGACCCCTCCTGAGGCGACTAGCCGGGAGGTAGACTGCCTATTGAATTGTACTTTCATGTTTATTTGCTGAATGCGAGCATTTTTAAACGGCGAATTTTAAAACTTTTCATTTATTTACTGCACCTTGTCGAATTCTGCCATCACTAGATCTAGACCCTGTACATTGACGGTAACAGCCGATTTGCGGGCTGAACACCGAATTCAATGGGAATTTACTCGTAAATGGCAGACATCTTAGGTGGGAGGCGTGAGCTTCAACAGCGCTCTAGCCATCCCTACATAAGGAGCCCTTTACGAAGCAACGCGAGATTCGTGTATTTGACTAATCATTGGACCCCTCCTGAGGCGACTAGCCGGGAGGTAGACTGCCTATTGAATTGTACTTTCATGTTTATTTGCTGAATGCGAGCATTTTTAAACGGCGAATTTTAAAACTTTTAATTTATTTACTGCACCTTGTCGAATTCTGCCATCACTAGATCTAGACCCTGTACATTGACGGTAACAGCCGATTTGCGGGCTGAATACCGAATTCAATGGGAATTTACTCGTAAACGGCAGACATCTTAGGTGGGAGGCGTGAGCTTCAACAGCGCTCTAGCCATCCCTACATAAGGAGCCCTTTACGAAGCAACGCGAGATTCGTGTATTTGACTAATCATTGGACCCCTCCTGGGCGACTAGCCGGGAGGTAGACTGCCTATTGAATTGTACTTTCATGTTTGTTTTATTTGCTGAATGCGAGCATTTTTAAACGGCGAATTTTAAAACTTTTCATTTATTTACTGCTCCTTGTCGAATTCTGCCATCACTAGATCTAGAACCCTGTACATTGACGGTAACAGCCGATTTGCGGGCTGAATACCGAATTCAATGGGAATTTACTCGTAAACGGCAGACATCTTAGGTGGGAGGCGTGAGCTTCAACAGCGCTCTAGCCATCCCTACATAAGGAAACAGCAATCCTCTGCGATAGCGGTCGCGAATTGTGGACGCGCCAGCATCAGCGCCGGAGTCATGCCAGAGTCAGCCCGTCTGCGCCCGTCCGCGCCTCGGACGAGCCCGACGGCCATGGCTCTTATCCCTCAGCCTCCTATATATTCTTCACAGGTACTTCTTAGTGGTTCTACAAATAATGCTAACAATATTACTTGCTCCATAAAATATAGTTCCGAGCAACTATTAGCTCTGAAATCCCTTAGACAACCTCGTTGCTGTCATTTTGATTTAGACAGAAAGAATAATGTATGTCATAACTGCACTCTTGCAATAAACTCTGTTCGGACAAAACAAACGGAGGATGGAATCAATATGAAACTCTCTAACCCTGATGCTAGGTTGTTTACTTTTCTCAGCTTGAATTGCCGCTCCCTACCCAAGCATAAAACAGAAATATTCAACTTATTAATAGATGAGGCTCCTGACGCTTTGTTTGTAACGGAAACATGGCTTCATGCAAGCTCTGGACCTGATGTTGCCATGGCCCTCCCTGATTCATATGCGATCATGCAAAGGCGCCATTTTTAAAACTATACTTTCCCCTAATTTTACATTTTCTGGAGCACTCATTTATCGACCGCCGGGTGCGGCATCAAATTGGTTAACTAATTTATCAGAACTTATTGGCCCCTTGGCCATGAACGCTGCTAACTTCACAATCATTGGCGATCTGAACCTACACCTGGACAATGATCACTGTATAAATGCCACTGAACTCATTGCCGATCTTGCGTCTCTTAATTTAAGTTTGAAGAACTCTGGCCCCACGCATACCGCTGGTCATTTATTAGACCCAATTTTTTCCAACATTGCTAATTTGGACATTTTCCCGCTTTGCCTATTCCCTGGTCAGACCATTTTTCTATTAAATTCTCATTTCGAGCACAACTGTTAAATAAAGACACATCGTTGGCTTCAACTTCTGCTGTCAGGTAATGGAAAAGATTAGATATTAACACTCTGAATACTTTCCTAGAAGACACGACACCTTGCACTAAATTAAGAGTGCAAAATCTTTCGGCTTCTGTTCAGACATGGCTTTTGACAGCCATCGACTCGTGTCTGCCTAAAACAATGCTAAAGGGTAAAAATCAGCGCCCACCTGCCCCTGGTTCAATGACTCTTTAAAGCTAGAAAAAAACTAAATGTAAAAATGCTGAGCGTCAGTGGAGAAAGTCTTACTCCATAGAAACTAAGAAGGAATATAAAACACAATTAACACACTATCAAAAGATGTGTAGTAAAGCTAAAGCCGAATTTGTTTGCATCAAAATCACTACAGCCTTAAATCAATCCAAGACTCTCTTTAAAATCGTTAAAGAGCTGGCTGGCTCAAATACTTCACAAACTCCACCTGACCTTAACAAAACACAATGTGATCAACTAGCTACCTTTTTTGTAAATAAAGTAGATAAAATATATCAGAGCATTGAACAAGAACAGAATGAACAAAATGAAGCTCTTATAGATGCTCGAAATTCTTTCCGTGATAGACCGAGCAATCAAGATGACATTCTAGTTCCCAATGTCTGTGATACTCATACCGTCATACTAGACAACTGGCCTATGCTTAATAGTGACACCGTCATAGACCTAATTAATACGATCAAATCAGGTTCACCAAGAGACCCTCTACCATGCTCCATTTTAAAATTACTTAGTAGGAAATCTATGTCCATTATTACCGATCTCTTAAACATATCCTTACAGGAAGAACACGTGCCAGACGAATGGAAACACGCAATGATCCACCCATTACTAAAAAAAGCTGATGCTGATCCAAATGTACCCTCTAACTTCCGACCAATTTCTCTTCTCCCCATTTTTGCTAAAATTTTGGAGAAACATGTCCATCGTTGTCTCACAGATTTTATAACCACACATGACTTGTTGCCTTCCCATCAGTCAGGCTTTCGGGCTGGCTTCTCAACTGAGACTACTTTATTAGGTGTGACAGAGAATATTCGCGCTATGATAGAGGAGAAAAGGTGGCACTAGTGCTTCTTGACCTCAGTGCCGCATTCCACACTGTGTCACATGCGGTACTAATACGGACTCTACACTCTTTAGGCATTTGTGGCGCTGCCTTAAATTGGATTACATCTCTACTTGAGAATAGAACGTTTCAAGTCTTTTCTCAATCTGCTTGTTCCGAAACCCTTACCTTTAAACACGGAGTTCCACAAGGCTCGATTTTAAGCCCGTTACTTTTTAATTTATACATGAGTCCGCTTGCAAAAACAGTTGAAGAGACTGGTTTGCTGATGTTTTCTTACGCTGACGATTCGCAGCTTCTCTTCTCCCTTTCATCATCAGGAAGTAATAACCCCTCCATATTAAATCTAGGACTGAAAAAAATTGCAGGGTGGATGCAAAAAAATGTCCTGAAATTAAACGGTGAAAAAACCGAGTTAATTGTCTTGGGGAAAAATAAAGAACTTTGGGGACCCCAACACTGGCCATCAGAAATGGGCACTCCCCCAACTCCAACTACACAGGCCCGTAATCTAGGTTTTATTGTGGATGACTCGTTGAATATGCACCAGCAAGCGGTTAAAACATCGGCCACCTGCTTTGTTATCCTAAAGTGGCTAAAGAAAATTTGCTGGATGCTACCAGAACACACAAAAAAAACGGTCATCAATGCCTTAATAACATCAAGACTAGATTACGCTAATGTGTTATATATGGGGGCAAATAAAGCTACAATCCGCCGATTGCAAACTGTGCAGAACGCAGCTGCGAGACTGTTAGGTAAAATTCCTATTTTCTCATCCACCACCAAATTTATCCGTGAACTGCACTGGCTGAAAATAGAGAATAGGATTAAATTCAAGTCCCTATGCTTTATGCACAAGATCTTTACAAAAAAAGCCCCCAGGTACTTACAAAATCTGGTTCACCGTTACCATCCAGCTAGGACTCTAAGATCTGCAACAGCCAACAATTTTGTCATCCCTAAAATAAAACTTTCACGTATGGGTGGCAAATCTTTCGCCTTCCTTGGACCTTCACTGTGGAATGCCATGCCACAGGCTTTGCGCTCCGAGCTGAATTATATGAAATTCAGAAAAGCCTTGAAAACCTGGCTATTCAACATCTAAGTCAGTTGTCCTGTCAGCTATTACTGAATCACAGCGCCGGGAAACCCTTTGTTGGGTAGCTGTTTGCGCTATAATATAAGCTAAATAAATAAAAATAAAATAAGGAGCACTATGTATAATGTTTTAGTTTTTTTCTCCTAAGCTTACATTCTCCGATCGCTTGCTAACTAAACTAAGAAAGCCTTTCCCTGCTATAAACCTAGAATCTTGCATGAAAAATGTACATTGACTTGCTCCAGCTTGAGTGCTCTCCATTCTTTAAAGTGACCCTCTTCTTACCTTCCATCCTCTACATACCTTTCATTTCTGAGAACAGCCTCCTGTCAGTGTCTTGCCTGCCTGCCTCAATCCTCATTACAATTCTGCAATTGGCTGATACCTCATTTCATTGATCACAACCTCTCCTCTTTTAAATCCTATTCCTGTAATCCAACATTTCTTAATCTCCCCCAGCCTATCTCACCAACCATTCACCTGTAACCACATAGCCTCCACTAATGATCACACCTACTTGGTATTGATGTATCACAAAGTAACACATAATTGCATGCAATTTTCTCTTGACAGCCAATGACTAATCACAATAACCACTAGATTAACCACTAACTTTGGGTTCTGGGGTAGCGTGCTACCCGCCGTAAAGCTCTTCAATGCCTTGGGGTAGTAAGCACTATATAAATCCAATTACAATTATTAAAAAAAACACAACAAGCAACATCACCACTGCTGGCACAGGTTGGATGGAGCGCCTAAAGTCCTAAACCCATACTGTGATGCGCCTGGAGCAACAACCTAAGACCACGTCATTTCCACACGCAATTGGCTAGAAGGGGGCAAGACTGTACCCCAAATGGAGATCAATGGCTGGAAAAAGCCTCACATTCTAAACCAGACAACACACATTGATTCAAACCAAGGTTGGCAAGCACACGACACACAGTAAAGGCATTCTTTGTGCAAATCTGCAACGGAATAGCCATCTTTTGCAGAAAGAAGTACTAAAAGGTCAAGTAAGTGGCGAATGTATGCTACCTAAAAACTGCATAATATAACAGAAAGGACTTGTGAACGTGAGTTGAATGTTCCCTAAACCATGGGGGTGTGCATGCATCATGAGAGTCACCTTCAGTTGTTGACTCACTCTCATGGACCATGATTTTCATCAAGCCAGGAATCTAAGACATGTTCTTAGAGAAACCATAGTTTTTAACATGAGGGAGGCAGGGATTGCGTGGTCGGCCTTGAGCCTTCTGCACTCTTTTTTACATCTAAGAGAGCAGAGAGTCATGCTCGGAGAGTTCCTCTCCCCTGCCAAATCCGTGCAATATGGGGTGCCACAGGGGTCGGCCTTGAGTCCGACCCTTTTTAACATCTATGTGGCCCCCCTTGCTAGGTTAGTAAAATCGCAGGGGATGGAGGTTGTGTCATAAAAGAATTCTGCACTATCTCTCTCCCCAAGCACGTAAGCAGACGGTTGTTGCATTAGTGGGCTCCAGGTTGGACTACTGTAATGCACTTTATGCAGATTCCAACAAGGGCCTTATCCAGCACCTTCAGGTTGTGCAGAACGCGGCTGCGAGATTTGTTTTGGCTCTACCTAATGCATCCTCTGCTACAATGGCCAGGAAGAGCCTGCACTGGCTTCCCATTCAACAGAGGATCTCATTTAAGATCCTTTGTCTGGCCTACAGAGCTCTTTTAGCTGGCCCTCTGGACCCTTTGGGCTCTCTTTTAATTCGCTATGCTCCTAGCAGGACCCTTAGATCTTCGGAGATGAATCTGCTTATAGTTCCCCGCACAAGAAAGGTCAGATGGGGCAGCAGAGCTTTTTTCCATCATTGCCCCTCGGTTGTGGAATGCCCTTCCTCTGGAGATTAAGGCCCAACCGTCTCTGTCCCTCTTTAAAAAGGCGCTCAAAACTTGGTGCTTTATCAAGGCCTACCAGTAAGAGAGTATATTTGCTCCAGCTAGCTTCTTTTTGGTTAGGCGCCTTGACTCCCATTGGGCTTAGTAGCGCGATACAAATCAGATTTCATTTCATTTCATTTCATTTCAACATTAAACATTACAAAGGCAAGACTATTGCAAGAGTAACATGCATTGACAAAGACATTAAATCTGGCTTTAATGTGACAGCACATGTAAACACAGGCATTCACAAATGTTGTTTACAGGCATAAATGTGCTGTATCATATAAAAAGTCTGCCATATTGTCTTTGACAGTGCTCTGGGAAAGGAGCAAAAAGGATTGAGTGATGTATAAAATGCAGATAGGAGATAAAGAAGTCTGTTCCATTTTATGAAGCTCTGCGTGACCACACCTTGTAGGATTCCAGAATTATTTTGAAAGTCCTTTGGCGATGTTAATAGAGATTTGAACTCCCAGATATGTGTCAGATGATCATTGATAAGTGATGTATTATTATATAAAATGTGGGTCCTACTGGTGAAAATTGCCACATCATCTGCATATGTAGCAATTTTAAGTGCAGTACCACTGAGATAAAGCTAGCTGACGGCTGTTGAAGCCTCTTAATATGGGGTTCTAAATACCGAATAATTTATTGAGGGGAAAGAGGGCAGCCTTGCCGGGTCCCCACCATAAGTGAAATAGTTTCAGATAAGGTGCCCATACAAACCACCTTTGCAGTAAGATCTTTACACAAATCTTTATTTCGATTTGGTAATCATAAAAGATATACAGAAATACATAGGATAAAATTTAGAAGAACAGTAAACATATCCAGGCCCATTTTCTCAAATTATCTTCAAATACATTTGCAATTTAAAAGAGAATAAATAAATACATATTTTAGCCTAAAGATAATACATAAAATAATGCTATCTAGCCAATACAAGAGAAATTTCATAAGACATACCAATCTGTATCATAATTAATGCCGTCACTAAGGACATTAAAACTAAGGGCATTAAAACTTGAGGCCCAATCGCTTCCTTACAATAGCAACAAAGAACAGGTACCTACTTACACTAAAGACAACCGATTGAGTAGTTTCTGCTCTTAAGATTCTTTCTGCTTCCCAAAAGTGCACAAACCCAAAGAGACGACAAACAGGTTTTATCCATTTTTTCCTTAGGTGTAAATAGGCAGGACAAAAAAATAGAATATGCGCTTCATCCTCTTTCGCGTTTGTACAGCACAATTCGCATTTAGTAAGATCATCCTTTACTATGGTACCCTTCTTACACAGCCATCTCAAGGTATTAGATTTAATCTGTAAAATACCATAACGAAATTTTAAGTACAAAGACTTTGCTAAAACTGGTAAAATCTCATCCATGAATGGTTCAAATCTATTCTATACTCCATCTTTACATTGAGAAACTTGAGAGAAAACGACCCCAGATCAGAACTATGTAATTTAGAGTTTTGGATGAAGTCCCAATATCTCTTCTTCAGTTGTTTTTTGCAATTTAGTGTAAGGGACTCCGGATCCGACCAGTAATGGCTTAGTCCTAATTTGACTAACCAATCCTCAGTGTGATTCAGCCATACTAATTTAGATACATTTTTTATTTTAGTAATTTCCTTTAAAGCCTCTCTGTAATCCACTAATTCGCTAGTTGACCACACACGAATCCAATACAATAAAGGACGTAACGCCGCGTGGTCATCTGTACGGCGGATATCCAGATCCAGCATCAGAGGAAAGAGCGGTGTACATTGGGAGAGTGCTAGAATATTCCTAAGGAAGATATTCTCATGTATTGCGAAGGCTTGGTTACCACAATGTCCCCATAATTCTGCTCCATATAAGGAAGATGCCTGAGCTTTATATTTGTATAATTCTAAAGCCGGTGAAATTGCTTTAGTGTAACTACTCTTATATTGTCTTACTATAGGAACCAAGTTCTGAGCTAAAATTGTCTTACTCTTGTTTATTTGCGGTTTCCAATTAAGATTAGTATATAAGGTAATGCCTAGATAATTAAAACTAGAAACATACTCTATTTTTTCTTCATTGGCCAACAGTGTTTTTCTAAAACTCCTATGCGGATTAATCGCCATATATTTGTTTTTAGACGAATTAATCTCTAAACCCTTGTTCAAACAGTAACTCTCAAAGGTGTCCAACAAGTTTTGCAACCCTCGCGGTGTCTGGGAAATTTAAATTGTATCATCTGCGAATAGCAAAGCAGGCATATGATCACCACCCAGCTTGGGAGAGTCATGCTCGCAGCCCAAGAGGGTTTCTGGTATGTCATTTACATATAAAGAAAACAAGGTAGGGGCCAGAACACACCCTTGTCGGACACCTCTGCTAATGTTAATACGCTCTGTCAATTCACCATTAGCACCCCATCTCACCCTGGCATAGTACGCCTCATGTTGTCTAACGATTTGCCCCAGAATCTCCCCAGGGACCCCCATGTCCCTCATTCTCAACCATAGGGCATTTCTAGGAACGAGGTCGAAAGCCGCCCTGAGGTCAACAAATGCCACGTAAAGATGCGCCCTCTTAATTCTAATGTATTTCCAGATGATACATAACAATCTAAACACCTGGTCAATTGTACTAATCTTTTCTCTAAAACCCGCTTGGTACTTAGTAAGAGTACTAGTTTCCTCTATCCAAGTACTTAGCCTACTTAAAACTTGTCTCGCAAATACTTTTTGAAGAACGTCCATAAGACTAATGGGTCTGTAATGGGCCGATTAGTACAGTCCCCATTTTTAATAATCGTAACAATCTCAGCGCCCCGCCAGGATTCTGGGATAGGTGAGCCATTTGCAATTTTATTGCAAAGACAATTAATATATGGGGCCCAGCTCATATTCTCATGTTTCCATAGGTCCCCAGGGATTCTGTCCGGTCCTGGTGCCTTGCCTGGTTTTAGTGCCATAATAGATCGAACAGTATCAGCCATATTGAAGCATATGGGTGTTGCGGTTAGCTTAATTCCTAATTCATCATTGGAAGGGGTTTGTTCGCCAGTAGTAGGTGAGTATAAATCAGAAAAATGTGAGACCCACGTGCTGGCTTCCAAAAACCTATCCCTACTTGGGGTGCCATGGCTAGAACCGCTAGCAATCAGCCCCCAGAACATAGCCTGATCTTTCCTTTTGCTTGCATCCAGAAGATCAGACCATATTTTCCCGTCCCAATTTCTCTTAGCCGCACTAATTGTAGCCTTATACTGCTTCCTTATTTCCCTTAGGACTACTACACTATTCCTTTTAGACGCTATTATAAGTTCCTTTTTTTCATCTTTATTATACCATCTATTACCATTAGCTGCAATTCTCTGACTATTTGAAAGTGGCTTACGAGTTTTAGTCAGTATATCACCAAGGCCCAAGGCCATATCTGTATGGATCTGCATAATAGGAATCTCTTGTGCTTCAATGTCATAATACGGTGACATCAGATCCATATAGAGATCATAGATTTTTTTGACTATGATATCTTTCCCCAGGACTATTGGCCATTTGAGAGTTCTACGGTTATTAGATGTCAGAGGGTCAATGGTGGAACTGACTAGAACATCTCTAGTTCTGCGCTCTGGGTTAAATAATGAAGCACTAAGGGTCAAGCTAAGAGGAAGGTGGTCACTTTTGACCCGATTATCAACAACAAGGTCACTTACCATTGGCCATAGTGAGATAGAGACTATTACATAATCTAAGTGACTATTGCAGGTGCCACGTTTAAAAGTTGGCTGACTTGGGCTGTCCGATGGCATCCGTCCGTTACAGGCACGTAAGCCATAACCTGCAGTCAAACGCAACAACTGCGCCGCCGAAGTTGTGCATGGGACGGAGTAACTAGTCTCAATTCCTGGTATATTGTAGGCATTGTCCTCTGACTCAAAAGTATTTTCCAAGCCGATTATCAACTCGAATTTACGATTGAAATCTCCCCCAATAATTATCCAGGTTTTTGGGTCAAGCGTGGAAAGGATCTTATCTAATCGTTCAGCAACTGTTGACTCTATATTGGCTGCATGAGGTATACTGTAAATATTAAAGATACAAATTTTCCTTTTATCTGGGCCTGTAAACTTTAATCCTAGAATGTCTGGACTACAGGAATCAATCTGCACAAAATTGATTCCCAGCATAATTTTACTCCATATTATCAGGCCCCCTGATGGTCTCCCTTTATTTACAGCAATTGCAGGTATTTTATATGATCTGTAGCCAATCCTATGATAACTTTCCACAGCCCAGGTCTCTTGGAATAGTATAATTTCACTATTATCTATATAGCCCTGCCAAGCTGGATCACATAGTTTTTTTTTATGCCTGCTATATCCCAAGACCTTATTCTAATATTCTGTTTTGTAATCATAGTCGCTAAACCAATGGTTGAGCTTGTGCCAGTCTCATTGTTAACTTGCCTATTTTCCTCACTAGAATACTGCTTGTTGTTAATTAACTCGACTCCCTCAATTGTCTCACTAGGTTTTCCAAATTCCAGAGTGGAGTGATCTACACTCACTTGTATTACTCCACAAGAATATCCACCCTTAGAATTATTTTTTCCAATTTCTATACTAGTATTAACATCATAATCACCTTCACTGCCCAACCCTGCGTCCTCTCCCACCCTATTTAAAAGGGGTATAACATGCTGACTTCTCAATGGAGGTCCCAACCATCTCCCAGGTAACTTCTCCAATTCCATATTCTTATGGGTGACCACTATGTTTTCTTTCCCTGGATCAGGAGTGAATAACCCACTTAATCTTGTGTCTCCAAGTCAATCAACTTCTTCCAGATCGTTCAGGTCCTCATAACGATTGCTAATGGGAATGGAATAATAGTTTGTAGTTACCCCCCTGGTCATTTCTCGATGTCTGCACAGGATTATAGTTGGTATTTAGTGGTGTCCTGCGGGCAGGAGGGTAAAAATATCTCAAGTCACGAGTGTGTATACCACTATCATTTTGGTGAAGTTGATCACAAATACAACTCACGACCCGACTATCTCTGAAGTTGACAATGATTGTATCCCCTGTATAACCTTGGCTCTATGGCCTATCCAACTTACCCTGCGAACATGCAGAATTTCCCCATCAACATTACTTGGTACGGGTCTGTTCTTATTTAGCCAAAAGCTAACCTTGTTTTTCAGCTCAGGGTAGTTTTCACTTTTATCATCCCTTAGCTCAGGTACACCAGTGAGTGCCACAACATATGGGAAAGATTCCGGTGGCAAATCAATGCGAGTCAGGACTGGTCTGTTCAAGGCTGTAAGTGGACCTTCTTTATTTTTTCCTGATAAAGCAACCTTCTTCCTTATTGTATCTTGATCGCTAATCATCCCTCTTTTTGTCCACCCCTCGAGAAATTCTCTCAGGCTCCTTACCCTTACTTGCAGGTGCTATAACTGTTGGCACACTGCTCCCGGTTTCCCTTGTTGATTCAATAGGCTGAACCTGTATAGTTGATGGAATGGCTCCTAGCATCTGGGTTTGCCCTACAATCACTCCCACCCCTTTGTTAGTTTCAATAGAATTGACAAAAGTTTTTAGCAAACCCGAATTCTCTAGAACAGACTGCTCAATTTTCTCGACTCTTTTACTTATTATTCTAGATCTCTCCACAAGTGGCAAAATTAACAACTTAGTTAATTGTTCAATTCGGGCCAAAAGACTAGCATGAGGGTCTTGCGTTGATGGGGACACAACAGCCACCCTAGGAGTGGAACCGGATGATAAGGGAGTTGATGGCAGTGATTCTACTGAGGGGTCAATACCTCGAATGGTCGCATCCTCTTCAGTTATATTTGGAAATGTAGAGATTTTCATAATTTTGGGACATCTCCCCTTTTCGGCTTTTAAAGCCACCGCCCCCCGCTTCCTCTTTGCTGAGGTTGCCTGACCTTAATTAGATTTTTGTATTTGCGGTCGTTGGCTACTTTTAGCACTAGACCTTGTAGAGGAACGTAGTTTAACAATATTCGGTTCTCCCTCTATAGTTAGTGTGTTTAATAGGGCGGGTGCACCAGGCTTGCGTAACAAAGCGCTATCTGCAATTTTATCACCCTCATTGTTGGTAATATCTTCCTCATTCGTAGATGTATTTCTGTTTATCTGTTCATCTAACTGGTCTAACTGATTGGGGGAGATAGCAGACATTAAAGGTCCTAAAGAGGATAGTCTTGAATATAATGACTGAATGGATAGGCGCCGCTCTGTGAGGGCTATTTCGTGTTCGAGTAGGGAAGCAGCCCTAATAATAAAATTATATAGCGTTCCACTTACAGAGCCTCCCACAGTAGACCTCCTCCCTTTACCTCCACAATCCGCCATTACAACTAATTGTATGAAATGCAAGCTTATGGCTATATATATCACAACAAACAACCACAAGACGGAAGCAAAATAATAAGATCTTACAAAGATGGGAATGTTCGGGGGTGGCCCAGCCCAGCCTCTTCCTGCCTTGGACGGCCGTAGACGGCCCACCCTTGTCCCGGGCGTCCGAGGCAATTAAGTAGAGCGAGCGGTGTCCTGTGGGCAGGGCTGAGCGGCGAACGCGGACCAGGTGTTGCAGGTCTAGCAGGGACTCCTGGTAGATTGAGTCCCTGCGGCGTTCAGCACAGCCCACTTAGTGTCCTTCTCGCCCCCATAGCAGGTATGACAGCAGCCGCCTCACTGACAGCACTTCCCCAGGGTCCAGGAACGAAGCGGCACCCGCGCAGCGGGTGCGGCAAGTCGTTGGCTATTTCCTCCGCAAAAAAGACCTCCAACAGGGCTCCTCTTCAAACAACAGCAGGGTCATTCTATTCCATATAATGTGTTTTATCTACAGATGCGAGAATATTTTGTAAGTAACTCTCCTATCAGTTCGCAACCAATTCCATATAATGACATCTTTGCTGCCACGAAACCTATCCGATTCATTGGATGGATCTATTACTGTTCAATGCTATAAACTCACAAATATCTCACGACTTGAATTCCCTCACAATAAATTCATAGAGGATGTATATCATACTTCCAATAGGTTGCTCTCTTAAGGCTGCTGATCTAATTCCAAAAGTTTTTGCTGTTTGCCTGAAGAGGCTGGTAAAATGCCATGTAATCACAAGCATTGGAAATGCAATAGGTCTCGCATTAGGAAAGTTTGAGCGATTGGTATTGTAAATGACACTTTTTTTATTTATGTGTTGGTTTTGAAAATAGCAAAATTAATAGCTTTGTCAGTTACAATGTCAATAGTTTTAACTTTCGCAAATGTGACACCTATAGCATTTGTAATGCAATGTGTGTTGTATTTACGTGACTTAGATGTATTGATATTACAAATAACAATGGCTTTTAATTTTGTAAATAATTAATACTTAAATAAAAGTTCTTGTAATTTATAATGGCAATACCTTAAACGTTTGTAAATAACTTTTGTGAAGATTATGTTCAGTGTATTTTATTGTGACGAAAATCCAAGAACATGGAATTTGCACCTACACACACACACAGCCACACATACACACACACACACACACACACACACATATAGATGTGGTGGTGGTGGATCTGGGGGATATGGTGGTGGTGGATGCGGTGGTGGATGTGGTGGTGGATGTGGTGTTGGTGGATGCGGTGGTGGTGGATGCGGTGGTGGTGTTGGATGAGGTGGTGGATGCGGTGGTGGATGCGGTGGTGGATGTGGTGGTGGTGGATGTGGTGGTGGTGGAAGTGGTGGTGGATGTGGTGGTGGTGGGTGTGGTGGTGGATGTGGTGTTGGTGGATGTGGTGGTGGATGTGGTGGTGGATGTGGTGGTGGTGGGTGCGGTGGTGGTGGATGCGGTGGTGGTGGAAGTGGTGGTGGATGTGTTGGATGTGGTGGTGGATGTGGTGGTGGTGGATGTGGTGGTGGTGGTGGATGTGGTGGTGGTGGATGCGGTGAATGTGGCGGTGGATGTCATGGTGGATGTGGAGGTGATGCTGGATGTGGTGGTGGATGTGGTGGGGGATGTGGTGGTGGTGGTGGATGTGGTGGTGGATGTGGTGGTGGATGTGGTGGGGATGGGGGATGTGGTGGTGGATGCGGTGGTGGTGGTGGATGCGGTGGTGGTGGTGGATGCAGTGGTGGTGGATGGGGTGGTGGTGGATGGGGTGGTGGTGGTGGTGGATGGGGTGGTGGATGTAGTGGTGGTGGGTGTGGTGGGTGTGGTTAAAGTGTTGGTGGATGTGGTGGTGGATGTGGTGGTGGTGGATGCGGTGGTGGTGGATGTGGTGGTTGATGCGGTGGTGGATGTAGTGGATGTGGTGGTGGTGGTGGATGTGGTGGTGGTGGTGGTGGTGGATGTGGTGGTGGTGGATGTGGTGGTGGATGTGGTGGTGGATGCAGTGGATGTGGTGGTGGTGGTGGTGGATGCGGTGGTGGTGGTTGATGCAGTGGTGGTGGTGGATGGGGTGTTGGTGGTGGTGAATGCAGTGGTGGTGGTGGATGGGGTGGTGGATGTAGTGGTGGATGGGGTGGTGGATGTGGTGGTGGTGGGTGTGGTAAAAGTGGTGGTGGATGTGGTGGTGGATGTGGTGGTGTATGTGGTGGTGGTGTATGTGGTGGTGTATGTGGTGGTGGTGTATGTGGTGGTGGTGGATGCGGTGAATGTGGCGGTGGATGTCATGGTGGATGTGGAGGTGATGCTGGATGTGGTGGTGGATGTGGTGGTGGATGTGGTGGTGGATGTGGTGGTGGATGTGGTGGGGATGGTGGATGTGGTGGTGGATGCGGTGGATGTGGTGGTGGTGTATGCGGTGGTGGTGGTGGATGCAGTGGTGGTGGATGGGGTGGTGGATGCGGTGGTGGAAGTGGTGGTGGACGTGTTAGATGTGGTGGTGGATGTGGTGGATGTGGTGGATGTGGTGGTGGTGGTGGATGTGGTGGTGGTGGTGGATGTGGTGGTGGTGGTGGTGGATGTGGTGGTGGTGGATGTGGTGGATGTGGTGGTGGATGTGGTGGTGGTGGATGCAGTGGATGTGGTGGTGGTGGATGGGGTGGTGGATGTAGTGGTGGTGGGTGTGGTTAAAGTGTTGGTGGATGTGGTGGTGGATGTGGTGGTGGTGGATGCGGTGGTGGTGGATGTGGCGGTGGATGCGGTGGTGGAAGTGGTGGTGGACGTGTTAGATGTGGTGGTGGATGTGGTGGATGTGGTGGTGGTGGTGGATGTGGTGGTGGTGGTGGTGGATGTGGTGGTGGTGGATGTGGTGGATGTGGTGGTGGTGGATGCAGTGGATGTGGTGGTGGTGGTGGATGCGGTGGTGGTGGTTGATGCAGTGGTGGTGGTGGATGGGGTGTTGGTGGTGGTGAATGCAGTGGTGGTGGTGGATGGGGTGGTGGATGTAGTGGTGGATGGGGTGGTGGATGTGGTGGTGGTGGGTGTGGTGAAAGTGGTGGTGGATGTGGTGGTGGATGTGGTGGTGTATGTGGTGGTGGTGTATGTGGTGGTGTATGTGGTGGTGGTGTATGTGGTGGATGCGGTGGTGGATGTGGTGGTGGTGGATGTGGTGTTGGTGGATGCGGTGGTGGTGGTGGATGTGGTGGTGGTGGATGCGGTGGTGGATGCGGTGGTGGTGGTGGATGCGGTGGCGGTGGAAGTGGTGGTGGATGTGTTGGATGTGGTGGTGGATGTGGTGGTGGATGTGGTGGTGGGTGTGGATGTGGTGGTGGATGTGGTGGTGGTGGATGCGGTGGTGGATGCGGTGGTGGATGCGGTGGTGGTGGAAGTGTTGGATGTGGTGGTGGATGTGGTGGATGTGGTGGTGGATGTGGTGGATGTGGATGTGGTGGATGTGGTGGTGGTGGATGCGGTGTATGTGGATGTGGTGGTGGATGTGGAGGTGGATGTCATGGTGGATGTGGAGGTGGTGGTGATGGTGGATGTGGTGGTGGATGCGGTGGATGTGGTGGTGGTGGATGTGGTGGTGGTGGATGCGGTGGTGGTGGATGCGGTGGATATGGTGGATGTGGCGGTGGATGTCATGGTGGATGTGCAGGTGATGGTGGATGTGGTGGTGGATGTGGTGGTGGATGTGGTGGATGTGGTGGTGGTGGATGCGGTGGTGATGGTGGATGCAGTGGTGGTGGATGGGGTGGTGGTGGTGGTGGATGGGGTGGTGGATGTAGTGGTGGTGGGTGTGGTGGATGTGGTGGTGGTGGGTGTGGTTAAAGTGTTGGTGGATGTGGTGGTGGATGTGGTGGGGTTATAGGTTGTTTGCATACTGGAGTTATGTTGTCAGTCGAGTTATTAAGAAAGGTGAAGCTAGACACATTTGCACTTTTTTTTTTAATTAAGTGCTTTTAGGAGGAATAAGACGAGTGGGATGGAGGTGTAAAGGCGCAACATTTATTTTGAACATTCTACACAGAAGTTATCAAAAGTCCGTTTGTGAAGGGAACGTTTGCCAGCAGCGTGTTTTCTTTGCACTGACAAACTCATTTTAAACCGGCCTCAAGAGACTAACAAGCTAAGCAGAGCACAGTTCAGGTTTGTTTTAAAGGTATTTGAGTTGTATTAACTATAATGTCCAAATCTTGTTTACAGTGACAAAATCCAGAGTGTTGGGAATAATGCTATGAATATAGGACAATCATTTAACAAGTCAGACATAATGAGAAAGGGGCAAGGAGAGGAAAAGGATATACACGGCTGCAGCCTTCCTACCACAAGCTTCTCCCAGCGTGCGCTCTGTAGCAGGCCATGCAGTGAATAATTAGGGGAGGAGATGTGCCGGCCTGAGTCAGAGCGCACGCTGAGAATCTTGTGGGAGGGAGGCTGGGCTGCCTTTGATGTGGTAAGGCAGGCAGGCAGGCAGGCGGCTGGGGAACAGATGGTTTGCGGGAAGAGCGTCGCGAGGGGAGGAGAGTTAAGTATGCTAACCAAAGGCGCACTAAGCCCTCTATGGTAAATGACAAAAGTACAACAAAAGTCTCCGTGTCCACGCAAACCCATGTGATGGGAACCTCCCTGTAACTGGTTTGTGTAAGAAGCTCTCAACTGCGTGAAGAACACGGTTATTTAAGATGCGTAAATGTGCATGTAATCATTAAAACTCAAAGTGAGTATCTACCTTCCACTGTGTTGAGCAAAAGGCGTAATCAAACGATGTAAATTCCACATTAATGGAAGTCGTGTATGTAGTATATGTCTATTCTCCTTATTACAGTGTACAAATCATAATAGTTTCAGTGAGTACAAAACACTATGTCTCAAACGCTCTTATGCCGAGTGCAATTAACCAACCGTACCTTAATAATTGCTGCTTCCATTGATAATGAGAACCGGTTTGGTGAAAACAAGAGAAATAAATCTGTGGGCAAGAAACTTGTGTGTGAGAGGTGTGGGAGGAGTGCGGCTCGGCTGAGCCAGAGCGTACGCTGGGGGAAGCTTGTGGGGCGGAGCTGCTGGGGAACAGATGGCAGATGGCTGGCGATTTGATGCTGTGCACGCGCATTTTAGGTCAATGCGCTTGCGCATTGACCTAAAAGCGCACGGGCACAGCACCAAATCGCCACAGTTAGTTAAACTCTGTTTAAAGCCCTATAGTCTCGCTCCGCTCAATGCGCATGCGCATTGATAGGTCACGAGACCTAAAAAACTATTGCCATCACTTTTATCAAGAATTAGGGAGACTATTGGGTATAAATATTCTTCCCACTCCTAAACTGATAGTATTAGGTTTTTCTAACCTAGTCCTGCGCAAGTTTGATGGAATCGTTTTTGTAGCCATACTTCTTATCAGATAGCAAACTGCAAAGCTATGGCTACAAACCCACCGACAATGATGGAAAGGCGGAATCAATGTTTTGACCTCTGTGGTATTGAACTTGCCCTTTCTACAAAATGATAGGGACCAACAGCACTTGAAAACTATTTAGGTACCAATATTTTCCTTTTTAACCATAATCCAAAGAGGAACATCCTTATACTGATGCACTGATGTATAACATGGGGTTCTCTGTGTAGTTTATGTCTTCTAAGGGTTCAGTTTATCTCCTGTAGAACAACCACCATCCTCTCCTTAATAAAATTGACACTGAAATGAGCTTCTTGATACCGAACAGACTTCACCCTTTTGAATGGGGATTTTTTAATTGACTTTGCGCTGTAAGAGTTTGGACACATGGTACTAATCTCCATTTACGGTACTAATCTCCATTTACGCTGTCTTCTTATCCCCTTTCCCTTCCCTGAGTGCGATTTGCTGTGAAAATCGTTTTGATGTTCATTGTTTTTATGTCATTTTGGTATGTCTTTTTGATCTACGTTTGTAGTGAGGACATTTAGAAAGAGCAGGGAAGATCAGAATCAGGCTGCGACAAGGAGACAATGTTCATAGAGGAACAAGTCAAAGTGAAATGTATGGGGTGGAAAGGAGCAGGTTGAGAAAAATAAAAAGGGAGGATGACAGGTAATGGGAGAGAAGGCAGTGACGTGAAGAGAGGGACAAGAGGGACACAGGGCAGGATGAACAGTGCTGAGGTCCAGATGACTGACTGCCTATGGGCAATGCAATAGACAAACTGCACTGTAGCACATAGGAAAAAAACTGTGGGCCTGAGCAGAATGGCAAAGTTAAATAAAAAAACATACAATTTTGAGCTCTCATCTCTGAGCGCCAAGTTTGTGCTTTAAAACAGGTGGACTCTTAAAAGAGCGTAGTCGGGTGGACCATGTCTCTGAAGTAGGTGTGTTAACCCACAGGACTACACTTACCGGTTTGGATCCTTTGAGATGTGAATATGTCTTGGATTTGGAGCAGACACTGTTCTCCCTTTGGCGTAAGGTTTTCCAACCTCCAACTGCCACTTGCAAAGATGTTAAGGATGATCAAGAGGAAAAACACAGGAGGGCAGAGCAATCTGGTGAAAACCACGCTGCTGCGGTAGAAAGCTTTGGTCGTAGGAGTGCCAGGTGCGGTCTATCCACAGTATCATTCTGATCCACCTCTCCAGTCTATTATATGTCTGTCCATCAAACAAAAAAGGGAAAGACGCACACAAGGACCTTTGGAGGTGGACTGTGAGATGTCTAAGGGGCGTAGTTCAACTATGATCTCATAATACAGGCACAATCCATTTTATTTAGCAAACATACTGCACATGCCTCAGGCAGCACAGTATATCTGCTAAAATAGGGATGTCAGGGGGCACATTAGTGCATCCCTGAAACCAATGAAAAGCCACAAAGTGCAGCAGGGGCAGGATCCCCTGGTCTATCCCAGCTTCTTATAGGCCTTTGCTTCCAGTCCTATCAACAGGGCCACTGAAAATATGCGATGGTGCGGCTTCGGTGTTTTTAGCATAATTATGGTTTTGCCATTTTTGCCACATAACCATCATCTGCTGCATAATCTCCAGATTTGAACATTTTTTTTTATTCCTGGCTAAAACGGTTCAAAAGTTACTAAAAACCCAGCAGCATGTGTTGCTGCGTAGTAGATGTACCTTTGCAAAGGTTGACTGCTCACCTTTCTGCTGCTTATTGCTATATTTAGGTGTTAAATTGGTACAGAAGAGGTGAAACCTATGCCCAGAAAGTGTTAATAAGTGTAAAAATGACACAATAATGAAATTTTACGATTATAAAATGTGTTGCATTATGCTGCATAATTTTCCTTTTCTTGATGCATAATTTAGTAAATCCTGCCACATAATTTGGCCCTCCCCTGGCGCATAATTCCAGTGGCCCTGCCTATCAAGAAGTTGAGAGGGGTATTGAGGTGGGTCTTCCCCTTTTCAATCCTGCCCTTGCTGCTCCATCTGGCTCCTCGCTGGGAATCATGGTTGCAGGTTCCAATGACCAGCCCCAGATTTCTGCTTTGCGGCTGAAATGGAGCCTCCAAGTTACCATCTAAGCCAGGTAAGTAAAACAAAAAGGATATTTCTCTATGTGTTTGTGTATGTGTTTGGAAGTGTGTTTGTGAGTGATTGAGAGTGAACGAGATTGAGTGAAAGTGTGTATGTTTGAGAGTGTCAATGAGAGTAAAAGTGTGAATCAGAGTTTGGGAGTGTGCATGAATAAGTGAAAGTGAGTACGTGGGAGTGAGGGAAGAATTATGAGTGTGTTACAATGTGTTATTGATTGAAGGTTGTGAGAGGGAGTGGAAGTGACGCATGGGTGTAGCTATTAATGGTGCAGCAGATGCAATTGCACCAGGGCTCTGAGTTAATGAGTGTGTGTGAGTGTGTTAGTAAGTGAGAATGAGAGTCAATGAGTATGAGTACATTTGTTTGTGAGTAACAGTGAGTGGTGGTGAGTATGAGTGAGAATGAGCAAGTGAGAGAATGTGAGTTAGACTGAGTGAGGGAAAAGAGACCAAGGCCCAGATTATTTAACATTTTACACAACACAGCGCAGCACCCAAAGTTGCATAAGAGAGAGAGTGCAGGAATGCACCATAGCTAGAAAGATATGGCAACAACCTGCTTTCTCCCTAGCACTGGCATGCAATTAGTTTACTAAGCGCTTCACACACACCTTTGCGCCATAGTGCAAAGGCTGCTAGCATAAGTTTTGCATTGGAAGAGTGCCCTTCCAGTAGAAAATACTATGCTTTGACTAACTTTAAAACTTTTCGTACTTTGGATTTGTGCTGTACAGTCCAGTACACAGTGTAAAAAGAAAAAAGTCCCAATCACAAATGGACAACAGAGGATATGTCCGGTTTCAATATTCCTACTGAGGGTGTCTAACTAAAACAGCATGCCAAATTCAATATAGTGATTTGCGAGTATATATCAACAAATTATCTATGAGCCGCTAAGTGACACATTTCGGGTTATAACAGAGACTAGTAGCCCCATAGTAATACATCTGGCGGTATGAATAAATGTCACACAACCGCATTGACGGTCTAATAAGGAGAGCACATAAAACACTCGCGAGTGTAATCACTCGAGAGAATCAAGGAGCAATAATTCATCAACCTAAGACAAAACTATATGGCCGCAGTTTTAATGGCAAGAGACCAGCGCATATTACCATAGGAACGCATTGGTGGTTTGAACCAATGGGAGTTAATAGCGGAAATGCCCTGAACCAATACGAGGTGAGCAAGGAATAAGCAGAATGTGCGGGGTTTATCCATAGCAACGTTTCCTAGATTGGCTAGATTCCCACCAATCAGCTGACGCGAAACGAGCGCCCAATTAGAATGCGAGAGGCATTTAAACTGGGAGACTCGGCGGTAATCATTCCTTTCGCTTTCGGAACATTGACCGGACGAGACGCACTGCCAGGAGAAAGGAGCAGGGAGGCCGAAAGAAACAAGGAAGGTAAAAGAGGAGGAACGGCGCTAACCTTGCATTGGGGACATGATCGGTTAGGAGTATGGTCAGTTTCTCTAACTATAGAGTATGACAGCGCGGAATCGATTACCAATATTAAGAACCATGGGCATACTAAGGAGATAATAGTAAAAGATCTGCATCACATGGGCAGTGACTATACGAGAGGGGATCATACCAAGCAATAAGGGTGGATTATATTAAGTGCCCGTATTAATAATGTAGGTATTGTCATTACAATTTAATAAGATAGAAAGGGAAATGCGCTTATTAATAAATGTGGGGACATTATTAATAATGGAGTACCTTTTCAATGCTCAAACTAAAAAACTGAAGCAAAGTTTGGAGTAGTAGTGAGAAATAATGGTGACACAGTAAAAAGAGCTTATAAATGACACTATGTCCAATACCCTTACAGATAACTACAGAATTACGAGATTATCCCCAGTTGAGTGATCTGTTACCTGCTGATCTTTGATCGCATTAAAAGAGGATTAAGTCAGCAGCGGCTCTTCAATCTAACCTATATGGTAAGTGACACAATAACAGAAACTAGACCCCAGGTAAATGTATATATTGTAACATTGAGTGAGGGATTAATTGAATTTTCCAGGTAAAGAACCGTCCAAGTGGTATTGAATACGGTGGCTCCTCCTGGCAGTAAGATTCAGCAAGAATATATCATAACAACAGGTAGTAGGTCAACTACGCAATATCTTAAAGAAACAGATGTAGTATGTTCTATGTAAATATATGTACTAAGGGGAATATTTGTTTCTCTAGGTCCATAGATATATCCTGAAGCCCGCTTATAGATGCAGATGGCTACTAAATGAACATTGAGTTAATTCCTAAATCTAAGAGGTATGTAGCGGTGGTATTGCCCACTCAATATGAAGTAGCTACTTGGTAGAATAAAAATGAAAAATCCAATGGATGGTCCACTAAAAAATAAACATCTTTTATTTAGAGAGGTCACACCTTGTTAATTGAATACGGCATTTTGTGATTCGTCTCCCACCGAAAAGCCCATAGAAAACTTCTTGGGATAGCCAGCACCCTCCAGTAGAGCCATTTTTACTCCACCTGGAATAAGGTAGGCTGAGAATAGACATTTCTTGATAGTGGGTTGAACAGCATTGGAATAAGAATTCCAAGGGAAAGGCAAACAAAATTGAAAAATTTAATTGTTGAACCATGCGGGGAAAGTGAGTAAATACAGAACAACTAAGGGGGAATATGCATATGGTACCATGAAAAGAAGAGTGTGCTATTGTGGTGTTTAAGCAAACGATTATTGGCACAAGTGTCTGGGAGGACTGTACAAAACTTTTGTTTAAAAAAACATATGCAACTGTTAATATATCTAATGGGACAAAATTAAATACAGAGATATTGTTGGAGAATGCTGTATAAATGTGGCAATGGATGGTAACTCTGTGTTTTTTAACTGTTTAGAATCAGTCCTGAAGAAGGTGTACTAAGAGAAAAACCGAAACGCCGCGTCGACTTTTGTGATTCTTCCTGTTTTTAATTGTTTTGTATAAAAAGACAAAAAAAAATTTATTAATGTGAAGTATATATGTCCAGTGGGACATGGTTTTTTAATTGTTCTTTTAATGACTATATGAATTGTAAATTGATTGTGTTAATAAATTTGAAACCAGAGTTTTACCAAACATGTGTTGCGATAAGTCTCATATGATTATTATAGCCTGAAGTAATTTGTGTAATTTTGTGCAAGTCTACAACTGTCCCCATAGTGATACGGTCAATATTGTATAACACTACATTGTACCTTTGCCTTTCCCGCCCATGAATTTGGCATGCTGTTTTAGTTAGACACCCTCAGTAGGAATATTGAAACCGGACATATCCTCTGTTGTCCATTTGTGATTGGGACTTTTTTCTTTTTACACTATTTTCCCCCCAGTCCCTTACAAGCCTGTGTGGGGTCCTCCTCCTTTTTTATAGACAGTCCAGTACACATGCAAAGAGGCAAAAGTTAGGAGAAATAAAAGCATTTCTCCTTTTTAATGCCTGCCTTCAAGTGGCGTTTATTTTCTGACACAAAGCACTGTCTGCTACCGGATACGGGTTTACGTAAAAAAACTTGTATGGCTGCATGAGAACGCCCGTGTGCAACCCATGGAATAACCCCTTGACGCAGAGTGACAAAGCGGCGATTTGCACTAGTTTGTGTTACTTCAGGCAACTTTCCAGTGCAAAACAGCATTTGCACAGGAAAGTAAATTAAAAAAAATATTTTGTGCAGGTTTGCATCATCCTTTTGTGATGCAAACCCAGTGCAAATTGGTTGTTAATCTGGGTCTACATATGAGCGGGAATGTAAGTATGAGTCAGGCAATTTTTGAAAAAAATGGAGTAAACGCCTGGGCTTTATTGCATCTTACCACTTTCAAAGATCACCAGCCGCCACTACTAACTGCAGGATGTGGCATAACGGCTTGAGTTGCCAACTTTGGAACTGGGAAACGATGTTTGAACCCCAGCGTAAACTCAACATCCTGTGATCCTGGGCAAATCACTAAATCTTCTCAAGCCTAAAAAAACACACCTGATTTTGTGTAAAGTAATATCGTGCTCTAATGCTTTTGGTCAAGGTTTGGTCTATTTAGAACTGCACAAATAAACAAGCATTTGCAATGCAATAGGTCTCGCATTAGGAAAGTTTGAGCTATTGGTATTGTAAATGACACATTTTGTATTTATGTTTTGTTTTTGAAAATGGCAAAATTAATAGCGTTGTCATTTACAATGCCAATAGTTATAACTTTTGCAAATGTGACACCTATAGCATTTGTAATGCAATATGTGTTGTATTTACATGACTTGCATGTATTGATATTACAAATAACAGTGGCTTTTAATTTTTTTTCAATAATTAATACTTAAATAAAAGTTATTGTAATTTATAATGGCAATAGCTTAAAGTTTTGTAAATAACTTTTGTGAAGATTATGTTCAGTGTATTTTATTGTGATGAAAATCCAAGAACAGAATTGAAATATTAACTTCTTTTTGTTACATTTGTAATAAAGCTTGAAACATTGAGAGAACATATTTGAACCAGGTGTTGTTGAATGGTTGCACAGATTGATGCTGTGGTGCCGCTGAGTGATGTTGTGACAGCAAACGAGTGATGCTTGCTGTCGCGTTCAGTGATGCTGTGGTAGCACATAGTGATGTTGTGGTGCCCCTGAGTGATGCTGTGGTGGTGCGGAGTGATGCTGTATGCTATGCTGTGTTTTGTTATGCTATGCTATGTTTTGTTATGCTATGCTATGTTTTGCTATGCTATGCTATGTTTTGCTATGCTATGCTTTGTTATGCTATGCTATGTTTTGTTATGCTATGCTCTGTTTTTTTGTGTTTTATTATGCTATGCTATGTTTTGCTATGCTATGTTTTGTTATGCTATGCTGTGCTATGTGTTGTTGTGTTTGGTATGCTATGTTTTGCTATGCTATTATATGTTTTGTTTTGCTAAGCTATGTTTTGTTGTGTTTTGTTAAGCTATGCTATATTTTGTTGTGTTTTGCTATGTTTTGTTATGCTATGTGTTGTTGTGTTTTTTATGCTATGTTTTGTTATGTTATGCTATGTTTTGTTATGCTATGCTATGTTTTGTTTTGCTATCCTATGCTTTGTTTTGCTATGCTATGCTATGTTTAGTTTTGCTATCCTATCCTTTGTTTTGTTATGCTATGCAATGTTTTGTTGTGTTTTGTTATGCTATGTAATGTTTTGTTGTGTTTTGCTATGCTATGCTTTGTTATGCTATGCTATGTTTTGTTATGCTATGCTATGTTTTGTTATACTATGCTATGTTTTGTTATGCTATGCTATGTTTTGTTATGCTATGCTGTGTTTTGCTATGCTATGCTTTGCTATGTTTTGTTATGCTATTTTTTGTTATGCTGTGCTATGCTTTGTTATGCTATGTTTTGTTATGCTATGCTAAGCGTTGTTTTGTTATGCTATGCAATGTTGTGTTGTGTTATGCTATGCTATGTTCTGTTGTATTGTCACTGAGCAAGTGTGCTCTGTCTCTCATTTTGTACCAGAGGTTTCACCTGTAGGTGACTATTTGAGATAAAATGTACAGAGTGGGTTTCACCTGATCCCCAGTGTTTCTGCTCATTTGTCGTTTAGCGTTGTGTTATAAGGTCCCAAAAGTGAGACCTATTGGCTATGCCAATGCTTGTTTTCTCTGCTGCCTCCTCATTTAAGACTCCACTGCTTTCTGTTGAATGTTTTAGTGCATGTTATTTTCTTAACCCTGCAGTCATGCCATTTGTGATATTTTATGTTTTCCCACATATAGATTTCGAACAACCCCCCAAAAAATGTTTCACGCCACGGACGCCCAGAACCAATAGCATTCACTGATATTGGAAAGAGCTGGATATGTTCTGTATCTGGCGGACGCTCGGTGGCCTTGAGCCCCCCTGTAAAGTACATAGAGAGGCCCTCCTGTGGACCCGCTCAGGAGCTCTCATGCCAGGGTACTGTGCTCCAAGGAGAGCGTCCTTTGTAACATTGTAATGAATTGTCCCGCGCGGGTGCTGTTTAACATATGCAGAGCTCGAGATAACCTTGGGACGCTCATTTGTCATTCATGCTTTTGTATTCCCGAATCTTTGAAGCATCATCTCCTAGCTTTGGACTATACTTTTTATTGTAATTGCAAGTATATAGCGCTTACTAGGATACATCAATGGTTTCTAACAGGGGCCCACGAGCTCTCAAACGCAAATAAACAATGTTAAAATCTAGGGTCTACTTTGTTGGTCGAATAAAAAGTGCCACGAACAATGCATACACGTTTTATTGGACTAGCAGCACGCCGACACACTGCAGCGAACTCACAGGAGTAGATAATGTTGTACCCGGGCAGTAAGTCCAAACACAAGTTTGGTAAAGATTCTGGCATCGGACCTCCCGCTGGCACAAGCAGTCCGTGCACACTGTAGGTAAAGCGAGAAGTCAACGAGGGAACAAATACATCCAATAGACTCCAATTCAGCACGTCCATTCTCACTGGCGCTCACAAAGCGCCACGACGCTGCAGCCCGGCGCCTAGGCGCTGCTCTCTGCTCTTCGCGCTGTGGACTTGGACTCGCTGCTCGGGGGAGGCGGCGGACAGCAGGCTGCCGAGGTCCAGGCTGAGTGTGGTGTGAGCAGGGGTCCGTCCGCAGCCAAACTGACCACAACAGGTGCCGGGCGCGTAACCAAAGCCGGCGCGGGTGGGGCTTCCAGGAGCTGCGAGCGCGGCTCCTGCAGCTAAAATAACCCCAATACACGGAAGTGTGGGAGCCCGATAATAATTAGCTCATCAGTCAGTCTCTCCGCAAATCACCTAGCCCACTTCATACACTCCCGCATAGAAAGATACAAAAACCACAAATCTTCACATCTAGCAAAACACATTAGGAAAAGCAAGGGATATCCGTGGGCTTCACTTACAATGACGTTTTGAACCTACATGATATTGTTCTTTCATTTCCGTTGCATGCCATCTCACAGCTGTACGTGGCTTGGCATGATTAGGATCTCGTTGGCATAGCAAAACCACCTTTCGGAAAATCAAAGTGCTTGGCTCTCAGAGGTTTGTTTTAATGAGAGGGACGCTGCAGATTCTGCCAGTTGTCCTGCTTTACATTCAGAGTTGCTCACAGTTATTGTTGATGACTCGTCACAGACCCACAGAACAGACAAGTCAAAACGAAACCGAAACCTACGAGCCGCCCTGTTTACGCTGAAGAAGCAGTGTTGCCGGCGGGGGCGAAACCAGGAAGTCAGGCATCCTTGCCCGTGACATGGGCGGGGCCTGTGACGCGGCCGGAAGAGGCCGGTGTTGCTCGTTGATGCGGGGCTCCCCTCATGGAGGGAGAGCCCCGCGGGAGCGTGAAAATCCAGAGAAGTGCCCCGCGTGTGGAGATGCGCCAGAGAAAAGGAGCGAGGCGACGCGACAAAAGTGCGCGCCCACAATGAGAAATCGGCGCTCCTGCCCATCCCCTGTCTCAGATTCCCAGGAGACTGACAACAATAGTTGTCGAGCTAGACATGCATGCTACACATGCGCACTTCTAGCTCGACCTAAAAACGACAGGTAGAATTAGAATTTAGAATTTAAAAGTTTTTATTAAGCGCACGACTACCAGGCGGTTTCTTGGCGCTAGAGGACACAGACCCTAGGACACGGAGGAGCAGATGCTAAGAGAAAAAGGCTTGCAGGAAAAGAAAAGTTTTGAGTGCCCCGCGGAACTTAAGATAGCAGCCAGCAGATCTTATGTGGGGAGGGAGGGTGTTCCAGAAGGTTGGAGCGAGAACAGCAAATTTCATCCTTCCCGATTTGTTCTTCTTAAACCGTGGTACAAAGAGAAGAGCCTGAGAGGATGAACGTAGCTCTCTGCAGGGTGTGTAGGCCTGGATTTCAGAATTAATAAAAGCGGGGGCAGTCCCAGCACGGGCCTGAAAAGTTGTACAACCCAGCTTGAAAAGGGCACGTTCTTTAATGGGGAGCCAGTGCAGGGCCTTAAGAAGTGGGGTCACATGATGAGACTTGGATAGACCATAAACGAGACGGGCAGCCTGATTCTGGACCAGTTGGAGGCGTCGGAGGGCATAGGCAGGAATGCCATTGTACAGAATGTTGCCATAGTCCAGGCGCGATAGAACCAACGCCATGAGAATGAGTTTCAGGGCCGGGAAGGAAAAGAACCGGGAGATCTTCCGAATAGTGCGAAGAGTGAAGAAGCAGGATTAGACTACGGTGCTAATCTGGTAGTGCAATGTGAGATGTTGGTTCAGCGTGATCCCTAGTGTTTTAGCTGAAGGGGAAGGTGACGGAGGGGGACCAAGAGAAGGGGGCCAAAAAGCGGGGGTCCAGGGACTGCGATAACCTCCGGTGAGAACTAGCTCGGTTTTATCCGGGTTCAATTTAAGATGGTTGTAGTTCATCCAGTCCCTGATGAAGATCATGACTGATTGAAAATTGTGAATAGAACCAGGGGAGTGTGAAAGATTGAAAATAAGTTGGAGGTCATCGGCATAGTTGAAGACCGTAACCTCCATATGCTGTAAAGCAAAAATAAGAGGGAAGATGTACAGATTGAACAAAAGAGGGGAAAGGGAAGAGCCCTGAGGAACACTGCACTGCACCTTGCGAGGGGGAGCAGAGAAATCACCGAGATGGACAGCCTGGGTACGGTCCCTAAGAAAGGAGTTAAGCCAAGCCAAGGCCGACCCCCCGATTCCCGCTGCCTTGACACGGGTAAGAAGGATGGAATGATCAACCGTGTCAAAGGCGGCGGACAAATCAAGGAGGACAAGGGCCTGGGGCAAGTTGGTGTCCATCCCCTCTCTAAGCTTGTCCATGACGGAGATGACAACCTTCTAGGTGGAGTGTAATGGCCGAAAGCCCGCCTGGCATGAAGCTAAGCAACCACTCTCTTCCATAAATGTGCTGAGGACTTTGGTGACGTGAGACTCAAGGACTTTACCAAGGAAGGGGAGAAGGGAAAAAGGACGATAGTTGGACGGGGAGGATGGATCAATGCCGGGCTTTTTTAGAATGGAAATATTGTAGCCGACTTATGGAGATTGGGGACAAGACCCTGTTTAAGGGAGTCATTAAGGAAGGTAAGGGGGGGCTGGGGACAAGCAGAGAAGATCTCTCTAAGGACATAGGCAGGGCAAAT
The DNA here is from genome assembly GCF_964261635.1 of Lissotriton helveticus. Taxonomy (NCBI): domain Eukaryota; kingdom Metazoa; phylum Chordata; class Amphibia; order Caudata; family Salamandridae; genus Lissotriton; species Lissotriton helveticus. Next base: position 428,598,050 of record NC_136063.1, read on the forward strand.
ATCGGAGGGGGATCCTGACTTGACTCGGGCCAGCAAAGGGGAAAGAGTTTCACTAGTCAGGAGCGGTATGTGATCCAGATAGAAAGTGTTGGGCGGTAGCTGAGGGTCGGAAAACGTGGAGGAAGGTGATGGTATATTGGCCTTAATAATTATGATTTTCTCGATGAAAAAGTCATTGAGAGAATCGCAGAGGGATTGGGAGGGGGGGGGTGTTTGAGGGTGACTCTGTCAGAAGTGGCCCTAGGTTGGTTATCGGCTCAGAGGATTCTACCAGAAAAATAATCAGTTTTGGCAAGAAGAATAGCTTTTTTATATTCGTTGAGGATGGAGATGTATTGTAATTTGAGAGCAGGACTATATGCACGCCTCCATGCGCGCTCTGCCCGTCGCGCTTCCAGTTTTTTCTCCTTGAGGTCTGCAGTGAATCCATCTGTTTGCGTCGTGGGCACGTCTAATTGTGACGCGCTTCAGGAGGGCCACTTGGTCACACGCTCTAGCGAGCCAACTACTGAGAGAGGCTGCTTGGGATGATGGAGTAAGTCCCTCTAAAGCGGGGCAAGAGACTGAAAGAGAAGAGCAGAGAGTGGAAATATCTACTTTATTCCAGTTTCGAGCCCAAGTATTTTTTGGGAAAGATGGTCTTTTGGCAAGACTTAAGTCTAGGAAAAATGGAATAAGAAAATGGTCTGACCAAATACAGGGCGTGACAATGGGAGCGGTGACAGGAATATTAAGTGACCAAATTTGGTCCAAGTTATAACCTCGGATATGGGTAGGTGTGTGAACATGAGCGACGAAGTTTAAGCTGAGAAGAAGTTCGGTAAATTCTTTAGACATAGCATCCTCCGCCGAGTCGGCGGGCCAGAAATTGAAATCCCCCAGTACAAGAACAGAAGAATTATTTACAATGAGCGTAGCTAGCAGCTCCTGGATGTCAGAGATAAAGTGTGGCCTTGGTTGGGGAGGGCGGTAGATTAAAACACAGGTAATTGGAACTTGGAAAGAGGCAGAACGTACCACAAGACAATCAACCGCCGTGATAGATGGGGCTGATAACAATTGAAAGTGGAGTCCTGCACAGGCAATCAGGGCGACCCCACCTCCCACCCTCCCCTCGGTCCGGTTGGCACAAAGGGCATAGTAGGAGGAGGGAAGCGCTGCAAGCACGTTTGGCAAGGAGTCAGGGCAAAACCAAGTTTCAGTTAAAAACAGAAGGTCAGGTTTGTGAGAATCTAAAAAGTCAAACAGTTCTAAATAGTGTTTGACTGCCGACCTGGTGTTGAGAAGGAAGGCTGAGATGGTGGGTACGAGATTGGGCTAAGAGGGAGGATGCAATGTGACAGGGGATGGCGGGGGTGATGGTGGCAGGGTGGCTGGGAAGGAGGGAATGGAATTTGCTCGGAAAAGGCCGAGTTTGTCGATCTGGTCAAGGGTTGCTGGACAGGGAAGCCAGGGGCCCTGATATGAACATAGCTGTTCAGACGAGTACGTCAAAAGTCGGGCATAGTGAGGTGCCCCCTGCCCCGGCCGGCCGCGGACGGGCGCAGACGGGCTTGCCTTTGGCGCGCCGCCGGCGCGTCCACTGCGCGTGCGCATGGGGCGTCCCTTTTATCAGACTAGGAGCGCGATGAATGCTGCGCTAACCTGTGAGCCACCACTGCCCCTCCTAAGATGGCGCCAGCTACCCCGACAGCCCACCAGAACAAGCGGCACTCAGCCGTGCCGGACCGGGGCTAGGGGAGCGGAAGATGGACAGAGGAGGCAAGCAGCGCGGTAAGTAGGGAGGAAGCACAAATAGTGGTTAAAAATTCCAATAGTTAAAAGTAAAAGGCGAGCCCACACACGACCATAGCATCCGCAAACCCACTGCCACTGGGTTTTTAGCGCCCGCTGCGCGTGCGCATGGGGCGTCCCTTTTATCACACTAGGAGCGCGATGAATGCTGCGCTAACCTGTGAGCCACCACTGCCCCTCCTAAGATGGCGCCAGCAACCCCGTCAGCCCTCCGGAACAAGCGGCACTCAGCCGTGCCGGACCGGGGCTAGGGGAGCGGAAGATGGACAGAGGAGGCGAGCAGCGGCGGTAAGTAGGGAGGAAGCACAAATAGTGGTTAAAAATTCCAATAGTTAAAAGTAAAAGGCGAGCCCACACACGACCATAGCATCCGCGAACCCACTGCCACTGGGTTTTTAGCGTTTTTAGCATTTTTAGGTAGCCAGGAACATTTTACCCAGTGGATTGGGACTGCAACCCATGGACCCTCTTTGCTATTCATCCACCTCACCCCTATCGTGCCATGTACTTTTCCATGTACTTATGCTTTAGTCAGTACTTGGCCCTTTTAGAACCAAAACCACAAATTCCTCCATGCCCTCTTGCTTTTTACAGAAAAGTCTGGACTCCTGGATGATTGTTGCATTTAAACAACAAAAAAAACGTACATTTTTAACATTTATTGAACGCTCATCACCCCTCATAAAAGTAGTAAGCACTATATAAATGCAATCATAAATCAACACAATTTTTGATTTCTGCCTTGTTTGTTTGGAAGCACAGAAAGATGTCAGAGATTGCCTCTAAAGTGCAGATGCGGGGGCATGGCCAAGATGGCGCCGAGGCAAGTTGAGCCAGTCCCTTGCAACACCTCCCGGGCCCGATGCGGAAATATTTGGCACCGGAGGGGTCCACAACATCCATGGAGGGGGCGGCTTCGGCGAGGCCCCAAGCATTTGCCCAAGAGGGAGCGGACGAGATCTGCAAGCAGCGGCGGAGAGGGAGCGCTACCGCGGCTGAGACGCGTAGGCCCTAGGCTTGATCAGGGCTGTGCGAGAGCCGCGGCTTTTGCTTAGAGACCAGTGTAGGTGGGCTGCGGTCGTGAGGCCCCGAAGTGCCACACCCTACCCCATCTCACAGACACCAGGTGGGGGGCAAGCGGACAGCGGACCAGGGGTGAGGCCATAAGCAGCAGGCCAAGCCAGGCAGAGGAGCCCATCGGTATCGAAGGGGGAGAAGCAATCCCTTGGTGGAGTCCATCTACATCGGAGTGGGCGGAGTGACCCCCCGGCAGGGCCTACTGGTGCACAACCCTCCTTGCTGCAACCTCCTCTCGACGGACAGACCGGCCTGATTCGATAACCCACATCTGCAGCGTGGCGGCTCACTGGGAACCAGCTGGGGTAGCTCCTGTAGACCAAAGTTACATACAACGATCACAACTGCGGCCTGGGCCTGGAGGTAGGCTGTGACCTGCATTGCCCCGCGCCCCCCATCAATCCACACACACGGAAGAAAGCAAGCAAACCCTGTCGCGCTGCACTCTCGCCCACGAGTCGTAAGGCTGGTAAGGGTCCCATGTGGGGTGAAGGGCTGCGCAAGACCCGGGGTGCCATAGTGGACCTGCCGGAGGATTTGCTGGTGCCCATATCCCCTACACATGTCTCCTCCCCCTCAATCTCTCGACTGGCAGATCGGCCCGGAATGAAACAGCTCTACCACTGGAGGTGGGGTGGTTTGACAGACGGGACGGGTGGTCACGAGGAGGGAGCAGCACGTAACAGCCTGGTAGCCTAGTCACAAATGCCCATTCTACTGTAAGCACTAGGCCCGAAGCTGCGACAGCAGGGTCTGTCGCCCGAGCAGGGGGTAGTCCCTCGATTCGTCTGTGCAACCTGAGAAGCCTGGTGTGTCTGTGGGTCTTTGCCGGGGAAAATGGACTAATGCAGTGAACTGGGAGGCTCTATGCTGCCAACAGAGGTAGCCCATTCATTATGGCAAATGGGCGCCCCAAATAGACCAAGAGATTAAAGACCTTCTCTCCCCGCACTGGGGGGAATGTGCCAGAGAACGCAGCCACGCAACCTGGTGGGTCGTGATCTCAACCAGAGCACAGCACGGAGGAACCAGTGACTCGGTCAATTATGGAGGCGTTGTTTACCGCCCTGCGGGATGAACTTCACTCTCTTAAGAGCGAATTTGCACAAGAGATTAAAGAGACCACGCAAGACGTGGATGCCCTGGGGGAGCGTGTGGCAGACCTGTAGGAGAAGGAAGTAAGCCGCGAGGAGGAGGCAGAAACCCTTCAACAAGAAGTCATCCGGCTCCGGGAGCAGCACCTTGACATGCAGGCACATCTGGAAGATTTAGAAAATCCCTCCCGGAGGAACAATGTGCGAATCAGGGGTGTAGCGTCAGGGGCGGAGAAGGAAGACATTTTTGGTTTTACCCGTGAACTCTTTCACCACATCCTGGGGAGCCCTCTGCAATCTCCGATCCAGCTGGACAGGGCACACCGAGTGGGCCTCCCAGGCAGAATACTTCATCCCCACTGGACATACTGGTTTGCATACATGATTTTCAAGTGAAGGAGGCGATACTAAAGAAAGCACACACGCCTCACCCTATTGTCTTCTGGGGCCACTCCCCCATCCTTTTTCAAGACCTTGCGGCTCTCACTTTGCAGGAACGCCAGTCGTTCCGACAAGCAACAGCACACCTCCGCAGCCTTGTATCTCCTACTCGTGGGGGCATCCCTTTCGACTAATTTTCAGCTGGGAAGGAAAGCTCCTCCAGCTATGCTCACTGGCATGTTGCATGCTAGGAATGGAACCTCCATAGGTGCAACGCACGGAGGGCACACCACCCTTGTCTCAAAGCACAAAGAAAAACGCCCGGCAGAGAGTAGGTCGGCACCGAGCCTTGGCCAAGCCAGACCCTAAGGAGATCTCTAGGGGTCGGCAGGCTGCCCTAGAGGTGGTCCCTTCCACGTTAGCTAAAATTGTTGCCACCTGAGCCGGGTCCCGGCCTCTGCTCACTGTACAAATAGAGGAGGGGCGGCGGGCGGGAGGAGTCGAGCCACTGACCACATTATATCCCCCCTTGGATTCTCCGTGTGGTTTCACTGTACCACAGGACTGGACACAAGACTATATTTCTATTTTTTCTTACTGTTGTTGTTTGTTAATTTTGAGAGGAATTTGTTGGGGCCCACACTCACCCACACAGGAGTTGCTTTGTCTGCACACATCGTACTGATAGCATTCGCTGTACTGCTTTCGGGGTTCTTTGAGGGAGTGGGGAGAGTCCAAGGACGAACAGATCGTAAGCTAGCTCACCTCCCAACTGACAGGTAGCGCCCTCCAAATTCTGACGCTTAATGTGCGTGTGGTCAATAACCTGATCAAACGGCGGTCCATTCTCAACTACCTAGAATCCCCTTGGGCAGATATATGCCTACTGCAAGAAACACACCTTCCTATTGAGGACTGTCACAGATTGAGATCTAGGGCCTTTCCACAGCAATTATTTTCATCTGGCCCTTCTAAATTGGCGGGGTTGCTATCCTGGTGGGCAAATCCTTTTGTGGGGCAATTGCACAGAAGATAGTAGAAATCAGGGGTCGGGTGCTAATGTATAGGTTCACCATTGCAGACAGGTCACTTGTGATAGGTTCATTATATGCTCCCAATGAGAAACAAGAGGAGTTCCTGCATGGGGCACTGGAGGGGGCGCTGTGATTAGGGGATCAAATAGTACTATTAGGAGGGGATCTAAACTTAGTATTTGACAACTCCCTGGACAGAACGGTGCAGAGGTTTAGCCAGTCGGGAGCAGTGTCCCCGGATAGACTGTCGCGACTGGGGCAATTAGGGGTGGTGGATTTATGGAGGGCCAAACACCCACAGTCCAAAGCGTTCTCAGACTACTCCAACACCCATAAAACATATGCCAAGTAGGGACCAAGGAACTTCTCCCACTCACTAAGGAGGTAGAGACATAGCACTGCACTATCAGACCATGGGGTGGTAACACTCTCTCTTTCTCTACCCCCAGATCCTGGTGACTAAGAGACTACCTGCTGCACTGCAAGGAGGTTAAAAAGCAAATCCAGCAATCTCTTGAAGACTATCTAACACATAATGATACCCCTGCGACATCAACGGCGACATTATGGGGAGCACTCAAAGCCATCATTAGAGGGGAATTCATTGCTATATCCTCTGCAGATAATCAAATGCATACAGCAAAGAGAGAGGACCTCACTGGGCAAATTAAGGAACCTGAAAGCATACATCAGCGCACGAGAGGTCCAAGGGTTTGGCGCCAGTTATCCAGTATCCGTGCTCAATTAGCTGCACTAGACCCAGACCGGGCATAATACTCTGCACTCCACTTACAGCACTCATATTATATTGGGGGAAACAAGTTCGGCAGGCGCCTAGCTACTACCTTCCGGGCTAAACGGCAGGAGCAGGGCATTTCTGAGATCGCCTCTCCCACGGGGGATCTCGTCACTGAAGGCCCACACATAGCGAACGCCTTCAAGGATTTTTATGAGCACTTATATGATTGTCAACAGCTAGATATAGGGCCTGGATCCTGCTACCCGAGGGAGGCTAAGACCTCAGCCCTTACTTCGGACCAGGCGGAATCCCTGGATGAGGACATCCGTATTGAGGAGGTCATTTCGGCGATAGCACGCCTTAAACTTGGTAAGTCACCGGGCCCAGATAGGATGTCAGCGGCCTTTTACAAGTCCTTCTGCCACATCTTGGCCCCCATTCTCACAAACTTATATAATTATTTTTCAGATTCCAGGTCGATCCCGCCTGAAATGCTCAAAGCCTCTATAACAGTTCTACCTAATCCTGGGAAAGATAAACAAAGATGCAGCTCTTACCAGCCTATTTCCCTTTAAACATTGATTACATTTTTTGCGAGTGTCATTGCCCACAGAATCAACACATATCTCCCCTTTTCAGTGGACCAGGGCCAAGCAGGCTTTGTTCCTCAAAGGCAAGCTAGCGATAATACCAAAAGAGTGCTGAATATCATTGATAAGGCAAACAGTTTCCAGGGGGAATATATGCTCTTGGCGGTCAATGCTTAGAAGGCTTTTGACCTGGTCCATTGGCCGTACCTCAACCAAGTGTTGGAGCATTTCAGGATCGGTGACAGGTGCAGAGCCCACATCCTAACTATTATCAAGCCCTTACTGCGACAGTCCGGGTTAACAGCTTTACCTCTTCCACTTTCGCCATACATATAGGTACGGGTCATGGCTGCCCACTCTCGCCCTTATTATTTGCCCTGTATATGGAGCCTATGGCCCAGAAGATCCGAGACCATCCGGACATTACCGGTGTCCCATTCGGCAGAGATAGACATTCTATTAGTCTCTACCCCGACGATGTCCTGGCATCCCTAGCGTGTCCGACAATCTCCCTTCCGGCCTTTATGGAGGAACTGGGGGCCTACGGGCGGTGTCAGGGTTCCATATTAATGTAACTAAATCTCAAGCACTAAACCTCTCGGTACCTCAGGGTACAGTAGATCTCCTTGCGTCCCAATATCCGCTGATGTGGGCCTCAGAGACTATTCTGTACTTAGGGATTAAGTTAGCCAACACCATTCAAGCGACAATAGATAGCAACTACGAGGCACTTCTCCGTCAAATACGGAGTGATCTGGGGAGGTGGAAACATCTTCGAATTTCTTAGCTGGGACGGATAGCAGCCTGTAAGACGACAGCTCTTCCCAAAAAATTATATCTCTTCCAGACTCTGCCCCTCTACCCCCCACGGGGAACGATTGCCAAACTCCAGTCAGGACTAGCGCAGTTCATCTGGCAGGGTCGGAAACCGCGTATGAAGCAGTCCTTGAGGTATCTTCCCCCTGAGGCCAGAGGGCTGGGAATTCTGGAATTACAACTCTACTTTAAAGCGGCACAATTAAGATATTTAGTTGAGTGGAGCTGCCCGGAATCGGAGAAGTACTGGCTTTTCCAGGACAGGGCAGTGGCGGGTACGGCCCTCTGGAAGATCCCGTTCCTTCCCAAAGCACACAGACCAAGAAGCCTGTACGTGTCCCCAATAACTTGGGTGACATTGTTAGCCTGGGACTGCACTAGCATTAAAATGGGTCTGACCACCTATCCATACTCACTGTCTCCTCTTTTTGAGAACCTGGACTTTATGCCGGGAGCGATAGCCTTGGATTTTGCAACCTGGAGAAAGGCAGAATGCCGCTCCATAGGCCACTTCTTTGATTCAGAGGCCCTGCTACCATTTTCTTTGGGCTTCCGGGATCGGAATGATTCCATTATCTACAATTGAGGCACTGGATCATGCATCCCTCCAACTGCACCAATGCGCAACTGCCGCCTGACCAAGTACGAAAGGTGGCTCCTGGCTAAATCGTCCGACAAAGGCATGATCTCAGAGTTATATGCAATCCTACTTCAAAATCAAGCCCATACATTTCACACTGGGCAGGCAAGATGGGAGGAGGAATTGGGGTGGTCCCAGAGTGCGAAGGAATGGGAGAGTATAGCCTACCGGGCACGCCTCACGGTGCGCAGTACGACCCTTATGGACACACTAACCAAGATCACCTCACACTGGTATTATACCCTGGTCAGGGTAAATCAAATGAGACCCTCACATAGCGACGGTTGCTGGCAGGGCTGTGGGACAAAGGTACCATGATACATATTCTGTGGGAGTGTCCGCGTCTTCAGCATTATGGGACTCAGGTCATAGATGAGACAGACAAGTACCTTGACTCACAGCTCCCAAGATTGCCGACCTATGTGTTGCTAGGTCTCCCAAATCCATTAACATACCCATTAAAGTCCATCCGGGGCCGACCAATCGGTATGGCTTTGGGGGCGGCCGCCCAGGCCATCCTTGCCAACTGGGGTACAGCGACCACTCCCACACACACAAACTGGCTGCACAGGATATGGCACATTTTAGGAATGGAGAAGATCTCCATTTCACTAGCAGGGAAGGGGGCGGAATTTCAGGAAGTATGGAGTCCCTACCTGTCGTTACTATCACAGGAATTCTACGAGTTGACCTGTCCAAAGTATCTCAGACTCTTGCATCTCTCAGAGGTTCCTAAGCCGGAGGGTCACATGGAGAAATGACCGCATTCGACTGTACACTGTGGTGCAAAATGCAAGTGGGTGAGTGTGGTTGGGGGGGGGGGAGTTGGGGGCGGATTTCAGGGGGAGGGGATTTCCTTTGTTTCTTGGATTTGTTCTGTACCATTGCAGCAAAACACTAAGGGCCAGATGTAGGTCACCAAATACCGGTCGGTAACGGCCGATTTCAGCCGTTACCGACCGGTATTTGGTGATTGAGATGTAGGGGGCCTACATTTTACAGAATCGGTAAATTTACTGATTCGGTAAATTTACCGATTCTGTAAAATACTGATTCGGTAAATTTGCCGAATCGGTAAATCTATATGTAGGTGGCACTGGAAACAGTGCCACAGGCCCCTAAGAATTTGTTATTTACCATGTAATACTATTGCATGGTAAATAACGAATTCCTGTGTATATGCACATCTGTGCATGTACACCTGTGCCATGTGACACACATACATGCCCTTAGGGCATGTATGTGTGCCACATGGCACACAAGCCTGAATCAGGGGTGCAACAGGGTGTCAAAATGACACCCTGTCCCCCTTGTCAATTCGGTAATTTTACCGAATCGGTATTTACCGATTCGGTAATTGCCATAGGTTCCTATGGGCCTCAAGGCCCATAGGAATCAATGGCAATTACCGAATCGGTAAATACCAATTCGGTAATTACCGAATATTCCCGATTCGGTAATTAATTCGGTAAAAATACCTACATAGCATTTACCGATTTGTAAATATCGAATCTGTAAAATTCGGTATTTACGAATCGTAAATACTAATTACCTACATCGGGCATCTAGTGACCAGCCGCTGGGAGGTTGTTGTCCCTATGACTTGAATCTGCTGCTGTATTTGCTTGACATTTTTGGAAAATGCTAATAAAAAAGATTTAAGCCATCAACTGCAGATGCGGGCTCACATACCAGCGTTAATGGGCAAGCATTCTCTCTCTTTGAAAGAAAGGGTGATCAGTAAGCACACTGCCAAGCACAATTAGAACCCCCACTGTGGAATTTTTGTTCTGGATGTTATTAATCACCTGTGACTCTCCCCTCACCCCACCCCCATCCCCTCTTTTGAGCACACTGCAAGCAGCAAGATAAGCTGTCTGTCAGAGAAAAGAAAATGTTTATTCCAACGAGCTCTTCTCCATCAGTACTTTGCCCAGGCTTTCCCTGGGACAGACACCCACACAGCTTCAGCCCAGGCTACGGAACACGACATGGGGTGGGGGCAGTGTGTGGGGGCTGAAGTCCCTTCAGCCTAATGGGCCGTGCACCCCTGCATAGGCATGTTTCCGATGTATAACAGTGAAGGGCACATGGACCTCAGCCACATGGATATTGCTCCAACAAACTAATACACCCTAAAAAGATCCACTAAGCAAAACATGTTTAAAGTAACAAATGACAGCAGCACAAACACATGTAAGAATTAGGTCAAAACAAAGAGGATGTGGTAGAAATAGAGAACTACTTAAGGCTGCAGGGATAATTGTAATCTGGGCTGGACTGCAACATTCTGGCTCTGATTTGACAGAGTATAGCATGTTAAGTAGGCAACCCCTTTGTTCGTGAAAACCCCTAAATTACTCTGCCTACTTGAACCACTGGTGAACTTTAAAAACGTTTAAATTGCAAGGTTGTAAGTGGCCAAAGTTTTCTCTATAGACACAAACAAAACACAACGGCAGTCCATTCTACATTGCATAATGAAGATGCATTTATTTGTGCCAAATATTCATTGAGTGACAAGAACATGTGTGCAAATATGGAACAACCTCCTATTAGATCCATCTCCGTCTAATAATAAACTGCAATTTACAAATGTAAAAAACACATCCTGATGGTGGAATGATACATTTGGAACGTAAATTTACAAATGTGGAAACCTGACCCTATGTTCAAATGCTAGCTCTGCAAGATTGTAGTTAGTGAAAGGAAAGACTGCGTTCCGGTGGGTCTAGCTGCAAAAACATATAAGACAGTGAGTGACACGAGAAGAGCAGCTCTCTGGCAACTTTACAAAGGGCTTTGTGAATCTGACACTAAGAGATTATTTAATGTGCGTGTGGGCGTTTATACCAGGCGCCATATCTTGATGGACTTAGCTGGTGCAGTACAGAGCAAAGCGCCTGTTGTATGCACCTGCATAGGGTATAGTGAATTCATTTAAGGCGATATGTTTCCGATTTAGGGCCAGATGTAGGTAGGCAAATACCGGTCGGTAACGGCCGAAATTCGGTAATTTCGGCCGTTACCGACCGGTATTTGGAAAATGAGATGTAGGGCCACCTAAAATACAGATTCTGTAACTTTACAGATTCGGTAATTTTACCGAATCTGTAAAATTACCGAATCTGTATTATGAGATGTAGGTAGCACTGTAATCAGTGCTACAGGGCTTTAAGAATTCGTTATTTACCACCAACTAGAAGTTGGTGGTAAATAATGAAAAGCCTTGAAAAAGCATTTTTTTTACTTTTCAAACGCTGCCATGTTGCAGACATACATGCCCTTAGGGCAGGTATGTCTGCAACATGTGCACCCATACACGATTGAGGGGTGCAACAGGGTGTCAAAGTGACGCCCTGCCACCCTTCAATGTTTCCCCCAATTACCGAATCGGTATTTACCGATTCGGTAATTGCCATTCATTCCTATGGGCCTCCAGGCCCATAGGAATGAAGGGCAATTACCGAATCGGTAAATACTGTTTCGGTAATTACCGAAGCTTACTGATCCGGTAATTTAAAAAGAGAAATTACCTACATCCCATTTACCTACTCTTAAATACCGAATCGGTATGATTCGGTATTTAAGAGTAGGTAAATCAAGATTACCTACATCTGGCCCTTCATGCCTTCCAGAGTGAGAGGAAAGAACCTAAAATAAATCGCGTTGACAGTGCAAGACTCTTCCTCCTAATGAGTTCATTGCTAAGGGGTCAGGATGAGATACATATGCAGTGGTATGTTGCAAAATGTTGTTACCCCCCAATATAGTGCGCATGGGTGCTGCCGGTCTGTATTTTTTTTTCAAACACACTTTATTGGTTTTTCGTGGTTTCTCAAGTCATACCCTGAGGCAGCGTAAATGTACTCAAACTCGACACATGATTAAAATGTCTCAAAGACATATGCTGCATGTGCAACTATTTAGCCGTTAGAAATAATGGGGTAGCGCAGTAACCCTCAGAACCTGGATGAGAAAGTTTACGGAAATAATGGTTCTGTTGGGTAAAAACAATGATTTGTACTAGGTGCACTATACCTTATAAGAAAATATCATTTAAATATCCAAGCAACACACAACAAAAACAACTTTTTGCTCAACAAATGTTTTTACTATGTATTAATATAAATGCGAGATCATTAAAACAGCTGTCAGTGACAAAAACCATATATACGGCGAAAAAACTGACAATAGTGTACATGTAGTGACTAATAGTGATAAGTGACAGAAGTGCTGTAAACAGGTGACACAGATGACATATACAAAAAGGAAACTATTGTTTTAGTTTTGTAAGTCCAGACTAAGTTGAATAAATCCCAGCAGTGGTTGTTATTCTATTGTTCAAGTCTGGGAAATTGAGTGGACTAATTTGTGATAACAACGTCGACCTTTCGACCCTTGACAGATGTGCAAAGGATAATGCATCAGAAGAGGGTCTTCATCAGGACATTGGGGATGACAGCCAATGACTGTTGGTCCTAGTATATGAGCGTTCAATTTGCATCAATTTCCAGGGAGGTGTTAGCCAACACCTCCGGTATACTTCCAGGGATAGAAATCTGTATATATCAGAAATCTCGTCTTCACCAACTGGTGGAATAACTTAAGCGAGCCGCCGAAGCAATCAATTAATTGTGATCAGGGGTTAACGGACCTCCTCGAGCGTCAGGATCAGCTCAGTGCATGTGCAACTATTACAGATGTAACTGCCCCTGCAACGCTCATCGGGTACACCTCTATTCTTGAGATGCTGTGTGACTGTCTCTCGGTAATGTACTCCTATTGTCAAGCTTGACAAACGCACATCAATAGGTGCTTCCTCATTCCTTGTAGGAGGCAACCATGATTACTACGGACGTCTCAGTGTAAAAGCACCATTCAAAAAGGATCCCACACTAGGTTAGAATATTAACACTTTCTTTAATAAATATAACAAGACCAAAGCAACAAAAATCCAATCAGTAGAACATGATATTCAATTTAAAATTGTTTTAGTGAAAATAGCACCAAAAAGCACAAAGTGCCAACTGTGGATATCTGGTTGTGCTGGACTGTAACAAAGTCACAAGTTCAGGCCAACAGAGATGGAGCACGAGCCGGCTACAGGGACCCAGTTAGGCCTCCGGAACAAAGCATCTTAAATCCTGGCTTGCAGAGGGTTGCGAGGATCCAGGTTGAAGATGTGTCTCATTGTTGAGGATCCCATCGACTTGCGGTGTGAATTCTGGTGTCGAGGATGTGGTGCGCAGTTGGTTCAAAGTAGCTGCAAGGCTGCAATGTAGAGTCCATCATCGTCGCCCAGGCTGCCGTTGAAGAGGGATGCGATGATTCATCACGCAGTGGCGGTTCCAAAAAGGCTGCAAAGGCAATGCGAATCTTTGTGATGGGTCCAATCCACGCAGCAGTGGAGATGCATAGGTTCTGCTAGAGTTTGTGCTGCACAACATAGAAGATGCGTCGTTTCTGCTGGATCCACAGAATGGCAGAGCACCTTAGGCCCAGTTCCAAGGGCCCAGGACTGGGGTAGCACCACTTGGCAGAATAGACTCACAGGCGGAGGAGTTCAGGTGCAGCCGCAAGGTTGTTGGGAAACCGGTTATGTCCCTGAGGCTTCAGATCAGAGGGTCAGCCAACTAGCCCTTGGATTCTCTCTGGGTTCTGGGTTCAAGAGATGCAGGTCCCTTGGAAGTTCTTGTAGCGAAGGCCAATAAGTAGTGAATTGTGTTCACTCTTAATCGTGCGAGATAAAATCTGAATTCTGATGCCTTTATCCGTGTTAAGTATGGCTCCTTGTCTTGGGTGGTTGAGAGCAGGACATATGATTAAATGGTCACCATTCCAGTGCTTTCATGATTCTAGCATCCTCTTTTTTTTTAATAAGGAATTGTTTCTTGATCTGGTCCTTACAGAATGCACATATAATGCCCGGATTTTCAAAAAGATTACTCAATCCCATCTCTTGAAAACTGCTTTTTTCGTATATTTAAGCCATGGCATGGCTGTCCAATTCTTTTGCAGTAGACAGTCCTCTGCGTGAAAAAGCCAATTCAGGAGTGCAACACATTTTGATTCATCATAAAATAGGGCCAGGCCTACCCTATCTTCTTACACCCAATCCATTGTGTCTTATGAAGCTTGGAGTAGATTTTGGAGTTCCCAGTAGCCTATTTAACCCCTTCGGCGCTGATGACAAAGCCAGCTCGTCATCAGCGTTACCTGCGCTGCGCGGATGACGAGCTGGCTTTGTCACAAACAAGCCATTTTTGAAATTCCCACGCATAGCGGGAAAACGCGGTAGCGCGGTAGGGGTTAAAAATGTATTCTCAACCACCAGTAAGGATTTAGCTGCCAAGTACCCCCAAACACCAGTCCTGTTTGTGCCGATAGCAAGGCTTTTACTTTTATAAAGCATGTTCATTTCCTTTGGGCACTTATGTCCTAGTTTCTTGGCAAACCTAAAAACTGATTCACACGACACCTCCATGATCTGAGCCCTCTGGGTTAATATTCTTTCCCATTTCATGTTGTCATTGAATAAAATGCCCAAGTAACTAAAATGTTTTGCCTTCAAAATAGAAGTCTCCCTAATAAAAAAAAATTGACTTGGTCGTTATTGAGCCACAGGTCATAACGTAGGATTTAGTATGGTTAACCTTCAGTTTCAGTTTCTGCATAAAATTATTTAAACCATCTAAAAGAGTTTGTAATCCGTTTGCTGTGCGGGCTATTCAAACCGCGTCATCTGGGTACACATGCACAGGGACTAGATGTGAACCAATTTTGGGGACATCCAGAGCATTAATATACAATTAAAATAAAAAGGGAGCCAATATACAACCTTGTTTGGCACCCTAAATAACTTGAACAGAGGGCGTAAGATCTCAATTTTGGGTATAGTATACCCGCATGCAAGTATCATGGTGCAGGCTTTCTAAAACATGCAATATGGTCAGATCAACCCTTGCTCGCCCCATGATAATCCATAGGGTATCTCTGTCCGCTAGATCGAAAGCACAGTAGAAGTCCATACAGGCAATGTGTATGGCTCCTCTTGATGTACGGAAATAATAGGAATACATTTTATAGACACACATAAGTATAAAGTCCCAAACCCCAATACATACATTTTCGGTAAGGGATAGTTTTAAACCTATATAAAAGACCTCAATTCCACTTGCGACGTAAAGCGGCGCAGAGCGAGTGCCGCCTTAGAAATTCCAACACGTGGAACTGCTAATAATGCGTGTTCTCTTCGGTGGCGAACAGATCTAAACAAGGCTCTCCCCACTGCTGAAAGAGACCTTGCACCACCTCCAAATGAAGACGCCATTTGTGATCCATCATGCACCTGCGGCCGAGTTCGTCCGCCCTGACGTTCAGGGAACCTGCCAGGTCCAAAGATGAAGAGCTTCTTGACATAGGGTCCAAGACCCCACCCGCCCTGTTTGTTGCAGTAACACATGGCGGTGGCGCTGTCCATGAACACCTGCACCACTCTTCCCATTACAGAGGGAAGGAATGCCTTCAGTGCAAGACGAAGTGCCCAGAGCTCCAAAAGGTTGATGTGGAGCCTGGACTCCGCCGGAGACCAGAGGTCTCAGTTCTCCGCCTCGCCCATGTGGCTGCCCCATCCCAGAAGTGATGCATCTGTCACCACTGTGAACTCTGGTTGGGGACGGGAGAGGGAATTGCCATTGACCCAATCCTAGTTCGTTAGCCACCACTGCAATTGGTGTGCAGCGCCTTCCGAGATCTGGACGCAATCAGAAAGATTCCCCATATGCTATGCCCACTGGAACTTCAGGTCCCACTACAGAGCACGCATATGCCACCTGGCATTATCCACCAGCAGGATGCAGGAGGCCAGGAGGCCCAGCAGCCTCAGGGTCATTCTCACTGAAAATCGGGATAGAGGCTGAAACATCCGAATCATAGCCCGAATATCCCGGGGCTCGCTGAGAGGGAATGAAGTGTGACTTCTGCACGTAGATAGTAAACCCCTGTGAATGCAGGAGGTCCGCCGTAGTCTGAAGGTGGGAGACGACAGCCTGGGGCAAGTACGCCTTCAACAGCCAGTCGTCAAGATAGGGGAAGGCTGAAACTCCTGCTATGCGCAGATGAGCTGCGACTACCGCTGTCAAATTTTGTGAACACCTGAGGGGCGCTGATAAGGCCAAAGGGGAACACAGTAAACTGAAAATGCTATTGGCCTACCATGAACCGTAGGTAACCCCTGTGGGCGGGCAGGACGGGGATGTGGTGATAGGCATCCTGCAAGTCCAACGCTACAATCAATCAATCAATCAATACATTTGTAGAGCGCGCTACTCACCCGTGAGGGTATGAAGGCGCTGAAGGGAGGGGGGGTGCCGCTACTGCTCGAATAACCAGGTCTTGAGGTGTCTCCTGAAGGTGAGATGGTCCTGGGGCAGTCGTAGGTGTGCGGGGAGGGAGTTCCATGTCTTGGCTGCCAGGTAGGAGAACGATCTTCCTCCGGTGGTGGCTCTGCAAATCCGTGGGACGGTGGCGAGGGCGAGGCTGGTGGAGCGGAGCTGGCGGGTGGGGGTGTAGAACGAGAGGCGGTTGTTGAGGTATTCGGGGCCCATGTTGTGGAGCGCTTTGTGTGCGTGGGTGAGCAGCCTGAACGTGATCCTCTTGCTGACGGGGAGCCAGTGCAGGTTTCTCAGGTGGGCGGATATGTGGTTGTGGCGAGGGATGTCGAGGATGAGTCGTGCGGAGGCGTTCTGTATGCACTGAAGGCGTTTCTGAAGTTCAGCTGTGGTTCCTGCGTTTAGGGCGTTCCTGTAGTCCAGTCGGCTGGTGACGAGGGCCTGGGTGACCGTCTTTCTGGTTTCGGTGGGGATCCATTGGAAGATCTTTCGGAGCATGCACAGGGTGTTGAAGCATGAGGACGAGACTGCGTTGACTTGCTTGGTCATTGTGACGGAGGAGTCCTGGATGAATCCCAGGTTGCGTGCGTGGTCCGTGGGTGTCGATGCGGTGCCCAGCGTCGTGGGCCACCAGGAGTCGTCCCAGGCGGATGGGGATTGTCTGAGGAGGAGGACCTCCGTCTTGTCCGAGTTGAGCTTCAGACGGCTGTGCTTCATCCATTCTGCGACATCTTTCATTCCATCCTGGAAGTTGGCTTTGGTGGTGAGAGGGTCTTTGGTGAGGGAGAGTATCGGTTGGGTGTCGTCGGCGTAGGAGGTGATGTTGATGTTGTGTTTGCGTGCGATGGTGGCGAGGGGGCTCCTGTAGATATTGAAGAGGGTTGGGCTGAGTGAGGAGCCCTGGGGTACGCCGCAGATGATCTTGGTGGCCTCGGAGCGGAAGGGAGGGAGGCGGACTCTCTGGGTTCTGTCGGAGAGGAACGATGTGATCCAGTCCAGGGCCTTTCCTTGGATCCCAGTGTTGTAGAGGCGGGTTATTAGGGTGCGGTGGCAGACGGTATCAAAGGATGCCGAGAGGTCCAGGAGGATGAGAGCGGCTGTCTCTCCGTTGTCCATCAGGGTCCTGATGTCATCGGTGGCTGCGATGAGGGCAGTCTCGGTGCTGTGGTTGGCTCGAAATCTTGACTGGGATGGGTCGAGCGAGTTGTTTGCTTTGAGGAATGCAGTCAGCTGTTTATTGACGGTCTTCTCGATGACTTTAGCCGGGAAGGGGAGAAGAGAGATGGGGCGAAAGTTCTTGAGGTCTTTGGGGTCCGCTGTTGGTTTCTTCAGAAGGGTGTTGATTTCTGTGTGTTTCCAGCCTCCAGGGAAGGTGGCTGACGTGAAGGAGCTGTTAATAATGTTCCAGAGGTGGGGTGCAATGATGGTGTTGGCTTTGTTGAAGATATGATGAGGGCATGGGTAGGAGGGGGAGCCGGAGTGGATGGTGTTCATGACGCGGGTGGTGTCTTCAGTGCTGATGGGCGTCCATGCGCTGAGGCTGGTGGTGGGGGTCGTTGGTTTGGTGGCTGGAGGCGGAGTCTGGGGTCCAAAGCTGTCCTGTATATTTGCGATCTTGCGGTGGAAGAATGCGGCGAGGGAGTTGCAGAGGTATTGCGACGGTGTGATGTCATTGTTGCTGGCGCTGGGGTTGGAGAGCTCTTTTACAATGCTGAAGAGTTCCTTGCTGTTGTGGGAGTTGTTGTCCAGCCGCTCTTTGAACGATGTCCTTTTGGTGGTGCGGATCATCTGGTGGTATTCGCGGGTGGCGCTCTTGAGGGCTGTCATGTTTTCTGATGTCCGTTTTTGGCGCAAAGCTTTTTCGAGGGTTCAGCATGATTTCTTTGCGATTTTGAGGGCGTCTGTGAACCATGAGGTTTTTCTGTTGCTAGTCTTGCCTGGGGGTTTCTTCAGTGGAGCGAGGTCATCTGCGCAGTTGGTGATCCCCTGAGCGAGATTGTCTGCTGCGTCGTTGGTGTCAGGGGTGTCGACAGGTGGGTTCTGGCTCAGCGATGTGGTCAGCTGGTCTGTGGTGACTTTGCTCCAGTATCTGCGGGGGAACTGTAGTGTGTGGTGGTGGGATGTGGTCTTCTTGAAGGTGAAGTGGATACAGCTGTGGTCGGTCCAGTGTAGTCTGGTGGAGTGGCTGAAGGAGACGTGGTTGCTGGCGGAGAAGATGGGGTCGAGCGTGTGGCCAGCGAGGTGGGTGGGCGTGTCCACCAGTTGCTTGAGTCCGAGGTTGGCGAGGTTATCGAGCAGGGTGGTGGTGTTGTTGTCGTTGTTTTTCTCCAGGTGGAAGTTCAGGTCCCCTAGGAGGATGTAATCTGGTGAGGCTAGGGCGTGCGGGCTGATGAAGTCGGCGATGGTTTCGCTGAATTATGTCCGTGGGCCCGGGGGCCTGTAGATGAGCGTTTCTCTGAGGATGGACTGGGGGTCGGTGTGGATCTGGAAGTGTAGGTGTTCGGCGGCGATGAGTGTGTCTTCGGCGTTGGTCGTGACGCTGATGGTGAGCCACAATCGCACTCTCTAGCTGATAATTAGTAAGAGAGGCGTGCTGCGCTGCATTTTGCTTTTAAACCCACTTGTTGACATTTATTTCTGTGCTTAATTTTAAAACTGTTCACTCGCCGTATTTTGCATTTTGTGATTCCCTTGCTTCCCCGGTCCACCACTGACTCGGTCAGCTTGTTGTGGAGGGAAGATTAGAAGAGGTGCACACCGGAAGTGACTGCGACTTCCTCCGTGCATCCTCCACCAATTAGGGGCCCAGCACTACATAAGACTGCAGCCACGATCGCACTCCCTAGCTGATAATTAGTAAGAGAGGCGTGCTGCGCACATTTTGCTTTTAAAACCACTTGTTGACATTTATTTCTGTGCTTAATTTTGAAACTGTTCACTCGCCGTATTTTGCATTTTGTGATTCACTTGCTTCCCCGGTCCACCACTGACTCGGTCAGCTTGTTGTGGAGGGAAGATTAGAAGAGGTGCACACCGGAAGTGACTGCACCTTCCTCCGTGCATCCTCCACCAATTAGATGGGCCCTCAGTAGTTTAAAGTGAAGGCGGGGCGGGAGCGCAGCGGACGAGCGCAGCGGGCACGTCCTCAGCACGCCGAAGACTCGCCAAAGACAAGCCCGTCTGCGCCCGTCCGCACTGGTCCGCTGCCCGTTGCCAGAACCCCTGGTTGAGATCTATGCCACATGGCCACTTATGCCAGGGAAGAGTTACTCGCTCTTCGACATGAGACGGTGTGTGCGGTCCATCTGCTACATCCAGGCTCGCACTGCCTACAATGCCATCATTGTGGCTTTTCGGCCACCGAAATCTCACTGACTATACCGCCTGTAAAGTCCATGAAATTAAACATCTTGAGCCTAAACTGTAGATCCTTAGTTAGGCACCACGAGGATGTTCATGACCTCTTGGCGGACCAATCCCCTGATCTGCTATTTTTAACAGAAACGTGGCTTACAGATGACTCGTCTGCTATTGTGACCCTGACCTTACCTTCTGGATATTTGGCACTTACCCAGAACAGACCCAAGAAAAGAGGGGGCGGATTAGCAGTGATTTTCAAATCCATCTATTCGTGCTCTCTCTCTCCTATCAACATAGCTGGATGTGAATGCGCCCTTTTTAAGATAAGGGTCTCAGATACCTTTACCTTCACAGGGCTCTTGATCTATCGCCCCCCGGCCCTGCAAGCGCCTTTCAGGAATCACTGGTCTCTACTATTTCCACGTTAGCGTTACAGTCCGCGAAATTCAGTATACTAGGGGATCTGAATATCCATCTGGAGTGCTGTGATTCCCCTGCTATACGTGATCTTCTGGGCGATCTTGAGGCTTGCCAGCTTATTCAGCTAGTTAAAGGTCCATCCCACTTGGCAGGCCATCTGCTTGACCCAGTATTTTCGAACATTTCCGAAATCTCGGCCTCTACTCCCAGCCCCCTCAGATGGTCAGACCATTTCCTGGTTCAAATTTTCATTAAGATCTTAGTTGGTTCCAGGAAACAGCTCCCCCACCTCGTTGGAGGCGCCAATGGCACAAATTAGATGGTGCCATGTTCGAGACCAGTCTGAAAAACTCCCGTCCAGACTGGCCAGAGGATCTGGAGGAAGCTGATACAGCATACAGAGAGTGGGTCAATACGTCACTTGACTACTTCATACCTAAGAAACTGTCCAGGCCCAAGCGCGAGCATTCCCACCCTTGGTACTCTGTGGCACTGGGCGAACAGAAAAAGCAATGTAAGCTACTAGAGCGCATCTGGAGATGAGCGTATGATCCCCAGGCGAAAGCCAACTTTAGATCCACTACCAAAGCGTATCATAAGCTCATAAAAAAAGTCAAAGCCACCTATTATACGGACCTGATTGGTGCGAGCGCAAATAGATCTAAAACCATCTTCTCTCTAGTGAAGGACATGACTAAGTCACCAGAGGATCGCAACTGCCGGATAACATCTGACTTACAATGTGAAGAGATTGCTGGCTTTTTCGTCAGTAAAGTCCAAGGGATTTATAACTCTTT
Organism: Lissotriton helveticus; assembly: GCF_964261635.1. Lineage (NCBI taxonomy): Eukaryota > Metazoa > Chordata > Amphibia > Caudata > Salamandridae > Lissotriton > Lissotriton helveticus. The sequence continues at coordinate 428,619,185 of NC_136063.1, forward strand.
TGAGTCTGATGGGTCTGCTCAGACCTCCCACCAATCCCTTGACTTTCTGGAACCTCTCTATTCCATGCATTCCCTCCCTTCCATCTCACAGGCTACTATGGCACTTCTGGCTGCAAAAGTCAAGTCCGGGTCACCGGAGGACCCCGTTAAACCTGAAATGTTTAAACGATTTCAGGATTCCGTCTTGGCGGAGGGTCAGGAGCTGATTAATAAATCTTTTCAGTCCTCCACCATGCCCAAATCATGGAAACACCATGGTTGTCCCTTTACTAAAAAAGCCCACCCTGGACTCTTCCAGGCCTGAAAATTTTAGACCCATTTCCCTGTTGCCTTATTTGGCCAAGTTGGCAGAAACACATGTTAATGACATCCTGACCAACTACTTGGAGAGCAATGGGATTCTAGATGACTCACAAAACGGTTTCCGGCCTAACCACAGCACGGAGTCCGCCCTGTTGGCCGTCACTGAACAACTAAGGGCAACACAAGATCTGGGTGGTACTTCGGCTCTAATCCTGCTGGATTTGAGTGCGGCGTTCGACACGGTCTCCCACGGGATTCTACTTAGAAGACTATGGGAGATCGGAGTCCGAGGTGGTGCCCTGGATTGGTTCACGTCTTTTCTATCTGACCGTTCCTTCCAGGTCCATGCCCCTCCGTACTCATCTAGCAGGTTTCCGTTGAGGTGTGGCGTTCCGCAGGGGTCGGCGCTCAGCCCTACGCTGTTTAATGTGTACGTCCGCCCTCTGGCAGTGTTGGCCAGAGAACGTAAGATCAAATTAATATCATACGCGGACGACACGCAGCTTATCTTCTCTTTCTCGAAGGATACGGATACGGACCAAGCCAAATTTCAAGATGATATTCTGGCCATCTCTAGATGGATGACCATGAACTGCCTGCAGTTAAACTCATCAAAAACTGAGGTACTCCTGATTGGCAAGGAAACACACAGGTGGGACGACCACTGGTGGCCCTCCTCGTTAGGTCCACCTCCCATTCCTAAGAAGGAAGTAAAAAACTTGGGCGTGCTTATGGACGACTCCCTCTCCCTAGAGTCCCATACAAAAAGAGTGGCTGGCGTGTGCTATGGTCGCTTACGGTCGCTTAAACCTATTTTGGGCTTCTTTGAACCACCTGTACGCCAGACAATCGTCCAAGCCCATGTGCTATCGCATATAGACTACTGTAATGTCTTAATGCTGGGCTCGAATCGAACAGCTATCAACCGACTCCAAAGGGCCCAAAATGCAGCTGCTCGCGTTTTGTTTGCCTTACCAAAACACTGTCACACGTCCCATATTCTGCTGCGCTTACACTGGCTTCCGGTAACACAACGTATTCAATTTAAGTCCCTCTGCTTAACTCATAAAATCCTTCACTGCTCTCGCCCCCGAGTTTTGCGAGGACTGTGTTCCTCCTATGTCCCTGCACGCGCCCTCCGTTCGGCGGATCGCCATCTCGCCTGCACCATCAAAATCCAAAGGAGCAGAGCTGGCGGCCGCTCCTTCAGTTATTTGGCGCCGAAACTGTGGAATTCGATTCCCTCGGAGGTGCGTGCTACAAATAATTACCTGTCATTTAGAAAACTCATCAAAACCTGGTTGTTCCCTTCCATCCAGGGTTCCTAAATGGTGCTACTCACTTCCCCCTGGATTAGTTCGTCTCTCTCTCAAACTGTCTGCAAGCGCTGGGACGCCCCGTCACTGGGGTAGCCATGCGCTCTACAAGCATTTTTAACATTAGCATTAACATGGTGTTCCTGTAGATGATGGCGATTCCTCCTCCAGTTTTGTTGACGCGGTCCTTCCGGGTGATTTTGTAGCCGTCCGGGATGGCTATGGCGATGTCGGGGGCCGAGGAGGCGTTCATCCAGGTTTCCGTGAGGAAGGCGACGTCTGGTGGTGTTGTATCAAGTAAGTTCCCAGAGTTCGACGGCGTGTTTGTGGACGGAGCGGGTGTTGAGGAGGATGCACTTGAGGTGGTTGTTGTTGTCGTTGCTGTATTCGGTTGGTGGAGTGCAGGTTCAGAGGCAGGTGAATTTGCATGCTTGGCAGGTGAAGGGTCCGTGGGTACGCCTCGGGGTGACTCGGTGGCAGGTTGTCCTGTGTTGAGTGCGATGAGGGTGGCGGTGTCGTACCTCAGTCGGGTGCCCTGGCAACCGCTGGGGCCAGGGGTTCTGGTGCTGGGCGCGGTCCAGACGCGGATGGGCGCAGACGTGCTTGCCTTTGGCGCCCCTTTGGCGCGCCAGCGGCGCGCCCGCTGCCCGCGTCCGCTGCGCCTCCGCGCGGCGACCTCCATAAGAGGCGAAGTGGGAGGGAGGAGCAGCTGGGAGGCAGGAGCGGGGGGGCCAATGGGCGAGGGCACCGGCGACAGAAGGCAAAAAGGGGGCCGGGCCGCAGGGGAGCAGCGGCGGGAAGCAGGGGACAGGGGGGGGTACAGAGGGCAGTGGTGCGAAAAGGAGCGCGGTCAGGTCACACTCACTGCAGCGCGGCGACCTCCATAAGAGGCCAAGTGGGAGGGAGGAGCAGCTGGGAGATGGGAGCGGGGGGGGCAATGGGCGAGGGCACGAGCGACAGAAGGCAAAAAGGGGGCTGAGCCGCAGGGGAGCAGCGGCGGGAAGCGGGGGGGCACAGAGGGCAGTGGCGCGAAAAGGAGCGCCTAGCAGGCAAAAGGGGAGACAAAGCACAATGCACAAAAATACAAGAGCAGGTTACAGAAGGCAATGGGAGAGAAAAACAGCGTTAGCAGTCCAGGCAGCAGTTAACAGGGGCGGCGAACCCTCGGCGGCAGCGGGAGTGAGGCACGGGCACCAGGAGGAGCCGTGCGGAGTGGGGAGTGACCCGAGGTCAGGCTACCATGCAGTCTCCAGGGTCGAAACCAGACAGAACCTGAGCCAAAGTCAACATTTTGACCTTCCGGCGGAAGCCGTTGACGTCCCTGAGGTCCAAGATAAGACGCCTCCTTCTTGGGTACCAGGAAGTAGTGGGAGTAGCAACCACAACCTACTTCTGGCCGAGGGAATCGATCGATAGCCCTCTTGGCGAAAAGGGCTGTAACTTCCTTGCAGAGAAGGGCCAAGTGATCCTTCGACATATGATGGAATGTTGGTGGCATGGATGGAGGGGTAGTCTCAAAGGGGAGGGAGTAGCCCCTTTGGACTATCTGTAAAACCCACCTGTCCAACGTGATGTTTTGCCAGTGGGGGAGGTGATGGCGGATCCTGCCTCACACTGGCAACTGGTGGCCCTGAAAGGTCGGACTAGGAAGGTTTGGAGGCTTCTGCAGAGGGGGCACTGGTGGACTGGCCTGCCCGCTGGTCCCCAGACCCACAACACTGGGTCCCACGTCTCCGGCCGCGCAGAGGCTGGGCAGCGTTTGCAGGCCAGTGGCTCTGGGCGGAAAGTGGTGCAGATCACCTTCTGTAGCCACGAAAGGGGCAAAAAGCAGATTGTACGGGGCGAGAGGTGGTAGCGCGGCCCAAGGATCGGGTCGTAGCTCTAGAATCCTTTAGGCACTCAAGCATGCTGTCCACCTTGTCACCAAACAAGCGACAGCCATCAAAGGGCATGTCAAAAGGGGTCGATTCGACATCGCCCGAGAAGCCAGTTGACCTCATCCAGGTGTAGTGTCACCGGGCTACCGACATTGAAATCATCCTGCCTAGCCAGACGGCGGTGTCCAGCCCAGGGCGAATGGTGAACTTTGCTGCATCTCTTCCCTCTGCAACCGCACGGGATAGTATGGCCCGGGCCTCCTCCAGGCACTGTGGCAGCACCTGCGCAACCATGTCCCACACAGACTGGGTATAAAAGCCTAAGAGACATGTAATGTTCACCAACCACAGTCCAAAGCTGGCAGAAGAAAACATCTTCTTCCCAAGATGATCCAGCTTCTTGGATTCCCTATCTGGGGGAGCAGTAGGAAATGCACCTTTGGACGTTGAGGCTTAGACCACCAAGCTCTAAGGGGTAGGGTGTTGGGAGAGAAAAATGGGGTCACCCAGGGCCGGGCAGTGGCGTCGGGCAATCATCCTATCCACAGGAGCCCCTGTGCTGGGCTTGACCCATCTGCCCAGAAGGATGTCTGTGAGGGCCTCATTGTACAGCAGCAGGGGATCTGAAGAGGCTGCTACTTGTTGAAGCACCTCCGTCATGAGGTTGGTCCTGACTGCCACCGTAGGTAGCTTAAGGCCCAAGGCCTCAGCCGTCCTACGCAACACCACAGCGTAGGAGGCCCTCTCCTCCGTAGCTACAGTAGGGGGAGAAAACATACTAAGATCTGGGGATGTATCAAGACCACTGGCCTCACCCATTTCCTCTCTCCAGACCAGCTCTTCAAGCTGGTCTACCAGAGGGTCAATAGACCCCTCCCAATCCTCCTCACCCTCTTCTGGCTGCCACTCAGGGTGATAAGGAACGCCAGGATAGAACAGTGGTACAAAAGTAACGATCTGCGCTGAGTTACTCCACTAATTTGAACTTACCAGTTTGTTACTTTTCGGGTAGTCTGTTTTTCATTTTTATGGAGAGTAGTTCAGATGCAGCTTTGACTTTTGCAATTCTTTGTGGTCAGAACTCCTATTAGTGGAGTAACCCAGTAAAGTGCAAAAATCAACATAATATATATGATGCTCATCATACAATTTTACGATAAGGAAGTAAAATTAATGACAAAAAAATTGTCCGGTGTGGAGAGCTACGAACACTCAAGCTTGGAGCACTGAACGTTTGGTGTCTCGGAAAATAAAATAGCCCTACTCTCCATGGCAATGAAAAACATACTACCCAAAAAGAGTGTAGCCATGAGATAATGAGCTGGTGAGCTCCAATTGGTAGCATACCCCAGTAAAGTTCAGAAAGGAAGAAAAATGATGTGGTGTTCTTTACACAAAATTAAGTCAAGGAGGTTAAATGAGTCACAAAAGAATTTTAAAAAATTTGGTGTAAAGGTCCACACTTGTGCAAGCTTTAAACACTAGGGGCCCGATGTAGGTAGGCAAATACCGGTCGGAAACGGCTGAAAATACCGATTTTCGGCCGTTTCCGACCGGTATGTGGATATTGAGATGTAGGGGCATGTAAAATTACAGAATCAGTAATTTTACCGATTCTGTAATTTTACCGATTCGGTAAAATACCGAATTGGTAAAAGTACAGAATCTGTAATTTTAGATGTAGGTAGCACTGTTTTCAGTGCTACAAGGGTTTAAGAATTCGTTATTTACCACCAACTAGAAGTTGGTGGTAAATATTGCAACATGTGCACCCATGCACAATTGAGGGGTGCAACAGGGTGTCAAAGTGACACCCTGCCACCCTTCAATGTTTCCCCCAATTACCGAATCGGTATTTACCGATTCGGTAATTTACATTGATTCCTATGGGCCTCAAGGCCCGTAGGAATGAATGGCAATTACAGAATCGGTAAATACCGATTCCTTAATTACCGAATCATACCGATTCGGTAATTAATTCGGTAAATATACCTACATCCCGATTGCCAGTTCTTAAATACCGAATCGGTATGATTCGGTATTTAAGAATCGGTAATCTGGGATTACCTACATCGGGCCCTAGATCTGGTAAACAGGGAAGTAAAGGGCGCGTGCTTCACAACAGTATCTGGCTCAGCAGTCAGCATGAGCAAGGGGGCAAAAACCTCCCTGCACGATATTCCACTCGTGGACAACACGTGCACTACATCATTCTGTGCCATCCGGATCCAACATCTATAGCCAGGAAAGATGTTAAAATGCAGACAATGTATCATCATGCACTTATCCACAGTTGAAAGCTTTAAATATTACAAACCATGTGCATAGTGGCCAGTAGTTAAAACGCAAACATGAAAATCAGTGGTATGCAAGGTGTATATTCCCTTTTTACAATACAAACGCACATACAATTCGGTTCTGGTCAATGGTTTGGTCAATAAAGAGAGAGGACACATCATCAAGCTAAAAATCTATATTAAGAATAAATACATATACCTCGCAAAGGGGTTTGTCATCAGAAACAATACAATTATCATGGAAACCAGTCATCCAATGTAATGAGCATAATCATACAGTCATCAAATGGATTACAGAAAAACGAACATCAAATGTTAATGCAAAACTACAGAATTACATTCTTCCATCATATTCATTCCTGTATGCATACAGTCACATTTCAGAATCCAACGACATTCAACTCTATTTAACAACATATGTATATTTTTTCACCCCTAGATGGTTTTTGCATGTGCTCAATAATTTGCCAACTGATGTCATTCAGTGAATGATTAAATTCCAAAAAATGTGAAACCAAGGGTGCAGTGAGATTCTTGCAACATTTGCAGCTTTGGTCCTGATTAGGATGTCGGCCGGAGTTTCTTCTGACCGATATCCCTGGGGCTTCGAGACCGATCGACCTCGGGTCAGTGGTCTGAAACCGCAATTACAATGCAGCCACACATGGTGCTGTCGCAGAGTCCCATTTCCCTAGGTGAGCTTGTGAGCGGTCGGAAACCGGCCGCAGCATAAGCTCCCATTGAGAAATGGGAGTCACTGTAAATCCATGTGGCCTGCACCTCATCAAGGATTTCCAGGGGCGCACCTTAGATGCCCCCTCGGCCCCCAACCGGGGCCTTCGGAGAGAGGGGGCCCTGCTTGGGGCCCCCAAAGTCGCTTTCCAATAGGCTTTCCATGTCGGAAAGCCCAACATGGAAAGCCTGCCGGAAACCGGAATCATAATCCTGACGGCGAAAACGCCGTCCGCACTGGGTTATGTTTGGTTTTCGACTGACTAACTTGCTCCATGAGCCCATTGGAAGCTAGCCGGAATGACCGGCCGGTTTGAATTCCGACCTGTGGTCGGAGGCTTTCTGACTGACATCCTAATTAGGCCCTTTGTGTTGTGACAGATGTGACTTAACTTTTTGCGTTGTGTGGCCCACATAGGTTAAGTTGCAGGGACACCAAATAACGTAGACCACATTCTGAGAGTTAGAGTTAGTATGGTCCTTTAAAATGTGGATGATATTTCTATATACAAACTGTTTTGTGTTAGCGGTGGAATCACACATGACACAATTTCCGCATTTAAAGTGGCCAAAGATTCCGTCAAGAGCCCATGCTGAGGAGCTTGTTTTAGTTAATGATGCACGCACTAAACGATATTTCATATTGCGGCCTTTTTTGAAAAAAAATAATGGAAGATCCTCAGAGATACCAACTGATTTAACCAAAGGCCAGTGTCTCTTTACGATCTTTGTTATAGCATTGTTTTGCATGCAGAAATGGTAACGCACACCTCACGATCCATCTTCTTAGGTTGGGTGGGTCAACAGAAATTCTTGATGGTTATATCTGGCCCATTTTAATGATTGTTTAATCAATTTAGGCAGGTATCTTTGGTCCTCCAATTTTTTGGCTAGAATGTTTGCTTCACGAAAGTAATCACAATTTACAATTTCTTCTAGTTCAAAGAAACTGGCCGAATGGCAATCCATCCTTAAATCCTTTAGGATGATGACTTTTGTATTGGAGTAAAGTGTTATGGGTCGTAGGTTTTGCGTGCAATCTACTTGCTAACTTCCCCTCATTGTTTATAGGTTCCAGGTTCTGCGGTATAGGGCCGCCCCTGTTTGATGCAACTAATATTGTGTCAGGCTTGGTAATCCAGGAGTAATGCTGGGTGAGACAACCTTTTAAAGGGCCCAGCTGCAGGAGGTGCGGCTCTCACATCAGCATTCCAGTCTGGTTTTTTTTCTCTCTTTGGAGGTGGACTCCATCTCAAAAGTAATGAATGGGATGAGGTCAATCAGCAGACCTGCCAAATACCACGCGTAAGAATAACGCATTTCTGTGTGGTGGCCCGCATCACCACACTGAAATGCAAAGTCGTGCATAATATGCATATAACATGACTAAGCTGTCATCAAGATGTGGTGCTGATAAGTAATTCATCAATGCTGTGTGACGGAGTGGCAGCGTGCCGTGGTGTGCACGCTGCTCCTAGGGCTTGGGGGCTGACTGTACTGAGCTGCAGTGTTACAATGTAAGAATAGGATGATTCCCGACATGACCGCACAGCATTACATGCCTGCAACTGATGTCAGGAGAGGCAGCGCCCAATGGCTACTACCAAGACATCAGCACTCATGGCACAGACTTTAATAAGCGGTGCGAGCGGTGCCGGTGGCTCGGGCTGCAGTTCATCATGGTCAAGTTCAGGGAGGGTGAAGTAAAATTTTAAAATCAATGATTTTCATCCCCGCCACCGCGAATGGACCCAACGCCATGGGCTGGGCAGCCGCTGGAGCCCTGATCACACCCCTGAGCTGATCTGCTGAGCCAAGTCTCAATGCCCGGGCAGTGCGGCCATTTGCCGCCAGAGTCAGTCGTTGTGGCCACAAGGCGACCCTATAAACTGCATTGCTACAGCTAGCCTTCCAAGGTGAGTCAGACAGTGCGTGCCTGGAATCTCGGACTCCTATTAAAAATGTGCTTTATTATAAATTATGTGACCATCACCTATCATGTGTGCCTCATCCTGATGCTTGCCTTCAATGTCCGGCGGGTGTTCGAGCCTGCAAGTACTGACTGCTTGTGACTCATTACAGTCACTAGTCCTATTAAAAGTACTTAGTTACAGCAGCGGCTCCTCTGCAATGGCCAAGAAGCGTTGCCCCACTGGCTCAGAGCCAGCAGCTGAAAAATTAAACAATATTTTACTTTTGTTTTATTTTTCAGCTGCTAGCTAAGCCAGCGTGTGTGGGGTCGGCAGGGCCAGGTCAAGGGAGGGGATGGAGGAGTGGTAAGTGCACTTTTAAGTGATCATGTCAGTTTGGCCGGCCGTCTCAGGCCAGCCAAACTAACTTGCGCACTTCTGTTTCTCCAACCCAGATGTATTCCACAGCCGGTTGCAGAAACACTACAGAACCCTGTGCCTGAGCAAGCGTTAATCCAGCCTGCTCAGGCCACTCCTCACACTGCTGTCATGCTAGAGAGTAGCGCAGGGATTGGATGGGGAGACAATGATGCTGTCCCAGGGACTGCTGGGACCAGCAACGGAGGAGCGCAAGGTGGCAGGCAGCACCAGGCAAGTCCTTTATTTTTTATTTTATTTTTTTAAACCCTCCCCATGCCGCACCACCTGTGAGCTCCCCCTGACTCTCTCGCCAGTGTCCACGAGTCAGCTGACTGTGGTGACTTAGTATTACATTTTGTATTTAACTGCACATGTGTCTGCATATATGTGCACAGAACTTTAATAAAGAACTGCCTCTGAAAGGTTTGTTTAATACCATGGTTACACATTTAACAGTACAATCAGGTTACAAGGGCACTAGGTTAGTTGCCATTTCTGGTACTTTGCAGCAGTTTTGTGGTCTTCTTAGGAGTTTCTCGTTGCTCAAATGGATGTAATTTCTGATATTTATATTTTTCCCTCTTCTTCGTTGCTTGATTTTGCTTGCGAGAAAGTGTCACTTAAAATTGTTGAAATGTCACTCAGAATTACAATGAAATTATGAAAAATCTCACATATAACAATCTGAAACCTTGGCAGCTATGAATCAGGACTAAGTCCAATGAAAATTACTGGTAAATAATTGGAACATTTTTGTACGTCTTTTTACAACTGACCCTAAATTACGCTTCTTTGAAGTTTCACGCTCTATTGTCACCTCTCGTTTTTCCTAGTGGTACCAGTAAGATCAGCACTATTATAACCGGGTAATGTGTACAAAACAGATGTAAAAACCCTTTATGCTAGTCTTCCTCTATTATGATCCACCAAATAAATAAGGTGCCAAACCACTGTAAGCACCAGTGTTTTCGCTCTGGTCCAACCTACCAGATCATTAACCTCGGCCTGTTAGAAGTTTGTGTCAAGTATTAAAGAGGATGTGGCCTAAGGGCCAAAGCTGCTGACTTTGAAGCTAGGGAACCAGGCTCGAGCCTCGGCGTTGGCTCAACCTCCTGTGATTCTGGGAAAATCACTTAACCTCCCTGTGCCTATCAAAAAAAAATGCTGTCCCTGTGTAACGTAACTGGTGCTCATGTAAAGAGCTCCAATATCTTCAGGTCGAGTTCACGCCCCAAACATGTTTAGGTCTCATGTGGCGTAGCAGCGCATGCTCTTCTCGCCTCACAAGATTTATTGCTAACAGAGGGCTTGAAGCCCTACACCTCATTTCCATTGGCTTGCGTCACCGTTTATGCTAAACGGTGGCCTGCCATTGGAAATGAGGGTTTTCTTTAGACGCCCTTTTGACTCCGAGCCAGACTCGGTGGCCTGCTTTGCGTCTGTCACAAAGCACTTTCTTATCGTTATGGGGCCATGTGTTTCTAATTTAGAAACACATGGCCCAATAAAGACAAGAGATCCCCATGCTCCGGCTGCAGCGTGACCGCGCTTGATTTCTATTTGTTTAAAATTTGGTATAAGTTGCTGCAGGTGGGTTATATAAAACCTTTCTTCGGCAGCTGAGTTTGAGGGTCGCGCGGTTTTGTCAGGAGCGCGTCTATTACTGGTGCAGCAGATGCAGTGCACCGGGCACAGGAGTGTGAGGGGCCGAATGCACACCACTGAAGGCTGTGCATTATTAACCAACAGGGGACGTGGGAATTGTATTCGCTTGCATTAAGGGTCACGGTTCACGACACCCTTGTGGAAGGTGCACACCACCCATTCCCCATTAATTGAAAAAGATGAGCGTTCTGGAAATGTGGAGCCACGTTTTTGGTGTCCACAAAAAGGTACTTGGACTGTATTCGAAATAATTAAAGTGTTTCTCCTCCCAAAATAACAAACATATATGCCTCCCTCATGAAACAAGCATTGGCATTGCCAATAGGTCTCGCTTGTGGGACCTTATAAGTATTTAGTTTTGCAGCACAATATCCTTGTTGCATAATCGGATATTGTGCTGCAAAACTAAATACTTATAAGGTCCCACAAGCGAGACCTATTGGCAATGCCAATGCTTGTTTTGCTTTTATTTTGAATATTTTTGTGAAGCAGCAGCTTCGTACCATGAGTTCGTTGACCATCAACCCATAAGCAGATTTGATAATTTACTCGTATTTCATTGAAGCGGCCGTAAATCACTCAGTGGAAAGCCATATGTTAACGTGTTGCCCTTTTCCTGGCCACTTGATGGATTTTCCACCTATTGTTTTGTAGAGATCATACAGGTGGATTGAGGACAAGGTAACAGAAAAGGCCGCCTCGCTTTTGGGAATGCGTGATTCTTTGAAGCACCTTTGGAGCTGGGCGCTCCACATACCAGTTCCAAAATGACCTCACTGGGAGCCGCGCCGCGGGCCACCCAGCCGCTGACTTCGCAGGAGGGCAGCAGACGCCATCCGCCGGCCTGTTTGGGCGGCCCATGGGAATGCCGCCCGTCTGCTTGCAGAGGGAGTGCACGAAACCAGCAGTTACTCTCCACTGCGGTATGCTGTTTACTTCCTAACCAAAATCAGAAAACACTTATATAGTAATCACGTCTTAATCTGCACAAGAACGCCACTTATTGTCATTATTGGTTTTGGAAATAAAATGCGTTGCTTCCAGCATGGCTCGTCTTTGAAGTGAAGATATAGCATGCTCTTATTGTTGGGGGCGAAAACCTGGTAGCAATTGAAGTACAGTGAAATGAGCTTGCACTGATGTAGGAAGTTAATGATTTCTTTTAATTTTTTTAAAGTTAGGATTTTCTTGTGACGTCCGGTGCCAGCAAGGGGTTAGGTGGCTGTCTAGGTTGTGCAACATGGTTTTTGGATGCGCTAACATTATTGAGGTTCACAGTGCGGGAAGTGTATGCAAAAGTGAAAGGGCCGCTCTGCCAAGTTGCTTATTTTGGTGTTTAAAAAAGTGTTTTCTGGATGTTTAGTAGCATCGTATCAAAGTGTTGCGCTAACATTATTGAGGTTCACAGTGCGGGAAGTGTATGCAAAAGTGAAAGGGCCGCTCTGCCAAGTTGCTTATTTTGGTGTTTAAAAAAGTGTTTTCTGGATGTTTAGTAGCATCGTATCAAAGTGTAGAAAACACGGCCTGGGGGAAGCTGGCTGGGGAGGGGGAGGAGAAATCCAATTAGGGGAGGAGAAGCCGAGAAGCCGCAGAGCGCACGCTGGGCGAAGCCCTTTGATGTGCTCTGCGGCAAATGCAAGTAGGAGGGAGGGAGGCTGATGCGCGTTCGTGTTTCATCACGTGGTTCACGTGAACTTCATGAAATCGCCAGCAAAAAGCTGGTGGTTTCATGATGTTTTCGCCACTTGAATTCTCGCTCCGCTCGATGCGCATGCGCGCATCGATAGGTCGCGAGACCTAAAAAAATCACAAACTGCTTATTAGATACGTATAAAAAGACACAGTTATCTGGGGTTCAGATAGAAAAGATGCAGCCCGGTGGAAGGAAATCAGATCAGAAGATATGCGTTTTCAAGTTGGGAAAACGAATAAAATATACATTAGACTTGGTAGAACCCATAACGAGCTCTCCGCTTGAGAACAATCTACCCGAGAAATTTTAAAAAATACATTGGGAGAACACACAATCCAGTGACCACGATGCTTTGTATTTCTGTGTGTTTTAAATATTGTTGACGGGAAACTGTGCGCTGGTCAAATCGAATACACGCAGTGCACACATAACAGTGCAAACGTGTATCACGAATGTGAAAGGGTGATTCTTAATCAGGCTGCACACAGAATCTATGAATATGCTAACTTTAGTGATGGGTGTCCACTGATCTATTCATTAATTTTATACAAACATTCAGAATGGCAATGCCATGATCTAAATGCCGTGCCACTTTACTTCATTTCATTGTAAACCATAGAGAACATCACTCAACGATGCTCAATAAACATAGACACCGTTCAGCCTCTGGGGCGAAGGAATTCAATATTTGATGTTCCATTGAATCAACAATGCCATGGTAGAAGGACCTGGCCTGCAGCAACGAGATATGTTTGTGACCTCCCCAAAATTTTTTGCAGACATTTTGGGCAATAGTTGTTTTAATAAGAAGCACGCATTTCTTTGTTTCAGAGTGTATATCGTTGCAGTACTTTCAAACTCTTGGGGCGTACGTGGTTTGTCCTCGTACCGAAGCGCCAGGGAAAGAAGAGAAGCTAAGGGAAGGGAGAGAGACATTCTAAGGCATACGCAAAGAAGGCTCTGGCCCTCGTGCACTCGTGTTGTAATCTCATTTTTAGGCCTCGCTTGTTTATTTAATTAATTTGCTGCGCGGGCCCACAAGGGAGCGTTTCTACTCACTAATCTATGCAATGCAATAGGTCTCGCATTTACGCGAGTTTGAGCTATTTTGACATTGCAAATAACAATGCCTTTTATTTTTGTTTTCGTTTTTAAAACATAAATAAAAGGTATTGTCATTTTCAATGCCAACAGCTTAAACTCGCGTAAATGCGAGACCTATTGCAGTGCAAATGCTTGTTTTTTAATCCTCCGGGGAAAGAGAAAACAAGGCACTGCTGACCCCAGGCGCCCTCGAGTGGTAGGACCTTATTTAACTGTCTCTTGAGTAATTAACAGGAAAGCTTGCTTTCAAATCTCTTATTGGCCCTGAATAACTGGGGTGCCTTCTGCGCTTCTCTCAGGGGCGGCCTTAGGCATGTGCAAGCTGTGCACCTGCACAGGCCCACCAAACCCCAGGGGCCACCACGCCAATATATATCCTTAATATAATAATCCTCTGAGAATGGATACATATTTGCGTGGCGACCCCTGGCAGAGATTTGGCGGCCTCCAGCTGTGTTCCACTTCCAAACACCCTGACCCCCCCCTCTTCACTGGCCTCCGCCCCGCCTGGACCCCCTCTTCCGGGGCCCCCTACCTACGCTCCCTGCTCAGGGCCGCCATGAGCCTAGAGCCACCCCTGCTTCTCTTATTGTGACGGTCCTGGTTAGGTCCATAAAAAAAGTGAACATTTAAATTGATTTAACCTTTTTCGATGTGTATGGACTTGAACACTGAGGCCTTTCTTTTTTATTTCCCCACTCAGTGTGTACGTGCATAAACCAGTATACTTTTCACACAACCCACAAGTCCGGCCCTCGTCTGCCCATTCACCACTGTGTTCTTATGCTTGTTACGCTGTTTACTTTGTCATCTACTCTGGGCTACAGGCGCTGACGCTCCTGGGTGGGCCGGAAGTGACGGAAAGCACCTGTTGCTGGGCTGTGCCAATTCGCTCTAATTCTCGCGGATTCTGCGGTTCAGGGTTCATGTGCTTCAAAGTAGCAGGACGTGTGTTACTAGCAGCCAGAGCGCCGCGGCTTGACACGAGTAACACAAGGACAGATGAAATTTGGAAACGTGCCACTCGGCTGGGAAAGGAGTGCTGACCGGGCAGGCAGACCGACGGCCAGCAGTGGAGCTCAGCAGAAAATAGCAGGAAACACTCTTTTCTCAATGCTGGGCAGATAGATGTTCTGCATAATTCGCGAAAATGGGAAATTAAATCTGTGTTTTACCGCCGAGTGACTCCATAGTACAGAGTATGTCAAGAACACAAGACATTCGTTTGAAAGGTCGGCGTGCCTTATATGATGTTGTAACTTGGCAGTTTGTCTGTGAACAGATGTCTGAATTAATATTTTTTTGTTAAACCAACACTATGTTAACGAGGCACATTTCCCATGAGAATGTTTACATTTTGTAAAGCCGCACTTATGCAAGAATGTTGAGTCTCGCTATCTTTTGGAACATTTCCTTTTCCCTTTTTTATTTTAAAGTTGGAAACACAGCGTGTCAATTATCGTACGTGTTGTAAAAAATAAGGTTCACAATGAGCCCCTTCCAGGCACCCTCTGCTAACCATTTGGAAGGGACGGGGAGCTTTGCAGAGGCCAAGGATAGAAGAGGGAGATTCTCCACCGGAATCAGAGAACGAAGACACAGGAAGCGCCATGACTGCATGGAAACCAATCACTACAGAAGAGGCAGCTACCCTATTGAGAACCATACACTATGGGGCCCTGGCAGACCGGTGTTTCCACATCTACAACATGGGGGGCTTCCCTTCAGCGAAACACTCACCTCATCCTAAACGTCTCCATCGCCACTGCCACTTTTCCTGAAGTCTGAAAACAGGTGGCAGTCATCGCACTCCTAAAGAAACCATCTTGAGTCCCCCCCCCCCCCCAGCTAGCAAACTACCGCCGGATCTCCCACTTCTATATACCCACCCCTGGTTACAGAAAAAACAATGAACATACAACTGACTACCTCAATGAACACCTGCTTCTAGCACCACACAATCAGGCTTCAGACCCAACCACAGTACTGAGACAGCCCTCACTGCAGCAACAGACGACATCAGGTTGATCCTTGACCGAGGGGAAACAGCGGCCCTCATCTTGCTCGGCCTCTCAGCAGCTTTTGACAAAGTTTCCCACTCCACCCTGATTACAAGGGTGCACAATACCAGCATCCAAGTACCCGCCCTCACCGGAATATGTTCATTCCTAACCGGAAGAACCCAAGAAGACTGCATGCCACCTTACACTTCGTAAGCTAGAACGTCATCTGTAGAGTCACCCAAGTATCATCAGCAAACCTGACACTTTTTAACATCGACATGGCACCTCTGCCCAACATCATCAGAAAGCACTGCATCAACATACTCCCCTACGCAAATGACTTACAACTAATACTGCCCCTCACGGACTAGTAAAACAAGAACAACGTCTCCGCCTGCATGACTGCTGTGGCTGCCAGGATGAAGTCCAACTGCCTCAAGCTCAACTCAGACACAACCAAAGTAATTGTTTTTGAAAAGAAGACCTGACAGTGGGACTTCACCTGGTGGCCAACAGACCTTGGTCCAACCCCCACCGTCCAAACAAGAAACCTAGGAATCATCTTAGACAACAAGATCGACATGAAAACTCAGGTCAACTCCATTGTCATACCCTGCTTCCATATCCTGAGGATGCTCTGAAAGAACTTAATGTGGCTAACAGCAAATAACACCCGGAAACAGCCTCATAACTAGCAGACTTGTCTTCAGCAACACAATATGCAGTGCAATCTCTAAACATCTCCTGAACTGACTTCAATCTTTAACCTACCACGCCACACCCATATTACACCACACCACTGGTTCCCAATACACACACGCACTCAATTCAAACTCCTCACACACACATTCAAAGCACTACACAACACAGGCCCTGCCTACATCAACAGCTACATACACCTCCACCAACCCTCTAGCCACCTCCCCTCCAGATGGTCACTGACACATATACCCTACGTTTAAAAAAGCAGAGCAGGAGGTCGCACTTTCTATAATCAGCTTATTACTAAAACATAACTTTTGAAACCAGTGTAAACCTTTAAAGAAAATCTTTTTGTGCATTTTGCAGCAGCCTATTTACACTGTATGCAACCTATCCCATACCATACGTATTACACATTTTTTAAACAGACTTATTTACTCGCAGTGGTTTCTATCACAGGCATGGACCTCTTAGCACTAAAAATATGTCACTATTTCCCCAGTACTCCGACTACTACTCAAATGAGTGATTGTCTAGTTTCACCAACAGACATCTGGAGTAATCCCATTAACCAACCAAGTTGCCCCTACCAGAAAATGCATTTCCCAGATGTCAGCATTATATTTTGTATGCAGTCACCCAGGTAAAATGCCAACCAAAAAGTTGCTGAATATTTTGTTCCTTTCTGGTACGTCTCTGACCTTGCTCCCACATCTGCTGATACACCCTCGTCGTACCCAGGATTACAGTTTCCATACATTTCTTTAGACACTTCGACTTCTGGCCGGAAGTCACTGTGCTAGCTGCTGGCTCCATTTCCCTGTAGGGTTGAGACACAAAGGGTTAGAAAATGATATGAAGCATTTGACCTCCTTTCTTGAGGCCTCTGGGTTTTTGGATCAATCTCAGCATGGCTTCCGAAAATTCCACAGCACCGAGTCGGCTCTCACGGTAGTGGTAGACAACATTCGATCAAAGGTAGACCGAGGCCAGACTACTTTACTGGTCTTACTCGACCTGACCGCAGCCTTTGACACCCTGTCTCCCTCGATTTTAACAGTTCGGCTAAAGGAGATAGGGGTGGAGGGCCCAGCACTGAGCCTCCTGACCTCTTTCCTCAACCAAAGAGAGCAGAGGGTCAAGCTAGGAGAGTTCCTCTCCCCTGCTAAGCCTGTGCAATGTGGGGTCCCACAGGGGTCGGCCTTGAGTCCGACCCTCTTTAACATCTACGTGGCCCCACTTGCCAGGCTGGTAAGATCGCACGGGATAAAGGTGGTGTCATACGCCGATGACACCCAGATCATGGTGTCCCTCTCCCACTCGGTGAGTACCTCCGCGTTCAGCTTCAGGAACTGCATGCAGGCAGTCTCCGAGTGGATGATTCTAAACTCACTGAAGCTGAACGGAGAGAAAACCGAGGTCTTGATCTTTGACAAAGATCAAGACATATGGTCCAACGACTGGTGGCCCCTCTCTCTGGGAGCCTGTCCTGTGCCCGTAAAATCAGCCCGCAATCTGGGCGTGATTATCGATACGTCACTGGCCATGACACAGCAGGTCAACAGAACCGTGTCTACCTGTTGGGGAGTCATTAAGATTCTCAGGAAAATCGCCCATTATCTCTCCCCCCCAAGCCCGCAAACAGACCGTGGTTGCCTTAGTTGCATCACGGCTGGACTACTGCAACGCATTGTATGCAGAAATTAATAAGGGTCTTATCCAATGCCTCCAGACTGTCCAGAACGCGGCTGCTAGATTTGTCCTGGATGTCCCTAATACCTCCTCAGCCACTCTCGCCAGGAAGAGTCTGCACTGGTTGCCGATCCAGTCCAGGATCTCTTTTAAAATTTTATGCCTGGTTTTCAGTGCCCTATCTGACGGATGCTCTGAAGCTATTGGCTCCCTCCTGATCCCTTACACTCCTAGCAGAAGCCTACGTTCTGACTCCAAGAACCTTCTATCTGTCCCTCGAACAAACAGAGTCAGATGGGGCGGAAGGGCCTTCTCCTCTATGGCCCCTAAACTGTGGAATGCCCTCCCCTCTGAGTTAAAAACTCAACCCTCTATGGCCCTTTTTAAGAAAGTCTTAAAAACGCGTTTTTTCATCGAGGCCTATCAGTAAGCATGCCCTCTGACCCTGGACTATGTCTGGTTAGGTGCCTTGACGCTCGTAGGGCAAAGTTGCGTGTTATAAGTTCAGCTTCATTCATTCATTCATTCATGGTGACATAGGCAGAGCTGCGTGTTTCTCCTGACAGATAGTTTAGTCAATAATATGTTGTAGCTTTGCCCAACATTCCTCCAGTACAGAAGAATACCTAGGAAGATAGAGTGGTACCGGCAACTTAATGTATTTACTGACTGGTGGTCTATAGATTATTGAGCTCCATACTAAGTAAGGAAGAGGAGGGAGTAAATTTAGATTGAACATCATAAGGGAAGGTGGCCACTTGACTGACTGCTGGTGCAACCAAAGAGCCTGCATGTCCAGAAAATGTTAAAGCTTCATACTGCAACATACAGCTGTTGTAGATTGCATGCAGTGCACTCTTCTCCCATCTGGTATTTTTTCTTCAGTCATTCTTTTCGTTTTGAGAGTGTCTGGAACATCGGGTGACTAGAAGCCACAATGCTTCAGGGCACACTCTCCACCTTAGATAGTTTTTTCCGCCATTAGCTTCAGAGCTGAATCACAGTAGTGTTGAATCAACTGAGCAGCGAAAGAGAAGAAATACAAGAAACAACTTGTGAGTTTTCATCAGTAGTCAGTGTTGTGGTTTCTATACAACCTTCCAAGTCACAAGAGGAAGATTCCAAGGGGTGTGATGTGGAAAATATGCCATTTTGTTTTTTCCATAGTGTCAAACAAACATTGCAATCTCGGAGTGTTCTTAGCGTCTGTCATTTATGTTTACGAAAAGAAGACATCAATTCTAAGTCTTCTGCATGTAAATTATTTAAGTTAAAACAAATAATTTGTCAGTAACACATTAGGTAGTGCACTCTCTATGCCACCACAGAGAGGGCCATCTGATACAACATTGGGATGTGAAGGAGGAGTTTGAAGATGTCAAAGTGGAAGAAGAATATAGCCTGAGGGATATAATTGACCTTGCTAAAGAGTATCAGTTTCAGTCCCCCTCAGACTCCTTGACACCTACTATTGCTGTTCTCTCATAACAGATATAACTCGCGAAACATAGTGTTCAACCTGCAGAGCCTACATCCAAGGATGTGTCAAAGTCCTAGATGGACACCTTTGAGTTGGAGAATCCCGAAGAGCAACCACTGAAGGATAAACAAGGATCAGTAGTGCCAAAGTACTGAGTGACCTCAAAAAGAGGATTGAATTCGACAGTATCAGTGGCCTCAAAATGAGGCAGCTTGTAAGGAAGTAAATCTTTGAAATCCCGATCACTACAGAGAAAAAAAAGATTGGCTTCGAAGTCTTCTAGACCGTGAAAAGATTTGGTGTTGTATGAACAGTCCTGAACCTGTAAACTGTCTGATGCAGGAGCTTGAGGATTAAGCACACTATTCTGCCTCTAATTTTCACCTTCACAGGATGATTCAGACTGGTCCTGACACAGGACATATTAGGACAACTAGACCTGAAACTTCACGTATTCAACAAAAAAGTGAAACATTGCATTTGATGAACATTCTATAAAATTCGCAAATGTACACATAAAAAAATCATGACATAGAACCTACTCTTACAGATTCATCATTCTATCAAAACTATACAATCGCAGAAGAAAACACCCATACAGGTCAGGATCAGAATCAGGATGTTCAAGGAGAGGATGGTGCATAGTATACATATGCAATGATTCAGACACCATAACAATAATCTTAGTAGGGCTTTGCCACCAGGTGAAACTTCTACTTACTATTTATTTGTTTAAAAGGAAGCTTTACAACACAGAGTGGTTACGGACATAGAAGAAAAGGAGGGTGCTCTCCTCATTAAGACATTACTAAGGGTGTAAAAGACCAATCAACCTCGACCTATGTTAAAAACTGTTTTGAAAACCTGAACAGAAAATGTCAAGGCACCATTCCAGACGTGCATTTGATGGCAACAGTATAATGTAAATGTAAGGCTGCCCTACAAGAACCTCACATCGAAAGCCATTTTCTTCCAGATTCTATGATGTCCATATACCCAGAAAACAGCTGAGATGCAAGGTATTGAGCGCCTCACAGAAGAAACCCCATGGGAGTTCACTGATAGGTTCTCACCAGTGACTCTGGTTCTCATCATAAGCACTTCCATACCAAAAAAAAAAATGTGAAGACAAAAAACAATTTTTATAAATCTAAGCAGTGTGCAAGTGCTGTGAGCAAATACTATCCCTAATCAGTGAGTTATGATTAGCTGGATAAAATAAGCTATAGGACGTGTCTCCCTATTGCTTAATTCCTGACCCCTAACAAAGTGGAGCCTACTGCTATCAGGACCACCTTGTTATGTTAAAAATGAGCTAAACCATCACTAGTTACCATTCTTTATTCTCTGCCGTGGGTTTGCTCGTTTAAAAGACACTCAGGCCCAGATGTAGGTAATAGCAAATTACCGAATGGTAAATACCGAATTTTACCGATTCGGTATTCACTATTCGGTAATTGCTACGTAGGTAAAAAATTCGGTAAAAATACAGAATCTGTAAGATTCGGTAATTACCGATTCGGTATTTGCCATTGATTCCTATGGGCCTTGAAGCCCATAGGATTCAATAGCAAATACCGATTCGGTAATTACCGAATCGGTAAAATTACCAAATTTACAAGGGGGACAGGGTGTCACTTTGGCCCCCTGTTGCACCCCTGTTTCAGGCTTGTGTGCCATGTGACAGACAGACATGCCCTTAGAATCGGTGAATTTACCGATTCGGTATTTTACCGAATCTGTAAATTTACCGAATCGGTAAATATACCGAATCGGTAAATATACCGATTTTGTAAATAAAATGCCCCCTACATGCCAAATCCCAAATACCGGTCGGTAATGGCCGAAATCGGCCGTTACCGACCGGTAATTGGCAACCTACATCTGGCCCTCAGTTCCTTCTAATTTTAGAGGGCCCTTTGTTGATCGGACAATATGTGCATTACTCTGTAACCATGAAGGGCGTCTTCTGTTTTTTAATTAGATCCAAATGATCAGATATATATTAAATATCTGTGTTTGGAACCTGTGATTTTTGTTTAAATTATGGCTTGTAAATTCATGTTCGTCCCTATAAAGTGTTTTAAAAATATGCTTGAGTTGAGTAGAAAATAGGTAAAGGGAACGTCTGCTCTGAAATCTCAACTGTTAATTAAAAAACTGTACGTGCTTTAAACACACCAATGTTTGTATTCCAATTGTTAAAATGGGGTTGCACTTTGTTCCTGTCGGCTCTTTGGCCATGGCCATCTATTGGAGGAGCACATGAAATCTACTATTACATAGCTTACTGCTGTGGACTTTTAAACAAGAAGAATAGCAAAAAGTTCTAAGTGACCTGAACATTAACTGTCCCAATAGGATTTCATGTACCATCAAACTGAATTCCTTGGACGGTTATGGCTAACCTTCAGCTGCCTGTTGAGTCTTCTTCATGGCCTGGTTGAATGTTCATTGTAAAGCAGGTCATTCAGCCTGGAAATCAGTGTCACTCGATGTAGATTGATACTCAGCCATAAGACTTTCTAATCCTGCTTGGTCTGGTTGAAGAAAAACGTTGGCTCCAGAGACATGCTGCAGAAGGTAGATTGGGTGAACAGACCAAGTGGAGTGGCTAATATGCATTTTTTTGCCTTGCTTTACAGTGGCACATATTTTTTGTGATATTCTTTGCCCATCCTGGTCAGAGGGCAGGTCTTTCCTAGCCCCTTTGTATTGGAATAAGCTGCCTCCTGAAATGTGAATTTGTAAGGATCATCTCCAATTCAGGAAGGTACTTAAGACTAACCTATTTTAACTCTGCTACTTTCTGCTTGTTATCCTGGCAGTCACGCCAAGATACCCCTCTCGGGGTGATTCTTGTGCTAACAAATTATAATTACATAACATCATCCATGGAATGCCTAGTGTTTGAGAACCCCGCCGGGCCTTCCCACTGACCACTGTTCTCTGCATGCGAGTCTCGTTCAAGTACTCTCTGTGAGGGTTAGACCCCCTGAACAAGGTAGACAGGAGGATGTGGCTCTGGCTGTCCCTTAAAACTCTTGTCGCATTCCAGCTGACAAGCACCAACATAAAACATGATGCCCCAGAAATAACAATACTTGTCAGTGTATGTACTTGTAATGTACGTGTCACTTCTTTCCTTCACACAGTTTACTACCACCCTCCAATGTGGTCTGCAACCACTTGGGCCTTCACTGCTGTCACACATGAATAATACTACATTTCACCTCTCCTGTGTGTAGTCTTCGTCCTGCTCCTGTAGGAATCTACAGGAGCAGGACCTGTAGATGTAGGAGAGTTACCTGTGCTCACCACAATCTAAGGACTTTCGCTGTGTACAATGTTTTAAGGGGGCTGGGTCTCTTTGTGTCTCAGATCCGGTGGTAACAAAAAATGGACATTGAACCTGGTCCCTATCGGGCCCTAAATACAAGTCCTTATCATTACTGTCAAAAACACTGATCGATTTCTGAACAACGAATGTAAAAAACATCTAGGTAATTCCTATCAAAGATTTAGTTCCTGTTTATATTTCATATATTTAGCACGCTTAAGGAGGAATGCAAAATTATGTAAACTATTTCCAGGATATTGTATTTATGTGTTTTTTTCGTGTAGCATATTAATTTTGTATAACATATACTCTGGACTGAGTTGCCACTAGGGGCCAGATGTAGGTAGCCCAATACCAGTCGGTAACGGCCGAAATTACTAAATTTCGGCCGTTACCGGTTTCGGCCGTTACCGACCGGCATTTAGGGTTTGAGATGCAGGAGGCAGGTTTCAGGATTCGGTAATTTACCGAACGGTGATTTAAATACCGATTCAGTAAATTACCGAATCCTTAATGTAGGGAGCACTCAAGTGAGTGCATTTTTCATTTAAGGATTCGGTATCTACCACCAACTACAAGTTGGTGGTAAATATCGAAAACCTTTAAAAAAGCAATTTTGTGCTTTTTTAAAAGTGCCATGTGGCAGACATACATGCCCTTAGGGCATGTATGTCTGCTACATGTGCACCCATGCACTATTCAGGGGTGCAACAGGGTGTCAATGTGACACCCTGCCACCCTTGTAAGTCTTCCCCCTATTACCGATTCGGTATTTACCGACTAGGTAATGCCCATTCATTCCTATGGGCCTCCAGGCCCGTAGGAATGAATGGGAAATACCGAATCGGTAAATACCGAATCGGTAAATACCGAATATTACCGATTCAGTAACATTTACCGAATCATTACCTACATCACATTTACCGAATCCTAAATACCGAATCGGTAAAATTCGGTAATTAGGAATCGGTAATATGTGATTACATACATCTGGCCCCAAATGTTTATAATGGGTCTCAATTGAGAGCTCCTGAGTTAAGGCTGAAGGTAGTGCAGGGTCCTCACAGTGCCGATCAATGGGTCAAAAAGGTGTTCCGAATACATGGCCATCCAATCTTTGGCCAGGATCTGGAAATCCCTTTAAATTACCAAGAGCACCAAAACTGATTTGCTGGTGGGTTACCCCACACACACACACGCACACTCACAAACATGCACACACCCACACCTGCACACACACACACACACACACGTTAGATTGTGCCCCCTGAGTAATAAAGGGGTTACATGGCCAGTACTAGCAGGATACCCACCCTTTCCACGTCCTGAGACCCTACCCATTGCTGATGTTGCAGGGATACTAAATTATACAGTCTCCATATGCCGGAAACTCATTCATTATGTTCTATGAACTATAAACTCTAGACCAGCTCTATCAGGACTCATAGTACAGGGGCAGATTGCCATGCAAGAAATCAGTCCACACAGACAATAAACGTTAATATGGAAAAGTTGCCTATGAAGTGTGATGAAATTGCCTTCTGGATTGCACGCAAGACCAACCAAATGGAAGCAGTTTATCCTTATATGACACCCCAAGAAAAGCATAGAATACAGACTCTGGGGTCCATTACAATGGCGGGCGGATGGCGGTCCCGCCTTACTCATTAGGATGCCCCCACCATACTGGCGGGCGCATCCCGCATTTCTTACATTGCGGAGGGCGGTGCTGTCAGCAGCACCCGTCACAATGTAAGAAATGCATGTCGTGCATTTGCATGCACAATGTGACAGGCACCGCGCGGTGCCAGCCACCATGTGCATGCATCTGCAGGGGGGTACTCATGTGCACCCCCAACACCCTGGGGGCCCGCAATGGGCCCCCAAAAGCAAAGACCACATGCCTTTCCATGGCAGCAATGCCACCATAGAAAGGCTGATCTCTGCCATCATCCAATTATGGATGGCGGTGTCTTGCAGACACCGCCACCATTTAAACATGTTTTGCGCCTGGTCGACGAATCGACCGGCAGAAAAGCGGCGGACGGTCTTTCTGTCCGCTGCGGACCCCCACAGGCATCCTAATAAGGCGAGGGGTCTTTTAGGTATGGATGGTGGGCGGATCGCCCCCCGCCGGGCCAAAGCTGGCTACCGCCAGCCCGGCGCGGGTGATCCGCCCGCCATCCTAATGGGGCCCTTTGTGTCTTCCCCTTGGAATGGTGCCACCTGAAAAGGAGGCAACACCTGGGGAAGTATAATCGAATACATTTACCTTAAAACGCATGGCGCACCTTCATTGGCATTTGGTCCTGTAATATTGAAACAAGTACAAAATGAGCATGGGGCTATAGCAGCTCTGGACTTTAGTTATGAATTTAATGAAATTTTTCTCCACAGTTTCCTTGATCATCTTAAGCAACATTAAGGGAGAAGTGTCTCTCTGGCCATATGCCAGAGACTTGCAACAGTTCCAGTTCAAGATCGGGAACATGAACTACAGAGAATAATTTCGGAAGTTTAAACCGATGTGGGTCATGATACATTGAGTACACGAGCCCTTAAGTCACATTTAAAACCTAAAAGCGATATTGATGGCTTAGTTAAGGAAAAGCCTTTAACGGAAGTAAGGAGAAATAGAGGTACAGCGAGATTCTGTATCCTGGGAATCTAGTCAGGCTGGATATTACTTAAGGAACCATGAAAAAATTAAAATGCCAGAAAGGTATCATTATTCTGATAGCCGCCCTTCCTGTTCTTTTCAGGGGTCTGACGATAAACAAGCAGAGAGCGGGGGCCTGACCAAGTACCAAAGAAAAGAAGAATACAGCAAACAAAAAGGAGAAGCAGGACGAGAGATTGAGATCAGCGTAAACAGGGAAGAGAAAGGTTTGCACTCTAAAACTGAATTTAAAAAAAACAAATGGTTAATACATTCTAAGAAACATGTCATATCAGCTACGGATACTTCTGCGGAACAGGACTTGGCGAGAACTCTTTTAGACAGCGCAGAAGTAACAATAGTTCATCAGACTCTCCAGAGGTTTCTGGTGGGGAATCCAACTGATGAGTACATAAAAACTGTCACGCCAGCTAAACATTTTAATCTTTCTGACAGGGTTTACACTTTAGAGATACAGGTTGAAGGGGATATACAGAGCTCTATTAAAGACATTTTCTGAATGCATTTAGCTGAAGAATATGACATTATTCTTGATGAAGATGATTGGCCTCTAATCTTCATTAGGGAAGTGCCCCAAGGGAAGGAAATTATATGGAGGGACATTTTCTCCCATAGAACCTGAGGATATCAGAGACACTACACTACTGAGTGGGCAGTTAGACAGGCTCTAGCCTCATACAGAAACCAAGCGAGTTGGGATAAACACTCTATTCCACATGTTATTCCCTTACATAGTGAGCGCCAAGTACAGGCTCAATACTCCTTGAAGTCAGAACCGAAGCATGATATAAAAGCAATACTAAATCAATTGCTATACCAGGGCACAATAGCACATTGTCTTTCACGCAAAAATACTCATCATTTTTCCCGTCTCAAAACCAGCCAGATTCTAAAGAATAGTTTTAGATTATAGAAATCTAAACACTCACACGCAAACATATGCAGTGCAAAATACTCAGCCTAATACTGAAAAGGTACAAAACAACCCTGGACGGCTCCAATGGGTTTTTTTTCAGTCAGAATGAGGCACCTGAAGGGGAGTATCTAACCTAATCTTCAGTTTCAACAGAGTGCATTTCTAGTTCAAATTACTGCATATAGGCCAGGGTATAAAAATAGCTCTGACCAATTCTCAGCATGCATAATGGAGATTTTATGACTAGAGCCCAAAGCGGTGTCATACACTGATGACATATCTCACCAATGACGATTTAGACACACACCTAACTGGGGTGGAACGTATAGTGACAATACTAACATCACACTTTTACAAAATTACCTTTAAAAAGTCTAAAATTGCCTACCTAAAGGTGACTTTTCTTGGATACAAGTTATCCAATGAGGGTAAGGGTTTGGCACCTGATTTCCTTTGGAAATGTGCTACCTTACAGAGTCCAAACACACTGTAGAAGTTACAATCTCTGATGGGGTTTCTTAACTTCGGACAAACTTACTTGCCACATTGTACGATTTCATTTCTCACATTTTCAGCAAAACAGTGGAAGAACAAACGCACTGATATCTCCCATGTGCTACAAGCAGAAATGCTAGAGACAAAATATTTACAAACTAGGGATGGCAAATCAAACAGAGTTTTAAAAGTCGTACCAAGCAACTCAGGTTACATATATGTAATCTACAATGAGGGACAGACCAGTCCCATAGCCTACAAGTCACTCTTGGAATCTCCAGCTGAAGCACATTTTGCTAACATTGAGAACATTCTCACAGCTGTGCAGACAGCTATTTTGAAAGAGCACCTGTTGGCGTATGAAAAACGTATAATTGTGGTTTCTCCCTACTGGCACTAGAGGCCAGTCACTAAGGCAAGCATTCCTAATGCTCAAGCTCTACAAAGGTGAAGTGGCCCTCTTCCTTAAGTGCAATGGAAGAGAGCTTTCAGTATGAACCGTCATTTCCAATACAAGCTTTCCTCCAATATGAACAGATCAAACTCCAAAAGCCTTACCCACTGAGTCATATTGTAGCATGTACTACAGGAACAACTCTGCCCAACCTGTTGTAGGAACCAGCTATAACTACTCTGCAGCCTACGTAGTAGTGCAGGTTCTAGTGCCAAAAAAATGAGTTACACCCACAGCACACCCGCACTAAAATCCTAGGTGACAGCACTGCACAACATGCAGAAATTCATGCTTTGGTACTTGCACCACAGAGGGCTAACCTGTCAGTTCCCACACTAACAGAATCCAATTGATCCTTCTGTGTGCAGGGTACAATGTAGATTTAAAACATTAGTGCCAAAGCGGATTCAAAGTTTCAAAAGTGAAACCTATTAAGAATAAAGAGCTTTGGGGAAAGGTAGCTACCTTACAAGATAAGCTTTCATTGATCAATGTGACACACACTTTCGGCCATCACTGTGACTGGATTCATGCCAAAGGAAACCGTGCGACAGACTAGCTGCAAAGTCTCCAATACAGACTGTCAAGGTGGAAGTCTTAACCAGATCTTAGATGTAGCTCAACACAGACATGATAACAGCGATTCAGGCAACTATGAAAAGTAAAAATCCCCCAGATTGCTTTCCTCTCTAATACTCCTACACCTTTAATTCAGATAAAACTCCTCATAAACTGTCCAGATTAGACTTAATCAGGGAAGCCCATGAGGGGTTGGCGTCTGCCCATCCTGGATAAACGCAACTGCAGCAATGCTACAGCAACGCTACTAGTGGCCCTGCTTATATAAGCGGACTAGTTATTATGTTGGACAATGTAATGTTTGCCAACTGATCCGATCCACAAAGAAATTAGCAATCAAAGATCGACTCGACAACAACGCCCACAACAGCAAGGAACTATTCAACATCGCCAAAGAGTTCACCAACCCCACCGCCGGCACCAACGACATCACTCCCTCCCAAGACCTCTGCGACTCTCTACACAACAAAATCGCTGACATACATAACAGCTTTGAAAATCAGCCCGGAGTCCAATCCACCCAACCCACCTCCGAACTAAAAACCCCCTCCAACAACCTTTTCGCCTGGAACCCGATCACCACTGAAGACACCATCCGCCTGATGAACTCCATCCACTCCGGATCGCCAACCGACCCATGTCCCCACCACATTTTCAACAAAGCAGACTCCATCTCCGAGACGTCATCAACTGCTCCCTCAACTCCGCTACCTTCCCGGAAAGCTGGAAACATGCCGAACTCAGCGCCCTCCTGAAGAAACCCACAGCAGACCCCTCTGAACTTAAGAACTACCGCCCCATTTCACTCCTCCCATTCCCTGCCAAAGTCATCGAGAAAGCCATCAACAATCAGCTCGCCGCCTGCCTCGAATCCAACAAATCCCTTGACCCCTCACAGTCCGGCTTCCGAGCCAAACACAGCACCGAGACCGCCCTCATCGCAGCAACAGACGACATTCGAACCCTACTGGACAACGGAGAAACAGCTGCTCTCCTCCTACTTGACCTCTCCGCAGCCTTCGACACAGTCTGTCATAGCACCCTCATACAACGCCTGAGCAACGTCGGAATACAAGGAAAAGCATTAAACTGGATCATCTCGTTCCTCGCCGGAAGAACCCAGAGAGTCTGCCTCCCCCCTTTCAAATCGAAGGCCACCGAAGTCATCTGCGGCGTACCACAAGGATCATCACTCAGTCCCACCCTCTTCAACGTATACATGAGCCCCCTCGCTTCCATCGCGCGCCAACACAACCTCAACATCATCTCCTACGCAGACGACACCCAGCTGATCCTCTCCCTCACCAAAGACCCAAACATCGCCAAAAACAACCTACACGAAGGGATGAAAGAAGTAGCCGAATGGATGAAAAACAGCCGTCTAAAACTGAACTCAGACAAAACGGAAGTCCTCATCTTAGGATCATCCCCCTCCGCATGGGACGACTCATGGTGGCCACCGGCCCTGGGAAACGCACCCATACCAACGGACCACGCACGTAACCTGGGCTTCATCCTGGACTCCTCCCTCTCTATGACCAGACAAGTCAACGCCGTCTCATCATCTTGCTTCAAAATCCTACGTATGCTCAAAAAAATCTTCAGTTGTATCCCCACCGAAACAAGAAAGACGGTCACCCATGCACTGGTCACTAGCCGACTGGACTACGGAAACACCCTTTACGCCGGAACCACAGCCAAAACACAGAAAAAACTCTAACGCATCCAAAACGCATCGGCCAGACTCATCCTAGACATCCCCCGCCAAGCTCACATTTCCGGTCACCTGAAAGAACTCCACTGGCTCCCCGTCAACAAGAGAATAACGTTCCGTCTCCTCACCCACGCACACAAAGCCCTCTACGACCTAGGACCCGAATACCTCAACACGCGCGTGTCCTTCTACACCCCCACCCGCCATTTACGATCGTCAATCAATCAATCAATCAAGGACATTTATAGAGCGCACTACTTACCCGGAGGGTCTCAAGGCGCTAGGGGGGGGGGGGGGGGTGCTGCTACTGCTCGAACAGCCAGGTCTTGAGCTTCTTCCTGAAGGAGAGGTGGTCTTGGGTCAGGCGCAGGTCGGTCGGGAGGGAGTTCCAGGTCTTGGCGGCCAGGTGGGAGAAGGACCTTCCTCCTGTTGTCGTTCTTCGGATGCGGGGGACGGCGGCGAGGGCGTGACTGGCTGATCGGAGGTGGCGTTTGGGAGCGTAGAAGTTGATGCGGTTTTTGAGGTAGCTCGGGCCTAGATCGTGTAGGGCTTTGTGTGCGTGGGTGAGGAGACGGAAGGTGATTCTCTTGTTGACGGGGAGCCAGTGCAGGTCTCTCAGATGTCCGGAGATGTGGCTGCGTCGGGCGATGTCGAGGATGAGTCTGGCTGAGGCGTTCTGGATCCGCTGGAGTCTCTTCTGGAGCTTGGCGGTGGTTCCGGCGTAGAGGGCGTTGCCGTAGTCCAGTCGGCTGGTGACGAGGGCCTGGGTGACCGTCTTCCTGGTCTCGGTGGGGATCCACCGGAAGATCTTCCGTAGCATGCGCAGAATGTTGAAGCATGACGAGGAGACGGCGTTGACTTGTCTGGTCATGGAGAGGGGGGAGTCCAGGATGAAGCCCAGGTTGCGTGCATGGTCTGTTGGTTTGGGTGCGGTGCCCAGGGCGGGGGGCCACCAGGAGTCGTCCCAGGCGGAGGGCGAGGAGCCCAGGATGAGGACTTCCGTCTTGTCTGAGTTCAGTTTCAGGCGGCTGGTCGTCATCCACTCGGCTACATCTTTCATCCCTTCGTGAAGGTTGGCTCTGGAAGCGGCGGGGTCGTTGGTCAGGGAGAGGATCAGTTGGGTGTCATCGGCGTAGGAGATGATGTTCAGATTGTGTTGGCGTGAGATGGGCGCGAGGGGGCTCATGTAGACGTTGAAGAGGGTGGGGCTCAGCGAGGATCCTTGAGGGACGCCGCAGATGACTTCGGTGGCTTCTGACTTGTACGGTGGTAGACGGACTCTCTGTGTTCTTCCGTCGAGGAAGGAGACGATCCATTCCAGTGCCTTCTCCTGAATTCCGACGTTGCTGAGGCGCTGCACTAGGGTGCGGTGGCAGACAGTGTCGAATGCTGCGGAGAGGTCTAGGAGGATGAGGGCCGCTGTTTCTCCGTTGTCCATCAGGGCTCGGATGTCATCGGTGGCAGCGATGAGGGCGGTCTCGGTGCTGTGGTTGGCTCGGAAGCCAGACTGTGAGGGGTCGAGGGATCCATTCGTCTCGAGGAAGGCGGCCAGCTGTTTGTTGACGGTCTTCTCGATAAATTTGGCTGGAAACGGGAGGAGCGAGATGGGGCGGTAGTTCTTGAGTTCGGTGGGGTCCGCTGTTGGTTTCTTTAGTAGAGCGCTGAGTTCGGCGTGCTTCCAGCTCTCCGGG
This sequence comes from Lissotriton helveticus, assembly GCF_964261635.1. Taxonomy (NCBI): domain Eukaryota; kingdom Metazoa; phylum Chordata; class Amphibia; order Caudata; family Salamandridae; genus Lissotriton; species Lissotriton helveticus. Next base: position 428,650,248 of record NC_136063.1, read on the forward strand.
AAGGTGGCGGTGTCGAAGGAAGCCCAATCAAGCCCTCGCCGCAATCGCTCGCATCCAAAGATCCACCATGGGGGGAAGATCCTTCTCATATTTAGCGGCCAAGACCTGGAATTCTCTCCCGATCCACCTCCGCCTTACACAGAACCACCTCTACTTCAGAAAACAACTAAAAACTTGGATATTCGATAAGTAAAGTACCTCCCCTCCCTCAAGCGCCTTGAGACCCTCTGGGTGAGTAGTGCGCAATACAAATTTTAAACTTGAACTTGAAACTTGAACTCAACAGATCAGTGCTTCTACTGTTAGAAGATCCAAGAAGACTCCCCTCACAGTCTCCAACATCCTGTTCAGGATTATATATTTGGACCATGTCTGGCCAATAAATTCCGTTAACCAGCATAGGTACATGCTGGTGGCTATCAATTCATGTTTTCGATTCCTGTGGGTATGGCCTCAGAGAAATACAGGTGATCAAGCAGTCAAAAAAGATTTGCAGTATCTGGTAGCCATGGGAACAGTTCAAACATTTCATTCAGACAATGTTCCTGCATTCACTGCCCAAGGCTTACAGGGATGCTATTTCTGCCCTGTGAGTTTGTCGGCAATTCAGAAATTGGAATTGAGCAGAAAGTAACAGATGAGCATGCTAACAGCATTATTAAACAATCCTTGACTGCTAGGGTATGGAGTTCAGGTCTTAGTTGGTATCATCATCTATATGGAGTTCAGAGAGCATTAAATAACTTGCCTACACAAGTATTTGGAGGGAGCGCTCCATACAAAGTTCTCTTCAGAGTGCCTATGCATTTACCTGGCCAAGATAATCCTGGGAAGGTGGTGATTAAAAAACGTCTGACCTTGACCAACGTTTGAAGATCTTACAGAGTGTCCAAGTGGTCAGAGACAACCTTTCCAATGTGAATCATCTCGAAGCCACCACCAGCGAAGAGAAGGCTTTTACTGTTGTTGACAGGGGGGTCCCAAAGTAGGGGATCTAATTTGAGAAAAGATGCAGGATAAGCAAGCTTTTGAATAGTACTACGGACCATCTGTTCTAATTCTTGCATAACAGGTGAACAAAATATAAACCTGCCTCCTTCCCTTGATTTGAAGAAAAAACTATGGGTGTCTATTTATCACATCAAGAAGCACTATGAGGCTGATTCTGTCCAGCAGATCCACCTGGACATCCAGAAGAGTTCAGAGCAGAACCTCTCAGCTTATCTCTGCTCTGAATGGAATACTCTAGGAAGAAAGCAGTAACATCACTAGCTTGAGTAACAGCTGGAGATATTTGAGCATCCTGTATCCCCAGCTTTGCATTGAGCAATGGGTTCTGTGGATGAAACTGATGCTGGGATTACTACCATTGCAAATGTTCCTAGCAACACCATTGTTGATTATCAACCTCAACATCGATCGAGATGATGTAATTTCAAGAAACAACGATATATGAGAATGTATCTGAATTCTAGACACCGGGCTTCATGCCCCACAGTCACAAAACACCTTTGATTTCTTCTTGTATAATATGGATTTTGTAACAGGTACTTGATACTGCAGTAGTCCGATGTTTGGATCACTATAGAAGTGTGTTTTTTACCATGTGGCTGGCAATACTTACTGTTGTTCTACTGCGACTGAATGGACATTGCATCCCTGAAAGAAATGTTCTACAACCTGTGGGTCGAGAACTTCAACCACATCTCTCATTCTATAAAGCTCTACAAGATCTCTATGTTGCAAACATCACAGCTTATAATGTGCCAGAGAGAAAAGTTTCCTTATCAGATTATGGGACCACTGAGACATAGGAATTACCATATAAGTTGCAAATTTCAATGAATGATTTGATTATTCCTGGTTCTGTTTCAGATGACCAGGATACTGACACTGTAAAACCTATGATGTCTGATTTACAGGCCTGTACTACTTTGAATAAAGAAGTTCCTTATTTCAATGCTTTGAACTGTAACACAATGTATTGTTTACATCATTATGCATTGTATTACATACATAGAACTAGTGATCCTAGAGAAATATACAATTATACGCAATATAAGTATTATGAAACTCGACTTCTTAAGAGTTATCCTAATTTCCTTCTTCCAGAGTGAAGACAGGTCACATCCCTCAGCTTTTTATTTATTATGTGCCCAAAATAACTCCAGAAAAATTTAATCACTACTAATAAACTGATTCATTCAGAGGAATATAATCAGAATGTAGCCATATGGGATATGAGTATTGGAAAGAGAATTTAGATTAGAAAAGAATTTGTGGCGCCAAATGTTGGAAGGTTCAATCTAAAGTAGCCCTGTTTAGAGCATGTATCACACCAAAAGAAATGTTTTTTCTGAATTAAACTATCCAGGAGCTCACCTGTCTGAGATTTGGAACTATGAAAATTTTTCAAACACCTTCCATATCAAAGGCTACTTTTTCACTATTCACTAATTGGCAATAACAAATGAACATCTCTGACTCCATCATAAATTATATGGTTCAAAAGGAAACCTCACGTCCCTCCTTTAGGTCTTGCCCTATGGCCTTATGATTTCAACAGATGCAAGGATTGTTTCCTTCCCAACACCCCATGTCTTATAGCTGATTGCCCTGATCCACAATATAACAGTTGTACACCTGTATTTGTTACCCTTAATAGAGTGGGAAAGCTTGGGCATTGTGTATTAGCATATGCCAGTCTCCCGGCTGTGAAGGGGCATTTGTCCCTAATTAAAGAAAACATGGATTTTTCTGATTTCTTTCTGAGACAACGCCCCACTAGAAAGAGACCATTTGCAGCAACAGTGATATATGCCATCTATAATGAATTAACAACTACTCAGAAAAGGAAGCTGCAGAAAGAATAAAACAGATAGATAAAGAAAACCTGCAAGTAGTTGTTAACATTATCAACAATGGCATGCACACACTTTCCAAAAGAGTGTACTCCTTAAACAACATCATGTTTTCAGCCTTAAATCTTATTGAAGGAGTCTTAGGTCTTATACAGCTTGGCTATGCTCAGTTAAGGGCTATAACACCATTAAATTGGGCTTTACAAACACTTTGATCAGGTTATGTGCCCCGGCAACTTCTAAATGAAACAGCTATTTTTGAGCCTCACACTTTGACCCTGACACAAAACACAATGGCTAAAAAAAAATCTTCATACACATTGTTAAGTATCGAACAAATGGAAGAAACACCATTTTCAGTTAGTGAAAATCCATCTTTTACACAGCTGATACAAGGAGTTATTTCCTGCCTATTACAGTTTTTCATTTTGATGATTGTCAAATGCACACATCATTAGGCTGGTCAGAACAAATGCACTATTCACATCTATTTTATTTATGGAAATTTCCCATTCCTTACATGTGCTTGAATGATGTTGAAGATAACTGTGTATTTATCAGTGTTTCCAGCTGCAAATATCACTAATGCATTGCATGGAATGTGTAATGCTTTGATGACTGGATTGAACTGTGTATTTTCTGTTACTCCTATTGCAGCCATTCCCCATGTACCATGACCTTTTGAATAAAGGTTCTTATTTAATGTTAAATAATATTAATGGTGCAGGTTGAAACCTCACCAGCCTTATGTGATTATAATTTCTAAAACAATACAGTGGTGTGGAAGAAACTTGTACCCAATGCCTCAACATATAATCAAAGGTTTCCCTTGGCCCAGTATTGCTAAGAAAGACATGCGTTTTAATGAACTTAGCAAATAAGTCGTAGTGTTACTACAAAAAGAGGTCCCTTTTTGACTTCTGCGGCAAATACCTGTAACTTACAGACATACTGATGAGAATGCGGAGCGTGACCTGGGGATATGGAGAGCTATGTTGTAGGGCCTGCTGGTGGAGGGAAAATCAGCCGAGGAGGATGTGGCTTCTTCACAGACAGTTGCCCTCAATGCTCCTACAATGATCTCGGAGGATGATCACCTGATTGGCTGACTGAGTTGGTATGCGGTCTATGGCAGCATGATGTAAATGGGAAGGAGTGCTAGAGACTGAGCAGACTGTGGGAAAGGCCATGCCCTGGGGTGTAGTCCCAGGAGATGGACATAGGACAGTTCCCACATGCCCTCTAATTGTTATAACGGAATAGCTGCATTGTGCACTTAACTCAACAGATTGAGCCACACTTGATTGATACCCTGCTCACGTATCTGGCTTCCCCCTGCTCAGATGAGATGTTGCTGTGCCCCCTGGGAGCAGAGCCGGACTGGCCATAGCGGGCACCTATTAACCACCTATTGTGACATCAGTCTAGGTTTGAAGGTCAGCTAACAATAACAAACAATGTAGTCTGAGTTGATTTATGTTCACCATATTTGTTTGTATTAATGCATCTAAGACTAGCATATTGATGGACACAGGTTATGTCAGAAATTCCTCAAAAAATCCCCATTTCAGATAAGATCTGTGATCAACTGTGTAAAGTGTTTGCCAAGAGGCCACGTAGATAGACAGGTCCTTCACCGTGGATTAGTGCACAAGATACTGCCAGAAGATCCTGACAGACAGTCAGATTGCTGTACTGCAGTAGCATCCCGTCTTACGCAGAGAGCTGCTACCTAGCCACGTCCAAGAGGAAAGGAGCTGAGCCCAGCTGACATTCGTTTTCCCTTTGAGTGAAGCACATGAAGACTCAAAGGGGAAGAGACGTATTAATTCCTGAAGATAGACTTGAGATGAAGCTCTGATGCATTCCAGAAAGGTTGCCATACAAGAGAGCCTCAGGTGGGGCAGCTCAAAATACTGCACAGAACACAGTGCATATGCACTATGGTGGGATATTGTTTGCCCTAGGTATAACAACTGTACACAGGGAGCTGAGAATGAGGGACACTAAGACACCTGAAGGGTACGGTGCCGGGGTATGGTCTTGTGCGGGTCATAACAAAATTGGCATAGAAGAGTAGTGACTGCTCTTAGAAATGAGAGACAGTTTTGGATCCATAGAACTGGCAGCTTAGACTGATTTGAACTCTGGATGCATTGGGAAACTGTGTTGGGAAAACACAAGCAGAATGTATATAGAGGTGTACGGTTGAAAAAGAAATTACTGCATAGTTATATGTTTGCATAAAGTTTATTCATGCAAATGTTATTAATAATTCAATGATACCTATATGTCAGCACTGTGTTTTACAACATGTGAAATTCACACAACATTGGTTGCCGAGGGACAGTTTCGCAGCCTGACACATGCCCTGCCCACAAACCTGGATCATAGCACTTTGCTCTGCTAGTAAGCAGAAAGGGTGGAGGGTTTTAGGAAAAATTTTGAAGATCAGCAAAGACTATTATGCAGGCTTCGAGAATCCATTGAGTAAAATGTTAGCTAGCTCCTCTTTGTTCACATTTCAATTACGTTCCTTTACTAATGCATTACTTGTTACCATCCTCGCTTGTTATTTTCAAATGCCGAGGTTAGTGTTGAATAACAATTTGTAACTACAAAATGTTTGTATTCCTTGACTACTCAGAGCCCAAAGTGAGGGTCCATAAAGAAATAACTCCACAAGAGTTTCTGGACGGGCCGGAGTGGTCGCGATGCTGACCCCTTCCACATGATGTAGCCCTCCTGGACATTCCGCCTGCTCCAATGCCCACCCAGGGTCTCTGAGACCCCCTGCACATTCCTCCTGCTCCAATGCCCACCCAGGGTCTCTGAGACCCCCTGCACATTCCTGCTCCAATGCCCACCCAGGGTCTCTGAGACCCCCAGCGCATTCCTCCTGCTCCAATGCCCACCCAGGGTCTCTGAGACCCCCTGCACATTCCTCCTGCTCCAATGCCCACCCAGGGTCTCTGAGACCCCCTGCACATTCCTCCTGCTCCAATGCCCACCCAGGGTCTCTGAGACCTCCTGCACATTCCTCTTGCTCCAATGCCCACCCAGGGTCTCTGAGACCCCCTGCACATTCCTCCTGCTCCAATGCCCACCCAGGGTCTCTGAGACCCCCTGCACATTCCTCCTGCTCCAATTACCACCAAAGGTCTCTGAGACCCCCAGCACATCCCTCTTGCTCCAATGCCCACCCAGGGTCTCTGAGACCTCCTGCACATTCCTCTTGCTCCAATGCCCACCCAGGGTCTCTGAGACCCCCTGCACATTCCTCCTGCTCCAATGCCCACCCAGGGTCTCTGAGACCCCCTGCGCATTCCTCCTGCTCCAATGCCCACCCAGGGTCTCTGAGACCCCCTGCACATTCCTCCTGCTACAATGCCCACCCAGGGTCTCTGAGACCCCCTGCACATTCCTGCTCCAATGCCCACCCAGGGTCTCTGAGACCCCCAGCGCATTCCTCCTGCTCCAATGCCCACCCAGGGTCTCTGAGAGCCCCTGCACATTCCTCCTCCTCCAATGCCCACCCAGGGTCTCTGAGACCCCCTGCACATTCCTCCTGCTCCAATGCCCACCCAGGGTCTCTGAGACCCCCTGCACATTCCTCTTGCTCCAATGCCCACCCAGGGTCTCTGAGACCCCCTGCACATTCCTCCTGCTCCAATGCCCACCCAGGGTCTCTGAGACCCCCTGCACATTCCTCCTGCTCCAATTACCACCAAGGGTCTCTGAGACCCCCAGCACATTCCTCTTGCTCCAATGCCCACCCAGGGTCTCTGAGACCCCCTGCACATTCCTCCTGCTCCAATGCCCACCCAGGGTCTCTGAGACCCCCAGCACATTCCTCTTGCTACAATGCCCACCCAGGGTCTCTGAGACCCCCTGCACATTCCTCTTGCTCCAATGCCCACCCAGGGTCTCTGAGACCCCCAGCACATTCCTCTTGCTCCAATGCCCACCCAGGGTCTCTGAGACCCCCTGCACATTCCTCCTGCTCCAATGCCCACCCAGGGTCTCTGAGACCCCCTGCACATTCCTCCTGCTCCAATGCCCCTTCAGGGTCTCTGAGACCTCCTGTACATTCCTCCTGCTCCAATGCCCACCCAGGGTCTCTGAGACCCCCTGCACATTCCTCCTGCTCTAATGCCCACCCAGGGTCTCTGAGACCTCCTGCACATTCCTCTTGCTCCAATGCCCACCCAGGGTCTCTGAGACCCCCTGCACATTCCTCCTGCTCCAATGCCCACCCAGGGTCTCTGAGACCCCCTGCACATTCCTCCTGCTCCAATGCCCACCCAGGGTCTCTGAGACCTCCTGCACATTCCTCTTGCTCCAATGCCCACCCAGGGTCTCTGAGACCCCCTGCACATTCCTCCTGGTCCAATGCCCACCCAGGGTCTCTGAGACCTCCTGCACATTCCTCTTGCTCCAATGCCCACCCAGGGTCTCTGAGACCCCCAGCACATTCCTCTTGCTCCAATGCCCACCCAGGGTCTCTGAGACCCCCTGCACATTCCTCCTGCTCCAATGCCCACCCAGGGTCTCTGAGACCCCCTGCACATTCCTCCTGCTCCAATGCCCACCCAGGGTCTCTGAGACCCCCTGCACATTCCTCCTGCTCCAATGCCCACCCATGGTCTCTGAGACCCCCTGCACATTCCTCCTGCTCCAATGCCCACCCAGGGTCTCTGAGACCCCCTGCACATTCCTCCTGCTCCAATGTCCACCCAGGGTCTCTGAGACCCCCAGCACGTTCCTCTTGCTCCAATGCCCACCCAGGGTCTCTGAGACCCCCTGCACATTCCTCTTGCTCCAATGCCCACCCAGGGTCTCTGAGACCCCCTGCACATTCCTCCTGCTACAATGCCCACCCAGGGTCTCTGAGACCCCCTGCACATTCCTCCTGCTCCAATGCCCACCCAGGGTCTCTGAGACCCCTGCACGTTCCTCCTGCTCCAATGCCCACCCAGGGTCTCTGAGACCCCCAGCGCATTCCTCCTGCTCCAATGCCCACCCAGGGTCTCTGAGACCCCCTGCACATTCCTCCTGCTCCAATGCCCACCCAGGGTCTCTGAGACACCCTGCACATTCCTCCTGCTCCAATGCCCACCCAGGGTCTCTGAGACCCCCTGCACATTCCTCCTGCTCCAATGCCCACCCAGGGTCTCTGAGACCCCCTGCACATTCCTCCTGCTCCAATGCCCACCCAGGGTCTCTGAGACCCCCTGCACATTCCTCCTGCTCCAATTACCACCAAGGGTCTCTGAGACCTCCTGCACATTCATCTTGCTCCAATGCCCACCCAGGGTCTCTGAGACCCCCTGCACATTCCTCCTGCTCCAATGCCCACCCAGGGTCTCCGAGACCCCCTGCACATTCCTCCTGCTCCAATGCCCACCCAGGGTCTCTGAGACCCCCAGCACATTCCTCTTGCTCCAATGCCCACCCAGGGTCTCTGAGACCCCCTGCACATTCCTCCTGCTCCAATTACCACCCAGGGTCTCTGAGACCTCCTGCACATTCCTCTTGCTCCAATGCCCACCCAGGGTCTCTGAGACCCCCTGCACATTCCTCCTGCTCCAATGCCCACCCAGGGTCTCTGAGACCCCCAGCACATTCCTCCTGCTACAATGCCCACCCAGGGTCTCTGAGACCCCCTGCACATTCCTCCTGCTCCAATGCCCACCCAGGGTCTCTGAGACCTGCTGCACATTCCTCTTGCTCCAATGCCCACCCAGGGTCTCTGAGACCCCCTTCACATTCCTCCTGCTCCAATGCCCACCCAGGGTCTCTGAGACCCCCTGCACATTCCTCCTGCTCCAATGCCCACCCAGGGTCTCTGAGACCCCCAGCACATTCCTCTTGCTCCAATGCCCACCCAGGGTCTCTGAGACCTCCTGCACATTCCTCTTGCTCCAATGCCCACCCAGGGTCTCTGAGACCCCCTGTACATTCCTCCTGCTCCAATGCCCACCCAGGGTCTCTGAGACCCCCTGCACATTCCTCCTGCTCCAATGCCCACCCAGGGTCTCTGAGACCCCCAGCACATTCCTCTTGCTCCAATGCCCACCCAGGGTCTCTGAGACCCCCTGCACATTCCTCTTGCTCCAATGCCCACCCAGGGTCTCTGAGACCCCCTGCACATTCCTCCTGCTCCAATGGCCACCCAGGGTCTCTGAGACCCCCAGCACATTCCTCTTGCTCCAATGCCCACCCAGGGTCTCTGAGACCCCCTGCACATTCCTCCTGCTCCAATGCCCACCCAGGGTCTCTGAGACCCCCTGCGCATTCCTCCTGCTCCAATGCCCACCCAGGGTCTCTGAGACCCCCTGCACATTCCTCCTTCTCCAATTACCACCCAGGGTCTCTGAGACCCCCTGCACATTCCTCCTGCTCCAATGCCCACCCAGGGTCTCTGAGACCCCCTGCACATTCCTCTTGCTCCAATGCCCACCCAGGGTCTCTGAGACCCCCTGCACATTCCTCCTGCTCCAATGCCCACCCAGGGTCTCTGAGACCCCCCTGCACATTCCTCTTGCTCCAATGCCCACCCAGGGTCTCTGAGACCCCCTGCACATTCCTCCTGCTCCAATGCCCACCCAGGGTCTCCGAGACCCCCTGCACATTCCTCCTGCTCCAATGCCCACCCAGGGTCTCCGAGACCCCCTGCACACTCCTCCTGCTCCAATGCCCACCCAGGGTCTCTGGGACCTCCTGCACATTCCTCCTGCTCCAATGTCCACCCAGGGTCTCTGAGACCCCCTGCACATTCCCTGCTACAATGCCCACCCAGGGTCTCTGAGACCCCCTGCACATTCCTCCTGCTCCAATGCCCACCCAGGGTCTCTGAGACCCCCTGCACATTCCTCCTGCTCCAATGCCCACCCAGGGTCTCTGAGACCCCCTGCACATTCCTCTTGCTCCAATGCCCACCCAGGGTCTCTGAGACCCCCTGCACATTCCTCCTGCTACAATGCCCACCCAGGGTCTCTGAGACCCCCTGCACATTCCTCCTGCTCCAATGCCCACCCAGGGTCTCTGAGACCCCCTGCACGTTCCTCCTGCTCCAATGCCCACCCAGGGTCTCTGAGACCCCCAGCGCATTCCTCCTGCTCCAATGCCCACCCAGGGTCTCTGAGACCCCCTGCACATTCCTCCTGCTCCAATGCCCACCCAGGGTCTCTGAGACCCCCTGCACATTCCTCTTGCTCCAATGCCCACCCAGGGTCTCTGAGACCCCCTGCACATTCCTCCTGCTACAATGCCCACCCAGGGTCTCTGAGACCCCCTGCACATTCCTCTTGCTCCAATGCCCACCCAGGGTCTCTGAGACCCCCAGCACATTCCACTTGCTCCAATGCCCACCCAGGGTCTCTGAGACCCCCTGCACATTCCTCCTGCTCCCATGCCCACCCAGGGTCTCTGAGACCTCCTGCACATTCCTCCTGCTCCAATGCCCACCCAGGGTCTCTAAGACCCCCAGCACATTCCTCCTGCTCCAATGCCCACCCAGGGTCTCTGAGACCCCCAGCACATTCCTCTTGCTCCAATGCCCACCCAGGGTCTCTGAGACCCCCTGCACATTCCTCCTGCTCCAATGCCCACCCAGGGTCTCTGAGACCCCCTGCACATTCCTCCTGCTCCAATGCCCACCCAGGGTCTCTGAGACCTCCTGCACATTCCTCTTGCTCCAATGCCCACCCAGGGTCTCTGAGACCCCCTGCACATTCCTCCTGCTCCAATGCCCACCCAGGGTCTCTGAGACCCCCTGCACATTCCTCCTGCTCCAATGCCCACCCAGGGTCTCTGAGACCCCCTGCACATTCCTCCTGCTCCAATGCCCACCCAGGGTCTCTGAGACCTCCTGCACATTCCTCTTGCTCCAATGCCCACCCAGGGTCTCTGAGACCCCCTGCACATTCCTCCTGCTCCAATGCCCACCCAGGGTCTCTGAGACCCCCAGCACATTCCTCCTGCTACAATGCCCACCCAGGGTCTCTGAGACCTCCTGCACATTCCTCTTGCTCCAATGCCCACCCAGGGTCTCTGAGACCCCCTGCACATTCCTCTTGCTCCAATGCCCACCCAGGGTCTCTGAGACCTCCTGCACATTCCTCTTGCTCCAATGCCCACCCAGGGTCTCTGAGACCCCCTGCACATTCCTCCTGCTCCAATGCCCACCCAGGGTCTCTGAGACCTCCTGCACATTCCTCTTGCTCCAATGCCCACCCATGGTCTCTGAGACCTCCTGCACATTCCTCTTGCTCCAATGCCCACCCAGGGTCTCTGAGACCCCCTGCACAATCCTCTTGCTCCAATGCCCACCCAGGGTCTCTGAGACCCCCTGCACATTCCTCCTGCTCCAATGCCCACCCAGGGTCTCTGAGACCCCCAGCACATTCCTCTTGCTCCAATGCCCACCCAGGGTCTCTGAGACCCCCTGCGCATTCCTCCTGCTCCAATGCCCACCCAGGGTCTCTGAGACCCCCTGCACATTCCTCCTGCTCCAATTACCACCCAGGGTCTCTGAGACCCCCTGCACATTCCTCCTGCTCCAATGCCCACCCAGGGTCTCTGAGTCCTCCTGTACATTCCTCCTGCTCCAATGCCCACCCAGGGTCTCTGAGGCCCCCTGCACGTTCCTCCTGCTCCAATGCCCACCCAGGGTCTCTGAGACCCCCTGCACATTCCTCTTGCTCCAATGCCCACCCAGGGTCTCCGAGACCCCCAGCGCATTCCTCCTGCTCCAATGCCCACCCAGGGTCTCCGAGACCCCCTGCACATTCCTCTTGCTCCAATGCCCACCCAGGGTCTCTGAGACCCCCTGCACATTCCTCCTGCTCCAATGGCCACCCAGGGTCTCCGAGACCCCCTGCACATTCCTCTTGCTCCAATGCCCACCCAGGGTCTCTGAGACCCCCTGCACATTCCTCCTGCTCCAATGCCCACCCAGGGTCTCTGAGACCCCCTGCACATTCCTCCTGCTCCAATGCCCACCCAGGGTCTCTGAGACCCCCTGCACATTCCTCCTGCTCCAATGCCCACCTAGGGTCTCTGAGACCCCCAGCACATTCCTCTTGCTCCAATGCCCATCCAGGGTCTCCGAGACCCCCTGCACATTCCTCCTGCTCCAATGCCCACCCAGGGTCTCTGAGACCCCCAGCACATTCCTCTTGCTCCAATGCCCACCCAGGGTCTCTGAGACCCCCTGCACATTCCTCCTGCTCCAATTACCACCCAGGGTCTCTGAGACCCCCTGCGCATTCCTCTTGCTCCAATGCCCACCCAGGGTCTCTGAGACCCCCAGCACATTCCTCTTGCTCCAATGCCCACCCAGGGTCTCTGAGACTCCCAGCACATTCCTCTTGCTCCAATGCCCACCCAGGGTCTCCGAGACCCCCAGCGCATTCCTCCTGCTCCAATGCCCACCCAGGGTCTCTGAGACCCCCTGCATATTCCACCTGCTACCAATGCCCACAATTTACTACAAAGATTGAAGGGCCAAGGGGACCTACAGGAAAAGAGGTGGAAGAGGTGAAAATCCCTTTTGGCTTACAACACAACAATAAACTCTGATTGAGATTATAGTTCATGCGTATGGCCCTAACCATGGACAATACGTTCTTAAGCTCAATAAGTATGTCTTAAGACGTCTGTACTGGTATAATAATATAAAATATGTTAACACGTACCATAAGTGGCCTTGAATGGATCAATTTGAATGCCTCTTTCAGAGCCCCACAAAGTATATGATGTGACTGAGCAGTTCCTTTTACAAATTGCATGCAGGGATCAGAACGAGTATTCACCTGTACAGCTCCAGTACATAGAAACACAGTTACCCAGTGCAGGTACTTGATTCAGGTCAAGGTACCTGCATGTCACAGCAGGCAGCTGCTACATGTGAGAAACATCCATACCTAGGGTTAGGATATTTCTGAATGGCTCAAAAATATAAATTATTTTTCCTCACACATTCTTGAAAAATGTGAGTTGTATTCCACACACATTCAAACATATCCTACCCTCCTTACACCTGGTTTATTCAGGTGTAAGGTCTGATGTTCAGGGAAATGTGGGGGAAAATTGTATAGACCACTCTCCTAACAGTATTCTGAGCACTCTCTAGTTATTGCAACTGAGAATACATCTGCATATTTAGCATAACTTCAATACCTGTAAGCGCACTGAAGGGGGTGCCTCTCCGTGCCTCTCCTCACTTTTCCAATCAGGATTAGACTTTGCATGCATAGACTTCCACCTAACCTATATTCATGTGCAGGTCTCACTTAGGTGGTGAAAATGTTTTAAGAGTTCAACATTATTTTTTTGTGCATGTGACACCCCTTGATATTACTGTGGCCATTGCTTCTTTCAAATGAAGCAAATATACCTAAATCTCTGCCAGGCTGCAGAGTAACTTTAAATGCCTTGCAACATGGCATGCACATTTCCTGTCAGCTAACTAACATCACTCGGCTGACACAGCACAGGTTAAACACGGATTTTGTGGCTGCGTGTAAAATGCCGCAGACAAACTTAACTTGCGTTTTAATGAACTCCGTCTCCAGCTGTGAACCTGTGTCAAATTCAGCACGCAGATGGCACTCTCATAAATCCCGCTTGATGTTTTCTAAGAGGCAGTTCCAAGAGCAAATGTGGCATAGGTTATGGTGGCATAGATTACTTTTAACACAACACTAAAGGTTTGGTACCCTGCTTCTGTAAAGTCCTGCACAGATGCCTGGTTCACTCTTTGAACGGGATCACAGGCTTACAAAATAGAACGGAAACAGATGCAGCTGTGTAAGAACGCAGCTACTAGACCCCTTAGCAGTGGGAGCTAACAGCCCCAAACTAACTTGCCTTACCAAGGGCACGCAGGTACCAGTGTCTACCAGAACATTTCCTGCAAGCTGTGGGATTTGGCAACGTCTGCATTAGGATGAGTAGCGTGTAGGACTCTATCATTTTGAGGTATGCTGCAGATACAATCTGAGTCTGTGACTCAAAGGGTTATGAAATCGACCTACAGCAACACTTTATGTCTGGCAAAGAACAGAGAGCCAGAGCAGTGCAAATGCCTAAAACTCATTCACAAAATAACAGAATGGAATAAGCTCACCATTGTGATCTGAAGCCACTGGAATGGACTACTTCGGCCTGGGGGGATGAATGAATCTCTAGTCACATTTTGCCAGCAGCCCAACCCAGCTTGAAGGACCTGCGATTGATAATTTCTTCTAAATCTGTGTTGGCATGTTAGACCACTCCCACACATAGGCGCTCGAAGTAGTGGTGCTAGTGGTGCTGCAGCAACCCCAAAATAACCATTCTAGAGTCTGGGCCAGGCTGGGAACACAAAGCAGCCTTGGAAAATGTTGTCAGACCAGCCCCCGTACGGTGCATAGTGAGTGCAGCGAGCGAGCCTGACCACTACAGGAGTTTTTTTTGGGAGGGGGGGGGGAGGGTCCAGTAAAGAAAATGTGGGCAAAAATGTTGCATTCTACAACACATTTTCCATTATATATTTAATTGTATTAGCTTTTAAAGCCTAGTGAATGATGACCTTACAGTGCACCTGAATACCACAAACTTTGCTGTGGCCCTTCAATGATTCACTCGCTATCACCCTACACCAGTGCCCCTCATCACTCCATAGACCCTCTCTCATATATTTAATTTAATAGCGCCTCTCATACCAGTCTAGGGTGTTGGAGCACTTTACATCACACACAAATACAGAGACAATTAATTATGTGTGGAAATCATAGACCCTCTCTCATATATTTAATTTAATAGCGCCTCTCATACCAGTCCAGGGTGTCGGAGTACTTTACATCACACACAAATACAGAGACAATGAATTATGTGTGTAAATCAGTGTATAGAAAATGTTACATAAGACAAAGGGGACTCAAGGTGTAGGATTCATGTTATCCATACTGCTAGGCATTCTTTAAGAGTGCTTTGTCTGGAGAAGCCAAACTCAGGATTCACAAAGTAACACAGTGGTTAGGGTTGGCTTTACTAAAAGAAATGTATTTCTAACCAAACAACCCCTTTTTAGCATCATTAGGATAATGAAAAACTCAGAAAAATACATCCTGTACCATGTAGATTGCCATGCAGCTCACCGTTGACACTTCATAACTCACTGTACTAGATTATGATTGTAATTTATGAACTGAACAGTAGCAAAAGTGTCTCTATGACAAAGGCAGTAACTCACTAAGCCAGTAGTTCCCAAACTGCGCCGCGGCACCCAAGTGCGTCATCAGAACTCACCAGGGGCGCTGCGCACTTCTTGGGAACGTGAGAAAGGTTCTGCCCTAGTACTGTACGACTGCCTTGCATTTGTTTAACCTGCGAGTCTTTCTTTTCTTAATACGGCTCCGTTATAAAGACATGCACTTAAATTTTTTGTAATGTGCATTTGGAAGCCCCGGGTTCCCCATGTGGGAATGTCATAAGGGGGAGTTAGAGAAGTCGCACCGGTCAGCGTCTGGAATGGTTTGAACCAGCGCGTGACGCAACAATCAGGACAGTGCTGCCGAGGAGTGTGATTGCTGCCGTCAGCCACTCTTAAAGTCGGAAATACAGGTAAACATGATCTTGTGAAGTGAACAGGTCAAATTACGACCAGCCGAGAGTGTTTCTGGAGTTTTTGGGGGGTGTTTAAGATTTCTGGCGAACTGTGCAATGTGCATTATAATCTTTCCTTCCACTGAAAATGCCATGTTCTCATTTGGCTTGCCAAATTTTCCAATGTTAAGAATCCAAACTGCTTGTGTTCCATTATTTCAAAATGTGCACCACGCAATGCATACTGTAAAACAAAGCAGTGAAATGCAGTGGACACACGCATGTTTAAAACACCCACACATCTATTAAAATGGGCTTATCTATACACATGGATTTTTCCAAGTCATTTCGGAGTTCTTGAAAACCTATTGAATGTTGGGCTGCCGCTAAATAATACTCAAATCTTGTTTATTACAACCAGGTGCCACTGTTATACACATACAATAAATGTCCTGCCAAAATTACTTCAATCGTTAAACAGGACTGATTTCTTACATAGCACAGGCACAGATTCATTGTGACATATCTACCTTCCAAGAATGAGCCTTTCCATGACAATGACAAAGCGCAGACTTTGCATACAGTAAAATAGGAAAGGCTGTTTGTTGATCATGGGCTATTGATCATGGTAGTAGTCACAGTGGGTTTACCATTTCAGTGCTTTCAGTGTTTAAACAAAATGTGTGTAAAATATGCAGGGTGAGAGGGAAAGGGGGTACTCCTTGGCACCAGGTGGCACTACTATGTTTTTAAAACCTGTATTGACAACATATCCACAAATATTGTGTAATGCCCTAAAAAGAAATGTCAGGTTTTATTTACCCAGTAACATTTGTATGGATTCCCTGCTGCCGGTAATGAAACAGGAGCCACAGCTTAAAATAAATATTTTTGCAAATCTGGACACCACATTCCCTTGGTTGGACAGAACGGTGCTGTCTAAACAAAAATAGATTGCCATCTTGCTATAAAAAAAACCCTAAAGAGTACAAGTGGTTACAGAGCCTTGAGCTGCGCAGAGACCTCAGCAGTAAAGGAAAGAGTGAGTAGGTCTCCTAATCTTGACTGGTGCACTGAAAGGTTTACTGAAGAAAGTTGCTAGTCTCTGTTAATGTCACACAGTTATCTCAGAAAACCTACCATGAGGTGAGCACAGCAAATGCCACCAGGCCGATTTTCTTCATTTTACTTATCTCTTCTTCCCCTGATTACACATGTGTTTACCTTACCATTCACGTCAACGGTATGTGTTTGACCCCAACACCAGTAAGCCTCAATACCAAAAGCAGCCAAGTGACATAACATTTTCTCATTTATTACATCTCCTTCTTAATCACTGTACATTCCAGCACCTGTGGTCAGGCTTACATCACCCCTCCCTGAAAATAATTGACATGATGGGGAGCCACGGCCAACCACCAATTATGTCAAAGGAGCCGCGGGTCAAAAAAGTTTGGAAACCACTGCACTAAGCTATGCACATAAAATACTGTTCTGTGATCTCTATGGTACACGTCCTTTGCAGCCGGCAGATTAATCCTCTCTCCAGCCACCTACGGAAATGCCCGATACCTGATATGGCCAGTTCGGTCATGGCTGGAGTTTAGAAGGTCAATGAGCAATAAATATGCATTTAAAATTTGTTTATATCTGATCAAATTTGTTGTGCTTCAAAGAGAGAGGCCAAATACCAGGCAATATCTTCTGGTAAATAGTTGTTTATTCTTTTAAAAAGGAGATTGGTGTTTCTTTTCAATGACTGCAAAATGACAGACGATTTTGTGAAGTGAACTATGTAGCAATCTTGCAGGGGTACAGTGAGTGTGCAGAAAAGGGTGTAGGATGTCATTTTTTTATACACATAATAAAATGTAAATGAACAATACAAACGTATTAGAATATATGAGCAGTTCGCAAAGCACAAATAGGATTAAAATAAATCATGATATACTTCCACACATTATCGTTTGTGTGCTTTTTTATCAGTAAAACTGTATATCGGAGCAATTTCAGTGGTCATTTCCAATGGAAAACCTGCTGTCTGTCAATGGCACTGCGTTACTATACCATGCTTTAGAAATATATTTGTGACCGTGTGCTCCACAAAGCGCCACCAGCTGCATACCACATACACCCTAACCACTCTCCTTCTGAATACTTTTGCTACACTTGTTCTTTGTGTGAAACTCAATTTTTTTTAAAAACCTATGACTTCAGTGATGTAACATTCATGGCTGCATCCCCACTGTGAAAATTGTTCCAGCACCACTGCTCTCACTAATCTGACAAGTCTACTTGATGCAGGATATGGGTGTTGTAAAAATTCAACTGAACATATTAAACCTCTAATTCTTTTTAAATCTCTATCATGCGTGCAACGGTCTAATGATGCATTATATTCTTTAGGGAATTATTTAAGCAAACCTTTTTAAATTTACCAATAGTACTTGGAAAGCACCACAGAGAAGCAGGGCATGATTCAGTTAAATCTGGTTGCCAGCTTGAGAGGGAGGTTTAGATTCTGCCTTTTGGGACTGAGCAGGGATTATGGCTGTACTTCTCCCCAGGGTCGCAGTCACCTCTAGAGACTCCAATGGACTTGTAGAGATACCCATTATTTCTTAAATAGGGCTCTATTTTCAGTTCCAGCACTTTGTTTTAATAGAAGATGTAGGAGCTGGCTCAGTATATGTTGCTCACTTAAGTAAGTGTAGCACCCAGCACTAATCCCGGCGACCCTTTGTGTGATTTTAGTGGTCTTAGACAACCGTAGAAAGCTCTCTAAGTGGTAGCTGTGGAAAGCAACTTTCAGGCTTAGTCCAGAAGGAGTGTAAAGCAGCTTGTTTTACCAGAACATAATCTTATTGCTATAAAGTAAGTAAAACAGAACCACACAAAGTATTTAGAAAATATGTATTTATTATAAGACACTCACTAACATGTACAGATATCTCCTACCCGGAGATGTACACAATACTTTGCAAGGAAAACAGGTAAGTAGCACGGTATACACAGTGGTCACCGGCGGGGGACGGCGGGGGGGGGGGGGAACCAAACCATATACTAAAATAGTGGGATGTGAGCCACGACCCAAGTCAAGACTATACCCAGAAGATGTAGAAGGGCTGGGGATCCAAGGAACCACCCAAGGTAAGTAACGAGGAACCACACGAAGGCCGTGGGAAGAGTGGGAACGTGACCGCGTGCTCAATTTAAGTCAATAGGTAAGTCGCTGTTGCAATTTTAAAGACAAAGGACCCTTCCCAGTGGGCCCTAAAGAAACCCAGTGAAAGACAGAAGGTTGGAGAGCCACCCCACCCCACCCATGGATACCCTAGGAACCAGGATACCTACACCAGTGAAGCCGGGTGAATAGGTGCAAAGTGGCGTCAGAAACCGCCATCACACTCAATGGGGGACTTCAGGAAGATGCCGCTGGCGAAGAAGGTGAAAGTGTCCGGTGGAACCCAAAGGTGGAATTTAAGTTGAGACGTACCTGCAAGCATAGGGGACAGAGCCATTGCCACTCAGGGTTGACCAGGAGGCACGGAAGATGAATGCCCACTGATGTCGGGCTGCAGGAGAGTTGACGGCGACCTTGAAGTTACAGCTGTGTGGACCAGGTGACACTGTGCAAGACCAGAACCCGAACATCCCACATCAGCTGTCGAGAGTTGGGGGTTGGTGTCTGTCGGGAACACCAACAAGCCTTGGCAACTGCTACCATCAAGGCAAGCGAAAAAGGTGCAATGTTGGGACCAACAAGATCCAAGGGACTCGCCACAAACAGGGGAGTCAGAATAGGCCCCAAGCAATTAGGTGAGCCCACTGAAGCAAAAGAAGACCCTTGAGAGGATCCACAGGCCGGAGGCACTGGAGTTGCAGGAGGACCTTGAGCAGCTCACCAAAGATGCAGGCCCGCAGTGCAAGCAATGCGGTGAGGATGAAGATCTTGGTCGCAGGAGATGCTTGAGGTTAGGGCTACTTGGAGCCCAAAGATCTTGGAGGAAGGAAGCCAACAAGCCTTTGCAACGGCAAGTCGACCTGGTGCACAGTGGTTTGGTTCCTGCGGTTCCAACGAGGGAAACTGACCTCAAACTTTGCGAGAAGACAGTGCAGGCTTCAAGGGATTTGTAGAACTACCACCTGTGTTGCTGAGCCTTTCGGAGTCCATGGGAGTCCAGGAGCAGCAGACTGCTCAGCTTGGTTGCGGTGCCTGCAAGGGAAGTGACTCCTTCATTTCAAGGGAGATTCCTTCAGGTGTCTTGGATGCCCACAGGCCTTGGAGGGTTTCTGTATGGAGCACAGGAACCCAGAGGCGGGGCTCAACAGGGGTAAGGATACTCCCATGTCCTTTGTCCAGTTTCATGCCAGAGCGGGAGCTAATGGCTCCCTGAACTGCTTTGAACTGGAGTATGCAAGGAGGGCACCATGTGTGTCCTTCCAGCAGTCTCAGTGGCGCTGGCAAGTGCCCCCACCCTGCCCCAAAACACTATACTCTGTTGGGGAGGTGGTTGTACCTCCCTGTGACATGATATCTATTGTACTGCCTTCCCCTGCTCAAGCTTGGCTCAGCAGCAGGAGGGCGGAAACATGTCTCTGGTCGGCAGCAGCCCTAGCTTGATGTCCGGTTCTGGGGACTGGTACCGGGAGCACTGAGGGCCTCCAGGAGGAGCTTTACACTGCATGGAATCTTACCTCCTGGTGTGGGGGTATGATTCCAACATGTTTGATTCCAAACATGACAGGGTTTGTTACAGTCAGTCTAAAGATGGTCATCGCGTATTGATGCTTGGCCCCTCTATATGTTAGATGGCTAATGCACCGGGTGAATGGACTCTGTAGGTTGTAGGGGTGTCCTGCTCATGCAGGGGCACCCTCACACTTAGAACTGAGCACCCTGCCTTCAGGATTGAAAGGCCTACCTCAGGGGTGACTTATAGGTTTTAAGAGCAGTGACCTCAAATTTTAGGGAAACCTATATCTGTCGTAAGTGGTGCTAGCACCAGATCACACAGGCTGCAATGGCAGGCCTGTACTCATAGTTCAAGTGGTCTCCCATTGGTAGCATTATACATGCTTCAGCCCATGGGGGATCCCTGGTGTACCTATGATCTGGGTAGTTCAGTACCATTTACTATTGACTTATAAGGGTACATGAGTAGCCAATCTGGGATGTACCTAGGAACTCACTATAACCAATTTAGGGGAGAAAGCACAGAGACTGGGGTCCTGATCAGTAGGAACCCAGTCAGACTATTCAGAAACAGCATAGCACCAGGCAAAACTTGGGGGTAAACATTAAAGCAAATCCTACTTTCCTACTGAAGGCTTCTAGTCGTACTTGTAAATGTACAGGGTCAAATTCCTCAATCTTTTTCTCAATAGTTTATCTCAGTTCAGGTTCAGGTGTGAAATACACCTCAATACCAGGCCCTAATTGCCATGCTCCAGGCCAAGCTATGATTTCTCCCAAGATGTGCTTACTCATGACTTCTGTGAGTCTTATGCTTGGAAACTACTCGCAGAAAACGTTTTGAAAGTTAGGTTGAGACATGCCGTAAAAAAGCCAACTGGAAGAAAAGACAGGGTCTACTGTACAGATGTGAGGCAGAACGCCGCAGCAAATCACCCATGAAACACTTTCAACACAAAGATATACTACTCACAGATCAGACCAACTGGAGCTTATTCTTTTGCAAGAGTTCCATATCAAAAAAGTAAGCGAAGGTCTGGCAATATCAATCAGCATTCCTATATGACAGTGCTGTCGTGCTCCACATAAAGCTCAACATTTACAGTAGAAGCACCGCAATAGCTTTGGGTTTTACTTTCCATGACCAAGAGCCATTTCAGGCAGTTCTGGTCTGTCTGGATTTTGAAAAGAGACAGGAGCACTTTGATGCCTAAAGAATTGTGGAGCATTCTCCCAACCACTGCCCAGCTTTGTTCCATGGCCACGAGTCAACGATAGTAGATGCTCATGGCGTGTCTCATTCGGCTGAGACAGATGTCAACTCCTTTGTATGACACATTAGCAAACACTCTGGAGGGCTGACTAAAGCCAGAAGCATTTAAATACAGATTCTTCTTCTGGGATATCTTTAACATGCCAAACACCTCCTGACACTCTGTAGTGCATACAAATGATCTTTCATAACTGTCTCTTTTTAGTGGTCCAAAGAACCCTCCTAGGTGAAAATGCTAATCCTTCCAGCTGTTACTGAACATTGCTATGTTGTCCACATAGAAGACAAATTATTTATCCATACAATGGCAGAAACTTGTTAACCGGCCACTGGAGTTTGGCCCCGAAATCTGTAGACCACATAGTACCCAGAACTGGTAAAGGCCCTTCTGGAATGGACAAAGACATGGTCTCCTTGGATACTAACAATGTATTTTTGCCAACTAGTGAGGTCAGATGTGCTGAGGAACTGTATGGCACCCAGTCCATCCACAACTCCACTTCACTCCACTGCGACTGGCACTGCACTGAGGACCCAGTAATTCAAGAGCAATGTAGGTTGGTGTTTATACATGAATAGTTCAGGTTGGATTGTTGCCACTGTAGCAGGGTCAAGACTGATTTGCATGTGGCTGGGTCTAATCTAAGGTGGCACGTTGGTGAACAAACAATAGGTTGGAAATGGAATGCTACCCCTAGTGATTGCCAGTGATTAGACTTATTGCAAGCATCTTTCCATCACCTTTTGTGTATTTGATGGGTGTGCACCCTGAATAGCAAATCCAGAATATTGAGGCATGCAAATATAAGTATAGATTTTTAATACCCAACTCACATATATGTAAGTTGGTAATATATATATATATATATATATATTATGCTCCATGGGGTTGTCCAAGTAGCGGGTGGCACCCGAGCCTGCGTGCGCCTTCCCCAAAGCGTTAGTTGGTATGGGCAGTTGCGTGTTTGAAATAGGCCAGCCGTACATGGGATCGAGGACGGGCCCACTCGTGGAGTCCATACAGGACTTGATTGTGTGCTTTCCGCACTACACTTCCCAGAAGTCTCATTGGAGCCTCCCATTGGCGGGTGAGTTATATGAAATTGGAGAAGTGTAACGGGTGCGCACACAGCTTCCGTTAAAGCCCCTGAAGAGAAGCAGATGGAGCTTCGAAACGCGTCGGGCAGATCCATTACGGAGCGGCGTCTACGAGCGGATCCCCGTCCTCACCTACACATAAATAAAGCTGCTGCTCGCGTGCTACTCATAAGGTGGACAACCTTGGAGCGTGAATCTATATGCGGCAGTCCAGCCGCAGAGTATGCACCACCCCGTTAACGTGGGGGTCACGGCAGTGAAGTAGCAGCCGTACATGGGATCGAGGACGGGCCCACTCGTGGAGTCCATACAGGACTTGATTGTGTGCTTTCCGCACTACACTTCCCAGAAGTCTCATTGGAGCCTCCCATTGGCGGGTGAGTTATATGAAATTGGAGAAGTGTAACGGGTGCGCACACCGCTTCCGTTAAAGCCCCTGAAGAGAAGCAGATGGAGCTTCGAAACGCGTCGGGCAGATCCATTATGGAGCGGCGTCTACGAGCGGATCCCCGTCCTCACCTACACATAAATAAAGCTGCTGCTCGCGTGCTACTCATAAGGTGGACAACCTTGGAGCGTGAATATATATATATATATATAAATATATATATATATATATATATATATATATATTTTTTTTTTTTTTCAAGGTAAGTAGATGTGAAGTTAGGACTAATGAATCTATACTTCTGATATATCCACTTACTTTTCGATATTTCGTCCCTCAATATTTTGTTTACAATATTCTTATATGTTGATTTTCTTGGGTTTGACATTCAGTAGTACAGATGTTCATGTGAAATCGAATATGTACATTCACCGCAAAGGTTTTAGCTTTAGGGGACTCCAAAAACCATAATGAAAAAACGAATCAGAGTGTAGTGTTACTTCTCTACTCTTCTCCAATGAATAGAATGTCCATGACATGACATGACATCATAGAATGCCTTGGTGACTCTCTGGCTCACAGTGTCAGTTAGTCAACTCAGGCTGAGCTGCTTGGAGCCTGCTCCTGGTGGGGCTATATCTGTACTTCCTATCTTCTCCTACTCATCTATCCTAGAAGGAATCTACAATAAAGGATTTACCTACTTACACAGTTGGACTGTGCATCTTCCTTTACTACAACTTAGCGACGATTGTGAACAGGATGAACCTATGCGTGAACTAAGGAGAAAGGACAACTAAAGAACCAAGGAACTAAAAGACAAGTAACTAAGGACTTTCAAAACGTCAATTGAAACTAAAAGGTAACGCCCAGCTAGCCCCACCAGTGTCCTTTACTATCTGGACAGCCTGCACCCTGGGTGTTTTTCATGACTTTGGTGTTTTCTATTTCCCACAAGCTTATTTGTGCCCTCAACCTGCGTGAGAATTGTTCTGCTACATCAGCAAGTTGTGTGGACTGACTGTCTACAAATTTGATCATCTTTATGTGCAGAAAACAGTTTGGCAGCGTCTTCCTCTTTGGAAAAAAACAACAGCGACATTGACAACTGGTCCTTCAGTTCTGCCTGTGTGTTTGTCAGTGAGCCTGTTGTTGCCCTGTTACTGTCTGCAAGTCCACAACGTTGGAATAAACTCAAGAGTGTCTAGGAAAAGCGGCAATATTGGTGAGCTCATGCGCTTATTTGTTCAAGTATTATTCAGTGACTGGGAGTACTTTGCCAGCTGTCGCTGTGTCTTATTGTGTTAAGAGTGGCATTTTTGGTGAGCCGATGCGCATGTATACAAAGACGGGGGCCAGAGTTATGTTTTACTGGTGTGTGAGGCATTTTTCTTTGATCATTGGGGCATTCAAGATGTTTCATCTGTTCTACGGCAGTTTAACGGCTGACTTTCAAACAGGCCACGAGCACACACCTCGCGCATCCACTCGACACGCGCAGCCTTACCAGTTTCATGATGCCTGCAATCCATCTTCAGTGAGGTCCGTCTTCTCCGTGAGTACATTACTGTGGTGGACGTGTTGGTGCACGCTTCAGCCGAGAGCCACCCTGCACAACGTCAGGGATGCGTGCCGCCATTTTGCTCTTTGATGTTTTCATCTTTTTGGTGATCTTTACTCCGGTGTACTTCTTTTGCCATTGCCGCATTGACAATAAAGTTTTGCGGACAACAAATTACCCGCTTTGCTTCAGTAAGTGAGTATTGCGAGTAATGGTCAACGACTGTTGCAGCATGTAAGCGGAATACGTTGGTCCAATTTTGAAGAGGTCACTATGCTCCTCTCAAAGTCCACGAGAAGTTGCCTGGTGTTGCCTATTCGGCAAGGACAACGTTTCTGGAGCTGTCGTGACTGTGTGGACACCGGAATGGATAATGCATAGACCCGCATGGACAACGTTTCTGGAGCTGTCGTGACTGCCTGGACACCGAAATGGATAATTCATGGACCCGCAGCTCTTCTACCGGGACTAAGAGCAAGTTGACTTAATGTATTTCCTGTTTGGCATATGATTTATCCTGGTAGGGGCAAGTATTACGATCCAAGTGATGTGGTCACTGCGCAGACAACAAATTGACGTATGCATTAATCTGTGTAGGTTTTAGGGGCAATCAGTTACCATGCTTTGTGGTTAGCCAAGTTTTGTACTCTTCTTTGGGGAAGTTGTGTGTGTGCACACTCAAAAGATTCAGTTTTTAATTTAAGTTGGTTTTTTACAGCAAGCGTTCTCTATAGCTCATGAATATAGTGTATTTTTGCATGGTCTGTGGCCTTATTTAGTCTGAGTGTTTGTGGGTAGTCAATGCCCATATCAGTTCTCAGTGTAAATTTCCTGTGGTGTACCCTACTTTGGGGAGATGGTAGTGTTTGTGGGTAGTCAATGCTCATATCGGTTCCCAGTGTAAATTCCCTGTGCTGTACCCTACTTAGGGGAGGTGGTAGTGTTTGTGGGTAGTCAATGCCCATATCGGTTCCCAGCGTAAATATCCTGTGGTGTACCCTACTTTGGGGAGGTGGTAATGTTTGTGGGTAGTTAATGCCCATATCAGTTCTCAGTGTAAATGTCCTGTGGTGTACCCTACTTTGGGGAGGTGGTGGTGTTTGTGGGTAGTCAATGCCCATATCAGTTCCCAGGGTGATTATCCTGCGGTGTACCCTACTTTGGGGAGGTGGTGGTGTTTGTGGGTAGTCAATGCTCATTTCAGTTCCCAGGGTGATTATCCTGCGGTTTACCCTATTTAGGGATGGTTGTGTTTTTTCTACAGGGTTAGTTCCCTGCGCTGTTCTCAATTCTTGGTGGTTCCGTTTTACAGGGATCACTATCCTGGGTTTACTCTATTTAGGGGAGGTTTTATTATTTAGAAGGTCAGTACCCTGCGTTGTTCTCTATTTTTCGTGGAGATTATTTGGGCACTATCCTCCGGTTGAAGTCTACCTGCTTGGAATTCGCGGCCAAGGGTTCCATGTTTGTGGGACTTTGAGTTAGGAGCTTTATCATATCTTTAGTGTCAGCATAAACTCATCAGGGGAACTTTTGGTTTCTTTCCAGAGCGTTTTTTATCTGGTGAATTTCTGTTATAGGACTTACATTCTTACAGTTATCTAGAGTGAAGTTTACCCCTGTTACTCTCCCAAGGGTCTGTGTCTACGTTCATCTTTGTTTACCAGGGTGCTTGCCCTGTGGTGTACCCATGTTTGGGGAGGTTGTGAGCGTGACCACCTTTCTTTGCCGCATTGGTCTTTGTTCATCAACCATGCTGTTTCACTAAGGGAGGGGGATGAGGCATGTAATTGTGTTTTTGTTCATCTAATATTTAGCATCTTATTCTATTTCTGCTCATGCTAATGATACCTCATGTTGTACATTATTAGATTTGTGTATCTCATATTGTACTTTCATGCAAATGTTATATTTGAGGTATCTTGCCTATCTTTCTCTCTATTCTGCTGTCATTCCCCAAGGAAGGAGGATGTGTAGTAAATTACTTCTCTACTCTTCTCCACTGAATAGAATGTCCATGACATGACATGACATCATAGAATACCTGGGTGACTCTCTGGCTCACAGTGTCAGTTAGTCAACTCAGGCTGAGCTGCTTGGAGCCTGCTCCTGGTGGGGCTATATCTGTACTTCCTATCTTCTCCTACTCATCTATCCTAGAAGGAATCTACAATAAAGGATTTACCTACTTACACAGTTGGACTGTGCATCTTCCTTTACTACATGTAGCATCCCCAAACTCCAGAAATCCAAAGAATGGATCTCCTTTTAACATGCATAAGCTCTTGTATGAAGAAGAATGGCAGGAAATAATATATTTTTTGCAAAGCAAACATATTTTGCAGTCTCCCAGCAACCAAATCAGGGCGACAGAGATTCAACACAATCCCCAGAGTCGCATTTCTGGTTGGATTTGTTATGAAAACTGAAGCCTTCACTGTGTCAAGTTTGGTGCCTTCGGCTCTGCTTTCCCCACACTAATGAGAACCAAGGCTATCACTGCAGCACCTTCCCTCCTGGCACCCTCTGTTATATCAAAGTTCATGTAACAAAAGACGCCAATTGTACATAAGTGCTCCCGGCCAGCCATTCACGAGGATGAACATCTGCCAGACGCCGATGCATTCCTCACGGTGTATGGAATCTATTGTTCTTCTGTGATCCGTGTGTACACAATAACCAGGAATGGTCTCCGAATGTACTGATGTATGCTCAGAATACATAGGTGACAATTAAGAAAAAAACATATATGAAAGCCTGCACACTTTGTTTTTGCCAGACTCAGGTAAACGTGTTAGGTAAGAATTCCACGCTGTAGGCTGATCTGTCTTATAATCACAAGAAAGTATTTGTGTATTGCACAATTTTAGTAAAAACTGAAAACAAAATCTACACATTTCCGTTTATATTTGCTCTATTAAAACAGGACATATACCATACACAAAACATGCATCAAAGGACAGGGCAACGGGGTAAAGAAGATAACCATCGAAAGAGCCTAATAGTAGAATGTTCTAAATACTTCTGGCAGCGAGCGTGTAGAGAGGCTAGCAGTGACGGGATAAGATGTCACCCAATTAGTCAACTCTCATCGAAATGAGGCGTGGGGCATGCAGCTAATAAACGGCAGCACCGGGCAGCCAGCTCTCGTATACATACATTCTCTTACTAAATAATTGTTGCACTTGTAAACTCATTTCATCAAACAGTCCACACGGTGGCGATAACACCTCGCATAATTGATTCGGATTATTTGGGTTTACCAAAAACTACGCAACTTTAACTCTGCTTTCCTGCGTACCTTGTTGCATGAAATGCGTTTTTCCATCTGCCTAGATATACTTCCATCACCCCACACGTGTACCCCAAGATACCGCTTTATAATCCTAATGTAATCAGTGCTTAGATACGCGACGTGAGACAATAATAAAATGCACAACGCAAAATATCAGATTAGAAACGTGACGTAGCACAATAACAAAATAAACAACGCAAATATTTGAGAAAAAACTGTTTTACCAGCTGCCGCATGTAGTCTTGAATTGTGTTTGGATACACAAGCACGCTGACTGCAACCAAAGTATTCAGAGCGAAGTCGAAGATCTGGTAACAGAAGAACGGGATGATCCAGGCGGCGTGTTGCTACAAAGAGAACAAGTATTATTAAAGGATGACTGTGGGTAGGCATGAAAGGGATGCCTCCTACCCTGTCTGGCTACTACTCAATCCGCAGCAGCCTGTGTAAGGGGACCTGCCCTGTCTAGACTCCTCATCGAAGGCAGCAAGGAGACAACCCACCAGTACTACTTAATATATCACGTTGGAGGCTGTGTGAGTGTGCAGCAAAGACTCTACAGATTCGGAATTTGTTAAGCTAAGAGGCTTTCACTGTGCAGTTAGGGTCTAGTTACAATGTGCATTCTGTAGTGCTACAAACTTTTTTGTTGTTGTTGCAGTTTTATATAACACAAACTCTACCCGAAGGCTTCAGAGCGCTTTACATGAGCACCAGTTGCATTACAGACGGACACATAACATTTATTTTAGGCATTGGGAGATTAAGTGATCTGACCAAAATCACAGGGTGCTTGAGCCTCCGCCAGCCCCCACCCCAGCTTGAAAGACAGCCGCTCTAGCCGTTAAGTCACACCCTGCTATTCACTAACCTACATGTGGAGCTTCTGCCTCTCTCATCTTTTTCTGTTCGGACACCTCTGCCCTGACCACTGTCTTTGGACAGGTAAGTATACGTTTTAGTAGTAAATGTGGGAAGGACAGGTAGGAGTGGATGGAAAATTGGGAATACTTACCAATGTAATAGGAGGGATTTAGGGAGATATAAGGAGGGGTTAAGAAAAAGGTTTAGGGAGGCACTTGTACCTACCCACAAAACAGTAAGCCCACTGCTACTCACAAACTGACATTCTAAACTTACTAAAGCCTAAAAGGATAGAAAACGGAAGTTAATTACTCCACGTCAGAGAAGTAAGTCCAAATGATAAGTATAACCCAAAGAAGTATAGTTCCTCAAAAGTGCAAGAGTAAATTACACATGTAAGTTACTCACAAGTTTAAATTACCTTTGTGAATAGCCCCCTTTGTTCTTAGAATATAACTATAAATCAATTTCCGAAGCAGAAAAGTTAGCTTCAAGGGAGATAATACCAATTTGAGAATTACTTGAGCTTTTTTTTAGTACATTTAAACATTTAGCACAGATGAAGCTTTCGATGGTGTAGGTGTACACAATGCAATGAATAGTTTCGTGGTATAATAGCTGCTGCAGGATCCTAATACGGAAATATTTGCTGACCATTTAAGTATATAATATTGTTTAAATGAATTTGACTACAATGGTTTTAAATATTTTCACCTTCCACTACTGCGAGACTTTGGAATGTAATAGATATCTGCAATCAATTGATCCAAAAAGCATATGCAAAGTTATGTGTTAAAATATTACCTTCTTACTATTTTAACAAATCCTAAATCCATATAAGGACTCTTCATATCTTATAAACGTTGCCACAAAAAAACAAACACCACATAAACAACATACAAATGAATAACGTCTAGTAAAACAACTGTTTGTGTTAGAAGAATTGATTATTAATTAAAATGATCAGAAAACATAAAAACATATTGTAATGAGCTTTACTTTACCTTATAAGCTCCATATGTCGCCATAGCACAGATCAAAATCATCAGAAGAGAAATTGCAGTAGCAATGCACACATCTAGAAGAAAAAGTTGAAGTAAACCATTAAGTCATCATGTGACATCAGAAAGAAATATTCACAACAATAGTCAATCGGTTGTCTTATGTTCCACTTATGTGTGTACCATGCCAAGTGATAGTTGAGGCGATACAGAATCAACTTTGGTATCACTATAGACATTTTCCTGGCCAAGAGGAGAGGGCCCTAGAAAGTCAAAGTACCCAGGAGTAAAACTGGCTCATGAGCTACTCAGCTGCTGTCTAGCAATGGGGTACGCAACTCTTTGTTATTAAGCACATGAGACATATAAATAAAACAATACAACAAACCACATTTCACAGAGGCTACTGGGAAGGAAAGCCAAACCATGTGAGCTCAATTGACCAATCAATGTCAAACACATGATATTCAGGCATTACTGTTTTCAGTTTCTATTCGTTGTGAATTCTGCTTTCAAAACTTGTAAAAAGCAGTGGTTATTGCTATTTACATGTCTTGTGCTGTGATAATCCACAGGGACAGTGTTGTCTGTGATTTTAAAGAAACCTGCTTTTACTTCCTTCCTTCATTCATTACTATTGTCCATTCCTCACTTTTCCTTTCCTTCCCTTCCCTGTCATCTACCATTTTCTTGCTCTTTTATGTAATTCTTCATTACTTTCCGACCTCCCTCTGTGCTTGTCCTCTTCTCTTTCATTTAACAGTCTTGCACCGTGGAACACAGTGGCCTGTCTGGCATGTTGCAGTTGGTGCATATACCGTTTATTTTGATTCAGCTACTGTTATGATTCCTGTGCTAACAGCTCGATGAAAAGGCAGAACCCATAGATCAGTATATTTCAATGCCAGTTGTGAAGCATCTGCAAGCTGCTTAGGAGCATATGTTTATCAAGACCACCAGTTCATACCCCTGTTTAACGCATGAACACTGAATGAAGATTAGACCTGGAGAGCAGCTAGTAAATAAAAGGCCCAGATATCACAGCACTGGAATTGGGCAGGGCTGGATGGGGCCAGTATGGATAATAACTGTTTAATATTTCTAGAAGAACTAAATCCAACACCCGTACAGTAATATACCTGAGCTGCCTAGACCAACCACGGCTCTATGTGGATCTGTGCTCATGGTTGTTCATTCAATGAATCAATTATTCATTTGTAAAGCGCACTACATACCCGCAAGGGTCTCAAGGCGCTGGGGGGAGTGGGGGCGTGCTACTGATCGAACAGCCAGGTCTTGAGTATCCTCCTGAAGGTCAGCAGGTCTTGGGTATGTCGTAGGCTCAGTGGGAGGGTGTTCCGTGTCTTGGCGGCGAGGTGGGAGAAGGATCTCCCACCGGTGGTTGTTCTTCGGATGCGCGGGACGGTGGCGAGTGAGAGGTCGGCGGAGCATAGCTGGCAGTTGGGGATGTAAAAGGAGAGCCGTCTGTTGAGGTAGGCTGGGCTGGTCTTGTGGAGTGCCTTGTGTGCGCGGGTGAGGAGCTTGAAGGATATCCTCTTGTTGACGGGGAGCCAGTGCATGTTTCTCAGGTGGGGGGTGATGTGGCCGTGGCACGTCGAGGATCAGTCGAGCCAAGGCGTTTGGGATGCGGTGTAGTCGCTTGATAAGCTTGGTCAGGGCTCCCACGTAGAGGGCGTTTCCGTAGTCGAGTCTGCTGCTGACGAGGGCCTGGGTGACTGTCTTTCTTGTATCTGTCGGGATCCATCTGTAGATCTTGCGGGGCATGCGGAAGTAGTTGAAGCAGGAGGAGGAGACTGCGTTGATTTGCTTGGTCATTGAGAGCATTGAGTCGAGGATGATTCCCAGTTTGCGTGCGTTTGCTGTGGGTGTCAGGGCTGCCCCCAGTGCCGTAGGCCACCAGGAGTCGTTCCAGGTTGAAGGGTTGGAGCCGAGGATGAGGACCTCCGTCTTGTCCGAGTTCAGCTGCAGACAGCTGGTCTTTATCCAGTCGGCGACGGCCTTCCTTCCTTCGTGGAGGTTGGCTTTGGTGGTGATGGGGTCCTTGGTAAAGGAGAGTGTCGTCGGCGTAGGAGATTATGTTGAGGTCATGCTGTTGGGCTATGTGTGCGAGCGGGGCCATGTAAATGTTGAACAGCGCCGGGCTGAGGGAGGATCTCTGGGGTACGCCGTAGGTGATCTCGGAGGCCTTGGAACAGAATGGGGGGAGGCGGATGCTCTGGGTTCTGCCAGAGAGGAAGGAGGTGGTCCAATCCAGAGCCTTGTCTCAGATCCCTGCTGCGTTGAGGCGTGCGCGTAGTGTGCGGTGGCAGACGGTGTCAAAGGCGGCAGAGAGGTCTACGAGGATGAGTGCTGCGGTCTCGCCGTTGTCCAGCAGGGTCCTGATGTCATCGGTGGCGGCAATGAGGGCAGTCTTGGTGCTGTGGTTGCTGTGGAACCCTGACTGGGAAGGGTCCAGGATTCTGTTTTCTTTGAGGTATCGGGTTAGCTGTCTGTTGACGGTTTTCTCGATGACCTTGGCCGGGAAGGGGAGCAAAAATATGGGCCGGAAGTTCTTGAGGTCTCTTGGGTCTGCCTTAGGTTTTTTGAGTATGGCGTTGATCTCGGCGTGTTTCTAGATCTCTGGGAAGGTCGCGGTCTCGAGGGAGAGATTGATGACGTTGCGCAGGTGGGGTGCGATGGAGCTGCTT
Organism: Lissotriton helveticus; assembly: GCF_964261635.1. NCBI lineage: Eukaryota > Metazoa > Chordata > Amphibia > Caudata > Salamandridae > Lissotriton > Lissotriton helveticus. The sequence continues at coordinate 428,682,587 of NC_136063.1, forward strand.
GCTCTGTTGAAGACATGGTGCGGGAATGGGTCTGACGGAGAGCCGAAGTGGATTGTGCGCATGGTCTTGATGGTGTCATCGATGCTCACGCTGGCCCAGGCTAGCAGGGGGTCGTGGTCGATGGTGTGCGGAGGGTCTGTTGTGTAGGTGTCTGTTGGAGCTGTCTGGCTGTTGAAGCTGTCATGGATGTCTGCTATCTTGCGGTGGAAGAAGGTGGCGAGGGAGTCGCACAGGGCTTGCGACGGAGGGATGTCGTGGTGCTGGAGCTGGGGTTGGAGAGTTCCTTCACGATGTTGAAGAGCTCCTTGCTATTGTGTGCGTTGTTGTCGAGGCAGTCTTTAAAGGAGGTTCTCTTGGCCGCCCTGATGAGGTGGTGGTGGTTGCAGATGGCGTCCTTGTGTGCTGCGTGGCCGCCCGGAGTTTGTTCACTGTTGCATTTCTTCTCTAGTTTCCGGCAGGCTTACTTGGAGGCTAGGAGTTCTGGGGTGAACCAGCTGGCCCTCTTACTGGTGTCTCTGTGGGGGGGTTTCTTCAGCGGGGCTAGGGTGTTGGGGCAGTCCTCGATCCAGCGTCTGAGGCTGTGGACAGCGTTGTCAGTGTTGGAGGGTTCGGTGGGTGGGCTGAGAGCGAGGTTTGAGTATGGTTGGTCTTCGGTGATTTTGCTCCAGCAGCGGCGGGGGATCTGTTGGGTGCCGTGGTGTGTAGTGGGCTTCTGGAAGGGGAAGTGGATGCAGCAGTGGTCTGTCGAGAGGAGTTCAGTGGTGTGGCTGACGGAGACGTGCGGGCTTGAGGAGAAGACGGGGTCGAGCATGTGGCCGGCGGCGTGAGTGGGTGTTGTGACGAGTTGCTTCAGTCCAAGGTTGGCGAGGTTATCGATCAGGGTTGAGGAGTTATTGTTGTTGTTGTTCTCAAGGTGAAAGTTCATGTCTCCGAGGAGGATGTAGTCGGTGGAGTTTAGGGCGTGCATGCTGATCAAGTCGGCGATGGAATCACTGACCTGGGGGTGGGCCTGGGGGGTCGGTAGACGAGGGTGCCTCTGAGGGTGGAGTTAGGGTCTGTGTGGATCTGGAAATGCATGTGTCCGGCAGTGCTGAGCACGTCGTCAGTGCTAGTCGAGACCCTGGTGCTGTTCTTGTGGGCGATGGCGATCTCTCCTCCGACTCCATTGTTAGAATACCTTTAGATGTATTAGGCTAGAGGAAAGAAAGTTACAATTCTATTAAGGACCTAAAGGTGAGAATTATCCCAGCCAGTTGCGGACATAGGTATAAGGAGGGGTACCCTGTATTAAATAAGGCATTTTATTGATTTACTTATTGTTGGTATTCCCTGGTTTCCTTTCAAATGTAGGTGCATCACAGGCAGATGCCCATTCATGGTCTATGAAGACATTCTTCGGATGAAGCGCACTGCCAGGAAGAGCGGCCAGATGGGACTAGAAGTTTGGACCCATGCACTGTATTGATGAAGGACTGGTCAAGTGTTATCTTTCAAGGGTATCTATGCAATGCAACAAAGCAAGCTGTAGTCAAAGGGGAGGGAGCTGACCAAATGGTGTCACCACCATACCCTGCCTTTAGCGACCTGCAGTGGGACTTATTTTTATTCTGAACTGTTCTGTAACTCTTTACTTGTAGGACATAATTAAGATGATTGCCTATGCTTGCCAACAGCTGAACACTTACCCGACTGCCCTCACCTTTCAAGAAACACAAACCTTTATTTTTAGCCATTTTCAAACATTAAGCCTCTCATTTAGACTAGAGTTGGCCATGGTCGCATGCGTTAAATATCATGCCCGATAAAAACCAACATCAAGGTGTCCGGTATTTATAAGGTACGATCATTATCACATCACAAGTTTTTTAGGAATTACATGGGACATTTACTGGGCATTCTTCTCTCTGATAAATATTGGCAGTTTGGATCTGCTGTAATTTTACAAAAAATCATAATTCGTTCGACTGGTAATGAGGGCCTTAGTATTGTGCATATTTGCTAAAGGAATCTTCGACCAGCCCAGGCTATTTATCCAACATCACTCTGCATGCTATGATATTTATGGCCATCCTGATAATAGTAAAAAGGAATGTTAAAGCATACAAAGGGCTTTAAACTATTAAAAGGACTGCCTGAAGATGTCGCATGTAACATGAGCCCATTTAGCGGCTATGTAAAAAATAATCTTAAGATTAAGTGATTCTTATACTGTCATGGACAACACGTATTTCTCAAGCTGTCAAGTTCTTTGCACATTAAACTCTAGTCCAATCTGAATTTTCCATTAAAGGGCATGTAACAGAATGAAAAATGTGTCGCTCAGTTTGAGAAATATTCGGGCATTCTCCATTTGAGGGTTTAATAACAGTAAGAGATCTCAGTGGACTAAGATATGAACTGCAGAGGACTCTGTGCAGCTCCCTTGCAGGTATCAATCCCACTGTCAGACTCCTGCTGGAAAGGAGGGCAGGTAGGTAAGTGACTGAGTGAGTGAGTGCATGTTGTGTTCATAAAGTGTGTGCATTTGATGAAATAACAGTTGACCCTAACCACCATAGATCAAACGCCTCATTAGAGTATAGCGTTCGACCCGCAGGTCTGCCAGGCTAGTAGATAGCCTGCCATATTTAGAGATCCACGTGAGGGGTTCTCACTGCCTTCAGTTGAACTGAATTTGCAGTGGCTCTATTGAAGGCACTGAAGCTTCGCCAAGCAGGCACCATATTGGATGTGTGCACTCGGCATTGGTTTTTGTTTTCTGAAAACAAACTCCCAACAAGGAAGTTTGTTTTAGGTAAACAAAGGGACAATGGCCCTGATGTGCAGGGAGTGGTCTATCTGTGCATGGAGGGCTGCTGTGCATGTTCCCTACCTACAATAACCATACCTGGCATGGCTGTCTGTAATAAGAATAGATGTAGCCGAAGAATGATGATTAAGTAGGTTTATTAGATCTTCAGTACAGGATTACATGAAGAATTAGATCTTAAGTACTGAATATAGAAAAGTCCCACCAGGAGCAGCTCCCTTTCTTCTCAGCCCAATCTCTCAATTGACATCCATCCACCACATTCTGTATTACATCACACATACCAACATTCCAATATTCATCCACACTGGCTGAGCAGCAAGACAGGTAAGCACCCAAACCAAGATACCACACCACCTTCCCCCTTAAAGGAACGCAAACAAATGAATAATACAAGCATAGAGCATGGTCGTTACAAAATTGGAACTTACAATAAATCCATAGGGGAATCCAATACAAATAAACAAAGAATTACATAATACATGACCACCTCTTCCCCCTTTTCAAATCAAATAAAGAAATGCAAATGTCAAATTATTGTTTCAAAAGGTAAATTTCACACCAAAGTTTTTCAATCAGAGTACAAAAAATTGATTTCTATGCCACCAACAGGACACACTACTTGCCCAGAACAGTATGGTGATGGTAACAGAGATGTCAACTATTTCAAAAGGGACGGCGAAAATGAAAAGCACAAGGGGTAATCTCATTAAAGTAAATCTATAGGTAGTAAGTCACTCGCAGGTACCATATGAAAGTGACAAACACCTATAGAAAATTATAGTTAATTGCTACTGCAAAACATACCTAACTTAATAACAATTACTACGAAGAAACGTGTGCACAAAATACTGTAAATTAAATAACAGTAGGAATCATGTAGGTGACTAAACCTCGGCAGTAATTTAAGTAAAAGAGGAAAGTCACATGCTGGAATACTATCTCATAGCACTACAATTTAAAGTAAAACATCATACACTAAAATGTGTAGGTGACGAATCCACGGGCAAAAATTTTAAGTAAAGATGGAAAGTCACATGCGAAATACTATAGAAAAAATAACTGGTAGAAAACAAATGGGTGACAAATCCACAGACACTAAATTGAAGAAAGGTGGAAAGTCACATGCTAATATGCTAACGTATAGCACTGTAGGTGCGCTGGACTTAATAAAGCTTTTAATTAGCGTGTGCATCGCTAAAATGAGACGCACTGGATTCAACTTCCATTTATTTAGCGTGCGCGCCTTTGAAATGAGAACCAGAAGCAAAGAAAATATTAAATAAATAAATAAATATTCGTTTAACGCATGCAAAATGGCGGCACGTTATTTACGGTGAGCCGGGTGGCACACGGCAGACAAATGCTCCCAAGAATCCAAGTGACGCCATGAAGCAGGTAAGATCGCGTGTGTTGACAGTCACGCGAGAAATGCTCCTAAGATTGCCGATTCCAAGTGATACCATGAAGCCAGGTAAGATTGAGTGGATTGACAGTCACGCGCTGTTCCTTTTCAAATAATACAGTTGAACTGCCAGAAAGTAGCGATGGCTTGCCGGGACCCTTATTAAACATGAAAAATAAATTACTAAACAAAAACAAGTCCTCACCTCACTGCGCAATAAGACCAGCAGCATGTAGGTGGCAAAGCAGCCGGTGAAGAGATGGCTACCGGTGAGTTCAAATGTCCCAAGCCAATAACGGCAACTGTCAACATACCTTTTCCTTTTTGTAAAGCAGGCAAATAAGGGTCCCACTAACCTACAGTAGATGGCAGTACAGTTCTGTTTTTTTCAAAACTCTAAAGGGGAGCTTATCATAAAACGTCGAAAATGCTCTCCGCCGGTTTTACTTCCGCCGTGTGTGCCGCGGCACATACGGGGGAAGTAATGGCAGCAGCGTATCTGGCTGCATGAATTAGGAGTTGGAATTCTGCGCTCCACCTCTGGTACTTACCACTCAAGAATTTGTCCTTGCTAGCAATTTTACCTGAAATTTAACCACAGCTGGGACGGAAGTAAAAACGGCAGAGAGCATTTTCGACGTTTTTTGATAAGCTGCCCTTTAGAGCCATGAGGAAGTCTTGGGTTATTCCCTGACGAAACACGTGTTTGCTGGGCACCTGGAATAAATCTAAACCGAAAGAATACTTCTATCAACATCTTGTATTGTGTTTTGTTCTGTGGTTGTTCAAATTACGTACAGTACTCAGACTGTCAACAAACAGATCCTCTGTATTTACTTGTGTGGACTACGGTCCTTTTGGGAAGTTGTGGGTTGTCCTCCTTTCTGTAGCAACGTTCAAAGAATTGCTTTTCAAGATTTTACATTAAACTGTGGAGGCGCCATCACTTATCGCAACACAAATAACCCTTCCTTGGTTTTCAACATTGGAACTGTGTTGATTTTAAAATAAAATATATTGTGCTTCCTGAACCAGTACCATTAAACACAGGAACTTGAAGCTGAGTGGGCAACCTGAGATCGCAGGCAAACGCCAAATCATTTTTAATTTTTAACTCTTTTAGTGCTTCACCACAAGTAACGTGTTTAAAATGTGTCTGTTCTACCCCATTTGTGTCCATCAAACCACATATGGGCGTGTTACTAATTTTGCATAAAGGAATGTTAAAACCTCCTACTGACACCATTAAAGTCGGCCTTTTGCATTTCCCGATAAAGCTCACAATAACAATATTTAAGTTCGTCAACTGCCTGGGTCTATCTATGACCAAAATTGTTGTAGTATAAATTACCCAAAATAACATCAGGGGACATAGAGAGCTGCAATAGCAGCATTTGATTCAATGAGAAGGTCCGCTAACTTGACCAAAACAAAAGTAGGCAGAACGCCTTTAGCTCAGCACAGTGAACGGAGTTGCCAGGTTGCGCAAGGCATGAGAAAGATTCAATTGGAAGTCATACATTGACCATGTTTCTTGGCAAAAATGATATCAAATCCATTCTGGCCATCCAATCAGGATTACTCAATTTATATCGTATTCCTGCAATATTGCATGAGAGCAGTTTAGAGCCCTGACTGGAAAAATCCTCCACGAGCAAAGTAGGAATTCAACTAAGTTATCATGGGGTTCTTGTGGATTCAAATTATGGTCTATTTCGGTTTGATTGGCCAGTGGCTGCACGGATTTTGCAGCATCTACAAGAAAGAGTCAATATATTTCTTCCAGTAACTCAAGCGATTCTTAAGAGTTTCTTGGTGTATCAGCCTCGGAGAGTTCCTTTGTCTGTAGCACTGGAAGCAAGATGCATTTGAATGGGCTACAGGGTAAACCCTAATTCGACTTGGTAACTGACCAAATATTCCAATCCTCAATGCAAGCTTCTTGCAACACAAAACTCTTTTAAAACTGATTACCACACAGTCACCCAGGGTACGTTTAGGGCCGTTGCCAATCCACATAATCCTTCTGATCAGGAGAATTTTCTAAAAAGGTCATGTGCCCACCCCGAAATTTCTTAATCCTGTATTATGGATGGTGGGTTCATTGTGGACATTGCTAAGTTAGCATGAGCTTCGCTGCCATTAGCCTGCTTTTGCACACAGCACCACATTTATATGTTTTGCAAGACTTTGTTTGTGCCCTTTTCACATGAGAACTGTCTGCTTTTCGCGTTCTCTGCTGTGCTCTGAGGTTTAGTCTGCACACGATGTACAAGGTCGATAAACAATGCCCCTTGTTATTCTGTTCTGATCAGTCCCTCGCACCGAGACATAACATGACACACAGCTGCTATAACTGAAAATTGTATGCTTTAATATTGATAGCTAAGCATGTTGTTCAAGCACTTGGAGCTGAACCTTTCCGAAGAGAAGAGATGTGCTTGTCCTGAGATGTAAACCTTTCATCTTGGCCTTGAGGTATAGGATCTGCTGACAAAGCCCAGAGGTCTTCTTTTTTTATAATAAACTACTTCTTACTAGGGGGAGGGTGGTTAGGCACTGTAGCCCTTTTCCACTGTCGTTATAAAATGAAATCCCCGTTTGTATTCTATGGGATTGTGACAATGCTGACAATATTGTTTCTAATCATTTTTCTGCTGGTAATGGCACGTGTACTGTGCCATAGAGCGCTTTAGTTAAAATAAACATTTTAAACTATATTATGACTCTGAATACTCTTATTGTGGACAGTATGAGTGAGTGAGCAAAAGAGTTGTCTTGTTCCCGTGGATCCTGAGAGAGTAGGGAGTGTTGTGTTCTGGGTTGTCTAATCATTGGTAGCTTTGCTGTTAGTCGGAGAACGCATGAGACATATTGCTAGTCGGTTTTTGGGGTTTTGGGCACTGAGGGGATAGGTTGGTACACCACTATCTATTGAGTTCCTGGTTTCCTGCGCCTAGTTCTGTATATGTGCAGAGTCCCCGCAACAATCCAACAAACAACCTTGTGTTTTTAGAATAAATAGCTCCTCTCTCTAAGTTGATACTAGAGCAGGTATGCCCTCTAAGATAATAATTGTGGGTACAATCTGGGGCAGTTATAAATGGTCCTACATCCTACTTGGCTTACTATTGATCCATGAGTTTTTTTCAGGTATTTGTGGAGAGTTGGAGTTGCCTCGCTACATTGATTTCCTTGTAACAGGTGTTGGTTTGTAGTCAGCTGCAATCGTTTGCCGAGCGGTTTGTATTCTTTGAGAGACCCGTGGCATTCTTGGAGTCTAATGTTTGGGTATGTTGCAACTGGTCAGGTAAATTATCTCGCTTATTTTTTATTTATTTTTAATATATGAACTTTATTGAGCTGAAATAGGCATACAGTACAAAAATGAGGCTCAACAGATCGTCCCAGCATCACAACGTCCAATGCATTGATGTTACAGGTAATCAAGCAACTTATATACCTATTGCATGTGTTCACATAAACAATATTGTAACTGCAACACAATTATGCCAGGTAGCATTACTCAAGCCTGGTGACATACAGCCAGCGTCTCGGTGTGGTCTCACAGTCCATCCCAGGGATGCCCCGAGTAGGCAGTCAGAATGTCAGGTGCAGCCTGATCAGGCACGTCCAGCACTGTGGCCGCACTATTTATGAAGTATGTAATGGAAGGTTCCCAAATGTCTATGGGCCTGGATCTTGCAGACATAAGGTCCCAGAATATAGTGAGTTGTTCCAGACAGCATGAGACATCCGATAGCCACGCTGTGCTAGTGGGTGTTGGCTTCCAGCCCCAGTGTATTGCTACCCTGTGCTTTGTGAGTAGAAGTATCATTGCCACAAGATGGCAAAGTGCATCAGGAGCTTCTTGTACAGAGCCGAGGAGGCAGATCAGAGGGTCTGGCGGGATAGCAGTCCTTTAATGTCACCTATAAAGCCCCACACCATCACCCAGCAGTTCGCCAACCTCAGGCAGGTCCAGGCTAAGTGTAAGAACGTGGCCCCCGTTGAACAGCGTGAGCAATTTGAGCTCCCTAGCAGACCCATCTTGTGTTGTTGCAAAGGTGTGCAGTGCATTCTGTGTATGTATTTGGAGGGTATTAATCACAGCCTATGGTTGGGGGTATAAGGTTCCGTCTGGCCACAGCAGTATTCCCACCTGTCTGCCGGGATTTCATAGCCCAGCTCCCTCCCCAAGCTTCCCGAGTCTTTGAGGAGTCAAGCATGGAGGCCGTCATCGTGATCGAGTAAAGTCGGATGATAAGTTTGCAAGGAGACGTAGTAGCGTATACGTACTCGAGTTTTGTGGAGGCTGAGGGGGTGGTTGTGATGTATAGTCTATTGCGTTGGGGAGTTGGTAAATGAGGGGAGGAAATGGCCATCCGGGAATAAGTCTGCAGTCGTTTTCATTCCAAATGCGGCAGCTTGACTTACAGTGCCTCTGTCCTGCAGTGTTGGGAACATGGGATTGTCTGCCAGTTGAGCTGACGGTGCATATAATGTTTTAAATTGAGAGCGTCTGCGGAGACCGTCCGTCCCACCTGTCTGCCGGGATTTCATAGCCCAGCTCCCTCCCCCAAGCTTCCAGAGTCTTTGAGGAGTCAAGCATGGAGGCCGTCATCGTGATCGAGTAAAGTCGGATGATAAGTTTGCGAGGAGACGTAGTAGCGTATACGTACTCGAGTTTTGTGGAGGCTGAGGGGGTGGTTGTGATGTATAGTCTATTGCGTTGGGGAGTTGGTAAATGAGGGGAGGAAATGGCCATCCGGGAATAAGTCTGCAGTCGTTTTCATTCCAAATGCGGCAGCTTGACTTACAGTGCCTCTGTCCTGCAGTGTTGGGAACATGGGATTGTCTGCCAGTTGAGCTGATGGTGCATATAATGTTTTAAATTGAGAGCGTCTGCGGAGACCGTCCCACGCCCTTCGTATGCATTCCACTGTATTGATATCAGCCTTGGGTGCAATATATGGTTGAAACAATGCTGTTGCCAATGGCCATGGGGACGACTGGCCATGCTCCGCTGACACATAAGGCTGAAATGGGGTGGGATGGAGCCAACAGTGCAGGAAACTCACGTGAGCACAGAAGGTGTATAATTGTAAGTCTGTTGCACCAAGTCCGCCATGGACGAGTGGAAATGTTAGAAGTTCATATGTTTCTCTGGGCTGACGGCCAGCCCATATGAGTGTGACTAAGTTGGATCTCAGACGTTTAAAGATCAGCGTTGTGAGTGGCATTGAGATGTTGACAAAGAGGTACAAGAAGTTTGGGAACACGATCATTTTTGCAATTGCCAATCGCCCGGCGAGGGAAATTGGTAGTTTATTCCATATTTGGATGTGCGATTTCAACCAGTCCATTGCCCACCCATAATTCACCTTTCAGAGCTCATCCAAGTCTCTGCTCAGCCATATATCTAAATATTTGGGTGGCTCAATTGACCATTTTTTTAAAGGGTTGCTTGATTAATTTGGTTGAATTGTTAGTTTGTCATGCAGGCCTTTCAATTTGCATTGAATATCCATACAGAGGACCTTAATTGTCTCCCCTAACTTTGCAAAACATTTGATGAAATGCTACGTCATGCTATTTTGTAAGCCTTTCAGGTCCCTCAAATTGTTCCTTCTCTGTTGGGCAGCTTGTACTTGTTTTTTGGAGGGAGTTGATGCCATCAATTAATAAAGTTCTATCATAGCACTCTTCTGTTCCATTCTGATTGGAGGGTTGTGGCATCTCTTTTCTTGTCCTTTTGGGAGGAGTGAACTAGGCAGGACTATGTTCCCACCAATGCTGGCACACAAAGGATCAAACTAGATGCAAGGATTAGATGTTGCTTTCTTGCCTCTTTTATGATTGGTATAAAGACCAAAATGTCCTAATAGTGCATCCCATACCCTCCCAGGCACCATTTCTGGGCGTGGGCGTCTTATTGGACTCTTATTGAGAGAGTGATTTGACTGCCAATGCATTGCCTCAATCCTCTCCTCGACAAGTCCGGTTTCATTATTAACTGACCCCATAACTGTGGTGGAGTAGCTAGTAATTGGCACAGTTGTTGTACCTGCATTGTTCTTTGCACCCTTTTGAGTTAGCTTCACTCTTGCCCATGGGCATTAGGTGCGTGAGAAAGAAACGGTAAGGAATAAAACAACTGCTAAGTTGTGAGCATTGTTGAGACAGTGTTCAGGCTAAAGTAGAGTGTCCCAGCCCAGCCGCCTCCTCTGGATTCCGACAGTGTGGCGATCTGAAGCACTGCATCATGAGTTCCTGCTCCACTTGCAGGCAAGGAATTGTGGGCTTTGTAATCCTCTGGTGTCTGTCATGCAGAGCTCTCTGGCATTCCGCACAGTAGGAATCAACACAGCACTTTGCAGTACCGCATCATGGGTTTCCACCTCACAAGCAGGCAAGGAACTGTGGGCTTAGTAGTCCTCTGGTGTCTGCACTGTAGAACTATCTAGTGTCCTCTTCTAGAAAGGACTAGAAATAATGCAGATAATATTAATGCACTTCAATGGACTGTGAATCACGTCACGTTCCAGGTTACCTCATTGTGGCCTCTACTGGGAGCCTTGGCAAGTGGTGGATCCTCTTGAGTCCTCCCTAGGGTCCGGGGGGTCCTGGAGGCCGCAAAGAAGGCCAGCCCTGGGGTCCCAGCCTAATAACCAATGGTGGGAGCGGGGGAGTGCCAGGCACAGGCGCACAGTTGTATGCAGGCAAGCTAATGAGCGCAGTCCTGGGGCTCTCCTTTCCATCCCCAGCAGAGACCTCCAGCATCTCCTCCAGCAACCATCTAGCACTCTCTCCTGCAGTTTAAGGTGGAACACCTGGATCCGTCTATGGAATGTTTTTATTGTATTTCATTGTGTTGTGCCCATGACCCTCAAGCCAACCACTGACCCTGTATCATATATCTCGATCAGAACACATTTAGTAAGCAGAACCGTCTTGCATGTTTATTTCCATATTACCTCAAGTGTCAGCAATCTGGGAACTTCTTTGTACTCTCTGACTTTGGAACGTCTTCTGGCAGAGGTGGCCCAGGGGTGCACTCTGGGTTTTAGAGTCTCTTCATTTACCACGGGAGTCAGACAGATTCTGGGCTAAGCACAATTGTCCTGCTTTCTGGGCCCTTGCAGAGCCCTTTCCAGGACAGGATACACTTGAGAAAATGTAGCTTCCAAAATACCACATGTTCTCTCAAACTATTATGGCTTTGCTCAGCGGTTAGATCTTGTTTATTTAGTAGATAAAATGTTAAGTTAAATGGTAATGGAATTTCGAACAAAACCCATATCTTGTGTTAGCTGAAAAACTATCACTTAACAAGTAACCATCTGACAATCCACTTCTGGGCTTTTATTAAACATCGGGTGCGCTGTCCCTGTTTGCGCCATGGCACACATTCAAAAGGATAGTGCACCCTCTTATGATGAATGCTCCGCCCCCAGGGCATGCACTGCACTGGTAGCAGTGGATCCAGTGAAATAGAGTGCGGCTGCTTCCGAGCCACTCTGTGTTTCACAGTGCAGGCGTCTCTGCACCCGCATGAAGGGGGATGTCTGGGTGTTCATGTGACCCCCTTCCACCCTCCTGAAGGCGCACTAACAGTGCACCACCTATTTGTGGCACACTGTCAGTGCACCTCCTAAAGGCATCTTTGCCTCCAGTCTGCACCTGCGCCCATAATATGGCAGAGATGCAGAAACAAAGTGATTCCCTCATTTTCATGGGGCCACGCCCCCATGCAAAGGAAGGAATGCCCTCTCAGGATATCGCTGGCACTATATGTGCACCAACACTATCAATACTACATATGGGACCTCTTTAACAATACCAAAATGCCCTGAGGGCACACATACAGGCGCTCATGGTCGTTGCTCCCTCAGGCTCTTTGCATGATACCGAACCTGGTCTTTAAGCATTCACTCGATCACCCTCCTAAAATTCAGGACATTCCATTCCTTGGGCAACTATGAATAATTACTCCTTCCCAATACCAGATACGCTGACCAGTGGCCAGTGTAAATGTGGATAAAGAGACAAGTGCTCGGCTAATCTGCTGCCATCCTCTCGGCCTCCAGATTCCAGAATCAAGAATTGCTTATGACTGCACTGGAGCTACTTTACAACTACTATTTGCATTTAATACACACTATTACAATGATACTTGCGTCAAATATAATACGATTAAGACATGTATAATATGACTAACTTTAAAAGCACACCATGTTAATGTCACGATGCTTTACTATCCTTAGCTTACAAAACGGCGTTAGACCTGCTTTTGGCCACCTTCTCCTTCCACCTTTGGGAGTTGGAATTTATTTGCCTTTCTCGAATCCTCTATACTCTTAATGTCTTTTTCATTAAACATGCTTATTAGCTTTACTGAAAACACCATTGTGAGGAAAATTCGGTTCCGACTCCATTTTGCATTTCATCGCCATTTTGTGTTGCCCTCACACAGGTTACTGCTGGCGAGCTGAAGACTCTTGCTCTTTGTACCATTACGTGTCAGATAACACTTCTATCCTTGCAGTAAAGTCAATTCTGGGAACCGATCTGATTAACAAATCCCAACTAAAACCTTGTTTAAAGTATCTGTTAGCCTTCAGTATTCATTTCCCCGACTCACTAATCCTTATCCAAACTGTCTGGTGGCCTCCAGTATTCTTCTCCCGATTCACTAATCCCCGTTTCAGACTATTTTTTGGTTTTCATTGTCCTTCTTCCCGCCTTGCTCTGCCTAGCAAGGTGACCTTCTGCAATACACAAACATGTCTACCACTGTTCATTAACTTAGGGACAATATAATTAAGCTCCTTGAGAGGTTAGTCAAAACATGACATGGAGGGGTGGGAAACGCAATCATGAGACGTCTTGTTTTTCACCAAACTGCATCTTTTTCATTGGTTAGAATTTTGCGCATGTGGGAGTGTTCTTGTACAGGTGTGAAATGGGTATAAAAGTCTGTGAGCCACGGATTGAAGTGGCAGTCTCCTGAGAACATACATTTTGGTGTACTTCTTGGATAACTGTGCATAGCTGCAGCTAATAAATCCCAGTGTCCCGTGTCTCTGTACAACAAGGCTGGTGAACTCGGAGATTTAGGCGTGCCCTGCGCCGCTAGGCCCTTAAAGGCCTGGTTCTTCAACTGTATGCTCTTTTAGTATTCTTTGGTGTATGCCACAGAATCCTTTTAATTTGCTCACATTAAGGTATGCATACTTCATCAGTTCTGTATTTTGGTAATGTTGTAACATCCACCTTGACCCTAGTTATCCTCCTGCAGTGTCTAATTGTTTTCTATTTTAAATGCAGAGCCATGCGTTGTTTCAACAATGTAGATTTTTCCTAGTCTTACCTTTTTTCTTTTTCCTTTCCCTCACTGCTTTTTATATGCAATGTCCCACAGCAACAAATCAAGCAATGGGCAACACAAGAGTAAGAAAACCATACAAAAAGTAGACCAATACTGTGGGACATACTATAGAGGATTTTTTGAGCAAACATTCTTAGGATGGCACCAGAAAATAATTCTGAATATTAAACGTTTGGCGTCATCTCCTTTCTCGCTTGGACTGCGATCAAGGGACGGTGCCAAACTTTCAGGTACTTACAACTGTGTCCCAGTGTATGGTATCAGCGCTTGTAACCCTGTTACTCAATGCATTAACCTAAGAGGACCGGAAACTGTTCAGCGGGGTCAGAAATGTTACATGGTGGAAAGTGATGGCCAGCTATCTCTAACAGCAGTCAAGGTTAGCGTAGCATGAGGGACCTCTGGAGTATCCTTCACTCGTTTCACTGCATGCAATCAAAAACATACCTGACGTAAAGACACTAAAGCCAGGTTTAAATGTAAAAACAGAACAATCAATACTTACTGGCATCATCCATGAAGTCAAAGTCATTGCTCAGTTCAGTGTTTGGCAAATGGTACTGGTCAGGATCAATGAGGGCGCTCAAGAGGATAAGCAGTACCACCGAATTGAGGATCTACCAGGAGAGAACAATAAGAATGCTCAAAATTCAATATTCAACCCGATTTGTTTTTAAAAATAACGTAAGATAATTTTTATTCACATAACATAATAAATAGGTTTTATATTTGCGGCCAAGCTCAATAAAAGCCAATTGGATACTTGGATATTATTTGCATTGAACAATGTTTCCATAGTCAGGTGTAAGGTATAGACAGCCCTACAACTGTTTAAAAGTTGTCTACCAGTTACTTAAAGCATTTGGCTCGCCTCTGGTTTGAAACCAGAGATGTTTTCCTTTGTCTAAACTAATTGCACTCCTCAATTTATTAACATTTATTGAGGACACGTGTGCTTAAGGGCTGCTTGCTCTGTCTTTTGCTGAAACACAACAAAAAGAAAACATTACAGCTACACTTAACGGTTGGAAATATCATGTTAATAAATATGATGCATGGGGCTAATTCTGATCAAAATGGTATCATTTTAACCGACATTCCTAGTTCCATCAAGTTCCATCAAGCAAATGTGAATCTTACATGTAGAATAATAATATATGTTAGAAGAAGTAATATCTATGAAAAAATAAGTTGCAAGTACACCTATTTCTATTCAATGCATCCCAAACTCAGTCTTCTGGGACCAACACACTGAGAACCATTTCTCATCTGCCCCCATCACATGCAGAGGTGGTTCATGCAGGGTCAACAAATCAGTACATCAACACATCTCCCAAGATTCTGTGGATCAACTGGCAAGCATTGTTCACAAAATTAGGCGCTATACTAGCACTAAAGCTCTTTAAATTATAATGTTTGAGGAACATTGAGCTAACTGTCCGATAGACAGCTTTACAGCTTTTATTTTAGAGGACATGCATGCTCAGCCCTCCCACCATGCCACCGCCTCGCCTGCCTGCCTTCTGATGTAATGTGCTTGGTAGGGTCAGCAGAGTTAAAGGTCAGATTTAAAAAAAAGTGAGCTTCAGGGTAAATTCGGTAATGAGATTGTAACACGAAAAGAACAGCCAGGGAGAGCTTTTTATGTAAGAGTAATCCGCGTGGTAGCCTTGAAAGGACATCTCTGTTATCTCCAGTGGTTAACACCTGGGTCTCAGCCCTGTCTGGAACATCACAGCATTTGTAGAGGCAAATCTAACCTGGCGAGAGATGGAATTCCCAGAATCTGCTTAATAGAGGTGTATCTGCCTAGAGCATCCTGATCCCCACCCGAGGTGAGGCAAGCCGTGGGGCCTGGGAAATGCCCTGGTGCTGTGAAATTACAGTACATTGCTACTCTCATATTGAAAAGAGTTTATTCAACCCGAGTGGACTGAGACTTGGGAATAACACAGGGAGAAACATTTCTGAAAGCTGTGTTGACCAGTGAAGACCCTCGGTAGGAGGCAAGGGTGAGCCCAGGAGACTACTTTGTCTCTGAGAAACACAGAGCATGTTTCTCAAGCACAGAGAGTGGAATGCAAAGACTCTTCTAAACAAGTCATGTTGTTCTCTGAAAACTTAGTCCCAGCAGCCACTGGGAGCATTGGCATGTTAATGTTCATATCCAGCAGTGCACGAGAGTCCAGCTCTGGATTGAACGCATGCAAGGGTTGTTTTGCAAATGGATTGGATAAAAGCAAGTACTCCTCTGCAATTCCCAGAAACATCTCATAAATATTACACGTATCAGCTTTGTGGCCGATTTTAAACAAATGCTCAGTAAAATACTCATGTTGGCAACAGATAAAGGGACAGATTGATTTCCCTCTACAAGGGCCATTAACGAAACCTGAAAATGTGAGACTGCTTCTGGGTGTTCCATCAATGTTGGACTAAGGACCTTATGACGGTAGGGTGTCGAGGAGGAGGAGGCAACACTGACATCATTCATAAGGATCAGCAGCAATTAAAAGAGGGGGAGATGTGTGCTCTCAGATCTATCCCTCATGTGAAAAAGCCTTTGACAGCACAAATGTGACTTCCTTCAGGCTTTGATGAATACCATAAAAACGTGAATCACTTCTCAAATGTGTGCCTTTTATATAAAGACCTCGGCCAAGATTACTGTGGCTCAACATTCTCCGGATGCAATTTTCAGATCAAAGGACCAGATCCAAGGATGCCACCGGTCACTATCATTATTTCATTTATTTGTTCAGCCTTTAGACTGACGACTACACTTAAATTTAGGTCTACAAAATTTAAATTAGTCTCTAGCTTAAGCAAATTGTCACTTTTTGAAGCTGACCACTCGCTACAGTCACAAAAACTCAGAGATTCAATGCCGACTGCTTGTGCTTTCTCAGAGAACATTGCAGATGCCTCAGGAGACCAGGCTAATCTGTGCAATACTGCAAATGTAGGCTGCTGCTGACAATTAATTAAAATGATATATCATGGTGTGTAGGGCTGGCCACACAAGTCACAAGAAATGAAAAGGTTTAGGCAATCAAACTTTGAATTTTAGTTAGAGCAAGTCATAAAGAGAACAAACCTTTGGGTTGTATAGTTCAACTGCTCATGCTAAGCGATTCATAGAATTATTGCATTTACTGAACACAGACTTGAAACTATCACAACTTTTTAATATCCTTATTCATTCTGCAATGGCAGCCCAAGTAAAAAATAAACGATTCTGACTTAATAGTTCTGATATAATTCCCCAGGTATGTTAGGGTTCATATCATCAATCTTACACAACTTTTACAGCAAAATTGTGGAAGAGTTACTAGAAATTGTGGGAGAAATCTGCAACCAGGTGTGCACACTCAGATCGTTGGAATGATACTACTATATTTTATACATATTGTAGGTTTTTTTTTTTTTTGGTAATGCTTAATCCTAACTTTTGAGTTACAGTCAGTTGACTCAAAACAAAGGGAGGGATGGACCGGCCAATTTACTTATTACATTTCTGAAAGAAGAAATGTAATTTGTTATGCTAACTTTTTTTTTTTACTTCTGGTTGATAATACTCAGATCATCTTTTTTCTTTTACGTTAGCGCTCCAGAAGAAAAACACGTAGGGGTCTGATTACGATTTCAGTCAGAGTTACCTCCGACCGACACCATTTCGGTGAGGGAACCGCCTGACTATAGTTCGGCGGTTCCGCATATCTGATTACGATGTGACGGCACATGGAGCGGTCGCAAACTGCCATTTCTCAATGGGAGCTTGTGCGGTGGGTGGAAACCACCTGCAGCAGAAGCTCGCATTGAGAACTGGAAGTTTATAAAAATCCCTGCACCTCATGGTGCCCTGCCACACAGTGCAGGGATTTTCAGGGGGCACCATGGATGCCCCCCAGGCCCAGATGCAAAGGGCCAAGAGGGCCCTGTTAGGGGCCCCCAATGTCGCTTTCCGACAGCCTTTCTATGTCAGAAAGGCTGACATGGAAAGGCTGTCGGAAAGCAACGTCATAATCCCGACGGAAGACGTCGGCCGGTCCCTCAAACTGCTGCCTCCGACCGTACGCATCCTAATGCAGTCAGAACGCAGCAGTCGATGTTGGTCGGACCGCAATCGGTCCAAACCGCATCGTAATGAGGCCCTTAATTTTGGAAATCTGTCATATAATAACATTTATTTTTCTCTCTGTTATGGGTGATTGTGTTAGTATTGTGAGAATTCATGAGAAGAATATCTAATAAAAAATACTACTCAAGCCTATCAAAAGCATTTAGGCTATTAAACGTCATAGCTCAATCGTTTATCGGTGTGCTCTGCTGAAGATAATATACTATAAAGAATTATTGTATGCAGTGGCAGCTCGCCGAGGGAGTGCTACGGGGTGGTGAGGCAGGGGAGGGGCAGGGTGGGGGGTAGTGGAGTCCGACATACAGGAGTAAGGTAAGTAATTAAATAAATAAAACTCTTTACCTTGTCCGCGCTGCCTCATCGAGTTGGTGATGCAGCACGCGAAAGGGAAAAAGTTTTATTTATTTAATTACTTAACTTACTCCTGTCCATCGTATGTCGGACACCACTACCCCCCCCTCACCCAGACCCTCCCCAGCCCCGTCCCACTTTCCTGCAGCACTCCCTCGGCGAGCCGCCACTGATTGTATGGCATTTCAAGCTGAGACCCGTCTTTAAAAGATCCACTTTACTCTGGTCAGTTTAGCACTTTTTGGGTAGTTTCACTGCTCCATTTTTTAGAACATTTTACAACTACAATTAAACAAAATGGCTCTCCATTTTGTGATTAAATCACATTAGGCATGGATTTAAATGATTTCTTTTAGTACGGGTTATTTCGCTTCCATTGAAAGTAGAGAAGTGCTGAAAAAGTCTAAACGTTTGAGTATAACTTTAGCAATTAATGTTTTATAACATTCAACTAATGCCCTTGGCCTCTCTGTTTTACAATTGGGCCAATGTTTATTAATTACTGCTTTGGTGATATTGGCTTCTAGAAATTTAAAGTCCAGCAGCAAATTATTTTTCAAGTGTAGGATGTTCTTGAAGAAACCATCCTATTCACCCCATAATAGTCTGGTACAATACATTCATGCTTTTTGGTAGAGAGATTTAAATATTGTGATAATGTCTTTGTCTTTAGGTTTTATGTGGCATATCTTACTTACCCTTAAGAAAGTATTGGTGGTTTTACTCTTTCTCGATTTTCGTATCATTTGCTATGGTTGTTTAAGATAGAATGTGGATCACTTACAGAATATCGACAGTCAAAATATCGAGATGACAAAATATCGAGGTAAAAATATCGACTGCCAAAATATAGACTTCCTATCTTCAAACAGGTAAGTACAAAAATATCGACTCCAAAATATCGAGTGTAAAAAATATAGACTGTCAAAATATCGAATTTTTTAAATGTCTTAAAAGTAATTTAAAAGTAATATAATAATAAATAAAATTAATTTTAACTTATTTAAAATACTTAAATAAACGTAACAATAAAAAATAATTAATGTAACTTTAAAAAAATTAATTTATTTTTAATACATATATATATATATAATAATAAAAATAATAATAAAAACATTTATAGAGCGCCTGGCTGCACAAAACTGTGTGTCCCCGCGCTTACTGCTTACAATTCATAAACTGAGGAGGATGAAAACTGAGGGAGTAAAGACAGCAATTATTTGGGGAATAGAAGAGTTTTCAATTTGGCCCTGAATAGTGTTTCGGAGGGTTCCATCCGAAGAGGAAGTGGAAGGGCATTCCAATATTTAGTGGCCAAAAAATGGAAGGATTTACCTCCCATTTTGGCTCTCGTAATGCGAGGGAGTTTAAATTGCATCATTCCTGAAGATCTTAAGTCTCTTAACGGACAATGGATGGTCAGAAGACTTCTAAGGTAGGTGGGGCCTTTATTATGAGCTATACGATGGGCATAGCAGAGGCTTTTGAATCTAATTCTTTCCTTGACAGGAAGCCAATGTAGCTTGGTTAAGGCTGCTTTGGTAGATGTTCTTCTCGGGAGGCCTAGCACCATTCGAGCCGCTGCATTTTGAATGCATTGTAGCTGGTGTAGGCCTTTTTGATTGAGACCTATCAGGAGAGCATTTCCGTAGTCCAGATGGGGAGTTATGAGAGCATGGACTAATGCTTTTCTAGCTTTGATGGGAATGAGGTCGATAATTTTTCGAAGAACCTTTAGTGTGCCGAAGCAAATTCCTGTAGTTTTATTAACTTGGGATTTGCCAGATAAATCCGAGTCTAGCATGATCCCTAGGTTTCTTACCGATTTAACGGGACTGGGTAATTCTCCCAGTTCACTTGGCCACCATGCGTGAGACCATATGGAAGTTTCCTTCCCTACCACCAGTACCTCTGTCTTGTCGCCATTCAAACGGAGACAATTGTTGTCCATCCAGGTGGCTACAGCCGCCATACAGTTGGAAAAGTTGGCGGCATAGTCTTTGCTGTCCGGTGTTAGTTTGAACATTAATTGAGTATCATCCGCGTAGCTTACAATGCCCACGCCAAAATTCTCTACAACGTGTGCCAGGGGTTCCATATAGATGTTGAATAAAGTAGGGCTCAAACTGGAGCCCTGTGGAACCCCATGGTTTACGCTGCGAGGAGATGACTTAAAGGGTGGGCAATGCAGCTGGAACGATCTATCAGTAAGGAAGGATTCCATCCAGGCAAGAGCTGTTCCTGTCACACCTAAATCCGAGAGGCGAGACAACAGCGTGGAGTGCAGCACGGTGTCAAATGCTGCACTGAGGTCGAGCATGACCAGCGCTGCCGTCTCGCCTTCGTCCACCATCTTACGTATGTATTCTGTGGAGTATAGGACTGCGGATTCGGTGGAATAACCTGGTCTAAATCCCGATTGGGATGGATGGAGTAATGTTTCTCCCTCCAGAAATGCCATAAGTTGTTTATTAACTATTTTTTCAATAATTTTGGCACAGTACGGGAGAAGGGAGATAGGTCTCAGGTTTTTTAGCTGTGAAATGGGGATGTTTGGTTTTTTCTTTAAAGGAATTACTTGGGCTAATTTCCAAGCCTCTGGAACCAGACATTCCTGAAAGGATAGCGTAACCATATAACTGATATGATTAATAAGTGTGCTTTCCATAATGTCCTTACTCCTTTTCTGCGGGCACACATATATATACAGGCTTTCCCTTTCTCACCTTACCAAGAAAGCACAGCACTCGCAGGAGGAGGGTACAAATACTTTATTGCTCCCTCAGAGAACCAGATGCGTTTCGGCTACCGCCTTAGTCTATGGTACAATGGCGAGTGCTGTGCTTTCTTGGTAAGGTGAGAAAGGGAAAGCCTGGATTGAAGCGGGGTGTTGTCACCCGCACACGAGCACCCGTGTCAGAGTGCGCGACCTGGCAACACAAGGAAGCAAGGATGTGTAATGCCGCGCACCGCCATTGATAGCGTGAGAAAAGGTATTAAACGGACCCGTGAAAAGGAGCCGGAAACCGAGAACAAATTACACGCTATAGGCTCACGAGGGAGTAAAGAGAAGGAGGAAAGGCGAGGAGAAAACGCCATACTCCAAGAAAATATCACCACAACAACAACAGTGGCGCCATGTACAGCGATACGGACCGCCAGGAGGCGGCTGAGAATGCTTTTAAAAAACGCCCACAAACAAATGGAGCGAACAAAAAGAAACAGGCAGAAGAAATCAAAGGATCCACATTAACAGGACAGTTATTGAAATTGGAGAGACTCTTCGAACGTGAAGTGAGAAAGTGGTGGGAAGCCACTTCCCTGCAAAACTACGTGGAAGTGAAAAGGGTGCCGAGAGGACTACGTATTTATACGGTCCCGGCTTACGAGAATCCAGACCCAGAGCTTTTGGAACAATGGTCAGAATATACAGCGGATTTTTGTCAGGGGCTCCTGAAATTACTAATCAAATTCGCATGGAGTGACCATGAAAAAGCACGAAATGAAATCAAGGAGCTGGAAAAGGAGATAGAAAGCATGGGAGAAGATAAAAAGAAACTGGATGAACTGAGAAGCAATATGATGAAGAGATTGAAATCATATGAAGATAAAATCAGGAAACGAAAGCAAGAAAAATTCGAACGCGATGAAAGAGACTATGAGTCAGGGCGGGTATTGACATTTGCAAAACGATACGATGCACGGGTCAAAGCCTTGACATCTAGGTTTGCTAAGGGGACCACAGCAAATGAAAGGGGAGAGTCGGGTGATACCACGGAATCAGAAGTTTCTGAGAATGAAGAGGCAAGGAGAGACCAGGAAACAAGGGATAACGCAAAAACACGGAAACTCCCTTTTCGCGACGAGTTTCAAATAATACGACAATCGCGACAACAAGGAGGAAGGGGAAAACCCCCGGACCAACGAAGAAACGCACCACGCGGAGGGGGGGCGAGTGGAGGAGGAGGAAGCAATTACTCCCCACCGACAACACGCAGTGGCAGATTCAACAGAAAGCGACAATAAGGGATGAAAGCCAAGAGAACAATCTGACAATTGTGAATCTGAGTCCACGTATTTTGACGGATGATGAGAAATACGTTTTGCAACTGGGGCTCTCCTTTTGCCCTTCCAAGCAATTGGAATATACACAAACAAAGATTGATTTGTATAAATTCTCAAGAAAATTGAAAATACACAAATTTTACAAACAGCGCCCTAAAAAAACAACCGAGAAATCAGTAAAACAAACAATACCACAAATCAGAGTAAAGGACTTACCGACTCTGGATGTTTTACAGCAATTGAGGAATGAGGGAGCGAGTCAACCCGAAAACCTTTCCCAATCAGACATAGTACAAAGAGGGGGAGAAACCAACTTTAAACCTGCATCTACATTCGTACCACAGACGCCCAGTGACAACATAGACCTTTTTGCGGAAGCAGTTTCAAAGGAACTAAGGAAACTGGAACAAAGAGGACACACAAACAAGCGTAAGAATTTAACACCCGGTCAGTGGCAGGCCATAAATAACTTACGAATGGACAAAAAACTGGTTGTGAAACCATCCGATAAAGGAGGGAACATTGTTCTACAAACCTATGAGGATTATAACACGGAAGCCATGAGACAACTACAGGATAAACAGTGTTACCAAAAGGTGGGGAGGAAAGAATATCTCAATAGCATTACGGAATGCCATGAAATGTTGAAAAAATGGCATACTAAGGGGATCATCGAAACAGAAGAATATCTGTACTTAAGAAATCTGAATCCTATTACACCATGTTTTTACCATCTACCAAAGGTACACAAGAACAGTTTGAAACCTCCTGGACGACCAATCGTAAGTGCACAGGGCAGCCTGTTGGAACACTTATCTATGTACATTGATTATTTTTTAATTGATCATGTGAAAAACTTGCGTAGCTATATCAAAGACACGAAAGATTTACTGGGCAAGTTGGAACAACTTACCCTAAGAGAAGGGGACTTGCTCATAGTGATGGACATTACTAGTCTATATACAAGCATAGGCCATGTGGAGGGGATGCTTGCAGTAAATGAAATGTTGTCCACAAGAGAAGCAAGCTTCACAGATCATAATGCAATGCTTTTGGAATTCCTAAATTTCAGTCTTGGAAATAACATTTTTTTGTATGAAGACCAATACTATCGACAATTAGTCGGAGTAGCCATGGGCACGAGCTATTCTCCCAGCTTCCCCAATATATTTGTGGGGTGGTGGGAAGAAAATGTGGCATGGCATGCAAGATATACAGAATGGTCCCAACATGTACTGGTCTGGTACCGGTACATAGATGATTTGCTACTTGTATGGCGGGGATCCAAAGGCAAGGCGGAAGAGTACATAGACAAACTGAACCAGAATGAATATAACTTACACTTCACGGCAGAAATAAGTGAGAACCAAATAAACTTCCTTGACCTTGAAATAAGAAAGGAACAGGGTAAAGTATATACACAGCTATTCAGGAAACCCACGGCAGGAAATTCCATATTACATTCCAGCAGTAGCCACCCGCCTAAACTGATCTACAGTATTCCCTACGGAGAATTACTCCGCATTAAAAGGAATTGTACTCTAGAGGAAGATTACAACAGAAATGCACAAGCGAGTGTAGACAGGTTTAAGGCACGAGGATATAATGGCAGATGTCTGGAAGATGCCCAGAGAAAAGTGAATGCCATGCCCCGAAAAGAGATGCTAAAAGTAAAAACAAAGGAAATCGAGAAGGAGGGCAGGTTTAGATTCATTACCACCTTTTCAGAGGGTGCAGGGGGACTAAGACAAATCTTAAGAAAGAACTGGACACTTTTAACCACTGATCCAGTTATTGGAGTAGATATGCCCAAGCAACCTATGGTGACTTACAGAAGGGCTATGGCACTACGGAACACACTGACACAGAGTTACCGGGCACGCCCAGTAGACCGACCATTTGGAGAACATAATCCGGGATTCTATCCGTGTGGAAGGTGTAAGGCGTGCAAACAAAGCAAAAAAGTACTCTTTTACGATGTCAGAGGACAGAAGCGTAAAATAAAAGTGTTCCTTACATGCTCTACTCCTTTCGCAGTATACTGCCTCGTATGCCCATGCGGACTACGTTATATCGGCAGCACTGTGAACCCTATGAAATTACGCATCCTAGAACATCTAAGGTCTATAACGAATTGTGATCCTGTATACCCAGTAGCCAGGCATTTTAAACAATATCACAAAAATAACAGCGACCTCATATCCTATTTTGGGGTGGACCATATAGAAGCGAGCCCAAGAGGAGGGGATAGGCTGAAGAAATTAAGAAGGCTGGAATCCAGATATATAATAGATATTGGAACAAAGGTGCCTGGGGGTCTGAATAGCCATGAAGAGATGACAGTGCATTTGGGGTAGGGGGCTCCCTGCTCCGTTAGAATATTTTGAGGATGATAACTGTACCTGTTTCAAGTTTTTAAGTTAAATAAGATGAGTTGGAATGATAGGGGTTCACACAGTGGGTGATAAAATTGTACTATTGTGAAAAGGAGGTAACTGGTTGAGGGAACAAGCCCATGCAGGGCAATATGTTGGAGAAATTGTATAACAAATGTCAACCAGCCCATCCAGGGCGATATGATCGAACATTAATTGCAGAATAATGAAATGTTATAACATATAATATTGATTGCAATTTTGATATGAAACGAAGCCGCTACGTATGAATTATATGCATAGGGGTGTAATGCCCATCCAGGGCGGAATCGAAACGTTATACAAACCATCATAAGATGGCGACTATGTAATTGTCCCTTGTTTATCTCCATGACACGCACGTAAAGGGTATTAAAAAAACAAAAAATGGCGCGCCATTGTACCATAGACTAAGGCGGTAGCCGAAACGCGTCTGGTTCTCTGAGGGAGCAATAAAGTATTTGTACCCTCCTCCTGCGAGTGCTGTGCTTTCTTGGTAAGGTGAGAAAGAGAAAGCCTGGATTGAAGCGGGGTGTTGTCACCCGCACACGAGCACCCGTGTCAGAGTGCGCGACCTGGCAACACAAGGAAGCAAGGATATATATATATATATACATATTATTAACAAAACATATACAATATTTTTACCGTAGAATAGCAAGAGGTTTAAATTTACTGTAACGTCTCCAGTGAGTGCAACAGTAGGGAAAGCGTTGGATAGCGTAGGGGTAAAAATTACTATTCCCACTCCAGAGAGTGCAACAGTAGGGAAAGAGTTGGATAGCGTAGGGGTAAAAATTACTATTACCACTCCAGCGAGTGCAACAGTAGGGAAAGCGTTGGATAGCGTAGGGGTAAAAATTAGTATTCCCACTCCAGAGAGTGCAACAGTATGTAAAGCGTTGGATAGCGTAGGGGTAAAAATTACTATTCCCACTCCACAGAGTGCAACAGTAGGGAAAACGTTGGATAGCGTAGGGGTAAAAATTACTATTCCCACTCCAGAGAGTGCAACAGTAGGGAAAGCGTTGGATAGCGTAGGGGTAAAAATTACTATTCCCACTCCAGAGAGTGCAACAGTAGGGAAAGCGTTGGATAGCGTAGGGGTAAAAATTACTATTCCCACTCCAGAGAGTGCAACATTAGGAAAAGCGTTGGATAGCATAGGGGTAAAAATTACTATTCCAACTCCAGAGAGTGCAACAGTAGGGAAAGCGTTGGATAGCGTAGGGGTTAAAATTACTATTCCAACTCCAGAGAGTGCAACAGTAGGGAAATAGTTGGATAGCGTAGGGGTTAAAATTACTATTCCCACTCCAGAGAGTGCAACATTAGGGAAAGTGTTGGATACCGTAGGGGTAAAAATTACTATTCCCACTCCAGAGAGTGCAACAGTAGGGAAAGAGTTGGATAGCGTAGAGGTTAAAATTACTATTCCAACTCCAGAGAATGCAACAGTAGGGAAAGAGTTGGGCAGCGTAGGGGTTAAAATTACTATTCCAACTCCAGAGAGTGCAACAGTAGGGAAAGTATTGGATAGTGTAGGGGTAAAAATTACTATTCCAACTCCAGTGAGTGCAATAGTAGGGAAAGTAAATACTTCATATATAAATATACATAACATAAATAGTAATACCAATTAAAAATTAATTAAAATATTTTACAATTGTATAAAATATATTAAACAATTATTTATAAATACAAATAAAAATTATTTAATTATAAAAAGTGCCTACTAATACTAATTAATTACCTATTAACAATAAATTAAATTACAATTTCATAATTAATCAATTGATTTTAATTACCAATTATATTTTAATTAATTACCTATTAATAATTAATTAACAATTAATTCTAAATAAATACCAATAAATTAAATGACATATTTAATTAATTATAATTAAATTACTTCCCACCCTATTCCCCTATAAACCCACAACCCGCTACAGTATATAAATAAATGAAATTAACATATTTATCAATTAATCAATTAAAATTATTTACCAATTATTTTTTAATTAATTACCAATTATTAATCAATTAACAATTAATTCAAAATAATTAACAATAAATAAATTAACATATTTAATTAATTATAATTAAATTACTTCCCACCCTATTCCCCTATAAACCCACAACCCGCTACAGAATTATATTACACAAAAAAGAAAAAATAATATCAACTTACCTTAAATTCGATATTTTTGTTGTCTATATTATGTCTAGTCGATATTATGTCCATTCTATATTTTTGATTCGATATTATGTCCATTCTATTCGATATGAAATTTTTCTAGTCGATATTTTTGATG
The DNA here is from genome assembly GCF_964261635.1 of Lissotriton helveticus. Lineage (NCBI taxonomy): Eukaryota > Metazoa > Chordata > Amphibia > Caudata > Salamandridae > Lissotriton > Lissotriton helveticus. The sequence goes on from NC_136063.1 coordinate 428,709,478, forward strand.
TCTATATTATGTCTAGTCGATATTATGTCCATTCTATATTTTTTACTCGATATTGGGGTCCATTAGGATGGTGGGCCAACTTTGTCCGCCCGCCACCCTAACGGAGATCGGGACCGCCCGCCTAAAGGGCGGGGGTCCCGACATTGGCATTAGGATGTTAAATTGAGGAATGCGCCCGCCACTGTGGCGGGCGCATTCCTCAATTTAACATTGTGGTGAGCGGTGCTCACTGCACCGCCCGCCACAATCTTAAAAACAAATGCACGCATTTGCATAATCGAAGCGGCAGGCACAGCGCGGTGCCTGCCGCTGCGATTATGCAAATGCAGGGGAGTACCACAGGTACCCCCCCGTGTGCCACCCCCCTTTGGCCGTCACTCTGGGGGCCCACAGGGGCCCCCTAGAGTGAACACCGCATGCCTTTCCGTGGCGGCACGGAAAAGCATTGCAAAATGACCATTGTAATATGGCTGGCGGTGTCTCATAGACACCGCCACCATATTCAACATTTTCCGCCTGGCCGCAAGGCGACCGGGGTGGAAAAGTGGCAGGCGGTGTTTTCTTCCGCCGTGGTCCCCCCCGCCATAGTAATATGACGGGGGGGAATTCAGGGAAGGATGTCGGGCGGATTGCCCCCGCCGGGCTGGCGGTGGCTACCGCCAGCCTGGTGGGGGCAATCCGCCCGACATTCTAATGGGCCCCTTAGTGTCTAGTCGATATTAAAAACTCGATATTTTGACTCTACACCATAGAATGTGGATTTCATTGTTGTTAAGAGTTTTTAGTTTCTGTTCCATGGGCATCTACATGCAAAAGAGTTAGACTCTGTTAACACTTTGTAGTTGTTCATTCATCTCTTTCTGTCATTGTTTTAGTGTTGAGGAAAAAGAGAAGAATATGTACTGTGTTACCTGAGAAGAGCAGTACCTGGGTGTCAGCTGAATGATTTGTTTTTCTAGTGATTTGTACTTAGGGATACGCTTATCAGGTCATGGTCTGAGACAGTTATGAGATCAATGTCTGGTTAATGGGTGTTGTTTCTTAATAAGTTGTTTGTAAATATAAAATAATTTCTGAATCAAGAGCGATGAATCTGGTAGAAGAAGGAAAACAAGACGTCATCTAGCTGAATTAAAAGTTTTGATGGTTATAAATGTTTTGATCATTAGTTGATGTTGCAGATGTTTTAATGATATTCTAGGGCTGACTATGTGTTTGCAAGCAGGGCGTAAACTAAGTTAGCTTTCTGGTCTGATCGGTATGTGGTAATGTTCAATGCTTTAACTGAAGGATTGCTTTTCTTTTTGATTGGGTTAATAATGTTTTCAATATTCACCATTGTAGATTTAAAGTATTGGCTTTGGACCTCACTTCCCCTCAAAAATGGAAGAATAGAACTGAGTACTAAAATATGCCCATAATCATAACGCAGGTGAAGCATAAAAACTATCACTTCATATAACTGGGAAATGAAGTCTGCGGACAAGGACAGGCAACTGCATGAGAAGGTCAGAGTACATTAAGACAGAGATGAATTGATCTTCAACACTGTTCCCAGTACAAAGGGAATGAGAGTTGGACCACTTTGGAGGGCTATCCGTGAAACACAAGTAGAAATGCTAATAACAATTTTGGTAAATTCAGAGCGTTTTACCTGCTCATATCTAATAATCCAGTACTGCTACTAAATTCAAAATCTAAGCGTAGTGCATTGAACAAAACAATGTCACACCAACCACATTTTCTTGTTGGATTTAATCTCAAAAAACTTTTTACATTTTACAATTCATCAAAACTCCAAACATCATAAAGCTCAATTTGTTGAACCAATAAAATCAAAACTGTCAATCACCCTCACATGCATTCATCTGTTTCACTAGCAGACTTGTTTCATTTGTATACACTCTCCATACTCCATTCATTCTCACAGATTCTCATAAGTCATTCTGTCAAACTAGCACTACTACCACACATACCCTAAAGAACTTTTACAATAAGTTTGCAAGACATAAACTTTATACAAAACAAAACTAGGCGGAGGCCATCAATATCATGAATTTAGCCAAATTTAAGACGTGAACAATAATCGCATTAATTTGGCCTCAATGTCGCGGTCTACGCGTTTCAAATCCCTCTCAGTGTAGGAATTCTCATCAGGACCAGAGTGGCTTAATTAAAACTTCACAGTCAGTCAGTTTTCTTTTGTTCAACGCAATCGTACTTGAAAGCGCTAGGAAAGGAGAGCAGCCGGTTACATGCCAGTATTAATATTTCGTCTCTGAATAGATGTCTGTCCTACACAAGCTTTCTTAATTTTGAAGCCGGAGGGGAACGCTTGGCACCAGTCTGAGTTTTGGGTGTCCGCGATCACTAGGAACGGAGAGCTGCCGGTTACATGCCGGTATTAATATTCCATCTCTGAATGGATGTCTGTCCTTCACAAGACTTTCTTGATTTTGAAGCCGGAGGGGAACGCTCTGCACCAGTCTTAGTTTTGGGTGTCCACGATCGCCATGGGCAGTCACAATGGGAGGGTACAAATGAAGACAAGGCCTTACTAAGGAGGGACTAATAAGCCTATTAACGAATCCGAAGGCAGCATTTATGAAAGACAAAGATGCAAGCCAATGAAAAAATATGGGAAGAGAGTGGGCGCAGCTTCTCTACTACAGTGGTCTTGCAGAGAGAGCGGAGCATGGGCGCTGCCACTAGGCTCGACCTAAAAAATGACAACACTTTTAGAGCTTTCGTGCCAGTAAAGCATTTGAAAATGAATAACCAAGGACATACTAAGCTGTGTACCCACAGCTTAGCATGTCCTCATTTTAAAGTGTGTCAGCTTCAGCAGCTGAAGTGCTACAGATCTCAGGCACCGCACAGGGACATGAGAAAGTATGAAGTCAGAAAGTAATACCAGTACAGATATATACAAGGCCTGGTGAACAAGACAAAGCACTTTAAAATTGATGCTGCTCGATAGGCAACAAGTGAAGAGCATGACATGCAGCAGACTCATGATCATATTTGCAGATAACACACAGAAGATGAACTGGCATGATCTGTAGCATAGGTAGTTTCTCAATAAAAGCGCCTGGTAGCCCAACACAAAAGGCATCATCGTATTTTAGCCATAAGCGAATCATTGGTCCAATAAAGTAGGTCAGCCCCTACTGGGAAATGCATATAGATTCTTTTTCAGGAGATTCAACACCAAGTAACACACGGACGAGACTTTATGAACCTCAAGGGCCAGATCTTTGTAACACGTGACACCAAGGTGATTTGGCTTTAGCGACAGAAGTGCAAAAACCGCCCCAGGTATCTACTGGCTCAGACAGAAAGCTCACTCTCTGTTACTGTAACCAAATCTCATTCTTCTCACTATCAAGCTACAGTCAGCCTGAGGCCATCCAGGCCACGTGTCTCCGGGTAAGCTAATCCCAAGTGGCGATGTAAATAAAATGAGCATCTTTGCATCCACCCATTCAAGGATTCACCATCTTCAAGATGATTATGAAATTAGGAAAGTTTTAGATATGAAAGTATGCCAAAAAATATGATTAGTTGATTACTTTCAGTTGGGAAATACTTCTGCTCCTAGTTTTATTTGCTGGTAAATATCAGCCTCTAGCAATGTGGTGCACAATTACAATCAAGCTTTCTTAAATTGTTTCCAAAATATAGAAAAAAAATCAATTCAAAGAAACGAAAAACTTTACATTAAAGACTCTATAAAGAAAATCCTGTATTAATGTAATGTACCCATTAACAACTTAACGACATAAACCAGAGATCTCAGATTCTCATAACAGTTTGTCTCTTAAAAGCTCATCTTCTGGCAGCTGCCAGTTTGTAAAAAAATCTGGTGCAAACTACCTATGTGTAATGTACAGTAGTGATGGTCATCTCCATCTAGCAACCGACGTGCACACTACTTAGTCCAATACTATCCCACTAGAGTGCACCACAAGGGGGCCCCTGAAATTTCGACTCCCTAGGAGCCGCCACAGGGTTTAACCCAACATTGTCAATAAGCTCTTAAAAGGGGGTGAGGGTTGTGGTACTACATAAATTGTAACAATTCTTTAAAAATAGTCATTAACACAAAATAGTCTTAATAAATCTGTATATCCAGAGAAACATTTCAAACGAAAAACCATAGTACCAGCACTTGGCAATGTATTATGGCCTTTATGCAAACTCCATTTCAAAGAACATGGCCTTTGTCCCTTATCATTAAAAAGGGTAAAATATAAATGAGCGCAGTGAGCTTTGTGGCTGCATTAATGCAGAGTCCAGAAAACAGGGGCTGGTCATTGCGTGCCCTCCTATAATTGGCTTATCACAGTGCTATACGCGCAGAGAAGTTATATCACTTAATAAGCTGCTAAGGAAAGGGCAGAGAGGATTCGGGGTCATCACCATAAGTCTTTCAATGTTAATGGACATTGAAAGATGCAGTTAAATAACCCTCATCTGTGAACTTCAAGCAAATGAAAATATTGTTTCATTTCAACCAAAGCATCCTAAAACATAAGTCCTTTATTCAATGCAGTTGATATTCTACCATTTCCAACAAAGCATATTAATGCAAGGGCAGCAAGAAAGCAAAACAAAGATTTTTCACAGAACACCTTACAACAAACAAAAAAGAATCAAGAAAAATTTGATCTAGGAAGGTGGGACAAAAATATTCCAAAAATGTCAGATTTACTGCCAGTGTCTCGTGCACAACACCCACCCCTATTTAGAGTTTGCAGAAGACGGACCACAAGCTGAGATAATCAGCACCAGCTCCACAATCTGGTCCCCTGTAGTGTGAATGGAGCTCTGCCAGAAATGGTGGTGGATCTAGAACAGGGGTCTTCAAACTGGGGTGGGGGGGCATCGAGCGATCCCTGGGGTGGGAGGTTCTGGCCAGAAAAAGCATTATGCTGATAACAGTGCTTTGTTTTACGCGGGAAAAAAACTCAACAGCAGTAAGCCGCTCTGCAATGGGCCATCACTAACATATTTTGTCATTTATATCCCAAGCTAGGAGGAAGGACCTCCATATGTTCTTCAAAACCCCCACCCCCATTTCTAATAATCACACTGTGAATGCTTCTACATGTTAGTACGGTCTGCCTGACCAGAATAGTATGTTTGGCAATCACTAATTTGATTGCATTTTTTGAACTGGAACAACACTTAACTGCAATGTTTAAACAAGTCTAGACATATGTAAACACTGCTAATTTAATAGAATAATTGTGAAACATGCTGGGGGGAATTGATGATTTTTCTGTTTCCACTGGGGGACGCTGCATTAAAAAGTTTGAAGACCACTGACCTGGAGTGACAAACACCAGACTACTTCTAAAAGAGCCATCCCTGAAAGTCGGCCTTGGAAAAGGGTGTGGAACTGTCACCTAAAGGTTTGTATTGTGTGCCCAGCATGCCTGGAGTGCCCCACCCCTAACCGAATGCTTGGAGACTAGATATGTGGGCACTGTATCCCTCGCCTGTTGTAAAATTGCAGTCTCCCTATCTGTTGCCATATTTACAGCAGAAGTTACAGCTAGATGGATTGTCTGCCCTGGTGGAGCACTCTGCGTGCGATGACATTTCGACATCCAATTTAGCAAAGATGATAACTCCCCTCAGTGCCAGACAGAAAGTCCATCAGGTCCAAACACTCTACATGTCATGATTGTCATAGGGCATGATAATAAGACAGTGCTTAATTTGAGCTTGTGGAGGCCACCAGCACTCATTTTTGGGGATGTGTAGACGTTTCCCAAGAGCTAGAAAGGGAACAATGTATACAGTGGAAAGACAAGGAAGAGAAAGACGAATAAACCATCACATAGAGAGAAAGCAGGAACTTGCAAAGAGATAATGGGACAGGGAGTGTCAAATAGTGTATTAAAGACGCTTGAGATGGTATCAAGGCAATGCAGATATTTTATAGCGACAGCCGTTGGCTTCTGAGTAGTGTTTTGGGCACTGGCACTCATTATTTCAGATATTAAGCATTGGTAAGCAAATAGGCAGCACTGTTGGACGGGATTCTGCAAACGTAGACCAGAACTGGAAGATATAATGAATGTAATGCTGCAGTGATTGACCAAAAGAGCTGCAGTCTAGCCAGGGTGCTTCAGTTTGAAGGGCTAATTCACGGTTCGGCGGAGGGTCTGGCAAAGAACTGGCATAGTAGAGGAAGCATCTCTGCCACACCCATGTAAGCATGCCACCTCATTTGACTTTTTCCAACATTTTTGTGTCTATTGATTACCAGTGGGGATTCCTGCCTTCCTGATGGGTTATTTAAAAAATCCCTAGCGGCGGTGCCCTCGGCGCCATGATTTGCCCAGAACCTGTCAAATGATCCTTCAATATCTAAATGACGTGCGCTGGCCCTATGACTGCACCACCTTAATGCAGCTGACTCCCTCTTTTCTTTACTGAACAAATATGGGTCATGAAAGGGCTCCTCTTCTAAACAAGGGCACCTTACCAGTATTTATTTTAGAAGTATCTGACATGCTGGGAGGCTTTTGGGTAGGTCTGAGACAGATCACGATGGTTAATGTTGCAGGGTGTCACAAAGGAGGCAAAATGGAAAGAAGTAGCAGACCAGCAACTGCAAAATGAATAGCCCTTTAGCCACTGCCTTTGGCATTCCCTCACGCAGAATAATGGTGCTTCTGATGGCATAGCAAATAGCAGTTCCACTATCAGGAAGGCAGCATCTCACAGCCGTCTAAATGAGGATGCCCCATTACCACCCATTTTCAATTGAGGGCTATAGGAAATTGGGTTACTGTTTGGGGGGGGGGTGAAACCCTGCTCAAGCAACAACTACAATTCTTGTCAGCATGAAATACAAGCAAACTCCAAATTGATCTGTGCTTAACCCTCTGATAGCTTAGCACAAAAGCAGGCAGGCTCAACCTAGGGACAATATGAAGCAGCATTTCAAACAGTAATAAAGTGAAAATACAACACAAGAAAAATCCCACACAATTTTTGAAAAATAGAATACAGTTTATTAAATTATTTGAGATCAAAATGAAAAAAACTGTAGAACTGGAAATATGCAATTTAAAAAATGCAAGTGAAAATAGCGCATACAAGTACAAAGAGCCAACTGTGGTTATCTGGTCGTGCCGATCCGGGACAAGTCAAAATTCAGGCTGATCGCAATGGAACATGGGCCACATCTAGGGACCGGGTTAGGTTCGCTGAACAAAGTATCTTAAATCTGGTTCATGAAGCATTGCGAGGTCCCGCATCTAGGATGCATCAAGCATCGGCGGCTGCTAGGTCTTGCATCGAGGATGCGTCACACAACGGTGGTTCAGAGGAGCAGCGGGGCTGTGAAGCAAGCACCTGTGTCGAGGATGCGTCGCACAATGATGGTTCTGAGGAGCGGTGGGCTGAAACGCAAAGTCCTGCATCAAAGTTGCGTTGCGCAGTGGTGGTTCAAAGGGAGCTGCGGGGCTGTGATGCAAGGTCCTGCATTGAGGATGCGTTGCACAACAGTGGTTCCGAGAAGCTACTGGATACTGCGTCAGGGATGCCTCTTGCTGCAACGGGTACGATGCGAGACAATGCATCACGCTGCATCAGTTCTGCGAAAGAGACCACAGCTGGGGTAGCAGAGCACCTTCAAGCCCACTTCCAATGGTCCTTTAGTAGGGTGACACCACTTGGGACAAAAGTCACAGTACGCAGAGTTGAGGTGCAAGGTTCAAGGTGGTTGGAGCCTTTTCTGTCCCTGAGGCTCTGATCAGGAGGCAAGCCAACTAGCCCTTGGAGTCAGTCTGGTGGTCCAGGGTTCAAGATGCAGGTTCAGTCCTTCTTGTAGCACAGAATTCCTTCCGAGTCTTCCTAAGGTCCAGAAGTGTAGTGAAGAGTTGGGTCTGAGGGTCCAATATTTATTTATGCCTGTTGTCCAGTTTGAAATAGGAGAAAGTTCTGGAGGTTCCCACCCCCAGAGATGCTTCAAATGTTCTGCCTCCCTTCCCTGGCCCCAGGTTGTCTGGGGTCACAAAAGACTAGTGAAACCCCCTTGTGAGTGTGCTCAGGCAGCACCTTTGTAATGTATAAGTGTGGTAGGTGACAGCTCCTCCCCCTCATCAAGTCAGAGATGGTCCATCCTGCCAACACTGATTCCCCTTGGTCTTCCTAGGGAGCAATACACAAAGACCAACTGCCTGCTACACCTAGTCATGTGACTCAGGATGCAGGCTGCAGGCCCCAAATGGTTAGGACAAGAAAATGCCAACTTTCTAAAAGTAGTTTTTTCAGAATTGTGAATTAAAATCCAACTTTAGCATTGAAGAAGGTTTTAAATTACAATTCTTTAGGTATAAAACGTGATATTTCTACTTGTTCCCAATTGAAAGCTGTCATATATTAAATGTAATAAGGTAAGCCAATGTTATCCTATGGGAGACTTAGACATTGCAGTAGTGAAAAACAAAATGTATGAGTAGTTCACAACCAGACATGAAAAAGTTAAAAGTACATGTGCAAGTTTTAAAAATACACTGCATCCTGCTCTCTGGGCTGTTTAGGGCCTACCGTAGGTCTGATTGTTATGTATTAAAAATGAAGGTTTAGGCCTTGCAAATGGTTTATTTTTCCAGGTTGAAATGAGACACAGGCTGCAACGGAAGGCCTAAGATATGCTTAAAAGGGTACTTAAGTTGGTAGCACAATGAGTACCGCAGGCCCACAAGTAGCATTTAATTCACAGGCCCTGGTTACATGTAGTACCACTGTACAGGGGACTTATACGTACATGGAATGCGCCAATTAGGTGTAAGCCAGTGTTACTATGTTTAAAGGAGAGAACACATGCACTATAGCACTGGTGGGTAGAATCCCAATATCCAACAAAACCGGGTTCAGAAAACAGGAAGGTGAAAGCACAAAGTTTGGAAACAACCCTGCAGAAAGAGCCTAGTCCACTACGGGCCATTATAAACAATGGGGTATTCCCAAATGGTCCCTGGACCTGGGTATCGGTTATTATAAAGAAACAATTGTCCTGGATCTATTATTCAAGGAAGAGTTAGATTAACAGAATTATCGACTTTGTTGACCGTACATTAATCAGCTCACATACGTCTGTAAATCGTGAACATAATTAAAACAGATGTGCAAAAAAACCACCAAGTATTATTACAATATATTTATTTAGTCGGTTGGTTATAAACTTTATTCGATTGTTCATAAAAACATCATAAAAGTATACAGAATAAAAAGGAGGCACTTATGAATTAGTACAAAATCGAGGAATACAATACATAATAGTACTCGGATAAGTAAGAACATGCACTAGTAGCAAGGATTTGGACCAACACTAAAAAACCATACTTTTTCTGGCCCATACTGATTTTAGAATAAAGGTTGCGATAAAAAAACAGATATCCGGGGTTGCAAGTGCAAATAAAAATCTCATAGCATTGGCAGTTGTGGACGCAGAATATTTCTTAAACAGTGGTTTGAGGTAAAAAATATGCAAAGATTTATACAGAGGGCATATTAACATGAAGTGCAACATGCTTTGTTTAGTAATTCCGTCACACGGACAAGGGGTGGCAGAGTATATTTTCATCCTCGGAAATGCCACCAAATTATGCACAATACCTAATCTCAGCCTTGTTAATACATATTGGTGAGGCTGTCTAGTGATGACTTTTAGGTACATAGGAATCCCAGTCCCTTCTTCCTTGTTTGAAAAATAGAATGCATGGGTAGAATAATCACTAGATTGTTCTTTACGTCTGTTATTTTTATGCCTCAAAAAAACACCTTTAACCTCAAGCTTCGGTAAAACAGTAGCACATCTGGGGTCATCATGAACATCCAGATCAAAAAGTTCCTTAAAAGATGAAATGACATATTTTAGCCACGGAATCCGGTGGACATTGTCCAGGCGTAAACAGTCTTGAATTATTCCCCTGGTGAAGCCAGTTTCATCCTTTGTCCAGATAGACCTCCAGGCCATTAAGGGCCTCAATCCGGTTAAGTCAGTTATATAATCCAACCCTAGTTCTTTATGGGTCAGTTCAATGGATGCCGAAGATGGAAGGCAGAGGAGTCTCTTAAGAAATAAGTTTTCCAATATTTGCAAATCCCTTTGAGGCCTGTGTCCCCAAACCCCTGAGCCGTAAAGGGCAATAGATGCACACCTATGTCGATAAACATTCAACATATCTGGTATGCGGCGGCTTCCTAATTTGGCAGCAAAACGAAATACACTTAGGGAAGCCTTGCCCATCCTAGCTTTAACATTATGTTGTTCTGGGGCCCAGGATCCGCCATTATTAAAAGTAATGCCCAAATAACAAAAATTGTTCACAACCTCAATAAGGTTTTCCTTAAAATAAAATGATTTAAGATTATTCACCTTTTTTCCACATGCCTTGATGTAGGTTTTAGAATTATAAATTTTTAATTTCTTCCCCTGTATAAAATCATAAAAACTATTCATAAGTTTCTGGAGGCCTATGGGGGTTCTCGAGAGTAAGACGGTATCGTCTGCGTAAAGCAGCACCGGGATTGGTTGTCCCTCGACTTGCGGGACATCAGCTTGCACGTTTTTCAGTTCAAACTCCATCGAATTTATAAACAAAGAAAAAAGTAGCGGGGCCAGGACACAACCCTGTCTAATGCCAGATTTTACCCTGATCTTCCTCGTGCACTCTCCCTCTTGACCATAGCGAATCTGGGCTGATAGATTATTATAAAGTCTTGCCAAAAAATGGATTATCGCTGCCGGAGCACCCATTTCGAGTAAGGTTGTCCACAGCAAGGTGTGGTCAACCAGATCGAAAGCACTAGAGAGGTCCGCAAAACAAAGGAACAAAGAGCCCTGTTTTGCTTTGGTGTATTTTCCTATTATAAGGTCTAGGTTGATACACTGCTCAATAGTGCTGAGGCCCTTCCTAAAACCATATTGGGAAACTGCAAGGATATTATTGGATTCAGCCCACTCCTCCAAGCGTAGCAATAAAACCCTGCTCATGATCTTTAACGAGGAATCCAGGAGGGAGATAGGGCGGTAGTTCTTAGCCTCTCCTCTATCTCCCTTCTTATAAATTGGCAGGATTATGGATTCGCTCCAGGTAGGAGGGGTGGTAACGTTAACTGCGGCATTAAACACTTGGGTCAATAGGGGGCTCCACAAGGCCCGATCTGTTTTGTATAGATCGACCGGCACCCCATCCGGTCCTGGGGCTTTCCCTCCTTTACTATTTCGAATTGCCATGTCGACTTCTTGAAGGGTAATCCCCAATGATTGATTAGATATGGTGAAGTTAACACTAGAGCTATCCTGGGCCTTACAAGTTGGGTCAAAAATCCCGGTAAAATATTGGACCCAGCTATCCTCGCTAACTTGGGCGGTTAAAACTGGGAACTCCTCCTTCTGGAGGAAAGGGCTATTGACAGTGCTCCAGAATAGCTTACAATCCCGTAGTGCTGCCGCCCTGGTCAGGTCCTCCCAGGCTTGTTCTCTTAGTTCCTGTTTCCTACGCTTCAGCTCGTGTTTATAAGTAGCCCTCAAAAGTATTACAACATCCCTATCTCTCGGGAGATTAGATAGAGCCCTCTTAAGATCTTGTAGCGCAGAAGTACAGGCTTTATCAAACCAGCCTAACGTGGCCCGCTTGGTTATACCCTTGGTGATGGTGAGAGACTTTTTAATTATATTACCAAGTTCTTCGAAGTCGGCTATATTGCAACTTGGGGCGGCATCAACTTCAAGACAACGAAGTAGCACTTCGTGACCAGCGCCCACAATTTTCCTTAGTAATTTATCGGAATTATTTCCACACCATTTAATCCGGATGCCATTTTGCCTACATGGTATAATCTCATCAACAATCCTACCGCCACGATGGGTCATAGGACCCCAGATGGGAATTGACAAAGTAATGGCATTGTGGTCACTAATTCCAAAATCCACAATAATGGGGACCGTACAAAGGGGGACCATCTGTGTTGATATCAACAAGTAGTCAATAACAGATGCAGAATTTCTCCCTGTAAAAGTCGGAACAATATTACCCTCGTTATCCAGAGCAGGTTGATGGATAACCAGATCAAGTTTTAACAGGAGGGTATTAAGGGAGTCGCCATAAGGAGTATGGGTGAAATGAGCCCGGTTCTCCCCATTGTCCCCATCATACCCACATACATTAGTATATGAGTAGGGACAAGTTCTGATATTGAAGTCCCCCCCCCAGATAATGTCATATGGCTTGTGGGTATCATTGCAGATTTTATTTATAGCTGACTCTAGTTCATCTACAACTAGGGTACTCGCGGGGTCAAATGAATTGTTATAATGATTAATCAACAAGGTGTTCTGGCCCCCTTTATGTTCCAGCCTAAGTATTTGAGAGTGTGAGCCTACAGTGGAGTGGGATCTCACACGTACTGAGAAGTGCACAGACAATAAAATCAACAATCCACCTTTTGCCCTACCCATGGAGGATTCTTGTGCAGGGCAATTATAAGAGACAAAACCATCATGATGAATATCAGTCGTGGACCAGGTCTCCTGGAAACAGAGGATGTCAAACCCGGAGATAGACTCCTTCCAACCCAGGGCTGACATCCTCTGCCGCCAACCGGCGATATTCCAACTTGCGATTTTACAACCTGGGGGGCTAGTTACCAATACTGGCTCAGTCAACACAAGGTTAGTTGGGGAAACCGGAATAGTTAACAACACCTCTGACGTACCCGGGGCATAAGGCGGCTGATGGAAATCCGCTATCACAGTTTGCAGAGGTGGAACTATTGGCAACATTTTAGGTGTTGAAGGAGGCAACAAACATTCAGCTGGACACATTTCATTGACCACAACTTCCTTGTCCACCAAACCATTACCCAACGCAGATTGGGAAGACCTTAAATCACATGTTGACAGTAGTCAATCCACCCCCTCTAGGCCATCTAGACAACTATATCGATTACAATCAAAAAAGGGATTGTACTGGGGGTATACTGGGACGATATGGCCGGTCTAATATCGTGGCTTCTTGGTCTTCCCCTTCGTTCAACCCTTGACCAATCAGGCCCTCCTCTACCATGGTTTACATAGTTAGGTGGGAAAAAGAAAGACACTGGGAGGGTCTGAATGGTCGAGTCAAAAGACCTATTAAATCCGGCACACATATGGGATACCGTTCTGGGGTCTCTGAAGCTGACCGTAATACAATCCCCGTTAATGGACTTGGCCGTCTTACCTAACCAGGGTACCCTCCTTACCATAATAATCTCGTTATGAAGATGGGCCGGGAGGGGTCTGTTCCAGTTAAGCCACTTAACGACTCTACCTTTCAGGGAGCTATAGGTTTCAGTTTCTCCTGTTTCCAGGGCAGGGGCTCCAGCCAAAACCACCATATAGCGATTTGCTTCCGGGGGAAGATCAGGCAGGCGAGGTCAGCGGGCTCTAGGTACTTTAATTGGAGACCCGTCTGTACCATCAGTCATTGGTCCAGGTAGGCAGGAATTACAGGGTTGGGGTCCAGGGAGTGGATGTGGGGGGACATTATTACACTGGTTGGAATCTTGATGTACTACTGAGGGACCTATAGGAAGACAGGTAGGGTGTTGGGCTACATTAGCTTGTAGAATAGCAGGGATGGTGGGAGTGATTTGTAAGGTATTGAATCTACTAGGTTTGTTAACATTGGCTAGGATAGAAGCAGTGGTTTTCTCGATATTAGACAATCTAAGTTCTATCCTTTCTATTTTAGCCTCAAGAGGAAATAGAATCGATTTAAATAAGGTGGCCAAGCTTTCAATAGATACCTCTCTAATAGAGGAAACTGTTGGAAAAATCGTAGGGGGAGGGGTGGGAACGTGTTGGGTCTTTGCTGTTTTCGAATTCCTACCAGTTTTCTTGTTATAAGGTCTTTTCCGTTTGGTAGTAGCCCCTTCCTTCACCCCCTGAGACATAGAATTATTAAGAGTATCTTCAGGTACAGAAACAAAGGAAACATTATTAGTATCTAGAACTAGGTCAATTTCAGGCAGAATTTCGTTCACCATGATATCAAGGTTCACTAAAGCCTGATTATCCGCTTCAGGAAGGGGTGGTTGGTCTGCCACTAAAGTGGTGACGGTATCAATTGGTCTTTCAGGTGTTTTTGCATTAGCTAATGTCCCCAAGGAGGATCTTTTAATAGACAACAGTTCCTTGGACAAACGTTTCTCAAGAGAATTAATTTCAGTGTCAATGATAGTATTCGCCCTGATGAGGAACTTGTCCATACCTCCAGTTATAGATCCTCCAGCAAGCGAGGACTTACTCCGTGTTTCTCGGACAGCCATAGAGTCCAATGATACGCACAGGTGGATTAGGATCAAAGTAAGGGAGGTGGTCCGGTCACTACTGGTCACGAACGGGCACAAACGGTCCCGCCCTTGGCCCGGGCTTTGCCCGGCGCCGTCCCGCGCGCATTCCGCGTGCGCGGTTATTGGGCCGGTGATATGCGAGTGCGCTGTGGGCGTGGCTACAGGGAGAGCGGGCCAGGTGTCAACAATTGGCCTAGCAGGGACTCCTGGTAGTTGGAGTCCCTGCCGTCACACTCGCAGCCCTGTAAACTGCCACAGACCCTCACAAAGTGTCCAGATGAAGCGGGACCCGCGAAGCGGGTCCGGCGAACTGTAGCGTGGGGCTCGGGCTCGGGAGGCAAATCACAGTTGTTGGGTCACTGTCCACAGCTCCGCTTTATCCAAGATGCAGGCGAAGGAGAACCCACCGGAGCAAAGAGATGAAGCTGCTTTTACCAACGGCCGGTGCGCTGTGGGTGTGGCTACAGGGAGAGCGGGCCAGGTGTCAACAATTGGCCTCGCAGGGACTCCTGGTAGTTGGAGTCCCTGCCGTCACGCTCGCAGCCCTGTAAACTGCCACAGACCTCCACAAAGTGTCCAGATGAAGCGGGACCCGCGAAGCGGGTCCGGCGAACTGTAGCGTTGGGCTCGCGCTCGGGAGGCAAATCACAGTTGTTAGGTCACTGTCCACCGCTCCGCTTTATCCAAGATGCAGGCGAAGGAGAACCCACCGGAGCAAGGAGATGAAGCTGCTTTTACCAACGGCCGGTGCGCTGTGGGCGTGGCTACAGGGAGAGCGGGCCAGGTGTCAAAAATTGGCCTCGCAGGGACTCCTGGTAGTTGGAGTCCCTGCCGTCACGCTCGCAGCCCTGTAAACTGCCACAGACCCCCACAAAGTGTCCAGATGAAGCGGGACCCGCGAAGCGGGTCCGGCGAACTGTAGCGTTGGGCTCGGGCTTGGGAGGCAAATCACAGTTGTTAGGTCACTGTCCACAGCTCCGCTTTATCCAAGATGCAGGCAAATTTTTATTTAGTCATTTAAAGGAACAATCATTAGAGGGTTAAGAAGGTAGGAGAATGTTCTAGGGAACGTGTAAAAAATAGTGCTCAAGTGTGTATATATAGGAGTCAACAGAGCTCAAAGTTTGTAGAAAAGTAAAGGGAATATATTTACACGACTGTACAAAACTGATATCCAATAAACAGTTAGATGCAACCTGGCCACATGCAAATTATTCCTTTGAATTATATGTTCTAAAGTTGCAAGGAGAGTTTCCTTAAGGCTGTAAACAGGGGTAATGGGGAAGGCAAATTGGTCCAGGTGCGGTAGGGGGTAACGTCGACATTTCGATCCGGCTTATCGGCAACCGAGGAACTTTAATACCTCAGCCATGCGGATCTTCCTCAGGACAAGGGGATAGGTGAAGTGATCCTCATCAATCTTGCAATGCTCAATTGGAGTCCAAAACCTGGTTACACCAATGCCCGTAAAGTGGCAAGGGCCAACTAAGGACAAATCCCGTTATTAAGTAGAAGCCATGACGGTGGTGCCCAGACCATCCATGGAACGTAATATTCAGGTCTGCATGTGTGGCAAGAGTTTGCTGAACGAATCAAGCAATCCGGGGCACAGCAACATTTATACGACTTGAGACAATCTGTTCGACGCCCTTACTCCATCCTGCCTGCTACCGCGATGGAGTAAGGACGTCGATCAGATCATCTCCAGTCGTTATAACTGAGTGAGAGGAGATATGGTCTTATTAGGCTGCAGGGGTATGACTTTCAAAGAAGGGAAGGCTGTGATCTTTGAAAAGGGTTGTGGGCAGTTTGCAAAAATATATAATAGAGTTTAAAGCAAATATATATGTGGCTTGTCATAGAAAGAAGGTGTGCAAATGATCAATTCAAGATCCATTTGAGAAATAAAAAAGAGACGGCAATCAGAAGTTTTAAGTATAGGCCAGTTTTCATGTCGGATTTTAGAAATATAGAAGTTGCTTGTTGAGACCGCATACAATTTGAGGATGCAAGACTGTACAAAGAAACATTACTTGCATGTGAAGATAGTGCTATATTGGGTACTTTTGATAGATAAGACAAACAGTCTGCACACTGCTAGGCTAGACCACTACTTCAGCAAAGACAAATAATCAGCTTAGGGGTTGGAAGCATAAATGAGTAGTTGGACACATATACAGGGATATTGATAAAAATAGGGTGCTTTCAAAGGGAGCAGTAGCCTCAAGATCATAGCAACGTGAGAAAATAAGTGGATAAACAATTCAGACATTGAAAAGGAGAGTATGTAAAAGCTGGAACGGCTGACTTCTTAGTATTAATTACAAAGGAAAAGGAGATCCGTTTTTAATGCCTCTAGTCTTCCATTACAGAAGAAGAAGAGTAAGGACAGCAGAAGTGTGTTGCCTTCAATCCTGTGGCTGGAGATACACACACTGAGGAGGATGGTTATTGGTTTCCCTTTAGAAATTCCATGAAGACTTTGTTAGCAAGGGGCTGCTTATTAGACTCCCTGAAGAATCTACCTTTTGAAGATGGGAGGGGTTAGGAGTGGGACTGAAGATTGTGTTGTGTAAGGTGAACTGGACCATTTAGATGAGACCCAGCCTTTTTTTTCCTTGATCGCACCTCGAGTTGGGTTGATGACAGATAAATGCAGAAATCTCACACCTCTTTGTGCCTCGATTTTGAGAGCTCAAGGCCAGCGGCTATCCTGCTGTGAGGGACATCACTACACAAAGGCTCTGTAATATATTTAATGTTCTACTATTGTATCCTACCTTTGTGTTACTTCATCTTTTTAATTCGTTTTTATTACTGCAATTGGAAAAGAAACCACATACCGCACAGTTAGGTTACAAGTTTAATAAGGTGGATGTGCAATGTAGGGAAGGGATGTTTTTGACTTGAGACATGATTATGGCCA
Organism: Lissotriton helveticus; assembly: GCF_964261635.1. Classification (NCBI taxonomy): domain Eukaryota; kingdom Metazoa; phylum Chordata; class Amphibia; order Caudata; family Salamandridae; genus Lissotriton; species Lissotriton helveticus. The sequence goes on from NC_136063.1 coordinate 428,726,771, forward strand.
TGGATCCGTTGGCATAGCAATAGCTGGATTTGGTTTTGATTCATCTAGGGGTGAATGACCTAGTTCAACACAAAGACAAAATGTGATAAAGGCTTGTTGTAACCAAGCACAATATGGGTGATAGGAAGCCTTTGACAATCATCACAGTGACGCTAATAGGAAGACTGCATTGTGTTATAGAACGTTACTAATTAGTTGGCTACACCTTGAAGAGATTAGGGTCAGTGTGGTGCATTTTCTCCTGTGGGAAAGGGTCAGTTTACCTGGCTACTGTTGAGGTGTTTTTCAAAAGGTTGAGACATGTAATGATGGACTACCTGAAAGAAAGGGATTGAAAGAATACCACAAAGGGGCTTCTTGGGTACTGGAAATGTTGCAGATGGGGACACGGTTAGCTGAAAATGTAGTGTTAGAGAAGGATAAGGTTCTAGAGGATGATAAGCTGATCCTCGGTGATTAGGGAGACCTGTAGACGAGCTGGACCGTAAAGTGAACTACAAAGTTAATATGATGAAATATTGCAGCAAGGCTGTACAAAAAGGATGAGGTCATGCAAGCCGTGTAACCTGAAATATGACCACGGGCTCAGGGGAAGGATGATGGGGGGATGGGTAGTGGGGCCGATACTTGCTTCTATCGCCTCAGAGGACTTTGGAGAAGTAGCATGCACAGGGTAAGTTTGAAGTTCCCCAAGACTTGCTCACTGGCTTTGCAGGGATCACATTTAGTAGGGCAGAAGAGGGGTGAGAGTCCAGCCAGGTGCTGGTGCACTTTACAAGCAGTCTTACCTACACTATTTCCAGTGACTGGGGTTATTTGCATTTGTTTGTGAGCAGGACCGAGATTATTTTTGGCAGATGGATTGAGCAGAAGAGATATTTTCACCGTGGTTAAATTCTATAAAATGCCTGTCTTTAGTTGGCTGTCGCAATAAGAGAAGGGTCAGAACCTGTTTGGCGGGTCACAGGGCAGGTGGGACGACTGGGGCCCAATTGTGGTGGTTGAGATCATTTGACACTGGTATACATCCAACTGCCAAGCCAAATCTTCTCCTGATGATTTCAGACAGTGGCCGCCTTTAGGAAGATTTGACTGTCCATTCAAGGGTCACGCAGTCCCTTTGCTTCTTATCTGCAGCAGTAGCGCTCGATGATCCCATCAATGATCACTGCTGGGTCACACTTTCAGACACCACTTAGTCAAGTTCCCTTCACAAACTCCCCGGAGAGACCAGTGGGACCATCCATGACATGGGCTCTCCTGACACACTCTCCTTGGGCTATGGACTTTGTCTGGAGTTCCCACAATGAGAGCACATGGGCCTCCTCTATGGACAGTCCCTCCTCCTAGAGGGCCCGGCACCCTTCTCTCTCTCAGCAGAGAGTCTTCTCAGCCCTTCAAGCAGACCCTCAGCTTCTCTAGCAGAAAGTGTAGTTTTCAGGTGATGTCCCCTCATCTCTTAGAGACTGGCTGTCAGCAGGCCAAATCCTTGGTTAGGCAAGAGCTCTTCATGTACACTGCAGAACACTCTTTTCCTTGGTCAAAAAGAATAATCCCACTTTTCTGAAACATCAAAACCAGTATGGGTGGTTATATTTCAATTGTCCTTCACAGTTTACTGTCTTGGGAAGCTATCCACATCCTTGCATACAACAACCAGGGGCATCCACAATGGATACCACTGGCTTCAGTACTCAGAATGCCACACAGAGTCCTACTACGACAGATGTACTGCAACATACACATATACATCAACAGACACATGGGATGTAAGTGCACGTTTCCGAGTTTCACATAGCAGAACTTTACACACAAAAAGATCTGCATGTCACAGTCCCACCGACACAGATAAAAGGTCTAGTCATACTAACAAATTGCAAAACACAGTATGCTGTCACCACACCCCATTGTGTGTTACACCAAAGTCAGGGTCAGCTGACTACTATCTACTATGAATGCCCCTTTAGTGCGACCCCCCCGGTCACAGGATAGCACCTGGACCTCAAATTATCGAGGACAGGCCTACGCCTCTACGCGTACGCTAGATTAGTGCGACACACGGGCCAAAATAAAAGGCAGGATATCAGTTTCACATGCAATTATGTGCTTAGGGTAGAGGTGCCTGCCAAATCACCATGCATGGAACATTCCCATCCCAGCATGGAGAATGTCCCAGTCCCAGAAATGTTACTAGACAGCAGTGTAGTTTATTGAAATTCATATTTTTCATACGCAAATTTGTTTTTTTTTGTGTTTTTGTTTTATATAGTGCAAACGTACACGAGCACTAGTTGCAATACAGAGGAATACATTTATTTTGTTAGGCACAGGGAGATTAAGTGATTTTATCAGAATCACAGGATGTTGAGGGTCCCCGCCAAGACTCAAACCCGGTTCCCCAGCTTTGAGGTCGACCCCTCTAGCCGTTAGGTTGAGAAGTTCAACATAGCCACGGGTCTGACAAGTTAGACTGGGGGTTATTTTGCCTAGACTGCTATAGGCTAACGTTATAGAAGTTAGTCATGTGGCCTGACGCAGATCATGATACCTGGAGCAAGTGGATAAGGCTATGAAGTCTGGAATATGACTGAAAGTTAAGAGAGAGTGGATTGTGAGACCAACTAGGGTGAGATGTTTTATTCTTGGGGACTGGAGCCAGGTATAGGAAAAAGGGTGTGCTCATTTACTGTTTACGCCATGTTCAGGTGAACGATGCAGAGTTTTCAAGCTCAGGTTTAATCTCTGAAACAGTCTTTTGTTTAAAGGAGTCTTGCTGTAGCATAATGTATTCACATGATGCCCTAGAAGTAAGGGAGAACTCCTTCTCCTACCCTGGATATGGCTGACATGAGCAGGCAATGGGCATGGACTCTACCCTGTGGTGATTAGCCAGGAGATGGTCAAATGTAGGAGGGTACTTAAAGAGTGAGAGGCATGCAACCATGTGCAAACAGGTACTGATGCATTTCTGAACCACATATTCACCATTTTTCAGCGATAATGAATGGCATCTTAGCAGCACCAAGGTGCGTTTTAGGAGAAAGATTTGGGCATTGGTGATACTTAAGTGTTGTGTTTCAGTGGTGCAGCTGAACTATGCTGGGTTGGTTGGCGCAACAGAAGGAATATACTGTAAAGATTCTGCTCGGTTGAGTTTTGTTACAATACCTGAGGCCTATATTTTCTAAAGGAATAGTGTCAAGAGGAGAAGGTGGTAAGCTCTGCACTCAGGCAACAAGGTGGTCTGCTAGTCAGTTGGCCAAGAAAGATTACCAGGATTTCCTCAAAGTACTGGAAGGAGGCTGCAAAGGGAGTCCATGAGACTCAGGAGACATTGGTCTAGTGAAAAAGAGTAAAGCCCTGATTAGAGTGTGATTGTAAGGTCATAGGCAAGGGTCTGTGAGACCAGGAGAGTTGTTTTGGAGTGTTTGAAGATTGTGAGGGGCATGACAAATGTATTATTTTGATGCTTGGGGCATGTCGAGTTTTAAAAAAAAACACTTTTCCTTCTCAAAACGAGGAGTCCTTTTTTTCAAAGTGACCAAAATGGTTCCTGTGTACAGACTTGTGGCAGAAAAGAAAACTTATAATGTGTTATCAAAATGTAACTTTTGTGAGTGAAGAAGACAAAGAAAAGGTCACTGTGGATGTCATTTCTCGTAGACTTCCGTCTCGCACTAATCATAGGCGCCAGAAGATTGGCAGCACAAGATCCCAGCGCTGGGAACATTTTGCAGTAAATGACTTCAGCCTCTCGTCTGCCAGGATGTCTTTTTTTTATGGGGGAGGACCTATGACTCGTCCTCAGGAAAAGACATGAGAGATAGAAACAGCGGAGTCTGGTAATTCTCCTAATGGAAGGGGAAATCACAGACACGCCATCCTCCCTCTGCGCTCAAAAATGAGCACAAACGACAAAAATAAAATGCTTATTTTTCAACAGATATATTAAAGAACTTTTGCATCTTTGAGATGTCCCATTATATGCAAATCAAAGATGCGACCCACTTGCAAATGTAAACGTTTAGGCCAACACTGTTTATCAGTGCCATTATCCATCCCTGCCTTTCAAATGGACGAAGCTAGGTGTACCCAGGGCCACTGGAATTATGTGGCTATAGAGGACCAAATTATGTGGCAGGTTGACTCAATAATGCAGCAAGAAAAGACAAATCATGTGGTATAATGCGGTACATTTTGTTAGCATTACTCCATTAATTTGTTATTTTTACAGATGGTTTTACTGTATAGGAAACGATTTTCATGTTGAGTTTGACCATAGTAATTTTCAAATTATAGTTGACCACAGTTAGTGTGTGTTCACTTTAATTTAGAATGTAGGCCTCGTTTAAATAATTCTTGCTGACACTGAAACTATGCTTTTGGCTTCTATGTGTTATCTCACCCCTTTCTCTCATTTTAGGAGCCAAGTTCTAACTGCAGTAATTTAAATAATGACTTGTTTCAGTTGTTTATTTTCTGTATCTATGAGCTCTACTGATAGTTAAACAATTCGTTCGAGACGGACTGACCGCGATGTACCATCCTATACGAGATATCTTCTGAAGGCTGTGCAGCTTTGATGGCCTTGGTGGCTCCTTAGTGGAGAAATGCTGGATTTTGATTGGTTCCTGCGTCTTGATAACTGTGTGGAGTGTATCAGTCTCTTCAATTCTGTGTTTCATGTGTGCACTGCTGAACTTGTTAGTTTCACATGCTCCTATCTACTCTTCCAAGAGCAGATGTCCCTTTTCATTCTCTTGACATCCTATACTTATTTTATTCTTGCTCAAAAAGTTAAACTCAAGCCAGACTACTTTTGTATGCCTGAATGAACCTTCATTTAGTTCTGCTACTAGAGGCTTTGCTTGTTGACACCTTCTGCTGAATTTACCCGACTTCATTTGATTCCTTAGGCTTAGCAATTGGAAATTGAATCTTATTCGATTTGCATGTTGCAATCTTTAAATAACTGTCTTTGTATTTGTCATTTTTACTCGCTTTCGATTATACCGAACACTGCTTTATCCAGGTGATTATTAATCTATTAACACCGCAGCATTCCGACTGGAAATAGAACCTACTGAAGTTCTGTTGATTACTGCCCAAGAATCAGTACAAAACTCGCCAACTGCAGAAATAAAGCTTATAGGGACGCCAAGACGAAACATGCTACAGAACACATATTATCAAAACCAAAGGCTTTACTATTGGCAACAAAATAACCCTAAAGTGGCATCATTCATTATAAAAAAAAACACTCAAATAGCCACCAAGGCCAAAAGAGTTATGAATAATACAGAAGCCTTCCTAAAAGCCAGTCCGGGTCTTCGGAGTAATTTCATTAGACTTAACTCAAGAAACCAAATTGACCACGAAGATCTTACACACAATTTAGCTGGTGTGTTAACTCTGGATAGGAACCGAAAGGTCGGTGATGGAACTCTTTTTAACAAAGGTTAAATATGTTACATTTACAGATGAAAGGAATCTTGTCCATTGCAAATATGCTTATTAACCAACAGTGAAGCCCACCAATTATAATGTGACTTTTTAAGAAATTGCTGGTCCAGCCGTTGGCAAAGGGTAGAAGTTTTACTTTGTTTATGAATTGGTGAGAACAGTTGAAGTAGCGGCAAAAGAATTGTCCAGCAGACACATTAACTCAGAGGGACCCGTTTTCAGCTAAATTTGAAAACGTAAGAAACATAAACTGCCTAATTGTATGATTAATTATAGGGGAAGATTTCTTCCTTACAATTTTTTTAACAACTTGGTCAACAAGAGAACTAAATAACCTGTCACTGTTATGAATATTAGTGTTTAACTTGTGAGTTAGTTTTCAAGTGCATTTATCTTTTATGTGTGCTAAAATTAAGGGTGGGTGAAATATTCTGTTTCGCCAGCGGAATTGGTGAAATTTGGGTGACTTAGTGCTACTCCTGTAACTAGGAGTTCTAGCCAAATTCCACGAATATCAGCGTGACGAAATTTCTTTTACACACACACCATATCGGTAAGTTTGAAAAGATTGGGTGTCCCCGATTGCAATTTTCGGTCGCTAGGATGACATCCTGTGAGATTTTTCCAAAGAGGGCGGTCGTGACCGTTTGCAGTCAGAAGGCTGCTGCTCAAGTAGAAAATCTACTTGAGCTGCAGCAAAAACAATTCAAGTTGCTGCACATTCTGGAGAGCCGCGCAGTGTTGTTCACGCTGATTTTTAAGCCCAGAATGAGCTCCCAGCACTAAATCACAGTGCAAGATGCACTATGGGCCTATTTCTGCCCGTTTTTGGAATCCTGCAGAGTTTTTTTGTAACTCCGTGTAATTCCGCGGAGTCAAATTCCACAAGTTCCGCCCACCCCTAGCTAAAATAACCTTTTTAAGACTTCTTTGGTTGCTTTGATGTTATGGCATCTAACAAGGAAACATATGGCCTGTTAACTGTTCACTTATGAATCAGGGCAAGTCAATCTTGTCATATGAGATGGCTCTCCTCGTCAAATCCTACACAACTACGACAACTTTTGGGAACAATATTGTTAGGTTGATGTGGAGAATCCCCCCAGAAAAATCTCAACTAGCTGATATTAGAGGTGGGAGAAAAAGGCATACAAACTAGGTTTGACCACTTGGATCGAGAGGTAACAGTGCCAGGAAGAAATTCAAAAGTATGAGCTCAGACAAAAGTGTCACTACTGGTTCACAGATTAGTCTACTACCACAGGAGCAGTACTACTGTTTTGCGCATGTGAGTGAGCATGTAAGAATGATCATTTTTGAAATGCCCTTACAAATCTAATGTCCTGATTCACAAACACTGGTTTATGAGCGTTTGTAACTTTCTCATGTAGTACTGCTTGCTTTCTCATGTACTACAAGAGTAAGTCATAGCAAAATGTTTACACATCCGGCCTCCACTTCTTGGCCGAGACTAAACCAAGATCTGGAGCCAGAGATGACTCTAAAATGGCACTTTGTTAGCTATCCCTTACAAGTCTGCTCTGTTATTGTGCCTTTCAATGAAACTGTTGCAGCCCCGGCATCCTCACCAGCCCAAACTCTCATATGTGGCATCTCCGCACTGATCAAAACAAGGGATATTTGGATGCAATGCATACAACTAAGCCTGCATGAAATCAAAAGCCTACCTATACTTCCATGTATATGAGGCCTAAGAAGACCCTCTCTTTCAAATGGTTTGTATACCCTTTGACAGTACAAGCAACTAAGAATTCTTAGATGATGAAAGAGAAATTGTTACAAAACGCTGCCTGTGAGATCTGGACATTATTGAATGTGGCCTGTATGTTGCTGCATACCTTTCAGAAACTTCGAATCTCGGAAAAAGTTATAGATTAGGCATAATAGCCATTCTCGGCCCGTATTGTACATAAAATGACCTTAGCCAGTTTCTGTGATTGTTTGGGATGAAGGCAACTTTTCTTGACCAAAATCCTACATTTAGTGACCTAAGGGTGTAGTTGGAAGTGGTAACATTGTCCCGAAAAATAAAAAAAGTTATTCCAAAGCAATGCTGACTGGTTGTGTTGAAATGTAGTTGGGCGGTGCACTCTGGAGGGCTAAACAATGGAAAAGGCATGACATATCCATGTCCTTGACAAATGGGAGGACGAAAAATGGACCTACGATGGTGCCAGCAAATGGGAAGCCTATAAGCGGACTATGAGCCCTGATGTAGATACAGCATGTCTCGGTTCGAGAAAGAGCGCTCACGATCTAAAAAGGTTGGTGGACGGCCTACATCAATTTTGACAGCCGTTCACCAAACTGTCCCGAAAAATAAAAAAGTTATTCCGAAACACTGCTCACTGCTTATGTTAAAATGTAGTTGGGCGGTGGACTCGGGATAGCTAAACACCGGAAAAGGCATGACATATGCATGCCTTTGACAAATGGGGAGAACGAAAAATGGAGCGACGATAGTGCCAGCAAATGGGAAGTCTATGAACGGACTGTGAGCCCTGATGTAGATACAGCATGTCTTGGTTCGAGAAAAAGCACTCACGATCTAAAAAGGTTGGTGGACGGCCTACATCAGTTTTCACAGCAGTTCACCAAACTTTGCAAAGATTTTTAGTTTTCTGAAACTCCCAAAGCATAAGTTTGTTCAAGAAAAACAAAAAGCAAATGGCCACTTTCTCCCATGGGGTGGGGGCCATTATAGTTCCGTCACTCACTGCCAGGTTTTTCTTGGTGGTGGCGGACATGGGAAAAAAAAGACATTATGACAGTCCCTTCTCTATTCAGTTGTGGGAGGAAGTTTTCTATAGATGGACCAACGGGGACTATGTTAACAGAAACTTAAGGTGAATGATTATGGAGGGGTGCACCATGTATGAACTTATTCCAAATTATGTAAACGGACAGAAGTTCCTTTGTATTAAATTCTTTTATTCAAATGTAATCATAAAACAGGCTCCAGCCAACGTGTTTCGTTCAATGAGAATTGAACTTCATCAGGGCTCGAGTAGTATGTGTGTGGTGAGTAGTTCAATGGTGGGGTCTTGATTATGATGGATAAAAAGGAAATATACTTCAGATTTCACTGTTAACTCTGTGGTCCATGTGTGGGAGCCAAAATCGAAGTCAGTTAAATTGATAACTGGAGATATAACATGATGAGACTCCAGTGTGTGGGCCCGGCATCAATACCTCAGACGCGTGCAGTAAGCATCCTCTCTCCAGGCCGGTCCACCTGTATCTAAATGAGGATGGTGGACTGAAGGTTTGGTGAAGAGAGTACCTTGTCGTGTTTGCGAAGGAGTACCATGTCCACCAAACTCTAAATCAAGCCATAAGTGCTGGAACTGAAAACACAAACAATAGACCTAAACTCTGGTCACTCACACTTGACACCAAATATCTCCCTACAGGGCGCACAGGACTATAGTCGCTGCCTGGCCATTTTCCATTAAAAATAATTGGAAACATAGTGAAATTTAGTATTTTTCCCCTTCTGTAACATAAACCTAAAACAAAAACTACCTCTTTATTAGTTAGCATGTTTTGGAGAGCTATATAAATTGTTTCTGAGCGATTGTTAGAAAAAGAGAGGTTTAATTACCATGTTATAAAAGAACACTGATTATTTTACAGAAATTATTTTTCACCTCCCAGGTTGTGGCTGCTGCATAATAGGTAATCATAAACAAATGGCCGGTATTTGTGTTTTTTTAAGAAAGGTGCCAACCCCACACCACAGTAAATACAACGCCATTGTAACCAAGTGCTCCTCCACAGTGTGACGTGCTACTGGTCCTAAATGCACTTCGGCACCCTAAAACGGGGTGCGAGGCACCATGTGAAGGGAATTATAATACAATATTATACTTGATTAAATGGTCGATGAAAAAGCAACAAAGCAACTTGTGTCTGGTCCAAGAGATACTGCTCCAAATACTGCAAGCTTCTTCTGTTAAACCACAGTCAACCAAGGCAGGGTGTCGAGAGTTACGAGCTTGACAAAAAGGAGCCGGCTTTACGAGTAAGTGACATCACAAGGGGCAGACACATTTTATGCATTACCGCTATCACTGCTCACAGATCAATACCGCCCGGCTGAATGAATTCCATTAAGAAAATTGCTTACAATTCCACTAAGAGGACACCTGATAAGTCACTGTCATTTAAATGCTGATCACACATTGCGAGAAACGGAGAGACGTGTTCGTGCACTCGACAGACGGCGGTAGTTCTGTGGCGGGCAATTACCTTAGAAGACATTATTCAGTTTGCTTTTAGCTTGATAACTTTGTCCGTTTCTGAAACATTTTATATGTCATGTAATGTGAAAAACATAACGATGGCAAAAATGATTTGTTCATCTACATAACGCGAACAACGTAACAATTCCACAGATTAATTATAGTCAACAAGAGGGTTCTCAGAGCAGTGCACAGACGCCGAGAGGCGTGAGCTCAAGGTCACTGTGCACACTGCAATGTATACTCACTTAGGAACACTCATGACATCACAAATTTTTATGGAATAAAGGATAAATCATTGACTAGATATTGGTACAGCAGTGGGCACACACGGGGTGCAAAGCAGGGAGATAGGACACCCAGGTGGACTGGGGAGGAAGCTGGTTGCATGGGTGAAGGATATTAAGCACCCAGGTGATGGAGCCGGGAGGGATATATTCTCTCTGTCCCACCCCAGATTGTTTTCCAGCCTGCAATTTCACTTTCTCTCCACATCAGTGACTGCTTACCACAGCGCAGAGATTAAGGGGTCCATTAGGATGACGGGTGGACTTTGTCCGCCCGTCACCCTAGCGGGGATTGGGACCGCCCGCCATAATTGGGGGGCATTAGGATGTGCCCGCCACTGGCATTTCTAGCATTGTGGCAGGCGGTGCTCTCAGCACCGCCCGCCACAATGCTAGAAATGCATTTCAGCATTAGCATAAACAAAGCAGCAGGCACCGCGCGGTGCCTGCCGCTTTGTTTATGCAAATGTGGGGGGTATCACAGGTACCCCCCGTGTGCAGCCCCCACCCCTCCTTCACTCTGGAGGCCCCTAGGGGGCCCCCAGAGTGAAGACCGCATGCCTTTCCGTGGCGGCATTGCCGCCACGGAAAGGCATTATTAATGAGGCATCCTAATATGGTAGGCGGTGTCTGACAGACACCGCCACCATGGAAACCCTTTTCCGCTCCGGTCGCCTTGCGACCGGGGCGGAAAAGCGGCGGACGGTCTTTCCGTCTTCAGCGGTCCCCCCCGCCATTCTAATATGGCCGGGGGAATTCTGGTGAGGATGTCGGGTGGATTGCCCCCGCCAGGCCGGCGGTGGCTACCGCCAGCCTGGCGGGGGCAATCCGCCCGACATCCTAATGGGCCCCTTAGTTGGAAGAGGGGAGTAGCCCCGTCCAGGTGAACCAAGAAGCTGAACTCCTCCCCTTTTCCATGACACTATGAGGATGAGTTGATCTTTCAGTGGCTGCAGTATCAGTCGTTTATTCCTAGAGGGGAGGGTGCAGGGAGGCTGAGGGTGCATGCACTGCGGAAGCAGCACAGTGAACCTTGCTCCTTCAGAGGCGCCCACATCAAGAAAGGATCCGTACGGCCTATGTTTTTCATTTGGCCTCAGGAAAGAGTGCACCCTTATTTGTCTTACGCCGCTAGGTCAGTAGAAGTAGAGTCATGGCTATACAATATACCTTTTTTGTTATATTGAAACAGGAACAAATATGAGAACCCCTCTTTGTAATTTTGTGATGACCGGCAGAGGAACAAAATGAGTTCAACCACAATCAGGCGATCATTCGCAATGGCCTCGTTCATAACCTCACTATCAGGCCAGGACTGGCCATAGCGGGCACCGGTTTATCCCTCGGTGCACCGTAAGGGTGGTGGCCGGTTTTGGGCCCCTAGGCCGTTTTATGCTGCAAAGTCGGCCCTGTACCAAAATCGGCCGAAAACCGGCCCGGCAAAGAGCTCGGCGGCACCTCCAGCCCGCGACACCCCCCGAGTGGGGAGGGGGGCTGCCCGAGCACTTTGCCAGGGCCGGTTGTGGTTCCCAGACCGGCCCTGCTCACTACATCTTCCGATGTTCTTAACATTCTCTCTGGACTCTAGCAAGAAGCGAACATCCTCTCTAGGTGCTGTGTTTAAAGAGAGGAGAGTTCTGTTGGCAGACATCCGAGCTGCACCGTTAATCTCACTCTCATACACAGACGTCATCCCGTTTGCGTCTCGTGCCAATTTATTCTGCCTCGGATAGAATGTTTGTTTAACATCTTCCTCAGATGTCAGTGCTGTTTCCACAGTTATCCCAATAAGCAAGGTCACCAGTTCAAAAACAAGATATCACGTAGAACACATAGAAATAAACAAACAGAAAATAGAAATACAGTGATCGCAGTCACTTTCTGGTATCAAGGACTCTAAGGGCCTCATTTATGAGGGTTTGCCGAGGAGCAGCGCCACAGGCCTTCCTGCTTAGCTGCCCTACGGTAAAAGAAAAGGGCAGGAATGCACTGTATCTACCAGATACCGCGCATTCCTGTCCTTTTCCACTGCGCCGGTGCACAATGAGCTGCTGTGTGCCAACGCAGGCACCTTTGAACCATGGTGCAAGCAGTGGTGCCTGCGTTGCGGGGATGGTTATTTCTGTGCAGGGAGGGAAACCTTCCTGCACAAAAACAATCAGAAGAGTCTCTTTCCTCTTTCTATGTGTGCTGTAGAATGCAGCATATACAAAAATGGAAAAAGAAGGAGAAATAAAGACATTTTTCCTCGTTGTGCCTCGCTGCCTCAGAGTTATGATTTCTCATAAATCTGGGGCAGAGTCAAAAAGCCACGGATGTTGCTGCGAACGCCCCCAATACCCATTGCACCCCCTTTAACGCAGAAAACTGCGTCAAAGGGAGCCATATTTACGAGGCAACATTAAGCCAAAAAAAGTGGCTTAGTGCTGCCACGTAAATATGAAGCAGGTTCCTGCGCCACCGGAGTGACTCAAAAAGTGACGTTCTGTCGGCGCAAGGCGCATGAGGCCCTAAATGTGAGGCGTCACCTCCAACCTCATCTGCCTATTTAAATGACGTTATTTTGAAATACCTTGAATTCAGGAGTTATTAAATAAAAGTTCTGGCCCAGTTTACAACAAATTCCAAGGTGGGAGGATAATATGTCTGCCGCCCAGAGGGTGAGAGACAAGTAATCCCTCCACCCGCTGATCGACTGGGTGGAAAGAAGGGAAAGTGGACCTATTTTTACCACCTGCCAGCCATTTCCACACTGAGTGAATGGGCTACGTGGTTATCATCCAAAAAGGATGCCTCTGTAACCCCCTCCACCCCTGACCGGAAGGTGTCCCTGGGGCCCCACACTTAGCAGTGGCATGCAAGGACACTTGGCAAATACAAGGTACAAGAGCAAGACCACCATAAAGCTTGTCCAACTGCAGGTAAACTTGGCGCAGTACCATGACGTGTTTACAACATTTAAGTGTTACAAGATGAGAGAGGGTGGACTGGCACTGTTGGAGATGGAGGCGGCGGGCACGAACCTAAGACTCACACAATTGCAGGAGGCGCATATACAACACGCCGAGTTACTAGAAGAATTAAGGCTGCTGGACTATAGAGAGTATACATGCAGGCAACATGCACATGCGGAGAGGTCGGGTCCACTATTAGCGCGCATGGTGCGCAACGCACCCATACACACCCCTATATTAGAAGTGCATGACCAACGGGGGTCACCGGCTACGACACAGCTGGACATAAATACTGCGTTCCAGGAATACTATGAAGCGCTGTATGGCCAGCATCCGCCCCTTTCGGAGGAATCGTATGAGTCTTTTATGACTGGCATCAATTTGCCACAACTAGAGACACATCAGAGGGAGGATTTAGCATGCCCCATCACGGTAGCCGAGATACGACAGGCAATTAGAGCGCTGCCATGAAACAAAACTCCCGGGACTGATGGCCTACCGGCCGAGTTTTATGGGGCTTTTATAGACATCATTGCGCCCCGGCTACATGCGTTATATCAAGAGGCACTGAATTCCGACGGGTTACCGCCCACGACTCTGCAGGCACTGATAGTATCACTGCCGAAAAATGGTAGGGATGGCCTCCAACTAATAAACTACAGGCCGCTCTCACTATTGAACATGGATTACAAAATCCTTAGTAAGATTTTGGCGGCTCGACTGACCCAATACATCCCCCAGTTGGTGCACCCGGACCAATGCGGTTTCGTGCCGGGCCGGAACACTGCAATGAATCTGCGGAGGCTCAGCCAGATCATGCTGCATGAGGACGCGGCGAGTGGTGCAGAGGGTTGTGTATCTTTAGACCTCCGGCAGGCATTTGATTCCATCCGGTGGGATTACTTGTTTGAGACGTTCAGTAAATTTGGGATACCGCCCGAGTACATAAAATGGGTGGCGCTGCTATACACGCATCCCACGGCTCGGGTACGCACCAATAAGTGCATCTCGGGGCCTATGGCTATAGCGAAGGGCACCAGACAGGGTTGCCCGTGGTCCCCCCTGCTGTTTATCCTAGCCTTAGAACCACTGTTGTCTAAACTCAGGAATTCTGCCCAGCACAGAGGTATACAGAGGCACGCAACGACACATGTGGTGTTGGCTTATGCGGATGACTTGATACTTTATCTACGGGACATAGGGGGCTGTCTTGACCCTATACCGGGGATATTTGAGGAGTTCAGGGTCCTATCGGGTCTCACGATCAATGACACTAAGTCGTATGGGTATAGTTTCTAAGCCTCCAGGGAGTACGCGCAACTGCGATTCCCCCCCCCCCACAGTTTCCAGATGGCGCCAACGACCTTCCGATACTTGGGGATACAAGTATACAGGGAAAAGCAGGACGTGCTAGACGGGAACCTAGGACGAGCGATCACCGTGCTAAAGACGCAAGTGCAGTTTTGGAACACGCTGCCACTGTCGGTGGCCGGCAGAGTGGCCATCTCTAAAATCGTGGTGCAGCCCCGCCTCCTATATTACTTCACGAACCTGCCGCTTTTGATCCCAAATAGCACATTCAATACAGTCAACACTGTCATTACCGAACTGGTATGGGGGTCGGGTAGGCGACGAATCAGTCTAGCCAAACTACAGTTGCCGACCGACCAGGGTGGGATGGGGGTCCCGGATATGAAAGCGTATGGCTACGCGTGCCAACTACAGTGGCTAGCCTACTGGTTAGCGGGACGCAACCTCCACGAACTGGACATGTCCGAGTCCGAGAGAGCGAATGGCACCATACACAAACTGTTACTACCGAGGGTTCAGGTTCCCAGTTCGACACCACACCTGCTTAGGCTTGCCATCCATTGCTGGAGGAAAGCGGTAAAGTACACGAATGCAAGGTCTTCCTATGCACCCACGATACCCCTGCTGGGACTTCCCCTCGGCACGGGTCCGCTGTCTGACCGCGAACTCGCTCCCTGGCATGATGCGGGGGTTCTACAGGTTGGTGACCTATTTGACGATGGCAATATGATGGTATATGCAGACTTTTGCAGGGCACACCAGACTCCGGAGGGAGGGTTTCTCCTATACGCTAGGATCAGACACTACGTCACGTTGACCTGGGCACCGGACAGCACAGAACCACCCACGAACCCGTTGCTCACTATGCAGTACTTAATGGGGACAGGCAGCCATCTAACTAAACGGATAACACACAGCATCAGGTCGGGGAGGGCCCCTTCACTCCAACACACCCGAGAAAGGTGGTAGGGTGACACAGGCAGGGTTTTCAGGGACAAGGAATGGGAAAGAATATTGAAATTCCCCAAGAAGGTTTCGAGGACCCTAAATTTAAGTTTATTCAGCTAATGGTAGTGCACCGAGCGTACCTCACCCCACACCGACTGCGCACAATGTTCCCCGACGCTGTAGACACATGCCCCCGCTGTGGGGCTGGAGATGCTGGCCTTCTACACATGCTATGGGACGGCCCCAAATTAGGGTACTACTGGACAACAGTACAGGGCACACTAACTAGAATAACACCAGCCAGGCGTTACGCATCTGTGACTTATAGTGTACTGAGGTTGGTCCCTGCCGAAAGGAAGACGAGTGTGGCGACTCGCTTTATTGACTTGGCCCTCTTATTGGCAAAAAGAACGATCACTATGCGGTGGAAGTCAGCTAGGCCGCCGGACCCAGACGTCTGGCACGGGGAGGTGGTGCACTGGGGTAAGGCAGAGGGCATGGAATTACAGAGAGAGGAGCGCTGAGAGAGAGATGGGATCGCAGTGAGCCCGGGGGGTTCCCCCTCCTCACCTCCTCCCCCTCCCCCCCGCCCCACTCCCCCCTCCTCCCCTCCTCCCCTCCTCCTCCCCCTATTCCCCCCCCCCGACCCCAATACCGGTTTATCCTTAATGGAGCCCGGCACCGCACTGCTAGGTGCAACCGAAAGAGAATTTGTGACATTGGCTAAGGGAGGGCATCCAGATATGGCAGGAAGGTATATGACTGTTACCATTGTGAACGGACAGGCGGGGGTAAGTGTGTATAGACGACATTGTGTAAGTGCCGGGGTAGTTAGAGGGAGGGGGGAGTTTTTATAAAGTAGGCGAAACGTCGTTGTCTAGGGAGAAAAAAGAGAAAATTGTTAATATGCATATTGTCTATGTAACGATATGGACCTCTACCAACTGTTATGTGTTTGTTGCTCACCATGGAATGTACCTGTCCATGTTCAATGCTGGAAATAAACACATTTTCAAAAAAAAAAAAAGTGTTACAAGATGAGCATGATTTTCCTGTGCAAATTAAAAAGCATGTGTTAATTTTATTTTTGTGTTTTTTAAGTGTGTGGAGCACCTGGAATTAGGGTGACCAAGCCCACGGAGGCCTTGCAGGGATGGAGGCCCTACCCGGATGATCTAGGAACATCTGGCCGCAGCTACAGCCTGGAGGACAATTGCTCTGTGAACCCTCTGTCCTAGCCAGGCTGAAGGGACTCAATGGTGGTTCTGGGTTCAAAAGTAACCTCCCCAGCCTAGGCCATGCTTGGGAGATACAAGAAAGGCTACAGTGGAGCCTGGGTGTCCCCAGGGAAGAAATACCAAAACCATGCAGGGTTGTCCTCTAGAAAGGCTGCCCCACTACTTTAGAGTCTGGTTTTATCCCAGATCATGGTAGGCCTGGCTCTGCAAGTCGTCTACATGCATGAAGAGGCAGGGAACGTGCTGCCAGGTCGGGATTTGTCTGCATGTCTCGGTACTAAATGAAAGAGAAGTGAATTAGAGAGGGGATGAAGCAGAGAAAGCCAGAGGTAGACAAGTAGAGAGGAGAGGCAGTGAGAACAGTCACAGGAGATGGACGGTAGAGAGAGAGGGGCGAGGGACAGATTAAGGCAGTAGTGACAGAGAGAGAAAGTAAAGAGCAGTGATGTAGAAAAACAGAGGCGAGGCTGACAAAGAGATAGCGGGAGAGTGACGTAGAGAGATTCGTGAGGTCGAGGGATGAGGTACAGATGAAGAAAGAAAGAAGTATAGAGAGAGCTGAGGTAGAGCGAGT
Source organism: Lissotriton helveticus (assembly GCF_964261635.1). Lineage (NCBI taxonomy): Eukaryota > Metazoa > Chordata > Amphibia > Caudata > Salamandridae > Lissotriton > Lissotriton helveticus. Next base: position 428,743,811 of record NC_136063.1, read on the forward strand.
ACGTTGAAACAGACAAGGCGGTGCAGAGAGAGATGAGAGAGTGTGAGAGGAGGTAGTGACAGATGGAGAAGAAGAGGTAGAGAAAGAAAGGCAGTAAGAAAGGACAGAGGAAAGGTAGAGGAAACAGAAGTAGAAAGCAAGTGGCGGTGGAGAGGTGAGGTAGAGAATGTATTTTGAGGTAAATAGAGAGGTGAGGTAGTGTGAGGGAGAAGAGGGGCAAAGGGAGATGAAGTGAGCGAGGAGGAGAGAGGAACAGGATACAGGAATGAGGTGGAACGAGGTGAGGTACTAAGAGAAGGATGGAGAATCGATAGTAGAAGCAAAGAGATTGACGTAGATGGAGGAGGGTAAGTGAGGTGAGATGGGAACAGCGTAGCAAGAAACAGAGAGAGGGGTGAGGTAGAGAGAACTATGGTGGACAGAAGAGGTGGAGATATAGACGCAGGCATAGTAGAGAGCTCTGTGGTAGAGACAGGATAGGTTGGGACAGAGGCACAGAAAGATAGGGTTGAGAGAGGTGTAGTGAGGAATGGGAGGTGGTCATAGGTGAAGAAGGAAGATTAGAAACAGAGCGAAGTGGTGGGCGCATAGAAATGTAGAGACAGAGAGGGAAAGAGATGGGGGAGGGAAACGAGGTGAGGGGCAGTAAAGAGAGAGGTATGGCACTGAAAGAGGGTTCAGGTTGGGCAGGCCTAACATACACACTAAATTCTATAACGGGAGCCTGCCCAGCGGTTATATCGGAAGATGATATTCGTTTTTTATACAGACTTATTTCGATGGGCTTCTGTCTAGCTCAATCATGTTGGCAGGGGCCCCTCGGAAGATTGGGGTCCTGACCATTTCTTACTTTGCCTTAAAATTGCTTTGGGCTGGAGTCTTAGAGTTTGTGTGCCTCCACAGTGCACTGTCACAGCCTACTGACCCTGCCCCGTCCAGCCTACTGACCCTGCCCCGTCCAGCCTACTGACCCTGCCCCGTCCAGCCTACTGACCCTGCCCCGTCCAGCCTACTGACCCTGCCCCGTCCAGCCTACTGACCCTGCCCCGTCCGACCTAATGATCCTGTACCCTATGGCCTAATGACCCTGCGCCGTCCGGCCTACTGACCCTGCCACTGCCCCGTCCAGCCTAATGACCCTGCCCCGTCCGGCCTAATGACCCTGCCCCATCCAGTCTAATGACTCTGCACCGCCTGGCCTAATGACCCTGCCCCGTCCGGCCTACTGACCCTGCCCCATCCAGTCTAATGACCCTGTACCGTCCAGCCTAATGACCCTGTACCATCCAACCTAATGACCCTGCACTGTCCTGCCTACTGACTCTGCCCCATCCGGCCTAATGACCCTGCACCATCCAGCCTACTGACCTTGCACCGTCCGGCCTACTGACCCTGCCCCATCCAGCCTACTGCCCCTGCCCCGTCCAGCTTACCGACCCTGCCACATCCAGCCTACTGACCCTGCACTGTCCGACCTACTGACCCTGCACTGTCCGACCTACTGACCCTGCACTGTCCGGCCTACTGACCCTGCCCTTGCCCCATCCAGCCTAATAACCCTGCACCGTCCAGCCTACTGACCCTGCCACGTCCAGCCTACTGACCCTGCACTGTCCGACCTACTACTGACCCTGCACTGTCCGGCCTCCTGACCCTGCCCTTGCCCCATCCAGCCTAATGACCCTGCACCGTCCAGCCTACTGACCCTGCACCGTCCGACCTACTGACCTTGCCCCGTCCAGCCTAATGACCCTGTACCGTCCAGCCTACTGACCCTGCACTGTCCGGCCTACTGACCCTGCACCGTCCGGCCTACTGACCCTGCACCGTCCGGCCTACTGACCCTGCACCGTCCGGCCTACTGACCCTGCCCCGTCCAGCCTATTGACCCTGCACCGTCCGGCCTAATGACCCTGCCCCGTCCAGCCTAATGACCCTGCCCCGTCCAGCCTAATGACCCTGCACCCTCCGGCCTAATGACCCTGCACCATCTGCCTACTGACCCTGCCCCGTCCAGCCTAATGACCCTGCACCGTCCGGCCTACTGACTCTGCCCCATCCAGCCTAATGACCCTGCCCCGTCCAGCCTCCTGACCCTGCACCATCCGGCCTAATGATCCTGCACCCTCCGGCCTAATGACCCTGCACCGTCGGCCTACTGACCCTGCCCCGTCCAGCCTAATGACCCTGCACCGTCCGGCCTACTGACTCTGCCCCATCCAGCCTAATGACCCTGCCCCGTCCACCCTAATGACCCCGCACCGTCCGGCCTAATGATCCTGCACCCTCTGGCCTAATGACCCTGCACCGTCGGCCTACTGACCCTGCCCCGTCCAGCCTAATGACCCTGCACCGTCCGGCCTACTGACTCTGCGCCATCCAGCCTACTGACCCTGCCCCGTCCACCCTAATGACCCCGCACCGTCCGGCCTAATGATCCTGCACCCTCCGGCCTAATGACCCTGCACCGTCGGCCTACTGACCCTGCCCCGTCCAGCCTAATGACCCTGCACCGTCCGGCCTACTGACCCTGCCCCGTCCAGCCTAATGACCCTGCACCATCCAGCCTAATGACCCTGCACCATCCAGCCTAGTGACTCTGCGCCATCCAGCCTAATGACCCTGCACCATCCAGCCTAGTGACCTTGCACCGTCCGTCCTCCTGACCCTGCCCCGTCCAGCCTAATGACCCTGCCCCGTCCAGCCTAATGACCCTGCACGTTCGGCCTACTGACCCTGCACTGTCCCACCTACTGACCCTGCACTGTCCGGCCTACTGACCCTGCCCTTACCCCGTCCAGCCTAACGACCCTGCAGTGTCCAGCCTACTGACCCTGCACTGTCCGACCTACTGACCCTGCACTGTCCGGCCTCCTGACCCTGCCCTTGCCCGTCCAGCCTAATGACCTTGCACCGTCCGGCCTACTGACCCTGCCCCGTCCAGCCTAATGACCCTGCACGTTCGGCCTACTGACCCTGCCCCGTCCAGCCTAATGACCCTGCACGTTCGGCCTACTGACCCTGCCCCGTCCAGCCTACTGACCCAGCACCGTCTGGCCTACTGACCCTGCCATGTCCAGCCTACTGTCATTGAGTGGAACAGGAGGCTGAGAGAGGATGGTTAACTCCCGGACATGATCTGGGCTGTGTGCACCCTGGTTTATCTACAACCCAAACCCCTGGCGCGTCCACAGCTGGCCTCCACGACCGGCAGTCCAGTTCTCCATCTCCACCAGCCCCCAGGAAGTGCACCTTCAACATCTAGCATCAACGCCAGCTGCCAGTACTCCTAACCAAAGCAAAAGGCAACCCGCCTCTGTGACATCGCTACTACAGAATGTATAGCTTTACATACTAGCGTACAGTAAAGCAAATGATAGTATCTTAAAATGATGTTCCTGCAGTGGTGTAGAGTCATCAGCCTACGTACTGGGCGGATTTTAACTGGTGAGTGCGAACTAAACTTTTGTGCACATCTGTGCTCTGGGATATTTTGAATAAACTGCACCAGTTCCTAATCAGTGTTCAGTCACCCTCTAAGGACTATAGGCACTAGAAAACGTCATTAGTAAGGGAAGGGTACGGCAAGGAGGCGGCACCTCACTGAAGAAGGCAAGCAGGATTACAGCTGTCTGAGACACCTGATTACGTTGTGTAGAGTTATGCTAAGCGGTGTCATTAAAGTACTTTCTTTTAACTATAAGATGAGCTCTGGGAGGGTCACTATGTAACTGTGTCTGTGGCTGACTGTTGATTCCCGAGCTCTTACCCCCACGCTACCTCCCTGAGAAGGCTTTGGCTGCTTGTCCTTGCTACCGTGAGTCAAGGTCTAAAAGCTGTCTGTACTTGTCCAATTTACCGAGGTGGGCCCCAGGGCACCAGTCTCGACTGATCACAACAACCGCAACTGGGCCCAGAAGCTCCTGCTGCCCAGTGAACTGCCCCCTCCGAGAATGGGGTCTAACAAACGCCATGTGCCCAAGTGCCACCTACTGAAGTCTGGAGGCAGGGCTTTACATATTCAGGCAACCACGCAAGGGAATGCTCCCGGCCTAGCTATTTGGAAAGTGATCCCTAACTTCAGAAATTACCAATGGAGCTTTGGCATTGCTGAGCGGGCGCCATGATCATGGAGCTTGTTTGGTGAACTATTTCTGTTTCCAAAGCAGATCCCATATTAGGTGTCTGTTGCAGATTTAAAAAAATAGCCAAGATGGAGTTTTCTCCATCTGTGGCAGGCCCACTAATTTGTTTCTAAGCCTAGGGCTGGCATGCTTCGCATTCCCCTATCCTGAGCAGGAATACCTTGTGATGGTCACTTCACCCTAGATGGGGCAGGTCGGCCGTCACTACGACCTGGTGGCCCTGTAACAGAAAGACCCTCATGTCCAATCTTTACAGAACAGAGCCAGTTGAGGCTTGCCAGTATAAACCTGGTGCTTCTCTCACCTCTTAATGGGACAGGAAAATCCCATATTTGACAAGGCCAGATATCCACCAATACGGGATTAGAAAAAGTAAATCCAAATGTGGAGGCTTCCAGATTGAATGGAAAGGGTGAATATTACTATATGCACATCACCTAGGTACAAATTCTCTGGCACATAAAACTGAACCAAAGCAAAAACAAGTACTGCCACCAGTAAGAAAAGTATGTGTAATAAATTAGGGTATTAGTTGAAGGTGGTGAGAACCCACTTCAAATAAAAATCAAAACCCTGTCAGTGTGAACCACAAAGGTCAGTAAATAAAGCTGGACACAAAGCAGTCATGCCTAGGTGCCAACGTGTAAAGCATTTATGCAACTCTCAAACAATAATAAAGTGAGAACACAACACAAGAATAATCCCAAACAAATTTACAGAAAAGACAGAAGATTTTAATAAATAAAATGACTTCAAAACTCCAGTAAGTAGAACCGAAGATATGAATTTTAACAATTTGAATTGAAAAAAGAGCAAAAAAGCACTAAGCACCAACCGCGGTTATCTGGTCAAGCTAGACTAGGCCACAATCAAAAGTTAAGGCAGATCACGATAGAGCGCAAGTCAGATACTGCCCCAGTGGAAAGTTTTACCTTTTAACTTAAAAACCTATAGATCGACAAATTGTCAGTGGAGCACGCTGTAAGCTGGATCCAAAGCAGGGCTTGACAATGGTCTGTTGTTTAAGAACAGGGTTCCAATGCCGTCTTGGACAAAGGCAGGAATGCTCCAAGTGGCAAAGTCTGTGCCAAGGAAGGCCACGAAATCAATCAGATGCTGCTCAGCATTGGCCCCAATGAAGTCCCCTATGTTCGGACTTGGAACATTTTCTAGAAGTCAGATCTCCTTCAATGGGGAAATTGAGCAAGCTGAAGCTGAGAGGCAATGCAACGTCAACAGCAGTGATTTTGACAGTGATCCCGGTCTGTCTGTTCTTCAGGAAGAAAGTTGGCAAACAGTTTCTAAGTCACACTTCTTGCAGTTTGGGACAAGAGAAGTACACTCAAATGCCAGCTAATGAACCAGAACTTGGGGGCACCACCTGGAGGCTAGGACTCTCTTCAGCAGATGCCAGCAGCAGGGTTCACGGCAGGTCCACTTGGAAGCTTGTTATGTCTCTATTACTCAAACAGGAGGCCAGCCAACTGACCCTTGGAGTCACTCCTCGAGTCCTGGATTCAAAGCAAGCAGGTACAGTCTTCCTTTAGGTTCCTCACACAGAAGGGAAGTCCTTCTTCTGATTCTTCACATGTCCAGGAGTATTCTGAGGAGAGGTCTATGAGGCACACTTATATGCCCAGTGCCAACCTGTGGATGGAGGGCAAGCCTGAGGGCAAGCCTTTGTCTACCTTCCTAAAACAGTTCTGGTCAGTTCCTCTACCCTCAGTGTCTTAGATGCAAGAGAGATAAAGGTGAGGCAGGCCTGGGTGTGAACTTCCTCTTCCAGTATAAGGTAGGTATCCTTTGAAGCTCAGTAAGGGACAGGGCCCACCTAGCCATCTTGTCAAAGGAGGAGTTCCCTCCCCACTCCAAGGGCCCTTTGTCTGCTGTCTGCTGTCTGGAAGCAATAGGCATCCCACCACAGGGGAGTAATCAGGGGTCAAGTGACAGCTTGACACAGGCAGGAAAGCCTTTTGGTTTTAGGAAAATGACAACTTTCGAAAAGTGAAAATTTAAAAATAGTAATATAAAATCCAACTTGACCATTAATCTGGATTGTAAATTACTAATAAAATGAGTTGTTGACCAATTTTTCTAGATACTTCCACACTGAAATTAGCATTTATAATAGCGTTAACCTATGGGAGGGCTATCATTGCCACAGTGAAAAATGGCTTTGGAAGTTTTCACGGCAAGGATATGTAAAACATGAAATATACATGACCTACGTTTGAAATACAGTACAAACTGCTCTATGGCCATTTATGGCCAACCTTAGGGGTTACTTATAAGTACCAAAAAAGAAGGTTTATGCATGGCAAAAGGTTGTTTTGCCAGGTCGAAATCACTGTTTTAAACTCTACACCCAGGCTGCAATGGCAGGCCTGGAGATATGCTTTACAGTGCTTCTTTGGTGGGGGGTGGGGGGGATTGCTGAAGCACACTAGTGCATTTAATTTACAGACCCTGGGTACATGTTGTTGTTCCACATGACAGGGGCCTGCAAGTAAATTAAAAATGTGCCAATTAGGGATATGCCAATTCTAACATATTTAGAGAGGAGAACACAAGACACTTTACCAATGGTTAGCAGGAGTACAATACACAGATTGCATCCGCCAGCAATAACCTGTTCAGCCAAAGAAGGCAAAACAAATCCCTGGGGGCGTGGCAGGAAGGGCACATTTTCAAAAGTAAGCAAGAGGTATTTCAGATTAGGTACTGATGCAATCGGCCATTTACATTGGTGT